>NC_137163.1:56508301-59180300 GCF_951394435.1 Stenella coeruleoalba | reverse complement strand
AACTATGAGAAAACAAATTTCTGTTGTTCAAGTCACCTAGTTTATGGTATTTTGTTATGGCAGCCCCAGCTGACTATGATGAAAGGATTGAAGTTTCTAGGTAAGGTAATAATAGTGAATGGATAAATTGCAGACATCATGTCCCAAAAAGGGGAAGGCAATCAAGGGCTCACTGTTTTAGGAAAGAAGGTCTAATTCACTCCATTAGGAAAACTATCTACACTACAGGAAGTGCAGGCTGGAGGTGAGATAAAAGTGGAATGGGTGGTAGAGAAAGTTAATGATGATTATTACATATAATTTATGGATCAGTTACCACAGTAAGGAATATCACTTGTGAAATAACTCAAGTCTCATGTATTTTTAGCCATTACCACTGGCTATCATTTTGAAGGATTAGTAAGAAAATGTAACTAATAAGTGCAATACAAGTGAAATCTGAGTAATAGTTGAAGTGGACTGGTGCAGATGCTTCTGATGTTCCATGCTACATCACCTGGGCTCAGGTCCAATTTCACTGGCACTTCCAATGTACGCTGACAAAATCCCACCTTGAGTGCCTGCCACTTCTCTCTACTTTTTGCTTCAACGTTATCTCTGAAGCCACAGATGCTCACTCAGCCTTAACAAGGAGCTGGTCATTAGACAGAAGAGTTAACACCATTGAAGGCAAATCTCAACCAAAGAGTAAACACTGGTCTCTCACTCTTTTTGAAGCAGCAGTTCTGTGGTATGTTCTATTGGGTTCTCAGTATCCCCAGTGAGATAGATACATGGTGGCGCACAGTGACGACCTGCATAATAAGGCTCCCTTTGATGGCTTTTCTCCTTCCTTCTTTTACGACCCTCTCTCCTTCATACCACCTTCTCAAATAAACTACATGAATCGAAGTCTTTGTCTCAAGCTCTAGTTTTGGAAGAACCCACGCTAAGACCTCTGGAATATTAAAACCTTCAAGCATGTAAATGTAAATTTAAGTGGCTTCCTCCTTCTCCTTTTGTAAAACAAAATAAAAACAAGATGGTGTTTAGGCTTCCGAATTTCATCATTTACTGAAAATTTCAACTCTTCAAATATTGGCAACAAGCTTATATTACTTCATATTTGCAAAACTGGACTTAAGACTTCTTTTTTTTAATTTTTTTAACATCTTTATTGGTGTATAATTGCTTTACAATGTTGTGTTTGTTTCTGCTGTATAACAAAGTGAATCAGCTATACGTATACGTGTATCCCCATATCCCTTCCCTCTTGTGTCTCCCTCCCCACCCTCCCTATCCCAACCCTCTAGGTGGTCACAAAGCACCGAGCTGACCTCCCGTGCAATGCAACTGCTTCCCACTAGCTATCTATTCTACATTTGGTAGTGTATATATGTCAATGTTATTCTCTCATTTCATCCCAGCTTACCCTTCCCCCTCCCCATGTCCTCAAGTCCATTCTCTACATCTGCGTCTTTATTCCTGTCCTGCTCCTATGTTCATCAGAACTTTTTTTTGTTTTTTAGATTCCATATATATGTGTTAGCATATAGTATTTGTTTTTCTCCTTCTGATTTACCTCACTCTGTACGACAGACTCTAAGTCCATCCACCTCATTACAAATAACTCAATTTCGTTTATTTTTATGGCTGAGTAATATCCCATTGTATATATGTGCTGCATCTTCTTTATCCATTCATCTGATGATGGACACTTAGGTTGCTTTCATGTCCTGGCTATTGTAAATAGTGCTGCAATGAATATTGTGGTTCATGACTCTTTTTGAATTATGATTTTCTCAGGATATATACCCAGTAGTGGGATTGCTGGGTCATATGGTAGTTCTATTTTTAGTTTTTTAAGGAACCTCAAAGGAAACAAACAAGATGAAAAGACAACCCTCAGAATGGGAGAAAATATTTGCAGATGAAGCAACCGACAAAGGATTAATCTCCAAAATATACAAGCAGCTCATACAGCTCAATGTCAAAACAACAAACAACCCAATCCTAGAATGGGCAGAAGACCTAAATAAACATTTCTCCAAAGAAGATATACAGATTTCCAACAAACACATGGAAGGATGCTCAACATCATTAATCATTAGAGAAATGCAAATCAAAACTACAATGAGGTATCACCTCACACTGGTCAGAATGGCCATCACCAAGAAGCCTACAAACAACAAATGCTGGAGAGGGTGTGGAGAAAAGGGAACCCTCATGCACTGTTGGTGGAAAGACTTCTTTTAGAATGTTGGAAGATCCCCGAAGGGGTTCTGTCATCTACAAACATTAGATGTGCATTCTTTCTCTATGAGTAGAGTTATACCATTCCACTGTACTTTAATGCAGTGCATAGATAAGCCCTTGGCTCTAAAAATATTGACATTATTACATTTTATCTTCATCCTGATTGAACTACCTACCTTAGTTCGAATACCACCTCTAAAATCTACCACTGTTCAATGCTCAGTCTTAAAATAGCTAGTCTCTGGTAGACCACAAAGAGTTTCACCCTGCATTTGTACAGTTCAGCCCTCTGCCAAAGACCTATGGGAATCATGTATAAACTTCTGTGCTCTTTTCCTGCATATCTTTCTCCTCCCTAGTTCCTGCCCTAAAAATTCAGCTAATTTGTCAGCTCCAAAATCTAATCTCTGCCCCTTCAGCTCAGTTTTATTGTCTTGATATGATAGGACCCCTTACTAGTTGCATTGTAATCAGGAGAATACCCCAGGAAGAAAACTCAGGCAAATGTGGGGCTTACTTTATTTTTCTTCTTTCAGGAATAAAACTTTTGTGTGACCTGTTTTCCAGTGGAGGTTGAAATAGTTGCCTTGTGCATTTTGCCTTTTTCATGGCTGGTTGCAGCATGAGGGCAAGTTCAGTGTCAGTTATCCAGTCATGGAGAGTAGTGGAAATTACAGTTATGGCATATTACAATGTAAAATGTTATCAAAACCCTATTTGCCTTTTTATATATTTGTAGTACCCTCTATGTGGTGACAGTCATCTCACAATACTTTTTAAGAAACAAATAGATCTCTAGACTTAATTTTTTGCATTCAGAATTTTTTGTAGTTCTGTTGACAAGTCCTTCCCTGATCTTTATTTCCTGAGTTCAGTTAAAGATGGCTGATTTGGCCTTGCTACAAGGTCAAGATTTAATTATCCTTTGTTGCTTTGTTTTATATTTTTACTATCATTCATTTATTTTTTTCCCATTTGCATATGAGAAATAGTTGCCTCTTCCGATCTTGAATGTTTCAGAATTTCTGAGTGGTCCACATTCTCGTTTATCTCCTTGCAACTTTCCTACTCCCCCCACTCCAGTTCTTTTCTCAGATCATCTCCTTTTACAATCTCATCAAATGCAGTCAATAATAACTAGGCACGCTAATAGCATCTGTTGCCCAACCTCTTCATGTTGAAATATAAACTGACTTTTGGTATTTTTTTGTCAGGTGGCACTTATACTAAATATTTCACTACTGCATACCATGTGCTGTTATTTTCCAACCTCTAACTGTAGTTTTCTCACCATGTTCCATCTGTCTTAAAATCAAAGTCACATCATTTATTTTTTTAATTGTTATTATAGCAGCACCCCACTTCTAGTACTAATTTCTGTGTCAAGTTTTCTACATGTAATGTTTCTTGAAACACACAATCCTAAAATCTCAGTGGATTTTTTTACAGTAGTGTTTTCCCTTATCCAATATGTACAAGCTGCATGTCAGCTGTAGTTCTTGATGTTCTCTTTAGGAACCAGGATGAAAAACCAGTACTTATCTGTGACAATGCCATAATGATGTAGCAATGAGAAAAAGATATGATGAAATCATGAAATGCTTCTTTAAATTTCCACTCAGAAGTAACAAAGTCATTTACACGTACATTTCATTTTCCAATCCATTAATCTAACCAAGCCCAACATAAATGAAATGAAAACTATAATCCTTACATAGCTGAGATTCTGTGGTGAAGGACCTTGCATGAAGGGGCCCAGACAGAAAGACATTGTATATTTTGAATGGTAATTCAATGTATCACGCCAGATTTATGTTTCAAAATGATCTCTTTGGTTGATGTGTTGAAAACAAAGTTTAAGAAGGCAAGGTAGAAGCAAGGAGATCTGTAATCCAGGTAAGAGAGAATGAAGGCTTAAAAAGAGTTGTGGCAAGAGCTGAAGATGAGGTTGTTTTCTGGATATGTTTTTAGGGAAGAGTCGGTGGGATTTATTGATTTATTACTTATTAAGCATGTGTGAAAAATAGGACACAAGATGACATAAAGGTTTGGGCCTAGGCTTAGATTTCATAGTACCCAGACTTAGTCAAACTGCAAGGTCTAAGAACCCAGTCCTCAAGACTATCCTTGACTTCTGACATCAACTGCAAGGCTATACAGTTCCAAAAACCAACTTCAGATTTGGTAATCTGCTAGGAGTCACAGAACTCACTGGAAAGCTATGCTACTCACAACATTAGTATATTATAGGGAAAAGAGGCAGATTAAATTCAGCCAAATGGAGAGCATTAGGTAGAGTCTGACAGGGTTCCATATGCAAAGCTTTCACTGTCCTTTCTTATGGAGTCAGAATGCATTACACTAGTGGCTTCAATTTATGACAATACACACAGGGTCCTGCCAATGGGGAAGCTTACCTGATCTTTGGTGTTGAGTTTTTAACTGGGGCTCCTTTATTTGGTCATGATAGATTGGTTGCCCATGTGGTTGATTTTAGAGGTCAACTGACAACATGTGAACTAAAAGCCCTTACCCTAAATCACATGGCTTGTCTTACTGATATAGTCATTCTACACTCTACCAGCTGATATATTCAGTCCTTTGCCCAAATAAAGATAGTCCTATCAGGTATTAGAAGCCAAAGGCAAAGGGAAGACCTTTCTTTGGGCAAGTCCAAGTTATTTTCTACATACATGCTTATTTTCAAACTAATTATTCTGTCCAGAGAGACTGCATTGCCCTGTGTTTTCAGAACAATCATACCTCTCACCCCAGACGAGTCAGAGTGCCATCAGCTTTATGAATTACATTTCTGCAACACAAGACAACAGTGGAATAAATCTTGTTGAGACAACCATAATATTGAGAACTAGTGTTATAAAAGAAATCAAAAAGGTAATTTGATAGAAAGCAATGGCTGATTAGGTGATTTGTAATTTAATAGACTTATGCTAAATGGCTTTGTGAGGAGGGGGCATAATCTGAGTCTTGAAGAATAAGAACTGAAAATCGAAGAGAAGAAAAAATTTCAACATGAGTAAAGAAAAAAATTAGAATAAAAAATGAAGCAAGTATGGCTGGAGCACAGTAAACTAGGATTGAGAAGTATGAGATTAAAATGGAAATGGAAGTAGAAATCAGATTATGCAGGGCTGTAACAGACACCGTGAGTGCCCATACATCTTGAACCCTACCATTTCTGTGTTTTCAGACTTGCAGAGGCTATATCTACATTTCTGTGCCTGGGAGCTTTTTGTGCCAGCTAGAGGTATGTAGAATACTACCCACACTCCATCACTCTTCAAACAGTGACTAAGAAAATATGCATCCATTTTACCTCCCTTCTGAAGGTTGGGAGAGCTGGAAATCCTGTGATGTATTGCTTATACTATTTCCTAAAGTGAACCCACTTAGCGAAGTTCCAGTCTTCCTTCTTTTCTCTGGATTTTCACGTACACTTTCTTGGCTCTTTTCCTTTCTGGTACTGTGTCCCTACTCATCTACAAGCATTTCCAGTACTTCAAAAAAAAAAAATTACAAAGCAAACAACTCTTACTTGCACTTGAATTCTTGCCCCTGAGTTTGCTACAGAGGGAATCCAAAGTAACACAAAGACAGAAAAAAAAGGAAAACGATGGAAGGATTTTAAACAATGGAATAACAATATCTAATAAATATTTCAAAAAATTACTCTGATCTCTGTGTGGAAAAGGCATTAATGGAGACGAGATAAAAGTAGAAGCAGAGACCCTTGAGAGTTGTTGCAATACCTGGATAAAAGATGATAGTGATTTGGAAGTGTGTAAGGACAGAGGATATAAATGGAATCAGGAAACTCAAAATATATTTTGGAGATAGAATTGACAAGACTGCTTGTTGGGTTGGATATGCTGGGTTTAGACAATGGAAAAATCAGTATTGATTCCCACATTGTTTGGTGATTTTACTTTATGAGATGACAAACTCAAGGTGGAGGAAATTAATAAATTACTTAATTTGGTGGGAGTGATCAAGGGCTTCATTTTGGGCATATTTAGTTTGCCTAATAAGACACTTAATTGGAGAGGTCAAGAAGGCATCTGAACATATGTTTAGTACTAGGAGGAAAGAGCTAGGCTAGAGATTTAAATTAGGGATCCATCAACTTATAGATGCTATTCAAAGTCATTGGACTGGATGAGATCATCTACAAAATAAGAGGAAAAGAAGTAAATTAACACATTATTCTATAAATAGTTTTAGATAAGTAGCTTTCTTGGCATTCTATAAATTAACAGTTTAAATATGAATAAATTAAATCAAAGAGAATTAGAAGAAAATATGCATAATATCATATACACTGGAAGTGAAGGTCCTTATAGACAATACCATAATCAGAAAGTATAAAGAGTTTGGACCATAAAAGTAAAAAACATAAAAAAGTGTACATCAGAAAAAGATCTCAAAGTAATATCATTGAAAGAAAGATATCACAATAAGAAAATAGTTTTATTCCATTTCTCTCTGTATATAGTTATTTATTTATACACGTGATCCTTATGAATATACAAGAAGTCAAACATTTAGATAGAAAAAAAGACATACAATATGAACAAAAACTAATGAAAAGAAGAAATTTAAATCTCTGACAACCATATTAAAAACATAAATAAATAAAAAGCTGCATTATGCTGGTAAAAGAAGACATAGAAATTAATCAATTAGTCAATACTTTCCTTTACCTATCAAAATGTAAAAGTTTTAAAATGATAATGTCATATGTTGGCAAGTTTACAGAATAATATACTCTCTGATTCTTCAATCATGAGTATATTATGGTCCAATTTTCTGGATGACAATTTTAGAATGGTCTTAATCAAAAGTCTCATTGCTCTGATACTGCTGTTGCTCTTCTAGTAATTATCCCCCCAAATAATTTAAAATACTTATATTTTAAAAATTTACCTAGTGAGGATAAAGCAAGAGAGGTACTGTGGTAAACTTGGGATTTATATATTTTCTTTGAGGGATATGAAGATAAGATTCCTAGTTATCATTTTGATATCAATAATGGTGGTCAAATCCCTCACACTTCCAGGGTTAAACCTCACAGAGATTGTGACGGAGTTGTACTCAGAAATATACAACTTAAAAGTACGTGGAAGAAGAAACAACTTGAAGAAACAAGGATGCTGTGACAGATTCTGAAAAGGGAAGCTTCTCAGAATGATGCTGATGGTTTCCCTTTGGGATACAATTTTAGGCATTTTGATTTCTAGTTACAATAAAAGGTTAATGAGGTCAGGAGAATTTAAACAATGAATGGCTAATGCCAATAGATTTAACTTTCTAGAGCTTTGCAAGGTTTGATTAGTTCTTAATGCAATAAATACTTCGAGGAATTAATATTCTATTGAACGTGTGAGGAATAAGCAAATTTGAGTTTTTCTAATTCATACTCAATTTCATAAAATCACCACATAGCTAACATCTAAAAACGCACAAACTCAGAATAGAGTTTGTGTTACGTTTTAATTATTTTATCTCAAATTAATTCCATACCTAAGCAAATAATAAAAGCTTTTAATGCACAAGTGTTTGCCAAACTGTTAAACTCTTCGATATTCTTTGTCTCATTCAACACATAATAAATATTTATCGTGTGTTGTGTACACTTCTGTGAACAACTTGCAATTAAATTATTGCTAGACTAAACAAATTATTTTGACTCACAGTTAATCCTTAAATTATTAAATACTTTGTTTCTAAACTGTATATATAATTTATACTTGTAATTAAATGTATTTGAACAAATCAAAAGCATAGCAAACAGAATACTGGTAATATTTCTAAGAGGTACTTTTCTTTCCTACACATATTCTTTGAAGATAAATGTCTCCAGAATAATTTGCTTTCTCTGCTTTAACAATTGAGAATCTCATTTAAATAAACCAAGGGCTTCCCTGGTGGTGCAGTGGTTGAGAGTCCGCCTGCCGATGCAGGGGACACAGTTCGTGTCCCGGTCCGGGAAGATCCCACATGCCGCGGAGCGGCTGGGCCCGTGAGCCATGGTCGCTGAGCCTGCGCGTCCGGAGCCTGTGCTCCGCAACGGGAGAGGCCACAACAATGAGAGGCCCACGTACCGCAAAAAAAAAAAAAAAAAAAAAAAAAGTCATAAAATAAAATAAACCAAAGTCTTATAGGTAAATGCTACTCAAATATTAATTAATGATTGAGGGGAAAATTTAAAGTGATTTTTAAAAAATTACTGTAGATCTCTGAATCTGCATAAAATACTCCACATAAAATATTATTTTTATGCAGAGCTAACATGTATGGCATATGTTTATGAACTGCACAAAGGGACAAGACAAATAAGGCTCATAGAGGCTGAAATCCACTAAAACCTCTGCTAGGCTAGGCCATATGGGAGACAGTACATCTACCCTGGGGTGAAAGTTCATGAAATGAGCCATGTATGCTAGAGTTGGTCTTGATTTGATGCCTTTTTGTGCTTTGCAGCATAATTACAAGTTGAGTACATAGAATTTTTTCCCCAAACCATTTTGAGGATAAGTTGCCAGCTGGATATGCTATCATGTCTTAATATTTTAGTGTCTCTTTCCTACAAACAGGGACTTTCTCCTATGTAACCACTGTATGAGCGGGAAATTAACATTGATACTTCACTATGAGCTAATAATCCTCAGATGACTCAAGTTGCACTAAATGTCCCCAGAATGTTCAGAATTGCACATTGTCTTTAGTTGTCAAGTCCTTTTTGTCTCCTTCACTCTGAGACATTTTCTCAAATATTACTCAGCTATAAAAGAAGAAATAAGTAATGCCATTTTCAGCTACATGGATGAACCTACAGATTATCATACTAAGTAAGTCAGACAGAGAAAGAACAACATCATATGATATTGCTTACATGTGTAGTCTAAAAAATACTATACCAATGAACTTATTTACAGACAGAAATCGATTCACAGACATAGAAAATAAACTTATGGTTAACAAAGAGGGAATGGGCGAGGGATAAATTGGGAGTTTGGGATTAAAATATACACACTACTATATATAAAATAGATAACCAACAAGGACCTACTATATAGCACAGAGAACTATAGTTAATATAACTTATAATGAAAAAGAATCTAAAAAAGAATATATATGTATATAAAACAATCACTTTGCTGTATACCAGAAACTAACACAACATTGTATATCAATGATATTTCAATAAAATTTATTTAAAAATCATATGTATGTTCTGAGAAAGTTGAAGCTATGTAAATATCCATTCCTCATCAAACTTTTGTTTTATTTACTTATTAATTTGCATTAATATAGACTCAAGGTCCGTATCCTATTTTATTTAAGGGGTTGTAATCCACTACTATATTTTGGTATTCATATTGACAGAGTTTTGACCAGTTGGAACCTCTGCATACTGGCTCCTGTGTACTTTATTATATCCCATTATCCTTTGAGCACTTTCACGCTTTGGGACACAATAGAATAGTCCAGATCAATCTTATGATTTTCCTGCCTCAACCCCTATTTAAAAGATTTCAGTGCTTGTTGTACTTACAGCTGTGGGAGTGTCACTACCAGGCTCTCTCAATGGTGAAAGTTAGGGTACAGTTTTATATCTATTTATAAATGTTGAAATATTTGTACCACTACCTTCATGCCCAATCCAAAGTTACAAAGCTAATTCAAGTTTATTTTCTGTCAATTATCTTTAATACATGTATATTAATTAACAAGCAGTATTTAACCAATCTCACATTGCTACCACTATCCCCCCCACTAGGAATAACCCCCTTCATCACATTGGTGTTTTGACAATTTATGCTAGGCCACCACTCTCATGGGACATAGTTGTTCGTTTTGCTCTAGCGCTGACAACCCACACCAAGACAACCATCTACATGAACACCACGCAGACAGCTCAGACTCTGAAAGCTTTGGCCAGGCCAGCTCTCCCATGTGACGTCTGCCTCACACCTCTCAGCCCTAAGAGGCCATGCTAGGGTGTCCCCTGTAGAGATACGCTCCCCAGCGTAATTGAGCTCTGATACCCCAGGCCGGTTTGGTCCTTTCCATGAAGGTCCTGCTTGCACTTCTCAAATGTTAAGACCCCACTGTCCTCCTGCGCCACCTCCAGCCTCACGCAACTACCCACCCACATACACCCACACACACTGCACAGCTAGCCTCCCTTCTCTGCTCAAGCACTGACGGCCTGTGCTAGGTAAGCACCTACATGGACACGCTTCTTGCCCCACCACAGCTCCTTCCCACTGTTTCAGCCATGGATGCTCACCTTGTGCAAACAGTTTTAGGGCTGAATTATTCAGAAGGAGAAGGGAAGAATAAAGAGAGACAGATGGAAAGCTTCTGTTTGTTTAAGTTAGGTGCAGAATGCTACATTAATTATACTCTTCACTTTATGATGTATCAACATCCATGGTAGAAGCTAAGCCCACATCTTGTTTTACTTATTTTTAATAATTTCATGATTCACTTTGTGTGTTAATCTGTTTATATTTTATTTTATTGAACGTTATATTTAAATTTTATTCCAAATTATGCATTTTCTCCATCTCTTTCTGTTTTTTATTTGTCCCACTATTTCTTGTGGCTTTTTAAAATGTTGCATTCTATATTTTAATTAACTGATAATTAAAATTTAACATCTGTTTTTAATACTCAAATTTTTCCTCTGTTGGCTTGGAAGTTTACTCATTTATTCTTTTCTCATAGTGATTATAAAATTGTACAATATTTGTGTATCAAAGTATAAGGCTACATTTTAACCTTCCTTCCACACAATACCCTAAAATACTTGGTTCCTCCTTTCAAACTTATTTGTTATTATTTTTCTTTATGTTAATTCTTTTTATGTAGCCTCTTTAAATGCCAGTTATTATTATAATATTATTATAATTATATAATAATAATATTATTATTTTATTATATAATAATTATATAATTATATTGCCCTTATATTATATTAAAAATTTTATTTAGAATGACCTTTATTTTTTGATAAATTTTTGTGCAACGTTTCTTCTTGCCTCTCAAATTTGTCTTTGGGATCATTTTCCTTTGTCTAAAGTCTAAATGTGTGCCAATATGCCTAGATGTAGGCTTAATTTTATTTTAGTTTTTCAGCTTGGTATAAAATGTTGAGAGAATGATTTGGATATTTAACAGTCATTTGTGTTTAAAAAAAAAATTGAAGGAGAAGTAAAATGCAATTTCTTTACTTGATAAGAAAATCTACTTATCCCTTACACAAATTTTTTTAAAACCACAGGAAGCATCATATTACTGATGAATGTTAGAAGCATTCTTTATTTAGGTCAGCCAAAAGACAAGGACGTCTGCTGTCACCACATCTAGTTCACATTATTTTGCGATTCCTGCACCATGCAATAAATCAAGAGAAGAAAAAAAAGTGTTAAAATCAGAAAGGTAGGAAAATTGCCATATTTTCTAGCAACACAATTGTTCATGCTGAAAATCAGTCTATTGGAATTAATAAATGGTCTGTAATTTCATGGATCCATGACTAATATACAAAATAATAGGTTTCTTACACATGAGCAAAAGCCATCAGACAAAATATAATAATAAAATTTATACAATTCACAACTGCAATAAGAACAAAAGTAGGACACTTAGAAATAAGTAAATAATAAAATCATGTGAAGCACTTGGGGAAATGTAAAATTTTATTTTTAAAATTCTTATGTGAGATTAAGAGGCTAAACTTTTTTCTTAGACAATTCTTATGAAGAAAAAAAAGAAAGAAAATGTGCCTTTTCAAATATCAGGAAAAATTCTAACCAGTAATAATTAAAGTGGTTTGATCTCCTTACAGAGATACACAAAGTTAGCACTGGACTAGATGATAGAAGCCAGAAATAGCCTACCAGTCACTATTAAATTTTCTGTTCATATGGAAAAGTAATTAGATTCTTGTTTCTGGCCATTTAAAAATAAATTATCATTAAATTAAAGATATAAAAACATGAAAAGCAAGACAAAAACTCTGAAGAAAATGTAAGAGAATATTTTTATGTATTTGTATAAGAAAGAATAAGGAAGGGTTTTACTCATTTGTATAGGAAGTATAGGGCAATATTTCCTGGACAAGACACTAAAAAAGGCAATGTGACAATTTTTATTTTAAAAAGACAGTCTTCTGCATAATAAAAGTCACTAAAACAAATTTAAAAGATTATTCTCTTTGGGGGGAAAATATATTTTAAAGATAATAAATGACAAAGGGTTAATCTCTATAAGAAGAGCCTCTTATCAGTAAATGAGAAAATGACAAATATACCAGTATAATAAAAGAGTAAAAGATGAATTGGCAGGTCACACAAGAGCACACTTGAAGCTCAATAAGCATAAAGCTGCTTTAATTTCACTAGTAAGCAGGTGAGTGAGGATCCTGAGTTCTGCAACTAGGCTTCCTAAATTCCAAAGCTGCTCAACCACTTCCTGGTTATGTAACTCTGGGCAAGTTATTTGTGGTTTTCGGTGTCCTCTTCACCCAAAACGAGAATGATAATGCCTCCTAACTTCACATATTTATTGTGAGAACTAAATGATGAGGACATGTAAAAGACTAGAGCAGCACTTGGAGCAAGGTGACAGCTCAATAAATGGTGCCTGTTAGTCTTGCTGTCAGGGAGGTCCTTAGGTAGAAGGAACAGGAATGTAGTCTTGTGAGTATGAAGTATGCAGTGAAGCCAAAGTATCTTGAGTAGAAAACACCACTTTGGAGAGAATGAAAAACTAGTTTAAAGGAACAATATTCCAGGAAAAAATATGATCAAGACAATACATAAAATAAAGCATTCATTTTAAAATTTAAAATATATACATCTCTATGTTGTGTTGGATTATGAGCATATACTAAATACATTAAAACATGATGGGGGAGGATACATACCAAATTCAGGCTAGCAGTTAGCTCTGAGCAGGACTGCAGGGGAATGGGTTAAGGAAAGAACTTCAGTGGCATAGGTAGCATTGTATTTCATAAATCAATCAGTCAATAAATAATAAATAAATGGACCTGTGGTAAATAAGTCAAAATGTCAACAATTGTTAAATCCAGATGCTGGAAACACAAATGTCTATTATTTATTGAATTTTTTTCTGTATGTTTAAATATTTCATAATTTCAAATTTTTTAAAATGGGTTGAATGCAGAGCACTATATTTGCATGCCTGGTAGAAATATTCTCCCTTTATTTTATAAATAGTTATTCATGTACATATTTTGACTCTGCTGCTAAATATAATTTCTTGACAACACAGCAATTTTTTTTCTAAATTTTATCCCTTAGCTCTGAACACAGTGTTTGATACAGAACAAGGATGAAATAAAAGTTTGATGAATGAATGAGTGAATGTTTTACTGGGAACTTTGGCATTTAAAATTTTCAGTACAGACATCTGTAAATCATTCACAGAAACACCTACAAATGAACTTTTTTATTTGTTATAAATATAGGAAACAACCAAAGAAATATTTTTAAATGTTAAATTTCTACTTACAATATTGGAAGGGAAATAATTGTGTCTTCCAAACAAAATTCCTATGCTTTCTCTTCACTCTTTTTATTTTTTAAAAAAAATGTTTTTTTCATTCATTTTTAAACTCTGTATTATACTTTTTTTATATTCTGACTCTCACAAAATTATTCTAGTATTATAGATAAATGTTCAGAAGTTCTGCAACCTTAATTGAATATCTAGGAGTCATCAGAGGGAAATAAATTAGAGGCTGCCAACAATGAAAGGGTTTTTAATTCTTTGATGAGTAATTTATGTTTTCCTCTCAAAAACAGCAAAGAATGTAGTATTTTTTCCTCAGGATCAGGTAGTTAATTATTATTATTATTTTGGCTCTAAAATATTTGTTCATTTTTTTTTACTATAAGTTTATTTGTGCATTTTATTTTATTTTATTGACTCTCACTATAGAATCATGAAAAACTAATTAAAAAGAGGAAAACCTCCCAAAATGGAACAGAGCAGGAGAAAGAACTACTTTTGGAGAAAAGAGATGTTTCAGATTGGTTACACACACACACACACACACACACACACACACACACACACACACACACACACACATGCAAGCTTAGTTTAATGAGAGGCACAAAACAATCCGATGAGACCTGAAGATTTGCTTCAGGAATAAGGATCTAAGATAATTTCTTACTGTTTTGCTTTGGGTTGTGTGTTCCTTTTCCAGTGAAAATATGTAAAAGAATCATCTGAGCACTAAACAATTTAAATGCAATCTTATTTTGTCTTTTAATTCCTTTTAAATGCTTATATGAAATTCAGATTTCTCTCAGTTTCTTTCTTGCTGTTTTCCTTTTATCACTTGTTCTGATATAATGTATAGAAATCCTACATATTTCTATACAATTTCTACTAATAGTCTCATTCATTTACTTTACTATCTGTTATGATATTTCTTACTAAAAGAATAATTGGTGCTGTTAAAAATACTAGATTTAATTAATTGACACTATTCCTGATAATCCTATTATATTTTTTGTGTTGGTGAAACAAACAATAATTCATGGGTACTAACCATCAAAAAAACAAAACTAGATCTGAGTATTTTGAATAAATCTATAGGGAAAATTTCAATGAAAGATTAAAAATTAATATTGCAAAGATTATATCTTACTTGAAATTTCTGTGTGTTCTTTAATAATAAGTTACCAGTTGCCAAAGGTGAATATGAATTCAGGAAAGATGAATGGAAAAAAATATGTAATTCATTTTGTGACTAATATAATCATTTAAAATATGTTCAGCCAGTTAAGATGAACTGTTAACTTATTTTACTTACATAATTTCATTTATACCTTTACTTATTGAATAAGTAATATATTTTTTAGCATAGTACAATGCATCAGTCACAGTTAAACACTGGGGTAGGAAGAGTTTAAGCCCCGTCTCTACTTCCAAGGAAGGACCATCAAGCAGGATCTAAGCCGATATGCTGGGAGAGAGTAAGGACAGTGTGTGTTTGCTTTAGTTTTTATCACAGTGCCTGATACATAGTTAGCACTCAATAAATACTTGCTAAAATACATCAATTAACAGAACAAAAGGTCCAGTAAGATTATGCCAAAGCGCTAGGAACAGAAAGAAAAGAGGGACTAATTCCGTCTGTGGTTGTCAAGAAGTGAAAAGGATGAGCTTGATCCCATGGTTGAGTTTGATCCCATAATTCAGTTTGAGAAGACAGAGCATTCTTCTTTGGTAGAATGTCTACCATCCATACCAAGTGATTCTTTTTGATGTGCCAATCATAGGAACATGATAACCCCTTACACACATATCCAGCCATCCACAGATGGGCACTTGTCCCAAGATTAGACAATCAAACTCATTTTGGTAAATTGAATTTATAGAAGTCAAGTGAAACTGACATTAACAAAATGTTATTTTCACTTACAGAAATTTTGGTTTTGTTACAGTGAGTTAGGGATTAGTAGCAGAGAAAGATGCGGCAGCATCACTAGAACTTCTAACAAGTTTTATCTCTCTATTTGGTACTTTTTAATAAGAAGGTTTAATGTTAAGACCTTGTAGTAAAACCTAATGAAGCAATTCATGGGTTAAAAGTTCCTTTTACATCTATTATCTCACAGAATCTTTAAAAATCTTCATGAAGTAATTTTAACATCTCTCAAAGATATCATCTCTCTTTTTTTATTCAAGAGGGCTTAGTCTGAGCTGTGGAAATAGCCCCCCTAATGACCTGCCTTCAGGATTCCAGCCCTCCCACTCTAAATTCCATCTCCTTAGTAACTACCAAAGTCCCAAAACACAACTTTAATCAAATTACTTAATGACTGCTCACTGACTATAGGTAAAAATCCAAATGATTTAGGATAAGCATCATCTCCTAAACTCCTGCTATAAAATGCAAGTTTCTTACATTCTGAACTATGGGAAATTTCACAAGCATGTCATGCTTATAATCATTAATTTTTTTCTATACTTCCCTGGGTTGTATTTTCTCTGCCTAGAACATGTGTAATAATATTTGTCACAGTGCAGTGAAATCTTTTGTTTACATTTTTAATTACCATACTGGATTAGATAGCATGTTCTACTTACCTCTTAACACCTGGACATAACACAATGCCTAGCAATTTGTTAGTGTTTAACACATGTTTATTGATTATGTTTCTTTCTCCACCATGATAAGAGTCAAGGAGATTAAGTGACTTGTTCAGCCCTCATAAAAGAAGAGACCAATATTTAAACACAAGTCTTATGGTTCTAGTTTAAACTTGTTTGAATTTACCTCACTTCCCAAACACTGGCAGACCAGAAGTCTGCAGAAAATTAATGCCAAGGGAACAAGTAGCAGCTTTCTAGTAGTTTCACAGACTCAAACCATTTGTCACTGGGGATCAGGTAGAGGGGAGGATTGAAGAAGGAAAATAACCAAAGTTATGGCTCTTTGTACCACCATTTTCTGTCTAGCACTTGTATCAGTAAATTTTATATTAATTATGAACCAATGAAGGTAAACTGAATTTTTTTTTCTAATTAGCTGTTAGTGTCATAGATGAATACAATACTAACCCCAAAAAGTGACATTAACCTTATCTCTGCCCCAGCAAACACCCTTCTTTCTTTCTTTATTGCATATTTTTATTCTTATAAATAGGATCTTTTGGGTCTTAACAATTTAATTCATATGCCTTATGTGATATCTGAATGCTGACATTTTTTGGCGAAATTTCTTGTTTTCATTAATTGCCAGTAAAATGGCCCAGATTGAACTTATATCAAAAAAAATTCCAATTATCTCCAGATTTTTTGTATGGGAGGATCTTGGTCTTTTCACCTTAGTCAGATTTATTTTTGTACTTGGCAACTTTTTATGAACTTTTGAGTCTACACAGTTTCTCTTAGATGCTATTTATTTCATTATCATTCTGTATTCAAAAGAAAGAAAAGACAACCTTGCAAAATTAACTAAAAATATCTTGATTTTAATTTTATAATAACTCCTGAACTGTGAAAATGTAAATATACTCAATTTATTATTTGGCAACAAAGTGACTGATAAAGGCATTTATATCATTAATTATAAGTTTAAAATTTTGAGAAATTTTCCCATTGTGTAGATACTTGATGGCATGATTAGTAACAAAATTCAATGCATGTTATGACACAGAAGAACACAACTCACTAGAGAAATGTACAGGAAATGGAGCTGCCTTGGGGATTATATTAACTGTATTTCCTTATTTTCTGTATTTTTGATGCTCCAGCATTTGGAACTTTGATCCTGGAGACAGTGCCCCTCCCATTGCTAGTTAGTTCCTAGAGATAGCAAACAAATCCCCTGCCAATGCACTTTTTTTTTTTTTTTTTTTTTTTTTTTTTTGCGGTACACGGGCCTCTCACTCTTGTGGCCTCTCCCGTTGCGGAGCCCAGGCTCCGGACGCGCAGGCTCAGCGACCATGGCTCACAAGCCCAGCCGCTCCGCGGCATGTGGGATCTTCCCGGACTGGGGCGCGAACCCGTGTTCCCTGCATCGGCAGGCGGACTCTCAACCACTCTGCCACCAGGGAAGACCCATGGGTACCTTTTTAACACATGGATGCTTATTATAATAATCTGAGGCATTTCAGCAGTATGTAAAAGAGAAGTAAGGGAGGTCACAAAAGGAATAAATGCACAGGATAAAGGATAGAGTATAGATGATCTCTAAAATTCTTTCCAGCTCTGAGATATTATTATTCTATGATTATAATACCCATAATTGGCTCTTAATTAATGTATCAGTTTTCACTTTCATAGAGCTATGTATATATAAAATACACAATAAACATACATATACTGAAATACTCTTAATACAAGTACCAGCAATAGATTTAAAAATGAATTTACTGTGTAAGGTTGTAACACCTAAAGTATGTGATTAAGTGTGATCTCAGGGAAGAGGGACATGGAATGGTTATGACTGATCTCTCAAGAAATTTGTGTATAAACGAAACATAAAGGAAATGATGGAGGCTCACTGAGGTAGCCTAGAAATCCAAGATGATAAACTTAAGTATTTTCTTAGGGGAGGTAACATGGCTTTCTGCAATGGAGCCTATTTAAGAGGTAAGCACCTAGAATAATTGTTGCAAGTGCTAATTCGTGAGCTGAGAACTAGAGTCCTCTCTGCACTTTGATTTTATTAACTCTTTCAGGAAGGGTTTGATCTTAGGTGAGGATGTAAAAATTGTACCATTTAATGGATTATAGTTAGAGACCTTAGTATAAAACTCATGTTATCTTAATACAGATGGTTACATATAGAAATGTTTATAGGTATGTGCATATGAACAGGTTAGTATACATTTATGCATTTCTTCACTCTGTCAGTTGAGAGGGCCTAAAAGAAACAATATGCCAGTAGCAAAGAGCATACCTGGTCCCTGGATCTTGGTTTCTAATGCCACTCTCCAATAAAACATACCAAGGCCACTGGAAAAATGGCTGATTCTAAGACTCAGGTAGGAAATATGCAAGATGAGCCTAGAGCATCACTTAGTTCCAGAAATTAAGGAAGTAAATGAAAAAAATAACAATGCTAAGATATGTTAAAGGGACAAAGGAAGTAGATGAAAGAACTCATGATAGCCAAAGCTGGAACAGTTTGAGCAAGAGAATAAGGTAGTATTAGAGTGTAACCCGAAGTATAAAATAAGTATTAATGAATCATACTGAAGCAAAAGATTATCGAATAAATAAATAAATTGTGAAGAAGAAACAAATTCCAAGATACACCTCCCTCAAGGAGATACTGCATATTCCCCCATTCGCTTCATATTGGTTGTGCATAATAACTGCCTTCCAAAGAGTACAGAAAAAAAAAGAATAATTTTACAGTGGAGAAATCTGACAAACACTATCTCAGCCAGGTGATCAAGGTTAACATCAACAGTGAAAAGTCATGTTGATCATATATGCCTGTGATATTGTGATTTTTAATGAGGAATATATATTTGGTCTTTGTCTCCAATTTTGCCACAAAACTCTTAAAACCCTTGGAGTTTCCAAAGTGTTGGAAGCCATAAAGGCATTTTTTTTTGTTATGAGATAAACTTTGGGCCATCTAAGGATGGGGTGGGGGGAGCTGGTGGCCAGTGGACCCAACCCAGTGATTAGAGGGTTGCAACTTTGAGTCCCACCCCCAGACCTCTGGGGAGGGATGAGGGGCTGGAGATTGAGTTCAATCACCAATGGTCAGTGATTTAATCCACCCCTCCTACTTAATGAAGCTTCCATAAAACCCCAGAAGGGTGGGGTTCATAGAGTTTCCAGGTTAGTGAACAAGAGCACTTCCACACATCACATCATGCTGGCTGCAAACTCTACAAGAACTCTACAAGCTCATTGTTTTCAGGATCTTGCTCTATGTTTCTCTTCAGCTGGCTATTGATTCATATCCCTTGATACTCTTTGTAATAAACTGGTAATCTAGTGAGAAAACTGGTTTCCTGTGTTCTTTGAGCTGCTCTAGCAAATTAATGGAGCTCAAGGAAGGGGTTCTGGGAACCTCTGATTTATACCCAGTCCCTCAGAAGCACAGCTAACAACCTGGACTTGTGATTGGCATCTGAAGTGGGGGCAGTCTTATGGGACTGAGCCCTTAACCTATGGAATCTGATGCTATCTCCAGGTAGATAGTGTCAGAATTGAATTGAATTGTAAGATAGCCAGCTAGGGTCAGAGAATTGCCTGGTGGTGTGGGGAAAAAAGCCACACTAGTGTGGAACTAGGGTGCAGAACCATAGTACCCTTGATATGATTGATGAAAATGTGATCTTCCTCTCCCAGACACATAACCCCAGTCTAATCACGAGAAAAACATCATGCCAATACTAACTGAGGGACATTCTACAAAATACCCGACCTGTACTCCTCAAAACTGTCAAGGTCATAAAAAACAAAGAAAGTCTGAGAAGATGTCCCAGCCCAGAGGAGCCTAGGAGACTTGACTACTAAATATAACATGGTATCTTTCATAGAAACCTGGAACAATAAGAAGCTGTTAGGTAAAAACCAAGGAAATCTGCATTTCTACCAGCGAAGCACAAGGGTTCCAACTTCTCCACGTCCTTTCCTTGCTTTCTGGTGTTGTTTTGTTGCTGTTGTTTTGTTTTTTTTATAATACATGTTTGGACAACTTGAAGTAATATCTCACTGTGGTTTTGATTTGCATTTCCCTGATGATTAGTGAATCTATTAGCCATTTGTATATCTTATTTGGAGAAATATCTATCCAAGTCCTTAGCCTAATTTTTAACCTGGTTATTAGGTTTCTTGTTATTGAATTGTATAAGTTACTTACATATTGGAAATTGACCTCATATCAGATATATGGTTTGCAAATATTTTCTTCCATTCTGTAGGTTGTCTTTTCACCCTGTTGACAGTTTCCTCTGCTTTGCAGAAGATTTTTAGTTTGATACAGTCTTGGAGGGGAAGAGTGTTTGTTTGTTTTCGTGATATTGGGGAGATTATTTTTGTGAATCTGTTAACTCCACTTATCCTGGCACTTATTCTCCACTTATCTCAGAGCTTCCCCTCAGTATGTCTCAGTAGGAAATGCTGCAGAGGTGCTAAGATGCCAAGACCCAAATCCCCTCACTTTTGTGGTCCCAAACATGGCCATAAAATTCCCAGGCAATTTATCCTTGTTTCAGGCATCTTTTTCTTCAACTCCATTGTAACATACAAATACCATCATTTTCTATGTATGCCTTTTGTGGAAAGGATAAAGAAGGAGACCTTTTTGTGACAGTCTTTGGGAGAAGAAAGCTGGTCTTTAGCCTTGGTTTGCTTCTGTTAATAGTTTCACCCTAAGGAACAATTGTCTATATCTACTCTTGAGACAATTAAATTAATATTTTATCAGATAATAGATGACTCAGGTATTGATGGGGATGTACAATGTTAAAACTGAAAAGTATATTGTGATTTTCAGTTATTTGCTAAACGTATCCCAAACTCAAGACAACTCTCTAGCTGTCGAGTTTTGATTTCAGGGACATTATAAAATGTATTCTTTTAAGTTCAGGTTAACCAAAAAGGTTACCCAGTGGTTCTCGGATTCCTAAATAAACATACAATAAGCTAGACAGAAATTCTCAGGCTGTCCTTACAATACTGGCTGTTAACAACCACAATTAAGGCAGACTACATATCAATTATTATTTGTCTGGAACATCAACTTCCTTAAGCATAAAAGGAAGTGAGGCAGCCTGCTTTACTGTCTTCCCTCTTTAGCTAATTAGTACTGTTTTCAATGGCTTCATCTGCCCAGGATCAATTGTCTAATAGGAACAGTGCTCTGTCAGTTAACAAGGTGAGGAACTGTAGAACGTGATTATGTCTGGCTCCAAAATTGTGCTTTAAACAACACTAAAACAATCATGTGACAGAATAAATAGACTAATAGACCCAGGCAGTATTTTTGTCTAATTCTTGTACAAACTTAGTGTTCTAGTAACATTTATGGAAAAATAAAAAGGAAAGCATACGAGAAAGAAAAAAATGAAGGGAGATTTAAAGACAAACATAAGACCATATACACACAAACGTGCACCCCCCCCATACACATATACATAGAGAGTCTCTAAAAACTTCAGTTAAGAAAGGAACCAAAAGTATTATAAACTCGTACTTAACGAGTATTACCATAAGGAATGTTGATGTGATGATGAGCCCTATTTTCCAAAAATGCTTTTTGCAAAAATAAACTGTACCGTGGTTGTGCTGATTGTAACATAAACTATGTTCATTTTCCGGTCAAAAAACACATTTCCAGTCAACCCAGTGAAGAAATGGGTACTGATGATATTCACCTGTATGCAAGTGGCTTTTAGAATCTCTTACCAGACTTATATAGCAATTTTGATTCTAGTAAATGTGCTAAACAATGGACTGTCTAATAAAGACATATCTGAAAATATTAATTTATACTATTCTTCCTAAGCTGATCTAGGACTGGGCTCATGGAATGAACCAAGACAAACTGAGATGACTGGCAGAGAGTAGTCATTATCCTGAGAGGTAGTATATGCAGTGGTTAAGGGCATGGGCTCAGGACCCACATTAACTGAGCTTAACACCACTATTTACTAGTTTGTGTAACTGGGGCAAGTTACTTTACTTCTATCTCAGTTTTCTTATCTGTAAAAAGGGGATGATATAAATAAGATTTTTATAAAGATTTAAGGAGTGACTCAGGAACTCAGAGAACAATCTGACACAAAGGAAGTATTACAGAAAGTTTAGCTATTATTAGGAGTATCAAAAAATACTTTATCTTGATCAATTAGTTGAACACAGGCACTGACAAAGGTATTTTCTGAGCCAATAACTCTCATCATGCCCCCTTTCTTCAGTTTATCAACAATGCAAGAAGAGTCTGATTTGCTCTAAAAATGTTATACCTTGAAATATGCCAATTCTCTAAAGCTGTGTTTTTCAAAGTGCTATCTACAGACCAGAAGTAGCAGCATTACCCAGGAACTTCTTAGATATTCACATTATCAAGCCCCATCTAGATCCTACTCAGTCAGAAACTTTGAGGGTGGAGTCAGCAATCTGTTGTAAAAAGCCTCCCGGATGATTCTGATGTATACTAACGTCTAGAACCGCTGGGCTAATACTCCAAAACTCCAGGCGTGTTTCTCCTCACTACGAAATAAATGAATTCTTAACTACTAAAAATACAGGTTTCTTATCAATGGAATAATATAGAATTGTTCAAAATAACTCAAATCTATCCTTGAATCCATGTTAATGTCAAGGGGTTTTAAAATCTTAAAAAAAAAGTCCAAAGCTATTAACCAAAATGCCTAGCTTTAGTTTGAAAATATTAACATCATCATGCAGAAGAAAAATTTTAGAGAAAAGGGAAGAAATAATTGAGTTATGAAGAAATAAGACATTAAAGGTGTGAATCAAACACTTTTTCTGCTTGGAGAGCTTACATGAGATATGGTATGTTACATAAATTGGTTTAAATAATTCTTATAACCCAGCTTTTCATTTTATTAATTAATTGTAAATAACTAATTGATTACTTATTAAACTCAGAGCCCAAGTTTTCTCCATTTTTATGAAACATTTAACATGTTTCTTTGGATGGTGCAATATAGTATACAAATGCCTATGACAATGTGGCATCTGTTGAACATATCTGGCCTACAGAATTGCTTTATTTAAACTGACCAGTGTTTTGAAAATCAGGAAATTTTTCATAAACATTAGAAATTCCAGCTTCTCTTGAAAAACTGTAAGATCTGCATTACCACAGATCTTTGCATTACCACAAGTGTTCTGTTCTCTAAGACTACGTAGCATCTGCTTTCTTGGGTGCTGAGTTTGACTGCCTCTAGCTCAGCTGACTTCAGTCATCAGACATCTGACCTTGTACCCTATCCTCAAACAAGCCTGGGACAGAAACCCTAAGCAAATGGCAGATCTCTTCCCAGGCTACCTATCTTCCCCGTGTCTCCACTGGTAAAATATTAAAATCTATCAAATAGAATTATTCCAATGGCTTGGGGGGTGGGGAAATAACGTGTAGACAAAATTTTAAATCTATCACTCTTAGCCTCATTACATGTATAGTCAAACAATGAAGCTATTATATCTCTGTAGATTTCCCTGAGCCTAACACAGAAGAGGGAATAGGTGTACAACTGAAAGTCTCTTCTGGAATCAATATCAACTGTAGGATTTATGCTTTGACATTGAAAACCTAGATTTGAAAACCTAGATTTCCACTTCAAAGTTAGAATTTTAAAAATGAGAACATTGGAAGAGATAAGTTAAATCCAAATGTATTAGGTATAAGGTAGTATAGATTTTATGAAAGTTTTTTTTTTCTAAAAAGAGAATTATTTGCTAGAAAAGACAGTTTAGATATCTCTGGAAACTTTGGTTTTAATGTTAGTCCAGCTGTGAGTGGCTTTGTGGATATGAACTAGTCATTTAACCTCTCAGGCCCTCAGAGTACTCTTCTATAAAATGAGGAGGCTGGACTGAGGTACCTTCCAGCTCTCAAAGTCTATTCTGTGATTCTAGGATGCTGGGGGCAGTCAATTCATTTCAGTTTTTTTGTATAAATGACATCCAGTGTCATGAAATAATGTATCAAGAGTAGCAGCAGGGTCCTTCTATCCTGAATTTGGTTTGAAGCCAGCAGATAAGGTTGCTTGAATTCATTTTCTTTCTTTGGTGAGGGGATAAGTTTGACGACCTAATGGGCCTTTTCCATCTCTTGTATCTTTGATGAGGCTACTAGGCCTCTACGTTGGGAACTGCAAAGAGTTACTGTGGTGAATTCCCCTTTGTAGTGATTTTTCTCTTTTTCATCATGTTTGACATTTTTGCAATTGTGCTTTGATTCAGATTATATCCGCTACGTAGCTCAGTGTGCTAGTGAGCTGAGACTTTGCTAAGATATAGATGCCCAAGTATAGAAATTGAAAATGACAAGCTCAAGTTCTGCCGCATGCTGTTTATATACATTATTTGAAGTAGCTCGGTGCAGTTCAGTGAAGTTCCATAGTGGTCATATGGGCTTCAACAAAAAATAGTTACTTATTTTCTTTTATACTTATTTACTGGTAAATTACTACAATATCCCTTTCTTTTCTTTTCTCTTTTTTCTTTGAACAATTTCTAAGGTGCATATTCCCTGGCAGTCCATTTCAGGAAATAAAAATGGATATTCCATGAAAATGGACTTTAGTTATAAGGATATTTTGCTTCAAGCAAAGGGAAAATAAAAACATTTTAAATTCAGTTCTTTCAGCAAATAAAAGTTTGGGAAAAAGCAATCAAATTTGCTTTATACACTTCATCATTAAAAAATCATCTTTTACAGCTTTCTAAACAGTGGAGAATAGAAAAATACAACAAAGGTGGGAAATTATCCAGAAAATAAAGTAAAAACATTAAACAGAATTTTCATAGACAAAAAAAAGCCCAGTTTTGATACTGTTAATTCTGAAAATTATATGTATATATATAAGTATATACACACACACACACACACACACACACACATATATATATATACACATACACACATACATACTTATACATTTGGACTAAACTCATACAAAGTTTGAATTTTACATGTTGCTTTCCAATGTTGTAAGTAATTTAGAAAATTCCTTTAATATTTCAGAGTCATTTCCAAAAACCGACTACAATGAATAAGAGAGGACATAAAAGGAAAAGCTTCAAGGAAGAGAAAGGAGAGTGAAGTTTGTAATTATTCTCCAAGATGAATCACAATTATGAAGTAATCTAAGAATCAAACATACCAAAGATGAAACAGTGGAAATTTTTCTTTTACCAACATTCTTCCTTAACAATAAAAATGATAAAAACACTAAATTTCCATTAACTGAGTTTGTGTTGTTCAGAAAGCATGATAAATTTGTTAATAGTAAATGAATCGAATGCAAGTCTCAAATACAATTACAGTTGCAAATAATTGTCAAATTCCTCCTCTATAAAAGTTATTTAAAATTTAAATAGGAAAACAATAAAATGTTTAAATTCTCTCTAAGTCACTTCAATGTTAACATGCTTAAATAAGATAAAAGCAATTTTAGTATTAAGTTTTTAGTTAGAAATAATATTAGGTAATAACAAGATTGTGAGCATGTGCGCGCGCGCGCACACACACACACACACACACACACACACACACACTAGCATACCCTGCCTGTTAACAAGCCATTGAAATTATGGTCCATTACTGTATGTTTTGAATTAAATTTTGACTTTTATTCTCCTTGCTTTAAAACAGAACTCCTTCTATTTATAAAGAAATATTTCTACTATAGGATAAACATGCATGTTAGAATTCAGATTCACTAGAAAGTGAAAGTAGTCTAGATGATGCTAATATTTAAATTAGGCAAGGAAGATATGCTTGACAAAGGAAGTTTCCACTGAGCCCCTCTTCCTCCACCCAGGTTTTTAAATTCAAGTAATGGTCAATTAATGGAATTTTCTATTGCGGTGAATACTAGTTCTTATTGTTAGTTTTTTATTCACTGGTCTGCTTGACACTGATTAACTTTTGCCAAGGGATTCCTTTTCTTTACACAAAGATGTGCATCAGAACAGATCTTCACATTGATAGAAACAGTGCATGAGCATTTAGTCAGTTATCTTTATTTCACACCAAAAAAATCATATTGCTCCAGCAGTGAGAAATAAGTTTCTTCAAGAGCAACAATGAACCAAATTATACTAAATCATTCTTTTGTAATTTTTAAACCCAAGCTCTTTTTAAATTTTATAGCATTAAATAATCTTAAAGCATGTTAAATGAATGTAGTCAACACACACTTCTAAATATCAGCTGTACAGGAAATGAAAATCCAAACAATTCAGCTAAAAAACTCTTCCTACCCGTCACTAAAAAAAAAAAAAAAAAAGGAATGATGAAGTAGAAGAAACACAACCATTCCAATTGGGTTATGTATCATCAAAGAAACATTTAGGAATACAATAAACATCTCAAATCAAAAGTTCAATAATAATACAAATACATAAAGTGAAAAGGAATAATAAAGTGAGAGATAATTGAACTTGGGGGGAAAAAAGAAGAAAAGATAACAGAAATAAATATTAAACTAACAGATACCCCAAAACCAATAAGTTTTAAGGGAAACTTACTAAAAAGGATAGAATAGCAATTATAAAACAATAAGAATAAAAATAAAATAAAAAATAAATTAAAATGGTCAAACAGAAAATAGTCTAAAGGTTAACCAAAGAAGATCTAACATCTGCACAATTGGAGATTTTGGGAAAAAACAAACAAACAAACAAACAAACAAACAATGGAAGAGTAGTAATATTTTTAAACTATGATACAAGAAAAATCCCTGTAAATAAAATGAGAAATGTTGAAATGACAGTTTCTATGCTGCATAAAAATTAGCAAAAATTTAGCAGCTTAAAACAACACACAGTTTTTGTCTCACAGTTTCTGTGGGTCAAGATTCCAGGCATGGATTAGTGAGTCCTTGGCTCAGAGTCTCACAAGCTTACAACAAAAGCTATAGCTGTGTTCTCTTCTGGGAACTGGACTAGGGGGCAATGTTTGTTGGCAGAATTCATTTCCTTGCAGCTGTATGACTTCTTTATTGCTATTAGCCAGAGGCCTCTCTTGGACCCTAGAGACCACCCACATTACATGCTGCATGATATTCCCATAAGCATTTCACAACGTGGTAGTTTGCTTCTTCAAATCCAGCAGGAGAATAAGAAGTCTACTAGCAAAATGGTCTTATATACAATAACAAAGTCATGGGAGTGATAAAACATCAAGTTTCCAATATTCAATTGCTTAGAAGTCAGTCATGGACACCATTCACACTAGAAGTTGTATGAATACCAAATGGCAGGGACCATTGAAGAGGTGTCACATTAGGGTCTGTCTACCACAAAGGCCAAACTGATGTGAAAGATTCAACCAGTAACAATCTGAAACAAGCTGAAAATTCTTTTTAAATTTGTCTTCATAATTCATAGTTCCTCCATAATAGAAACACTATTCAAATAACTATAGAGTGTAAATAAATCAAGAATTTTGAAAATAAAGTTAATAAAAAAATTAAATAACACAAAATAAAACTGAAAAAAATGAAAATATATTGGATTAAAAGCCAAATTTAATGTCACATTATTAGAACATGTTGGTAATAATTTTTATTCTTTTCCTTGTTATAACTAGAATTCCCATTTTCTTTGCACCGTATTTTCTACTTCCAATTATTTTTATTAATTAAATAATAGCTAATCAGCAAATATATATTAAATATTTGCTACTAATCATTATGTAACAGGCACTGTGCTAGGCATGTTGAAGTCTTAAAAATGCAATATTTTTTTAAGCTGGAACTGTCCATTTTTAACTGGAAGTACATTCTGTATTCACATTTAAGTAATAATAGAAATTCTAGGAAAGCAATCTAACACTCTACCCTTTGTGTTCCTTACACTCATATCCTTTGCTTAGATTGGTAACTTTGATACCTGTTTTCAATCTGTCCTACACTCCACCTCCTTATCATTGGACTCTTTTTACACTCTAGAATCTTGACTTCTAATTCATATTTATCTTTGCTCTCTGCTCTGGATTTGCCATATATCTAGAGCCACAGGGGAGAAAGTTTCCATCCCAAGGGATATGGGACCTCACTAGATGGGCAAGCCTTCCCTGTGCCTAATGTGGGAGAAGGAACATTAAGCCAGTCTAGCTTACTAACATCTCCGATGTATTCCTTTCTGCTTCAATCAAAATCACCTTCATTATCATCTTCCCCATCATCATGATCAACACCACTGAATATTTGTCATGCAACTCCAAATAGTCACATCAAATTGAATGCTAAGCACTTGAAGTACATTAAATTAAATTAGATAATTATCTATTGAGACTTTATTGTTATCATTTTAGAACAGTTGAAAAACCTCAGTTACACAGAGGTTAAATGACTTGTCCAATATGTAGTTAATGTCAGAGCTGGGATTCAAATACTAGGCCAGTCTGATTCCAAGACAGACAGTCAACCACTGCACTGGACTGCCTTCCATTATCAATGTTTATTAAGCATTTAGGATGTTTCAAGCTTAAAACACCATTCTTTCCATGATATAGTTACAACTATCTACTGCAATTTAGATATACTTAAGGGTTGCCATATACATTACTGATTTAATAATATTACCCTTATTTTAGAACAAAGCTGATTTCTCAAAACTTTATAGTTATCATTCCATTCACAAAAGCTAAAGAGTTATAAGATTGTACATAACAGAGGAAAATAAATATCATTGTAATTTTATTGAAAAAAGTTTAAATCTATATATAAAACTTTGAAATCCATGGTGATGGAAACTGAAACTATTATTAAAAGTAGATGCTTTCCTGAAACGAAAAGAGGCTGTGAAAATAGGAAAAATAATTTTTAAATGGATACAATTTGTTGCCGTAAAACAAACCAAATCTCTTTGGCGTCTGAAATAATGAAGAAAAGAAGTGAAGAATTGCTGTAAAGATCATTAAAGATTTAACTCAGTGAATAATCAGGTTATAATAGCCAAGTGTCATACACATTCAAAATGAGTGACTCACACCTTATGACAGTAGATCCCTGACCTGCTGCAATCCCTGGACAAAATAACAGGCATCCCAGAACTAGCCCTGAAACAACTCAACACCTTACTTTTGAAGGAAATTTGCTAGTCCTTCAAAAAGAAAAATAAAGAGGAAAGGCAGATATTTAGAGTAAATCATATATGGCCACTCGACCTAAGAATTACCAACATGATAGTTAATATGAAGACTTTAGAAAATGCTAAAGCTACATATATTCAGCATGCACACACACATACATACATTCACACATGCATGCATGCACACATCCACAGAACACACTGGGTCCAAATCTTTATGTTTCCTTGGTAGAGGAAGATTTAATCCATAAATTAATTTAGTATATCATGTATTATATAAATTATATAATATCATTGTTAAGTCACTAACTATTAATATAAAGCTATGAACAGAATTGTGTTCTTAGTACTAAGAGGCTGGTCTAAAAAGCAAGGACAGAGAAAGAGAAAAGGAGTTTGGATCAGAGCAGACATACACAAGCAAGCACACAAGTTATTGTGTACTCATCAGATGTTCCTAAGGCCTTGAAAAGTTATGGTTATAAAGGAATACGCATTCTGGAGGATAATGAGTGTCAAGGAATGAGGTGGGATGGCTTTTATGTGGTTTCCAATAATCAAATAGTATGTTAAATATCCTATGTGATAGAAGATATTGATTATGTTCTGTTAGGAAATATAAACCAAAACAAAAATGATAACTGAAATATTTAACAATTGAGATTATGACAAAATTCTGAATGTAAGTAGATGCACTAACAGTCTGTTTTGTGGCCTCTTTCAAAAATTTTTTTTTTTTTTGGCCATGCCACACAGCTTGTGGTTATCTTAGTTCCTTAACCAGGGATCAAACACATGCCCCCCACAGTGGAAGCAAGGAGTCCTAACCACTGGACTGCCAGGGAATTCCCTGGCACCTCATTCTCAAGCCCTCCTTCAGAGGTAGATGGCTGGGTTGTCTACTTATCTGACTGTCTTACTTGAGAATCATTACATTTAAGCTTATTATTTTTTACTTTAAATCTTAATTACATAAGAAATAATAATCATTCAATAAACATTTACTTATGAATAAGATTATAGCTTAACACATGATTACTAAGCAATAATAAGCTTTTTCTATGGAACATCAGCTCTTATCCATTAACATTTTATTGCAATAGACTACATCTTAACATTTACGTGCTTGTCCACATGCACAAGTGCAGAACAGAATGTGCCTTTCCTGTCCATTCTGGCTTAGAGTAGTGGGACCTAAAACTGAGCTATGCACACCCATTTCTTCTCCAAGACTCACCAATAAGCTAGGTCACTCTTCTTTCCTTAGGGAGGAGTGGAGATTGGTAGAAATTTAAGCCACATGTGTTACTCTAGCTGAAGTCCCTCCACCATGAGAATATAAGGAGAGGGGAATAAAGGCTTTCCTTTAATCTTCACTACTAGGTGTTGAGGCAAAGCCAGAACACAAAGTGGAATCCAGGGCAGTGTTCTTTCTTCAGTCCACTTGACTTCATTATGCACTAAATGGAATGGATTGAAGAAAGCACAAGGTATATGATGTGGACTGAAAAGAGAGGTTAATGGAAGATATATAAACTCATTCCAATTTCAACTTAGTAAATTCTTGAAACTTAAAAAAAAAAATCACTACTGAAGCAATTGTAAATTTTGACCGGGGTTAGTCCAACACCTGTCCACAACAAGAAGAACTTCAGTTCCTTTATTTTTTTTTAATATTTGAATTATATTTTATTTATTTTTTTAATACAGCAGGTTCTTATTAGTTTTCAGTTTTACACACATCAGTGTATACATGTCAATCCCAATCGCCCGATTCATCACACCACCACCACCACCACCAACCACCCCATCACCGCTTTACCCCCTTGGTGTCCATACATTAGTGCTCTACATCTGTGTCTCAACTTCTGCCCTGCAAACCACTTCATCTGTACCATTTTTCTAGGTTCCACATACATGTGTTAATATACAATATTTGTTTTTCTCTTTCTGACTTACTCCACTCTGTGTGACAGTCTCTAGATCCATCCACCTCTCTACAAATGACCTAATTTCGTTTCTTCTTATGGCTGAGTAATATTCCATTGTATATATGTACCACATCTTCTTTATCCATTCATCTGTCGATAGACACTTAGGTTGCTTTCGTGACCTGGCTATTGTAAATAGTGCTGCAATGAACATTGGGGTGCATGTGTCTGTTTGAATTATGGTTTTCTCTGGGTATATGCCCAGAAGTGGAATTGCTGGATCATATGCTAATTCTATTTTTAGTTTTTTAAGGAACCTCCAAACTGTTCTCCATAGTGGCTGTATCAATTTACATTCCCAACAACAGTGCAAGAGGGTTCCCTTTTCTCCACACCCTCTCCAGTATTTATTGTTTGTAGATATTTTGATGATGGCCATTCTGACCAGTGTGAGATGATATCTCATTGTAGTTTTCATTTGTGGCTAGGACTTCCAAAACTATGTTGAATAATAGTTCTGAGAGTGGACATCCTTTTCTTGTTCCTGATCTTAGAAGAAATGCTTTCAGTTTTTCACCATTGAGAATGATGTTTGCTGTGGGTTTGCCATATATGGCCTTTATTATGTTGAGGTAGGTTCCCTCTATGCTCACTTTCTGGAGAGTTTTTATCATAAATGGGTGTTGAATTTTGTCAAAAGCTTTTTCTGCATCTATTGAGATGATCATATGGTTTTTATTCTTCAATTTGTTAATATGGTGTATCACATTGATTAATTTGCGTATATTGAAGAATCCTTGAATCCCTGGGGTAAATCCCACTTGATCATGGTGTATGATCCTTTTAATGTGTTGTTGGATTCTGTTTGCTAGTATTTTGTTGAGGATTTTTGCATCTATATTCATCAGTGATATTGGTCTGTAGTTTTCTTTTTTGTAGTATCTTTGTCTGGTTTTGGTGTCAGGGTGATGGTGGCCTCATAGAATGAGTTTGGGAGTGGTCCTTCCTCTATAATTTTTTGGAAGAGTTTGAGAAGGATGGGTGTTAGCTCTTCTCTAAATGTTTGATAGAATTCACCTGTGAAACCATCTGGTCCTGGACTTTTGTTTGCTGGAAGATTTTTAATCACAGTTTCAATTTCATTACTTGTGATTGGTCTGTTCATATTTTCTATTTCTTCCTGGTTCAGTCTTGGAAGGTTATAACTTTCCAAGAATTTGTCCATTTCATCCAGATTGTCCATTTTATTGGCATAGACTTGCTTGTAGTAATCTCTTATGATGCTTTGTATTTCTGCAGTGTACATTGTAACTTCTCCTTTTTCATTTCTAATTGTATTGATTTGAGTCCTCTCCCTCTTTTTCTTGATGAGTCTGGCTAATGGTTTATCACTTTTGCTTATCTTCTCAAAGAAACAGCTTTTAGTTTCATTGATCTTTGCTATTGTTTTCTTTGTTTCTATTTCATTTATTTTGCTGCATACCATAGGTTTTGGATCATCGTGTTTTCATTGTCATTTCTCTATAGGTATTTTTTGATTTCCTCTGATTTTTTCAGTGATCTCTTGGTTGTTTTGTAATGTATTGTTTAGCCTCCATGTGTTTGTCTTTATTACATATTTTTTCCCTGTAATTCATTTCTAATCTCATAGCATTGTGGTCAGAAAAGATGCTGAATATGATTTCAATTTCCTTAAATTTACTGAGGCTTGATTTGTGACCCAAGATGTGATCTATCCTGGAGAATGTTCTGAGGGCACTTGAGAAAAAAGTGTAATCTGCTGTTTTGGATGGAATGTCCTATAAATATCAATTAAATCTATCTGGTCTATTGTATCATTTAAAGCTTCTGTTTCCTTATTTATTTTCCTTTAGGATGGTCTATCCATTGGTATAAGTGAGGTGTTAAAATCCCCCACTATGATTGTGTTATGTTGATTTCCTCTTTTATAGCTGTTAGCAATTGCCTTATATATTGAGGTGCTCCTATGTTGGGTGCATATATATCTATAATTGTTATATCTTCCTCTTGGATTGATCACTATGTAGTGTCCTTCCTTGTCTCTTGTAACATTCTTTATTTTAAAGTCTATTTTACCAGATATGAGTATTGTTACTACAGCTTTCTTTTGACTTCCATTTGCATGGAATATCTTTTTCCATCCCCTCTCACTTTCAGTCTGTATGTGTCCTTAGGTCTGAAGTGGGTCTCTTGTAGACAGCATATAGATGGGTCTTGTTTTTGTATCCATTCAGCAAGCCTGTGTCTTTTGGTTGGAGCATTTAATCCATTCACGTTTAAGGTAATTATTGATATGTATGTTCCTATGACCATTTCCTTAATTGTTTTGGGTTTGTTTTTGTAGGTCCTTTTCTTCTCTTGTGTTTCTTGTCTAAAGAAGATCCTTTAACATTTGTTGTGAAGCTGGTTTGGTGGTGCTGAATTCTCTTAGCTTTTGCTTTTCTGTAAAGCTTTTGATTTCTCCTTCAAATCTGAATGAGATCCTTGCCAGTTAGAGTAATCTTGGTTGTAGGTTTTTCCCTTTCATCACTTTAGGTGTATCATGCCACTCCCTTCTGGCTTGCAGAGTTTCTGCTGAAAAATCAGCTGTTAACCTTATGGGAATTCCCTTGTACATTATTTGTCATTTTCCCCTTGCTGCTTTCAATAATTTTTCTTTGTCTTTAATTTTTGCCAGGTTGATAACTGTGTGTGTTGGCGTGTTTCTCCTTGGATTTATCCTGTATGGGACTCTCTTCACTTCCTCGACTTGGTTGGCTATTTCCTTTTCCATGTTAAGGTAGTTTTTTACTATAATCTCTTCAAATATTTTCTCAGGTCCTTTCTCTCTGTCTTCTCCTTCTGGGACCCTATAATGCAAATGTTGTTGTGTTTAATGTTGTTTCAGAGGTCTCTTAGGCTGTCTTCATTTCTTTTCATTCTTTTTTCTTTATTCTGTTCCACAGCAGTGAATTCCACCATTCTGTCTTCCAGGTCACTTTTCTGTTCTTCTGCCTCAGTTATTCTGCTATTGATTCCTTCTAGTGTAGTTTTCATATCAGTTATTGTATTTTCATCTCTGTTTGTTTGTTCTTTAATTCTTCTAGGTCTTTGTTAAACATTTCTTGCATCTTTGCCTCCTCTCTTTATCCGAGGTCCTGGAACACCCTCACTATCATTATTCTGAATTCTTTTTCTGGAAGGTTGCCTATCTCCACTTCATTTAGTTGTTTTTCCTGGGGTTTATCTTGTTCCTTCATCTGTAACAGAGCCCTCTGCCTTTTCATCTTGTCTATCTTTCTGTGAATGTGTTTTTGTTCCCCAGGCTGCAGGACTGTAGTTCTTCTTGATCCTGCTGTCTGCCCTCTGGTGGATGAGACTATCTAAGTGGCTTGTCTTGAGTTCCTTTTTAAACAGCAAACAACAGATAACCCAAAGTCTTACATATACTAGAGGCACAAAAAATATTTACTGGGTATCTAATAAACTGATTCCATAATGACCTAAGAATTTACTCCTCTTATCTGTGCCAATATAGTAGTACCTATAAAAAATAGAAATATATCACTAAGTACTATCCACTATGATTAATATAAGATCCCTCAATGGAAAAACAAAAAAAAAAGATTCGATTTAATAGTATCTGCAAAAATATTTCCTGTAAATATTAACATAACTTAACTTCTCACCACCCATACACATATATTCACCTCTTATAAAAATAGGAATTAATACATATGTGAGATAATAATCATAACAATATTTTTACGTATTTATTTATCAAACAACCCATACATTGTTAGTATAGACATCGTGCAAAGTTAAAACATATTCAAACATCAAGATCCACATTCAGGGCTTCCCTGGTGATGCAGTGGTTGATAGTCCACCTGCCGATGCAGGGGACGCGGTTTCATGCCCCGGTCTGGGAGGGTCCCACGTGCTGTGGAGCAGCTGAGCCAGTGAGCCATGGCCTCTGGGCCTGCGTGTCCGGAGCCTGTGCTCCGCAGCGGGAAAGGCCACGGCAGTAAGAGGCCTGTGTACTGCCAAAAAAAAAAAAAAAAAAGATCCACATTCAAAAAACATAAAATAACCACCTTTAACCATAAATAAAGTTTAAAAGATTAAACATATACAGAAAATGTGGGATTGAAAGGCAGTCTCTGAAACTCCTAGCCAAAATGTTATAAAGGGCATTTCACTCCTGCTCAGACCCAGAGATCTCTGCTTGGACATTTCTCTTGGACATAGTAACTGAGGCCCTACACACCTTCCTAGCAGCATGCGCTGGCTCTGTTAAACCTGCGTCATATGCGTATGTCCCCAGAGTTTTTAATTTAACTTATTTTATTTATTTTCATAAGGACCTAGGATGGTCCAGACCACAAACGTCCTTGCTGTCACAATTAGAGTTGGTACAAAATTTTCAGTGCTATCTGAAATGACACATACTGTGCATGTTTAATTGGTATCTGAAAGAGAACATACAAAATACATACTTTTTCTATAAACTTTAAATGGCAGAGCTGTTTTTGTCTTCTTTGTCCAGTGATAACTTTAGACATATTTTCCATTGACAATATCATAAATGCCATAAAGTTCTAAGCACTGTGTTCAAGTAGTCCCCATGTAAAAACACATAAAATGCAAAACACACTGTCTTTCGGTATGTAAAATTAATCGAGAATTGACTACATGCAGAAAGGTGAAGAAATCAATTCTAGGTGAAGGCAGAGAAAAGAGCATTATTATGTTATCCTCTTAATTTACACATTGCATTCACTTGAAATGCACCACCATTGAATTTTACTTCAGTGCTCTCTCCCAACTCTTTTTGCTTTAAGGGAAAAAATGTGCATGTATATATAATTTTTAAGGTAGAGAGCCCCAAGGGCAGGAAAAATAATGTTTGCCCCTCAAATCTTTCAAAAAAATTCCTATAGCATCCATGGACTCAGAGATGTTTGCACCTTCTTTTAGTTAATTGAAACATTCTGATAAACCACAGGGTTCTGTCAGAATAAGATTATGAAACAAGGTCCTTTTTCTAGTTGCTGCTGTTGTTACTATTTTTATTGAATAAAATGAAAATTACAGATGTAAGAAAGAAAGAGGAAAGGGGGAGGAGGAAGAAGGGATTTTGTCAAGGAAGAGAGAAAGGGAAGTATAAAGGAAGAATGGGAGAAACAAAAAATGAAAGGAGGGAAAATAAAGAAAATGTATTTTTATTTGAGATTATCTATTCCTTTCAACATTTCCTGTTATGAACTATCATTGGGAAGTAAATAATTTTTAATTCACAATAAAGTCTTTTAATATCAAAATTAGGAAATACCTATGTCATTATGATTTTATCAGGTTAATTAATATTAGCACTCATTCTATTTCCAAGCACTCTACATAAACAATGCAACCACTAAAACTGAATGATAAAACAAAAAAATGTATAATAATAATGCATGACTTTTAAAAATGTCACTTTTTTTAAAAAACTAGAATTGTGTGGATAGCTTATAACAATTAAAAAGTAGTTTCATAACTTCATTTTTATTTATGAAAAATTCAATATGTATAGAAAATGTTAATCTGCATTTTAAAATCCCCCTAAAATCTTCCAAAACTAGCTGCAATAATTTCTTCTTTTTTCCTTAATTTATTTATTTTTGGTTGTGTTGGGCCTTCGTTGCTGTGTGCAGGCTTTTCTCTAGTTGGGGTGAGTGGGGACTACTCTTTGTTGTGGTGTGTGGGCTTCTTATTGTGGTGGCTTCTCTTGTTGCAGAGCACAGGCTCTAGGCACGTGGGCTTCAGTAGTTGTGGCTCACGGGCTCTAGAGCGCAAGCTCAGTAGTTGTGTCACACGGGCTCAGTAGTTGTGGCATGCATGCTCTAGAGCACAGTCTTAGTAGTTGTGGCACACAGGCTTGGTTGCTCCACAGCATGTGAGATCTTCCCGGACCAGGGCTCAAACCTGCATTGGGAGTTGGATTCTTAAGTACTGCACCTCCAGGGAAGCCCAATAATTTCTCATTCTACACATCCTTCTTAGAATGTGACTTAGAAATTCTCTCCATTCAGAGGTTAGGTCAATATTTCCTCTCCTTAAATCTGGACAGGGCTGTAAGGATGAAAGATATGATGCTGTGTGACTTTTGAGGTAAGATCAAAAAAGGCTGATACGTCTTGTTCCTGCTTCTCTTGGGCTTTTGTTCTTAGAATCCTGCCTCTGTGCAGTGAGGAAGACAAAGCAGCCTGTGGAGGGCTGTGAAGAGGACCCAATGGAGCAGAGACACACTGCTCTGTGCCCTGCCCAAATCAAAGGAAATTGATCAAAATAAATTATTGTTGTTTTAAGCCACTACATTTTGGTGTGGTTTGTTATGCAGAAAGAGATTTCTGGAACACCATTATAGACACAGTTCAGCAACTTCAGTAGAAAGAGAATGTTTTATTCTTTCATTGTCTGTACAATATTCCCAGGAAAGATTCTGAACACATGTTCATGTGTGCCACCATTTTATCAACAAAAAATTGGCTATTTCTGTTTGGGTTACATAAACCTACCACTGTTTCCCAAAAATAATAAAGATGTTCTTAACTTAAAGGTAATCCATATTTTCAAGACCTTGTCTTCATCCAGATAAAATTGTCAGGCTTCATTAGGAGGTTAAGCTACCTAGCTACTGCTGGAAGTTTTATATTATGCTTCCTATGTCTCCAAGAGATTAATTGGTATGTGAGCTTATTAGCAGTAAATTGTTAAGAAATGCTTCCAAATGCAGCCTTGATGGATATTTGAATTAGCCAATTATCATCTACACTATGAACACAGTAATTTATAAATAAGTAGCACAGCACAAACAATTTTAACTTACCACAAATGCCTAAGAAAATATAATTTAATTATCACATATAAATTTATATGGCTATTTAATTCACTGGTCACCACATGAAAGGGCAAAAAGAAGTTAAGCCTAGGACCACTTTTAGAAGAAGTATTAACTTGTGAGTTGGAAAAAAATATTATCTATAAGTAAAAGTATTAAATGATAAAAATGTCAACAAATCAATTTCAGGTAGATTAGGATTTAAATATTAAATATTTAAAATACTTAAATATTAAAAAAACTTTAAAAAATTAATGGGTATCTCAGTCAACTTAGGCTGCCATAACAAAATACTATAGACTAAGGGGTTTAAACAGAAGAAAATTATTTTCTTACAGTTCTAGAGGCTGGAAGTCTGGGGTGAAGGTGCCAGTGGGGTTGGGCTCTGGTGAGAGCTCTCTTCTTGGCTTGCAGATGGTTGCTTTCTTGTTGTATCCTCACATAGCAGAGGAAGAGAAAGAGGAAGAGAGAAAGAGAGAGAGAGAGACAGAGACAGACAGAGAGAGAGAAAGAGAGAGAGAGAGAGAGGAAACAAGCTCTCTGGTATCTTTTATAAGAGCATTAATCCCATCATAAGGGCCCCACCCTCATCACCTCATCTAAACCTAATTATCTCCCAAAGAACTAATCTCCAAGTACTGTACCATGACTTTGGCAGTTAGTACTTCAATGTATGTATTTGAGGCGGGGGTCCAGGGGGAAAATTCAGTCCATAACAGTGGGAAATATAGGTGAATATCTTTTATACCTGAAGTAGAGAAAGATTTCTTAAACAAGAAACAAAATAATTGACCATAAAATAAAGTTTGATATGCTTAAAAATATTTGTAAGAAGTTTCCTCTCAGGTTTCCCTGGTGGCACAGCGGTTAAGAATCCACCTGCCAATGCAGGGGACATGGGTTTGAGCCCTGGTCCAGGAAGATACCACATGCCATGGAAAAACTAAGCCTGTGCGTCACAACTACTGAGCCTGTGCTCTAGAACCTGCGAGCCACAACTACTGAGCCTGCGTGCTACAACTACTGAAGCCCACGACCTACAGCCTGTGGTCCACAACAAAAGAAGCCCCCGCAATGAGAAGTCCATGCACCACAACGAAGAGTAGCCCCCGCTTGCTGCAACTAGAGAAAGCCTGCATGCAGCAGTGAAGATCCAATGCAGCCAAAAATAGATAAATAAATAAATAAATAAATAAATAAATAAATATTTTTTTTTAAAAAAAGAAATGTGACATTTAAGAAAAAAAAGAAGAAGTTTCCTCTCAGCTCTGGATAAAACTCTATCCATACCTTCTTGAGGAATCTCCTAAGACTTAAAGGATCATATTGGGAAGCTTTAACACCTCACTTACACAAATGGACAGATCATCCAGACAGAAATTTAATAAAGAAAACACAAGTTTTAAATGACACAATAGACCAGATAGACTTAAGTGATATTTATAGAACATTCCATCTGAAAACAGCAGATTATACTTTCTTCTCAAGTACACATGGAACATTCTCCAGGAAACGTCACATCTTGGGTCACAAATTAAGCCTCAGTAAATTTAAGAAAATTGAAATCATATCCAGCATCTTTTCTGACCACAACACTATGAGATTAGATATAAATTAACAGGGGAAAAAATGTAAAAAACACAAACACGTGGAGGCTAAACAACACGTTATTAAATAACCAAGAGATCACTGCAGAAATCAAAGAGGAAATCAAAAAGTACCTAGAGACAAATGATAACAAAAATACAATGATCCAAAACCTATGGGATGCAGCAAAAGAAGTTTATAGCAATACAATCCTACCTCAAGAAACAAGGAAAATCTCAAATAAACAATCTAACCTTACACCTAAAGGAACTAGAGAAAGAAGAACAAGCAAAACCCAAAGTTAATAGGAGGAAAGAAAATCGTAAATATCAGAGCAGAAATAAATAGAAACAAAGAAAACAATAGCAAAGATCAATAAATCTAAAAGCTGTTTCTTTGAGAAGATAAACAAAACTGTTAAACCTTTAGCCAGACTCATCAAGAAAAAGAGGGAGAGGACTCAAATCAATAAAATTAGAAATGAAGAAGTTACAATGTACACTACAGAAATACAAAGCATCATAAGAGATTACTACAAGCAAGTCTATGCCAATAAAATGGAAAATCTGGAAGAAATTGTCAAATTCTTAGAAAGTTATAACCTTCCAAGACTGAACCAGGAAGAAATAGAAAATATGAACAGACCAATCACAAGTAATGAAATTGAAACTGTGATTAAAAATCTTCCAACAAACAAAATCCAGGACCAGATGGCTTCACAGGTGAATTCTATCAAATATTTAGAGAAGAGCTAACACCCATTCTTCTCAAACTCTTCCAAAAATTGAAGAGGAAGGAACACTCCCAAACTCATCCTATGAGGCCACTATCATCCTGACACAAAAACCGGACAAAGATAGTACAAAATAAGAAAACTACAGACCAGTATCACTGACGAATATAGATGCAAAAATCCTCAACAAAATACTAGCAAACAGAATCCAACAACACATTAAAAGGATGATACACCATGATCAAGTGGGATTTACCTCAGGAATGCAAGGATTCTTCAATATATGCAAATCAATCAATGTGATACACCATATTAACAAACTGAAGGAGAAAAACCATATGATCATCTCAATAGATGCAGAAAAAGCTTTTGACAAAATTCAATACTCATTTATGATAAAAAAAAAAAAACCCTCCAGAAAGTGGGCATACAGGGAACTTACCTCAACATAATAAAGGCCATATATGAAAAACCCAGAGCCAACATCATTCTAAATGGTGAAAAACTGAAAGCATTTCTTCTAAGATCAGGAACAAGACAAGGTTGTCCACTCTCACCACTATTCAACATAGTTTTGGATGTCCTAGCCACAGCAATCAGAGAAGAAAAAGAAATAAAAGGAATACAAATTGGAAAACAAGAAGTAAAACTGTCACTGTTTGCAGATGACATGATACTTTACATAGAAAATCCTAAAAGATGTCACCAGAAAACTACTAGATCTAATCAATGATTTTGGTAAAGTTGCAGGATACAAAATTAATGCACAGAAATCTCTTGCATTCTAATACACTAACAATGAAAAATCAGAAAGAGAAATTAAGGAAACAATCCCATTCACGATGGCAGCAAAAAGAATAAAATACCTAGGAATAAACCTACCTAAGGAGGTAAAAGACCTGTACTCAGAAAACTATGACACTGATGGAAGAAATCAAATGGAGGAAAGACAGCCTCTTCAATAAGTGGTGCTGGGAAAACTGGACAGCTACATGTAAAAGAATGAAATTAGAACACTCCTTAGCACCATACACAAAAATAAACTCAAAATGGATTGGAGATCTAAATGTAAGACTGTACACTATAAAACTCTTAGAGGAAAACATAGGAAGAACACTCTTTGACATAAATCACAGCAAGATCTTTTTTGATCCCCCTCCTACAGTAATGGGAATAAAAACAAAAATAAACAAATGGGACCTAATGAAACTTAAAATCTTTTGCACAGCAAAGGATAACCCTCAGAATGGGAGAAAATATTTGCAAATGAATCAACAAAAGATTAATCTCCAAAATATATAAACAGCTCATGCAGCTCAATATTAAAAAAACAAACAACCCAATCCAAAAATGGGCAGAAGACTTAAATAGACATTTCTCCAAAGAAGACACACAGATGGCCAAGAAGCACACGAAAAGCTGCTCAACATCACTAATCATTAGAGAAATGCAAATCAGAACTACAATGAGGTATCACCTCACACCAGTTAGAATGGGCATCATCAGAAAATCTACAAACAACAAATGCTGGAAAGGGTGTGGAGAAAAGGAAACCCTCTTGCACTATTGGTGGGAGCGTAAATTGATACAGCCACTATGGAGAACAGTATAGAGGTTCTTTAAAAAACTAAAAATAGAATTACCATATGACCCAGCCATCCCACTACTGGGCATATACCCTGAGAAAACCACAATTCAAACAGACACATGCACCCCAGTGTCCATTGCAGCACTATATACAATAGCCAGGTCATGGAAGCAACCTAAATGCCCATCAACAGAGGAATGGATAAATAAGATGTGGTACATATATATGATGGAATATTACTCAGCCAAAAAAGGAACAAAATTTGGTCATTTGTAGAGAGGTGGATGGACCTAGAGAGTGTCATACAGAGTGAAGTCAGAAAGAGAAAAACAAATGTCGTATATTAACGCATATATGTGGAATCTAAAAAAATGGTACAGATGAACAGGTTTGCAAGGCAGAAATAGAGGCACAGATGTAGAGAACAAACCTAAGGACACCAAGATGGGAAAGCGGGAGGGGGGGCCGTCAATTGGGAGATTGGGATTGACATATATACACTGATATGCATAAAATAGATAACTATTAAGAACCTGCTGTAAAAAGAAAATTAAATTTAAGAAAAGGTAGATAAGCAAAAGACAACAAATTCCCAAAGTTTAAAAAATAAAAGAGCATTAATTCCTTCATAAGGGCCCCACCCTCATCACCTCATCTAAACCTAATTATCTCCCAAAGACCTAATCTCCAAATACTGTATCATCACTTCGGCAGTTAAGATTTCAATATATGTATTTGAGGTGGGGGTGGGGGGCATTCAGTCCATGACAGTGGGAATTTAGGTGAATATGTTTTAGACCTGAAGTAGAGAAAGGTTTCTTAAACAAGAAACAAAATAAGTGACCATAAAGTAAAGTTTGATATGTTTAAAAATATTTTTAAGAAGTTTCCTCTCAGCTCTGGATAAAACTCTACCCATACCTTCTTAAGGAATCTCCTATGACTTAAAGGATCATTTCCTGTGAGACCATCTAAGGTGGTAGTTGTTAGATGCTCTCATCTTAAAAATGTGTATTAAAACATCTTTAAAAATGTTGATTTTATTTAATATTTGGGTATTTAACATTCTTAGCAGGAGGATTTTTCAGACTATACACTCAATAATATTGCAAGCAGTGAATGTTCCAAATTTACAAAACATCCGTACAAAACTGTAATGTTAGAAGAAAAAAATTGTAGACCTTGGCTGAAGATGCTGTAAGTTACGATAAAAGGACTAGGTGTTACTTCTTTGGAGAATGGAAGAGTGCATTCTTCATTTTATGTGAGATATTTACATTATGTTAGGTTGGAGCATTTAAGAAAGAGTAATCAAGTGATTATTAACTAAAATTAAGTAGCATATTTCTATTTTTAACTTGATTAGCTAAAATAGTTTTATATTCAGTACCAGAATATGTTCAGAAAAATCAGTATTTAATCACGGATGGTGGATGCTGAAATCCAAATGAAATTTAGGAAAAGTCACTTGGAAATCTGTACTGGAGTCTTGAAAGGTGTCCTAAAAAATATCATCTGATATATCCAACTAAGGTTGCTACAAAAATATTTTAAATTAAATACTATTTTTGGAAATTAATTCATAAGTAACTTAGTAAATATTAGCTGAGTGCCTATGGTAAATCAGTATTAAGTGCCTACAGAAAGGCCATTCTCTGGGTGGGGGTATGGACAGGCAGACAATAAACAAATAAACACGATATAGATGATATGACAATAAGTCCTATGAAGAAGGTATGCTGTTCCATACAGCTGTCACCTTCCATATGTCAGATAAAATGAGAGTCCTGAACAAAGGTAAGGCTACTCCCTTTGGGCAGCACTGAGGACAGCTGTGCTGTTGCCTTTTGACTGACCCTGAGGCAGCCCTCAGCGGTCAACTAGAATTGCAACAAAAATCAGTGTCAAGTTTCCTATAGACTTGGCACAGTGGGCAGTAGCTTTAGAGTCCAGCCTCAATAAGGAATCAAAATCCATCTTACTAAAAATCAACAGAACTGATCACATTAGATTTTTTTTTTTGAGTTTTTTGCAAATACTTGAGGGCGGGGGATGGGGAAAACGTCGTTTGAACTCCAAGACTGCAGTCTAATTCCAGTTCAAATAAGAGATGACATTTCATCCTACTTCCCACACCATCACTATGTGAACTGCAGACTTCAATTCTAGCTAAAATGCCCTTTTATCCAACTAATCAGGAAAGTCAAAAAATTATTTAAATAATATAGAACATTGACAAAAGACAAATTGAGTTATTTTGGAAGTCGATCAGTAAAACAAGCCAAAACTCAGTGAGAAAATGATTGAGTAAAACGCAGTAAATAATTTCTTAAATTAAAATGATCAAGAAAACTGCATGCATTTCTCTTCAAAAATATATACTATATATCCCATTATTTTATTTTGTTTTTCTCAAATGTCACTATTTTTAGTATGGACATATTGTTGCATTGTTGCATACCTTTAAATGAGGGAACTTACACGCTTTGTCGATTGCTTTATTTCTTTTTTTCCATCTCTACCCATTCATATAAATTACCTTTCTAAAATATGTTTAATAATTTTTAAACTCCAACCTCTTCTAAATCAATTTTTTAATCAATTTTTTTTAATCTGCTAAAAGGCATTACTCAACTCTCTTTGTAGCCAATAAAGATAGTGAAGCACTTGCTGGGCAATGAAAACTGTACACAAATTAGCAGAAAAATATGTTAAGAAAGTTCTAAGATAAACTATTTCAAGAATAAAATGAAAATCCTAAGATCAATAATTCAGACAGATTTATTGAATCCCTGCTTCTTACACTGATATACTACAAGCAAATGCACTCTATAAGGAATCTTGAAAGATAATGAAGAGAAGCTTTTGATATCTTATATCTCGGGAAATGGTATATTTTTAACTCAGAAGAATTCACACACATTTCTTTTGAAATCTTAGGAAAAGAACTTTCTCTCCGGATGACCCCTGCTTGCAAGTTCCCTACCAGAAATGAATTGTTTGGGAAAATAAATCTTTCAAGTTTGGAAACAGACAATTTGTCCTGGCACACTGACCCTTCTCTAATCGAAATTAGTATGATAAGTTCTCAAAACATTCTTTCCTCAGCCCCACCTCTCACTGTGTTTCAAAAGCACATGGCCGCTTTTAGTTTCTAATAATCAAGAGCTAGGAATGGATGAAAAGGGGGGGAAAAACAGACTTCATTATTCTGCTGGATTTTTTTTCCTAATGAGCTTAACATTTCATAATATGGTGTCGATAAAGGAAGATTGCATTGTTGTTGTTGTTTAGAATTAAAAGGACCTCTCTCTCTGCTGACTGCAGGAAGGAATCTCTCTGAAGCATCACACAGTCAGAAGGGTGCCATCCTAGCCACCTGAGTCAGCCACATGAGCTCTATCACCATCTGATTCTTTCTCCTCCTTCCTCAAGTTTTTCAGACAAAGCCTGGGGATCAAAGAGAATCCAGATCCACACTGAAATTACTATATATTTTTTCTAAGTGAGAAATATGCCTTTCCAAACTGTAAAGAGTCCTAAAAAGCAGGGTAAAACCAGGTTACCTTCCCTGTAAGACTTCCCCACAGAGGTGTGCTTTGCTTTTTAGCCTTCACACCACAATAAAAGAGGAAGAAACAAAGTAACTGATGACATAATTTCTAGGCAGAAGATATGAAGATACCTTGTTAGTTTCTTTCCTACTGAGCTGGGTAACAATCTGGATTGCTTTCTTAGGTACTGTTACTCCAAAATAATTAAGACAATCACCCCGGTGAAACTTTCCTTACAAAATACATAAGCCTCTCAAAGATAACAAGAAACAGACTAAGCTTCAACTTTTGTACTTGACTGAACTGAAGAGATGCTACTCATTCAGGTTCCTTAGATATTGTTATTACTGGCTTAAAGAATAATAAACTTATATTTGTAAATCCAGATTTATCTTGCCTAATGAATGTGAGTCATTAGAATGGTTCATATCTAGAAAGATTTTCTTTGAGAATTTTAAAGGCCACATAAGTAATTTCTATTATAATTATAATTCAATCCTCCTTAAAATTGGGAAATGTTATAAAATAAAAATAAAATCTTGATGTAGAATTTGCAAGTCATTTGCATTTCAGTCCTGTGGGAAAGTCATGACAGTGTAATTTTGCTCATTTTGTGGAATTACGTGACAGGTATTTAGGAAATTATATATACAGGTATGCAGAATTATTTAGACAGGTAACAAAGGTCAAAGTTCGTCTCAAACCCATGTCTTCCACTTGTAAAGCTAGCTCTTTTGCCAAAAATCAGTCTTGAGACCACTTAAATGTCATAATGTCTTATCAAGTACAATAGAAAATTCTTCTTTGAAGGCCTCTAAAACTAGGGTTGTCTCATTTATTATTGGGTTAAACCAATAATAAAGGGGTGAAGGAGGTGAGTGCATAGAGAATAAAAAAGATTAGAGAAGCTTCCTTTTAGTCCAACAGAAGTTTATCATTTTGACAGTTTCCAAGTGGAGCTGAAATAAAATTAAATGGAGTTGATAAAAGTCACAAGGGTCCAAAAACTAACCAACAACAATAACCACATTCTTAAATGGAGAACAAATGTAATGCAATCTTGAATAAAGTTTTGTTAAAAACTAAAACTAGGGCTTCCCTGGTGGCGCAGTGGTTGAGAGTCCGTCTGCCGATGCAGGGGACACGGGTTCGTGCCCCGGTCCAGGAAGATCCCACATGCTGCAGAGCGGCTAGGCCCGTGAGCCATGGCCGCTGAGCCTGCGCGTCCGGAGCCTGTGCTCCGCAACGGGAGAGGCCACAACAGTGAGAGGCCCGCGTACCGCAAAAAAAAAAAAAAAAAAAAAAAAAACTAAACTAAAATTAGAGTGCCTCATGTTTTGAAATGCACTTAATATTGAAACGGAGCAGGACCCCATGGTCCTTGCCCACCATGTCCTCTTTCTGCCTTTTGTCTGTAGAAGAACTTTAGCTAAAGAAAATTTAATCATAGAAGTGAGAAAATGCAGAAATGAAGGAAAACCGTCAAACAAGACCAAATAATAATAGTGTAGTCATTAAGCAAAGTCGAGGACATTTAGTTCCTCCTCAAGGGCTATACATAATATTCTGAGCCCTATCCTTTGAGCTGACTTATAGAAACTGAAATCCCCAGCAGGTGCAAGAAATTAGCTACATGATGCCCAGACTGTAGCCGTGACATAAGTGGCCACAATTCCGAGAACTGGCCTCGAAGAAATGGGAACAAACTGACCCTGGAACTGAAGATTAATGGTACTTAAAGCAATCATGATGACACTGATCAGACCACTGCAGGACTAATTTCAAGATGACTGTCAGAGCTGCCTGCTCTGTTTCTGCATGTAGCGCCCTCCCTCCATCTATAAAAGCTCTTGCCCATTGTCAGTGGGGGGAGGTTGGCCTTTGGACAAGAGTCTACCCTCCATGCCATCCCCCCATTGCTAGCCTCAAAAATAAAGCAAACTTTCCTTTCCACCAACCTTGCCTCTTTATTTGCTTTTGAGCAGCGAGCAGACAGACCCCCACTTTGGGTAACAATATGGCCAACCTTATTTTTTAAATCATGTGTTTATTTCAATAAAATTCAGTATGATTTCCACAAACATTTGTATATTCATTTAAAGTTATTGAAACAAAGAAGGAAATTTTGTCAGTACATCTTTTATCTTCTTTCTGATCAGTTATTAACTCACTGTTTTTTTTCAAAAATAGATGATATGTAAAATACTTTGCCTATAAACAATCATTTTAATTTAGGGAACAGTGTCCTTTTATATGTAGCTTAAGTCGAATAACATATTTAAATAATCTTGTGAACTTCTAATGAGTTACTTAATTCCAGTTGTGACAGTGCCAAAAGCTTTAGTAAAGAAACATCAATTTCTAGGACATATTTATTATTTATTGGAAAATTTTTCCAAATATTATAAACTGTATCAATATAATTCAACAAAATTTACAGAATGTGTACTGTTTGCCAAACATTATGCTAAGAACTAGTGATGCTGAATGTCATCAACAGTTAATAATTACCACCGATGATTAATTAGCAATTATTTACACCTATAAGTCACCTGACAGTATATGTTATGATAACTTCTTTCCCCAATCAGCTTAGAATTACAGAGTGAAAATAAAGTGAGTCTGCAAGGAAGGTTCAGTTAGCTATTTTTTAGTATAGTATTTAAATGAAATTAGTTTCTGTTCTTTTATGTTTAGTACTGATTATTAATCATAAAAATGGTTTTGCCACACAACATATCCAAAAAAGATTTCTTCAAATGGAAAAATATACACATTAACATAAATAGCCCCTCTTGCATTCTGTGTTCTAGTTATCAAAACCCATACAAATTACATGATCTCTGCCAGTTTCAGTTTATTCATTTGTAGCACAGGTTTTGTGTCTTTGTGATGAGACAAGCACACCATGCTGAGTCTTTTTTTCCAAATAAACCTTTTTCCACCTGATGAGAAAAAATGAAAATATTTTCATATTTGAAAATAAAAAGGGACAACATTTGCCAGGAATAGGAATTGGAGAAATTGTCATAATTAAAGAGAAAATTATGAACAAAAGTTCAGAGACAAGCTAACAATATAATGTGATAAATACTAGTGAGAGGCCAGGAGTCATTGGGCAATGACAGAAACACCCTATATCTGTGTTTACAATATAGTAGCCACTAGTTGTCATGTTGCTATTGAGAAATTGAAATTTGGCTATGACCATTGAATAATTAATTCTTTTAGCTTATTTTATTTTGATTAATTTCATTATCAATATGAAAACTAATGCTGTATTCAGTTATTAGAAAACCTTTAAGTTTTAAGTATTAAAAATGTTATCTTAGTCATTTCAGTATTCCCTCTTCCCATCATTTCTGTTATATCTGTTAGATGGACATTGTGGAGGGACAGACTGTCAAGGTGTTGGAGCAGAAGTATCTTATACTTACGAATATATATATACAGTTGAACCTTGAACAACCATTTGAACTGCAGGGATCTGCTTATAATCAGATTTTTTTTTTGAATAGTAAATACTACAGTTGGTTGTTCTACTAATGGGTAACTGCAGATAGAGAGGAACCTCACAAGGGAGGGCCAAATATAAACTATGCATGGATTTTCGACTATGAAGAGGGTGGGTCCCTCTAACCCCTGAGCAGTTCAAGGGGTCAACTCTTTATCTTTGTAAGGTGTCTTCTAAGATGTCTGTGTATGCATCTGTGCCTCAGTCCACTAATCAATGCTGCGTTGTCCCAAACTCCTTCCAGATTTTTATTCTGAGGCTGTTTTCTCTCAGTGATTTCTGGGACATTCACAGCAACACAGCATACTTTCTGAAGCTTATGGGCCACACTGGGCTGTGGAAAATTCTGGGGAACTGCCTGTGGTCATTTGCTACTTAGACATATTACACAGATTTTTTTCTTTATTCCTGTAAATCTGGGTATCTCTGTCGCACAACTGGATTCAAATCCTGGATTCACACTTACTAGCTATGTGACTTTGGCAGATTATCTAACTTTTCTATATCTGAGTTTATTCATTTTTATAAAAGAATAGCAATAGTACATATCTCATAGGCTGGTTTTTAGGATTTATAAAATTAAATACTTACAAAACTGTTAGAGTTGTGTCTTATACATTGAAACTCTCAACAATTGTCAGCTCTCACATCTTGTTCCCAAGATTCTAACTTACATGGAATAACAAGTTATTTTTGACTGTTTGAGATTCTCGGTTAAGTTTTGTTTGTTTGTTTCATTCCACCATAGTAAGTATTGCTCAGATTTATCTACGGGACATAGTATAAAAATTAATTCTGCCTGTGATTACTTCATGTCAAAATGAATGTCATCAGTCAGTCTCTCACACTTACACACACATTAGGAGTCACCCTCTTAACAGACTTAAAGTTGCAGTTACATGGACAAGATTTAATGTCCTTCAGCTTCCTGTGGAAAAAATCTCTCTTGCTCTATTAACTGCTTTATCTCATGTGGTAGTCATTGTAGGTTACCTGACTCAATTTCTATTTCCAGCCCTTTCTCCCTTGTCTGACTTCATTATAGAGGATGTAAAAGCCAACAATCTAAATCACCATCTTTCCTTTCAGCAAGAGAATAAACCATATGACATAGTGCAGGACAAAGTGGTGTACTTGTTCTGTTTCTTCCCCATCTTCATTTTTCTTTTTGGAAGGAAAATAACTGGAGGGCTTCAGGGTCAGGCAACCATTCTATGACCATAAAGGAAAAGTCTTGTAATTTCTCAGGCAATTTGTTTATAATGAGAAGTGAGGAAGAAATAGGAAGAAAATTCCAGGAAGAAGCATTAGCATATGCAATAGATATGGGGCAGAATAAATCATATGCTAAAAATAAAAACTTTCTATTCTCCAAATTCAAAAAAAGATTGTTCTCTGGCCATTGTCCCAAGCTGTGAATTATTAGCCAACAGGAACTGACTTTAAATCTATCCCAATCCAACTGTGATCATGCCTTTGTTTCAGCAACAATGCCTCTGAACACCAACCAATCAGCAACAGGGACACTTTTCTGAAAGCCAATCAGCAACAGTCTCTAGTGCTTACACTTCAGAAAGTCAATCAGCGGCAGCCACAATCGGAAAGCATGTTTCCACAGCTGACAGTCAGCCAATGCCTAAAGATTTATGCTTCTGAAAATTCTCCACTTCCAGAACTCCTTGTTTCCTAAAACCCTATAAGATCAGCATTTTCTTTAAGAGACACTGTGCTTTGAAATTGCAACTCTTCCTTGCTTGGCAAAGAATAAACTATGCTTTTTAGGTATTTTGCTTGTTTCAAATATTAAGTGATATCTTGTTTTGATAGTAAGTATAAAATAAGAGAGAGTTCCTGGAGGAACAAATGGAAGATAAACCTGGAAGAATCACTAGCAGACAGGATAGAGTACTTCTTGGCCAAATTTCATAACTTTTAGCTTTGTACCAAGATTAACGATGAGCTGTTGAAGGATTGCCAGTTGGTATGAAGGAGACTATTACGATAAAATTTACATTTATAAAATGTTACTTTAGCTTCAGAGTAAATATGGAATTGGAAACACTAAGTGGAGGCACTTCCGCAGATACATCAGTAACCATTTAGGAAAAGAATTATTGCAGCTTGGATTAGTGAGATATTGGAGGGGATGGAGAAATTTTATCAGATTTGAGAGATAGTTACAAAGTAAAATCAAAAGAACTTGCAAATAGATTAAAGAAAGGATGTAGGGAGATGGAAGTGTTGTGGATGAATCCTTGTTTTTGGATTTTTTGCTACTGAATGGACTGTGGGGCATTCACGCAGATTGGGGTCAACAGAAAAGAATCAGGTTAGGAGTAGGAAAAGAAGACCATGAATGTATTTTGAATATAATGAGTTTGCAATGCCTTTGAGAAATCTATGAGAAGATTTCAAGGAGCCATCATAGAATACATGAGTCTGGAGCTCAGAAAAGAGATATAGGCTGAGAAGACAAATGTAGAGGCATCTACCTATGGAACTCCATATATTTCTGGCTTAGAAGAAGATGCATCTGTAAAGGAGAGAGAGAAGAAGTATAGAAGGAACAGCCAGAGAGGAGGAGGAAAATCTAGAGAGTTTGGTGTCAAGGAAGTCAAATAGTCTCTCAGGAAGAAGGGAGTAGTCAACAATGTTGAACGCTGCTGAGACGTCACATACAATGTAACCTGAAAAAGTGGCCCAAGGAATCAGTGCTCTGAAGATCATTTGTGACCTCAGCAAGAGCTATTTTGCTGGATTAATAGGAAAAGGAACAAGATTGGGATTAAAATAAGGAGTAGGAGTTGAGGAAATGGAAATGAAAAATCACAAGAGTAGCCAGTCATGTTAATACATTTCATTGGGAAGATCAAGGACTATCTAGGGAGATACTCAGAAAGGGAAAGAGGAGAGGTTTTTTTGGGGGGATGGGGAGGAGTAAGGGTTTTTTTTTAAATGAGAAACTCTCAGTATATAAAATGCATCAAACTTACATTTTCAGTAAACTCTACCTTCTATTAACAGTTACATGGTAGCAAATTCTCATAGGAATGATATTATTTACAAATATATATAGATTCCAACTTAAACTAAAACAGTTCACCTCCAATTAGAATTATTATCAAACAGTAGCCAATTTCACTTTTTGCATGTTAGTATATTTTAATGTTTTGTTAACCTAAGACTGTTGACTTCTAGTTCATAATGATGTTTCATATCTTAATAAAGTTTTGCTTTTATTATTTGCTAACTGTTAGAGCTTCCATTAACAAATATATAGAGAAAAGATTTCTGTAGCAGGGGGCAGCTGCATTTAAACATATAGATTAGCATGGGGTAACCAGAAAGAAAATTGTAAAGTGAACATTGTAAGTGAAAATTGTAAAGTGAAAGAAGGGGGAAAGTAAGAACAGTAAGAAAGAAGGGGGAAAGTAAGAAAATTGTAAAGTGAAAATTGTAAAGTGAAAATTGTAAAGTGAAAGAAGGGGGAAAGTAAGAACAGTTGGAAGATTCAGAAAGTAACTAGCAAGATGGGAGACTTAAATCTAACAATATGGATGATTTTATTAAATATAAAGGTTGACACAAACCAATTTAAAGGCAGAGATTGCCATGTCAAGACTTCACTCTTTGCTGATTACAAGAAAGGAATACAAACATAAAGGTATAACTACATTGAGTGTAAAAAGAAATATATGTATACTTTTACTATAATGTGATACCACCTCAGCCCTATCTAAGTAATATTTTTTACCTAATGTCAAAAATATTTTTCCAACTAACTAAGAGTAAAACTTAATGTACAAAAGGATTGCTTGTAAATATATATGTAAGTAGTTCTGTGACTAACTCATTGTTTTACATTTGGTACATTTGTTTCTGCTAATAAATTTAACTTTCTCACTTTTCTGCTTGTTTGTTCAGTCTGGATTAAAATTAGACTTTCAAAATAAACTGTAAATAGTTTTGTTTCCTCTTTAAAAAGTGTGTGTGTATATATATATTTAAATATATATATATATATATATTTCAAAACTAGGAATGTTATCAGATGTAAAGATGAACATTACAACATGATAAAGGAGATAATTTATCAGAAGCACATAATCTGCCTCTGCCCCTAACAAAAGAACTCTAAGGTATATAAAACATATACTGATAGCTCTAAAAGTAGAAACAGGCAAATCCACAATGTTAATTGAAAAGTTCAACCCTTTTTGTTTTAGTAATTGTTATACAACATAAACAGAAAATCAGTAAGATTGTAGAAGATCTGAACACTGCTATTGTGAAATTGACCTAATTGACATTTATAAGGCAACTACCTAAGAACAATATAATACAACTTTTCACATGGAACATTGACCAAAGTAGACTAAATTCTAGCCCATAAAATAAATTTCAAACAATCAAACTCAAAGAAAGAAGATTTTCTGACCACAAAATACTTAAATAAGAAATCAATAACAGAAAGATAACTGAAAAAATGTTCAAATATTTTGAAATTAAAGAAAAGCAAATTAAACCCAAACTAAACAGAAGGAAATAATAAAGAGTACAAGCCAATGAACTTGAAAATATAATAACAAAAAAAGAAAATCAATAAAACAAAATGTTGTCTTATAAAAAACTGATGAATCCTTATATAGACTGACCAAAGAGAAAGAGAGAGAATACACCAATTAACAACATCAGGAATGAACATGGGGCATCACTACTGATCCCACAGACATTAAATTTTGCTCCTCATTTTATTGCACTTCTCAGATGATGCATTTTTACATGTTGAAGTTTTATGGCAACCCTGAATCAAGCAAGTCTATTGAGACTATTTTTCCAACAGCATTTACTCACTTCATGTCTCTGTCACATTTTACTAATTATCACAATATTTCAAACTTTTTCATTATTGTTATATTTGTTATGGTGATATGTGTTCAGTGATCTTTGGTGTTACTACCATGACTTGCTAAAGGCTCAAATGATGGCTAGAATTTTTTAGCAATAAAGTATTTTTAATTAAGGTGTGTACATTTTTTTAGACATAATGCTATTACATATGTAATGAGCTACAATATAGTATAAACATAATTTTTACATGCACTGGGAAACCAACAATTTTGTGACTTACTTTACTGCAATGTTCACTTTATTGTAGTGGTCTGGAACAAAACACACAATATTTCTAAGGTATGCCTGTACTGTGAACAACACTGTGGCCATAAGATCAACAACTTGGATCAGCACACTTTTCCTATAATGCGTCAGGAAGTAAATATCTTAGACTTTGGGGGTCCCTATTGGAACTACTCAATTCTGCAGTCAAAGCATTAAGCTGCTCTAGTTATTACTATTTACTTACTAGTAAACAAGTGAATCCCTTTTCCCTAGGATAAGAAAAGGGACAAAGATGTCCACTTTCACCACTCCTATTCAACATTTTACTACAGGTCCTAGACAATTCAATAAAACAGAAAAATGAGAAAGTAATAAGCATAGGAATTGGAAAGGAAGAAATAGAACTGTCTTTTTATTTAAAGATGATATTATTATCTATAGAAAAAAATTCCAAAGAATCTACAAAAACAGCTACTAGAATTACTAAGTGGTTTAGAAAGGTGAGAGGAAACAAGGTGAATACACAAAAAACAAATGCATATCTATATACTAACTATGAACAATTTGTAAATTAAATTTTAAAATGCCATTTACAGCAATGTCAAATACCTGAAATAGTTAAGGATAACAAAATATATGCAAAACTTTTTATACCAAAATCTGCAAAATCTTGATGAGAGAAATTAAAGACTTACAGAGGTGAAGAGAGATACTATATTCATGGGTTGGAGGATATTGTTTACATGTGAACTCTTTCTAAGTGTATCTATGGATTCAAAGAAATATCAATCAAAATCCCATATAACATTTTTTTGAAGAAATACTTAACATAGGTAAAATATTTCTAAAAGAGAAGTTTGAGGACACACACTAGTTGATCTCGAAACTTGCCATGAAGTTAAAATGATCAAGAAAATGCAATAGGTTATATACATCGATCAATGGAATAGAATAGTTTCCAAGTAGACTGATGTGTGTATAGTCAATTGATTTTGACAAAGATATCAAACTAATTAAATGGAGCAAATGTAGTCTTTCCAAAAACTGTGCTGGAACAATTAGACATCCATATGCAAAAAATAAGATAAATAAAATAACCATCAACACTTACTTTTTTACCATATAAAAAACTAACTTGAAATGGATCATATACTTTACTAATAAATAATAAAAAAATTTGTTGGTAAGTTGAACTTAATAAAATTTGAAAATTCTGATCTTTGAAAGACCACTGTTAAGAAAATGGAAAGATAAGACACTTACTGGGAGAAAATATTTACAAAACATATATCTATCTATTAAATAACTTTGATTTAAAATATATAAACATTTACCACAATAATAAACAAACAACACAATTTTTTAAATGGGTAAAATATTTCAACAGATATTTCACCAAAGAAGAAATGTGAGTGGCAGATAATCGCCTGAAAATATGCTTAAAATAATTTTACTCATTAAGAAAATTTCCATTGAAACCACAATGAGATACCACTACACAGCTTATAAAATAGCTTAGAAAAACAAACACACAAAGGAAAAACAAGTGATACAAAGAGTTTACAAAGATGAAGTGCCACTGGAACACATACATTTCTGGTGGGAATGCAAAATGTAACACTTTGGGAAAGAGTTTGGCTGTTTCTTCTAAAGAGAGACATAGGGAACTCCCTGGAGGTCCAGTGGTTAGGACTTTGCACTTTCACTGCCAAGGGCATGGGTTCAAACCCTGGTCGGGGAACTAAGACCCCACAAGACAAGCAGTGCAGCCATAAATAAATAAATAAAAGTTAAACATATGATCCAGCAATCCAAGCCCTGGGTATTTACCAAAGAAAACTAAAAACACAGGTCCCCACAAATGTTTAGAGCAGATTTATTCATAGTAGCCAAAATCTAGAATGAAGCCAAACATCCATCAACAGGTAAATATATAGATAAATAACTTATGGCTCATCCATCCGATAAGATTCTCAGCAATGAGACAGAGTTAAACGAGCAATAAATAGAACCAAACTACTGATATATGCAACAATATGGATCAACCTCAAAAACACTATTGTAGGTGAGAGAAGCCAGATACAAAACTCTAAGTACTATGTGATTCTATTTGTATGACATTTTATAGAAGGCAAAACTACTGTATAGGGGTTGAAAGCAGATAAGCGGTTTCCAGGAGCTGGGGCTGAAGGAGTCAATCAGCGTTGCCTGGTTTTGAACTTTATATGAATGGAATAATATAGTATATCTTTTTTCAGGTCTGGCTCCTTTTGGTCAGCAGTACATTTGTGATCTTCCTCCATATTCTTGTACAGCGATATCATTTGTTCATTCTCATTTTTATAGTATTCTATGCATAACTATGCAATGATTTACTTATCAAATTGACTGCTGGTGTCACACTCACATTTTAAAACTACAACATAATAGCCTAATTGGCTAAAATTCTTTTTTAGTTAGATTCTTGAAATTCTTATTTTTAAATTCTTATTTAAGTCTTAGTTAAGCCCTACAAAATCTAAATGGGATTTTCCTTACAAAGTCACCTCTTAAGCAGACATTAAAACTCAGTATATATCCATACCATACATTGATTTTTTTACTGAAAAATCCCCTTTATCATTTGGTCAGTTTGGGTTTACCCCCAAATATTATCACATCTGATTTGCCACTACCTACCCACTCCTAGCTTTTCCCCCATCAATGGAACTTCTTTCTTCTTCATGGATTTTCTAATTTAGAGCTGGAGATACTATCACCCTTCGCATTATGACAGTCAATAATTTCAGAACATTTGTCTCTTAGATTATGGTAGTCTTGGCCTTCTCCCCAAACATCATCAAGATACTTCCTGAAGGGAAAGAAAGAGGAGTGTTGGCTCTCAGTTCACACACAGTTTAGATGATAAGGGATTCTGCCCCAAACAATGACCATAATTAACTAGGGTAGCTGAGATAGAAGGCAAAACCTGTGAGTACATTACCTTCAATTACTGTGGTAGATGGAGCCACAGGTATATGAGTTAATTTTAAATGAAGAGGTTCTGGCAGGAGTGTGTTTCTGAGCCTCAGAAATCTGCACACATCAAGGTAACAAGGATAGGTTTAAACTTGGTTGAGTATTGAGTTTTTGCATTTTATTGTTGCAGTGAAAATCATGTCATGAATACTCCATTTATTTCTCTACATAAGGATGTTCCTAATTAATCTGTTATTCAAAAGCCACCAGTATTATATTAGTAACTGCAATATTTCATGACACTGACTAAAGCCCAGAAGCAGGTTCCTGTGGCCCAATTAATTTTTTTAAAACCTTTTACTCAGCGGGATGCTGCCTACCTGGATCTTTGAATGAAAGGATATTAATGAAGCTGCAATGCAGATGATTATATTGAAAGTGACGAAGAATTTATTAGGAAGACAGCCATCACAGGCTGTACAGTATATGAGGCAGAAAACTGCTAAAAGTAATGACAGAGTATAGTTTAGGCAAGTAATGGGCAGTAGTGCTACAAAAGGAGAGCTTGGAGATATATTATTTAGTAATGAAGTTCCCATAAAAATTGAAATATGAGGTGGAAAGATTAACATGGTCATACAAGTCATCTTTAATGTTCATAGCCAAGTTCTGGCTTTTAGAAAGAGTAAACTGAATTTATGCTTGTGACAACATGTAATTCAAAACGCTTATTTATACATTTCATGCAAATGACTGCAGACCTTTGGTTTGCAGTTACCAAAGTAATGTTTAGTAGCATTTAAATTTATTACATTAACATTGGATCAGGAGCTGTATTTCTACCTGTCAAATGACTAACATTTGTAGGTCATATCATCAATAAATAGACCGCAGTTCACAGACCCCTGCACTGCTAGTCCCAAATCTATGAACAAAAGATTTTACATTTTGTTTTTCCACCTTAAACTGAATATAGATGTGTTCTCATTTACTCCATCATAATATTCTAATATTATTGACACAAACCTTTTGGTCTTCTGGTATGTTTGCTTCCACGAAGGGGATGCATAGTGCTCTAATTAAGAGCAAGGACTTTTGATGGAAGTAGACCTATGTGAAAACCCTAATAGCCAATTACCAGCTGGGTGACCTTAGTTAAATGACTTTATAACTCTGGTCTCATTTTTCTCATCTATAATAGGGACATAATAATACCAGTCTCATGGAATTATTATAATAATTCAATAAAGTATACAAAAATGTATCTAGCCTATGGTAACTAACTCAATTATTATCATCATAATTATCATTATCAATACAGTCTGGGAGTTTCCATAATAGAAAGTGGCATCAAAATTCTTGAAGGAGAGGCAAAACATACCTTATTCTTCACATATTCTCATCTCAGCTTCATTTCTAAAGTTAAAGGTCTGAAGGTTAACTTGTGTCTAATGAGGTATGTAAGTAAATTGACAGCCATTTAGATTTAACACAAATGTTTTATAAAAATGCTTGTCTTTTACGATTTCTTAGAAGTGGATATAAAATTGGGGCTGTAGAATAAAACTAAACTGAATTTTGAGAAAACATAAATATTTACGAAACATTTTATTCTGAATTTGAACCTTTCCTATTTCATGTCAATCACATAAAGAATGGGAATAAGATTTCCATTTTAAACACAGTAGTAACAGAGGCCTTAATAAGAAAATGGCATCTGAGTAAAGGCCTGATAAAAGTGAATATATAAGCCATATGAAACTCAGAGGAGAGATTTCAGGTAAAGGGAATACCAGTGCAAACACCCTAAGATGCAAACAGAGGCATAGCAAAGGAGGGTGTGGTCAGTGGAAGTAGTTCACCATGGTTGTAGTCAATAAGGTGTGCACTGTCTACAGAAAATCTTAAATCAATAATAAGACTGATTAAATGTTTATTATCTTCATGAACTGACAAGTGTAAACAATATCAGTGATAAAATACTCCTCCCTAAAAAAAAAAAATAGTCTATTGATCTAAGATCTAAACAACTGCTGTGGTTTCTATCGAGCTCAATGGCCTGCTGCCACTGGCCCATCTTTGGAAACATACCAAGAAAGAACAGCACGGGACAAGTGTGTCTGGATCAGATTGAATGGGAACAGGAGCTGTAGATGTGTGGGTCAATGATCAATAGCGTGCCTAGAATATGTACGGCTTTGTAAGCTCTGTTTGGACTTGAGCTTTTACTCTACATGATGGAAAGCCATTGGATGGCTTAGAGTAGAGGGTTTTCAAGATATTACTCATACGGGTTTCCCTGGTGGCGCAGTGGTTAAGAGTCTGCCTGCCGATGCAGGGGACATGGGTTCGTGCCCCAGTCCGGGAAGATCCCACATGCCACAGAGCGGCTGGGCCCGTGAGCCATGGCCGCTGAGCCTGCGCGTCTGGAGCCTGTGCTCCGCAACGGGAGAGGCCACAACAGTGAGAGGCCCGCGTACCGCAAAAAAAAAAAAAAAAAAAAATATTACTCATGTTTTCAGCACACTGATTGCAGTATTGAAAATAGACTTCGGGAGGGGAATGTGATAGTTATGAAAGAGAAAACTAAACTAGATGGTGATTGTTCTCACTACATCCTATTCACGCCACTGGTGAAGGATGAGTCCCATACCCTAAATAGTACAAAACGGCTGAAGATATGACATTCAACTCTGAACAGATGAGATTGACAGCAGTTTATTAGTCAAACATACTCATAACCTGGGAGAGGAGGATTCCACACACCATCCAGATGGGGTACAGCTGGTCTGGTTAACAGGGGAACTACCTGGGTATGAAGTCTTTCCCACTGAGCATGGAGCATATTAGCAAAAGCAGAGGAACTCACAGATAAGCCTCTGGGGCTCTGTGATACTCAAAGATGTCAAGGAATACAGTGATAGCTTGGGATAGAAGTAGAATTGGTGAAATTAGTAAGAAAAGAATTGATGCAGAGTATATTTTGAAGGTAGAGCCAACAAGAATTGTGGAAGAATGGATGTGGAATTTGAAAGAGAGGAGTCAAATATGACACTAAAGTGTCTGACTCTAGCAAATGAAAAGATAGTGTCGATTACTGAGAAGGAAAACTATAGGAGTAGTAGTTTACGCTTTATCCATACAATTAAAAACTATGTAGATGTACAAAACACACTTTTAGTGTACTTATATGGAAATATCTCAAAATATAGTAAGTGAAAAAGCAAGGTACGTGGTATCCAATATAGCATTTAGGATTCGTGTTTAAAAAGGGGGAGAAAAAAATAGATATTTGCACTTGCCAGTACACACATTTTAAAAAATTATATGAAATGTGTAGGAAGCAAAAAACAAGTAATAATAAGAGTTACCTGTTGGAAAGAGAGGATAGAAATTAATTGGGCAGAGACTGGGAGCAAAAGAGGAATATATTCACTATAGTTTATGGTTTCTGATGTTTGTACGATGTGAATGTATTTTTTAGATAAAAAAGATATAGGGAGAAATTCTGTTTTAAAAATGTGTATAGCTGACAGTCCCTGATACTGTATCTCCACATATGTACCACTGTCTATTGAAGAAACAATAATAAAAGAAAAAGACAAAAATAAGAAATAGATGAAGGAGGAGGAAAATAAGAAAAGCAATTACAATAATTATAACAAAACCAATAACATATTAAAACTTAAGACTAAGGAAAAAGGCAGAAACTGATTACTGAATTATAAATATGGCAACCCATTACCTATTGCCATAATTTGGAGATGGAGTCCCAGTAACATGACTGATAAAATCAGACTCTGAAGTAAAATTATTAGCTCATCATGTTTTGTCCTGAAAGATGATCACCTTTTAAAAAAAAGAAATAAGGCTTATATCACATGGGGGTTTGATAAATGTTTAACAAACTATTGGGGAATGTTAATTGCAGCTGCATGGCTGATTAGTAATATGAAAATGTACATACTTTCGTTGTGGCTGATTTCAAATTACCAACATGACCTCATATTTCTTTGCTGCTCTTTCTTTCTTTATGTAGATACAAGTTTCAGACCTTAATCATTTTCCTTCTTTCTGAAGAACTTCATTTACCACTTCTTTCAAGGCAGATTTATTGGCTACAAATTTCCCCAATTTTTGTTTTTCTGTGAAAATTATTTATCTTTCATTTTTGTAGGATAATTTTTCTGGGTACAGAATTCTAGATCTTTGGGTTCTTTCTCTCAAAAGTTTAAATATTTCACTCCAGTCTCTTCTTGCTTGCATGGTTTCTGAATAAAAGTTCTATATAAGTCTTATCTTGTCCTTCTATAGGTAAGGTGTTTTTCTCTTTTGCTTCTTTGAAGATTTTCTCTGTCTTTAATTTTATGAAGTTTGAATATAATATGCCTAGCTTTTTTTTTTTTTAATTTATTCTTCTTTCTGTTCTGAGTTTCCTGGATTTGTGGTGTGGTGTCTATTTTTTAATGTCAGGAAGTTCTCAGTCATTATTGCTTCAAACATTTCTTCCATCCCTTTCTTCCTCTGCCATCTGGTATCCCCATTATGCATAGGTTACACCTTTTGTAATTGTCCCTCAGCTCTTGCATATTCTGTTCTGTCTTTTTCATTATTTTTTCTCTTTGCTTTTAAATTTTGAAAGTTTCTGTTGACATTTCTTCAAACTTGCTGATACTTTCCTCAGCTGTGCCCAGTCTATTGATGGGTCTATCAAAGGCACACTTCAGTTCTGTTACAGTGTTTTTGACTTTTAGCATTTCCTTTTGATTCTTCTTTAGAGTTTCCATCTGTCTGCTTACATTATGCATCCATCTTTGCATGTTGTCCACTTTTCCCATTAGAGCCCTTACCGTATTTATTAGTTATTTTAAATTCCCTGTCTGATAATACCAACATCTCTGCCAAATATGAGTCTAGTTCTGATATTTGCTCATCTTATCATGCTGTGTTTTTTTATTGTTGTTTTTTTTGTTTTTTGTCTTGTAGTACTTCTTGTAATTTTTGTTAAAGGCTGGAAATGATGTACTGGGTAAAAGGAACTGAGATAAATTGGCCTCTAGTGTGAGGTTTTATGTTTACCTGACTGGGATTTAGGTTGTGCTTACTGCTTGCTGTAGCTGTAGGAGTGAGAGGTTAAAATTTCCTCTGATATCCTTGTTTTTGTCACTCCTGTAATCTTCAGGTTTCCTTAGATACTTCTTAAATAAGGTCTGAGACATGCAGTTCTTTCACTTGTATTTCCTGTTATTATACAGGAGTTTTAATGATGTGGTGGTAAGGTGTGTGGGAGAGGAAGTGTTCTATGGCTGTATGGTAAGGTCTTGGTCTTTTGGTGAGTCTGTGTCCCTGCCTATGACTTTCAGTGGTTTTTCTCCCTCTTAGGTCGAACAGGAAGTCTAGAGAGCGCTGCAGGTGGGTGTTCTCTATTTGGTCACACATTGTTCTCATTCTTTCCTTTAATTCTTTATATATGCTTTCCCTTTAGTTATTTTTTTTTAACATATATATTATAGCTTCTTGTTGACTACATTTTTCCTATGTGAGCACCATACTTTCTCATTATTTTACATATCTCATAATTTGTATTGAAAGCTTTAGAGTTTCATTAATGTATCAGTTTTGGAAATCAGAACTTCCACTCAAAGTTTGTTGTTATAGCTGTTTGTTTTTAATGACTTTCTTGTACTAATTCTATAATGTATATATTACTTTCCTGTTTGGTCACTGAAGTCACTACTCAATTAGCTAATGGTCAGCTAATGATTGAACAGATTTCTTTAAATATCTTTAAATATTGCAACTTTCACCAAGGGTCTCTGTATGTGTATGGGGCATATCTTTAACTCTTAGGCAGACATTTTCTAACTCCACCTTAGACTTCACTTCTGTTTTTGCAGAATTTCCAGGTCAGGTGAAAGGAGAGCTTAGGGCCTTCTGGGGCCTTCCTCAGCATATACACAGCCTTTGTGTGCACAGGCCTATGCATACAAAGTGATCTTCTCATTTTCCCGAAATATATTGAAGTTTTTCAAAGCCTCTGGTTGTTAGGAGATCACCGACTGAAACCACCCACTTTGGCCAGGGCCAGTTACCTGAGTTGTCTCACAACAGGAGGTCCAGATAAGCAACACGGTGCTGAAAATTAACCGGGAGAATTCGGGAGGGGTCAAAAGAGGGAGGAGACAGCCAACCTCCCAGAATCCTTCATGCTGGAATCCATCTTGGCTGAGAGACGCTCGTGCCACCAGGTAGGACCCTGAGTCAGACTATGGGCCAAGCAAGATGATTGGCCAGAGGCAACCCAGAAAGTAACCCTACTACCATAAAACCTGAGACTGCAAGCCACATGGCAGAGCAGTTCTCCTAGTTTCCCCTACCCTGTTGCTCTCTGCCCAGTGCCCCTTTCCAATACTAAAGTCTCTTGTTTTGTCAGCACATGTGTCTCCTCAGACAATTCATTTCTGAGTGTTAGACAAGAGCCCACTCTCAGGCCCTGGTAGGGGTTTCCCTTCCTGCAACGTTTTGACATCTTATTCCCCAGTTTTTCCTTTTAGGTTGTTTGGTGAACTTCTTATTAGTCCCAATGTTACTTCAGACAGACTGACATTAAACAATTGTCATTAATTTTTCTTGAAAATTTCCCTGTAGATAGGCTTGTTCATACAAGGTAAGGACTCTGTCAGATCAAATCAAGACATGAGAATAGAGCTTTTCATAGACCTGCCAGGTAAGTCAAAGAGTAATAATTCTATGTGTGGGGGGCTTTTGGGATACTTCAAATTGATTCTGCTCCCTCAAAAGTTGCTGCTAGATTGGTGGCTTTCCAGCTATAGTAGTTGTAAGGCTGTTCCATTTTCAGGACTACCACAGAGTTAAGGACAGGGGGATAGAGCAGGTTAAAGCCCTACAAGGCTTGCTCTTCATTTCAAGATTCAACCATTTTTCTTGGATAACCATTCCCTGGGTTGTTGCAAGACATTGGTTAATTTTCAGGGTTCTGAAAGTATTGATTTTGACAGTTTTTGCCAGTGTTCTCATTACTTCTATGGAGGAGTATATATTTGGAGGTCCTTACTCTGCCACTCCAGAAGTCAAGCACTACCTGCTTTATTTTTTCATAGCACTCATCCATTAAATGTCTTTTCAAGCTCTCATTTGAAGTGAAATTACTGATTATTTAGTTGTTTTTGTCAATCATCAACTTCCAATTAGAACTGTCAACGTTCAATTATAATTTAAGCTACAGGAAGAGGGTGCTGCCTTGATTATTCTACTGTTATTACTTGTGAAGGATCTGAGATTTTGTCCCATCTGCTATTTAACAAGTTTTCCTGCCACAGTTTCATGGAGTGTGACAGAAGACAGAAGACTCCTGGTTCAAAGACGTTGAATCACTGCACAGCAAAGAGCATAAGCTCATGTTCACACCAATTCCCCTTGCCTCTCAAATTCCACAGGAACAATGCAATGTGCCCCAAGTGGATGATGTGCACATGGTAAATTTGCATCATAGATGAGGTGCTCCAAGATTAAGAATTTAAATCTTACAATGAGGTGCAAGCAAATCTGCCCTTTGTCCCCAGAGGAAATCATTACTTTGATTATACAACCAAACCTTCCTTTTGTTCTGGAGGGAGGCACTATTTATCTTCGAAGGCTATTTGCTGTACAAACATTCTTGACAAGATAGTCTGGAACAATATCTGTCAGTGCCTCTACTGGTAAGATATGCAGAAACACAAGAAACCCATAGAGAATTATTTCCCAACATCATCCCAGTTCTAAATTAATATTCAACATTGTAGACATGCAGTAAATATTTGTTGACCAAAACTTCCACAAGTTTCTATTTTGATCAATAGTATATTCTATTTCCACAAATTTTATATATATATATATATATACACACACACACACACACACACACACACACACACACACATAGATATATAGATAATCTTGGATATAAGGCAAGTCTTGAATAAGAACTGTCTTAGTCAGTTTGGGTTACTATGACAAAGTAACATATACTGGCTGGTTTATAAACAACAGAAATTTATTTCACACAGTTCTGGAGGCTGGAAGTCCAAGAACACAGTGCCAGCATAATAGGGTTCCTGATAAGAACCCTACTCCAATTTGCAGGCTGCCAACTTCTCTCTGTGCCCTCACAAGGCATTTAGCTTTAAAAAGAGATTTAGCTAGCTCTCTGGCCTCTTCTTATAAGGGCACTAATTCCATTTATAAGGGTTCCATCTCTGTGATCTAATTAACCCCCAAAAGCCCCACATCCAAATACACTGGAGATTAGATTTCAGCATACGAATTTGGTGGGGTAGGGACACAAACATTCAGTCCATAACAAGTACCTAAGAATAAATACTTGGTTTTTGTTTGTTTGTTTCTTTTGTCGGCAAATGGAAATTATAAAACTCTGTTGGCTTCCTCATTTGTAAACAGAAATGACAAATTTATCTGTTGACCTCTTGAAGGGGCTCAGTCTTCTCTCCTATTCCTTTCTTGCCTTACTCTGTAAAGGAAGAATTGCTATGCTTGATCACAAGAACATTTAAAGCATACAGCTAAGGTCTTAGTATGACTATATTTTGCAAATCCCAACTCCTAGAAAAGTAGAGAAAGAAGGAGGCCTGGAATACATCTTTATGGCAAATGGGTAAATATCCAGTTTACGTGCTGCCTCTCTTTCTTTCTCTCTCTCTCTCTCTCTCCCAGTTTCTCTGTGTCTCCATTACATCTCTAACACTCCCTTTTTTGTTGCCCCTACCCATATACACACACATACATAAACATACGCAAACTACTCTTTCGTTGTGCTTTGCTCATGTCTAGGAACATGCTGACAGTTCCTCAACTTGAAGACAGTAATATTCAAAATTAAGTTTGGCCTCTAGGGTAGAAGTAAGCACAGTAAACCTTTTGGCTGGCCTTTTCCTAGACCATTTATATCAAAATCCTCTAGACAAAAGAGGTCTGTATACCAGTCCGGTCATGTTCACTGGCATTCTTTCCTGGGTCTTTGAGCCATTCTCCTACATTAAGTGTAAAATCTCCCTTGGCCTTGCTTTGTCCTTTGAAAGGGATAGCTAGTTAAGAACAGAATCTGATTTTTAGAAACCTCAGTTCTGTGCAATACCCAGCACATACTAGATTTTTAAAGTATAACAACTACAGAAGAGATTCTATCTCAGACTACAGTCTGTTTTGTTTCTTCTACCTCACAATTTTTTAAATAGAAAATACTATAAAAGTTATCTGCATAATTTAGTCACACAGCAAACATAAGTGTCCTTTTTCTATGTCTACATAGTTTGAACTTTGAGAACATTGTGCCATTTCAGTTACAAATTACTTTGTATATGTGTATTATACTGCCTTTCCTGGGTATGTCTAAAATTCACATAATTTCAGTTGATGTTTTGTTCTATCATTGAAATGGATTCATTTTGTGTTATTCTGAGGAATATACTTAATTTGTGGATCATTTATATGTCTCTAGTATAACTAGCTACTCTGATGTTTAAACAGTTTGCCTCATATAGTAGTTTTTTTTATCATAGATGTTTAAATTACTTTAACTCTTATTGGGATTGCTTGTTCTCCCTCATGAATGTAATTCCCTGCTCAGTAATGCACTTTGGGCCAATTCTAATCTCATTGCTATTTATTTCTTCACAATTGCACACATTTTCCATATTTCATACAAGCCAATTATTTATCACATATATTCATATGTTTATAATTAATTTTAAATTAGCTGCCTCTTATCTTAAAAGGTATAATTACTTTCAGTGCTCAAGTTATCAAAATAATCATTGCAGTATATCATAATATTTCCAATATTTCATAGTTTTATTCCTCCTTCCTTTGACCTTTTGCCCAGCTGTAAATATACTTCAAGCTCCTTAACCACATTTGAACTGTAAGAAAGTGTTAATGATAACATAAACAATTTAAAAGCAAAGAAAAAAAGAGAAGATTTTGCCCCTACTCTTCTTTTATGGAATTTTTTTTCTGTTCTTCCAGAGAAAATTCTCCTAGAACAGATTACAAACTACAAAAGGCCTAGGAAGAAAATTTGAAATACAAGGAAATGTGTAGAAAGACAAAAAGCAAGTGGCAGAAAAACTCCAAGGGTTTGGATGCTCAGTAAAACACCCTGAAGATTGCTTCTTTTTAGCATGTTTTTTTTTTTTATATATGAAAAGTTAAACTATATCTCTCACCTAATAACACATTTTGAAAAGAAACTGCAGTGTCTACTGGTTTGAGTGAAGGTGGAAAGAGTCATGGGAGTGGGCCCTACCACAAATTCATCCTGATTTTAAGCGTGGATGAAATGCAAAATAACGTGATACAAAGAAAAAGCAGCACTCTATAACAAAAAGACACAGTGTCTGCCACTAACAACATTTTTCACAAACTACAAATAATACTTTTATTTGAGGAGACTTTAAAGTAATGCCCCTTTTCAGGTGTTTTCCACCTCTGCTATCTTTGGCAACTTTTAAAAGTGAAAAAGACAACTGCGGTTAAACAGAAAAGGAAAAAATGGGGCTTCCCTGGTGGTGCAGTGGTTGAGAGTCCGCCTGTCGATGCAGGGGACACGGGTTCGTGCCCTGGTCCGGGAGGATCCCGCGTTCCACGGAGCAGCTGGGCCCGTGAGCCATGGCCACTGAGCATGCGCGTCTGGAGCCTGTGCTCTGCAACGGAAGAGGCCACAACAGTGAGAGGCCTGCGTACCGAGAAAAAAGAAAAGGAAAAAAATGGCTACATACTTTAAAAAACAAAATACGCAACAAATCAAAGCACACTTTGACATCAAAAAACAATTGTTCGATTAAAAAATCTGAGTATGGAAAGATGGCAGAAGAGTAAGACGCGGAAATCACCTTCCTCCACACAGATACATCAGAAATATATCTACACGTGGAACTGCTCCTATAGAACACCTACTGAACGCTGGCAGAAGACCTCAGACCTCCTCAAAAGGCAAGAAACTCCCCACGTACCTGGGTATGGCAAAAGAATAAAGAATAAACAGAGACAAAAGGATAGGGACGCACCTGCACCAGTGGGAGGGAGCCGTGAAGGAGGAAAGGTTTTCCACATACTAGGAAGGCCCTTTGCGGGCAGAGACTGCGGGTGGTAGAGAGGGGGAGCTTCGAAGCCGCGGAGGAGAGCACAGCAACAGGGGTGCAGAGGGCAAAGCCGAGAGATTTCCACACAGAGTATCGGTGCCAACCAGCACTCACCAGCCTGAGGCTTGTCTGCTCACCCGCCGGGGACGGGAGGGCCTGGGAGCTGAGGATCCGGCTTCGGTCGGATGCAGGGAGAGGACTGGGGTTGGCGGCGTGAACACAGCCTGAAGGGGGTTGGTGCACCACGGCTAGCCGGGAGGGAGTCCGGGGAAAAGTCTGCACCTGCCGAAGAAGCAAGAGACTTTTCCTTCCCTCTTTGTTTCCTGGTGCGCGAGGAGAGGGCATTAAGAGCGCTGCTTAAAGGAGCTCCAGAGATGGGTCCGAGCCGCGGCTAAAAGCACGGACCCCAGAGACATGCATGAGACGCTAAGGCTGCTGCTGCCGCCACCAAGAAGCCTGTGTGCGACACAGGTCACTATCCACACACCCCTTCAGGGGAGCCTGTGCAACCCGCCACTGCCGGGGTCCAGGGATCCAGGGGCCACTTCCCCGGGAGTACGCATGGCACGCCTCAGGCTGCTGCAACTTCACGCCGCCCTCTACGGCTGCAGGCTTGCCCCGCACTCCGTGCCCCTCCCTCTCCCGGGCCTGAGCGAGCCAGAGCCCCCGAATCAGCCGCTCCTTTAACCCCGTCCTGTCTGAGCGAAGAACAGACGCCCTCCAGTGACCTACACGCAGAGGCGGGGCCAGATCCAAAGCTGAACCCCGGGAGCTGTGCGAACAAAGAAGAGAAAGGGAAATCTCTCCCAGCAGCCTCAGGAGCAGCTGATTAAATCTCCATAATCAACTTGATGTACATGCATCTGTGGAATACCTGAATAGACAATAAATCATCCCAAATTGAGAAAGTGGACTTTGAGAGCAAGATATATTATTTTTTCCCCTTTTCCTCTTTTTGTGAGTGTGTATCTGTATGCTTCTGTGTGAGATTTTGTCTGTATAGCTTTGCTTTCGCCATTTGTCCTAGGGTTCTATCTGTCTGATTTTTTTTTAACTTAAAAAAAATTTAATAATTATTTTTTTATTTTAATAACTTTATTTTATTTTACCTTAATATATTTTATATTCTGCTCTTTCTTTTTTTCTTTCTACTTTTTCTCCCTTTTATTCTGAACCGTGTGGATGAAAGGCTCTTGGTGCTGCAGCCAGGAATCAGTGCTGTGCCTCTGAGGTGGGAGAGCCAACTTTAGGACACTGGTCCACAAGGGACCTCCCAGCTCCACGTAATATCAAATGGCAAAAATCTCCCAGAGATCTCCATCTCAACACCAAGACCCAGCTTCACTCAACGACCAGCAAGCTACAGTGCTGGACACCCTATGCCAAACAACTAGCAAAACAGGAACACAACCCCACTCATTAGCAGAGAGGCTGCCTAAAATCATAATAAGTCCACAGACACCCCAAAACACACTACCAGATGTGGACCTGCCCACCAGAAAGACAAGGTCCAGCCTCATCCACCAGAACACAGGCACTAGTCCCCTCCACCAGGAAGCCTACACAACCCACTGAACCAACTTTAGCCACTGGGGAAAGACACCAAAAATAACGGGAACTACGAACCTGCAGCCTGCAAAATGGAGACCCCAAACACAGTAAGATAAGCAAAATGAGAAGACAGAAAAGCACACAGCAGATGAAGGAGCAAGATAAAAACCCACCAGACCTAACAAATGAAGAGGAAATAGGGAGTCTACCTGAAAAAGATTCAGAATAATGATAGTTAAGATGATCCAAAATCTTGGCAATAGAAGAGAGAAAATGCAAGAAACATTTAACAAGGACTTAGAAAAACTAAAGATGAAACAAGCAATGATCAACAACACAATAAATGAAAGTAAAAATACTCTAGGAGGGATCAATAGCAGAATAACTGAGGCAGAAGAACGGATAAGTGACCTGGAAGATAAAGTAGTGGAAATAACTACTGCAGAGCAGAATAAAGAAAATAGAATGAGAAAAACTGAGGACAGTCTCAGAGACCTCTGAGACAACATTAAACACACCAACATTCTAATTATACGGGTTCCAGAAGAAGAAGAGAAAAAGCAAGGGACTGAGAAAATATTTGAAGAGATTATAGTTGAAAATTTCCCTAATATGGGAAAGAAAATAGTTAATCAAGCTTAGGAAGCACAGAGCGTCCCATACAGGATAAATCCAAGGAGAAACATGCCAATACACATATTAATAAAACTGTCAAAAATTAAATACAAAGAAAACATTTTAAAAGCAGCAAGGGAAAAACAACAAGTAACACAAAAGGGAATCCCCATAAGGTTAACAGCTGATCTTTCAGCAGAAACTCTGCAAGCCAGAAGGGACTGGCAGGACACATTTAAACTGATGAAGAAGAAAAACCTACAACCAAGATTACTCTACCCAGCAAGGATCTCATTCAGATTTGATGGAGAAATTAAAACCTTTACAGACAAGCAAAAGCTGAGAGAGTTCAGCACCACCAAACCAGTTTTACAACAAATGCTAAAGGATCTTCTCTAGGCAAGAAACACAAGAGAAGGAAAAGATCTATAATAACAAACCCAAAACAATTAAGTAAATGGGAATACATATCGATAATTACCTTAAATGTAAATGGATTAAATACTCCCACCAAAAGACACAGACTGGCTGAATGGATACAAAAACAAGACCCATATATATGCTGTCTACAAGAGACCCACTTCAAACTTAGAGACACATACAGACTGAAAGTGAGGGGATGAAACGAGATATTCCATGCAAATGGAAATCAGAAGAAACCTGGAGTAACAATTCTCATATCAGACAAAATAGACTTTAAAATAAAGATTATTAGAAGAGACAAAGAAGGACACTACATAATGATCAAGGGATCAATCCAAGAAGAAGATGTAACAATTGTAAATATTTATGCACCCAACATAGGAGCACCTCAATACATAAGGCAAATACTAGCAGCCATAAAAGGGGAAATCAACAGTAACACATTCATAGTAGGGGACTTTAACACCCCACTTTCTCCAATGGACAGATCATCCAAAATGAAAATAAAAAAGGAAACACAAGCTTTAAATGATACATTAAACAAGATGGACTTAATTGATACTTATAGGACATTCCATCCAAAAATAACACAATACACATTTTTCTCAAGTGCTCATGGAATATTCTTCAGGATAGATCATATCTTGGGTCACAAATCAAGCCTTGGTAAATTTAAGGAAATTGAAATTGTATCAAGTATCTTTTCCAACCACAACACTATGAGACTAGATATCAATTACAGGAAAATATCTGTAAATAATACAAACACATGAAGGCTAAACAATACAATACTTAATAACGTAGTGTTCACTGAAGAAATCAAAGAGGAAATCAAAGAAGTCCTAGAAACAAATGACAATGGAGACACGACGACCGAAAACCTATGTGATACAGCAAAAGCAGTGCTAAGAGGGAAGTTTATAGCAATACAATCATACCTTAAGAAACAAGAAACATCTCAAATAAACAACCTAACCTTGCACCTAAAGCAATTAGAGAAAGTAGAACCAAAAAAACCCCAAAAGTTAGCAGAAGGAAACAAATCATAAAGATCAGATCAGAAATAAATGAAAAAGAAATGAAGGAAATGATAGCAAAGATCAATAAAACTAAAAGCTGCTCCTTTGAGAAGATAAACAAAATTGATAAACCATTAGCCAGACCCATCAAGAAAAAAAGGGTGAAGACTCAAATCAATAGAATTAGAAATGAAAAAGGAGAAGTAACAACTGACACTGCAGAAATACAAAAGATCATGAGAAATTACTACAAGCAACTCTGTGCCAATAAAATGGACAACCTGGAGGAAATGGACAAATTCTTAGAAATGCCCAACATTCCGAGACTGAATCAGGAAGAAATAGAAAATATGAACAGTCCAATCAAAAGCACTGAAATTGAAATTGTGATTAAAAATCTTCCAACAAAGAAAAGCCCAGGACCAGATGGCTTCAAAGACGAATTCTATCAAACATTTAGAGAAGAGTTAACATCTGTCCTTCTCAAACTCTTCCAAAATATAGCAGAAGGAGGAACACTCCCAAACTCAGTCTACGAGGGCACCATCACCCTGATACCAAAAGCAGACAAGGATGTCACAAAGAAAGAAAACTATAGGCCAATATCACTGATGAACATAGATGCAAAAATCCTCAACAAAATACCAGCAAACAGAATCCAACAGCACATTAAAAGGATCATACACCATGATCAACTGGGGTTTATTCCAGGAATGCAAGAGTTCTTCAATATATGCAAATCAATCAATGTGATGCACCATATTAACAAATTGAAGGAGAAAATGCATATGGCCATCTCAATAGATGCAGAGAAACCTTTTGACAAAATTCAACACCCATTTATGATAAAAACCCTCCAGAAAGTAGGCATAGAGGGGACTTTCCTCAACATAATAAAGGTCATATATGACAAACCCACAGCAAACATCATCTTCAATGGTGAAAAACTGAAAACACTTCCACTAAGATCAGGAACAAGACAAGGTTACCCACTCTCACCACACTTATTCAACATAGTTTTGGAAGTTTTAGCCACAGCAATCAGAGAAGAAAAGGAAATAAAAGTAATCCAAATCGGAAAAGAAGAAGTAAAGCTGTCACTGTTTGCAGATGACATGATACTATACATAGAGAATCCTAAAGATGCTACCAGAAAACTACTAGAGCTAATCAGTGAATTTGGTAAAGTAGCAGGATACAAAATTAATGCACAGAAATCTCTGGCATTCCTATACACTAATGATGAAAAATCTGAAAGTGAAATCAAGAAAACACTCCCATTTACCATTGCAACATAAAGAATAAAATATCCAGGAATAAACCTACCTAAGGAGTCAAAAGACCTGTATGCAGAATATTATAAGACACTGATGAAAGAAATTAAAGATGATACAAAAAGATGGAGAGATATACCATGTTCTTGGATTGGAAGAATCAACATTGTGAAAATGACTCTACTACCCAAAGCAATCTACAGATTCAATGCAATCCCTATCAAACTACCACTGGCATTTTTCACAGAACTAGAACTAAAAATTTCACAATTTGTATGGAAACACAAAAGACCCTGAATAGCGAAAGCAATCTTGAGAACGAAAAACAGAGCTGGAGGAATCAGGCTCCCTGACTTCAGACTATACTACACAGCTACAGTAATCAACACAGTATGGTACTGGCACAAAAACAGAAAGATAGATCAATGGAACAGGATAGAAAGCCCAGAGATAAACCCACACACATATGGTTACCTTCTCTTTGGTAAAGGAGGCAGGAATGTACAGTGGAGAAAGAACAGCCTCTTCAATAAGTGGTGCTGGGAAACTGGACAGGTACATGTCAACGTATGAGATTAGATCACTCTCTAACACCATACACAAAAATAAGCTCAAAATGGATTAAAGACCTAAATGTAAGGCCAGAAACTATCAAACTCTTAGAAGAAAACATAGGCAGAACACTCTATGACATAAATCACAGAAAGATCCTTTTTGACCCACCTCCTAGAGAAATGGAAATAAAAACAAAAATAAACATATGGGATCTAATGAAACTTCAAAGCTTATGCACAGCAAAGGAAACCATAAACAAGACCAAAAGACAACCCTCAGAATGGGAGAAAATATTTGCAAATGAAGCAACTGACAAAGGATTCATCTCCAAAATTTACAAGCAGCTCATGCAGCTCAATAACAAAAAAACAAAAAACCCAATCCAAAAATGGGCAGAAAACATAAATAGACATTTCTCCAAAGAAGATATACAGACTGCCAAGAAATACATGAAAGAATGCTCAACATCGTTAATCATTAGAGAAATGAAAATCAAAACTACAGTGAGATATAATCTCACACCAGTCAGAATGGCCATGATCAAAAAATCTAGAAACAATAAATGCTGGAGAGGGTGTGGAGAAAAGGGAACCCTCTTGCACTGTTGGTGGGAATGTGAATTGGTTCAGCCACTATGGAGAACAGTATGGAGGTTCCTTAAAAAGCTACAAATAGAACTACCATATGACCCAGCAATCCCACTACTGGGCATATACCCTGAGAAAACCATAATTCAAAAAGAGTCATGTACCAAAATGTTCATTGCAGCTCTATTTACAATAGCCAGGACATGGAAGCAACCTAATTGTCCATCCTCGGATGAATGCATAAAGGAGATGTGGCACATATATACAGTGGAATATTACTCAGCCATAAAAAGAAATGAAATTGAGCTATTTTTAATGAGGTGGATAGACCTACAGTCTGTCATACAGAGTGAAGTAAGTCAGAAAGAGAAAGACAAATACCGTATGCTAACACATATATATGGAATTTAAGAAAAAAAACTGTCATGAAGAACCTAGGGGTAAGACAGGAATAAAGACACAGACCTACTAGAGAATGGACTTGAGGATATGGGTAGGGGGAAGGGTAAGCCGTGACAAAGTGAGAGAGTAGCATGGACATATGTACACTACCAAATGTAAAATAGACAGCTAGAGGGAAGCAGTCGCATAGCACAGGGAAATCAGCTCGGTGCTTTGTGACCGCCTGGAGGGGTGGGATAGGGAGGGTGGGAGGGAGGGAGACGCAAAAGGGATGAAATATGGGAACATATTTATATGTATAACTGTCACTTTGGTATAAAGCAGAAACTAACACATTGTAAAGCAATTATACTGCAATAAAGATGCAAAAAAAAAAAAAGAACACTTGAACAATTTGTTTTTGTTTTGATGTTTTAGTTTAAATTTTATTTCCTGCCCCCAAACATCCATTTAGCACCCCCCAGGAGAAGGAAAAGTGGATGTGACTAGCAATAGAGAGAAACTTTCTTCACAACAATGGCCATGGCAAGCTTAGGCACTTTGGGTGAAATCTCTATGGGAAGTACTGGTAGAGGGATAAAAGCCAAACTGACACAAAAGTATTGCTTGGTGTGCATTTCCAGGCTCTGCCTTCTTTCTCATCTCTTGGTGTCAGGCGGAGGAAGAGGAGAAAAAGTTAAACTTTTCTTATAAACTGGCAGAATAAGCTTATAATATCCTCTCACTATCTCTGCATAGGTTCTAGTCTCTGCGGCACTACATAAGCCTTGCCCAAAGTAATGAACAGTTGAAAGTCAAATGTAATACTTCACCAAACAACTTAAAAATGCTTGCACACTGGAAGGGATTAAGTTGCAGAGAACACAAATGGACCCAGAGCAACTTTTGCCAAAAGAGAATATTCTGCGAAATGTACAGCCATAGCTCTTTTCCATATGAAGAAACAGTCAGAAGGATAAAAGAACTTGGGCAAAATCACACACGTAAGTAGGACAGAATCTGGTCTGTCTGTCACAAGGGTTGTGTTCTTTAACAACCAGGCTAGCTTTTCTCAAATCTGATTCATGCATAGAATAACTAAACACCTCTGTTTGCCTTGAATATTCCCTGTTTATACGTATGCCTGCTGCAGTTTCTCATACTGCCCACTTTGACTCCCCAAAGCAACTGAGAATACACAATAATTTGGTCACTCTATCCATGGACCACTGTGGTGGGACTGCCCAGGAAGCTTATTAAAAGTGCAGCTTCCTGAGCCTTACTCCACATCTAGATAAGTTTTTTTAGGGTTGGCCCAAGAATCCAGGTACAAGTCTTTTTAAGTGCTTTTGTGGAACCCCACAGGTGAGTCTCTCACTCTTGTAAGTTAATAAACCATTTATTCTGCCTCCGCCAGATGCCCAGCCAGGTCCTGTTAAGGTAGGAGTCCCCCCACCACATCAGAGGGATGCTCCCAGCCAGGTAATCTCTGGAGCCTTGGAGCATCTGAATGGTCTCATGCTGGCCCACCTGCTCCTCCAGAGCATTCCCCTTCACAGTTTACATTCTACCACTCCCAAAGGCAGTCTGCTCCAATGGGGCCTGACTTCGTGTGTCCTAACGTGCACCCGCTGACTCAAGCAGTTTAGGAATAGAAGGTGCTGTGGTTTTCAACCAGGGTGGCCCAACCTCTAAAATGGTAGTCGAAGCAGTCTCTACCTCCTGGGCACATCGCCTCTGCAACAGCCCCAGTAAACGAATGTCCCATCTTTGCTTTTTCAAGGTCGGCAACAGGGAGTCCCCTCCTAAAAAAGGTACTCTCTCATTGCCACACTATCAAAGGCTGCCCCAAATGTTCCTTCCCATGAACCTGATCAGGCTAAGGGCAGAGTTGTTTGTTTCCGTCTCTGAGTCGGACCAAATCGTCTTAGAAACACCTCTTCACACTGTTGACCATGTTTTTCATGGGAGCTGCTGCTGAGTCTTTATCTCATCCTTTCATGGTAGAGAGAGAGAGGATTCTAATGAATTTTACTTCCAGGGGAGAGGGGAGTGTTATCACTATGGTGTCATTTTGTATTATGTCCTTTTGTCATGAATTTCTTTTCAATTTCATGTTAAAATGGGCCCACCATTCCCACTTTGTGAGGTCATTCAGCACCCTCATTTCGCATCTTTAACATCTCTCTCAGTATCGCTTGGAAATGTTTGAAATGGCATGAGCTTGTCCTCACATTCCTATCAGCTGTAAATCCGGAGCCCCCAAATGAACCTAACCATTGAGCCGAACACCTCTGCACTACCTGTGTAACACTGGGTAGGCCCCTTAAGCTCTTGTTTTTTTAAGTCCTCAGTTGTAAAAATGTGAGGGTGCTATGAATTTATATTTGGGGCAGGACAAGGTCGAGAAGAGTGTGTCTTTGCTTTTATTCTTCCAAACTGGAATGTCTTCCCTCTCTTCCCCGTGGGTCCAAATCTCACTTGTCCTTCAGACCCACTGCCAAGGAGCCTTCCCTGATTCCCCAGGCCACACAAATCTCTGCCTCTTAGGGTCAGTGGCATACAACCTAGCTGTCTCTTAGGTTAATCTTGCCTCTCAAGCCAATCTCAAAATGTGGGTCTCTCTTGCCCTCCTGTGGCCCCTGGGGATTGGCTAGCCCACCGGCACACCCCAAATGCAGTGTCTACTAGACTAGGGCATGGGTGGGAAGGCCCATGTGTGAGGGGCCAGGCAGAGTACCTCAGCCTCCACTCTGCTCTCCTCCACAAAACTGTCCCTCCTCCTGAAGCCTGCCCTGCAAGTCACAGGTTCCTTATATGACCTCACTGGGTAGTGATGCCCTCACAGGCCTTCTGACAGTTTGCATGGCAGGGTAACTATGCAAACGTGCTGTCCTCAGAGAAACTTCCCTACACTGGAGGGAACTTCTTTCCCTGGAGAAAGTTCTCCACCAGATATCAATCTCTTTGTTTGTCTGAGAGAGAATATCTGACCAGATCTTCTATATTTACTGTAACCTGTTCACTGTTCCCTGGGAGGGCAGTGCAGCAGGTACACTGAGACCGGGCACCTGTACAAGACGCGTGGTGTACACACAACCTCCCCTGGCTGCCACATGTTCCTGTGGGGCTTGCCCACCACATACACCTGAGCACTTTCCCAGCTCTAAGTAATACCAGTGACCTGGGACACTTTCAGTGCCCCACAGTGCTCACTGCTGAGGACAAGTGAAAGGTCATCCCTGGACAAGTGTGCAGGAAGTTTCTGAGCTTTATAAATGTAGCCTTCCCCTTTGGGCTACAGGATGCTTCCATTCAGACCCTTTCCTGATTGGCCTCTTAGCAAAAGACAAGTGCATTTTTGTTGGCAAATGGTAAATGGAGCAGTTTGAGGAAGAGGGCCATTCTTGAACCGCACCTTCAAACGCAGACACCTCTGTGCTATCATGTAGGCGTCTATATCAGTCCCCTCAGACACATCCCATAGTGAGTTGCTGAGTACTAGGGGAGAGGGTGATGCCGTATTGATGGGAAGACCGGAAGAACCAAGGGGGGTGATGAAGTGCTAATGAGACTGGAGGGCTGAGGAGATGGTGTCCCAGGAGGCTGGGTTGATGTGAGCCTAGACTTGGTACCCAGAACCTGGTTCTGAGTCTCCTGATCACTCTACCTCAGTATTTGGCCTTGTTCTAATCTACATAAAAGTATCAGAGGGCTAGAGTTCAGTGTGGTTGCAACAGGCAGTATACATGGGGCCCAAGAGGGGTTGCCAAGGTGGGCGGGGTTCTTAACCAATTTATATTAGATTATTTTTTTCCAAAACTTGAAGGACACTTCCATTAAAGCCTCAGAAGTGACAGACTGCAAGAAATGTTTTCTCTGTTGTGGAAGGGAGAGATGGAGAGGATCATGATTGCCGTTATTTTCGGGTTCTACTGTTTTCCCTGGAAACAGTGAAGAGACTTCCTCATCTGCTGCAGCCCTAGGCTCTAGGGATTGCTTTTGCAGCCAGTGTCCCTTCTCTAGGGGCCAATAGAGGTGATGGGCCAAGGCTGTGTTTTCGATGTCAAGTAGATTAAAGGCCTTCAGCCAGAAACTGGGAGAGACATGAGAGAGGGAAATTCTGGCAGGAGACTGTGCACAGCAGAAGTGACTGATCAGTTCTGATTTTCTTTGCTGTAGCAGTGGCTCCCGTTTCTCATCCTACACCTGGTCACTACCATGTCCTGTACCGCGGGTGTGGAGAAACGCAGTTGGGCCGGCATGGGGAGACATACTGCCTGGTTGGTGGCTACCGGGCCTACGGGGATGTTCCTTTGGCCATGCCAGCAAAGGTGGAAGCAGAGAAGCCAGTCCCCAGACGTACTCCCAAGAGAAAGCACTCTCCGGAAATGCCGAACGAAGACCTGGGTTGCTCCAGACCCAAAATCCGGCGATTGTAACATGGTGCCAGGAGTTGGACCCCACAGAATCTCGCAGGTGAGCCATCCTGAAGAGAGGGCAATGGTTTAACTGCCTAAGGCAGTGAATGCCTCTTCCTGCACTGACACCCCCCCCCCCCACTGCCCACTGCCACAGATTAGAACCTGTGTCATTTTGTGCCTTCCCCAGCCAGGAGCCTCCTTCTACACTAAACGGCCATAAGCCAGGAGCCTCAGAAACTGAGGTTTGTAATGAGAGTCTGCCCTGAACATCCCAGGGCTGAAGCTGACCTGGAAGAAAACCTGACGTTCCTCTGCTCAATCCTCAGGGGCCCTTTTGTGAGCTGAAGTAAGCAACGTCTATGCTCTTCGAGCCAAGGAGGATGCAGGAGCAGAGACAGGGTGCAGAGAAGCCTTAGCAGTCTACCACATGGGCTCCTGCCCTGAGCCATTGTCAGCAGCCACCACCACAAACCAGGGGGGAGCTGGGATTTTTGAAACAGAAAGCAGCAATCTGTGGCTTCCCAAAGAGCCTCCTGCCTGGGGTGTCAGGAGGCAGGATAGAGAGACCCAGGAAGACCTGCTCCCTGAAGCAAGAAAAGGATGGAGAGTCAAGCAGCACGCACCCTGCCCCGAGGTTCACATGCTCCCTTATTGCCAGCCCTTTCTGTCCCCAGTGGGGTCCCTTACTGCTCAATAAAATGTTTTCGTGTAACAGATTTCTAGGGTCACCAGTGCTCAGACTTAGGTCACTACCCCTGCGCTAGGCACTCCTGCCACCCGGGAAAGGTTCTGAAGGTGGAACAGCTCCAGGGGGTGCCAAGGATCAGAGCAGAACTTGAGAGGCTGGGGATGAAGGAGTTTGGGCACAGTTCCTAAAGCATCTCAGTGGTTGAGCTTCTGTGAGAAGGCACATCCCCAGTGCGTGTGTGTGTGTGTGTGTGTGTGTGTGTGTGTGTGTGTGTGTGTTGGGGGGAGGGGGTCTAGAGGAGGCAGCTGGGGGAGGGCCTGAGGCTGGAAATGGGGAATGGCGTGCGGCCTCTGAGCAAGCGCAGGCACTTAGCCCTTGAGGTTTCTGGGGAAGCTAGAGCCACAAGGACCACAAGATAAGACAAGTGTAGCAGCAGAACCCAGGTGCCAGGTCTTCCTCAGAACCTATACTTCTCCACGAGGCCGGGCCTCCACGCTGAGGTAGGAGGGATCCTGGCCAGAAGGTCAGCCAGCAGCTCTGGGAGGAAGGTTGCTGCGGTGGGGGCTCTGCTGCCATGGAAACGACTTCATTTCCTTCCACTCAAGTAGCCTGTTGACTGGCTTCCTGCTCTGTTGAGTAAAAGGGTCGCTGACTCTCCCCAGAAGGTTGTTCAGTTCACATCCCAAAAGTCCCTCTATTCAGGCCCTGGGGAGGTGTAGAGACTCCTGAGGGCGCTCTTTCCTGAGGCTGGGTGACAGAAGTGGGGGAGGTTCCTGATAGTTCCCAGGTGCTGGTTGAAGTGCCCAGAGAATGGTCATGCAGGTTGGGGAGTCAAGTAGGTGGAGAGAGAAGGTCGGGGGCAGAGGGCCCCTTCCTGAATCCAGAGCTCACAACGTTACCCTCCCCCATTTCCAGAAACTAACTCTTCCCCCACACCAGCCCCCATGGCCCAGTACCGGGAAACCGGGAGCCCAGAGCACTTGTGGCCACAGAGACACTCGCACGCAGCCCTCAGGGTGGGCGGGGCCGGCTGCAGGCAGATGGGGACGAGGTGTGCTCCCGGGAGGCCTCGGGCTGAAGGTGGCCCTCTGAGAGAAGCACCCCAGCTTGAGCAGAAAGGTTAGAGGTGGGGGAGAGCAACCTAGGGCGCCCCCTCGGAGCAGTGGGAGTGGGAAGAGGGGCGGGGGCGGAGGGAACCCGCGATGGGAGGCGAGTGGGCTGTCAGCAGAGGCCCGCTTAGCCCGCGGGAGCTGCCTCTGAGCAGGGGGCGGGAGGGCAGTGCCGCCCTGTGGCTGCCCGGCTTCGCGGATCGCGGCTCTCCGCACACGGGTCGCTGGGTCCTGTGCCTCTGTATCCCCTTCCTCACCCCGCCCCCCTCGCGAGGCCGCGCCGCTGGGTGTCCTGAGTCCACGGGCAGGACCCCATCGCCCGCCCCTCTCAGACCCGCCTCGGCCCGCCTGCCTGGCCCTGCGCAGCTTGCGGCCCGGGGAAGGTCCCTGCGCACTTAGCCAGCGGCCTCTGCTGTGTCTGCTGCTGCGGCCGGTAACCCGTGCAGACCACGCCGGGCACCTCCGGCACCCCAAGTCCGCGGGAGCGCACGCGGGCCCTGATGCGGGACTTCCCGCTTGTGAACGGGTGGCTGCAGTGTGTGCGGGCTGCTGGGGGCCGGTGGGGGCCTAGCCTGGCCCTGGGCAGGGGAGGGGGTCCGGAGCATGCAGAGCTAGTGGGGAGGCTCCCTCACACCACCCCTGGATGTCCTGTCCATCATCTACAGATGCCCTTCCCCTTCTCTGTCATCCCCTCCCTGGTGGGAACCCCTCAGCCCAGGCCGCAGCTGCTCCATAGTCTGTGTGACAGTGTGAGGTGGGGACCCCCAGGCTGGCCCAGGCCTGGCAATGTGTCCTGCCTGATCCCAAGACCTAAGGAGCCCACCCGTTTGCCTTGACCTCCCTCCAGCCGCAACGAGATGCCCCTGGTCCTGAGGCAGTTTTACCACAACGGGCTACAGGATGTTAATCTGCACAATTTCAGCCATGGCCAGACAGGTTGGACAGGCTGAACGATGGTCTCAGAGGTGCCCAGGTACCAAAGGGACACACAAGGTGCCACCATGGCTGCTGGGGAATGTGGGGCCCTTTGGGGGCCTCAGAGACCACAGCTTAGTCACATTGGAACTAAGTTACCATAGTGACCTAGAAAGTGCCATGCCATGGGTGCTGGGGGCTACAGGGGTCACAGTGAGCCAGCCTGACGGGCATCCAAGTACCACAGAGAAAGCAACGCATTATATGTGACTTCTGGGCACAGTGAGTGCTGTGCCAGCTGAGCCCCAAGGAGTTCCAAAGCCCAAACTAAGCCCTGGCCTTCCCTCAGTTCTGGTCAGCCTACGTCCCATGCCAGACCCACGAACGGGATGCTGTGCGCCTCACCCTGGAGCAAATTCACCTCATCCGCCTCATGTGTGCCTCCTATTCTGAGCTGGAGCTTGTGACCTCAGTTAAAGGTAGAAGGGGGACTTCCCTGGTAATCCAGAGGTTAAGACTCCACGCTTCCACTGCAGGGGGCTCGGGTTTGATCCCCTGTGGGGGAACTTAGAGCCCTCATGCTGCACGGCACAGCCAAAAAAACAAACAAAAAAAGTAAACAGACTGGTGGTGGTAGGTGTTAGGGACTTCAGTAAGCTTCCCCTGCCTCTGAAAATGATCATCTGACCTACCTGCCCTCAGCTCTCAACAATAGCCGGAAGTGGGCTTGCCTCATTGGTGTGGAGGGCGGCCACTCACTGGACAGTAGCCTCTCCATCTTGCGTACCTTCTACGCGCTGGGTGTGCGCTACGTGACACTCACCCACACCTGCAACATGCCCTGGTGAGCACAGTGCAGATGGTGAGGGCCCAGTGAGGCAGGGATCTGCCGAAGATCACGCTGGGGCCCAAAGCAAGTTTACCCCTGGGATCCGGCCCTGAACCTGGGGTGGGGAGGGGAATGGAGGTTTGCAGAACAAGACTGAATCCCCAGAAGGGCCCTGCTACTGCCAGGCACAGCCCAGTTTGGGTCCCTCCTCTTGCACCAGGTAGTTGCAGGTGTAGACGGTTCAACAGAACCTCTTTCTAGGCTCTTGTAGCCAAGTCACAGCCACCAGTCAGACTGCCTCCTGGGCATCCTGCAGGGCACAGAGCTCAGCAAAGCGTATCCACCCCTTCTACAGCAATGTCAGTTGGCTGACCGGCTTTGGCGAGGTAAGAACCCAGGTTCCATACCCTGCCCCACATGAATGTACAGCCCCACCTGTTCCCTACAGATAAATGCACACAAGATAAATGCAGCCCTGATGCCCTCTCCCCATCCTGTCCCTGCAGAAGGTGGTGGCAGAAATGAACCGCCTGGGCATGATGGTGAGCTTGTCCCATGTCTCGGATGCTGTGGCACGGCAAGCCCTAGAGGTGTCACAGGCACCTGTCATCTTCTCCCAATCAGCTGCCCGGGGTATGTGCAAGAACACTCGGAATGTTCCTGATGATATCCTGCAGCTTCTGGTGAGAGACTGCCCTGGCCCTCAAAGCTAAAGCAAGAGATTCAAACCAGGAGCCCTTGAACCTGAGCCTCTTCTTCCTCAATTTCCTCAAACCCCAGGTTAAATATCTTCTGCCCCCAAAACCCATGGTCCACAGTCCCTGAACTCTTGAGCCCTAGGTGGGGGTCTAGGTGGTAAGATAATCCTCCAAACCCGGAAACCCAGGGCCAAGACACCACCCAGACCAGGGCTGCGGCTCCTCCATTCACACAAACCCAGAGAGGAGACGACTCTGACCTCAAAGCCAGGGCTGAATACCTTCCTCACAGGGGCCGAGAGAGTGAACAGGCAGGTGGCTGTGCTGGGGGCCAAGCTGACTGCCCACCGGTTCACCCCTGCAGAAGAAGAACGGTGGCATCGTGATGGTGTCCTTGTCCGTGCGGGTGCTGCAGTGCAACCCGTTAGCCAATGTGTCTACTGTGGCAAGTGAGCCTCACCCTGGGCTCTCTGAAAACTCTGATTTGGAGCTGAAGCTGGGTCCAAATTTGGGGAGGACTTCAGAAGAGCTCCAGTGGTTTGACCCACCTGTTGGCAATAGGTACAGCTCCCAAAAACCCAATAATGGACGGTACACAGCACCTTGGTGCCATGTGGAACTGGAGCCACAGAATCAAAACTGCGATACCGATGGGTATCAGGGAGGCTGTCAGACACTGCTTTATGTCAGAAACAGAAAGAAAATATCCACTATCAGAACTGTTGTTTGACTGACTTTTTTTCACATCTTTCTGACAAAATTCGTGAAGTTGTGAGTACCACAAGCATCATTACACTTCTGTTCAAGATGTAATCTCTGGCTCAGAATCATTGTTTAGCTTCTGTATATTATATATGGTATAATACAGACCTTGCAGTACACGAAGGTCTGTATTAGTCTGGTTGGGCTGTTATAGTGAAATACTATAGACTGAATGACTTAAACAGCAGAATTTTATTTTCTCACAGTTCTGGAGGGTGGAAGTCCAAGATTAAGGTATTGAATACCATAAGAATTGGTTTCTGGTGAGAACAATCTTCCTGGCTTAATGATGGCTGTCTTCTTGCAGTGTCCTCACACAGCCTTTCCTCTATGAGCAGAGGGAGAGAGATCTCTGGAATCTACTCCTCTTCTTATAAGGACACCATCAGTCCCTGTCAGATTATTACCCCACCCTTATGCCTTCATTTAACTTCAGTTACCTCCCTAAAGGACCTATCTCCTATCTTCTACAGTAAAATTGAGAGGGGCTTCAACATATAATTTTTGGGGGGACACAATTCAGTCCATAACAACATCTTAAGATAGCTTTCTCTGATTTTCAGTCTCTCACTAATACCTTCCTCTTTGTCTAGTAATTATTCAAGTTTCCTTAATTATTATTAATTTTTAATTTTCTTACATTATCCCTTCCCTTTAAATGCTCTCTTCCTTCTTAATTGGCATTTCTTGGAAATGAAGGCACCTTTCCTCACAATGTATTGATTACTCTCCCCACTGTAACACAGCGTCTTCTCCCATGACTTTCCTGAAATGGTTCCATTTTTTTTCGTACAAGTTTAATCATCAAACCAGATGGTTTATTTTAAGTTCCCATAGGATTTTCCCTTTGGGAAACAACTGACTCCATTAAATGGTGCTTCTTTTAAAACTACCTTCCTTTATGTTTCATAGCAATCTTACGATTTCTGTTGGCATACCACCTAGCTTCTTTCTGTTCATTCTTTTTATTTTTTTTTCAGTTGTTTCTCTCCTCACTCCTTAGCGCTAGATACTACATACAGTTGGCCTTCTTCTCATCTCTTATATACTCTCTCTCTTACTCCAGCAGCTTTGTTTACCATTAAGTATATTATCTGCCAGGCACCTTCCATATGTTACCAACATCTCTCCCTCTGTCTTTGTCATTTCAGCCTTTGCTCTGCTCTCTGAGCTCTCACAGGGAGATCTATTTAACACAGGAATCTCAGTGGAAAATACTAGTAACTTATTTCTCTACTAAGTAAAGCCCTTACCCATCACATGATCCTGATCCATCTTGCAGCCACATCATCTGGACTATGTGACCTCCAATGTCACAATAGCAGAGGACCAGATAAGAGGGACATTGGCTCCTAATGACCTCAGCTCAGAAGTGATACACTGTATTCTGCTTCTTTGCCACTGGCCACAACTAATCAAAGGAAAACAGTCTAACTACAAAGGAGGATGAAAAATGTAGATAAGCACATAGGATATTTGATGAGGACTATCTCGAGGTGACATCACCTCCCATCAAACTTTTATTTCACAGAGAAAACACAGACTATAAAGCAAAAACACCCCTAAATAACTTTCTCTTTACATACAAGGATAGCTTTTCTACATAGTTTATAAATACCTATTCTCACTTCCTCAGTATCTTCCATTCATTTCCCCATCTCTTTGGTATTGTTAAGGTTTTCCTCTTTAGCAATTTTATTTTGGCCCCCTCCCATTAAAAAGCTTCCCCCCCCCATTAAAAATTACTCTTGTTTGATGCCAAGTAATTCTCTAGCTACCTTTTCTCTCTTCCTAATTTCACAGTACAGTTTATCAAAAATTGTATGTATTCTCACTGTCTGTATTTTCTTATCTTTATGTACCTCGTGACTCACACAATTTTGCTATTTTCTTCTTACTTATCTGCACTGGAATTGCATTCACCGACATTTAATTTGTGATTAAATTGAATGAATATTGTTTGGTCATTATGTCACCTTTCAGCAATATTTGATTTTGTTGATAAAGTTTGTCATCTCAGAAAAATCTTTCACCTTAACAACAGTAACATCTTAATCTGCTACTTCTTCCTCTTGCCTCTGGACACCCTTATCTCTTTCATTGGGCACTCTCACTTTGCCCTCTCCCAAGAGATGTGTATTTCTCAGAAGCTCTCTTCTGCACTTGATAGATGGTCTCATCTACTCTTATGATTCCAGCCACCATATATATCATAGATCTTGACCTAAAACTTACATATCTCTCTCCTGAGTCTCTTACAAACCTAACTAATTGCCAAGTGAAAAACTCTGCCCAAATATAACATGGACACTTAAAATTAATTATGTGATATTACTGAACGATTAATTTTACCTTCAATACTTACTTCCACTATTCATCTCTCTACATCATTTATACCACCACTATTTGTACAGTTGCCCAAGTTGGATACTGAGGAAACACTGAAGACTCTGGACTCAGACAACCCTCAGAATGGGAGAAAATATTTGCAAACTAAGCAACTGACAAGGGATTAATCTCCAAAATATATAAACATAAATAAATTTGTAAAATCTATAAGCAACTCATGCAGATCAATATCAAAAAATCACAACCCAGTGAAAAAAATGGACGGAAGACCTAAATAGACATTTCTCCAAAGATGGCCAACAAACACATGAAAAGATGCTCAACATCACTAATTATGAGAGAAATGCAAATCAAAACTACAAGGAGGTATCACCTCACACCAGTCAGAATGACCATGATCAAAATATCTACAAACAATAAATGCTGGAGAGGATGTGGAGAAAATGGAACCCTCCTACACTGTTGGTGGAATGTAAATTGGTACAGCCACTATGGAGAACAGTATGGAGGTTCCTTAAAAAACTAAACATAGAACTACCATTGACCTAGCAATCCCACTTCTGGGCATATACCTGGAGAAAAGCATAATTCAAAAAGATGTATGCACCCTAATATTCATTGCAGCACTATTTACAATAGCCAGGACATTGAAGCAACCTAAATGTCCATCAACTGCGAAATGAATAAAGAAAATGTGACACATATATACAATGGAATATTACTCAGCCATAATAAGGAATGAAATAGTGCCATTTGCAGAGACATGGATGGACCTAGAGACTGTCATACAGAGTGAAATAAGTCAGAAAGAGAAAAACAAATATTGTATAATATCACTTATATGTGGAATCTAGAAAAATGGTACAGATGAACTTATTTGCAAAGCAGAAATAGAGACACAGATGTAGAGAACAAACACATGGATACCAAGGGTGGGGGAAGGGGGGTGGGATAAATTTGGAGATTTGGATTGACATATATACACCACTATGTATAAAATAGATAACTAATGAGAAACTATGGTATAGCACAGGGAACTCTACTCAATGCTCTCTGGTGACCTAAATGGGTAGAAATATAAAAAAGAAGGAATATATGTATAGGTATAACTGATTCACTTTGATGTATAGCAGAAACTAACACAACATTGTAAAGCAACTATACTCTAATAAAAATTAATTTAAAAAAATAAAAAAACTCTGGACTCTGTATAATCATCTCTCACCGTCACAATTAATTCAGTAACCAAGTACTGTCTAACCTAAATTCCTACTATCTCTCAATATTGTCTACTTTTATTCAAGCCTCTTGTCACTACTTGGTTCTGAGCTACATTTTCTCTTATTTATGGAACATAAACTGTCTCAACTTTTAACAGAATAAATCTTTTAACAGAATAAATATTCATTGAGTACCTACAACACTGGTAAATAAGGACATTGTTCACATGTAGTTTACAATGTAGTAGGGGAAATGAACTATAAAATATAACTATACCTCTCATAGGTAACTGGGCAGCCAAGTTTTATAAGAACACACAGAAAGGGAATTTAATCTCTAATGGAAGTTGTGAAAAGCCAGAGATTCAATGCTTATTCTGAAACTTATATGATGAGAGTGCATTAACCAAGGATTGAATGAGTAAAGAATCATACAAATTGATGACATAACCTGGAGAAAGTTCAGCATTAAGAGAAGTCTAACCCTGAAGTCTATTCAGTATTGCTGAAAATTTATGGAAGAAGGAGATGCTAAGTAAAGATAGAGAAACCAGATAAGGGTGGACTAGTAGGCAAGAGCACAGTGCTTGAAGCCTTTTCCCCAAAATTAAAGAGAAACTATCAAAGAGCTCTAAGCTGTTGAGTGAAATTTAGGTTGCAATGCAGAGAATAAATAAGACAGAAATAATACTGGAGTCAGGGAAAAAGTGAACTGGAATGTTACATCCGAGTAAGAAATGTAAAAGATATAACAATAGACATAGAGAAGAATGGACATATGTGTGTGTGTGTGTGTGTGTGTATGTGTGTGTGTGTATACATATATATATATATATATATAGTATAATTATGACAACTCTTAGGGATTGTTCCAATCAGAGTTTAAGGGAGGGGAGAAGAGTAAAGAATGACTCTCAGTTTCTTGCTTGGTTAATTGGGGTTAAAACAGTTTGCAATAAAAAAGAATTAGCTTAAGTCATTTAATCATTTTAAGTGCATTCTGAATCCTATACAAATAAGTTTGAGAAATTTAAGAAAATTGTGTTTCCTTAAGTTTTGCATATCTTTTGTTATGCCATGTAAATTCCCTTCTTTTTCATATGATTAAAGAAAAGTTATGAAAAAATAAGAGAAAAATGAGAGAAAATAAGATCTTATGAAAAATTATGAATGGTCTTTATCTGTTTTTGTGCTTACTGTAATTTCTTATTGTTTATCTCTCTATATACATATTCTGAGATATCTTCTCAGACCTGCTGAATCAATCTGTGAGGATTAAGTTTAACTAATCACTCTGATGAACCTAAAATTGGTTCATCTACAGGAATAACCAATATAAGAGAGCAGTCATGGTAGTCTCAAAATTAGAGAAGACTTCCCAATTATTCCCATTATGTCAAAGAGAGAATATGAGCAGGTACTTCAAGTATCCGAACCTCATATGATTAGATTCTGCAAAAGCATTTTAAATAGAAAAAATACATAGAAGAAAGGTTAAGACAAAACTTCCCCAGGATAAAATGGATCCCATATTTTCACCAGATGCCTTTACTTAGGAAAAAGAAATGTTAAAGAATTGTAACAGTATCCAACCTGGAAAACAAAATACAGAAATTTTCACCACTAAGCCTGAACTCAGTACAACTCTGATTTAGTATTTTTTCAAGCCTTACACAGCAGTCTCTATTTTTAAAATATTTATAAGTAACCCATTTTGTAGGAAAACACCTATCTTTCATCATATGAATTATGATACTTTATACTTTTATTCCAGCCTAACTGTTATACTTTATTTTCTACCATTTGGCAACTTATACCCTATGCTCTAGTCAAAAAAAATCTCATTTACAATCACTTAAATAGACTGTGTTGGTTCTCAAGTCCAGGATGTTCCTCTGCCTGGTATGCCCCTGACCTTCTCTCCACGTGGAAAATTCCTACTGACATTCAAAACCTAATTCCAAGACCCCCTCATTGTTGGCATCCTCTTCAATATCCCCTAGCAGGGTTATTGACTCCAAGTTCTGTTTTACAAAGTTACATTTTTATGATCTATTTATTTAATAGCCTATCCCTATTCAATTGTAATGAGTTGTGTATGCATCTCTCACACTCTCTTTTGAGTTCCCCTGGCCTTTATTTTTTCTTTTATCTCTTACCCGTAAGCACAGTGCTTGCCCCATAGTATGTGCTCAACGTGTTGGCTGAGTGAAAAAAGACACCTTTTAGCTCTAATCATTTGTGAAATTTCATTTAAAATGACATCAGATTACCCTTTCTTTCTTAACTTAATTTCTAGTACTATAGAATGTACACTCAGAACATCGTCAGTGGCCTACAGAAACAGTGTTCTCACTGGACTTCATGCATATAGTCAACCCTCTTATAACTTTCTCTGGCATACAACTGCCGGACATGTTCTTAAAAAAAAAAAATGTACCAACCCCTCACCTATTGGAAAACTTCCAGAAGCTCTCCATTCCTTATTGTATCTTTTCTACTTGATTTTTCAAATACCTCTGTCTTACTTAATCTATTCAGAACTGCCTTTTCTACATTTGGCTTTCATTTTCAATTTCATTCATATCATTATCTGCACTTACCCATAGAACCTAAGCATATTTCAGTTTCTTATGCAAGTTTCCTCACTAGAGGTCAAAGGGGCAAGGACTATTGTGATAAAATATTAAATAAATAGACGATAGGACTTTGTTCTATTGGTCTGGGAAAATTACTACCTGAAACAAAATAATTCTGGGAACTGAAGGGATCAGACCAGTCAGCTTTGTTTACTTCAGACTCAAATCAATGTCTTGTCTTTACCTGAGCTCTGGTTACATTTAGAAAAAAGTACTGTAAATACAGTGAATGAGCAAGGCCACTATCTGAGACGTGTCTGGGTCCTTAGTATAGTAACTGGGGGAATGGTAAGCATTGGTCAATGTTTGCTGATTGATGACTCAATAGATCTGGTTAAGCCTCACCATCAGAATTCCACATTTTTTAACAAGCTTCTCAGTCTTTTCATCCTAAAGAAGAAACTAAAGAAAACCAGATGACAAGAATTTCAAATTGTAAAATATCCTGGTTGTCAAATTTAAATAGGGATATCCTGTGCAATGGAGAGGCTGGCAGGTGCCAATTTCACATTTTGTTCTCTAGTGTCTGGGCGAAGCCTGCTCTGCCAGTGAGCTGACAGGTCGAGAGCACTCCAGCTTCCACAGACACCTGAGAACCTTCTATTTTTCATGGTGTTCCTGCCTTACCTAAGGGAAGGACTATATTCACAATGAAAAGAGTTATGATTAATCACCAGTAGAGAGATTCTTCCACTTTCCAGGTGCCCACGTTAAGAGTCTGGTATAGTCAACACTCCCTCTAGCATAGATCATGTATTGAAATGAGAAAACTATCACCTAATATGGCCAGAGAGATTAAGGGAGTTGGCCCAGCTGACCCCAGGAGACACCTCTAATTCAAAACCTAAACCATTAACATAGTGATTGTGATCAAGAAGACTTACAGCACATAAGAGATTCAAAAAGCATATTAATCCACCTCCGGCAACACTGCCAGTTTAAAAGAATGATTAACCTTCTCTCCCACTTGATTCAACCTGGCTATGTATTACACCACTCTAAATGCCAGCAGACTCTATGCTTATGGCTTCCATTAGGTAGCACTTAGTATACACGAAAACTTTCTTCAAGAAGTAATTACTTTTGAAACCATAAACATTTCAGTAGGGAAAAGAGCAAAAGAAAGGAGGTGCAAGTAAAGGGAACTAGGAAAAAATAAGAAAATACCCTCAAATATAAACATGTTGATTCAAAAAATAATTTAAAGGGGATTTAAATGATACTAGGTGAGCATTTATTCTGTTTCTGTTTTAAATAAAGCATTATGTTCTATTTGTTAGGTGTTGTACTTGTTTATTATCTAATGTCTGTTAAAAACCTCTTGAAAGAGATGTATTCATTCTGGTATCCTAAGCACCTATCTGGATGAACAGCACAAGCAATGGGAAGTCATGGGACATAATGGACCTTGCAAAGGCTCTGGAATCCATCTCTTACTTACGGTCTTTGAGACTCAGGCTCCTCCTCTAGGTAGTGTTCCTAAAACTTAGTGGAGATAGAACACTAGGGACACAGAAGGTCAAAGTAGGTATTTACTACTACTTTTCAAATATCTTCCTTGAGGAAAACAAATATATTTGATTTGCATTGAGGCTTTCTTGTGAATTTTATTCTTCTAAAGAAGAATATTTTTAGTGAGCAATTTATTCGTTTGCCTCCCTGTGCTACTTTATTGACAATACTCGGGTAGGGGTGGTTTTCTCTCAAGCAGTTACCTGCATGTGATTTGTATTTCCTAAAAGCATGTTTTCCTGCTCTTTCTTTCCACCCCATCCCAACTCTACTTAAAATATTGTGAACCTCTATTAAAATGCAAAGAACCCTGGGAAAATAAGGAGAAGCAAAATGTGCGTCACTGCCAGCTCTGGTATGCATATATCAGAGGCTAAATTATAACTGATGAAGACAGAAAGGGGGCCCATATCTGTCTGACTTCAGAAATCAGAAGTGTAGCTACTACAAGCTGATGAGTTGGAACTCAGATCAAGGCCTAGAGTGGAGAGGAGTCTTCTGATCAGAAGGGGAAAGTAAACAAAGGGCAGCGTTTAATTAGTTAATAATAAGTAAGAGAATGACTATGGTGTTTTTACACAACAGGATATAATATTGAAATAAAATCCCCCAAAGTGACACAGAAACATAATGCAACCTCTTAAGCTACAACCCTTCCTAAACCAAACCATACCATTCTCTTCACGCAGCCTGGAAAGTCAAAAGAAAGGGGATACTGATCTGCCTCACACTGGCATTAGAAGCAGATCTAGTTTTAATGAAGTTTTATTTCATGGACTGAAGTTTCCCCCAAAAAAGGGTAAGCCTTTTTTCTCAAGAAACATCACTGTGTAATAATCAAGGAGCCAGGGATGGTGGTATTAATTGTTCTAAGTACAGGGATTTGTTTTGCAGAAAGAAGTACCAATCAGAAAGAGAATTGACCAATAATTACATAACAAAACTGCTTCAGAAGTAGATTTCTAAATCTACTTTTAGACTAATTGATAGTTAGAAAAATCTTACTAAGTTTATCCATTTAGAGGAAATCTGTGCAAGCCTTTGAAACCAAGAGGTGTTGTATCAAAAGAGATAAGGTCACTAGACACTTATGTAAGAGCTACTTCTTCCTCAAATGGCCACCATATAGTCATGTCTGACTATTACATTACCAAGAAGTAACAATGCATCTTTAGGAAACTAGTATGAAAGAGAAACATAATAAAATTTTTTGCAGGTGACTCTGATCTCATAGGTGTGTGTTAATTTTCCAAAGTTGGGACTGGATCCTGCCTTTAGAAAATGCTCCTTGAAATATCGCATTGAAAATCTTCTCTTTTACTCCTGATTGTAAACACTGTATATGTTTTTAAGAAGACCAATAAAAAATATGGACTATGAAATTATTCTTCCAGTAGTGAAATTGTGGAGAATACAACTTGCATTTCTACTGTATTCCCGCAAAAAGAGGAAGTTCTTTTCCACAAAGATTCTCATCAATGTGAACTCTGGGAGAGAAGTATTTGTAGTTGTCTCATGCTTTGTGGTGAGAGACTCGCACTTTTCCCCCTGTCTCTATTGTGGGAAACAGGGCACACTTGGGACTGAGAATTCATGCTGTGGTAGGAAAACAAAGAAGCGGAAAATACCCTCATTAACACTGCTCTTTAACAAGTTCAGCGAATGGGCTTCAGGCATTCTAAACAGCAGCAATTAAAAAATAACTGTAAATTTCATACATTTCTTCCAGTAGGATGAAAAGCTGAGGTATGTTAACTTTAATTTTATGGTTTGGGGGAATGCAGAGTTCGATTACTCCCTGTCAAAGCAGGAATCAGCCTCTTACAGGGAATAAGTGCTAATTAAGAAAAACAGAGTAAGCATGTTATATTAAGTATATTTGTTTCTTTCCTGTGCACTTTGGCTGCACAAGCTGTAACCACAGTTTCCGGAGCGACCATCAATGCTCCCTACGAATGCCAATGCAGTGTTCCGTCCAGTCAGTGGGGTTCAGAGACCAGTCAGAATGCTGATGCTTTTCCACAGAGGAGCTGGGGCTAGGGAGGCAAATGCAATCAGGGAATATTATATCTGTCTTGTGTGCCTGCTACAAAACAGTGCCCTCTCAAGACTACTCTATCCCTTCTTTGCTTTATACGTGTATGTGTAAGTTTGTATATGTAAGCTTTACAAGTCTGTAATAAGAGAAAACTGAAAATGCCCAGGAAAAAGACAAAACTGCTTCAACAGAGAAAGGTCTCTCTGTTCCAGTTGAAGAGGATATAGAGTTAATAACTGGAAATATCTATCCCCTGAAACTGTATGAAACATGGATGCTTCCAAAATTCACTCAAGGTCTCACTGACCAGGCTATAAGTAATTTTAATTATTATTTCTTATGATTATGGTAGATAAAAAGTCTCAGTAGCATGCTAAAAATCTTTAACACTTGTTTACTTTTTTGTTGATAGCTTTCCTCCTCCCAGGCTCCAGCCAACAGTAGCAGTAACAGATATCCAGATCTTAAGAGGATAGAAGTGCACTGAATATGGAAAGGAAGAACCAGTAATGGTTCCTATATATTCATAATGCGAATCAGCATCAAACTAAGGAATAAGCTTCCCCAAGGATAAGTTGACAGCAAACAGTTTCTCCTCTTAATGAATTGAGGAAACAACTTTGAAGTTATCCGTAGCCACCGCTTCTGAAGCAACCAATAGCTTTGTAACTATTAGTTTAATTGTATTAGATTAATTTATATTAGAGTTTATTTAATGCAATTGCTCACAAATTTTAAACAATTTTGTAGAGTAGTGTTCTGTATCTGTTTAAATGAAATGCTTTCCTAAGCTCAAGATCAGTGTTTTTATGTTGCGTAAATTATGAAATTACTGTGGAATATCTGGTAAACTTGATAGGAAACCCCAGATGTCAGCACTTTGCTGGGCAAGATTTAAAGTGGCCCACACCATTAACCCTCATCAGGAGAAGTATCAGTGGGCTAAGTCAAAAGGGCATGCCCATCCATTACCTTCACCCAGGATAATGTGAGAGAGAATCAAAGGGCAGTCAGACAGGGACCTCTATGCTCAGATTCCACTGCCAAGAAATGGCCTAAGTCAGCTCTTGTTGTTGAAGAAAATAACCCTTTAGGAATCAGATTGAATCCTATTTTAAGTTTTAGAGGAGGAAGGATACTATTTAAACATTGATGAAATGTGCCTCTTTTTTTTATCAGCATAGAAATTTATTTGAATTCAAAATAATATGGTTATATTTAGCATAGTGTAATAATTATCTAAAGCACATATCATCGTTGGCTCTGAAACAGTTCTAAAGATGTCATTCTTTTGAAGTCAAAAAATATGCAGTAGGGCTTCCCTGGTGGCGCAGTGATTGAGAGTCCACCTGCCGATGCAGGGGACATGGGTTCGTGCCCTGGTCCGGGAAGATCCCACATGCCGCGGAGTGGCTGGGCCCGTGAGCCATGGCCGCTGAGCCTGCGCGTCCGGAGCCTGTGCTCCGCAACGAGAGAGGCCACAACAGTGAGAGGTTCGTGTACCGCAAAAAAAAAAAAAAAAAAAAAAAGTACGCAGTAAAAATGTACAAGGAAGCAAAAATATTTAAAAAAAACAAGTTTGCTGAGTATCGGAAGTTGTTACAAGCGGGGCACACCAAGATAATGTAACAGAGTCCAAATTACATAACATGCAACAAGGAGTTCTCTTGCATTAACAACTCCTAGAAAATAAACCAGTAATCTCAATGCAAGAATATCACCCCTGGGTTAACAGGCCAAATTTTCTGAGGGACACAGGTAGTAATTCACTATACTTCCCCTTTCTCTAATACCTTTTCTCACACCAATTTCTTTTCTTTCCTCGAGGATAGATTTTATCCTGTTGAAAAAAATTTAGTTTTATTTGTAAAGTGTAGTAAATAATATCCTGATGGAAGTAGGCAGCGTTTTAGCTGAAGATGCTAGGAATCAAACTTCTGAAAAAGGCCAATCAGCTAGCTGGCTAGCAGTTACCATCAGTGGCTTGCAGAAAAAAAAATTACGGATGCTATGTTTGCTAAATAGATAAAAAGAATAAGCACTTTAAAATGGGTGAAAAATCCCAGGATTTATTGTGACCTAGACCAGAGGTCCCTAACCTTTTTGGAACCAGGGACCGGTTTCCTGGAAGCAAATTTTTCCAGGGACTGGGGGCAGGTGTGTGAGGTTCAGGCGGTAATGTGAGCCATAGGGAGCGGCAGATGAAGCTTAGCTGGCTTGCTTGTGACTCACCTCCTGCTGTGCAGCCCGGTTTCTAAGAGGCTGAGGACTGGTACCCGTCCGAGGCCAAGGGGTTGGGGACCCCTGACCTAGACACTCAAAAGCAGACAGTTGGCCTTTGATGAAGCCCATTTTCCTGTGGAGGGAGCCATAAGGGGCTTCAAGACACAATTTGGTTTCAACGGTGTTCACAGCCAGAGGGCAAACTCAGAATGTCTCCTCCTCTTGCAGAAACTGGAACATGGATGAGAAGTCTTTTTTTGAGTAGTCCTTCACGCACATCATCCCTGTAGATCTGATGGGCTTGACTGCCCAGAAGGATTGGGCTCTTCGTGCTGATAGCAGAGCCTCATGCTAATCCCAGATCCTTAGCCATGACTGTTGCTCCGAATCCGCTCTGATAGTAATTAGCTGAGGGAACGCCATCCATCACCCCAGGTACAGGATTATAAGTGTCACGTGACCAACATCGTCCTGAGCTCGTATTTAGGATTTTAGCCAAGAGTTTTGGGTCAAGCCCTAACCTGAGTCCCAGATTCATAGCTTCAGCAGTTCCAATCCTACTAATAGCTAACAGCAAGTTTTTGCAGATCTTCCAAGTCTGGCCAGTCCCAACAGCTCCACGATGCACCACATGGGAGCCCATGCACCACAGCAGCTCAACCCCTCCCATCCTAAATGTGAGGTTGCCAGACTGAGCCGTTCCCACACCACCAGAAACAGGGGCATCCGTGAAAACTGCTCCCATTTTCTCAACTTCTTTGACCAATTCTCTCAAAACCATAGGATCAACAGTACTGGAATCTATTAATAGTGAGTCTTCCTTCACTTTTTTGTGAATTCCATTTGCTCCAGAATAAGCTTCTAGTGCATTGATGCACTGTAATAATTCCGTCAGCTTTTTCGGCTACATCTGCTGCAGAAGACACTACCGGGTTCACCTGCATCTAGAAGCTCTGCACGCATCAGGGAACACATCATCAATAATGAGTGGCTAGCCATGTTTCATGAGATCTTTTGCCATTGGATTCCCCACGTTGCCTACTCCAATGAATCCAACTGGAGTCTTAGAAGCTATTGACCTAGAACACAACGCTGCAAGGCTGGCCACCTCCGGCTGCTGCGGACGACTCCTGTATCAGAGGCCGGAGGTGGCTCCACGGAGACGGGAGGAGGCTGCCACGCTGCCCCCGCCCCTCCTTCCCACGGTGACCTCCTCGACTCCCGGCTCACCCACTGGCTGCTATAGGGTGCGTAGTGCGGAGGGCCGGCTCGGCTGTGGCGATTCTTAATACCTCTTTGTTACTGGGTTACACATACAATTTCACCTAGTGAGCGATTTAACAGAAGGAATTTTTTTCTACGGCATTTTTGTGGCACAGCAGATAGAAGTGAGGTCACTATTTCTTTGAAAAACTGAATTAAAAATTTATAGAAAGTCATGATTCATTCTACAAACATGCTGAGTCAAAGAAACATGAAAATTGATGCGATGGAGGAAGAGTGCTAGACTTCCCTGATGCTCAACTGGGACCTTTCTTCTGGTGTCAGAACATGGTTGTGTAACTCCTTTAATCCCAGTGGATTTTCCAAAAGTTCCAGAATCTTCAGATTTTGGAGCACCTGTTTACTGCCTTTGCCCCCCCACCCATGCCAAACCCTCACCCCACCCCGCACACATTTATTTTTTACCAGTTGTCCTCCGGGGTGTTTTTCTTTGTATAGTTATTGCAGCAGTTTGTTAGACTACTGACCCCCAGTGCAAATGCCCCTCCCCCACACTTTCTCACCCTGTGTAGTTTTGTTCCACCTTGACCTGGGCTTGGTCACGTAACTTGCTTTGGCGCAATGGCATATCAAGAGCTGAAGCTTGGAGAGTACTTGTGCTTTAGGGCTCGTCCTCATGGAAACCTGACATGTTAGGAAGCCTAGCTAACCTAGTGGAGACTAGGCACAGGCCACAACCAGCACCAGTGGCCAGACATGTGAAAGCAACCAGCCCCAGTCCAGCAACCAGATGATGGCAGCCTCAGTAGTCACCTCAGGTGAAAGCAAGATAGATCCACCCAGGAGATCTCAGCCCATTCTGCTGATTCACAAATTGTGAGGAGATAAAGTGCCTGCTGTTTTCAACCACCAAGCTTAGGAGTAGTTCATCACACAGGAAGAGGTATAACTGTCTTCACTGTTAGATTATCTTCCCATTTTATACCATGTTTCCTCTCAAAGGACTGTTCCTTTATCCAAGATTCTAGAAAAGAAACAACAACTGATGAGGCTGATAGAGCCTTAACATTTTTAAAAAGTTTTATAAACTTTTAAAATAACTATGTTAATAAAATCAATATTTATTTTATCACAAAATTATTTTCTTCAGTTGCCTTAAGAAGTAATGCAGAATTGTACTAAGTTTATAAATTTGGAGGCTCTAAAAATGTGTTATTCCTTGGATTCAAGTCCTAGTGTATTTTATGTGGGCATTCACGTTTGCAAAATGATTCCAGGAAATTTGCGATTTCATTTTACAACTTTGGCCTAAGGAGTCTTATGATATTTTACCTGAGAAAAATAATACATTAATTCCACTTTCAGCTATTAAACCCGTGGTTTCCTGTATTTTCTAAATTCCCTATCAGTAAAGAAGACTATGTATAGCATACAAGGCTGTCATGATTAGGAGGAAGGTAGTACAGAAAGAGCCCGCCAAATTAGGCATTGTCCAGTTATGTCAGTATACTAACGGGGGGAGCCACAGGCAGCTTGAAGCCTGGAAAAAAGACAGATACAATGCAATGATTATCCTAAGGATCGGGATAATGATTCCTATGATTTTGTTTTAAAAAAGAATAGCAGAGGATTCTGGGGAAATGATGGTGGCTACAGAGAAGATTTTTATCCCTGAATATGCCACCCCTCCCCTAAATACACCCCCACCCACCCACCCAAAAAAGAAAGAAAAGCATCTAGGATAGCAAGACCAAAAACCCACAGACAACATCTACAACAAGGTGTCCACATGAACTGCAACATACAGCCAGGTAGGAAAAAATCAACAACAGGAAAAAGACCTACATATGTGTATCCCAAGGTGTGTGGGAGGAAGACGAGGGAAGGACTCTCTCTCTCTTTCAGGAGAGCCAGAGGTTACTATGGTTCAAGAACTCACTGAGATTGAAAAACTCGCTGAGAACAGCGGCAGAAACCAGGAGTGAACATTGCAGGTTCCACCTTGCAGCTGAGTGCAAGAACTTTGAAATGTTCTGAGGATGCCAAGTGTTCCGGGGTCTGTGAAACCTTGACACCTATCAAACCAAAGCACCATTCCAGAACTAATCCCCATACTCAACAAAGACAGGAAAGAGGAGGTCTGGGTAAATGGGAATAGGAGGGCCGAGGAGGAAGAGTTTAGAAATTTTAAGGTCATTTTTTAAATTATGTCGTGAAAATAATAGAAGATAGTGAGCCCTGGAGTTCTGAAGCTAGAAATTATCTTCTGATCTATGTTTCCCTCCTAAAGTGGAAACTTATTTCATTTAAAAATGAGTGACAGAAGAGTATTCCATTCACATCCTGTAGAAAATCAGTGAGAAGAAAAAGAAAAAAGAAGGGTGAAAAGAAAGTTCCAGCAAATCCTGAAAGCGTGACAGAAAGACACGTCCACAGAACAAATGAAATTTATTGCCTGATATTGCAGAAAAAGTAAAAGAAATTTTAAAAGGAATAGAAACTGGTTTTAAGAAAAACATAAAAGAAATTAGAAAAATTCAGAAATGAAGTGATTGGAGAATAGGAAGTTTTGAAAAGGTGAAAGAATTCAGTAAGTAATTTGTTTTAAAAAAAAATCATGTCTCGAAAGAAGGTTAAACTAGAAGGAACACAAGTTTGAATAAACACAGTGGATAATGTCTCCTTGGAGAAATAGCTGATTTCAAATACAGCATGAGAAACGAACAAGATGTTCCTGTTACATCTTGTCATACAAGAGAGCTGGGAAGACTTCAAAGACTACTGTGGTTGTATGGAAAGGACTCAGGAGCCAACTTGAACAGGATCCGTGAACCTAAGAGGGGACAATCTCTGCATCGATATTTATAACAACCTCACTGAAAACAACAACAAAGAAAGAAAATACCTCATTCGTCATCTTCGGAAGCTACTTTGGAGTCAATCTCTCTCTCTTTTTTTATTCTTTTTTTGTAAAACTGGTAAATAAAATAAAAGAAGCATTTATTTTTCCTTTCCTAATTAAACTGTAACTCAGGGCAACCAAATAGTTGATGAAATAATATTCTAGCTAGTAAATGAATAATAATCTAATTAGTAGAATATCACCATTTGGTACCCTTAATAAATTAATGGATCTAGGCATTGATCATTAATGGCTGCAACATCAGAGTAAGTTTATAGTTCCTTTTGGAATTAATCAATATTATCTATGAAGTAAACTTGCCAAAAAATCACACCGGAATTATGTCAGTGCTCTAGATCTATCTACCAACTGACAGTAAATACATGGGCCAAAGGAGCATAATAAGTATATAAACATAAAGGGGATGCAATCAGCATAATCCAGACAGTTGGGAACCCTACTGGATGAACGCTTTGAATTCAATGACAAATACTTGCAAGAAAAAGGAGCAAATTGAGTTCTTTTAAACCTATACTTTAAAAGAAAGTGTGTTTGGATCGGCAATCAAATAAATAATGGTTATTAAAATAAAAATACATTTATAGGACAATCAAGGAAACATGAACTGACTGGCTACTTGTTGCTACTAAGGAATTATTATTATTTGGGGATGCGTGATAATGACATATTTGAGCTTAAAAAGGACAGTTCTTGCATTTTAGAAATATGTATACTGACGTTTTCACTGAGAAAAAAAGAAATCTGGAATTTGCTTTAAAATTGCTGGGGATTATGGTGGTAGTAGTAAGAGAGGGTATAGAGAAAATATATTGGCCTGCAATTGATATTTGATGAGAACAATTGATGAAAGTTTCTACTTCTCTCTTTTTACTTCTGTAGATGTTTGAAATTTTCCATACTAAAACATGTTTTATAAATGTAGATGGCTTGCAATTTGCTCTTCTGAGCTCTCAGAAGGCAAAAAGCCATTCTTAAATTAGGAGCTTTCTTCTCTAGCCAAGAATTCTAATGATAATTTTGTCCCAACTGGCCAGAGCACTCAGATTTCTCTGAGATCTGTTGGTGAAAAAAAAAAAAAAAATCAGCACAAACAATAAAGAGGCTCTTTAGTCTTAGAAGAAAACAACGAAGAGTAAAGGCTGGTGCTAGGTCTAGGGCAATAGTGTAATATCAGTATAAGACAAAATATTAGTTTCTTCCAAAATCCACTTGTTACTACTGTGTATACTTTTGCAGCAAAATATCTTTTCTACATTGTCAGCATTAAAGTACATTTACTATTTAGGTAGCATTTACATTATCATATACTCAAAGCCTAGAAATAATCCCCTAGGCTGAAATGACATTAAATCTTATTTTGGCCATTGTAATGTATTCTCCAGTCCTACTTGCTTTGTTTATAACTGTCATAAAAAGGTGTGAGGAGATCTGCCAATATTAATGCCAGGATTCAAAATGAGTTCTCTGTAGCTTGCTTCCTTCAGGATCTTCTGCCCTCAGACCCATGTATTAACTTAATGCCTCAGATTATTGTATATGTCACCTCTTTCCAACTAGAAGACAAGCTCCTTTAAGGGCAGTGACTAGTCTCATCAACATCGAATTTACCCCAACACCAGTGCTTTCAAAATGTGTGTTGCTTAGTATATGTTTGAAGTTATAGAAACAATTCTATTCTAACTAACTAATAATGATACTACTACTACTATTTCTACTACTACTGCTAATAAAATGTATGAAATAGAGTATAAATGGGAAAATAAAGGTAACACTGGAAACCCCAGACTATAAAATGAATTATCCCAAAGCCACCAGCCAATCCATCGACTGTAAACAGTTACTTGTGAATTGGTCAACATTTACATGCATAATTGAGACAAGGGTTAAAACCAATTTTATTACCAAAAAGCACAATTTTTATACCTACAATTTTTGAGCTCAACTAACCTGTAGTTTTAACAGAAATAGATGAGATTCAAAGCGTTCATCCAGGTTCCTAAATGATCCATTTCCGATCTTTCCTTATGAAACAATCAATTATAACTCTAATAATTTGTCAAGGATTCACCCAATCTCTACTTCCTTTATTTTCCAAGGTTTGGTATCATTACAAAATCAAGTCCTTCGGGGGAATATAATAGTTTCAAAATCCCTCATCGATATTATTCACTGAGATAAAATAATATGAAAATTTAAAAAACACTGGCTGGGCTTCCCTGGTGGCGCAGTGGTTGGGAGTCCGCCTGCCGGTGCAGTGGAGGAGGGTTCGTGCCCTGGTCCGGGGGGGTCCCGCGTGCCGCGGAGCGACTGGGCCCGTGGGCCGTGGCCGCTGGGCCTGCGCGTCCGGAGCCTGTGCTCCGCGACGAGAGAGGCCACAGCGGTGAGAGGCCCGCGTGAAAAAACACTGGCTATGTGCTGAGAAATGATCCTTCAGTGAATCACTCAAGGTGCACTAGCATTCAGGCTACACCTGAGGTAGAATTTGAATTCCAAAGTAGACCTTTAAACCACAGCTCATCTTCTCCTTTTAAAACCATTAGGAATAAGCCTGTTGCCTGACCTTTGAGATTCTGCAAAGAGACCATACTTAGATCTTTTGTCTCTTTTAACTTCCCTAGTCCCCTCCTCTACTTTCGGAATAGTGATTCCCAGATAAGTACAATGAGTTCAAACAGTGTGGTTAAAGGGGCAATTAGTCTGCTCTGTGGCCAAGTTACTCACAGAATAAATAAGTTGGCTTTCACAGTTGTTAGTTTCTTCATGGGCTTTGTTTAGAGGGGTCTCAGCTCAAGCAAGCAGCCTGTCAGCAGCCTGAAATAACTCTGCGGAAATCTAATGGCATATACGTAAAATACGTCTATGAAACCTTTTATTCAATCTTAGATGCATACTTTTCCGACTTCTTTAGGCCTGGAAAAGTATATTCAGCTACAAAAGGACGGCAAAGAAAATGTGTATAATCCCTCATGCCCTCCTCACCCCCTAGAACCTTATTTTACCCTTGTTTCATCAGAAAAGGATGTATACTGTAAGAAACATTTTTTAAATTGTTTGACCAAGTATTTAAGTGCGCTAAGTCTCTGTATTTATTAAAGCAAATATAGTTGCCTTTCTGTCCCTTTCTAAAAGAAAGCAAAAGGTACAGTTCTTTTTTCTTAAGACTCAGGGTTCCTGGATATTAATTATTACACTATATTGACACCCAGACATGTTTATAGGAAGCTCTTGAGACACACAGAGCTATTTATTCCCATACTAAACGGCGCTTCTTTTTCCTCTGCCTTCTGCTTGTATTTTTTCTGTTGTGATTATATCCTACTGAGGCTGCTACATGTCTTTGCTTGACTTGAGGTTCTAAAGGTAAGACTGTATATTCCCCTTTTTACAGAATAAAATGGGTTTTATGACTGTTTGCCTTCAGAAGCCTCCTTTTCCACTCATTCTCATTTCCTATCTATGGTGAGGTGTCTAAAACAGATGAGTTAGTTCTGAACTGGTGATATATAAATCAATTATTATTTGATTCATATTCAAAGCAGCTCCCCCTAAAATAGTGGCCTTCCTGCCTGTGGGATGTAGTCTAATCTACTGCCTGGATCTATGCCCCCCAACATCCATATCTTGTCTATTGTTACCTTGGACACTTGTAGGAACTGAGTGAGTTTCTGTTTCTATAGTGGCCATTGACAGACAAATGGATAAAGAAAATATGGCACATGTGTAGAATGGAATGTTGTTCAGCCTTAAAAAATAAGGGAATCTTGCCATTTGCAACAACTTGGATGAATCTTGAGGGCGTTATGCTAAGTGAAATAAGTCAGAGAGAGAAAGACAAACACTGCATAATCTCACTTTTACGTGTAATCTAAAAAAGCTGCACTCACAGAAACCGAGTAGAATGGTGGCCGTCAAGGGCTGGGGAGTGGAGGAAATGGGGAGCTGTTGGTCAAAGGGTATAAACTTCCAGTTATAAGATGAATAAATCCCGGAAGTCTGATGACTATAGTTAACAACACTCTATCGTGACTATAGTTAACAACACTCTATTGCATACTCAAAAGTTTCTGAGATAGTAGATCTTACATGTTCTCATCACACACACACACACAAAAGGTAATTGTGTAAGGTCATGGATGTGTTAACTAACCTTATTGTGGTAATCATTTTGCAATATATACGTGTATCAAATTATGATGTTGTACACCTTAAACTTATACAGTGTTATATGTCAATTATATCTCAATACAGCTGGAAAGAAGAAAAAGATTCAAATGGAGAAGGGTGAGGCTGGTAGAAAAAAGCCACTGCCTTGAGCAGTACCGAGGTGGGCGGAAAGCCATGGGTCTCTATTAGCACTGCTGGGTAGGCTCTGTTCCCACGTGTGGGGAGGGGGTAGGACAGCACAGCTGTGATCCTTATTGCAGACCTTAGGCAGCCTCAGGCAACTTTTCAAAGTTAGATGCTGAAAACCAATAAATGAAATTATAAGGAAGAATTACATAAATGCCTTTATTCTACTTTTGGTCCTCTTGGCAACGTTTTCCATCTAAAAGCTGCACCCTGCAGTTCTCAAAGCAGGAACATTAACATGGGTCAGAAGTTTCCAAACCTTTCATCATCAACCCCTACACCAAAAGAAAAGTTGAAATTTTATGACCCCTAGTATATGAAGTATCTTGTGTGTTTTTAATATTTATCAAGAGAACATTTAACAGTTACCTACTATGTGCCAAGAGAAAATAAAAATAAGACACAGACTTTAAATGCAGACTTTGTTCCAGTATTATTCTTCCTTTTGACTTCAGTATAAGAGCTATTGAGCTATTTGTTGTCCCAGTAAGGGGATAATCAGACAATTACAGAATCCTGTGATCTCTTCCCAAAGTTTGCAACTATAGGGTTGGTCCCAGAAGTGCTCAATAACTTTGTATTTTGATTTAAGGGGAAACTAAAAGACCTTCCTGTCCCAAAGTAACTCTGCTTTGTGGAGACTGGAGGTGCCCTGCAATTGACTCAAGATACTGTTTATTTGTTTAAACAGTTAAATGAGTAGTTTCTATTTAACAAGTGAGCACAAATTTTCACAACAGTACCTACCCCATGACATAACTCAGACAAAAACTCCGAGGGAAAGGAAAACTATATGGGCAAAAAGTCCAGGTTCCATCCACTGTACATGGGATATTGATAGGCTTGTAAAACTTACAGAGGTACCTGGGGGTACCTAGGAACCCTGGATATTTAGTATACAGATCAGCAAAGGATGGTGGAAAATAAGACAACACCAGGTCAGGGGACAAATTAATTAGGTGAAGCTCGTCCTTTATATTCTTTTCCCTTCTGATATACCACTGCTCTTTCCTGTCCAGAATATGTTCTGTAACCTCAGTAGACCTACACACACACACATACACACACACACACACACACACACACACACATACACACAGAGACATGTGTGTAGCACACAAACATGCACACATGCATGCATGTACACATACATGGAGTCCCCAGTCTTCTCAGTTAAAATTCAGCTTGTAGTAACTAAAGAAAATTTATAATGCCCTATATTTTATAGATTTTAAAAATACTTGCACTTTAATAGAAAACTTTTAATGTCTGAAAATCCTTTCTGACAAAGGAAGTTATTTCTGATATTGGAGGTTGACAGTTTCACAGAGAAAACTTCAGGAGCACAGAGACATGCCTGACCCTCTCCCCACGCACCATCTGGGGAAAATTCACCAACACATAGGCTCAATCCCTCTGCTAAGTCAAAACCAAGTTTACCAACATCATTATTTCACAGAGAATAACTTACCTCATGTTAGGCATTCACACGTATTTTATTTGTTGAAGACAGGAAGAAGATATAAAGGAGGGAATCATCTGAAATTACAGAGTAGAGCATTTAAGTCAATATAGATATTTAAATTGAAGGTAAAATTAAATTATAATTTGAAATTATATGTGGAGTTTTATTTCCTAAAGAATATTTTGGAAAATTCAACTTCTATTTTAACTTATATTTTCAGAGAAGGTATTTAGTCCAAATGAAGAATATCTTCAATTATTGTTCTCCTATTGCAAGCAAAAAAGGATTTATACTTCTTTTCATGAAATATGGTTGTTTGACAACAGAAGAATAAATATTTTATATTTTTAGAAACAACAGTCAGGCTACTGATATTCTTAATGAGTTTTAATAAATCTGAATGCTTCTTATCATCTACTCTTTAGCTTGTACCTGAGGAGTTGAATACCTCCGGGAAGATACGTGCTCCAGACCCGTAAATATGCAGTTCACAGAGCCCACCACCAGAGGGCAATAAAGAAGTAAAATCTTGAAACCATGTAGTGAAAATAGTGGGAGTTTAAATAAAAGCAACATTTCACAGTATGCTTTTCTGACCAATGTTATATCTAATAACTTAATGGATTATATGTACATGGATTCTGAAAAGTCAGCAGCACACTTCATTGGTCAATTTCTATGATAAGGGGAACGTAATTTGAGTGTAGAAAAACAGTATACTTACATCTTAAAATTCCACCCCTACAGAATCTACTCACTATTGAAAAATGGTAAAAATAGCTTTCTGTGTCTCAGTGACCAGTGAACATTTTCAAGAGTAGAATTTATCTTCCTATGATGCTCAAATACACAGGAAAAATGCATATCTAGGACAATGGATAAACTCTATATGACATGTGAAAATAATTATTCAAATGGAAAAAGTATAAGATCTACAAGGAACAGTTTTATATGCATTAGTGTGGATATATGCATAAAGAGGCTCTAAGAAACATAAAAATCACTTCCAGGAAGTAATTTTAGGTGGAAGAGAATTAACATGGATGAGCAAGAAAAGAGAGTTAGTTTTAAAATAGTTTCATTTACTTTTTTTTTGTTTGTTTATTTATTTGTTTTATTTATTTGGTCTTTGGAATATAAGGAAACAGTGGCTTTCAGATCAGTATCCCAGTGGAGCAAAGGGACCGAGGTCTATGCTGGAGCCCAGGCATTGTCTGACTATCTTGTAATAATACTGGTGAAATACAGCCAAATCATTTGAACTACAAGCATCCTCTCTGACAATATTCTTAAGACATCAACATTATATATTAAAGAAAGTAAAGAGAGAATACTATTTTCTTTAGAGAGAAAATACAGATTCTGGATCAAATCAATAATGTCAGCAAACCTCATGGGTATAAAACATTCTGCTGCCTATCATTTAGAACATGCCTCTAGAAGAGGGAAACTGGGTGATAATTTCCCCAGATTTTATATTTAATTCAAATATTTTAGATAAGAGGCATCTCTAGTAAAACACTGTATTATTGATTCTTTCCAATATGATAGCTCACAGGAGTTCCTCTTTCCTTCTCAAATACATATGGGGAAATGGAGGTGGGTGTGGGTCAGAGGAACTATCTAAATAGAGCATAGTAATCAACAGTTTGTTTTTTAAAAATAGAAATTTCTATTTAAATTGTTTCCAGAGACAGAAACACACAGAGACAATTCCATGTGACAACAGTGGAAGAGACCAGAGTGATGCAGCTGCAAATCAAAAAACTGCCAACACCAGTGATTGATGGCCACCACCAGAATCTGGTTAAGACAAAGAAGGATCCTCCCCTTGAGGCGTCAGAAAGAACATGGCCCTCTCAACACTTTGAGTTTGAACTTCTGGCCTCTAGAGCTGTGATAAAATAAATTTCTGTTCTTTTAAGCTAACAATTTTGTGGTATCTTGTTATGGTAGCCCTAGAGATGACTGTATTTGATTCCTGAGATGGCAACTGTATTTTGACTATGTAATGACTATTCCAAGATGATCAACAGACACAAAGATAAAGGCAAAACTGAGACTAAGCCCAGTTCTTTTTATTCCCAGAATAATAAATGACTTTTTAATTAATTTAGATCTCTTTGTCTAACCCCTCTGCTTTTCAAAAGAGTATGTGGGACCAATCAAGTATTAATATGTTATACTTTCATTTTAATTCATCTCAAATTATTTCTAATTCCCCTTATGAGTTCTTACTTGACCCATGAATTATTTAGGAATATATTGTTTAATGTCCATTTGTGATTTTCAACAAATTTCTTTCTGTTAACGATTTCTTATTGCATTCTGTTGTCATCTGAGAGCACCCTTTGTATTGTTTATATCCTTTAAAATGTACTGAAATTTGTTTTATGGCCTAGCATATAGTATATCCATGTGCATTTGAAAAGAATGTATATTCTGATGCTGTTGGGTGGAATGTTTTATACATGGCTGTTAGGTCTAGTTGATTGATAATGCTGTTCAAGTTTTTTTTAATTTTCTTGTTGATTTTCTATCTGTTCTGCTATTGAAAAAAAGGTATTAAAGTATCCAACTATTATTGTAGAACTGTCTGTTTCTCTTTTCCATTGTGTCGATTTCACTTCATTATATTTTGAGGTTCTGTTGTTAGGTGCATATAAGTTTATAATTATTATATATTCTAGATGGAATAATCATTTTATCATTTTAAAATGTTTGTCTCTAGTAAAAATTTTCGTCTTAAAATATATTTTTTTCTGATATTTTCTTAGCCACTCCAGTTTTGTTGTTTTGTTTTGTTTTTTTGTTACTGTTATGGTATATCTATTCCAACCCTTTTACACTTTACCTATATATTTTCTTGACTCTAAAGTGGGTCACTTGTAGGCAGCATATGTTTGGATCATGTTTTTCCTTTTTTTTATCCAGTCTGAAATTTCTGTCTTTAGATGGAATGTTTAACCTTTTCATATTAAATGTAATTAATATTTAATTTTGTAATTTTTATATTAAATGTAATTCATGTAGGATTTATGTCCAACATTTGTGATTTATTTTCCAAGAGTCACATTTTTTTTCCTAATTCCTCTTCCTCTATTACTGACTCATTTGTTGTTGTTGTTGTTGTTAAAAAGATATTTTTTAGTGTACAATTTCAATCTCCTTATCTTTTACTATATTTTTGAATTATATTCTTAATCCTTGCTCTAAGGATTACAAATAACATCTTAAGTATAAACATCTAGTTTTGATTAATACCAACTTAATTTCAATAGTATAAAAAACTTTTCTCCTCCTTTACATTGCCCTCCTTTGTGCTGTTACTGATATAAAAACTCCATTTTTAGACATTATATGCCTATAAACAGTTATAATTATTACTTTATGTTGGTGCCTTTTAAATCAGATAGAAAAAAAGTTAGAATAAAATACATTCATATTAGTTTTTATATTTACCTCTGCAGTTACCTTTCTTGATGTTCTTTATTTCTTCATATGGATTTAAGTTACTGACTTATGCTTTTATTTTTGTCTGAAGGGCTCACTTTAATAGTTCTTGTAGCACAAGTCTGCTAGGAAAAAATTCTCTTAAGTTTTTAATAAAAGTATTGAAATTTTCATGTCATCCTTCTGCAATGGCCATGGTAATCTCTGCATCATTCCAACTTTAGTAGATACGTTGCCAAAGTGAGCATTTAGTATGTACTCTTATATGGTACAAAATTTAAAGTGTTAAAGATTATGAAGTTATAGACACAGGTTTACTTGTTTCGAGACCATTTCAAGAGCATATTTGGGCAATGCTAATATTGGCATTTCAAATTCAGTGCTACCATGTAGCAAGATAAAATAGATGAACCTCAAGTCATGATATTTTTTTCCTGATAACATAAGGTTAAGGTTAATTATCAGTTGTCACATTTTTTCCAGTATTTTTTAGTTAGCTTTTAACTTAGCATAAGTGAAATGAAAGGATGGTAAGTTTTGCATTAATTCCTGACCCAAAACAGAACTTTTGAAGATGAAAGTCCATTAACAGAGCTCTGTGTTTCCTGTGAAAAATAAATCTGTCCCACCCCCTGAAAAATTCATGAATATTTTACAAATTGTATGTTCAGGAAGCTATTCTAGCCTTCTATTAAAAAAAAAAAAAACACAATATAGAAATATTTATTTCCTTCATGTAGTAGTAATATACATGTTATTTAGAAAATGTATAGTGAATTTTGGTTTGCTCATCTTCTGAAAAACTCCTAAGAAAAAACACACTTCTGAGAATTTCAGCCTTATTTCTACATAAGTTATCTAATCTATAAAACATTATGCATGCTTTGGATAATCATCTAAATAATTACTATTCTAGCCTTTTAAGTGGTTTCAGTGCACACATAATTTTCTCTACCCATACCCCCATTTTTCCCAGTTAAATTGATTAAGTGATTTTTTTCTTTAGTCACATATTATATTTAGGTATGTTCAGGCCTCCTCTTCTGAACTCATTTCCTGGTAACAAAGAAGTAAGGCATAGATGCTGTTTCTGACTCCCAGGGAAGTTTAGGCTCTGGCATGCTGGACTAGGCAGGGCCTAGCATCACCCTGTTTATGTGGAATATGTGAAACTGGTGAGTTTCTAATCATCTCAAAGAGACATTTAACAAGACTGAAGGTTCTGGAGAGAGAATGTATTTTATTGCCATCATTTTAATTTCACCATATGTCTAGATAATTCATGCTTTTGGTGCAAAATTCAAAAGTAACAGTGGTGGGCTTCCCTGGTGGCACAGTGGTTGAGAGTCCGCCTTCGGATGCAGGGGACACGGGCTCGTGCTCCGGTCCGGGAACATCCCACATGCTGCGGAGCGGCTGGGCCTGTGAGCCATGGCCGCTGAGCCTACGCGTCCGGAGCCTGTGCTCCGCAACGGGAGAGGCAACAACAGTGAGAAGCCCGCGTACCGAGTAACAGTGGTGAATGAAAAGTAAATCTTTTATACAGTTTTCCCGAAGCCACCCATTTCCCCCTCCTAGAGGTAATCATTTTTACCAGTTTCTTTTATATTTTTCAGGGGCAGTTTAGGCATATATTAACATGTGCTATATAGAGGATAATTCCTCTTATTAGGGTAAATTCGTGTGCTTTTTTTTTTTTCTGAATTGTAGTATGCAGGAATCGGAAGTCTCTGGCAAGAAGAGAGTTAAAAGGAGAGAAGCTAGCTTCAGTATAATCTTTATTATCTCCTCATTCTCTCTTATCCAAATATCATCTTTGCATCTCATCAGTAAAAGATTCATTGGTTTTGACTGTGCTGATCTGCTCATTCAGGGAAAAGGATGGTGTGGCTCTGGGGTTCTGAACTCTATGGATCTATACATTCATGAGCATGCTGAAATCCTGTCTGGGTTTTTCTATGCTTTGGGCACAGCAGTCATGCTGCTCTCTGCCTTTTAATATCATCTTGGGGATTCGCTTTACCTCTCTCCTTAACTGAATCTCTTGTTTTCTGTGTCCCATATTTTCCTCATTTTTAGTTTGCTATCTCATATTTGTTGAACATTCAGTACAGTTGCTTTGTGAGAAACAGTATGTAGTAAGCATATTTTTTGAGATTGTGCACATCTCCAAGTCTTTATTCTAACCTTTGCTTAAATAATAGTTTAAGCAAGTATAGAACTCTAGGTTAGATATCATTTTCCTTCAGAACATTGAATATATGAATCCATCAATCTACCTTTCAGCATTGCTGTTGAGTATTCTGAAGCAATTATGACTCTTAATGATATATGTATGTGTCTTTTTTTTAAAAATTTCTCTCTTCTTGTGAGTAAATGGAACCGTATATTTGTTCCTAAGGGTTGTTCCTAACTTCACAATGATATGCTTAATTTAATCTGTTACCTTGGGTGTTTGGTAGATCCTTTCCATTAAGAAATATATGTTCCTTGTGTGAGGAAATTCCTAATTCCAAAATTCCTCCTTCTAAAGCTTTTCTCTGGTATGTCCTTCTGGAACTCATATTATTCAGATATTGCATCTCTTGAATGGGCTTTCCAATTTTCTCTCTTTTTTTCCACCTATCTGTCTTTTTGTTCTATTTCTTATAGATTTTCCAAATTAATCTTCCAGATCTATTTTTTTTCTGCTTATTCTCTACTGTGTTTTTAACGCTTTCAGAAAGAAGCTTAAGGGTTGAAATAGGGATGCCTAGAAGAACTAGCACATAGAGCAAAGGGCTGGGAACTGTGATGCACATTCATCTATATTTCTTTAGATTTCATGAAAGGTGCTTGGCACATAACAGACTCTCAATAAATAAATGGTTGTGGAATAAATAAGTAGATAAATAAGTAATAAGTCCTAGATTCTAGTCCCAACGTATACTTCTTTCCCACTTCACATTGGCATGGTAGTGTCCTCTCTTGGTTTCGTTTTCTAACTAGCAATTTCAGACTACATTTTCTCTCTGCCACTGAGAGCATTAACATTATCTGATTCTAGCAATGTTATATATATATATATAGATAGATAGATAGATATAGATATAGATATATGCACACATACAAATTTTAGTTAACTGAAATTTTTAAATCATCTCATATATAGAACTTGCTATACAGGTAAAGAGTGATTTAAGATGGGGAAAAGAATTGAGCTCTTTAGTACTTGAAATCCACTAAAAATCTGTTCCAATTTATTATATTTTTGCTAGACCTGAACTATTTACCTTTAGTAGATAAACCAGAAAAAAACAGCAGTACTGCAATTGGTAAACTAAGTTATTTGAATACATTTCAAAATGATTTCTATATCATGTACTATACAGAGATCTAGCCATCCACATTGGTTCATTAAAATGTAAAACAGTTTCCTACAATTCTGCTCATTAAGCAGGGGTCACACAAAGAATTCTCCTGTGATGTGGAACAGTGCGAAAGTTTTATGTATCTTGATACTGATTAAAGGGAAGCTATCAGGCTTTGTCTTACAGTAATTTCATATTGTTTTAAAAGTTTAAACATGAGTCCTCCAAATTCTAGACATCTATACCTTTAAATCAGTCAGGCAACAGCTAGATCTTTTAATATGTTAGATCCATTTGCCAATCCACTTCTTTAAAAAGCATACTTTTCATTCCTCTTTTTAAATAAAAGCATTGTCTACACTGATTCCATCATTACCATTGGAAATGTTTATCTGCCAAATGAAAAAGAACAGTACAAATTAGAAACACTGATACATCTTCTGACATTATTCATTTAGAAGCTAGTTCTCAAATTGTCATTACATTTACCACATAAAAATTACAAATGATTTGTTTGGAGGCCTACGGCTATTTCTAAATTCAAGATGTTTGGACAACTGTAGATAAAGTTTCATTATCAGACTGAACTCAATATGCTGTAATTATGAATAAATCAGGATGATTTCTGCTCTGTGAACTTGTTATTAATGTACTCAGGCCAAGCATCAGGAAACATCATTCTTCAAAATTATACAAGTGTATTTCTCAGCCAAAAATGTAAAAAATAATGTTTGAAAATCAAGGTCAAGGATTGGTTGGATGATGTTTATGCTTCTATCATCTGATTGTTTCCATCTTTATTCTATTCCATGAAACACAGACTAGGCTTATACTTCCACAAGGCCTGTGTTTCCCCATTTATTAGCACTTATCACACTTGAAATTATTACTTAAATATCTATTTTCTCCAATAAACAATAGGTTCATTAGGCCAGGGACTTCTGCTGTCTTATTTTCTTCTGTAGGTCTACACTATCATATTAGGTGCCAAGGAATATTTGTTGAATAACTGAGTTAATTAATGATAAATGAATGGAGAAGCCTACTTTCTCAGGCTGACAATTGAACTAGAGAATGGAAGTTGGAAAATTTGAATTGAATTTCCACAATTTTTATATAGTGATAATTTGTTTAAAATTTGGTATGTAAAATGTTATATACAATAGAGTTAATAAATAGTAGAGAAAAGTGGTGTCAGAGGGAGCTGAAGATGTAAATTTCAAGTTACCTGAGTCCTAGGAAAAGTGAGAACCAAAAGAAATTTATATTCTCTATTTAAGTATTTAAGAAACAGAACTTAAGAATTTATCAGTATACTGAATTATTATGATTTCTAGACTAATCATAATTCATTCAAATGACATATGAGATGTAGCCTTCTCAGAATATTTACCATGTTAATCAAATGAAGAATTACACTGAAATTTGAGTTTACTTTTCCGCTATAACAAAATTTTCTACTTAGGTAAACATGAGATTGACATTTTGGAGAACTGTTTTCTCAGTACAGAAAACTTTTGCTTATTTTACATTTTGTGTTCTTAAAGTGATTTTCTAATATTTTCTTTTTATATACTGATATTTTATTTGTAAAGAATATGTAAAGTTTCCCTGTAGGCATGACGAGCATGACTAGAATGCTACATAGCAGTGCTTTAGATATAATCTAAAAATTGTCCTTATGTGCAATAGTAGAGACCAATGATTCATGAAATTGCTCAGTGTTGTGCATAGTCCTTCTTATAGAACTAATAGTTTATATGAGACATTTTTCTTCAAACGTTGAAATCAAAATATAAACTCTACTCAGTATGTCAGCATTTACATTAAAATGAATTTTTTACTTATGGGAAAAGCTTTAATTAAGTGTATTTAAAAGTTTGGAAATCAGCAGGACGTCTATCATTGTGAACAATTTAAATGTTTCTCTCCCTACTTGGTTTGGAATAAAATAAGAAATGGGGAAAAAAAATACTCCACCCAGGAGGGAGGTCCTTCTTTTGCCTACCAACAAAGCTATTAACCTATCTGCAGCTGTACCAGTATACTCAGCTCCCCTTCTCTGAAAGGGAAGAAATGTCCATTTCCTACCAAAGGCTATTGCTCTCTTTGTGCTCAGGGTTCCATCCTATTTCAGCACTCAAGATTCCACTTTTGAAACTAGCTCATTTTGTACTGCACCATCAATTTCTTCCTTTATGCCTGATAATTCTCCAAAATACATAAGTATATCCTAATATCTCTCATTTTATTGATTTTTAAAGCATATATTAGTAACTTTCATTCTGCCAAAAAAGGTTCCTTTGTTTAAAATCTCTGCCCATAAAATCTATGTCTCTTCTAACAATCTCTTCTTGTGAGATACAATCTCTTCTTGTGAGATACAATCTCTTCTTGTGAGATACAAGAACCATTTCATAACTCCTTAGATGAGGTTTTCCTTGAGTACCCAAGGTAAGAACCCTCCATTGCTTTCTATCATGCCTCATTGTTAATTTCCTTTATTTTACCAATTACAATCTGAACATATTATAATCATTTTATAACTTGTTCATTTAATCTTTCTCATCAAAGTAGCATGTCGACTCTTTGAGGCAGATCCTTTAACTCTCTTGTTCATCCCTGTTTCTTAAACTCCTAACAAAGCTCAGAACATAGTGGTTACCTAATATGTGTGTATAGAATGAATGAAAGACCTATACCACTTCCTTTAGAAGAATTAACAGTCAACCCTAAGTAACTGTGCAAAAGAGGCAAAATGTCTTGTTGCCACTTGCATTTCTCTATCCTTCCTCCCTTCTTTCTTATAAATACCTTATACCCTCTTGCTTTTTAGTGTAATATTCTACCCAGTATTTTGCCCTTTAGACAGGCTTTATTCTCCAAATTAATCACTTATTTCAATAATTACTCAACTCAAGTAGTCCATGTACTTTAGAGAATGTTATTTAATTAATTCATAATGAAGCAGAAATTAAGATTTGTATTTTCTTCCCTGCCTGATTTTCCAAGTACATCTTAAGTTATGTAAAGGAGCAATCATTTTGTGGTTGGCAGGAAATCAGGCTCTGTCTGGTTCTCCAAACATCTTCACTAATTCCCAGAGAAATCTGTGTAACTGTTCCCCAAACAACATTTACTACTTCTTCCACTATCATGTAATATTGGTTTGGAGAATAGATACTAAATTTTCTAACACTACTTTCGTCATCTTTACCCTTCCAAACCTTATTCTTCTCCTGCTTTTCTCATCTTTATTAATGGGACCATCATCTATCTTGATAATATAAATGACCATCATGATATGGCTTTATTGCTCAAGGCACAAAAAGGTTATCAACTTCTTTCACCGCCTACATATTTAGTCACCAAGTGCTGTCAGTCGTACTCAAAAAATAACATGAAATCCATCCAATGTTTTTCTTATTTACATTTCTACTTGTTCTTTCTTAGTTGAGGATGTCGAACTGTGCCAGTGAGATAAGCTCTCCTCCACACAACCCCTTCTCCAAACAGCGAGTACGATCTTGCTGAAATGCCAATTTTCAGGCTATTTCTACATATAACAAGAAAATACTTCCTTAAGGATCTAGCCCTCGCCTTCCTTCTCAAAGTGAACTCTCAACTTTGCAATATAGAGAATATGGTAATTATAACTAAAACATCAACTTTATTGAGGATTTACTCTGTTCCACGTGGCATTCTAAATATTCTACCTGAATAATCTCATCTATTTCTTATAACACACTAAGAAAAAAGTACTATCATTAAAATAAATTTTAAAAGGAATAAAGTGAAGCCTAGATAGGTTAAGTAATTTTCCCACACTGAGGAAGGGAGCCAGGATTCAAACCCAGGCTAGTCTGCCTCCAGAACTCACATTCTTGTTAGAATTTTTTTTTTAATTGAAACATATTCGACATATAACACTGTGTAATGTCAAGGTGCGTGACATGTTGATTTGATACATTTGTATACTGCAGTATGATTGCCATTGTAGCTTTAGCTAGCACCCCTTTGACATCAAATAATTATCATTCCTTAACGACCACACAATACAGTGTCTTGCTATTTCCACATTAAACAAACAAACAAAAAGGTTGTGTTGTCTCTTGTCTCTATCATTGCCGTGCAAAGAATCTGAGGCTTAGAGAGGGTAGATAAATTTCTCAAGTTTGCAAGTCTAGTAAAATTATAAGTTGACCCTGAACCCAGGCTACTCTGAATCCACCTTGCTGTCCCTCTTCTGGCATTGGACTCTCTGGCCCCTAAGATGAGATGGAGAGGCCCACAAACACTCCATCTTCCAACATATTTTTGACCACAGACTGCAATTAGCCGACTTTCTTAAATGCCTTGAGGGCTATACGTGACAATGTTCAAGAAAGGAACGATGCTGTAGGAGGATGCTGGCTATTTCCTTCTCTCCAAATGCCATCTCTATCAGCAGTTTAAAGTAAATCTGGGAGAACATCAAATCTATGCAATTTTCTTTTGAACTATGAAGAGAAAACTTTAATTTGTATGAACTAAAGCATGTGATTAAAGCATGAAATTCTTTCCAGTCGTGACGATGAGAAATGTTTGAAATGAATTAGTCTCCATACCACATTAATGCAGTCATCCCAAGGGCCAATAGCAAGGAACACTTCAATGGTTCAAGTGCATCCGTGAGTGGTTACCCAAGCTGCATGTAGATTCAGAAACAGCTTCTGTTTTGAGTGACGATCAAGAGGTGCTGAAACTCGATAGGACATTGTCATTATAAGTCAGATCTGGCAAATGCTTTAGTACCCAACACAAACTACAACTCAAAAATTCTTTTACTTTTTTCCCCAAGGCATAGAGTGTCAGAAGATATTTTAGACATTCCTTACACTGAAAAAAAAGTAAACACATCTGAACATATCTGTGGGCTAAAAAATTAGCCTACAGAGATTTTGCTGTTGTTGATCCCAGACCATATAATTTCAAATAAACAATAATAAAAACAGTATGTAATAGTTCTAACCCATGATCTACATTAAAAATCAGTTAATTTTGAAAGTATATTTATTACAAGAGGTATGAATCATAAATATCCTTTGGCACAATAGATAAATATATACTTTTGTAGTATCTAAACCTCCTCTATCTTGGTAGAAAGACAAGCTTAACTATTGTAATTGGTATGGACAGACATTCATTCTATAAATATTTAGGCTCTGACATTCGAAGTATGTAACTGAGAAGAGCAAAACACAGTCCTGTTGATGAACTGAATAGACTGAGGAAGACATAAACATAAGCAAGGCAGTTTCTTTATTGCATTATGTTTTATTTACTTTTAGACACTAGGTATGAATAAAGCCACAGGTGTCCCGTCTCCCATTATGCTTTCACTGGAGAGTATGTCTTTCTGGCTCTTCTGTTTCTACAATAACATTATTCAAAAGATAAATCTATTTCACTTTTATTAACTAGGAAGTAATTTAATATGGATGATTTGAATAATTCTTTATGAAAATATATATTTTATGACAAATATGTTGCTTGAAGTGTTAGGGTCTGATACATGACAATCTAAACCGTTATTACTCAATGCAAAATAGTCAAAGGCAAGTTCTAGCTGTATCAAGCTGAAACCTTCCTCACTCCCAATAATTCTCCCATTAAGACACAAACATAATCATGCCAATTCCAGAGGCAGAATATATGAACAGAGCCATCTGTTTAAAGCAGTACTACTGCTGGGAAAACACAAGAACATAAGAAAAAATCTTTACTCGAAGGAAAAGGCAAATAGCAAAAATAATGAACTTTAAAGTTAAAGACAGAGAAAAACTCTCTTCAAACATGAAATAGAGGGCTTCCTTGGTGGTGCAGTGTTTAAGAATCTGCCTTCCAGTGCAGGGGACATGGGCTCAAGCCCTGGTCCAGGAAGATCCCACATGCAGCGGAGCAACTAAGCCTGTGCGCCACAACTACTGAGCTTGCGCTCTAGAGCCCGCGAGCTACAACTCCTGAACCCGCGTGCCACAACCACCGAAGCCCATGTGCCTAGAGCCCATGCTCCACAACAAGGGAAGCCACCACAATGAGAAGTCTGCACACCACAACGAAGAGTAGCCCCTGCTAGCCGCAACTAGAGAAAGCCCACGCGCAGCAAGGAAGACCCAACACAGACACAAATAAATTAATTAAATAAATATTTTTTTTAAATCAGTTTTTTTCAAAAAAGATGATATAGACAACTATGTATGTACAGCATTGGTGGAAAAGAATTCAGAATAAAACACTCAAGAAAAATCATAATTACTGTATTTATTGTCAGTGATAATAAAAAAGCCTTCTTTTCCAAAATAAAATCTTGGAACATCTGTTTACTGATATGGATGGCATGTTGTGTTTCACTGGATGTTTCTTTGTTATAAGTGTTATCAACATGATCAAAAAATAATTGGAGCAAATATAAACTTAAATGCACTAGGTTAAATGTCACGTGTGTTGGCAAGCTACTTCCATTATGACTGACAGCAGATCTGATGCTTTCTCATGCTACCGCATTCATGGCCCAGGTTGATTCTGTCAAGCACGGTGTTTTTCTCTCACAGTTCCACATTTCCATAATTTAACACATTCCAAGGTAGATGAGATCATAGGACACATGAGTAACATCACCACCATCACCAACATTATTTTTCTTCTGCAGCTTTTATACTCAACTTGAGTGTAAGCCTCCTGCAGGCAGGAACAGGGACTATTTCATAAAGCCTCCCTGTTCCATGTCCATTACCTAATACAGTGCTTGGTACAGGGCAGGTGCTGAATAAAGATTTGTTGAATGGTCAGATGAATGAGTGAATACTATTACAAGTTGATAACATCTAATTCCTTTCAAATACTTATAATATTGTTTCAATAAAGTAATAAAAAGCAGAGAACTGAAAGCCCCTTAATAAACTTTTATTCCAATTTTTCCCTCAAATGAAAATCTCCATAACAACAGCAACAGCAACCTCTTTTCTGTCAGTACCGAGGCTATGCATACGGTAGAACTTTTTTTTAATTAATTTTTACTGGAGTATAGTTGCTTTACAATGTGTTAGTTTCTGCTGTAAAGTGAATCAGCTATACATAGATATATTTATATTTATATATAAATATGTATATATATAAATATATATATATATCCCCTCTTTTTTGGATTTCCTACCCACTTAGAACTTTTAATACCAGTATTGAGGAGGTAGATACAATTATTTTCCTTTTACAAATGGGGAAATGAGGCATATAAAGTTTAAGACACATGTGAATGGCCCACAGCTAGCCAGTGGTAAAGCCAAAATTCTAACCACTGCTGGAAAAGCTCAAATATCAAGTCAAATTAAGTTTGGCTGAGAGTAAAAGAAACCCAAGGCTGGTTTGGCAGCTGTGCTCTACAAACTTTTTAGGAACCAAGATTCCAATCACATTACTGCTCTAACATACCTGGGCTGTGTCTTTTATCCTCAGATTCTAAAGCAATATCTCTCTTCCAGGGAGCAAGATGGAGGAAGAATCAAAAAGAGTAGTAAGGAATACCTGACAACCATGTCTTAAGGAAGACTCCTGGAAACTGACACATTTTCTTATATCTCCTTGACCAGAAGTTAGTCACTATTATGAGTTGAATTGTGTCCTTCAAAATTCACGTCCAAGTCCTAATCCTCGGTACCTCAGAATATGACTTCATTTAAAAATAGAGCCATTGGGCTTCCCTGGTGGCGCAGTGGTTGAGAGTCCGCCTGCTGATGCAGGGGACGTGGGTTCGTGCCCCGGTCCGGGAAGATCCCACATGCCGCGGAGCGGCTGGGCCCGTGAGCCATGGCCGCTGAGCCTGCGCATCCGGAGCCTGTGCTCCGCAATGGGAAAGGTCACAACAGTGAGAGGCCCGCGTACCGCAAAAAAAAAAAAAAAGAGCCATTGAAGTTGTAATTAGTTAAGATGAAGTCATACTGGAGTAGGGTGGGCCCCTGATCCAATATGACTGGTGTCTTTATAAAAAGAATGCCAGGCACAGAGCCAGGCATGAAGACAGGAAGGGCACCATGTGAAGACTGGAATTAAGCTGCATGAGCCGAGGAAGTACCAGATGCTAGGAGAGAGGCCTGGAACAGATCTTTTCCTGGCAACTTCAGTTGGAGCATGGCTCAGCTGACACCTTCATCTTGGACCGCTAGCCTCCAGAACTGTGAGACAATATATTTCTGTTGTTTAAGCCACTCAGTTTGCAGTATTTTGTTAAGGTAGCCCTAGCAAACCAATACAGTAACCTTTAAGGTGGTCTGGAAAAATTTAGATTTTTTTGCGCTATGTTTAGTTAAAATTTTGAAAAAAAGAAAATGATTATTGTAGGACAACAGGCAGTCTCTGTCAAACTATGCAACACTCTGAGAGGTGGTCTCAGCATGTCATTGAATCTGTCACTATTAATTGTGAAAGGTATATTATTACATTATATTTTGAACTACTTAGAAATAAAAAATGTTAGCAATTTAACTATGATAGGTCACCTACTATAAGGTGCATCCTTATTTCAGAGATGTTAAATGTGAAAAAAAGAAATGGGCAACTTAGAATCAATGAAATACAGTAAATGTTCTATAGACAATTTAGTTATAACAGTAAACACAGAAAAGAAATTATTTACATGGGTTATAATTCAATATTTTACATTCTACCTTATATAAAACAAAATGACTTGTCTTACTATAGGAATTTTTAAAGTTTATATAAGATAATAAGATACAAAGGATATAAAGATATCCAAATGGATATTGATATAGATATAAATATGTAAAAATAAACCTGTTCTTTGATTAACTTTGCTCAAAATACTTCCACTAGATTAGTGGAATGTAGTATTAGTGGTATCATATATTCCCTTTAAATCAAAGTAACATTTGGTATTAGTTATGCTTATTCTACAAAGAAAGGATAATTTGGGGTGGTGGCCTCACGAAAGAAATGTAATGCCCCTTTTTCTAGCAAATAAAAAATAGTAGTACAGCTTTAATTGAGAATAATATAAAGAGGGTCTAATAAGTGAGATAAAAACTGCAAAATCAAATACAGTAATAATTTCCTTGTTTAAACATCTTGCTTTTATTTTCCTTTTCTCTATGAAACTCAGTCCCATTTACTTGAATTATTCTTCTCATTATGTATTGGCTAAACTTCTTTAGAAGTAACTGGGATTTTTCATTTTAGTCCCAAAGGAAAATGTTAATTGCATGTCACCATGACAAGTTGAATTATTAAGACATGTATTACTAGATAATTCTACAACTCTCTAATTTTAGAGAATCTGATCAAGAAATCCACTTTCTTAGATGTAGCTGAGATCTAAAAAAAATGCAAAGCATCTGTTTCACAATTAGCAAGGAACAGTGTAAGGATGAGTTAACTTGCTAAACCAGGGGCAGAGAAAAGAAACCAGAGTCTCCCACTGTGCAAGCTTTGATGATTTTACATTTGTGAACCCATAACTGAGTTTAATTCAGCAACTGACCTGTGAAACAGCACCAGTTATTAATATTAATAACTATTACAGTATTTAGAATATCCCCACAGTATTACAGAACATAGTAAAACCAATTTGAGATTCAATTACATCAATAAACAGCTAAAACATTAGTAAAGATATTTGCTAACACAAAGAAGGAAATGCTTAGAGTCTAAAGAGGGCATTTGCAAGGCAAGGAGCTGGGCTGTCCGTAAGGCTTGCTGGACACTGTTGCTTTAAGCAAAGCAGCCTCTGGCCAGATATATTTGGGGGGAGGTGGAGTCAAGTGGCCATAATAATTTCAATAAAGAGAGGGGACAGGGGAACAGTCAAATGTGTTTAGCAAAATGGAGGTGATAAGTAATTCAGTCTAATAATTTAAATTGGGTATTTGTAAAACTAAAAGAAGACAGGATAAAAACAAGGACACTGGAAATATAGAACAACTTAAGAGCTCTAGACAGCAAGAGATTCACCTTCAGAAGAAATTCATTTTATATAAAAAATTTAAATCATAAAATTATTATCAAACTTTTTGTCCTGAAGACTTTGAGTCAAGAAAAGTAAAAGAAGACTTTTCTCCCATTTTAATAAGTAAATTCAGTTCTTAAAATACCTAACAAAGAACAAATTCAGCAAAATTTCTTTTGGCACCTGGCCTGTTACTGAACCTCTTCCTACTTTCTGAGCAGCTCAATCCTAACTCCATTTTCTTTAAAGATCATCTAAAATGTTAAATGTTTTGTGTGGTTTTTTCTGATCTCCATGAGGAAATACACGTTCTTTAGATGGTATTTTTCCATTTGTACTTCATCTCCAAGATCACTTAAATGCTTGGCTTATCTACATTCTAGATCAGGAGTTGGCATAGTTTTTCTATGAAGGGTAAATATTTTAGGCTTCACTGGCCATTTGGTCTCTTTCACAGTTACTCAGCTCTGTTATTTTAAGGTGAAAGCAACCATAGACATTACACAAATGAAGGAGCATGGCGTGTTCCGATAAAACTTTATTTATGGACACTGAAATCTGAATTTCGTATAATTTTCACATGCCACAAGTATTATTCTTCTTTTGATTTCATTCTCAACCATATAAAAGTGTAAAACTCCTTTACTCACCGACCATACAAAAACAGGTGGCAGACCAGATTTGGCCCACAAACCGTGGCTTGCCAACCTGTGTTCTAGATTATGGGTTTTGTAAGAAAAGATATCTCCTAAACTCATCTTTACCACCCCTGCAGTACTTAATGAGTGCTTCTGTAAGTACCTGTCAAAGTGAATACTAGCATTATAGAGACAAGTGGCAGTGAATAAAAACAAAATGTAAAGCAAGTTCACCCTTTTGTCTACCTCCTCAAAATGTCTTTAAGCAGATACCCTATTATTATCTTTCATATTGTCCTGTTCTTTCCCATTAAGCAGTTACCACAATGGTTAATAATGTATTTATTTGTGAGTTTTCATGTTTATTACTATATTAATTTCTGTCACTGATATGATAAATTACCACAAACATAGTGGCTTAAAGCAATACATATTTTGATCTCACAGTTTCCACAGGTCAGCAGTCAGATGGGCTTGGCTGGATCTCTGCTTAGACTGGCACAAGGCTGAAATCAAGATGTCTACAGGACTGTGTTCCTTTATAGAAACCCCAAGGAGAGGGCTTCCCTGGTGGCACAGTGGTTGAGAGTCTGCCTGCCGATGCAGGGGACACGGGTTCGTGCCCCAGTCCAGGAAGATCCCACATGCCGCAGAGCGGCTGGGCCCGTGAGCCATGGCCACTGACCTTGCACGTCCGGAGCCTGTGCTCCGCAATGGGAGGTGCCACAACCGTGAGAGGCCCGTGTACCGCAAAAAAAAAAAAAAAAACACAAAAAAACAACTCTAAGGAGAGTCTGTAAGGGAGAATCTGCTTCTAGGCTCATGTTAGCTGAATTGAGTTCCATGCAGTTATAGGACTGAGGTCCCCATTTCCTTGATGACTGTTGGCTGTTACTCTCAGCTTCTAAAGTCCACTGCACTCCTTGACTCATGCCACCTTTGCCTTTAAAGCCAGTAACTTCAGATCTAGACCTTTTCATGCTTCGTCTCTCCTGTCTTTTCTTCTACACCTCATCTCTCTCACTTAAGCCAGGAAAGATTCTCTGACTTTTAAAGTTTCATGAGATTAGATGTTCTTACCCATATAGTCTAAGGTAATGTCCCCATGTCAAGGTCAGTAACCTTAATCACATCTGCAAAGTCCCTTTGCCATGTAACATAACATTGTCATAGGTTTCAGGGATTAGGGCATAGACATCTTTGGAGGGAGGCATTACTCAATATACCACAAGGAGGCATTATTCAACATACCACAATTACCATCTATCCTATTAGATTGCTAGTTGCACGAGCAAAGGCCCTATCTCTTTTAACATTGCTGTTTATCTAATGTCTGACATGCTTGCCAGACACATTTCTTGAATTAAAGAAAGAATAAGTAAGCAAATGAATGAATGAATGAATGAATAGGTGGGTCTAGGATTAAGTAGAATGTTCTAACCTTGAGTCAAACATTTAGGAGCCTTGAGTACATCTACGGGACAGTGGTTAAAAAAAGCAGACTTTCACTTTAGGAAGACATGGAATTGGGTCTTCCCTGGTGGCGCAGTGGTTGGGAATCTGCCTGCCAATGCAGGGGACACAGGTTCGTGCCCTGGTCCAGGAAGATCCCACATGCCACGGAGCAACTAACCCCTGTGCAACAACTACTGAGCCTGCGCTCTAGAACCCGCGAGCCACAACTACTGAGCCCACGTGCCACAACTACTGAAGCCCGCGCACCTAGAGCCCATGCTCTGCAACAAGAGAAGCCACCACAATGAGAAGCCCGCACACCACAACAAGTACCCCCTGCTCGCTGCAACTAGAGAGAACCCACGCACAGCAAAAAAGACCCAAAACAGCCAAATATAAATAAATAAGTAAATAAATGTATAAAAAACAAATGAACAAACAAAAATAGATTATTAAAAAAAAGACATGGAATCAAGTTGGAAATTTTACTGTCACTTATTAACTGAGGAACCATAGGGGATATTCACCGAGAATCTCTGTGCCACAGTTTCTTCATATGAAAAATGAGAAATCAAAATCTCTTCCTAAAAGTTATGCTGAGGATCAAATATGTATGACTGTGTGTCTAGTTCCTGGATATTACAGTGCCTAGCACATAGTAAGCACTTATTTTATTATAGCCATTATAAATGTTGCAGGTATTTTGAAGTCTTGGTAGTTGATGGAATTAACTTAAGTGGGAAGAAATAGAATAGAGGAAAGGAGGAAGGGAGGGGGGGAAGAAGGGTAGGGTGGGGTCCAGGAGATGGAAGGGAAGAGAGAGGTCTCAGCAGAACACTGGCACCTATCAGTATTTAAGAAACAAGTAACTGAAGAGAAATAAGAATCAGTGACTAAAGACACAAGAGAAATAGAGAAGAGCACAGTCTTGGAAACAAAAGTGAAGGAGGAGTTTGAAGGACAGAGTCATTAACAGTTTCAAATGCAGGGACAATAGCATGTAATGTAAAAACTGATGAGTCCATTACATTATTGGATAAAGAGGTCAGTGGTGACTCAGTAAGGAAGGTTTGCTGAGGTATTGAGGAAGAGAGCCAAAAATAGTAGTTTGAAGGAGAAATGGAAGAGGAAAGAATGAGCAGGGAGAGAATGCAATGAGAAAGCATGGTCTATTCTTTCCAGAAGCTTGATCTTGAAGGAAAAAAGAAAGATGAGCCATAACTTGGGGAAAAGGCTTGACGTAAAGGGGAATTTGGGTTGTGCATGTGTTTATTTTACTGTCCTTCACTTGTTCCTTACCACAGCTATTTCAATCTCTTTCCTTCTTCTCATGCCCCTATCCTTTCCACCTTACCCCTGTTGATGAAAAAATTAATCAACAGTCAATCTAAGAAAGGAATGGAAAATTTTATCTGAGCTGACCTGAGAATTATGACCTGGGAGACAGTCTTTCAGAAAGCTCTGAGGCCTGTTCTGAAGAGGTAAAGGGGAAAGCCAATATATATGTGATTTTAGAGAAGGGGTCCATGCAATTGAGCACACATATTGGTAGAAGGTTACTGCAAGGAACAGATATATTAGTGAAAGATTTTTGTGTTTTTCTAAGTATAGGAAGATGCAAGAAACTGGGTTCACAAGATTTTCTCCTGAAAATATCTATCTGAGGGCCAGTTCTGCCAGTTTTCCCAGAGCACAAAGTGCTTCATCCTGATCTTTGCTCTGAATTCCTTTTAGGGTGTATTATAGGTCAGCAACTTCAGTGGCTAATGACTTGATCCTTGTAGAACTGGATGGTGGGCAACATTATTTTACAATCCCTTCCCTTTTGGTCTTAATTTCAACCGAGGTCTGACAAGCATTTTGTGAGCAATCTGTCCCACGGCACTAGGAATGCTTATTCCCAGGTCAGGAGAGGATTTCGTTAGTAAGCCACTCAATGTGCTATTACAGGACTAGGCTCTGTTAACAGTAGCCGAAAGCCCTTGGACGGTCTGTCTTACTAGTCTACTATGGTCCAGGAAATGGTTCCCACTTATTGCTTCTTCCCCAATCTAGAGTTACACTGTTATAATCATTGATATTATTGAACTGTATATTTGGTCAATGGTCTCAATTTGCCTAGTCATCATTCTTTTTATCAGAGGCTTAGTCACACATTTGGTAATGCAAGAAGCAATAATCCTGTAAAATAAGCAGATCACAAGTAATATACCTAGTAACATTAATAAGGTCATAAGTTAAGTATTCAAGGGAAAATTTTCCATTAGTTGCGGCCCAGTATCTCCCCAGACCATCTAACACAGTCTGCTCTGCACCAATCGCTATCTTTAAGAGACATGATATGTTGGAATCATGCATAAAGTTCACCATAGATACCTGCATGTACAAGGTGAGTGGTGGGTCATCATGCCCCCTTACTGGATTGAGAAAGGAATGTTATCTTCTAAGGAGTTACATGGCTGCTGTCAGAAGAAGAAAAATTTATCTTTATGGTTGAGCAGGTATTTCTGCCATTGGGGAGGTCTGGTTAACGCTCAGTGCAGATGCACGATGCACACTAGAGGGGAGGTATGACGCCTAAATGGGCAGAGAAAAATTTTATGTTTAAAGTTTTCTTGTTTTCCTTTAAAATATGAATTTTATTTCATTACCCCGTCATGTTCAACAAAGAAGCTCAACCACTTCATGCAACATATAGGAACCGTCAGGTAGGAACTTTCTCAACTTCTCAGGATAACCTCCCTCCCACATCTCAACCCCCCAAATGCCTTACCTTCTGCCTTGCTAACACAGTGCAAGTGATAAACCTTCCCATACCAGAATACTTGTCTTACTTGTGGTTTGAATCACTGCCCTACTTGCCTTCTCACCATGATCTTGAATAATTATTAGCTCCTTTGTACCTCAGTTCCTTTCATTGTAAAGTGGAAGCAAAAACTCACTATGTTAATGTAGATTAAATAAGATAAGCATGTATACAATTTTAATATAATGCCTGGTATTTAGTAGGCACTCAATATCTCTTCTCCCTTGCTTCTAATACCAAATGGTCTCTCACCTTGTTTGTTCCTTATTCTGTTATGATTTTTCCCCTAAACTTTTGTCCACCTCTAGCTTGGTCAATTGTTAGACTTTTACATTAGACACTTTCTATTCTCCCAGTATCCAAGGTTTACCAATTCTTTTCCATTTTTTGGTCTATTACATGTCCATTGTTCTTTCATCTCTTATAAGCTACCTCTGCAGTTCTAATCTTTTAGTCTTGCCCCACATCTTTTTTTTTTTTTAACATCTTTATTGGAGTATAATTGCTTTACAATGGTATGTTAGTTTCAGCTTCACAACAAAATGAATCAGTTATATATATACATATGTTCCCATATCTCTTCCCGCTTGCGTCTCCCTCCCTCCCACCCTCCCTATCCCACCCCTCCAGGCGGTCACAAAGCACCGAGCTGATCTCCCTGTGCTATGCGGCTGCTTCCCACTAGCTATCTACCTTACGTTTGGTAGTGTATATATGTCCATGCCTCTTTATCGCTTTGTCACCGTTTACCCTTCCCCTGCCCCACATCTTTTCAATCTCCACCTCTATTCATACTCTTAGTACAACAGCAGTTCTGCAGCATTTCACTTGTGAACTCTACTCTTTCGGCCTTCCTATTTCATATAGTCCCCTTTTCTCACCACCTCCTTACTCTTTGACTTGACATCTTATAAGCAATAAATAGAATGTCACTTATTAGATATACGTCCCATGAGGAAAAGAACATTATCTGTTTTGTCCATTGCTGTATCCCTGGGACCTTGAACCTTGATTGTTTCTTGAATATTGAGTGAATGAATGAATGAACATGTCCCTGCCTTCAGTGTCCTCTCCCCGAAGTCACCAAACTGCTTTGCCTAACTGCCTATCAAATTTGTATCTTTAGCTAAAACTTTGCTTTTGTGTTTCAAGCTACCGGCTTGATAGTTCCCCTTGAATGTCTCCTCTTAAATTAGACATGACCCAAACTAAATTCAAGAACCCTACTTCCACGTCTCCATTGTTTCTCCTCCACAGCCCTCTAGCTCAATGAATCCATCTGTTGTTCTAACCAGACAGTTTGGAGTCATTGATAAGCTCATCTTATTCATTTCCCCTAACCAATCCTCGCCAAATCTACAGACTTTGCAATTGCATATCTCTTGGCTCTGTACTCTTCTTTCCACCTCCTTTGCTAACATCTAGTCGAGCAATCACTATGTAGCCTGGACTTGTGCAATAGTTGATTAACTTCTCTCCTCATACTCATGCCTAAGCCCTATACAATCCATTCTCCATACAGTGATAAGAATAATATGTTTAAATGTAGATTTAATCATGTCACTCTCTTATTCAAAACATTGGAACGAAATAATAAACATGGCCTATGAGGCTGTACATGATTGAACTCTTGCCTACATTACCAGCTTAATTTTTTCTACTCTGCTCAGCATTTGCATTCTCATCATTTTCTCTAGAGTTCATGCTTCTCCCTACCTAGGAATCTTCAGAGGTAGTTCTTTCATTCGTGCTTCTGCAATCAACTACACATCAGCTAGTTGGCTCTGCTTCAGCTGGTTATTTGGTTGTCAGCTGGGTATCTCAGCTCTCCTCCACAATCTTTTGCAGGCTATCCTTGTTCTATGGGCTTGTTCTGTGGCAGAGACAGGACCAAAAACAAGTCACAAGATGAACCCAATCTCAAGGAGTGGAGAAATAGACCAACCACTGTTAGATGGGAGAAACTGCCGAATCACATTACAAACAATGCACGGATATAGCTTACCGTTATCTGGGGCCATCAATACAATGAATTGACACAGCAGCCAAATAGCAGAAAGAAATGTTAATTTTTTTCTCACCTTTAGATTAAAGTATAGGATATTGGTGGATGCAAATATAAATACATTAATATATACTTAATTGAGACCTGGAAGATATTTATATCTCAAAGCTTCTCCAAAGTAGTAGAAAAGTTTCCCTAATGATAAGGATAGAGGCTGTAGGAAAGTTTGGGGTTAATATTTGGGAAGTGCAAAATGACATTTGTTTTATCTTTAGGATTACAATAGTGATGGAATTTACCTGGGCCTTGAAAAAAGTACTCTAAAAGTCAGGGAAGTTTCAGGAACAGTGCAGGAAGAATAAAACAACGAATAGAAGAGCTGATTTTTAGAGCAGGAGAAAGTCTTCAAGCGTTCCATATGTAGGTGATTTCGTCTGTGTCTCTTTATGCTCCAAAATTCACACATCCCTATTTTAAATAGTAGCACCAGGTACCTATCTTTTTTTTTTTTTTTTTTTTTTTTTTTTTGCGGTACGCGGGCCTCTCACTGTTGTGGCCTCTCCCATTGCGGAGCACAGGCTCCGGCCGCGCAGGCTCAGTGTCCATGGCTCACGGGCCCAGCCGCTCCGCGGCATGTGGGATCTTCCCGAACCGGGGCACGAACCCGTGTCCCCTGCATTGGCAGGCGGACTCTCAACCACTGCACCACCAGGAAAGCCCCAGGTACCTATTTTAATAGTATTTATTAAGGCTGAAACTTTACATTACTTTGTGTGGGTTTCTACACAGAGAGCAGAGGTTGTCTGCAATTTTTGCACTTCTTTGAGAATAAATATTTTATACATGAAAAGGATATATATTTGAATATATTATATGAAAAATAAATAATCTTATCACTCTGCTTAAGAAATACAACATTACTAGTATTATTGAAGCCCTATGCACACCTCTCACTCAGTGTGTCCTCTTTCTCTCACCATCACCATTTTTGTTCACAGGTATTATTTTCTACCATTGTGATTTTAGGACATACACATGTATCCGCAAATAAATAGTATTTAGTTTTATGTTATTGCACTTTACATAAATCACTCATTTATTTTTATCATCTTTATTGGAGTATAATTGCTTTACAATGGTGTGTTAGTTTCTGCTTTATAACAAAGTGAATCAGCTATACATATACATATATCCCCATATCCCCTCCCTCTTGCATCTCCCTCCCTCCCACCCTCCCTATCCCACCCCTCTAGGTGGTCACAAAGCACCGAGCTGATCTCCCTGTGCTATGCGGCTGCTTCCCACTAGCTATCTATTTTACATTTGGTAGTGTATATATGTCCATGCTACTCTCTCACTTCGTCCCAGCTTACCCTTACCTCTCCCCGTGTCCTCAAGTCCATTCTCTACTTCCGCGTCTTTATTCCTGTCCTGCCCCTAGGTTCGTCAAAACACTTTTTTTTTTTTTTAGATTCCATATATATGTGTTAGCATACGGTATTTGTTTTTCTCTTTCTGACTTATTTCACTCTGTATGACAGACTCTAGGGCCATCCACCTCACTACAAATAACTCAATTTCGTTTCTTTCTATGGCTGAGTAATATTCCGTTGTCTGTATATGCCACATCTTCTTTATCCATTCATCTGTCGATGGACACTTAGGTTGCTTCCATGTCCTGGCTATTGTAAATAGAGTTGCAATGAACATTGTGATACATGACGCTTTTTGAATTATGGTTTTCTCAGGGTATATGGCCAGTAGTGGCATTGCTGGGTTGTATGGTAGTTTTATTTTTAGTTTTTTAAGAACCCTCCATACTGTTCTCCATAGAGGCTGTATCATTTACATTCCCACCAACAGTGCAAGAGGGTTCCCTTTTCTCCACACCCTCTCCAGCATTCATTGTTTGCAAATTTTTTGATGCTGGCCATTCTGACTGGTGTGAGGTGATATCTCATTGTAGTTTTGATTTGCATTTCTCTAATGATTAGTGATGTTGAGCGTCCTTTCATGTGTTTGTTGGCAATCTGTATCTTCTTTGGAGAAATGTCTATTTATGTCTTCTGCCAATTTTTGGACTGGGTTGTTTGTTTTTTTGGTATTGAGCTACATGAGCTGCTTGTATATTTTTGAAATTAATCCTTTGTCAGTTGCTTCGTTTGTAAATATTTTCTCCTATCCTGAGGGTTGTCTTTTCATCTTGTTTATGGTTTCCTTTGCTGTGCAAAAGCTTTTAAGTTTCATTAGGTCCCATTTTTTATTGTTGTTTTTATTTCCACTTCTCTAGGAGCAAAAAGGATCTTGCTGTGATTTATGTCATAAAGAAATCACTCATTTTTAACACTGCGTAGCATACCAGTATTTGTGTAGATGTATATGAAGTCTCATACATATAATTTTATGTGTTCCTCTGTCAATGGATATTTGGATATTTAGATTGTTTCCAGGTTTTTTGCTCTAATAAATAATACAGATGTATTCATTCATATCTTCTGGCATACATGTGCTACATGTGCAAGAATTTCTCTTAGGATTATACCTAGCAAATGAATTTCACATTTTTAGCATTACTAAACAATGCCAAATTGTTTCCCAGAAGTAGTCTTAAAGAAACAAATTCTCATCAGAAGTGTATAAGACTTGACATTGTTCCACCAATACTTAGTTTTATTAGACTTCTTAATTTTTGTCACAAGGTTAGGGATAAAATAGTATCTCATTGTAGTTTTAATATGTGTTTCCATGGTTATTAATGAAGTTGAGGGTCTTTCCTTATGTTTACTGGTTCACATGTTTCATATGTTCAATATTTCATATGAGTGTTTATGTGCTATTTTTTCCCACTGTTTTATCTCTACCCTGTATCATTTTGTTTTGCTTTCCTATTGCATACATTAGATTATTTTTGGTAAGGTAAGCTCTCCTAGCAATTTATTTATTTGCAAATATCTTTCTTTGATCTTCTTTTAGAAAGTTTGTTGCCTAACGTACACAATTTTTGTTGACAATAACCTCTGGTGATGGTCAATTTTATGTGTCAACTTGACTGGACCTAGATGCCTAAATAACTGGTAAAACATTATTTCTGGCTGTGTTTGTGAGATTAGCATTTGAATCAGTAGACTGAGTAAAGATCCCTCTCATGAATGTGGGCAAGCATAATCCAATCCTTTGAGGGCCTAAATAGAACAAAAAGGTGGAGGAAGGGTGACTTGCTCTGGGACATCCAGCTTCTTCTGCCGTCAGACGTATGTGTTTCCGGTTCTCGTGTTTCCAGACTCAGATGGGGGCTTATACCATAGAAGTCCCAATTCTCAGGTCTTCTGACTCAGACTGAATTACACCACTGATTTTTCTGGTTCCAGCTTGCAGACAGCAAGCAGATCATGGGACTTCTAAACTTCTGTCACTGTGTTAGTCAATTCCTATAATGCATCCTTTTATATACATCTCTATATATCCTATTGATTCTGTTTCTCTAGAGAATCCTGACGAAAACACTTCTCCATGACATACAGTTTCTACTGGCTTTCTTTTATAAAAAGATTTTTTTGATGTGGACCATTTTTAATGTCTTTATTGAATTTGTTACAATACTGCTTTTGTTTTATGTTTTGGTTTTTTGGCTACAGGTCATGTGGGATCTTAGCTCCCAGATGGGAGATTGAACCCGTACCCTGTGCATTGGAAGGTGAAGTCCAACCACTGGACCACCAGGGAAGTCCCTCTACTGGCTTTTAATGTTCAATTTCAGCCTGATTGTCACTCCTTTATAAATGACATTTCTTTTATTTTTGGTGACTCTTATGGTGAGTCCTTGTCTTTGCTGTTCTGTGCTTTCACTATGTTGTGACTATTGATTTCTACATATTTAACCTGTTTAGCTCATGAGATTGGTTTTTGAATTTGAATTTGTACCTTTCATGAACTCACAAAAAAATGTTATCATTGTTTCTTCCCCTTTTTCTCTAGTCTCCTTTTAGAACTCCAATTATGCATGTGTTCAGTCTTCTTGTTCTCTTTCTGTATGTCACTTAAGCTGTTTTTCAAGGTTTCTATATCCTAGCATCTCTGTGCTGCATTTACTTATTTTATTATTAATTTATGCATAATAATTTATTATCATCAGTTATAATCTTTTAGCTTATGATTTATCTTTTCTGCTATATCTTATATTTAATGCATCAATTGAGGTATTGATTTAAATTATTACATTTTTCAATTCTAGAAAATTATGCTCTATGTTCCCACACATTTCCCAAGCCCCATGGTGTAAGTCACTTCCTAGAGGAATATCAGATAAGTTTGTTTGCTGCCCTTCAGCTGTCCCTTAACCTTAGCCCAAAAGAGGACCATATATTGTGATGGCAGAACCATGACCTTTAATCCACCTGGATATCTAAGTTGCTGCATAGAAGACAGTTATCACAGAGAGTCACCTGGTCCTTGGTCAACCCTGAGGGACTAAAAGTAACAGTTTTTACCTGTGGCTAATTTATTTTGCAAAAGAAAGTTTGTACCTCTTATCTCCCTCACTTGTTTGTATCCTCCCCCCAACTCCCTCTCCTCTGAAAATTACAGTGTGGGAAATATAGTTAACAATTATGTAATATCTTTGTATGGTGACAGATGGTAACTAGACTAGTCCTGGTGATCATTGTGTAATGTACACAAATATTGAATTACTGTGTTATGTAACAGGAACTAACATACCATTGTAGGTAAATTATACTTCAAAACAAACAAACAAACAAAAAAACTCATAGAAAAATAGATCAGATTTGCGGTTACCAGAGTCAGGGGATGGGGGGAAGGGGAATTGGAAGAAGGCAGTCAAAAAGTGCAAACTTCCATTTATACGATAAATAAGTACTAGGGGTGTAATGTACAACATGATAAATATAATTAATACTGCTGTATGTTATATATGAAAGTTGTTAAGATAGTAAACCCTAAGAGTTCTCATCACAAGGAAAAATTTTTTTTTTCTACTTCTTTATTAATTTTGTATCTGTATAAGATAATGGATGTTCACTAAACTTATCGTGGTAATTATTTCATGATGTATGTAAGTTAAACCATTTTTCTGTACACCTAAACTTATACAGTGCTATATGTCAATTATATCTCAATGAACTAGAAGAAAAAAATAATAAAAATAAAATAAATTTTGAAAGTAATCTTAGCTGTCACTGTTGCATTTTGCTGTGGCACAACGTGGCTTATCCTAATACAAATTTTGAATTAATTATTTTTCAATTTTATTTGGTTGTTTTTTATATCCTCTTATCCTTTGGAAACTTTTTAAAATATATATATTTTATCCTTTTTTATTTTATATTCTGTAAGCAATAATTTCAATGCCTGATGTTCTTGGGATTTAAATTTGTTGGTTGTTTTTTTCTCCTGCATATATTTGAAAATTTGTGGGGGTTTTTGGTTGTATGCTCATATTTGATTGAATTAGTCTGTGGAAGAATATTAGGGACCTGATTTAAGGATGATTCCCTCCAGAGAGGATTTTTAAAGACTTCTGCTGCAAATCCTCTCAACAAACTAGGATTACTGTGATTTAATCTCTCAGCATCTTCCGGTTTCCCTGACCAGTAGTATAAAACAGGTAGTATAAAGAAGAACTCTACACTGGTGTGAGGTGAGCCAAAGACACACATTCTAAAGAGCCACTTTATCCCCCTGTCAGCAGCTGTGGCCAAAACAGACAGATTTTTACATCCTTTTCCATTTCTGATCAGTAGTTTTTTTTTTCATCATGCTCTTTCATTAAGCGTATATCTCTTTGGAGAAACAATTTTAAGAAAATTATTCTGCCTGAATTCCTCTACTTCCATAGGCCCAAACCTAATATCCTCATCCCAATTTAGCTATTCCTTAAAATTCCAGCTTGTTGTTTATCATGTTTTCCCTCTCTATGTCCCAAGAAATGCCCCAGATTTCATACTGGTTTGCAATTTTCATTTCAGCTTTTAAATCCTTCTGTGTTACTGGGAAAAAAGGAGGTATTATACTTAAAGATTTCCTTTAGTTTCTTGAGAACACAGCTATGAATTTTAAAATATATTTATTTTAGCCTAGTTCATGCCTATATGTTTTTCAAAGGAGGAACTTAAAAGACATAAAACTATGTACTATGTTTTTACATACAGCCATATTCCCACCACTTTGTACTGCATGAACACAAAACTATTTATTTAATAAATGTTATAGAATTGCTCAGATATAAGCAAAAAAAACAACAAAAATAGGACAAACTAAGTATTTTTTTATGTCTAAATGCTTTAAACATATAGAAAAATAAAGAGAATGATATAAAACAAACAGCCAAGTTCTGACAACATGGATATTATAAATGTTGATATTCTTGTATACATGCTTCAATTTCTTTTAGAGTAATACAATGTTGCCAAAACAAATAACTTCCAGTTAGAGCTAACTGGAAGAGTAGAGGGTTTATTTATGCATTCTTTCAATTAATATATGTCGACTCAAAATTAAATATCACGTACAATGCTTAGCACGGAGATTTAAATCACTTATGTTTAGGTCAATAATGGAACTATGCCTTTCAAAATAAAATTTTACTGTGACTGTGTTATTGATGATTCAATCTTGTTCCATAAACATTTATTGAACACCTAGGAAAAATCTAGCAGTGAAATTAGAGAAGGGGAAGAAAATGCTCTAATTATGAGAAAACTTCTTTATTCCTTACTGACATTGTCTAAAAAAAATTGATTCATCTATGTATGCTATTCCCTGCCTTTTACCTCTATCTGGATTATTTATTAATCCTTGACAAAAAAAATCAATATATTGTGAATTCATTTATATACACTCAATATTAGTGAGATAAAATACAATAATGAAAGTACTATTACACAAAGAAGTACCAGATAGAACTATTATAGATACTTAGAGATGAGCTATGCCTCTCTCATTTCCTGTACTTTACTGTACAAGTAGATATAATACTATTTCTTCCATTATGAATTGAAATATTCTTAAATTTGTTGAAGAATTTCAATAAAGCCAATGAAAAGAATTATTAATCCCCTTAGATAGTAGTGGGAAACGCAATGTAATTGGTAGGCTTCATATCAGAGTTCTTGGAATTTCTCCAACTGCATTAGCAATTGGTCATTTTAATTACATGGTCCATTAGCTGAAATCTGCATTACAAAAGTCCCATGTACAATTCTTGCCAACTCTGATCCATTCATTGTAAGGTCAAAGTTTCCTTGCTCATTGCAAAATGAAACTAGGTATTAAGTTAAAGTATTTCGAGCTCATTAAATATACAACTTCAAGTTAGACACCATATCACATACAGAAAATAACTACAGTTCTAGAGACAATGCCTCCAATACGTCCAGCTTTTTTATGATGTAAGGTAGTTCTGCAAAATATCTGGGCACATTCAAAAAATTTTAAAAGAGAATATCAATCTTTGAGCTTCTACTTTCTGTGCCTTATAGATATAATTACTTACAAAGTTGAAACAAATGTCTCAGTCTGATAATAATCATAAGTATATTTGTAAATAAAAATTAGATTCACTTATCACTGCCAGCAAGTATTCATTCCGGAAGTATCCATGGAACCTTAACCAAGGCTACCTTGCAATGTTTCTTTTAGTACAGTCCCTGCTCAGAAGTGCTTAGACAACCAACTAAAATTGAATGGATCTATTCAATATTCAACCCTGCACTCAGTAAGATATTAACTTTTTTTTTGGATTATCTACAATGTGCTCCATGCTGGTATATCAAGATTAATAAAATATACTCATTTTCTTCAAGACACTTGTGACCTAGTCCATTCTAGGTAAATTTTTCAAAAAAGTACAGATTTACAAAAGTATGTACTTTTCTAACACAGAGATCTCATTTCTCCATTTTCTTCCAAAGGATGCAATGGAAAACTCATTCGGATTCCTGACTAACATCTGAAAACTATATCTATACATTTCTTGAATACCATTTATCTAATTTATTGAAATATTGAGGCTAACTTAGAATATAGTATATGATGAATTTAGACTAGCATTGTTCTAAATCTTAAATATTCTTGCAAATCAGCTATATGATAAGCCATTCTAGAATTTTGCCCAGTGCTGAAGGCATACTTATTGATTTACATTCCAGCCTCCAGCTTTGCCTCGATAAAAATGGGGACAGTAGGTGCCTGTCTCTTGTCTTCTTGCATTTTCTCTTTTTTTTTTTTTTTTTTTTTTTTTAGTTTCCCTGAATCTTTGGAGATCACAGAAAATTTCAAGTGCATATGCAAGTTCTTATAGTAGCTGAGCTCCAATTATTCTGAGTTGGAAGTGCTGCCAAACTGTCCCTTACAGTCTTTTCACTCAACTATGATTTTGCATCAAAGTTTATCCTAAACTTCCTCATCTAAAACCTATTCCCATTTTCATGAAAAAAATTGGAGGTGGTTAAACACATCTACTTTCCTCACCTCTTTACATTACATCTATGGATTTACTGTACAGTCACACCTTAATCCTTATCATGCCTTGAACAAAAAAATAAAAACAAAAAAGTCTTTCTATTGTCTATACATTTTTCTCATTGCAGATTTCAGCATTCATTGTACATCATGTATCATTCTATTTCACTCTAATATACATCCTTAGGAAAGTATCATCCAGTCTATCTTTTCTACCAATTTTTTTAAATCATTTTTTTATTAAATTGATCTCTATGCAGCCATATCTATCTCTATGTATTATCGTCCTCATTTTCTTTTTCATTTGAATCATTTGCAATTGTGGAGTCTGATATTCCTTTTTGGAGGCTCCTAGGTTTCTTAACTCATCCTCCCTTTTAGAGGGTCAAGCAGTGGGATCAAATCTGTTATGGTGGAAGGTTGGAGATGATATGACTTAAGTCCAATCATCTTATACAAACCCAGCTGTCTGGAAATGTAAATAAAACAGTTTCCTGGAAGGAACTGTGGAGATAGGATGAGCTCTATAGAGTTCAATCTAGTTTCTAATCCTATTAGTCCCAGGGGATACACATAAAAAGGACCATTAAAGTGGTACAGATGTGTTCTATGATTGTGATTGCACCCCAGTCTCTGAAAATGCCTACCTCCTTATGGTCAACGAAGAAACAACTAGTGTCAGGGAGTTTCAGCAGTGGTAGCAAAGATGAAGGGAACAAAACTGCACTTTGTATATTTCTTAAATTGTAGCTGAGTGTTACAGAGTGTTATTGAAATAGGTTAGAGGGAACTGGAACAAGCTTCTTCCACCTTGGAAGCTAAAAGGTAAGTCAGAGGTGCCAGAAGTAGTCATTTTAAAGATACTGCCAAAGAGCAATGGGATGATGATGATAATGATTATCTAGTACCAGGACCATTTACCCAGGCTTATGTTGTCTGGGAACTACTTCCCACTGAAGATTTTTAACTTGCCTTTTATGGTATTTTGGACACATGTCTCACTATGACGAGCATTTCCATTCACTAACAGTTGGAAACTTTAAGGTGACACAGCCCTTCCCACAAGGTCTCCATTATTCTCATATTAAAAAACAATTTTCTGGGACTTCCCTGGTGGCTCAGTGGTTAAGATTCCTCCTGCCAGTGCAGGGGACACTGGGTTCGAGTCTTAGTCAGGGAAGATCCCACATGCCGTGGAGCCCGTGTGCCACAACTACTGATCCTACGCTCTAGAGACTGCGAGCCACAACTACTGAGCCCACGTGCCACAACTACTGAAGCCCACGTGCCTAGAGCCTGTGCTCCACAACAAGAGAAGCCACCACAATGAGAAGCCTGCACACCACAACAAAGAGTAGCTCCCGCTCGACGCAACTAGAAAAAGCCCACGCGCAGCAACGAAAACCCAACACAGCCAAAAATAAATAAATAAATACATCAATTTATTTAAAAATATATTTTTTTCCTTTGTTTTAAAAGTTAGTTTGACAGTGGGTCCCATCATTCTACTTCTCCCTGTTTAAACATGAATAAGAATTTCAGCAGCTATCTGAAAAGTTGAAGTTTCAGGAAAAGAAGTAAACATTATTTGAGTATTTGCTATGGTCTAAGTACCTATGTTTTGTATTTGTAAATTTTGTAACTTTTACAAATACAAATTTACAAAAATTTGTAAATTTTACAAAGAGTACAAAAATTTTGTAAATTTTTGTACTATTAGACTAAATTATTAGTCTAAAATAACATATTTGTAAATATGTTAACATATTTAACCTTTCAGTACCTCAAATTTTACATTTTGAATATACTGATTCTCTTCCCTATGGGAAGTTTCTATACTTGCCTCCTTGACCAGGACTCAGTTCTTCTCCTCATTCACTACCATTCTAAAAAATCTCTAATAGATTCTTCTCAGGAATAGGTATTTTATTAAAGATTATTAAAGGTATTAGTCGAAGGGCTTTCCATAACTCAGGGCATAGACCTTTACTTCCAAGTTCCTGTTTTCAAGTTAGGTCCACAGCATCCAGTTCCTCTCTCTTTTAAAGTCTCTCCTTGATGCTTCTCTTGCCCCATCTCCCAACATGCTCCACTTCTACCTTGGCCCCTTTACATCTTTCTTTTTTTCAGATGTGGATTGATTTATCTCCTCCAATCTATCACATCCCACAGTCATCATTCATACTGTCTTCAAGTCGACAAAAGGGCAGCAAATAAAAGATCCTCCAATTTATCTTGATCCATCCTCCTTACAAAGTGACTATAAAATTATTGCATCACATTTTTTTCTATTACATATTTAACACTTTTCAAATGCCTTTTATGTGCAAGACTTCATGTGAAGCATTAGGAAGATAGAAAGAACTAACATACAGTCACTAAAAAGTTGCTTTCCACCTATAAATGCACTTACAGATAAATGTATAACCAGGTGAATAGGACGTAGAAGGACATATATTCAAGTGATACAAAGAGATAATTAAGATTTAAAAAATGAGAGATGAGGGTTCAAATAAGATGCCAGTCAGCTACAGAGTTCCAAACTGAAAGTTTGGTCAATGAAGTTGCCCCAATTCTGTGTAGGAATAATTTTTGATGTCTTAAGCTCAAAGAGCATGCCTAATGGAAGGAGACAATGCTGAGTCTTGCACCATCAAGCTCACCTGTAAGGTGTTCCTTGTGTTCCACCGTAGTGCCCAGCACAATCTCGCTTAGTCTCAAATCCATGCTTTGCTCCCATACCGTGTCCAGTCTCACTATTCCAGGTCCCTTTTGTAACTATCTCATCCTCACTACTTCCTCCATTTTAATCCTCTTATCAGGTCATTCCCAATGTTTTCCATAAAAATATTTTACAGATTTCCCCCTTCCAGATTTTGAAGTTTCATTTTGAAAAGGTCTGGATAAATATCTCTTGATAAAAATGCAGTTCATCCTCAGGAAAAAAAAAAAAAATCCCCTCTTGCAATATTTTAAGCCACGATCAAAAAGAGGCAAAATTTATACTTCAATAAAGTATATATAACCAGTCATATTTTCCCACATTCTCCCTTCTCTTCCAAAACCCCACGTTTAATGAGAAAGAATGGAGAAAAATGCCTCCCCAATTTCCAATTCCTTCCCTTATTTCCTGAAGTAACAGATATAACATAGACTTTAGTATCTCCTGATCCGTTACTCACCTTACACTTTTATATGTCATTGTATTCATTCAACAAGTATTTAAACAAGTCTTTGATAGTCCAGTATTCTGGAAATACTGAAAATAAAAGATAATTTCAATGAACCTGAGTCAAGTGGGAAAGGCCATGAAGTATGATGACTAGTGTGGACAATGTTGTCCTTGGGTTGCTATAAGTAGATGCCTAGAGAACAGGCATCTACTTCTCAATTCTGTAGTGGAAGACGTGTGTGGAGGAAGCAGATAGAGAAAAGGCCTCCAAGAGTACTTAAGACTTGAGCTACCACTATTGCAATCGGTAGTGCTATCACCTATCAAAATGTTTAAACTGGAAGCCAAGATCTCAGCCGCTCCAACTTATTCCTCAACATTTCCCTCAACGAGTTCTCTTGACACTGCCTCTTGCCTCCTTAATATCATTCAAAATTTTCCAATTTTCTCCCTATCTTAGTTATACTCCTATCTTTCTCTAGAATCTTAAAATAGCATCCTGATTGCAGAATCATTTCCCTCCAACCTTGTACTCACTCTTTATTATTGGTTTTACTTTGCTAAAATTCAAGACCTAAAACTCCTCAGTGGTTACCAAATGCCCTGTAAAGTGCAAACCTCTCAACGTGTCTCAACCTATTCCTTTGAAGCCACACAGTATAGTGATGAAGAACATGGAGCCTAGAGCTTCAGTTTGAATTCTGTCATCTAATAGATGGGGGTCTTGGGCAGATACATAATTTCTCTAAGTCTCCAAATTCTCACTTTTGAAATGGGGATACCTCTTCATATGATTATGGTGAAGACTAAATAAGGTAAATCCTCTAATGTTCTTAGGATACCGCCTGGCACATAGTAATAGAAAAAAATACTAGCTGTAATTATTGTCCGTCCAATTTCATCTTCCCTACTAATTCCCTTTCTATGCTTGTATATGACAAATCTCCTTCCTGTTCCTCTGAGTCACCGTATTTTCTCATCTATGTGTCTTTCATATGCTTCTTTCTCTACCTAGATCTCCTTTCCAAGCCTCCTCCAAACTGTCTAATACCAACTCATCTTTCAGGTCTCATTGTTGATGTCATTTTCTGTCTCCAATTCCCCAGTGCTGAGTTAAGTGCTTTTCCTGTTGGTTTCCACCACTCCCTCGCATACTTTATCCTAGTACTAATCACTCTGTTCTCCTTCATTGTCTTATAAATTCCTCAAGGGCTTATTCCCCTAATACCTAACACTTCCCGTGGCTTATATAGGTATAGCAGTTTTGGGGAGCAATCCATCTAATTTTCAATTGCATATGCAAATTGATCTGATCAGGAACTACATCATTATTATAATTTCCAGAATAGTCAAGCTTTATAAACTGTGCTTTCTATAATACATTTTTCTTTATGTCAGGGTCTGTGCCTCATTCATTTTTACTTCCATTCCTCATTGCTAGCAACTAGAGGAGTGTCTTCTATAGAATAAATATTCAGATGTGTTAATTAAGTGTAAAGGCAGCAAAATAACTTTAAATTACACAACTTAATGAAGCATGGAAAAATAAGTTTGGGACCCAATATACTTTTCTACAAATGAATGCCACTGGGTCTTATGTCTTTAATCTTGGTGGTTTATATTATTTTAAAGTGAACATTAAAACAACAAAAACAGAAAAACCTAATGGATACAGCATTATTCAAAGAGAAATTTTGAAAGGAAGAAAATCTGAGGATTAATATCCTTAATATTCATTTCTGACAGCCTACGTTCAAGTTTAGGTTGTCGGGTCAACATTTAAGTCTGGCTTGTAGTTTCCAAATCATGGTGTGTCGTGTTCTAAGTCAATTCCCTAGAAGAGATTTAGGGATAACTTTCCCACAGGTTTTCTCAATTAAAGATGCATCTAGCTCTTTGCCCACATCACCCACATCTGCTCATAAAAAATGAATAATGGAACACACATGTGCCAACTTGTGATTCATTTCAGCCTTTTGCAGGTGCAAATGCAAGTTTTAAGGTGCAAAGTGGAGCCACAAATGTTGTGGGCTTGTCCAGCTGAAATTCTAGGCTTAATCACATCTAAATAACTCCTCAGGTGATGCAATCACAGGATTTTGCTCACAAAAAGGGTGTAATAAATATTGTAGATTGAACTGGTGTATATTAACAGATGAGGCTGCATTATTTAGAGAAAATGAAATCCAGCTAATTTTCACCAATCTGGTATTTGCTAAAGCATTCTTTTCCTGTATTAACCCCAAATTCACCTTGAGTATGTTTCAAAGCAACTTCGACCAAATATAATAGGAAATAAAATACTTTTATTTGTATACATAACTGATTCAGGGATTTACATTGACAGATAACTCCAATCTACTATAACTACTACATACCCTTGCAGCTGGAGTAGTTCTAGCAGACAAACCAAGTCGACATTCTGTTACAAACAGTAATAGAGGAGCTCACTGGTGCAGATAAACCTAAACAGCAGAAAATCCCCAAATCATTTATTTTCAGCTTGGATAAGCATTTAAGAATCTTTTTTCAGCAGACATCTATTCTTAATTTCATTTTCCTCAGGTTAAGGTTCTATGAATTATACACCTTACTAATGATTAAATTGTCACATACCTTTCATTAGTCAATATATACAAGAGTGTGTGTCCCTTGCCAGTGAAGATGATATAGGTAACAGAGCTGTTTGAAGATGGAGAATAAGAGTATTGTTCTCCGAGGAGAGAAATATCTCCGTAGCCACTCTCTTGTGGCCAGATTTCCATGAAGTTTATTTTATTTTTTTAACATCTTTATGGGAGTATAATTGCTTTACCATGGTGTGTTAGTTTCTGCTTTATAACAAAATGAGTCAGCTATACATATACATATATCTCCATATCTCCTCCCTCTTGCGTCCCCCTCCCACCCCTCTATTTACAATAGCCAGGACATGGAAGCAACCTAAGTGTCCATCGACCGATGAATGGATAAAAGAAGATGTGGCACATATAGACAACAGAATATTACTCATCCATGAAGTTTATGAAACACGGTATGCTCTGCAGCTTCTGATGCCCAGCTATACTTTGCTATTTTGCTTGAGGAAGGAGGATACCTTTCACTCTACTCTGACAGAAAAAAGAAGTAGAGCTTCCTTGTTTCTTTATGCACTAGAGAAACCCAGGTTATAAAGAACACACACACACACACACACACACTTGCTTTCATTTCAACATTGTAAATATAAAATTGTATCATAACAATGGGAATGTTATTTTAAAAGCAACAGATATGAACATATCATTGTCCCAGGGAGTATAATAGAAAGGAGAATTTTCCAGGGATCTTTGTTTTGAAAAATATAGTGATACTGGGAGAGAGTTCAAAAGTCAGGGAAAGAGAGAAAGGAGATTTCTCCATTGGCTTCATGCTTAAATATATTTATCTCCTCTCATCAACCCTGAGGCAGAGAAGAATGAAAATTAAGCTCTGTCTTTACACTTTACTTCTGTTACAACACTTCTCAACCCAACCCTTCTTGCTCTGTTTATCCAAATCCTGCCCATTTTTCAAAGTGCAGCTCAAATCCTGCTTCTCTTGTAAAGTATTCCCTGACAATTTCATCTGGAAGCAATTTTTCCTTCTTCTAAACTTCCACAAGACTTATTTTCCATACCACTCATTCAGTACTTATTATTTACTGACTGGTAGAGATGTAATATTTTCTGAATTGTTGCAGCTATTGTAGAGACTTTTTTTATCCTTTTGTATAGACTACATCAACATAACTAAAAGGAAGCACATCTGTAATGCTTACAGTATGCCAGATACTGTTTTGAGAGCCTTAGAGATATTAAAAGCTCTAACTACTTTATGAATATTAGGTAGCTAATAATAGATATTTTATGTGCATATATGTATTTTTGTGTGTACCCAAGTACAATATATGTATGTATATGTATATGGTATATGTATATATGTATGTGCATATGTGCATGTACTATATATGTATAGTGTGTGATTATATATGTATGTGTGTGTACTTATACATATGCATATTAAATCTTGTTTTTCTCATGTGAATATCATATTGTAAAATTGAAATAAAACAATATTTATTCAGGAGTTTATTAAAAGACATAAATAAATTGTTAATAATTACAAATTTATTATTGAATTTATGTTATTTTTCTCACTTCTATAATAGATAAAGGTACAGACTGATAAATAACAAGAAACACAGTATATCTTAGTATTTTCCATCTTTGATGAAAATTTTAGAAGGGGAAAAAACCCATATATTATATTTAGAGTAATACAAAATTAGATTTTGTTTCTGAAATGAGGACCCTCTTCTTTTTATTCAGCAGACAAAACATGTTGGTTTTATTTTTCTGAAGGAAAAAAATGTGTACACAAACAAAAAATACTTGACAATTACCTAACAGTCCTCCTAGATTCTAGTCCAGCATCACCATCAACTAGCTCTAAGTATTAACCTTTCTGTTCCTTGGTTTCTTCATCTGGAGATGAGGGGCACCAGTTCAATTAACAGTATTATCTCCATTTCAAATTTCAAAATCCATGTATGATTTTGTCCATATACAAGACAGTCTATTCAAAAGGATTTTATACCATATCTATCATTAGTTTCTACAGTTATACAACTTAATGTAATCCAGGCAAAATTTCCATTTCCAGAAGCTGATAAAGATGAAGTGATTAAAATTATAGGAATCTATCTATACTTACATTACCCTTTTGTAGGTATAAATACTTCCTGAATTGACATCATGCTGAAGATAATGGAAATTATTTAAAGCAGACAAGCAGGAAAATGTCTTTTAAAGTGCTTGCCTCTGTGCTAGGTATATCCTTGGAAAAATCCCACATTTATTCTGGACTAATGGATACTCTACCTTTTTTAGGTGCCTTTTCAACATCCAACAGTGAACGTATTGCTTTCTGTGCAGTTCAGTCAAATACAATTATACTTATACCACTATTATTCCATGCTTCTGGATTATGTGGCTTTGAATTTGAAAGATATTTGTTTAAAAACATGTTATGAAACAAATAGATGGCAAGAACACATCTCCATGCCTATATCAAAAGTCAGCCCACAGCAAAGAAGTCTTCAAACTCATTTTTCTTTTTTACATTTTTTGTTAAAATAACAGTGACTTATGAAAAAGGAACTAATTTTTTTAATTAGTAATGTTCTGTGTTGTGTTATTAACTAATCATCTGGAACTATAGATTACTTCCAATGAAACAGAAAATCCAGAGTGAGGGTCTAAGCTAGATGAACACTCTAAGAATATATATATATTATATATATATATATATAATGAATACATACATACATATATATTCTTAGCGTAATATATATAGTAGGATATATTATATTTCATTATATATTATATTCTTAGAATTTTGAACGTATATATATATATTTATATATATACACAGACACCCCCAGACTTAACAATGATTCAACTTAAAATTTTTTGACTACTATGGTACAAAAGCAATACACATTCATTAGAAACCATAATTCAAATTTTGAATTTTGATCTTCTCTCAGCTATCATGCAATATGATGTTCTTCTTCTAATGCTGGGCTGCCACAGGGAACCACAGCTGTCAGTCAGCGAGGCGATCACAAGGGTAAACAACCAATACACTTAAAAACATTCTGTACCCAGACAACCATTCTATTTTTCACTTTCAGTACACTAGTCAATAAATTACATGAGATACTTAACAATTTATTATAAAATAGGCTTTGTGTTAGATGATTTTGCCCAAGCGTAGGCTAATGTTAAGTGTTCTGAGCACCTTAAAGGTAGGCCAGGCTAAGCTTTGATGGTCAGTAAGTTAGGTGTATTAAATGTATTTTCACCTTACAATTTTTTCAACTTAACAATGGGTTTATCAGGATGTAACCCCAATCTAAGTCGAGGAAGATCTGTGTGTGAGTGTGTGTGTGTGTGTGTGTGTGTGTGTGTGTGTGTGTGGAGAGAGAGAGAGAGTTCAAACAACCAGATATATGGGTATATATATACACACACATACATACACTTGAGCAAGCTGATCCTACTAAAGGTTAATTTTAAAGAGAATTGAAATAAGCCCCATGTATATGGTGATTTACAGGCTAAGAGCTAACCCACACAACCTCCCAAAATGAAGGTATTCAGGCTGCTGAGGGACAAAGCTCCTCTCTTAGCTACCCAGTCACTACAGTGAATAGAGAAGGAACTTTACTTAAAAGGAAAACCTAGTTACGGGATAGTCTTCATCCAGAACAGTGACCCAAGTTAATGCTTCTCAGATTATCCTCTAACCCAAACTCAAGGATCTCAGGGTTTAGGAAGTGAGAGAATATGTAAATTTACAAATGCAAGATTTGATAAGAAGCCAGGAGCAAAGAACTATTGTTTTTCACAAATTTCAGTAATGAATGTTCTATTTACTGTAGGGACCATAGGAGTGAAAAAAAGAAGAACAATACTCCTTACATAAAAGCAGAGGGAATTGTCTGAGCAAGCAGACCCAGAGGTCTTTGGGGAAGCATGGAAGTACCTCATTTTACTAAGTTTGGCTGTGGGCAGAAGACAGAGATGCTATAGATGGAAGGTAAAAAAAAAACACTGCAAGAGGGTCCCAAATCCCACAGGAACTAGAAAGAAAAGATTGGGTTCTGTGTTATAATCTATTTTTGTGATGCTTTGCACTAACCCAAAAGATTATGAAAACTGAGGAAATAGAGTTAACATGTAAAAATCTTTATATTCCGTAGATTGAAAGAGTCAATTGCAGGTTATAAATGTTGTGTAACAAAACATAATTTGCTCATCTTAAAACGTGTTTTTGTTTTACATTTAGTAAGAAGAATTCCTTATATAACATTCAAGTTTTTGCTTAACCAAAAGTCATTTTGTACTATTTTTATTTCCTAATATTCAAGACCTTCAAGTTGTTACCTACTGTTAACATTAGTTATTTTTAGATATACTGATATCTTCACTTGAGCTGGGTTACAAGTTTCTTTGAAAGGAAAAGAAACATATCTTACATTTATTTTATTCCCTCTCAGTGTGTAACAGAACCTAGAGTACAGGTTTGATCTATGGAGGTGCACACATAGCAGGGCATTCATTTGAATGCACACATTAACTATGTCTCATCCACCAATGAGAAATGTAAGACAACAGCTGAGACTGCTGCCATTAATCTTAAGTAAGATTTATTATGGTGTCAAATTAGATTCTAAATTTTGATTATCTAAGAAATTGGAAAATGAGTGAGATATCATTTTTTCCCTAAAAAATGAGTGAGATATACTTTTTTCCCTATTTTATGATGTATATTTCCTTTACAGTAGTCTTCTTATTGGCCATTTGCGAATCATGTATCTTTCAAAGTTATTCAGACACAAGTCTATTGTTATGATAAGATCTAGCAAATTTTTGTCATCAGCACCTTTTCCTGGCTGCAACTGAGGATATGAATTGGAAGGAGGGATAACAGGAAGGGGACAAAATAATTTGAGAAAAACGAGAGAAAATATCTTGCGTAGAGAAAAGTAGGAGAGTAACTGTATACAAGTATACCAAAGTGGGCATACCCAAAACTGAGACCAGCTCCCCCAACCTTCCTTATATGCAAGGTTTAGCAAACTCGCCTGTCGTTTGCTAATTTTATTCATTTTTTATTGCAATTCAGTAAGTAAATGGGAATTCAGAAAGTAATTTCCTACCCTTTGGTGCCATCATGAGGCCAAAACGACAAAGTACTGAGAAAAGTAGATCTGCAGGGTAACCCAAGGTTTTGATATTTTCTTTTCATTCAAAATGTAATTACCCAGAGAATGAAAATTTATTTCAGAAAGAAATATAATTACCTTTACTATAATTGAAACCTTCCAACCAACAAATCATAGCTCATATGTCTACATAGGTAGTTCATTGAGTGGAATAAAAATGTACCTTAAATTTTTAAGCAACTGTGAAATTACAACTGTGAATTTAGAATTAATAAAATATTCATGTTTTGAAGTTACACAGCTATGACCCAAAGCTTTCAGAGTGTTTTAAACCAATCATAGCAATATCTTAGCTTTATGTATTTATTTTTTTTACTCTATGGTGTTATAGGGTAGCATATAGGGTAGTATGATAAAGTACCTCAGAAGTCTCCAACACAATATTATGATACTACAAGAAGAGAATATGCAATTTTAGGAATTGGACAAATGAAAGAATACGGCAAAGCAATGCTTTAGAAAGAATAGCTAATGAATATCTAAGAACTTCTTACCCAGATGAATCAAAGTACAAATCACTCTCAGGTGATTCAGTATTTGAAATCATCACCACAAAGTACACCTAAAATATTACAAAAAGATGTTTTATTAAAAGTCTCAACCAAATATATCTTGTTTTACTATTTGTGTTATATCTGTGTTATTAACCCTGGTTCATATTATGTCCATTCTTAGCCTAATTTTACAAGTACATCAATAGAGGTACAAAATATTCATTAATCATCTACTTTCTCAGTACATATAATTTTTTTGTGTGTGAATTGTTAAAGTTTTCTCATATGATGAAAACATCATCCCTAAATGATACCTGATGATGCCGAAATCTGATTTCTTCCCATTGGTCCTCAAAATTCCATCCACTTCGCTCTCATTTTGCCCTTCATGGCATTTAGAAACTGAAAAGTCCCACAAATTTCAAGCGTGAGGTGTGGATTCTCTGTCTGAGGGATGGAAAGTTTCACTATGCATATGTCTTGCTTAGCTCAGCTTTTCTTCTTTACAAAAAAGCCACAGACAGACAAAAAATAAAACTGCCGAACTGGCTTTTACCTGCTGTTGTTCTTACAGCGTCCTCTTCCCATCTTGTTCATACTTAACACTTTAATGCAGTATTTCCATATTTTCAGAATTACCGTCATATTTTCAGAAACACTGTCATCAACTTCAGTTATAATAAAGGCAGCCTGAATTGCTTTCTTTTCTTTCTCTTGTTTCAGAGACAGATCTTATATGTGAAAATGTAATAATTTGCTCTCATTTAAAGTCAGTGGTGATCTCCTTTTGTGACCCAGCCTCCAGCATTCTTTCAGTAAAATCACAGTGCTAATCCCAGCTTGGCTTTGGGCATATGTTGCCCTCATTTGGCCCCTGTAACATTGCTCAGGATGAATCATTATCTTTAACATTATCCCAGGGATGAAGAGAAGTTAAATCTTCCTCCACTGTAATAGCATCAAAGGCCCCTTTCACTGGCAAGAGTTACCAAAAAAAGACATGGTTTCTGCCCTGATAAAATTCTGAAAGGCCCCCAGTCTGAGAGAGGAAGCTTGGGAGCCACCGTCATTCTATATGAAAAGGAGTACTCTGATCACCTGTAACCTCCTTGGTGCAGGACGAGACTATTCCTAGGTCAAACGTTATACAATGCTCAAATATTTAAATGCCATCTCATCATAATTCTATTCATCTCACATGCTGAGATGGTATCTTTCCATTCCAATGACATCATCTCTTGCTTTTACTTCATTATGTTCTTTGGGGTAAGGGAAAGAAATTTAGGAAAGAACTGAGTATCTGATTCAGTTGGGGTCTAAGAAAAGAGTCTAATTATAACAGAAAGTATTTAATGTATAAAATTAGTTACACAGGTTATAGAAGGAACAGTAAAGAAACTCAGCGATTGTCAACAGCAGGGAGCCACTATTAATCCCTAAATAGAAGAAAAAAATGAGTGAGACGTGTGGGAGAAGCCCAGGGATAGTGTCACCTGGCAGAAGTTGGAACTATATCACTCCTTTCCATAAGGAGTTGGAGCCATTTATGCTCCAGACATATATGTACACCTGAGGCTTTTCCTCCTTTTCTTCTCCTTCCTGCTGCCTTCCAATTTCTGGCCAATGTGCAAACTGACCATAAACCCTTCAACAAGGGAGCTTGAGGTACACAGCCTACATGATTCAGCCTGCCTGACACAGGGAGCAGAACAGAGGAACCGGGAAGAATGGGTCTGGGTCAAACTAACTCAGGACTGGCACAGAACCCTGGGTAAGGAGGAAAAAAACATGTCGTTGGGTATTTGTTAGAAGAAAAGGAGAAAAACCTGAGAGGCTATAAATACCTAGCACATACCTCCCCTAGTTCACATATTTCCCTTTTGTGTTAGCCATTATCGTTTTAAAATAATCCATGGTTGGTTTTTCCAATCAAAAGACTTTCTGTTATTACAAAAAATGACACATAAATATTTTTATTTCTTTGACATGTTGCAATTAAGAATAATATATAATTTATTAATATTAATTTCTCTTTTTAAAAGATAAACTATTATTTCTCTCTGCTTAAAATGGAGTCAGTGTGAAAATAATTTTCAACTAAATTAACTTTCCATTTTATTCCCTGCTGCTAGTAATGAAAGCACATCTTCCAGCAGTGATGAAAGCACAATTTCTAATGGTTCACAGCAAAGAGAGTTTTGATTTTTTGATAAATTGGGAGCAGTCAAAAGCAAAATCATAACTCTGAGGCTATTTTATTTCAATTGAATAATCTTTAAATGACATTATTCAAGAATTTTTGTCCCACTAATAATCATACTTGATTTTTTTTAATTTTAATTAATAAATTTAGTAAATGTTTAGCCTAAGAAAACAGACCCATATTTCTAGCGCACTATTTCTATAACCTATTAACTAACTGTATAAAATATTCTGTTTTATTTCTACCATCAAAATAATCACTGATTTTGACTATTACCTTTTGATGGATTGATACTTCACATAATGCAATGTAAAACACATATCTAGCCTTACAAACATACATTCTAAATAGAGCCAATTCCAATTTCCTATTACAATTTTTTCAGGTTCTTTTTTTTCATAATTCCTATGAAGTTTAAACTTAATATAAAGATTCAATTATTTTGGTAGTAATCTCTCTAATTTTCCCTCTAGACTATAAATTCATTAAATAGAAACCGTAACAAAATTGTTTGCTTCCCTTTTCACAGCATGAATGAAATATCTCTTTCCTTTTAGCATGAAAAATCTGTAATATGGGCTCTCTGTAATATTCATTCTCCAGTATATTCTTCTGTATGGCATACTTCCCTAGTCTATACTTAAATTGTTTTTAACCCAACCTGAGGATAGTTAAGGAAGTGGGTTATGCTCTATTCCGACACTATCCATGGTAGTTAACATCTTAAGTTATAATAGGCAAATTATATTCTTTGACCTCAATACAGGGCAGTTTGGGATCTGTCTTCCTCCCTTCTTTAAGTCACCATCCTCTTCTTATTCTGAATAGTACCTGTGTTTTTTCACAGAGCTTCTTCATTGTTTCCTAACTACCTAAGCTCCTTGTTTTTGATTATTAACAGGCTTGATAGTAACATAAACATCAGTAATCCATTGGCTCCCCATAGACTTAAAAAACAAAATTTAATCTTGTTAAAATATCATAAAAGCTCTTCATGATCTGGCCGCTATCTGCCTCATCTCTACTGTTCCCCTTTCACATTTTTACTAAAACATTATCAAATTGCATACTGCCCTCAAAATATGTCATATTAATTATATTGACCATGTTGTTCCTTTTACCTGAATGACTATATCTCTACTAATTCTTGTGGATAACTTCTCATTCTTCAACACATGTAAATTACCATTGCCTCTGGGAAGTCTTCTCTAGACCGTTAACTCATCCTTCCTTAGACTACCAGACAGTATGATGATTACTCATTCAGATGTAAAGTTTTCCAGTGAGCAGCATAAAGGCACAGACAATGTGCTTATCATTGTTCCTGCGCTTCATAGGTGCTCAACAAACCTTCTCATGAATTAACTATGAAATTTGTTTTGTAAGCTCCTAAAACATAGTGCATTTTAATTTTAAAAGATTTAACACATATTAAATGTATTTTATAATGGTTTTGGATAGGTCTGATCCTGAAAGTTTACTAAATAAGAAATTACTGTATCAGTAGTCTAGAAAAAAATGGAATTACAAAGTCTCAGCAATTTAGCAATAATACTTTAGCCAAACATAAACTGCCACCTGCTATGGATTTTTACGCTCTTTTCCTAGTTGAAATGTGAATATGAGCCATTTTAAAAAGACCAGTAAATAAGCAAGGAAACCCTAACCAACTTGCATCTGACATACTGGAATTATTGAGCTGATAAGAATCTGAGAGACACATGATTCTCTCCAAATCAAGGAATCTTCATTACTATGATAGATCTTCATCACCCCTCACTGAATATTTCCTATAGCAGCCAGCTCACTCCTTTGTCAGTTCCAATTGTTAAAGGCATTTCTTCCTTATACATAACCTAATTCTACCCCGTAGGAAGTCTCACATCTGTTTGCCCCTCAGTAACTACCAAGAGGTCAATAATTTTCATCTGATTCTTCACATCTTTGAAGTTAGCCTCATGCATTCTTGTTTCCAGAAGAGGATTCTTCTAGAATTAGGGGGCACCCCGATTAGTTTCCAGGATCTTTTGGGGATCATCTGTGCCTTTCCTAGACAGATGTAGTTTACAAATCATCACTGTTTTCTGTAAATAATTAGATCATAACTTTTGAGCATTTAATAATCTGAGCCCAGGCATAACTCTCCCCACACCCAAAATCCCACTGAAATAAGCCACAGAGTATATACAGCGAGCAAATTATCATCATCAAAAATTACATGATGGGGGGCTTCCCTGGTGGCGCAGTGGTAGAGAGTCCGCCTGCCGATGCAGGGGACACGGGTTCGTGCACCGGTCCAGGAAGATCCCACATGCCGCGGAGCGGCTGGGCCCGTGAGCCATGGCCACTGAGCCTGCGCGTCCGGAGCCTGTGCTCCGCAACGGGAGAGGCCACAACAGTGAGAGGCCCGCCTACCGCAAAAAAAAAAAAAATTACATGATGATGGAGTACCATTAACATGCTAGAAAACTGGAGGAAATTCTAGGTAAAATGTCCAAGAGACAAAAAATGAACATCGGTTCTTGATTCATTTTGCTTTGTAGATTTTGCGGAATTGCAGCACACATCCGCCATCTCGACTTCGTGTAAATCTCATAAGGTTGTCACCCACAGGATCTTACTCTCCAGTGAGAGAGCTATACACATGGCCTAATGTCAGTGAGACCAACTTTCCCAAGAATATGAACTGTAAGTAACTAGGAGGTTTTAGATGGAGGTGACTGATGCTGTTTTCTAGTGGCAGCACTTTAAGAAGAAAACCATGGTAACAACCTAAATGCCTCTCAAGTGATGAATGAATAAATAGAATGTGGTGTATCTATAAAACAAAATATTATTCAGCCATATAAAGGAATGAAACTGTGAAACATGCTCAAGCACGGATGAATCTTGAACACATTATGCTAAGTGAAAGAAGCAAAACACAAAAGACTATGCATGTTGTATGATTCCATTTATATGATGTAAACAGAATATGCCAAGCCATAAAGTAGAAAGCAGATTAGTGGTTGGCAAGAGCTGGTGGGGAGAGGAAGTAAGAGGGGTAACTGCTGAAGGTGAGGGGCTTCCTCTGGGATGATGTTCTGAAACTAGGTAGCAGTGATGGTTGCAAAACACTGTGAATGCCACTGGCTTGTATGCTTTAAAACAGTGAAGTTTATATATATATATATATATATATATATATATATATATATATGTGTGTGTGTGTGTGTGTGTGTGTATTATATATTTACACATACATAATTATATATATATAATTACCACAATAAAAGAATTATCAAGAAAAGAACACAACCATTAATTCCTTGTTCTGAAATCCCAAACCCTGGTCTCTGTTTTTCCTAAGACTTGGTTATGGTTATTTGGCTTTTCCTTCTGTTTCATGAGTTAGTAATTTTCTAACAAGTTTCTTTCTACCTCTGTTTTCTATAATTAATTTTTGTTACTTTCAAACAAAAAGTAAACTAATCCTCTCATCTGTTATTAAGAGTGTGAAGTAGCACAACTTTTGGAGATCAGTTTGGCAATATTGTAAAATACATAGTATCCAGTATAGCTGTACCTAAATATCTATCGCTGGAGTAGGAACAAATAAACTGTGATATAGTTACATGAAAGGATATTGTACTGAAGTTAAAATAAATGAATTAGAGCTACATATGTCAATCTGTATCAGTCATAAAAACAACATTGTGGGAAAGAAACACCACAAATAATTTACATATATATATACATATATATGGCATTCACATAAAGTTATAAAACACACAAAAGAGTATTATAGTTTCGTTCCTTCATTCATATACAGAAAAGAATTTAAAACACATGGAAATATTAAATATCAAATTCAAAGTAGTGATACTGTGGAAGATTGTATATTCCAGTAATGACCACAATAATACCCCCTGCCCACGTGTTCTCCTCATATGTGACCTTGTCATTTTACTCATTCAATGTTGGGTCTGTGGCCCCTTACCATGATTACAGGTGGACCTGTGTGACTATCTTAACCAAGAGAGTACAGTGGAAGTGACTCTCTATGACTTGTGAGGCTAGATGATAAAAGCGTCACACATTTCTGCCTTGTGCTTTCAGTATACTTGCTCTTGCAGCCCAGTCACCAGCTTGTAAAGAAGCCCATACAATTTCTTGGAGGGACCTCCGGTAACACAGAGCCCCAGCTTAGGTCTCAGCTGACCGTCAGCATCATGCACCAGAGATATGAGTGAAGAAGGCTTCACATGATTTCAGCCACTCATAGTCACCCTCAGACTTCGAGTCTTCCCAGCCGAGCTCCAGACATGATGCAACAGAGACAAGGCATTCCCACTGAGCCCTTTCCCAATTTCTGATACACAGAATCCATTAACAATACAAAATAGTTGTTGATCCTACCATTAAATTTAGGCTGGTTTGTTACTCAACAAGAGTAGCTGGAATAGGTTCACCAGTGGAGAAGAAAATGACGAATGAGAGCTGGAGGAGTCTTACTACATGAAGACTTGACAAAAGTAAGTAATAGACACTCGGATATTCTTTGTACTATTCTTTACAGTTTACTTCCTGGTCTTTAAACATTTCATTAAAAATATAGAAAAAAGTATAGGTATCTTAGAAACTGTTGTTAATATATACAAATATTTAAATCACGGTAAAGGAGGTACCATGAATTCATGGGTAATAAAATAATTATAGACAAAATGTTCAGAGAAAGAGAAGTTTATTTACAAGGGGAAAATCATGTAATCCTCTTTATTCCATCTTCTAAAACAAAGGAGTTAAATATAAAATCCTAATGAATGTTTTTATAATTAATGGGAAAGTAGATAAAAAATACCTCTCAGAATAGAAGACTTTCTAATAATAAAATTCAAAAAATCACATAGGAATACATCAATAATTATTTTTTATTCAAAGTCAGAAATGTTAAAAAAATTAAGAAATGAACAATAGTTATATTTTTGCTTCAGGTTTTACTGAGAAAAGTAAGACTATGAAGTGTGATCAACTTTAAATATTCCTTTCCACCTTCTGTATGTCCCCTTTCACATATCTATATTCATCCCACATTTTTACATATTGTGGAAGAATTGAGACCTCAGGTTATACATTATCAACAGTGTGGGCAATATGAATATGCCTAAGGCAAAAAACCAAACCAAAACAAACAAGGCAAAACATGCACAGTAAAAGTCAGGACCATGTCCAGGTTTGAGCCAAAATTCAGCTCTAACAGGAGAGCCACATTTATCGTATTAATGTTATATGTAATCCATCACACTAGTGTCATTAATTTGAAGTGCCCATAAAATTTTTATTTGTGTTATCAATTTGTATTGGTTATATAATTTTACAGGAATGTATAAGTATACTAGCTTATGTTTAATCATATTTAGGAAATGTGATAATAAAAATAGTTTGTCAACACCAAAGAAATAATAGGAATTTTTTTTTGCTCCTTTTAAGAATTTCATAAATCACCTAATGTTAGAAACATTGAACTAAATATTCCAAAGATTCTTTTCTGCTGTAAATAACTCTGGCTTTCTCCTCTCTCTCTGTGCACATATACCATATATAACCACTAGAGGACAGTAGGACACTTGGACTAAATGTGTTTTTTCTTTATCTTCCCTGTTCTTGAAATGTTAGGTTTGAAAGAAGCCTGTCTTTTTTTCTTTTTTTTCATATTAAGTCTTTAAAATCTAGTGTGTATTTTACACTGACTTTTCAAAGGTTTCTTAGCTCTTACACAACAAATGCATTCCAATACTCCCACCTTCTCTGCACTTTCTGTCCACGTCTACAATAACTTTCCAAGAAAGTTCTAACATCTCTATTAATATAGGCCATTAATCCCTATATTCAAGGAGTCATCTCAGGAAACAATTAAAAACAACTCCAGATATTCTTACCGATACATTTAATCTTGAATTAATGATGAGTACCCCCATATCAATGAATTCTCCCTATCCAGTCTTATGTTGCACATTCCCATCAGTATCTTAAGACTCTCAATATCCATTCTTCTGTGTATTCTCCTGCTCTCTGCGCACAGGTCTTCCAATTTCATTTACTTTTCCTTATTTGTTAATGTTGACCCCATGGTCCATTACCTCTCCTGCACATCAGATCCCTTCATGTGACTACTGGGTAAAACAGATCCCAAGCCCTACACAGTGGTATTTCATCAGAGTGAGGAAGTGGTAGGAGGGGCAAAATGTATGTTCTGGAATTTTTCAGACTATATCCAAATATATTTACTCATTTGTGTATTTTGTTTTATTTTATTTTATTATTTTATTTTAGGAGGATTTGAAAATTTTATAAAATGCAATAGGAAGACATTATTGGGTAAATCATGAATTTGAATCTCTCCTTGCTTGAAAGAGAGAATTCTAGCTCTCTGCTCCCACTGAATATTTTTATTTGGAGTTGGAAAGAAAATGTGTCTTAAGTTTCAACTTTCACTGTTAAAAGTGTTCTACACTTCCTTCAAAATGCCTGCAGGAACTTGTGGAAAAGGGGGTCCAAGTTTTGGGTATTTTTGCTGGGGGTGTGAGAAGCTGAGGAGCCAAGATGGCAGCACAGCCCCCTCATCACCTATATCATATCTGTCACTAGTTCTTCTTCCAAAGGAGTTCTTATTCACCCCTTCCTTTGCTTTGCCACAGTCAACTGCCAATCAGAAATCCTGATCACCCCCCATCTCTCCACACCTACTTCCTGCTCTTCTCTCCCACTTTCCTGTTGAAAACAATTTTTGAAGAATGGCTATTTCCTACATTGAAAAAAAAAAAGTAGATTCTTTAGCTTAGTTTCAAAAACTTGCCATTAGCTGTCCTCATCTTACTTCCTACCATCCATTTTATAAATCCTCCACTCTAGTCAATAAGCCAGTTGACTCTTCACTGTGTTCTCTAAAAGAGACATTATTAATACAGTCTTAGCATGGACTTGCTGTAGTATTTTAGAGGTAAGAATAAAAGGTAAAATCTAAAGAAGAGACACGACTGAGAGAACAAATCAGTGCATAAATAGCTGGAGTAGAGTCATCAGTTAACTATGAGTCCTGTTGGAACAATCTATGCAGGCACTAACGTTCAATAATTGTAAACCTAGGGGAAAACAGTCATCATCTTGAATCTGTTCATTCCTGGTGGGAAAAAAAAAAGTGTTTTTTCCTTTGAAAGTGACAAATAAAATACCACCTTGGGCCATCTGGTATCTGGACAGAATCAATTTCAAATACTAATCAAGCTCAATTCAGCATGGACCATTAATACAGATGGGCTTATTGCCCAAGAGTTATAGTTTCAGGAATCAAAAGAAAATGGACTCTTCCAATATTACAAATGGACCAAGTTTTGAAAATATGCTACTAAGAGTTATTCAAATAAAAGGCTTTAATAGTAAGCGTATGGTTTTATTTACTATGACTCTTTCATCCCTAAATAATTATATTCAATATTCATTTTGAAATTGGTATGAAGCCATGACAAAGAGACCTAAGTATTTGGCAGCACAAAGCTGAACAATTTATCAATATTTGGTAAAGCAGAAACAGAATTTATAAAGACCAGATGGACTTTGCTTATGAAAGTTTAAGTAATGGATATCATTTACACATGAACTATAGGGTAAAAAGTAGGGGTATAAAGGATTCTTTATGAATATAGCAGGAGAGTGCTTTTCTATTCACTCCTCTGTTCCTTATTTACTAGGTCATAAATAACCTTCTGTTGCCTTTATGTAAGACTCAAACAAGACTATATCATGAAAATTACTACAGAAGTATAGGTGACAAAACTGCAATGGATATTAGAGATTATCTGATCTCCCAGTTTTACAGATTATAAAATTGATGTTCAGAAAATTTAAATAATTGAATTGTCCAATCGAACAGGTGGGTGGAATCAACCAGACTACATCATGTTTCCTCTTTAGATAGACTGTTACTAGTCAGCATATTATTAGTATTCACTAAGTATCAATAGTAACAGCTGTTTAGGTATGAGGCCAAAGACAAATGCACACAAAAACATATACACAATAGACTTGGTACAAAGGGGAAATAAGAAAGAAAAAAAGTAAGATAGAAAAGGGATCACCATTTTAGCAAGAGAGTAGCTGGAGTGATGGCAACAAGGGAGTGTTGCTCTTTGTTGCTTAAATTGGCTGTTCTTCTGGCCAAATGCTCTGAAAGTCAGGCAAAGCTCTCAGAAGTAGACCTAATAATCTGTTTATTATATTTAGGGCTGAGTTTAATATTGGCAGTGATTTAAAATGTTCACACACAAATGTGAATAGCTACGTGTGTTTTACTTGTTAGAATACTGATAATTACATAAATATTTATCTGAAATTACAATACAATTCTGTTTAGGATTTGGAACATCAGAGCCTGCCTGCAGAACTCTCTGAAGAATAAACTTGAGAATAATTCATCCAAAGAGTATTCACAATCTGATTCTTGATGCAATTAAAAATTCCAAGCTACTACAAATAAAATAACTTTGCTTTTAATTCCTAGAGGAAGAATTTAAACTTTACTGAACATGTTTAAAACCATGTTTTAATAAAAAAAATTTTTTTAAAACTCTCATTTAAGTCACTAACACATATATGATATACAGATGCTTATTCACTTCCAAATCTGAAATCTAATAAGAATAAACCAAATTTAATTCTGAGGCTGCAGTATTCTGTTAGATATCTAGTAGATATATCTATTACAATGAAAGGAAAATTATAGGTGAGTAATGTAGAACAAATAATAAATCTAAACACAAGGCTAATAGACTCCTCCCCTACTTCAAATAAATATATAAAAATATATCATATCTCTGTTTTCATTTAAAAAAAAGATTATTGAAATCTTGGTGATTTCCCCACAAAGGTGTCTGAGGCAAGATGTCTTTATTCTTTTAATTTGTGCCAACTAAAAACAATTAGAAAGGAGACTTCCCTGGTGGTCCAGTGGTAAAGAATCCACCTTCCAAGGCAGGAGATGTGGGTTCAATCCCTGGTCGAGGAACTAAGATCCCACATGCCATGAGGCAACTAAGCCAGTGGGCCACAACTACTGAGCTCAGTGCGCCTCAACTAGAGAGCCCACACGTCACAAACTACAGAGCCCATGTGCTCTGGAGCCCATGCCACCACTGCAGAAGAGAAAACCCACCCACCACAGCTAGAGAGAAACACGTGCTCTGCAATGAAGAGCCCGTGAACCACAATGAAGGCCCAGCGAGCCAAATAAATAAATAAATATTAAAACGATAAAGTCCACTGTTATATTTCTACATAAAAACACAATTAAAAAGGAAAATAGACAAGATACATCTTTTGTAATGAAACTAAAAGACAGTCCTAACCTTACAACATAATCTAGCTGCCAAATACAGTGCAACTAATTCCAGACTGAGAGAGGATGCCAAGAACATATGCAAATCTCAGCTGAATTCATTCGAAGGACAGACTTGTCTGAAATTGGAAGGCACAGACCTAGAAAACACTACCTTTAATTACGTTAACCACCATTTGAGCAGGAAAGCACACTTAAGACATGGGAAACACGTAAGCTATTTCAACTCAATCAGTGTTTAAGCCTGCTACTCCTAGTTGAAAACGTCTGGACATTACATGGAATTATAACTTGGATTGATTTGGAATAGGGAACTCTAGTGATGTGGGCAGGCCATGGAATAATTTCTGAAACATGTTCCCCATGACAGAGTGGCTTGAAAAGGAAGGGACTTGAGGGCTTAAAAAGGAAGAAACTTGAAGTCACATCAGCATTGCAAGAAGAAAGAAGAGTAGAAATCCAGAAGAAAGAATGTTTCAGGGACTCAGATTGGCAGTTGTTAACTAATGTCTATTGAATGAAAATAAATTCTAAATCGTCCCATAAAAATTATAAAGGAGGGGCTTCCCTGGTGGCGCAGTGGTTGGGAGTCCGCCTGCCGATGCAGGGGACACGGGATCGTGTCCCGGTCCGGGAGGATCCCACATGCCGCGGAGCGGCTGCGCCCGTGAGCCATGGCCGCTGAGCCTGCGCGTCCGGAGCCTGTTGCTCCGTGACGGGAGAGGCCACGGCGGTGAGGGGCCCGTGTACCACAAAAAAATAAATAAATAAAATTATAAAGGAGACCTCCTCCTCATCTCAACTCAAGAGTGAATGTGGAGAAGAGGTTCAAGATGGCAACATAGGAAGATCTTGAACTCACCTCCACCACAGTCACAATAAATCTACAACTACTAATGGAATAATTTCTTTTGAAGAGACCAAAAAACTGAATGAACAGAGTCTCTACAAAGGATAGAAAGCCAGCAACAAGATGGGTAGGAGAGGCAGAGACACAGTCTCACTAAACAAAAACAAAACAAAATAAAAAACAATCATCCCAGCCACAGAAATTCTCAATCAAGAGAGATCTCGAAATACAGAACTTTTCCCTGAGGAGCAAGGGGTTTGTACTCCATATCAGGCACCTCAACCCTTAGATACTGCACAGGAGAGATGAGACCCCCTAAATGCCTGTCTCTGAAAACCAATTGGGATTATGTTCAGAAAAACCATGAAACTGTTGGGAACAGAGTACCCACTCTTAAAGGCTCACACACAGACACACTTGCCCTGGGACCCAGGACAAAAACAGCAGTTTGAAAAACACTTAGATCATAGGTGAAGGAGACCAGTTTATTAATCTTAAGGTATCTACCAGTGAGGCAGGAAACTGTTAGGACCCTCTCCAGGGATAGAGACACAGGCAGATACCATTTTTGCAGTCTCAGCCTATTCAGCTAAGCTAGTGCTGACAGGCACCATTTTGGAGCTATCTCTCTAACCTGCTAGAGCCAAGTGGGTGCACCTTGATGAAGCCCCACCCACTCCTATGTTGCAGCTATGTGCCATAGCCAGGCCAGACAAGGACCTGGCCACCACTGTGGCCACAGACATGCATGCCCAGCTTGGCTGGGTAAAGGCTCTGCCCACTGCTGCCCTGGAGCCATGGGCCCACCATAGTGGATGAGCACATGCAGCCCATTCAGGGAATACCATTTGAGTGCCTGGCTCTGGTGGCCAGAGGGGATTACACTTCTGAACCCCACAGGACATCTACACAAGGCCACTCCTCCAAGACTGGGAGAGGGAGTTGATTTGCTTAATACAAAGAAACAAACACAGAGAGTCAGGCAAAATGATCAGGCAGAGGAATATATTCCAAATGAAAGACCAAGACAAAACCCCAGAAAAAAGATCTTAATGAAATGGAGATAAGCAACCTACTTGATAAAGAGTTAAAGTAATGGTCATAAAGATGCTCACCAAACTTGGGAGAAGAATGGATGAGCACAGTCAGAGCCTCAATAAAGAAAGAAAATAGGGGCTTCCCTGGTGGCGCAATGGTTGAGAGTCCGCCTGCCGATGCAGGGGACACGGGTTCATGCCCCAGTCCGGGAAGATCCCACATGCCGCAGAGCGGCTAGGCCCATGAGCCATGGCCACTGAGCCTGCGCGTCCGGAGCCTGTGCTCTGCAACAGGAGAGGCCACACAGTGAGAGGCCTGCATACCACAAAAAAAAAAAAAAAAAAAAAAAGAATAAAAAAGAAAGAAAATATAAGAAAGTACCAAACAGAAGTTACAGAACAGAAGAATATAATTACTGAACTGAAAAATGCACTATAGGGGTTCAACAACAGAGGAGATGAAGCAGAAGAATGGATCCACAAGCTGGAAGACAAAACAATGGAACTCAACCAGATAAAGCAAAAAAAAGAAAAAAAAAATTAAAAAGGTGAAGATACTTAAGGGACCCTTGAGACAGTATCAAGTAGAATAACATTCACATTATAGGGGTCCCAGAAGGAAAAAAGGGAGAGAAAGGGCCAAAGAACTTATTTCATGAGATCATGGCTGAAAATTTCCCTAATCTGGAGAGGAAAATAGACATCTAGGTTCAGGGAACCCAGAGAGTTTCAAATGAGATGAACCCAAAGAGATCCACACTAAGACACATTATATTCAAAATCATAAAAGTTAAAGATAAAAAGAGAATCTTAAAAGCAGCAAGGGAAAAACAACTTGTTACATACAAGGGAAACCCCATAAGGATTTTGGCAGATTTTTCATCAGAAACTTTACAGGCCAGAAGACAGTGGCATGACATATTCAAAGTGCTGAAAGGAGAAAGCTATGAAAAGAATTCTCTACACAGCAAAGTTACCATTCAGAATTGAAGGAGAAATTGAGAGTTTTCCAGATAAGCAAAAGCTGAAGGAGTTTGTCACCACTAAACAAGCCTTAGAAGAAATGTTAAAAAACATTCTATGGCATAAATCATTGAAATATTTTTTTTGGATCTGTTTCCTAAGGCAAAGAAAATAAAAGCAAAAATAAACAAATGGGACCTAATTAAACTTAAAAGATTTTGCACAACAAAGGAAACCATTGACCAAATGAAAAGACAACTTACTGAATGGGAGTAAAGATTTTCAAATGAAATGATTGATAAGGGTTTTATCTCTAATATATATAAATGGCTCATACAACTCGACATCAAAGAAACAAACAACTCAATTAAAAAAGGGGCAGAAGAACTGAGCAGACAGTTTTCCGAAGAGGAAGTGCAGATGGCCAACAGACACATGAAAAGATGCTCATCATCACTAATCATCAGGGAAATGCAAATCAAGCCCACAATGAGATATCACCCCACACCTGTCAGAATCATCAAAAAAAATAAAAAACACAAATAACAAATGTTGGTGTGGATGTGGAGAAAAGGAAACCCTGGTACACTGTTGGTAGAGATGCAGATTGGTATAGCCACTATGGAAAACAGTATGGAGGTTTCTCAAAAGACTAAAAACAGAGCTACCATACAACCCAGCAATTTCACTTCAGGGTGTATATCTGAAAAAAAATGAAACACTAAGTCAAAAATATACATGCACCCCAATGTTCATAGCAGCATTATTTACAGTTGCCAAGATATGGAAGCAACCTAAATGTCCATCAACAGATGAATGAATAAAGAAGATATGGTATACATATACAATGGAATACTACTCAACCATAAAAAAGAACGAAAATTTGCCATCTGCAGCAACATGGATGGACTTGGAGGGCATTATGCTAAGTGAAATAAGTCAGACAGAGAAAGACAAATACTTTATGATATCACTTATGTGTGGAATCTAAAAAATACAACAAACTACTGAATATAACAAAAAAGAAACAGACTCACAGATATAGAGAACCCACTGGTGATTACCAGTGAGGAGAAGGAAGAGGGGAGGGGCAATATAGGAGGAGGGAATTACGAGGTACAAACTACTATGTATAAAATAAGCTACTAGGATATATTGTACAACATGGGAAATATAGTCAATATTTTATAAGAACTGTAAATGGAGTATAACATTTAAAAATTGTAAATCACTATATTGTACACATGTAACATATAATATTGTACATCAACTATACTTCAATTTAAAGAAAAAGAAATGTTAAAGAGAATCTCTTTAAACTGAAAAGAAATTGCACAAATTAACAAGAAAACATACAAAAGCAAAATCTCACTGCAAAATGTAAATACATAGTAAAGGTAGTAGAACTATCACTTATAAAGCAAGTATGAAGGTTAAAAGGCAAAAGTGTTAAGATTAACTAAAGTTACAATAATTAGTTAGGGAATACATAAAATAAAAAGATGTAAAATGTGACATCAAAAATATAAAATGTGGGGGGATGGATTAAAAATGTAAAGTTTTGGAAGTGTTCAAATTTAAGTTGCTATCAACTCAAAACAAATCATTATACATATAAGGTGTTATATGTGAACCTCACAGTAACCACAAAGCAAAAGCTTATAGTAAATACAAAAAAGAAAATGAGAAAGGAATCTAAACATAATGCTAAAGAAAGTCATCAAACCACAAGGAAAGAAAGAGAAGAAGAAGGAAACAGAGAGGAACTATGAAAACAGCCAGAAAGTAATTAACAAAATGGCATTAAGTACATACTATCAATAATTACTTTAAATGTAAATGGAGTAAATTATGCAATCAACAGACATAGAGTGGCTGAATAGATAAAAAAAAAAAAGGATGCATTTATATGCTGCCTACAAGAGACTCACTTCAAAATTTAGAACATACACAGCCTGAAAGTGAAGGACTGAAGAAAGATATTTCATGCAAATGAAAACAAACATAAACTGGTATAGCTATACTCATAGTTGAAAAAATAGACTTTAAAACAAAGAATGTAATAAAAAAAGGGCGTTACATAATGATAAAGGAGTCAATCCAGGAAGAAGATATAATATTTATAAATGTATATGCACCCAACAGAGGAGCACCAAAATATAAAGAGCAAATGTTAACAGACTTAAAGGGAGAAATTAAAAGGAATATAATAATAGTAGGGGACTTTAACAACCCATGTGCATCAATGTATAGAAAATTCAGACAGAGAATCAATAAGAAAATATCAGCCTTAAATGACATATTAGCTCTAATAGACTTAACAGATATATATAGAGAGAGAGAACATCACATCCAAAAACTGCAGAATACACATTTTTTTCAAATGTGCATGGAACATTTCCATTGTAAATCACATGTTACACCACAAAACAAGTCTCAATAAATTCAAAAAGATTGAAATCATATCAAGTATCTTCTCCTGCTACAAAGAAGTGAAACTAGAAATTGATTACAAGAAGAAAACTGGAAAAAACACAAAATTAAACAACATGTTACTGAACAACCAACAGGTCATTGATCAAAAAATACCTAGAGACAAGTGAAAACAGAAGTAACATACCAAAATCTATGGGATACAGTGATAGCGGTTCTAAGAGAGAAGTTCACAGCAATACAGCCTACTTTGAGAAACAAGAAAAACATCAAATAAAATTTAGATTTTCATCGTGAAAAAACTAGAAAAAGAACAAGTGAAGCCCAAAGTTAGTAAAAGAGAGGAAATAATAAAGATAAGAGTGGAAATAGGGCTTCCCTGGTGGCGCAGTGGTTGAGAGTCTGCCTGCCAATGCAGGGGACGCAGGTTTGTGCCCTGGTCTAGGAAGATCCCACATGCCTCGGAGTGGTTGTGCCCGTGAGCCATGGCCGCTGAGCCTGCGTCTCCAGAGCCTGTACTCTGAAATAGGAGAGGCCACAACGGTGAGAGGCCCGCGTACCGCAAAAAAAAATAAAATAAAATAATAAATAAATAAATAAAATGCCTAAAAAAAAAAAAAAGAGTGGAAATAAATGAAATAGAGACTAAAAAGACAATAGAAAAGATCAGTGAAACTAAGAGCAGATTCTTTGAAAGGATAAACAAAACTGACAAAATTTTAGCTAGACAAGTCAAGGAAAAAGACTGATGCCTCAAATAAACAGAATCAGTAATGAAAGAGAAGCTACAAATAATACCACAGAAATACAAAAGATCATAAGAGACTATTATCAGCAAATATATGACAACAAATTGGGCAACCTAAACAAAATGGATACATTCCTAGAAACTTACAACCTACCTAGGAAATCATGAAGAAATACAAAATCTAAACAGACCAATAACAAATAAGGAGATTGAAGGAGTAATTTAAAAACTCCCAACTAGCTAAAGTCTAGGACCAGACAGTTTCACCAGTGAATTATACCAAACATTCACAAAAGATTTAATAACTGTCCTTGTCAAACTCTTCCAAAAAAATTGAAGAGGAGGGGACACTTCCAAACTCATTTTATGAGGACAACATTATCCTGATACCAAAATCAGAAAAGAATACCACAAAAAAGAAAATTATAGGCCAATATCCTTGATGAGTATAGATTCAAATATCCTCAAAATATATTAGCAAACCAAATTCAACAATATATTAAAACAATCATACACCATGATTAAGTGGAATTTATATCAGTGATGCAAGGATGGTTCAACATCCACAAATCAATCAATCAGCGAGATACACCACATTAACTAAATGAAGGATAAAAAGCATATGATCATCTCAATAGATTAAAAAAAAAACATGTGACAAAATTCAACATCCATTTATGATAAAAACTTTCAACAAAGTGGGTACAGAGGAAAAGTACCCCAACATAATAAAGGCAATATATGAAAATCTCACAGTTAACATACTCAACAGTGAAAACCTGAAAACTTTTCTTCTAAGATCAAGAACCTGACAAGGTTGCCCAATTTTGCCACTTTTATCCAACACAGTATTGGACATAGCCACAGCAATTAGGCATCCAAATCGAAAAAGGAAGAAGTAATACTGTCACTATTTGCAGATGACATGATACTATATACAGAGAGCCCTAAAGACTGTACCAAAAAAAAAAAAAGAAAAGAAAACCTGTTAGAACCAATAAATTACTTTAGTAAAGTTGCAGGACACAAAATCAATATACATAAATCTGTAGTATTTCTATACACTAATAACAAACTTTCAGAAATAAAAATTAAGAAAGCAATCCCATTTACAATTGCATCAAAAATCATAAAATACCTAAGAATAAATTTAACCAAGGAGGTAAAAAACCTATACACAGAAAACTATAAGACATTGATGAAAGAAATTGAAGACAACATAAATAAATGGAAGATAGTTTGTCCTCATGGATCAGAATAAACAATCTTGTTAAAATGTCCATACTTCCCAAAGCAATATATAGATTCAATACAATTTCTATCAAAATTCCAATGCAATTTTTCACAGAACTAGAACAGATAATTCTAAAATTTATCTGGAATCACAAAACATCCCAAATAGCCACAGCAATCTTGAGAAAGAACAAAGCTGGATGTATCAAACTCTCTGATTTCAAACTATACTACAAAGCTATAGTAATTAAACAATATAAAATATTTTTAAAAAGGCACACAGATAAATGGAACAGAATTGAGAGCCCAGAAATAAACCCATGCATATACAAACAATTAACTTATGACAAAGGAACCAATAATATATAATGGTGAAAGGACAGTCTCTTCAATAAATGGTGTTGGTAAAACTGGACAGCCACATGCTAAAGAATGAAACTAAGCCACTTTTTTACACAATACACCAATATTAACTCAAAATGGATTAAAGACTAGAATATAAGACCTGAAACCATAAAATTCCTAGAAGAAAATATAGACAGTAAGCTCCTTGATATCTCTCTTAGCAATATTTTTGTAGATCTGACTCCAAAGGCAAGGGAAACTAAAGCAAAAATAAATGAATGAGACTACACCAAACTAAAAATTTTCTTGCACAGCAAAGGAAAACATCATGAAAGTGAAAAGTCAACCTACTGAATGGGAGAAGATATTTGTAAATGATTTCTGACAAGGGGTTAATATCCAAAATATATAAAGAACTCATGTACTCAACAACAAAAATACAAACAATAAAATCCAAAAATGGACAAAGGATCTGAACAGATATTTTTCCAAAGAAAACATACAGATGGCCAACAGGCACATGAAAAGATGTTCAACATCACTCATTATTATGGAAATGCAAGTCCATAATGAGACAACCACAATGAGATATCACCTCACAGCTGTTAGAATGGCTATTATCAAAAATACAAGAAATCACAAGTGTTGGAGAGGATGTGGAGAAAGGGAAGACCCTACACTGTGGGAATGTAAATTGATGCACCCCTATAGAAAGCAGTATGAAGATTCTTTTAAAAAATAAGAATAGAACTACCACATAATCTAGCTATTCCACTTCTGAATATTTACCTGGAAAATACAAAAACAAAACCAACTGGAAAAGATACATGCACTCCTATGATTATTGCAGCATTATTTACAAAAGCCAAAGTAAAGAAACAACCTGTCAATCGATGGATGAGAGTATAAAGAAGATGTGGTAAACAAACAAACAAATAAATAAATAAATAATCCATGGAACGCTACTAAGCCACAAAAGAGAGTGAAATCACACTGCCATTTGGGTGGGCAAAATGGGTGAAGGGGGTCAATTTTATGGTGATGAATGGTTAACTAGACTTCTGGTGGTAGCCACTTTGTAGTGTTTACAGGTGTCGAATTATAATGTTGTACACCTGAAACTTATTTAAAGTTATATACCAATTTTACCTCAATAAAATATTTTTAATTAAAAAAGTGAATATGAAACGAAAAGCAAGAATGTGTCCCCTCAAGCAAAAGACAAAGACAATATGTCTAAATTGTGTCTGCCACAGCCAAAATACATTACTTCTCCCAAATGTTCTACTTCTCCCAATACTAAATTCTCCTTCCCCAAAATGAGTTAAACATGACAAAAAGAAATGTTGTCATGTAACATATATATAATTGGTTATCTACATGTGCAAAGAGATGGACATTTTGAGTTCCCTAATGTGTGTGTTCTCATCTGAAGCTGAACAAGGTGAAACTCTGCCTTCTTGTTTCAACTCTCATACTGTAAACAAGTGTCCATTTCATGATCTGCTCAGTATCATGTTTTCACATTTGGGGGCTTTTCCTTGATAATTTTGCTATTTCAAATGACCCCCAAGCACAGTGCTCAAGTGCTGTTTACTGTTCTTAAGTGTAAGAAGGCTGTGATGTGCCTTATAGTGTGTTAGATAAGCTCTGTTTCGTCATAAATTATAGTGCTGTTGGCCATGAATTCAATATTAATGAATAAACAATGTATATTAAATGAGGCATCTTTAACAGAAACACACTCAAAATAAGGTTTGTACTCATCAGATGATGGATATATTGTGACTGGAGGCTCACAGGAACCTAACCCTATGTTTCTCCTGGGGCGATGGCTCAGAATTGACTAATTGAGTGCTCATAGCAACATAATATTATAGACTATAACTACTGTAAATAATGAGGACATACATATGACAAAGGTACTTTTTTATAATATATTTAACTTGAAAATATTTTCTTCCAGGCTATGATTATCTTTCCATGTTCTTATCAATGTCTTTCAGAGAACAAAATGTCTTCATTTTTATAAAGTCCAATTTACATTTTTTTCTTTTATGGATTATGTTTTTGGTGTCTTATCTAAGAAATCTTCACCTAACCTATTTCACTTTCTCCTCTGTTTAGTTTAAAAGTTTAACAAATCGGTTTTATGCTTAGATCCATGATCAATTTGGAGTAAATTTTTGCATACAGTTCAAGGGATTAGTCAAAGTTCACTACATATGGATATATATTTGCTGAAACAATATTTTTTTGGAAAAGACTATCCTTTCTCCATAGAATTGCCTTTGCAACTTTGTCACACATCATTTGACCATATATATGCAGGTCTATTTTTGGACTCTATTCAGTTCCACTAATGTATTTGTCTAACTTAATTCTATCCTGTTTGTTTTAACTTACTAAGTCTTGAAGTCAGGTGATATAACCACTCCAACTATTTTTTTTTTTACAAAGGTCATTTTGTTATTCTAGCTCCTTTGCCTCTCTATAGGCATTTTAGGATCTGCTTGTCAATTTCTAGGGGGAAAAATGCCTGCTGGCAGTTTGATTGGAATTGAGTTGAATCCGCAGATCAATTTGTATAGAATTGACATATTAACTATACCCATGTTATCCTATCCATTAACATGGTACATCTCTCTATTTATGTCACCTTTCATTTATCCAGCAATATTTTGTAGTTTTCAGGATAAAATTCTTTCATATCTTTTGTCACATGTACCCCTAAGAATTTCCTGGTTATCATGCCATCTCAAATGATGCTGCATTTTTTGAATATTTTGATATCCAGTTACTCATTGTCTACGTATTAATCTTTTATCCTGGAACTGTGCTAAAATCACTTTCCAATTTTCAATATAAATTAGTGTCAAAGGGGCTTCCGGGAAGATGACGGAAGAGTAAGATGCGGAGATCACCTTCCTCCCCACAGATACACCAGAAATACATCTACACGAGGAACAACTCCTACAGAACACCTACTGAACGCTGGCAGAAGACCTCAGACCTCCCAAAAGGCAAGAAACCCCCCACGTACCTGGGTAGAGCAAAAGAAAAAAGAATAAACAGAGACAAAAGAATAGGGACGGGACCTGCACCAGTGGGAGGGAGCTGTGAAGGAGGAAAGGTTTCCACACACTAGAAGCCCCTTCACGGGTGGAGACTGCAGGTGGCGAAGGGGGAAAGCTTCGGGGCCGTGGAGGAGAGCTCAGCAAAAGGGGTGCGGAAGGCAAAGCGGAGAGATTCCCGCACAGAGGATCAGGGCTGACCGGCACTCACCAGCTCGAGAGGCTTGTCTGCTCAACCGCTGGGGCGGGTGGGGCAGAGAATTGAGGCTCAGGCTTCGGTCGGAGCGCTGGGAGAGGACTGGGGCTGGCGGCCTGAACACAGCCTGCAGGGGGTTGGTGCACCACGGCTAGCCGGGAGGGAGTCCGGGGAAAAGTCTGCACCTGCCGAAGAAGCAAGAGACTTTTTCTTCCCTCTTTGTTTCCTGGTGCGCGAGGAGAGGGGATTAAGAGCGCTGCTTGAAGGAGCTCCAGGGACGGGCGCGAGCCACGGCTAAAAGCGCGGACCCCAGAGACGGGCATAAGATGCTAAGGCTGTTGCTGCCGCCACCAAGAAGCCTGTGTCCGAGCACAGGTCACTATCCACACCCCCCTTCCAGGGAGTCTGTGCAGCCCGCTACTGCCAGGGTCCCGGGATCCAGGGACAACTCCCCTGGGAGAACGCACGGTGTGCCTTAGGCTGGTGCAACGTCACGCCGGCCTCTGCCGCCACAGACCCGCCCCGCACTCCGTGCCCCTCCCTCCCCGCGGCCTGAGTGAGCCAGAGCCCCTGAATCAGCGGCTCCTTTAACCCCGTCCTGTCTGAGCGAAGAATAGATGCCCTCCGGCGACCTACACGCAGAGGCGGGGCCAAATACAAAGCTGAGCCCCTGGGAGCTGTGAGAACAAAGAAGAGAAAGGGAAATCTTTCCAGCAGCCTCAGAGGCAGCGGATTAAAGCTCCACAATCAACTTGATGTACCCTGCACTGTGGAATACCTGAATAGACAACGAATCATCCCAAATTGAGGAGGTGGACTTTAAGAGCAAGATTTATGATTTTTTCCCCTTTTCCTCTTTTTGTGACTGTGTATGTGTATGCTTCTGTGTGAGATTTTGTCTGTATAGCTTTGCTTCCACCATTTGTCCTAGGGTTCTATCCGTCCGTTTTTTGGTTTGTTTGTTTTGTTTTTCTTAATAATTATTTTTTTATTTTAATAACTTTATTATATTTTATCTTACTTTATTTTATTTTACTTTATCTTCGTTCTTTCTTTTTTTACTTCCTTCCCTCCTTCCTTCCTCCCTTCTTTCTTTCTTTCATTCTTTCTTTCTTTCTACTTCTACTAATTCTTTATTTCTACCTTTTATCCCTTTTATTCTGAGCCGTGTGGATGAAAGGCTCTTGGTGCTGCAGTCAGGAGTCAGTGCTGTGCCTCTGAGGTGGGAGAGCCAGCTTCAGGACTCCGGTCCACAAGAGACCTCCCAGCTCCACAAATATCAAATGGTGAAAATCTCCCAGAGATCTCCATCTCAACACCAGCACCCAGCTTCACTCAACGACCAGCAAGCTACAGTGCAGGACATCCTATGCAAAACAACTAGCAAGACAGGAACACAACCCCACACATTAGCAGAGAGGCTGCCTAAAATCATAATAAGTCCACAGACACCCCAAAACACACCACCAGACGTGGACCTGCCCACCAGAAAGATAAGATCCAGCCTCATCCACCAGAACACAGGCACTAGTCCCCTCCACCAGGAAGACTACACAACCCACTGAACCAACCTTAGCCACTGGGGACAGACACCAAAAACAACGGGAACTACAAACCTGCAGCCTGCGAAAAGGAGACCCCAAACACAGTAAGATAAGCAAAATGAGAAGACAGAAAATCACACAGCAGATGAAGGAGCAAGATAAAACCCACCAGACCTAACGAATGAAGATGAAATAGGCAGTGTACCTGAAAAACAATTCAGAATAATGATAGTACAGATGATACAAAATCTTGGAAATAGAATGGACAAAATGCAAGAAACATTTAACAAGGACCTAGAAGAACTAAAGATGAAACAAACAATGATGAACAACACAATAAATGAAATTAAAAATACTCTAGATGGGATCAATAGCAGAATAACTGAGGCAGAAGAACAGATCAGTGACCTGGAAGATAAAATAATGGAAATAACTACTGCAGAGCAGAATAAAGAAAAAAGAATGGAAAGAACTGAAGACAGTCTCAGAGACCTCTGGGACAACCTTAAACGCACCAACATTCGAATTATAGAGGTTCCAGAAGAAGAAGAGAAAAAGAAAGGGACTGAAAAAATATTTGAAGACACTATCGTTGAAAACTTCCCTAATATGGGAAAGGAAATAGTTAACTAAGTCCAGGAAGCACAGAGAGTCCCATACAGGATAAATCCAAGGAGAAATACGCCAAGACACATATTAATCAAACCATCAAAAATTAAATACAAAGAAAACATATTATAAGCATCAAGGGAAAAACAACAAATAACACACAAGGGAATCCCCATAAGGCTAACAGCTGATCTTTCAGCAGAAACTCTGCAAGCCAGAAGGGAATGACAGGACATATTTAAAGTGATGAAGGAGAAAAACCTGCAACCAAGATAACTCTATCCAGCGTGGATCTCATTCAGATTTGATGGAGAAATTAAAACCTTTACAGACAAGCAAAAGCTGAGAGAGTTCAGCACCACCAAACCAGCTTTACAACAACTGCTAAAGGAACTTCTCTAGGCAAGAAACACAAGAGAAGGAAAAGACCTACAGCAACAAACCCAAAACAATTAAGAAAATGGGAATAGGAACATACATATTGATAATTACCTTAAATGTAAATGGACTAAATGCTCCCACCAAAAGACACAGATTGGCTGAATGGCTACAAAAACAAGACCCATATATTTGCTGTCTACAAGAGACCCACTTCAGACCTAGAGACACATACAGACTGAAAGTAAGGGGATGGAAAAAGATATTTCATGCAAATGGAAACCAAAAGAAAGCTAGAGTAGCAATTCTCATATCAGACAAAATAGTCTTTAAAATAAAAACTATTAGAAGAGACAAAGAAGGACACTATGTAATGATCAAGGGATCAATCCAAGAAGAAGATATAACAATTGTAAATATTTATGCACCCAACATAGGAGCACCTCAATATATAAGGCAAATACTAACAGGCATAAAAGGGGAAATCGACAGTAACACAGTCATAGTAGGGGACTTTAACACCCCACTTTCACCAATGGACAGATCATCCAAAATGAAAATAAATAAGAAAACACAAGCTTTAAATGATACCTTAAACAAGATGGACTTAATTGATATTTATAGGACATTCCATCCATAAACAACAGAATGCACATTTTTCTCAAGTGCTCATGGAACATTCTCCAGGATAGATCATATCTTGGGTCACAAGTCAAGCCTTGGTAAATTTATGAAAATTGAAATTGTATCAAGTATCTTTTCCGACCACAACGCTATGAGACTAGATATCAGTTACAGGAAAAGATCTGTAAAAAATAAAAACACATGGAGGCTAAACAATACACTACATAATAAGGAAGTAATCACTGAAGAAATCAAAGAGGAAATTAAAAAGTACCTAGAAACAAATGACAATGGAGACACGATGACACAAAATCTATGGGATGCAGCAAAAGCAGTTCTAAGAGGGAAGTTTATAGCAATACAATCCTACCTTAAGCAACAAGAAACAGCTCGAATAAACAACCTAACCTTGCACCTAAAGCAATTAGAGAAAGAAGAACAAAAAAAAACCCAAAGTTAGCAGAAGGAAAGAAATCATAAAAATCAGATCAGAAATAAATGAAAAAGAAATGAAGGAAACGATAGCAAATATCAATAAAACTAAAAGCTGGTCCTTTGAGAAGATAAATAAAATTGATAAACCATTAGCCAGACTCATCAACAAAAAAAGAGAGAAGACTCAAATCAATAGAATTAGAAATGAAAAAGGAGAAGTAACAACTGACACTGCAGAAATACAAAAGATCATGAGAGATTACTACAAGCAACTCTATGCCAATAAAATGAACAACCTGGAAGAAATGGACAAATTCTTAGAAAAGCACAACCTGCCAAGACTGAATCAGGAAGAGATAGAAAATATGAACAGACCAATCACAAGCACTGAAATCGAAACTGTGATTAAAAATCTTCCAACAAGCAAAAGCCCAGGACCAGATGGCTTCACAGGCGAATTTTATCAAACATTTAGAGAAGAGATAACACCTATCCTTCTCAAACGCTTCCAAAATATAGCAGAGGGAGGAACACTCCCAAACTCATTCTTCGAGGCCACCATCACCTTGATACCAAAACCAGACAAGGATGTCACAAAGAAAGAAAACTACAGGCCAATATCACAGATGAACATAGATGCAAAAATCCTCAACAAAATACTAGCAAACAGAATCCAACAGCACATTAAAAGGATCATACACCATGATCAACTGGGGTTTATTCCAGGAATGCAAGGATTCTTCAATATATGCAAATCAATCAATGTGATACACCGTATTAACAAACTGAAGGAGAAATACCATATGATCATCTCAATAGATGCAGAGAAAGCTTTCGACAAAATTCAACACCCATTTATGGTAAAAACCCTGCAGAAAGTAGGCAAAGAGGGAACTTTCCTCAACATAATAAAGACCATATATGACAAACCAACAGCCAACATCATCCTCAATGGTGAAAAACAGAAAGCATTTCCACTAAGATCAGGAACAAGACAAGGTTGCCCACTCTCACCATTGTTATTCAACATAGTTTTGGAAGTTTTAGCCACAGCAATCAGAGGATAAAAAGGAAATAAAAAGAATCCAAATCGGAAAAGAAGAAGTAAAGCTGTCACTGTTTGCAGATGACATGATACTATACATAGAGAATCCTAAAGATGCCACCAGAAAAGCTAATCAATGAATTTGGTAAAGTAGCAGGATACAAAATTAATGCACAGAAATCTCTGGCATTCCTATACACTAATGATGAAAAATCTGAAAGTGAAATCAAGAAAACACTCCCATTTACCATTGCAACAAAAAGAATAAAATGTCCAGGAATAAACCTACCTAAGGAGACAAAAGACCTGTATGCAGAAAATTATAAGACACTGATGAAAGAAATTAAAGATGATACAAATAGACAGAGAGATATACCATGTTCTTGGATTGGAAGACTCAACATTGTGAAAATGACTCTACTACCCAAAGCAATCTACAGATTCAATGCAAACCCTATCAAACTACTACTGGCATTTTTCACAGAACTAGAACTAAAAATTTCACAATTTGTATGGAAACACAAAAGACCCCGAATAGCCAAAGCAATCTTGAGGACGTAAAACGGAGCTGGAGGAATCAGGCTCCCTGACTTCAGACTATACTACAAAGCTACAGTAATCAAGACAGTATGGTACTGGCATAACAACAGAAAGATAGATCAATGGAACAGGATAGAAAGCCCAGAGATAAACCCACGCACATATGGTCACCTTATCTTTGATAAAGGAGGCAGGAATGTACAGTGGAGAAAGGACAGCCTCTTCAATAGGTGGTGCTGGGAAAACTGGATAGGTACATGTAAAAGTATGAGATTAGATCACTCCCTAACACCATACACAAAAATAAACTCAAAATGGATAAAAGACCTAAATGTAAGGCCAGAAAGTATCAAACTCTTAGAGGAAAACATAGGCAGGACACTCTATGACATAAATCACAGCAAGATCCTTTCTGACCCACCTCCCAGAGAAATGGAAATAAAAACAAAAATAAACAAATGGGACCTAATGAAACTTCAAAGCTTTTATACAGCAAAGGAAACCATAAACAAGACCAAAAGACAACCCTCAGAATGGGAGAAAATATTTGCAAATGAAGCAACTGACAAAGGATTCATCTCCAAAATTTATAAGCAGCTCATGCAGCTCAATACCAAAAAAAACAAACAACCCAGTCCAAAAATGGGCAGAAGACCTAAATAGACATTTCTCCCAAGAAGATATACAGATTGCCAACAAACACATGAAAGGATGCTCAACATCACTAATCATTAGAGAAATGCAAATCAAAACTACAATGAGATGTCATCTCACACCAGTCAGAATGGCCATCATCAAAAAATCCAGAAACAATAAGTGCTGGAGAGGGTGTGGAGGAAAGGGAACCCTCTTGCACTGTTGGTGGGAATGTAAATTGATACAGCCACTGTGGAGAACAGTATGGAGGTTCCTTAAAAACCTACAAATAGAACTACCATATGACCCAGGAATCCCACTACTGGGCATATACCCTGAGGAAACCATAATTCAAAAAGAGTCATGTACCAAAATGTTCATTGCAGCTCTATTTACAATAGCCTGGAGATGGAAACAACTTAATTGTCCATCATCGGATGAATGGATAAAGAAGATGTGGCACATATATACAATGGAATATTACTCAGCCATAAAAAGAAACGAAACTGAGCTATTTTTAATGAGGTGGATAGACCTAGAGTCTGTCATACAGAGTGAAGTCAGAAAGAGAAAGACAAATACCGTATGCTAACACATATATATGGAATTTAAGGGAAAAAAATGTCATGAAGAACCTAGGGGTAAGACAGGAATAAAGACACAGACCTAGTAGAGAATGGACCTGATGATATGGGGAGGGGGAAAGGTAAGCTGTGACAAAGCGAGAGAGAGGCATGGACATATATACACTACCGAACGTAAGGTAGATAGCTAGTGGGAAGCAGCCGCATAGCACAGGGAGATCAGCTGGGTGCTTTGTGACCGCCTGGAGGGGTGGGATAGGGAGGGTGTGAGGGAGGGAGACACAAGAGGGAAGAGATATGGGAACATATGTATATGTATAACTGATTCACTTTGTTATAAAGCAGAAACTAACACACCATTGTAAAGCAATTATACTCCAAAAAAGATGTTAAAAAAAAAAAGAAAGAAAAAAAAATAGTGTCAAAGGAGGAATTCTAAATGATACCAATATGCAAAAATTCAGAGTGACTACAATGTACACATTGAAGCAGCACAAATGCAGTGTCTTGACAATACACACATTGTCAGAGGATGAGAAAAGACAGTGAGTTTACAAAGAGATTTGTTAACAAAATACAAAGAGAAACATACTTTCATATGATGGCTGAATACATGATGAAGTGAGTCATGTGATGATTGAGTACAACATGTTTTTTTCCAAATTGTGATAGTTCATTAATAGTTATTAATGAACAAATTAACCCAGATTGTATATTCAAGTCAAAATCAATAATATCCACCCTCAAACACTGATCTATTTACATGATAAGCTTTGTTGTCAATCAAAATCTGGGTCTTGCAAACTTAGAAAGAGAGGAATGTCAGACAAGAGGTAGCAAAATCTCAGAAGGTGCTACCTTAAATAGGGCTACCGAGAGACATAAAATCAGACAGAAAAGGAGGAATTGGAGAGGGACAGCAAGACAGAGATACAGAAAGACAGAAAAAGTTCCACTCTGACTAACTGATCTTGGGGGACAAGGGCAGGATCAAAGCTTCCAATATATTAAGCCTGAAGTAATAATGGTCCCTGAGTTATATACATATTTTTCCAGGTCATCTATTATCACATAGTTTCACAGAATCATCACCTATAAGAAGGGAGGAATCTATTTTCCAATCACCTCTGTGAGAGGAAAATATATAATCCCCTACTTTTCAACCTTTATTTGTGGCTTTACTAGCTAAAATAGCATTTGACGTTATTTGAGCTTGAGCACTTTACAATATAGACAAGAGGAGAATACAGTTCTAGGATTTCCCTAGGCAATCTGGATACAAATCAACTAAGTCATTTTTTAAAGTTAATTAAAAATAAAGAAATCCACAAGATGAAAGACATCACTTAAAATTGGTTAGGGCTACAGAACAATAAAATAAGATGGACTGAGTAATTTTCTGTATTTAGGAACATCATTTTTTCTTTATAGACATATATTTTAGTTCTTCCCACTTTTAAAAAGTTCAAGGTTTTGTTTTTTTATGTGAATTTTAAACTTTTTTACATGCTTACTTATTTATTTAATAGAAATCTGATCAATTCTATATGTGTAAATAGTTGTCCACTCCAATTTCTTTCCTTCAAATTTAGAATCAGTCTTTATATATTCAGATATTCTTCAGCATGGTAGGTAGGGTACAGTTTTATAAATTAAATTAGAGCTTCTTGATCCTTGTTGCATACCAAATCTCTAAGTGCCTTTCAAAATATGCTCATGTCCAGGCCTCATTCTTGATCAATTGTTATAAAATATCTGGGGGAAGAGTTTGGACATAAGTATTTTGGAAAAAAATTTGAGTTGTTTTTTATGTGCAATGATTAATGTAAATCTTCAAGGCCAACACCACCTATATGCATTGTCATCCATGACAAAGTACTTTTTGGCTTATGCATACCCTTATATCTTGGTTTAAATAACAGATATAACGAAGCTTGCCTCAACAGGTGTCCTATAATGAAATCCAAATACTGCTAGAAAAATAGTAGAATGCAGAGACCTGACATGATGGAAACTGGGATGATATGTCTGAGAATCTTGAACCCAGGAGTCTCTTTTTAACCCGTGGAATACTTTTCCACTTGCTAGAGGAGAACAGCCTCCTTTTTCCTAGAAAATAAGTAAAGACCGTACATGAGTCGAACACCTTACCAAAAGATGCTTGTTATTTTCTTAAACCACCCTAGCTCCCTTCAGAGCTTCCAGGCAATATTTAGCATTACAGCAGAGCAGGAAAATGATTTCCCTACTAGGGGAAAAAAAACAGTTTAGTCAACAAATTATTGCATGTTTTTGTTAATATATATGCAGTCAGAAACTAGGAGGAAATGAGAAGATAATAAGACTGAGTAGTGGAGAGCTTATAGACATGGTAATACTGTTTTATATCTCAGAATTTAACCTGAAGTTGAGCTTAACACAATGTAAGAAAGGCTTCTTCAAGCTTAAAGATGATGGTAATGTTCAGTAAATGACATGAGATTGTAGATCTGCTTTGGCAGAGAATTGAGGAAGGTGTCAGAAGAGTCAAGATGGTGGGTAAATTAAAATAAATGTGTTACACAAGAACAGAAAATCCATAATGGGACTATGATCACCAGAAGAGCCCCAAACGTGTTTCCTTCACTAAGGCAGTAAAGAGTGCACCAGTGAAAGGGGCATGGTCATCGCTGAGAAACCCAGTGCAGCTTGTCTTTTCATACTAGGGTTGACAGTTGATGGTACTGCCACATTATTGGGTCCTTAATGTGAATAAGGATGATAGATTCTTGGAATAGTTAGAGGCCCAGTGTAAAAGGCATGTAAATATCAGAGGCAACATGGCTATAACTACCATAACAGGAAACAAAGCCAGAATAGTTCTTTGGCTGAAGACTTCTTTGGTATTTACTAATAAAACATCATGTTCCTAGATGTGAGATAGATGGGAAGCAGAATACAATATTTCATGATTTATAGAACAAAGAAAATCAAGAGTTGGCAAGCAAAAGTTTGATGTTATCCAAATAAAATATGAAAACCATTCATCTAGCTTCCAGATCTGAGTCACTTCTCATACTCAGTGCTCATCAATTGAAAGGAGTCTAGAATCTCTTGAGAAAGGATTCTGTAAAGCTGTGGCAAATATAAACAATAGCACATTCAGTCTTTATTTTCAAAGGGACTGGTAGTAATTGCATGCAGGAGAAGAAGAATACCAAGATCTTTTGAGGTCTACTGAATACAATAGACTGACTGATAGTAAGAGAACTGAAATGTCATTATAGTCTTCAGGTTAGAGTGTGGCTTATGGAGACAGATAATAAATGGAATTCTGACCTTACAATATTACTAATTGGTCTGTGGACCTATACTGTGGACATTTTTCTGGTTCCTGGATTCAAAATTGGGAGAGATATACTTACTGGATGACATATACCCCAGGTTAGTCCTCAGGTATGGTACTAGAAATGGTCAAAGGAAGTCCATAAAACTTGCCCTTGCTCAGGAAAAATATTGTCACAAACTATATGGTATCCAGATGAAATTGCAGATATATACTGAAATTCTAAAGATTTATAGGTTTCTGGGGTAGTGATCCCCTTCACACACTCTTTCAATACAACTGTACCTCTGCTGCAAAATGAGCTGGACTGAGGAGAATGACAATAGCCCACCATAAACTTGACCATGAGGTAGCTCTAATCACAGCTGTTGAGTGGATATGTCATTTTTTTTGGATCAAAACAACACAGTCTCTGATACTTGACATGTGACCAATAATCGGGTGAATGTGCTCTGTTTAATCCCCATGAACAACAACAACAAAAATAATCAAAGAAGTTTGCATTTACCTTCACATGGGAAGGAGAGCAATATACATTCACTGACCACCGCCAACCCATGTGGGCTTATCTGCTCTCGTGCTCAGTATACTCTCAAAGACATTAATTATCTTGGTATGTTATACCTGTTATTAGACTTTAAAGCACTTAGTTCCTTTAATAAAATTTAAAAATATTTTAATGATTTCTTAGCCCAACTGTTGTCCTTTGAGAATTTACAACATAAAGCATACGTATTTCTACAAAGACAAATGAATAACAGAGCATAACTATCTTCTAAGCATAACCCTACTCAACATTTCCTCATCGTCTTACTCATTACCATCCTAGCGCAAACCACTTTCCTCTCTTCCCCAGATGAATAAAATACCTCCAACTAATTTGAACATTTGAAGTCAAACTTTCAGACAGGTGCCAGAGTGATCTTTGCAAAAGGAAAATTAAAATACAACATTCAGGACCTCCCTGGTGGTGCAGTGGTTAAGAATCTGCCTGCCAATGCAAGGGACACGGGTTCGAGCCCTGGTCCGGGAAGATCCCACACGCTGCGCAGAGCAACTAAGCCCGTGCGTCACAACTACTGAGCCTGTGCTCTAGAGCCCGCAAGCCACAACTACTGAGCCCGCAAGCCTAGAGCCCGTGCTCTGCAACAAGAGAAGCCACTGCAATGAGAAGACTGCTCATCGCAAGGAAGAATAGCCCCGCTTGCCGCGACTAGAGAAAGCCCGCGGGCAGCAACGAAGACACAATACAGCCAAAATAAATAAATAAATTAAATTAAATTAAATACAGCATTCATCTACTCAAAACCTTCAATCATTCTCCATCCTCCTTAGAATAAAATTTAAATAATTCACCATGGTCCTGATGTCCACCTTCACTGAACTCTTCTACTACTTCCTACTTCTCTAACTTATCTCTTACTACTCTCTCCTGATTTAGCCTTATTTAGCCACGTTCTTAATTCTTTCAAAAATAAATCAAACTTGTTCCAATCTCAGGGGTATTGTGCTTACTGTTCTCCTTGCCTGGAAATTTTTGCCCTAGATTTTTCATGACTTATTCAATTATTTTTTTCAGGCCCCTGTTCATATGTCATCTCCACAAATAGACCCTTCCTGGCCCTATCTATATTATCCACAACCTTTTCTTTTCATATATTCCATCACTTTTTATCCTCTTACCCTGCTGTTGAAGTGATATATACATATATATATATATATATATATATAATATTTGTTTATTTTAAAAGAATATAATCCACCTTCTAGAATATGAGTTCCATGAAGGTATGAAGGTATTGTTGATTTTGCAGTTCATCACTGTATCTCTAGGGCCCAAGGTAATGCCTAGAGCAAAGTAGGTGCTCAATAAACATTTTTTTGAATAAATAAAAGAATTAAGGTTATTCTGTAACAAAGTGAACACAGTAGACTTAAAAACTTACATAGACTCATATTCAACATAAACTTAGACAAAAATAAACATGATCCATTTATGTTTCCCATGATATTTTGTTCTTGTCTACAAAAAATCCTTTGGCTAGTATGAAGATTAGGATTTCAGGATGGAAGTTACCCCTTTTCCCTTCTGAGATCCTTGTTGAGGAGGAAAAATACAAGAATTATTGATGTAACTTGGACCAAAGCATGAGTCATTAAAGAGCATTGTAAAATCTCTAACCTAGGACTCTGAGAAAAACTACATTGGAGAATATGGCTTGGTTAAGAGGCTAAGGTGGAGTTCTCATACCTATAGCTCTGACTCTATGGGTTGAGACCCACATTCCTAGGTGGTTTTTTTGTTTTGTTATTCATTTATTTGGCTGTGCCAGGTCTTACTTGCGGCACCTGGGATATTCGTTGCTGCGTGCAGGATCTTTAGTTGCATCGTGTGGGATCTTTAGTTGTGGCAGGCAGGCTCTTAGTTGCAGCATGCAGAATCTAGTTCCCTGACCAAGGATCAAACCCAGGCCTCCTTCATTGGGAGCATGGAGTCTTAACCCCTGGACCACCAGGGAAATCCCCGTAACTGTTTTTAAATGATCATTGTGTTGCTAGAGCAAAGTTGATACACACACCTCACGTACCCAATAACCAGCGTATTGAAGGAGACTGTCAGTTTCTGCCAAAGTAAGCCATGTCAATTTCAAACATTTCATTCTCTCTTCAAACATGTAACATACCCCAACTCCAAACTTACTTTCAGAAGATGACTTCACTTCTTAAGTTATAGAGAAATAGAATCCATATGACAGAAACTCTCTCAAAATCTTTTACCAGGTCTGTAACTTTCCCCATATCTATATACATTTTCTACGCCTACCTCCTTCTTAAAGTAGACAAAGTGTTCTTTCTCAAGTAAATGACTCAGGTTGTGATTTGACTCTCTCTCCATTTGGTTTCCCAAAGAGACATACTTCACCATTTAACTGGTCTGTGTTTTATATAATATTTTCAGTCATTTCCGCTAGATCTTTCCCAAATTCAATATGTTCAATTCTATTCAATATTTTAAAAAATAAATTATTTTACTCACATATTCCTTCTTACAAACTCCATTCCATCTTTTTTTTTTCCTCCTTAACAGTCAAGCTCCTAAACAATTAATTTTATTCACTGTCTCTATTTCCTTCTCCTTATTCCTCCACATACTCTAATCTGGTTTAAACCCCTTTCCCTCCATCAAAGGAGATCTTGTTAAAGGAACTGAACCCTATAGACTTCTGTCAGTCCTAAATCTCAGAAAACTCACCACTGGTTTTCCTCTCTCTTCTGCTTACAGCAGCCATCTTTTATTTTTCTTCTGTAATACCAGTTGTCTTGATTTTTCTCCATTCTGGATCTTTCTTCTTCATCTTCTTTTCAGGCTCATCTTTCTCTATCTAATCAATAAATATTGCAGCTTCTCAGATCTCAGTCCTAGGCCATCATCTCATGCTCCAGTCTTTCTCCCATATGATTTCAGCTACCCTCATGATTTCAATTGTCCTGTTTAATGGTAACTCCGAAATGTATACCTCTAGCACGGAGTTGTTCTCTAAGTTCCATATACCTATATCCAGCTGCTTATTCAACACCTCCACTCTGGTAAGATGCTTAACTAAACATGTTCAAAACCAAAGCCATAATATTTTTACCCCCAAAATCAAATCCACTACTACAGTTTTCTTTCAGTAAATCACCGTAACTACTATTCAGCAAGCCAAATATCTAGCAGCGCATCTCAGTCTATCTCATTCCCCGTAGAAGTCTGGTCAATTTTACCTCCAAATTACTCTCAAATCTGTACTCATCTATTTCCACTGCTCTTACCCTAATTGAAGTCACCCACACACCTCTCACCCAGAAAACTGCAGAAACCTCTTAACTCATCTCCCCACATCCATTTTTTCCTCCTTTCAATTTGTTTTTCATGTTGCACCCAAGCGATCTTTTCAAAATAAAAACCTAACCATGTTTCTCATTACTAAAACCTGTTTTCAAAGACTTCCTCTTACTCTTAGGGTAAAAATCAAAGTACTTAACATCCCCTCTACCTACTTCTGTAACTTCATCTTGTGCCTATAAGCCCCTTGCCGTTTATGTTTCAAAACCTCAGGCTTTCTACTTTTCAAGTGCACCATTATCCCTGTTGTTTCACAGATATCTCCTCCCACTTCACCTAGTCAGCTTCAACTCATCCTTTCTACTTATATCACTTGTCCCTTCTCAGGAAAACCTACTCTGGTACTAGCACCCTATATCAGGCATAGTATATGGTAAGCACTCAATAGATATTTGTTGCATAAATATATAAATAATACATAGACATACCAGATAACAGGAAACAAAACTATCTGCCAAACCTGAGGCAGAAATGAAAGAAAAAAAGCAAGGTGACATTTCCTGAAAACGCTTAGGTACAAGGATCCCACCATTAACACAGTAGTCCAATAAAAATCAGTCTCGGACCAATTACATACTGCTCTCTCAGAGAGGATTAAGTATGAGCTTGGAGCTAAATTTTTGCAGTTTCCTTCTTTTTTAGGATGAGGTAAATTTTTGAGTGGAATGCACATTCTTCTCTTTAATAATAACTATTATGATGACAATTCTCATCTGTTAGGGTGTTCTTGCCTGAAAGTTACCCCCAAAACCCAACTAAAATAGTCTAAAATGTAGAAATAATTATTTCACAAAGCAAAAATTAGGGAATTTTCACAGTTAATATAGTGGTTTTGAAATATCATCGAGCCCTGGAATTGTTCTATCTTTCATTCGGTCCTATTCAGGGAGTTAGCTTTTTGCCTCATGAGATGGCACCAGGAAAAACAAGACAAATATATTTATACAATAATATTAAAGGTTGAAAAAAGAAAACTCTTGCTTTTTGCTCTTACTTAAGGAGCAAGAAAGAACTTTCCAAGAAATCCCTCCACCACTTAGCAGACAACCCCCTCAGGCTTACTGATCAAAATCATGTCGCGGGTCCATTGCTGAACCAATCTCCAGAGAGAGAACAGGATCATTACAATTGGCTAGGACTAATAGAGCTTCACTCCTAGGGCTGGAGAAAGGTCCTGAAGCACATGGACTGCTGTCAACTGAGCAAAATGAACACTCTCTTATCCAGGAAGGGGGAGATTGACAGCGAACTCTGCCTGCCCCCCTGTCATTTAGTGAGGAACCCCTATGAACCCGTTATTCTACTGCATTTAATGTGCATCTTTTATAATCCTAACAACAACCCAACAAGACTGGTATGATTTTTACAGATGAAGATATTGAGACTTAAAGGTTGAGCTCTAGTACACTAGGTTATATTATTAATGATGTGGGCAAGATTTAAATGCAGGCCTGACTGACTTAAAAATCTGTTGTAAGGAACAGCACGATGATGATTACTCACATGTCTGCTGAAAGCATATTATCTACACATCGAGGTTCCAATAATAAAATTCTACTTGCTGTTCACTAAAATATTCTATTTCAAATACTCCATGTTTACTATTCAATAATCAATGTCTCCTAAAGTTTCTGACACAAAGATAGGTGCTCATAAATATATGTTAAATTTTTATATTAGACATATAAAACTAGGTTGTTTACTTTAAAACTTAGGCAAATTACTTAACCTCTCTGTGTCTTAGTGTCCTTATCTATAAAAAGGTTTAATAATAGTAGCTTCCAGTTCATAGGTTTATTGTGAAAAATAAAGGAGCCTGGTACAGAGTAAGTGCTCAATGTACATTAACTAATATCATTCCCAATTCAAAACTGATGCCTAATCAGTATTAACAATAGAAAAAAACAATTAAAACAAAATAAAACCAGAATTACCTCTTTTTTTTTTTTTACTTTGATGACTTTTCAAATGTGTTCTTTGAGATATGTAACCAATTTTTATTTATAACAACCTTTTATAGGTTTAATATAATAGTGACATTTAAATGGCCCATAGTCTTTTTCCAGGTTTATTGAGATATTATTGACACATAGCGTAAGTAAATTTAAGATGTGAAGTGTGATGTGATGCATGTATATATGGCAAAATGATTACCACAATAAGGTTAACACCTCTAACTCCTCACATAATTACCATTTTGTGTGTGTGTGTGTGTATGTGTGTGTGTGGCGATAACATTTAAGTTCTACTCTCTTAAGTTTCAAGTATATAATACAGTACTGTTAATTATAGTCACCATGTTGTAATTAGATCCCCAGAAATAACTGGAAGTTTGTACCGTTCCACCAACATCTTTCCATTTCCACCCCACACCAAGCCCCTAGCAACCACTATTCTACCCTCTATTTATTTGTGATTTCCGCTTTTTAGATTCTGCATATAAGTGATATCATACAGTATTTGTCTTTCTCTGTATTATTTCAGTTCCCATAATACCCTCAAGGTCGATCCATGATGTCACAAAAGGCAGGACTTCCTTCTTTTTGATGGCTGAATGATATTCACATTTTCTCTATCCTTTTAGATGACATGTCGGTAGTTTCCCTATCTTGGCTATTGTGAATAATGTTGCACTGAACATGGGGTCGCAGACGTCTCTTCAAGATAGTGTTTTCATTTCCTTCAGCTATATGCTCAGAAGTGGACTTGGTGGACTATATGGCAGGAGTCAGCCTGGTGCTGGGCAGCCAGCTCTGGGGCTCAGGGTAATGTCTGGCACTCACCTCACTCTTCCTCTCTGGATGGTATCTCTCTCCTCGCTGGCTGCTGGGGCTTGGGAGAGAGGTAACGTGAGTCGTGTGAATCTGTCTTTCCTACCATCTTCATTGTATCCTTTCATATTTCTGTGCTTCCCCCAGGTGCTGTAATCCCTTGCCTGGAATCCTTGGCTCTGGTGAAGGTATTTTCTTGAGCAGATAGTTACTCAAACTGATGTTTCTGGCAGGGGTGAGGGGAACTTTGGAGGGATGGGGACAGGTAAATGAGTGGTAGAAATTCCTACCCCACCAGTTTTTAGCCCACACTTTTAAATAGTCTTCGTTTTGAAAGCTGAGAACTAAGGTAGCAGCTAGAACACAAACTACTTCCCACTGCCTAACCAAACTCTAACACTTTATTCAATTCAAGATATATTCAATTTCAAAAGCTTTTTTTAATATGACAAGAATTTTGAAGTGAGATCTTGCTTTTCATCAAGCTTGTCTCTTCACCATGAAGTTTTAGCTTATTCATTCTAACTCCATATTCCTTTTAGTCTCGGTTTTCAACCTGTGAATTTGTCTTACTTTATCCAGTTCTGAGTGGGCAATAACCTGGTTTATCAGGTTTACCGAATTGAAAAATCAATAAAATACACAGTGGTAAATCTTCCCAGACAGGATAAATTCATAAACCATCATAGACTCTCTGCCCCATGAGACAACCCCAGCACAGGTCAGTAATAAGAACCACTTATACCTGAATGCAATAAAGACATTTTTACTGACCCTACACAGCTCAAGGCCCTTCTATTTCTTCCACTATAAGTAAGGGTAAAAACCCTAGTCAGATAAGTTCATAGCAATTGAGAATTTCAACACATCTTAGAAATAATTTATTCCAGCCCTTTCATTTCATAGATAAGTAAACAGTATCCAAGAAATTAAGCCACTTGTTTAGTTCTGCCAAATAATTAGTGATAGAAATGGAATCAGACTGCAAGTCTCTCAGTTTCTGGGCAAGCACGTTTTACTTTTCTGGGTTTCCTCTCCACAAAAACCTCTTTTATAATAAATAAATAAATGACAAATTTGTTTTTTTTTTTAATTTATACTTACTTGTGTGTTTTTTCTTGACTTGTACATATATTTTTCATACATTCACAACAATTCCCTCACCACTGATAAAAAGCTTCACTTGCCATGGAATTATCTTATTAATTGCTCTTCAAATAACTCCTCTAAAATTGCTGTAAAGCCATTTCTGCTATGAGAAGGTGTATACCTCTGACTATAAAATAGTTGTTTTTATTCATTTATTTGACATTATTGGGAACCTACTCCATGCTACATGCTGCAATTGGTGCTTGGTGTTCAGATAGAAACAGAGAAGTGGTGTTCACCCTTATAGTAATGTAGGTCAAGTGAGGGAAACAGATAGATACTAAAATAATTATCATAAAAATAAATACATGTAATAAAGAGTCTGACTCCATTTTTTTTTTTTTTTTTTTTTTAGCGGTACGCAGGCTTCTCACAGTTGTGGCCTCTCCCGTTGCGGAGCACAGGCTCTGGACGCGCAGGCCCAGAGGCCATGGCTCATGGGCCCGCCTCTCCTCAGCATGTGGAATCCTCCCGGACCGGGGCACGAACCCATGTCCCCTGCATCAGCAGGCAGACTTCCTCTTCCCTTTATGTCCCACATCTGGGCAAGCAGATACGAAAGCTCCAGTATTTTCTCCTTTCTTTGGTGCCAGTGTGTGTGTGTGTGTGTGTGTGTGTATATATACACACACACACACACACATATATATGTACATATATATGAACCAGTGAAAAATATATACATATATACATGTATATGACTCTGTAGAGGCATCTATATTATTTATATAGTATATACATGAAAAGTGTCAAAAAGAGAAATGGATTTTATTTTTAGCAACCACTCAATTATTATTCCAGAATGTTTACTGAGTACCTTTTATGTGCTAGAGACAGTACTAGATATTTGCAATTAAACAATAAACAAGACAGATGTTGTCCCTACGCTTACACCCTTTCCCACACATTTTCCCCAGATTTCCACTTGTATAAATTAGAAAACTCAAGTAGTTCTTTTGGAGTGTAGCTACCTTTTCATGGGTCACACTCTACCTCACCACCTAGGGCCTGTTGGGACTCGAGTCTAGTTATAGGTCTAGAAGCAAAGAGGGACAGTGAGGGTGGGTTCTGAGGAGAATCTGCATTGTCTTGAATGGCAACTGCCTCAGGGAGGCCATTACGTTCCCTCAGGCAATGAAGAATTAATCCCCTCAGACAGAGGTGGAAAGATGCAAACCACTGGGGTAAGGTTACCCCTTGCCATTGAGGATGGGGAGACCTCTCCCACTGGCACAGAAGACTAATCATAATTTAGGGCTCAGCTTCATGAGAGTCTTCCCACAGATCCCCAACACAACTTGAAGAATCCCATTTTTTTCTCAATCAATGCCCTAATTTTAACAGGAGGCGCCCTAGGAGGCTGGCAGCTCAACTTGAATTTCAGCAATTTCAGCCCTGTGGTTGTAGGAGGTAAGGGTCTCCTTCAGAGCACTCATGGAAGCTCTTAGGTCATTTCTGTGGCTTGAGTTGGGAAGTCAAATACCTGAACCCATTCTTTTGTTTCACCACTTTGTCAAGTGGCATTAGTAGCAACCAACTAATGTCACTATATTACTCAGTTTTCTAAAATGCTCAAAAGTATCATATATGGAGTTACTTAGCTCCTTGCTTCTTATAAGTGGTTGATTAGGAATAACTAAAGCAGATATTTTGCATATCTCTAAAGAATTCAAGCCAAGGACTCTCAGTGCTCTCTACTACTGGAGATAGAGTCATTAGCATCATCAGATTAGAGAGCCAATATATCATACTATTACTGAATGTCGTACTCTTTGTGGGTATACTAGATTCCTCCATGTGTCTTCAAAATATTCTTATTTATAACAGAGTCAATAAAATTTTCCAAACCTATTTCACAAGGTCATCAGGAAGTCTTTCTTTCTTTTCTTTCTTTCTTTCTTTCTTTCTTTCTTTCTTTCTTTCTTTCTTTCTTTCTTTCTTTCTTTCTTTCTTTTGGGCTGTGTTGGGTCTTCATTGCTGCATGTGGGCTTTCTCTAGTTGCAGCGAGAGAGGGCTACACTTTGTTGCAGTGCACGGGCTTCTCATTGCAGTGGCTTCTCTTTGTTGTGGATCATGGGCTCTAGGGGTGCGGGCTTCAGTAGTTTTGACACGCAGGCTCAGTAGTTGTGGCTCACAGGCTCTAGAGAGCAGGCTCAGTAGTTGTGGCTCACGGGCCTAGTTGCTCCGCAGCATGTGGGATCTTCCCAGACCAGGGATCAAACCCGTGTCCCCTGCATTGGCAGGCAGATTCTCAACCACTACCTCATGAGGGAAGTCCCAAGAAGTATTTAAATACAGTAAAACTATAGACAATCAAAGGGCATGATAAGAAGTTTGATAAAAATGTTAAACTCTGTTTTCTTTTGAATCAACAAAGATTTGTACAATTGTTTGCTGTATTGTTTACTTTGCTGGTCCAGTGAATTTGGCAGAGAAACAGTAAACAAGATATTTTTTATTCATCTATTTATCAAGATAGTAATAAATTCCCTTATTGCTTCAGGATGTAAAGCATGTTTCCTGTGAAGGATTCATTAACAAACATGTATGCTTTTCTGCTCTATTGACAAGCTTTTAAACATAAAGTAAGAATTGTCCTCTAAAATTTATATTTTGATTTGACAGAGAAAAATAAGCTATTTCAGGTTAAAATTTAAACTTATTTTCAATGATGTTAAGGTCAGCACACATATCCGTCTAAATGACACTGTGCTTGTCCATTAGGGTAAGTAGGAATAAAACATAATATCATATGCAAGTATTCACAATTAAATCATATATATTTTATATAGATGAGCACAGTTTGAAACAGCATAATAAAGGAAAGATAGATAAAAGATGGTAAAAATTATTTGTCTACAATAATACTATGAGTTTTATTTTCCATTAATTTTTCATGTTGAATAGGAAAGTGTTTTAAAGATTTTAAGTTTGTTAAAAAAAGCAAGTCAATACAAGAAAACAATCTTAATGTAAACCCCAGTTTGGCAATATAGATAATAAAAATATAAATAAGTATATAAACAAAGTATAATATAAACCCCATAAAAATTTAACATCATACAAATTTATCATATAGAGTCTGTTTTATACCAAAAAAATTTAATGATTGGAAATTGAATAAACATGAATTTGAATCCATCAGGACATATAGTTAAACATCCCTTGGGCAGAACAATAAACTTTTCTTAACTTTATTTATTTTCATCATCCATACAGTAATATTAATCACTCCAACCTTAAAAGATTGGTGATTAAAATACATAATATATATCAAACACCTGATTGGTAGTAGTTGCAACAAGCATGGTTCCTTTTCATTAATGAGGATAGAGCATGAATCAAATATTTTAAAGTAGAGAATCCATTCTCTCTTGTATTCATAGTCATTCATTCTTTTTATCATCCATTCATGTACTTATTTATTTATTCACAGGTGTTTATAGAGTGCCTATTATGTGTCAAATCCTGTTAAAGACACTGTGGAACCCTGCAGTGTAGAAATGCATTCAATATAAAATTTGTTGACATATCCTAACATGCCCTAAAATCACATTGTGGTAACCCTCTAGAACTAGAAAAGAGGAGGAAAAAGAATAAAATTATTCAGATGAATATATGATTTTAATAAATGAGGTTTATATAACATGTTTTTAAAAAAATATTTGTCTCCAAAAGATATCAAAGCTCTTTAAAATATAATAACATAGTACAAATAATTTTAGTGGTGTGGAAAATGCATAATATCAGCTGAAACTATTAAGGAAACTACAGAAGCAACACAACATTATATATTTTAATATATTTCTGTATAAAATTTAGTATAGATTCAGCCACAAATTGTAGAAACCTCAACTCAAACTATCTTAAATTATAAGGAAATTAATTATTTTACATAAGAGGAAATCCAGAAATATGGCAGCCTTCTAATTTGTTTGACATACTGGATTAACAATGCGATCGAAGAATGTAGTTATTTACATTTTTTGACTCTGTCATTCAGCCAGTTTTTATCTGTTGACTGTCAGCAGACCTCTGCACTACCTTTGTATTCCACTCTGTGTTGCAGGGGCCTGGAGGCCTCAAACTACATTTCTAAGGTACCTATGTCAATTGGAGACACTGATGGGAGATTGTAAAATGGGAAGAGAAGGAAATTTAGGTGTCTTCTGATGTTGCTTTTTGCTGTAGCAACATCCTTGGGTATGCTTTGAAGACAACTGACCAGTGCAGAGAATTCCGGACTTTATTGGCATTTGTGGGGTTTCCAGCAGTGAGGTCAAGAGCACAGGCTCTTGTGTTACTGCTCTGTGGCGCTAGCACTGCCTTCAGCAAACGGCTGGGAAGTGTAAGGTCGAGGGCTTCAGCCAAAGGGTGAGAGCGGCATTCTCATATGCGTTCCCACTTTCTTCTTCCTTTTGCTCCTCGAGCCTTGCTATTTCTTTCTTTGCTATTCCAGTCTTTCCAATGACTTGTTAATTAATTTCCTGCATTCAATCCTCCTCTGTTGGAACACCTTAAGTCACTTCCGTTTTCTTGGAACACCTTGAGTCACTTCCGTTTTCTTGACTGGACTCTGATTCATAGAGCCAACTTCAGTGATGACTTTGTCCTTAGGCTGCAGCAAGATGACGAGAGCAGTCCCAGGCATCACTCCGGATATAACAATCTTCACAGTTAAAAAAAAAAAAAATAGCTCTTCCTGCAGCTCTCTTAGGATCTTGGGAGTGAGGAACTTTTTCCCAGAATATTCATACCAGATGGCCCTTCATGACACACTGGACCGTACTGAGTCTCAAGCTGTGTGAGAGTAAATTATGCTTCATATAACAGACCCAAAATACATAATATGTCTCTAGAGGCAGATTTTTTTCTCTCTCTCACTTATGCATTCAGATGTGGACAGTTCAAGAGTAGTACAGTGGCTCTGATGTTGTACAAGACAGACTCTAGTTCAGCTTCTCACTTCACTGTGCCTAGGATGTGGCTCTAATCCTCATAATCTGAGATGACACTCCAGCCTTCATAACCATATTGCACCAGGATAGAGAAAGTGGAGAGGAAAAGCATCACCCTCACTTTAAGGACACATCCCAGAACTTGCACAAGTCATTTCTGCTTATGTGCTGTTGGCCAGAACATAGGAAAAGATCTTTATTATGAGTATTTTTGCACCTGGGTAAAAATAGGAAATTCTATTAAGGTATGAGAAGAGAACAGATATTGTGGGAAAACTGTTAGTCTCAGCCAGTCTTCCTCTTTAGCCATTCAAATATCAATATGCATCCTTCTTTCTACCAAAAAGAACAGTTTCACTCTTTTCCTGAGAGAAACAAGCACCAAGCCCTATGACGGTAGTGTATTCACCAAGAAATCCAGGATCCCTTCGTGATTCAGTCATCTCCACAAAGTGCAAATGTAACTCCTCATGGGCCAGTAATCTGTAAACTAAAGCTATCTGCTGCCAAAACAAATAATACACAGTAAAAGTTCACATTTGGAAAAGTTCCACAGTAATTTTAACCCTGCTGGGCAGTGATAACAAACATGCTCTCCTCTGTAAGTAGAATCAATTCCTTCATTGACTCCTTTCTCTGCAAAGAACTTTTTGTTCATTATCCTCCATAGTCCTACTTGATATCAACTTTAAAGAGAAGGGTATCCTAAAGACTTTCATGGGCCATTTCCTGCTGGTGCAAGTTTAGGGACCAGACAGTATTGCAAGTCAGGCTTGGGGGTTCTTTGTGAAACAAGCCCATCAAAAACTCGGTAGAGTTGAGGTTTGTTTCCCGCCAGCCCCATGTGTGAGTTACCACTGCCAAAGTTTTCATCTAGTTATAACTATTCAGCTTCACAGCTGTGGTTGTGCACTGACTGATCTCTGTCTGGTGCTCATTCCATACTATCTCAACTCTCGGGGAGCCCTCTCAGGGTATGGGTTTGGGTGGTGTTTTAGATGAGGTCACCCTTATACTTAACACAAAGCCCACAAGATTCTTCTGTGTGCCAGTCGTTTATTTGGGAGGTCTGTTGGCAAGGAGCAGACATGAGGGATTGGAGACTGAACGGGGGAGAAAAGAAAGTGGCCTCACTAGAGGCAAGGCCGATAACTGGTTTTATGTGTGACTTTCTAAAGAACCTCATGAAATGATTCTCAAAACTTTTCAGTCTGAGGAGACATGGAGAAGCATTCAACAACTGGCTCACATCTCCTATTAGTTTAAGGTCACCCAAATTTCCCCAAGTTGTAAGGCTGAAGGGGCTGCCACTGGGGTCTCATGCCAAAGAGTTAGAAAAGCCCTGGGGCAGGAAAAGAAAAATACCCTGTACATGCTTTGAGGTAGGGTACTGTCAGGCAAAGAGAGTTAAAGCCTGCACAGGATTTTTCACTAGAGCTTTGGCTAGAGTCAGAGGTGAAGTTGAGAGGAGGTAAGGCAAAGTATAGGAGATGACTGGGCACGTGGGAATGTATTGTCCTTAATCTAGTCTTTGACGCTGGAGTGGCTTCCACTGTCTTGTGTGTGTGTGTGTGTTTTTTTTTTTAATTATTTATGTATTTTATTTTTGCTGTGTTGGGTCTTTGTTTCTGTGCGAGGGCTTTCTCCAGTTGTGGCAAGCGGGGGCCACTCTTCATCGCAGTGCGCGGGCCTCTCACTATCGCGGCCCCTCCTGTTGCAGAGCACAGGCTCCAGACGCGCAGGCTCAGTCGTTGTGGCTCACGGGCCTAGTCGCTCCGCGGCATGTGGGATCCTCCCAGATCAGGGCTTGAACCCGTGTCGCCTGCATTAGCAGGCAGACTCAACCACTGCGCCACCAGGGAAGCCCCTGCTGTCTTGTTTTAAATTTCAAAGAAAGATGCTTGAAAGAGACTTGCGGCCACAGTCAAATCTCCAGCAATGGCTGCTGTTTTGCAGCCATGTCTTGTCACCACTTCCGTTTCAAGCAGAGAAACAGTTGGATTTTTCTACCCTTCATGGTCCTAATTTACCATAGTCTCAATCAGTTTAGATTACAGGCCACAGGAAATAGCACCTCCATTATTAAAGCAACATTTCCTTTCATCTCTGTTTGCAGGTTGGCTAACTCTAGCCTGAGTTCATCTCTCTTCTAAAGACTATACTGAGAGCAGCAAGAAGCAGCAATATAACAGCATTCTGAAATTTCCTTCCATATAGGAAATGCGGGTTAAGCCGGTCCATGGCTGCCCTTCAAAATATGGGTAGCAATAGTTTTACCGAGAACGTTGCCTCAACGTAGCAAATCTTACCAACTCTCCAGGAGACCGCACGGGTTACGCAGAGCAGGATCGCCGGGTAAAGAGAAGAGGTCATAACGTCTGGAAGAGGAAGAATGTCCGGTATAGGAGACTCAGGTAAAATGATGAGTGAGACCAGAGGAAAACTAGGAATGGGGGTTGTATCAAAGCAAGTGCTTCAAGGAGGGAGTGATTGTGTCCAATGCTCATAGCAGGTTGTAAATTAAGTTCTGAGAACTACTGGGCACAGACGCACATGAGGGATAGTGATGGGAAATACTTCTTCTGAAAATAGGTGCCTAGACTTCATGTTTTTCAGAGAATTTCCATCCTTCCCAAAGAAACTTTCTACACAGTCTCCTTAAAAATAGAAAAAAAAAAGAGCCCTTGCTTTTTAGCATAAAGGGGATGATTTGGAACAAACAGCACTGACAAGATTAGTGAAAAACTACGTCAATCCTCAAACCTAATGGCCTTATTTACTTAAAATATAATTTCAAAATTTCATATATTTAAAATAAAACTATTGTTTTCCTGAAGGGTTTTCAAAAATAAATATCTGCAAATAATGGGAAAGAGCATCAACTTCTAACTGTTAAAATTATAAAATCATTAATGTAATCTACATAAATGTCACAAGAACCTTGTCAATACTCAGAAAATAGGAGTTTTAGTAATAAGTAATTTTGACAACTTCATGAAGAAAGTCAGTGAGTAATCATGATCCTAAATTCTAATGTTCCTCTAAGTTCCTCCACCGTATTGTGATATGCACAATCATTTATTTCACTTCAATTAAAAATGACTATCATCACTCAGTATTTGGAAAGGAATGAGAAATATGTCACTACAGGGAGCCTAACCAAAGAAGTATAGATAAGATTTCTTGTTGATGTTATATACCTATATAACTGTATATTACATTCAAAAATTACATATATAATAACAAATTATGGCAGACTTTGAACTGGACCTTTAAATGAGTATGATTTGGACAGTAGAGCTTCCCTACCAAATGCAAATAACTCACTTGAACTCTCTTTTTTGTAAAGGACAGACCAATTCTTCCAAGGGGAATTCTTGAACTCATTAGATATGTGATATTCATTATAATTAGTTTCATTTAACACCACAAAAAGGACTTGATCAAAGGCTATTTTACTCTTTTCTTCCTCACTGGATGATTAGCTAGGTTCATTTTTAAATGGAAGATATACTCTAGATATTTAAATGTAGGGCATCTCTTCCTTTCAAATCTCAGAAAGAAAGGTGTGCTTCAGTTTCCCTGCAGAAAGCTCTGGTATCTTGCCCCCCCTTTTGAAAGAGGAACTAATCCTTCTTTCTCTATTCTTCTTTGTCTTCTTCCCTTCATCAGCAATGAGCCTTTTTATCATTTTTGTCAGCCCAAAGAATAATTTTGCTCTTTCCAGGCCATTCAAAAATTGTACACTACAAAGTAAATGGAAATAGCTTTATTTATAAAAATAAAACAGCTATGGCACTAGTTCTCAAAGAGTATAAAATTTTGATCCCTCATTCCAACAAAAAGTCTTGTTAGCATTTAGGGTTCAATGAGAGGCAATAAACAAAAATGTTTTGGTGACTCATTTGACATCTTTACTAATAGGTTTTAATTCATAATGGTGAATATCAGACATATTTGTGTTAGGCAATTAAAATTATATCTAGACATATTTTAAATTACCATATTAACATTAACAAGTAATCTTAGAACTCATCTTGAAAGTAAAAGGTAATTTTATATTTTATAATGAAAAAATCAATAAAATGTGCCTTTATGCAGAGAAAATGTAATTATAATACCAATTAATGTTAACTGGTCACTTTTTTATTGAAGTATAGTTGACATACAATATTATGTTAGTTTCAAGTGTTCAACATAGTGATCCAACATCTAAATACATTTGAATTGGTCACCATGGTAAGTCTAGTAACCATATATCACCATACAAAATTATTACAGTATTATTGACTATATTCCTTATGCAGTATATTGCATCCCCAAGACATTTATTTTATAACTGGAAATTTGTACCACTTAATCCCCTTCACCTATTTCTCTCAATCCCCTATCCCCCTCCCCCTCTAGTAATCACCAGCTTGTTCTCTGTATCTACAAGTTTGTTTCTGTTTTATTTTATTTGTTTTATTTTTTAGATTTCACATATAAGTGAAATCATACAGTATTTGTTCTTCTCTGTCTGACTTATTTCACTTAGCACACCTAGTACTCTAGGTCAATCCATATTGTTGCAAGTGAAGATATTTCATTCTTTTTTATGACTAATTAATATTTCATTATATATATATACCACATCTTCTTTATCCATTCATCTATTTATGGACACTAGTCTCTTCCATATCTTGGCTATTATAAGTAATGCTCCAATGAACAGAGGGGTGCATACATCCTTTCTTATTAGTGGTTTTGTTTTCTTTGGATAGATACTCAGAAGTTGAATTGTTGGATCATATGGTAATTCTATATTTAACTTTTGGGGGAACCTCTGTACTGTTTTCCATAGTGGCTGCACCAATTTACATTCCCACTAACAGTGCACGAGGTTTCCCTTTTTGATGATAGCCATTCTGACAGGCGTAAGGTGATATCTCATTGTGGTTTTGATTCGCATTTCCCAGATGATTAGTGATATTGAGCATCTTTTCATGTGTCTTTTGGTCATTTGTATGTATTCCCAAAGCAATGTAACCCCTATCAAAATACCAATGGTATTTTTCACAGAATTAGAACAAATAATCCTAAAATTTGTATAGAATCATCCAAACAAACAAACAAACAAAAAACCTCCAATAACCAAAGCTATATTGAGAAAGAAAAACAAAGCTGGTGGTATGACATGCACTGATCTCGGACTATACTACAAAGCTATAGTAATCAAAGCAGTATGGTATTAGCATAACAGACACATAGGTCAGTGGAAGAGAATAGAGAGCCCAGAAATAAACCCACAGTTATGTGATCAATTAATCTACAACAAAGGAGGCAAGAACGTACAATGAAAAAAAGACAGCCTCTTCAATAAATGGTGTTGGGAAAACTGGACAACTACTTGCAAAAGAATGAAACTGAATTATTTCCTTATACCATACAAAAAATAAATTTAAAATGCATTAAAGACTCACATTTAAGACCTGAAACCATAAAACCTCTAGGAAAAATACATTAACATTGATATTAGCAATATTTTTGGGGGGGTCAATCTCCTCAGGCAAGACCAACAAAATTAAAATTAAACAAGTGTGATTATATCAAGCTGAAAAGCTTTTGCAGAGAGGAGAAAACCATCACAAAATGAAAAGGTAACTTACTGAATGGAAGATTTTTGCAAATGATATATCTGATAAGGAGTTAATATCCAAATTATCTAAAGAAATTATACAATTTAATATCAAAAACCCCCAAATATTCCAATTTAAAAATGGGCAGAGAAGCTGAACTGGTCACTTTTTAAAGTGTTTGATACAATACTTAGATGCATTCTTTTTTCATTAGCCTTGAATAACAATACTCTTAACAGCTCCATTTATAAATGAAGAAATTAAGGAATGGAGAGATAAATGACTTGTCTAAGGTACAAAGCTTATAAAAAAAAAAAAAAAAGATTATACTAAACCAGACCTCTGATTCAGATTCCTATACTTTAATCATTATGACTTACTGCAGAAGATTAGAGACAGAATTTGACATTGAAAGCTTAGATTCCAGTTTTTAATGAGACTTCTTCACCATGCCTTTATGTCTAAGGGAAAAAATTCTGGTCTGTACTGCCATTAATGATGATACTATTTTAGAGAAATGTTCTGGAGGGAAAGGATATTATTCAAATTTATTTTTAAAGTTTTTTTTTTTTTTTTTTTGGTTTGACTTTGTTTCTTAATTTTCTCATGCTAGGATGGGAGGGCAAACAAAGCCTAAACTAACAATACCAACTATATGTGTGTGTGTGTGACTGTGCATGTACTTATAAGTATGAAAATACAACTTACAAGAAAAGGCAAGGCCAGAATCTCTAAGGCTAAGGATTTTGACTTTATCTGAGATGCAAGAGAAAGCAATTAAATGAAAAGATAGTTTCATTTAAAAGATAGCTGTGTAGATACTAGGCTGTTCAAGTAGAGCAAAGGAGAAATGGTAGTGGCTAAGATGGTGGCAATGAAGATGAAGAGAAACATTATATATGTGATGAGAGAGAGAGAGAGAGTTGAGATTCCAGAGGACCTAATGATGCAGTCTATGCAGAAAGTGAAGAAAAGTAAGGAATTGAGGATCATTCCCAGGTTTTTGCATTGAGTTAGTTTTTGTGTGAATCATGGCACCATTCACTGAGGAAGAAAAGATTTGCAGGATGGGACAGTTTGGAAGAAGGAATAATTGAAGTTTCATTTTAGACATATTAATTGTAGAGGCGTCAAGTAGTGTTCCTCAAATTTCTCCAATGAAAAGAATCACCTGGGGATCTTATTGCACATATGGATTATGACCTTTTCTGCTAGAAATTCTGGTTCGGTAGTCTGAGTTGAACACAAAGTACTGGATTTTCTCACACTGCAGAAGAAAAAAACCACACTGAAGGAGGTGGGAAAGAGCTAACCTAAGTAACTTTGGAAAACAGTATTTTAATATACTGTAATTAACCATGCACAATATATACTGAAAAGCTATATAAGACAAAACGAAATGTACACAAATATTGAACTTGTTAGTAAATTTATTTTTCACACATGTACAGGTTACTGATTTTTAAATATTTTATGTGTATTCCAGAATTGAGCAAATGAATAAATAGACTGCAAATAATGAGAATCAGGTTTCTAATTGTTAAAGAAAAGAGTTACAAATAAGGAAAGGGTAAGGGAGGCTAGAATAAACCCCGTGGTGTTGGATTGGAATCAAGGTATCAATTTGAATTCATATATCAATTTGAAGTTATATGTATATGTAGATAGATAGATGATAGATAATGTGTGTGTGCACATGTGTGTGTGTATACACACACACCCAGATAGATAATATGAAAATAGAGATATTTGTATATTTTTATGTATTCGTATATATATTTTTAGCTCTCTCTGCTGAAAACACAGTGAGGTAGCTTGGATAGCAATGAGTCCACCTCATACCAAGATTCTGGTTTCTGAATACCATTATTAATGCAAAGAACAAGAATTCCATGGAGAAATGACTGATTCAAGGCTGAGACAGAGGAAAGTAAAAGATGGGTCTGGAGCATTTTGTGGTGTCGGAAAGTAAGATATCACTCCAAAAATTGTATGGCCAAGTAGGAAAAATATAGGAGACAGCTTGAAGGAGTACCAGTGACCAAATATGGAACACTTTGAGAAACAAAACAATTAATGATAGTAATAAATTTTAACCCATAGAATAAAATAAATATCCACAAGTTTACACTGATATATGTATATATATAAGCAAATAACCAGATAAATACATAAATGAAGGAGAAGAACAGCTCTTTCTTATACTCAAATTATAGTTAATAAATGTAGAGGGAATGATGGGAATAGAAAATGAACAATCTTCAAACACCACAGTAATTGGTGAAGCCAAAAATTATTGATGGATGCTAAAATTAATATGGGAAAATTAAGCAAGAAGCAGAATATTCGAACAATCTCAAATAATTACAAAGGGAAAAGTAGTGATTTTGCAGCTATCATTATAACTAAGTCATCAAAGTTAGCATCACCAGTAGTGAGACATACAGATTTTTTTGTACCTCTAATATGTACTGAAAATGGCATAATATCTCCCCTGAAGTGTTCTTGTCAAGAAATACAGACCTACTGGAGAACGAACTTGAGGATATGGGGAGGGGGAAGGGTGAGCTGTAACAGGGCGAGAGAGAGGCATGGACATATATACACTAACAAACGTAAGGTAGATAGCTAGTGGGAAGCAGCCACATGGCACAGGGATATCGGCTTGGTGCTTTGTGACCACCTGGAGGGGAGGGATTGGGAGGGTGGGAGGGAGGGAGACGCAAGAGGGAAGAGATATGGGAACATATGTATATGTATAACTGATTCACTTTGTTATAAAGCAGAAACTAACACACCATTGTAAAGCAATTATACTCCAATAAAGATGTTAAAAAAAAAAAAAAGAAAAAAGAAATACATATCCTCAGTCTAACCATGAGAAAATATCAAACAAACCCTATTTGAGAAAAATTCTACAAAATGACTGGCTAGGATTTTCCATTAGTTCAAGGTCATAACATACAAAAAAAGACTGAGGAACTATCCTAGATTAGAGAAGAATGGGGAGATATGACAAGCAAATGCAATAAGGGATCCTAGATTTGAATCTGGACCACAAGACAATAAGCAATATTTGAATACGAGTCTATAAATCGTTAGTAGCATTGTGACAATGTAAACTTTCTGCTTTCAATAATTACACTCTAGTAATATAAAATGTTAACATTTGGGGAAGCTGAGTAAAGGGTATATGGGAACTCATACTGCTATGTTTGAAGTTTTTTGATAAATAAGATTTGATAACACAGTTTTATAAAAACTTAGTTTGGACATTTCTGAACCTCTTTTTTGTTTCCTTATAGAAGAAAGCTGCTGTTTAGTGTTAATACTAATTCAATGGGGGTAAGATTTACACAGAACCAATCCTAACATTCATAGTGTGTGGTACAGGAAACAACTTTGGCCATTTCAAGGAACAATATACTTAAGTGTATACAATGAGTAAAATGGAAGAACTACACAAATTTATGAGTTGAAAAACCATAGAATCATAGAATTTTCTCACTGTAAAGGCTCTTACTTTTCCAACTGCTTAACTTCAACCTCTGTTAAAGCACTTCAGTAACAAGGAGTTCTTGAGTTTAAAATGCAGTCGGTCCATTTTATAGTTGAAAGGTTCTACTTGTCAAAATATTCATCCTTTTATCAACCTAAACCTGTCTACTTGGTCTAAAATCTTCAGTGTGGGACAGTCTAATCCCTTTTTCATAGGACAACTCCTAAAATAGTTTAGAGCGACCACCTACTTCTCTCCTGGTCTTGCGTCATCTCATCTATTCCCAGTTCCTTCAGTTACTTCTTATATAACAATATTTTAGATTCCAGACAATTTACTGAATTCATCACTTTCTTCAGTATAATAACTCATTTGCTGAATGTGATATTTTAAGCCTAAAAGGATTTGTTTACTGTTTTCTATAAAGAATTAAAACATAAAATGTCCAATCAACCAATAATTCTTCACCTAACATGATTCATATACACCATTTGATAAGGAAAATTTAAAAATTCAAGTTACTTCATTCTTAAAGAGTGATCGTAGCATGTACTTATTTGTAACGTGCAGGAAATATGAATTTTCTTTCTGTGCATCTATACCATTGCCCTCTTGCAGGGTACAGAGGATACTCCATTGATGCTGCCTAATGATGTGTATGTGATATCCTGATATTTACTAAGTTAGACATTCAAAAGGATTTTTTGTTCCCAACAGACATACATATATGAATTTTTATTCTCTATTTTTTGTGTGTTTCTAACTTTTATTATTCATCTATTGGCACTTAAGTGCATTCACCAGACTGCATCATAAACATCAAAGCAGATTACTTCACTTTAACTTTTATGAGATTATTATACTTATCAACCAATATTTGAGCCCTTAATATGGGCAAATCATCCTAGCCTGTTAAGCACAGAGGTACAGAGCATGGAGTTGAAAGGGCACACACCAAGATTTGAACAAATTACTTAATCTCTCTAAGTCTTCATTTTTGTATGTGAAAAATGAGAATAATTACAATGATTGAACTCATAAGGTGGATGGTAGAAAACATCTAGGTGCTACATGTAAAGAGCTTGTTTGACTACCTGGCAAAAATATCCATTCTTTATTAACATGATGGTGATGATGTTGATGGTGACGATGATGATGATGATGAAGCTACCAGCAGGTGTCCTTATCAGGTCGGTAAGAATCGTGAATAAACCACAAGATCATGTCTGTGAACATTTGCGTTCTAAGGCTCCACTGCCTTTGCCTTCCCACCTCCGGCTGCACTCCTCATCTGTTTAAACATCTCCCAAGACAGCCCAGGTGTTCTCCTCTATGAAGCTATTCTGAACCACTCATCTAGAATGAACTTAAAATTCATTGCTTGCACTTATATTAATTTATATCAAGTATAAACTTCTGCAGTGGAATTTATTACGCTTTATTGCAATTTTTGTCTCTATATCAACTTGCAACTCTTTTGAGGAAAGAAACTGGGTCTTATTCCTAGAAACTAAAACAGTGACAAGCAAATAAGTCATAAATGTCTAATTCAGCACATTGAAGTTATTTTTTCTAGAAAAGTAGGGAGAACACTTAAGGGAAAGTCAGATTCATTGTTGTTCACACCGTCCTAAGAATGGACTTTCTCATAACTTGTATAATTCTGTATGTAGCAGGTGAAGATGAATCAATGGCAGGTTTTCCTTTATTTATATTTATATAATCTTAAACTAATTTAAGAAAAGCCATCTCATCCTTCTGAGTTAAGTTACAAACATTAAGCATTTTAATATTTAAATAAGAGTGAGACTAGCTTTCTTCACAATTCTGTGTTCTCATTTTATTTTATTTTATTTTATTTTTGCGGTACGCGGGCCTCTCACTGTTGTGGCCTCCCCCGTTGCGGAGCACAGGCTCCGGACGCGCAGGCTCAGAGGCCATGGCTCACGGGCCCAGCTGCTCCGCGGCACGTGGGACCCTCCCAAACCAAGGCACGAACCCGTGTCCCCTGCATCGGCAGGCGTACCCCCAACCACTGCGCCACCAGGGAAGCCCTGTGTTCTCATATTTTAAAAGGATGTCAAAATTTAAACTTTTTTGACTCTCATCTTCTTCCAGATTCAGTTAAATTGTGGTTCTTAACATAATCCCAAGTTCTGAAACTAATGGAAGAAGGTTAAACATCTAGTGATTTCAACCTCTTTTGGTCAGCCTCAACATTTCCTTCAAAAATAATTCCCATTGACCACAATATCTATACTTTCAGTCTATTTTTCCCTAATAAACACAAGAAAAAGTTCATGGTGACAGTTCCAGATTCATCCATGAGGGGGCAAACATGTCTCATACACACAATGAAGGGAAAACTAGTAATAAACTAGTTACGCTGGGAAAAAAATGGACATGGTGTCAATAGCAAGATTTGGCCCATATTAGAAAGAAAACAGTGATACATATCTGTTTGAACATAATATGTTTGTTTAATTTTTACATTTTACTCCTATTTTCAGTGCCAGAGGAAGAACATCTGAAGGATGGAGCTAGGTGTAATAGTCAAACTAATGTCTCTTTAGAGAAAAGAAAAACACTTGAAAACATTGCAAGCTCTCTTAAACTTATTTCTAGTCTAACAACTTTAAAATTAAAATTAGTCTTGTAAAATGCATTTCTGAAAGACTTTATCAAAAATGCATACCTCACCTCAGATAATGTCACTGAATTAAGGATCAAGAAATTACAGACAGGAATTCAGCTGAAAGAAACATGGAGAATTCCTGTGTAACAGAGTGAAATGTGGAGGTTCTAGCTGTGTTTGCTCTTACCATACCATTATCAGTCAAGATTTTCAGTTTTGTGTTCCAACATACAGTTAAAATCAAATGTAGTGCTCAAGGCATAATTCCTCAGTTCTCTGCTTACCCTGATTAGAGCCCATGGTCTGTCATTAGAATCACTCTTTTGCATAGACACTGTGAAGTCCCTTGGCCCTCACTCTCAGTCATATTGGCAGTGCAAAATGCCAGCCCTAGTGAAATAGAACTTATGCCAATTCAGCATCTGGGCCAAACAACTAAACATGGCTGGAGAAAAAAATGAGCAACCTTTCTAATTTGCCTCATTTAAATTCATAATCATTTTACCCCATGTGAACTCTTAGTACTTACTAGAAAACTGATCACTTAATCAATTCTCTTTTCTTCTGTCCTAGAGAACAATTTCATAACTCCCCTTTCTTTACATCTATAACATGTCTTCCTCTAAATTCTCAGCTGCTTCCTATTTCACTGAGAATACAGGAGGGATCAAAACAGAATATCCGTGAACTCCAAACACCAAGTCTACCATCCTACCTGGATCTATCTGAAACCACATGTTCTGGCTTCCATCTTCCTTTGGCAGAAGAAATGTTTGTCCTCTGTTCTAAGGCCGAACCCTCTACTCTGCACTGGATACCTCCCTTCTTGCCTATCAGGGATTTCTCTTCTACTGTGTCACCTCTTCCCTGTATCTTCCATTATTTGCTCTCTACCAGATGCTTTCATTAGCATGCAGAGATCTAATACATCCCATCTTAAAGGGAAAAATTCTTTCTTTCTTCCCATATCCAATTCTAATCATTGCCCCATTGCTCTGCTCCTCTTTATAGCAAAACTACTCAAAAAATATAGCTCTACTTAGTGTTTCATTTCCTTATCTCCCACTTACCTATTTTTGTCCTCTCCACTACATAGAAACTATTCTTCTTAAGGTTATTAGTGATATCTATTATATGTTGCCAAGTCCTATATTAAATTATCAGTTCTCATCTTAATCTACCAGTAGGATTAATAATAACTCCCTCTTCCTTCTAACACCTACCACTTGGCTCATGAGACAATTCCTCTCATGTCCCTGCTCACTTCTTATATCCTTTGCCGAATCCTCTAGATAATGGAGTGTCTCCTGGCTCAGTCCTTCAACGTCATGTATTCTCTGCCTACACCTACTTATAAAGTGATTTCATCTTTAAATCTAAAGACTTTAAATACCATGATTATTTACCGATTTTCATCTACAGCCATGATAATCACTTGCTGTCGAATTTCAGCCTAGTATATCCAGTTGTCTACTTCATATGTCCACATATGCCATCACAAATTTAGTATGTCCAAAAACAAATTCTTAATCCTCTAAAGTTCTCTCTTGACCATCGCCTAAAAGACCCTAAAGGATTTTTCGCTAACCTAGCTTTCTAACCTTATCTTCTAACAATTTCCCCTTTGATCATTTCACTACAAACAAACCTCCTAGTCTCTGGAACACATAAAGTATAAGCCCACCCACCTGCATACACCAAGCCTCTTTTTCAGTGTATTCATACGCTTTGCTCCCACACTTTCAAATCTCGGCTCAGATGTTCCCTGACCACCCTATATACTTGCCCTAAACCTTGCATCATTACACTGCTCCTTCATGGTCCCTCCACTAACTAACATGCTATATTTATGTATTTATGGTGGTCTCCTTCCACTGGAACATAAGATCCATAAAGAAGAGATTTACTTGTTCACTCCTAGAGCCTAGTGCTCTAGTGCCTAGAACAGCAGCACATATTAGACACTCCATCAATATCTGCTGAATGGATGAACATCAACTTGCCTGATGACCAAACACAGTTCACTGAAACTTACTTTTTAATCAGATTTAAATTTCCTCTTCTTATTAGCTTAAATTTGATTTGAAAAGTTGAATATTCATTTTTATTAAAAAAATGAATAATTATAGAGACATAATTCTTTATAACTACTATTTAATAATCTATTCATTACAATACAAAAGCTTTATTCAAAGTATACCTTTCTCCAGAAGGGATTTTTTGGTTTTCTTAGATTCTTTAAAAATTTAAGGTTAAAAAATTTAAAGAGCAATGCCTAAGTACATTGTTTTATTTCATGACTTTCACACGATGATTTTTTTAAAAAAGGGTTTATTTGAGAATTACTTACACCACGCTATTGAATGTATCATATGCCATTTCCAAGCATCTCACTTAAGTAAACATACATTTCGCAATTAAATCTAGACTTCCAATTACAGAATACTACCTGTATTATATAGATCTGGCATTACATGTCAACTCCTTACCAGTAGAAACAAGGTGAATTCTTAGCAATGTCTAAAGAAACAGTTACTGTTCTGTTTGTAGTCATTTCCCTTCTTCCATTTTCCTATTTCTGTTACAGATATTCAATATCAATCTTCATATGAGTGATCATTTTCTTGTACTCTTGTATCCGTGCTTTCATATTAATGCAGGAAATTTTTAGTCCAGCTATAATTACTTGAACGCAATTCTATTTCTATTACTATAGCTTTGCCATCCCTGGACTACATTTGTGCATATTTTACATGATATACTTTCTGGCCTCATTGAAAGGGTAGATGTTTATCATAAAATTTTAAGATTTCTGTAGAGTATGATTAATCAACCTAAGCTGAGCAGACCACACACACACACACACACACACACACACACACACACACACACAAAGGTACTATTGTTATAGAAATTCTCCTCCTACCCTTCTCATAAATCAAAATTATGTAAAACAATATTGATTGTCATGCAGTGAGTGCCCAATTCTTTCCTAGTAAACTAAGTTCCCAGCTTTAGGCAGACCCCTATGTAGTAAAGAGGGCAGGAGACCTGGCAGTCAGTGGATGACAGATGCCTGGGCCAAATCACCCTGACAACTCCTCTCCATAATAAATCTGAGAAGCTAATCTCTGCTAAATTGTTAATGGCTGCTAATCAGATACTGGATACACGGTTACCCCTCCTGATAGTATATTTGCATTTAAATGAGTCCTTTCTGGAAGGACTCCTTAACCCAAAGGAGTGGTTCTAATGCTGACAGCTTCAGGCACCCAGGGCCTCTGGCTCAGGTTTTCATATTGTCCTTTGCGGAGACACATGATATCATGAGGCCATTTGATCTCTAATTCCAGAAAATCAGAAAGGAATTGCTGCGGACCTCAAAGTCCTGATCCGAAGATTGTTTTTTAAAAAAGGGTTGTTCAACGAAAAGTCATAGATTAAAAAACTGATCTATTTCACCTCACCCTAGCCACTGTTCATTAAATTAAATCATCTGACATACTCGTGTAGGTCAAGTTCCAAGCAGATAGATTCAAACCGTACATGTTGATGTAAGACATTTCTCAGTTCACTTTTTGTCTTTCTATTTCCCCTATGTCTCTCGCCATGGTATAGTATCTGAAGCAGTTAATTCCTGCCATTTAATATCTTTAATCTTTGTTTTTTCCCAAGCACCATCAACACTGATTGTCTTCCATGAGTAAAAAGCACCTGGCAAGAGTACTTTCATGGGTGAAGGAGGCTGAATTATCATGAGAAACTATCTATACCTCCAGTGAGTCTGGCTTCACAGAGTGAAAACTATACAAGGAAGGACAATCCAATATGTTATGTAACTGTCCCAAATCGCCACACTTAATCCCCACTGTCTCAAACAAATTGAAAGAAAAGATTGAACATCTACTTTCACTCTTAAGGACAAGCCTATGTAATAGCCATTGTTCTCCTTATTTCAAAAATGAGACAGAGTCAGGCTGTGAATGGAAGGATCCAATCCCCAGTCTGTTCAACTACAAAACCCCTGACCTTCAGGGTCATCTTGTCTTTTTCTCATCGTCCGTCAACCTTATATGGACTTTTACCTCCAACACTGATACCTAGCAAATCCTTCCACTAAATTATAAATTATTAACCATAAGGTTTAGCATGTTCTCTCTTCCAAGGTATTTAGAACTTTAAAGGAGAAAGAAGCCTGCCCAAGTGGGCAAAGCTAACACTTATCAAGCATGAGCTCCCGACATTTGCACCAGACAATTTCACATCATCTCATTATAAACTGACAGTAATCTTTGTGAGGTTGAGATCCTAACCTTTTTACTGTGGATCCCTTTGACAATATGGAGTAGCCCATTTAAATAGTCTTAAAATAACACTTTTAAATTCATAAAATAGAATACATAGAATCTCAAAAGGAACTAGTTACTATGTTTTAAATGCAGTCATTAGAATATTTTAAAAACCAAATTTGTGATATAGAAACGAATGGGTATTTAAACTCATTAAATAACAAGATATAACAGAGACTCTATTAACAACTATACTTAAAAATAGTGATGTTGGGGTGATGGGTTAACAATTCTGATACATGTGTACTGAAATTGAACAATTAAATAAATAGATGGTGGATGGTGGTAGCCACATTTCTCAATATTGAAGTATGAATTTACAGATAAACAAGAGGAGAAAGCTAAAATAATCTCAGCATTAACAGATTATAGTTGCAGACATCAGTATACACTCAGTTCAATATAGATATAGATACTTATATATAGAAATATTTACTGATATGTGTATATACATGGGTTAGTATACATATATATTTCTTTGTTCTCTCAGTTAAGAGAGCCTAATCAAATAATACCCCATTAGCAACAGCACATCTAGAGCCCAGATCTTTCTATTACTACTCTCCAATAAAAGGAGAGTTTCTATTACTACTCTCCAATAAAAGGAATCAGGGATCCTCAGAGAAATGACTGATTCTAGGACTGGGGCAGGAAATACACAAATTGAGCCTGGAGCATCTTGTGGTACCAGAAAGTCAGGAAGTGTTAAACACACACACAAACATGCATGCTAAACACATATACACACAGATACACACACACACACAAACTCACACACCCCAAAGGGAGTATGTCAAAGGAGCACAGGCACCAAAAGCAAAAGCTCCCAATGGCCAAAGCTGGAACAATTCAAACAACAAGATAAAGTAGTATTGGATTATAACGCAAAGGAAAAATAGATATCCATGAGTCTATACTGATATAAATAAATATCAATAATTGAATACATTAATATTTAGGGGAAAATAGACAATTCTGTGCAGAAGAATTCCAAATACTTTATGTACATACTCTGTCCTCAAGGAGGTGGAGCATAACTCTCCACTCTTTGGGTTTGTGCTTCACATAGTGACCTCCTTCCAACAGGTGTAGTGTGGAAGGGGTGGAGGAGTAACTTTACAGTGGAGAAATCTGAGACACTACCTTAGCCAGGTTATCAAGGTCAACATCAACAGTCAAATCACGTTGACAGCATGTACCCTTGATCTGATGTTATAAAAAAGGCACTTTATCTGGTTGTCCTCCCAATAAACCATAATCCCAGTCTTACCATGAGAAAAGCATTGGACAGATTACATTAGTGAGGTATGCTACAAAACACTTGATCACTGCTCCTCAAAACTGTCAAGGTCAGGGCTTCCCTGGTGGCGCAGTGGTTGAGAGTCCACCTGCTGATGCAGGGGACACGGGTTCGAGCCCTGGCCTGGGAAGATCCCACATTCCAGGGAGCAACTAAGCCCATGTGCCACAACTACTGAGCTTGCGCTCTACAGCCCGTGAGCCACAACTACTGAGCCCATGTGCCGCAACTACGGAGACCCACGCACCTACAGCCTGTGCTCCACAATGAGAAAGGCCACTGCAATGAGAGGCCCGCGCACTGCAACGAAGAGTAACCCCCGCTCTCCACAACTAGAGTAAGCCCGCGCGCAGCAATGAACACCCAACACAGCCAAAAATAAATAAATAAAATAAATAAATTTAAAAAAAAACTGTCAAGGTTATCAAAAACAAGAAAAGCCTGAGAAACTACCACAGCCCAGAGGAGCCTAAGGGGGCTTGATAACTAAATGTAATGTGGTGTCCTGGATGGAAGCCTGAAATGGAATTAAGGACACTAGGCAAAAGCCAAGGAAATCTGAATAAAGTACAGACTTTGGTTAATATTATTGTATTAATATTGGCTCATTAATTGTAAAAAAGGTACCACACTAGTGTACGGTGTCAATAATAGAGGAAATTGGGAATGAGATATATAAGAACTCTGTATTATCCCCTTAATTTTTCTGTATATCTAAAACCATTCTAAAATATATATAGTCTATTAGATAAAACAAAAAAAGTAATGATGATTTGATTGTAACATCAGAGTAGTGATACTTTGAGGTATCTATAAAAACTGCCTTAGGAAATTGTCTGTGACATCTGCTGGTGATATAGTCACAGGTACGCCTAATATTATTGTGGTTTGTTGTCTGCATTTAGATTTAAAGGAAATGCTAAATACTAAATTCCAGTTAGAGGTTAGTGAAATTAAAGATATAATATTCCCATCCAGATTCCACATACACTTTGATACATATTAAGAATCCCCTGCTCTTTGGTGAGGTCTAATTTTATGAAAGTGAAACTCAGAGAGATGAGTTAGGTTGTTCCAGCTTTTAAAAAGCCCGCATTCTAGGGTCAAGAATTCTTACTGAGCCTTGTTGAAACTATTTGCTACACTACCTCCTAATTTTGGAACTGCTAAACAGAGAGTTGGGAACTCTTCCTAGATTAAAAGTACTGCCTTGGCCTTGTGCAATTATACTGTTTAGGTTGCTGGACAAATCCAAGGATAAAACTGGCCTGGACCTAGTGATGGGCAATTCCAAAAGCAAGCTGAATGTGAGAAGTTCACTCACAGAGAACCCTAGTGTCAAAGAGCCTCTCTACTTGGGAATGGCTCAACCCTGGTTCAGCTGTAAAGAGAGCACATCCTTGGCCTTTTTTCCCCCTTAAGTCCGGAAACTGATGATCTGGTCAGCTTAGGAGAGGGAGGGAGGGAGGAAGATGAGAGAGAGTGAGAAACCTGTTAATAGCCGGTGCCAATTTAAAGAGAGAAGGAAAGGGCTTATTATATACGTATATGCTAATATTATTCCTAAAGCCAATTCTGATAAATCCTTCGGGAAAGAAAGAGATGCAGCCATCTGTTAATGTGGCTTCAGCTTCTTTGTTTCCAAATGTTACAGCTGTCACCAGACCAGCCATTCCACTTGGGGTGGGGCCAGGGGGTTAGAGGGGGAACATCTGTCCACTAAGGACACCACTAAACAGCAACAAAATCTTGGGGCGACCCCTCTCTCTTTCCTCGAGTGCTTTCGCTAGCCGGTCCTACTTCCCCACTCCTTTGGGAGTTTCCTGTTCCATTACGTAGGCAAGAGGGCGAGAGGTCCCAGCTTTCATAATTGTGAGTGGTTTGGCTGGGTGTGTACGTGCGAGTAACTGTGTGTGTGTGTGTGTGTGTGTGTGTGTGTGTGTGTGTGTGTGTGTGTGTGCGCGCGTGTGTTGGGGGAAAGTGGAGCTTGCTACAAGGGGCTTAGAAAAACTAGTCGCCAATTTAAAATATTTTCGGAGTGTTTGAATGATATTTTAAAAGCTAATCCCACTCTCAAATTCAGCGAAATGAACAATACAGATAAGGAAGATGAAGAGGGTGGAAAACCCACACAGCGGAATGGAGCTGTCCATGCCGCGGGAGTGACAGGGGAGCGCTCAGAGGAAAGGAGCTCTGCAGAGAAAGTCACTCTGGCTCTTCTCTCTCGGTCCACCAGCCGGCGACGCTTCTTCTGTAAAAGCATTCCTAGAAAATAACCCTACAACCGGGAAGGGTAGCGATCATTGAGCGCAGTTTCCAGGAGCCGGTCCCCGCAGCCGGGAGAGGTCCCTCTCCCCCCGCGGCTGGCGCGGAATGTGGCGATCCGGCCCGGCGCGGGGGATGACTTCATGCGGCCGGAGCTCGGCGGCGGGAGCAGCTGCTGCAGCTGGCAGGTGGGGTGGGGGCCGGCCGAGCTGACCACGCACAGACCCGGCGCGGCGGCACTGCGGCCCCGGGGCAGCCGGCGCCGGGGACATGCGCTGATTCGATCCCTCCGGAGAAGGTAAGCAGCCCGGCTATTCTTAGCCTCGGCTACACTGCGCGGTGCTTTCTGCTTGGTTAGTAATGGGTTTTGTAATACAGAGGGAAGACGGGGAATATCCCTGCCGCCTTCTGCAATGGGAAAAGGAGCAACAACTGGAATTGAAATGTTAATCAGCCAAGTGCTCGAGATTATTGGAGGAGCGGTGTTACTGGGCAAACAAAGAAGGCGGTCAGCCTCTGTAATCTTAAAATAATCAACCATTGCTATGCCACACTCGCTTAGATATTGAAGAGGATTCAGAATGTAAAATAATTTGAGTTGCACTTTTACGTTGCTACGTTCAACCTTCGCTTGGTTAATTTCTGGTTTGCGAGCAGCAGGTTCTTGTCAGCAGCCTGGAGAAGTAATCGGAAATCTTCCCTCTCCTTTTGCCTTCCTCAGTCTTCTCCCTTTCCAGTTAGAATGGGTCTGCACGTTTCAACGTCAAACACCCACTTCAATACTGAACCTTTAGAAAGAATGTCAAATTCGAGGAGAAACTTACCTCCTGGAGTTCAGCAGCACTTGTCCCCACTTCTCCCTTCATTTACCATCTTCTCTTGTCAATCATTTCATTGATTTCTCCCCCCACCCCGGGGATGCTGTGCCCATTAACAAGCCAGCTCTTGTCAGCTCCTGTCCACCACCTCTGTTCCGTGACTGATTTTTCAAGGACCCAGAAAGGGCATTGCCTTATACCACGTTTGGACTATTATCTATGTCCTTCCCCAAAATGCATGGCATGAAAAATCCTTTAAGCCCAGTACCAACATGGTTTCCGATAACTCCCTTCATTGTAGTCACTGCAGCTACCAGATGGGTTTCGAGGACAGCAGAATCAGTTGGGGTGTGAGAAAGAGGGATATACCTACATATTTTGCTCCATGTGCATAAGAATAGGTGGAAGTAGAAATGCGAATGTCAGTCTATCCCGTTTTTCTGGAAGCTTTTTTAGTCCAGCTAGGTTGTGAGACACCTAGCTGGGTAGGGTATGGGGCAAGTCCTCCTGCAAAAGCAAGCAGTGTGTTTGTCCTAGGATTCCCCCAATAACCTCAAAAGAGTTTCCAGAGAGGCTTTTCCCACAGACAGTCAGAAAGTCAGGGGAGGTGGCCAAGGTAAACCTCAGGTTATTTGGGCATCCTCAAGTTAGTCTCCCCTTTTAGGGGTTCTGACCTAGGATTTCCCCACAAATGCCTTGCTGCTGAGCTCAAGTGCCCATTCTTGTTGCCCATCTAGGTATGTACAATTGAATGATATTCTGTGAAATGGTGAAGATTGCTATGGTGGGGATTGCAAATGTGCCACTTCACCAACAGAGAACAGTTGCAATAAGCCAGACTGTGTGGTGTCTGTGTGCCAATATTCCATTTAAAAAGAGATTTGTTATCTTTAAATCTGAAATTAAAGAGACAGTTTGACTCAAAAGGCCATGGGTTTTATTTTAACAAATCAAAATAGGAGATCAATGAAAAAGAGGGCCAGGGTTTATAGCTAACCTTCTCACCTTCTTTTTTAAATATTGCTTTTAGAACAAGATACTGGTTCTGAAAAATCATGTTACTTCTATTATATATCATTATTGTTTTTCTGATTACAAATTCTCTATTTATAAATACACTTTGGAAAGATTTGAGTTGGTTTCTTTGTCTCTATCTTCAGTATATGAGGCAGAAGGAGTGGAGGGGGGTGGGCAAATCCCTCTCCAAATGGCCCACTCAAAGAACTGTTCCCCGGACCATGCAAACCTCTGGACCAAGATTTTTTTGGCTTGCTGTTATTATTATCTTTAAATGTGGTTTGGGTTTGAAATATTAAATGTTCAGTGTTGTAAAATTTTGACTCAGGCACACCAACTAGAAGAGAGAACAAAGAACAAGAATAGCAAAACTATTTTCCACCTTTCTTACCTAATTGTAAAATATTTAATTATATGAATAATTATTCTGAATAAGAAGTGAAAAACATATTAAAATAATAATTCATTTTTAAGAAAGTAGCCCAAGGTTTATGAAATACAGGTTAGTGCGATTGATCTTAAGTACAGTAAGAATTTCTGTAATTTTAAAAGGTGTTTTTATGTTGAGTATTAGTACATGAAAATATGCTGATGATGGTTAGAAATTGAAATGTCTGTTACTCGGTTTCTGAAGAAACGGAATTCTTTGGCAAGAAATGGGTCAGGATTAGGGGACTGGAGCCGCCAAAGCTGGCATCATACCTGCCAGTGATTTTATAGGTGAGATGAATGCATTAAGTTATGGATTAGGGTTGGAGAAACCTTCTGGGGAAGAAAGAAAACAAGATAGAAAATATAATTTGTTATTTTAGTGCAACTAAGATAATTAAATTTAAGGTATTTCTGAATTTGGACTTCGTTTTATTTAAACAATTTCTGAGGAAAGTTTCTAAATTCAAAGCCCTAGGTAGAAATAGTTGTATGATTTCCTAACTGAAACTGATTTTTGACTGTATTTCCTTTTTTAAAAACGTTTCCCAGAGAAAGGAAAAATTAATTGCCCCGTGTTAAGGAGGAGTAATACCAAATAGAAGGATGTACGCTCTTAGATGCTAAATGAACTGTAGGAACTATTTTGTAGATTTGACAAAATAGAATTGAAATCTATCTGTTGCTTTCCAATCACGTAAAAAAAAAACATTTAGTCTGGTGGGTGGACAGTGTTATCAGTCATTTAAGACTTGAGTACCGATTTAGGATTCAAAGTTGCCCTCTCCTTACAAAAGGCATTTTCTGGTGCTGCATTACTGCCATTAGCTACAATTGAAACAGACTTATCCTGAGATTTTGAAAAACAGAAAAAGAAATAGTAGGATTAATAAGGTTTTGCCTCCACTGAGAATGGGTAGAAAAAGTGCTGTTTTGAAAGTTATCAATGGCCTCTTAATTGCCAGATTTCTGCGCTGTTTCAACCTGTTCTTTCGGTCTTTATTTTTAAGTTCTCTTCTAAGTTCTTTTTTTAAAATTTTACTGCTTAGTGTTTTATTCACTAAAATAGCATTTTTAATTGAAGTATAGTTGATGTGTAATATTATATAAGTTACAGGTGTAAAATATAGTGACACAATTTTTAAAGGTTATAGTCATATACTCCATTTATAGTTATTATAAAATATTGGCTATATTTTCTGTGCTATGCAATATATCCTTATAGCTCATTTTATAATAATAGTTTGTACCTCCTAATCTCCTATCCCCATATTTTTCTTTTTTTTAAATTAAATACTTGTGTTCAAAAGTACTATTAATAAATAATATATAAAGAGATATCTCTTTATCTAGTTTCTCACTAATCCCCTTAAATTGCCTCATGACCAGCCTAGAACAAGTGATATTTATTTGTAGTTTGTGCCTCATGATATCACGGCTATATGTCTTCATTTGTTCCTTTCACTCACCCTGCTACACGTTGAAACCTTGCTCACATCATACACTGCCTCTTCCATGAACCCTTCCCCATACCCACCTTCTTTCTCATTTCAGATGTGTTTCTCCCTTGTCTAAATTCCTATGGCACTTTCTGTTTTGGTCTGTCCTTTAGTTTGAACATGATTTGCTGTTCTAAAATAACCCTAGAGAGCAGAGTCTTTGACTAACAACTTTTTATTACCTGCAACTCATAATACAGTGCCTAGCTATGTATATGCAAAGTAGATGTTCAGCAATTTGATTTTAGTGAAGAAATTAGCTATTATTTTCCAGGGGTGTATACCCACCTACTCTAATATCCAAGTTAGGCTCTAAATAATGTGTGCAAGTACATTTTAGTTTAAAATCCCTATATAATAATATAGTGAAAGTACATTCAAACAGTTATATTCAACAGAAGTTATTGTGAGCTTACATGCCCTTAAGTGGATATTGGCTCATCCGCATCAAACAGCATAGTAAGCATTACAAAACAAAACTTTAAAGAAGACATTGTACCAGCTTTCAGTATGCTTTCATTCTACTGAAAATAAGTAAGCAGGGGAAGATGTCTTGCATAAATAAGTACTAGTTTTAAAGCACTCTGCGAGGTACTTTCATCTATGGTATATAATTTCATCCTTCTACTATATGCTAATTTTACACTGAGACTCAGAGATCTTACCTAAATGGCAGAGATTCTTTCCACATTAACATGCTGTTCTTTGAAGTGTTAACGAGTGAAGGAAAACTATAAAAACATAATCAGAGTAGTTTAAAATTGTTTTGTGAAAAGGCTTTCCAGTGCTTTTTAAACTTTTGGGTCATAACATCCCCTTTAATAATTCAATAAAGGCTATGCATCCACTCCCCAAGTACATACACAACACACACACATAGAATTTTGCCTGTAATTGCAGGTGATTACGGACCTAATAAAGCCCTCCTTTGCAAATGCTTTAAGGACATCTACACTGGGCACAGTTTTTCTTTTTCCTTGTTCTATGCTTAATATTTATTTTTGTACCTATTAAAATTAAACAAATTGTTATGTTATAGATTGAGATATAAACCTAAGCAGCTTCGTACTTTACAAGTTTACTTTTTGCATTTTTGTATTCTGTCCTTCTCTCTCACACAAACATAGAAATTTATATAAATGAGATCAAATAATACTTTTTTGTGAAGAGAATGCTTAGAATTTATTCTTAATGATTTTTCTATATATCACACGTCAGTGTTAGTTATAGTCATCGTGTTGTACATTATGTCCATAGTATGTATTTATCTTACAATTGGAAGCTTGTACCTTTGACCATCTTCCTCCAATTTCCCCTCCGCTGACCCTCTGTCTCCTGTAACCACAGGTCTGATCTCTTTTTCTATGATTGTTTTCTCTTTTTTTTAGGTTCCACATATAAGTGAGATCATATAGTTTTGTCTTTCTTTCTCTGACTTATTTAACTTAGCATAAAGCCTTCAAGGTCCATTTCTGTTGTCTCAAATGGTAGCATTTCTTTGTTTTCTTATAGATGAATAATATTTCAGTGTGTGTGTGTACATACATATGATATGTATATATCTATAAATATATAAAACAACCTCTTTACCCATTTGTCCATCAATGGGCACTTAGGTTGTTTCCATGTCTTGGCTATTATAAATAATGCTGCTATGAACATGGGGGTGCAGATATCTTTTTGAGTTAGTGTTTTCATTTTCTTTGGGTATATTCCCAGAATTGGAGTTGCTAGATATATGTAGTTCTAGTCTTAATCTTTGAGGATCCTCCATACTGTTTTCCATACTGGCTTTACCAATTTACAATCCCACCAACAGCACAAGGGTTCCTTTTTCTCCACTGACTGTTGGAGAACAGGATGACTATTCTAACAGGTGTGAGGTAATATCTCAGTGTGGTTTTAATGTGCATTTCCCTAATGACTAGTGGTATTGAGCATCTTTTCATGTACCTGTTGGCTTTTTGTGTGTCTTCTTTGGAGAAATGTCTATTCAGGTCCTTTGCTCATTTTTTAATTGGGTAATTTTTTTTTTGCTATTTATTTGTATGAATTTTTAATTTATTTTGGACATTAACCCTTATCAGATATATGGTTTACAAATATTTTTTTCCCATTCTATAGTTTGTCTTTTCAATCACTTTGTTGATTTTTTTTTGGTTTTTGTTTTTCTTTGCTGTGCAGAAGCTTTTTAGTTTGATGTAGTTCCATTTGTTTATTTTTTATTTTGTCATTTGTGTTTTCAGTGTCATATCCAAAAAGTCATTACCAAACCCATGTAATGAGCTTTATTCCTATGTTTTCTTCTGGCAGTTGCATAGTTTCAGGTCTTACATTTGAGTCTTTAATCCAATTCAAGTTAGTTTTGTGAGTGGTATAAGATATTGGTCCAATTTCATTCTTTTACATGTGAATATCCAATTATCCCAGGGTTCCCTTGTATGTAACTTCTCTCTTTTCTCTTGCTGGTCTTAAAATTCTTTCTTTGTTTTTGACTTTTGACGATTTAATTGCAATGTGTCTCAGTGTAGCCCTATTTGAGTTCAACCTATTTGGGCTTGATTGGGCTTCACGGATCTGGATGTCCATTTCTCATCCTAGGTTTGGGAAGGTTTCATCCATTATTGCTTTAAATATACTTTCTTCCCCTTTCTCTCTCTCTCTTCTTCTTCTGGAATTCCCATAACATGAACATTGTTTAGTTTATTGTGTCCCATAATTTCCATAGGCTTTCTTCACTCTTTTTATTCTTTTCCTTTTTGTTCCTTTCACTGGGTAATTTCTAATGTCCTGTCCTCCAGTTTGCTGATTCTCTCTTCTGCATGGTCGAATCCACCTTTGAAACTTTCTATTGAATTCTTCAGTTCAGTTATTGTATTTTTAAAATCTAGTGTTCCCGTTTTTTTGATGTTGCTATTTCCTTGTCAAACTTCTTGTCTTGTTCATGCATTGTTTTCCTAATTTCACTTAGTTGTCTGTGCTTTCTTGTAGTTCACTAAACTTCCTTAGGAGGATTATTCTGAATTCTTTGACAGTTCACAGATCTTCATTTTTTTAAGGTCAGTTATTGGAGTTTTATGACTTTCCTTTGGTGGTGTCATATTTGCCTAATTTTTGTGATCCTTGATTCCTTACATTGGTATCCGCATATTTGAGTATGGGCTCTTCCTCCAGACTTTACTGGGTATTATATTCAGTAGTAGTAGTAGATAGGGCTAGGAATTAGTTTCGTGGCAGAGAATCAGAGCCTGTATAGGACCTGGCTCTGGACAGGACCCAGAGCCTGTATAGTTCATTGTTTGGGAACCCAAATCAGGCCAGAGTGTGCACTTAATTCCCTGGTCAGGTGAGGACACTGGTTTTGCCCTGCAGATGGGGGAGGCCACAGGCTGTGCTGTCTGTTCAAGTGCCACTGTATCTAGGGCTGTTTAATGGCTGTACAGCTTCCCATGCTCTCTGGTTAGGTTCCCCAGTTGGACATGCTGAAGGCTGTATTCAGTGATGAGTAGGGCTATGAATTAGATTTCCTGCCTGGGTGCAGCAGGAGAAGCAGCTCTAAAGCCAGTAAAGCTCTTTGTTGTCTTAACTCAAGCTGATCCACACCCCACGTTCTGTGTCTGAACAAGGCCACTGGCTTTGCTTTGCAGACTATCAGCTCTGCCTACCCTTCTCTAGGCTTGAGCACTGCTGGGCCGCACAGTTTCTAGGAGTTGTCACCAATCCTTCTAGTCAGATGGGCCACAGCACATCCACAGCAGATGGGATGGGGCTAGTCCCAGTTCCTTTGCCTGGGTGGGATGAGGACGGGCCACTGCAGGCTACTCTTAATTTCTCAAACAGGCTCCCCAGTTGGGAGGAGCTGGGAGCTACTCTCAGCCTTGGATATGAATTAATCTCCCTGCCTGTGCATGATACAGGATCCCTCCACACCTGGTACTGGCTCTTTTTTGTACCAGAGCCAGTGATGAGCTCTGGCTGCCTGCCTCTTGGCTGGAGCGGCTGGAGCACGACTGGGCCAAATAGCTTCCAGGATTTATTGCCAGCCCTTTTGGTCAGATGGCCAGAAGACACTCTCCACAGTGGGTGGGCTGTGACTCTGCTCTTTCCCTGTGTATGGGCAAACCAGGCTCAAGGGCCAGATGCGTATCAGGTGGATCTGTACCCTGCTGAGTTCCCTGGTTGTAGTGCCCCACCAACCTGGCTCTGTAGATAAGCAAAGATGCCAGTTGTGATCACTACTTGGGCACTGCAAGTATGAATTCCATCTGTCACAATCCATGTGCTGGCTGTTGCATGCCCCTTCCCCCTACATCACAGTCCAACTTTTAGTGGTCAAACCCTGCAGATTCCCCTGCAATCCCAGTGGAGCAGATTAGAGCAGTGGCTCCCACAAAGCAACCCCAATGCTAGTGGTGGTGCTTGCTGTCCCCCAGTTCTCTTCTCCTACTGGAGGAACCAGAGGTTCATGGGAGACCTCACCCATGGTGCTCCACTGGCCTGGGGGAGGGGCAATGTGGTCAACGTGTAGCTCCTTCTCTCACCCTTCTAATGCAGTCTGTCTTGGTCTCTGTAGTGCACGGGGGTGCTTCAGCCTCACCTCCATGTTCTAGGATCCTCTCAAATAGTGTCCTGTTTCCAAATAATTGTTAGTTGTTCCTCCTCGGGGGAGCGCGGAGCCAGGAATGACCTTGGTGATGTCACCCCACTCTGTGCTTACTTTGACAATATGTGTGTCCTTTATAGCCCAGACATTTCTGGTACTTGAAATGAGGTTGTCCTTTTATTGTTCTCCCTGCTTTAGGACCTAAAATGGGAGCTCTTCATTAGCACTGGCACAAAGGCTGCTGAGATGACTAGGAAGCAAGTGCCAAGGAGAAGAGTGAATCAAAGAATCTTGATTCATTGATTTCCTTGATTCAAGGAATCCCAGAAGGAGCTCTAAACGTTACACATTCCAAATGATTTATTCAGGTTTTTCCAATCAAAACCATTTTTACAAAAAAGAAACAGTTCTCAGACTTAGAGTACTATACTGCCAAGTATGTAGAAGAACATTGCCAGCAGTTGAGTGGTGTGGTCTACTTTGAAATATATTCAGTTTTCTTAGGATGGACATATGTCTACTTCAAAGTTACTGTTTCTTTCTAGTAATGCTGTCTACAGTAATATATTTGCTTTTGCCAAGTTAAGAAAACAATGACATCCCTCCCAGGTTCTAAAACAATTACCAGCATAAAAATACATTAAATTTTTTAGCTGATACTTAAGGAAACCAGCACTAGCTAGCATTCCTACTGATGCTAGTATTCAAAGAGAGGCATGACAAAACCATTAATCTAGAAAAAACCAGGTTGGAAAGATGGAGAGAAAGAACTCAAGATGACTACTTAAGCTGTTGCTTTCTTTACATGTCCCCAAATATGATAATAACCATATAAGCTCCTAAAATAAGTGCAATTTTATGCAAACTTCATAATACGCCTAGTATGAGGTAAATTTTTACTTTATTTTATAGTATATTTTTATTTTGGTAAAATGTCCCATAATGTAAAATTTACCATTTTAACCATTTTTAAGTGTATCATTTATTGGTATTAAGTACATTCACAATGTTGAGCAACCATTACCATTATCCATTTTAAGACCTTTCTTATTATCCCAAACAGAAACTGTACTCACTAAACAATAACCCCTTATTTCTCCCCTCCCCTTAGCCTCTGGTTAACTCTATTCTATTTTCTGGGTTTATAATTTACCTATTCTAACTACCTCATATAAGTGGAATCATACAATATTTGTCCTTTTGTGTCTGGTTTCTTTCACTTAACATAAAGTTTTCAAAGTCCATCCATGTTATAGCATGTATCAGCATTTCATTCCTTTTTAAAGGCATACAATGTATAGTGATTTTTAGTTGCAAAACACTTTTAGTACATTGTGTTTCTATTATATTAATGATATCTAGCATATATCACTACCATATTACCTTTAGTAGATGCCCAGTAATGTGTACTATGAGTGAGCCATAATTTCAATTCAGCCAAAACCCACTGATAAACATTTATTAAGTTCCAAACAGTTTTATGATTTCAAGAAATGTGGTAATGGACATAGAGGTTCATGTCTTTATGTGCTGGAGCTTTTACTTTTGACGGAAGAATTCTTGGAGTGGCATGGAATGGTATTGTTGGGTCAGAGATTATGCAGAAACATTTATAATTTGAATACATACATTGACTATAAAAACCATAAACTTCTTCAACAGATAGTATTCCTGTATTTTATGTAACCATTTATAACTATCTTAAAAATGAATGCAAGTAATATAAGGGAATCTATTTAATGTGATTTGAGCAAGGAAACATTCTCACTTTTTTCATTTCTAGTTCATGGAAGAAAATTCCTATACACAAGTATTGAAATATTTCAAGTCTCTGGATCACACATTTCATCATTTCAAAAATATTACAGAGTACATCACGGATGTCAGTCAAGTCTTGTAACAACAGTGTAGAAAACTAGTAACATTTATAGCTAGTTTTTTTTAAGCTTCAGCAGTGGATCATTTCTATCCAGCCTAATCTGAAATTTTAATTCGATTAATTTTTAAAATAAAAAAGATTAATTTTTAATCTAAAACTATTTTAGTTCATATTTATGTACCTGCATTATGATAAATATTTTATTTTGTTGTTTTTTTTTAATCTTAGTTTCTCTTTAGAGTATCTTTTAAAATTTATTTTGAAACAGAATAATTAAAGCCCAAAGATGAGAATGTCTCATTTAAGCTAAACTAAAGAAAGTTGGAATAGCTGAAGTATGAACACAATTGGCAAAACTTTTCACTACCCTCCTTAGAAGAAGACTGTTTTGATTTGCATGGTCCAAGAAAGGAGAAACAGATAACTTGCTGGGGATTGCAACCTGCTTTACTTAAGTTAGACATTAACAGGCTAAAAGGGCAAGGATGAAGCAACATGTTTATAACATAGTTTTGAAAAGCTACTTAAAGGTGAAGGGTTGCAATAACACAGACAGACACACCCTAGACCTTTCACAACAATATTTTAAGGTATGCCTTTTCTTTGGTTGATAGGGATGGAGGGACCTATTAATAAACATTTCTCCTATTTACTTTTGTCTTTATTGCTGTCTAATCAAACCCTCATTAAAAAACAGACATAAAACAAATAAGCATTCTGACTTTTGCCTGAATAAGCAGCAACAAGCTCACATCTTAAACAATGGACTGCAATGGCTATGAGACTGAGGATCCTTGGTCATTGCAACAGTAGCAGCAGCACAACCTGCTTTGTTCCTTCTGTTGTATACCGCAGAATCTGAGTAAATAGAGAGAAGTCAATGATACCTTTAGTGCCATTTCTTACACTCCTCTCCATGATCTTTCACACTCAGGTTCTCTGGTAATCTCAATGTAGTGAAAAACAACCAGGATGCTAATACCCTCTATCCATTGACAAAACTTAATGCTTCTGAGACTTGCAGAAATAATGTTGAATCTGAATTGGTGGTACCCAATAGAGTCACTAAGAATAATCCGTCAGACTCACCAAATCCAAATTCAGATTTAAAGGCCATCAAATTTTAAAGATTACAAAGATTTTAAGATTTCAATATTTGTTATATATGGTCATATGTAAAAATTTAGAAAAGTAAAATTATATGTATAGGTTTTTAATTATAAGCTATATTCACTGGAGAATTAATGCATTTTTAAAAGGATTCATTCTGAAAAGATTACATTAGCACTTTTTTTAAACCACTACCCTCAAAAATAAATTGTGACAAATCATTGTTCATCCAAGTTTATCTCTCATCTCAAGGAAGTGAGTTGTTCTTGGGGAAATTGCTTTCATCTAATTTGTGCTTTCCTGCAGTGGATCAAGCTGAAATGAAATGGGGCTGACATTCTTAACTATTATTACGCGCCCACATTTACCAGAATTACCTAATGATCAGTACCGAAGTGTTTTATAATAAATAAATATGTATGTACTGAGTTGAGAAATGGCTGGTGATCCTGTAGAAGAGATATCTAGATTATATTTCTTACATCATCTCCATATTAGAAAGCAATCCAGGATTGCAAAGCAAGGCATGAGACAGTAGCATTTGGTGTATTTTATAAATGTTTAGATTTCTAGGGAGCTTATTGGTATCATATATTATGGTAAGCACACAAATGTAAACTGTTACTTTAAAATAGTAAAATATCAAGAACATAAAAATTTCTGCAACTTAAATGGTCAGTTTGGTATTTGGCTTTATTATAGGCATTTGCAAGATATTTATTAAACAACCAAATGAACCAATACCATTTAATTTTGAAAACTGCCTTCCTAATACAAAAGAATTGGTATTCTACACAAGTTCCTTGTGATTATTTTTGTAGGTGTGGTGGGAATGAATTATGGATGGCACTACCCTTTCTTGTCTGAGGTTTTGGTAAGGTGGAAATTAGAGGTGACGGACCTTAAAGTTTGAGCAGTTCAAGACACTCAACCAGTAAGTCAGAAAGAGAAAGACAAATACCGTATGCTAACACATATATATGGAATCTAAGAAAAAAAAAATGTCATGACGAACCTAGGGGTAAGACGGGAATAAAGACCTATTAGAGAATGGACTTGAGGATATGGGGAGGGGGAAGGGTAAGCTGGGACAAAGTGAGAGAGTGGCATGGACATATATACACTGCCAAACGTAAAATAGCTAGTGGGAAGCAGCCGCACAGCACAGGGAGATCAGCTCGGTGCTTTGTGACCAACTAGAGGGGTGGGATAGGGAGGGTGGGAAGGAGGGAGACGCAAGAGGGAAGAGATATGGGAACATATGTATATGTATAACTGATTCACTTTGTTATAAAGCAGAACCTAACACACTGTTTTAAATAAATAATAAATAAATAAATAAATAAAATAAAAAAGAAATTTTGGCAATTAAAAAAAAAAAAAAGACACTCACCAAGCACAGTCCATTTACCCAGGACAAGAAAACATATGACATTACTCTTCTTTTTTCAACCACAATGGATTTGAACTTTTAGAAAATTGAAAATGCAAGATACAGATTTTATTTATTTTTTAAAGTAATTTATTTATTTATTTATTTCTGGGGGCATTCGTTCTTTGTTGCTGTGCATGGGCTTTGTCTAGTTGCAGGGAGCGGGGGCTACTGTTCGTTGTGGCGTGCGGGCTTCTCATTGCAGTGGCTTCTCTTTTTGCAGAGCACGGGCTCTAGGGCATGCCGGCTTCAGTTGTTGCGGCACAGGGGCTCAGTAGTTGTGGCTCACGGGCTGTAGAGCGCAGGCTCAGTAGTTGTGGCACATGGGCTTAGTTGTTTTGCGGCATGTGGGATCTTCCCAGACCAGGGTTCAAACTCGTGTCTCCTGCATTGGCAGGCGGATTCTTAACCACTGCACCACCAGGGAAGCCCAAGATACAGATTTTAATAAGAAAATATTAGTCAACAGTTCTTTTATCTCTATGTCTTTTTCTATCTCATTGATTGTGAAGAATACAATCATAGAGAAAGCAAACTCTACATCAGTTGAAAATTTTTTCCACCTGCATGCATGTTATAGTGGATGTGTAACATCTTCACACGGTTTGTGAAATCACTATTTCACCACAAAAATTAAATATGACACTAAAATGATCTGACACTAATTAGCCCATTGAATAAGGGGAGGAGGATTGGCATCTTGGTCATCGTTTAGAAGAAAAAATAATCATTAACCTGTTAGACAAAATACTTGTCTTTAAATTTTCCCTTAATAAATATAATAGAAAATTAAATAAAATGGCAGTACAGTGTTATGAAAGGAAAGCAATTGGGTTGATCTCAAAATGAGTGAATACAAAAATCAATGTTTTTTGTTTAGTTTGTTAATAATTTTATTCTTAGAGCTCTCAGGCAGCTAGCTTTTGGTCATTTTTAAGATCAATCAAAAAGTTCTAAACATTATTTTTAAGGTATGCAGATCACTAGGCCCGCCTCCCCTCCTTTCTCTCTTTCTTTTAATTTTTAAATTTATTTTGGGGAGTTTTGGCTACCATTTATGTTCTAATCATGTTTTTCAGGAAGTGAATTTGAACTTTGAACCTTACCTAGTTTGAATCCTACCTCTATTGTGTTCTATCTCTATGACTTAGGGTAAGTTACTTAACCACTGTGAATTGTTTCTGGATATTTAAAACAGGAAAATCACAGGGTTGTTGCGAAGATGAAAGAAGATAACATAAAAGGGAACTTACTGCAGTGTTTGAGACATAGTAAGGGTTAGTAAATATTTCCAATTTTTATCTTTCTAATTCTCGTGAGCAGTTTACAATGAGATCTCATTACCACAGATTTTCCCTAAAATTATGAACCTTTTCCTACACCTCTCCATTTTAAACCAAACCTTGAAATGACTGAACCTCAGAGGAAGACGTCTCAATACAGATAATCCCAGTAGCAGGAGAGGTTGAAGCTACCACAATGCGAAGTTGTCAGGCTCTGATCTGGCAGTAGCTGTGGGAATTAGTCTTAGCTTCTATTTTTAACTCTGCAAGGAGTTGATTGGATGACCTGGGAAAACTCAGTTGGCATCTTATTTTCTTTCTGAATTGTACCATTTGTCTAATCACTCTTTTCACTGACTCATTATCAGAAATGATATCAAGGTTGTTGAATAAGGGTGTTGATTTCAGAAGTAATGTTATAGAAAATGGGAATTGTTCCCTTTCTTAAAAGCCGTAGTTGACAATTTTATTTTATTTTTTTCTGATACAGTGTTGAAGTTCCTGGGAGAGGGCAACTTTAATTTATAAAGAGTTGTTAACATTCACTTCCTCTAACAAAAGCCTTTAAAGGTAATACTACTAATTATCTGCCTTGTACCCCAATCTTTTTTTTTTAATATGTAACTGTTGAAGTTTTTTAATGTTAATCAATATCATTAAGTTGTCCAAAAAGGAAAATTAATCTGTTACTCCATTGTACATCATACACAAAGGAATCTTCTTGGTATATATCTTTCTATTTTACTGAATCTCAATGAATTTAGAGAGTACATGTAAGAATTTTAATATTCAGAGTCTTATTCATAAATGTGCACTACTGAGTAGATACAATCACTAGCAACACCTTTAAACTGAAATCAAAAATAGAGCCTCAATTAACGTGAAAACTTTAGTACCAGAAACACCTGCCTATAAAAACTGCACTGTTAGTACACAGACGAGCTTTAGTATGATAACAATTTTGTTGGGCTTAAAAAGCACATAATTTTACATTTTTTTCTTATTTGACTTTTTATCATTATGTGGACAATTTAGGTCTAAGGAAACAAGTACAAAAACTGCCTAAAGCCTTCCATTTAATATGTAAGCCATAGTTGTCCACAAGAGAGAATTTTGTGGTGATCAACAACTCTAGCCAAATAGGCAATAATTTATTTCATTTGGTAGAGTCTAATCATGTGTAACTATGCACTTTTCAGTAAAAAGTGTAAAACATTTTTAGTGGTAAGTTTGTCCTAAATTTCCAAATCAATATTTTTAATCCCTGTTTGAATACTGAATTCATTAGCTATTCACCAAAGGCTTGAGGCATAGATTTTGGGCATAATCCACTTCTAAGATGAGACGTAGCAAACAGTCTAAATTCCTGTTTTAAATATACATGTGCATACACGTATACACATATATTGTACAAAAATTTATATACAGACATTCCCCGAATTACAATGGTTCGACTTACCGATTTTTCAACTTTACCATGGTGCAAATGTGATACTCGTTTAGTAGAAACTATAGTTTGAATTTTTTCAAAGTATACTTCGAATTTAGAGTAGAAACTATACTTTTCCCAGACTACTGATATGCAGCATGATGCTTTCTTGTGATGCTGGGCAGCAGCAGCAAGCCACGCCTCCCACTCAGCGACTGGATCACAACTGACACACTTAACAGCCGTTCTGGTTTTCACTTTCTGTACAGTATTCAATAAAACAAATGAGATAGTCAACAGATTATTATAAAATAGGCTTTGTGTTAGATGATTTTGCCCAACTTTAGGCTAATGTGAGTGTTCTGAGCACCTTTAACGTAGACTAGGCTAAACTATGATGGTTGGTAGATTGGGTGTAGTATAAGCATTTACACTTTATGATATTTTCAATTGATGATGGGTTTATCAGGATGCAATGCCATAGTAAGTTAAGGAAGATCTGTATTTTATGTGTATTATATAGATTAATTATATTTAGTCAATTATGTGTGTAAATATATACATGCATATATATGCATGTATATATGTCTGTTTTCATGAACATTTGCCTTCTATTTCAAATATTTGATTATATTTATTTATTTTTTATTTGATTATATTTAAAATAAACAGACAAGTTCTTGGAGAAGCATTTGAAGAATCTTTGTTTCCAGAGTCAAGTTTCGCAAAGAAAACTTATTTTTTCACTAGCTGTTTATTTTTCGATAGTTAATTTTTTTTTTAATTTCAAAGTGATTCTTTAATATATGAATACGAATATGTATTTACTTCAGGTGCTATATATGTTATTTATACATATGTGTATTTATATATATTTAAATGTTTTTAAACCTGATCTTATTGGGTTATAACTACTATCCAATTATGTGAGAATAGTGATATTGTTGCTTTTCAGCTTGGAACATGCTTCTGTTTCATTTGATTATATTTTATCCATTAGGTGCTCTGGCCTTCCATTAGCTCTTTTGCTTTGAGGAATACATTTTATAATGCATTAGAAATAGTCTTCTATTTTTCATGCCATAATTTTCCAGTGTCTCACAAAATCCTAATTTGGAATGTTCTGACTTGAACAGTATTTCAGGATAGAGACTTGTCCCTTTTGGAATCATCAGATCTGTTGGTTAGGTACAGTATTTCTTATTTTTTCTGTTGGAGAGAGGGAGGAAGGAAACTGCACTATGGAACTTTCCAGTTTTGTTTTGTTTTGTTTTGTTTTTTTCCTTACATTTATAACAAAAAAATGCACTCTTCTAGTAAAACTAGAAACGTGAGAGTGGCAGTTACATAGTTCCAAATTAGGACAACCTAATATACTGTAATTTTTTCAAGTAAGAGAATAACCCAGGTAGTATACTATTAACTAGATTTTTTCAAATAACCATTTGTTTATTAATAATTCTATTATTTTTCCATTCTTAGTTTCATTTTTTTTTTTTTTTTTTTTGCGGTACGCGGGCCTCTCACTGCTGTGGCCTCTCACGTTGCGGAGCACAGGCTCCGGACGCGCAGGCTCAGCGGCCATGGCTCACGGGCCCAGCCACTCCATGCCATGTGGGATCGTCCTGGACCGGGGCATGAACCCGCATCCCCTGCATCGGCAGGCGGACTCTCAACCACTGCGCCACCAGGGAAGCCCAGTTTCATAACATTTTTACAAAAAGGTTTATATTAACAAATGGCATCAGTTGTATTGTTGGTTTTCTCCTGTGTTCTGAGTAGTTCTATAATTTAAAAATGCTTAAAGCCCAGACTTCTCAACTAGAAAACATAAGCACAGTAAAAGCAGTGTTTTTAAAATTAATTCTGGAATATATTTCTCTTGAGGGTAAAGACATGTAAGATTACAGATGAGTATGTTTGGATGCTTTATAAATAAAAATAATATGATTAATCATGTATTAATTTATACTACCAGAAATTCCCTCTAAATCCTTTCTAGGACACAAATATTTATGACATTTCTATATTGTTCTCATTTTATTATTTTAATGAAATATTATACAGGTAGTATTTCATAAAAACACTGCATCAATTGTAATACTAGTTTAGGAATTTTAATTTGGTATGTAAATATACTAACTTCTGTTGAAATTGCTATAGCTTAGGGTCAAAATTAATTTGAAGGTTATTAGTGTTATTATTCTGGTTTTTATTAGCTGCCGTCTCAAATTAATTATAAAGACAAAAATGTCCCTGCCTTAGAGTTTCTGCACTATCAATGACATACTGAGATGTCTATTGGGTATCAGTAAATGATATATTTTAGAGCATAACTTATGAAATGACTTGCCGGTTGGCAGACCACCTTTGACAATAAAATATATTTGATAGTCTACCTTTGCAAATTCATTGTACCACACAAATTTGATCTTGGTAATTGACATATGACTATTAAGCTTCAATCATTCTCTATAATATTCCTATTACCAATTATTAACAGAATAAAGGGGAGATAACAATTCTATAGTATTTATTCAGATTTTTATTTAAAGTCAAGTATAATCTATATTTCTATAGTGCTTTTTTTATCTAACACCTCACTTAAGTAGAAGGAAGTGTTCTAGAGGTTTGTTATCAGCTTTTAAATGAAGTAATCTTTAACTATCTTTTATTTAAAAATACTAAAAAAAAGTTTCATGGTCTTTAATTAAATATAAATATTGGAATTGTCTATGAAACTTTTGAAATGGTCAATCACATAAAAACATAGGGATATCGTTTAAAGCAGGGGTCCACAACCCCCTGGCTGTGTTAGGAACCGGGTCGCACAGCAGGAGGTGGGCGGCCGGTGAGCCAGCGAAGTTTCATCTGCTGCTCCCCATGGCTCGCCATCGCTGCATTACAGCCTGAACCAACTATCCTCCCCCACCCACTCTGTTGGTGGAAAAATTGTCTTCCACGAAACCGGTCCCTAGTTCCAAAACAGTTGGGGATCACTGCTTTAAAGCATATGAATTTCTAATATATTTATTTAGGATATATATGCTGAACTTTTTTTTACATAATAGCTCATAGGTAACCTTCACTATTAAGTATTTTATGATGCTTAGAATCGGAAACAATACAGAAACTAACAAATTAAAATTGTTTTTTGTAAAATGTCAAGTGAGAAGAGAAGAATGTTAAATAATAAATACAGCATATTCACAACTTGGTTTTGAATATCACACATATAGAGAAAAAAGAACCAAAGAAAATTTAAAAAATATTTATCAGTGGTTAACTCAAGAAATAAGAGAGTCAGGGTGACCTTTACTTCCTCCTGTTCTAATTCTGTATTTCCAAATTCATTGCAATATGTATGTGTTACTTTTAGAACTGTTTAAGAAGAAATGTGCCAGTTCGAATAATTATTTTTTAACATCTAAACATTGCCGAGTGTTGTTAAAATGTTTAGTTTTTATGTAGCTTTCTGGAAGATCTAGCTGGCCATAAAAAACTGAATATATTAGAGGAGGGGGAGTTTCCCCTCATCTTGAAATAATAATGATAAATAATATTTTTAAAGCATTAAATAATTTTCCAAGCTATTTTGTATACATTTTCTCCTCAGACCATCCTAACTCTCTAGAGTTGGTAGAAAAAGGATTATACTCATTTTACCCAGGGTGGGGGTTGGAGGGTGGGAATTGAAATTCATGAAGTTTAGCAAATTGCCCATTTAAGCCGTGCACAGTTATTAAGTGGGCAGGGCCAGAATTCTAACCTGTTTCATGCCATGGCCAATCTAGTGCTTTCCTCTATCCTGTAGGAACTGGACATATTTAAGAGGTAAGCACAAAAATGGAAATAGGTCTGAATCTTGCTCTAGTTACAAATTTGCCTATAGACCTCACTGGAGCCTGAACCAGGAAAACCTATATGAATTTCTTTCTTCAACCCAAAGAAATGGCCATGTTAAATAATTCCTAGGTTTAATTAAAAAAAAAAATTATACTGTCTGTTTTTTACCATATTCCAGTTTGTGTATCTTGTGTCTATCAACTTCTCCAAAGAACCATGCTTCTTACCTAAAGGATCGCATTTGCTTAATAAACAAACATTGACAATTCTGATGCTAACCTGAATTAAATAATATACCAATCATTTATGAGATCCGCCTTAGTATTTTTACGCTTCTGAAATATCATCTCTATAACCTGCTTTTTAAAATAGTCTGACACCTACTGAGTACTCTTTCACTTCCTACAAGAAATCAAGAAAAATAAAGCATTTGTGTTTTTAATTTTAGTGAAGGTTTCTTGATTTAAGAATTAGTCATTTAGTGTCATTTGAATTTCAAGTGTGCCTCAAATACTTGAGGCTCTTTCTGTATGACTTCTCCAGAGTTTCCACATATATATCATCAAAGTACTTTCACTTGGGATTAGTAAAAGAAAAGGTTTATTTACTACTATTTCTCAGTTTTCTTCATTTCAAATATTCAGTGCCTTGTCAAAAATAATATTATAGTCTTATACTGTTCATTGATAACAGATAATACCAAGAAATTGTGATTCTGGTTTTCAGTTAAAAAAACAAAATGAGAAACTAAAGAAATAATTACTATAACAATTTTTTTCTTCATTTAGCTAATCAGATATTCACATCAGTGAGTGTTAGATTTTGAGACTATGAATCCCAATGCTAAATGTTTTATATATTCAGAGAAGTGAAAAATAATAATTATTATGCTTCCTCTGTGCTAAATACTGTTTTAAAACCAATTGGAATCCCCCCTCACAACAATCCTAAGATGTAGGTACTCTTTTCACCTATTTTACAGCCGGACAAACTGAGGCACAGAATGATTAAATTATTCATGGTCACACAGCTAGTAAGGCGCAGATACGGTATTTAAAATCCAGTCTGTTTTTGTGAGAGTCCACATTCCCAACCCCTGTAATGAAAGCCTGTGACCCCTACTATTTGCTATATACCCATTGACTTGCTTTGTGGAAAGAAAGGGAGTGAGGGAAGAGGAGGGAAACGGAGGGAGGGAAAGAGGAAAAGAAGGCGGAATGGAGGGAGGCAGGAGAATTGTCAAAATTCTGCCAGCTTGTTGCTACTGTGTGTTATGTCTTATAATAAGGTTGAAATTAAGGACTTGTAGAGATTTACATAGAATAAATAATTTTAAATTTCCTTAAGGGAAGTCTCTGGTAATATTATCAGATGGAGACAGCAAGTGAATTTCTGTTTAATTCTGTTCATAATTAAAATGCTATAGCAGGCTCATATTTGGAACAAACACAGTTCTGGTAATTCTCATAGTAATAATTCTACATTTTCTTAAATTTGTTATCATTTTTTCACCCTCAACACTCTCAGCTTATTTAATTTTAGTACCTATTCTTTTTCAAAAGTCCATAGATTTTAGTTAGGCTTAAATCATAGGAAAATTGAAGAAAATTTAGAGCCTGTAACAGAAGGAAACCACCCTCTTCCCACCCCGAGCCCAGCTCTGTCCATTTCTATCAGAGCTACTCCACCAAGAAAGGAGGAATTATTCTGACTGGTCAGATTCATGACACATTCTATTACATAGGGTGACTGTGTTTGTTTAGAGGTACACAGCAACAGTTCCACATTTCTTCTTGTCCGTTGCCTGGTCCTGTGAAAGCAGGTAAGTGGAGTGAAGATCCTCGAAACCTAGACCTCAGTCTCTTGTTTCTGCTCCATTCCATTCACCAGGGTGAGCTTAATCCAGCAGAAGAGTGAGCTCTTCTGTGTTTCACTGGATGTTTCCATACAGATGAGTCAAGTTCCATTTTGAGCCTGGAAAATCTTGCATGCTCTCTCATCAGCTTCATCCTTTTCTGAGTATGTACTCAGAAAATGGTAACATGCCCCCAGTAAGCCTTTACCACAGCTCTGACTCAGGGTTATTAGGAAGTAATTCCAAATCTCAGACATGTTCTGTATTTTAATCAACAGATAATTTGTACTTTTAGTTAACATTTACTCTCGATTATTCACGTGTTCTTATGCAGTTGGAACCTATTTCTGTCTTCATGTGCTTAAAGCTAGGATGAGTACGGATTTTAATCAAGATAATTTAGAAATTTTATTAAGTGTTTCCTATGTGGCAGGCACTGTTCTAGGTACTGGTGATAGAGTGTTAAACAGAATGGTTACAATCCACACTCTAAGAAAGGGTACTTAACATTAAAATTCAAATAGGAAAGATGTACAGAAATCATATGCAAAACACAAGAGTCAGTTTAATATGCATGGTTGGCATTTTGGGGATAGAAGAAATCTAACACAAGGAGTTTTACAAGACTGATGATATATAGTCACTTCAGTTGAACTTTGTTTTATTTAAAAGAAGCAACTTTTTTTCAAACCAAGTAAAAAAATTATTGACAGTAATTTATATATATAGCTTTAACTTTATATATAACTTTATAGTTCCTTATTTAGTGAAGAGAGGGTGCTTTGACTTATGATATAAGGCAATTTCAGTATTTTGATAAACTAACCTTCAGCATTTTAGAAATTAAGCTTTTACATTGGTGGAAATTCTGATATTTGCCCATCAGTTTTATTTCATGCCTCCAAAATTAGATTAAATTTTCCAATTTTAAGTGAAAAACTGGCATATTATCAGTTGACACTACAGTTCCAAGTTTTATCATAGGAAAAGGTGGGTGAGAGGAATCCCCAGTTCAAAATCCTATCCAAATTTGAATTCTGAAAGTCTTTTTTTGATTGATTAGTAGATGTTGGTATCACATTATTTGCAATGACAGAGGACATTGTCAAGTTGTTATTAGCATTCATTGCAGCACCAGCTTCTGAGAATGTAGTAGTTTTTTTTTAAACCACGTTTTCTCCTCTTGATCCATGACTCCAACTCTAAAAATATCTTGACTCATTCATACATCATACATTCAAGAAATAATTACTGATCGCATATACTATTCCAGATACCAAGCTGGTCACTAGGGATTCAAAATGACTAAGGCACAGGCTTGGCTGTCAAGGAGACCCCAAGGTAGTGAATCTTTGCTTCTTACTCTTCAAGTGGCATTGATCCTGTGTAATCAGAAGTAATAGGGAATTAAGTAGCATTCATATTGTAATTAAATGTAGATAGAGCCAGATGATTTTCCAAAATCAGGTTTAATCAGAGATAGGGCAAGAATGTTCTTTGGGATTTTTCCTTGATGAGCATTGTTAACTATCCTTGAGATGCAATAGTAGAAGTCACTGAGTAATTTATCAGTTTGGTATCCTATGGGAACCAAGATGAAGGCCGTTTTCTCCTTTAGGCACTGACTTTCTACAGAGATAGCGAAGGCGCTTCAACTTTCCCAGACAAGAAATCACCAGTAAACAGCAGTGATGGTAGAGGTGGGTTATTTACTACCATGGGGTTGAGAATATTAGTGAGCTGCATTTTGACCACTTGTCAAACATTTTGACATCTTGGAACAGAAAATGTTATTTAAATATAAAAAGCATTTTCTGTTGAATTGCTGTTAGTCATCCCTATGAGGAAATGACCTATTAAGTAATAGATGGGGAATAAGATTGATTTCTGCTAGAGTCCTTAAAGTAGCTACATGTTTCAATTTGTGGGTTTTTTTCAACCATTTGTAAGTTACCACAGTAAAAACCCCATGTAAAAAGCTATCTGAATTTACTTTCCAGCATTCTTTCCTGGGCTTTCTCTATCTTTCCCCCTCTCCCTCTGTCTCAGATCAGAAGGAGAGCAATGGGTCTGAAGCTTTAGCGAGAATCAGAAGGCTTGTCAAAACAATGATTTCCGGAGCCTCAGCTGGGAATTTGCATTTCCAACAAGTTTCTAGGAGAAACTTCTGCTGCTGTTACTTATTTGATGAACCACTGCTCAAGTAAAAGGAATGGGAATTTAGGAAGTAGAAAGATGGAGAGCTATGAAAAGCTGAATGAAGTCAGCCTCGGATCTTCTTCACCAAGCTGCCCAAGGTATTGAGAAGATCATCACTAGTGCCCCAGGGAAGCGTATTGAAAGTCACACCAATTAGAATGGGCATCATCAGAAAATCTACAAGCAACAAATGCTGGAGAGGGTGTGGAGAAAAGGGAACCCTCTTGCACTGTTGGTGAGAATGTAAATTGATACAGCCACTATGGAGAACAGTATGGAGGTTCCTTAAAAAACTAAAAATAGAACTGCCATATGACCCAGCAATCCCACTACTGGCACATACCCAGAGAAAACCATAATTCAAAAAGACACATGCACCCCAATGTTCATTGCAGCACTATTTACAATAGCCAGGTCCTGGAAGCAACCTAAATGCCCACTGACAGACGAATGGATAAAAAAGACATAGTACATACATAAAATGGAATGAACTTGGGTCACTTGTAGAGATGTGGGTGGACCTAGAGACTGTCATACAGAGTGAAGTAAGTCAGAAAGAGAAAAACAAATATCGTATATTAACACATATATGTAGAATCTAGAAAAATGGTACAGATGAACCGGTTTGCAAGGCAGAAATAGAGACGTAGATGTAGAGAAGAAACGTATGGACACCACGGGGGGGAAAGCCGGGCAAGGGTGGTGGTGGTGGGATGAATTGGGAGATTGGGATTGACATGTATACAGTAATATGTATAAAATAGATAACTAATAAGAACTTGCTGTATAAATTAATTAATTAACTAATTTAATTTTAAAAAAAAGTAATTGGCCCTCCTCTGACTGATTGGCCGAGGGCATCATGTAGAACGCTCTTGACTGTCCTACTCTTAAGCCCAGGTTTGCAGTGAATGAGCCATTTAACCTCTCTTTACTCCAGTCTTTCTCAGATTCAAAATAGTAACGGTAATTTCCCTTCCCTTTTGTTAAAAAACAAGACAAAACAAAAAATACACAAATCCTGATGGTGCTTTCCCTTTGTGGAAAATTGTTTGGATTTATTCATCTATTACTCTGATGTAGTAAAGAAGAAATTTAGCAAAATTTCTCTCTGTCCATAAAGATTTTAGGCTTTTAAGCTTAACTCGTTAGCAAAAACTACCAAATGCCTATTCTTCACTGCCTGGGGCTAGACATTTCCTTGATTCTGTCTAAGAGGTGGGGAGCCACAAGGGAACAAGTACTTAAAGAGACTCTAAAAAGCCCTATCTATTCTGCACCCCCTTCACCACCACCAGCTCTCCAGTTTATCCACTGCTCTTCTCACTCTTTCCACACCAGCAACACCAGCCTCTTAGCTTGTACTTTCAACACTCAACGTTCTCCCATCCAAAGGCCCTTGCATTTACGATTTCATCTCTGGAAATGTTCTAGAAAAGTAGTCCATACACATATAAATAGAATATGATACTAGAGGTTATGAAAATAGATAGGATATGACTACCTTCCAGTTTCTGGTCAAATGTCACCACATCAGTGAGACCTTGATCATCCTATAAAAAACAACTGTTGTGCATCCCCATGCAGGTGCACACATTAACCTTACACATGCTCTATTCCATCTCTGATATATTTTTCTCCATATGTTTGTTCCCATCTGCCAAACAATACATCAGTATTTTGGTATTGGTTTATTTTCTGTCTCTTCCCTAGGTAGAATGCAAATTCCGTGCAGGTAGAGTCATGGTTTTTTCACTGCAGAACGTGCAACAATCATTGGCACATAAGAGTCGCTCAGTAAATATTTCTAGAGTGAAAAAAAGAAAGGTGATATATCCTTACCTTAGATTATCCACTGCAAATTTTGGTATCTTTTGCATTACTTGTTAAATGATCTTATACTCCAGTCATACTTACCTATTGGCAGTTCTTTAGAACCACCATTGCTCTTTATGCCCTCTTGTCTTTTTTAAAATTTAATTTTATTTTTATTAACATCTTTATTGGAGTATAATTGCTTTACAATGCTGTGTTAGTTTCTGCTTTATAACAAAGTGAATCAGCTATACATATATCCCCATATCTCTTCCCTCTTGCGTCTCCCTCCCACCCTCCCTATCCCACCCCTCTAGGTGGTCACAGGACATATATACACTCACTACCAAATGTGAAATAGCCAGCTAGCGGGAAGCAGCCACATAGCACAGGGAGATCAGCTCTGTGGTTTGTGCCCTCTTGCTTTTTAAATCTTGCTGTAGCCTCTGCCTAGAATGTTCATTTCTGAAACTTTTTTGTTGTCTTTCACACTTCTACATTTCCTTCAAAACACAAATCAGGTGTCCTGTTCTTCAAAAATATTTCATGATAAACTCGTTCTTTCTCTGTGTCCTCCTTCCCACCCTGGCACCCTATCCTGGCACATATCTACTCATTATGTTATACTATTCTGTCCAGTTGAAACCCCTCCCAGCTTTACCAGAGACCACTTGAAAGCAGGGACTGCTTCTGACATCAAAAGCACAATGCCCCAATGCCTGGCATATGACAGCTACTCATAAATGATCAATAAATGAACAACAATCTACCTTATTCTTTTTCTTATCATAAGAAGCTACTCTTCATTGCTTTAAACGTCTAAAATTGCCCTGAGGGATATAATAGTAATGAGTGTTCCTGAAAATCAAGAGAATGGGCACTTATGATAAGTAGCTTGAAGATCAGCCAAGTGAAAACTGGAATAGCTCTCAAACAAGGAAGAGGAGTGAGGCATTCAAGCTTCTTTAGGAGTAGCAAGTAGCAGTGATGCTGGTGTTCACACTGCCATGAAGAAAACCACTGCCATGTGAAGCTCCTAACACGAGTAAATATGTAGTATCTCTGAGGCATGGGATAGTATGTGATAGTAGATCATGATAAAACTCTTCAGCAACCCTGTTTCTGGATTTCACCTCATCCAGCATCACTTGGTGTATGTTGAGGTAATGCACAAATTGTACTAGGTAATTAGTCTAGGAATTATTCCTCTAGGGTAGAAAGATGCTATGTTACTCCAATCGTGTTGCTATAACAAAATACCACCAACTGGGTAGGTTATAACAACAGCAATTAGTGCTCACAGTTCTGGAGGCTGGGAAGTCCAAGACTGAGGTGCTAGCATGTTTGCCTTCTGGTGAGGACCTTCTTCCTGGTTCATAAGCTGACACCAACTCCCTGTGTCCTCACATGGTAGAAAGGGCAGGGGATCTCTCTGGAGCCTCTTTTATAAGGCATTAATTTCATTCATGATGGTTCCACTGTTACGACTCAAGCACTTCCCAAAGGTCCACCTACTAATACAATCACATTGGGCATTAGGGTTTCAACATAGGAATTTCAACATAGGAATTCAACGTATAAAACATTCAGACCATAGCAGATACTTGGGAGTCGAAGCTTGTTCTAAACTTTATAGCCGGGAAGACTCTGTGAAGCTAGTATGTGTGGCTGAGTCATGCGTGTTTGAAGATGATAAAAGACCCATCCCAGCAGAAAAATCCTACACACAACTGAGAAACCACTGGGCATTGTGAATGAGTGTATGCCTTGGCAGAAAGATTTTACAGCTGTTCCTCCTCACATCTGTGAATTATGCATGATATTGCAAGAGGACTTTTTAAATATGAGCAATTTGGAGCAAAAATGACAGAAAAGAGAAGTGCAAAGAAACAAGGTGAGTGAGTATTGAAAGGCAGAAGTGGTATATTGGTAGGCCTGGAAATCAACTGTGAGTAATTTAAATTGATTAAATGCAGCATAGAAAATGTACAAGAAAAGGTTGAGGGGATCAAATTAACAGGCAGAAGAAACAATTTTCTCAACAGTAACATTTTTGCTGTATCAAAGTGAAAGCAGTCCATAAGAGATTGAGAAAATGAGTATATTTTCTCATTCTTTGTCATGTGACAAAGGAATAAAATAATTCCTTTGTCACATGACTAGATCTAAGGTGAAAATTAGAACTTTATCTCAGTATAAGAAGACAGTCATTCTTAGGAAATAACATTTAAATTGAACAAGAAAAAGGAGATCAGAGGCATGAACCAAGAGATAAGAACTTGTCTCACTTATTCGTAAACTATGGGGCCCAACTGTCGAACAATAATCAGTATCGAGGCTGCAGAGAACAAAGTTGTATTTGGGGTCTTAATAATTGCAATCCTGGAGACACAGATTCAGGTAAAACCCAAAGATGTTTTGTGGAAGAGAAAGAGTCAGGGACTTATAAAGGTAAAAGGTACAAGGTTGTTAAAGCTGTCTGGCAGGGATTATGATTGACTCTGATGCAGGAAAGGAAATATTTGTCCTTAAGGGATTCTCTGTCACAAGTTATTTTAGGGTAAGGGTCCGATAAGTATCTTGAGTTTCTGGAACGTGGGCAGATGCTCTGGATGCCTGTGTCAGAGCAATAGGTAGTCAGAATTCAGATTCCATCTCGGCTGAGATGTGCCTAAGTCACTTCCGCAGTGGCTTCCTCAGAGGCTCCATTTGAGAGAGCGCTCCCTACCAATAATGACTCCATTTCTGTTTTCCTTTCACACAACTTACCTTCACTCCTCAGATTTGTTGGGAACTGATAAGCGTATTCTCACCATAGTGCTTGTTGTCGCTCACTTGCATTAGAGTGTACCATATCCAACATCAATAACTAATGATTGAGTTTTGTGGTCTTTTTCCCAAATTCAGAGTTATTTATTTTAAAGCATCAGTAAGCAAACTATGGCCTACAGGTCGAATCTATTCTTGGGCTAAGAATGGTTACTGCATTTTGAAAAGGTTGTAAGAAAAGAAAAAGAAAAAAGGAAAAAAATAAAGAATGTATGTTAGAGACCTATGTAGCTCATAAAGACAGGAGGGCTTAAATTTAAGGGGATAAAGTTGATATTCACATTCATTAGATATCTGAATATAATAAATATATTATGAATAACAACTGAATATAATAAATGTATATACTGAATGCGAAGGTTTATATATACACAGTTAATTATAAGAGAACAATTTTGTCTTACACATTGTAGGATTTCACACCCTAAAGGGTGGATTTCTAGATAAGAGAAAGATATATATTTACCAGTTTATAGTTCATTGAGGACAAGAAGGAAGAGGATTGAGGCAAGTTCACTTCATTTTTGCTATTACAACATTACAGAAGAAAATGAAGTAAAAAATGTGAAACGGAAGCCTGATTGTGGAAGATGCATGAAGGGAATGAATAAGGCAATGAAAGGGTATAACCTGCTTTGAGAGCTCTGATACCAGGAGGAAAGTGGAAAGTAGTAATGTATGTCCCTGCAGGTATTTGTAGATTGTCTTACACTCTGAGATTTCTCTGCTGCTGCCCCTCCCCTAAACAAGTGTCAGAGAGGATTGGAGCTCTATCTTCACAGCGCTTGCTGACTTTTCAAGAGAAACATTGTACAGATAGACCCACAGACATACTTAAATAGATATCCACAGCTCTGTTGGATGTGTAGTATTTAGCTTCTTCGGTCTGTGAGTGAAACACTTCTAACATGCTTCCCCTACTCCAATGGCCACAGGGCCACCAGTTTTCAACCTGTTTTCTCTGTCCTGTTAAACACACCTCTTTTTCTGGCAGCTGAATGGGAAGGAAGACCCCCGCCCCCCATTTCAGTTGTTATCTTCCTCGAAACTGTTCATTCTAAACGAATTCTCACATTTCCCTTCTGAATCTATCTACCATCTCCCTCTATGTCCAAACTCCTCCTGATAGCCAAATTTATTGAGCGCTTAAATGTACACCAATTACCGTTTGTCAGTGGCATTTAACCCTCACATATATTATCCACATTACACAGGTAAATATTGAGACTTAGAGAAAGTAAGAAACTTGCCAAAAGTTGCACACTTAACAAGTGACATGTCTAGGATTCAGGCACAAAAGATTTGAGCCCAGAGGCCATGCTCTTAACCGTGAAGTTAAACCCTCTGGGAAGAAGTTAACACCTGTTCAAGGGAAATGGAGGGTCCATACCAGCTCCCTTATTTATACCAGCTGCCAGAGGGGAAAGTTTAACAGAAAAGTGTTCCCATTTAATTTTTCTATTTCTTTAACCATTGAATTAAACAATAACACATACTTCTTAAATGTAATCTCTCTTTGATTCAAGCTTTTGATTATTTCAGAAACTTCAGTGAATAGTTTATATTTTCATAATTTTTGTCTTTAATTTCAGAACTTTGTGAGAAGGATAATGCTATTTTTTTAAGTGATTAGATAATTTTGTAATATTCTATGCTAAAAAGTATACTTATAGATATAGTATAGTATATATAAAATTCTATGTATTTAATGTGTACTTTTGTTAAAACACTGTAAAATAACAACTGATTTGTACTCAAATAAATAAATCATTTTCCTCAACATTGACTTAATGCGCACTATAGTTCATATTTTTTTTCTGATTAGTTCAGAATTATCAAATTAGAGAATTATCATTTTGAGACTGGTTTTTACTAACTCTAACTTCCATGTTCCTAATGAATAAACTAAGCTTTATTTATCCTTAATATTTTCTGACCTCTTCACTTCAATTGAAATCTGGATTGTTTCAAATGATTCTCTTACCATCTCCACCACAAATTTAGCTTTCTCTTTCTCTAGTATAAGAAGAGCCAGCCTGCTTCTTACATTTAGGCCACTTTCTGATTATTATTCTATAATCTCTGTATTCCCCTAATTTTAACTTACTGTTAGGAAGTAAACTTGGCCCTCTCTCTATTCAAACCACTCCTGTATCCTCCAGAACCAGTGCCCACTTATACTTTCCTGAATGAGGTCAACTACAGTTCACCAAGCTTACCATTTTTTAATTTTAATTAATTAATTTAAAAATTAATTTTATTGAAGTATAGTTGATTTACAGTGTGTTAGTTTTAGGTGTACAGCAAAGTGATTCAGTTATACATATACATATATCTATTCTTTTTCAGATTCTTTGCTCATATAGGTTCTCATAGACCAAGCTTACCAGTTTTATAGTTTCATTGCCTGTCTTCATCTATGCCATGACCTCATTTCTCATTCATATCTCAAAATTAAACTTTCACAACTCTATTGCAACAATGATCAGTGGTCTAATGAACTTGTGTAAGATGACCAGAAGTTGAAGTATTGTAAGCATTAGTAATATAAAAGTCCAACTACTGTCTGTTCTGCAAATGAATATATGTTTAATACTAAATATATGTTTAATACTAAAAGTTTTACCATGGTAGTGTGAGTCTTTCCAAAATTGATTACATTCCTATTATATGCCAAGCACTGACTTACTCTTTGATTTCATTTTTCCCCCCATTTTGTTTTCCAAACACAGAATGACAACTTGGTGAAAAAAACCCTGTGGTATATACCAAATACCAAGATATGCATCCTCTGCCCGTCCTCATTTGTGTATTCCCACTCATCCCATCATAATTAGATTCTGCCACTTTTCTCCTCAGCCCTATAACAGTCTCATGTCTACTCACTTCCCATCTCTTCCCCATCTTTTAATCTCAAATACAGTTCATACATACAGAACGTCACCTGAATGGTGTTCATTACTGATGGCTGCTTGCTTTCTTAAGAATGCTTAAGATGCAGTGTTGGAAGAGAAAACTGTCACCACCTGCTGACTTGTGCCCAAAGTCTCAGAGGCTGAAACTTCTGCTTTCATAAATGAGGAGGCCCAACATGGAAGTGAAATGAAGAAGTGCCATAAAAGAGCTTATGAGCCTTTGAAAGACTCCCCAGGAAATATACACACACACATGCATGTACACGAGATGTGCAGTGTGATTTCAGAGAAATTCCCAGACACTTCATATGTCTTGAACACTGGGTAAGACCTCTGCTTCCAGACATTCTAAAATTTACTCTTGAATAATGCAACCCAGAGAGCTGTGTACTTGGACCAAATTACTTATATCCCTTAGAGTATTATTTCTGGCAAATTACCCCATCTGCTTTTGGCTTGCATAACAGACAATTACAAGAATTTCTTTTCTATCTATTGGTAGAGGTCCTCTTCCATCACATCCTTTATACAAAGACTATATAAATGCACATAATGTCTTACATATTATTTCACAGGGTTAACAGATACTTGGTGTCCAATGTAGAATAACATGGACTATGGGCTAACAATGTTCTATAAAGAATAAAGTAGTCCTTTGTAAACTAGACTGTTTATATATTTCATACACACTCTGTTTCCCAGTTATTCTCTCTTATCGCTTAATAAATTCTTTTGATGTCTTTTCTATATCATTTGTACTAAAGCGAAACAAAGCAAGATGTTTCTGATTGCTCCATACCTGGACAAAAGTGTTAGAATGGAAGCCTAGAGGCTGCTAATGGTGGTAGCAGTCATAATGAAAATGAGAGAACCCCTAAACGGATGTGGTTTTCCTGCTTCAATTACCAGGAGGTTGTTTTCCAGGGCTGACACCAGGATGTTCTGAATTTTGCTTTAGTGAAAGGAATTAGTGTTTCCTCTACAGTTTTAATTATAATTTTGTTTCTTCTAAAATTGCTATGTAATTTCACTGACCATTGAATTAATACAAAGTGAACTCCTTGGCCTGGCCCTCCAGGCACTCCAACTGTTCTAACCTATCACTGCGGCTCCATCACCTCCCCTTATCCTACGCTTGGGCCTGTGCTGCCATCAAACTGCACAAACCTCTCTTCTCTCAAGTGCTGGGGAGTTTTCTAATCTCTGTGTCACTTTTCATTATGCTGATTATGTCAGGAATTGGATTTTCTTAGATGCGATGCATATTAAATCTACTTTACATGTATAGCATGCTTATATAGTTAATAAATTTGACAAAAAATTATTAAATGATACTTAATGATGACTACATTATAAAATCATATATATATGCTTTTTCATATATATTCATGTCTTTCAACACTAACCGCACCCTCTACATTCTCATAATACTTAAAATATGCTTGCTTTATGTTTTCCAGGCCATTGCATGTGGTACTCTCTTTGCCTGGAGTTCTCTCCTTCCTCCGTTCTTCTACTTGCCACCACTTCCCCATGTAATGACCCGATTTGGAGAAGACTTGTTTGTGCCCCTCTTATGGGTTCCCTTAGTACCCTATTCTAAGCTCTATTAATTCACACTGCATTGTAACTCCCTGTGCATTGTCTTACTTCATCATTGTGTCCCCAGTACCTATACAGCACCTAACGTTTGGAAAGTACTCCAATAAATGAAAGTTGGTGACATTGAAATACATGTATAACTGGTTTAGAAGAGTTAAATGATAATTGTTATTGAAAGTCATAAAGATACTTATGCCTTTGACACAGTAATCCAGGAGTCAAAAATTCAAATGCTTTCAGGGTCAAGCAAGTAATCTAAACGTGCAATGTTGGCCTGGGGGAAGGCAATGGGGAATACAGGTTACTGTACTTGCCTCACCTAAACACACTCAGATTTACACTTTTATAAATACTGTCGACACAAGCCAAACAAACCATAACCCCTGTCTCATTCTAAAGAAACAATTCTGTAGAGGAAAAAAAATATTCATAATAATGTTATTTGTGAATCTGTCTGTAATAAGGAAAAAAATGAAGACAAATAGCTAGTAATAGGGATCTGATTAAATTAAATATAGATTGTATCCATTAAATATCATGTATTCTTTAACATGAAAATAATCCCCCAATCGTAATACATGAAAAATGCTTTCGTTATTGGAAATAGTGAAGGAATAACACAAAACCCTGTGTTTGCTGTAATTGCAACCATGTAAAAATGTACATCCTTGTTTAAAAAAAAAAGGATTATGCAAAATGAAGATAACTATGTTAGGGTGCTCAGAATAGAAATGATTTTTTTAAAGTTCAGCATTTAATAATGCCATCATTTTTCCAATCCCAGTCTCTGGAGAAAACTTTGGCAATATCTCTTGGAGTCTTAGAAGATGATACCTAGCAAGCAGAACCAGGTTACTTTGGGTAGAAGCTGAAGAATATGAATTGTGGGTTGAGCTACAAATAACCTTGTCATAGCAACCTCCAAAGATTTCATAGAAAAGGCATGACTTGGATTTCTCTTTTTTTTTAAGGAAAATGACTAACAAGATCCCTTTTGAAACAGTTCCAATATAGTGAGGGATAAGATACAATAAGTTTGATAGAGAGTTTTGTTGAGAAATTAGGATAAACTGGCATAACCTTGAGATCAGAAGTGAGACTCCCTAGTGTAGCCTTAGCACATTTTTTTTGTGTGTGTGTATTGATTAGTTTTCAGTGACATAACACTTATGTGATGCCAATCTGCCTTCCCTGCAGATAATAATTATTTATTTAATAATAAAATATTAAGAACAATATAATAATTCTATAATGATAATAATGGTTATTATAAGTAAAAAAAGTTCAATTCTCCTTGTTAAGAAACATTTAATATATTTCTCTGATTCTTTATAAAGGCTTGATTATCTGTTCTCAGGGTTGTTCTGTGATACTATATATAACCTCCTGGAAACAGAGGACTGTGGAAATACTGATAGTATCAATGGAAATCATTGTAACTTTTTCCTTGGAAAGGGCATATTCCATAAGTCTCATTGCCTCATTTGTTAAGCTGAATCGCCATCCTAAGTGACAGATCTTTTCAGTGTCCAAACTTCCTGCAAGGATTTATGTATTAACCCCATTCTGTTTGAGTTTAGATCAGGAGTGTCCCTTAGGTTATTTTATGAACACAGGTTTCCTGTAGTTTGCAAAAGCTAGCCCAGCCCACTGGCAGAAAATCTGCTTCTGATAGCATAGTCCTGTGGTAACAACTTTGGTATCTTGCACAAATAAGCAGCCTTGATATAGGTCCATGTGGTTAAGGAGGAAGGCATTGTCAGTAGTTACTTTTACGGGGGAAATCCTAGTTAGCGATTTTTTTCCAGTTCGAGGTAAACATGTAAATCTGGACTTATCATAAATAGCAATATATCCAAAGTATCATTCTCAGACTACACACAAATTTTTGACTCTAGCTTTCTGTGTAACATTAGAAAAACAAACAAACAAAAAAGCATAGTCAAATCACCTATTACCTCAAAATAAGGAGCTGTGTGGCAGCATCAGGAAGCATAATGAGTTAAGCCAGAATTAGCAAGTAGCAGGGCTGAGTGTGAAACCCCTGCAGTTCAGGCCTTATCATTGAACCTGGCACCTGATTGCCCTTACAAGTAATACCTGTTCACTCAGTTCTTGAAACAATCAAACATATACCATAAATATCATGGTTCTGCTAACACCTTTTGTATATTTTCTGAAGCCACTGGTAGAACTAACCGTTTTAACCATCTGCTGAGGACAGAAGTCACGTTATAAGTCAAAGGGAACTTTGAGTTCTATTCACATATCTGAACATTTGACCACAAAATTAAACCTCAGATTCTTAAAGAAGAATTCAGTCTTCTGTGTAAGTGGGATCTGTCCACTCATTCATTCAACATTTACTGAGCTGCTGCTTCATGTAGAATGTACAAGTGGGTTAAAAAATGTTTGAGGAGATTACTGTCTCGTTAGCCATCCAACTAATCATCCCTCATGCTGAAGTTTTGAAACAGAAAAAAAAAAAAGAGTTGAACCAATATTTGTTAAATTTTTCACACAAATAGCCCTAGGGAGCACAGAAGGGAAGACTTTTTCCATCGAAAAAATGTATGACTTTTCTGAATAAATTAATATGTATCTTAATCATCTATGTTTCAAATGAGGAAAAGATTAATTTAACAGAATCATTCTGTAAAACCCCTACTGCTTTGAATCATATGAAAACTTGTTGTTAATTTGAGGCTTTCAAATTTAAAGTCATAAGATAAGTTGATCAATCAATAACCTTGAAATTTAGGAAAGTGACTGACATGGACTAGCCAGAACATTTTTTGCAGTAATTTGATTTATAACTCTGCCCTAATAACTCTTAAAAATCAGCTAGACAGTAAAAAGTTCTCTACCTTCAAACCTCTTGATGAAGTTTTGCAGATTAATCTGAATGGGTTTAAAATGTGATGAAAGGATGGAGAGCATCTAAATTTAGTTTCTCTGGATAGCCACATGCAAAAGAATGAGACTAGACCACTATCTTATACCATACATAGATATCAACTCAAAATGGATTAGAGACTCCAATGTAGGACCTGAAACAATAAAACTCCTAGAAGAAAACATAGGCAGTATTCTCTTTGACTTTGGTTTTAGCAATATCTTTCTGCATATGTCTCCTCAGGCAAGGAGACAAAGCGTAACTAAACAAATGGGACTATTATCATACTAAAAAGCTTCTGTACAACAAAGGAAACATCAACAAAATGAAAACCTACCAAATGGGAGAAGATATTTGCAAATCATGTATTTAATATCCAAAATATATAAAGAATTCGTGCAACTCAACAACAAAAAAGCTAACAATCCAATAAAAAAATGAGCAGAGAAACTGAATAGATATTTCTCCAAAGAAGGTATATAGATGGCCAAAAAGCACGTGAAAAATGTTCAACATCACTAATTATCAGGGAAATGTAAATCAAAACCACAGGGAGATATCACTTCACACCCATTAGAATGGCTGTTATCAAAAAGACAAGAAATAACAAGTGTTGGAGAGGAAGTGAAGAAAAGGGAACCCTTGTGCACTTTTGGTGGGAATGTAAATTAGTGCAGCCACTATGTTAAATGACATGGAGATACCTCAAAAAATTAAGAATAGAACTATCATATGATCTAGCTATTCCACTTGTGGGTATTTATCCAAGGAATACAAAAACACTAATCTGAAAAGATATCTGCACCCCTGTGTTCATCACAGCATTATTTAGAATAGACAAGATATGGAGACAACCTAAGTGTCCACTGATGGCTGAATGGATAAAGAAGATACACACTTACAATGGAATAATAGCCATAAAAAGATGAGATCTTGGCATTTGGGACAACATGGATGGACCTTGTGGGTATTATGTTAAGTGAAATAGATCAGACGGAGAAAGACCAATACCATATGATTTAACTCACATGTGGCATATAAAAACAAGCAAAACAAAACGAATGAACAAACCAAACTGAAACAAATAGATACAGAGAACAGAGTAGTGGTTACCAGAGGAGAAGGGGGTGGAGGGAGGGCAAGATGAGTAAAGGGGGTCAACAATATGATGACAGATAACAGCTAACCTTTTGGTGGTGAGCACACCGTAGTGTATATAAATGTCAAAATATAATATACACATGAAACTTATGTGTTATAAACTGATGAGAATATAAATAAATAAAAATTTAATAAATAAATTTACTTTCATTAACTTATGAAACAGCAACATACTTTGCCCAATTTACTTAGCTTCAGAATTTTCATTTGTACAATTTGAACCAGAAGAAGTACCTTTATTGGTCTATTTTTTTTTCTAAAATTCTAAGACTAAATTGTTATTACAATGTCTTCATAAAATTATCAATAGAATGCTTTCATAATTATCTCACATAAATATTTAGATAAATAGCTATGTAATAGCTGAATTTTCTCAAACTGTTAAAGTATTATTTCTAAAGGTATATTTCAAGTTAAGAAGGATTAAGCTGCACAGATATAATGTTTAATGATATTTCTCAAGTGATAAGAACTTACTATCAGAAGCATGTAATATATTTGTACCCTCATTATGGAGTTCAGGTTCTCTCTTCAGCAGAAAATGCTCAGGGCATATGTGAGTGATGATTTATTATTTTTTTTCTATGCCTATATTCCTATAGCATTTCTTATCATGATCTCATTGTGTAACTGCATTTAAAGTGTGCTTTTATGGACTTCCCTGGTAGTGCAGTGGTTAAGAATCCGCCTGCCAATGCAGGGGGCACGGGTTCGAGCCCTGGTCCAGGAGGATCCCACATGCCACAGAGCAACTAAGCCCGTGTGCCACAACTACTGAGCCTGCGCTCTAGAGCCCACGAGCCACAACTATTGAACCCATGTGCCACAAATACTGAAGCTTGCGCGCCTAGAGCTGGTGCTCTGCAACAAGAGAAGGCACCGCAATGAGAAGCCCGCGCGCCGCAACGAAGGGTAGCCCCCGCTCCCTGCAACTAGAGAAAGTCCGCGTGCAGCAACGAAGACCCAACGCAGCCAAAAATAAATAAATTTTAAAAAAAAGATGATTCTTTAATAAATAAATAAATAAAGTGTGCTCTTAAGTATTTGCCAATTAAAGAAGCTCAACGTAAAGACCCAAAGACCCCATCTGAGTTTGCTAAGTAATGCAGTGTTAATAAAACTGTGGCTCATTGGAATCTAGTGTGTTACAGGATTTTTTGCACACTTAGCTCTTCATCTGATTTGGTTTGGATTCTAGTCAAATTACTTGGTACCTTGGTTAAGTGGGCTTGTGAAAAATACCTGATGTATACAACCACTTCATATGGAGCTAATAGCTATGTGTTTGCTAAGTATTTTGTGAGAAGAAATATCAGAGAGCAAAGAAAGCTGGATTTCCTTGAAAGCCTTGAACTGTAACATGTATGTAAAGACTGGGTAATTACTGGGCAGAAACAGGCCTGCCAGTAAAAGCCAAATATATGCAGCTCCCTTCTTTTGCTGAAAATCTGTCCTAGTTTCATGTTAAATTATATATTAAAAGAATACTGCATTTTTCTATAATGATGTTTTTATAATATAGAGGGTATGTTTCTGACCAAAGACTCTACATCCACAATATATGATAAAAGCAAAGGTATAATTATAAAATATCATACTCAACTCATTTAAGTAGTAAAGTATATTCTAAACCTCATAATGGACAAATATAGGCACTGTGAGGTGTTTATATAAGTCTCTAATATATTTTAAAAAGGTATATATCATGTTCAAACCAATTTCTACTATGTCTTAAATTATAACTATATAAAATGAACACATTAACTTTAATTACCACTTATTTACACTAATATAAGTCTGTTCCCCAACAAGAGAGATGTACATATGTATATGGGTGTTTGTATGAGTTAGATAACTGGCATCTTTTTAAAAACTGTCCAAGAAAGTTTGAAGTAATGAATTTTCATGCAGCATGAGGAGGTAATCAAAATCATTCTCCCATATTTCCTTAATTCTAAGGTGCCATATGTTGTATATGTCCTTAAGTTAGTGAAACTTTTTTTGGAAAGAAAAAGCAAGTACACCAAATGCGCACATTAGAAGGAAAAATCTGGTTTTATAAATTTTATAATGAAAAAAAATGAAAATGGAATACATATTTTTATTTACCTTAGAAGTAACTTGAATTTAAGCTTAATTTCTACAGTAACCTTTAGAAATTTTTATTATGCAGTCTTTCTTGATGATAATTTGTAATTTGCTATCATTGATTTAGAATTTCCAAATTTCCATCCATTTTTAGAATTCAAAATTTTGGCTAAAACCATCAATTATTTGAAATCCTCTCTCAATCTAGACTGCGCATGAGGCCAGTACCTGAGCTGATCCTCTAGAGAGCTTCATGGAGAGTATAATAAGGGGAGCCCTTGTTGAGTAATTTATAGTTGATTAACATCCTCATGAATTATACCCAACTTTATTCATGATTCTGAACACTTGAGATAATTGAAATACCAAAATAAAGAGTATAAAGCTTTTAGGACGAATGGATACTTGAGCCTACTCACAGTCTCTTTGAGGCAGAGGCTCATTTTGTGCATAAGTGTAAAGAAATATATTTTTGGAAAAATAATTCTAGTTCCAGTTAGAAGATGGTGAACTCAGAGATTTCATTTATCACTGCTCAAAGTGTTTAGAGCCATTGAAAACATTTCCCCCTAGACATTGACATGATGGACTTATTTTAATCAGCAGTTACAAAAGTTGACCAAGTGTCAGGCATCAGTGAGTAGATTATTGGGCAAAAATCAGGTTTTTTCCCTTGTACGAAACGTGGATGCATCCTGTCCAAGGACAGACTTAAACAGGCAAGGGAAAGTTTATTCAAAACTATTGCAATTGTAAAGAGATTGGACTAAACTCTGCTGAAACAAAAGGTGGGAGAGTTTATCAATTCTGGAGTGAGCTAGTGGACTGGTACTGGAGGACATTAGGAGACTGGTTAATGTGATTAGGCCATCTGTGTTTGCTAATCAGCACTTATTGAAGTTAGACTCTTGCCCTCCCACAGAGAATGTGATGCTATCTTTCTTGATGATTGCATTTTGAAAAATGGCTCCCATGTCCTTGAGAAAGACATTCCTGGGTTGTAAATCTGGCAAGATTACTAGAAGAAGATTTACGTGTCAAAGGAGTGAAAAAAGAATTTGCATGTTTTTTAGAGTAAATGTTCTAAATAAGGGGAGGTCAAGGGCCTATAAGTCAGGAAGAAACCTGTCTAAAGTTTTATTAAGCTGAAAGGAATGTTAAGGCTGTCTTGGTCAATCTAAACCTTGAACACAGCTACAGATGTTTGCCAACTCTACAGAAAAGCCTACAAGTACGGCAAGCTCCTTTACCTTTAATCTCCCATCCTCCCTAATCTGATTTAGATATTTCACTTGTGTTGTCACAGGCTTACCAATATCACAGAATTTATCAGGTCAAATTGCAATTTTTTTGTCTATTTACTACTCTTGACACTAGACTATAAGGTACCTGAGAACAGAGATCCTGTTTACATTTGTAACCACAGGACCTACTGTAATTCCTTACCTCAATTAATGCCTGCTAAAATAAACTGAATTCTAAAAAATTAACAGAAAAGTAGCTGAGATAGGAAATAAGAATGTGGGAATTACAAAAAAATTAAGAGCTTTTAGTTTAGTAAAATGAAGATGGTAAGGGAATATGATCAGAAGCCATATATTCCTAGAAGGTATGAAATTTTCTAGTAAATCCTAGAAAACTAGAAGTTGGCCACACCCAGTGGAGATAGGAAAAAGGGCTCACATTTAATGTACACCATATGGTAGACACTATGTTAGCATATCAAACTTAATCCTTTATCTGTGAAGAAAGCACTGCAAACCCTATTTTATAAGTAAGAAAACTGATACCTGGAGTGGCCATATACCACCTACAAAACAGTGAACCAAGATTTAAACACTCACCTTTATGGCCCCAAGTCATAAAGCTATTAAACTTGGCTGCCTTAAACATAAATTATAATAGTTTAAGTTTAGGAGAGAAAAATGATCAATACTTTTAACTTTGCATATGAGATGATATCCCTAAGAAGGGATCACCCTCAAAATATAAATAGAATCAATAAGTATCAGATGTATCTTTAAATACTAGAGACAAGCAAGGTTGTAAAGAAAACTGGTGATGTTTGGGGGTACCTTCCAAAACTTTTGAAGGTGGTGTCACCACAAGGAGACTCTGTCTCTTGGTAGCACCATCAGCTCTGCTTCTGGATTGGATGGATATTGAGATGACATTAGAAGTGCTCTTGTCTTAGAGTTAGGACATTCTCTGATTCTTTAGTAATGAAATACCTTTGATTCTTTGCTTTATCACCAAAGAAGATTGTTTAAAGGAACAACCTTTTTGTTTTTCCAGATATACACTGGGAATGCTATTTACTAAATCTCACTACATGCTAGAGATATGATGGTAGTCCCCTTATATATCCCAGTATACCGTACAGAAAATATTAAGGCCACTGGCATCAGTCCCATATGGTTAAATAAGCTATTTAAAGGAGGATATTCCTGAACTGGAGAGGGATGTCTGGGACAAGAGCAAGCAGGATGGAGAGGATTTAATCAACAATTTAGTTTTATCTGGAAGCCTGATAAAATTCAAATACCCATGTCTCGCTTACATGGGACTTATTTTTCAACATAATACGGCTTGACAATTTTTCTTAAGAATTTGGGATGAGAAGGAAAAAAATAATAATTTAATCTAATCAATAAAAGGAATATTGATGTGCCTTATATTTCTTTGAAATCCTTTGGTAAATTTCTTGGCTTGTCAGCTGACTGATTTTTACCCTTTTCTAGAAAAAAAGCATACCGGGAGGAAGTAAGACCTAGTGCTTTTCTAGTGTACTCTTGGCATTCTTCCAACTCTTCTGGAAAACATCATTCTATCACTTATATTCCTGTAGAACTGTAAGTTGAAATGAAGAACCCTCTTACACAGCCTCTTAGACAAAAGTATCACAATATTCTTAAAAAGACCCTATACAAACAGACATATTTAAAATAATTATTAGTTCATCATCATGACCCAACAAGACTGCAAGGTTGCTTAGCAACAGAATCAGGCACCCTTAACAGGAACATGCATGGGAACAATGGTGAAAAGTGATCGAGATCTTACAAAGGCAAATTCTTTGAATTAAATCTTTGTGAAAAGACATCATGGGGAAAATGAGTTTTTTAACCTAAGAATTGTTTCCTGAGATTGATACATTATTTCATAGCTAAACATCAACCACTTTCCATAGATAGATAGAACAATGGAACTTTTAGTCTTTACATAATTTAGGGCACTTACAAAACATTGTTTATCAGTGTTAGCTTGAAAATGAATAATATTTCTGTGTTGTCCCATTATCTTTAAAACTGTATAGATAGATAAAGAAAGGAAGTTACTTACAAAAATAAATACTACAAATATATTTGATTAACAACATGTTCTATTTTTATGTCATACATAATTAGACTATAAAAAGTGTATTCTTTTAAATTTGAACAAGATATTATATATATATACACACACACACACACACACACACACACACACACACAAACATGCATTATCTATCTAATTCCCATTTCCAGTGGAAAAAAAAGAAGAAAAGAAAAAGCCTACAAAGCATTGTTGCTTTGGGACTCCTAGATTGACTAATTTTTGACTAGTTTGACTGAATGGGCTGATTTTATACTACAATACCTGTAAAGGCACTAACTTACTTCTATTAGTAAATGGAAGAAAATCCAGTACACATGGGCTCTCTTGATGCAATATGTAAACACCCAGCAAGTTCAAAGAGTAAGCTCAACACCCTGGCAGAAGACCTCAACTTTGACCCTAGTCCCATCTCTGGCTTGGACAATTCACTTAACCACCATAGACCTCATATTCCTCATCTATAAAAGGAGGCCTCCAAGATTATTTTCAGCTCTAAAATTCCTAAAGTTCATGTCCATCAACTCTAAGTAGCATCACTCTTTTTTCTCATAGAAGAATTGTTTGTTTTACTGCATTGGTTATTTGACTACTGTCTTTATATAAATATTAGAATTAGCAGGCTTGTTGGCCAATACATTCACATATCATGCAGAAAATTTTCAATACTGGCTTTTTGTTTGTTTGTTTGTTTCTTCATGTCTGATTGCATGTTGCAGAGCTGATTTTTAGTTTCTGGAAGTTAAAAACATGCAGGTGCAGATATAATATGCTGTAGCCATTTATATCACCAGCCATAATGTTTTAAAACAACTGGCATTTTTGCATAGTCTTTAGAAGAGGGTTAGATGAGCACTTCTGTTTTCCTTTTCTTGAGAAGTTTTATAACAACACCAAAAGGTCATCTTTAAAATGTCTGACAAGATTAACAACAAAATCTTGGAAGACAGCCAGTCCACCAAGGAAACAAACCCAAAGGACTATTTACAGATGCAAACCTTAAATAAGCAACAGAACCCGAGAGTGGGGTGAGGGCAGGGGAGAGAAATACTTTGTAGCAAAGAAATACTTTCAAGAGATGCCTCAGGGCATTGAACTGTTGGAAACCAGTAGCAGTAAACAAACCTGGCCCCCAGCAATTGCTAAAGGACACATTCATGAGGAAGTTGGAAGCAAGAAGTCTAAGATCATGAGTCAGAGAAGCAGAATCATGAGCTACACCCACACTGGGTTCTATATGCTATCGTTAAAACAAAGAGAAGTTGATGTAAATATTTTAATTGCAAGGAATTGAAAAAGTGGTTTTTAATCCCACTAGTTGATGCCAGGCCAGGTTTTTGATTATACATCTGCGGATGTAGCTTTATAGTCCTAAGGCTGAGTAGCAGAGAAGATGCTGTTTTCTTCCCACAAAAATACCACTTCTCCTACTATCAATTCTAAAGGGAGAGAAAGCCTTTAACAGAGGACACATTAAAGGAGAGTCACAGTTATTTAAAACCAGAAACTTAAATATTGATGTAAGAAGCAAGTAGGTTTAGGAAGAGAGCAAGTTACAGAAATTGATAAAAGCTTTGTACTTTTAGTTGAAATTTTTAAAATTATAAACAGAAATGGAGAATTCTCTGCAATTTGTATTTTATCCAGTATTCAACTAAGTGGCCTATTAGTTTAGTAGGATGAAAAGTATCTTGCTGGCAAATGTGGAAATTAATACTGAAACAAACATATAAGGCAGAGACATATTTTTGTAGCAAAGGATTTCCCCAGCTTTGTCAAGGTTGGCACCACAATCATATTATAGTTATACTTAATATAAATGGTAGATTATGAAATACATAAATGTATATTCAGGAGAAATAGTCAATAAATTGTACATAATGTACTACAGTAGTAAATGTTAGGTTCTTTTCAATGAATACTTTATAGGGTTTTTGAGATCTTTTTAAAGAGCCTAGTTTTTAAATAAATACTATTTCAAATTTGGGGAATGAGAAGTTTAAAATAAGATGAACCAGATTTCTACAATCCATTTTCTGATGCTCAAAGTGGGCAGACTACAAAATGGAGCATGGCTGAGGCCATGTGGTAATCTGTGTGTTCCTTGCACTGTTTGAATTATATTATACATCCGTAATCTGCAGGGGCACACATCACTCATAGGTTATGCTTTTTAGGCAAACTTTTACACACGAATAACAACTAATTATAATAGACCTTAGCAAAACCGTGATGTTTGCTTGTTTCATCAAGCTCCACTTTCGGAGTTTCCCCTGTGAGTCTATTTATTGCTCTGTCTTCTCTATTCCCTAATACCCTCTGCAGAACACTTATGCCCTCAAGTTCTCTTCCCTCTTTCACATCATCAAAACTTGCTTTTGGATCATTCAGGCTGAGGTAAAAATGACTACGATCTTAAAGCACAACCAGTATTTGAATTTTAATGGGAAAAAAAGATTTAAGGTAACGGGATGAGATTCAGAGATAAAGGGATGAGAGTTGAGTGCCAACCATGAGTTAGTAGGTGAGAAGACATTTTTAGGCATCAAAACTTTTCTGCATCTCTAATCATAATTCTAATTCTGCAAGCTATATAGTTGGAGAGGTGCAATCATATGAAAGGCTCAAGATCCCAGAAAATAGAAACCAAAACTATTTCTTCTTAGTTCATAAATAGGGTGTAGGTTTACTAAAGAGGACATTAAAATTGCTCCCTGTTTCCTGAACCCAATCCATCCAGCAAGGGAAAGGAGTTGAATAATGTGGATTTGAGTTGGTTAATGGCAGGGAGAATTCAGAGTGGAATTACAGGTGTAAAATGGATATCAGGATGTTATTTGTGTGTATGTGTCCATTGTGTATGTGTATAGAAGCCACCTCTGTCATCTAGGAAAAGACATTTAAATCTTCCAGAGTTATTAATTCACTGAGAAGAAACGATAAACTTCATCATTTTGTTGCTAAATTAGGTCATATTTGAGGGATGAATCAATAACAATGATTTCCTTGAAAGGTCTCTCAAGGCTATTGATTTTTTTATGGCACTGGTATGCAAGGGGGTTGTTCTGAAAGGACACAAACAGGTAATACTATCTTTCAAGAATTTTGGTAGTAGTAGTTGAGCAAAAACTACAGTATGATAGAAAGCGGTTAGTTTTCTTTGTCTCATATACAGAGTTAAAATTAAAAAGTGAAAAGACCCTACGTTTTACCATTTTATATTTAACACTTATCTACATAAGTGTTAAAACAAATTGATCTTAGTACCCATTATGATTATTAAGGTACCAAAAAGAATTCACTTTGAAAACGATTCCTGAATATGGATATATTCTGTATGCAGAATCACATGGAAAAAGAAGCCTCTTAACTTCCATGGGCCAGTGTCCCATAGTTATTGATCATTATTCATGGGAAATAAATTAATTTTCTAACATTCCATCATTTGCTATTTTTTTAACAAAAGAGGGATTTTATTGTTCAGCACAGGGAAATATAGCCGTCATTTTATAATAATTAAATGTAGTATAATCTATAAAAATATTGAATCACTATATTGTACACCTGAAACTAATATAATATCGTAAATCATCTATACATCAATAAAAAAGAGGCATTTTAGTTTTCTTATCAGCTGCTCTGTTCTGTGTTAAGAAGTGAGGAAAAAAACACTGATTCTAAGGAAGTCAGATCCTTGATTTGCCTGATGATTATGAATATGAAAAAAGTGTTCTCTACAGAACAGTAGCTCTTAATCAAAAAAGGCCGGCTCTAACGTATTCTACAAAGAAGAGTGCGCCAAGATATAGCAATCCTTTTTGATTTTTTTGAAGTTTAAACAAATAGTGTACTCTGCATGAATTTTATCTTTCAACTAAATCATTCTACTGTGAAATTTATGATGCTATAGTACTAGTTTACGAAGAAAGTGTAGTAGGCTTCACATATCTCCATATCTTATATTGATGGCATTTAAATTCTAATACCGAACTGTTATTGTCTCATAAACTAGGAGAAAATTGCACTGATAACAAGCAGGAGAAGCTGGCGGAAACAATAGATTTTCCACTCTTTGCTTTCTATTGTTTGTAAGCCTAATTACCCTAGTTGACCAATTAATGACAGCACATGACAAAATTTTCCTGACTGCTAATTAATTAGCTCTAATTTCACCAGTTTTGTTACTGCTAAGGCTTCCACTAATTCTATTTGTGAATGTCTTCTTACCCTAATCCTCCTATTTTCCTCTTTGAACGTCCTCATATGTAGAGAACCCATTTGATTGACTTAAAAGTCAGAAGATATAATCAGAGAAAAAGCAAAAAAGAATGACTATAATGCCAATTAGTATGACTATTAATTAGAAATTATGTTTTGAGGATTTTCAGACAGAAGAGAGGTAGAAATGATAATAGTTTAGTTTTAGGAAAGCTGTAGTACACAAATAGAACCCCAAATCACACCACAGATAATTTTCCAGGAATTTAATATATCTGATATACACTCAATTTGTGCCCATGAATGGTGAGCAACTAGAAGTAAAGGAGAATCACATAGTTACATTTCTGGACAAATCAGGTTATCAGAATGATGTAATAATGGCAGTTTACCTTAATCACTTCTTAGGCTTTCTTATTTACTATGCTAAATGTTAAATGAGATTTCTGAGTAAAAGCATTACAATGACTTCAGCGTTGTGGGACATGAAACACAGTGAGAACTCAGAGCAGGGAAGGAAATAAGTAAGGTAAGAAGGAAAAAGAATTGAAAGAGCTGAAAGATGTATTACTTGACTGTCAGGTGTTAGGAGAGTTTATCTGTGCTTTTTCTTAATATTCATAATGCTCTTGTCAGAATGGTAGTAACATACCCACTTTTTTAGATGAGCGACCTTTAACTATAGGTTGCACTTGATTGTCTGCCAGGTTTTCAAGTCTGTGTTGGGGACAGTAATGTCAGAAATTTCAATCCCAGTCAAATCAAGACCTGGTAGAAACACCATTATGGAAGTGCATAGTTTTGACCCAAATTTGACCACATTAAAATGTTGTTCTTTCTTCTCCAGGATGATAGTCTATATTTCAAGAAGAATTATAATTCTTGCCCCATAACAATTTCTTTGAGTTCTTTGTGCCAACTAAAACCTTTAATTGATTTTCATATTAGCAAAGCCCTGGAATTATATGCAAAATGCTATGAATAGTTATCTACCTATCTAATTATTTTTAGCAAAAGGATGCAGAGCCGTTATCAGATTCTCAAAACTCAATCAGATTATCTAACAGTTTACATTAAATGAGGTAATGAATGCCCTTTCTGGATCCAAACATTATAATATTTTTAATCCTTACCATGGTCCCTGAAATGTCTATTATCTCTAATTATCAGTAAGGGAACTGAGGCGTAGTAAAGTCTAAGTAAGTGAGAGGTCTGGAATTCAAATCCAGGTCAGTTTCAGGCTTGAACACCACTAATTCTATAGCCTACACTGCATTCTATGCTCTCACTGTAGATAATCAATAAGTGTTCATTTATTTCCTTTAACCCAGTTGGGGACAAAGAACATGGGTGTGTGAAAGAAAGTACAGATTAGTTTTAATGTAAATGATATAATAATAATGCTAGTCAGCAGTTATGGAATATTCATATTGTGCTAGGAGTTGAGCATTAAGTACAGGCATTCTTTTATTTTAAATCTCATATATATAATACCTACCTTAGGAAGTAGGTAATATAAATGTGTCAAGGTGACTGAAATAACGTGGTCATGTACAGGCAATGAAACTGGAAAAGAGTTTTCTGGGCTGATTGTTGAATGTTGGCCAAGACATTAAGGGGAGAAGGGATGAGCACTGGTGGGGAGACTGAAAACTTATTCATCGTGGGGAGAAAGCACTGGTGTAAGCATCGTACTGGTTGCTTAAGAACTGTTACCCTCATAACCCAAAAACTGAGGTTTTGCTGAAAGCTGAAGGCAGATTTCTTGCAGTGTGAAAAAGAATTTACTGATATCTATTCATCTCTTCGTGTTTGAACCTGACTGTTTTGCAGATTTGTTGAAATGACTCAAGTTCTCTTTCAGATCTGGACTAAATGTCTGTATCACAGCATTAGGGCCCATGGAGCAGCATTTGCAAGCCCATGCTCACCTCCCCCCTTTTTAGTGTTTTGCACTCTGGAAAAGCAAACAACAGCACCAACAATATCTTATTTCCTTTTATTTATAGTTATTATTAATCTTGTCAAGAAACCCAATGTGATATATTTATGCTAAAATATAAATGAAATTTTTCCAGTTTTATTGAGGTTTAATTGATATATAATATTGTATCTGTCCAAGGTGTACAATGTGATGATTGATACATATATATAGTGTGAAATGATTACCACAATAAGTTTAGTTAACCTTAATTCACATAATTACAAATTTTATTTTTGTGATGAGAACTTTCAAGATCTACTCTCTTAGCAACTTTCAAACATAAAGTACAGTATTGTTAACTGTAGTGACCAAGCTGTACATTACATCACCATTACTCACTTATCTTATAACTAGAAGTTTTTATCTTTTGATCATCTTCACTCATTTTCCTCATCTCCAACCCCCAGCTCTGGCAACCATCATTCCATTCTTTCTATCATGAGTTCAGTATTTTAGATTTCACATATGAGATCATAAAGTATTTCTCTTTCTCTGTCTGACATTTCATTTAGCATAATGCCCCCCAAATCCACCCATGTGGTCACAAATAGCCAGATTTCCTTCTTTATCATGGCTGAATAATAGTAGGTTGTATGCACCCCATTTTCTTCATCCATTCATCCACAAAAAAACACTGAGGTTGTTTCCATGTCTTGGCTCCTGTATTGGGTTGGCCAGAAAGTTCATACAGTTAATGAATACACTGTTCAATAAAACTTGGTGAAAATGAAAAATGTGTCTTTTAGTTTTACTTAAAATAAATCTTTGACAAAGCCAGCTAGGCATCCCTTTGAGTAATGACTTATATCACATTGAAATATTTTAAACATATGAACAGTAATAGCTTAAATGACAAATGTTACTAATATTGACACAATTTATCAAGGAGAATATGTTAGAATATGTTAAAATGCAGATGGTCAGTGAAAGAACAAATGTACCTTTTAACTAAATATTGTCTTGATATTTAGACCATTGGTTAAGAACATAACAGGTTTCATCCATTTCAAGAAAGCAGAATATTTGCAGATCACTTAACATTTACTAGGTATGTTCTCAGTCCGGAAGGATATATTTCACTTACATGTGTCATTTAATTTAACCACATCCCTCTGTAATAGATAGTGTTATCCCTATTTGCAGATAGGAAACAGGCTCAGAAAGATTAAGAATGTTACCTAATTCTAGTAAGTAGCCAAACCTAAACTGATCTAATTCCAGGGCAAAGCTCTTTCTGACACATCAGTGTGGGTCTTTATCTCTTTGAGAATTGTTGAACATTAAAAGCCTTCTTCCAGGTAAATGCATAAAGAAACAACATGAGCAATGACATAACAATACAAGTCTCACTAAATAATTGGTGTGTTTGGCCTTGCTTTTGCTGATAGATCTTTTGCAAAATTGCTTTTCTCTGAGATAGTGGACTTTAACTATTTCCTTTGAAGACTTTCCTAAATTATACCTATCAGAAAGCTGCTTTGCTTTAAGGCTAAAGAAAAATGAAAGCTTACTTAACTACACTTAGGTGCCAGGGTCATACTATGAACTCTACACCTGCCAGGATTCACGCTAAGATAGGGGGTGGCTCCACAAACTGTCCATAGTTCTGTGATTTCTTTCTGATATTTTGAAGTAGAAATAATTTAATAACTATTCACAAAAGAGAGAAACACTGTTTCTTGGTCCTCAATATCATACTGCTGTAGGCTAATTCTTTCTCTCTTCTGTTGCCCCTTAGTATAGAGAGTGTGTTTTGGGGACCCTCCTTCACGATCTTCTCCATTCCAAGAGCATCTTACATAAATCCAGGACTTCTCAAGCAGCTGGTTTTGCCAGATGGTCTTAGGGTTGGTTGTACCCATATATGTATAATCCTGAACTTCTCAAGTAAGGTCCTTATAGAACATAATGACTAAGAGAATTGGTGCTGATACCAGACCTGAGTCCAAATACTGCCTATGCCCTTAACTAGCTGTGTAACCTTGGAGAAGTAACTTAAGCCCCTTAAAGGGATCAGATTTCTCACCCGGAAAATGGTATAATAAATGCATCTACCCCATATGGTTAGTGTGTAAATTAATGTAACTTGAGATGGTGCATGTTAAGCATTAGCACAGTGCCTGTCTCTTATTAGTAATACCTGCTTTTATTATTAATTATTCTCTTTATATTCCCAGTTCCAGCTAAGCGCCTAACATATAATAGTTGTTCAGCAAATATTTACTGGATTGAACCAGCTCTGAAATTTAAGCATTGGGTCAACAGCAGTCACCCCACCATCGTTTCTCCCACAGAAAGGGAGAATAGATGGAAGCCAGCCATCATACTTTCTTTTCTTATTCTAAACTTCCCATCCAGCCCCAGCAATAAAAAAATCTTCCTGAACCCCAACAATTTTGAGAATTTTTCAAATCACACTATTTGAAAATAGTTGGGTTTCCCTAATCTAATATGTCCCAGGACCCCAAGGTCACCAAGCTTATATTAATGAAGTTTAGTTAAGATAAATGATTACAGTTAGTAAACCAACTGCTTATGAGCTCATTGGGCTTTTTAAAATTTACTATCTGCACTTCATAGAGACACAAGTATTTTGCTTTTGTAGGACACTCAACAGTCAAAGTAGTCTTTTAAAAAGCACAAATCAGACGCTATTATTGCACTGCTTCTAACCTCTAAAGGCTATCTGTTGTAAAGAGATTAAATTTTCAACTACTTAGCCAGGCTCACAGGGACCATGTGCGCTGGTCACTTACTGCATCTTTCCCTGACCTTCATGCGGTTCGAGGCACAGTTGTCTTTTTCAGTCCTTCAGATGCAACAAGCTCTACTTCTTGCTCTCCCAGCTTTAGATTGGCTAATCCTTCTACCAGACCAATTTCCCTCTGATCGTTAAGGTCTCGGTTCAAACGCCACCACTACTATCTTGACCAAAGAGATCTGCCTCCTCAGTGCCTCTCCATCCCATTGTCCAGTCGTATTTCTGTCACTACAAAATTTATTTACATGTTTACTCTGTCTTCCTTCACCACTGGACATTTGCTTAAGAGCAAGGACTTTGTAATTTTTTGCTCACCACTGAATCTTCCAAGGCTTGCAGCAGACACTGGTACATAGAAGGTGTGTAGGAAATGTGTGTCTAATAAATGAATAAATATGTGAATGAAAAAAACTGAAACAGTAACACTAGAATATTTTTCTTTCAAAAGAATAATGAAAAATAATTTCATTCAATAAAAGTCATTCTTAGTTACTGATACATGACTTAGTAGATCCCATTCAGTTTAAAATGTTCCATTTTTTTCTGATACTTCACAAGTCATTAATTAAATGTTGCTCACTTTTAAGGCCAATCTGTGAGACATTATTTAACTTGTCTACTCTAAAGTTCCAGCATTAACTCAGGCGGGGCTTCACCAAGTACTGATCATGTGACCTTGGCCTCTCATTGCCTCAGTTTTCTCATTTGTAACATGGGTATAATAATAGGCTTATTTCATAGGCCTATGAGGAAGAAAACCTTATTTATATATATGTGTGTGTGTGTGTGTGTGTGTGTGTCTATATATATGTATTTAAACAGTGTCTTAGAATAGTGTCTGGCACATGATAAGCATTATGGAAGTATTGACTGCTGCTACTAGTACTGTTATTATGAGAACTAACTGTTGAGAATAATCCTTCATATAGTGGTATATTCCACTGAAGATAAAGGAAACTAATAGAATATTAGAAATCAGATTAAACACAGAAAGCCAGTAAAATATACCAGGACAGAAGATGATGAGAGTGTGAAAGCATAAAGGAAAAAAAAACGGTTTTTGTTTTTGTTTTTGTTTTTCTTTCTTAATGAAGGAAAGAGCCTAGAAATAGGACAAAAACTATTCATTGGCTATACTGACATGGAGATCACTGGTGACCTTCATAAGTAAAATTTCAGGACAGTGGGCAAAGAAATTACGGTGAGAGAAGTCAGATGGATGTAAATTATAGAGTAAATGGGACGTGAGGAAATAGAAATATATGAAGATAACAATTTTGAAAAGTTTAGACATGAATTGGCTAAAGAATATATGCAGGGATTAGGGGAGGAGGGAGGCTTTCATGTTACATGTATAGTTTTTAACACTTTAAGTTGGAGTTACTAGTCTAGAATGAGGTTGAATTTTGGCAAGAATCATGCATAAGGAGTAGATGGGTTGTAGAAAATGCAGTGCTGTGAAGTACTTGAGAAGATGAGAGAAAATGAAATGCTAGTGCACATGGCCTTTTAACTTGAACTCCTGTAGTAAAAGGGAATACAAAGATCAATGCGAATGCTAATGAATTAATGGATTTGGCAGTGGACTGTTTACTGACTTCTATGTTCTTAATGAGTTAGGAAGCACCTCACCAGCTCAGAGTGAAGGAAGTAGAGAGGATGGAGGAAAATTTGAGGAGGGTAGGTAAAGCTTCTAAGAAAATAGTCCTTAAGGAGAATTAGAAAGAACTTACTGTAAGTCAGAGCAATATTTCCAGTCTTGAAAATCCATTTGAAGTTGGTGATTATTAATTTATTGGAATACCAATTTGCCCTGCCACATGATTTTTCTCCAGCTACCTGGGTATAAGTTACACAGAGGCAGAAAAGAGTGAGAGATAACAATCGAGGGAAAATACAATTAGTATTTTTTTTACCTTTTTCCACTTCCCCGCTCCAACTCTGGGGAGCCTTCACGGACATGGCTGCCCTCCCAGCCTCCAGCAGCACTCTGTCATCAAAGAATTCAAAGAAATGGAATATAGGTTTCCAACTTATTAATTTAGCAAAATCAAAAATTATATATAATGTCTTCTGTTGGCAAAGATTTTTGCAATATAATTTGGTTCCATCTTTTGACAAGTAATTCGGCAATGTCTAGCAAGATAAAAATGTTAATATCTTTTTACACATTAATTCTACTTCTGGAAGCTTATGCCAATAAAGAATTTATAATCCAGAAAATTATTATATAAAGATGCTCATTGTCATGTCATTTGTAATAACAAAAATTTGGAAACACCTTTAATTGTTAACAATAGGAAAACAGTTTAGGAAATTATATCCACTTAGTAGAAAATTACACAGTTACTATATTATAATTACAAGATGATGGAGCAAAATAGAATAATGCTTAATAAAGAAAGAATGAAGAAAGCTGACCTAAAACTGTGTCTTCCTTATGACAGTAATTATGTAAACATATAAATATTTATTAAAACTTAAAACCAAAATAAAGTTTTAAAAGCTCTGTACCAGTAATGGGGATTTTACGTTTGTTTCAAAATATTTTTTAACATAACTCTTAAATTTTGTTTTTTCTACTCCTTTTCTTGAGAATTTCTTATTATTACCTCATTTTTCATTTCATAGTTTCAAATAAAGTCAGCAATTTTATCATCAGAGAAGATTAGACTTATTTGACAGTTCATAATTCCAAGTTATTTGGTATAAAAAGACCATATACACTTGTAGGTGCTTTCAAAATAAAATTTCGAGAATTTTATTTTTTTGCTTAGTCTTCCCTAGTATGGAGATTAAGCAAACTACCTAAAATTGCTAACCATTCTTTTTTCATTTTTCTCATTTTATTCATTTATCTTGCCCTTCACAGAAATGATAACAAATGAGTCTGCAGCTGCATCTTCCAATTTCTTAAATCCTCTATTTTCCACATTATGAAATCATACTAATATGAATGCTTCCAGTATTTTCAGAGCTCTTTAGTTATTATACTTTAGCATTCTGTATGAAGTATCTTATGTAAGTGTAAAATTTAGACTCAACTTCTGGAAGCTTTTGATTTCTTAGTTCAAAAGTGAGAGATCCTTAGTTCAGCCATATGATTAACAATTACTTGTATAGTAAAAAGCTCCTAAATTATTGTTTTATGGATACCTGGCAGTTTTCTTGCCATTTCTCAGAAGTTCTCTATTAAACACATTCTCTCTTTCTTTCTCTCTCTCTCTCTCTCTCTCTCTGTCTCTCTCTCTCTCTCTCTCTCTCTCTCACACACACACACACACACACACACACACACACACACACACACATTGTGATTGAAAGCACAGACTTTGGCATTATGAAGTCTAAGGTTCAATTTCCAGTTCTGTAGTTTCTGGGCCACTTCACGGCAAGTAATCTAATGTCTCTGAACCTTGTTATTTTCATCTGTAAAATGGAGATTACAATTATATCAGACAATCCTCGAAACATCCGTAATGATTTTAGAGTTTCAGAGTCAGGTACAAGCAGGCACTCAGTAAATGGCTAGTGCTTTTATTACTTTATTATTATTTAGGTCTTGGTTTTCCTTGAGTCTGTGAGTCTCCATAATGAAATGTAATTTCCAGTAGATTGAGTAACACCTGTTTTCACCAAAAATTTTAACTGAGTTCATTACTTTCTGTGCAACCAGATTAGTTTTCTACCTTTTTCTCTGTGCCGTATGTAGGTGTTCAATAGATTTATTTAATAAATGTATGAATGCATGAATGCGTAGATGAATTTTTAAATGCTTCTTTTTGAGAAGGTAGAACAAATGTGACACAGTAGAACAGATAAGAAAATAGTCCATGGAAAAAATGGCAAAGTCACATATGTGCCCAGGGCCAGCCTAAGAAGAATTGCTTTTTATTTTTAAGGAAAAATGTGTTGAATAGCTTATTTTAATTATTTTTAAAAGTTAAGTACAGGATGGGCTTCCCTGGTGGCACAGTGGTTGAGAGTCCGCCTGCCGATGCAGGGGACACAGGTTCGTGCCCCGGTCCGGGAAGATCCCACATGCCGCGGAGCGGCTGGGCCCGTGAGCCATGGCCGCTGAGCCTGCGCGTCCGGAACCTGTGCTCCGCAACGGCAGAGGTCACAACAGTGAGAGGCCCGCGTACCGCAAAAAAAAAAAAAAAAAAAAAAAAAAAAAATTAAGTACAGGGACTTCCCTGGCGGTCCAGTGGTTAAGACTTCGCCTTCCAATGCAGGGGGTGTGAGTTCAGTCCCTAGTCGGGGAGCCGTGGTCCCACATGCCTCGCAGCCAAAAAAATCAAAACATAAAACAGAAGCAGTATTGTAACAAATTCAATAAAGACTTTAAAAAGTGGTCCACATCAAAAAAAAAAGTTAAGTACAAAAATTTGCTGATGATTTACATATTTAGCACCAATAAAATAATGTGAGATTAGCTGTACTAAAACAGAATGTTGAGTTACATTCACATTAAGTGACATTATATAGTCTAAATTTATGGAAAACTTCTGAGATGGCTGATAAAAAGTAAGATGGTGAGTGACCTTTGAGCAGAAAAAGACAGAAAGAGAAGTGGCCTCTTCTACATTCTCTTGTGCCTCTAAGTAAAATGCTTGGTAATCTAGCTACAAAGCTACATGTCATTTGGCTTTAGGCACCTACTGTGATTTACCTTGTGAAGATCAGATTTTGCCATGGAGAGGATTTGTAAAAGTATCACACATTCCAGTACCATTGGCAACCACAGCTACCAAAAACTCCAATTTAAATTGATGAACCTAATATCAGATGATAGTATCATTTCCTTGTGGGTGTTTTGGGAAAAGGTGGGTAGGAAATGTATAAAAGTGAATACTTTATTGACTGAAATAACAATTCATCATTTTGAAAACATAAAATACATTAAAGTTGTTACAGCATCATGCATTAATATTTCACTGTACTTTAGACATGGCCTACAATCAATGTTTTCTGCCCTTTGAAACAGAACCATGCTTGTGGTATGCATTAATCATATAAAAGATTAAACACTGAAAAGAAATTCAGCCTTTAAAGATGATTTCCTTTGATTTATTCCGTGGGTTCTTCCAAAAAGTTACACCAAGAATTATTGCTTGTTAAATTGGAGTTACAAATTCTTTCAGAGTTACTTAGTATTTTCTTTAATGTCAGTATCAAGGAAGGTAAAGCAAATTTACATATTTATTAGGAAATACAGGCACATGATCATAAAACAAGAAAACACAACGTTTTTATAGACTTTATTTTTTAGAACTGTTTTAATTTTACAGAAAAATTGAGAAGATAGTATAAAGTGTTTCCATATACACTATACCCATTTTCCTCTATGATGATCAACTTATATTAGTATGTTACATTGTTACATTCAATGAACAAATATTGATACATTATCATTTACTATAGTCCATACCTTAGTCCAGTTCCTTAGTTCTTACCTAATGTCCTTTTTCTATTCCAGGATTTCATCCAAAACATCACATTACATTTAGTTGCCATGTTTCCTTAGGCTCCTCTTGGGTTTGATAGCTCCTCAGATTTTCCTTGGATGACCTTGACAATTTTGAGTAGTTAGGTTTTTGTAGGATGCCCACTACTAGAACTTGTTTGATGCATTTTTCATGATAATATTGGGATTATGTGTTTTGGGGAGGAAGACCACAGAGTAGAAGGGTTATTTTATCAGATCACATCAAGTGTACAAAGTATCAATATGCATTATAAATGCTGAGGTCGACCTTGATCACCAGGCTGAGGTAGTGTTTTTCAGGTTTCTCCATTGCAAAGTTACTGTTTTCCCTTTTCCATATTGTACTTTTTGGAAGCAAGTCAATATGCTCAGCCCACAGCTAAGGAATAGGGAGTTATGCTTAAGATGGAGTACTACATAAACTATTTGGAATTCTTTTGCACTGGAGATCTGTCTATTCTCCTGCATTTACTTATGTATCCAATTATTTATTTATATCAGAAGAACTCATGGATTTTTATTTTATACTTTGGGTTATAATCTAATTCTACGTTAGTTGCTTTGTTCCTCAAATTGCTCTAGTCCTGACCCTTGTGAACTCTTTTCAGTTCAGTGGCTCGTGTGCCACTCTGAGGTATCCCCATCCTATATATTTTTTTGGAACTTCCTAACTTTCTGACACTATAAGATGGTCTTGTATATAAATCTTGTATATTTACTGCCCCAGTCCTAGAATCAGCTATTTCTTCAAGGATAACTAGGTCTTTTCAGTGGAGAACAGTATTAGACAGCAGGATCTGGGTGTGGGGTGTGCTAATTGCTGCCCGGATGTCATTGCTTCTAGATCTTCTCAGCTGACAGAGCAAAGAGATAATATGTGTGTACATTACCCATGTATATGCACATATCTATAAGTATCTCTCTATATAACATGTGTATTAAGGTAATATGAAGCAATATTAAGCTAAACATGAATGTATGTTGATGTTTCCAACTTTAATCTGTTACCACATAGATCATCTTAGCCTCATCTCTTGCTTATCTTTAAATTTCAACTCCAGCAAAACACTTGACTTTTAGAAGTGTGAAAATCAAATTGTAGCAACTTTGGGAAGCCACATCATCTAGCAGAATAATTCTTAAAGGGCAAGGTGTATATCATCAAATTTTAATTTACAGTCAGCAGTACTTTGTAACATCAATAGGCCTCCAGACTTCTGCTTCCAAGAAGATGAAGTAGCCCATTTCTCCCAGGTTCCCCCACTTAAAACTAAAACCCTGAACATAACAACAAACAAACATAGGAAGACACTGAAAGGTGGAAATGAGAAGGCAGACTTAACTAGGGACTTTGGGACTTGAGGAATAACATGGTGATGAGTCCCCTGTGTTTCCTGTTGCTTCCCATACATCCTGGAGAGGGTATTACAGGAACCCCCAATCAATAACCACCAACAGAACAACAGACAAAAAAGCGTCAAAAAAAAACCCTGTTCCCCCTAGCCAAAGTATGAGGAAAGGGGATGCTAAAGACAGAAAACCATTTGGGCAATAATATACACTCTACTCGAGCCAAGTGCCAGTGGAATATTGCACCCATCCCCTATGTCCTGTGGTTTCAGTTGGGCCAAGCTAGGATTTGATCTTCCACACTACCCCACTCCTACCCTCCAGAAGAGGCAGCGCTCTGATTACCCACCAGGGTTGTTTCAGTGTGGCCCTGTGGTGAGCTGAGCCTCCACCCCTTTCCATTAGCAAAGAGACTTTAAAAGGTGGTGCCTGATAGGCTAGTTAACACTGGGCTGCCCTCACACAGTCGCGGGGTCCAATGGTGGGACTTAGCCTCCGTCTCTCCCTGACATCAATAAGAATAGGATGTTACAGGTTGGAGGGAGTAGGCACCCATTAACCCCCAACACATGGTGTCAGTGAGACCCAATGGGGTGCTGAATCCCCATAACCGTCCTGAGGCAGTAAGACAGAATGAGATGGCACAAGCAGGGCTAGTTGGCAGTTCTCTTCCTCTTACCCTGGTGTCAGTGGGGCCAGCAGGTAGCTGACCCTCTACCCACACCCAGCATCAACAAGAAGGAATGAAGTGGGAGGAAGGACAGCAAACACTTCACTTCTCCCCTCCCCTGGTGTCAAGAAATCTACTGGGGAGATGAACTTCCACTCCTACTAAAAGGCAACACAATGATATTAATGTTCCCACTTTTGGGGGGAAGGTGTCAGAAGGGCCAATAGGATAGCTGAACTTCTACTTGATCTGTCTGCAGTGAGACAATGTAAGTGCCCACTTTTGCTGGGGTATTGTCAGTAGGGCCCAATGGAAATCTGTATGTAACCCCCCAGTCCTCATACTACACCTCAAATAGGATGACTTCCTTCTAAAAAGTAATAATACAATTAAATGGGATACAGAGTCATATAATAACTCACAATGTTTAGAATACAATTGAAAAATACTCATGACACAAAGAACCAGGAAATCACAAAATAAATGAGAAAAGACAATAAACATACACCAACACTGAGATAAAACATCTATTGAAATTATCAGACAAGGATTTTAAATAAGCTGTCACATAAATGCTTCAATTAGCAATTATGTGTTCCTTGACAGAAATGGGAAAAAATAGAAAATGTAAACAAAGAACTAGAAGTTATAAGAATAAAAACAAATGAGAACAGTAGAACTGAAAAATACAACAATCAAAAAACTTTGCTCAAGATTAGAGTGGAGATTACAAAGCATAGAATCATGAATTTAGAAGAGATCAATACAACGTACCAAATGTACAGAGAAAAATAGACTGAGGGGAAGAGATGGGAGAAAGAACAGGATCTCAAGAACCTGTAAACAGTAACAAAAGCACTAACATTCATATCATCAAAGTTCCAGAATGAAAAAAGAGAGCACGTAGGACTGACAAAGTATTCAAAGAAATAATGACTAAAAAGTTCCCAATTTTTTAGAAGACATAAACACAAATTCAAGATTCTGAACAAACCCAAAGAGGAAAAACAGAAAGATAATCCTTGCCAAGACATGTCATAATTAAACTTCTGAAAAGTAGAGACAAAAAAAAATCTCGAAAGTGGACAGGCAGAAACAATGCATCACTTATTGAGAAACACCAATTCCAATGACAGCATATTTCTTGTCTAAAACTATGGAGTCAGAAGCATTGACATAACATTTTTCAAGTACTTAAAGAAAAGAACTCTCAGCCACAAATTCACACTTTTTATATCCACTTTCTTGTTTGACTTATATTAATGGACTACTAACTCATCTTTCTATATCCAGGACTGCCATCACGCTTCTCCAGAAATCTAGTCACAGTATTTCCAGAGTGATCTTTCTGAAGATGAAACAATTTTTTCTTATAAAAATACCTGATGTGTTATGAAACTTTTCTCTCTTCTAAGTTACCAGTTAAAATCCTTCAATGGATTCCCATCTTTCTTGGAGTAAAATCTCACATCCAAACTCTCTTTGTCCTTTTGGGCTGCTGTAAGATTATCCTGCAGGTTGGGTGGCTCATAAACAACAGGAATTTTTGTTCTTTTTCTCACGGTTCCAGAGGCTGCAAGTTCAAGAATAGGGTGCCAGTATGGTCAGATGAGGGCCCTCTTCTGAGTCACAGACTTCTCATTGTATCCTCACATGGCAGAAGAGGTTAGGGAGCTCTGTGGGGTCTCTTTTATAAGAGCACTAATACCATAATCACTTCCCAAAGGCCCCACCTACTAATACCATCAGCTACGGAAATTAAGATTTCAACGTATGAATTTGGAGGGGAACACAAAGACTAGACCATAGCACTTACTATACATACATGGACCATTCATGATATGGCTTCTACCACCCTCTCCGTTGTCTTCTTTTCTTACACTCCAGTGAACATTTTTTTTTTTTTTTTTTTTTTGCGGTACGCGGGCCTCTCACTGTTGTGTCCTCTCCCGTTGCGGAGCACAGGCTCCGGACGCGCAGGCTCAGCGGCCATGGCTCACGGGCCCAGCCGCTCCGCGGCATGTTGGATCTTCCCAGACCAGGGCAGGAACCCGTGTCCCCTGCATCGGCAGGTGGACTCTCAACCACTGCGCCACCAGGGAAGCCTAAGTGAGCATTTCTTATACTGATTATGAATGGAGCTCCTTTCTGGACTGATCCTTAACCATTCATTTTCCGGCAACCATGAATGTATCTTCTCTTTTCCTCAAAAATTCACCCCTCCATCATGTTACATATCCATTTCAATTGCCTTCTACAAGAAACCCTACTGATATCCCCCATATACTGCTGTCCACAGCATGAATTAAGGTCTTACCGTGTCTTCCTATAGCACTCTGTAATAATTTTTACGGTAACTATGGATTTTCTTATTTGATTGTCACAATACATTGAATTCTAGGTGGCACGATAATGATTTTAGTAACAGTAACACTGGTGCTTAGTTTAACCCATGGCATACTTTAGGTGTTCAATAAATGTTTGTTGAATGAGTGAATGAATGAATGGTTAATTTGAAATCTTAATCATGTTACTTTTCAAAAATCTGTTAAAAGATACCCACGGTTTTCCAGAAGATTAGGGGCTTAGGATCTTAAACTTGATTTAATAGAGGAAATTTTTACTCATACATCATGCTTAAAAACCTCAAAGTAAAACCATTAACCCAGGAATTTAAGGTTATCCATTTGGACTTGCAAGCCAATAATTAATATCTCCTGCCCTGACTGTATTAGATGGTTTCAAGGCTCCACTCATATCTCCCCAGCACTCATCATTCCAGTATATGCTGATAGAATCATGCTACCACCTGCAATTATCCACCTTAGGGCAGGCCAGAAGTGTACAGGAGTTAATGTATCTGGGTGTAGCTTTCAACCAAGGATGGAGGGGACTGGAAGATAAGTACTTCAAGTTTCTCACCGATTCTTGGGATAACTCTGAGACATGCTCTATAGAGTTTCACAGAACTCCCCTGAAGTACTGGCAGCAGTTCCCTGCAGGAGTAATTTATTTAGTAATGCACCTCAGTTGGCTTCCTTCCATGCCTCCATTCTCAATTCCTACTCCACTTCTGAGTTTTCTGGAAGCACCTCCCAGATGAACAGTTTGCATTCAAATTATTCCCTCAGGTTCTGCTTCTAGGGGAATTCAATTGATAGCCTCCTAACAACCCAGTGTTCCTTACAGAGCCGTCACTGGTACAAGTACCAAGGCACGGCACATTACGTATCACTCCTCCTAAATCCTAATATTTTTAAACAGATAGGAAAGAGCATGACCTTGAAGAGAAAAAGAGTTTATGTGAGAATGGCCAATGGATAAAGGGAAGGAGAGACAGTGCCATTTGTTTTCCATTCATGATAGTCTGAAATTTATGGGCAGATGGTCTAACAGGTGTGACTATAATTTGAGGAGCCTGCTCCCTTGGTTACAGAAGACTGCTATTGTTATTATTATGGAACCACCACCTCATGACTTTATTGCTTCACTTGATGTAGCCTTTTCTTGTACCCTTAAATCTTTCTACATCACTGAATTGCAGCCAATAGGTTTATTTTCTCCCTATGGCTCATCACAAAAAAAGACACACATGTGCACACACACACACACACACACACACAGAGTTTTGTGTATGCCAGTGCTAGAAAAGACAAGCTCATGGTGCATGTATGCAATGGATATTGTACACTACAGGTCTCTGTGAAATAGTCTTCTGCAGCTTCCTATGTTTATTTTATGAATAATTAACTTTAGTAAAGTTAATTTCCTGAAGATCTTGATGAAGACTGAAGAAAGGAAGTAAATTTTAAAGAAAAAGACTTAGAAACTTGCCCTTTTTGCCCTCTCTTTGTGTCTTAATGAACAAAGGATTACTGGGCCTTTTTTGCTTGAGTTGAAGACACAAAATGCAACCTGTACTCTTATCATAATACGTTCAGTTTATGAGTACACAAACTTATAAACCGTGAACTTCCCTAAAGTTATTATACCATTTAGAAGATGTTTGCTTGGACGTTTACTTAAAACCAAACAATTGAGGTCTATATGTCCAAATAATTTCCTTCTCTCTTGCTGTCTCCATTTCAGTTTCCTGAGTTTCTGGGAAGGCCTCGTTTCCCCAAAGGAACAATTTCTGGTAGAAGTCTGAAGGTCTGCCCCAAGAAAAAAATCCAGTATAGCCAATGAATTGATGACAAGAAGGTTTCCAATCAGGTAGGAACATTTAATCTCATACATTACAATCACCTTAAGTAAGGTGTGTTGATAGCTGGATATGATTTAACTGCTTGGAAAAAGATGCATATATAACCTACCGCACAAGGAAGCTGTTCTCAATTCCCTTAGAGGTTGTGGTGTTTATCAGAGAGTGCCTTGGGGGAAAATGATTACAATAACAGTATAATGCTTATTTTTTTTTTCATTTTTAGCTCATTGTTGCCAAGTACACTTGGTGATCTTGGTGCCTGTGGTTTAATCCCAGGAGGTTAGACATGTGAACAGCACATTAACCCTTTTTAGCATTTTCTCCCAAGAAAAATCATTTTTATAGGTTGTCTCCATGGTCTTCTAGCTGCTCATCAAAATTAAGCATCAAGTCTTCTAAGTGAGCAATAGCCTCAGTCAGTGTGAGGAAATCAGCTTGGTTCTTATTGGGGCACATCTTGGTCTTGGCACAAAGTGAGTTCACATAGGGAGTTAGAAGGAGGAGAATGGGGCATGCGAAAGGGGAGTTCTGTGTTCTCATTTACCTATGCACGTTGAAACTCCACTAACAGTTTTATTTTCTTTAGTAATTTGTGATTAAAAACTTAGGGTAGGGCTTCCCTGGTGGTGCAGTGGTTGAGAGTCCGCTTGCCGATGCAGGGGAAACGTGTTCATGCCCCAGTCCAGGAAGATGCCACCTGCCGCGGAGCAGCTGGGCCGGTGAGCCTTGGCCGCTGAGCCTGCGTGTCCGGAGCCTGTGTTCAGCAATGGGAGAGGCCACAACAGTGAGAGGCCCGCGTACCGAAAAAAAAAAAAAAAAAAAAACTTAGGGTAAAGGGAATAATGAAGCTGTCCCATTATATGGCAGGACAAAAGATAGTAGTGACATCAAAATCAGGGCCTATCCATCTCATTTGCAGTTATATACTCAGTGTTTATCATAGCATTTGACCCCTCATCAGTATTCAATAAGAAGATGCGTGTTGAATGACTTAGGGATGAATTAATGAATGAAAAAAATTAATATGGTAGAAAATGTGTTTTATCCTTGTATTTTCGTGTGTTGACTTCTGTATTTCAAGACCCAGCACTGTAACTGACACATAGAATATAAGCAATAAAATTTGTTGAAAGAATGAATGAGTCCCCAGAATTCTAAGAATAATTTTAAGACCAACACAGACCCCATATCTTCCAAGGTCTATGACAGAAGTATCCAGAGGTGAAAGCCTGGATCTCAGCTAGTGGTAGAGCTGACAGAATTTATCTAGTTTTAATAATTTACAGCTCATCCCATTACATTTAGGCATAGTACCTACATGAGCCATACAATTAAATGTTGACTGAAAACAATGCACAACCTAGAAGTTGAGAATTATGTTTTATGTGGGGGACATACTGAGGACTTAAGTCAGGAGACAACCTCTCAGATAGCTTTGAGGGACTGTTCTGAAGAGGTAAGGGAGGGCACAGGGTATTTAGGGGTTCTTGCAAAAAAAAAAAAAAACAGGTAGTTGGAACATCAAAAGATTACTGTTAATTAAAGAAACTAGACATCTTAAGTTAATAAATTTAGCACTTTTCTATATATGGTGAGATGCAAGAGTCTGGTCTCATGGAAATCATTCCCTTGATATGCACTTTAATTATCTAGGGCCAGTATCCTGTTTTCTCCATCCTGAATCCCCTCAGGGTGCAGCTTTGGGGGTGGCTTCAGTGGCTGATGGCTTGATGGCTATAACATCCTGTGTTACTGAAAAGGCAGGCTACATTATTTGTCCATGTAAATGACTTGAATATGAATAGTAAATCTGTGGATTTGCAAAATGTAATTCTTGGAGCATTTTTATAAGGACAAAGTTAAGGGCAATTTCAGAATCACTAGCAGCTAAAATTGCTATTTATATTTTTCCACTGGTAGGTAGTAATCTGCTGTTGCTGTCTTCAGTATTCCCAAGGGATAACAAAAGCCATTTAATTCAAGAAAGAAATGTAAAATTTAGCACAATGCAGCTTCCACAAAACCAAACACACAAACACACACCCAACTCTCGCAGATATGAAGTAATAATCTAAAATAGAATCCTGGAACTAATTGCAAAACAGGAGCAAATGTACTCATATTGGATAATTTTATTCTTTTATTAATGTTTGATATATATATATGTATTTATTATTAAAATTCAGAGTTGCTATATGGAGAAATAGCTTTGTACCAATATTGTCTTTGTATGTGTTTATCAATAATGTATGAGATTGCCTCCTATGCTCCTTTTCCTTTATTCTCTTGCAGGCAGTAGATCATAGTTATCAGTTGTTTTTAAAATTTCTAGGCAGCCAAAGGACTAGTATCACTTAAATAAAGAAGGCAAATTGTCCCAAAGTAGGAACGATTTTCCTTCATTATGGAACATAAAGTCCTCATATGAAAGGGGAAGAATTTCATAGCTAAAAGCTTTCAACTACAGAAGATTTATGAGTAACTATGTGTGTTGTTTCAAAGTGGACTCTCTATAATTAATGTCTAGGGGTTATCTTTGGTATATAATGGATTTTTTAAATATTATTAGATAATATACAAAAGAATATATTTAATTGTATGTAAGTTATGAGAAATAATAAAAACTGCAAACACACCACCAAAACTAAGAACTAGAATCAAAACTGCTGAGTCTTCTCTCTGTTCTCTACCCTGTTCCCACCTTCTTGCTTTCACCAAAGAAATCACTCTGATCTTGGCTTTATGTTCAACATCCACATAATTTTTATCTGATTTTGCTTATTATTGAGATTTATAAAATTGATATCATACTTTAGTCTTCTGTTCTTGCTTTTTTTACTCAACATTATGTTTCTAAGGTTCATCCACTCTGCTTTAACTAGTGTTCATTCATTTGTACTACTGTACAATATTTTATTGTATAAATACAAGAAAATGTGTTTATTATTCTATTAATGATATTTGGGTTGTTTTGGGCCTATTATGGACAGTACTTCCATGAACATTTATTTTCATGTTTCCTGGTACACATGTGCAAGATTTAACATAAGTAAAAGAGTAGACATACTGAGAGTAGAATTGCTGAGTTGTAGGGAATTCAAATAGTCAACTTTAAAAAATAATGTCAAAATGTTTTCCAAAGTTATGGAATCAATTTTCAGTCCTTTTGCTCTATAGCTTCACCAGTTAGAATGGCCAGTCTAGTCTTTTGTTCCTTGTTATTAGTCTGCTCAGGTTGTCCTAGCAAAATACGTCAGATTCAGTAGCTTAAAAAACAAGAGATTTATCTTCTCACAGTTCTGGAGGCTGGAAGTCCAGGATCAAGATGTTGGCAGTTTGGGGTCCTCCTGAGGCCTCTTTCCTTGACTTGCAGATGACCACTGCTTTCTTGCTATGTCCTCACATGACCTTTTCTCTGTGTGTATACATCCCTCGTATCTCTTCCTCTTCTTACAAGGACACCAGTCATATCAGTTAGGGCCCCACCATTATGACCTCATTTAACCATAATTATGTTTTCAAAGTCCCTGTCTCCAAACAGCCACATTGGGAGATGGGGCATCAACCTACGAATTTTAGGGAACACAATTCAGTCCATAACAATTTTAATTTGTATTTCCCTAATTACCGATAGGTTGAGAATCCTTTCATTTATTTGTTTAATAGTTGCCTATGTTTCCTATTCTGTGAAAGTCCAGAGAATATCTTTTGTCCATTTTTCTACTGTTTATCTTTTTCTTACTTATTTCTATTGTTCTTTAAATACAAGCAAATAATCCTTGGTCAGCTATATATGACACAAATAAGTTATTTCATGCCTTCTCACTTTTTTAATGTTGTCTTGTGATAAATAGCAGCTCTCAATTTTAATGAAATCAAATTTACCTTTTCGCTTAGTGTCTTTTTGTTCTACTTAAAATGTCCTTCCCTAGTTTAATGCTACCCAGATATAGTATATTTTCTTCTGAAAGTTCTAGTGTATCTTTGTTTTATTTTCAAGCCATTAATGCACTTACAATCGACTTGTCTGTATTATCCAATTTCTTTGTTTTCTTATGAATAATTAAGTTTTCCAGGACCATTTTGGAATGAATGGATTTTTTAGGTGTGTCTGAGCTGTTCTTGACCATTCACATAAATTTCAGAATTGGCAATCCTGTAAAACCTCTATTAAGTATTTTTATTGTAATTGTATTGACTATATAAATTAAGTTGGGGAAAATTTACATCATTATGATGAGTCTTTTCTATCCATAAACAAGATGTATCTCTCCATTTATTTAAGACTTCTTTAATATCTTTCAATAAGGTTTTATTTTCTCCATAAATGTCTTGCACATTTTTATTTAGATTTATTCCTAGGTAGTTTTTTTTTTTCCATTTTAAATAATTTTTAAACTCTCTTTTTGTTCCTGGATTATAGAAATCCAATAGATTTTTGCATCTTGAGCTTATATCTAGCCATCTTGCTGATATTATTTTTTAGTAAGAGAGAGGATTTTCTTAGCAAAGAGGAATAAATGTAAAATTCAATAAAAATGTTATGGGTCAGCTCTGGTCAATAGAACTTTCCATGATAATGGAAATGTTCTTAGTGCTTTCAAAAACTATAGCCATTAGTCACATGTGTTTTTAAATTTTTAAATGTAAATTCAATAAAATTCAATAAAATTAAAATTTCAGTTCCTAAGTCAAACTTGCCCACGTTTCAAGTATTTAATAGCCACTTGTGACTAATGGACAGTATACTGGACATTGTAGCTCTAGACTATTAGACTGTGAAGCCATGGCATCCCGGGATTTTATCTTTATCAATGGCATAGTGAGATCTTTCCTGTGACAGTTATTCTGTTATTAAAAAGAGAAGTTACTTAACCTAGTCATCCCTAACTTTTTGAAATAATCCAACATAGCTTTCACCATCCATGAATTTCTTGAATCACATTTATGTTTCTAAACTATTTCTTGCATCAAGTGTTCACTTTGTAGCAAGTTCATTGTTCTAAAATGGCACATACCAAAGTATCAAGAGGTTCCCTTATTCCTGATAAGCTGTGATTTGATGAAGAAGACCTTGTTACCCTGCCTATCTGATTTTTATTATAATCAGATGTTAATCTGTATCAGTCTCCATATTCAAAATTCACCTTCAAAATTATATGTTATTCACATGATGGTTGTCTTTATTTCATTTAGCTAGTATCATGACCTTATAAATGCAATTTTGGTCATTTTCTCCTAAAATCTCATATTTATCCGTGTGAAAATACATCTCCTACTTCTTTGCCCTCTTATAAACTCTTCCTGTAATTTAATCCTCATGAGCTTTATTTCCCCTAATTTTAATTACTTAATATTTTGTAAAACATTTAAGAGATCACTGGTATGCTCTTTTTTTCAATCATCTATACATTTAAACAGTGTGTTGCAATAAGAAATAGTACTGGTAATGAGAAGACCAGAGTCCTAATTTTACCCATAAAAATGAAGTATATGTGCATTTAAATAAGGTTTATATAAGGTTATGTAAGGTTTATTCTGATACTAAAATTGTTGTGGTTATTTAGAAAATTGTGTTTGAAATATGACATTGTTCAAAACCAATAAAGGTTTGAAATCTATTAAAAATCTACAAACAATTCAAGTATTTCACCTTTTTCCCTGAATTGATATTAAACTGTAATCCTTCATCTCTCACTTACAGCATGCTGTACTGCTGTTGACACAAAGGCAAAATATAATGTCTAAATATTTTGTACTTGTTTTTTAAATGAATACTTTTGTTTAAAATTGTCTTTTACATAAATTCTTGATTCCCTTTTCACAACTTTTCCATTCCCCATGCTACTGCAATCAATTACTCATGATAGAAAATTATTCTCTTTTCTGTTTGCTAAAGCTCTTTTTAAAATACCAAGTTTCAAATTCTCATCAATTCAAGAAACTTTGGAAAATGAACTTCATAATTTCCAGAATGAATATTTTGTTTCACTGGCTACCAGGACACCATCCTCTCCTAGATTTCTCCCCTCCTCACTCACCATTCCTTGGCAGTCTCCCTTGGTGATGCCTCCCATCCCTCAACGTCTGTTAGAATGCCCTAAGGCTCATTCCTGGCCCCCTTCACTCTCCATCTACCTTAACTACTCATGAGTTTTAATCTAGTCCCGTTACTTTAATGGGAAGATGACTTATGACTTCCCAATTCATACTTCTAGCCCTAACCACTCACCTAACCTCCAGACTCCTAATTCCAATTTCCCACTAAATATCTCCAATCTATGCATAATAGACATTTCAAACTTAGCAAATAAAACTAAATATTTTGCTTTGATCCATCCATTGCACTCCAGTTTTTCCTGGCTCCATAACTCATCCAGTTGCTCAGGCCAAAAATGTTAGATTCATCCTTAAACTCTCTCTTTCCCACAATTCCTATGTCCAGTCCATCAGAAATTCTTGCCAGCTCTAACTTGAAAATACATTCTGAATCCACCTACCTCTCACCTTACTCTTGCCATCTTTACTTACTCCAAGCCATCATTGCTTGCCTCATCTAATGCAATAGGCAGCCTCTTCCACAACCTCCTTGCTTCTTCCCCTCTTGCCCCAATCCTTATAGTCTATAAACAGTACAATAGCCAGAATAATCTAAAAAAACCCATAAATCATATCACATTATTTCGCAAAACCCGTTCCCATCACTTTAGAATAAAAAGTAAACTTTTTACCTGTCCTACATGCTTTATTCAATATTTCTTCTGCCCTACTCTCCAAACTCATTTACTACTACTATTCTCTCACACACACATCCAGATTTTCTTTCTGCAGTGGCTTTCCCAACATCAGGGCCTTTGCACTTGCTATTCCCTAAAACCTGGAATATTTAAAAAATCTGTAAGATTCCTCCGAGCAAGATCTTAGAAGGTATTTACATTTCATTTTGTAGAGACATTTGGTAGAAGACATTTTTGCAAAAGATAGATACATTTTACTTTGGCAGCTATTCACACATCTAGCAATTTCCAAGTTGGTTAAATAACAAATGTGAATTGACGAAGCTAAAATAAAAGAACTGCAGTTGGTGAGACCTATGTGTTTTAAACCGTGAACTTTGAGGCATTGTAGACATGCAAACTACACCAGGGTTTCAGTGTTAATGTGTGAGAATTAGCTAAGGTATTTTCCAAATATTTATTACTCTCTAAAGAGCTTCTGAGCAGGAAATCAGAACAGGACCTGTGGACCTGAATTTTATCAAGTACCTCAGTTGATTCTGTTGCAAATGGTTTTCAGTCAGCCCTTTGAGAGACACCATGCTGGGGTATTTGCCCAGATATGATTACCAATGGTCATGCAAGTCACCAGTGAGATACAATCGAGAATCGACAAATGACTGAAAAGAGTGACAAAAGAAGAAGAGGATCCAGTAAGGACCAGTAGAGACGCTATCCCAAACACTCTTGGCTAGGAGTTTTACAAATCCATTCATATAAATGGACTGATAGTTAACAGCCAAATGGCACTGCATATTTTTTTAAGTTGCTGAGTATTAAAGTGTATGGCTAAGCATCATAAGTTTTGTTAAATTATATTTTGGTTGCTGTAAAATTAGGTGTACATTGTGTGTCATAGATGTAGGGATATAGATGTGTAAAAATATGTCGTTGTTTCAGTTCTTCAGCTGATACTTCATAATGTCTTGGTAACTTCTAAATGAAGGACCTCTTCAAATATTGTTTAGAAAAAAAAGATACCTGTTCATCCCTGTCCACCTGCCTTTCTTCATCCCCTTCCTTGTCCCTTCCCTTCTTTTTTTTAAATGCAGCTTAATAACAAAAAAACAAACAACCCAATCCAAAAATGGGCAGAAGACCTAAATAGACATTTCTCCAAAGAAGATATACAGAGTGCCAACAAACACATGAAAGAATGCTCAACATCACTAATCATTAGAGAAATGCAAATCAAAACGACAATGAGATATCATCTCACACCAGTCAGAATGGCCATCATCAAAAAATCTAGAAACAACAAATGCTGGACAGGGTGTGGAGAAAAGGGAACCCTCTTACACTGTTGGTGGGAATGTAAATTGATACAGCCACTGTGGAGAACAGTATGGAGGTTCCTTAAAAAGCTACAAATAGAACTACCATATGACCCAGCAATCCCACTACTGGGCATATACCCTGAGAAAACCATAATTCAAAAAGAGTCATGTACCAAAATGTTCATTGCAGCTCTATTTACAATAGCCCAGAGATGGAAACAACCTAAGTGTCCATCATCGGATGAATGGATAAAGAAGATGTGGCACATATATACAATGGAATATTACTCAGCCATAAAAAGAGATGAAATTGAGCTATTTGTAATGAGGTGGATAGACCTAGAGTCTGTCATACAGAGTGAAGTAAGTCAGAAAGAGAAAGATAAATACCGTATGCTAACACATATATATGGAATTTAAGAAAAAAAAAATGTCATGAAAAACCTAGGGGTGAAACAGGAATAAAGACACAGACTTACTAGAGAATGGACTTGAGGCTATGGGGAGGGGGAAGGGTAAACGGTGACAAAGCGATAAAGAGGCATGGACATATATACACTACTAAACGTAAGGTAGATAGCTAGTGGGAAGCAGCCGCATAGCACAGGGAGATCAGCTCGGTGCTTTGTGACCGCCTGGAGGGGTGGGATAGGGAGGGTGGGAGGGAGGGAGACGCAAGCGGGAAGAGATATGGGAACATATGTGTATATATAACTGATTCATTTTGTTGTGAAGCTGAAACTAACATACCATTGTAAAGCAATTATACTCCAATAAAGATGTTTAAAAAAAAAAAATCTTTATTGGAGTATAATTGCTTTACAGTGTTGTGATCCCTTCCCTTCTTGAACAAATTGGTCCATTAAGTGAGGTAAAATAACCCTTTGTCAGCATGGGGGAGGTGGGCATTCAAGGAACCACATGACTTGGCATTGGGTCTCAGAGTCTGAGAAAGGGGAGAGGATGTCTGCATAAGGGAGCCTGGAGTTGACTGCTGAAGTCTGATTCGTGTGAAAGGGCATCCACATGAGGAAGTGGCCTTGGCAACCACTCTGTACAGATAGTCATAACCCGTGCCAGGTGGAGAAAATGTGTGGGATGGGAAAGTGGCAGCTACAAGAATTTACTTGAATACAGGAAGATTGATCAGATAAGTAAGGATATTAAGGATATGGTAATCAGTGTTATTTTAATATCTGTGGAGGGAGTTAAAATATGAAAAGGGCAAAAACTAGAATGAAAGGGTGTTGAAAGGGAATGGAGGATGTTAATGTGAACACATGATTTTCAATATAGAGACATTACAGAAATAAACATAGATGATATGTATGCATATGTTTATGAATATATGTTTATGAATATGTGTAAATGGTTATGAATATGTGTTTTCATATGTGTGTATGTATATATGTACATAAATCCCCTAGCTCTGCCTATTGAGAGTACCTGGGACCACTACTTCCCAAGAGCAATGAATACACCTAGTGTCCGGATCTTGGTTTCTAAATACAGCTCTCCAACTGAAGGAACTAAAGCTCTTTGGAGAAATGACTGATTCTAGAGCTACTACAGGGAAAATATAAGATGACCCTAGAACATATTATTGTTTCAAGAAGTAAGGGATCAGCCATAAAAAGAAATGAAATTGGGTTGTTTGTAGTGAGGTGGATGGACCTAGAGTCTGTCATACAGAGTGAAATAAGTCACAAAGAGAAAAACAAATACCATATATATGGAACCTAAAGAAAAAAAAATGGTTCTGAAGAACCTAGGGGCAAGACAGGAATAAAGACGCAGATGTAGAGAATGGACTTGAGGACACGAGGAGGGGGAAGGGTAAGCTGGGACGGTGTGAGAGAGTGGCATGGACATATATACACTACCAAATATAAAACCGATAGCTAGTGGGAAGCAGCCACATAGCACAGGGAGATCAGCTCGGTGCTTTGTGACCACCTAGAGGGGTGGAGTAAGGAGGGTGGGAGGGAGGGAGACGCAAGAGGGAGGAGATATGGGGATGTATGTATATGTATAGCTGATTCACTTTGTTATAAAGCAGAAACTAACACAGCATTGTAAAGCAATTATACTCCAATAATGATGTTAAAAAAAAAAAAAGAAGGGAGATATCAAAGAATAATTGGGAAACATCAAAGGATATAGAAACCAAACTGAAGGGGTTTCCACTAGACAAATCTTGAACAATCTAAGCCTCAAAATAAATAATGGTAGAAACATATTATAGTCAATTGAATAAAATAGGAGTCTATGAGTTCATACTGATTTAAATAATTAAATTGAATAAATTATGTTTGATGAGGAACAGGATATTTACATAATTACAAAGTGACTTACCACAGAAATTATTAATAATGAAGGAGAAAAAAATAACTTTACAATGGAGAAGACTGGGTGATACACCTTAATCAAATGAGTAAAATAATATTCCAGTAAGGTTACAAGTTAAAAGTTTGCCAAAATTGTTTGATAGGAAGCAGTAAGAAGAACAGAGCTTCACCACTGTGTTATTCCTGCCAACTACACATATCCTGAATAATCATGAGACAAATACAAACAGCTAAATCCTACAAAATAACTGATCCATATTCTTTAAAATTTTCTAGTTCATGAAATTCAAGGGAAGCCTGAGAAAATTTTCCGGATTAAAAAACTAAAGAGGGCTTCCCTGGTGGCGCAGTGGTTGAGAGTCCGCCTGCCGATGCAGGCGGAAGCGGGTTCGTGCCCCCGGTCCGGGAAGATCCCACATGCCGCGGAGCGGCTGGGCCCGTGAGCCATGGCCGCTGAACCTGCGCGTCCGGGGCCTGTGCTCCGCAACGGGAGAGGCCACAACAGTGAGAGGCCCGCGTACAGCAGAAAAAAAAAAAAAAAAATTAAAGAGACAGGACAACTAAATGCAACATGTGATGCTGAGCTGATCCTTTTATTATGAAGGACATGAGTGGGATAATTGACAAAACTTGAAAGGGGTCTGAGGCTTAGTAGCAGTGTAGTAATGTGTCAGTGTTAATTTCCTGATTTTCATGATTATATTTGGATATATGTTTGTAGGAAATACTAGAGGATTTGGGGGAGACATTGCATTGTGTTCGCAACTACTCTCAAATGGTTTGGGAAATAAATTATTTTTATTGTCATTTCAACCTTTCTTTAATTTTCGAGATTGTTAAAAGAAGGCAAAGAAAGAGAAGACCCCTGAGTCAGGTAATCCTCCTTTTCCTGGAGACTTCCATAGTTAAAAGCTCAGTTTACAATGGTGGTCAGTTTTTCAGTCTATTTGTGCTAATTTCTGTAACTAACAACACAGCATCTTTTTTCTATTTGAGGTTTTTGGATTTTTCCTAATTATGCTTTTGCTTTTTATTCTATCAAATGTCTATGAATTTGATAAAGTCCTCGGTATTAAAACAAAATCAGTAAGATTCATAAAAATAAAAATAAGTTCTTGGAGAAATTTATAAAGTTCTACCTGCATTCAAATTGGAGTAAGTTGGTAAGAAATTTATAAGGGGAAAATACTCTAAGGAGCACTCCCATTCAGAAACTCAAAATGGTTGCACGTGTTTATCCTATAAGAGGTCTGTGATGAAACCGCAGGATGAAGGCTATATGTCCAAACTTAAATGCAATCTTTTAAATCACCTTTCATGTCAGGCCATGTAAGAACTGGGCAATTCAATAAGTAAATTAGAACAATTATTGTTTTCAATAATTTCTCAGGTCAACACTTAGAATAATAAAACACGTATCTATAACTCCAAGAAATCTGGACAGTTATTAGTTATTATCATTTAGACTATTGAATAAAATCAGATATGATAGAGGGGCCAGCTGTTGGTAGGTTTAAAAGTCACCCTAGGTGATTAATTCATGCAGCAGTGTTGCAGGTCTCTCTTTAGATGAAGCACTTAGAAGTATAACCAAGCATGGCTCTAATTTCATATCTGAGACCTGTTTTATTTAGAGTTCTTTGGCAAGTGCTTGCTCTATGTGTTTTTATAGTCTTTGGTTGTGCTATACAAATATCAAAATTATGAATTAACAGATATGCAAAAGTGAAATCCTAGAAGATAGGATAAACATGAAGTCCTCTAATTATCACTCAAATAAGTTTGGTTGACACAGAACTGGGAATCAGATAAAGACATTAATAATTCATAATGCTGAAATTAAAATCTTCTAGTTACAGTACAAAAGAAATCTTAATTTGTACCACAAGGTAATGAATTCAGTACTTTTCATTTGTTAAATATTTGCTTATTACCCTGTACCGTGCATATAACACTGTTCCAAACTTTGGAGGGCAAACAGGAAAAACAGAAACTCTCTACCCTCATGTTGTTTATACTGCAGTCAGTGAAATTTCTCTACTTGGAGATCTTTTAATTCCTCAGTTCATTGTAACATCTTCTTCAGATGAATTGTTTTTTATTTGTTAAAATGAACGTTTAGCACTTTAAATAGTTTCTTTAATGTTCCTGATAGTGAAATAGTCATAATGCTAATTTCCAATACTAATTATAGAGTTGATAGGAGAAATGCTCAAGATTGATAGTAAAGTGATTTCGATAACCTACAAAATGTCTTGAGGTTTCTCAGATAACAACTTGTCTCCCAGGCAAAAATGCACTTATTATTTATATTCCAAGCTTATAAATGTTTTTTGTACTTTAATCATATAGAGATTTTACAACATCTTTTAATTCACATTTTAAGATATTTTGTTCAGTAGATTATCTCATTTGGAAACTATTGATTTATATATACATACTATGTAAATATTAGTATATATTTCTCAATGACTAGATCAGTGCTTTCTTAACTACTTAAATTTGTTTAATTCATATTGTTCTTCAGCATTTCTTCTACTCACTGGAGCCTATCCTACTGACTTCAAAAAGTCTGAAAACTCTGAAAATCCCATTTAAAGTAACTGTATGGAAAATCTTTAAAATAACATATAATAATGGTAGAGAAGAAGAGTATTTAACATTGTGCTGAAAATCATTCCATTAATAAAAAGATCAATCAATAATTCTAACATTCAGACATATAATAACAATGAAAAACATTAACCATAATACTGAGCAATGACATTTTCAATAAAGGGAGATATTAAATATTGTATAGGAAACTAGTATCTGCAAAGCAGATAAGTTGGCAACGATTATACATATATTTAAAATATGTTGAAACAGTCATAGACAGTTTTTCTTTTTGGCTGAAAAGAGGCATATTGAAGTGTTTAAGCACTACCTCAACTGGAATAGATATTTAGACACTATACAGAAAACACATGATTGCAGAAGAGCAGATATTAGCAGGTGTGTGAATGTGTATGTCTTTAATTAATGCATTTTCATTCATTCAAAACGGAGAAGACTGCCAAATTTACTTTAAAGGTGGCATTGTGATATGTTACAGTTCCACTCTTAGACTTTTGCTGCTGTTGCTGTTCCTTTAGTATTCACCAAAGAGTACCGTCCTGTCGTTTATCCAAGTTAGAAATCTAGAAGCAATCCTAGGATTCTCATTATAGGGTCCCCTACCTTCATGCTCCCCACTCAATAAGTAACTGATTCTTGGCTCTCCTATATAGGAAAGCTCTCTCCAATGTACGCCTGCTCTGTCACTCTCCGGGTCCAGCATCTCTGCCTCAGCCTCCCATTGAAGTCACTTCTAGTTCATTCTGTGCAAGGCCATTTTTAAACCTTCCTTAGTCCTAGGCAATTGCCCTTTTAGAAGCTTTACCCTAAATGTTATCAAATGCATTAAAATGTGCCCAAGTCACATATCCAATATAATTTATAGATAACTATATGAAAGCTGAGTAACATTGCTGTTGTAGTAATATTAGCTGAAAATATTAATTACACAAGTTTTTATCTCAGTTTTGCAGATCTTTTTTTCATATTCTGGAGCCATGTTTTTCAGGTGTCAAACAATTTTCTAAGTCCTTCTCAAACTCCTAGTCCCTAGTGAGTGTGTTGTTACTGTCACAGGGTTGAACAGCCCAGACAGCAAGATGTCTGAAGATGAAGACCATCACATGGTTGAGTAGATCAGATACGTGGAAGTTGGAATGCAAAGTGTTTGTAGAAAAAAATATACAAATCAAGGAAGAAATTGCAGTGTCAATTAATATGATGTATATCAGATGATAGTATTAAAAAGCCAGCTTCTGTAGGGATGTCAATAAAATATCACCCTACACAGTAATGTCTCAACACCACAGTATGTGAACTGCTTACATATTAAAAAAAAAATAGGGATGGCAAACCATCAACAAAAAATTAAGTATAGTATGTTCCAAAATGAATGTTGGAAAATGGCAACTGGTTTTGTAAGTGGTTAAATCACCTATCAGTTTCATGACAATATTTCTAAACCTTTAATATTCCATCTTTAAAATGGAGATAATGAACATTCCTCTTTGATAAATTTGTTGATGAATTTAAACTATACAATTCACATAAACTTCTTAGTGTTGTATCTGGCAAATACTTGATATTTTTGTTATTATTGATAAATAATTAGTAAACAATAACTGTTATGTTATTATGGTCATTATTACAACTTAGACCAGACCAGAACAGACCAGAAAATATTACTGAGATTGGTTTGATCTTTCATCGTGCTTTTAAAGATGGAAAAGTTAATAATGAGTTATTTTGAGAAGAAATGTGTCGATGTTCTAACGTCCTTGCAAAAACTAAATATTTATTGGATGTAGAAAAAATAGTCTTAGTTTAATGAGAAGGTATAGATTTTATAAGTATCTTTCCTCCTTGGACTCATAGAGAGCCAGAAAAGGAGATTAAACAAAGGATTTAGAAAGTATAATATAATAAAGAACAGCACCAGCTCTGGACTCTTAATGATTTTGTGGTTTTGATGTGAATAACCCCAGGTCCCCATTCTGACATCAGTACTACCACTCACTGTGTAAGAAATGGTCAAGTCGATTAACCTCTCTCTGCTTTCGTTTCTTCATCTGTAATGTGCAAGTAATATTACTTGTCAGTTGCCAACCAGCAGTACTTCTTCAGCTAATTGACTGTGTCAGCAAGTATGCTGCAAAGATTAGCTAATAAATGATTTATAAACCTTTTGAAATATTAAATAAATGATGTAAAAAGCCTTAACAAAAGAAGGACAGAACAAATCATTCCATGCATTAATTCGCTACTTTAGTCATATATATTTTATAAAAAACTTAAGAAGAGGTAAGCTTCCATAAACTGAAAATAGGATAGATTACTTGGAATTCTAGAGTGCTTTTCGTTGCTGTTATTTTTTTAAAATCTTCTGTCATAATTAAGAATACACAGAAGAAAAAGTGTATTAGAGGAAATAATTACAGTTCACCTCTTTATATTGATGATAGTATTATGAGACAGGAAAATGAAATGAATAAGAATAAAGAAACATGCTTTCTGAGCTATCAATACTTTTACTATTGACAATGGAATAACATTGACAGATTTACTTTACCAATAAGGATCTTGAGTATGATGATTAAAAATAAATCTACAATATACATTTTTTCAGATGTAAGAACAACATACAAAATCCTGTGCCAAGCATTCTGAGGGGACTCAAAAATCAAAGATCCAGATCTCAAGGAACATATAATATAGGAAGAAGAGCAACATGAAAATAATTAATTCTTGCATAGTGCCAAATTAAATATTATAATAAAGTTATTTATTTTACCTGGAGATGGGGAGGTGCTGTAGCTTATAAACTGAGTTTGAAAGATGAGAATTTTGTTGTTCTTGGGAGAGAAGTTCACTCCAGGTTGAGACAAGCAGCATGAGAAGACCAATAAGAGAACACCAGAGATATAGCAAGTGTTTGCTATGATCTAACTTAGTATACATGGGAGAGATAGTATAGGGAAAAAAGCTAGTAAATTAGGTTGGGTTCACATTCTTGAGGGCCATGCAAATAAAGTTACAACTATGTTTTGAGGGTTCCCGGGAGCCACTGAAGATTTTTGAGTATTTTATGTTTAATAAAGTTAATTCTGGCAAAAGTGTAAAGGGTAACTTGGAAAAGAATAAGTTTAGATAAGTAAGTAGTTAGCCTATAATTGCAATAGTCAAGAAAAAAGTGATGAAGAGAGTGACCAGACAAAGAACGGAAATGAAGAATACTGAAGAAGCATTGAATGGATAGAATTAAAACAATGAGGTTTGAGAATTTATTAGATGGGAAGAATTAGTGAGATGGAAGTAATTGAACACAATTCTAAGATTTCTATTAATATCATGGATACCTAAGAAAATAGTAGTAATATACACTAAAATAATAAGGATAATAAATAGTTTGGGGGTGGAGGTAGAGATGCAGCAAAGAAATTCCATTTGAACTTACTGAATTTGAGTTTTTAAGGACAAACATGGGGGAATATCCAATAGGCAGTAAAAATTCCCAAGCTACGCTTCAGAAAAATATCAGGCCCCCAAATTATAGATTTCATAGCTGTCTATAAACAGTTGGAAATTAAGACAATTGGGGTAAATGGGATTACCAAACAGAACATAAAGAACAAAAGAGAGAAAATATATTATTTAATAGTTAAGTGAGGGAAAGGGCAAGAAGAAATATAAGAAGATTATGAGAAAATCAAGAGTACAGTAACTATCAGAGCCAAGGACGAAAGATGTTTCAAGAAGAGAGGAATAGCAATGTAAAATGTTGTACCAATTTGATATAGATGATTACTGTGAAAAGCCTATTGAATTTTGTGATTAATCTGTAATGGTTTTTCTCTGAGAAAACAGTTCTGGTAAATTGATAGATATGTAAGTTAAATTGCAAAGGAATTAAAAATAAAACATTGTAAAGGATGCAGGAAAATTAGTATCTGCCTCTTTTTCTGTAAGTTTGAGAGTAAATGAAAGTAAAAGGTAAGTGAAAAAAAGAACAGAGCTAAAAGATGAAATATATTTTATAACAGGTAATATGTAAATAATTTTATAGGCATTGGAGAAAGCAGAGTAAAGAAAGACTCCAGAAGCACAAGGCAGGATTGAAGGAAAAATAATAGGAGAGAAGAGAGAATCAAGAGCACCAGTCAGGTATTAATGTGGCAAAAGGACTCAAATAAAAAGATGGCAATTTTGATGTGATGATAAAGAAACAGCAATTGAAGGAATTTATGTAGGATGACCTTGACATTCTCCATAAATTCATTAGGCAAGATTTTCTATGGAGTGAAAGAAGATGAAATACAAGTGAGACTTAAGAAACACAAAAAAATGAAGAAATTGCTGTTTTTAAGGATGGTGAACGGGTCAGCCAGAGATCAGCAAAGGAATTTATGAATAGTTTTGAGGTTACTTGTTGCCTAATTAGACAGTGAAAATATTTTCTTAAGATAGCCTGTGCTTCTGGCTTTATAACATTTTTAGGCTTTATAACATTTTAGGCTTAACAAATCAAAAAGTTTTGATTTGTTAAGCACTGTGGAAAGAAAAAAAAAAGGATTTGAATCTGGGCTAAAGGAAGTTTCAGAGAAGAAGTTAAGTAATAATACAATTGACTAGGTCATGAATTTACAAAAACAATATGAAAATATGCCCATGTCAAAACAAGGAAAAATATATATATAATCTTGAATGAAGGCATAAGGATCACAATTATCACATTACTGGGGATCAGAGATGAATTGATGAATAGAGAGAAGATTGAGAAGAATAACCATTAGTATCAAATGTTGGACATTTTTGAACTTGAGAATTTTTATTATACACTGAAAATAAGGGAAGAAGTGACGAACTCCCCCCAACAAATGTAGGTGGGTTATTATTTCTAGTAGTATTAGTCAAAAACTTACTGTGAAAACCATCAAAGACAGCCTATTTTTTCTCATATTAGGCAAAATTTATTCTAGCAGTATTTTGTGATTTAAAAAGTCAATACCTTGGATTTAGAACAAAAGAGGGTTTGACTTCACAGAGTTAATATGTGTTGGCATCATTCTGTGATACAACTCAGTATATGAGATTACTTTTTTCTAAGTGTGCTTTTGATAGAACACTATCCAAACTCTTCTAAAGGACAATACGTGTCCCATTATACCAAATGGTATTCTAGAGCATGCAATGTCATGATCTGGCGCAGGATTTATAATTATGCCTTAACAGAGGAGACTTCTGTGGAAATTTTCAAATTGTTACTATTAACAGGGTATGGTTCTTGATTTCTTCTTTGTTGTCACTTACTCCAAAATGTGACTAGAATATAGCCCAATTCAAGGAAAAGGGGAACTAAGGTAGCATCAAGTTCTGGCTCCCTGTCCTGAGCTCATAAGACTTAATTTGAAGCCCTCTGATTTGTGAGATCGGTGGGTTGTTCTTAGAAATAAGCTATTAGATTGTTTGTAAGCCTGAATTAGATAAATAAGTAATATTCTTATGCAGGAAAAGAAAAGAGAAAAAGATAGATAGTATTGTACTTAGCATGGAAATAGCTGATTATTTCCAGAATATTTTAGGAATCAAAAACTTGCTTAGTTAAGTTCTTTACAAAAGGGTTCCCTTCTCTAATCCGTAGTGTTTGTCGGATAGCTTCCTGTTACTGTGTAGATCAACAGTTCTCAAAATTTGGTCCCCCAACTCCTGCATGTCCCCAGTGACCCTTTCAATCATTCCCTGAGATACTTTCAGTGGATTCACAAGTTTAAAATAATTTTCATAATAATACTGATGCTATTTACCTTTTTCACTTGGCTGCCATTTGCACTAATGGTGCAAAAGCATGGTGGGGAAAACTGCTGACACCTTAGCATGAATCAAGTCAGTAGCAGCAAACTACTAGTAAGCCTAGTGTTCTTCACTGCCACACACTCAGAGTTAATATTTTTAAAATGCAAGATGTACCTAAGAATGTACTTGATTAAGGAGTAAAAATATACTAATTTTGTCAAATCTTGACCCTTGAGTAGAGGTCTTTTTAATATTCTGTGTGATGAAATGGTAAGTCAGTGAAGATGTACCAAACTGCATGGTTGTCTCAAGTAAGTACTTGTGTGACTGCTTGGGTTGAGAGCTAAATTAGCCACTTTTCTCATGAATCACCATTTTTACTTGAAAGAACAACTGACAAGCAAACTGTGGTTTTTTCAAACTTGGATATTTGGCAGAGATTTTCTTGAAAATGAACAAAGTGAGCTTGTCACTTCAAGAGAAGCAAAATCCAACTGTATCTGTTGCCAATGATAAAATCTGAGCTTTCAAATAAAAATTACAATTTTGGAAAACTTATTATTGGCCGCTGTGAACTTTTCAGTTTCTCAATTCTTAAAGAATTTTCTGTTGAGATAGGTGGCATTCCTAACAAATGTGATATTATATAATGAAATAAGCTACTATTTGGAAATTTTACATAACCTAGTGAACCAATATTTTTCCAAATGACCAATACCTGATATTTTAAAAATACACATGGGCAAAAGATCCATTTAAGTTGCAAAGTAGACAATAGATTTTAATAAAACAGTAAGGGAAGCATATTGATATGGTTTTAGATTCCACATTGCAAAATTTAAAAATCCATAATTATCTGAAAAAGCTATTAAAATTCTCCTCACTTTCCCAACAAAGAAATCTGTGTGAGGCCAGATTTTCTTCATATACTTCAACTGAAACAACATATTGAGACATTGAACGCAGAAGCAGATATGAGAAACCAGGTATCTTTTATTAAGCCAGACATTTGCAAAACTAAGCCAGAAAATTTCAAAATGTAAAACAATGCCATTCTTGTCACTATTTTATTTTGGCTTTGGAATATATATTTCATTTCACTAAAAATATACTATTTACTGAAACGTAATGGGCTTTTTATTTATATTTTAAGTGAATTAATAAATATTTAAAATTTACAGTCTTAATTTCACATACGGTAAATATTGGCAGATATAACTATATAAACAAAATCTCATTCGGGTTCTCAGTAATTTTTGATAATGTAATGGATATCTGAGGCCAAAACGTTTCAGAAACACTAATGTAGACCAAGTCTTAAGCACATAGGAAACTACTCAATGACTTCTATCAAACTTCACATGATTTCATAAAGTAACAATGGAGAAGTCATGTAACTGCATTTGTAATAATGGTAGAGGAAGAATTTTCCTTCTCTTTTAAAAAAAATCATACCATTTATATTAGAGAGAAGACTTCAGTGCCTGCTGATGACATTCTCTCCATTCTTTCTTCCAAGTCTGTGAGTCTCATTTTCATGTGTCCCCATTTACAGGAGTAAAATTAGCATGTTATCCAGTCACCATTTGGCTCATGACTCAATGTCACTATAAAAATCATTTAAGCAGCTTCATAGACCCAACTTCTTTTAGAATACATCTATGCGGACACTTCAATTTGTTTAATACAGGAGACGTAAGTACATACTTTTTCTAGCCTCTTGCAGTCTATCTAAATCTATAAATTATGCTAGGGTGAAATCTGGTTTATCCTCTCAATTTGTGTAAATGATATTTAAAAAGATAAAGGGAATAAATAAGGGAAAGACCAACACAAATTATGAATCTCAGTTTAGAAATCCATTATACAAACAAAACAATTTTAGAATACCAATATACTGTTTCCTTTGTTAAAGAGGGAGAAAGTGAGACTTTTTTAAGAAGGGAGAAAAGAAAGCAAGGTTATTTCTTAGTCATGAATTTTGACTGGATTTTTAGATATCAATATTTAGAAATTTATGCTTTAAAATTTAATCTAATTTTAAATAGTACAGTACTTAAATAATAAAATGTCTTTTCCTCCCTCTAATCCGACTTTGAATATTAGTATAATTAGCTCTTGTATATAACTAGATACAAAAAATAGCACCATATTATCTTGGTTATATCCAATACTACCATTTTGTCATGTCTAGAAAATTCTAATTATAGCAACATAAATAGGAAGCTTTAGTGAAGAGTCAAAGCCCACTTTTGGTAAATTTTTCCAAGTTTTATTCTGATTAGTTTATTTTGCATAAGGCCAGAATGTGTGCTAAGTGCTACTCTATTAAATCTCTACCAGCTGCTGACACTTTTTAGACTTTTTTTTTGACTTTTGTCATTTTTGGGTGAACATCTGTCAGCCATAGTCATTTGGCAACAGTTTCCCCAGAATTTCTAAGCTAACTACAAGTCATTATGCAGTGATTATATTGGTGTAAAAGTTATTTCCAATCTCTGGTAGTCATATCAATAAATTGAAAAGCTGTGTCAAGATGTTTAGCTGAAAGGAAAAAAACATAGCTGCCATGCATGTAAAAATTACTGTTTTTGAGCACCTAATGGGAGTTCATTAAGGAAGTATAATCATGGAGAGAGAGAAAAAGATACAGAGTTTATAACATGTATATGTTTTGTTTCAAAATGTAATTATGTATTTAAATATGCGCTATTTGTCAGCTATCGTTCTTTTTACTGAAAAGTAAGTTTATTGTCTGGAGAAAACAAATCTAATAAAAGTGAAATACTACTTTATAATAATAACTATTATAATAATAATTATAATGGCTACCATAATTGAATGCCCAGTACTTTCTATGTTACTTTAGAGGTTTACAATAAGATGCACATCAATCTAGCAAGTATATTTCATAAATGCTTAAGAAGAAAAGGAGTTTACAGAATAATCTATTCTCACAATTCTCATTATTGTCTTTCACTAAATCCAATTGAAATCTAGATACACACACTTCAAAGATGAACACAGTATACACATACATCTCTCATAACCCTGTTTCTTCTTCCATGTGCTCATTACTTAGGAGTACCCTAAATGAAAATTCAAATTAAGTTTTTGGCTCCCCTCTTATAAATAGAATTAGCACCGTCACAGAAATTAACATTCACAGATATACAAATCATAATGCAGTGCTCCTTTTAATTCATACCTTCTCATGGAAAATGTCACCACTTTTTTCTGTCTCACTCTGATTTTTCAAATCTTCTTAAAACTATTATCAGCAAAGTGAATTAGATGTAAACTCCCACATACACGAGTATTATTATGACAGTCTACATTTTAAAAAATGATAATGGCAAAAAACAAGGAACTTTATTGCAAAATACAGTGTTCTTTATGCAAAGCCCACAGACCTGGGTTCAAGTCATAGTTCCGTTTGTTATTTAGCAGTCCCTTAACTCTCTGACTTATTTTCTTCAAATGAAAATGAGGATATTTTTGCCTACTTCATAACATTGTTATCAGATGAGAAATAATAGCAGTTGTGCTATTTTTAAAGCCTATGTTTTAAAAAGCCATAAAGAGAATAAGAATGAAAGACAATAACAATGACTTTGAGATGAGCTTATTCCTGTAACCTACTTCGCCTTTTTATCAGATATATTTGATAGATATAAGAAGGTCAATGACTGATTCTAAATTTCCACAAAATGTGCCCTTATTTCAAAATGTGACCATAGAAAGAAATCGGTAAAGATATCCAATTCTAAATCTTTAAAGTAACATAGAAACTAAGTACTGCGTTGGTTAATGATAGTGGAGTAGGTAATGAAAATATCATTATAATAGCACTGAATTACTCAAGGTCAAAAACTTTATGCAAATTTGTAGCTTACTCACAGACAAGCAACCTGGTAAAACAGAAAGAGTGGACTGGGATTTGAAGACCTTCATTCCAACCACTTAATTAATTAACTATGTGAAGATGGGCAGATCACTTGAACTATCTGGTCCTCAGATTTTTCACCTATAAAACCTTCCAGAGTTTTAGGATTTGGTGATTTAGTATAACCCACGGATAGGGAAATTCTCTGTGGCTACTGATGAAAGGTGATTAATGTATTTCTTCCTCATTGTTCAGTTCTATTCAACATACTTCTATTCAGCACTGATTATGTGCAAAAGGCTCTACTAGGAATTCTATGTAGTTAAAATATTAACAAAATGCATTTCCTGTCTTGTCAGAACTTGTGATCTGTCTAGAAGGAGAGGCAATCATGATGCCAGTTAGAATTTTAACGCCCTGTACAGGCACAAATCAAGGCCTGTGGGAGTGCTAGGTGAAGAGATAGGGGAAAGAAGACAAAGAGAAGATGGCATTGGCTGAATTTTGAGGGCTAAATCCATTTCAACAAGCAAGTTTGTCAGGAGAAGGCATTCCAGGTTGAATAACAGAATTGAGCAAATGCACCATCAGAGAAGCTCTGGGAAAACACTGTGCATTTTTCTGTAGCATACCAAGTATGAGAGTGAGTGGTTAAAGTTAAAGCAGCAAAAGTGGGTTCTTTTCAGATTGTGGGAAAACTCAGCAATAATCCTGGTAAGAGCTTTTTCTGTGTTTTACAGAGAATAAATATGAGTGACATCAAATAGAAACCAACATGACCTGGCAGATGATTAGACATGGATATCAAGTGAGAGAAATAAGTCAAAATATGCCCCAACACGGCGTATTAATGAAGCCAGTTTTCTCTATTTATGTGTTTTGTTGTTGTCTTACTTTGTTTTATTGAATTTGAAATGTTTGTGCAAAACCAAGTGGAAGTCCGTATTCAGCAGGCAGTTGCTCTTGTGTGTGAGGACCTTGGGAGAACATTCTAAATAGCAGATGCAGACGTTTGTATTATCCATAGTGAGGAATTAGAAGCATTGGAATTAGATGAGTTATTCAAGTAAGAAAGTAAAGAAGGTCAATGACTGATTCTAAATTCCTACAAAATGTGCTCTGATTTCTAAAGGTGACCCTAGAAAGGGAAGTCTGTAAAAAATACAAAGGTCAAATGGGATGGAACCAGGATGGTAAGGGATCATGAAAGCTAAGGAAGTGACAGTTTTTTTTTTTTTAATCAGTACTTACCCACCATGTGCCAAACACTATGTTAATCTCTTGAGATACATAATCCAAGTAAATTCTCATAATCTTGAGAACTAAGTATATTTATCACAATTTATAGATAAACAACTGAGCACAGAGGGATTAGACATAGCATAACAAGTAAATGGAAAGTCTAGATTCAAATACAGATAAATCTGATTCTTATAATTATTTTGCCTCTATAACTTTTAATATATGCTAGGGGAGAGTTTCAAGGAGAATGTAACTGGCAGTGTCATGTGAGCTCAAACAGGATAGACAGTCACAAGAACATTTAACACTAAGCGGTTACTTAATGTTAATACAGATCATTTCAGTGATCTATATGAAAGTAGTCTCTGTAAAACATACTATATAAAGGCCAATGGAATAGAAAAATTCTAAAGGTTGGTTCAAGGAAAGTGAGAAAATAAAAGTAGTTGAACCCTACTGAGAAGTTTAATGAAGGAAAGAGAAGGTAGTGCAAAGATTTATGAAGGTCGAGGAATGGGTATTTGGTTGAATGGTTGGTTCATTTTTTTTTTAGTAAGGAAAGACTTGAACATGCTTATAAACTTGACAGAGAAATCCAGAGGAGAAAGAAGACTCAAATTACTGAGAAAAAAATGGACGGAGAAAGGTCCTACAGGAGGTAATAGGAAATAGAATCAATAGCATGCCTTAAAAAGAAAGCAGCTAGTTCATCTAGAAAAGAAACAATAGTGATTTACAGAGAAATGTATTTGAGAAAGGAAGAAATGTAAGAGAACTTGCAGCAGATGTCCTATATCTTCCCCAAGAAGGAAGATGCAAAGTCACCTCTTAAGGCAGGTAGTGTCTGGTTGTGTGGACTACAAAGGGTTTGGAATCCTGCCCACAGAGAGAAGCCATACAGAGGAGTCAAATAGAAGTGAACAAAAGAATTTCCATTCAACTCAGAGTGTATACTAATAATAGAGTAAAAATGTTTAGTTGAACCAATTGGCACAATTTTATGACTTTTTTGGTAACACTTATCCACCCAGTAATGAGATCAGAGAAAGTGTACCGTGCTGTTTTCCAGGTGAGGCTTAGGAAAGTCAAGGTGACGGTAGACCAAAGGGACTTCTTGATGCTAATGAGAAGCTACACGAAACGGTGGACAATTGATCCAGACTGGGCCTAGAGGAAACTAAAACAAAAAGGGTTAAAGGAATTAAAGATATGACCAGTGTGAAGAACAGATTCATTATGAGTAAGAGGAAAAGAAAAAAATTGGTGGTTATGGTCACAGAAGGGAATTTCCAAATTCAAGATTCTAGAAATGATATAGTTTTGAGTGATCATTGTTTTTACACTTTCACTTAAAGTGCCATTAATGATTATGTCATCCAGGTGTCCTGCTTTACTTATTAGAAAATGGAAGGCCAGGAGGTCAAGTGATTTTCTGTCACTCCATGACCCAATGTCAGGGGCAGGACTAAATCCAGGATCTTCTGAGGAGCATTTGGAAATTTTAAGTAACATGGTAACAACCATTAAATCATATTCCCATGAAAAAGAATGATGGATATAGTCAAGTGATTGGAACCATAATATAGTCACAGTAAAGCATGCAGTATTCATATATTTCCTATTTCAAAACTTGTATTGTGCTATTCCTACCTGTTTCCTCTTTTAGCTTCCTCTTACAGAAGAGAGAGTATAAAAGTTTTCCCCAGATTAAATTAATAGCTCCCTCATTATGCACTGGGAGAAGAACTAAGCTTTAAGGAAAGTGCTACTGACTGCCATCCTGGATTTCACTGTAAATGGCATCAATTTATTTCAGAGTGACAGTGTGCATGTCCATGATAGTGTATGGGTTCTACCATTTTTGCTTCTTCCACATTTCGTATATTTTGAAAAGACTCCTTTCTCTTGATTATTGGCATGAGTTTTTAATCTTAAACTATAGTAAAATGTAATTGGAATGGGTAAGACAGGAATAAAGACACAGACCTACTGGAGAATGGACTTGAGGATATGGGGAGGGGGAAGGGTAAGCTGTGACAAAGCGAGAGAGAGGCATGGACATATATACACTACCAAACGTAAAATAGATAGCTAGTGGGAAGCAGCCGCATAGCACAGGGAGATCAACTCAGTGCTTTGTGACCACCTAGAGGGGTGGGATAGGGAGGGTGGGAGGGAGGGAGTCGCAAGAGGGAAGAGATATGGGAACATATGTATATGTATAACTGATTCACTTTGTTATAAAGCAGAAACTAATGCATCATTGTAAAGCAATTATATTCCAATAAAGATGTAAAAAAAAATGAAAGATTTACATTTGATGATCTTTTGTTATTACATGTATCTCATATTCTACCTTGAAAATATTTTCTTCATTAAGTCTTTAACTAAGTATGTGTGTTACCAGGTCTGTTTGGGGAAACTCACTTTCACTGAGTCCTTTGTAATTTTGAAGATTTTATTTCAAAGTTTCAGTCAAGAAAGATTATTATTCCTCCCAAGGAATGACTTACCAAGTAAGCAACAAGGAAGCTGTGCTCCTGGACTGGGAGCGGTATTTGGTCACTGGCATTGTTTAGAATTGCTGGTGCATGATGATAATAAAAAACAAACTGGATTTTGGTCAATTTCATTATTGTTCTTAGGTTCTCTGCAAACAATGCCCTTGCTTACTGCTCATATCTAGGGTGGAAAACTTCCACTCCACCTCCCACCACTTTGGTATGCTACTGAGCTCAAGTTCTTCTTTCTGGAGTTGAAGACTGACTAAAATGGTATCAGAGGAGGAGAATTTTATGATCTAAACTGGGTGGCCACAAACTACGGCATGCAGGCCAAATCTGACCTTATGCCTATTTTTATAAGTTTAGTTTATTACTTTTATTTAATGTATTCTCTTTGAGTACTTTTGTCCTACAACCATAGGGTTGAGTAGTTGGATAAAGACTATATACCCTCAAAGCCTAAAATATTTACTATCAGGCCCTTTACAAAAAATGTTCCCTGACCCTTGATCAAGAATCAAAGCATTACTTGCTTTGTGGACATGTAAGCAAGACAGTTATTTCACATCCATATTATAGGCCAGTAATTTAACAAGTGTCTTTGTTAAATGTTTACCATTGACCAACATTATATTTACCTTTTAATTTTTCTCTGTTTTGTAGCTCCTGCTATGTGGATATTTGTTAGCAATGACTGATGTGGAAACTACATATGCAGATTTTATTGCTTCAGGAAGAACGGGTAGAAGAAATGCAATACATGATATCCTGGTTTCCTCTGCAAGTGGTAACAGCAATGAATTAGCCTTGAAATTAGCAGGTCTTGATATCAACAAGACAGGTGAGTCGTTTGACATCCATCTCTATGAACATGGAATGATTTGCAGCACTTCGCTAAGTAGGATTAAGTCATGAAAAAACACCTTTGAAAGTAACGTAATAGAAAGTTATAAACAGTCTAAGGCAAGATAAAAGGCAGGTACTAATCTCTTAATCACTCCCACTCTGTTTTCAATGACTGCACCTTACAGGGTTTCCCACTCAAATGCAGAATCCTTAATCTGATTTTACTAATGCAATCAATAAAACACATGAGTTTTTTTTTTTTATTTAATCCTAATCTCTATAAAAGCTCTGAAATATCTTATGTAGAACATTTAACAAAGTTGGAGCTCCTACCTTTGACAGTTTGGCCACCTGTAACACTTAATAGCATTAGATATTTAACAAGATTCACAGATAAGTCTGACAGATCTCGATTCCAAGAACCATTTCAAAATAAAAGGGTCTCCAGGACCATTTTTCTTGAGAATGGAAGTAAAATAGTCTATTACATAAATAAGTCTTAGGTAAGAAGTTTTCCTTTCATGATAGACTGAGTTTGAAAAATTTGTCTTACTATTGGGCCTCGAACTCCTACCCACCAAATCTATCTTTACCAATGAAAAAGTAAAATAAGTTTGACATGTCAAAGTACAAAGTGCTGAAACCCCTGATGGCTCTTCCATCCATAGCTTTTGCAAATATCAAAGCTGAATGTATTTCCCTGAAAAACACTTGTGCAAAAAATAATCTTTAAAAGTAAAAAGGAGTTCACAATTAAGGAAACACAGTGTTATATATGTGAAAAACACTGGTCAGTTTCTGACTCTTGGTAACAGCTTGATAATTCTTTGCTATTAGAATTTTCATGGCAAAGCCTTCCAGTTATTGGAAAACTGAGTCAGAGTATATATATATATATATAAATGAAATAGCTCAGCAACATTACCTTAAAATACCTACTGACAGAACTTTATTCAATGACTACAGGTCAGCAGGTCATAGATTGGTCTTTTAAAACTCAGGTTGAAAATAAAACTTTAATAATCACTTCCATGGAGTATATAGACTGATGTATATTTTAGATTTTGTTGTTTCTCTGTTACTACCAGGAGTTAATTTTCAAAATAGCTCTGAGAAAGGCTATAGGGAATTATTCCAATTTGGTGGCATGAAGTAAGTAAATATAATTTTTCTGTAATATTTGAGAATTTACTAATCTTTTTCATAAAATTTGTGTTTTATATGAATACTCTATTTTAAATAATCTGCATTAATTTTAGCCACTCTTACTATGAGGACATTTTTATTCATAGTGTAGTTTAATTTCTTCTTTTTTTGTTTTCACTGAAATTAAGACCCATTAACCTCAAGACCTTTCTTATACAAGAGACTATAGTCTCTTAACATAGTCTATTAGACTATGTTAAAATTTAAATAGGTTGACATTTTATATTAATAATTTTATATTTGATATTAATATGTTATAATTAAATAATTTAAAATAATTCAAATATCTTTATGCTTCCAGATATATTCTTTTTCAAATATTTCTACATGTTAATTGCAATTCTGTAGACCCTGAAAGAATTTTCTGTTTCTCTTCAAATCACAAAATCCAGAATAAGGCAAAGTATAAAAGCACTGACTTTATTTATTATTCTAAGTACCAAGAACTAAAAGTAATAACTGTACAATCAAAAGTCCAAAACATAAAAAATAAAGACAACTGTACAATGGCAAATTAAATATCACTAGCTGAGAATAGCACGGGACTTCCTTTGTAATTCCTGAGTATTTCAGCTTCTATTTAAGTTTATGCTCAACAATATTGTTGTCCTATGTTTATCTTGACTTGTTAACAAGCATCTATTTAGCCACAGCTCTGTGTTTGCAGCATTATTCTGAGCCCTGAGGAGTATCCCTGGATACCTAGAAAGTCCCAAGCCCCATGGGAGTTAAGATCCTCATCTTGTATTTATGCAGTCACTTTCATCCTTAATATTCTACTGTCTTGCATCTGCCCTAATATGACTTCATTCCTTTGGTTGACAGAGCTTCTCCTATTTATCGAGTTCTCATTTCATGCTAATCTACACATCTCAGATTCAGGCCATCTGCATAACTTGGGGGCTTGTTCATTTCTCTAATAGTGAAGATAGTACATGAAAATTCTATATAATGCATCATGATATTCTTGGAACACCTTTAGAACAGAATATGATTTTTATGTGGAAAAACTGCTTTTAATTTCCCTAAAGTATGGTTCATGGTGAGGTGTCTTGTGTGTACTTGTTAAGCGTAAAGGAGTAATTACCTTCAAAATTTCCATCTAAATAACGGACAGTCTACTTACTTCAATTAATTTGAATTATGGTAATAAACTCTTAGCAAAAATTAATATAATACGCATTATTGCACACCCAAATATTTTGTCCACTAAGCCATATTGGTCGCTTAGTAACAAGCTAACACAGGCAAATATTTGAATCTTTGAATCAAGAATTGCCTGCAGCTTGCACCCAGGTAAAGTGACCTAATATGGAGAGAAAGCATTGTTTAATTTTAGTGTTGCTATGGCTGAGATTGTTGCTAAGGGTACAGTTATGAAAGTGGTTTTATTGGATTTGTACATATGTTCTGTAAGGGCAGGCCAGAGGCCATCATAACTATTTGACAAGGGACTAACCAGCTGACATAATGTCCTTCCACTGTTGCTTTTAATTTAAATTAATTAAACCTATGAGAAGTCAGCTAGGTTATCATCAAGTGTTCAGAATAACGTAAAATGTAATTTTAAAATATTTCTTAATATAAGATAGTCAGGCATCAAAAGGTAAACTTGTTCCCTACGTCTGATTTCTGCAACCTATGAAACTACAAGTGCCATGCCATGACCTGGCCATGAGATTTCCCAGCTATTTATCAGAAGCATAGAGCATCACTAACCATTCTAAAAATGCAGTTATTATTTTGTTTTTGAGCCATGCTCTTCCAGAACCAGAATTAGCCCTTGAAACACTTAAGCTGTTTTCTTGATGGGGAATTGATTACCAAGAAAATATACTTGTCTCTATGAGAATTTCAGACTTGAGTATTTCTGAAATTTCCAATATGATATACTGAGAGTCAGTAAATATAAGCAATCATTTTTATTTTGCCTTTATCCTTTTTTATGTCTCTAACAGAAGGTGAAGAAGATGCACAGCGAAATTCAACAGAACAAAGTGGGGAAGCCCAGGGAGAAGCAGCAAAATCTGAAAGTTAACACCCCACTTTGATCTTCATCAACACCTGACAATGTCTCAAATCTCCAGGCCTGGCTGGAATGCATTTATTTCCAAGAGTGAAAAGGGGAAAAAGAAAATGGCTGTGCTGCATTGCAGGAACCTGCTTGTTATGTTAAAAATGGGGGCAGAGGCTGTGGCTGCAGACAGACTTTTCTCTACCTCTGGCATCAGCAATGGTTGAAATCATGTGGCTTGTGTTTGGATGTCATTTTTGTACGGATCCTTTCACTTGACCATATGATTAAATGCTTGTAGAGAGTAGCACCGACCTAGGTGATGATTCTTCCTGTAGCATCTGGCCCCTCACAATGTCAGAGGATTTAATTGTGTCTAATCGCAAAGGGTTGGTTGAACCCCAGAGTTTAAATATCTCTGGCCCAAGTATTCACCCAGTAAAAGAACCATCCAGAAAGCACTGTTTTTAGCATTATGTATCTGTGTGTTCCTGCTGTGTTATTTACACTGTTTTGTATTATACAATATAGATGCTCAGCACTGCCCCCTTCTTTGATTGCTTATGAAAAACAAAAATGATGTACGTTACTGTGAATTTTTATACTAATCATTTTTAAAAGGGCTGCCTAAAAATTCTGCTCCATCGTGTGGTGGTGTGCACAGGATAGAACCCACATTTTTTTTTTTTTTTTTCTTTTGCGGTACGCGGGCCTCCCACCGCTGTGGCCTCTCCCGTTGCGGATCACAGGCTCTGGACGCGCAGGCTCAGCGGCCATGGCTCACGGACCCAGCCGCTCCGCAGCATGTGGGATCTTCGCGGAGTACCAGGGCACGAACCCGTGTCCCCTGCACCCGCAGGCCAACTCCCAACCACTGCGCCACCAGGGAAGCCCTAAGAGCACACGTTTTTTAAAACCTAATCTTTCCCCTTAATGCACAGCTGATGAATTAAGTCTAACAGATTCATCAACACTCCTTTGCTTATTATACAGGCATTTGAAAATATCCATTAATGTGAATATTACCTGAATTCAGTCTGTTTGGTGTCTACACAGACCAGAATTCAAACTGCAAATTTTGTCTTATTCCCAAGTGGAGAACTTTTTCCAACGTATATTTTTATTTCCAATTATGAGGATTTCTGAGAATTGGGGAGGTGGGAAAGAGAATACAAGATAATACTAAGCATGGGAAATATTTTCTTCTATGGAATCAAATTTATCACAGTGCTGTATGATACTATTAAAATTTGGAGGACAGCTTATCTCCACGGAGCAGCAAAAGATGTAGAAAATGATCTTGCAATCATGTGGACACCAATCACAAAAGTAAAGCCCTTGTGTTGTGTTTTTCATGTCTTTTTTCAGCCCTATCAGATCCAAATGTTATTATGCACTTTCTAATGTTTGTAAACTTTTACTAATAATTAGTGTGAATTCCATTCTGATACAATAATAATCATCATTAGAAGCTGACAAAATCCTCATTAATACTGTTAGTGACCTCTGCTGTGTTTTGACATCGTGGTTCTTATATGGAAAGTTTCTATGAGCTGTGTAATCTCACTGGTCAGTATTATGAAATCATTTCTCAGTGGTAATATATAAGGCACCAGTAATATGCCAATGGCTCATGAATTACTGGACAAATGGCAGGCAACAGGAAGACCCTTTGCAATAAAGACCCCACTTAACGGTCCTTGAGGTCTTAGATACAATCCCATGTGAAGTAGGTTAAGCAGCATTTCAACAGATAATCTATATGGACATACCAGGAACTCAGCCCTCCTTTGTAGTTACATAAAGGATGAAAGGTAAGTCTGCCCTCATCTCCCTTTACAGTACTTTTTGAATGAGTGGAATAAGGGCATGGGTATCACATGGTCCTCAATCACATATTACTAGAAAAAATGTTAACAGTGTGAGTCATTGAGACAATAGGAAAGATTAAATTTTAGAGTACTTCCTTCTGCTTAACCCAGTAGGATCCAAAATGTCCAGTTAACGTTCAAACAAATCCACCTATTAATAGACTCACAAGTGGGAAAAGAGGTTCCTGGGGCTATGTTAGACAATTTCTGCTAGTCTATTTAGCACATCCAACCCATACAATCACTTTTTAATATCCTTATTTATTATCCTCATAGCTTTCTTGTGATTCTAGGTAAAGTTCTCTTCATCCTTAAAATTGTGGAATTCCAAACTGATTTCATGTGATTTTGTAAAGTTTAGGACTAGTGCTGAGTATATGTGGAGTATTTATATTCCTGTGTGATATACTATTATTAATGCATGTGGTATCATGCCTGTCTTTGAATATATAATAGTTGCTAAATTGTGAAGTCATATGGAGCTTTTGAATTATTTTTGACCTCTTACTGCTACTTTGTCTGCTATATTCAAATCCAGAGGTTTTCCCAAGCCAGAAAATAAAAATTAGCTTTCCAAAACATTCACATCCTACAAATGTTGCTCAGCAAAAGTTCATAGTATCTTCCAAATTTTATCATAATATCTTTTACTTGCAAGTCAGTAACATACAAGGAATTGAATTTTTAAGGAGAGAAGGAAAGAGTAGAAAACTAAGACACTGATTTGATAATACACATTGAATTCCTGTTAACCAACTGACTTTATGCTATTCACTTCACAGCACATATTATCCCATTTAATCCTCAAACAATTCAATTAAAGAGGTAGCGTTATTCCATTTCATAAATAAGGCAATTAAGGCTCAATAAAGTATAACTTTTACAAGCTTGAAAAGCTAATAAATGATGAATAAAATTTGAAACTGTTTATCTGTCTCCAGGGAGCTTTCTACTGCATGCGCCCTAAAGTTGAAGCCAGTTACAGAGCATGTTTATCTGGAAGGGAACTTTTAGAGATGGACTGAATCAGCCTCCATATTTTAGAGGAGGAAACTGAGTCCCAGAAAGGGCAATTGTTTTTCTCAAGGTTACCTAGATGAGCAATGACACATATGTGAGTAGCACTTTTATCTAAAAAATAATAGAAATAAATTTAATGTCAACTTATTTTTTCGTGTTATACTTCCCAGAAGACATTTTTTTCTGACATGGAGTCTGTAAACTTAGCATGGTTCAGACTTTTTATGTTCCATGCTACTCATTTTGTTTAATTAACTAGAAATTGAAATTTTCCGTTTTTCAACTTATTTGCAACAAGTGTAAACTTTTCAAATTTACCTTTTATCAATTGTAAGTGTCCTATGCTGACATATTGATATCATAAATTCATAGAAATGTTTTTCCAACAGATAATAGACAGGCAGCCTCCAATTTTTAGGCAATATCCCCAGAGCTGTGTACTGTAAATGCCCAACACTTGAGTCTTACTCAGGCACAGTGGAAATACACCATTTTAGAAGATGACTGATAATGTCTGTTTCTCTTCAGAGACGCATTAAGGGGTAAAGAAATGTAACTGTGGGCAATAGAGTTTCTGAGTGAAACCAGTAGTAATAGGGTGAAAATGTATAGTCATCAAGTGAAAACAGGAACGGATCTATGTTTATGATGTCTTTATAGGGCCTAAATTGTTCTTTAATTGCAAGTGGCAGTCTCTGAAGTCATTTGTGAGCTTGTATGACTTTTGTATTTAGCAATGTTGCATGCTCACATAATTGATATTAAAAGTAATACATTTTTCTGAAATGTACACAGTCTATTAAGAGTATTTATTGAACATACACTATGTACTTGATGCTTGGGAAAGTGTTGCAGGTAATAAAGGAGAAAGCCAAAGCTCAGCCACCCTGTGGTGGACATACCCAGCATTCCAGCCTCATTTTTCCTGGCCTCTACTCCAAAACTTTTCACCTCCGTTCCACCCTGGTAGCCCACTTCCTGGACTTTATCACCTACTAGAGCCATCCCACCTCTCAAATATTAAACTCCAATATCACTCCTGTCTTCTTACCTGCTCACCTGTAGGACAGTGATTTTCAGTCAGAAGAAAGATAGGTGTTTATCAGTACCCCCTGAAAGTTTTTACAATGCTCCCTCCTCCCCCTGCACACACAGAGAGATGAGCACTCTCTTCCCCTTGGAAACATTCCCTGGGATACTTTCATATCTTTTTTTTTTTTTCCTCCTACCCTCACCTCCACAACTTGAGAACCACTTATCTAGAAGAAGTACAAGGCTTCCTGATGCACCCAACCTGTTCACTGAAAAACTAAAATGAATCAACAAAAAGGAGTGCTCACAGACACACAGGGTTTTACTATATTAAGGATAACATCTTAGAATAGAGGAGCAAACAGTTTAACTTTTTTTTATCTTAGTGTGTTGCTCTCTTTTCAAAATGTTACTGTTACCACATACAGGCAGTAAAGACCAAGCAGAGACCAAGGCAGGGCTCAGGAGAAAACAAGCATCAAATAGCACTCAGCCTGGATCCAGGGAAGGACTTAAGCCAAAGAGGCAAAAAAGGATGTAGATCTTTAAGTTCTTCTTACTCAGGTCATGAGGATAAAACACTACATAGGGATTTGGGACAAAATACTAGCAAACAGTGCGACCAGTTTGCATTAGCCTCTCGTGTCTCTTCTTGCAAATGTTTTGCATGTGTCTAGTCCAGGATATAGGGATTTGGGGTCCCGGCCATCTCTCATTGTAAAGTCAAAAGTAAAAACCCACCTGACTATCACCCATTATCTTTCTAATTTGCACCACATTTACTTTCTGACCATATCAAGATGGCTATTTTCTCAGCAGCTCTCTTCTCAGTCTGGAATCCCTGTTAATCCTTCTCTTCAGTGCTTTCAATTTCCTTGCTTTCTTGTCTTTCTCACGCTCCTGTCCGATCAAAATCAACCAAACCATCTCTCTTTGCTTGTCCTCTGGATGACTGTAAAAAGTGTATAACAATGTTTATTCATTGTTTACAACCTCAGTTTAGACATAAGTGCTGCACAGCTACTTTTTTCATGTCCCTGGGGACAGAGGAAGTTCTCCTCTTCCTGTCTAAGATTATTCCTTCATCTGAGGTTTTTAAACCATTTTCTTTCTGACCTTAACAGGAGGTCTGTTAATTATCCTTTCCTTTTCACTGACTTTACCCTTTTCCGCAAATGTGTTCAAGTTCTCAAGTTCCCCTCTTTCCTTCACTACTTGTTTCCCAAGGTAACAATCTATGCTCCCTGTTTTCATGCTTCTCCTTCTTTCTTCTTTCTTTTCTTTTCTTTTTTTTTTTTTTTTTTTTTGTGGTACGCGGGCCTCTCACTCTTGTGGCCTCTCCTGTTGCGGAGCACAGGCTCCGGACGCGCAGGCTCAGCGGCCATGGCTCACGGGCCTAGCCGCTCCGCAGCATGTGGGATCTTCCCGGACCGGGGCACGAACCCGTGTCCCCTGCATTGGCAGGCGGACTCTCCACCACTGCACCACCAGGGAAGCCCTGCTTCTCCTTATTTCTTCTCCTTTTGCAATTTGACTTCCAGCTAATTTTTTTTCATTACCAATGACATCTTTAGTAGCTCCTGGGTTCTCAGTAATTGTCACTGAAGCCCTGGCCAATGTGGAAATTAAAAAGTGATGATGTTACAGAGATCTCAAGCTTCACCTAAAATCAAAGTTAATGATTTTATAATTTTGATTGATATTAGTGTGGCACAGTATAGTTGCATAATAAAAGCCTTCTTAAAGATGGAATCTACATATCCCAAGAAAAAGACTGTTTTCTCCTCCAGGTTCAAATCTTCCATTACGTATGTATGTGTCCTTTCTCTCTGACCACATTCTCCCCATAATGTTCCTTTGCTACATTCCCAGATCCTACAGTGCTCACTTCTTCATAGGAGTGGTGGTTACATGTATAGGCACTAACCTAGGGCCCATACATCCAGAGATGGGCAAGATTATCTTGTGATGTTTTAGAGTTCTCTGTTTCATTATACCCTGGGATGACTGTCAGTGATATTACCAGTTCCTCGAAACAGCAGCCACATACAAGCAAAAACACTTAACACCTTTGTACCCAGTCCCACTCTAATTCTCTGAATTAGACCTAGATAAATATATCGATCCAAGTGATGAAATATAATGGATAGTTTATATATCTTTTATTAGCCTACCCTATGTATGGCATTTAATCTTACCGTGGATTTTTTTTTTTTGAGATGTTTTGTTTGCCTTCATGTTTTTTCCCAGGTGTTTTAAATTTAGTTAGTTATCTTTTGTCCTTTTCTCTCTGGCAACTCCTCACTCTGCTTGACTAGTTCTTCCTTCTCTACGTCCCCACTACCTCCCTGGAATTCCATCCTTTTTCCTCTTCTCCAATCCCACTCTTCACTACTCTTCCACTCCAGCACCATCAATCACCATATTTACCATGATGAATCCCATATCCTGGGCCTCGGTAGGCCGAGGGGTTTTCCTAATCACCTGACCTATTGGATAGCTCAACATGGATTTCCCAAAAGCATCTTAAAATTCAACATTCAGATGCTAAATCCAGTATATGAGACCATTCCCACACCTGCTTTCCTTCATATGCTACAGATCTCATATAATGGTAGTACTGGTTCCTCAGCAACCTTAAATCAAAATTCTCAGATTTCTCTTAACTCTTGTTCCTCCAATTTTTTAAATTCCATCAATTCTAATTTTAACTACTTCTTGAAACTTCCCATTTCTTTTTGTCTACACTCAGCCCTTTAAATCATCTCTTATAGGGGCTTCCCTGGTGGCACACTGGTTGAGAGTCCGCCTGACGATGTAGGGGACACGGGTTCGTGCCCCGGTCCGGGAGGACCCCACATGCTGCAGAGTGGCTGGGCCCGTGAGCCATGGCCGCTGAGCTTGCCCATCCGGAGCCTGTGCTCCGTAACGGGAGAGGCCACAGCAGTGAGAGGCCCGCGTACCGCAAAAAAAAAAAAAATTATCTCTAATATAATGTCTGAGCAATGGCCTACCTTGTCTGACACCCTTTCTATCCATCTTGCAATCAGAAGTATCTTTCTAACACATAAGTCTGATGGCTTCAATCCTCTAATTTAAAAAATCCTTAAATTTAGCCAGACAACACTTCTTGGTATAAGTGCCATATTTTATTTTTATATAACTCCTTGCTCTGTGTAGCTGTTTTCCTGTTCCTAAGATGTCCTTCCTCATGCTTGTTGGCAAATTCTCATTGATCCTTTCAGCCTATGCCTCACTTCACCCTTTTTTATAGAGCCTTTTGGACTTGCATCCCTATTCCCAAACCCCATCCTAGGAAATTAACTGTTCTATGTACTTTGCTCCCCTAACACTTGGTCTGCAAACATATCTCACTAGACCATAGCAATTTGTTTTCATGTGTATTTCTCCAACTAGAATATGAGTTCCTTGAGGGCAGCAGCCCTCCTTTATTTATCTTTGTAACCTTGTTGTCTATTAGATACTCAACAAATATTAATAAATAAATGTCTGCCCCCTGAAGCTCACAATATAGTTGAGAGGTTTACACACAGATCTATTAGGGGAAAATGCAATTCAAAGATAAAGTTAATGTTTGAAAATAGTAAAAGCTACATAATATTGCATTACAGAAGATAAACACTTGATTTCTATCACTTTTTTTCCTAGTGTGTGCAATAAACTATTTTTAAATTTGATTCTCAAACTCTACGCTGCATATTTACACACATACACATGAAGATTTGATACGACTTAACGGAGATGAGCTGTTTAATAGTACAATATAGAAATAAATGAGCAAGTCAGAGTATGTCATTTAGTTAAGAAGTGACCTTGGTAAAGGTATTTGTTGGCATTCTGTAGTATGAATTCCCTTCAGTTTGCTGGAATTTTTATTAGCCAAAAAAGGAGGTTGTATCCTAATCTCTTGGCCTAAGTAACACATTAGCCAGAGAGGAAGATCTCTGGGGAGATGTTTGTGGGCCTTGAACAAGGGTACACTGGAGTTTCTAAGAATATGCTTTACAGAAATGAACTCTAATATACAGTAATAGCCTAAAGAAATGGGAGTTCTGATAAGAATATGATGAACTTCAACAGAAGATGAACATAGAAAAAAATGGGGAAATAATAAAAGAAACATGCTTTTATATACTCAAAGAAAGCACATTGATATATGCTTTGAGTATATAAAAACATGTTTCTTGCTGATATATATATATATACACACATATATACACATATATACATATATATACATATATATACATATATATACATATATATACATATATATACATATATATATATGACCTTAAATTCTTTTTCCTGAATATTGTATCAATTGAAACAAACAGAAAAATAGTAGTAATCAAATTAACACTGGAAACCTAACAGGACTAAAGAAGTATTATGTACTTTTTTGACTCTGAAACCAAGAAATAAGAATGGCCAAGGTAATGGTGTAGGTAATTTTTAACAGAACACATGTTTGCACTTTGGCTGCCGTGATTCATTTTACACATTTCACTTGAGTAGGATGGTGTGACTATTATGACTGTCCCGTTAAATTTCTAAGTTTTCTTTTACCCCACATGCTTTTTTAAATCCATAAAACAATACATAACTGTGAATTTTAAGAGCAAAAAGTTATGTAAAAATAGCTATAGCTAGGGAGTGACAACTTAAACAGAACCTGCTTTCCCAGATGGTCTTAAATAAAATTCGGTAAGTCATCACATTTATTTAGGAAATATTTAATGAGCTTTTAGTAAGTTTAAGTCTCTGTGTTAGGTGCAGTAAGGAGTAAAATTTTTTAAAAAGACCACAAATTCTTTGACCAATAGAAACTGAAATATATGATGGTGCCCATAGTTTTTCTATCAGTATTCCCAGCCTTCCTCATCACCACTCCATTCCTTGTTATAAGGAACTTTTCTTCTATTCCACTGTGTAATGAGAATTTATTTTTTGCTCAGGTGACTCCCAGGCCTTTGTAACACAAAAGTGGGAGAATAGATCTAGACACCGGTTAAAGTGATAAGAGGAAAAAGGAGAATTTTTTCATGAAGAAACAGGACCACAATTGTTCTTTGTTGAGGGGTAAAACAGTTAACGATTGAAGCAGACAAAAAAATTATCAAGCTAGCATTTTTAAGTCAGTTTGTATAATAAAGAGCTAAGAATTAGAAAGAGGATTAGAAAAAGCTATGAAACTGAGTTTCCAAAAGCAAGCTTTTGGGGTTTGACAAGTAAGAGGCTTCAGTGAAGAAACAGAGAACTGTATCAATGTAGTGTGGACAGAAGGACAGAAAAGAGCATTTTTATAGGTTGTTAATTAGATATTCTTTAATATTCTCAAAGAGATACATGTAAATATTGGGAATACTTTCCAATTATTTCTGGATTTTGGATGAGACTTCTTTTGAATGTGGCTCCATACAAAGACAGGGCCACGTGGGACCCTAAGGTTTATTAAAGTGTACTCATTTATAATAGTAATGGTAAGACAAGTACATACATATCTATAATAAATATCTAAGTTTAATGAGCAATAATGGATGAACATGGAATATCCCATTATAGACTCTTGGGGAGAAATGTCACTCAGTAGGAAAGATCATGGGGAACGCTGGAATGATTTTTTTTTAATAGATCTTTATTGGAGTATAATTGCTTCACAATGCTGTGTTAGTTTCTGTTGTACACCAAAGTGAATCAGCTATACATATACATATATCCCCATATCCCCTCCCTCTTGCGTCTCCCTCCCACCCTCCCTATCCCACCCCTCTAGGTCATCACAAAGCACCGAGCTGATTTCCCTGTGCTATGCTGCTGCTTCTTACTAGCTAACTATCTTACATTCAGTAGTGTATATAATGTCGATGATACTCTCACTTCGCTCCAACTTCTCCCTCCAACCCCATGTCCTCAAGTCCATTCTCTATGTCTACATCTTTATTCCTGCCCTGCAACTAGGTTCATCAGTACCTTTTTTTTTTTTTTTTTAGATTCCGTATATGTGTTAGCATACAGTATTTGTTTTTCTCTTTCTGACTTACTTCACTCTGTATGACAGACTCTAGGTCCACCCACCTCACTAGAAAAAACTCATTTTTGTTTCTTTTTATGGTTGAGCAATATTCCATTGTATATATGTGCCATATCTTCTTCATCCATTCATCTCTCGTTGGACTTTTAGGTTGGTTCCATGTCCCGGCTATTGTAAATAGTGCTGCAATGAACATTGTGGTACATGTCTCTTTTAGAATTACGGTTTTCTCAAGGGATATGCCCCGTAGTGGGATTGCTGGGTCATATGGTAGTTCTATTTTTAGTTTTATAAGGAACCTCCATACTGTTCTCCATAGTGGTTGTATCAATTTAAATTCCCACCAACAGTGCAGGAGGTCTCCATTTTCACCACACCCTTTCCAGCATTTATTGTTTGTAGATTTTTTGATAATGGCCATTCTGACCAGCGTGAGGTGATACCTCATTGTAGTTTTGATTAGCATTTCTCTAATAATTAGTGATGTTGAGCATCTTTTCATGTGCCTCTTGGCCATCTTTATGTCTTCCTTGGTGAAATGTCTATTTAGGTCTTCTGCCCATTTTTTAATTGGAATGTTTGTTTTTTTGATACTGAGCTCCATGAGCTGTTTGTATATTTTGGAGATTAATCCTTTGTCTGTTGTTTCATTTGCAAATATTTTCTCCCATTCTGAGGGTTGTCTTTTTGTCTTGTTCATGGTTTCCTCTGTTGTGCAAAAGCTTTTAGGTTTAATTAAGTCCCATTTGTTTATTTTTGTTTTCATTTCCATTACTCTAGGAGGTGGGTCAAAAAAGATCTTGCTGTGGTTTATGTCAAAGAGAGTTTTTCCCATGTTTTCCTCTAGGAGTTTTAGTGTATGGTCTTACATTTAGGTCTTTAATCCATTTTGAGTTTATTTTTGTGTATGATGTTAGGTAGTGTTCTAATTTCATTCTTTTACATGTAGCTGTCCAGTTTTCCCAGCACCACTAATTGAAGAGGCTGTCTTTTCTCCATTGTATGTCCTTGCCTCCTTTGTCAAAGATTAGGTGACCATATGTGCGTGGGTTTATCTCTGGGCTTTCTATCCTGTTCCATTGATCTATCTTTCTGTTTTTGTGCCAGTACCATACTGTCTTGATTACCATAGCTTTGTGGTATAGTTTGAAGTCAGGGAGCCTGATTCCTCCAACTCCGTTTTTCTTTCTCAAGATTGCTTTGGCTATTTGGGGTCTTTTGTGTTTCCATACAAAGTGTAAAATTTTTTGTTTTAATTCTGTGAAGAATGCCATTGGCAGTTTGATAGGTGTTGCATTGAATCTGTCGATTGCTTTGGGTAGTATAGTCATTTTCACAATATTAATTCTTCCAATCCAAGGACATGGTATATCTCTCCATCTGTTTATGTCATCTTTTATTTCTTTCATCAGTGTTTTGTAAGTTTCTGAGTACAAGTCTTTCAACTCCTTAGGTGGGTTTATTCCTAGGTATTTTATTCTTTTTGTTGAGATGGTAAATTGGATTGTTTCCTTAATTTCTCTTTCTGATTTTTCATTGTTGGTGTATAGGAATGCCAGAGATTTCTGTGCATTAATTTTGTATCCTGCCACCTTACCAAATTCATTGTTTAGTTTAGTAGTTTTCTGGTGGCATCTTTAGGATTTTCTATGTATATTATCATGTAATCTGCAAACAGTGACAATTTTACTTCTTCTTTTCCAATTTGGATTCATTTAATTTCCTTTTTTTCTCTGACTGCCATGGCTAGGACTTCCAAAACTATGTTGAACAAGAGTGACAAGAGTGGACATCCTTGTCTTATTCCTGGTCTTAGTGGAAATGCTTTCAGTTTTTCACCATTGAGCATGATGCTTGCTGTGGGTTTGTCATATATGGCCTTTATTTTGTTGAGGTTGGTTCCTTCTATGCCTATTTTCTGGAGTTTTTATCATAAATGGGTATTAAATTTTGTCAAAACCTTTTTTTGCATCTATTGAGATGGTCATATGGTGTTTATTCCTTAATCTGTTAATGTGTTGTATCACATTGATTGATTTGCTTGTATTGAAGAATCCTTACATCCCTGGGATAAATCCCACTTGATCATGGTGTATGATTCTTTTAATGTGTTATTGGATTCTGTTTGCTATTATTTTGTTCAGGACTTTTGCATCTATGTTCATCAGTGATATTGGTCTATAATTTTCTTTTTTTGTGATATCTTTTTCTGGTTTTGGTATCAGGGTGATGCTGGCTTCATAGAATGAATTTGGGAGTGTTTCTCCCTCTGCAATTTTTTGGAAGAGTTTGAGAAGGATCGGTGTTAGCTCCTCTCTAAATGTTTTCTAGAATCCGCCTATTGATATATTTATTCTTTGAAGAAAGAGATATTAGACATTCTACATAGAAAACAAAATGACATAAACTGACGTACAGAGGTAGGAAAACACGGGGTCATATATTTTAAAAATTATCCAAATTAGCTAGAGCACATTCTGAGGAGAGACACCAAGCCAGGTGGAGGAGTAGAAATCTGAGACCCTAAGGAAGGGAACCTGGAAGACCCAGAAGATTATGAAAGTCAGTGAGAACTCATGAGTGTGTCTGACAGCTCCTCAGCAGCTGGCAGACCAAGCTCCAACGGATCACTCATAGGGAAGAGTGTGGGCATTGGGGTATGTCTCAGGCACAAAGACCCTGAGACACAGTTGGGGTCCATGCCAAAGGGCCTAACATAGAAACAGAAGAATTTTGAAAGTGAGAGTTAAGTTTTTAAAGGCGAGCTAAGGCCTTCAAGATGAAAGCAGACACAAGGACTTATACCAAGGTTAAGAATCCAGCAGCTGAAAAAAACAGACGTCAGAGGAAAAGTGAGAAGCAGGAAAGATGCGTGCATCCCGGTACAGACAGAATCCTGCCTGGCAAAGCAGTTGCTGCTGTCCTTTATCCATGATTTCTACTCATGCCCTGATGCACCCCTCAGTTTCTATAGACACTATATCTCTCAGCTGACAACACATGGTGCAAGTGTGGGGAAAAAATGTCTTTTAGTACCATAGGAAGGGGGGAGAAGACTCAATCTTCTCTCAGGGTAGTAATAGCTATCATGTTCCAAACATGTATTGGATGCTTGATTATATTAACCCCATTTCTCACAATTACGCTGAAATATGAGTATACTATCTCCTTATAAATGAGCAACATAAGGCTCAGAGAGGTCAAGTGTCTTGTCCAAGCCCATGCAGCTTTTGTGTTGTAAAGCCAAGACTGAAATCTATGTCTATCTTCTCTGACATTTCCCATGTTTTTCAAACTATACCAGAGCTGTCTAATAGAACAATAATACAAGCCAGACATGCAATTTAACATTTTCTAGTAGCCACATTAAAATAAAAAGAAAGCAGTAAAATAACCCAGTATATCTAAAAATATGTCCATTAATATGTAATCAACATAAAAATCAATGATACATTCTTTTTTCATTTTGTTTTGGTGCCAATTCTTCAAAATCCAGTGTCTGTTTTATACACGTATCTCAAGTCAGTCTAGTACATTTCAAGTGGTCTGACTACCATATTACACATCACAAATTATATACCCTATTCTGCTTTCCAAGGATTAAGCAGAGAAAGGATTCACTTTGGGGATATAGGGATATAGGGTGTGCCTATACGTGTATAGTTCCTTCTCAGTGATTCTCAAATCTGGCTTCTTGTCAGAATCACCTGGAAAACTTTTAAAACATATTAAGAATGTGGCCCTATCTCCTTCGATTTTGATTTTATTGCAAGGTAATGCCCAGGCATCAATATTCTTTTAACTTTGTTGAAGTAAAATTAAGTAGTAAAAATAAAAGTGCACATAAGTGTGCAGTTTTATGGATTTTTATTAAATGATCAGGTAACCAGCATCCAGATCAAGGATCGGAACATTCCAACACCTGAGAAACCCCAGTCAGGTTCCCTTCTAGTCACCTTGCCCTGCAAAGTGCTACATCTCATGAGACTGATAAAATGGTGAATCCACATCTGCTTTTATAGAACCGTCACCTAATACAGCTTGCTCTTCTGCAGGGTTCTAGCCTAGGGTTTGTCAGGTCAACTTGTAGCCCAGAAATAATAAACCACGTGCTAACCCATCTGTCTTCTAGAGCAGCAGTCCCCAACACTTCTGGCACCAGGGACCATTTTGGTGGAAGACAATTTTTCCATAGAGAGCGGCGATGAGGGGTGGTGGGTGGGGATAAGGGGAGGGGATAGTTCAGGTGGTAATGCGAGCAATGGGGAGCTATGGGGAGTGGCAAATGAAGCTTCGCTTTCTTGCCCACTGCTCACCTCCTGCTGTGCGGCCCTGGCCACAGACCAGTACCAGTCCTCGGCCCGGTGGTTGGGGACCCCTGTTCTAGAGGATCTCTACCTGAGAAAACACAGGTCCTTCAAACCACTGTATCTCCTGGTCCATGCAGGTCCAGTTTCCATTCAGTCCTGAACCACTGGCTCCGTGTCGGCTCAGCCCTTCTAAGTTGCATGATACTGGGTATTTGCTCTTCTCCCCTCCTTTCCTGGATTATCCACCTATTTTCTCACCTGAGTTTCACCTCCCTGATCATCAACAGATCAAATGGACAGCAACTTTGTGAAGCCTGTAACAGTGATTTCAATTTCCTACTGAACAGGTTTAAGTCCCAGCAGGCTTACAACCTTTTCCTTGGTACTTAATTCCCCAAACTTTTGCTCCAGCCCTTCTCATTACTACACACACCCTCTGGTCCTATAAATTCAGTTCTTTGGAAACAGCATTTGTTTTCCTAGTCATTTATCTTCTGCAGATTCAAGAGATTTAAAATACATTTCTAAGAAAATTCAAATTTTGTGTGTTCCACAGGTGTTCCCTCATTGGTTTAATCAAGAAAAAAAAAAAAAAAAAACTCAGTGAACACATTTCCCAACTCCAGCCAACTTGAGCACACATGAAAATGGACTGCATTCTTGAGTCCCATGCTACAGTGAATCCTGAGTAAACAACATCTTGATGTGTTCAACACCCAGCAGTATTCAGCCTGCCACTTGTTGGAATCACAATTGCTTCACAGTGTTGGTTTTTTTCCCTGCTCTCAGAACAGTGCCTTGTTGTGCTTCCAGCCCATACAAGAATATTTTGAATGAGTCTGACTTTGCAAAGACAGCATTTGCAGCTGAAAATAGGAAAACATGACCATCTGTTCCTCCCTTCATGGTTCAATCTGACAATATCCTGACACAGCTGTCTTCCTCTTTGACTCCATCCTACTCGGCCCACCTACCTCATTCCACCAGTTTCTCACTTAAGCTTCTTCACTTACATTTTGTCTCTCCACATTCCTCTCCTCCTACTCATTTATCACTACTTTCCTCTGTTTTATTGCTTCACCATTCTTATAATCCTCAGGAGTACCTAATGAATTGCTTGCCATTTTCCATCCTCCCAACCCTAGCTTTTTCCCTCAATCCCTCTGCCTAGCCCTTTCTGCACTCCTCAGCCACTACCTAACTTCATGTGGGAGAAAGAAAACAGGAAAGGAGCTCCATACCTAAGCTTCTAGGATCAATGTAAAGTTAGCTGGAAGTATGGAGATAAGCCCTAGGTCCTGGGGAGGGAGAGGGGCATAAGGAAAAGTGATGGGGAGGAATGCATAACTGACACTGGTAGCAAGTGTAATTTTCACCTCTATCTCTACAAATTTCCAATGAGTCATTTACCAACTATGGGAGAGGTGGTAGAGGATACCAACTGCCACCACCACCAGAAGTCAGAAATTTCACCAGTTCCCCAACTATCAGAGAGACACCTTGAGTTTTCATTTGTCCATTCAGTGGAACTCCCAGTGACTGACAATTTTAGGAAACACTTGGCAAATATACGAAGGAGAGACTGATTTTAATAGCATGGACCCAGAACCTAGACTTCTTACTAAGTAAATGTATGATTTTGCCCAATTTCCTTAACCACTCTGCCTATCAGTTTCTTGTCTGCAAAAGGAATTGAAAATAGCATCTCTTAGGGATGTTGAATAATAGTAGACAAGAAGAATGTTAAAAGGTTGAAATTAGTTAATACATATAAGGTACCTTATAAAACTGCCTGGAATTCAGTATAAATATTAGTTACTAATATTGTTGTTGTATTGTTTTATGAAATATGTATTTATAGTCTTAGATAACTCAGAGAGAATAGTTAAATGGCTTTTGCTTCTTTATGGGTAGTGCTATCCAATAGCACAGAGGTTTTACTTATTCACTTATTGAACAAAGATGAATAAGTCCCTTCTATATAAGAGGTACTTTCAGGATGCTTTCTATACAATGGTTTAACCATAGGGATGATCTCCAACCATGTGAAGCTTACAGACTAATAAAACCCAGTTCAGTTGGATGCTGGCAACTGAAATACTTAGAACATTTACCCTAGTCTACTATAGGAAAGTCAAACTTTGAGGGGCAAAATTTGAATGGGGAGGAAAGAGAAAGAGAGAGGAAAACTACTTCAGGACTGTCTTAGGGTCAGTTCAAGTTCAGCTTTACCTTTTTCTTACAACTGTTACCTTTGCAGTTTCACAGTGTCAATAGCTAGTAGAAGGGAACATAAGTACTCATAATGAAATAAAACACGAAGCCATCAGGGATTGACACTAGGAGGACAGGGGGGATCATTTGACAGGATCAATCATTTGATGACGTTGATTTCTTACTGGCACCTCTGAGAGCTGTTTTCTTTTTAGCCTTCTGATTTAAGTGCAAACAAAATTCCTTTCTCTTGGTTCCCCTTGGTAAAACTGAGACCAGGCAAAGAGTCTGATAAACACCAAGGAAATCAAAAAGAGGAAAAACAGAGAGAGTATAAATTAATTGGCTTATTAAAGGAAGGTTTCTTATTTTCAGTCTAGTTAATTTCAGTCCAAGATCTCCAGGCCCTCCCATTACTCGTGAAGTCCTCTAAAGAGAGATGAGACACTACCCCCAAAATTCTCCCTTTTCATCTACAGACTTTTCCTCCTATCCCAGTTTCTAGACTAAGAGACTCCTCTTCCTCTAGTTAGTTATATCATGAAAGCTCTCTTTAATAAATACCAATTTCCAGCATACGGTATTAATTGTATGATTGATATAACACTCACACATCATTCATACATACTAAAGAAGTATTTTTTGTTGATTTAAAAACAAAATGGGGGCTTCCCTGGTGGCGCAGTGGTTGAGGGTCCGCCTGCCGATGCAGGGGATACAGGTTCGTGCCCCGGTCCGGGAGGATCCCACATGCCGCGGAGCGGCTGGGCCCGTGAGCCATGGCCACTAAGCCTGCGCGTCCGAAGCCTGTGCTCCGCAACGGGAGAGGCCACAACAGTGAGAGGCCCACGTACCGCAAAAAAAAAAATTAAAGGCCTGAAGCCCTCAAAATCTCAGCCAGCATATATAGGGGATAAGAAGCTATTTACTAAACCAGCAGAGTTGACTTTTAAATGTTTATTGTTCTAAATAATTTTTAAATAAAAAGAATTCTCCTCTTAATTCTAAGCAAGTTCTATATGATAGACATTCTGATTAATCAAATGTTTTCTATAATTGTCCTTGAATAAATATTTGTGTTAAATAAGACACGTTTCACAGATAGGAAAATCAAGTTATTTAATAATAATTAAATCATCATTCATCTATCTCAAGGGTAAAATAAAAATATACCTTTATATTTTTCTATATTTCTATTTTCTAATCATATTTCTGTAAATATTGATAAATAATGAGCAATAGATTTCTGCCTCCTGGTGGCCATATGCGGTTCTAAAAGAAAAAATAGCCTGTGTCTCTTAAAACACAGCAAAGAGATTTTGTTTTAGAATTTTGCTTAAAAAGCTACTCACTCTGGAAAGCAATGGTGGATCAGCTTGGTACCAAGAAGCGAAAAAGTCAGCAGTGGTAGCCAAGGACATCAGTGCCTTTCAAGGACATTGTGGAGCACAATTCCCCCTTTTCACTCAACTGGATTGTAAGCCATAAATATATGCACATAAATTTAAGTCCTCAGGAAACTAGTTTTGATCAAACTAAAATGTTTGCCTGGTAATTCTAATACATTTGTCACAAGTATCTTCCCCTAAGCCTCACAGTCCTAGGGTTACAGTATGATTTGCCTTTATTACCTTTTGCCTTTATTACCTGGAATATTGTTTATATACATTCTCCTGAGGTAAGGTCTCTTGTGTCAATCAGAGATGGTCAGAGAAATATATGCTTCTTTGTTTGGTTAAGTTCCTTTACTTGGCAATAGAATAAAACCCTTTGGGAAGTATCAAACCTGCCTCGACAGGAACATAGCATTGCTTACTAAAACTATACATTAGAAATGCAGGAGATTTTGTCAAAATAAAAATATACTGAGGTTAATTTTAAAACTATGATTTAACAAAATCTGAGTCATTTTTTGAAATGTTGCCTCAGTAGAAATAATAGTAAAATATGTTGTATGTCATGTCATTAATAAATATTTAACTTAAATACTTATAAGCTCATGATACAGAATAATTTTTGAATAGAAGGAGTATGTTTCAAAAGACAATCTTAGGGTTTCCCTGGTGGTGCAGTGGTTGAGAGTCCGCCTGCTGATGCAGAGGACACGGGTTCGTGCCCTGGACCGGGAAGATCCCACATGCCGCGGAGAGGCTGGGCCCGTGAGCCATGGCAGCTGAGCCTGCGCATCCGGAGCCTGGGTTCCGCAACGGGAGAGGCCGCAACAGTGAGAGGCCCGCGTACCGCAAAAAAAAAAAAAAAAAAAAAAAAAAAAGGCCAATCTTAGCTGCTAAGATTAATTTGTAAATATCTGTAATTCAGAAATTGTTAGATAAATTAACACAAGACTAAGCACCTAAATCACTTTTTTTTTTCCAATATGAGGGTTTAGTTGGGAAAGAAAATATTTATGATTTATTCTAAATATCTCACAATGTTCTTTTGATTAGTGCTGGTCTGCAAAAGGGAAAGAATAGAATGGCTATCATTTAAACATAAGTAATAAATATAATAACTGAACCCAAATCACTGAACTGAATTATATGTAAAATATTTTGTTAAACACTATCGGAATTTTTTGTCTTTTTTTTAGCTATTGTTTTGAAATATAAAATGATTGCATTATCATAGAAGAATGCCCTCTTATACAGTTGAAGAACAATGAATTCATGAGGAGAAATAATATATTTGACATATAAGGACAAATATTCATTTACTCATGACAGCTCTTTAATATAAATTTTAAAAAATGTTAATAGAAATATTTAAATATATATTAAGTAAAAAGTAGTATGATGAACTATCTAGTCATTACCCAGGTTCAACATTATCAATTCTTGGGGAATCTGGTCTCATCTACACTCCCACACTCTACAACCCAACTGGATTATTTTGAGGAAGGTCCAGACATCATATAGTTTTAATTTTAAATACTTCAGTTTGCATTTCTAAAAAATAAAGACTGTCCTATATATTATTACAGTAGCATTATCACAACTAAGAAAAAGAATAATGTCTTCTTATCAAATATTTAGTCACTGTTCCAGTTTACAATTATCTCACAAAATGACTCTATTGTTAGTTTGAATCTGAATTCATAATAGGTCTATATATTGTAATTATTGAGAAGTCTCTTGAAGTTCCTTTTTTAATTAATAGCCTTTATTATTTAGAACAGTTTTAAATTTGCAGATTGAGCAGATAGTACAGAGTCCCTGTACAAAACTGGAACAGTTTCCCTTATTATTAACATCTTACACTATTATGGTACATTTGCTAGAATTGAGAAACAAATATTGATATATTATTAATAACTAAAGTCCATATATTATTCATATATCATAGATTTTACCTAAAGTCCTTTCTCTGTTCCAGGATTTTATTCAGGATACCATATTATATATATATTATTTATATATATATATATATATAAATAATATATATATATATAGTCAGGTCTCCTTAGGTTCTTCTAGCTTGTGGCAGTTTTTCAGACTTATCCTTGTTTTTAATGACTTAATTTTGATGATTACTGGTCAGGTATTTTGTAAAATATCCCTCAACTGAAATTTGTCTGACGTTTTTCTCAGGATTAGACTCAGGTTCTGGGTTTTGAGGAAGCAGATCACAAAGGTAAAGAGCCATTTTCATTACATCATATCAAAGATACATATTAGCAACATGCTATATATTTGATGTCATGTTGATGTTGACTTTGATTTCCTGGCAGAAGTTCTTTTTGTCAGCTTTCTCCTTTGAAAAGTTATTTTTATTCTTTTCCCTTTCCATACTGTACCCTTTAGAAAGAAGATGTATGATCTTTAGAAAGAAGATGTGTGATCATCATGCACAGCCCACGCTAAAGAGTGGAGAGTGATGTATCCTCTCCTTTAGGGCTAGAGCGTCTGTATAATTTATTTGGAATTCTGCATGGAGTTTTGTCTCCTTTCCCCCATTTATTTATTTATTCAGCATGCATGGACCATATATATTTATTTTATAATTTGGGTTGTATTCTAAATAATACAATATATAATACATAATGCAAAACAATACTATTTTGTTTATTACTCAAATAGTTCCAGCTTTGGTCACCAGGGATTCTCTCTGTTGGCTCCTGTGCCCCTTTGCCCTATTCCCACCAATGTGGATTTTTTTTTGAGCGCTTACTTACTTTCTGGGACTATAAGATGATCCTGGGATATTTTGTACATTCCCTGCCCAGTCTCAGAATCGGCCATTTCTCCAAGCCCTGGCTCTTTTTTTGGAGAAGGGGATTAGAAACTTAAGATCTGGTTGCTAAATGTGCACATTGCTACTATAGTATCCTAAATTTGCAATAATATTTTTTAAATTTGCATACATTAAAGCTCAAACTTTGTGCTGTAAAGTTCTATGGGTTTTTACAAATGCATAGTGTTATATATGCATTATTGCAATATCATATAAAATAGTTTTGCCACTCTAAAAATCGCCTGTGCTTCACCTATTCATCAAGTCCCAGCCCTGAATCCCAAGCAACCACTGAAGTTTTTACTGTATCTATAGTTCTGCCTTTTCCAGAATGACACATAACTGGAATTGTATAGTATGGTATTGATACATAGCATTTTCATAATGTCTTCTTTCATTTAGCAATATGCATTTAAGCACTATGCAGTTATCCATGTCTTTTCATGACTTGATAGCTCATTTCTTTTTATAGCTGAGTAATATGCCATTGTATCTAGAGTTTGTTTATCCATTCACTTATTGAAAGTCATCTTGGTGACTTCCAGCTTAGGCAATCATGAATGAAACTCTTGTAAATATTTCTGTGCAGGTTTTTGTGTGGACAAAAATTTTCACTTCAAGTTGGTAGACACCTAAAAGCATAATCACTAGATTATATGGCTAAACATACAAGACTATGTTTAGGTTTGTAAGAAATTGCCAAACTGTCTTCCAAAGTGTTTGTAACATTTTGCCTTCCCACCAGCAATGAATGAGAGTTCCTGGTGTTCTGTGTCCTCATCAGCATTTGGTATTATAAGTTTTATGAAATGTTGTCATTCTAATAGGTGTGTAGTACTATCTCAACTTCCTCATAAGTTGCAATTCCCTAATAACAAATAATGTTGAGCATCTTTTTATATGCTAATTTACCATCTGTATATCTTCCTTGGTGAGGTGTCTATTCAGATTTACTGCCCGTTTTCCAGTTGGATTTGTTGTTTTTTAATTTTTTTTTAAGAGTTCTTTCTATATTTGGGACAGAAGTCCTTTATTAGACAGGTGTTTTGCAAATATTTTCCCCAATATGTGGCTTCTTTCCCTTCTCTTAACTGTGCCGTTCACAGAACAGAAATCTTTATTTTTAGTAAAGTCCAAATTATGCATAATTGAGTATTTATAATTCTTCTCTCCCCTCTCTTATAACATTGTTGTCATTCATTTCATTTATCCATATTCTATAATCACACAAAAATTGTTGCTATTACTTGAAGCAGTTACCTATTAAAAATAAGAAAAGTAAAATGATTCTTAACAATAAGAGTATAAGTAAAAGATAATATAAATACATGTATTTATTCAATAAATAAAAATAAGTAAAGGAAAATATCTCATTGAGAATAAGAAAAGCAAAAGATTTTCTTTTACCATCATTTATTCCTTCTCTTCCTCATGTTCTTCATTTCTTTATGTAGATCCAAGTTTTTGACTTCTATCATTTTCTTTTTCTCTGAACTCCTTCAGCTACTGTTTATCTGAGAAAGTCTTTATTTGTCATTGATGTTTTTTTTTTGCGGTTCGCGGGCCTCTCACTGTTGTGGCCTCTCCCGTTGCGGAGCACAGGCTCCGGACGCGCAGGCTCAGCGGCCATGGCTCACGGGCCTAGCCGCTCCGCGGCATGTGGGATCTTCCCGGACCGGGGCACGAACCCGTGTCCCCTGCATCGGCAGGCGGACTCTCAACCACTGCGCCACCAGGGAAGCCCTGTCATTGATTTTTTTTTTTTTTTTTTTTTGCTGTACGCGGGCCTCTCACTGTTGTGGCCTCTCCCGTTGCGGAGCACAGGCTCCGGACGCGCAGGCTCAGCGGCCATGGCTCACGGGCCCAGCCGCTCCGCGGCATGTGGGATCTTCCCGGACTGGGGCACGAACCCGTGTCCCCTGCATCGGCAGGTGGACTCTCAACCACTGCGCCACCAGGGAAGCCCCTGTCATTGATTTTTGAAGGATAATTTCACTTGATATAGAATTCTAGGTTAGTATTTGTTCTTCCAACACTTTAAATATCTCATACCACTCTTTCCCATTAAGATACAGGTTTTTGAATATATACATGTGTATATATGTATATTATACATATATGTATGTACATATGTGTGTGTATATATAAATAAATATATATATATATATACACACACCTTTATCTTATCATGTTAAGGAGGTAGCCATCAATTCTTATTTCTTTCAGTTTTGTTTTTTTTTTAACACAAATTGGCATTTCATGCCTTTCTCAGTCTAAGAAGATGATAGTATTGATATTATTTTTCTCTTTTGGGCTTTTAAATTGATAGGTTTCAATTTATGGTTTTCTAATATTGCCTCCCCCTTACTTCCCTGTAACAAATCCCACTTGGTCATGGTTTATTATTTTTTAATGTGAATAGATTCTGTTTGCTAATACTTTTTTTTTTTTTTTTTTTTTGCGGTACGTGGTCCTCTCACTGTTGTGGCCTCTCCCATTGCGGAGCACAGGCTCCGGACGCGCAGGCTCAGCGGCCGTGGCTCACGGGCCTAGTCGCTCTGCGGCATGTGGGATCCTCTCGGACCAGGGCACGAACCCGCGTCCCCTGCATCGGCAGGCAGACTCTCAACCACTGCGCCACCAGGGAAGCCATGGATCAATATTTTTAAGTGAGAATGGTTTGTCATGAAATCTTAATTTTCTGCTAAGTCTAGCAAGGATTTTATTGAATTTTAGAAAATCCACAGTTATCCATGAGCTAGCCTAAGCAATTATCTGAGAGACATGTTGGGCCTTCTTGAGTCAGACCTGAAGCATATCTCGATGAAGTAAAGAAGCTCCAGCCACCCTCAATTCTGAGGAAGAGTCCAATGTCCAGACATCACTTCCAGGGGTCCTCGTTTTGAAAAACTAAAAATCCCGTTTCAAACTCTACAAAATACTGGCATTTCAATTTCACAAGATATAAATAATAAGAAATTATGATGTAAGGTTTGATAAAACCCTCCTTGAAAATAAGGCATAGAGGAGAGGCAGCTTCATGGCCTCACTGAAATAGTCACTCCTTATGACCTAAAGGCTTTGGCTGTGTGTGAAATTAAATATTCAATATGCAATACACTTGAACCACATTACTCAATTTCCCATTTAACAAACAATACCCTCTCCGAGTTAGTATTTGTCTTTAAACTCTCAGCACTGAGAGGACAGTATAAGAAATCACCCACAATAAAAATATTTCTCTATTTTTGTCCAAAATCACAGTTGAAAACACTGAGCAATGTTCCTTATACATAGGCCCTCAGAACAAATTCCTCCTTAAGTTAATATGAGGTCAGAAAGAGTACATTTTCTCAAGACATTAAATATAGTATCTGGTCTGTGGGAAATCTAGCTTGAGACATAAGTGAAACATATAAGATTTGAATAAAACAAAACAAAATAAAACAAGAGCAACAACAACGAACCAGCAATTCATGTAAAACCAAATAGAAATGGTGAAACTGAAGGGACCACTCTCACCACAAACACGTCTGACCCCAACATTCAAACAACTTCTTTCCCTAATAGGATTCTAGAGTACACAATTCTACTTAGTATCGTTGACCTTAACCCTAACCTGATTGAATATAAATTGTTTGACCCTTCTTGGGTGCTGTGGACAAAGAATGTCACCTGCCATTTCAGTAAACAAAGTATGTTGAGGCCATCAAGGCATCAACCACTTCAGCTGCCCCTTGTGGTACACCCTGAGGGAAAAAACAGGTTTCGTGCCACCAAGACATCAGCCTCTGCAGTCACCCACAAAAGTGCACCCTGAGGGAATTCAGGATGGAGTAAAACAGGATACTGGCCCTAGATAATTAAGGTGCATATCAAAAGATTAATTTCAATAAGCTCAGACTCTTGCATCTTCCCGTACATAGAAAAGCACTAAATTCATTAGCTTGAGATGTCTAGTTTTCTTTAGCTAGCAGTAATCTTTTGATGTTCCAACTACCTGGGTTTTTTGTTTGTTTGTTTGCAAAAACTCCTGTATATCCTGGCTCCTCCCTTTAAGTCTTCAGAACAGTCTCTCAGAGCTATCCGAGAGGCTGTATCCCAGGCTTAAGTCCTCGGTGAGTCCACTGAATAAAACATTAATTCTCATCTTTTAGGTTGTGCATTTGTCAGTCAGCAGCACTCAATAAAGGTTTATTCGTGTCTTAACTGCCAATTAAACTTCCATTTTCCACTTGATTTTTCACTGCACAGCATTTGTGCCCATGGCAGCCAACATAAATAGAACCAAAAGTAGTTGAAAGATACACATCCACAGTCACGGACTTTGAAATGTTCAAATTTATGGAGTACTAGTGAAATGCATTAAGAATTTTAATCTGAGATTCATAAATTCTCTACATTCTAGAATTTTAATACAGGGATAATATCTCTTAATTGTTCTTATCTACCACTTCTGACAGGTTTAAGAAATGTGACGGCTAACCGTGCTTTCTTTCTCTTCTCCTACCACATTCTACACTGTTACCATAAAAGCAACATAGCCAACAAATCTCACATCTGAATATTATTATATGCCTTCTGCTAACATGAAAATGGATGCTACTGTACTATTGAAATAGTTTCTTCTTTTCAAGTGCCAGGGTAAACTCTGGCTGATTCCAATAAAATGATCTGAATTTTTAAGCACTGCACATGTCAGCACTCCAGTGAAGAACTAGGACAGAAGGGAGTTGTTTCCATTCACACACAAAATCCACAGAGTTGAGCTGACTTGTCTTTTGTACTTAACAAAACCACAAGTGGTGCTATCCTGCTGAGAACCAAAATACTTCCTGCTATTCTTAACAGAATTTAAATTTGTCTCCTGGCTGTCCTGCAGTTATCTTTGTCTGTGAGGCAATATACCAAATGGCCCCTTAAGTCCCAGTTTGCCTATTAGGATAGGCTATTTGCTTTAGGGATAGAAAACTGCTTACTTTAAAGAATAACATTATTATTCTTTCCAAATTTTGGTTGAGAATGACCACATTTATTTCATAAAAAAATAACAAAAAAAGCATATGATTGAGAATAATATAGGGTTTAGTGATAAAGTTTCAGTTACAAATCCAAGGAGAATATGTCCCTTGGAAATAAACTCTTATCTACAGTTGTCTCCAAAGATTTACTATCCTGATGATACGGGATAAAATAATATTACAGGCTTGAGGCAATTATTTTGATTTCAACTGTGGTTGAACGTACCCTGTCACATTACTCTGAAATTGTCACAGATTATTTTGGTAGACTAGCAGACTATAAAAAGAGCCATACAGGGCTTCCCTGGTGGCGCAGTGGTTGAGAGTCCGCCTGCTGATGCAGGGGACGCGGGTTCGTGCCCCGGTCTGGGAGGATCCCACACGCCGCGGAGCGGCTGGGCCCGTGAGCCATGGCCGCTGAGCCTGCGCGTCCGGAGCCTGTGCTCCGCGACGGGAGAGGCCACAGCAGTGAGAGGCCCGCGAACCGCAAAAAAAAAAAAAAAAAAAAAAAAAAAAAATTAGGCTAAAATGAAATATCAAGGACAACTTTAAGAAAATAAGTGTGCTACAAATGGATAACTTTAAGAGCAAGGAAGCAGGAGAGGCCAGTATATGCTAAAGGTCTCTATACCTGGTCCTCATAGCAGCCTTGAGTATTGAATCTAGGAGGAGACTAAGATGTATAGAGATTAGTTCTTCCTTCCAAAGCTATCAACTATAAATGGCCTACTGCACATTCAAATTCAGTTCATTTTGTTAGAAATATTCTTGTACATGCGCCACAGAAAGGAATTAAACAGATACTTTTACCCTTGGTATAATGGTTGCATAAGCATCAGGTTTATATTTAGCAGCATCTGTTGCTATCATTTCTTCAACTCAATGTCCCCAGTGTCTCCACAACAAACTCAGGCCCTATTACAAGGAATCCAGGGAGGACGCTGAAACGTACCATAATAGTGCAATAATTTTGGCAATTGGAAACCAACATGATATCCAGTTGATGATCTATTCCTGATTTGTGAAGAATTCATATTTTTGTAGTAGATATATCTCACTTTGATGGTCTAAAGCATATTAGGAAAAAAATACCCCAACCAAAACCCCCTCCTCTCTTCCCTCAACTTCCTACTGTTAGCATGTGTTTGTTTATTACTTTGTGCATTTGTGTATACATCCATCTTCCTAATTGTAAGTTGCTTTGAGGGCAGCAGCTGTAAAATCTAATTTTGTATTCTTTCTGCTGGAAAGAAAAATCTCTTAGCATACTGCTTGGTGTGTGTATATATATATATATATATATATATACACACACACATATATGATATTTTTAACATTTACTGATCTAATAGAGTTTAGTTATTTCAATTTCTATTGCTTCAAAAATTTTCACTCATCTCTATACATACTTTTTTGACTACAACATATAGACTGAAGTAAAAAACTTTCTACTAATTTTGATTCCTTCTCTTGTTTCTGACCAACGTGTGACATCATGCTTGCTCTTAAATCCTGACAGAGGAAGGATGGGACATTTTGTGTGTGTGCAAATGAGAATGCTCTTCTCAATCTGAACATATTCACCACTGGTGGTGGTGTGCAGAAGGCAGTGGTACGGTCAATATTAAAAGAGATCGTATTGTAGAAATGCAATGATTTTGGTCTAAAAGTTCAAGGGAAGACCTGGTTGGAAGACATGGTGCTTCGTATATATTATGAAATTTATAACAGTAAATTTAACATGAACAGAAAATGAATTGGTTCATATTTTCCTGTATATTCCGATTTTGTAAGTTATATTGTAGCATGATCAAATGAAGCACATTAACATCCTTTGGGAGAGATACTGGAAGTCAATATTCAATCACAGGCAGCATGATGGATGGTGCAGCAATATTAAGTGATGATACAACAAACTTTTAAAATCATATTTCAAAGCATAGTGGCAAAAAGATATTTTTCCCAATACAAACAGCTTACAAAAGCCATAGCACTCTAAAACTACCTTTTTACTGTGATGGGGGCTACGACTTGAACCAAGAAGGACACACTTGATAATAAGATACATGATGAGATGGTTCTGTAACATGAATGGGAATAGATGAGTTCTGGACACTGAAAGGAATATTCATGTGCATTGACTATACATTAAACAAATAAAAAGGGCCTCTTCACTACCTATTATTCTAAATCTAGATCAATAAATCTCTATTTATCACATTGGTCCATAAATCTTATTACATATTCTCTAAATCAAATTGTTAGTACAGACCTCACTTTTGACCAAGATGGAGAAACAGGGACCAGATTACCTTCACATCTTGTACATAATGACAAAAATATTATAACTATTTTTATCCAAATATATTATGGATAAAGCAAAACATTTAAATAATAATCAATGAAATATAATTTGACATTATTATTCTTATCATAGTCTCCTATAAGGTATAATGTGTGTCCTTTTACCTATGTCAGCTTTTAGCAACATAGCTCTTGCATTTTGTTTCTTTCTCTTGCTTAGGCTTTTCAGTATTGAACCCTCCCAGAACCAGTCAATCTTTCTGGTATGTTTTTAAAACTGTCCTCAGAGCCACACTTATGGCATGTATCATTAAGAGAGAGAGAAGAAAACTTTAGTAGGGAGGAAAATCTTTAAATTTGTCATATTATTCTAAAAGATACTGCCTCCTGGTTTTCCTCCACGTGTTGAGATAAAGGGATTGTGGAAACATAATTAGGATTTTTACTTTTAAAATTTTAACTCAGTAACTTTGACTTTCCAGGTAGAAAAAGCAACTTTCCTTTCCCAGCATGAATTTTACTGCTAGTTACTGTGTTTCCTAGTAGTAATTCAAACTGATTTACTTAGAAATTTGAATTATCATTAATAACCATCTCACATATAGGATCAGTTACACATATTTTCTGAATCAAATGGTCTTCTTGTTATAAATGCAAGTTTATGTCAAGTGTGACTTTAAAAATACATAATCAAAACCTTTCACAGATTTGAAATTTTATTTTCAAGATAGTTTTACCACAAGGAATAACAGAACAGATTGAAGTTGATTGTGGCCTCTAGCCTTGAAGAATGGTACTAATATCTGACAGAAATTGGGGAAGCTCTGAAAAGAGAAAACTTTGGAGAGATTTTGATGCATTCGTTTTAAGTATATTTTGTTTAAGATCATGATAGGATACTCCAGAGTAAACGTCCTACAGACCATCAGAAATGGGAATGCCTAGAGCTCTGTTAACTCAACAACTATGTTGACCTTATGATTACTCTTCACATAACCCTGAGAACTAGGCATATGTAAAGTCTTAAAGAACACTTCTTAAATACCTTCTGTACCACCATTGGATTTCTATACTAATAGTAAAGTATGAAATATAGTTCTAAGATCTATCTATAGTCTTGTTAATACCAGGCTCCAATTATTTTTGTTCTAAAGTAAAAAATAATGAATAGAATAATGCTGTAACTATAGCATCTAAATAACTTTCTCACATTCCTTCTTTTATTACAAATATTGCCAAAGGTTGCATACTATTTCTACCACACTTTCCTAACATCTATAATCCTTCACTCTTCCTTCAAGTACTCTTTTTTTTTATTTTAATCAAATCTCCATTTCACAGAAAGTTCTCAGATTCTGAAACAACAGAGTACTTTTACAGACCTTAGAAACTCTAAATCAGAGCAGAACACAAGTTATTCACTTTATAAGTATCTTTCATTGTTCTTTCTGGGCACAGTCTAAATAATGCTAATTAAAAATGAAAATCAAAAAATTAAAGAATTCTAAGGAATGAAACAAAACTCTTTGCTTAAATAAATAAATAAATAAATAAAAAACTAAGCCCATGCTAATATGGATAGAAATACATTCAGGAAAAAAAAATCTTAATATTACCTTTTGAGCACTTGGTAACTACAAAATACTTGATCTTTATTATATTGGGTTGGCCAAAAGGTTCATTTGGGTTTTTCCCTGACATCTATACCTATTCCTCAAGAGAGAAATGTATTTCTGTTTCACAAATGAGAACACAGACATAGAGAGGTATAGTACTGTTATTTGTGTAAATCATATTGCTAAGTAGCAAAAACAGGATTCAAAAATCAAACCTTTCTCTTAACTGCCAATCATAAATGCCTACCAGAAACTATAAAGTGACAGATAAATGTAGGTACTGCATCCTAGATGATACAATAGTAATAATAATTAAAATAAGTAGACACATCGTCCAACCTACAGTTTTTACTACATTTTCAAAGCCTAAAAATTTACTTTAGCCATGTTTTATATCTTGATCAGAAATAATATATGTGAAATTCAAATTTTACACATGCATAAAATGATACTGAAAATTTATTTATTCATTTAAAAAAGCATGAAAAATCAGCAGATCCAGTAAATAATGGCGCTATCAACTCGTTACATTATTAAAATATAACAGATAATTCCTGAATATATTAATTTGTTAATAAAGAAAGTAAAATAAACACCCTCTAATAATTGTAACTTTATTATTATTATTTGCAGTACGCGGGCCTCTCACTGTTGTGGCCTTTCCCGTTGTGGAGCACAGGCTCCGGACGCGCAGGCTCAGCGGCCATGGCTCACGGACCTAGCTGCTCCGTGGCATGTGGGATCTTGCCGCACCGGGTCACGAACCTGTGTCCCCTGCATCGGCAGGCTGACTCTCAACCACTGCGCCATCAGGGAAGCCCAATAATTGTAACTTTAGACTAATATTATGTCATTGCCACGAATAGCTATTTAAATACGTTTTATTTTCCAAAAGAAAAAAAAATAATTATTTTTTGAGAAACTCTTTAAATTATCTATTTCTATAGTCATTTACTTATATTTCAGAATATGATGCAGACAATATAATAAAATGGCCCCAACAGCTGTAACTATTTTACATATATATTAATTTACATACTTATTTATATATACACGTGAATACACATATAATTTATTTTTGTGTAGTTCCCATACTAGTGCAGTTTCTCCTAGCTAAACCCTAATGAAAAACCGCTAGCAGGGGCTTCCCTGGTGGCGCGGTGGTTAAGAATCTGCCTGCCAAAACAGGGGACACAGGTTCGAGCCCTGGTCGGGGAAGATCCCACATGCCACGGAGCAACTAAGCCCATGCACCACAACCACAGAGCCTGCGCTCTAGAACCCGAGAGCCACAACTACTGAATCCCACGCGCCTAGAGCCCGTGCTCCACAGCAAGAGAAGCCACCGCAATGAGAAGCCCGCGCACCGCAACAAAGAGTAGTCCTCACTCACTGCAGCTAAAGAAAGCTTGCGCGCAGCAATGAAGACCCAACGCAGCCAAAAAGAAATAAATTTATTAAAAAAAAAAAAAAAGAAAACACTAGGGGGTGACCAAGCATCGTTTCCTTTTCTTCTCTTGCTCTGGTTAATAACATTATTTACATAATATTAACGTTGTATAAATGTTTCACTGTAAATTAATTTATTGGTATTTCTGAGGATTTTCGAAGTTACTAGAAACGTTTGAACAAAACTGAATCCAATACAAGTTAGTCACAAGAGGTTTAAGTACTTCCAAATCCCCCATTTTGTTTAGTCTTAAATCATTTGATTAAACGTTTGCAATCATCTTAAAATCTGAATAAACGTCAGATATGAACTACCAATTGTTTACTCCACCAGAAGTGGATTTTTTATTCCTCTAGGTTTATGTATTACTTAAATTAACTACAAGTTTGAAAATAAAATATGTAACATGAAAACAATGAGGCTTAACGTGAAAACAATGAGGCTTTCATTTCCGAGCATTTGAAAAATTATGTGCTAACATAAAGATAATAAACGATAATAAACAATCTGTTTTGAGAAAATCAATTGGTTGGCATACAGATGAATTTTTGTTTTATTCTAATTTTGACTGAAGTTTATCATGGAAACTTTAATGAAAAGTAAATTAATAATCACAAGTAGAAAAATTATGTCTTTAAAAAGAAATAATGTTAATAGTTTCAAGTCTCAAATGTCTGAAGCTTAATAAGAAATTTGGGAAAATATAAATTAAATTATCTATTGACATTTCTGAAACAATGAGAAACTATACAATAAAGAAATCTTTTATTTACAAAAATGGAATGAATATTTATTATTTAAATCAGTGATGACAGAAAGAGGAGTGCTTAAAAAAAAGTACATACTTGTCAATTCTCCCAGTTTTTGAACCATGAAACAGGCTATTATAAATAAGCAAGCCAATGCCATCCTCTTATTTTCCAGATAGAATGTGCTTCTAGAGTCAAACTACTGAGCTTTGAAAGCAAGCTTGGTCATTTGCTAATTGTGTGACCTTCAGAAAACTAGTTAACCTCTCTAAGCCACAGTTGGGAGAATAAAGTGTTCCTCACTCATGGGATTGCTCAGTGGGTTAGCTGAGATACTGTGTATCATGCATTAAGCAGTATGCCTGGCACCAAGCTCTGGCTCAATAAATGTAGAATTACTATTACATGAGAAACTCTGTATCTTGATGAGTGTGTTGGACAAAATGCATCATCTTCACAGTACTCCTACCATTGTCTCACAAAGGGATTAGTTACTGTTATATACCATCCCTCCTCTCGTATATATCATTTCCTCCTCCCTTAGCTTTCAAATTTTCCCTCACAGGTTCCTCAAAACATACCATTTCAAGGACTTTGGACACAATTTAATGTGACAAAATTTTTTGAAATCATAGAATAGAATTGTAATGATTAGAAACCCACACTTAAGGCTTGGCACAATGCTGGATTCAATGAGGGATTGAAGTAGAATATAAAAACATGGTCTCTATCCTTGAAAATGAGCTAGAGTAGTTGATGGGAGGAGATGGGAGAAGAGGAGAGAGGAGGAGAGGGGAGGAAATTAAATTTCTGTTGTTTTAAGTCACCTAGTTTGTAATAATATTTTTACAGCAGCCCTAGGAAATGGATACAGAAGGACTTCCTTTCAAATCTTCACAGTTAACCAAGAAAGAACACATAAATGATTACAGCTGGGAAACTAAAAGATTTAGGTAAGAAATGTGTGTACTGAGTGTCACAGAGAAGAACAAACCTGACTCCATATTGGATCTAATCCTTTAGCTCTAACCTTTGTGCTTGCTCTATTGCCTGTGCTTAGTCATGCTGGCTCTGCACTGTTGTAAAAGAATGTTGCCTATAGCCTGAAATATATAGCCCTATCTCAAGGCTCTGCGTCTCAGGCTTGATCTTGAAAGGTATAACACTTTTCATTCATATAGAGATAAAAAGCTGCAGAACAGAGAATAACATTTGTCTTGTTGGAGGTTTACAGGAACATCATAATGACCAGACCTGCAAGAACAATGTATTAGCACATCCCCTCCAGGGTCTGGCCGGCACTAAAAATGTTTGCAATAACTAGCCAACCAGTATAAAAGAAGCCTGAATTCTAACATGAGTAAGGTGGTTCTCTGTGACACTAGTCCACCAACTTCTCTGTCTGTTGGATTTCGGAATAAAGTCGCTAATCCTTGCTCCATCACCTTGTCTCTTGATTTATTGGCCTGTTGTGTGGCGAGCAGTATAAGCTTGGACTCAGTAACATGAGTAATGAAAAATTTTGCAGTTGGATAGAGATAACCTAATTGAAGTGTCAGTGACAGTTGAGTTTTCCAAAGTGCTCCTAGATTTTCTTTGGTTATATTTTTATGTTCACTGTTGGTGACATACAACAGGTAAAATTGTGATTTAACTCACAATTTAAGGTGTTGACTTCTTCACCTGATTTTTCTCTCAATTCCATCACATTTCTAACAGATATATTTGTTCTGGTCCCCTCCTCCCACAAGTGTATAGGTGGTGGTACATATGTTACCTGAAGAGCCTTTGATGCTATGCTTTTCAGTCCTGTGTCCTGGAAATACAGAGTACTGTTTAATTTCAGGAAAAAAACAGAAATTGGAGTTTACATGAGTGTAGTAATTATGAATTATTATGTGACAGCCATTCTGTTAGGTATGTTCATGTATTGCTTGATTTACTCTTCACCACAACCTTTTGAAGTGCTATTACCACCTCTACTTACAGGTGGAGAAACAGAAACAGATGAAGTTGTCAAAAGTCATTTGATGATAGGGGATAAGATTATGATGCTAATATGGATCTGTCCTTCTCCAGAGACTTAGCAATTAATCAAAATAGCCTTTTATAGATAATATGCCCAACCTTAACAATTTGGCTCAGAGTCAAGGTGTTACTAATAATACTTCAGAATGGCTTTATACTGCCCAATGTAGCAATAAATCAGGCAATGTCTTGGTAAGTCTTCAACAAGATGTTTTTGGCTAGACCAAAGCCTACCAGAGCTATTCCTTCCATAAATGGCTACAGAATACTGCTAGAATCACAAAATGTGATGTTTTCCGATGACATGGATCCTATAGTTAACATTTTTATTTTATGAATGAAGAAACTGAAGGCAGATATTGTTCAAGGATTACATGGCTAGTTAGTAATGAAACTTGGACTAGACTTACTGGAATTCAAAAGGAACAAGATCATTAATGTTGAACCTCTTGGCAAACATTTTTAAAAAGTCAAGTCCAAACCACTACAGAAGGAACCTTGCATTTATAAGAAATTTTTACTAAAATTTTTATAAAATATTTGAGTTGTAGTAGAAAAGAATATATACCAAGATACCCCTAAATGTAACCACTAGAGAGAAAAATTTTATCAAGTAGAAATTATTCACATGGTTTGTTTCTTCAACCATTTTAAAAATTCATTTTTTTTTAATTGGAGTATAGTTGCTTTACAATGTTGTGTTAGTTTCAGCTGTCCAGCAAAATGAATCAGCCATATGTATACATATATCCTGTCTTCTTTGGATTTCCATTCCCATTTAGGTCACCACAGAGCAATGAGTAGAGTTCCCTGTGCTATACAGTCTGTTCTCATTAGTTATCTGTTTCATACATAGTAGCGTATATATGTCAATCCCAATCTCCCAATCTATTACACCCACCCCCACATACCCCTTGGTATCCATACATTTGTTCTCTACATCTGTGTCTATATTTCTGATTTGCAAGTGAGTTCATCTATACCATTTTTCTACATTACACATATATGTGCTAATATACGACATTTGTTTTTCTTTTTCTGACTTACTTCACTCTGTATGACAGTCTCTAGGTCCATCCATGTCTCTGCAAATGGCACTATTTCATTCCTTTTTATGTCCGAGTAATATTCCATTGTATATATGTATCACATCTTCTTTATCCATCTCTCTGTTGATGGACATTTAGGTTGCTTCCAGGTCCTAGCTATTGTAAATAGTGCTGCAATTAATATTGGGGTACATACGTCTTTTTGAATTATGGTTTTGTCCAGGTATATGCCCAGGAGTGAGATTGTTGAGTCATATGGTAGTTCTATTTTTAGGTTTTTAAGGAATCTTCATACTGTCCTCCATAGTGGTGGTATCAATTTACATTCCCACCAACAGTGTAAGAGGGTTCCCTTTTCTCTACACCCTCTCCAGCATTTATTGTTTGTAGATTTTTTGATGATGGCCATTCTGACCAGTGTGAGGTGATACCTCAGTGTAGCTTTGATTTGCATTTCTCTAATAATTAGTGATGTTGAGCATCTTTTCATGTGTTTGTTGGCCATCTATATGTCTTCTTTGGAGAAATGACTATTTAGGTCTTCTGCCCATTTTTTAATTGGGTTGTTTGTTTTTTATGTTTTTGAGCTGCATGAGCTCTTTGTATATTTTGGAGATTAATCCCTTTTCAGTTACTTCGTTGGCAAATATTTTCTCCCATTCTGAGGGTTGCCTTTTCATCTTGTTTATGGTTTCCTTTGCTGTACAAAAGCTTTTAAGTTTAACTACATCCCATTTGTTTATTTTTGTTTTTATTTGTATTACTCTAGGAGGTGGGTCAAAAAAGATCTTGCTGCAATTTATGTCAAAGAGTGTTCTGCCTATGTTTTCCTCTAAGAGCTTTAGAGTGTCCAGCCTTACATTTAGGTCTTTAATCAATTTTGAGTTTATTTTTGTGTAGGGTGTTAGGGAGTGTCTAATTTCATTCTTTTACATGTAGCTGTCCAGTTTTCCCAACACCACTTATTGAAGAGACTGGTCTTTTTTCCATTGTGTATTCTTGCCTCCTTCGTCAAAGATTCAGTGACCATAGGTGTGTGGGTTTATCTCTGGGCTTTCTATCCTGTTCCACTGATCTATATAAAAATGCATTCTTAATTCCAACATTTTGTCAAATGGTCAACCAACTTGGTCTGTTATGCTGCTTGAAGAAGCCACAAGTTCATCTTTGACCTAATGTTTGCCTGCTTCCTAGTTTTTCCTATTCCAATTCCAAGAAATTACAAACTGGCCCTTTGGTTTGCTGTCATAATTTTTAAAAATTTACATGCAGTCAAACTTTTGTTTGGTGTACAGTTCATGCGGTTTAACACATGTATAGAGTCATGTAATCACCATAACTATCAGGATACAGAATATTTCCATCACCACAAAGTACTCCTTTTTGCCACCCCTTTATAGTTATACACTCTCCCCCCCAGATGTTACTGGCGAGCAACCACTAGTGCATTTTCTGTTTCTGTAGACTTAACTTTTCTATATAAAGTGAAATAAATAGAATGCAACATTTTAAGACTGGCTTCTCTCACTCAGCATAATGCCTTTGAGATACAGTCACATTGTTGAGTGTATCAAGAGTTGTTATTTTATACTGCTGAGTAGTATTCCATTTTATTGGCATATCAACAGTTTGTTTATCTATTTTAACTGTCAAAACTTTTGAGTTGTTTCCAGTTTTTGGAAATTATGAATAAAACTGCTACAAAATTCAGGTACAGGATTTTGTATGAACAAAATTTTTCATTTATTTAGGATAAATACTTTGGAGTGGGATTGCTAGCATCAAATGGTTAAATTTATATTTAACATTATAAGTAACTGCCTAACTTTTTCAGAGTGGCTGTAGCACTTTGCATTCGTATCAACAAAATAGGAGACTTTCCAGTTACTTTCTTTGCATTCCAGTCCTTAGTATTGTCGGTTAGTTATTGTCTTAGCCATTCTAAGAAATGTGTAATATTGTGTAGTGGTATCTCACGGTGGTTTGATTTTGCATTTGCCCCATGGGTATTCAGAAATGTATTGTTTAATTTCCAACTATGGGGAAGTGTTTCCATATATCTTTTTTAAAAAAATAATTTCTAATTTAATCTCATTATGGCAGAGATATATTTCGATGATTTCAATTCTTTCAAGTTTCTTAATGTTTTCATTTATTGAAAATGCCCCATTTGCCTTGAAAAGAATTTTTATTTCTGCTGTTCTTGAGTGGAGTATCTACAAATGTCAACTAGTTACAGCTGATTGGCTCAACTGCTCAACTTTTTAACATTCTTGATGATTGTTTATTCTACCTGTCTTATTAATTAACAGGAGAAGAAAGCTGAAATCTCCAAATCTAATTTTGAATATCTCTATTTCTCCTTTCAGTTTTATCAGTACTTGCTTCATGCATTTTGAAGGTCTTCTGTTAGTGACATAATCTAATTATTGTGTGTTCTTGATGAACTGACCCTTTAATTAATTATGTAATGTCACTCAATTTTTTGTAATTTTCCTTGCTGTGAAGTCTACTTTGCCTGTTGTCAGTATAATACTCAAGCTTTCATGTGATTAATGTTTGCATGGTTTATCTTTTCCCTTTTAAACTACCATCATTCTATTTAAAGTGGATTTCTTATAAGCAGCATATAGTTGGTTCTCTTTTTTACTGATTATAAGTCTATATTTTAAGTGTGTGTTGAAACCATTTACATTTAATGTACTTATTGATATGTTTGTATTTATGTCTACCATTTTATTATTTGTTCTGTTTGTCTCCTCTGTTGTTTGTCTTTTTCATTTCCTGTTCTCTTTTGGATTATTTGAATATTTTTTAGTAGTCCATTTTAATTTATTTATTGAGTTTTGACTATAATCATTTGTTCAGTTATTTCAGTTGTTGTTCTAGGCATAATAATGTACATACTTAGCTTTTTACATTCTACTTAAATTTAGTGTTTTACCACTTTCAAGTGGAATTTAGAAACCTTACCACTGTAGAGATATCTTTATCCTCTCCCCTTTATGTTGTGATTGTCATTTATATCCTATCTACAAACACTGAAAACCCTGTCACAATTTTTGTTCTTAATCATCCTATATATTTTAAAGAAATTAAGAGGAGAAAATTATTATATTCACCCAGACCTTTACCACATCTGTTACTTTTCCTGCATTCCTGACTTTCCAGCTTTCCCTCTGATATTATTTCCTTTAGCATCTCTTTTAGAGCAGGTCTGTTGGCCATAAATTCTCCTAGTGTTCCTTCATTTATGAATGTTGTTAGTTTTCCTTTGTTCTTGAATAAGAATATTTCTGCTGGATGTGGAATTTTAAATTGACACATCATTTCTTTAGCACTGTATAATTGCTTTTCTACTGCCTTATGACATCCATGGTTTCTGACGAAAAATCCATAGTCATTTAAATCAGTAGTCCATCTTTTTCTCTGGCTGTTTTCGAGATTCTTTCTTTGCCTGGTTTTCAGTGGTTTGATTATGATTTATTTTCTTTTTCTCTTCTACAATGTCCATTTGATTCTTTTCTATAGCTTCTATTTTTTTCCTGTGATTTTCTATTCTTTCTTTTCAATAGTGCGTTTCCTTATTTCTCAGGACATAGTTTAACAGCTGCTTTAAAGTCTTCAATTATTTTCAGCATCTAGTTCCTCTCAGAGTTGTTGTCTCTTGAGTGAGTTTTCCCTTGTAATTTCTCAAAATGTTCCCATGTTTTGTTTTGTTTGTTTGTTTTAAAATAAATTTATTTTATTATTTTATTTTATTTATTTATGTTTTTTGGCTGTGTTGGGACTTTGTTGCTGCACACGGGTTTTTCTCTGGTTGTGGTGAGTGGGAGCTACTCTTGGTTGTGGTGTGCGGGCTTCTCATAGTGGTGGCTTCTCTTGTTGCAGAGCACGGGCTCTAGGTGCGTGGGCTTCAGTAGTTGTGGCACATGGGCTCAGTAGTTGTGGCTCATGGGCTGTAGCGTGCAGGCTCAGTAGTTGTGGCACATGGGCTTAGTTGCTCCGTGGCATGTGGGATCTTCCCAGACCAGGGCTTGAACCCATGTCCCCTGCGTTGGCAGGGGGATCCTTAACCACTGCACCACCAGGGAAGCCCTTCCCATGTTTTTTATGTTGAGTAATTTTGACTTTAGTCTCTCCACTCTATCATCAACTTCCAGTGGCTAAGTTGGACTCCAGAGCCAAGTGGCAAGTGGATAGAGAGAAAAAAAACAAAAGCAATGGGGATTTTCTCCATACTCTTTCAACCGCAGTCCCTCTAGTCAGAGAGAAGGAATCTCTCCATGAGAGGTATAAGTGCTTTCTTGTCCCCTGCTACTGCCCTGCCTCCATGCAACTGTAGTTTCAGGACTGGAGCTTACCTGAGGGCAGGGCTAAGACAGAAAAAATACCAGTAAAAATAAGACAGTAAAGTGCCCCCACTCTCTCTATTCCATGACGGTTCCCCTTCTCACTTCTCAAACCAGAAAGACAGTGCTTCTCTTTGTTCCTTTTTTGGTCCATGCTGGTATGTACTTCTGACATTTGGGCTGCCTTCAAGCTCAGGTCAGGAGGTTAAAAAAACTAAAACAAACAAGGAAACCCCCTGCCAAATTGCTTATATATCAAGTAGTACCTTTCTTTTCTAATCTCTCCGCTGCCATATATTTCAGATAGCTGTTCCATACCTTCAGTCCAGGGATTTTAGTTGCATTCAGTGGCAGAGACAGGGTGGAATATACTTACTCTATCTTAACCAGTACTGGAGGCTCTTCAATGTGTTTTAAATCAGAATAAAGCTACTTGGTAAGAAAGATGATTATGTATGTTACATTAAATTTTATGAATGAATATAACTTTTTTTGTTTTAAAACATTCCACACAGGTTAACAACTTATTACTTATAACATTAGTGAAGATTATGAATTGTGTTGGTTAATGACTGAAGTATCTATAGACAAATCTGTGAGATAATACAGAACAAAGTATGGCTTGATTCAAGTTCATAATTCCAGCTAACATTTATTAATACCTACTATGTACTAAGTGCTTCACCTGAACTTCCACATTTAATCTACATAATAATTCATGAATTAGCTACTATTATCCATATCTTATAAGTATGAAATGGGTGCCTCAGAGGAGCTCAATCTATTTTTCAAGGAAACGAAGGGTGCAAATCCAGGTTTGTGGTGCAGGGGTAGATTGGCAAACTTTTTCTTAGAGAGACAGGTAGTAAATATTTTAGGCTTTGCGGGCCATGCAATTTCTGTTGTAAATACTCAACTCTGACACTGTTGAGTGTCAGCCAGAAAATATTATCCAGGAATGGTCACTGATTTTATTACCTTCTGAAATTTCAAGTAATGTTCTTTAATATAAGTACAAAGTTACATTGAAAGCTGATATCTGGCGAGCAGCCAAATAAAATTTCTGCCTTGAGAAACAGTAAAGACAATTTAGAGAAGAGAAAAAAAGTGAATTCAACCTGTCTTTCCCTAGAGAAAACACTTGATTCAATCTGTTTATAAGTTTTTCTAAATCCTATTATTTTCAACGGTATTCATATCTAATTCTATCAAGTAAAGATTTTTAGTGTCCTACAATTCATAAAATTTATTAAACTTTGCCATATTACTGTGCCTTCTATTGTGTTTATCCTTTTACTTGGAAACATGGTATTATATTTCATTCAATTTTATACCCCGTATTCCTACAAGTTAATGTAAAATTAATTAGATGACACTGCTGTTTAAGAGTGAACCATTACACTGAGATGTGAAAAGTCCTGTAAATCATTTGGATATTTTGAAAGTTCTATCCAGATATACATCTAAAACAATAAAGAGTAGATACTTATCTTTTCATTTTTAAAATTTGAAGAAGTGATTTGATTTAAAATAGAAATTTCCAATGATAAAAATTATATTAATTTATGATCTGGCTCAGATATCTATTTTAATTTCACTTGTTAAATAAGTTTGTTAAAAATTGTTATTTAAAACCAAAATTTAATAACTACTTTGTATCTAAATTAGAGAGACTTGTAGAAGAGTCTTCAACTATATCTTTAATATTTTAGTTTCTAAGTTTAGTGACAAAAACTTGTGATTTCAGTGTATTATTCTTTCTTTTTTTTAGGGTTTTCTGGAAATAAAAAAAAAAGTTTTATTGAAGTTGATTTACGATGTTGCATTAGTTTCAGGTATATAGTAAAGTCATTCAGTTATACATATATATAAATATACGTATATTATTTTTTTACATTCTCTTCCATTATAGGTTATTGTAAGATATTGAGTATAGCTCCCTGTACTATACAATAGGTACTTACTGGTTATCTGTTTTATATATAGTAGTGTGTATATTTTAATCCCGAACTCAGATTATCATACTAAGTGATGTAAACCAGAAAAAGACAAATATATATTGCTTATATGAGGAATCTAAAAAAAAAAAAAAGATACAAATAAGCTTATTTACAAAACAGAAATAGGATTACAGACATAGAAAACAAATTTATGGTTACCAAAGGGGAGGCGGGGAGAGGGATAAATTAGGGATTAATTCAGTGTATTATTCTTTAGACTGGGTTATCATAAATCCACTATATTGTACATGCAGATATTTATGGAAATGGCATACAGGGATTCAAGGAAAAGACTGATTTCCACAAAGTGATCACCATGGAGCATGGGGAAGAGACCCAGCACCAGGGATAAAGTTAATAATTCAGCAGAACTATGTCATTGGAGTCAGATATGACCAAGAAAATATAAAATCTATAAATTGGCAAAACCCTTGGTCTTCCCACAGAAAAGAGTGTTCAATTTAAATAAATTTCCAAAGGACAAATTGACTTCAAATAGGTCAATTCTGTTCTAAAACTGTGTAAACACTGTGGTGCTGCTGCAATTTTTAGACAGACTTCACAGAATTAGTGAGCAAAGTGCTCAGTATTCAGTTGGAGCACAAGAAGTAATTTTGAAATTTCTTTCTGTTTTTGTCCCTAAGGAAACACTATAAAGTGTTTGCTATGAAGATGCTTCATTCTGTGTAAAGGAAACAAATTTTAAAAATCCCAACGAAAACAAAATGTCCCTTTTCATTTTTGCATTTCTAAGGTCTATTTGTAAATACTTAAACTTCATTTTAAATTTCAAAATAAATTTTACTTTATATTAAATGTCTTGGCTACATTGGTTCTACCAGGATATCTTTGTAAATGTTTGTTTGATCGCTTAAGGTTGAATCTCATGTTGTAGAAAGGTGGTGAAATTTACCCACCAATCTTGTGATAATTAATTCAGTAAGATCTCATTATCTTTATTTTATAATTTCCCTGATACAAATGGTTTGACTTGTTAATAATCACCAAAACTTTTACTACTTCATATCTTGCCACAGAAACATTTGTAAAAAAACACAATGATTTTAACAATTCACTTCTAAACAGCAACACAAACTAAAGTGTTACTTTGACAACTATATCTCATGTATTATTGAAAATACCATATTTAACTTTATTTTTCATTTCGTCAAATATCTTATTGTTATAAATTACCAAATGCATATTTTTGTTTCCAATGAACTTCTCTGCCAATTTCTGTTTCCTTCCATTAGAATTTCCATTCTTTTAATTCTCCAAACTAGTCATCTTTATTTTCTAATTTGCCTTCAATTCTCATGTCTTACCATAAATTGCTTTTATGATTCAATTTTAGGAGGAAGTTTCCTGAAGAGTCAGAATACTTCTTAATATCTGATAAAGAGATCTTGTAATTTGGTTTATTTCTTCTAAGTTGAGGTAACCTTAACTGTCAGAAAGTCATGGAGTTATGGTTAATCTTCAATTATTATAGCCATTTTATTCTAGTCATTGTAAATTACATTGCCATGCACCTTGTATGTCACATTTTAATTTTTTACTAGTATATCAAAAAAAATGCTGCTATAGACTGAATTGTGTCCCTCCCCCACCCCCAAATTCACATGTTGGAGCTCTAACCCCCCAGTATGACTATATTTGGATGTAGGACCTTTGGGAGGTAATTAAGGTTAAATGAAGTCATAAGAGTGGGGCCCTACCCCAATATTACTTCTGGCCTTATAAGAAGGGAGGAGAGAGAGAGATCTTTTTTGTTTCTCCCATGTAAGAACACAACAAGAAGCTGGTGTCTGCAAGCCATAAAAAGTGTATTCACCAGAACTCAACCCTGCAACCACCCTGATCTCTGACTCCAGCCTCCAGAACTGTGAGAAACTAAGTTTCTTTTTTCTATAGTACCTACCCCAACTATGGTATTTTGTTATGGCAGCCTGAGTTGACTAATACAACGCTTATACTGTGGAGTCCCACCAACAGTTCTACAATGGAGTTTTTGAACATTAGCCCAACCGATAATAAAGTGTTTTACATTTTGTTACTATTTTTTTTTTTTTTTTTTGCGGTACACGGGCCTCTCACTAGCGGCCATGGCTCACGGGCGCAGCCGCTCCGCAGCATGTGGGATCCTCCCGGACCGGGGCACGAACCCATGTCCCCTGCATCGGCAGGTGGACTCTCAACCACTGCGCCACCAGGGAAGCCCCATTTTGTTACTATTTTTCATGGATAATCTACTTAATGTAACCCACTGGTGGCTGGAGTAATTGACAAGGGAAGATTCATAAACTTGTATCCTGGAGAATGATAATATCAAATATTATAAAACCACACCCTTGGATCTACCAACTCTGTTACCAACAATAAACTAAACCATCATCATGTTAGGCTTGGGTCATTTCAGTGTCCTTCCAAAAGATCACTCCACTCACTGTCTCTACCAGAGATAGTCATCTTAAATTATACTTTAAAAAAATGTTTCATCCTGTTCAAAAATCATCAAAGCTGAAGAGCCTTCACTGTCTACAAAATAAATTTCAATCCGAAACCCTCTGTAATCTGGGCCCAATTTTAATTTCCCACATATAATAAATGCTCACTAAATACCTGTCTAATTAATTTTCCATCTTCACCATGTTCTCACTGTCCTCTGAACTTTCCCTTATCATTTCTGCTTTTCTGGCCTTGGTTCATCCTGTGATCAACTCCCTACCCAAAATATCTGTCAGAATCCTACACAACTTAAAAGAACAAATACAAAATCCATTAACTACAATCCATTTTCCAATTCCAAACCATATGAATATTTCTTCCCTATAACTCCTCTGCCTTTTTGACCTAAACTTTTCATTCTAGCATTGTTCGTGTTCTGTGTGCGAGCATATATTCCTAGCAATTTTTTATATCTTATTAACCCCATCTAGATTGTAAACTTCTGTAGGGTTTCCATTCTCAGTACCCATTCTTCTTCATTAATCTTTCCCTAGAAACTCAGCCTGAAATAATCTCTCTACTTTGACTATTTAGTACATATTTTCTATAGCCTTCATTTATCCCTTAAATTATATCCAATATGTTATTTGCTATTAGTCATTTATTATTATTATCTTCACATGTTCTTGCTCAATGAACTAGAATTTAAGTTCCTTGAAGTCACAGGCTTTTATGCTTACAATGCCTAGAACTGAACTATGTAATAATTTGTATAAAAAGAGACACAAATTTACAGCCTGAAGGGCAAAGGGCCAGAAGTCAGAAGACCTGGATTCTGGTCCATGGTTTAGCCAACCAACCATCCATGTTGGGCAATCTTTTAATAAATCTTTCTGGGTCTTTCTAGAGTAAAGTGTGGAGAGAGATTAAGATACTTTATAGGTTTATTTTTTTTTTAATTGGGCCATAGTTTGCTTCTTTCTATGGTATCCAAATTGAGACACAAAGAGATGAAATATCTACCTCTGAAAAGAGGATGGGAACAAAGGAGAACTCTGACAACTGGAAGGAGCCAATGGGGTATCTGAATAAGGGCAAAGGTTATATAAAGATTTGAATTCTTTCAGAGAATATTCTTGCTTTTACTTTGCTGCTTTCCAGATGTTGGTTACCCAAATACCTGGGTAAGCATAGTGTATTAATCAGGGTTCTCCAGAGAAATAGAACCTATCTATAACTATATCTATATCTATATCTACCTATATCAAGGGAGAAAGAGAAAGAGAGAGAGCTTGATTGATTTTAAGCAATTGGCTCCTGTGGTTGTATAAGCTTGTAAAGTTCAAAAGCTGTAGGTCCTTAGGCTGGAGACCCAGGGTAGAATTTCAGTTTGAGTCCAAAGGCACTCTGCTGACAGAATTCCTTCTTAGAGGAGGTAAGCCTTCAACTGATTGGATGAAGCCCACCCACATTATGGAGAGCAATCTGCTTTACTCAAAGATCACCAATTTAAATGTTAATGTCATCTAGAAAACACCTTCACAGAAATATCTAGAGTAATTTTTGACCTAGCCAAATTGACACATAAAACGTAGACACATAAAACATCAGATGTAGATTCTGTCATTGAAGGAAATAAAGAATAATTCAGATGGCTTCCATTTACTTCATTCCCATTTATTTCATTCCATGGACAGTTTATGAGTCCTCTCTTTCATGATCTGAGACAGAACAGGAATCCAATGCTTTCCCTTTTGTCATTCTCATCAGACTCAGAGTCATTACTTAGAAAAATCAGTTACGCTACAGTAGATGGATCTCAATTTAGAGAATATATTTACATATTCTAACCCTGCCACTTACTCACTCACTATAACTTTGAAAAAGTCACTTACTCTTATGGAATCTGTTTCTTTGACATAAAAATGGAAAGAATAACACCCAACTCAAAGGTAGGTTATGAGGATCACATGAAACTACATGGGAAATGGTCTTCATAGTGACATATTAACCATAACCATTATGCGTTAAATAAAACCTCTCTGCCTACCTAAAAGAACTGTTTTGAAGACCACACCATTCACTCATATCTATTCATATCATTTAGCAAGTATGTACTGAATACCATTGATTGAAATATTAAACCAAGTGTCTCTAAAACAACATCCTACAAAAATGTAGAGAATTATCAAAAGCACTGAATAAATAGTTGGTATTATATATAGTTCTTATCAACTCAATTACTACTGGGCATGGGATGCAGTAACTTTTAATAATAGCACTAGGTCATTAAATTGGCATTACTATTTATCTATAAAGGGATCTTAGGTCAGGTTCCCTATAAGCAAGGATGGAGAGGGAGATTCTTGAGGCAGCGATTTGTTAGAGATGACTCCTCTTGAGTGAAGGAAGCAGGTAGGGCAGTAGGGAAGAAGAAAGGTAAGAAAGGATGTGGTCTTATCTGAAGACTGGCCTCAGCCCATCTCAAGTCAAAGGTTAGGCTGTTGTACCCCAGAGTCAGTCAGTCACTGGCTGTGGGCTGCTCCCTGATGATGAGGCCGTAACCTTTCAGGGGAAGGAAGTAGCTATGGGTTATCAGCCAACATTATTAATTTATTTATTTATTTTTGCTGTGTTGGGTCTTCGTTTCTGTGCAAGGGCTTTCTCTAGTTCTGGGAAGTGGGGGCCACTCTTCATTGCGGTGCGCGGGCCTCTCACTCTCGCAGCCTCTCTTCTTGCGGAGCACAGGCTCCAGAAGCGCAGGCTCAGTAGTTGTAGCTCACAGGCCTAGTTGCTCCGCGGCATGTGGGATCCTCCCAGACCAGGGCTCGAGCCCGTGTCCCCTGCATTAGCAGGCAGATTCTCAACCACTGCGCCACCAGGGAAGCCCCGAGGTAACATTATTAATAAGTGGGGCTGGATGCACCTTCCAGTGTAAAGGAGATTTGAGATCAGGGCAACAATAACCTTCACTACAAAGAACCACTGATGTTCATAATAATAACAGATGCACTGCAAAGGTGTTAAGAACTCTCTGAATGCTCTGAACTCTCTGAATCCTTACTGACATCCATACAGTCTTTTTTTTTTTTTTTTTTTTGCGGTACGCGGGCCTCTCACTGTTGTGGCCTCTCCCGTTGCGGAGCACAGCCTCCGGACGCGCAGGCTCAGCGGCCATGGCTCACGGGCCTAGCCGCTCCGCGGCATGTGGGATCTCCCCAGACCGGGGCACGAATCCGTGTCCCCTGCATCGGCAGGCGACTCTCAACCACTGCGCCACCAGGGAAGCCCCATACGGTCTTTTATAGTATTCAAATGCTCTGAAAACTGCTGTTCCTTGAATTATATGTAAATTAAATTCCTACGAATACTAATATTTTATTATATGTAATTTCTCTTTCTTATGAAAATATACATTTTATTATGTTTTGAAAACAGAGCCAGAGGAGATTCTTATTTCTGTTTTGTTGATTATCTGTCAGCTGCTAAGAAACATAAATGTGAATAGGCTTAAGCAACTCTGTTTCTTGGAAACAGCAAGCAAACAATTGTTGGATTCATATGACAAAAGTAGATCAACAATATACCAAACTTACACTTTTGGTATGCATTCTAAGTAGCAAGTAAGTAAATAGAATAATATACTTTCATTGTAAAACTGTAAAAAGCAACTTTTCTAGAAAGACAGGATTACAAACGTGGGCATTTGTATAAATAGTTAATGGCAGATAATTCTAATAACATGTGTATCCATGATGGAAATTAGAGCTTTAGTTTTTCACTTTTACCTGTTAGTTCTTTAGGCAAAACCAAGTAATCAATTATATTAGTAATTAGCATGTGTTTATGGGGTGAATTCTTATATAGCTGTTTCCATTAAAAGGTAGCTGCAAAAACTATAGTACCTAATACTTGTTTTAAGAAACAGAGCCAAAAAAAAAAAAAAAGAAAAAGAAAAGGAAACAGAGCCATAAGGCTTTTAAAATCATAAAGGAGTGCCAAGGTATTCATTTAGTGGATTTATAGTGGTGATAACATCATCAACATTATATAATATTTATATAATATTTAATAGCAATACTATACAGTATTTTAAAGGAAACTCTTTTAAAGCCTGTGAGAAGCTGCTATGATTAATAATAAAGGCGGAAGGACTCAATATTTTTCACTTTTTTTTTTGTTTTTCTTCCTCCAGGGGAGAAAAGGAGCACCTAAAAACATTTTGCTTTCCTGGCGACAATAGGCAAAATTGGATAAAGCTGGAATTCACAACGTCTCAAAACATTCTGGGCATTGGTTCTTATTTGAATTTTTAGAGTTACCCCATAACATAAAAGACACTAGAAAAAATGTTTTTGTTGTCCTCTCCAGTTTGAATCTAAATTATCTCCATTTTCTTAGGATTTGGTTTGGCTTCACTAACAGAAAAACATGTAAACAAATACCCTCATAATCTAGAGGTGAAGAGAACTTTAATAAAAAATCATAAAGAAAATATATTGATGGACTTGACAAAATTAAAGTTAAGGATTTCTATTCAATGACAGGGATCATAGACAAAGTTATCAGATATTTGACAAACTAGAAAAAGATTTTTAAACTAATCAAAATCAGCAAGAAGTTAATATCTAGAATATACAAGGAATTTAAAAATCCATAACAAAAAGATGAGATCACAATATAAAATATGGATAAAACTAGGCAATTCATTGAAAGGCAAATCTGAATCAGCAAGTTTATGAAGAGATTCCCAACTCGTGATTCCCAGCAGATTGGCAAAAATTAGAGCTAAACCAGGTATTAATGAGATATAGGAAGATGGGCAGTCTTACACGCTGCTGATGGCAGTGTACGCTGGTACAGACACTGCAGAGAACAGTCTGGGCATACTTACTGGAAATGAATATGGCCCAGTAATCCATTCCAGGGATGCATCCCAGAGGAACTTGAGCCCAGGTTCATAAGGGGACAGTCACAAAGATGTTCATTGTAGCAGCCGGTTAGAGGCAGCTGGGTGCCCTTCACTGCAGGAATGAGAAAATAAACTGTGGTGTATGCATATGGTAAAATACTTTTCAGCATTCGGAAGCAATAAACTAGTGTTATATACAGCAGCATAGGTGAATCTCTAAATGAATATTTATTTAAAACCAATTACTCTTATAAGCTGTACCACAACATCTAAGACTTAATAATCCATTGCATATATTGTCCTCTATTGTTCTGTATTATGTCTTGCCCAGGCTTCCTTTACTAGATGTTAACTTCCTAGAGACTAAAGAGACTACTTTGGAGCTTCCTGTTGTGCCTAGAACAGTGTTACATAGGTAGGAGTATCTCAATAAGTATTTGAACTAATAGATTTTCATCTGAGATTTGGAATTGTGGTGGCAAGAGAAAGATAGACGGGATCATAATTGAAGGTTTAAAAAATTCATCCTTTTGCAGCTGGGCATTAGTTTTGAAAGTGGAGGAGAATAGAGGCTCCTTAAGGAATTGGAGTTCTTTCTGGAACTAGAGGAGAAAGAGGTAGAATAATCACTATCACACTGTGAACGGAGTAACCCTCCAATCAATGAAGGCAATAAAGTTTGCTTTAGGATCCTCTCTTTTTCCTTTTCTTAGTGTTTCCTTGTTCAGGACTATCATTATTTTGTCCCTGAACACTTAAAGATTTTGTTTGGCTTCAATCTACAAAATAAAACTAATAAGACCTAACTCAGAATATGTCCTCAGTCTAGAACACTTGTTCAGCCCCTTCTCCCCATTTTTAAGGAAAATATGTCTCTTTTGTTTTTGATGAAAACTATAATTTTTGTTATGATTGCCAAATGTATAAATAAATTTTTATATATTAAATTGTGGTGGGTCAGTCCCCTGGAGACTGTGGAGGGAAAAAAATACCTTATAGAGTGGGTTTAGAAAATGAGTTGGTTTTTCACTGAGATTCAGAATCTCATTTAGCTGTGTTCTGAAAATGATTTGAATGAGGGCCAAAGGATGTCTCTGAAAGGGAAATTGATCTTTGTGTAAGATCCAACAGGAGGTTGGAGCTTTGAAACAAGAAGATATAAGCAGCTTGCTCAGCCCTTTGGAAGGTGCAAATGAGATGTGGATGGGCTCCAGGGAATGGTGGTTGAAGGGAAAGTATTGCAAAGTGTAAAGAATCAGGGATATGATGTAATCAGACAAGCGTGCAATATCTATTTCAGCTACTTAGTAGTTTTGGAATCTGGATCGAGTCAGCAAACATCTCTGAACCTTTCCTTTCTTTTTTGTATGATAGGGAGGTGGGAAGATTTCTAATTCATATTCCTCTATGAATGTTACCATTAGCTAAAAAGATCACTGGAGAGCAAAAGAAAATTATGAACAGATAAAAGCTTAGGAACATAGAGAAGAAACTGAGCTTCATTCATTTTAGTAACTGGATAGTAATGAAATGGGCCTGAAACATAGTAGGTACTCAACAAATATTTGTTGAATGAATGCATCAGGAAAATGGAATAGATCAAGAGGAGGAAAAGCCAGAGGAAAGCATCAAGACCAAAGAGACTCTCAGGCCAGGCATGTAAGAGATAGAGGAAGGAACTTAGGAAGGCAGTAAGAAATTGTCCTCTTCACCCAGGTATCAGGACCAGGAAAAGCTCAAGAAGCCAGGGTAGCTGGAGCATACAAGTGTTGAGAGACCATTACCTGTAGAGATTGACAGGCACATTTTAAAGAATTAAGATTCACAGTAGTAATGCCTACACAAATACACTTTAAACAATGAATCTGAATATTTGGATTTACATTTAAGATAATTAGAAAGCAATGTGAGGAGGAAGGGAAGTGAGGAGTCCCATGAAATCGTCATAGGTATTCAGACAGACTAGAGTTTAAATCCAAGCTACCATTCACTAAAAGTATAAAATATTAGCAAAAAAATTAATCTCTCTGAGACATCTAGAAATCGAAGACTTTAATTCTCAAAAATGAAAATTATAGGGCTTCCCTGGTGGCACAGTGGTTGAGAGTCTGCCTACCGATGCAACACGGGTTCGTGCCCCGGTCCGGGAAGATCCCACATGCCGCAGAGCGGCTAGGACCGTGAGCCATGGCCGCTGAGCCTGCGCGTCCGGAGCCTGTGCTCTGTAACGGGAGAGGCCACAGCAGTGAGAGGCCAGCATACCGCAAAAAAAAAAAAAAAAAAAAAAAAAAGAAAGAAAATTATAGTATCTACTTGGTAGAGCTGTTTTGAAGAATAAATAAGTGAATATATGAAAAGGACCTAAAACATGCCTAATATGATTTTTTTTTAATGGTTACTATTATCCTTATTATTGTTTTTGCTGTTACTATAGCATTTATGCCCAATAGGGTGTGTATCAGCCAACTCCATTTTTTGGCTTGACTTCAAGAATTTGTGATTTGTAAAGTAAATTGTTTATTTTTGGTTTTTCTTCCAAGTGTGCTTTTTTCCTTCTCAGTGCTCTTTTAAAGCACTTCAATGCCCCCACGATTCTCACTTCAGCCTTAGCAGCACCAAGGAGAAAGGACCTTTCCATACTCAGTCCAGGGTGACTAAGTGGCAGGAAAGGCTGTGGGCTGGCCCATTAGGTCTAGGATCTCAGATCTCAGAGGAACAAAAGAGCCAGGGCAGAACCAGGGGTAGGGGAGGTGTTGAGACAGGGCTGTCTCATGATTCCATATAAGAGATGGACTGCACCACATTCAAATATACTTAGATCATCTTCCCAATAAGAGATGGTGCTGCCCTCAAGTGCTTGTTTACTTGTTGATAATGCCATCATTGGAGTGGAGAGCAGAACTCTCGCTTCATAAAGGCTACTGGTTCGTAAGATACATACTTCTAACGGTAGACAAAGTTAGATATGATGCCAAAACTTTGTAACTGAACAGATTAATAAGAAACTTAATATAAGATTTGTTATGGAAATTACATTAATACTGATAACTTGCCGAGAGGTATACTGGAGTTACCTGACGATATGGCTTGCTTATCACTGCTAAATCAAATTTCCAAAGACATTTAGTTCTGGTGAAATGTGTTAGACTGTTAAGCAGAGGTTTTACCTAGTTTTGAAGTTACCTTCATTCCCAAGAGGTTTTCACAGAAACAGGCCTCGTTCTGTCATGTATAGGTTCGTTCCTGCCTTAAACTTCCTGATCAAGCATAGTTTTGATGTTACCTCATCAGCTGGGAGACCTGCATTCTACTTTAGTTCAAGAATGATCAAATCTGGGGCCAGGGGAGGCCAAGAGTAGCTGCAGATGAAGGGAGGGCTGGGTTTCACCTCTTTTTGGCCCAAGCTTTCACGCTGAGGAAATTGTTTCTAAGTACTGAGAGAAATCTCAGTTCTACAATCCCAGTTAGAAAGTATGGTTTCTGTAGGAAAAAGGTCCCTTAACTCATAAATCTGTGTGTAAAGATAAAGTATAGGGAATACACTCAGATAAAGTGTGACAATAGCGGGTAACAGAGAGGGTGCTGCTCAGGAGTGTGTAGGACGTGGGCTCTGCTTGTTTGCTTCAAGTCCTCAGAGAGGGACAGACGGGAATTCAGAACTGCACTGACTGAGGGACTGCGGACGGGAACCCTGAGGTGCTGAGATATTCTAAACAGGAGGATAAGGCGTGAAGAAAACAAGGCAGGAATCGAACAAAGGCGCCGTGGGACAGCAGGAGGCAAACCGAACCGCTCTAGGATTACTCGGAGGACTACCTCGAAAGCCTAGCGCCGAGAGCCAGCTGTGCAGCGGCAGCGGGAGAAACTCCACCCCGAGGCTCCGCCCCTCAGAAGCTCCGCCCCTTCATCTCCGGACCAATAGGCGCTCGGAATATTAGCGGGTGGGAGGCGCGGCCGGGTTGCTATAGCCCGAGCTGCGCGGCGGCGGCGGCGGCGGCGGCGGCGGCGGCGGCGGCGGCGGCGGCGGCGGCGGCGGCGGCGGCGGCGGCGGCGGCGGCGGCGGCGTGCTGTTGGAGGAGTCTGGCGGAACTCGAGGCGGTGGCGCCATGGAGTCACTGGAAGGTGAGGAGGTGAAGGGATGCGGGCCGGGCGTCTGAGGGTGGGGTGGCTGGCAGGAGGGGCTGCCCTGGACCTCGGTACCGGGGAGGCTAGGGCAGGTCCGGAGAGATGGACCCCGCCGCTCCTCGGAGGCCCGGGGAACAGGCGGGCGCCCTGCAGCCCCAGCGCGGTCGAGTTAATGATCCTCAGGCTGCCCCTCCTCAAACAGTCTTCACCTGATGCTTCCCCACCCCGGGCCTGATGCTGGTAAACGCCTGCAAATCCCTTCCTACCATTTTCTGGTCTTGCCTGACTCCCAGAGGGTCCTGTTGGTAATCACAGCCTCCGGCCAGATTTTATTTTCCTTGCAAAGTGGACTCTCCGTTAATGTCTACGGTCTCCCCACCGCCAGCCTTTGCTGGAGGCCCGTGGTGTGTCTCCAGCCTCGAGCTTCTGATACTTTTCTTGGCCACTTCCCTTGGTTTCCCTAGGTAACCGTTTTTCCATTTCTACAGCATCTTCTGTGGGAGCGATGCCAAGAGCATCTCCCAAGGAAGTGTCATTGATCAGCTTTAGAGCCGGGACAATAGATTAACCGCAGGATTTAAGGGTTTATTCACGAGGACTCTGTAAGGAAGAGCCAGCATTGATTCGTTATCTTTAGATTTATCTTTGTGCTGTAACCACGACTCCACATTTTGCTTTGTTCCCAATTCTTTCACTTCTCTATTCTCTTTACCCATTTTATCTTGTGTAATACAGCATTCGCTTAAAAACAACAAAGGGGGGAAGAAAACCCAGCTGGCATTAGCAACAACAGTGTCAAAATTCCTTTTCAAATTGTGGTCAATCCTTCTGGTGAAGAATAAGCCTGCAGAATAAGCCTGCAGAATTGCCAGATCCTATTGTCTTGATTTAGCCTTGATTTTTTTTCCCCTCTTAATTTACATAGATTCAGGTGGAATTAATAAACAGAGGCACTGAGTCCTGTGTATTGTTGCACACTAGAGAGCAAATTGTTTCAGGTTGTGTTATGAAAGGAAAAGTAATAACTGATGACTGTTTACAGTGACCTAGGGTCACCAAAAAACAAATGCAATAATGAGTGTGATAGTATTTCATGCTTTTGCTCCTAGGCGAAGCTCTCATAGTAAACACCTTGAGGATGATAGATAATCAAGAATTCTGATGATTTTTCCACTTGTGAGCTGCTGCAGTATACTACGACAAATGAAGTTCTTGTTCTTTGCTTGTTTAATTTTAGGCAGATCACTCAAGTTTCCATGAAATAGGAATTGTAATGAAAGTATTCCTTACTCAAGATACTTTTGTTTAGAGAACTCCTGGAGGCAGCTTTTATTTTATTTTTTTTTTAATAAATTTTCAAACGTGGTATTATAGCATAGTGGGTAGGATCATGGGTCCTGGAATTCTCATGAAATTATCATAATATACATAAAGTGCTTTAGAATAGTTGTTTTTCTGCAGATTTCTATTATTTTATTCAACATTTATAATTGAGGCAAAGATCTTCATCTGATTTTTCATTTATGTATTCTAAGCATCTAAAACAGTGTCTGACACAAAGTAGGTATTCAGTAAATATTTCTTGTTAGATAAATGACTTTATCTATGAGAGGCTCTGGGGATGCAGAAAAAAATAAAAATTCAAAGCCCTGTTCTCATGGAGCCTACGTTTTAGGGAATCTCATATTTTAGCAGTGCTAAGACATTACTATTGAAATCTTACCAAGGATGCTTTTAAAACATAATGAAAACCTATTATAATACTCAATTACATGGGTGGAGGAAAACATGAATTCTGGTTTAATATGGTATGTTATCGCGGGCGTGTTTTAGGGGGCCAGCTTGTGATGTTTCATGTTAAAGGGTACTTGTTCTTTACTCATTTTTTTTTTTAAACAAAATAAGTTGCTGTCATTAACTATGATGTGTTTAATTGTAATGAATTAGGTTAAAATATATGAAATTATTCTTCTAGGGCAAAACAGTTGAATATTGGTAACTTCAAATAGTAATGAAATAAAATTTTTTATTTTAATAAAATAAAAGCTCTAAGAGTCTTTTGTTGAAGTTAGTGCCTTTCTTTTACTCCTTTTTTAAAATTAGTCCTTGTTAGGTCATACTTTATAAAGATGAACTTTGAGTCTCAGGGTTACCATTCATTCATTCATTCATCTATGCCTTCGTTTAATAAACAGTGATACATTGGTACAGTGATAGTTAAGATAGTTCTTCCCTATTGGAAATTAAAACCTAGCACTTTGAAGGTGTCTAATGAACATTATATTACAGTAGAAAATCTTTAAGAGTTTGCTTAATATATATCATAGTAATTGAGCAAATATTGTACTGCTTGGCATTAGACCCATGTTTTTAGTTGAAGCTAGTTAGCAGACTAATCTTGATTGTAAAACCAGAAAATATATGGACCCCTGAAAAATTTTATTGAAGATTATCATACTCTTTATTTTTAAAATAACTTGCATGTAGATCATATATCGCTTACATTATTTTTGGTCTTTCTGGGACTTTTATATTTTCTGGATTGTCAGGAGTTGAGCTGTTAGGTTGAACACTATTTCAAAATAAAATATTAAATTATTGCTCATGATTTTGTATACTCTGTATCTGACCACTTCTGCATTGTGTGTGCAATTAGAGTAAAGCCTTTAATTCCTTTTCACCTAAAGCTCGTGCCCTATAGGTATGTCTAAAGGCAGTAGACATATTTCTAGATTTGGGAGAGTTCAGTCTCTCATAAGCTTTTCATCTGTAAAATGGAGAGATGAAAAACCCTAAGCAGATTTTATCCATATTATTTTCATTCCTTTCATAATATCTTAATAAGCAGTTATTAACAAATATGACAGAGATCAAGCTGCCTATTCCTCTTTTGGACTGCTAAAATTAGTAGATCTTAGTGTACTGCCCTCTAAAACTTGATTAGAAGTCTGATTGTTCTTTTCTAATGTAGCTCTTGATGTAGTTGAAGACAGCCATGCTGTCCCATTAGGGTTTTTTGTTTTGTTTTTCCCTAATCTAAGCAATGATTTAACTGAATAATTCTTCATCTTTATTAATTTATCTAGATTCATTTTTTGTGTGTGTGCTGAATCTGATGCTAGGTTATTTTAATAGTCAACATATTGGACAGGTCTGTGTTTGGATTCTTGCTTTGTTTTGTTTTGTTTTTAGCTCTGTGATTTGGTTAATCTGAACCTCAGTTTCCTCAGCTATAAAAAATGGAGCTACTAAATACCAATCTACCTGAACTATATTAAGAATTTAATGATGAAAACATGTATAAAGCATTTGGCAAGCCGCCTAGTACATAGGAGGCCCCCTCCTGTACTTGTTTGTTGGATGGATAAAATCACAGGACATGTGTTAGGACCTTGAGAGTGGTTCAGTATAGGTAAAACATAGCAGGCTTGGAAGGGACTGTGGGCAATCTCACTAGATAATTATGGCAGCAGGATAGATTGGGGAAGGGAGAGGCTGGAAATACATATATGTGATAAGGATTTGAAGTAAGGCAAAAGTAGCAGAAATTAAAAGGGGTATAGATTTAGAAGATATTTCTGAGATGGAAAGATGAAATAGAACTGCTCGAAGTGAGAGGGAAAAGGAATCAAAGATAAAGCAGCTTTCTAGCTTGGACTTAAGAGTTAACATTAAGATCTTTAACCAAGAGAAAGACAAATTTGGAAGATGAGGTAATGATTTTGGCTTTAGAAGTGTTGTGTTTGTATGGTACTTGGGGCATATCTGGTGGAAAAATTTTATAGCTACTTGTAAATATCTATCTGGAGTTTTTAGTTTAGTAGTCATCAGCATATAAGTGACAGCAAGTGGATGTGTTTGCCCAGGAAAGCTATATTTAACAAAACAAAGAAAATTGTGAGGGACTGATGCTTTAGGGTTGAGCAAGAAAGGAAGTTGGAGTGGGGAACGGTCTTTACAAAGGTTTAAAATTGTCAAGAAAGGGAATTGGGGGAGAACAAATATTTACTGAGTAATGAATATGCTAGAAAAAGCCTATAGCACCTGGTATTCCTGGAGATCTAAGTAGTAACTAGGTCAAACTCTGCTTAGTTGTGAAATATGAAAAACTTGGGCTTAGGAGAGAGAAATACCATTGAAGCCAAGAGAGAAAGGACTTTAAAGGCGGAAGGGATTGATCAGCAGAGCCTCATGATGTAGAAAGGTCCAGTAAGGTGACGATTCAAAAGAGCGCTTTCAGTTTGACAATTAATAGGTTAACAGTGATCAGTTGCCTCTGTTTCTTAAGGTCTTTAATGCCTCATTTTTTTTTTTTAACAGTGAGTCTAAATTACTTTGTTTTCAAATTTCTTCAAACATGAAGGAATTTGAGTCTATGCATTGTTCCCTGAATATAAACTCAGTTGGTTTAATATAAAGTGTTAAATGTGAAGTATTCTCGTTTCCATGCTTTCTAGATAGTATGTAATTTCAGTTTAAAATTTCTCTGTGATTCAGAGGTTATTTATGAGAGTGTTCCTTAACTTCCAAAATGTTAAGATTTTTTTTTTTGTTAAGATGTTTTTAGTCATTAGTTTTTATTTACTTTTAATTTTGTGTGTTCTATGAGTAGTCTACCTTTCAAAAAGTTTTAAAAAGTTTTCTTTGTGGTCAAATACACCATCAGTTTCTCCATGTTTTATAGTCATACAAAAATGCACACTCTGAATTGGTAGGAAACAAAGTACATATAATTTTTTAAAATAAATTTATTTATTTATTTTATTGTTGTCTGTTTTGGGTCTTCGTTGCTGCTCGCGGGCTTTCTCTAGTTGTGGTGAGCAGAGGCTACTCTTCGTTGTGGTGCGTGGGCTTCTCATCTCGTTGCAGAGCACGGGCTCTAGGTGCGCAGGCTTCAGTAGTTGTGGCTCGCGGGCTTTAGAGCACATAATGCCTCCTTATTAAAGAAGCTTTCAGTGATCTTACCCACTTCTCAAACACACACATAACAAAATATATAAAATGTCAGGTAGTGAAAAAAAGTGATTTTTTTTTTTCCCCAAAGAATAGAAACTCCATAAGATCAGGATCTTTGTTTTTTTATCACTGTTTGCCTAACTCCTAGAACAGTTCCTGTCTCATGCTAGGTGCTCCATAAATACTTGTTGAATCAACAAATGGGTCTATTTTAATATAGTGTTTAATCCTGTTAAAGCTTGCCTGCAGTTCAGATAGGGGGAGAATGAGAGGTAGAGAGGAGCTAGTCAGTAAATGTAAGCCAGTGTTTCAAAAAATATGATACTTGGGGCATCAGTCCTAAATACCTTTTAGGGGCAGAAAGAATTTCTGTTGGGGAAATAACAGCATACTAAATCTTTCTCTGTCTTTTTTTTTTTTAAGACTGAGGAAGTTCTGTTCTAAGAAAACCTGTTTGTTTAATTTAGCATTTTCCAAACATTTGACCATGAGCAAAGGATTTAAGGGTGCTTGGTAGAAGTAGTGGACATGACTAGTCAGGTTCAGACTGGATAGGAAGGGAAGTGCAGTCAAGAATGGGTTATCAAGAAAATGCAAGTCACTCTGAGATCAAGAAAGTGATTTAAAGGTAGATGGTAGAAGCCTGTGGTTCCGGAAGGAGCTTGTGTATTTTAAGAGTCCAGAGGTGGATCATTCTAAGTTGTTTTAGCAGTGGTTGTTTTATGCTGAACTGGAGTGCAGGCCACTGAAGTGGAGTGGAGGGTGAAGGATGTGTGCTGAGTAGGTTAAGCATGAATGTTGAAACGTTGAAATCTAGGATGTGCTGAAAAGGAATATCTTGTGAGATATTAGAGATTGCTGACCTGGAAGTAATTCGGTTTTAAAAAAGGATTGTAGGAAGAAAGTAGTAAAACAGGTGCTGTGTACTTCAAAAGAGAGGTTTGTTGAGTTTTAAAGGTTGGTTTCAGATAAGCAGTGACCAGTGGTGAAGGAATAGACATGAAACACAGAGCCCAGAATTGTTCTTGATTTCCAAGATTTTTCTTTTGGAAATGTTCTCTACTATTTCTTAAATATATACATTTTTAGAATGTCATAACTATTTTAGATAAGAGCAAATTATTTCACATCACCTGTATAATAGTATTATATAAAGATACCATTTTAAGTCTTATTATCGTGCAGATTTTGAAATTACTCAATACAGTAACTCATAACAGAATCAACAGTATGTACAGGATAAATTTTGTAAGGAGAGGTTGGCTTCTTTAAAGTTTTAGAATATTAAATACTTATTCACTTGGTTCTGTCTATCAGTTTGAATGCTTCTTTCAACAGTGAATATCATCTCTCTCTACTGTATTTATATAAGCTGCACAATTCTCTAGCATTCGCCACTCAGGAGAAAGTAGTGGAGTTTGCCTGTACGCCCTGGAGAATAGTATTTTTTATTTCATTGGTTGTGAAACATTTTTATATATAACATCTCAGTTGACCCTTTTAAATTTTAAGGTAGATTGAGCGGACGTTATCTTCATTTAACAGATGTTAAACTTCAGGCTACCTATATGATTAGTCATACATTTTCTTGTAGTTCATATAGTGAAAACTTTTCCAACAAGGAGAGAGACATCATGTTCTTTGCTATAGGTCCTCGCAGATTCTCAGTTCTATATATAGACAAGTGGAAGTGATTTCCTCAGCATCCTGCACACTACCTGAAACATTCATTCTACTGTCCACAATTGGTCAATTGGTTTAATCATTCTTATATGTGACCAACTTTTTTCTTTTTAATATAACATCAGTAAGGGAGGTGTCTTATCATCATTTACTTTTCTTATTAATGTGGTCTTAAGGTAGATTTTATTAAATAAGTATGCTATATTTATTATGGCATAATAGAGGTAGAAGCGGGCCACATAGTTCATTTAATCTAACTTTCTTATTTTATGCAAGAGGAATGTGAACCTTAGGTTAAATATCTTGCCCAGCAAGTCATAGCTCTAAGTGACAGAGCTGGGACGTGAACTTAGATAGTATGAGACAAATTCCAGTGCCTTTTCTACGACACTCTCGTGTCTTTTAATGAATGCCATTAGAACAAAATGTGGTGGTGTGACTCTAAACCCTAAGCTGCTTATCATTACCTGTCGGTAGAAGTTCTTTTCAGGGGATGTTGATACCAACACACATATATTTTGTGGATTATAGGGCTATACTCTATAAGAGGAAACTGTAAATTTATTTATTTATTTTATTTTGAATAAAGTAATAACTTAAAAAATTTTTTTTTGTGATAATTGTTTTTAAATGTTTTCTCTTTAATGCTGTTTTCTCTTTTTTATGCCTTGTAGCGATAATAATTTTCTTTTCCTTTAAAGACAGTCTGAACATGTTTGATGACTTGTAGGAATTAATCCCAGGAGTTGGATTTTATTTTATGTTAGTATTCTAGTTGCTGTTATATTAAGTTTTAAGCTTTTGTATTAAAAAAAAAAAGGAAGATGATTTGGCTCTTAGATATAGTGAAGAAGTAAATCATGTAGACTGTTGGCTTTATGAAGCAAAGATTGTGTGACTCCACCCTTGTGTCACTGTTACTTGGTACATGCTTGGCAAGTATTGATAGTAGGTACTCAAGTAGACACATTATTTCCATGTGTTGAATTGATTTTTCTCAATAGTTAATTTTTTATAAGATTTTTCTTTGTTTTCTATTTAACAAGGAAATACTGAAATATACTTTTAAGCAAGTAACATAGTGGTACTTTTCAACATTTTATATGGATACATTTTTAAATTATTGTTTGGAATTTAAAGGAAGACATGAAAACTAAATAGGCAAGCCTAATAGATTATGCAGTATGTGTTATCACTTTGACAGTCGTTATGAAGACATTCTAATCTTCATATACCTAATGGATTCCATCCAGCAACTGCTTCAACTTTTTGGATAGTTAATGGAATTAAGTGATCCAGATAAATGAAGCTGCTTTGCTCTCTCTCCCTAAATAACCTCGTCTTTGCTATTGGAAAACACAAATCAGGCAGATCTTAGTTTTGCTTTTGTAGTGTTCACAGCTTACCTGCCACCATACAGACTTTGACCTCCATCTATCTACCACTGAAATAGTGCAGTAGAGTACTTGGAGAATGAGAGAACAAAACAATTCTTCTGTTACTGTTTGATTGCGTTCCCACCAATGTCTTTTTTGATTCTCCTGATAAGTTTTCTGTGGACTCACTAAATGCCTCGGAACAACACATTACATGAAGTCCATAATCGTACTTTTTTCATGAGTTTGTTACTTCTAAAAGAAAATGTTTTTTTACTTTCATATGATAAAAGAATTTTAACAGAAATTCAGCAGAAGATATAAGGATATCATTTTTGTCATTATTATGAAAATTACAGGTATGGAAATAAATTTAGGTGTGATGTTTGGCTAGATAATAAAATGACAAATTGACTTAGTTATGTAGGATCCCAAAGAATGTAGTTTGTGTGTGTGTACATGTGATGGAATTTGTTCGGTGCAAGTACATGATAGATGCATTAACTTCTGATTTTGTAAAAGTTGCAGCTACTTCTTCCTTATTTAATCAGTTGTGCTGATAAGGTCACATTATCTCAATTTGTTGGTCCAGTGAATCTTAACATAATATTATATGTATAAATGAATGAACAATTCACATAATGCATAGTAACTAGGTGATCTTTTACTTAAAACCTAATGCTTCTGTTGTCGGGGAGGACAACATTCTTTTTATTCTAGACTCCCTAATCATATCAGGAAGCCACCTCACTGATCTCCAGGGTTATTTCTTACTTTTTTTTTTTTTAGTTTAAAAAAATGTTGTATTGTGGAAAAATAGACATAAAATTTACCATTTTAACCATTTTTAAGTGTACAATTCAGTGGTATTTAGTACATTCACATTGTTGTGCAAATATCATCACTATCCATCCCCAGAACATTTTCATCATCCCAAATTGTAGCACCTGGTTTTTTTGTTTGCTTTTTTTTTTTAAACATCTTTATTGGAGTATAATTGCTTTACAATGCTGTGTTAGTTTCTGCTTTATAACAAAGTGAATCAGTTATACATATACATATGTTCCCATATCTCTTCCCTCTTGCGTCTCCCTCCCTCCCACCCTCCCTATCCCACCCCTCTAGGTGGTCACAAAGCACCAAGCTGATCTCCCTGTGCTGTGCGGCTGCTTCCCACTAGCTATCTACCTTACGTTTGGTAGTGTGTATATGTCCATGCCTCTCTCTCGCTTTGTCACAGCTTACCCTTCCCCCTCCCCATATCCTGAAGTTCATTCTGTAGTAGGTCTGTGTCTTTATTCCTGTCTTACCCCTAGGTTCTTCATGACATTTTTTTTTCCTTAAATTCCATATATATGTGTTAGCATACGGTATTTGTCTTTCTCTTTCTGACTTACTTCACTCTGTATGACAGACTCTAGGTCTATCCACCTCATTACAAATAGCTCAATTTCATTATTTTTTATGGCTGAGTAATATTCCATTGTATATATGTGCCACATCTTCTTTATCCATTCATCCGATGATGGACACTTAGGTTGTTTCCATCTCTGGGCTATTGTAAATAGAGCTGCAATGAACATTTTGGTACATGACTCTTTTTGAATTATGGTTTTCTCAGAGTATATGCCCAGTAGTGGGATTGCTGGGTCACATGGTAGTTCTATTTGTAGTTTTTTAAGGAACCTCCATACTGTTCTCCATAGTGGCTGAACCAATTCACATTGCCACCAGCAGTGCAAGAGTGTTCGCTTTTCTCCACACCCTCTCCAGCATTTATTGTTTCTAGATTTTTTGATGATGGCCATTCTGACTGGTGTGAGATGATATCTCATTGTAGTTTTGACTTGCATTTCTCTAGTGATTAATGATGTTGAGCATTCTTTCATGTGTTTGTTGGCAGTCTGTATATCTTCTTTGGAGAAATGTCTATTTAGGTCTTCTGCCCATTTTTGGATTGGGTTGTTTGTTTTTATTGTTACTGAACTGCATGAGCTGCTTATAAATTTTGGAGATTAATCCTTTGTCAGTTGCTTCATTTGCAAATATTTTCTCCCATTCTGAGGGTTGTCTTTTGGTCTTGTTTATGGTTTCCTTTGCTGTGCAAAAACTTTGAAGTTTCATTAGGTCCCATTTGTTTATTTTTGTTTTTCTTTCCATTTCTCTAGGAGGTGAGTCAAAAGGATCTTGCTGTGATTTATGTCATAGAGTGTTCTGCCTATGTTTTCCTCTAAGAGTTTGATAGTTTCTGGCCTTACATTTAGGTCTTTAATCCATTTTGAGCTTATTTTTGTGTATGGTGTTAGGGAGTGATCTAGTCTCATACTTTTACGTGTACCTGTCCAGTTTTCCCAGTACCACTTATTGAAGAGGCTCTCCTTTCTCCACTGTACATTCCTGCCTCCTTTATCAAAGATAAATTGACCATATGTGCGTGGGTTTATCTCTGGGCTTTCTATCCTGTTCCATTGATCTATCTTTCTGTTTTTGTGCCAGTACCATACTGTCTTGATGACTGTAGCTTTGTAGTATCGTCTGAAGTCAGGGAGCCTGATTCCTCCAGCTCTGTTTTTCGTTCTCAAGATTGCTTTGGCTATTCGGGGTCTTTTGTGTTTCCATCCAAATTGTAAAATTTTTTGTTCTAGTTCTGTGAAAAATGCCAGTGGTAGTTTGATAGTGATTGCATTGAATCTGTAGATTGCTTTGGGTAGTAGAGTCATTTTCACAATGTTGATTCTTCCAATCCAAGAACATGGTATATCTCTCCATCTATTTGTATCATCTTTAATTTCTTTCATCAGTGTCTTGTAATTTTCTGCATACAGGTCTTTTGTCTCCTTAGGTAGGTTTATTCCTAGATACTTTATTCTTTTTGTTGCAATGGTAAATGGGAGTGTTTTCTTGATTTCACTTTCAGATTTTTCATCATTAGTGTATAGGAATGCCAGAGATTTCTGTGCATTAATTTTGTATCCTGCTACTTTACCAAATTCATTGATTAGCTCTAGTAGTTTTCTGGTAGCATCTTTAGGATTCTCTATGTATAGTATCATGTCATCTGCAAACAGTAGCACCTGTTTTTATCTTATTTTTTTTCTTCCAGTTTTATATATATAATTGACATAGAGTACTGTGTAAGGTTTACAGCATACTGATTTGATTTATATACATCATGAAATGATTACCACAATAAATTTAGTGAATATCCATCATCTTATACAGATGCAAAATAAAAGGAAAAAAACATTGTTTTCCTTGTGATGAGAAGCTCCTAGGATCCAATCTCTTAACTTTGTATACAACATAGAACAGTGTTAATTATGTTTATCATATTGTACATTACATCTCTAGTACTTGTTTATCTCATTACTGGAAATTTGTACCTTTTGATGATGTTCGTCCAGTTTTCCATCCTCCCCCCCGCCCACCCCGTGTAGCCACAAATCTGATCTCTTTTTCTATGAGTTTGTTTAGGAAGTATATTTGACTACAAAACTATTTTTGTTCCTGGTACACAATTTAGTAATTTGATGCTTCTCTACATTTCATAATGATCACCATGATAAGTCTAGTTATCATCTGTCACCATGCAAAGATATTACATTATTATTGACTATATTTTCCACACTGTACATTTCATACCTGTGACTCATTTATTTTGTAACTGGAAGTTTGTTTGTCTTAATCTCCCTCACCTATTTACTCCCCACCACACCAACCCCTCTCCCTTGGCAACTACCTGTTTGTTCTTTGTGTCTATGACTGTGTTTCTGTTTTAAGTTTGTTCATTTGTTTTTTAAATTCCACATATAAGGGAAATTATACAGTATTTGTCTTTCTCTGTCTTACTTCACGTAGCATAATACCCTCTAGTTCCATCCATTTTGTCACAAATGATAAGATTTCATTTTTTAGGGCTGAGTAGTATTCGTGTGTGTGTGTGTGCGTGTGCGTGCATGTGTGTCATTTTCTTTATCCATTCCTCTCTGGATGAGCACTGATTCAGTCAATGCTCATATATTTTTCTAGGAATTTGTCCATATCTTCTAACTTGTCAATTTTATTGGCGTATAATTGTTCATGGTAATCTCTTATGATCCTTTGTATTTGTATGGTATTAAGTGTAACTTCACTTCCATTTCTGATTTTTTTTTTAATTTGAGCCCTCTCTCTTTTTTCTTGATGAGTTTAGCTGAAGTTTTATCAATTTTATTTAACTTTTCAAGGAACCAGCTCTTATTTTAATTGACATTTTCTATTATTTTTAGTCTCTATTTTATTTATTTCTGCTGTATTCTTTATGATTTCTTCTACGAAGTTTGGGTTTTGTTTGTTCTTCTTTCTCTAGTTCCTTTAGGTATAAGGATAGGTTGTTTATTTGAGATTTTTCCTGTTTCCTGAGGTAGGTTTGTATTGCTATAAACTTCCCTCTTAGAACTGCTTTTGCTGAAACCTATAGATTTTGGATCATCGAGTTTTTCATTTTCATTTGTCTCCAGTTATTTTTTTGATTTCTTCTTTGATTTCTTCAGTGACCCATTGGTTGTTTAGTTCCACATGTTTATGGGGTTTTTTGCAGTTTTTTTTCCTTGTAGTTGATTTCTGGTGTCATAGCATGTGCCTGAAAAGTTTCTTGATATGATTTCAGTCTTCTCAAATTCACTGAGACTTGTTTTATGACCTACCATGTGATTTATACTGGAGAATGTTCCATGTGCACTTGAAAAGAATGTGTATTCTGATGCTTTTGGACGGAATATTCTATATTTATTAAGACCATCTGGTCTAATGTGTTGTTTAAGGGTAGTGTTTCCATATTGATTTTCTCTCTGGACGATCTGTTCATTGATGTAAGTGGGGTGTTAAAGCCCCCTACTGTTATTGTGTTGCTGTGCATTTCTCCCTTTTTGTTTGTTAATATTTGCTTTATGTCTTTAGGTGCATCTATGTTGAGTGCATATATATTTACAATTGTTATAGCTTTTTCTTGGATTGATCCCTTTATTATTAGGTAAAGTCCTACTTTGTCTCTTGTTACAGTCATTGTTTTAAAGTCTACTTTGTCCGATATAAGTATTGCTACCTTGGTTTCTTTTAAATTTCCGTTTGCATGGAATACCTTTGTCCATTCCCTCACTTTCAGTCTGTGTGTTCCTTTAGATCTGGACTGAATCTCTTGATTAGCATATATACAAGTCCTGTTTTTGTATCCATTGAGCCACCCTATGTCTTTTGATTGGAGCACTCTGTGTCCATATACATTTTAAGTGTAATTGTTGATAGGTATGTACTTATTGCCATTTTGTTAATTGTTTTCAGGTTTAGTTTGTAGTTTTGTTGTTGTTGTTATTCCTTCTTCTTTTGCTCTCATTCCTTGTGATTTGATGACTGTCTTTAATATTATGTTTAGATTTCTTTCAGTTTTTTGTGTTTGTATCTGTTACAGATTTTTAGTTTGGTTACCAGAGGTTTATATATAGCAATCAATATATATGTGATTATTTTAAGTTGATGTGATGTCCTCTTAAGTTTGAATGTATTTTAACAACCCTGAGTTTTTACTCCCCTTCTATGTTTAATGTTTTTGACATCATAGTCTACATCTTTTGGGTATTTCTTAACTACTTATTTTGTGTATAGAAGATTTTACTAGTTTTGTCTTTTAACCTTTCTACTAGTTTTATAAGTGGTTGGTCTACTACCTTTACAGTGTATTTGCTTTTACCAATGAGATTTTTCCTTTGGTAACTTTCATATTTCTAGTTGTGGCTTTTTCTTTTTCACTTAGAGAAGTGCCTTTTCATTTCTTGTAAAGCTGGTTTTGTGGTACTGAACTCTTTTAGCTTTTAATATTTAAAATTTATTTATTTAATTTTATTTTTGGCTGTGTTGGGTCTTGCTGCGTGCGGGCTTTTCTGTAGTCACTGTAAGCAGGGGCTACTCTTATTTGTGGTGCGTAGGCTTCTCATTGCAGTGCCTTCTCTTGTTGTGGAGCATGGGCTCTAGGTGCACGGGCTTCAGTAGTTGTGGCTTGCGGGCTCTAGAGCACAGACTAAGCAGTTGTGGCACATGGGCTTAGTTGCTCCGTGGCATGTGGGATCTTACTGGCCGAGGGCTCAAACCCATGTCCCCTGCATTGGCAGGTGGATTCTTAACCATTGTGCCACCAGGGAAACCCCTTTTTAGCTTTTGCTTGTCTGCAAGACTCTTTATCTTATCTTTCTGAATGATAGCTTTGCTGGGTAGAGTATTCTTGGTTGTAGGTTTTTTCCTTTCATCACTTTAAATATATCATGATATTCCCTTCTGGTCTGCAGGGTTTCTACTGAAAAGTCAGCTAATAGACTTATGGAAGTTCCCTTGTATGTAACTAGTTGCTCTTCCCTTGCTGCTTTTAATACTCTTTAATTTTAGCCATTTTAATTATGATGTTTTTTGGTGTGGTCGGTTTTGGGTAGATCCTGTTTGTAACTGTCTGTGCTTCCTGGACTTGTATATCTGTTTCCTTTCCTAGGTTAGGGAAGTTTTCAGCCATTAGGTCTTCAAATATGTTTTCTGCCTCCCCTTTTCCGTTTGGAACCCCTATAATGCAAATGTTAGCATGCTTAGTGTTGTCTCAAAGGTCCCTTGAACTGTCCTCATTTTTTTTTTTTTTTTCGGTATGGGGGCCTCTCACTGCTGTGGCTTCTCCCGTTGCGGAGCACAGGCTCCGGACGCGCAGGCTCAGCGGCCATGGCTCACGGGCCCAGCCGCTCCGCGGCATGTGGGATCTTCCCAGACTGGGGCACGAATCCGTGTCCCCTACATCGGCAGGTGGACTCTCAACCACTGTGCCACCAGGGAAGCCCTGTCCTCATTTTTTAAACTCTTTTTTTTCTCTTCAGCTTGAGTGATTTCTACTACTGTCTTCCAGCTTTCTGATCCATTCCTCCGTATCATCTAATCTACTGTTGATTCCTTCTAGTATGTTTTTATTTCACTTATTGTTGTCTTCAGCTCTGTTTTGTTCTTCTTTATATTTTACAACTCTTTGTTAGCTTCTTACTGTGTTTTTCCATTCTTCTCCGAAGTTCTTTGAGCATTTTTATGATCATTACCTTGAACTCTTTATTGGGTAAGTTCCTTAGTTCCACTTCAATTCTGGTGTTTTATCTTATTCCTTTGTTTGGAACAAATTCTTCTGTCACCTCATTTGCCTAACTTGCTGTTTTTATTTCTGTGTATTTGGTAGGTTGGTTACATTTCTTGATCTTGTTGAAGTGGTCTTTTATAGGAGAGGTCCTGTGCATCTCAGCAGCTCACTTCCCTTAGGTCACCAGAGCTTTATGTTCCAGGAATGTCCCCTATGTGGGTTTCATGGGCCCTTCTTTTGTGGTGGGCTGATTTCTATTGGTGGTCTAGTAGGCATGGATGGCCCCTGGTCTGATTGATTGGCAGGCTCTGCCTTTGTGGATGCTGACAGCCGCTGGTAGGTAGGGCCAGGTCACAAGGTGGCTGATTGTGAAGGCTTGGGGGTCCCTAGGCTAGTGCTGGTCCACTGGTGGGCAGAGCTGGACCCTGGTGTGGCTGGCTGAAGGTGTCTTACAGATGGTCTGCATGCTGATTGGCAGCACTGGGGCCAAGGGAGTCCAGTGATTGGTGCCTGACCATTGGTGGGCGAGGCCAGGTTCTGGAGTTAGTGCCAGCCCTCTGGTGGGTGGAGCTGGGTCCTGGGTTCTCTGGTGGCAGGGCTGGGTCCCTGGGTGACTGGGGGAACCAAGATGCCTATGGTCATTGCCAGCCTGCTGTTGGGTGAAGCTGTGCCCCCACAGTTAGCTGCTTGGCCTGTGGGTCCCAAGGACTGTTGCAGACTGGCTGGTGGGTAGGGCTGGGTCCTTGCACTACGAAGCTAGAAGGAGAACTCCCTAATGTTTCTTGCCAGCACGAGCACTCCTCATGGTAGAATGAGCTCCAGAAAATGGCTGTCATCAGTGTCTGTGTCCCCAGGGTGAGTCCCACATGCCTCCTCCTCTCTGGGAGGCTCTCCAAGATCAGCATGTGTGTCTGACCCCAGGCCAGTTTAAAATGACTGCTTCTGCCCTGGGTCTTGGAGCATGTAAATTTTCTGTGTGCCCTCTAACAGTGGAGTCTTTATTTCCCACAGCCCTCTGGGTCTCCCGAAAGTAAGCCCCCTGGGTCTCATCTTCTCATTGCAGGACCCCCCGGGTTGGGGAGTACAAAGTGAGGCTTGGACCCCTTGCTCCTTGGGGAAAACCTCTGCAATTGTGATTATCCTCGTGTTTGTGGGTAGCCTACCTGTGGGTGTGGGTCTTGACTGTACCATGTCTCTGCCTCTCTTACTTGTCTCATTGTGGATCCTTCTTTATATCTTTAGTTGTGGAAGATCTTTTCTGCTAGTCTTTAGGTTGTTCTCATCATGATAGTTGCTCTGTAAAATAGTTGTAACTTTGTTGTGCCTATGGAAGGAGGTGAGCTCAGGGTTTTCCTACTCATCTTCTCCATTCCACTAGCCACCAATGTTATTCTTTAATGCTTTGAAGATAAATAATGTATTTAACCTTCAGATAAATTTGGTTTTTAAACTTCAGTAATTTACAAAGAGACAGCCTATAAATTAAGAGACTGACAAATTGATTTGGTTAAAATAGAAGAAAACCAGATATTTCCAACATTATCAGTTTGGTTCTCCTTAAAGTATGAATTCTGTATTTGGCATTTGCCTTTTTGACCACTGATAACTTTAAGTCTTCTGCCCATTTTAATTGATGATGTTACTTATTTCAAAATGACATGACATTTTTCGCACGAACTGACAACTTACATATGAAACTAAGTGAAGAAATGAAAATTTGGAAGTTTCACAATTTGAGCCACTGAGTATATTGACTACATTCTTTTCGATTTTAGAAAATGGAAGTGTCCAAGTTGGAGAATTGTTACCTTGCAGGATTTGTGGAAGAACATTCTTTCCAGTGGCATTAGTGAGTACCTTTTTTTTTGGAGTTTGGTAGATCTTTAATTGTTTAATAGTTCAGGAAAATGGAAAGAACCTTTGGAATAATTTAAAGAGATACTGGCTAGTATTCATTGCTCAGGAGTATCAGTTCCATCTTTTTTTTTTTTTTTTTTTTTGCTATACGCGGGCCTCTCACTGCCGTGGCCCCTCGCGCTGCGGAGCACAGGCTCCGGACGCACAGACCCAGCGGCCATGGCTCACTGGCCCAGCTGCTCCGCGGCACACGGGACCCTCCCGGACTGGGGCACGAACCCACATCCCCCCGCATCGGCAGGCGGACTCCCAACCACTGCGCCACCAGGGAAGCCCTCAGTTCCATCTTTGTCATTCTTCCAGAGTGCTCTCTTTCCTTCAGAGTTTGATTGGTCTTCAAAACTCCTCTCTGTTAAACTATTAAAGTGTTTTCTCCCTTTGTGGGACTATTAACAAAAATAAAACCAAAGTAAACTCTTAGAAATACTGTTAGAAATAATGTATTTAAAGAAGCAGAAGGCTATGATGTCTGGGATTTTCTTTAAACTTTAGGAAAAAGTGCTGGGGCTGGGATAGATGAAACAAGATTGCTAAAATGTTGTAATTGTTGAGGCAGGGATGAGTAAATGGAGCTAATTACACTTTTCTGTCAATTCTTATGTATGTTTGAAATATTCCAAAGGAAAAAATATTTTCGTTAAAAGTGCACCTAAAATATATTATGCATTCTTTAGATGCTTAGTATATACAAATAGAAGCACATTTAACTGATTTTAATATAAAATCTCTAGCTAAGTAGAGAATAAGAAAGTCAATATGCCTTACTTAACTTCAAATATAAATATGTATTTATTAATATTTTGATGTGGAATAAAGATTTTTCTTTGAGTATGGGTCTGCTGATTAGAGTTCTGCTACATTTTATTTTGCATCCTCTCATTGTTTCCAGTTTTTCTTTAAAGCAGTGAGGAATTAATGACCCAAAATGTCCACCTGACTGCAGACTCCTCTTAAATATTAACAGCTAGCTTTCTTAAACCTTTCTTGCCCACGCTTAATTCATCCATTTTTTTGTTATTAATTAGCTATTTTTCAAACCATTTTCAAAGCATTAAGCTGAGTTTTCACTGGGAAAATTATGCCTTTTTTTGGTCCTCATTTATGTATTTATTTAATATTTAATTAAATGATATAATCACGATAACAACTACAATTTGTATACATCAGTTTTGGGAACAGGCACTACGTACTTTTGACATATACAGCTCAATGTGAGAACAGACATTCTCTAGAAAGTCGCCCATTAGCTATCCTTTTCTTTTTTTAATATTTAAGAGATTTTATTCTAATAGTTACAGTTACTGTGTTTGTCAGAATGATATCCAAAAACAAGTATGTGAAACAGTTGTGTATTGAAAATATTAGAGGCTCCATAACATTGAATCAGCCAGTTCTGAGGTTCCTATTTTCCCAGATAAAGTTTAGCAGTTCTGACTTGTTCATTGTTTATCAAAATACAAAAGAAGAAAAGGGCATTTAGCATCCTCTATGTTATTAGTCAACATGTTTTATTTAGGGGAAGGAGAATTATTATTTATCCAGTAGGTTAATTTGAGGTCAGTTAAGAGAGCTTCCATTATAATGTCTTTAAAATGAATATATGAATGACTGAATGAGCTGGCAGCCATATTAAAACAGCAACAGCAACAACAAACCCCCATCCCCCCCACCCAAAAACTGTAGGAGTGGGACACTAGGTAGCACAAGAAAAATCCTTGGTAAAAAAAAGGTGGAAAATTTGAGTTCCAGAGAGGGGCAAGGGATGATAGTGGAGTAAGGACACAAACCTGACCACCTTGTCCTATATTCTGTGTTAACAAACTACTATTTCGTTAACTTGAGTAATCCCAACTATTATTATTATGTTAGCTTTTGTAATCCTAATGCTAATGTGTTTTCCATTTACATTCCTTTTTCTGGTATCTGTTTTCAAGTATTTAGTAATAAAGGTAACTTTTTTCCCACTTCAATAGCTTTGACTTGCTTACATTAGTTTCCTTATTGTTAGCAGTGTAAAAACCAGGAGACTATTAAATAACTAAAAAAAAATTTGGGAGAGTATTTATCAATACTTTCTTGTTGTGAGAAAGATAACTTGTAACATGCGTTGCATATATTTTTTTAACAATTTTAGCTAAAACATTTCTTATTTATGGATTATTATTTATTTCATCTTTCAGGTTTTTAAACTGGTCTCAAATGACAATTTAAAGTTTTATAGTCTTTTTGTAGAAAAGAAAATGACATGTTGTATTTCCTCATCTTGACAGAAAAAACATGGACCTATTTGCCAGAAAACTGCCACTAAAAAACGGAAGACGTTTGATTCAAGCAGACAAAGAGCTGAAGGAACTGATATTCCAACAGTAAAACCTCTTAAACCTAGGGTAATTATATGACCTTGTGAACAGTATGAACCTTGCTGCTATGTGTAATGAAAAAATTATAATAATCTATTATACTAAGATTGAAGAATAAGCAGAATTCTGTGTCATGTTCTCAGTTTAGAAGTGATCAGAAACTTGTTTATTTTGAATTTCGACAAAAGGGAGGCCAAAGTACTGTCCAACTATTACAGGGAGGTTTTTGTAGCATTGGAGAGCCAATTGCTTAGCTATAGGCTGGAAATACTGAGAAGTCCTCATACATTCATTGTGAGTCGTTAATTACTTCAGCTATAATTAGGTTTATGTCTCAGTATGTTACACTATTACCAGTAGTGTAATCCCTGTAGTATACAAAAGGAAAGCTATTAGTTACAAACATCTTAGCATAATAAATATTATCTTGACTGATTGATTTTTCAGCATTTATCATCTTATGCTTTCTGGGGAAAAGTTTTATACGTTGCTCAATTGTTCATATATGATCATTGTCAGCTTATTTTCTTCTTTGTAACTAAAAGCAATGAATCTCCTATGCTAATCTCTCCTTAATACCACCTTTCATGATATGTTATTTGCTAAGAATAAATCACATAAATGCTTTGTCCGACATAGTTTTAAAGAGTTATTTCAGTGTAATAGTCAAAATTTGAGTACCTGACTTAAATAGGTTTTTGAAACAAACTACTTTCAGTGGTAATAACTTTTCCCAGTGTTACAGGAAAACATTTCCCTATGGGGCAATTAATCTTACTAATAAAATCTTTTGATAACAGAAAAGTCAGTTCATCTTTGTTTTTCAGTTTATGAATATTTAAGGGAAGGATGGAGAAGCTTGAATAAGGTACATAAATTATTATTTAAAGTTTCTCTTGGTAACCTGCCAGATGTATGATTGTATTAGCTTTAATTAGCTTAGATAAATTAATTAAATCTTGGTATAGCATAGTGGGTTTGAAAGCTGGCTCAAGATTCAGACCGCCTGGATTTAACCCTGGCTCTGCTACTTTGTTGTGTTGGGTGAGTTCACACACAGAGGCCTTATTTGTATCTGTATCTGGTACATCAGAGAAGAGAACTGTTTTGTATAGCCTAGAAAGCTACCCTGGGCTGCTCTTTTCTCCCAGAAACTCTTGTAAATAGCTGTACCAGGAAAACCTAACTCATTCAATGATGGGTAATAAAAAACATTAGCTAAGCATTAATATAATAATATATATAATAATACTTTGAGAAGAAAAGGTAGATGAGAGCAGCAAAAATTAGTAATATTCACTGTGAAGCAGATGAATGTTGTGATCAGAAATCTCACTATAAAGTAAGAAACTCTAAAGAATCAGTCATCTCAAACATCTAAGTCTGCTTTTATTTAGTTAAGATTTTTGCATCTATATTCATGAGAAAAGTGGCCTGTGATTTTTCTTTTCATCAGTTTTGTTGCTGTCATAGGACTAGTTGGAAGGTTGTTCTCTTGTTTTCTGTTTTTGAAAGAGTTTTTAAAAGATTGGTGCTGTTTCTTCCTTAAATGTCTGCAAGTGTTCAACAGTAAAGGCATCTGGGCCAGGAGTTTTCTTTGTGGGTCTTTTAAATAATAGATTCATTAAAAATAAATAAATATAAGACTATTATAATTTTTCTGTTTCTGGTATCTGTTTTGTGGTGTTTGTCAAGGATATTATCCATTTCATCTTAAATGTCCCGTGTATTACCATAAAGTTTTTTTATAATATCTTCTTTTCTTTCTCATGTTTGTAAGAACTGTTTTCTATTCCTTGGTAATTTTTGTTTTCTCTTTTTTTCTAGATTAGTCTTGCCTTATAAGTGTTTTTAAAGAACAGTCTTTTGACTTTGTTGGCTCAACATAATATTCTTGATTTGAAAAACAAAGACATAATAGGAATAATCAGATATTTCAATATTATAACAAAATAAATTTCTTTGTAGCACACAAGCCAGCAGTATGTTTAATGGAAAGATACTTAGAGGTAGTTCCATTAAAGTCAGGAACAAGATTAAGCTCCAACCAATACAGTAAGTGCTAGTCAGTAGAGTTAAATAATAACAAGAAATTAGTTGCATAGGAATTGGAAAAGAGGGGGTAAAACTATCATTATTAGGTGATGATATACCTGGAAAACCCAAGAGATAAACTGAAAAATTACTACAAACAATAAGAGAAATCAGTGAAGTAATGAGATGTAATGTTAATATACAGAAATTATCAGGTTTCATACTTCAACAAACAACTCCTTGAAATATAAAAATGATTCAAAGACACTTATAAAAGAACAACACAAAATATAAAATATTTAGGAATAAACCTTATAATAATGAAGGTGCAAGACTTCCACAAAGACTACTTTAAAAAACCACTGAAAGACACAAACGAACACTTCTTCAAATGGAAATATATCTCATTCTTGGATAGGTAGACTTAGCAAAATAGAGTCCTTAAGTTCCTTAAGTTGTTTATGAATGTAATATTTAATTTTTCTGGTTAAAATGTAGTTTAAAAAAATAGACAAGCTGAATCTAAAGTTCATATGGAAAAATACACATATAAGAATAACCAGAAAAGATTGAAAGAAAAGCAGAATAAAGTAGGTTTACCTTAGTGGATATTAAAATATTATTATAAAATCTCAATATTTAAAACACGGGTACTGACACACATAGTCAGAACAGTACAACAGAGAATTCAGAAATAGACCCAAATGCCAAAGAGAATATGAGAAAGGTGTTCTCTCAATTCACTGGGGAGAAAAGTTAATAAAGGATGGTGAGATAACCACATAGCCATGTTAAAAAAACAGAAAATAGAGTCCATATGTCATAAATCAGGATAAATTCCAAATGAATAAACAATTTAAGAATGGTTCTAGGTAGAAACATGGAAAAAATTTATTTTACCTTGGTGTGAGGTTGGGCCTTGCTAACTGAATGCAAATCTGGAGACTATAAAAGGAAAAGTAAGTTAAACTACATTTAAAAATAATTCTGCATATCGGAAGACCCTTAAACAAGGTTAAAAGAGATGTATTGTGGGGGAGGGGTGGGGCTAGTCTCCTATAAAGAATTACTAGAAATTGTTAAAAAAAAAAAGGCCAATAACCCAATACATACGTTGACCAGGCTTATAAACAGTTCACAGAAAAGACAATACAAGTGATTCTTTATGATATGAAAAGATGTTCGCTCTCATTATAGGAAAAAAAGCAGTTAAAACCACAGAGAGAACTATTTTTCACCTCTCTAATCAGTTAAAAAACCAGAAGTTTAGTATCATACTATGTTGGAGAAACTATGGGAAAATAAGGAAATACACTCTTAGTGGTGGCTTAAGTGTTTGTAACACCTACAGGAGGCAATTTAGCAGTGTCTGTCACAATTAAAATTGTATTTTAAAAATTGCATATAATTTAGTTGCCTAAAGTTTCTTTTCAAAATTATAAATTTGGGAGGGAGATCATTTAAGGACTCCTGATGAGGGAACATTTAAAATAATATGGTGTTTTCTTGAGTTTTATTAAAAATTGTTTTGAAACTGTTTTTTGTTTGTTTTTTTAATTTGTTTGCAGCCCGAACCACCAAAGAAGCCATCTAATTGGAGGAGGAAGCATGAAGAGTTCATAGCCACCATAAGAGCAGCTAAAGGCCTTGGTCAGGCCCTTAAAGAGGGTGGCAAACTTCCTCCCCCTCCTCCACCTTCTTATGATCCTGGTATATGTCATATTGTTGACAGAAATTGTTCATGTGGGAAAGAAATATCAATAGTATTGATAGATTTCTTATAAATTTTAAGATATTAAACTTAACTTACAATAATTGAACCTAATGAAGCATTATCTTTAAAAGTTTTCCTACAAAATAATGGTGACAATCCAGGTATTTAGGCTTATAAAGACACATCAGTGTTGGACATAGAAATGCATTATCTTTTTATCTCAATACTTTATAAAGCATTTAATATCATTTAAAAATTATGGTAGTAACTATTAAATGTTAATATTCCAGGAAATTTTTTTTTTTCCCCGATACGCGGGCCTCTCACTGTTGTGGCCTCTCCCGTTGTGGAGCACAGGCTCTGGACACGCAGGCTCAGCAGCCATGGCTCACGGGCCCAGGCACTCCGTGGCATGTGGGATCTTCCCAGGCCGGGGCAGAAACCCGTGTCCCCTGCATAGGCAGGTGGACTCTCAACCACTGCGCCACCAGGGAAGCCCCTCCAGGAAATATTTTAATCATGCATAATGTCTATTGAAATGTAGTCATTCAGTAAGATTCAAATAATTATGTTGCCTGGTTCTTTGGTATCTTCTAATCTGGGAAGGGAAAAAAAATCATAATTTTGCTTCTAAAAATGTATTATTCTAGTGGGGTAACCACCATATAGATGGATATACCTAGATTATGCCCTAAATTCATGTATTTTTATATTTTCTTCATTGGGTGGGTAAAAGTTTCTTGTTTCTTGTTCCCAAAAGCAAGGCAAGATGCTGGCAACCACATATGAGATAATTGAGATGATGAAAGATTTAAAATAGCACCGTTGACATTTTGACAGTGGTTAATGGAGTAGCCTCAAGAGGTAGTTATTTTAATATAACAAGTTAGCTGCATTAAAATTGTGTTAGTATTCTAAGTTGGGATTAATTTCTTAGTAAAGAGAAAGTTAGGTATGATCTTTATAAGGAGGGGTTGATACACAATTTCTATAAAGGACCAATAGTTAATATCTTAGGTTATGCAGTCCATAAGGTCTCTGTTTCAACTCCTCAACTCTGCCACTGTTGCAAGAAATCAGCCACAGAAAATATGTAAATGAATGAATGTGGCAGTGTTCCAGAAACATGCACCGGGCAGGCTGGATTTGGCCCATGGGCCCTTGTTTGCCAACTCCTGTTTGAGTCTTAGTAATTAACTTTAATGCTATGAGTATTTCTGGAATGTTCCATTTGGGTTTGCATCTCTTCTATTTCTACCTTAATTTTCCCCATGAAGTTGAATTCTCTCTTTTAGAGGTATTTGTATATTGCATCTTATTCAACACAGTTATATTTCTCATGTTTATGTTAAGTCAGAGCTGGGGCGGGGGGCAGTTCTTCAGGATAATTTGGACTTCAGAAATTTTTTGATCTCTTACTCCTGACAGAACAACTTCTTTGTTATTAGAGATTTTAGACCTATTTCACTAGTTAGCAGGACAAATTTCTGAGATTCAGATGAGTGTAAATTCTAAAGGGCAAAAAACTCCATCTCAAAAAGTAAACCTATTGAAATAAATTGAAGATTTTTTTGACACTGCTAAGTCGTTATATTTATTTCTTCTCTGTATCTTATAGAGTTGAAATCTTTCACAGTGCTATAAAATTTGGTTCTTTCTGGGATAACTTTAAGATTTATTTTGTGAGAAGTTTTGTTTGTACTATATATTGCATTTGGGGAGAATATATAATCTGCAACATTTGCTGTTTCTTAAATTTGAATTAATTATGTTAGGAGATATATTTTTATTATTATTCCATCTGTTGGGATCTCTAAGAGAAAATAAAACTGTATAAAGTCTATTAAATTATTTCTTGACAGCTTTCCTCTAATTGAAATTAAAGATTTTAACAGATGAGCCCAAATTTAAAATTTTTATTTTATGTAAATTTTTATTTAATGTAATGTGTTATTAACTACTTAACCTAGTCTACCTTATGAAAATATATATTTGTGATGAAAACATATGGTAATATAGAAGCAAAAAATAATTAACATTTTTCCTTTACTTATTCATTTTTATGTAGGGACGATTTATCTTTTTTTCCCCCTCAAATTTGACTCTAAGCTGGGAGAAAATTGCAGTTTATCGTATACTAGCATACTTTTTTTCTTAAATGTCTTTACTAAGTTTAGATAAGTCAGGTTGGGTGGTTATAAGAAAATGAGAGTTTTTGCTTAGCAGTTGTTATTTATGTTATATGTCTTGAGTTACTAACTTATAACTCTTTATGTCCCATTTCAAGTATTATGTTACTAGTCTGTTTCTTTTTTCTGTTTTAGATTATATTCAGTGTCCATATTGCCAGAGGAGATTTAATGAAAATGCAGCTGATAGACATATAAATTTCTGTAAAGAGCAGGCAGCACGTATTAGTAATAAAGGCAAATTTTCTACCGATACCAAAGGAAAATCGACTTCTCGGACACAGGTAATCATTGTGGTCATTTCTACAAATAAATGAGAAAATGACTTTAAGTTCACAGTTTTGTGTTTATTCTTTATAGCACATTTAACTACAGTTTCTCACCTGCTAAAATTTATATATTACTGTTCAGGGATTTAGTAAGAAATTTGAATGGCTAGTTGAGAACAAAATTTGAAGTGGACTTGAGTTAGTAAAGACTTAAAAATATACAGATTTAAAGAGGTATTAGGAAAAAAGGGAGAAAATTAGTTTAAAATAGATGCAGCAGATTCAGAGGAAAGTAGAGGGGTTAGATGAATGAGAAAATTGCAATAAAAATCCACATTTGAAAATCATGTAAGTTGTGAATGTTTCCATGTTATATATGAGTAACACATTTGAGGAAATGAAAACATGGGGTTACATCCAGACTGCTACTTTTGAACTTTTAGACAAATGACATTAATGTATGTAAGCCTTCATTTCTTCATCTGTGAAGTGGTAATCTACATAACTATAGTGAGAAGCAAATGAAATGATGTATGTGAAAGCACTTAGAGAACCATAAACCATATAAGGATTTTGTTATATTAAATTTATTTTTACACTACTGTTGTTTTTCTTTAAGCATATTGTCACATAAAAACTTTGACAATATACTTTTAAGCAAATTTTATTTTTCACAAAGCTTTCATTTGTAAACTTTTTTTTAGTACTGTAAACTTAGCAAACAGTAAATAATCAAATCTATTTTTTTGTTACTTATGAATAAAATATTGGATTAAAAGACCACATTGCAATTGAGACCTCCTTGAGAGAATCCTCCTATTGAATTTTTGTTAATATTATTGGAAATGGAGCATATCATTATTACCATCATCATTGTGGGGAAAGAATAGCAAAGAAAACTCATTTAGAAGAATTTCCAAAACAGATGGAAAACAATGTATATCTTTTGAACAGTTAAGAACATCAATAGGATTTTGTTTTAAGAATAAAATAGTAGAGCAAAGGAAATACAATAGAATGTGTGCATTCCAACAGCTTGGTGCCAGATGATTTGTAAATGTAAAATCGAAGTAGTTTTTAAGTTCCCACCTTAAATTTTATCAGTTCTGATACCATGCCTAGTCATATATATTTATTTCAGTCTGACCCCATATTTTCTCATCTGTATTCATTCAAGAAGTTTTTGAGTACTCTCTTTGAACCAGACACTGTACCCAGTACTGGATCTACATTAGTAAACTAAATAGAGTACTTTTCCTAAACACGCTTAAATGCTTCCTTGTCATATTTAGCAGCTGTAATCTGGCCTGATTACAGCCCACTTTTTGACCCTGCTCTAATCAAAATAATGATACAAACACAGTGAAGATCAGGTTTTTATAGGTAAAAACAAGAAGTTCTACCATTCAGTTAAGCTGTCATAATCCTTCACGAGGAATTTTATCAAATTTAGGCATGGTTGTATTAAAGTAGACCCATGAAGACATAGGAAACCAAAAATATCATCTAATGTATGCTAAATTACATGTTTTGTTATTTTAAAAGAACAAATTATTTTGAAATAACTCATGCATAATTTAGATCCTGCAGTAGTCTTTCGTCAGATTAGGCTAGACTGAGTTACCTTATGAGTTTAAAGCAATACTGTAAGTATTTTATGATTTAAGAATTTTCCTAATCATATTCTGATAGGAAATCATATTCTGATTTCCAAATCAGTATTCTGATTGATTCTTACCCTACTTATTCTAAAGTAATGAAGTTTTAAGTCTGGAAAGATGATATGCAATTTTTAATAAATATTTTTCTGATTATTAAAAGGATTCCTATTCTTTATGGAAAATTTGAGAAATATATATATTTTAAAAGTTATCAACATAGTTAACATTTTAAATATCTCTAAGCTCTTATTTTTTACAACACTTTTATTCAGATTTCTTCTTACAATTTTCCCGTTATTTTTTTGGTAAATTATACACATAGAAAACAAAGCATAAAACATAAATACATACATAACCACAAGAAAGTTGAGAAATACAATATTGTTAGTCTTACAAAAGCCTCCACTAGTGTCTCACTCCCAGAATGTAATGTTCTCTCACTCCTAGCCCCCAACACCCATGAAGTAGTCACTATTTTGACTTTACATATAATCAATTTTTGCCTTTTTATATAGTCCCCAGACCACATTAATATTTTTATTTACTATAGCTTTATGAATTTTTTTTTAATTGAAGTATAGTGGGTTTACAATATTATATTAGTTTCAGGTATATAGCATAGTGATTCAGTATTTTTACAGATTATACTTCATTTAAATTTATTACATAATAATGGCTATATTTTCCTGTGCTGTACAATATATCCTTGTTGCTTATTTATTTTATACATAGTAGTTTGTATCGCTTAATCCCTTATGCCTATTTTGCCCCTCCCACCTTCTATCACTCCACTGGTAACCACTAGTTTGTTCTCTGTATGTGTGAGTCTGTTTTTTTGTTATACTCACTAGTTTGTTTTTTTTAGATTCCACATGTAAGTGATATCATACAGTATTTGTCTTTCTCTGACTTCACTTACTATGATATTCTCTAGGTCCATTTATGTTGCTGCAAGTGGCAATATTTAATTCCTTTTTAATGGATAGTAATATTTCATTGTGTATATATGTATATACCACATCTTCTTTATCCATTCATCTGTCAGTGGACATTTAGGTTGCTTCCATGTCTTGGCTATTGTAAATAGTGCTTCAGTGAACATTGGGGTGCATGTATCTTTTAGAATTAGTTTTCGTCTTTTCCAGATATATGCCCAGGAGTGGGATTGCAGGATCACATGGTAACTCTATTTTTAGTTTTTTAAGGAACCTCCATACTGTTCTCCATAGTGGCTATACCAATTTACATTCCCACCAACAGCGTAGGAGGTTTCCTTTTTCTCCACTCTCTCCAGCGTTTATTATTTGTAGACTTTTTGATGATAGCCATTCTGACTGGAGTGAGGTGATACCTCACTGTAGTTTTGGTTTGCATTTCTCTGATAATTAGCAGTGTTGAGCATTTTTTCATGTGTCTGTTGGCCATCTCTGTCTTCTTTGGAAAAATGTCTATTTAGGTCTTCTTCCCATTTTTCTTTTTTTTTTTTTTTTTTTTCCGGTACGTGGGCCTCTCACTGCTGTGGCCTCTCCCGTCGCGGAGCACAGGCTCTGGACGCGCAGACTCAGTGTCCATGGCTCACGGGCCTAGCCGCTCCATGGCATGTGGGATCTTCCCAGACCGGGGCACGAATCCGTGTCCCCTGCATCGGCAGGCGGGCTCTCAACCACTGCGCCACCAGGGAAGTGCTCTTCTGCCCATTTTTTAGTTGGGTTGTTTGTTTTCTTCATGTTGAGTTGTATGAGCTGTTTATAAATTTTGGATATTAATCCCTTATCAATCACATCATTTGCAAATGATTTTCTCCCACTCAGTAGGTAGTCTTTTTGTTTTGTCAGTGGTTTCCCTTGGCGATGCAAAAGCTCTTAGGTTTAATTAGGTCCCATTCACTTATTTTTTCATTTATTTCCTTTGCCTTAGTAGGCATATCTAAAAAAAATATTGCTATGCCTTACGTCAAAGAGTGTTCTGCCTGTTTTCTAGGAATTTTATGGTTTCTAGTCTTACATTTAGGTCCTTAATCCATTCTGAGTTTATCTTTGTATATGGTTTGAGGAAATGTTATAATCATTCTTTTATATGTAGCCATCCAGTTTTCTCAGCACCACTTAACTAAACAGACTGTCTTTTCTCCCTTGTATATTCTTTTTTTTTTTTTTTTTTTTTTTTTGCGGTACGCAGGCCTCTCACTGTTGTGGCCTCTCCCGTTGCGGAGCACAGGGTCCGGATGAGCAGGCTCAGTGGCCATGGCTCACGGGCCCAGCCGCTCTGCGGCATGTGGGATCTTCCCGGACCGGGGCACGAACCCGCGTCCCCCGCATTGGCAGGCGGACTCTCAACCACTGCGCCACCAGGGAAGCCCTCATTTTGTGTTCTTATTGGTCATTTGTGTTTTCTGTGAAGTATCTGGAAGGTTTTTCTGGTCCTTTTTTTTGGTTCTCTTATTGAATGAAAGCATGTGTTAAATATTCTCAGTCTTTTCTCAAATGTGTATTAACAATATTTTCTTCCCTTCTGTGTCTTGGCTTTTTTTTTAAGGATGGCTTTTGAAAAGCAAAAGCTTAAAACTTTGATAAAGTCTAATTTATAAATTATTTCTTTTATGACTTTTTTTTCTTCTTGGTTCTAAGGAATCTTTACCCTTACCAAGCTTGCAAAGATTTTTCTCCTTTATCTTCTAGAAATTTTATAGTTTTAGCTCTTACATTTAGATCTGTGGATTATTTCAAGCTAATATTTGTATGATGTGAAGTAAAGGGCAATTGTTCATTTTTTTCTATATGGATAATCTGTTGTTTCGGCACCATTTGTTGAAAAGACTTCTTTACCCAATGAATTTGCCTAAGCACCTTGTTTGATCATCAGTTGAATGTATATTTTTAGTTCTATTTCAGGACATACTGTTCTGTTCCATTCATCTGTATGTCTGTTCTTTTATCAATACCACACTATTGCCATACTAAATATTATACCATATAAGCCTTAAAATCATGTAGTCTAAATTCTTCAACTTGTTTTTTTCTTTTTAAAATTACTTTGGTTATTCTAGGTTGTTTACATTTTATATAAATTTTTTTGTTTTGCTAGTTTCTACCAAAAAAGTCTACTAGTGCTTGATTGAAATACATTAAATATATAAATCATTGGGGAAAATTAACATCTTAATATTGAATTGTCCAGTCCATGAATTTGTTATATTTCTTGCTTATTTAGGTGTTCTTTTTTTAATTGAATATAATTGATGTAGAACATTATATTAGTTTCAGGTGTACAACCTAATGACTCAATATTTGTGTATATTACAAAGTGATCACCACAATGTCTAGTTAACGTCCATCATCATACACGATTACCTAATTTTTTTTCTTACGATGAAAAACAAAATTTATTTCAAGAGTGTTTTCCTTATCTTGTTTGATCTTTACATTGTTTCTAATCTTGCACCCTACTATTTTGTTAAATTCACTTATTATAATAGCTTATTGTAGATATCATAGGGTTTTTCTATGTACATAATCATGTCATCTGTAAATAAGGACAGTTTTACTACCTTCTCGTCAATCTCTATGCCTTTTTCTCCCTGTAATAATTTATTACACTAGCTAGAATTTTCAGTCCAGTGTTGAGTAAAAGTTGTGAAAGAGAGTTGCTTTCTTCCTGTTCTTAGGTGAAAACCATTCAGTTTTTCACCATTGAGTACGATATTGCTGTGGATTTTTGTTAATGCCCTTTGTCAGGCTGAGAAAGTTCTCTTCTAATTGCTGAGAGTTCTTTTTTAAACTGAGAATGCATTTTGCATTCTGTCAAACGCTCTTTATCTATTGAAATACCATAGTTTTTCTGTTACTCTGTTAATGTGATGAATTGCACTTATTTATTTTCAGATGTTAAACCAACTTTGCATTCTATGAATAAATTCTATTTTGTTATGAATTATTGCTCTTTTTATAAATTATTGGATTTGATATGGTAAAATTTAGAATTATTGCCTCTATGCTTGTGAGAAATATTGGTGTGTAGTTCTCTTCGTTTGATGTTTTTAGCTGGTCTTGGTATCAGGGTAATGCTAGCCTCATATGGATTTGCAGTTATTTCCTCCTCCATTTCCTGAAAGAGTTTGTAAATTCTTTTTTTGTAGACTTTTACAGTAATGGTATTATTCCTATTGTGTATGTTTGCTAAAATTCACCAGTGAAGCCATCTAGGTATGGGTTTTTCTTTTTTTCAGAGCTTTTCATCCACATCATTTTCTTGGGTAGATACAAAGCTGTTCAGATTTTCATTTCTTCTTGGTGTCAGTTTGGGCAATTTGTATCTCTTAAGTAATTTGTGTAATTGGATTTATTGACCTAAGGTGTTAACTTCTTAACGTAGAAATATGTTGTGATATCCTCTTTTTCATTCCTAATACAGGTATTTTGTATTCTCTTTTTTTCCCTCTGGTTAGTTTTTTTCCCTTGATTATTCTGTTTAGAGATTTATTGATTTCATTGTATCTTTTCAGAGAAACAGCTTTTGGTTTTATTGCTCTAGCATTGCTTTAGCTACATCTCAAAAATCTGAATGTGTTTTTTTTTTTTCTTATTCAGTTCAAAATATTTTTAAATTTGTGACTTATTTTACTCAAAGTCTAGTCAAATATGAGTCATTTACTTCCAGATACAGTCATCCCTTGGTATCTTTGGAGGACTGGTTCCAGGAACCCCACCCCATGCTCCCTGCCCCACCAAGGATAAGTCCCTAATGTAAAATTGCATAGTGTTTGCATATAACCTACATCCTTCCCACATATTTTAATCAGATCATCGCTAGATTACCTGTAATATCTAATACAATGTAAATGCTATGTAAATAGTTGTAAATACAGTATAAATGATATGTAAATAGTTGTGTGCATGTGGCAAATTCAAGTTTTGCTTTTTGGAACTTTTTGGAATTTTTTTTGACCTGTGGTTAGTTGAATCTATGGATTCGGAACCTGTAAATGTGGAACCAGTGGATATAGAACCCGTGGATACAGAGGGCCAACTGTGTTTGGAGCTGTTCTAGATGTTTTGTTGTTGTTGTTTTAATTCTGTTCTGGTCTGAGAATGTACTTGGTAAGATTTTTATCTTATTGGGATTTGTTTAATTGCCTAGCATGTGGTCTCTTAATGAATGTTCTGTGGCATATGAAAAGCAGAGTGTATTCTGCAGTTGTTGGGTATAAAGTTTTATAAATGTCAGTCAGGTAAGGTGGCTGGTAGCTTCATTCAGATCTTCCATGTTCTTTTTATTCCATCAGTTACTAAGAAATGTGTTAAAATCTTTGTGAGCTTTTCTGTCTCATTAATTTTGCCAGTTTTTGCTTCAAGTATTTTGAATTTCTCTTATTAAACGTGTTTTACATTTACAAATGTAATATCTTCTGTATTTATTGATTCTTTTATCATATGGAGTGTCCCTTTTTGTCTTTAGTGACATTCCTTGTGTTGAAATTTGTTTCATCGATAACATAGCTGTTTCAGCTTAATTATCCTAATTTTCCTTCTATTCTTTAACTTAAATTTGTAGGTTTGCATCTTCTGTAGACAGCCTATAGTTTTCTTTAATCCATCTGACAACCTCAACCTGTTTGTTGAAGTGTTTTGGCATTTACACTTAATGTGATCATTGATATGTTTGTGTTTAGGTCTGCTATGTTGCTATTTTCTATTTTGTCTTTATTTTTGTTTTTATTCCTCTGTTACTTCTTCCTTGCCTCTCTTGTTTTAGTAGAAGACATTTTATTTTCTCTATTGGCTTTCTAGCCATAAGTCTCTGTATTTTTTAAAATTGTTACTCTAGGAATAACAAAATGCATCTTTAACTTAACCCTGTCTATTGATATGTTTATATACCTCTCACCAATCTTAGTGCTGTTGTTGTATATATGTAAAACTCTGTAGACATTATAAAGCCATCAATACTCTTGATGCGTATTGTTATAAGTGTTATACTTACTGCTTTAAAATCTGTCTTTTAAAGAAATTAGGAGAAAATAATATGTGAACATAAATTTATACGTATATAGGCACACACACTATATATATTTATGCATACATGTATATACTCTGCATTTTATATTTACTCACATATTATCATTTCCAGACCTCTTCATTTCTTCTTATAAATCTCTGTTGCTATATTTAGTCATTTTCCTTCAGCCCGAATAAGTTTCTTTAGCCTTCTAATAGTACAGATCTGCTGGCAATGAATTCTCTGTTTTTGGTTATCTGAAAAAATGCATATATTTTACATTCATTTCTCTGTTGAGATTCCCTATATTGTTCATTCACTGTTACCATATTTCCCTTTAATTCTTGTGTATATGTTCCTTTACTTTTTGAACATATTTTTAATAACTGTTTTGAAATTCTTAATTACAAAGTCTTACACACCTGTGCCCACTTGAAGTCAGTTTCTGTTGACTTTTTTTGCTGAATATGGGTCATACTTTCCTGTATTCATTTTCCTTTTCTTGTCTCCCCTTTCCCCTTCCCTTCCGCTTCCCTTCTCTTTCTCATTTCCTGAAATTAAACCCAGAGATACACAGTTTCCAGAAGGACTGCTTTTGGATGATTTCCAATCTCTTAAAATCCTTTTTTTAAATCTATAGGAGGATTATATCTGTATCTATAAGGAGGATTATAGATTATCTATAGGAGTATTATACAGCTGCTTCATTTCTCCACCATTGAATTTGTAATCTGTTATTTTATTTTTAATTTCTTCTTCTAATTTTCTATGTTACTTTCTATAGTTTCCAATTTCCTGTTGATATTTTCAAAGTTGTCTTTTATATCTTTGAATGTAGTAAGCATAATTGTTTTATGTTATGTGTCTGATAATTGTTACATCATGTGACCTTTATGGATATGTTCTTGCTTTCTTTTTTCATTTGTGGTTCCTTATATTATTATGTTTGTAATTATTATCGACCATTTTCTGCTGTTGCCCTTAAAATGTTATTCTCAAGGATTAATCTTGTGAAGTGCCTTTTTCAGAGAAAATTTGTACTTGTTTATTCCAGGTATCTACCAGTCTGGAGACACATTAAATTAAATTACTGGCTTTAGTTTGCTGTACCATCTAGTAATGCATAATCATAAAGCATGTGATGGCCAGACCCTGTTACAATCGCACGTGGTGTTGGCCTGGCAGTTCTTTTTCCTCTCATCTGACATTCAGTGCTTTTAAAATGATTTTTTATACTTTCCTGAGCATTTAAAATTTTTTAGTTGAAGGGTTGGTACAAATAGTACCTTTTACCATTTTATCAGAAATGAACATCCTCCACGTTCTGTAAGCTTTTTCCAGTTTCAATAAAAAGTCTTCGTAAATATAAATATGTTACTAACACAATTTATTAGATTTGTGATCTGTATAAAAACACATGAAATAATCACCTAACAAATACTTATATGGCGAATGAAATATGTATTGAGTATAACTATAAAATCAGAGTTTGTTCTTTTGATCATTAAAGTAATTTTATACAAAATGGTTGCTAGCTAGAGTCATCCTGAAAGCCTACCAGTAGAATTTCAGCTTGATGTTGTAGAATAGATAAAATACAGGTCAGTAAGGAAGGAGTCATATTATCTAGGTCAGGGGAACAGCAAGTTACTGAGAGACAGGTGAATATGTTTTAAACAAGAGGCATTCAGAGTGGTATGAGGATTCAGTAAGGAAACTAACGTGACTAGTTTTGGTTGAAAGTAATAGGAAATATTATAGGAGACAGATAAAGTTGGGCTAGGTTCTGGTCATCTCAGATCTAACCAAAAAATTGAGTAAAATAGTAGGAGGTCTCTACGGAGGGGAAAAACAAAGCACCTTTTGAAAGGAATATTCTGCCTTTTTCTGTTTGTAAGCCATTCATTAATAATAGTAATTCCTAATATGTGAATAAAAATTTCTAGTACCGGTATATAATGCTGCCAGGGCCCTTCCTGCCTAAAATTTGACCTCTCAATGTGTAATATGCTATACCAGTATCTTTTATTAATGCTAATCATTTTGCTCTGTTTTTGGTAATTAGCACAGTATGAGCGGGTCACCAATCCTGTTTCTTAATCCAATTTTATTGACCCTATTTTTAGTAGACATGCCTCTAATATTTTGACAAATCTTTGTTAGGTCTTTTTTTCCATATTGTTAGTTTTAAAATCTTGCCTAATGTCTTCATTAGCATTGGTATTTTAGTAGGAGAGACTGACACTAACCAGAAATACCCCTTAGGTTTTCAAAGAAACAGTATATTTATATGGCTCATCTCCAAAGTCTCCTAGTCATTTGTTCATTTGACAGACAGTTATCGAAGGTTTTCTAGTTACCAAGTGCTTAAGAAATTGCAGTTTCTGGCATTATACTGGCAAATGTCCATGTTATTTGTCTGTGTGTGTGTGTGTGTGTGTGTGTGTGTGTGTGTGTGTGTGAGAGAGAGAGAGAGAGAGAGAGAGAGAGACCATTTTACCAAGATTTGTTTTTGCAAAAGGTCAGATACTGAATTTTGAAGAGAGATAATATTTGAGTTCAAAATTTGTGCTTAGCAGTTTTCATTAGTAGCAAGCACATCTTAAATTTTATACTGATTATAGGTTATAAATGTGATTTGATTTTTGAAAATTAGGTTTAAAAACAATTTTTCTCATTAAGTCCAAAGCAATCTAAATAATGCATTGGGCTCAAGTACACATACATGCAAGTAATCACCTTATAGTTGGAGTATAGGGCTAGAACTAAGGTGGCGTGAGTCTTAATTCCTATTTTATTGTTAAGTTGGGGTGTAACCCTGGGCAAATTCACTTCTTTATCTTGGAGTGGGTGTTCAATAAGATTCTTTTAAATTCAGTAACAGAGCAAAATTTGGCTCAAGTAAGAGACAGTAAAATAAAATTAACGGTGATATCTCTAGAGAAGAGAGAAAAAATGAGAATAAACGAGATAAGCTAAAATACCCTATCTTTCTCAGCCCACATCCCATTCATCTAACATGGTCTGGTGAGGTTAATAAAGCCAGAATTAGCTCTTTCTCTCCACACTGGGGCAATAATCCATTAAGCAGCTATTGTAAAACTTGTTCAGACTGATAGGTATTCTTATGAATTTTTATCAGTAAGAAATATGACTGGATTATATATATGAAATATAAAACCATACCCAGGAACATGTAAGAATATTGACCTTTAAAGCTACACCACTGAGTGAGCATCATTGGGTGTTTCGAAGTTTTTCTGTTATTATGGTTGGCATTTAAAATCTTAACATTGAGGGCTTCCCTGGTGGCGCAGTAGTTGGGGGTCTGCCTGCTGATGCAGGGGTCACGGGATCGTGCCCCAGTCCGGGAAGATCCCACATGCCGCGGAGCGGCTGGGCCCGTGAGCCATGGCCGCTGAGCCTGCGCGTCTGGAGCCTGTGCTCCGTAACGGGAAAGGCCACAGCAGTGAGAGGCCCGCGTACCGCAAAAAAAAAAAAAAAAAAAAAAATCTTAACATTGAGGAAATTTTTTTTCCATTTCATCCATTTTGTTTTCTTTGAATGAGGAAAAGTTGCTCTTAGTTTATTTTAGCAGTACAACATCTGAGCCAAACTTTTAGTACTCCAGTTTTGAGAAGAAACATATTTTGGGAAACCTCTCTGTGAGGTGATATATTTTAACCTACACTTTCTAAATTTGGATAATTCAGGAACTAATAAAGAGATTGCTCATTTAAGGTAATGTATGCTTTTGAAATACTGGTTTACAATCCATAATCAAAGAGTGATGATGATCAAATATTTTATTTTCATTATTTTAGTATAAGCCTCCTGCACTTAAAAAGTCCAGTTCTCCTGGAGCCACCTCATCAGGATCTTCACGATTACCACAGCCAAGTGGCACTAGCAAAACTGTTGTAGGTAATGAGATCCATAAAATAACTTGATTTTTTTTTTCTTTTAACAGTGTTGGTACAAAAGGAAATGAATATAGTATTCTGTTCTGGATTATTCAAAATAGATTTATAATTAGGATGAGATGTGGAGGATAAGTAATTATTTTGGTTTAGAAATAAAGTAACTTTCAGTAGCTTCCACTTTAGGTATTTTATAGTCCTTTTTTTTTTTTTTTTTTAGCTATATGTCTACCCTCAGTGTTGTAGTGATATATCATCTCTTGAGAATAGTCAACCAAGTTCTTCTCTTGATTCTTTGACCACAGTATTTTTCCCCTCATTTCTACCTATCCCTCTCTGAACTTGACAGTTATCCTTAGTAGACAAATATTTAATGATTTGAAGGAAATATTGATTACTGAAGTGTATCTTTATTTGTATATAAATTGTAAGAAAGAAATACAGAAATTATAAATGAAGGATGTGTATGTTGTTCCCTGGAAATTTTATTTAATTTTTTTTTCTTATTTGATGACTCATTTTGTTATTTTGCCACAAAGATTTATTGCCACTAAAGCACTGTTTTCCTTGTCAGATGCTCTGTTTTATGTGATTTTTGTTTTTCAGACTGTCGTTAAAACTAATACCTTTTTTATTATAAGGTGTTCCTTCAGGTAAAGTGTCTTCAGTTAGCAGCTCTTTGGGAAGCAAACTTCAGACCTTGTCTCCCTCCCATAAAGGGATAGCAGTCCCTCATGTAGGGTAAGTCTACATTGAATTTAATTTATTAGTGATACATACATACATATATATACACACACGATACTAAGGTTTTATTTTGTTTAGGTAATTGGCTTTTTCATTATTCTTAATTTCTAAGTTTGTCTTTTAACATATTGCTCATCAGGAGCTCACACACTGCTATTGAGAATCTAAATTAGTATAACCAATTAGGAAGAAAATCTGGTGGCATTTATCAAGAGTCTTAAAAACATTCATATCTTCTATTGAATAATTTTATTTCTGGGAATCTAGTCTAAGGAAATCACTTAAAATATGATAGATTTTTATAATCATTATTTTTTAAGCACGTATCAGGCACTGTGCTAGACATTTTACATTATTTTTATTAAAACTACCCACTGCCATAGGATGAGAGGATCAGAGAAGCAGAGTAATTTGCTCAAAGCTACACAGCTGTTAAGAGTTGGAAGCAGGATACAAATTGGAGTCTCTTTGGCAGTAAACACTGGTCTCTTTTCATGTTTTTTCTATAAAGTAAAAAAAAAAAAAATCACCCAAATGTCTAGCTTTGTTTGAATAGCAAATTGTGAAAAGCTACAAAAGAATATTATACAATCATAAAATATATATAAATTTTAAAAAGATGATCCTGCTATTATAAGAGAAGTATGTGGGATACAAATTCCATGTATACTTTGATAGAAGCTATAAAAATTTAATAATTTTAAAATACTTTTTGTCTTTCTGTGGTTTTATATACATGGCTTTTAATAAAGTAGCATAATTAAGCTTTCAACAATTATTTTAATCTGGGAAAATTTGTTGATAACACTAGAATTTTTAATAGAAGTCTTTCTATTCCAACAGAAACTCATTTTCCATTTTGATAAACTAGAAAATTAAGAAATTGCCATATGATTATCTTTGGCAATGCAGCCTTATTCTTTATCTTTACACATACTGATAAAGTTGATTTAGGAAACATAGCGTACATTATTTTCAGATCTAGGTTCTCACTTTGGTTTTTATGTAGGAAATATATATGATTGTATCTATCCATAGAGACTAACTGCCTTTTGTTTCCTAATTTGGACTACATAGAAAGTGTAAGACCTAAAAAGAGTTTAATGTAATTATTGTAGAAAAAGAACGAGATCTGATTAGTTAAATGTCTTTCCTCTTTGTTGTGCTTCCAAAAAGAAGAGACAGGCTATCCTTAAGAAAGAGACAGGTTATCAGTAGGACAGGTGGTTGAAAAGTAAAAAGCTCATCTTCCAGTGCTAAAAAAAACTAATCGATTTTTGTTTGTTTGTTTGTTTTGCTTCTCTGCTGAGTTGACCCACTAGATATTTAACTGAAGTATAGACATAGCAATATCTTTTAACTTTACAAACAGTAGTTTCATTTAGTTGATTATGAATTAAAGGCTGGTAGTTTTTTAGTACCTTTCCTTTCATACTGGTAATTTTATCAGTTGACACTATTAAGTTGTACTGACACCGTTTTTAAAAGAGGACATGTGAAGCTGGCTGGTAAGATGAAAAGGGTTACTGACTTTGGATTAGAAAGCTAGGCTTCTAGATCCTACTTTGCCCCTAAATACCTATATGACTTTGTGCATATCTCTTTTCTCTGTCTTGCTCTGACAACTTTCTGTGACTGCTTACACCTTACACCTAGATGATCTAAGAAAATCTGACCAACATTTATTTATCTTTAGGAGAAAATTTTTTACTAACTAGCAAAGGCTTTAGGCACAAGAATTTTATAAGTTATGTGCTGCTACAGTGCTATAAAGATTTAAAATTTTTGGTGGTCCCATATTATATTAAACTGTCAAACATAACTGTTTAAATCCCAATTTTATATATGATCCTTATGTGTTAAAGGCGTTGTTTCCAACTACTGGAAGGAGAGTGGTGATGTGTACTTCTGATCAATATATTACTGTATTAACTGGAACATTACTGTATTACTATATTGACTAGAATCCTTCATGACTATTTAGTGGCACAGCTGGTTATGTTTTTTAGATTATTGAGGTAATGATTTGTCTCTTGCCCTTACTGGATTATAAGCTCTGTGATAGCAAAGCCCTGTGTCTGCTTTGCTTACAGATATAACTACAAAATGTAAATAGTATAATGCTTGGCATATAGGCACACAAATTTTTGGTGAATATATGAAAAAAATAGTGAATCAATAAATTCCTCATTTGTCAATTTTTTGACCCATCACAGAATCATGGTCTGGTAGTGGTAAGAAAATTACTAGAGGTTTATATGATAATAATCATTTTTATTGACACAGATAATTCAGGATTGAGTAAAGATAGAATTAAGACATCTGACTAGCTGTGATGTTCAAGCAGTTGAGCACCCTTCTGAGATTAGTAAAATGAGTCGTTTTAGTGGCTTGATTATTTAGAGCCTGGTATATATAATCTTTATTGTGGTCAGCTTTAATCATACATATCAGTGGTCTGTAATGTTTAGCATATATTGGAGTCATACCACAGAAAAATTTATCTTTTTACTTGGAAAAATTCTCATATGTTTGATAATTCTAGACAACCTGTGGGTTGACTGATTTAAACAGAATTTTTATTTAAGCAAAACATACCCCTGATAGAAAATTTTTTTCTTAGCTAAAAGATGATTTTCTTTACTCCTAGAGATTTTAGACGTATGATGAAACACAGAGCTTTTAAATAAATATTGCCATGCTTGAATTGTATCAGAGAGTTTACATAGTCATGTCTTGAGAATTGTTTTTTCTTAATGGTTAATTACTAGCTTAAATGAATACTTCAGCTGATAATTTTCAATAGCTAAAGTGTCAAATTTCAAAGATTTACTTCTGTTCAGTTACTCTGAAAAACAGGAGTTTACTTTGAGATATAATGTAATAGATGTGGTAAAACTAGAGAAACAGAATGCATGTAAGGAGCACTTTTTAATAAAAAAAAAAAAGAAATTAGTTTCTCATACTTTATATTAACAAAAGTGAGAAATAAATGTCTAGGTTTTTTTTTCTTTTTTTTGTGGTACGCGGGCCTCTCACTGTTGCGGCCTCTCCCGTTGCGGAGCACAGGCTCCGGATGCGCAGGCTCAGCGGCCATGGCTCACGGGCCCAGCCGCTCCGCGGCATGTGGGATCTTCCCAGACCGGGGCACGAACCGGTGTCCCCTGCATCGGCAGGCGGACTCTCAACCACTGTGCCACCAGGGAAGCCCAAATGTCTAGTTTTTAAGTATATTTTTGTATGAGTGGAAGCAGGCTTTTCTTATAAGCCAATCTTTTGATGTGTGTGGTTTGTGTGGACCATTATTTAGATTTTTCTGAATTTCTCTGTCTTTTAATATTGATATAGAAATGCCACAACCTAGAATTTCAGAGTTTGGCTTCTTTTGTGGATAACAATGATTTAGGCTGTTGGACTAGGGAAGCTCACTTTGCCGTGGAATTGAGATACTACATTATCTATATAGGATTGATGAGTTTAGGATTAAAATTAATTTGTCATTAATTTTATGACAGATTTCAAAACTTTGAGTGCCTCAAATTATCAGAGCTATAGATGTCTACAAAGATACAAAATACCACTTGATAAATTTTTTCCCCAAATTATTTCAGACATCATTTTTTTTATTTTATCTATTCTGCTTTGTTACAGTCGTACAGGACTGAGTGGCTTATTTTCTAAGGGTTCATTCTAATGGTATCAACAATAAACAAGGACCTTCCCTAGGTTAAAGTTTGTCTCAAATTAGAAATAGATTGATACTGTTGCCAAATATTTTTTAAAATGCTCATTCAGCTATGAATATTTGGAAAGCCTGCCAAAGTATTGTTCCTTTCTAGATATACTAATGATATCATAGCAGTTACATGCAACTAGAGATAGTCCTTTTAAAAAGTCTAGGTCAAAATTGAAGAGTTTATCATCTATAGAAATGTATTAGCTTGACAAAAAGTTAAGTGTTTTTGTCTAGGAATACAGGATAATCTAGTGATATTTATCATAACTATAGTAAAATTTTAAAGATCATCATTGAAATCTGCCTTTCATTTAGATTTTCAAAATCTTAAAATACTGGCATGCTCTCATGTATGGAATTTTGATATTTTAGAGCAGGTGATCTTTTTGTACTTTTTCTTTTTTTTTTTTTTTTTCCAGTACGCGGGCCTCTCACTGTTGTGGCCTCTCCCGTTGCGGAGCACAGGCTCCAGACGCGCAGGCTCAGCGGCCATGGCTCACGGGCCTAGCGGCCCCGCGGCATGTGGGATCTTCCCAGACCAGGGCACAAACCCGTGTCCCCTGCATCGGCAGGCGGACTCTCAACCACTGCGCCACCAGGGAAGCCCCCAACAATTGTTTTTATTGGAACATTGCCACACCCAATTGTTTATATATTGTCGGTGGCTGCATTCATGCTACAGTGACAAAGTTGAGTGTGACAGAGATGGTGTGGCTTACAAAGCCTAAAATACTTACTGTCTGGCTTTTTACAGGAAAAGTTTGCCACTCCCTTTTTTTCTGAATGAGCGAGTTATCATAGGAATTAGATATTTATAATTTGAAGGTATGGGTTTTAAGGATTCTTCATTTATTCCCAAGGATGGAACTGTTTTTAAGTCATGTGGAATATCTAGGAAGTTAGGCCAAAGATTAGTGTTCCCGTGAACCAAAGGGTTTTTTTAAAAAAACCTTTTATTAATCCATTCAAACACATTACTGTGGTTGAATTGAAAGAACAATAAGGGATTAAAAATACACTTTCATGTTGATTCTGACCAAATCTAGGTGCCAATTTCAGGACATATCCTTGAATTTCGTATGGGATTCTACGTTATGTGTAGAATTGCTTATTCTGCACCAGATTTACCCTGTGTAGATGTGCTTGCTTGGCTTCAAAATACCTTCCTTTTTTTTCCTTAGCAGTAGCAAGACTTCTTTTACTGCCGAATGGATTTGTTTATTCCTGCCTTAATTTCTTTCAGACCTTGGGTGTATCACTGTCATTACTGAATTGGACCCTTTAAAAGAAAAATAGCATAGAGGCACTCTAAAAACATTGATATTGATAGTCCATAATTATTACTATCAAATTGAAATTTCTCAAACTTTGTAAATAATGTAAAAATACATTATAAAGTAGATTTCTCATTGTACTTTTTCAAAATTTATTAACAAAGTAACCCCCAATGTAGATAGATGTATAAATTCAATATTAAAATCAACAAAGGTGATTTTTTTTTTCATAACTTGAAACATCTAAGGCCCCTGAGGGCAGGCCAAACATGTAATAGAGAACTCCTGGTTCCTTTACTTGTTTTATTCACTTCCTTAAGTCAGTTACTGATGGTGTGCAAGACCAAGAAAGACATAGAGAAGGAAGGAACTTTGACCAAAGAGCAATCAGTTGGGTTTAAAACTTTAAATTGCTTTTGAAAATATGTCACTACTTTTGCAAAGATTTCAGTTTCTTTTCAAATATCCCTTTATCTTGTTCCTGCTTTGACTTATCTTTAGTGCTACTGAAGGTATAGGGACAGAAAAGAAGGGGTTTAATAGAAAAGGAGACGTGAGCAAAGAAGTGTTCTTGTTCACTGAAGTAAATATGAAGATGGTATATGGTCTGGATCCGAGTCAGTTTAGGGAACCGTTTAAGTATTTGAAAGGTCTTCTTTCATAAACTGATAATTTTACCTTTTAAATTTTTTATTGAAGTATAGTTGATGTACAGTATTATATGTTTCAGGTGTGCAACATAGTGATTCACAGTTTTTAAGGTTATAATCCATTTATAGTTCTTATAAAATATTGGCTGTATTCCTTGTGTTGTTCAGTATATCCTTGTAGCCTGTTTATTTTATACATGGTAGTTGGAACCTCTTAATCTCTTGCCCCAAACTCTCCCTCCCTCCTTCCATCTCCGCACTGGTAACCACTAGCTTTTTCTCTATATCTGTGAGTCTGTTTCTTTTATGTTATATTCACTATTTTATTTTATTTTTTAGATTCCACATATAAGTGATACCATACAGTATTTGTCTTTCTCTGACTTATGTTCACTTAGCATAATAATACCCTCCAAGTCCATCCATATTGTTGCAAATGGCAAAATTTCATTTCTTTTTTAAGGCTGTATAGTATTCCGGTGTGTGTGTGTGTGTGTGTGTGTGTGTGTGTGTGTGTGTGTGTGTGTGTGTGTATGTGTGTGTATGTGTATGTATTCATTGTGTGTGTGTGTATATATGTACATATATATGTATATATCACATCTTCTTTATCCATTCATCTGTTGATGGGCACTTAGGTTGCTTCCATATCTTGGCAATTGTAAGTAATGGCACTATGAACATTGGGTGCATGTATCCTTTTGAATTAGTGTTTTTTTTTGGATCTGTACCCAGGAGTGGAATTACTGGGCCATATGGTAGTTCTATTTTTAGTTTTTTGAGAAACCTCCTTACCGTTTTCCACAATAGCTGCACCAGTTTACATTTTCACCAGTAGTGTACAAGGGCTCCCTTTTCTCCACATCCTCACCAACGTTTGTTGTTTGCGGTCGTTTTGATGGTAGCCTTTCTGACAGGTGTAAGTTTTGATAGCTCATTGTGGTTTTGATTTGCATTTCTCTGATGATTAACAATGATGAGCATCTTTTCATGTGCCTGTTGGCCATCTGTAGGTGTCTTTGGAAAAACGTCTATTCAGGTCTTTTGTTCGTTTTTTTTAATGTTGAGTTGTATGAGCTGTTTATATTTTGGATATTAACCCCTTAAGGGTCGTATTACTTGCAAATATTTTCTGCCATTCAGTTGGTTGTCTTTTTGTTTTGTTAATGGTTTCTTTTGCTGTGCAAAAGCCTTTAAGTTTAATTAGGTCCCAGGATAATTTTAAAATGTATTTAATTAGCCCAACATTGACTGTTATTTCCCGGCATTTAAAATATATATGTAAGCAAAATTTATATGTAAAAACACTTAAATATATAAATTCATTTATATAAAATTATATTTATTAAAAATTATAGAAAATACTTTATGTATAAATTTATGTATTATATAATCTTGATTACATTATGAAATTTTTAAATTTTATTTTTGTACAGTTAGACCTTGATAATAACAGCATAACAGTAGCAGATTTTACTGGAACATAAGTTCAAGTGATTTGAGCTTAATACAACATATGCTAACATTTAGCCTAAGTAACATTTGAACACACACATACATATACATAGGTAGATATTTCAATTGAGTTGAATTTCATAACACAGGTATGTGGTACAGTAAAATCATCATTGGAACTGCCTTTTAATTATGTTTTTAAAATCTGAAAAATACTAGCAGTTTTTTCATATATGGAAAATATGTAATATTCCCACTAGATAATTACCTTTAGATTTTACTCATCTCCTTTGTTTTATCGTACATAAGATTTTAATAGTTCTTATCATGTTAGAGGAATTCATTTTTAAAATGTTTCTAAAATTTTAATTGCAATAACTTTTTTCTGAGGAAGAAAGTAAGATTTTTTATTTCTTTTTCCAAATCCACAGATGGCTTTTGTGAGATAAACACTGTTTGGAACAATAATGTTTTGATTGTTATTAAGTAATTTAAAGAGAAATCTGATTTCTTAAGTAAAATTCGAAATAGGTGAATTTTCCAGTAATTTCTCACAAATAAAGCCCATAAAATTAATATTCTGAGACAAGAGTCTCAGAATTAATGTTCTGAGACTAATGTCTCAGAAATTTCAGAAATTTTGATATATATACATATATTTAATGGAGGCATCTAAAAAATCCTTTAAAATGTTTGGGAGTATGATGTAAACACCTAATTTAAGTATCACCACCAGCAAAATATTAATATCACCTTTTACATCAAAATGCCTTCTATGTATAGGATACTGAAGGAACAGAAAGTGGATAAAATGTGTCCTTCCTTAGAGACCCTTATCTAGACGAATGAACAAATTATTTTTAGACACTAAACTCCTTAGTAAGAACAAAGCATCAGGTCTGTCTTATTTGCCACAATATCCCCAGAATTTAGCACAGTGCCTGATACATAGTAGGTGCTCAGGGTTTAAATGAGTTAAAAAAAAAAAAAATCCCTTTAAAAAAACTATACTTTTTTTTTTTTTTTTTGCGGTATGCGGGCCTCTAACTGTTGTGGCCTCTCCCGTTGCGGAGCACAGGCTCCGGACGCGCAGGCCCAGTGGCCATGGCTCACGGGCCCAGCCGCTCCGCGGCATGTGGGATCTTCCTGGACCGGGGCACGAACCCGTGTGCCCTGCATCAGCAGGCGGACTCTCAACCACTGCGCCACCAGGGAAGCCCGATACTTTTTAAGTTATCAAGCAGTGATGTGTCATTCAGTAGTCATTTAAGATAGTTCTAGTTTCCTAATTTAATTTTCCCTGCTCCCTACTATGAATGGATATTGGTTGGTGATAATATAATTTGGTTGATGTAAAACAATGAGTTCTTTGCAAGCCTGTAGTTTTTCTGTTATTCACTAGCTGGAAATCCTTTATACTTCTGGTTAAAAAAAAATTAGTAAGCTTCAGATGGCATGACCACTTAACATTTTTACATGTGATTTTTAGAATTGCCATCCACATTTTCATAGGATCATGTTTTACATTTCTCTGGATAAATTTTAGAAATAGTCATTCTTTGTTAGAAAGTCAGATAGGGATAAAGATAAAAATACATTATTTGATTCATTATTTTATATTTGGAATTTTTAAAGGTAGGGGAAATCATAAAATAATAAAGAAGAAAACAGAGAAAGGTTCTGTGATTCAAGGAAGGGGAAAATTAGATTATTTGTGAGCTCCACAAGAACAAACGTCAAATCTGTCTTTATTTACCAGACTAACAACTTTCAGTTCATCTCTGGCTTCACAAATTTTCTTTGAAACAAATCCTTCTAAAGTTTTTTTTTTTTATTGATTCCATTGCCCTGCTGTGTGTAAGTGTGGGATTTGTTAGGATATTTATCAAAACTGGCAGGGTGGCCTGCATAGTCAGCATATTCTTATCTAATAATGGACATTGTATGAACTATCTGAGGATTCTTTTTTGACGTTAGTCCTTACCCTGGCAGATAATTAAGAGCTTGGGGGTTGGATTTCTGATGAACCAGAATAATGTCTTAAAAAATTTTTTTTTAATATAAAGAAACAAACAGTAGCATTCTCCTTATGGGTACACCTTTATATATTTTAATAGTAAGATGGACAAGTTAGGCCCTCCACTTCGAACTGGAAGAAATGTGCAAAGGTTGCATGACAGTGATACAAAATCAGACAGTGCCATCAAAAGACATGAGTTATTACCCATTTACAAGTAAGTATTTGTAACTCAGTTTGATTAATCTTTTTCAGATATTTCCTTAAAGGCTTTATATAACGGAACACTGTAAATTTGTACATTCCTATACTTAATTTTTTTTTATTTTAATCATTTTTAAGCCAAGAAGTATTAAATACTCTTCTAGGATTTATCACACTTTGATTTTTGATGAACATTTCTATTGTCCTAAATCTGTTTTTAGAGCTTTCATTTTATTCCATTAAATTTTAATTTTTAGAGGGTCGAAATAGGAGTCACCTTCAATAATTGTTATTCTTATGAAGCTCTTTTTTAGGAGTAACATTTTTTAAAGAAGAATACGGGGAATATTACATCATATATAACACTGTTGGATTATCTTTTAGTTAAGCAGACGATAAATTATTATAAAAAAGCTGGAGAAAAAAGAAATCTTAGAAAGCATTCAATCCAGGATCCTCAGTCTTTTTGTTAGATGGTTACAAATTCCACATAAAACAGGGCAAAGGTTATGACACTGCCAAGCACACTCCCCTCTGTGTACTGGCCGAGCAGACTGAGTGAGGCGAGAGTGGCAGCGGCAGTCTTGGAGCTCTCCTGCACAGGCCTTCAAGGTTTACTAGTTTGGGCCCCCAATCAAGTCTAGCCCTCTCATCTTAAAATGATGAACTTAGGGTCTCATAAGTTAAACTACTTATTAACATTGAAAAATATGTTGTTAAATAGAGTTTACTTAGTTAAATTTTAAACCAAGGCCCGCTACATTCTCTTAACACTAGATTATAATAAATTTAACTAGATATACAATAAAACAAAGATGGGAAAAGTCTTTGATGCGTTAGCAGCCGTCATGTGTTATTTTTAAGTAGTTAGTGATAAATCCTAGAAGGAAAAATTTGTGCCCTGAGCCTTTTTCTTTGTACTCTAGCTCTCTGTACCCTCTGAAGCAGATCTCAAAGAAACAGTGATTAGCAGTGAGGTAGATTAAGTGCAGTTCCAAAATTAAACGCTCTTTGTTATTGCTTGAACTACAGCAGGCAGACTATAGATACATAGTATGGGTAGCACTTTTCAGACTCTGGCCAGGAAGAAAAATGTGTTGACCATGTGAGACTGGGGCAACGTGTTTTAAGTACTGCTCAAAATGGTTCTAGTTCTCCAGTCTCTTAAGAATGGTTCTCAACATTCCGATTCTACTTCATAGATGTTACTAAAAGTACACGATTGGCATTGAATAATGGAAGCTGTAGTTGATAACCTTATATTTTTCCTTAATTTTTAAAATGTTCTAATTATTTGAATAACTGTTGATAATGAAGTTGTGTGTGTATATGCATGGGTTTGTTTGCATTATCTATATATCTCATACACATATTATATGAAGGTGATAGGATTTCTAACAAGACTTTATTCTAGAGCCCCCCCCAAAAAAGAAATGTGTCCTTCCTGATTCTCTTATAACTCTTATTACTTGGAGGAATTGCCATCCTTTGGCAATGAATTTTCAGAGATTGAGTTCCTAAAAAGGCATGTGATAGTTCTACAACATCCCTAGAGAGGCTGTATAAAAGTAGAGTAGAATACACCTCATGGATGGGCTTGCATATTGAATATAAGATTTGTAATAAGACCCACCTAAATTCAAGTTCAAACACTCTGTCCATGTAATAGCTTTGCACTTCACTTAATCTCTGAATATGAGTTTCTTCAACTTTAAAATGGGAATAATATCTTCTGAGATTTTTGTGAAGATTAAAGAAGCAAAGTATGCATAGTACCTGGTATCATATTTGGCATGTAATGGGCATTTGAAAAATAGTAGATGTTGTTATTTCCTGCATGTATTTTGGAGATAGCCCTTTAAAATTTTGGGAGACTCTCTCCAACTTTGCTGTATAAGTAGAAAAGGAAGAATTTCAGCCAGTTTGAGAACTTCCAATATAAAGGCATTTTTTAAAGTATCCTACTTGATCATATAACACAACATTGCTTATCTCTGAAATGAAAAGATTTGACTAAATTTCTAAAGAGTGGGAGGGAATTAACACTGTATTGAACATCTTACCCCTGGTTCTGCAACATACTGACTGTGTCTGTCACCTTGGGTAAATTACTCTTTGCCTCAGTTGCCTCCTTTGTAAAATGGAATTATTAATCCTTCCTACTTCATAGGATTATTTTGAAGATTAAGTGAGTTTTACATGAAGGCAATTAGAAAAGTAGCTATACCAAACGTAGTAAGCACTGTTATATAAATGTTAATTTGTAGTAGCAATAGCCATAGTAGTAATAGTAGTATTACCACCATCAACTATGCCAAATGTTTATAAAAATTACAATTTATATATCTAACTTTCTGTAAGATAAGCAATGATGGTCATATTTTATAAATGAGGGAACTTGGACTCAGAGAGATTGCCACTACCACAGAGTTGTTCAGAAACAGTTGGAATTTGAATCCAGATTCATCTGAATTCCAAAGCCTATACTTTTACCATTATTACCTCATATAGTTTACAAGCTTTCTTTGATTCTGACAGTTTCAGAAAGGGAATTCAGTTATGATCCAACCACAACTTCTTCTTTACTGGTAACAGGTAGCCCAGGCTGTATAGTTGGTGAAATTAAATCTTTATATTAACCCACTTATTTTAGTTGCTCTTTCCAACAACAGACTTTCGTAAATAGAATATTATCCTTTTAAAATGGTTAGCTGATTTTTTTAACCACACCTCATACGCTTTTAACATTATTATTTAACAGTTATTCATAGGCACTTAACGAAACACATCTCTATTTTGAGGGAACTGTAGATTTCAACTTTAAAAAATTTGAAACCTTTTAGAATGATTAACTTATAAATTTCATCTAAAGAATATATACATATGTCAAATGATTTTATGTACCATCAAGATAATGTTAGTAAATGCAGAATGCTTTGGTTTATCCTTAGTATTAAGGATTTCAGTTTTGAAATAATCATTTGGATTTTAATCTTTTGAATTTACCTCTCTACAGCTTCTAATTATTATTATTTTTTATTGGCGTATAATTGCTTTACAATGTTGTGTTAGTTTCTGTGGTACAATGAAGTGAATCAGCTATATGTATACCTATATCCCCTCCCTCTTGGACCTCCCTCCTACCACCCCCTCCAGCCTCCCCCATCTAGGTCATCACAGAGCACTGAGCTGAACTCCCTGTGCAGCAGGTTCCCACTAGCTCTCTGTTTTACACATGGTAGTATATTTATGTCAAACCTAATTTCCCAATTCGTCCCACCCTCCCCTGCCCCCTGTGTCCACATGTCCGTTCTCTACGTCTGCGTCTCCATTCCTGCCCTACGTATAAGTTCATCTGTACCATTTTTCTGGATTCCACATATATGTGTTAATGTACAGTATTTCTCTTTCTGGCTTACTTCACTCTGTATGACAGACTCTAGGCCCATCCACATCCTTCACATGACCCAATTACATTCCTTTTTATGGCTGAGTAATATTCCATTGTATATATGTACCTAATTATTTTTCTAATCATGTAAATAAGCAATTTGAGAAATAAATGCTTACTATTCAGTAGGTTTTTCATTATGCCATCTCTTTCTCTCTTCTAGAGCTAACATCAAACCTCGAAATTCCACACCACCTAGTTTGGCTAGAAATCCTGCCTCAGGTATGCTTACAAGCAAAAGAAAAACATATACTGAGAGCTACATGGCCAGGTATGTTTAACTCTGATATTCTAATAACTAAAATAAAAATGAGTATATGCTGCTTTTCAAGGACCATATACAAAAATTTCTATCAGGCTATTTATAGAAAATCTAATTTTTCCTTTGCTATATGATTTAATTTGGCTTTTATGTTATACACTAAAGAAATAGTTTGGGCATAAATAATGTTTTCTTATACCTTATAATCTTTATGGTAAATACTCAAGGATGTTTGTTCATTTACAGTGGATGCATTTGTTTTTTATGTCTTAATTTTAACTGCAACATGCTTATTTTTACCTCTAGAAATTGAATTGACCCTTTACACCACTGCTATTATAATTTTCAGCAGCATTTTAATACATTTAAATTCCCCTGCTGAGATTGTGTTTATCTATGTACTTCCCTTTCTGATCTGTCACAGTATTTGTACAGCTTCGACATTCACTCTGTTTTTAAGTATATAATGAAATCATTTCAGTTATATTTATTTTTTATATGTATCCCAATTTATTCCAGAAGGTTTTAAGGAAAGGTACAGAAGGCCATGATGTATAGTGAGATACAGCATTTTTTTTTAAATGAAGGAAGAATAGGAAAAGGAAAGACGAGAAATGGAAAAAGGAATGGGGTTAGTCCACAAAATGTGTGTCATGAGACCCTGGAGATGGACTAGCCCTGGGACACAAAGTGGAGTTTGAACTTTGTTTTAGGAGCCAAAGTACAGGAGAGGATAGGAGTAGTTACATGATTCATGATGTCTAAAACAGAAAAATAAATCACTCTCTCTGTGAAAGTACAACTAGTTCTGAGGCTTCAAAAGTTCTCCTTTGATTTCTCATAAGGAGACACTGGATAACTTAATTGTTAACTTCTTAATTAACATCCCTACTGAATCCATACTAAATAAGGCAGTGGATTTCATAGGGTGTTTTTTTTTAAGATGCCCTCAATGCAAGCCTATAATGTGACATCCTATGATTCACCAAAACCAGTTGTGATGTGGGTGTGTTATGTGTAACTGTATATATTGTCTGCTTTTGTTGTAAGTATGTAACCTGTACATAGTCATTATTCAGATTTAATCCGGGGATAGATTTTCAAGTATCTAAGATGCTAGCTCTCCATTCTGGTTGCCCATTAAAAAGAAGCATCTGTGGAGCTTTCTGAAAATGAACACGTCAGGGTCCCTCCCTGAGATTTTGATTTCTTTAATTTGGAGAGTGGGATCTGGGCATCTGCCATTTGGAAAGTTTTAAGAGTGATGCCTATGCATAAGATGAGGACCGTAGAGGAATTGGTGAATTGCTGTCTTTTCAGCTAGATTCTGTAAGAAATATTGTTTGTCTCACCTGAGGTTTTAATACATGTTAAATATCAAAGAAGTTAACTTATGTTTCTTAGAGTCCTGGAGTGTGGTTGTACTATGTTGTTGTATATGTGTGGAACCATGTTTTGAATCAATGCTGAGTATAAGATTAACATTCTTATAAAATGGAAAACTTAATAAATACATATGATTGAATAAAAGGATCATTTTGTCTTTCCAAAGAGGTGGACAAAAGAAGTGTCAACAGGCAGGAGTAAAAATCACATTAAAAAATGTTTGGCTTATCCTTTTTTTTTTTTACTTTTTAGAGCTTTATATGTGATAGGAAGGCTTGAGCCTTACTCACTTGACTTATACTCTGCCCCCATCCCAGACAGAAATAATTATAACCATAACAGATAGAGAATTCTCAGAGATTTACTTTTCTGGCAGTGTGATAGACTACATTTCCAGGACAACCCCTCCCACCCAAAACACCTAGAAATGCTGGATAAAAAAGAAAAAATATCTTTCTGAATGTATAGCTTAGCTCTCAGAAAAGTAACGGGAACTTCTACAGACGAAAATATAAAGGAAGCTAGAGGTCAAATTGTAAATTAACTGTCACACTGCAGCTACATTTGAGGTTTTCAGTGATCTTCACTATGTAGAGACTTGAGTTTTAAGGTCATTGTGGGAGAGAGGAGTTGACTTCTTGGACTTGTACAAAATGGAGTGTTAAAAACAACTTTTCCTTACCCTTCCCGCCGTTCCCGCCGTGCCTCTTGCTCTAAGCCAAGACTCTTGAAAGATTCAGTAAGGAGTCTTCTTAGACTTAGCCAGAGATACTTATATGACAGTATATTACATTTGTCACTGGAATTGTGTACAGAAATATAGGATAATAGCAGGGCAGTGTTAGGTGTTTCTCTTTCATGGGAGCCCTTGCAGCGGTCCTGGAGCTCGTCTTCCTTGGCTGTCTAGCTGACAGCTTAGGTGTGAGAGAATAAGTTCTCATAGGTGGGTGTAGGGACCGTTTAATGAGAAATCCTTTGTCCCCAAAGGGAACCAGTATCTCATATAACAGTTTCATAGGCATAGCTTCCAGGTTATCCTGAGGGAGATATCCAGTTTCAGTGGACTGCTTACAAACACCGTTGCCTAGAAACACAGCTGGCATTTCACCTATGTTGGGTTTTCATTAAACAGAGCTAGGAAGTTATCCCAAGGTCAAATATGTCCACAGAAAAGGAGAAAGAGTGTGTTAACCCTTCTCTCACAGTAATCAAAGGGTTATCTCTCAGTGAAAGGATGGACTAGGAAAAACAATTTTTTTTACCACCCAGGAATAAGAGACTCCAAGGAAACTTGTCTGTCTCAGCCATGGCTCAGAGGGATGTGAGAATTCCCACCAATAATTCATAACTATAGGCGCACCTTCCCATGAGTTTAAGGTTTGAAAGCACAACATCTGCATATTCTAAGAAATTCTTAACTGAAAAAATAGCTTAGATACTCTTGGTTTAAGAGCTTCCTTGGAGCTTGTAAAAGCAAAAGCAAAAGGAATCATCTCTGGTGTGAAATGCTGTTAACCCAGGCCTCCTGATTCTCACAGGTAAATAAACATGAGCTTGCAATTCTGAATTACAGAACACACATGGAAATTTCACACTGTACAAGGAAACAAGGAATCAGTCATGAAAGCAAAAAAAACGAACACATGTGCCCATGACTTATGATACTGAAATCATCATAATTATGACTTGTAAAATAAGTCAGTTTGAAGTATATAAGGAAACAAGACAGGGAATTGAAGTCATTGACAGTGATAATATACTATCAAAAAAAGATTAGAGCATCTTTACAAAAGAACCAAACAACTCAATATAAGGGGAAAAAACCTCAAAAGATGGTGTTTAAATTGTAGATGAGACCCGGCTGAAGAAGAGAGGAGTGAACTAGAGGAAAGATTCAAAGACATTATCTAGAGTGTAGTCCTAAGAGAAGGAAGGCGTGAGAGAGATTAAAAATCATAGGTGGTAAAATAAGGTCTATGATGTGTTGAGTCAGAGGTCGAAAGAAACTAGAGTGAGTGAGAGGCAACATTTGAATAATTTATACCTGCAAATAATCCAGGATTAATGAAAACCATGAGTTCTCATAATCAAACAACAACAGTCCCAAGCAGGACAAATGAAATGAAAACAACATGTAGATGCATTGTAATGAAACTTGGGAAGACAGACCATGAGGAGGTCTTAAAAGTAGCCACAGAGGAAAGACGTTACTTAGACAATGTGAGGATCACCCAGCTAGTACAGAGCTCGCTTGCAACACTTGGAGCCAATAGACAATGGAAATCGATCCACACATTCAGGGTGCCGAGGGAAAATAACTGTGGACCTTTGATTGTTCACCAGCTGAACCAGTGGTTCTCGAGCTTTAATGTGCATCAGAATCCCCTGGAGCACTGATTTCAACACAGCTCGTTGTCCCCACCTGAGGATTTCAGAGTCAGTGGGGTCTGGAGTGGGGCACAGGTTTGCATTTATAGTAAATTCTCACATGATGCTGATGCTGCCAGATTAAGGACATCTCTTTGTGAACCACTGAGCTCTACTGTCAGTCCAAGAATGAAAATGAAATAAAGCTGTTTTCAGACAAAAAATATTGAGAAAATTTACCAGCTGTAGACCGTGACTACAAGAACCTTCAAAGGGGGTATCTTGGGAAAGAGTTAAGTGTCCAGAAGAGGAGGAATTTTGCAAGGCGGACCGGTGAAGAAATCAGTAATTAAGTAAATCTAAACTAATAGTACATGAAATAATAAAGATAAAACAGAAATTAATGAAATAAAAAGATTATAATGGAGAGCATTAAGGAAAAAAACTGGTGGTCAAATAGGAGCTTCCTCCCGGATGGTGCTCAGCAACTGCAAGAGATCCTGATTAGACCAGTAGATCCGAATCTTGGCTTCTGTATCTTTGTTGGCAGGAGGTAGAGAGGGAGCTTCAGGATTCTGTGTGGTACTTCACCTTTAATTAATTCAAATTCTCATCAGCCTGCTGTCATCAGGTTGAATTTTGTCAGGCCCTTTGTTCTAATTTACTTTGTTGTCACAACATGCTCCAAACTCTTTCATTCTTCATCCCCTCTACTGCAATCCTAACGGCTCTGACCAGTCTCTGCCACCCTTTACCATGTCCTCTTTGCTTTATTGTTTTCTAGCTGACATGCTATATATGTTATTTATGTTGTTTCTTCTCCATAAAACTAAGCTCCCTAGGCACAGGGATTCTTATCTGTTTTGTTACTGCTCTTAACTCTAGGATCAAGAGGAGTACTTTACGTAAACTAGGCTCCCAGTAAATATTTTTAAATGAATAAGTGAATGAATAACACATGATGAAGACTCACAAAACGAGAAGGTTGGTTGATTTAAAATGATAAACTTCTCAAGATGGATCAACAAAAAAGGAGAGACGGTACAAATAATATGCAGAATGAAAAGAGGAATGCAACCACAGATGCAGCAGAGATTTAAAATTATAAGAACAACTTTTTGCCAGTAACTTGAAACAGATAAAATGCACAATTTCCTAGAAAAATATAACTTTTGAAAACTTATTTCAAATGAACTAGAAACTATAATCATTAAAGAAATTGGATCAGTAATTAAACTATGCTTGCTTCCTCACTGCACGAGTGCACGTACACACACATATGGTGTACACACACACACACACACACAGACACACACACACAAAATGGGCTCATGATAGTTTTATATAGTAAGTTCTACCAAACTTTTCCAGGGGAGTGAGGTGAAAAACAACATTCTTCAACTTATTTTCAAAGGTTAGTGAAACCGTGATATCCAGACTAATGAGAGAATGCAAAATTATGATCAGGCTTACTTATAAACTTGAAAATACATATAAAAATCTCCAAGAAATTTATCAAACCCAGGCCACAGACGTGAAATTCATGACACTGTAGATTCATCACAGAAAATGATTGATTTAACATTAGAAAGTCTATTAATATAATTTTTCACATCAACAGATGGAAGGGTTAAAAAATATTCGTCAAATAATAATATATGATTTACCACCTATTTTTGATTTTTTTTAAAAAAGCTCTTAGAAAATTGGGAATAGAAGGGAATGTCGTTAAATTGACAAGAACGCTAGATTTACTAGAACCCTACATCACTCTTCATATTTAGTGGTGGCATGTAAGAAGCATTTTCTGTAAAAGCAGAAATAACACAAGAATGTCGGCTATAATTTCTATTTTCATCTAGCTAGTGTAGTAAAAAAAATTAAAATTACAAGACATGGAAATAAGGACACAAAATTGATATATTTACATATATATTATGATTATATATAGAATACCTAAAAAAAGACAAATTAATAAATAATAATGAAGTCTTTTAATAAATTTGCTGGTTTTCTTATCATTATATTGAAAGTTATTGCAATCTGTTTATCAGCAACAAACAGAAAATGCAGTCTTCAGAAACATTCTCTCTCTCTCTCTCTCTCTCTCTCTCTCTCTCACTTAAGGTATTTAGGAATCAATTTAAAAACCAAGCAAGAAGTTTAACTTTGATGGAGAAAATTACAAAACTTCAAAGATGAAATATACCTTCTTTATAAAATAGAAAATTCAATATTATAAAGCTATCTATTCTCTCCTAAATCAGTGTATAAATTCTGTGCCATTTTCAAACAAAGTTTATGAATCCTGACAAGTTCTTTACATATGAAAGAACAAAAGCCTAACATTAGCCAGCACAAGTTAAAGAATAATGCATGAATGATTTGTGAAGCTATAGTAATTAGTGTGATACTGATTCAAGGGTAGACAAATAGAACAATGGATCATGATGGAGTGGTTAGAAAAAGACCCCATGGATTTTGTTTAATCTGAACTAGAAGAATATTAACAATGAGATTAAGCAAGCTTTTAGTTACACTTAATATTATGTTCTGTTTCCCAAGGCTTACAGATTGAAAACTACTGACATGAACTTTGTGTTTCTACTTTCTTTCTGTACCTCCCCAGGCCAGATGGAGACTATGTCTCCTCACTTAATGGTGGAAACATTAAAGGCATTGAAGGAAACTCAGTGGGACACTTACCAAAATTCTGCCATGAGTGTGGGACTAAATACCCTGTAGAATGGGCAAAGTTCTGCTGCGAATGTGGCGTTCGAAGAATGGTTCTGTGAACAGAATCCAAACAGAAAAAGAGCTAAGTCCAGAATTTTATGACTGTTGCTGCTTTGACATCTAGAGCACTTCCTCTAGTGATCTTGTGCTAAAATCATTCATAATACTTTTTTCAACAGTTTTTGGAGCATAATCCTTTGGCTGTGTAATGTGTGTGTGTATATATGTGTGTGTACATATACTGTATATAATAAATACCTGACAACCTAAACTGTGCCATACAAGGAGATGTTCACTTATCAGTCAGAAAATAATTTCAAGTGGAATCATTAACTTAGGTATTACTTTTCTGTTGTTGTTAAAGCACATTAAGCATACCTCCACCAACTCTCAAACACTAGTGCTTAGCCCTTTAAGCTTGAGGATGATCATTACTTTGAGCAGAAAATCAGAATAAACATTTTTATTATTGGTACCTATTTTCAGATAGTATCATTTAGGATGGGATGCTTGGAATTTTGGAACTGAAGAGAATATTTTTAGTTACACTTAGTTATGTGAGGTCATTTTTCTGTAGAGCTCTTTAATTATTAATTTTATAAATATTTTTTAGAAGGAGAGGGGAAAAAACCCCCTATGGTCTCTGTTGCCCTTTACTCGGTGTATTATTGATTATATAATTTAGAGATCTTTGCTCAATTCTTTAAAATGCAATTATGCAATTTTTTTTTTTGGAGATACAAGGCTGAAAATACAGATGTATCTCATTCTAGTTATAGCTGAATGATTTTTTAACTGTGTATTAGTTGAACATATATTCTTTCTAATTTCACTTTTTTCCTTTCTTTTCCATAAACTCATGTCTGAACAGTAATTTTAATTTGCTACTTCATTTTTGCAAAGTTTGCATATTAATTATTTAATAGAAGATGCAAAAAACTCCTTGCAAAATCTTGCATTTATATCTATGTACTTGATTTAAAAGAAATCATATTAATGGATTTTAAAACAAACCATCTCACCTAATAGACAGTAACTTCCATAATTAATCATTAGTGCAGGGCATGCAGGTTTAAAAGGATTTGAATTTTAGTCACTTGAAGTATAGTTATATGTAGTTATGGGTAGGTTAAGAGAACATCTAATTTTTCCTACTCATACTTCCTTTCTAGTGTTAAACACTGGATCACCATTCACATCAGAATAAAAAGCCACTGAAAATGCATTGCTTTAATGGATAGCTGATTTATTATGTAATTAAACATTCACAAAAATGTAATTATACTTCCTCTTTAACTTTGACTAAAATACCGCTTTTAGTCATTGTCACTTTCAGTGTAACATAGTATTTAGTAGTAGACACCTTAGATTGCTTGTGCAGCCATATTCAGTAATTCAGTAGTAGTTTCTGTCGAATCAAACCTAACAGAGCCTTGATCTTATTATAAAGGTACAAGCAGATCTATATAGGTAGTTTCTAACTTCTTATTTATGATTCTGATCAATTGTAAGGATCATTGTAGAAATTTGTGGCTTATAATTTTCTCTGAAATTTATTTATACATATACTTTATAATTTTATTCATTAGTTTTTTTGTTTTGGGTTTTTGTTTTTTTTTTTCCATTTGGGCAGGGGATAACTTAGTAGGAATGGGAATTATTTACCTTATAGTTTCTTTCCTTTCTATTATTTTTTTTCTGGTTGCCTTTATTCAGTCATATTGGTCAAAAGGAAGGGTCAAAAGTCAAAAAAAATATTACAGCTTATTCCATCAACTAGAATAAGCTGTAATAAATTTAGGAGAATAATGTACATATTAGGATTCCATTTCAATAGTTTGTTCTTCTGTTCTAATTATTATAAATCATATGAAGAAGAACTTCAAACTCTTGTCTTGATCTAGAATTGAGCACTGTCTTCTTTCAAATATTTTTAAAGATCACATTTTTTGTCTGCCCAAGGAAGGGATAGGTGAATGAGCTTAAAGTGGCACATGTTTGTTTCTCACTGAATTTTACTGTGGCAAGTAAATGTTATAATGTACTACATGGAAATGGGTTGGTAAGAAATCATCTAATTCCAGAACCCAGAGATTATTATAAACAGTAAGTAGGTGAAATATATTTATGAAATATGAACCATGATGCAATGTATTTAAATGCATTTTTATATTACTTGCATATATTATTCTCATGTTGATTTGTTGTGCAATAGTTCAGTTTTTAAGAAATTTTCCTTGATCTATGCATCACTTATTTTATTTTTATTTATTTTCACAAGTATTTTCCATTGTGGTAGGATAAAAATATGACTGTAAGCATAAATTAAAAGTGTAAAAATTGCTTATGTAATATTCTGAAAGTTATTAGCTTGGAAAAGTAAGATTATTATGGCTGTTGTTGTCTCTTGTTCACTGTTTTTTAATTACAAATAATGTCTTCATTTTTGAACCTGTTCAATAAAGACATGAAGCAAAAAAATGCTAGTTGGTTTTCACTGATGTCTTATCTTTTATCCAGAAACGGGTAGAAAGATAGGAATGTACTGAAATATAAAGAAAATATTCGAAGTCAGAATATAGACTTTTTAATGAGAAGAGTTCTCTTTGGCAGTTTTTTTGTGCTGTCAGCTTTTAAAAAAATTATTACTATTTTATTGAATTGAAATGTTTTATAACTTCAAAGCATTATAAATGTTTCTTCACAAGATTTTTAAAGCATAGAAACATTCTCTTCATAGCCAATAAAATTTAGCAGTTGAAAACATTAGGGAAATCAAGGTTGATAGGAAACATTATGGATATTTCTAATTAGTTAATATACAGTTGAATGGCAGAAAGTATTTGTGATGACTACTTAGTGATTTAGATCATCATATTTAAAATTTTAAACAGGAGCTGTCTCTAATGAAAAAATCAGATTAGACATGTTTAATTTGCACTCAATTTTCCTTAGGCTAGAGGTGGACACTTTCTACCATGAGTAGAAGCTCAGGGAATGAAAAAATAGTAGAATAGGTACATAGCTACAGAAAGTCAGCAGAACTCTTATGTCTTTATTAGCATTGCAGATATATGTATTTTTATATGCTAAGTATATTTTCAGTTTTTTAATGGTAAGTGTATTTTTAGTACTAAGGTTGATTTTTTTTCAACTGACTATGTTATTGCATAGAGCGGTGGAGAATCATTGAAACAAAGTTTATGGTAGCCACACTCATTTTTATTTTCATTTAGAAAATTTTTAGTTAAATATTATTGTCATGACATTCATTATTTTTATACAATTTTGCTTTTATATGTGAATTGCTTTTTTGCCACTAGAGGGTGCTTTTGGATAATTTATATTGCCAGCCTCCAGCTATTACTTGAAGGCCGCTCAGCAATAAGTATATTTTTTTGATAACGTGAAATTACAGAGATTTAAAAGATGTAGTTTTTTGCTGTTTATTTTGTCGTGATTTTAATATCCCATATTTTTTTTGTTTGTTTGTTTTTAAGAAACCTAGTGTAGCTCATTTTGGGTACCAGCCTGGCAGGTTTTGATAGAAATATTTCATATTAACACCTCACATAATTTTGTTAGCAAAATTATGTATCTCAAACATATTACGCACATTACCAAATAATTCTTGTACTATTACTTTAACATTTCATCTTAATTGTATAACAGTTACAGTCTCCTTTTAAGATGGGAATTTTTTTTTTCCTTCAATCAGCTAGTCTTAACATTATATCTAACATACGCAAGTGACATCGATTTAGATAGGCGCTAAATAAGTGGTTAGACCAACTAATGTAAGATGCACAAAGCTAAAACTTTCCAAACAGTTAAAAAAATGCTTTACATGTTCTTAAATCTATGAAATGCTAGGAATCAAGAGATATAAGTAAAATGTGATTTAGTCCCTGTCTTGAAGTTGATAATTTATTTGGAAAAGCTGTTATATAAACAGACAATTACAACTTAGGACAAAAAGAAGGATTTTTAAAAATTGAAGTATAGTTGATTTACAGTGTTGTGAAAGGATTCATCTTACTGGAACTTTTCCTTACAAAAGTACCAACAAAATGCTTTATTAAGCGTTGAAGCTTCTTATCACAAGTCATACAGTTGACCATTTCCTATTTTCTTTTTTTTTCCTTCCTTGTGCCAATGCTTAGGAGAAAACTTGGTAGAATATAAGTGAGAGCTGCACCACCTTTTAGTGGGGAAAAGGCAAGTGACAGTGGAGAAGGATATGTGTGTGGTGGGGTCTGTCAGAGCTGTAAAATGTGAACTTACGTGGACTGTCCTGAGGACTGAGGAAAATCAGTACTGAGTAAAAGTTACTGAAAATTCCAGCTGTTCAATCTTATCTCACATAACTCTTCACTTTAACTTTCACTGTCCTTTTTTTTTTTTTTTTTCCTATCTGCTCCGTTTCTATGCCTGTTTTGAATCTGCAACAATAAGGCCAGGGTTAGGAGGCTGCCAGTATTGGTGAGTAGATTATACTTGACAATGAAATGCTGATTTTCACTCATCAAATCAGCGATCTTAAATTATAATAAAACTGAAAACCATCTGGGGCATTAAGATAAATGTCCTTATCTACTGATGGCGGAGATATAAATTGATGATACTTTTTGAAGAAGTTGACTAAAATTTACTTTAAAAGCCTTTAAAATACACATGCCTCATAACCCAGTAATTTTATTTCTAAGATGTATTTCTTCTTGAAGGAGTAATCTAAAGAAAAATATTTATGCAGAGTACATTTAATAGTACTACTATTTGTAGTGATAAAAATTAGTAAGTTAATAAAGCACTTTCAAATAATTTTTAATGGCATGATGAGGTTATGTTTTATTAGGACAAATAGCCTAAAATAGGGAATGTGTGTAAAATATGATTCCAGCTATATAAAAGATTGCACAAATAAAAAGGCTTGAAATATATTCCTTATCATATTTTCCTTGTTTCTACTAAGTATTTGTGATGTTACATATTCTTTATATTTTTTGTATTGCCAATTTTTAAATGAATATATAATACTTTTTTAATCTTTAAAAAATGAGGGTTATGTTTTTCAGAATCACTTGTATGTGATAATCGTTTATTTAAAATCACTACCTCATCTTCATTTGTTTTCTGACATTCACAAATGTAGATGATAGCCCTTGTAATATAGTTAAGCTAGTTTGTTTCTGATACCTGTTGCTGAAAGTGGTTTCTGTCAACTCTATGTATAATTTTAATAAGATAATTTTTCTTGAATTTTAGTCGTATTATATTCTTGTATAGCCCTCCTTCCCTTAACTGTTTATCACCTGTGATTTGAAGAGTCCAAGGAATACAAGTGAAATTTTAATTTATAGAGCATAAAGTAAAAATTAAACCTGGTCTAAATATTTTAGAGGTTTTTTGGTTTTTGCCATTCCATTTTTGAGCTGCGGGGGCAAAAAAATATATGTGCGTGTGTGCGTGTATGTGTGTGTGTGTGTGTGTGTGTATCTGTGTATGTGTGTGTGTATATGTGTGTATGTGTGTGTGTGTATGTGTGTGTATATGTGTGTATGTGTATGTGTGTGTGTATTTGAAACATTCACATCTATTTTCACATACCTACTATACTTTAAAACTTTAAAGATTTTTTTAAGTTATCTTACTTTCTTCTTGTTATTTTAATCAAGAAGAATACTTTAAGAACCAGAAAGTTTTAAAAATAGATTTCCATTTTTACTAATCTTCCCAAACTTAAGAGTCCTTATAGGGAAAAGTCATACGTACCTCACAAGAAACATCAGAAATTCTTTATTTTGAACACTAATTCTTCAAGGGTGATTCTCTTTGGAAACATACTATTCTGTTAATTTGAAAATTTAAAACAATAGGTTTGTTTTTCAATTTATTCCTTACTATAGACAAAATCAAAACACCATTTGAATGAGCAACACATCTGCTAGATCAGCTCTGTATCCTTGGCGAGGCACTGTATTCTCATGGTCTTTGCTTTTGATAAACAGTGTTATGATTCTCCCTCAAGTATCTCTAGAAAGATTGTTTCTCACTGATGCCATTACCAGAAAGCTGATATGAGGCGGAGGGGCACTTATCACTCACTGCCTTAGATACTTTACTATAATTTAAGTAGAAAACTTTGAACAATACTAGTAGTTAAACACTGCTCAAAACGTAGCTAGTAGTGAAAATTTATCTTGATCTAATTTTAAACAAATTTTCTTACTATCTGTAATGGGCATTTGTCCAGTTTATGGACAGCATCTTTTGAAAATCCTGTGTTTGGTGAGTTTTCTGTATTGAATCTCACTGCCTTGAAATCATTGCCAGAGTTTAGTTTTCCATCCTTTCTTGTGGCTAAGGAGTAGTCATGTGACTTGGGAACTACGGACCAGACTCAGATTCTGAAACAAGTAATGCGGGGAAGCAGATGCTGTGTAGCATCTTTTTCTATTGAGGATGGTGGGGAGACACAGGACTTTGAAGGGGACTGTGGCAGAGTCAAGAAATTGCACCCTTATTGCAAGATGTGACTTGTTACTCTTTTTTTTTTTTTTTTTTTTTTTTTTTTTTTTTTGCGGTACGCGGGCCTCTCACTGTTGTGGCCTCTCCCGTTGCGGAGCACAGGCTCCGGACGCGCAGGCTCAGGGGCCATGGCTCATGGGCACAGCCTCACCGCGGCATGCGGGATCTTCCCGGACCGGGGCACGAACCCTTGTCCCTTGCATCGGCAGGCGGACTCTCAACCACTGCGCCATCAGGGAAGCCCAGTTGTTTTACTTTTAACTTGAAAATTTAAAGTCACATGTCCCCATGGTGGCACTTTAGCTGACTGTCCTCCACTGGAGTAGTGTTTCATTATGATTTGGGCATTGTTTCTGGCTGAACAACTGCCAGACTTGATTAGCGGGCTCTTCCAGAGATTCTGTGAGTTACCCAATAGCTTTTAACAAATTCCTTTTTGCTTAAACTAAGTAGACTGGCATCTGTTATTTGAACTAAAAAACCTTTCAAAGGTAGACTTTGGTATGACCTTGTGCTTCACTTTTGAAAAGTGCTTAAAACCATATTCTACAGCTGGACTCTTTAATGTACTGAGTTAAGACAACTTTCCTCATCCCAAGCATGGTGTTAGATAATCACAAACTGAATTTTTTTTTTTAAGTATCAAAAATGAGTGTTTATTTGAAATTATGTCTTCTTTACTTTTCTGTTACATAAATGCTACCATTTAAACAAAACAACAGAACTAGTCAATAACGGTGATTAGTAGTAACTGATAGTAGGATAATTAAGCAAATATGGTTAAGAAAAATATATTTTATAAAGTTTCTTTCTGTTTTTTGATATAGCATTTACTTTGACTTAAAAAAACTGTTGCTTATTTAAATTTTATAGGCTATATTATTATATATGTATTAATATTATGCATCTTAATATTTATGTATTAAGATACATAAATTTAAGAGTTAAAAAAATTGAATATAAGTACAATAAGATTGGTTAAACAGACACTTCATGTATTTATTTTTAACAGCTTTATGAGAGATAATCGATGTAACACATCGATGTAACATTATGTAAGTTTAAGGTGTACAAGGTGTTTATTTGATACACTTATATAGTGCGAAATGCTTACCACCATAGCCTTAGCCAACACCTCTACCGTGTCATATAATTAGCATTTATTTTTTTACATCTTTATTGGAGTATAATTGGAGTATACTTTATTGGAGTATAATTTTTACAATGGTGTGAGAGTTTCTGCTTTATAGCAAAGTGAATCAGTTATACATATACATATGTCCCCATATCTCCTGCCTTTTGCATCTCCTTCCCTCCCACCCTCCCTATCCCACCCATCCAGGTGGTCACAAAGCACCGAGCTGATCTCCCTGTGCTATGCAGCTGCTTCCCACTAGCTATCTATTTTACGTTTGGTAGTGTATATATGTCCATGCCACTCTCTTACTTTGTCACAGCTTACCCTTCCCCCTCCCCATGTCCTCAAGTCCATTCTCTACTAGGTCTGTGTCTTCATTCCTGTCTTACCCCTAGGTTCTTCATGACATTTTTTTTTCTTAGATTCCATATATATGTGTTAGCATACGGTATGTGTCTTTTTCTGACTTACCTCACTCTGTATGACAGACTCTAGGTCCATACACCTCACTACAAATAACTCAATTTCATTTCTTTTTATGGCTGAGTAATATTCCATTGTATATATGTGCCACATCTTCTTTATCTGTTCATCCGATGATGGACACTTAGGTTGTTTCCATCTCCTGGCTATTGTAAATAGAGCTGCAATGAACATTTTGGTACATGACTCTTTTTGAATTATGGTTTTCTCAGGGTATATGCCCAGCAGTGGGATTGCTGGGTCATATGGTAGTTCTATTTGTAGTTTTTTAAGGAACATCCATACTGTTCTCCATAGTGGCTGTACCAATTCACATTCCCACCAGCAGTGCAAGAGTGTTCCATTTTCTGCACACCCTCTCCAGCATTTATTGTTTCTAGATTTTTTGATGATGGCCATTCTGACTGGTGTGAGATGATATCTCATTGTAGTTTTGATTTGCATTTCTCTGATGATTAATGATGTTGAGCATTCTTTCATGCGTCTGTTGGCAATCTGTATATCTTCTTTGGAGAAATGTCTGTTTAGGTCTTCTGCCCATTTTTGGATTGGGTTGTTTGTTTTTTTGTTATTGAGCTGCATGAGCTGCTTATAAATTTTGGAGATTAATCCTTTGTCAGTTGCTTCATTTGCAAATGTTTTCTCCCATTCTGAAGGTTGTCTTTTGGTCTTGTTTATGGTTTCCTTTGCTGTGCAAAAGCTTTGAAGTTTCATTAGGTCCCATTTGTTTATTTTTGTTTTTCTTTCCATTTCTCTAGGAGGTGAGTCAGGAGGATCTTGCTGTGATTTATGTCATAGAGTGTTCTGCCTATGTTTTCCTCTAAGAGTTTGATAGTTTCTGGCCTTACATTTAGGTCTTTAATCCATTTTGAGCTTATTTTTGTGAATGGTGTTAGGGTGTTCTAATCGCATACTTTTACATGTACCTGTCCAGTTTTCCCAGCACCACTTATGAAGAGGCTGTCCTTTCTCCATTGTACATTCCTGCCTCCTTTATCAAAGATAAGGTGACCATATGTGCATGGGTTTATCTCTGGGTTTTCTATCCTGTTCCATTGATCTATCTTTCTGTTTTTGTGCCAGTACCATACTGTCTTGATTACTGTAGCTTTGTAGTATAGTCTGAAGTCAGGGAGCCTGAATCCTCCAGCTCCGTTTTTCGTTCTCAAGATTGCTTTGGCTATTCGGGGTCTTTTGTGTTTCCATGCAAATTGTAAAATTTTTTGTTCTAGTTCTGTGAAAAATGCCAGTGGTAGTTTGATAGTGATTGCATTGAATCTGTAGATTGCTTTGGGTAGTAGAGTCATTTTCACAATGTTGATTCTTCCAATCCAAGAACATGGTATATCTCTCCATCTATTTGTACCATCTTTAATTTCTTTCATCAGTGTCTTATAATTTTCTGCATACAGGTCTTTTGTCTCCTTAGGTAGGTTTATTCCTAGATATTTTATTCTTTTTGTTGCAATGGTAAATGGGAGTGTTTTCTTGATTTCACTTTCAGATTTTTCATCATTAGTGTATAGGAATGCCAGAGATTTCTGTGCATTAATTTTGTATCCTGCTACTTTACCAATTCTACTGATTAGCTCTAGTAGTTTTCTGGTAGCGTCTTTAGGATTCTCTATGTATAGTATCATGTCATCTGCAAACAGTGACAGCTTTACTTCTTTTCCAATTTGGATTCCATTTATTTCCTTTTCTTCTCTGATTGCTGTGGCGAAAACTTCCAAAAGTATGTTGAATAAGACTGGTGAGAGTGGGCAACCTTGTGTTGTTCCTGATCTTAGTGGTAATGCTTTCAATTTTTCACCATTGAGGACTATGTTGGCTGTGGGTTTGTCATATATGACCTTTATTATGTTGAGGAAAGTTCCCTCTATGCCTACTTTCTGCAGGGTTTTTATCATAAATTGGTGTTGAATTTTGTCGAAAGCTTTCTCTGCATCTATTGAGATGATCATACGGTTTTTCTCCTTCAATTTGTTAATATGGTGTATCACATTGATTGATATTTGTATATTAAATAATCCTTGCATTCCTGGAATAAACCTCACTTGAGCATGGTGTATGATCCTTTTAATGTGCTGTTGGATTCTGTTTGCTAGTATTTTGTTGAGGATTTTTGCATCTATGTTCATCAGTGATATTGGCCTGTAGTTTTCTTTCTTTGTGACATCCTTGTCTGGTTTTGGTATCAGGGTGATGGTGGCCTCGTAGAATGAGTTTGGCAGTGTTCCTCCCTCTGCTATATTTTGGAAGAGTTTGAGAAGGATAGGTGTTAGCTCTTCTCTAAATGTTTGATAGAATTCGCCTGTGAAGCCATCTGGTCCTGGGCTTTTGTTTGTTGGAAGATGTTTAATCACAGTTTCAATTTCAGTGCTTGTGATTGGTCTGTTCATATTTTCTATTTCTTCCTGATTCAGTCTTGGCAGGTTGTGCTTTTCTAAGAATTTGTCCATTTCTTCCAGGTTGTCCATTTTATTGGCATAGAGTTGCTTGTAGTAATCTCTCATGATCTTTTGTATTTCTGCAGTGTCAGTTGTTACTTCTCCTTTTTCATTTCTAATTCTGTTGATTTGAGTCTTCTCCCTTTTTTTCTTGATGGGTCTGGCTAATGGTTTATCAATTTTGTTTATCTTCTCAAAGGAGCAGCTTTTAGTTTTATTGATCTTTGCTATCGTTTCCTTCATTTCTTTTTCATTTATTTCTGATCTGATCTTTATGATTTCTTCTGCTAACTTTGGGTTTTTTTTTTTTTGTTTTTCTTTCTCTAATTGCTTTAGGTGCAAGGTTACGTTGTTTATTCGAGATGTTTCCTGTTTCTTAAGATAGGATTGTATTGCTATAAACTTCCCTCTTAGAACTGCTTTTGCTGCATCCCATAGGTTTTGGGTTGTCATGTCTCCACTGTCATTTGTTTCTAGGTACTTTTTAATTTCCTGTTTGATTTCTTCAGTGCTCACTTCGTTATTACATAGTGTATTGTTTAGCCTCCATGTTTTTGTATTTTTTACAGATCTTTTCCTGTAATTGAAATCTAGTCTCATAGCATTGTGGTCAGAAAAGATACTTGAAACAATTTCAATTTTCTTAAATTTACCAAGACTTGATTTGTGACCCAAGATATGATCTATCCTGGAGAATGTTCCATGAGCTCTTGAGAAAAATGTGTATTCTGTTGTTTTTGGATGGAATGTCCTACAAATATCAATTAAGTCCATCTTGTTTAATGTATCATTTAAAACTTGTGTTTCCTTATTTATTTTCATTTTGGATTATCTGTCCATTGGTGAAAGTGGGGTGTTAAAATCCCCTACTATGAATGTGTTACTGTTGATTTCCCCTTTTATGGCTGTTAGTATTTGCCTTATGTATTGAGGTGCTCCTATGTTGGTTACGTAAATATTTACAGTTGTTATATCTTCTTCTTGGATCGATCCCTTGAACATTATGTAGTGTCCTATGTCTCTTGTACTAGTCTTTATTTTAAAGTCTATTTTGTCTGATATGAGAATTGCTACTTCACCTTTCTTTTGATTTCAATTTGCATGGAATATCTTTTTCCATCCCCTCACTTTCAGTCTGTATGTATCCCTATGTCTGAAGTGGGTTTCTTGTAGACAGCATATATACAGGTCTTGTTTTTGTATCCATTCAGCCAGTCTGTGTATTTTGGTGGGAGCATTTAATCCATTTACATTTTAGGTAATTATCGATATGTATGTTCCTATTCCCATTTTCTTAATTGTTTTGGGTTTGATATTGTAGGTCTTTTCCTTCTCTTGTGTTTCTTGCCTAGAGAAGTTCCTTTAGCAGTTGTTGTAAAGCTGGTTTGGTGGTGTTGAACTCTCTCAGCTTTTGCTTGTCTGTAAAGGTTTTAATTTCTCCATCAAATCTGAATGAGATCCTTGCTGGGTAGAGTAATCTTGTTTTTTCTCCTTCATCACTTTAAATATGTCCTGCCAGTCCCTTCTGGCTTGCAGAGTTTCTGCTGAAAGATTACCTGTTAACCTTATGCGGATTCCCTTGTGTGTTATTTGTTGTTTTTCCCTTGCTGCTTTTAATATGTTTTCTTTGTATTTAATTTTTGACAGTTTGATTAATATGTGTCTTGGCATGTTTCTCCTTGGATTTATCCTGTATGGGACTCTCTGTGCTTCGTGGACTTGGTTAACTATTTCCTTTCGCATATTAGGGAAGTTTTTAGCTATAATCTCTTCAAATATTTTCTCAGTCCCTTTCTTTTTCTCTTCTTCTTCTGGAACCCCTATAATTCAAATGTTGGTGCATTTAGTGTTGTCCCAGAGGTCTCTGAGACTGTCCTCAGTTCTTTTCATTCTTTTTTCTTTATTCTGCTCTGCAGTAGTTATTTCCACTATTTTATCTTCCAGGTCACTTATCCGTTCTTCTGCCTTGTTTATTCTGCTATTGATCCCATCTGGAGAATTTTTAATTTCATTTATTGTATTGTTCATCGTTGCTTGTTTCATCTTTAGTTCTTCTAGGTCCTTGTTAAATGTTTCTTGCATTTTCTCTATTTCCAAGATTTTGGATCATCTTTACTATCATTATTCTGAATTCTTTTTCAGTAGACTGCCTATTTCCTCTTCACTTGTTAGGTCTGGTGGGTTTTTATCTTGCTCCTTCATCTGTGGTGTGTTTTTCTGTCTTCTCATTTTGCTTATCTTACTGTGTTTGGGGTCTCCTTTTTGCAGGGTGAAGGTTCTTAGTTCCCGTTGTTTTTGGTGTCTGTGCCCAGTGGCAAAAGTTGGTTCAGGGGATTGTGTAGGCTTCCTGGTGGAGGGGAGTAGTGCCTGTGTTCTGGTGGATGAGGCTGGATCTTGTCTTTCTGGTGGGCAGGTCCACATCTGGTGGTGTGTTTTGGGGTGTCTGTGGACTTATTATGATTTTAGGCAGCCTCTCTGCTAATGGGTGGAGTTGTGTTCCTGTCTTGCTAGTTGTTTGGCATAGGGTGTCCAGCAGTGTAGCTTGCTGGTCATTGAGTGAAGCTGGGTGCTGGTGTTGAGATGGAGATCTCTGGGAGATTTTCGCCATTTGATATTATGTGGAGCTGGGAGGTCTCTTGTGGACCAGTGTCCTGGTCCTCCCACCTCAGAGGCACAGCACTGACTCCTGGCTGGAGCACCAAGAGCCTTTCATCCACACAGCTCAGAATAAAAGGGAGAAAAAGAAGAAAGAAAGAGAAAGAAAGAAAGAAAGGAAGGAAGAAAGGAAGAAAGGAAGAAAGTAGGGAGGGAGGGAGGGAGGAAGGAAGGAAAAGAAAAGAAAGAAAGACAAAATCTCACACAGAAGCATACACATGCACACTCACAAAAAGAGGAAAAGGGTAGAAAATAATAAATCTTGCTCTCAAAGTCCACCTCCTTAATTTGGGATGATATTTTGTCTATTCATGTATTCCACAGATGCAGGGTACATCAAGTTGATTGTGGAGCTTTAATCCGCTGCTCCTGAGGCTGCTGGGAGAGATTTCCCTTTCTCTTCTTTGTTTGCACAGCTCCTGGGGCACAGCTTTGGATTTGGCCCTGCCTCTGCGTGTAGGTCGCCGAGGGCGTCTGTTCTTCACTCAGACGGACGGCGTTAAAGGAGCAGCTGATGCGGGGGCTCTGGCTCACTCAGGCCGGGGGGAGGGAGGGGTGCAGATACGGGGCGAGCCTGCGGCGGCAGAGGCCGGCGGGATGTTGCACCAGCCTGCGGCGTGCCGTGCGCACAAACTGAATTTTGAGAAATGTATTTAAGTTAATGTAATTATATCCATCTGGCAGGGCTAATTTTAGGATTAGCAGTAATGTGTATAAAATCTTTGCCACAAGGTCTGACACTAAACTGGTTTTCAATAAATGATATAAATTACTTATTATGTAATTTTGGATATATGTACATGTTATATGTTCCTCAAATAATTATTTAATTCTATTATGTGCCAGTCACTATTCCAGGGGCAGTGAACAAAACAGTCAAAAGTCCCTGACCTTTTGAAATTTACATTCTAGTGGAGGAAGATTGAAAATAAAGAAGCTAAATCAATAAATATATGTTGTATTAGAATGTGATGAGTGCTATGGAGAAAAATGAAGCAGGGAAGAGATGGTTAGAATGAGATAGGAGGGAGAGTGGACATGAGTTGCAGTTTTAAGTAGGGTGTTGAAGGATGATGACAGAAAGTGACATTTGAGCGCACAACTTCAAGAGGGATGAGCCCTTACTGTTTGTCGTTTTTGTTTCCTGTGTTGAATTGTTTGTTGGATCGTTCCCCCTAATTTTAAGTGCTTTCTGTTAAGAGTACTTAATATCTTGAAGCATGCAGGTGGACAAGAGAGAAAAGAGTATTTCATGCAGAAGATAAAAAAGAACAGAGGCTCTGAGGTAGGACCCCTGGAAATATGGAATGGTGTGAGCAAGGAACAGAAGATTAGAAATTTAAGGTAGCCAGATTGTTCATGCTGTAGAAGCCACCAAAATGATTTTGGCTTACTCGGAGTAAGATAGGAATAGGGAGTGACATGATCTGCCTTAAGCATATACTCTGAGTGTGTGTTCTTTGGCCCCTAAATGAATGAGAAATAAAAGGCAAAAGAAAATAGTCGTCACCCATTCTATCCTAAAATGTCCGTGTGTATCGATCAAATTAAGTTCTCTTAACATTCAGCTTCGTGAAAGAATTACATGATGCAATTTAGAGTTGAAACAAACTGAAACTTTCCAACCCCACCTGAGTATAACACAAAATGAGCTACTTCTTCATTTCACAGGTTTCCATTCAGTAGAAATGAAGCCCTATTTGTTATTGATGCAGCTATTTTGTCTTACTTAGGGAGGCAAAGTTTAGTCATTAATTTTACCTTCTTAATATAGTACCTAATATTCATAAACTTATATTTCATTCTTATTTCCTCATTCATCAATGTAAAATAATCTCAACATAACCTTGAAATGTGAGGAACAGAGATCCTTCTAAGATACCTTGAAAAGCAGGAGGGAGGGTTAATAAAAGATGCATGTGGACTAAAACTGGAAGGTCATTAGGTCCTGAGGAAGCTCTAAGTATTGGTCCATCTGCCAGCCTCTATGCTCCTCTTAGCTCTTCTGTCCATTCTCTAATTGCCGATCTTCTTCACTCACTCCTGTGTACCTTTCTTGTTCTCCCATTCCTTAGCTTGCCAATGCCCAACTTAATAAAACCTTAAAACATTCTATTTCAGACTTAACTTTGGGCAAATTTATTTAGGATCGTGGCTCAAATTTCTGGAACAGAGCACCTGAACTAGTTCCTCTTCTCAAGCCATGTGACATAAATCACAGATCATTACCCAGTCTATCAATTAGTTGTACTTTGAGCAGATGCCTTATACCCTCTTCCCATTAGTTGGGATAGAGGCATGAGTTCACGTGGTTAAGAACAGAGTCACTTAGCAGAAGTCATGGGTGGTGCAGACTCCATTACAGGAGGCGTGGATATGTCAGGGAATGACTGACATGTTTAGAAAACAAGTATTTGTTTATATTTGTAATAGTCTTCAAACTAGCAAATTTGAAAACTGAAGTGAAATGTTTTATGTAGAAAATTTGTTAGTAACTCTTTATTAGTATTAATCTGGTGCAAAGATTCTCAATGGCAGTAGAAAGACAAACCTCTGGGAAATATGTATCCAAATTTTCTGATGATATAGTGGAGTAATATATAGTTTAAAAAAACAAATTCATTGTATCTCTTACTTTCATAATACCTCAAAAAGTAAAGCTTGACAAAATCTTGGCTGGTTGGGGTTATGTTGAAGGTAAATTAAGAATTTAAAAAGTGATTTTAGAAGTTTCTACATTCATGAACACATGACTTCTGTTTACAGATGACATGATTTTCTATGTAGAAAATCTCAAGGAATCTACCAAAAAACCTAGAACTTATATAAGTTTAATTCTAACAAGGTCATAGGATCCAAGGGCAATATACAAAACTCAGTTAATCCTATATGGCAGCAATAAACAATAGGGATTTGAATTTTAAATACAATAGCATGCAGGCATATACACACACAAATAGTTATGCATAAATGTGACAATATATGTGTATGCTGAAAACTATAAAGCACTGATGAAAGAACACAAAAATTTAAGGATATATATACTGTGTTTATTAATTCAAAGAATAAACATAGCATAGATGTCAGTTCTCCCCAATTGAATCAATGCAATCTCAATCAAAATTCCAGCAAGTTTTTGGGTTTTTTTGGGGGGGATGGAGTTTGTGGTTTGACGGCCTGATCCTAAAATGTATATGGAGAGGCAAAATAACTAGAATAGCCAAAACAATTCTGAAAAAGTAAAACTTGGACGACTCAATCAACCCAATTTCTAGATATTATAAGGCCATAGTAATCAAGTCAGTGTGATTTTGTAGAAAAGATAGACATTTAGATCATTGGAACAGAATAGAGCATCCATAACTCAATCCACACAAAAACAGCTGAAATTTACAAAAGCACAAAAGTAATTCAGTTGATAAAGTATAGTCTTTTCAACAAATGGCAAATGATTGTCCATATGCAAGAAAATGAACCTTAATACACACCTTATATTCATACAGAGTGAAGTAAGTCAGAAAGAGAAAAACAAATATCGTATATTAATGCATATATGTGGAATCTGAAAAGTTTGGTATAGATGATTTTATTTACAAAGCAGAAATAGAGACACAGATGTAGAGAACAAATGTATGGATACCAAGGGGGAAGGGGGTGTGGGATGAACTGGGAGATTGGGATTGGCATATATATACTATAGATACTATGTATAAAATAGATAACTAATGAGAACCTACTATATAGCACAGGGAACTCTACTCCGTGCTCTGCGGTGACTTAAATGATAAGGAAATCCAAAAGAGGGGATGTATGTCTACATATAGCTGATTCACTTTGCTGTACAGTATAAACTAACACAATATTGTAAAGCAACTACACTCCAATAAAAAAATAACTCAAAATTAGTCATAGACCTAACTGTAAAACATACGTCTCTAAAAACTTTTAGGACAGTAGTTTCCACTGTCTCTCTGGGACAGTTCAGCAATGGCTGGAGATATTTTTGATTGTCACTACTTGGAGAAGGATGCTATTGGTGTCGAGTGAGTAGAGACCAGGGATGCTGCTAAACATCCTACAATGTACAGCATAACCATACCCACAACAAAGAATGCTAATTTTTTAGTTTGGATAAATGTACTATGGTTTTGTAAGATATTAGCATTAGAGGAAACTTGGTAAAGGGTATATGGGAACATGCTGTACTCTTTTTGTAACTCTTCTATGCATCTGAAATTATTTCAAACTAAACAGTAAAGCTTGTGTATCACTACTTTAGGGTAGCAGACTACTTCAAAGTCAAACATTTGGTAATTTCATAATTTATTTCTATGACAGCATCATGTACTATAGTTGAAGCATTCTGTTTTGATTTCTGTTGCAAAATGACTTGAACCCTTCAATGAAATTTATTAAATGTGTAAATATTGCCAGCCATGTATTAAATGCTAAAATTTTTGAAACTAAGAAAATATTTTCAAAAGTCTTCTCTTAAAAGGGGGTCTTCTTTGATTATCTAACCTAAAATACCACCTCTTTCCACCAGTCTGTTTTTTTTTCTTTTCCATTAGAACTTGTTTTCTGTAGTAATTTTGTTTATTTATTGATTACTGTTTCCTCTCCTAGAATATATGCTTCATGAAAGCACAGACTTTATTGTACCAATAGGATTAGGACCATCACATTAGAGATGGATGCTTAATAAGTATTTGTTGAGTGAATGAATTATCTATTTGTGTTGCATCTTCCTGTTAAGCGGTCAGTATTTAAAAGTTGGAGCTTCTTCTTTAAACCCACTGGCTCTGAATATATTAGTCCCAACCCTAGTAATTTCCCGAGTGAAACTCTTTCCTAAGCAGAAAGATGTATTGGTCTGCACACTTAAGATTTTTCACAGCAAAAGACAAATCCCTTTCCTCCTTTCTGTTGGGAAGGAGGCAAGGAGATGACAGTAAATAACTGTTGTTTTGTACTTTTCTGTCAGATCTTTCTGGTACTACTAGAAGGCTTTTATCTCACCATATTGGATGCCCTGCAAACTAAGCTCCTTTTATTTGTGATAGTATTTGGACCACTGCCAGGACAATTTATTAGATTTTCTTCTGTTTAATTAAATTTTTAAGTAAAATGCTCCTGTTAGAACCAGATTATTTCAGACATAAGAAAGTTTGTGATAAGCATCAAAGATGGAAATTGGCAAACACATGTCCACTTTCCACATGGTAGCATCTGGTGATTGAGTTATTTGCTGAGCTGAGCAGTGGGGATACAAACAAAGGAATCGTCAACCCCACCTGGGAAGGTGTGAAAAGACTTCAAAAAGGATGGGACCCTTAGAATGAGCCTTGAAAGAAAAGGAATAAATCAGCATGCAAGAGTAGCTAAACTTAAATTGTGAATATTGCCACTTGTCTACATTTTCTTCATTTTAAATGTGATAGAAAATTAATTCACCTTTAGGATAGTATCTTAAAGAACACTAACCAATCCCCCACTTAGAAAATTTCTTATACAGAAAAATGTACTTCTTTCTTACCATTTTGTATAGAGAGGTAGAAAAACAAACCCCAGTTTATTCCTAAACGAGAATAACCATTTTTGCATCTTTCTCAAATACTAGTTTTGTGGATCTAGATGAATACATATATTTTGATATGTAGACATTAAAAACTGTTGGAATTGGCAATTATCAATGTATCTACCTAGTTTGTTTCTCTTATTCGGTAAGATTTCCTATTAGGTCAGAATCAAGACTGAAAGATGTTTCACAACTAATAACGTTTAGAAATCAAAGAAAGTTCTATTGAGATTGTGAGAAGATGACGTTGAGGGGTCATGTTCATTTAAATTAGTTATGTTTTAGGGCCTTATCTATCTTTAAGTAATCTATATTATAGAAATGTATTTTCTGGATTATTTATATAGGTTTTATTAATTAATTTACAATTCATCTTTATTAACTACCATATGTGTGGCTTTATCCATTAGGTGCTGAAGGAAACAAAAGGTCATACATTCTTTCAGGGGAGAGAAAACATTTTAAACAACTGTGAATAGAAAAATTAATAATAATTGTATTTAAGATAAAGTAGTAAGAGGAACATGATCAAATAATAATGTGCAATGCAGGCAATTAAGTTCTATGGGCAACTAAAGGAGGAAACATTAGCGTTAGAGGCAGACTTTTGAGATACTGCGTGTTCAGTTCCAGACCACCACAATAAAGCGAGTCACGTGAATGTTTTTGGTTTCCCAGTGCATGTAAAAATTATGTTTACACTATCCTGTAGTCTAAAAAGTGTGCAGTAGCATTGTGTCTAAAAAAAAAGCAATGTACATACCTTAATTAAATACTTTATTGTTAAAAAATGCTAAGCATCACCTGAGCTTTCAGTGAGTTATAATCTTTTTGCAATAGTAGCATCAAAAATCACAGATTACCATAACATATAATAATGATAAAAAAGTTTGAAATATTGCGAGATTCACCAAAATGTAACCAGAGACGTGAGCAAATGCTGTTGCAAAAAATGGTACAGATAAACTTGTTTGACACAGGGTTGCCAAGAGTTTTCAATTTGTAAAAAAACAGTATCTGTGAAGTGCAATAAAGCGAAGAACAATAAAACAAGTTTATCCCTTATCTACAACTATCATGGAAGTCACAGCAATTGAGAAGAAAGGAATTAAGATGCCCCTAGAAATTTGAGCAGGATCTGATAGAATTTGGAAGCACTTTCTAAGCAGTAAGAACATAATGACTAAAGATATGAAGATTGCGTTGACAGGGTACTATACAAACCGTAGAGTAGAAATGTGTGTTTCTGGAGAAATATTTACAGTAGATTTGATGAGATGTCCTTCTTAAACTGGCTGTCAATGAAAGAATGGCTTAAAGAAAAGAAATGCTTCTAATTGTAATAGAACTATCTTAATCCTGAAAGGAGTATTTCCTTCAGCAGATCCCTTTAAAGCTTATTTTAAAAGACTTCTAATGGAGTTTCTTTGTATAAAGCAATATTCCTCAAAGTGTGATAGTTTAGTGGTTTTTACATAAAAGTGTTCTGTAGTCAAATTGTGGAAATGCTATGTTAGTGTTAAACTTTTTTTAAAAAAGCTTTATGAGTTTACAGAGTTTTAAATTACTTACATGAATTATGAGTCTCCAAGAAAAAATTATCTGACCTCAGAACTCAGAATTCTCTGGGGTTTTAATTATTATTATTATCATTATTTTTAATAATCAGTAAGTTTTAGAGTTTCTTGAGACAAACTTTAGAAAATGCTGATTGAAAGCATCCACGTACATATTTGAAAGAAAATGTTCATTGAGATAAAACAAGTCTAACGGGGATAGAAATAATAAAAAAATATAGTATCCAAGATCATTATCAACCAGCTTGCCTTGTCTTTACTTACCTTGCTAGTAGCTAGGAAACACAGAAGGGAAATACAACCATAAAAGCCTGGGTATTTTTTTCCAAGCATTTGACACACCATGCTGAATAAAAAGTTTTGAGTGCAAATTTTCTGTAAAATTCAATTCTATCATAAACAAATGATAAAAATCAAGGTCAAAGGTTAAAATAAAATGGAAGAAAATTTTGATAATTTGTAATAAAGCACTTTAAAATATTGTTCCTTATTTTGCCACAATCACAGAATTTTTTCAACACTGTTGGGAACGTTATAAACAGCCTTCAAGGAAACATCTTAAAGAACAGTTTTAAGTTTCCCTTTAGAAATTTAAAATTTCACCATTTCATAGCTGATGGTTTACCAATAGCACCAGTTCATCAGGGTGGAAATGTACCACATAGTTGACCTGTTTAGTGGTGTAAGGAAGAATAGCCTACTTTGAAAAGTCCATCTGAAGAAAAAGCTTGCTGAAGAATCATTTGCTCCTACAAAGTGTTAGTAAACTCCCTTTTCTGGAGTTAATAATGAAGACCAAATAGAAAACATAGCTGAGTCAACACCTCATTAATGGGGTAATCAGTGAATTCTATACAACAGTCTGTACAATTCTATACAGCTACTTGCAGCAGTGAGGAAGAAACTCCATATAGGTTGGGGAGAGTGAGAAAGAGATGCAGAGAGACAGACACGAACTGAGAGGAAGGTCTTACCTCCACACATTGAGGGTGGCACCTGAGCATCGTCAGTAGATCAAATAAAGCCAGTCAGCTCTTAACCAGGTGGTGATGAGGCCGTGGTGGCTGTTTTAGAACTCTTGGCTTGCCTAGAATAGTGTTTTCAGTTCCCTTTATAAGTAAGTGAAGACTGTTGGCAAACCTTTCTAAGCTGCATCTGGTATATACAAAAGTTTCTTTAAAAAGACCAAAATTTAACATGGGAGGTAAAGCAGTGTTCCTGTTCTTGTATAGTTTGGCGGTCCAGGTCTCATGTACATTCTCAATAATAAGAGAATAAAGGTTATATTTCAGTGAAAGTGAGAAATCAAATAGTGGTGCAGTATTAAAAATCTTGATCTTAAAAAATTCTGTTGGGGGAATTCCTGGGCGGACCAGTGGTTAGGACTCTGCACTTCCACTGCAGGGGGCCCAGGTTCGATCCCTACTTGGGGACCTAAGATCCTGCAAGCCGCATGGTACAGCCAAAAAACAAACAAAACTCCTATTGGGATTCATTAAGTGAATCTGACAGTGTTAATACATAGGTCATTTATTATCAAAGGAGAAATGTTATCCAAAGTAAGCAATTGTAATACTGTATGAAAATATTTTTATATACAAATAGAGTGTCAAAATTAAATATATACATTCCATTAATTAAAAGGCCAACATATATTATTCTCTTAAAAATATAGTTCCCAAATTGCAAACTCATTTAGACAAATTTTATTACACATAAATGACAAAAGTAACTTAGTACTATGGTTTAGCATTCTTAGAACAGATGACTTTCTATTTTGTGAAATTATTCTTTATCTTCATTTTAAAACATCTGTTATATCATTTATTAAAGGCACTGTGTTATACATTCATGTTTAATTACATCTCTCAATTATCTTGGATTCCTTTATGCTACTGCTTCTTTAAGCTGTATGACTCTTGTTCTCATGGGCCTTATGCATATCTCACTGTAACTCTGAAACATTTCCAGCACAGATGACAATTTCCACTCTCATTGCAGTATGCTGATGCATAGTGGGCCATACAATTGGTAATAATGAAATGTTAATTTTTAATCCTTGTAAACTTTATACATTTCACAGAATTTATATGTCTTCTGAAAATTTTAAACAGGTTTAAAAAGTATTATTGCAACTAATATCTTACATAGATTATCTTACAAAAATCAGTTCAGAATTAATACCGATTGATATATGTCCTCATGCATGTGAAATAGTTTGTTGATTGCAGCGTTTCCACTGTTGGTTGCAGTGGTTTCCACTGTTTATGTCCATCTTCTAGCACTACAGTAAGGATTTCTCAATTGCCATAATCCGTTTTTACCAGGATGCATTCAGTAACTTCCAGAAGGCATTTTACCCTGGAAAATTGCATAAGCAGATAGATTCTTGGAGGATACAAATAAAGCTCTTAAGTTTTTATATTGCCACTCCGTATTTTTCAATGTTCTTTAGCGCCCCTCAAAATTTTATTCCAACAAGTTTTTATCTTTTGTAGTAGTATCTTTAGGAAACACAGGTCATTCTGTTTTTTCTGTTCCTTTAAAGACTTATTCTCTTCCTAGAGAAATACATAAAAAAAGTTTGTAAGTTCATATTTTTATAAAAATACACATTTTAAAATATTTAATCTTTAATATCCATTATGCTAGCTTATACTAAAAATTTGGTTTAATTAAAAAGAATCTTGAATGATATTTTTTAAAATATGGTTTCTAACTATAATTGTGATCATTGATGTGTAGGAAAGTCAAGGTTGTTGTGGTTTAAGATTTAGGATTAATTAAAGAGCTATGTTAGGTGGATGTCATTTTCACCACTGCAACAGTGGACATAAAGAATGCTATTTAAACTTTTGTGAGAAAGATTTGTACATTATTCAATTGAGTTTTTTACAATGGAAAAAATGTTTTTATGGAAGGAATAATTAATACTGAAAATATTCAGTTTATTTTGTCAAAGATGATTAATAAGGACATACCTGATAAAGCTTGTTCCCTAGTCTTCCCTAGAGTATGGAAGATGCCTGCCTCATAAGCTAGTTTTCAGTCCCTGACAAAAATCTAATAAGGGCTACCTGTACAACCTACAGAAAGTGGAGAAAGAGATACCTCACACGGAAAAGACATATAAGAGAGTAGCTGTGCATATATACTCAGTTATATTTCTGTGAGTCTCTGGGAAGTGGATTAGTACGGGGTTGAGTAATTTCTTCATTTAAATAACAACCAATTATTGGGAGTTTGCTAGGTCAGGTATTGTGATCAGTGCTATACATACATTATTTCATTTTATCTATTTAGTAATTATGAAATTGATGATTTCACCTTTCACGTTTGAGGAAACTGAGATGTAAAGAGGATAAATAAGCCGCCATTGTCACACATCAAGTAAATATAATGACTGGGTCTTAAGCTTGTTTGTCCTATTTTTAGTTTAGTCACATTCAGATCTCTTTTAGCTATATATTTAATAACAGTAACACATACCCTTTAAATAATGCATTTAAAAGATTAGAGGACAGATTTCAAAGATAAATATGAAGGAGAATTTCTCATATTCTTCTCTTTAATGAGGGTCCCAGGACATCTTTAAAAAGTACAAATTGAAGTTTATGTGACTAAGCAGGTTTGAAATACATAGATGTGAATATTTCATGACTTTTCTCAAAGATCAAGATTGAACATTCATTAAAAAGACAAAAAAACAAAGAACTGTGATTTTGCCTCTGTAATCCTGGGAACACAGATGTTATCTCCTTTTTCTAAACTTTCTTTCTAAATTCCCTTAGCCAGAGGCCCTCAATGTATTTATTTATATTGCTCAGTTATTCATTTCAACTATTCCACTTCAGGTGGAATTCCTAGAGTTTCCTGAGTCCCAGGGTGTGCAGACTCACACTGCTTCTCTAAGAGGAATAAGGAATTTCCGTATATATATATAGTGGTCAAATAACGGAAGTGTGAAAAAGGAATCTATCACTCTCATGAACCAGGTGTGTTCATTTTTCTGTCTCATCCTAGTTAATATTTATATCATTGTAATGTATAATCAGATTTAATTAAATATTCTGACTTTTTCATTCATATTTTCTACATTGGTATATAATTTTGTGTAATAATCTAATAGAATGTGTGCAAGTATATATAAATATAGAATATTCAAATACTATTATACATATACAGTATATACTGTACAGTCTATACTAATAAAATAGGTATAAAATGGGTTCTCATTTTTAGTATGTATTTCTGTACTAGAGTAACGTTTTTTCATTGTGTCTTGTTGTTTAGTTTATTTTCTCCTATATTGTTCATGTCCTTTGCTATTACCTACTGAGGTTTTAATTTTGTTTCTTTTTAAAAAATCAATGCTCTGACATTTTCCCTAGCTTCTTTAATTTTAAAATAGTGGTTTTTAAAAATTCAGTTTAAAGGGATCCAATTTCTAAGGGGTACCTCCCTTCTCCTTTTACCAACATTATAATGAATATTTTCAAAATCGAGCATATAAAAGGAAACAATTCAAAGAGAAATATTAAGGAATTAAGTTGAGTAAAAAGCTGATAAGAAAACTATACAATCACTCTTACCAAATTCTTAGTGGGTTGGGCTTCACCCAGGGAAGTTGATTTTCTTCCTTTACCCTTAAAAACCAAGTCATATTTATAATATTGATTATTAATCCTTTATTACTCCTTCCATTAATATAATTGCTAATTTTCATATTACTCTCAGCCCATCTAATCTATTTGAATATCTACTTTAAATTATTTATTGTTAGTGTGGCAGAATACTAATTTCATTTAGAAATTGAATAACAGGGAGAAGGGAGAAACAAGAGAGGTTAGTCTTCCGAATAACCTGGATGCATAATTTTGCAAATATGCCCAGCATTGTGTTAATTGCTGTGAGGTATGAAAAGCTAATATAGAAGGGTATACTAACAGAGACAAAAAATTAGAATTTTAATCAACATGAAAATAACATTAGCATTAAGTTGTTAAATCCTTATCATAAATTTTATTAAGCTTTACCCATCAGAAGCAAAATGAAATAACTATAAAAAGCTTGTAGCATGCCTAACTCACGAAGAAAATTCAATATAGCTGACCATCTTTAACATCTTGCCTTCTCATTTCAAGAAAAATTTGGATTGTAGCAGGTTAATTTTGTAACATAATTTTATTTAATTTCAAAATTTAAATTATTTGTGTATTTTCTTTTTCTACAATTAGTTGATTTTGGAATATGGTAATCAATGCAAAGCTCAACACATGAGAGAAAGAATTGCAAATATACAGCATACCTATAACCTTTAACCCTTTGATATCGCTAGTTTGCTCTGCATTCTTTTCAGTTAAGCCCTGACTTGAAGCTTATGCACAACATAAGCCATTACTAAGTAACTGGATGTGTAAGCAACATGAAACGAACTTGCTATTCCTGCATTAGATAGTACAGTAGTCTCTCTGTATTTGTGGGGGATTGGTTACAGGACCCCAGTGGGTACCAAAATCCAAGGATGGATGCTCAGGTCCCTTATATAAAATAGCGCTGAATTTGCATATAACCAGGCACATGCTCCTGTATACTTTAAATCATCTGTAGATTACTTACAATACTCAATACAATGTAAATGCTATGTAAATAGTTGTAAACACAAAATAAATGCTGTGTAAATAGTTGTTAATGTGTCTTGACAAATTCGAGTTTTGCTTTTTGGAACTTTCTAGAGATTTTTTTCTGAATATTTTTGATCCACGGTTGAATCTGAGGATGCAGAACCATGGATATGAAAGGCTGACTGTACTTTAAATCACTATAAATAAGGATTAAGAGATGGTAGGCTAGAATGTAAAGTCTTCATGATTCTTAAGCTTGGCCTTAAAGGATGCATAGAACAAGAGAGATCAGATTTCCAGAAAAGAGAACAGTAGAAATTCCATATAAGGGACTAACATTATAAGGGGACAAGATTGGAAATAAGCTTGGCAAATCCACAACACCAAGAGGAGACTGGCTTGCATCAAGTAGATAATGTAATGATAAATGAAGTGGTCCAGCTTATACGGTCCAATATGTATTTTCATCACTGTCAGTAGGGCTCAAGGACAATCTTACCATTTTACCTTCTATGGGCAACTACTAGTATTAAAAATTAAAAACACACACAATCCTTTTTCTATCATAAAAATGTTAAAATTTTCTTTTAAAAATTATAAGAAATATTTTTGGCTTTATGTGGCAGCTGGTAACATTCCTGAAGAGGGAGTAAAAATAACAATAGTAATTATAAAACATTTATTGAAACTTTTTAGTACTAAGCACTCTATATTATGTCATTTTCACATCCTATAATGTAGGTACTATATTTTTCTCCACTTTGCAGATGAAGAAACTGTTGTCTAGTCTCAAGATAATGTCTTCCAAATTTTGTTTTATTGTTTATATTTCATGACCACTAGCAGAGAAGTAGGAAAAAATTAGCGCTATACTTATCAAAATTATTGAGGCAAAAAACTTGAAAATTGTTGGACATAAATATGCCCAATTTTTATATACAAATATATTTGTTAAATACATTTGATTACCCGTTTTATTTGCTATGAGTTCTTATAAGTGTGTACATATATGGATTAAAATTATTAAGACATTTTAGAAATAAAAATTTACCATTCCTCACCCAACTTATAACACTAGCCTCCTTGACAGTTATTATGACAATAAAATTTATTATTTTCTTTATTTACTTTCCTTTTTTCTTTTCTTTTTTTTTCTTTTTTTTTTTTTTTTTTTTTTTTGCGGTATGCAGGCCTCTCACTGCTGTGGCCTCTCCCGTTGCGGAGCACAGGCTCTGGACGCACAGGCTCAGCGGCCATGGCTCATGGGCCTAACCGCTCCGCAGCACGTGGGATCTTCCCGGACCGGGGCACGAACCCGTGTCCCCTGCATCGGCAGACAGACTCTCAACCGCTGCGCCACCAGAGAAGCCCTATTTTCCTTTTTTAACTGAAGTGTAGTTGACTTACAATGTTGCTTTCATTTATTTTTAGTACCTTTTTAAAAACAATTTCTTTGCCCTAGCCAAGAGATGAATAGGTACTTTACAAGTTGAGGCTTTCCTCTTCTAGAATTGAGTAAATGTATTTCAATTTTCTTATAAGCACTTAGATTTCTATGCTAACGGATTTGATCATCAGAGAATGATAGTATCTTATCACTGGAGTTGTTTACATTTTTGTACAAACAGTCCTCAGCTTACCTTGTTGGTGCAGTTCAACAGTGTTAATGTGCCCTGTGAAACTGTTGATAGGTGAAGATTGAAATCGTCACTGATATTCATTTTAAGGAATTGCTTCAACTTTCGAGCAGCACGATATAAAAACGAAGCTTCCTATTACAGAAAAAACATCAGAAGGGCTGTTTCAAATAAAATATTAAGAAGTGATAAGCTTTCCTAAGGAGCCTAAGGCCAGAACTGTATTGCTAAATAACACCCCACCTCCACCCCAGTTTTCTTCTATTCCAGTTAATCGCATGACTGAAGAGCAACTAGACTGAAACTGTTTAGCTCCCAGGTGACAGCCTAAAGTGCCTAGAACCCAGTTTAATGATTATCTGACTTTTTAAAGTCTCTTTTCTTTGCTATGTGTGATCTTATCGCTTATGAGTGAACATATAACAAGTTTATTCAATTTTAAACAAGATAACTAAAGGAGAGGTCTTCTGGAAGCAATAATAGTAAAAGGTATGTGTGACTTTTCTTGTTGTTATTATTTTTGCCCTTTTTGAGCTATGGGCGAATAGCTGGCAATAAGAAAATAAAGGGCCTATTCACCTAAAACAAGTTTTTCAAATATTTAATGTAAGAAATTTAAAAAAAAACAGAATTTATGGATATACTCTTAAATGCCATGAAGTTAACTCAGCTATTGTGAGTTTTAAAAAAGTCTATTGAATAGCACACTAGTTTCTGCAGAAAGAGATGACACAAATTTTTGTTGGAAGTTCTGTAGATTGTAATATTGTACCAAATAGAAGTGGTAGTGGTTTGAAGATAAGCAAATATTGAAAGAAAAAATTTCAAAATGCCTACAACTAAATTACACCCATTACTTGTGTGTGTGTGTGTGTGTGTGTCTGTGCGTGTGTGTGACAAGCATTTTCCTGCATAAAAATTTTAGAAATAAGAGATATGTGTCTTTGAATTCAGCAGTTCTTCTAGTATTTTCAAGGTGAAAATGAAATGCTAAAATTAAAAGGACTATTTATCAAATAAGCAGAGGGCTATTTGTAAAATAAAAGTATAAAAGACCATAGTATAACTTAACATATCAATGGGAATTGTCGGGTTAGAGCCAAAAGACTGTGTTATTAATATAATCAATATAATTAACAGAGATATAAAAAATATAAGCTTCTATGAAATCAAGCTTGAATGACATATAAACTCCAAATAATTGTCATTACCTTATTATCATCACATGAATGTTTTTTAAAAAAGTTAGGTTCGTTATTCAGGCAATTGCTATCAAAGTCTATCATGCTGTCCTGTAATAAATAATATAAAATAATATGGTTAAACTGGGGACCTTTCTATCATGTAGTAATTATAAAAATAACAATGTTATAATACTTGGTATTTATATGTGCATTTTAAGGAAAATAACTTTAGTCTGACTTAGCTGACTAGGCAGGAAGAATAGTTATCTATAGTTGAAGAATAAACAAGTATATACACAAACCCTCACGTATTTAGAGCTTCCCCCAGACTCCATAGGTTAATCTCAGAAATCATTGAGAGAAACTGGCTTTTCTGGGGAAATAAAAGTACCTATTTTAGAAGTTATACTATATAGACAACGTACTATAAATTTTGAAATCATGAAGTTGAGATGCATTTAAGAGGTTATTTGGTCCAATTTCCTGCCACTATCAAACAGCAACAAAGGGAATTTACTTTAGAATGAAGGCAAAGCCTCTTGACAGTGAGTAAAGTTGAAATTCATTCTGCAGCATTTTAAATAATCCAGTTGGGGATGTTTGAGGTAGAATTTAGCTGAGAAAAAAGTGAGATTGAATATGTGCATTGTCATTGTCATGTAAGAGGCGGGGAAGGCAGACTGGCACATTCTCATTTTTCTTTCTAAGGAATGTAGTATTAGAAGGTGGGGATTAGCTGAATCAAGAATGTACTTGAGGGCTTCCCTGGTGGCGCAGTGGTTGAGAGTCCGCCTGCCGATGCAGGGGACATGGGTTCGTGCCCCAGTCCAGGAAGATCCCACATGCCGTGGAGCGGCTGGGCCCGTGAGCCATGGCTGCTGAGCCTGCACGTCCGGAGCCTGTGCTCCGCAACGGGAGAGGCCACAACAGTGAGAGGCCCACGTACCACAAAAAAAAAAAAAAAAAAAAGAATGTACTTGACATATTAGGAAGAATTTCCTAAGGATTCAGATTCTTTATGCACAGGATTGGACTAGCTCTGTCCAGCAAACTAGCCATTCCATGCTATCAGAGCTTCTAGAAGGACTTCAAGCAATTTTAGCCTATGTGTTGTCATCTAAGGAACAGATAAAAAGTGGAATAATGGCAGGATGTAATCATGGGCTTCTAATCTTCATCTGCCTCTCAGAAAAATATGCATTACTCTTCTCACCACTGAAAAACGTAAATGGTCTCTGGATTCATCCTGACTTTAAATGTATCTGTTTTATCTATAGGAATTACAGCCTGAACACGTAATCATTTATTTAACCATTCAACACTTACTACAGGCCAAAGTCCTCTGCCAAGCTTGATAGGGGAACAAAGACAAGAAAACACAGTCCCATTTTCTTATGCCATTTGATGTAAAGGGCAGATGCTGCATCCTTGGACACTTGTACATCACTTCTTATATTTGTAAAAGTATGCTTATGTAAACAGAAGATTTGTTAGTGCCAAACATCCCAGTCATACTGCAAATATCTCAAGTGCAAATAGATATATTTTTCTATAACTATCCTCATGTTGCCATTATACATATTCCTGAAAAGATAGTGGAAAATTAATGTTTGCCTGTTAAATCATTTTCCTATTGACTTGCATTTAACCCTAAGAAGGATAATAAATCATATATACATTTCTCTCTGATAAAACCTGCTTTTCATTTTTGCCATGCCATCCATCAAATAAAGAAGATAAACAAATGTGCAGCTAATCTGTATGATGTTTTCCAATTTACCAAAAATATTATATGAACGAGTACCTATTTCTTGGAGCATTTTAACCAATTGCATGACACACGAATATTTGAAAAGCCATATTGGTTAAGCCATTTCATTGCTCCAGGTATTTAACAAAACTCATTTTTGGCAGATACAGAAAGGGTGTTTTTATACCACGTAATTTGTTTGCCAGATGTGTACAGCAGTAGATAAAAGTCTCACTTAAAAGTTTGACTTAAAAGGTTGACTCCTATAAAAGTCACAATTATAGTTGACTAGTTGACTTTAGTGCATTTTATGAATAGATTTAACATAAGCATACATGAGTGCCAACTACAGTTGCTTTCTGAAATTGTTTCCATTTAAGCCCTGTGAGAAGGGTGGCTCAGACTAAGATATGTAGAATCGTGGAGTTGGAAAGAACCTTATATATCTATCTTTTGATTTAACAAATAGTAGAATTACTTTATCAGTAACAGTTTCTTACAGGCATCTTGACATATTTGAATATTTCTTCATATTTATTATGAATATGAAAGAAACAAGAGACAAGCCAAGATCACATTGACTGTGAACTCAGTATTTTCCAGTGTAAAACATTATGTTACATAAGTTGTTCCTAAAATATCTAATGTTCTTTCGATTTGTAGAATTGCATTTTCTTTCATTTTAGCATAGTTTTCTTCTATCTTTGAATTTTTTTCTAAGGCATGCACAGTAGCCCCTTCCCCAGAAACACTAATTACATACACAGTTGATTTTCTATTTCACTTTTTTCTTTTATATATTTATATTTGATTTTTTTAAGATTCAATTTTGTGTGGTTTTCTCCAACATGTCTTCCATATGCCTGTTCTAATGGGGAACTCATGGTTACATGTGTTCTAAGTGAACTAATGTCTATTTACTGCCCATAAATGATTCTCATTGGCAGCTACATAACTGATAGGTGTCTCCTTTCTATTCTCCTTCTATTTTGTAGGTCTGGGCCTGAGGATTGGGGTTTTGATATGAAGAAGAAAGATTCAGTCTCGTGTCTTACTATTCTTTGAAAATGAACTTGGTCCCTACAGAAATCTTTTTCATTTCTGATTATCACTATCACAGCACACTCACGGCCCAAAGTCTTATGGCATATAAAGACTCATTTGGAGGACCTTTTGAAAAGTGAAACTTATTTTTTTATTTTTTTTTTAATTTTTATTTATTTATTTATTGCGGTACGTGGGCCTCTCACTGTTGTGACCTCTCCCGTTGCGGAGCACAGGTTCCGGATGCGCAGGCTCAGCGGCCATGGCTCACGGGCCCAGCCGCTCCACGGCATGTGGGATCTTCCCGGACCGGGGCACAAACCCGTGTCCCCTGCACTGGCAGGCGGACTCTCAACCACTGCGCCACCAGGGAAGCCCCAGTGAAACTTATTTTTAATGAAATCTGTAGCCTGTATGAAAATTGAAAAAGTCTGTATTGTTCTTGGAATCCTATTTCAAATGTTACAAATTTTACCATTAGGTAGCTTACCAGATTATTGTAAGAATTGGTAGTTAATTCCTTGCTTAAATTAAAAGTCATTCATTTATTCTTCAATCAAATACTTGTCGAACATCTACCATGTGCCATATAGTAGTGAAGAGAGAATTGTGATCAAAATCACAGAGGGTTCCTTCCTTCAAGAAATTTACTGTCTGGTGGTAAAGACAGACATCAATCCAATAATCACAATCAAATCTCAAATTAATAATTGTTATGAATAAAAAGTATATGCTACCATAAAGCCTATAAAGAAGGATTTTACTTAGGAACCTCAGTAAAGCCTTCCCTAAGAAAGGAACACTTCAACTGAGATCTGAAGCATGAGTAAACTAGAGAAAAAGAAAATAGAGGAAGAGTAAAGATGTAGAAAACAGCATGTATGGCTTCAGTTAAGTGGGAGGGAATAATGGCAGATAGGCTGCTGGATGAAAGAGAGCAAGGGAAAACCGGTATATAGCTGAGAAAGCAAGAGAAATCACCGGTTTCATACGAAAGAGATCCGGAGGAAACTAAATTATGCTGGGGCTTAAGGACATGTTAAGGAGCTTTGTCTTGATCCTAAAATCAATAATTAATGACTAAATACCTTTTTCAAAGATCATATTAATAGCAGCATGGTAAATGGTTTGGAAAGGTTCAAGAAAGTATGTGTGTGAATCTTTAGGAGACAATTACATAGTGCTTGAAATAATGGTTTATTGGACTTGGTGGTGGGAAAGAATGTAGAGATAGGTGAAAAGACTTGAGAAATATTTAGAAAGCCAATATAACACTATTTGAGAATTAAAGTTATGGAAGATTGACAGACCAGGGCTGATCCCTGGGTTTCTGGTATGTGCAGCAGGATATACTGTGTTGCCATTCACTGAGATAGGGAATAGTAGTAGAGATGGTGTGAGTAAAATATGTTTGGTTTTAAACAGATGAAGCTTGAGTTTACATTCAGAGATCCAAGAACATACATAAAGAAGCCAGAAAGCTAGAAAACCTGGGGAATAGACTGTTTTAAGAAGGTGGTGATCCAAAATATACAATGCCAACTGAAAGGTCAAGTTGTCTTGTACAAAATCTATTCACATAAAGAAAGCGAGTCTAAATTAGAAAAACAGCTGATAATAGATGGTAAAATGAAGTATTAAGCAGATATGATATTTGTTTTGAGATAATATTTATAAGCAAGAACATATGCTTATAATAAAACATGCTTATAATAAAAATCTTTCAAAAGAAAAAGGTGTTCTATATAAGCATATATTCAAATGTATATGCATATGCACAAACATGAACATATGTCTAAGAATTGACTAATTAATCTTCATTTAACTTGCTGGGATAATCAATATTCTACTCCTTCTGTAAAATATATTGACTAATGCTCACAGTACACCAAAGACTCCCAACTCCAGTTTCTGATATACTCATGTGTTTTTGCATTCACAATTGGAGTTGCATATTTACTAAGTCAATTCCTTAACACTAAGTTATACTTCTTATTTAATTAGATCACTTAATTAAATACTATGTAAGTCAAAGAATATTAGAATGAAAATACAGTTGTGTGTAGGACTTCCAGTTTCCAGTCTGGGAGGTAAGGAGCTTAGAAGTCGCCATTCCATCATAACAACAAGTAAAATGCTGAACAAACTGAAGAATCAGCAACTCTTCTTATATCTGTCAGAGAAGTGAGGTCACAGGGTAAACTGCCTCCCCAAATATTGGAGAAACAGACAGCTGATGCAATAATTACAATTTAGAGAACCAGAAACCCAGGAGCGGAAACCTCCATGTGAACCAATGCTGGGATAGAAAAACCTGAACTGTAATTGATGAATTACTGGAAGCTCAGAATGGACAAGTCTTAGAGATAAAATTCCAAGGGGACCTACCACTGGAGGTCCCCCCTTTGCTCACACTTTTTCTGAGCTTTACTTACAGGAGTTCTATGAGGTCCTCACAGTGAATATGAGAAAAATCCCCATGTGCTTCTGGCAGAGAGAGGAAAAAAGCATTGATTTTGAAATATGCCAGAGTGTTATGTTATTCTTAACAAGGCCTCCCCTTACGAGAACCTAACCTGCTGGAATTTTATCAGAGCCTAACCTATCTGGGGTAAGGGAAATACCCAGCTCCAGTCCTTGCTAGACATCCTTTGTCACCTAAGTGGATAGGTATTGAGAAGCACTGGTAAAGTTTACAATCCAGGGGCACAGACTCATCAAAAGACTGAGACCTAATCAAAGGACTATAGAAAGCTTCCCGTCTCCCCACACCTTATCACTGTATTACTAAAAGCTCATTTACCACAGGTTTATTTATGCAGAACATCATGTCCACCTTCCAACAAAAAATTACAAAGCATACTAAAAGGCAAAAAACACAATTTGAAGAGACAGAACAAGCATCAGAACTAGAGATAGATATGGCAGTGATGTTGAAATTATCTGACTGGGAATTTTTTTTTTTTTTTTTTTTTTGCGGTACGCTGGCCTCTCACTGCCACGGCCCCTCCTGTTGCGGAGCACAGGCTCCAGACGCGCAGGCCTAGCGGCCATGGCTCACGGGCCCAGCCGCTCCGCGGCACGTGGGATCCTCCCGGACCGGGGCACGAACCCGTGTCCCCTGCATCGGCAGGCGGACTCCCAACCACTGCGCCACCAGGGAAGCCCCTGACTGGGAATTTTTTAAAAAAATTATTATTATGCTATGACCTTTAATGGGAAAATATGCAGAAAAAATGGATAATGTAAACAGAGAGACGGAAATTCTAAGAAAGAATCAAAAAGAAATGCTAGAGATAGAAAGCACTGTAATGGAATTATGGGCTCTTTATTAAATTAGACATGGCTGAAGAAAGAATCTCTGAGCTTGAGCATATGACAATAGAACTTCCAAAACTGAAAAGAAAAAATAAAAAAATACCAGGGGAAAAAATGGAACAGAATATCTAAGACTGTGGACAAGTACAAAATGTGTAACATATGCATAGCAAGAATATCAGAAGAAAGAGAGAAAGGAACAGAAGCAATATTTGAAGCAATACTGGCTGAGAATTTTTCCCAAGTCAATGCCAGACATCAAACCACACATCCAGAAAGCTCACAGAACACCAAGCAGGATAAATGCCCCAAGTCATATACCTAGGCATATCATATTCAAACTTTAGAAAATCAAAGATAAAGAAAACATCTTGAAAGAAGCCATGGGGGTCAGCGGGGGAAAATTACTTACAAAAAAGCAAAGATAAAAATTGCGTCCAATTTATCTTCTGAAATCATTCAAACAAGAAAAAAGTGAAGTGAAATATTTAAAATATTGAGAGAAAAACCCACCGACCTAGAGTTCTGTACTCTGAGAAATTAGCCTTCAAAGGGAAAAAAGAAATAAAGACTTTCTCAAACAAAAATTGAGGTAATTTGTTGCCAGTAGAACTGCCTTGAACAGAACGTTAAAAGTTCTTTAGAGAGAAGAAAAATGATACAGATCAGAAACTCAGAGCTACATAGAAAAAGAAAGAGCATCAGAGAATGAATAAATGAAGAAAAAAATAAAAACTTTTATCTTCTTATTCTGAATTGCTCTAACACTTTGATTAAAATAATAATGGCAACAGTGCATTTAACTATATATAATTTGATTACATATATACATATATATACACATATATATAAAATACATGCTTATATATAAGTGAAATCAATGAAGCAGTGATATGAGGGACAGGAGGAAAGAAAAGAATTATTAGCAATATTTTGTTATTTTAAGGTACTTGTACTACTTGTGAAGTGGCACAGAGTTATTTCAAAGTGGACTTGGATTAGTTGCAAATATATATACCAAACTCTAGGGCAACCAGTAATGAAAGTTTAAAAAGAAGTATAATTGTTATGCTAAGAAAGGACAGAAATGGAATCATAAAATGTCACAATCATAAAAGACAAATAAAGTGTGAAGACAAAAATAGTAACAAAGAATAAGAGCAAAAAATAGAAAACAGTAAAAAACATACGGTAGATATTGGTCCAACTATATCAATAATCACTTTAAAATGTCAACAGTCTAAATACACCAATTAAAAGACAGAGTTTGTCAGAGTGGGTCAAAAAAACACAACCTAATTATATACTGTCTATAAAAAACCTACTTTTAATATAAAGACACATATAGATTAAAAGTAAAATGAAGAAATATATACTATGCTAACATTAATGAAATGAAAGCAGGGTAGCTATGTTCATTTTAAACAAAGCCAACTTCAGAGCAAGGGAAGTTATCAGGATGAAATGGACCTAACATAATGATAATGGAGACAATTGTCCAAGAAGATATGATAATTCTTAATGTGTACGCGGCTAACAACAAAGAGTCTAAATACATGAGGGAAAACTGATAGAATACTAAGAGAAGTAGATGAATCCACTATTATAGTTGAAAACTTTAATATCTTTCTATCATAAATGGACAGATCCAGCAGGCAGAAAATCAGTAAGGACATAGTTGAACTTGACAGCACAATCAATTAACTCTATATAGTTGGCATGCATAGACAACTTCATACTTCATCCAACAGCAGCAGATTACATAGTTTTCTCAAGAACACATTGAATATTCTCCAAAGAGAGCAAATTATGGGCCATAAATTGAATCTTAACAAATTTAAAAGAATAGAAATCATATAATGTCTGCTATTAGATCACAATAGAATCAAACTAGAAATCAATAACAGAAAGACAACTGGGACATCCCAAAGTATTTGGAGATTAAACAATACACTTTGAAGTTATATGTGGATTGAAGAAGAAATTTCAAGAGAAATTTTAAAATATTTGAAATAAATAAAAATATAACATTGAAATCTGTAGGATGCAGTGAAAGCAGTGCTTAGAGGGAAATTTATAGTATTGACTGCATGTGTTAAATAAGGAAAGTATCTAAAATCAATAATCTAAACTTCCACTTTAGGAAACTACAAAAGGAGAGAAAATTAAATCCAAAGTAAGCAAAAGACAAAAAAAAAAAAAAAAGTAATAATAAAAGTTAAAGCAGAGATCAATTAAATTGAAAACAGGAAATCAATAAACTCAACAAAACAAAAAACTTCTCCTTTGGAAATATAAATAAAATTGATAAGCCTTAGCCAGATTAACTAAGAAAAAAAAAGACACAAATTTCCTAATATCAAAAATGAAAGAGGGGACATCATTACAGATCCCATGAACATTAACAGGGATAATAGATACTCTAGATGATAATTGATAATCTAGATGAAATTGACCAATTCCTTAAAAGACACAATCTGCCAAAATTTACCAAGAAATAGGCAATCTGAATAGGCCTATATCTATAAAAGCAGTTCAATCAATTGTCAATAAGCTTACAAAACAGAAGCACCAGGCCCAGATGGGTTCACTGATTACTTCTATCAAACTCTTAAGGAAGAAATCATAGCTATTGTCTATAATCTCTTCCAGAAGAAAGAAGCAGAGGGAATATTTCCTATCTTGTTATATGAGGCCGGGCTTACACTAATACTAAAACCAAATGAAGACAGTACAAGAAAAGAAAACCACAGATCAATATATCTTGTGAAAATAGATGCAAAAATCCTCAACAAAATATAAGAAATTGAATCCAACAATGTATAAAATAATTATACACCATAACCAAGTGATATTTACCCATATATGTAAGACTGGTTCAACATTCAAAAAAATCAAAGAATGTAATCTATCACTGTAAGAGGGTAAAGAAGAAAAATCACATGATCAAATTAATAGATGCAGAAAAAGCAGTTGACAAAATCCAACATCCATTCATTAAAAACAAAACAAACAAACCCCCCCCCAAAAAAAAACCTCTCTGTAAACAAGGACTAGAGGGGAACTTCCCCAGCTTGATAAAGAGCATCTTCAAAATCCTATAGCTAATAGCATACTTAATGGTGAGAAACTCAGAACTTTCCTATGATCAGAACAAGGCAAAGATGTCCCTCTCACCATTGCTTATCAACATTGTATTTTGAAAAAACCTAGGTGATTCAATATGACAAGAAAAGGAAAAAAAAGATATAAAAATTAGGAAGGATGAAATATAACTGTCTTTTTTACTAGATGACATTGTAATTTATGCAGACAATCCTAAAGAATAAACAGGAAAAAAAAAAAAAACCAAACCTCCTGGAACTAATAAATGATTATGCAAGGTTGCAGTATACAAAGTTAGACAAAAGTTAATAGTTTTCTCCTATACTAGCAATGAACAAATGGAATTTGAAATTAAAAACACAACACATTTAGAGTACTTAGGTATAAATGTAACAAAATATGTACACGATCTTTATGAGGAAAACTACACAACTCTGGTGAAAGATCAAAGGAGACCTAAATAAATGGGAAGATAGTCCATGTTCATGGATTGATGGATTGGAAGACTCAACGTTGTTAAGATGTTTGTTATCCCAGCTTGACCTATAGATTTATCATAATCTCAAAAATATCAGCAAGTTATTTTGTGATATCAAACAACCTGATTCTAAAACTTATATGGAGAGGCAAGGAGAGGACTTGTTTACTAAGGTTGTTCATACAGACAGGTGGGGAATCAACAGATTAACACTCTGTCATTTAATGACTGCATTTGTGATTAGCCTTACATCCACAGTGACTGATTTCTTAAGAACTTAAATGTTTTTAAATATCATTTAATATCAGCATTCTAGCCAGAGGTGATTTTACCTAGACAAGGTGAATACCGAGATAGAAGTGTAACATTCTCTTGCCACCTAGGGTCCCATAAAAGTGGCCCAGCGTATATTGAAACCATAGATTCCTGCCTTAGCTATATCAAACCTCAGACATTTTTAAAATTGAGACATAATTGACATATAAGCTTTGTTTCAGGTGTTCAACAATAATTTGATATTTTTATACATTGCAAAATGATCACCACAATCAGTCTAGTTCTATAAGTTTAGTTAACATCCATCACTACACATAGTTACAATTTTTATCTTGTGATGAGAACTTTTGAGGTTTACTCTATTAGCAATTTTCAAAGTATACAATACAGTATTATTAGCTGTAGTCACTGTGCTGTACATTACATCCCCAAGACATAATTCCCAGTTTTCTCGGATCATTCTGGATTATACCAGAATTACAACCTGTTTGGTTAGCTCCCCCTTGCATTCTTAAAAGTGTTTCAGTTTGGGCAATAACATATTTTCTCACCCTATTTGTACTATGGTGTTTTGATTTTGGTTTGCATGATATGGTTTTCCTATCTTTTAACTTTTTAAATTATTTTGAACATAAAAATATTTTAATGTCATATATATTACTTGCTTATCATTATTCGAACAATACTGAGATATATAATGAAAACCTTAAAATTTTTCTCCACTGCACCCACTAGAATCACCTACCTGAGGTGATTCATATTAGCAGTTTGATAAGAATACCCTTCTTGCTCAAAAAACCTATGCATATGTGTAATGTACATACATGCATACAAAAGTCACACATATACATGCATATATAGGGATTATGAAGGCACTTTCCTTTACCATTTAAAAATATAGGATCGTAATATATACATTACTCTTCGACTTGTTTTGTATTATTTTCACTTTATATTATAATCATCATTCTAAGTCAAACATATCTAGAACAGCTTTTTTAAAATAGCTACATAATATTCTACATTAAGTGTATTCCAATGTTTATTCAACACTTCTCTTATTGATGAAAAAAGTCAATATTTGCTCCAACAAACAATACTACAATAGACATCTTTGTATGTGTATGTGTGTTTATATATTTGTATGTGTATATTATCTCCTTTTATATTAATGTTTGCATTTTTGTAGAATTGGTTCCCATAACTGAGACTTGCTAAAGGAAATGGTATATTCATTTAAAAATCATTGTGTTCAGTAAAAATGATTCATGCTTCTACCAGCAAATAAGGGAGCCCGTTTTGTCACATCCTTGTCAGCACCAGATGTCATAAGCCTTTCACAATTTTACCAACCCTGATATGTGAAAATTTGTGCCTCATTATAGCTTAAATTTTCACTTCCATGACTACTAGAGAATGAGCATCATTTCATGTTAATTGACAGTTTGCATTTCCTTTTCTATGAATAGCCTGTTCTTAACAATTTTCTTAGGTTGTCTGTCTTTTACTGATCAGTTTCTACATTTTATATAAGGATTTTTTTTAAACTTTCTATGTTTTGTTTCAGGTGTATTTCTTACATAATGCATATTTTTTATACAATTGGTTTTAAGTTCAGAGATTAAAATAATTCATATTTATTATCAGATATTCTTTACTATTTCTTTATGCTCCTTTTCATTTGTTTTTTAATTTTGGTATATTGTTGGCTTTAGCATTTATTCTTTGTTATGAGTAACTATGCTCTGATATTCAAGAACTGGGGGAGATATTTAATAGCTAAAATGTTTCCTACTAAATTTTATGCTAAAATTCTAAGGTGAATATACAGTAGTATTAATTAACAACTATAAGTTAATTAATCAAAGCTCTGAGGCTACCAAAGTGTGATTATGTTATTTCCAGTCCTTCCTATGACCAAGAGTAGCCAAAGTAAAGCAATTCTAATGAAATTTATTGTCATTTTGCTTCTCATTTAACTTACATTCATAAAATAGTATGTTTTATATTGCGTGTCTCCATAGTACATAAACAATAGTGGAAATAGGAAGTTAAGTGATTTAACAATTAATATTGATGGTCATTCTGTAGAGAACAGGCCAGGAATAAAAGCAAAAAACACCAGTCCAAAAATAACATTGAAAATGACTCTATTATCAAATATAGTGTAACAAAATAATATAATAAAGGTACCCTCAATATGCTTTTTATGCAGAAAAGTTAGGAAAGAAAATTTGTTAATGTGAATTTCAACTTGTGAAAATACCTCTATAGAATTTCTTTGATGAGGCACAATTATAAAAAAGTCAATCATACAAAATGCTATATATAAAATAGATAACAAGATCCTACTATATAGCACAGAGAATATATTCAATATCTTGTAATAACCTGTAGTGAAAAAGAATATGAAAAAAATATATATATATGTATAATGGAATCACTTTGCTGTACACCAGAAACTAACACAACACTGTAAATCAACTGTCCTTCAATAAAAAAAAATTAAAAGTCAATCAGCCAGCAAAATTCATTAGAAACTCTTACAGTGTTATGAATACGAAACAAAGGGGGATACCACGAAAGGGTAATAAGTAAATCTTAGTTTTATTATTTATTTATTTATTTATTTTTTGCGGTACACGGGCCTCTCACTGTTGTGTCCTCTCCCGTTGCGGAGCACAGGTCCCGGACGCGCAGGCTCAGCGGCCATGGCTCACGAGCCCAGCCGCTCCGCGGCATGTGGGATCTTCCCGGACCGGGGCACGAACCCGTGTCCCCTGCATCGGCAGGCGGACTCTCAACCACTGCGCCACCAGGGAAGCCCTACATCTTAGTCTTAAACCCATTTTTTATCTTGTGTAAAATTGTATATGCCTTGCATGTCTTTTCTGGAAGTGAATATATTTGCTCTATTTATGGGATGCCTTTCCAGTGTTAGCAACACCCCTTAGATACATAACTTGATATTTTATTCCTTTGTGTTAATCAAGGTGTGGATAGGTAAGCTTGGGGATAAGAAACAGTGTTCCAGAACTGGTATTATTCAGCAATTGGCAGATTTCCCTAGATATCAATGTTCATGTCAAATAGAAACACGAAATAATTACTGAAACCTGGCAGCATATTCACCTATAGCTGGTGTAGTGCCACAGATCAAGAAGTTGTGCATATCTACTCTGGATGTGTAGGAATGTTATTATGAGACATATATAAAAGTTTCATACAGGGCATCCATTCTCTGTTTCTTCTAAATAGACTGTAGTCCTACATCAGTGCAAAGGGAAGAACACTGAAACTGAGGTGTGGATAACTGCATCTTAACATTTCCACTATTTGCATTAAATAATTTTTCAGCAGTAATGGACTTCAGAGATTATGCAAGCCAAATTTCTAATCTTATGAATTAGAAAAGTAAGGCACAACAGCAGTTAACTGACTTGTTCAAAGTCTCAAAGACAAAGTGGCAAAGCTGGGACTCTGACCCAAACATTTTCATTCCAGAACAGTAGACCTATAACACCATGCTGACATATGGTAGCCTCTCCTTGAATTTCTTCATCTGTAAAACTGAGTTCATTGAACTTGAGAAGTAGTTTTCATACAGGATTACCCCAGGTAATCCTGGGGTTCCACAGGATGACTTGGGGGGCCCTTATAAATAGGCATGAGATGATGCATAATAGTCAAGGTTCAGGGCCTCACTGGAGTTCTATGTAGGGGTCATTTGAAAAAAAAATTTCATGGATTAATAAATATTGAAATCACAGTTATTAATGATTTACTTCCAAGTTCTATAGATGCAAAATCATCATGCATAAGTTTGAAGTTCAATAGAATTTCACCCTGATAAATCAAGCAATTTATAGTCTCCTCTTTTTCTCTCCAGCTGCTGGGGGATATTTCAGTCCCACTACTCCTTTTGGGAAATTTGCTCTAAGAACTCCATCTACTCACTACTTTTTATTTACTTGTTTCTGGTGCAAGAACTACATTTCATCAGTTTTTAAGTTTTCCATTGTATCTTCATAAAATCAAAGAGTTACTGCTTGATTGACAGTATCAATAGTCACACATTCCCAAACTTTCAGAGGACATCCACTGTCATATGTAAACTCTGAATACTGAAATAACCATCTTTCTGAATGTTTTTCATCTCTAATTTATTTTATATGAGCCATATGAATTATCTTTCTAAATCCCAGATCTAATTCTATGAAGTTTATGAAGTTTAAAAAGCCATCAATGGCTCCCTATTACATAGTCCTAGAAAATCAAGTTCACATTCCTCAGGTTGCCACACAAGGTCTTCCAAGATCTGATCACAGCCTAACTTCCAAACTTTATACACTCACATCTCAACCAAAGCTCAAGCCACATAGGCCATTGACTGTTAAAGGCAACTCCCCAACTCCCATACCTTATAAGTTTCTGTCTCTAAATATTTTTATCTTTAATATCAGCATTATCCCATTGTGTTATAATTCTTTATTTAAAAGTTTGTCTCTCCTTCAAAACTGTGATCTTACAGGACTGGGACTTTGTCTCATAGACTGGTTTTCTTTTTTATACTCATGTTCAATATCTAACAGCTTACCAACAAGGGATTAATTTCCAAAATATACAAACAGCTCATATAGCTTAACATCAAAAAACAAACAACCCAATCAAAAAATGGGCAGAAGATCTAAAAAGAAATTTTTCTAAAGAAGACATACAGGTGGCCAACAGGCACATGAAAAGATGCTCAATTTCACTAATTATTAGAGAAATGCAAATCGAAACCACAATGAGGTATCACCTCACACCAGTCAGAATGGCCACCATTAAAAAGTCCACAAATAATAAATGCTGAAGAGAGTGTGGAGAAAAGGCAACCCTCCTATACTGTTGGTGGAAATGTAAATTGGTGTAGCCACTGAGGAGAACAGTATGGAGGCTTCTGAAAAAACTAAAAATAGAACTACCATACGATCCAGCCACTCCTGGGCATGTATCTGGAGAAAACTCTTAATTCGAAAAGTTACATGCACCCCAGTGTCCATAGTAGCACTATTTACAATAGCCAAGACATGGAAGCAACCTAAATGCCCATCAACAGATGAATGGATAAAGAAGATGTATATATATATATATATATATATATATATATATATAATGGAATATCATTCAGCCATAAAAGAGAATGAAATAATTCCACCTACAGCAACAGGGATGGACCTAGAGATTACCATATTAAGTGACTTCAGACAAGACAAATATCACATGATATCACTTATACGTGGAATCTTTAAAAATGATACAAATGAACTTATTTACAAAACAGAAATATACTCACAGATATAGAAAACAAACATGGTTACCAAAGGGGTTGGGGGGAGGGGAGGAGAGATAAATTAGGAGTTTGGTATTAACATATACACACTACTATATATAAAATAGATAACCAACAAGGACCTATTATATAACACCGGGAACTATTCTCAATATCTTGTAATAACCTATAATGGAAAAGAATCTGAAAAAGAATGTATATAGAGATATATATCCATATCTCTATCTATATATGTATAACTGAAAAAAATTAACAACTTGCAGGTAATGACTAGCAGACATTTTGTAGATGCATACAAAATTGCATTAAAACCTGGACTCCAATCTTACTTCCTTAAGACCTACCCATTTTTCAAAGTCCTATTAAAATTGTAATTCTCCAGTCACGAGAGTTCTTAGAGAGAGTGCATATCATACATCTTTGAATTGGCAGATTATAATCGGCAGATGCTTAATAAATGCTAAACTGAACTATTAAGGAACAGAAGTTAAGATTTTACAGAGATCTAGAAAAACTCATTGCAAGTCTGCCAACGTATGCACAATGATCATTTTAGGAGATTTTAATCACTCATCAATCTTAAGGTTAATATGCAGTAATGGTTACATATTATGTCATAAGCATGGCAATCAGCAATTAACAAATGTGCCAAATATAAAATTCTAATCACCGGTGCTTGTATACTCTATTCTCTAACTGCCTTACTACTTGCCTGAACTTTATATATCACTGTCCAACTATAGGACTCATAGGATTTTATGAATGAGAGAAAATGAGCGGCCAAGAACCAGACTGAATCTATTTAAAGATTCTGCTGAGCTGAGGTGCGATGGTCACGGGTAGAACAAAGATAGAGATTTACTGAAGAAAAATGTCAAGGAAAGCAATATAACCAAGCATGGTAGACCAAACTATCATGCAGAATCACAAGGGAGCGCTTTATTCTGAAAGCAAAACTGTAAACAATGCCTGGTCCAGCAACAATAAGCAAGACATTAGGTAAATTACATGTGCGTGTATTGGTAGCACATAAACCAAGCGTGGTAAGAAGTCATGAGTATAGCTAGTATGGTAAAACCTGTAAGTCATGTAATAAATTTTACAATGTCACACATGTACATTAACATCTTTATACTATAATTTAAAAATGACATTTCAAGTTTTTTATATAAATATAGTAAAGTGTGTGCATTCATTCATTCAGTCAATAACTGTTTTTGAGGGGTCTACTCTGTGCTAGGTAATATTCTAGATGCTGGGGGATAGTGATTAACAAGAGAGCCTCTGCCCTCACAAATAAGAAAATTTCAGATAGTAGAAAGAGGTATGAGGAAAATGAAAGAATATAAGACATTGCAGGGAGAGGAGAGGCCACTCTAATTCTAGAAGGAAGTGAATTTTATGCTCATCAATTCACTTTTCACCACAGAGTCTGCATTTTTCTTTTAGTTGGTTGGATTTTGTGGCTACTGTAGCAGATTTTTTCTTCTTCTTTAAGAAAAGGCTCATGAGTGCTCTGTCCCCTACATTTTGACATGGATGCATAATTTTCTACCCATGAACTTTATACTTAAACAATAACTTGGCTAGGTATAAAATTCTTCAAGTCACATTTTATTTCCCTTGGAATTTTGTGGTTATTATTCCATTATCTTTTGTATTTAGGTGTGGAAAATCTGAAGCCACTTTGATCACTGCCCCCTCCCGCCCCAGGATGATGTACCGTTCTACCTGAACGTTTAAATTATTCTTCTTTTATCTTGAAGTTCAGTCATGCTACCATGATATAATGTACTGGCAATCATTTTATATTAATTTTTAAATAGTATATGATATTCCCCTTTGTTAATTCCATTGTTTCAGTCATTTGGAGGAAAATTTTCCCCTGTCACAAATTATTTTACTTTTCCATTTGAGGGTTATCTTTTGTAGGAACATTTATCTATAAATTGCCTTATTACTGTCCCTGGTATTTCTATATAGTTGCCCTGTTATTTTCGTCTGAAATTTACTGTGGCCAACTCTGTTCTAATATTTATTCTCTACTCCTTATCCCATGACACTTTTATCACCTACCAGACAACATTGTCTTTTCTCAGCACTTCTAAATGAGGACATGGTATTGTCTCTTCTATCTGCTCTTATGAAGTCTGGGAACACAGGGTGGATGGATAGGGGTGTGTGAGGGTGGTAGTAAAGCAGGGGAATGCAAGAAGGCAAAGTTATGGTCAGTTGTATTGGTGAGCAAGGATGTGCTCCTTTTTTAACAATTTATTTTTTTAAGTTCATTGTGGGGTTGGATGAGCTGCCTTTCTTGGTGAGAGAGTGGTCACTTGGTCTTCAAGATTTCCTTCCAATTAAGAGTGAAGTGTTTTGCTTTTGACAGAGACTATGATATTCAGGGGTCATTTGCCCACTTCACTTGCCTTTCTCCAGCAGACATGTCCACTGCCTCTCTCCAAGGTGGAGTACTACTGAGATCTGTTTCAGAATTTTACCCACTTTTGTTACCATCTATATAAGTTTTCTATGACTGCCATAACAAATGTCCACAATCTGGGTGGCTTAAAACAATAGAAATTTATTCTCTCACAGCTCTGGAAGCCAAAGTTTGAAATCAGAGTGTTGACAGAATTCCATGCCGCTCTCCTAGCTTTAGGAGGCTGCTGGTGTTCCTTAGCTTGTAACTGCCTAACTCTGATTTCTGCCTCTGTCTTCACATGGCTTTTTCCTTTTTGTCTCTTTTCCCCCATTCTTCATTTGCAAGGATGCTTGTTATTGGATTTAGGACCCACCTAATCCAGGACTATCTCATCTGGAGATTCTTAAATTAATTATATCTGAACAGACACTTTTTCCACATCAGGTCACATCCACAGGTTCTAGGTGCACATATCATTTGGGGTGCCACCACTCAATTCACTACACTATCTATATTATTATTTTTGGAGGGGTGTCATTTTAGGAGATGCTGTTAGTCATGTGGGTTCTTGAAAGATTTTTCTCATTCTCGGGCTGCCAGCTTTCAATGACTTTTTTGCATAAAGTGTCTTTTACTTAGTTTGATTCTCTATTTTATACTTTCGTAAGGTTTTAGGTACCCAATTTTAGCTCATTTTAATGTGCTTCTATCTGTCATCTTACCTCACCAGTACATTTTACTTTATGAATGACAGGGATACATATACCTTTAGACTCTATTGTGTAATCATTAGATTAGTATGTTAAGTCCATCATGAAGGTCAGAATCTATGTTATATCATTTCTTTGCTGTAATGAGTAGTTTTAGAAAGAGTATGATATGCCATCAAAATAGGTATGACATACTTCAGCAGATTGAGAGTACTCATGATGTCATATCTTTTCAATTTTTCCAATTAAACTAGTTCTATCTCCACTTGCTAAATTTGTAGAAATCTCAAAATTTTGAGATTTCTTTTTGGTCTCCTGAATTGTCCAAGAATACAGAGTTTGTCCAGTGACAACAAACTAGGTTTCTTTCCAAATGCCATCTAGAGAAAACAAGATTATCTGATCCATTCACAGATTTTGGTTTATGCTTTTCCTGTTTTTTTTTTTTTTTTTTTTTTTTCAAATTTTTGTTGCAGCTAAAAGGTATCAACACAGAAAACCAGTGCAACATAGTTTGATGTTCTTGCTGGTCCAGATACCTGTACAAGCTCCAACGGTGCACAGGTCTGAGTCCCAAATTTATAATTATCTAATTCATACTTATATGCCCAGCATTGTCTCCAAAGAGATCTGCAATGTCAGGGTTCTTGGATCTGAAAGTGATGCCAATCCTTACACTCTTTTCCAGAGTAAACTTTTCTCAACAGATATCTTGAACCTGGCGTTGAGTCCAGGTGACCAGTCAGTATTCTTTTCTCTCATGATGAATTCACCCTGTCAGTGAATATCAGTCAGGAACAATTCACTCTTTCGTAAAGACTATCATGGGACCTCAAAAAAATAAGAGGTTGGGTTCTTAATCTCATTCTGCCCAGGAAACTACCTATGGAAATGTAATTATTTCCTCCTTAGCACCCAGTTGTGCATATTGGACCTGTAGAATTTAAGTCACCATAAAATAAGTATTACTAGTCTTCATTTATTTTTAATTAATTATTTTATTTTGCATCTTTTGGTAAAAAGAATATACTTTCTTTTTAAATTGAAGTATAGTTGATTTTCAATGCTGTGTTAGTTTCTGGTGTACAGTAAAGTGACACACACACACATATATATACCTTATACCTTTTCATACTCTTTTCCATTATAGTTTATTACAGGATATTGAATATAGTTCCCTGTGCTATGCAAAGGACCTTGTTTACCTAAAAAAAGGACAAAGTTCACATATATCCCCTCCCCTCCATCCACAGTTTCCTTTATTATTGATGTCTTGCATTAGTGGCGGCTTTGTTACAATTCATGAATCAATATTGTTACATTATTATTAAGTTCATTGTTTACATTTGGGTTCACTCTTTGTGCTGTAAAGTTCTGTGGGTGTTGACAGATGTATACCATGTGTCCACCATGAAAGTGTCATATTGAACAGTTTCACTGCTCTAAAATTCTCCTGTGCAGCACCTATTCTTTCCTCCCTCCCACCCTTCTCAATCCCTGGAACTGTTAATCTTTTTACTGTCTCCATATTTTTGTCATTTCTAGAATGTCATATAGTTGGAATCACACAACAGGTAGCCCTTTAACACTGGCTTCTTTTGTACAATATGCATTTGAGATACCTCCATGTCCTTCTGTGGCTTGATAGTTCATTTCTTTTTATCACTGATTATATTCCACTGAATGGATATACCACATTTGTTTATCCATTTACCTGTTGAAGGACATCTTGGTTGTTTCCATTTTTGACAATTATAAGTAAATAAAACCTCTATGAACATTGGCATGACAGTTGGGAAGAATTGACATCTTAACAATAGTGAGTTTTCCTATTGATAAATATGGAATATCTATTTACTTAGTTCTTTTTTATTTCTTTCATCAGAGTTTTATTGTTTTACTCATATATATATAGTACTTATTTTATTATTGTACTTATTTTTACCTGATTACTTCATTTTCATGCTAATGTAAATGGTGTTGTGCTTTTAATTTCAAATGACAATTGTTCATTACTGGTATATAGAAATCAATAGTCTTCTGTAATTAACCTTGTATCTTATAACTGTACCTTTCTATAATTGCTTATTAGTTCCAGGAGTTCTTTTGTTGATTCTTTTGGGGTTTTTTTATCAAGACAATCATGTCATCTAGAAACAGAACACTTTTTTATTTCTTCTGTATGTATTTTACTTCTTTTTCTCATTTAATTAGATTAGCTATATTTCTCAAATGATGTTGATACGAGTGGTGAGAGGATTACATCATCAACTTGTTCTTGGTCTTAAAGGAAAGCATCTAGTTTCTTACAATTAAGTATGGTGTTGGCTGTAGGTGTTTTGTAAATAAATTTTACCAGATTGTGTAAATTACTCTCTATTCCTAGTTTGCTGCAAGTGTTTATAATGAATCCCTGTTGGATTTTGTAAAATCCTTTTCTGCATTTATTGATATGATTTTTCTTTTTAGCCTGTTGATGTTATTGATTAATTGATTAAATTAACTGATTTTCAGTTATGGAACCAACCTTGCATACCTGGAATAAATTCCAGTTAGTCATGATGCATAATTAATACACTATTGGAATTAATTTGCTAATATTTTGTTGAATTTTTTTCCCACCTACGTTCATGGAAATATTCATCTGGAGGTTTCCTATCATGTAATGCCATCATCAGGTTTTGGTATTAGGGTGATGCTGGCCTCATAGAATGAGTGAGTAAATATTCTCTCTGTTTTTACTTCTACAAGAGTTTGTAGAGAGTTGGTATACTTTCTTCCCTAAATGTTTGGTAGAATTCACCGGTGAAACCATCTGAACCTGGAATTTTGTGTTTTGGAAAGTTATTAATTGTTGATTCAATTTCTTTAGTAAAGAAAATAGACCTATCCAGATCATCTATTTCTTCATGTGTGAGTTTTGGTCACTGTTTCTTTTAAGGAATTGGTTCTTTTATCTAAATTATCAAATTTGTGGGCATAGAATTGTTCATAATTCATTAGGCAAGGTTCTCCAGAAAAACAGAACCAATAGGGGGTATATACATATACATATACATATATATATATATATATATATATATATATATATATTTAAGTAATTAGCTCATGTGATTTTGGGGACTGGGAAGTTCAAAATTCGCAGGATACTCAGTAGGCTGGAGGTTCAGGGAAGTTGATGTTGGAATCTTGTATCTGAAGGCAATCTGGAGGCAGAATTCCTTCTTCCTTGGGAGAACACAGTCTTTACTCTTACAGTTTTCAAGAGACTGAATGATGTCTTAGTCTGCTCAGGTTGCTATAACAAAATACCACAGACTAGGTGGCTGAAACAACAGATATTTATTTCTCACAGTTCTGGAGGCTGGAGAGTCCAAGATCAAGGTGCCAGTCAAGTTGGTTCCTGGTGAGAATCTTCCTGGCTTTCAGAGGACCATCTTCTCACTATGTCCTCACATGATGGAGAGAGGAAGCTCTGGTGTCTCTTCCACTTCTTATAAGGGCACTAATCCCACCATGAGTACCCTACTTTCATGACTTCATCTAAAATTACCTCCTGAAGTCCCAACCTAATACCATCACAGTTGAATTTAGGGCTTCAATATATGAATTTTGGGAATAATACAGGCATTTAGTCCATAACAAACAAGGATCATCCACATCATGAAGGTAACTTAACCTGTTTTCTTCATAGCCTATAGATTTAAATGTTAATATCATCTAAAATATACCTTCACAGCAACATATGGACTGGTGTTTGACCAAGCAACTGATTACCATAGCCAAGCCAAGTTGACCCATAAAATTAAACATCACAGTAATATTCCTTTATTATTCTTTTAATATCTATGGAACTAGTAGTAATGACCCGTCTTATTTCTAACATTAGTAATTTGTCTTCTTTCTTATTTTCTTGGTGAGCCTGGCTGGAGAGCGGTTTACCAATTTTATTCATCTTTCAAAGAACCAGATATCAGTTTCAATGAGTTTCTCTATTAATTTTTTGTTTTCAATTTGTTCTCTAAATTTTGTTAATTCTTTTCTTCTGATTAATTTAGGGTTTTTTTTTAACATCTTTATTGGAGTATAATTGCCTTACAATGGTGTGTTAGTTTCTGCTTTATAACAAAGTGAATCAGGTATACTTATACATATATCCCCATATCTCTTCCCTCTTACATCTCCCTCCCTCCCACCCTCCCTACCCCACCCCTCTAGGTGGTCAAAAAGCACTGAGCTGATGTCCCTGTGCTATGCAGCTGCTTCCCACTAGCTATCTATTTTAAATTTGGTAGTCTATATATGTTCATGCCACTCTCTCACTTCGTCCCAGCTTACCCTTCCCCCTCCCCATATCCTCAAGTCCATTCTCTACATCTGTGTCTTTATTCCTGTCCTGTTCCTAGGTTCTTCAGAACCACTTTTTTTTTTTTTTTAGATTCCATATATATGTGTTAGCATATGGTGTTTGTTTTACTCTTTCTGACTTACTTCACTCTGTATGACAGACTCTAGGTCCATCCACCTCGCTATAAATAACTCAATTTCGTTTCTTTTTATGGCTGGGTAATATTCTATTGTATATATGTGCCACATCTTCTTTATCCATTCATCTGTCAATGGACACTTAGGTCGCTTCCATGTCCTGGCTATTGTAAATAGAGCTGCAATGAACATTGTGGTACATGACTCTTTTTGAATTATGGTTTTCTCAGGGTAGAAATTATGGTTTTCTCAGCATTTATTGTTTCTAGATTTTTTGATGATGCCCATTCTGACTGGTGTGAGGTGATACCTCATTGTAGTTTTGATTTGCATTTCTCTAATGATTAGTGATGTTGAGCATCCTTTCTTGTGTTTGTTGGCAATCTTCTTTGGAGAAATAGCTATTTAGGTCTTCTGCCCATTTTTGGATTGCATTGTTTGCTTTTTTTGATATTGAGCTGCATGAGCTGCTTGTAAATTTTGGAGATTAATCCTTTGTCAGTTGCTTCATTTGCAAATATTTTCTCCCATTTTGAGGGTTGCCTTTTTGTCTTGTTTATGGTTTCCTTTGCTGTGCAAAAGCTTTGAAGTTTCATTAGGTCCCATTTGTTTCTTTTTATTTCCATTTCTCTAGGAGGTGGGTCAAAAAGGATCTTGCTGTGATTTATGTCATAGAGTGTTCTTCCTATGTTTTCCTCTAAGAATTTTATAGTATCTGCCATTACATTTACGTCTTTAATCCATTTTGAGCTTATTTTTGTGTATGGTGTTAGGGAGTGTTCTAATTTCATTCTTTCACATGTAGCTGTACAGTTTTCCCAGCACCACTTATTGAAGCGGCTGTCTTTTCTTCATTGTATATTCTTGCCTCCTTTATCAAAAATAAGGTGATCATATGTGCGTAGGTTTATCTCTGGACTTTCTACCCTGTTCCATTGATCTATATTTCTGTTTCTGTGCCAGTACCATACTGTCTTGATTACTGTAGCTTTGTAGTATCGTCTGAAGTCAGGGAGACTGATTTCTGCAGCTCCGTTTTTCATTCTCAAGATTGCTTTGGCTATTCGGGGTCTTTTGTGTTTCCATACAAATTGTGAAAGTTTTTGTTCTAGTTCTGTAAAAATTGCCATTGGTAGTTTGATAGGGATTGCATTGAATCTGTAGATTGCTTTGGGTAGTAGAGTCATTTTCACAATGTTGATTCTTCTGATCCGAGAACATGGTATATCTCTCCATCTGTTTGTATCATCTTTAATTACTTTCATCAGTGTCGTATAGTTTTCTGCATACAGGTCTTTTGTCTCCCTTGATAAGTTTATTCCTAGGTATTTTATTCTTTTTGTTGCAGTGGTAAATGGGAGTGTTTCCTTAATTTCTCTTTCAGATTTTTCATCATTAGTGTATAGGAAAGCATGTGATTTCTGTGCATTTATTTTGTATCCTGCTACTTTACCAAATTCATTGATTAGCTCTAGTAGTTTTCTGGTAGCATCTTTAGGATTCTTTATGTATAGTATCATGCCATCTGCATGATTAATTTAGTTTTAATTTGTTCTCTTTTTTCTATTTTCCTAATATGGAATCTTAGAGAATTAACTTACCTCTTTCTTCTTTTTTAATATATGCATTCAATGTTCTAGGTACTGCTTTTACTGTGTTACACACATTTTGTTAATATGTATTTTATTTTCATTTAGTTCAAAATATTTTAAAATTTCTCTTGAGACTTCTTCTTTGATCCATATGTTATCTAAAAGTGTGTTTTTTAATCTCCAAATATTTTGGTATTTTCCATCTATTTTTCTGTTGTTGATTTCTAGTTTAATTACATTTTGGTTTGAGAGCATAGTTTGCATGACTTCTATTTTTTAAAAACTTGTTAAGGTATATTTCGTGACTCAGAATGTGTTCAACCCTATTGAAAATTCCATGTTAACTTGCACAAAGTGTGTATCGTGTAGTTGTTGGATTAATTATTTTACAAATGTCAATTAGGTCTAGTTAATTTACAGTGCTTTTTAGTTCAATTATATCCTTACTGATTTTCTGTCTGCTGAATCTGTCAATTACTGCTAGAGGAGTGTTGAAATCTCCAGTTATAACAGTGGTTTTATCTATTTCTTCTTGCATTTTATCAGTTTTTGCTCCCAAGGTTTCAATGCAGTTGTTAGGCACAATCACATTAAGAATTGTTATGTGGGCTTCCCTGGTGGCGCAGTGGTTGAGAGTCCACCTGCCGATGCAGGGGACACGGGTTCGTGCCCTGGTCTGGGAGGATCCCACATGCCGCGGAGCGGCTGGGCCAGTGAGCCATGGCCACTGAGCCTGCGCGTCCGGAGCCTGTGCTCCACAACGGGAGAGGCCACAGTGAGAGGCCCATGTACCACAAAAAAAAAAAATAATAAAAAAAGAATTTTTATGTTTTCTTAGAGAATTGACCCCTTTATTATTATGTAATTCCACTGTTTATTCCTGAGAGTTTTCCTTGCTCTGAAGTCAGCTTTGTCTGAAATGAATATAGCTACTTCAGCTTTCTTTTGATTAAGGTTAACATGACATATCATTCTCCATCTTTTCACTTTTAACCTTTATGTGTCTTTATATTTAAATTGGGTTTCGTGTAGACAACATAAAATTGGGTCTCATTTTTTTTTATCCACTCAGAGAGTCTCTGTCTTTTAACTGGTGTATTTTTATTTCATTTTTACAACTTTACAAAGTCATTAATTTTTAGTTTTTTAAGGAACCGCCATACTGTTCTCCATAGTGGCTGTATCAATTTACATTCCCATCAACAGTACAAGTGGGTTCCCTTTTCTCCACACCCTCTCCAGCATTCACTGTTTGTAGATTTTTTTTCTTTCAGATAAAAGGAGCATTTTTATTTATTTATTTATTTATTTCATGCAGTTTTTTTTTCTGAGAAGTTGATTAAGATATAATTCACATACCATACAAATCAGCCATGTAAAAGTGTACATTTTAATGACTTTTAATATAGTCACAGAGGTGTGCATCCTTCCCCATAAAATGTCAATGCTACTCTCTCACTTCATCCTACCTTCCCCTTCCCATGCCCCATGCTCTCAAGTCTGCTTTCTACGTCTGCATCTTTATTCCTGCCCTGCCACTAGATTCATCAGTACTGCTTTTTAAATCGCATATATATGCATTATGATACAGTATTTATTCTTCTCTTTCTGACTTACTTCACTCTGTCTGACAGACTCTAGGTCCATCCACGTCTCTACAAATAACTCAATTTTGTTTCTTTTTATGGCTGAGTAATATTCCATTGTATATATGTACCACATCTTCTTTATCCATTCATCTGTTGGTGGACACTTAGGTTGCTTCCATGTCCTGGCTATTGTAAATATTGCTGCCATGAACATTGTAGTATGTGACTCTATCTAAATTATGGTTTTTTCAGGGTATAGGCCCAGTAGTGGTATTGCTGGGTCATATGGTAGTTCTATTTTTAGTTTTTTAAAGAACCTCCATACTGTTCTCCATAGTGGCTGTATCAATTTACACTCCCACCAACAGTGCAAGAGGGTTCCTTTTTCTCCACACTCTCTTCAGCATTTATTGTTTGTAGATTTTTTTTTACATCTTTATTGGAGTATAATTGCTTTACAATGGTGTGTTAGTTTCTGCTTTATAACAAAGTGAATCAGTTATACATATACATATGTTCCCATATCTCTTCCCTCTTGCATCTCCCTCCCTCCCACCCTCCCTATCCCACCCCTCCAGGAGGTCACAAAGCACCGAGCTGATATCCCTGTGCTATATGGCTGCTTCCCACTGGCTATCTACCTTACGTTTGGTAGTGTATATATGTCCATGCCTCTCTCTCGCTTTGTCACAGCTTACCCTTCCCACTCCCCATATCCTCTAGTTTTTTGATGATGGCCATTCTGACCAGTGTGAGGTGATACCTCATTGTAGTTTTGATTTGCATTTCTCTAATGATTAGTGATGTTGAGCATCTTTTCATGTGTTTGTTGGCAATCTTTACATCTTCTCTGGAGAAATGTCTATTTAGGTCTTCTCCCCATTTTTGGATTGGGTTGTTTGTTTTTTTGGTATTGAGCTCCATGAGCTGCTTGTATATTTTGGAGATTAATCCTTTGTCAGTTGCTTCATTTGCCATTATTTTCTCCCATTCTGAGGGTTGTCTTTTCGTCTTGTTTATGGTTTCCTTTGCTGTGCAAATGCTTTTAAGTTACATTAGGTCCCATTTGTTTATTTTTGTTTTTATTTCCATTTCTCTAGGAGGTGGGTCAAAAAGGATCTTGCTGTGATTTATGTCATAGAGTGTTCTGCCTATGTTTTCCTTTAAGAGTTTTATAGTGTCTTGTCTTACATTTAGGTCTTTAATCCATTTTGAGTTTATTTTTTTGTATGGTATTAGGAAGTATTCTAATTTCATTCTTTTACATGTAGCTGTCCAGTTTTCCCAGTACCACTTATTGAAGATGCTGTCTTTTCTCCATTGTATATTCTTGCTTCCTTTATCAAAGATAGAACTACCATATGACCCAGCAATCCCACTACTGGGCATATACCCTGAGAAAACCATAATTCAAAAAGAGTCATGTACCACAATGTTCATTGCAGCTCTATTTACAGTAGCCAGGACATGGAAGCAACCTAAGTGTTCACCAACAGATGAATGGATAAAGAAGATGTGGTACATATATACAATGGAATATTAGCCATAAAAAGAAATTAATTTGAGTTATTTGTAGTGAGGTGGATGGACCTGGCATCTGTCATACAGAGTGAAGTAAGTCAGAAAGAGTAAAACAAACACCATATGCTAACACGTATATATGGAATCTAAAAAAAAAAAAAAAGGTTTTGAAGAACCTAGGGGCAGGACAGGAATAAAGACGCAGACATAGAGAATGGACTTGAGAACATTGGGAGGGGGAAGGGTAAGCTGAGACAAAATGAGAGGGTAACACTGACATATATACACTACCAAATTTAAAATAGATAGCTAATGGGAAGCAGCTGCATAGCACAGGGACATCAGCTTAGTGCTTTGTGACCACCTAGAAGGGTGGGATAGAGAGGGTGGTAGGGAGAAGCGAGAAGGAGGGGATATGGGGATATATGTATACATGTAGTTGATTCACTTTGTTATACAGAAGAAACTGACACACCATTGTAAAGCAATTATACTTCAATAAAGATGTTAAATAAATAAATAAATAGAATAGTTCCAAGAATTTCCAATATCATAAAAAGAAAAAAATCATTAATAGAATGAAAAGACTTACCTCCCCTGTTAGATTGTAACTGATTCAGTCATGCTGCTAAATTATATACACAGGAAATTTGGTTTATCTTCTAGCATAACTTGATTAATAGAGAACTAATTTAGTCTTTATTTAGTCAATTTAAATCTTTTCTCAGTTAATTACAGTTATTTAAACATAATATACTTAGACATATTTCTAAAGTAATATGCGACTAGAATTTGATCATTTATTTTCTTAGCTGCCTCTGTTAACATACCAATCAAATGCAAGATCAACAGATATTGGGGGAGAGAGACTTTAAAGAATTAAAAAGTTTTTGAAAAGGAGAGAGAAAGAGTATTAGATTTGATTTTGGAAAGATAACTCAAGTGCCAGTAAAGAGGACAGATGCACTCAGGTGACAGGGAGATCAGCTGGGGCTTACTGAAGGGTATAGAAGTGGTTCCAGTGAAATTTTTATGATTGCCTGAACTAAGACTAATCTAGTGGAAGTCAACAGAGTGAATGACTTATACAGATGTTAAGGAAATATACTACTCTGTAGGATTTGGTGATGGATGAGATGAAGGAGCAAATGTATTAAGAGGGAGTCCAGGCTTTGATGACTAAATGATTGGGCAAATGTTGCTCCCTAAGACAGAGAATGTAGAAGGAGGAACAGGCTAAAAGTGATGATAATCAGTCTTCCATTGTGCCACATACCTCTGGGTAGAGATTTCTAATTGATATTTGACTTGAATGGTTTTAAAGTTCACAAAAGAGGTATAGACTTGAGGGTATTTGAGAGCTATCTATGGAATTTAAATCTGTGAGGGCCCCTGGAATAGAGACAGAGACAGAATTAAAGATATTAGAAATGATAAAAACCAATTATAAACTATTAATCATTAGATTTTATAATTTAAAGGGCAGCCCTTTATATGCCTGCAATTAGACTGAGTCATTCCCAGAAAGTATTTGGCCATATTTATCAGTCTTTATTATTTTTACCAGACTCTGTTTTGGTGGCTAAGAATTACATCATTCAATCATATGAGTCATATTTAGACAAAACGATTTTTATGGATAAAATAATGTTGTATAACATCTAAAACTAGCTCATATTGGATATCAGAAAAGTACTTGACATTTGATTCATAACAAATTTCTAAACAAACAGATGTTCAACAAAAAGAGACTTCTTAGCCTATTTGAAACAAGTTCTGGATTTCCATCAAATTATGGTGTCAATTTACAATTCATAAGTTATTTATTATACATTATCACAATTCATATTATTATTTACATGAAAAACTACAATGTGCATCATATTGTGCTGAGCATTCTGTGGGATACAAAGATGAATCAGATGTAAACTGTCCTTAAGATACTTATAGACTTGTACGGGGAACTAAGACACAGACTTAGGTAAGTATACAAGGAGTACAGAGTTAAGAATCAGACAATTTTAAAATGAAATTAAGAGAACAATCCTATTTGCAATAGCATCAGAGCCACATAAAATATTTAGGAATAAATTTAACAAAATAAGTTCAAAGCTTACAGTCTGGAAACTACAAAACATTGTTGAAAGAAATTAAAGAAGATCTAAATAAATGGGAAAACATCCTATATTCATGGATAAGAAGCATTGTTATGCATTGTTAAAAAGGCAATACCCATCAAATTGATCTGTATGGGCAACAAAATCCTTAGCAGAATCCCAGCTGACTACTTCTGAGAAATTAAAGAGATGATTCTAAAAGTCTTATGGAATTGCAAGGGACTGAAACAGCCAAAACAATCTTGAAAAGAACAAACCAGAAGGATTCACACTTTCTGCTTTCAAAATTTAATCCAAAGCAATGGTAATAAAACTCTGGTAGTGGCACAGGATAAATATGTATATGAATGGAATAGAATTGAAGAGTCTAGAAGTAAACCCATACATCTACAGTTAACTGATTGATTTTTGACAAGGTGCTAGGACTAATCAATGGGGAAAAGAATAGTCTTTTCTTCTACAAATATGGTTTATTTGTTGCTTTATAAGATAATTATTTTTGAATAAATTTCACTCCAGTCCTTGATTATATATCTTTTGGCAACAGATAGCTTATTATTAATTATTATTATTATTAACTTAGAGGCATAATGTTTGACACAGAGCATTCCACATAGTAGAAGATTGATAAATATTTATAAAAGGAGGAAAATAATCAATTTAAGGCCAGTAATGAAGGAAGGGAGGAAGAGGAAGAAGAAAATAAAACATGATTTCTTTTCCCTGTCTCAAAAAATTTGAGCACTATGATAGACGCCAGAGATAATTCAATTTTCACATTTCATAGGGAATTTAAAAGTACTAAAGAGGTTAAGTGAGCTATCCAAGATCACAGTGCTTGCTAATAACAAAGCTAGTAACAAATTAGGTCTTCTGATCCTTCACTCAGTGTCCTTTACACTGCACTGCAATGCTTATTTCACTGAAAAGAAATCTAATCAAGGCTATCAATGAAAATATATTTTTCCATGCTGCAAAATATTGCTTTATTTATCCTTAAAATAGATGTTTAATCATGGATTCTAAAATAAAATACATAACTTTAAAATAATGGCTAATTGAATTTATTGTGTAGCTTTTCTTACTGTGGTTGAGCTAAATACTGAAAAAAAACAAAGAAGCCTCATAGCAGCTGATACCTGCAGAGTGTAATATATGGCTTTGCAGATTTGATGCAATAGAATTTAGGTATCAGATTAAAATAAGGGTACTATTCTAATTTTTCCTTTAACTTTATGAATTCTTTCCATACGCATCAAGGACATACGTGAAGTTATCCAGTGGAATTCCCAGATCGCCAAAATTCCTCAAAAATAGGAGCCTCTGGGAGTAGGGCCCAGAAATTTGTGTTTTAACAAGGCTTTCAGTTCATCTGAAAGATGCTAAAATTATGAATCACTGCCTTAGTCTACAACCATCAATGATTTACACCTAAATCACTGAAGTTGTTTCCCACTGTCTCCTTGCTTTCCATCCTAACACACAAGTTATCTACATGGTTGTCAGAAAACAGTTATAAGATAAAAATCTGATGATGTTATTTCATTCTTCACTCATTCATCAAATATTTATTGAGACGTCTAACCCTTCAGGGTACAGCAGTGAACACAAAGAACAAAGATTTCTATTCTTGTGGTGGTTATATTCAATGCCTTTTATTCCCCTCCAAATTCCTCAGTGACTTCCTAGTGCTTAGATAAAAAAATTCAAACTCCTTTGTATAATAGGCCCAGCACTCAGTGGTCCAGGCTTCCTCTGAGGATTTGGTTCTCTTCTTGTATCTTATAACCCAACCACACCATGCAGTTGCTTTCTTACCTACATTCATTTGCAAGGTGATCTATCCCCTTCCCGGGGGAGACCCCCAACCCTGTTCTGCTCCATTTTGCAAAACCTACATGCATTTTAAGATTCAAGAATTATTTGTGACCAAAATTCACAAGAAGAAATAGATGATCTGAATAGGCCTATATCTGTTGAAGAAATTGAATCAGTAATTAATAACCTTCCAAAACAGAAAGCACCAGGTCCAGATGGATTCACTGGTGAATTCTAACAAATATTTAAGAAAGAAATTAGACGAAATTTCTACAATCTCTTTCAGAGCATAGAAGTAGAGGGAACACTTTCTAACTCACTCTATGAGGCTACCATTACTTTAATAGCAAAATGAGATGAAGACATGACAAGAAAAGAAAACTACAGGCCAATATCTCTCATCAACATAGATGTAAAAATCCTCAATAAAATATTAGCATATCCAATCCAGTAAAATACAAACAAGAATTATACACCAAAACCAAGGGGGATTTATTCCCAGCATGCAAGGCTGATTCAACATTGGAAAATCAATTAATTTAATCCACCACATCAACATATATATTTTTTAAAATCACATGATCTTATCGTTTGATGCAGAAAAAGCATTTGACAAAATCTAACACCCATTCATGAAAAAAACTCTCAACAAACTAGGAAAATAGGGAACTTCCTCACCTTGATAAAGACTATGCAAAAAAACTACAGCTAATGTCTTACTTAATGGTGAGGAACTCGAAGTTTTCCCACTAAGATCAGGTAGAAAACAAGGATTTCCCCTCACACCACTCCTTTTCAAAACTGTACTGGAAGTACTTGCTAATGCAATAAGTCCTTGTTAATGCAATAAGTCAAGGAAATAAAAGGTATACAGATTGGAAAAGGAGGCATAAAGCTGGAAAAGGCAAAACAATGAGACAATATAAAGATCAGTGGTTGCCAGAGGTTGGGGGGAATGGAAAGATAAATAGGCAGAGCATAAAAGGACTTTTAGAGAAGTGAAAATACTCTGTATGCTAATACAATACAATGATGGATATATGCCATTATACTTTCTCCAAATCCACAGAATGTACAATACAAGAGTGAACCCTAAGGGAAAACTGTGGACTTTGGGTGATTATGATAAGTCAATGTAGGTGCATCCTTCATAAAAAATGTACTTCATAAAAAAGCGAGTGATGTTGATAATAGGGGTGGTTATGCATGCGTGGGAGCATGGGTACATAAGAAATATGTACCATTCTCTCAATTTTGTTGTAAACCTAAAACTGCTCTAAAAAGTTGTCTTTGAAAATAAGTCAAGACAAAAAAAATTCATGTGTTCTATGAAGTCTTGACTGACCTCCTCCCTAAAGAGGGAAATGGCAGCTCCCATTTTGATGCCTACATTGTGCCCTATTTTATATGTAAATCTATTTTATAGATGTGACTACATAAAATAAAATCTGTATATCAAAAAAAAAACAAGATAAAAAGTAAATGATAAACTGGAAAATGTTTTCATCAAATATGACGGTCATAAAGTTATCATACTTAATATATAATGAGCTCTGACCAAGTGATGGGAATATCAATAAAAGCCAATAGGAGAATGGCAAAGGATCTTGAGGGCTATAAGGGAGAAGATATCCTTAAGCTGGTCTCCGCCTTGTCCACTGTTATTGCCTCTGTCCATGCCACTGACTCGGCCATGATTACAGGTGTGTGGAGTTATGTGGTATAATTATTGCACAGAGGAATGGCATCACCAGAGTTTTGTACTGCATTTAAATTCTAAAGCTTTTAAACGACAGAATCCCTAAGTAGAATAAATATCAACAATTGATTTAATATAAGTGATGAGGAACCATAAGAGCCAAAACAATCTTAAAAAAAACATAGTTGGAAGACTCACACTTCCAATCTTAAAACTAACTACTGAGCTACAGTGATCAAGACTGTGTGGTACTGACAAAAGGATGGGTATATAGACAATGGAATGGAATTGGAAATCTAAAAATATACTCATACATTTTGGTACAATTTATTTTCAATAAAGGCACCAAGACAATTCAATGGGGGGAAATAGTCTGTTCAACAAAAGGTGCAGGAACAACTGGAAAAGAATGAACTTGGACCCCTATCTCATATCACGTACAAAGATTAACTAAAAATAGATCAAAGACCTAAATATGAACTAAAGCTATAAAACTCTTAGAAAAAATGTAAGTGTAAATCTTTGTGACCTTGGAATAGGCAATAGTTTCTTAAATATGACACCAAAAGCATTACCAAAAAAAGGAAGAATAAATAAATTGGACTTTATCAAAATCAACTTTTGTGCTTTAGAGGACACCATAAAGAAAGTGAAAAGAAACACAGAGAATGGGAAAAAATATTTGCAAATTGTACATCTGATAAAGGTCTAGTATCCAGAATACATAAAATGCTCTCACAACCAAACAATAAAAAGACAACCCAATTTAAAAGTGAGCAATGTATTTGAAAAAAAAAATCTTCAAAGAAGATACACAAATGGCCAGTAAGAATGGTCAATATTGAAAAGATGCTTGACATCATCAGTCATCAGGGAAATGTAAATCAAAGGAAAAGTGAGATACCACTTCACACCCACTAGGATGACTAGAGTAAAAAAGTCAGACAACAAGTTTCGGTGAGGATACGGGGGAATTGGAACCCTCCTCATACACTGATGGTGTGAGTGTAAAATGGTACAGTCACTTTGGGAATAGTTTGACATTTCCTCAAAAGTTAAAAATAGAGTTACCATATGACCCAGCAATTCCACTTGAAGGTGTATATCAAAGAATATTCCACAAAAACTTGTACAACTAACATTTGAAGAAGCATTACTTGTAATAACTAAAGAGTGGAAACAACTTATCCATTCAACAGATGAATGGATAAACAGAAATGTGGTATATACATTCAACAGATTATTGTTTTATAAGAAGAAATGAGGTACTGATTCATGCTATAATATGGGTGAATCTTGAAAACATTACGCTCAGTGAAAGAAGTCCAGTACAAAAGGCTGTGTATGGTATGATTCCATTTGTATGAATCACCTAGAAAAAGCAGATCCATAGAAACAGAAAGTAGATTAGTAGCTACCAGGGTCTGCTAATGAGGAATGGAAAACTAGAGCAAATGGTTTTATCAATCTTTGAGGTGATGCAAATGTTCTGGAAGTAGACAATGATGATGATTGCACAGCTTGTGAATACACTAAAAGCCACTAAATTGTACACTTTAGAGAGTACATTGAATTTTATCTCAATGCAAAATAAACACAGAAAACATAAACGATGGATACATGTTAAAAAAAAAACAGTCAATGTCACTAGCAGTCAAAGAAATGTAAATCAAAACAGAAGGTTATTTTTCCACTACCCTGGCAGATATTATCAAAAATAAAAATGCTGACAAAAATGATGATCTCATATATTGTTGTAAGAACTGTAAACTGATGGGTCCTTTCTGGAAAATAATTTGGTAATATGTATTAAGAAGCTTAAAGTGCTGATTCTATTTAACTTAGTCATCCCAGTTCTAGGAATCTGAATTCCTTATTTAGTAGACCATATAGAAGAAGGACCTTTGTTATTTATTATGAACCTCCCATTCCCTCTGAGCTAGGTGGAAAAATGTGTCTCACTCTTACCCTGGGCCCTATTTGGACTCTATGTAATAGTTCCCATCATTCTTATTTTCTTACTTCTACAACTCAATTCTACCTTATTGACCTGCTCTGGATGATTTTAACAGTATTCAGAATATCTGTGCAGCTCCCCGTCACCTTTCCCTACAATTCAACTGGTTCAGTCACCATCTAGTGTCCCTGATACTCTTCTTTCATTATGTTCTCATCATAACTATCTTGTGTTTTCCCTCAAAAAACAAAAAAAGAAACAAACAAAAAAACCAGGGCTATTATCTGCTTTGCCTCATAATAATGAGGGCTTTTTCTGGAACCAGATTGCTTGGGTTTAAATTCCAGCCTTGCCACTTGCCAGCTATGTGGTCCAGGTCTCAGTTTTCTCATTACCTGGAATTATCATAAGAATTATATAATTATTACATGGAAAGTAGTCAGAGCAGTTCTGGCACATAGTAAACCCTGAATTTGTGTTAGTTGTTATTATTATTATCACCTCATAGAGATATTATGGAGCTCAAATAAAGCAATGTGTATGAAACTGTTTTTTAATGCACTGCTATTATCATTTTGTATTATAGTGACATGTGTATACCTTATCCTCATAAATTATAGAAGAGCAAGGACTATCTTATTTTTAATGGCTCACATTGCACATAGTAAATGCTCAAAATTTGCATTGTAATTCAATGTTACTTTTATGATCAAATCACTATTGACTTTTGGTTGTCTAAATACCATCACATCAAGACCACTGACAATCTTGTTATAACATATATCCACTTGTGTCTTCCACTATCTCAGCAGTCTTTTCAAAGTGGAATCCACAATGAACAATCCACTGCAAGTATGGGAGGAAAATTTTTAGGAACTCTATCTACATTTTTTCCTCATCTTTTGTAAATTTTCATTATTTGGTATTTATCATTACTAATGTGTGCAAAATTACTATGAAAATGCTATGACATATAAATAAATGCTAATGTATATTGGAAGTGCAGGCTCAAGATAGTTTTACTAAAGGGTGTACCGTCTAAAAAGTCTGGAGATCAACACACTATCCCACAATATGGTTTCTCTCCTAGGATCAAGCTGATCTATTCAACTCCTCCTAGAACACAGTTTATATCTCTTTGTTTCCAAATCTGACTCACAACCAGTCTGTCTGAAATGAGAGTATGACAGCCACTCCTTTTCAAGCTGCAACTTGCATTCTTCACACCAAGACTTAACCATCACCAAACAAAAGCTTCTTAAAAGAAGGGTCTGTATCTGGTCCACCTTTGTGTCTACTGCCACAGCTCCACCACCCCACCACAAAAAAAGGGTTTCCATAATGACTGGCACATAATAGGCTCCACATAAATGTTTGCTGAATGAATAAACTGGCAGAGAGATTGTTATTGGAAGGCAGGAGAGTGTGCTGGTTAATAGCAGAGGCTCAGATCCTGGCTCTGCCACTTAACTGGGTGGCCCTGGGTCTCAGATTTTTCCTCTGTGAAATGAAGGTAATAAGAGTAAGTAACAAGTAAAAAACATTATCTTAACTCAAAATGATTAATTTAGTAGCATAATTTAATGCAAAAAAATGCCCCAATTAATGAAATATAAAATGGGGCAATTACCATGTAGTGAGCACTTTTTTTTTTGTCAGTGGACAAAAATCAGCATTTCTCTGTGATACAGTGTTCAATACATATCATCTTGAGTTTCCCATATCCCTCCAAGAGGTATAACACTGAATTTCCCAAGGTGTCATGCCACTTCTCTATGAGTATGCGGAAAAGACAGTAGAGTGGAAGGAGGGGAAAGGTTAGACAATTTCCTCCCATCTTATGAACATCTGAGATGGTTTTCCTTTGTCATTTGGGGTTTCAAGTACTGGTCACTGTTAAAACAACACATCCCATTATTTTAATACAGCTCTTAAACTGTAAAAAAATTAATTTTGGTAGATGACTTATTTGTCTATGTTGAAAACCCCAAAGAACCAATAACAACAACAACAACACCTCCTGGAACTAAAAAGCAATTATAGAAAGGTTTCAGGATACAAGGTTAATATACAAAAGTCAGTTGCTGTCCTATATACCTGCAATAAATAATTGGAATTTAAAATTCAAAACAGAACACCATTTACAAAAGTACCAAAAATACAAAATACTTAGATATAACTCTAACAAAATACTAACAAGATCAACACAAGGAAAAGTGCAAAATTCTGATGAAAGAAATTAAAAAATTAAATAAATAGAAAGATTTCCATGATCATGGATAGTAAGATTCAATATTGTTAAGATAGATAAGGTGTGAGTTCAGATACCTCACCAAAGAAGATATATAGATGGCAATAGTATATGAAAAGATGTTCAACATCATATGACGTTAGGGAATTGCTAATTAAGACTACAATTAGGTACCAAGGCACACCTATTAGAATGGCTAGAACTGAAAACACTGACAACACCAAATGTCAGGAGTTCTCATTCATTGCTGGTGAGAATGCAAAATGGTACACTTTGGAAGACAGTATGGCAGTTTAATACAAAGCTAAACATAGTCTTACCATATGATCCAGCAATCATTCTCCTAGGAATTTATCCAAATGAGTTGAAAATGTATGTCCACACAAAACCCTGCACATGAATGTTTATAGAAGCTTTATTCGTGACTGCCAAAAATTAGGAGCCACCAAGACATATCCTTTAATCAGTGAATGGATAAACAAACTGTAGTACATCCATTCAATGGAATTTTATTTAAAAATAAAAAGGAATGAGCCATCGAGCCACAAAAAGTCATGGAAGAACCTTAAATACACGTTGCTAAGTGAAAGAATCCAGTCTAAAAAAGCTACATACTGCATGACTCCAACTATATGACATTGTAGAAAGGCTAACCACAGAGACCATAACAGATCAGTGGTTGCCATGGGTTCAGAGGCAGGGAGGGAGGGAGGAATCAGTGGAGCACAGGTAAGTTTTAATGGCAGTGAAACTATTCTGTATTATACTGTAATGGTGGATCCACAACCTGATGCATTTGTCAAAACCCATAGAACTGTGCAGCACAAAAAGTAAACCCTAATGTCAACTACGGAATGTAGTTAATAACAATGTATCAATATTGGTTCATCAATTGTAACTAATGTAGCACACAAATGCCAGATGTTAATAACAGGGGAAATTGTGTAGAGGGAAAGTGGGTATATGGGAATTCTCTACTTTCTCCTCAACTTTTCTGTAAACCTAAAACTACTCTAAAGAATAATAGCTATTATTTTAAAAGTCCATAGTAAGTAAAAAAAAACAGCAAATTTTATATATATACACATATGTATAAAAATACCTAAGGATATTCATGTACACACTTTCAGATAAAATAAAATAACTATACAACTTTTTCACGATAATTTTTAAACATTATATTCCGGTATTTTCCTTCTCCTAATATAATATGTTTTTACAGGGACCATCAATGGGAGGTGAGGAAATGCAGATAATTATGCTAAGTTATGTTCAGAAAAATTTTGGTAGTGAAGGACAGCTGTGGGAGTCTGAGGTCTAGGAAAGAATTCTTTTTACAGGATATAATAATGCCAACTTAAAAAGAAATATTGTTAGCAGCCTATTTCAAGGAATATAAATAAATATTAGAACATAAAACTGCATACCAACAGTATATTTCAAATTTTCCCAGTGAGTTAAAACGTGAGGAAAACAAACACATACCAAATCATTGATGTTGACCATTAGAACATTCTGATAGGCTCCGCCGTCTTTACCTTCAATATCACAATCAGATGATGCTACTGGCAACAGAACAAGGATCAGGGGAGGAATTCCAAAGATATACCTAAAAGAAACTAAATTCAACAATAAGTAAGAATAAGCTAAATGTCATAAGTCATATTATATCATTTGATGGTGGTATTTCAATTGGCCTGACCACTTATTTCTAATAATTTTTAAAATATATCTTGGTTTTACATAGTGTAGGAAGAACTCTAAATTTCAATATTATGTAACTACCAAAGAAAGACAATATTTTAGAGTCTAGGTTTCTTTCAGTTTTTATTCAGATAAAACTCTTTGGGAATATGCAGAACAAGTGTGAAGACAGCAAAATCTCTTTGCCTCATCAACAGAAAAACAGGTAAACTACAGGTTAACAATTATACATTTTTGAAATTTTGTGATCTAAGGCACGTGATTGTATATTTATGTAAAACTTGATGGTTGTTCAAGTGTCCAGCTGCTTCCTGGAAACAACATTGCAGGAAGTTTATCTGCATGGTACTGCACGGTGATTATATTCTTTCTTTTTAATGATGGATCCTAGAAGGCTTACCCTCCTCAGAACTGTGACAAAGTTGATATTTATATTATGAGACTCCTTATCTTTTCAGTATCTTCTTTTTCTAAATGCCCAGAGACCGACATTCTCTTCAAACACAGCCCTGTTTAGCTTCTTGACATGTTAGGAAAACCCAACAAATAAATTCATACCCTGTAAACTAATGATTTATATCTATTTTTAAATAAGTCTTCTCATTTAGGGGCAACTGTTAATCAAAAGGAATGAAATTATAAATGGTATCATTTTGGGCAGTAGTAATACACTGCTAGAAAGCCAGTGATTCCCTGAGGCATTAAAATCTGGTTTTATAGGGACTGATTTTATTTCTTCATAAGCCTGCTGGAGTGTCTTGTTTGCATCTTTCTGTAAACCGTCAAGTATTGTTGACAATATATTTCCTGTGATTTTCCCCAGTGAACTTTAACTGTTCTTGTTGAGTGCAAGATATTTCACATGTATGCCTTCTCCTGATTAAGATTACAAACAATACTCCTTGGAATCCAAGGAACTAATATTGTGAAAACAACCTAAAGGCTGTCCAATATATCATAAATTTCCCATAACATTCTCATCTATTACATCATTCCCTGTCATATAAAAATTAGTAGCTCTCCCCAGTAAGTTATGTGCCATTAGTGACCTATATTTTTACAATAGAGAATGTAGGCTGGGCAGCAGATAGGGGAACAAACATGAATCCTACATCTAATCTTAATATGTCACTGACACCTAACAAGGTAAGAGAAACAAGATGAGATGTGGAGTCTATTCATAGCTCTGCCACTAAATTTCTATATGCATGATGAGCAAGAATTCGCTTTGGAGATTAATAATGATGATGAGGCTAGTTACCTTTAATTGAGTACCTGTCATGTACCAAGCACTGTTCAGTGCCTTATACTTACTATCTAAGGAGCAAAAGGGTCCTACATGCTAGTTAATCTTTTTATAAAACATAAATAGTAAGGTGCCAGGTCTGGATTCTAACCTGAGCTGGTTACTTCACCAGGATTTGATCAGAAATGCCCATTATCTTCTGATAACATGTCATCACTTTGGTCTTCTGAATGAAAACCACTTCCATGTACTATTATACAGCCCTACCTCTCTTTCTTCTACCACAGTCCCTTCATCCTGAATATTCTCAAACAATGATCAATTGCTAATTATTTACTGAGTCCTAGCTTTGTATAGATTGCACAGAGCCAAACTTTTTACTTTCTCTGTCATCATACAGATGTCCAGCAGGGATACTTTGCGAGAAGTAGATGGTAAGGAAAATTTATACAGCATATAACTTGAAATGAGCTTTAAAAAAAATATAACAAAATAATTAAATACTAGAATGCAAAAGAGGCATTTTTACTATTTACTATACATAAACGTCATTTCAAAGGTCCACATTTTATGTTTTAATAAAGGAGGTGGTTTTATTTTCTATGAGCACTAGTTGTGCCCTCTTCACTCCAAATTTCAGTAATTAGTGCTCCCAAAATTCACATCGACCCATTTACTCATTGGATGGCATTTTGTCAATGCTTTCAAATGATGGCTTAGTGGAAAATTCAGTCTTTTTTGAGTAACTAGTTTCTCAATTCTAAAACAATATTTGCCTTATCTGGAAAGCAAGTCTTTGGTTGCCATCTTTGTTGTTAAATAGGCTAGCCCCAGATAGACTAGGGCAATGCAAAGTACAGAGGGAGACGCAGGGTTTTGTGTTGGTATGCCAATGAGTTGTGTGACTGACTGAAGGACAGAGTCTCATAAAAACTTCACTTTAGACTAAATGATCTCTTAATGTGGCTTTCAACTCTCAAGCACCTTAATTCTAAGAATCTACCCAGCCATCCAAATACAATAACTCTTTAGATTTGAAATCGCCTGACCAACAAGTTGCAAACACACCCAGGGCTTCAAATCCACATCTCAGAGGTTCCCAGGTTTCTCATTAATGACTTACAGTTTGGTCTGCAACTGAAGTCTTTTCTCCACACCACATAGACAGTAACATATTAATATTGCCTAGTTTGAGCCCCCTTTTGACATTGTTGTCACAATAGAAAAGGACTCTGCTTTTATTTTTGTTTTAGATTATACATAGATACCCATTCCTTCCCTCCACCTTGAACTTTCCCTTAGGTTACAAAAAAGACAAACCATAAAGAATAATGCAAGGCAATCTTGGGCTTGTGGAATTTTCTTTAGATTTCCGGAAGGGATTGAAACTGGAGAATTTGTTTTCAGTAGGGAATTTGGTTAAACCAGAATGATGGCTGTCTAAAAAAATCTTGTTGGTTTTTAAATTAAGCCAAATAATACATTTAATCCTCAGATGCTTAAGTTATGGGGTCAAAGTGAACATGAACAAATTAGTTTCAACAGTCCTTCAAATCCAATCTTTCCTTAGTGTTTAAGACCAATCATTGTTTATTGATTGTCTATTATAGACATTATATAGACCTATTTTCACTGGGATTTTAAAGAAATGGTCAAAAGACATTTAAGATGGAATTAAAGACATTATCTGAATATATAAGACTTGGCTTTAATATGAACAATTGGCACAAGTGAGTAAAAAAGAAAACGTTAATAAACAGTAGGCAATAACCATATGTTATATGAAAATCAGCTTTTTAAGATTACAAAAATGAATGTGATTATGCTCACATAAAGAATTCTAATACATTCCACAAACATATTAAGATTGGATTATAAATTCTATCCACAAGTCCCATGATAAACAACAGTTAAAGACATTTCTGAAGCTATCCTAGAATACTGCATACAATATTTCATTTAATCCCATAACCATTTCTTGAGGTAAGTACTACCAATCACTAACATTTTTGCTGATGGAGAATCTGGGACCCAAACATTTTTCCCCATATAAAATATGTCTTGTAAGAGGCATGATTCAAATCCAAGAGTCTAGAAACTAAGCTGTTAGCCGCTGAGCTGCACTGCTTCCTATAAAAATAACTGCATGTGTGTAGTCAAGGGAAATGTACAAAAGTCCATCTTCCTCCAGAAGAATCTCACTACAGCGTTTCCTTGGCCAATTCCTGAAACACAGCATCACGTACTCCTATTTCAGGAAAAAAGACACTGATTATTTGCTTTATTGCATTAGGTTATGTGTCAGAGATGAGGCCAGAAAAGCAATCTCACATCACATGTGTGACATCAACATGTAAGCTGGTCCTACAAAATAACATTTTCCATTTTTGTTTAAGGTATTGCAACACTGATGTGGTACCCTGTGTAACCCTCCTTTATACTTGTTCAGGCTTTTTAATCTTTCTCAGTTCTCTGTTTTTATTGCTATTCCATTTTTGGGTCCTCAAATATGATTAAATTATCTAAACTAGATAGCACAATTGAGGACCACATAGTACGTCCTCAACTACTTCAACTCCCAAAAGAAGTGGCAAAGTAAAAGGATAAAAAGTAACCCACAATAGAATTAGGAATGAAAAAGGAGAAGTAACAACTGACACTGCAGAAATACAAAAGATCATGAGAGATTACTACAAGCAACTCTATGCCAATAAAGTGGACAACCTGGAAGAAATGGACAAATTCTTAGAAATGCACAAACTGCAAAGACTGAATCAGGAAGAAATAGAAAATATGAACAGACCAATCACAAGCACTGAAATTGAAACTGTGATTAAAAATCTTCCAACAAACAGAAGCCCAGGACCAGATGGCTTCACAGGCGAATTCTATCAAACATTTAGAGAAGAGCTAACACCTATCCTTCTCAAAATCTTCCAAAACATAGCAGAGGGAGGAACACTCCCAAATTCCTTCTACAAGGCCACCATCACCTTGATACCAAAACCAGACAAGGATGTCACAAAGAAAGAAAACTACAGGCCAATATCACAGATGAACATAGATGCAAAAATCCTCAACAAAATACTAGCAAACAGAATCCAACAGCACATTAAAAGGGTCATACACCATGATCAAGTGGGGTTTGTTCCAGGAATGCAAGGATTCTTCAATATATGTAAATCTATTAATGTGATAAACCATATTAACAAATTGAAGGAGAAAAACCATATGATCATCCCAATAGATGCAGAGAAAGCTTTTGACAAAATTCAACACCCATTTACGATAAAAACTCTTCAGAAAGTAGGCATAGAGGGAACTTTCCTCAACATAATAAAGGCCATATATGACAAGCCCACAGCCAACATCATCCTCAATGGTGAAAAACTGAAAGCATTTCCACTAACATCAGGAACAAGACAAGGTTGCCCACTCTTATTCAACATAATTTTGGAAGTTTTAGCCACAGCAATCAGAGAAGAAAAGGAAATAAAAGGAATCCAAATTGGAAAAGAAGAAGTAAGGCTGTCACTGTTTGCAGATGACATGATACTATACATAGAGAATCCTAAAGACGCTACCAGAAAACTACTAGAGCTAATCAATGAATTTGGTAAAGTAGCAGGATACAAAATTAATGCACAGAAATCTCTGGCATTCCTATACACTAATGATGAAAAATCTGAAAGTGAAATCAAGAAAACACTCTCACTTACCATTGCAACAAAAAGAATAAAATATCTAGGAATAAACCTACCTAAGGAGACAAAAGACCTGTATGCAGAAAATTATAAGACACTGATGAAAGAAATTAAAGATGATACAAATAGATGGAGAGATATACCATGTTCTTGGATTGGAAGAATCAACATTGTGAAAATGACTCTACTACCCAAAGCAATCTATAGATTCAATGCAATCCCTATCAAACTACCACTGACATTTTTCACAGAACTAGAACAAAAAATTTCACAATTTGTATGGAAACACAAAAGACCCCGAATAGCCAAAGCAATCTTGAGAATGAAAAACGGAGCTGGAGGAATCAGGCTCCCTGACTTCAGACTATACTACAAAGCTACAGTAATCAAGACAGTATGGTACTGGCACAAAAACAGAAATATAGATCAGTGGAACAGGATAGAAAGCCCAGAGATAAACCCACGCACATATAGTCACCTTATCTTTGATAAAGGAGGCAAGAATGTACAGTGGAGAAAGGACAGCCTCTTCATAAGTGGTGCTGGGAAAACTGGACAGGTACATGTAAAAGTATGAGATTAGATCACTCCCTAACACCATACACAAAAATAAGCTCAAAATGGATTAAAGACCTAAATGTAAGGCCAGAAACTATCAAACTCTTAGAGGAAAACCTAGGCAGAACACTCTATGACATAAATCACAGCAAGATCCTTTTTGACCCACCTCCTAGAGAAATGGAAATAAAAACAAAAATAAACAAATGGGACCTAATGAAACTTCAAAGCTTTTGCACAGCCAAGGAAACCATAAACAAGACGAAAAGGCAACCCTCAAAATGGGAGAAAATATTTGCACATGAAGCAACTGACAAAGGATTAATCTCCAAAATTTACAAGCATCTCGTGCAGCTCAATAACAAAAAAACAAACAACCCAATCCAAAAATGGGCAGAAGACCTAAACAGACATTTCTCTAAAGAAGATATACAGTCTGCCAACAAACACATGAAAGAATGCTCAACATCACTAATCATTAGAGAAATGCAAATCAAAACTACAGTGAGATATCATCTCACACCAGTCAGAATGGCCATCATCAAAAAATCTAGAAACAATAAATGCTGGAGAGGGTGTGGAGAAAAGGGAATACTCTTGCACTGCTGGTGGGAATGTGAATTGGTACAGCCACTATGGAGAACAGTATGGAGGTTCCTTAAAAAACTACAAATAGAACTACCATATGACCCAGCAATCCCACTACTGGGCATATACCCTGAGAAAACCAAAATTCAAAAAGAGTCATGTAGCAAAATGTTCATTACAGCTCTATTTACAATAGCCCGGAGATGGAAACAACCTAAGTGCCCATCATCAGATGAATGGATAAAGAAGATGTGGCACATATATACAATGAATATTACTCAGCCATAAAAAGAAACGAAATTGAGCTATTTGTAATGAGGTGGATAGACATAGAGTCTGTCAAACAGAGTGAAGTAAGTCAGAAAGAGAAAGACAAATACCGTATGCTAACACATATATATGGAATTTAAGAGAAAAAAATGTCATGAAGAACCTAGGGGTAAGACAGGAATAAAGACACAGACCTACTGGAGAATGGACTTGAGGATATGGGGAGGGGGAAGGGTGAGCTGTGACAGGGCGAGAGAGAGGAATGGACATATATACACTAACAAACGTAAGGTAGATAGCTAGTGGGAAGCAGCCGCATGGCACAGGGATATTGGCTCGGTGCTTTGTGACCGCCTGGAGGGGTGGGATAGGGAGGGTGGGAGGGAGGGAGACGCAAGAGGGAAGAGATATGGGAACATATGTATATGTGTAACTGATTCACTTTGTTATAAAGCAGAAACTAAGACACCATTGTAAAGCAATTATACCCCATTAAAGATGTTAAAAAAAAAAAAAAAGGTAACCCTATCCTTAAGCTTCTAGTGAACTTTACTGGAAAAAAATCATTATCAAAGTCACTCATAATTATTATTATTAGGAGTTTAGAATTCTAATATTTTGGTTGCTGATAACTTATGATGCACGATTGGTTTAGATATACTTCAGGAAATAGAGGTTCCTTGTTAGTAATGGGTACCTTAGCTTCCTTTTCTTGTTTTACCTCTCCACTCCAGATCAGAGGTGATGGAAAGATTAGATCTGGGAGTGGTTCAGAAAAAAGCAATTGCAGGAGATCCATGGGCATTGTAAGGAAAACAGGAATATACCTAATTTCTAATTCTATATTAAAGTTCTGGAGGATGCCCATTACAAATCTTCTATACGCTAAACCCGCTCCCCACCCCCCTTTACTTTGCTACTGATCAGGTACTTCTAGACTATGTCAATTATTGATGCTTTAATACCTGTGAGTAGGGATAGGTCTCTTGATCTAACGGTGCCGCCAGGAAAAGGCACAGACCAGGCATCAAACACAAGAACAATCTGCTCCCCATTCTGGCACCCTCCCGCACCCGTCTCCTTTTGCTTAAGGAAGTATTTACTATAAAAAAGTAGAATTTCCCTCAGCAAATCCTCTCCACTCACATCTCTTTTCCCCCTTTTTTCTTCCCGTCAGCTTTTGGACCCGTTACCTTGGCCATATGGCTGCCAACGGGAATCCAGCTCGCCTCACCTCTGCCCTTGTCCATTTTAAGTCCGTATTTCGCACAGATAAAATAGACTAAATCTCGGCAAGGGTCTAGAATTTAGAATTATGCCTGTTAATCCTGCCTCCGTCCATGAGTACCCATATAGGAAAGAAACCAAAACCCGAAAGTGGCCTTGTGCCAGCCCGAGCACTTGGGTTCCCAGCAAAAGACACAAGGTACAGCCCCAGTTGGAAACTCCCAGCCTCAATGAGGAAAAACGGGGTTTTCCAGAGACCTGTCCCCTTGAGGTTTAAAAGCGTGTCCCGTGGGAGCTTCGCTTTCGCTTCTCTAAGGGGTTGGAGCTGCAAGAGCCCAGATCCTCGCCGATCCCGGGGCACCTGTGAGTACCGTGGCGCGACCAGGAGCCCGGGGAGGGTGGGTTGGGCGCCGGGTTGACAGCGGACAGCGTTGGCGAGGGGAGACTGACGGAGAGCATTGGGATCTGGGCGCGGGCTGCCACCGCTGAGCGGCTCGGAGGCTGCAGCGCCCGGTCTCGGGACAGAGAGCAGGCGTCGGGGACTGCTTCTCCCACGCAGCCCGCCAGGCTCAGCAGCCCCAGGTGCAAGTGGTGATGGGCCAGAGTACTCGGGTGAGGCTGCCGGCTGCCCAAGGGCAGAGCAGCCAGGGCTCTCCGCAGATCCAAAGTGCAACGCCGGGCTCTTCCCGGACGCGCCTGGGCGTGGGGCCCCGCAGCATGTCCCAGAGTACCCTGGCGTGCCGCGCGAGCGAATTTATGCGCCCGGGAGAGGAGCGCTTACCATGGAACATGGTCTGCGGGAGGCGGGCGTGGTCATGATGACCGCAACTGCAGCAGGAGCAAGCTCTCACCGCCCATAGTCACTCCCAGGACCCTGGTCTTCCGCGGAGTTGCCGGGAGTCCGTGCCGGCTAGGGCAGTCTCTGCAGCTGGTTCCTCCTACCCACGCCGCGCCTGCTGTTTCATCCATCCCAGGGGGGGCGTCACACACCACGGTCCGGCTCTGCGCTTTGCCTTTCCCATAACTTCCGTAGGATCAGCCGACAGTGTACTTTCAGTTTCTACTTTGCGCTTGGTCTGCAGGTTCGATCTCTGAGTTAATCACTGGGGCACCTTCACCTCCCCGCACACCTGCTTCTCCTGGTCACCTGCGTCCTCCCCTAGCGCTTCCTGTGCACCTGGACCAGGACCAGAGGAGGGCGCGGAGTCCCAAAGCACCGCAGAAGGAATGAGTTAGCCTGAATCGGGGCGATTCGAGGCAAAGACTTTCCAGATGACCTCTAAACCGCCTTGGCAAAGGCGGGCGACTAGGATCTAAAAGCATCGGTTGCTAATGTGTCCACAGAAGCCACAGATGTGTAGGGCGAAAACTGGGCTATTGCAAGCGGACGCCAGGGAGGAGGCGTCGCAGCTCTTGCCGCAGATGTGGTGGTGGACGATGCCAAGTCAGTCGTCTTGTTTAAAAAAAAAAAAAAAGGAAGTAAAGAATGATTAAGAGGGCCACGGGCCACGCCCTCAGCCTCTTTAACCTCTCTAGTCTCCTTCCTCTCTGTCTTTTGTACATGCACCTGCCCAGGTGAGACCTCAAAGAAAAATAACTCGGTGTGTCCACCTAATCTGGTAAGTGCTATCTTTGGACCTGATAATCAAAGCCCAAATTAGGTGGAGAAAGTGGAGACTGACAATAGATGGTAACAATGACTGCCTCGTGTGCATTTATCTGAATTGGCTAATAAATCAACTTATCCATCTTGACTGTCTGTTACAGAAGGGTTAATTTTTTTTTCTAGGTCTGAATTATTTAGGTATTTTCTGTTTTCATTTGATTTCTGATATTCTGCAGAAATCCTGCTTAAATGAAGGTGGGTAATGTAAAGTAATCACAGTGATAATAGTGTTATGGCTATCATTTATCTAGCATTTGCTCTGTACCAGTATTGTGCTAAGTCTTTTATGTATGTCATCTCAAGCAAAATTTTCTGTGTGGTAGACAGTTTTGTTATCTGCGCTTCACAGACGTAGGAACTGAGACTTCCTTAAGTATCTGCCAGATTCACTCTGCTGGTTAGTAACAGGGTTGGGACACAAACCTACTGTAAACCAGCTCTAGAGTCCGCACTTGGACCCCTGTGTTAGAAGTCCTGTGAACAATGTAGACATTGATGCCAGGAGAGAGACAGGGTCACATATCATGTGAATGTGCCTTTGCCCCAGTATGGGGACCTCAGGGAAAATTTCTGGAGTTTGTGAATTCTGAATTGAGACCCGAGCAGGTCAATTAACTTGGCCATGTGAACATTCCAGCTGCTATAGTGTGAATGAAGAAAAGAGGAAAAGAAAGAAGGGAGAAAAACAATGAAATAGAGAGTGAGGCGGTGTTGCTTAAGCCTGAAACTTGGATTCCTATTTCTCTTTTAGTCTCACTTCTCACGTCCAACCCACAGGCAAGTCCTGTCAACTGTACCTCTAAAATAAATCCCGAATCTATTCTGTGAATTGCCTAAGGGTAAACCATTAAAACCCTGCTGTCTAGGGGATCTTCCAGCTTTCACTCTTGCCCACAACCCTTTCATTCTCTTCATAGCAGCAGCGTATTTATTTACATTTGCCACCCTCTGTGACCACTCTCTGGCCACTTCCCACTGCACACTGGGCTTTCAAGGCCCTGTGTGATCTGGGCCCCACTGTCCTCTGTGACTCCCTCTGGTACCCATGGCCTTTGTCCTCCCTGCATTCAGCCAAGCTGACTTCCACTTAGAACAACATCTAGCACACAGCCATGCAGAAAGTAACGGAATGAGAGGGGACAACTGAGTGAGATGCATGAGCGAGAACATGTGTGGAAGGGAAAGTATGTGAAGGCAGGAGGGGAATAGGAGGAAAGGGGAAGAGAACAAGGGAAACAAATGAGCACAGGAGGCAGAATGTGGTGGGGAAAGCCAAGTATTTCCATCTGACTGGAACCTAGCCTGGAGGTGGGGAGCAGAGAAACAGGAGGCCAGAGTAACTGGTAAAAATGAATGCTGTAACTAAACACAACTAGCTTGGCTATTGATTTATTTAAAATCCCTGACAGCAGCATTGAGGTATGTAATTGCACACAGCCTGCAGGTTTTTAAAATTGTTTTAACACTTCAGGGACAGATAAAAGAGCATCCACCAATAACTTGCTCAACAGGAAATCCATCTTCCTTTTTCATGCAATCATCATAAAACCTGGTTGAACAAGAGCTTGTGCATAACTGAACTTTTGGGGAGCATGATTGGAAATTATTCAGAGCTCCAGGAGAGAAGATGTAAATTCCATACTGGACTCTGACCCCAAACGTGAAGAATCACTCTGAAGACAATATTCGTAAAGCGTTTGGCATTTTTATTGTTATATGAAAATTGGCACATTCTAACTACATCAAGTTATTTTCTTCTATGACAGAATTAATACCATTTGAAAAAAAATCCAAATGTAGTCTTAAATGCGTGTTTGCTATTTTGATAAACTGAACATTATTTTTCATAAGACAGATAGATAAGGAAAAAAGAAATGTTTTATGAATTTTTATATGCCAATGTTTTATAATAGAGAAATGGAGTGGTTACCTTTATGTTCACTCGTAGACACAAGAATTGTGCAGGAAAGCCAATATGTAAACAAAGTAGTATATAGTTTATGAATTATAACCAATAAACATTAAGAAGGAAGACATTTTCAGAATGATTAGTACAATGTACTGAAAAAAATGGAAACAAAGCAATATGAACATCAACTTAAAGAGAGAATTGTTAAAGATTAACTAATGTCTTTTTAAATGTTCTACAATCTTCAATCTAAATAGTTTATTATGGGTAACCTAAAAATCTTTTCTTGATAATTATCTGTAGTATTTTTACCCAACTTAATACAACCATTCTTTGTAGTCTGAGATCTGAATGCTAGATATCATTCTGTCTATAGATATTTTCTGAAGTTCCTGTAACTTAATTTTCCAGGCATAATATTCAACATATTTCAAACACACACACACACACACACACACACACGAAGGACTTCTTCATGGGCATGTGTTCTGTATAGAACACATGGGGCCTGTGCTTAGAAAGGGCTCTGGGTTTGATTTAATGCTCTGCAGTCACTGTCTTGAAATTCTTAATTATTTTTGGACAAGGAGACTCTCATTTTCACTTTGCATTGGATCCCACAAATTCTATAATTGGTCATGCATACTCACACATATTAAGCTACATATGGTGAATAGCAAGGCATGTCTTCAGGTGGTTTCCGTCTGGTGGAGAAAACAGATGTTAAACATGTAATTTCAAGGATAAAGAATATTATGTAAAGGAAAGTTTGAGATGTATTTCAAATCAGAGGATTAAAGCAGTCTAGACTAATTTTAAAAATTAGTGGAACTAGCCTCCAGAATAGGTTAATTTACATCCAATGGAAAGATAGCTATAAGTGAATAACCTATAATTCTAAATCAGATATGTTTGATTTTCAAGCCTGAGCTTGAGGATGAATTTTAAGTTTTGTCAAATGACTGCCTAGCATCTATTTACATGGTAATGTTTTTTTGTTGTTGCATTCCTGAATAAACCACAAATTTACCATAATGCTTAATTCAAGTTGTTAATATTTTACTTAGAAGTTTGCAATTATATTCATAATTGGAGTGTTTGTTCTTCATATTATATTCGACTGAGCCAGGGCCATTTTTGTCCAATTTTCTTAGCTTCATAAAAGGATTTGGGCATTCTGTTGTTTTCTAGAAACTGTAATGTTTAAGCATTCATTATATGACTGATTTGAGTTCAACAATGAAACATATTTAATTTCATGGGATGAAGCCCAGGGATAGGATGTGACTACAAGCTTCAAACATTTCAAGAGTGAAAATAAAAAGGTTTCTTCTGAAGGCTGAATCAAAATGGCCCCATCAAAATATCAGGAACTGCTGGAAATGTGTATGTCAGCATTATCAATGATTGCTTGAGCCATGGAAATGAATGAAATCATTCAACCTGCAACTTCAAAGAGAGAAGAGAGAGACAGTCAGTGCAAGGAGAAACCTTGAGACATGGGCATTAAGGGTAGATGGAGAATTAGGTGCCAACAAACTGACAAATAATAGGCCATGAAGTAGGAGAGGTATTAGCATCCCAGAAAGCAAAGGGAGATAGAATTTCAAAACAGATTAAGTAGTCAGTACTTCCAAATGTCACAAAGAGATTGAACAAAATGAAGTTTGAAAAGTGTGCCCACTGAGTTTGGCATAGTAGAGATTGTCTATGGTCCTCACGACAACAGTTTGAGAAGAGCAGTGTAGTTAGATGCAATATTCCAGTTTCTGAGACGTTAAGGGAAGATGCAAAGAAAGTGAGAGGAGACAACTCTTTAAGATGTCTGGTGAAGATAAAAGGAATCAGATAATGGTTTGAAAGGCATGTAAAGCGTAATGGAAGTTTCTGTTTTCATGTATGAGAGGTACTAGAACATATTTATATATTAATGGCTAAAATTGGGTTTTTCTGTAGAAGTAGGAAAGGTTGGAACCAAGAAACCCAAGACAGCAGATTTATTTTTTTTCCCTTGTTTCCCCTCCGCTTTCATTTCACTCCTTAAATTCTGTAATTCTAAATAATCAGAATCCACTATAAATCCACTATGCCTAATTTTATGTTCCTTATTGAAACGTTCTCTAGGGCACTCACTTGTCTACTTCTGGATTGAGTATTGGCTAGTCTAAGAGAAAAATACTGCCCAAATTGCCTTTCAGAAGGAGCAGCTGTAGCTTATGTAGTTTGCATTATCCACTCTGTTTGTACACTAATGGATGTGTTGTTGGCAATCGGAGGTCCAGTCAATTCCATTTACTGAAATAGTATATTGAATTAGCTGCACCTACACAACAGGAAAAGTACCGAAAGAGAACTGCCAAGGAGATTTACTTGCAAAAACAGGTTTGCCTTTAGATTAATTTCCTTTTACAGTTTAATATTTGATAAAGATTTATCAGGAGAAAGAAAAGAAGGAATTGTATTAAGTCAAATTTACGTCACCAAAACAAATATTTCTCAAGGGCCTCAAAAGACCTAGATAAAACTAAAGTCATAAAGATCATAGTCTCAATCAGGATTAACACAAACCAACTATAACAATGACAACACCAACAAAGTATGAATTTGATCAACTCCATCACTTTTCTAGATTCAACTCCCCAAAATTTCTTTGGGCCTCTAATCTTTTTTTTTTTCTTTCTGATAGTGATCTTTGTGGCTATTGAAAATCCTCAATTTTTTTTGTTTTGTTTTGATTGTTTTTAGATTTTACTTTAAAGTCACTGATTTAAATCTGGCGGTTATTGGAGAATGCCTGCAAAAACTGCTAGTTTCAGAGGATCATTCTTAAATGACCAATGTACCAGTACACACAACAGCCATTTTTTTGTCCTATTTTTTAATTAGATCTCATTGTAGGCCACTTAGAGCATGTATTACAAAATGAAAATATATATACTGAAAACTTAAAAAATAAATTGAAATAGCTTAATACATTAAGGACATATTTGTATTTGGTAAACAGCAAATTTTAAAATTTGCTATTTTAAATTAAAATAAGCTAATCTCAAAAGCTTACTTTAGGATAAAGAAAAATTATAGTATGGGTTAGTTTGGAGTTAGATTCAAAGGAGCCTTCCTTTTCTAATCTGAATAGAAGTTTAGAAATCTCAGAGAATGAAAATGACACAGAATATCATTTTGAAAGGAGGGAAAAAACAAGAATTAGAAAATATTACATTTCACTGGCAAAAACAATGTCTTAGTCAAGACAGATCAGCCAAAAAAAAAAAAGAATCTAATGAGGAAGACATTGTTAGAAAACCTGTTAAACATTAGGGAGAATTGCTAGCATAGTAAAACAAACAAGCAAATCAAAACATAGAGCTGCCATTTCATAGGACATGTTACTCAAGAAATATATAATACTCCACTTCATTGTTTGAAGAAATCATTGTATCTTCCTAGAAATAGTCAAGGTCAGCACATAAATGTGCTCAAGTCTCTCCCAACCCTAAATAATACTTAAAAAAACAAATTCAGCACATACTTATCAAGTAATACTATGTGCCAATCACTGTTCTAGTTGTGTGGGATATTTCAGTGCACAAAACAGACAAAAATAATTCCTGTTAAGTTGAGATTACATTCTAGTGGAGGAGGTAAACAATAGACAATAAAAAAGTAAAAATTATATTAAATGTTAGAAATTTATTAAGGTCTATGGAAACCAAGGGTAGGATCAAGATAGAGAATGTGTGTTGTGGAGGGGAGTGTGCGTGGGGAAGAGTGTTGTGATTCTAAATGGGCTTCAGTGGGAAAGTGACATTTAAACAAAGACTGAAAGGTGATTGAGTGAGTCACATGGATGTCTGTAAGAAGGATCTTCTGACTCAGTTCTTTTGAACACTTGATTTGCAGTCTCAGCATACTCTATGTAATCTCGTCTTAAAGTTTTCATGAATTCAACTTTCTGCATGCCAACTGTTTTCCTCTCTAATTAACAGTAATATTATGGCAAAGAGTGAGAGTAGAGAAGAAATATATGATGGTCTTTTATCCGTGAGGTCTTCCCCCTTATAAAATAGCAATTCCCCTTACCATATTCCCATATATTTTTCTCCATGTCATTTAGCAACATTTGACAGATTGCATGTTTACTTGTTTGTTCATCTTTTTCTCCTCACTATAACATAAGCTCCATGAAGACATTTTTGTGGTTCACTGATGTATACTTAGTTCCTAGAACCTTTCCCAGCAAATAGTAAGTTCTTAATAAATATCCATTGAATGAATGAATATTCCACAGATAATTGACTACATCAGGGAAATAACTAAAGAATTAGGCATATTTAACCTTGACAAGAAAAGACATAATCAGGAGTACAATCAGGAGTACGATCAAGAATGTTCCAGTACTGGCTCCTACTGGCCTGGGAGAGCTGATGACAAGCATCTCTTCTCAGCTCTGCATTCAGTGACGTCCCATTGGTTGCTTGAAGCAAGCCATGGTGAGAGTACTTCTGCCACAGAAACCAGCAAATACTAAAAATGTATCATTTACCAGTACACCATTGGGCACAAGTTGTCAGATAATGGCTTAGCAAAAGAAAGCACTTTTTAACATTTAGAGCTATCCAACAATGGAATGGTCTCACAGGTGGTATTTAGGTCTATTTTAGAGATCTGCTTATTGAGGATATACATTGGAAAACTTATTCAGGCGTGCAGAGTTGCTGGTCATAGGATACATTGCTATTCTGAAAATAATCTGTCCCTTTCCCTATGACTCTAAAAATTTTGCCTATTGGTGTTAACTTTTGTAAAGTTTTACTACAGTGTCTCCAGATATGGATTTCTTTTTATTTACCCTGTTTTAGATTTTTGAAGCTTCTTGATTGTGGGCTGCTATCTTTTATCAGTTCTAGAAAATCTTAGATCTTATTTCTTCAAATATTTTCTCTGCCATGTTCTCTATATTCTACTTCTCAGATGTTATACTTTATCATTTTACTCTCAAAATCTCTTACCATTTCCTCCATATTGTTCATCCCTTTGTCTTTCAGTGCTTCACACTGTTTAGTTTCTTCAAATCTTTCTTCTAGTTTACTAATTTTTTCTTTAATATTGTCTAATCAAATGATAAATCCCATAGAAATTTTTTCCAAATTTATTATGTTCTTCTGTTCTTGATTTTATATTTGGTTCTTTTTTAATGTGCTGTGCCACTTTTCATAGCTTATAGTGCCTGCTGAAATATTTAAGCTGGGTCCTTTATTTTTTATTGAATAAAGTAAGCACGTATGCTTTGTAGTCTTCTTATACCTCCACTACTCATTTATGATAAGGGTAGAGTATCAAGTATTTGTGGGTATGTTTCTATCTCCTGTTTTTCTGCTTATTTTCGCTCATGGGGTCTTATTTCTTTGTGTGTCTGGCTATGGCACATCACATTGTGTGCTAGACATTGTTTAGAAACCTCATTTGTAAGAATAATTTGAAGTCCAGAATGATGAGTATCATCCCCTAGAAGGGACTTTTGTTTTCTTTTGTCAGGTAACTGAAGGCATTTCCAGTCTGGGATCTTCTTAATCTGAGTTCCAGGTATGAGATTTCTTGGACCATCCAGATGACAAAAAGCTTGACTATATAAGTCTATCAAAGGTTGTGTTACTTACAGTGCCTGTTTACAATAAGGGTACACTTTTTTGGTGTCTTAGTTTAAAGTAGTGAGTGGCTAATTAGAGCCTCCATTTTGAGTTCTTATTCTCTGATTCTCCCTTTTTTTTTTTTTTTTTTTTGTATAGTAGCCTAGTCTTGATTTGTGGTTGCAATATTTTCTTTTATGTTATGAGACAGGGAGAGAGATTTAAATGTCCGTTTTTTACCTGCATTATTTACACTTGAGGGATTTTTTCCCTCTTTTTTTGTTTTGTTTTGTTTTGTTCATGGTGTCTCTTGCTAAAAGCAAAGAAAAGTCTTCTTATCTCTTAGAAGAGGGTAGTTAGTATAAAGCTATCTACAAATGCTAAGGTGGAAAGGAGGGCTCTGGAGATCTACTCTTTTAAGCATGCAGATTTCTTCTTAACCTTCTTTGTCGCTTCTCTTTACCATAGTACCTCCTTCTACTTTGCTTATTGTTCAAAGTTCAGTCCCTTAGGTCCTGTTCCCCAAGAAAATTATCTTCCCTCCTATGAGGGGCTGGGGAGATGGGTGGAAATAGTAATAGTCTTCCTTTGCTTGGTAGGGTTGTGGGACTGGAATCAAACTAAGTTGCATAGACACTTGTCTCCAATGTTTCTTTGTTAGCCACACTTACTGCTGCCTTCCATGCATAGAATCTGATGAAAGAATTTTTGCTAAGGAGAACCTGTTCTCTTCTAATTGATATAACTTTTTTCATCTGCTAACCTCTTGTTCTCATTGTCTTTATGGAATTTTACAATTTTTTATTCCTTTAATTTGGGGAATGTTTCTAGACTTAGCAAAAATAAATGCACGTTTCAATCTACCAAGTTTTAAAAAGCAAATGAAATTAGGTTTTTAAATGCTTTCTATGAGCCCCATCTATTGTCATGTTTTCTGTAGCCACCTTTATTCTTGTTATTAGATCTGTCTTTCCAATCCAAGTCCCATTTCTCTACTACTACTACAAATAATAATAAAATCAAAATTTGTATAAGACTTACTAAATGTCAACCATTGTTTTAAATATTTGACATGTATCAACTCATTTAAACCTCAACACTATGAGATAGCGTATCAGTTATCTATTGCAACAATAACATTGTATGACAAACCACTCAAAAACTTAAAAATGTAAAACAATTTACAACAATAGCAACACATTGTTTTTTTACAAGTCACTGTTTCTGCTGATCTGGGCTGAGCTCAAAAGACCTTGGCTTTGTTTGCTCATTTGTCTGCAGTCAGCTGTCAAGTTGTTATGGGATGGGTCTAGGATGGCCTTAGATAGGACAACCTGGCTCTTTTGTATGTGGTCTCTGATTTTTCAAAAGGCTAACCTAGGAGTATTCCCATGGCCACACCAAGATTCCAAGAAAAAGAGTGGATGCATGCAATGCTTCTTGTAACCTAAGTTTACACTGCACACAATCACTTTCTAATGTTCTATTAGACAAGGCAAATCAAAACACTAGTCCAAGTTCAAAAGGTGAGGAATAGACTCTGCTTCTTACTGAGAAAAACTACAAAGTCAAAGTGCTAAGTGAAAAAACAAAAGTGCTAAGTGTATGGATCCACAAATAGGCATTATTATTATCCTCATTTTAGAAGGAACTGAGGCTATATGGAGAGGCTAAGTAGCCAGCTCAAGTTCATGGAGGAATTAGATGGTGGCCCTAGTATTTGAATTCAGGCCGTCTGACTTTAGTCTGTGTCCTTAATTCCTACGATTTACTCTCTCGCAAGTGGCATATTGAATCAGTTGAAGAGATGATAGAGAAAGAAAGGCAAAAGATATCAAAGGGAATTTGGAGTAATTCTATAGGGAGAAAAAATGAGCATGCCCCATAGAAGAAAAAAGGTTACTGCAAAAAGATGACACTAAGAACCCCTTTGTGAAATTAGAGAAAAGTTTGCATGTAGCCTCTGGGTTTTGGAAGGAGAGAAGGCATACTGTTGAAGGTAGCTGGCTTTCTGGAGTCTGGAGCTTATTAGAACCCATTTCATTACAGTAACCAGAAGGAGGGCACAGTATCCAAAATAATTCGCAATGATAAGATCTTGGTGGTATGAATAGTTGGGGAAAGGATTTTGCAACTTCTTGTATCAGCTGCAATATTAACTGTAAATCTTGTAGCTTGGTTAATTAAGTTGGTTTATAATGCATAGGTATCCTCAAATGTGTTATATAGTGGACATTCTTAATCTTTAATTTATACTTTATTAGTCTCTGCCACAGTGTCTTCCTTGATCTCAGTCTCTAGTTTTTCCACCTCCATTTTTTTTACAGCAACCAGAGCAATTTTTCAAAATGCATATTTGATCATAGCACTTTCTGCTTAAAAATCATCAGTAATCCCTTCAGAGTGAAGCCTAAATTTTGTAAGGTGCTTTATCACGTGGCCTCTCTTTACCGCCCAACCTATTTCTTGCTGTCCTTTCTCTCCCAGCTAAAGACCTTGCAGAATTCCAAATATGTCATAGACTTTCATGTCTCGTTCCCTTTGCTCACACTGCTCTTTTGGCAAGAAATACCTTGATCAACACAGATTCCTTCTTTCTTTTTTCCTGTCTTTCTTTTTCTTGCCTTCCTTCCTTCCTTTCTTCCCTCTTCTTTTTTCTTAATCTTTGCCAATTTGAGAGGTTGCCAGAGAGAGCAATGCTGGAATTGGAAAGGCACATTATTAGTACTAGCTAAGGAAGTTGGGAGCAAAAGTGACCTGTGTTATTTCTGGACCAAGGCAGAGAAAAGATTACAGGTGATTCTCTTCCCTCTTCTCATACTTCTTTGTTGGCTAAGAAGGGCACAGGTTTCAAATGGAACAGCTGTAAATTGGTGGGACCTTCTTTAGGCTAGATCCCTAAGTGACTATGTGAAACAGAGCTCCCCCACAATTTGTGATAAACTTGTCACACGAATGAGAAATCAATTTTCTTGTGCTAAATTCCTGAGATTTGGAGATTAATAAAGTGCCACATTATAACCTAGTATTTATTTAGTTCTTTGGTAAAATTCCTCTTCATGTCCTTTGCCTATTTTTCTACTAGGCTATTCACTTTGATTTATAAGACATCTTTATATGTTATACATTAACATAGACATCAACCTTTTTATGTCATTTATACTGAAATAATTTTGCCAGTTTATTAATTGCCTTTTGACTTTATGATGTATTTTCATCTTCAAAAGTGTTAAAATATTTATAGAGTAATCTATAAATCTTTGAAAATTTCTTTTCCTCATTTTAAGATGAGAAAGGCTATCTGAAATTTGATAGATTGATTTTTCTTCAGTTTTATTTATTTTTAATTGAGCTATAATTGACATATAACAGTATATTAGTTTTAGGTGTACTGATCTGATACACGTACATATTGAAAAATAATTACCACAGTAAATTTAGTCCATTACTACACATAGTTACAAATATTTTTCTTTTGATGAGAACTTTCTTTTAATTGAAGTATGGCTGATTTACAATATTTGTTAGTTTCAGGTGTACAGCAAAGTGATTGAGTTTTATATATATAATATCTATATTCTTTTTCAGATTCCTTTCCATCATAGGTTATTACAAGATATCAAATATAGTTGCCCATACTATACAGTAGTTCCTTATTGTTTATCTATTTTATATGCAATAGTGTGTAACTGTTAATCCCAAACTCCTAATTAATCCCTCCCCCCACCTCTCCCCTTTGGCAACCACAAGTCTGTTCTCTATGTCCGTGAGTCTGTTTCTGTTTCGTAGATAAGTTCATTTGTGTCATATTTTAGATTCCACATATAAGTGATATCATGTGATATTTATCTTTCTCTTTCTGACTTACTACATTTAGTATGACAATCTCTACGTCCATCCACGTTGCTGCAAATGGCATTATTTCATTCTCTTTTATGGATGAGTACTATTCCATTGTGTGTATATATATATATATATATATATATATATATATATATATAAACTATATCTTCTTTATCCATTCATCTGTCGATGGACACTTAGGTTGCTTCCATGTCTTGGCTATTGTAAATAGTGCTGCTATAAACATTGGGGTGCATGTATATTTTTGAATTAGAGTTTTCATCTTTTGATGAGAACTTTTAAGATCTACTCTCTTAGTAACTTTCAAACATACAAAACAGTATTGTTAGCTATAGTCACCATGCAGTACATTACATACCCAGGAATTATTTATTTTATAACTGGAAGTTTGTACTTTCTAACCACCTTCACCCATTTCTCTAGTTTAATTAATTCCTATTTTTAAAACATGAAATGTAATTTACTGTAATTTTGTTTTGTTTTGTTTTGTTTTTTGCGGTACGCGGGCCTCTCGCTGTTGTGGCCTTTCCCGTTGCGGAGCACAGGCTCCGGACGTGCAGGCTCAGCGGCCATGGCTCACGGGCCCCGCCGCTCTGCGGCATGTGGGATCTTCCCGGACCATGGCACGAACCCGTGTCCCCTGCATCGGCAGGCGGACTCTCAACCACTGCACCACCAGGGAAGCCCCTACTGTAATTTTTGTTTATGCATGGTATTGGGTAGGGATATAGCTTTGTAATAAATACATGCATCTTAAAACACTTTGCTCTCCTTTCTAAATTAAAAAGACAGTTTGAGGGTGTGCTTTTGAATTATTTCTTAACATCCTCATGACATTAAATATCCATTCAGTACATTCAGGGCGACTTGGTCATTTAACACTTCGCTGAAGGTCTGTCTACTCCAGGGATGCAGAGCACATCAAAGGAGGACAGGCAGGAAGCAGAGACATTTCCCGTCATGAGGGGAAATGCCTGATTCAGTGATGCAAGCAGTCTGGAACTAGACAGGAAGCAACTCTCTTCCTCGGTACCTGTGTAGTTTGCACTTTACTTTTTCACTTAGTAATTCAGTCTTCTACGCGATAGTAAAATATAGATTGAGGGCTGAGAAGCATTTTGCCAGGCTAATGGGAAACACCCTTGTTTTTTTTTTCTCAGTTGTGTAGGCAAAACAGTCTAGTAATTTACAATCGTGGGGACTTTCACTATACTTGGAGATAATCACAGTATAGAGAGTGAAAAATTATCTCACTGTTTTTTTTTTGCAGTTGCATGTCATGTGTTCTAAGATTTATACTAGGCTGGAGTAATACTCAGTTCTCTAACCAAGAACCTGTAGATGCTCCTCCCTTAAAACAAAGTTCTGATCAGAACCATGAGATCTGTAAGAGCCTACAAGACCGAGATTTTACAAATTGCATTCAGAAATGTGTCTGAGTGATAGTGGTGGGATAAAGGTGTGTGTGTGTGTGTGTGTGTGTGTGAAAGAGAGAGAGAAAGTACCTAACCAGATGCAGCCAGGCCAGAGTCAGGTTATTTACCAGGTTGGTCTACAGTCTTTTGCTTTAGTAGTGGGTCTTACCTTTCATAAGATGGATCCCCTACCCTGTCTTAATCTGACACCTTGCAAAGAATTTTTGGTAGCTCTGGTTTACAATGGTTCTAAGAGAAAAAGAAGACAAATCTGTTTAGTACCACCAACACAGAGAGCTGATAATAGCAGTCATGTTACCAGTTTTCTGCTTTTGTAGAAACATCAGGTCCTACAGTGCCAGGTTAAAATACTTCTGTCCATTATAATTCCCCAGGAAATTGCAGTTCGAACTCTCCATAGAACTGGTCTTTTGGTTTAATATTAGAGAGAACTGAAAAATATTGGCATTAGTTTTATAGTTATTGTTCTTTTGAAATCCCTTGTCTTTTAACATCTGGAAGAGGGGAAAACAAACCAAAACTAAACACATGCATCAGTGATATTTTTGTGCATTAAAAACAGGTCTTCCAAATATTGACAGGGTCAAATTTCTAAGCTTCTCAAGACACAGATCAGTTCTTTTAATAATCTGGTCTCGTTTCTCCAATTTGAAATGTTTGAAGGCAGGTTTGTATATTCCACCAATCAGAAATGATTATCATCTTTTAGCACAGATTGATACTTGTTTTAACATAAAAATTTAGTTGCAACATGTCTACCCAAAGTCAGCAGACGGTCTAAATACTTCCAGTGTTCTGTGGGAAATTACCTTGGGGCAATTTATACTTGTAGCCTCCAAGTACATCTCCAGGTGAGTTATCTGTACCAGAGGTCACAGAGCAGGTGGGCTAACAGATTAAATTATGATACCTTGAGCTACATGTTTTATTAAATAAATTTAAAATATACTCTGACAATCAAAAGGAAAGAATGGGATCAGTTAACAATCTGAGGATCTGAGGAAAGTCGGGTGGAAATATCATAGCTCCCGAATCCTGGGGTATCACAAACCAAGCTCGGGTTTCAACAATGATTCAGCTATTTGGAAATATCTTGTTGATTGTGTCAGCCTTAAATTCAGTACTGATTTCTCTAGAAAACCATTTTGCTAACTGTAAGAGTATAAAGACCTATGGTACAAAAACTTTATACAAACAATAAATAAAATGCTAAACAAATGTAAGATATTATTTTTGATATTAGTAACAGGGTATTCTGACAGCACAAATCCTTCTTGTAATTCCCATTGTGGTAATGAGCTACTCAATTAGATTCATTCATTCACTCATTTAATTGTCTTTTTGTTTACTATGTGCCAGGTATAGTTCTGAATAGTATGAATAGAGTGGGAAAATGTATAACTGAATCACTTTGCTGTATGCCTGAAACTATCACAACATTGTTAACCAATTATACTCCAACATAAAATAAAAAGTTAAAAAAATAAATAAATAGAGCAGTGAACAAAACAACAAATATCCTACCCTTACAGAGCTTTCATTCTGGTAAGTGGGGAGAGAAAATAAAATATAAGAAGTTGCATGCTATGTAAAAAGATTCTAAGTACAATGAAAAATATAAAGAAAATAATAGGGTTTGGGAAAATCTGAAGGGTTAGGGGTTGCAATGAGGGTAGGCCTAATTTTGAGCAGAGTGAGCCCTATAGATACTTGGGGGGAATATGTGAGAACACTTTTGTGTTAAGAAGAGATCAGCTTCTAGAGTTAATTTGAATGTAGAGTTATCAGGATTTGTTAACAGATTGTATATGTAGGCTGTGAGAACAGCAGGTGCAAAGGCCCTGAGGTAAAAGTGTTCCTCATTTCTTCCAGGAACACCGGGGAATCTATTGTAGCTGAAGCAGAAGGACAAAGGGGAAGCAATGAGGAGGACAGAGAGGCAATGGTGGGACCAGATGTGTGGGGCATTGTAGGCAATATTAAGAATTTAGCTTTTGCTCTTAAGTGGGGAGATATTTATTTTATATGCAGGGTTTTAAGAAGAAGAGTGATATGATACGACTTACATTTTAAAATGATACTCTGGCTGCCTTATTGAGAAACGGACTGGACTGGGTTAAACATGAAAGCAGGGAAACCGGTTTAGAAGATGTTGTAACAGTCAGGTGCAAGAAGTTAGTGACAGTCCAGGCTGACAATAGTGAGAGTTTTAGGGAGAGGTTAGGTCCTATATATAATTTGAAGGTTGAGTCATCAGAATTTGTTAACGGATTGGATGTAGGGTTTGAAGCAAAGAGATGAATCAAGATAAGCCTAAAGATTTTGATCTGAGCACCTGAATAAGTGGCAATTCCATTAACTGGGTTGGAAAGCGGGAGCATCATTTGGGAGAGAAGAAAGGCTCTGTGTGGATATGCTAATCTCAATTCTGAATGTCACTTTAGAACCTTAGATATATGAATATGTAGTTCAGGGGAAAATTGTGAGCTGCAGATATAGATTTGAGTGTTGCCCATGACAGGGTGTTACTGAAAGCCATGAATGAGGATAAAATCACCAAGGCAGTGAGGTTAAAGGACTGAGTGTGAGGCTCTTAAGAATTAAAAGGTCTGAGAGAAGAGGAAGGGCTGTAAAAGAAACAGAGTAGGAATAACCATTGAGGGTGGAAGAAAATCAGGAGCATGTCTTCTTTTTTTTTTTTTTTTTTTGAAGTATAGGTGATTTACTATGTTATGTTAGTTTCTGGTGTACAGCAAAGTGATTCAGTTATATATATATATATATATATATATATATAATTTTTCGTATTCTTTTCTATTAAGGTTTATTACAGGATATTGAATATAATTCCCTGTGCTATACAGTAGGACCTTGTTTATCCATCCTATATATAATAGTTTGCATCTGCTTGTCCCAAACTCCCAATCTAACTCTCCACCAATCCCCTCTCCCCCTTGGCAACCACAAGTTTGTTCTCTATGTCTGTGAGTCTGTTTCTGTTTCTTAGATAAGTTCACTGGAGTCATATTTTAGACTCTACATATAAGTGATATCATATGTTATTTGTCTTTCTCTTTCTGACTTTGCTTAGTATGATAATCTCTAGGTCCATCCATGTAGCTGCAAATGGCATTATTTCATTCTTTTTTATGGCTGAGTAATACATCAAATCTTCTTTATCTGTTCATCTGTTGATAGACATTTTGGTCACTTCCATGTCTTGGCTATTGTAAATAGTGCTGCTGTAAACATAGAGGTATATACATCTTTTCGAATTATAGTTTTGTCCGGATACATGCCCAGGAGTGGGAGTTGTCTGGATCATATGGCAACTCTATTTTTAGTTTTTTGAGGAATCTCCACACTGTTCTATGTAGTGGTGGAACCAATTTACATTCCCACCAACTGTGTAGGAGGGTACCCTTTTCTCAAGAGCATGTCTTGAAAGCCAAGTAAAGAACCACTTTAAATGCTTCTAATTGATCAAATAAGATGAAAATTGAGAGTTGATCAGGGGATTTAGTAACATGGGGGTCAGTGGAAACCCTGATCTGAATGTCATTCCGTGGAGTGGAAAAGGCCAGAGAAGGAAAGGAACAGGGGCTGGATAGCATACACAAGGAGCAGAGTGGTGGGGTAGAATCTGAATGGAGAGATGTGGTCAAGTTTAGTATGGAAGAAATAACAAAGTGCTTGAACGCTGAGGGAAATGATTTGGTATAGAGTGGGAAATTGATGATGCAAGTAGAAGAGAGATTTGAGGTGCTGTATCCTTGAATAGCTGCACTGGATGTGATCTAGTGGCTAACTAAGAGGTTGTCTTAGATAAGGATGCAGGCAGTTCATCTATAAAAATAGGAAAACAGAGTATAGGAGGGTAGTTACTACGGCAAATATGATGGTGGGAGCCTGTGAGGGTGCCTTCTGATTGTTTCAGTCTTTTCAGCAAAGGAGGAAGCACAGCCATCAGTTGAGAGTGATGACAGGAGAAGAGTTTTGGGTGCATATGTAGGGAGATATTTATGAATAAAGTCATATAGAAGAGTGTATTAGATAATCATAATGCAGAAGTACAGGTAGGTGGGAGGTGTCTTTCTCATCATATAAGCACAGAGCAATTTGGTACATACTGTAAAGTTAGTCAGAAACTGCTGGATCCCTATCCTCTCTCTTCATCTGCCTCTGCTTCCTGATTATTAGACCTGTAATTACTCATCCTTTCCTAGTCTAACCCATACTGCCTGCACTCTTGTGATTTACTTATGGTCCTAGGTACTAATGATTTGCAACTTGTAACTTATTACCCGATTTTATTAATAATTAATGTTGACCATGGTGGCTATGTTTAGCTATGCTAGGATTTAAGACTAGATTTACAAGAAGGATATGTTTCTGAATCAAGTCTGTGGATTGGAATCATGAAAACATGATTATAAATTAGTACAACCACTTTGTTAATAAAACAATATCTAGCATCTGGCCACAAAACCTTTAATTCTGTTTAAAGAGTTTTCACAAATGGGCAAGGAGGACATGTATTTTTGTGAATAGATATGTCACCTTTATCTGTTTCTGTTCTTAGATGGGTAGAAAGGAGAGCAGGGGGCAGAGAAGCCACTGGAAAGGTGAACATTTTCCCATTTTTAGTTCTTATGGACAGCAGAAAATAAATATCTCATGGCTGTGGCAGAATGGTCAGTGTCAAATGAGAAAACACACCTGCAAGAATTTTTGATAACAGGCTAGACTGAATCTCTAAATTTCCACTGATAAATTTTGGCTCCAAGCTCAAAGTATCAGTGTGAGTTGAAAGAAGTGTTTTATTAATACTCTAAAATCTAAATCAAATTCAACAAAGACCATTAATAGCCAAGGCATTATTCTTAATATAATGTGAGTGAAATGGATAAGAGAAATTAGGTAAAAGTAAAGGAAATATGGACTCGAAACCAGAAGTCTTGGGTTTTAATCCTGCCTTTGTCATTGACTAGAAACCTGAAACAAACCTCGTAAACTGTGAGTCCCTAAATTTCCAGTTTGAAAATGAGAGCTTGAGTTAGACACTTTCTAAAAATTCTTCTAGTTCTAAAACATAATTCTACAAAGTGAGTCTTCATTAAAGACTCCTTTTAAAAGTATCATCTATTAAAATACAAAGGTAAAATTTGTTGATGTGTTTTTTCAATTTTTAAAGAAAATAGATCTTTAGTTTTTTGATGATAAAATTAATACATTTCTTTTTTAAAAGCAGCATAGAAAACTAACAAAGGAGTGGAAAAAAAGCACATGTAATCCCATCTCTCACTATTAACATTTGATGTCTATAAGGCTATTGAATAACAATAGCTATTTTGATTGGAATATATTTATTTTCTTTAAAGTAGTTATTTACTGATATAGGAAAGCTGCATTTAAAAATATTAATTTTGTAACTGGATGCCTTTGTGAAACTCTCTTAAGTCATTTTAGTCAATATTTTGTTTTCTTCATGTAGAAACTTTTTTTTTTTAATTGGGGTATAGTTGTTTTACAACGTTGTGTTAGTTTCTGCTGTACAACGAAGTGAATCAGCTATATGTATACATATATTCCCTCTCTCTTGGACAGCTCTCCCCCGCAACCCCATCCATCTAGGTCACCACAGAACACCGAGCTGAGTGAGCTCCCAGCGTTATCTAGCAGTTTCCCACTAGGTATCTGTTTTACACATGGCAGTGCACATATGTCAAGTTTTTATCTGCAAATAAAACTATTTAACAAATTTTGAGCCCCTACTATGTAAGGAGTCCTTTCAATTATTATGACATTATATTTCATATTCTTAGAAAACATTTTAAACAATTCCTTTGCTATTTCTAGAACACTATGTCATTTCTAGAACAGTATTAATAGCAGTGTTGAGAGTAAAAAGTTCTTAGTGAGTTTTTTTTTAATCATGTTAAAGATCTTTATTAAGAATTTTAAAAAGTGTAAAATAAGAGTTTGATGACTTTTTGGCACCTATTGTGATTACAGAGTGTTTTTCCCTTCATCATTTGTTTTTTTTAGAGAGAAATTATATTAACAAGACTTCTAGTATTAAATCATTCTTATATTCTGGGAATAAGAAGAGTAGAATTCTCATTCTGGTCCTATAATAGTAGAATTTCAATCAGCAATGGATTACAAATATTAACATTTTATTAACAATTTTTGCTGTTGAATTTTTATTGACTGTGATTTTATTATCGCTGTTTTGGTCAGGTTTTGTTTCAGGGTTAAATTAACTTTACATAAAGTAAAGCTTTCCTTCTTTCTTGGTGCTCATAGAAGTAAACTTTTCCGTGAAATCTGAAAGAATTCTCTTGTAGTACATTCTTTGTTGTTGTATAATAGCTTCATCAGTGCTTTATTTTGTTCTTGATTTGTTTTGAGACAATTTACTTCACTTGTTTTCTGTGAAGAATTTCTTTCAAATAGATTTTCAAACTTATAATCATAGGGTTGAATACCTATGCCTATATAAATTTAATAACTTCTCTGGGAACTTGAAAAGGTGGGGAATTACCTGTAGACAATAGTTTATATTATTTCGTATATTTATAATTCTCTTAAGACTATAGTTCCTCTTTAAAAACTCATCTCGTTTCTGGAGTAAATCTGTTTGCAAAGAATATGTTAGTCTATGTTTTGCATGCTGTGTTTTCTTCACATTTTAATTAATTAATTTATTTATTTATTTTTGCGGTACGCGGGCCTCTCACTGTTGTGGCCTCTCCCGTTGCGGAGCACAGGCTCCGGACGCGCAGGCTCAGCGGCTATGGCTCACGGGCCCAGCTGCTCCGCGGCACGTGGGATCTTCCTGGACCGGGGCACGAACCCGTGTCCCCTGCATGGGCAGGCGGACTCTCAACCACTGCGCCACCAGGGAAGCCATCTGTCACATTTTTAAACTATTTTATTGTAAAATAAACCACAAAGAAAGCAAAAAAGGAATGCAGAGATTAATGAATTATTGTAAACAGAATAATTTTTAAAGCCACTTTATTAAAGTATTGTTGACATATAAAAAATCTGTACATAATTAATGCATACAATTTAATGAGTTTGGGGATAAGTAGACACTCGTGAAACTATCACCACCTTCAAGGCCATAAATATATCCATTACCTATCAAAGTTTCCTCCTACCTCTTTTATTATTATAAGTTTATTTAATTATTTATCTGTGATAAGAGCACTTAACATAAGATCTACCCTCTTAGCAAGGTTTATGTATACAAAACTAATATGAATATGAAATTAGCTATAGGCACTATGCAGTAAAGATCTCAAGAACTTACCTATCTTACATAACTGAAATAAAATGAATTATAACAATTACTTAGGTCAAGAAATAGAATTTTAGTAGCCATCCCAGAAGCCCCTTCATTTTCCTATTTTCTTTTTGTTGATTTTGAATCTTATTTTTTATTGAGATATAACTGACATATAACATTGTATTAGTTTTAGGTGTACAACAAATTGATTTGATATATGTATATATTGTAAAGTAATTACGATGATAAGTTTAGGTAACATCCATCACCTCGTATAGTTACATTTTTTTTTTTTTATTCTTGTGATGAGAACTTTTAAGATCTACCCTCTTAGCAACTTTCAAATATACAATACAGTATTATTACCTGTAGTCGCCATCCTGTACATTACATCCCAGGACTTATTTATCTTATTGTCCCATCTTAATCATGGCTCTTCTCCTTCCAAAAGTACCCACTATCCTAACTTTTAAAAGAAGTACTTCCTTGCTTTTCTTTATGATTTTATCATCCAAGAGTGTAGACCCACTTTTTAAAACTTTATGTTACTTTTAAAGTGTTTTTTTAATCTACACATTCTCTCTCTTTCCCTTTTGTTCCATCATAATAAATATCTTGAAGAACCTGAGGAACTGGATGTATAAAGTTTTTCACAGATCATCATATTTCTTTATCTTCTGAATTTCCTGTAAGTTGACAACTGGATTCACATGCTTGATAAAACTGTTTTGATTTCCATGGCAAGACCGTTGTTGTGATGTGTTCTTTTGTTAGAAATCTTTATTTCTGAATGTTTTGCTCTTTATATGTGATGGGGAAAAATGCAACATACTTCACTTCTAGTGCGTTGTGTGAGCTCCAGCATGTATGGATTGGTGGTGGGGGGTTGGGGGTGGATTTTGTGTGTGTTTTACATTAAGGGTATGACAGAGTACTTCTTTGACTTTGGATTGTTCACCTATGGTAGCTGGGCAAGTGTTATGGACTGAATTCTTGTATTACCTCAAAATTCATATGTTGAACTCCCAATGTGGGTCGTATTTGGAGGTGGGTTTTGGGGAGGTGATTAGGTTTCGATGTGGTCATGAGGGTGGGACCCTCATGATGAAATTAGTGCCCCTATGAGAAGAGGAGGAGAAGGCATACACACCAAGGAAAGGCCATGTGAACACACAGTGAGAAGGGGACCATCAGTGAGGCAGGAAGAGAACATTTGTGATACCCACTATGCCAGCACCCTGATCTTAGATTTCCAGCTTCCAGACTCTGAGAAAATAAATGTCTGTTGTTTAAGTCATTCAGTCTGTAGTATTTTGTTCCAGGAGCCCAAGAAAATGTAAGAAGTCAGGATGGAGAAAAGTTACAGGGCCTAAGGACTTTTAGTTTGGTGAGGCCATGTTTTTTTTTTTTCCTGTTTCTTGCACAACCCCATTTGCATCTGTAAAAATTACTCACCCTTGCTTCTAGAGTCTGTAGATGATGAGAATCCCTTCCCCATTGCCATGTTGGAGAAATATGTTACTTTTAAAAAGAGTGTTATCATTAAATAAACCATAACAATATGCTAAGGAGTGGCTGTTCATTTTTCTGCATTTGCTTAGTCTTGGGGCAGGGACATTCTAGGGCAGAAATCTGTTTCTTGCAAGGTCTCCTCTGTTTCCAGTCCTGTTCTCCATTTACTCTCTATTAGTGAGAACTGGCAGAATTTGCTTTAGTTACTTCTCTGAAAACTGCACATTTTCAGGAAGAGAAGTTGCTCATCAACCTTTGATGCTTTTCTTCACACTGATTAAAATTTACTGTACTTGGTAGTAATTCCTGCCAAAGATTTGTGAAACTATATCATTGGCAGTATTTACTGTTTTCAGAGATGATAAACATTTTCTTTCTCATTTTTATTTCTTTTTGGTTATATCTGTCAGTTTCCAAGAGGAGGCCTTTATAAGAGTTTCTCCTAAGGAATCGTCCATTTTTTCTTTCAAATAAAAATGAGTGAGTAAAACATGTATAAAGCACTTGGTTATTTGAACCATGAGACAATTAACTCCTCATGCAGCAGTTCTCAAATTGTGTTCTTTGGAACCCAGTTCTACGTCATGTTAATAGGAGTTACAGGAGAAAAGTTTTTCATGATAGAATAAATGTTAATAACACAAGTGAAACAAAATTTAAAAATTAAAAATTTTTTACTGAAGGACTTTTAACACCTTTAACATGCAAAAGGGCATTGTGAGTGTATAAGACAGACATAATACACAGTGTTTCCCAGAACTTATCTGAATTCAGTACCTTTTTTTCTATAAATCATCACAGAGGAAAAATAAATTTGAAGAATAGATTACGTAAAACACTGGTATAACAGCATCTTTTCCTAATTACAGGTGAAGAAGTTAAGAATAAAGGAAAAGTCTTTCATATGCAAGCCTTGACAACTTCATCATAAAACACCCTTCATTCCCCCTCCTTCTCTGCTCCCTCCCTCCCTCTGTTAATGCAGCAAATGCTTAAAAGCCCCTGATACGCACCACAGAACTGCATACTTGACTCATGCTCTCTAGTATGTATATAAAAGGAACTTTTAATATGAAGGAAATAATATGTTCACCTCCCAGTTTACAGTAATATTGTGAAAACTGAATGAAGCAATGCATGTAAAGTGCTATAAAAATCCAATTGCTCGACAATGAAATCTACGGACCAGCACTTTTCAAACATGCTGTTGTAATACACGGACGTGTTGAGCTTCATTGTGAAATATGTTGCAAGTTCTTAATATATCCAAGTGTGTGATATTATACGGTTTTTTGTTTTTGTTTTTGTTTTTTTTTTCGGTACGCGGGCCTCTCACTGTTGCGGCCTCTCCCGTTGTGGAGCACAGGCTCCGGACGCGCAGGCTCAGCGGCCATGGCTCACAGGCCCAGGCGCTCCGCGGCATGTGGGATCTTCCCGGACCGGGGCACCAACCCGTGTCCCCTGCATGGGCAGGCGGACTCTCAACCACTGCGCCACCAGGGAAGCCTACAGTTTTCTTTTTAAAGACAAAATATACTGTCCTCCAGGTTATACTTAAAATAACATCATTGTCATTCATTTGGTTTCTGACATGATTTATCAAGTGCGAGAAAAAGGGCAAGTGTTCTAGCCAATCTTTTGGGAATTGCCCTGGGGATGGATTGTCTCTGCCGTTGTTATGTAGCATGTGGAGAGAGCACATAAAGATTGCGAACTGAAACAGAAGACCCTGGGCCTTGGCATAGTGGACATTCATCATTTTGGTAAATTAAGAACAGTTTCCAAAGTGCATGATGTGGTGACTTGAAATGTTGTTGAGACATGGATTTAATCACATGAGGCTGGATAGTAGAGAATGAATCACTTGGTACTGACTGAGTTTAAGAGCTCTTGAAAGAAATATGATTTGAGAGAAAGTCCAAAGTTTATTCAAATATTTCTGTGAACAGCATGGGATGAAGGCACCTGCTTGGCTACCACCATTTTGCTGTGAGTGAAGCATGAATATTTTAAGGAGAATTTTTATGTGCATAAGGTGATGTTAACAGAAACCATGACAGCACTTTACCATCCTAGATTTTTCTTTTTGGGTTAAAGAATTTTATATAGGGGAAGAGTTATAAACTGACTGGAACTAATGGTCAGAGCAGATGAAATCAAAATTTATTGGAACATAGTGGCTGAGCACATATATCCTGTGAGGAGAAGCCATCCTCAGCACTTAAAGGGAAAGGGCACAGTGACTTTTCTACTTGGTTGCAATGCAACAGGTTTTATGATTAAGGGCAGACTGATTCTGCCCGTCTACTAACCTAAGGGCATCTAGCATCAAGAATAAGTGCGCTGTGCCTGCATATTGGTGCTGCAGTATATAAAATTGTGACACAGCATGACGCTTTTTGGGCAGATTTCATTAGGGCACACCGTCCTGCAGACAGGGCCAGAAATACAAAGCCAGATAGACTTTTATGTGCCAGTTCTCCACACTGAATTACCCTTTATTATCTTAACTGGCATGTATTCTTTTAGATACAGTAAAAATATGTGTCTTATTATTCAAGATTCCTTTTGGAAACTGCCAGCAAAGCACATTTTACCTATGTCTACCAAGGGCTACTGATTTTGGGGAGACAAATATGCCAATGGATGCTTTTGAATTCAATGCATGTTGTTCATAGAAACAACCCTCATCATGGCATTCAGCATCTCAAAAGACTCCCAGATCCTATTTAATACAAAGTGTCTCTGACATTACTACTCTATTAACGGAAATGCAAAGCTAATTGGTGTTAATACGTAATGTGCATGGGGTTTTGCGGTTTACAGAATGTTTTTCTTACACTTGCTCTCAATGTTTTTGGGGTAGAGAGGTTAAACTCATATGCCTGGATGCAGATATATACTAAAAGGTGTTAGGCCTGTTGAGGTTTTGTTGAGAGCTGCAAAGTGAGACAGAGCTGTGTTCAGGGACACTTACCTTGCTATTAGGGTTAGCTCAGTGGAGGGCAGTGAGATGGTGATGAATCTATCTCAGTTCTAACTCTGGAGGTATGTATACCAAGCTCTACAGTCCTATGGAAAGGTGGAGACCTCATGGAATGTGCCTTTCCTAGAGAACCAAGCCTTGGTTTGGGCACACAAAGGAAGGGTCTGAGAAGAATTACAGAGGTCACAGGACTCTGCAACATGACCAGGAGTCCAGAAAAGTCTTCAAGTCCCAGAGGGAAAGCAAGAAAATTAGGTAGAAGAACAGGCCAGACTAGGGAATAAGTATTTCAGGAGACAGTTGGGTCCTATGCTTGGGGAGATCAAAGACCAAGGCTACAAATGCTTCCAGGCATCACTGTTTGGAACCCACAATCCCCAAGTCCAGAAGTCATGGTGGAGCCGCTATAGAAATGGGTCTTGAAGACAAGACCTGGTCAAACTGAAGGACAGAGGCTGTTAGTTTTCTAATGTACCTGTGTATGTTAGGCTCTTCCCAGGGGATTTCAGGGTTAAGAAATGCATCACTGGGGTACCTTATTCTGCTTACTCTAAGGACTGACCAAGAAACTGAAGTTGCATATAAGAATTATGGGAGGACTCACCTGAGGGCTTAGAACCATGGCAATGTGGGAAGGAGGTTAGTCTAGAAGAGCAGGTGGGTCCCTCCTGCTTCTCCTTGTTTTTACTTCTTTTGTCACCACTACTCTTGCCCCTTTGAACCAGCTCTTAGTAAAGGAGGGAAATGGTGATGTTTCCTCAAAAACAACATTGGGCAAGAAGAGGAAGGAGGATGGGAAGAAAATCAAGGAGCTGTAACCAAAAGGAAAGGAGGTGTCTTTTGACTGTTTATGTTGGGTTTGCAGCTTGACTATCTGGGTACTTCTAAATATATTAGTCATCCTGGAACATTATTACCAGAGTCACTAGGTAATTTCTGTTTTTAATTACCTAGTGGTTTTTTAAAAGCTCCCCAGGTGATTATGATATGCAGCCAGGGTTAAGATCTAGTAACCTCTATGAATAGGCAATTTGAAAGACATATAAGAATTATAAATTGGGTACAAGAACCTGGATAGTAAAACTTTGGGGAAATCTATCTATCTATCTATCTATCTATCTATCTATCTATCTATCTAATATACATAATATATACATAATCATCTTATTAGTTTTTCACTTATCTATGACATTTTTATGATCCTGTTGTGAAGTTTTCCCCAAAGTATGCTCTGTAGGATACTAGTTCCATGCAATGTTTATAGGCTGGTGTTGACAGTGGGGAACACCATGCTTTCATACTGTGGCCATGGTACTTCCTGTGTCTACCCATTTCACCCACATACATTTGTAGGAAAGTGGAATGTAAAAGAATCCTCCTAGCCCCAAGCCTCTTTTTCTCTCTTTCATTCTCTCTCTCTCTTTTTTAGATTCAGTAAAAAAAAAAAAATTATATATTATATGTATTTTACTTCCTGAATACTTCTTTCCCCCCTTTCCTTGCTCTGCTTAATCTTCTTCTTCTTATTATTCATTCCAATAATATAATATGAAACATTCCCCAACTCAATTGATTTTGAATGTATTTTTTCTCCCTCAGAACATTGCTCTACAAGTGTCCTGGGGCATCATACTTGGGAATGTAACACTACAGTTAGAGGCTGAGAGAAGGGATGAAAATATCCATTTGGAGGGTGGTCTTTGCTGCCTGTGGCTGCCTCCTTAAATGTTTGCCAGTTTTCCATCTCAGGAGTGGTTCAGCCTCAGTTTAGCTCTTAAATTCATGAATAGCTCCTAAGATTCTTCTCATATTGCTCGTTTATAACTCAGTAAATTTCTCCAGGGCAGGAGGGATCCGGGGTAATGTGAACTGGTCAGACAGATATTCTTTCTTCCCTGTTTGCTGTGTTTGCCCTAGAAGTGATCTGGGCTACATAAAGATGGATGTACAGATATACTTATGTAAATATATACGAACTCAGAAATGAGGGGCAAATATGGTTTGCTCCCATGGGAGTGTTTGATGATTTCTGAGAATGCTCAAAATTTTAAAGCTGATCTTTTCTTTTTTTTTTAAGAAGATGTTGGGGGTATGAGTTTATTAATTAATTAATTTATTTTTGCTGTGTTGGGTCTTCGTTTCTGTGCGAGGGCTTTCTCTAGTTGCGGCAAGCGGGGACCACTCTTCATCGCTGTGCGTGGGCCTCTCACTATTGCGTCCTCTCTTGTGGCAGAGCACAGGCTCCAGACACGCAGGCTCAGTAGTTGTGGCTCACGGGCCTAGTTGCTCCGCGGCATGTGGGACCCTCTCAGACCAGGGCTCGAACCCGTGTCCCCTGCATTGGCAGGCAGATTCTCAACCACTGCGCCACCAGGGAAGCCCTAAAGCTGATCTTATAAACCTGAAAAAATGAGTTTCTTCTTCTATATTTGAGACCACTTCTCTCTGAAAAAATTGCTTTTAGTTCTTAAAGTACAATAATAAAAATTCATTTCAATCAGGTACAAAGGAGGAGGAGGTTAATGGAACTTGTTCTTTTTATGGTGTCCCTTAGCAAGCCATTTGAAAAAATAAGCGTGAAGAATTTGGTGAAGATTGTGATAATTGGGAAGAGGAGGCGTTCTTTATATTCTTGGAAAATTTTCCAGAAATAAGACCCACTGTCTCATTTCCATCTCTACTTCCAGAACACCCACATGCCACCATATTAAGTGCTATTTATGCCATCAGCCAAGAAAATGTATTTGATAAAGAACTTGACAATGGTAGGAAATTGATGCTCCCTATAACTTCAGCAGAAGGGAATTTTTAACTTTACTGCCCCATGATCCTGCAAGCAGTTAGGGAGCTCACTCCACTTTCTAAAGGACACTGACAACAGTAATAATATTCCATCCTTGATCAGAGGAAATGAGAGAGGAGCTAAGGAAAAGCTGAAAACCAAATTCTGTTATTTTAATCATTTTTTTTAGATGTTGGGGGTAAGAGTTTATTAATTAATTAATGTATTTTTGCTGTGTTGGGTCTTCATTTCTGTGCGAGGGCTTTCTCTAGTTGTGGCAAGCGGGGGCCACTCTTCATCACAGTGCACGGGCCTCTCACTATCGCGGCCTCTCTTGTTGCGGAGCACAGGCTCCAGATGCACAGGCTCAGTAGTTGTGGCTCATGGGCCTATTTGCTCCGCGGCATGTGGGATCCTCCCAGACGAGGGCTCGAACCCGTGTCCCCTGCATTAGCATGCAGATTCTCAACCACTGTGCCACCAGGGAAGCCCCCAAATCCTGTTCTTTTATGAGGACTAGTAAAGAATGAGAGAGAAATAAATCCATCTGGCAAACAGACTTTCAAATGATGACTTCATTAGTAAAGCAATTATTTGTTTTACTCTGGGACAAAACAAAATTGGGGACAGAAAAAATGGGACAAAATAATAAAGTTGTAGAGACAACATTTTGGCTATAACAATGAAAATGTTATTAGTATTTTTATTGTTGTTGATGCTGCAGTTGTTGACATTTAACCACTTTGGAATTTTTGGTACTGTTTGTGAACCCCAGAATGTTTTAATGTTTTTTTCAATTTCCATATTGCTTTCTAGAATTTTGTTCATTTCTGAATTTTACGCATCTTTAAAAATTTATAATTTGCTTTGCCTTTTCTGCTGGTTTTTGCCAGGTTTTTTTTTTTTTTTTTGCGGTACGCAGGCCTCTCACTGCTGTGGCCTCTCCCGTTGCGGAGCACAGGCTCCGCATGCGCAGGCTCAGCGGCCATGGCTCATGGGCCCAGCCGCTCTGCGGCATGTGGGATCTTCCCGGACCGGGGCACGAACCCGTGTCCCCTGCATCGGCAGGCGGACTCTCAACGACTGCGCCACCAGGGAAGCCCTGCCACGTTGTTTTTGTCTGTGATTGTGGCAATCAACCCAAATCAGAGTTGAATAAATTCCTCCTCTTTATGATCATCACCATACCTTAATGGGTGTCATATCTTAAAAATCAAAGAACTTTCATATTCTACAGGAAGGTATTTTATGTAGATGCTACCTTTTTTGTTGTTGTTGTTTAGCTTTACTAACATAAAAATAATATTTTATTTAACCACCAGAGGGAGTCCCCAAATCTACTTAAAATAAATAAGTAGTAAATTTTATATCTTTTATGGTTGAAAATAAACAATTCAAACAGCTGTGTGCTATGGCATGTGGGCTCACTTATTGGGTCTTTGGTACATCAAGAGCCTAAAACCTTGTTCTACTAGAGATACCACATCGTTTTAATTAACAGTTATTAAATAATAGGCTATGGATATTTTTCCCTAGGAGAATCAAGTGTTTCCATAGATATTATGCGGGTGTGGATTGGGAGAGGAAATTATGCAAATGTTTCCTGCAGGCAGAGCAGGGCTACCACACTGGTTCTCTCCAGGAATGAAGGGTCTTGGATCTCCCAGAAAACCTCTCTTTCAAATGTCAATCATCTTCTAAGCAAGCCTCTGAGTCACATTCCCTGCCGCTTGCCAGGTATCTTGTAGGACAATTCTTGGGAGGGGCACTTCCTGGGAGCACCGTGATGTTTCTCTACTGCCTCTGTACCTGACTTTAAAGCTTCTCAGAGTTTTCTCACATATTAACTCCATCAGCCCTACTTCATGGCCACAGCAATTGTTGTGCACAGAGGTTAAGCAAATTACTTGAGGCCATGGAGCAGATGAGTGAGAGACTTGGGGTTGCATCCAGTACTCTTAGCTGCGTTGGTTGGTATATTGCCTTCCATTGCTTCACAAAGCTGCAGGCTGGCCTGCTTCATCCCATCGTGCTCAATTAGAATCAGGTATTTTAATTCCCATTTCTGAGTTGAAGTCAAAGATATTTCACCACCGTAACTAGAATGTTGTCTCAATAAAAAAAAAAAAAGTTACAAACACTGAATAGCGGTGAAATATATTCATTCAGAGTCAGCATTGATATATTCTTCCTTCCTCATGTCCTTTAACCTCTTATTCTCTCCAGGCTGCTTACAAATACATTCAATGTATCAACAAGTGTTAACAAAGACACTGTCTCAATATTAGCATTTTGGACAAAAAAGATATTCTACTTGATGTTAGCATAACTCCGCCTTTGAACTAGGTAATTAAAACACTATTTGAGAGTAAAGTATTAAATGCATAAGGTCTCCTGGACTCCCGAGAAAGTAATAAGCTCTTTCACCCACAATGATTATTCCCTGGGCCAGTGTTTTCACAGCTGTAGTCACAGGTGCCCAGGAAATATGCCCCAGTCAGGCCCTGCAATATTCTAGCTCCCTCAGAAGCATGGGGCATCCTGAGTGCTGTGTTCGCCTCCCCTTGCCCTCCACTGGCTCTGCCACAGCTTAAAAAGCCACAGGGCTGATTTTGCGCTGAAGTACTGGGGTCCTCAATGACACACATTCTGTAACCTAAACTGAAATAAACTTAAGGCTGCTGTCTCCTCGGCTTACCGCAGGGGGCAGACGCCGACAGATCAAGTGTTTAAAGAAACAAATTCCCAAGGACAAGCAGGGAGCTACAAAAATGTAGAAAAATGAAAAGAATAAATTTTCAAATGTGTTTTCTGGTGCCACCTTTAATAGTACATTACATGAGATGGCATTTATTTTACTTATTTAAAAATAAACAACTCTTCATTAATGCTAAAGATGTATGAACTTAAGGTTTGAAGCTAGGTTGATAAAATTTTTCTGCAGAAAAATACTTCTGGATAGTGTGCCCTTTTTTACACTTTGCATTTGAAATTTAATAATTCTATGAATATGTTTACTCAGATGTTCTAATCCCCCAAATAATACATTCTTAGAAAATATTCTTCCCAAGGGAGAAAGGCCATGAACATTTTAACTTCCCTGGCCAGTCATTGATTTTTATCCTTTACTAGACTTTCTAAAAACCTGAGCAAAGGTCATAAAGCATTGTTATTTGCAATGAGATAAACTATATGCAAAAGTAAAAATAAACCTCCAATCTGTGGAAAGCATTATGAAAAAGTATAGCATTACTGGTTATTGCTCTATACAGACTTGCCTATGCTGTCTTAACTTTACTTTTTAGCATGATGGTGATGAGCATGGACACTGAAGCCTGACTGCTAGGATCTGAAATTTTGTGTCACTACTTACTGAGTTATCTTAAACATGTAATAATTTTTCTGTGCCTCAGTTTTCTCATCTGTAAAATGGAGATAATAACAGTACTTATCATGCTGTTCTGAGGATTAAATGAGTTGATATTTGTCCATTATGGATATTTATTTTAAAATAGAACAGTGCCTGGCAGTGGAATTTGTTTAAATAAAACACATATGTGTTTTTTCATAGCATCACTCTGCGCTAGGTCAACACTTTCATATTAACGATTGGGTCTCTTTTTCCCTGTCCACCCAGAATGCTTGTATTAGAAGTTCATTGGACATGAAATACATTCTGGAGCTGTCTGGTCTCAGTTTTCTTATCTATGAAATGGTGATGATGATCTTGTCTTGGAGGTCTGATATGAGATGTAGTGAGACAGCACATGTGAAATGCTTGGGAAGAGTTAGGCTATAATAGGCACGTAATAAATTCTCACTGATAAATAGAAATAACTATGTGCAAAGTCATCAGAAAAGCTCAGACAACCCACATAAAGATTCAAGGAGATAAAATGAGTATCACAGAAACGAAACACTTGTCTGTTAAAAGGTTTAGTCAGTTTTGTTGTTTGATTTATCAGATTCAAATTAGAACTTCTCAATCCATACTTTCCAAAGAGATTATTGAGACAGAATTTCTGAAAAATTTCTTCCTCTAGATTTCTTTTCTTCTTATTATTAGTCTTAATATTTTAGTATCAAAACCTTTTCCAGGAAAAAAGTTGAATGCACATATTATAAAACCTCTTCCTCTGGCTTTTGTAGCCATTTCTTGACTTAAACAATAAAAATTGCCAATATATTGATAATGAATTTCTACTTATTGGAAAGCCTTTTAGAAATACTTTTAAGCTTTACTTAGATGCATGCAAAACAAAAGGAGATACTTGTGTGTTTCTCTCTTCTTTGTGCTACTCAGTGGTGGAGGAATAACTACTCATGGTTTCCTTTGTGAGGATGATTAGAGAAAAAATGAAAACCATGCCAAGGACACATGAATTATTTACATGCAAAAAAGGGGTAAAACTATGTGGTGTGGAGGAGACTCCATCTTACTCTGAAAGAACTGAATTTCAGTATCAGATGACTAGGAATGTGTCCTACAAACCTCCACTCATACATTATGGCATGTTCAGTAAGTCACAGTGCAAATATTTATTGCCTTCACAGAAGACTTTGACATCTATGGGCAATTCCAGATAAAGCCTTGAGAACTGACTTAGTTCTGGTGAAAAAGAATTATTATGCTAAAACTGGGGGCTTGGTGGATGGTAGGACAGATTGAATTTAGGAATGTAGGTTCTTAGGACCACATAGGCCCACTGAGGTGTGGCAGAGTTTTTTGGAAAGCCTCTAAAGTAGGCAATTGGAAGGCAATGAGAAGGCTCTGAGGAAATGTGTGATCAATGGCCAAGAGTTGCATGGAGAATAGTCGGCTGAGAACTATGTGTTGAAAGAGTTTATGTCAGGGCAGTCCATCTAGCACCTAGACTTCATCCTATCACAGGGAGTGGAGTTTCATCCTATCACAGGGAGTGGAGTTTCAGGGCAGTGCTCTAATACTTAGGCAGACTGATAAAGAGAAGGCGGCACAAAGACCTGGTAGAAAAAATACAGCCTTACTAGGGCAGAATAAAGTTACTGAAACTGAGCTACAAGACAAAAGCTTAATTTTAGAGGTGAAGATATACCATGAGAGCAAGATTAGAAATGTCTCTGCTTAAGGAAAGGGTATGTTTTAAAACCTAGGTTTAGGCTGAATTTACAGATGACAGCCTTACTGTGCAATGTAATGAACACTATTTCACCAATATCTTACAGTGAGTACACTTACAAGTTTCATAAGTTGATTTCCTTTAATATCCTTTACAAAGGCAGATGGCATAGGAAATCAAGTGCAGTTCCGTGAAAGTCAAAGCAGGGCCATTCAGCATGTATTCCATGGATATATATGATCTACTTTTATGCCAAGGAGTTTTTGTTTTGTGTTGGTGATATCAAGAATTAAGAGGTTGGTCCATATATCTCTTCTTATGAAGAGCAATTGTTGGACAGAAATACATGAATATGGAAAGATGGGGATAGGAAGTAAAATAATTTTTATTATCTAAATCAGGAGGTGAATGATGGAGGCAAAGTAGACTTGTAGCGTTACACTTGAATTACTTTTCTCTTTTTCAAACATATGGTTTTGGTTTCCACCAGTAGAATTAGAGAGCTGCAGAATTTGCTCCTGGAATGGACAGCTCAAACCAAGCAAAGAGTTGACAGCATGGAGGTTGGCTCCTGACATAGATAGACCCCAGTGTGGCCAGACCTCTCTTATGTGAGCAGCTAGGCAAATGGTAAGCTGTATCCTGTCAGGGCTTGTTTCTTTTGCAGGCAAAGACAGCAGGGAAGAATGGTAGAGAGGCAAAGGCCCTGCTTGAATTATGCAGGGAGCTGATTATCTCGCTTTTTCTCTAAGGACAACTGGATCTGTGACCTAATATATAATTTTAAAAGATCAAAATAAAAACCCATCAGGACATAAGAATTAACCTTCCATTGCTAAATGCCTGGGAAAAAAAAGGAGGAATAGTTTTTTTGAGGGACAAAGTTGCCACTGAAAAATCCTGTACTCAGCCAGATTATTGGTCATGTGCTTTGGCAACAGAAAGTTCTTTTCTCGTATGCAAACTCTCAGAAAATAGGCTGCCAACGTTCACTTCTGAAAAAAAAAGAAATTCACCAGTCAAACAAGAGATTAATTAAAATAGAGATCACAAAAATGAGGAAGTTGTGGTATAAACTGTCAGCCAGTAAGCTTTGAAACTATTCAAACATTGCTTTTTTTTTTTTAAATCAACAGCTGTAAAAATTCATGTAAATATAAAAAAAAATTAAGGGAAGATACATATCATGCATTAATACCAAACTGAACCTCAGAATCCAGATTATCTTTTACTAAAACTAGGCAGTGAGGTGGGGTTGATGGAAGGAGGAGGGGAAGTAAAGCCTGCTGGGTTTCTTATCTTTCTTAGGAGGAAGCCAGTGGATGGCACTTCTACAATAATATAGAAAAATTAAAAAATATATATATATATATTACAGTACATTTTTTTAAATGTTAATTTTTAAGTAATTAGTAGAAACATAAAAATAGGGTGGTTTCTAAATCACTACAGAAACTAAACAAAGAAAATATCTGTATAGAGAAAGACAAGTGAAAAGGAAACAGCAAGAAAGCCCAAAATAAACAGAGCACGAAACGCAGTGATGCACATATGACAATATTTCCTATACAACCATAAATGAAAAAAAGGTTAAACTCACTATTAAAACACAAAGATTAAAATTTGGCCACTCCAAAATATATAAATATGCAGAAAAGAGAACCTAAAACAAAATAGTAGAAAAAGTAAACAATAAAAGGATGGGCAAAGGTATATTCAGCAAACAAAATCTGTTATTTATTATGAGTGAGACTATGAATAGCCACTGAGACATAATTCCAAAACCAAAACAGTAAATGGAAGAAAGATAAAAGCTACTATTCACAGTGAAGATAGGTTAGAATCAAAATCTAAGCAGGAAATAACATGGTATTAACATATACAAAGCAGAAACTGCTAGAGGAAATGGGAAGAAAATAAGACAGTGCAATGGCTTTGGGACATCTTATGGCCAGTTTCAATTTTTGACAAGTGATAAGACATAAAATAAAGACATAGAACTGTCTAATTAGTAGATTTAATTATTAGACTGATAACTGACATTTCTTCCTTTAAAGATATTTCATCCTTTTCATTTTCCTTACAACATTTATCAAACTGATGATACACTAAACCACACAAAAAAATCCCAATAAATTCCCCAGTTGGGTAATATTTTAGATCAGTGGCCCCCAACATTTTTGGCACCAGGGATCAGTTTCGTGGAAGACAATTTTTCCACGGACCGGGGGCAGGGGGAGGGGGATGGTCCAGGCGGTAATGCGAGCGATGGGGAGCGATGGGGAGCGGCAGATGAAGCTTTGCCTGCTCGCCCTCTGCTCACCTCCTGCTCTGCGGCCCAGTTCCTAACAGGCCGCAGACCAGTACCAGTCCGCGGCCTGGGGGTTGGGGACCACTGTTTAAGAATAATCCTTCAATAAATCTCAAAATTAAACAACAATATTCACTACTATGTAGAAATTAAAAATTATCCTTTAAGGAGCTCTTTATTAAAGAGGAAGTTAAAAAGAAAATTTCAGGACTTGTATTTTTGTCAATAATGCAAAATACATACCCTGAAAAGCTTCACTATAGTGTACATTTTATATGGATGAAATGTAACAAATCATTTTTAATGTGTTCACTATAATGGAAGGAAATCCCTAGAGGTAAAAAAAATAAAGAGTTAGAAAACTGATTAGGAAATAAAACTGAAATCCATAACTTTCCTGCAGAAGAGTTCCAGAAAACCAAGAAGCTGTCTCAGGAGACAAAGCCTTGAACCTAAACTGAGAAAAGAGTTTGGGATTGACATGTACATACTGCTATATTTAAAGCAGATATCCAACAAGGACCTAATGTATAGCACAAGGAACTCTGCTCAATATTCTGTAATAACCTAAATGGGAAAAGAATTTGAAAAAGAATAGATACATGTATATGTATAACAGAATCACTTTGATGTACAACTGAAACTAACACTACATTGTTAATCAACTATACTCCAATATAAAATAAAAAATTAAATAAATAAAAATGCAAAGAAAGGGTTAAAGTATTATTAGGAAAAGATTAGATGGAAAAAAATAAAACAAAACAAACAAACTAAAAACAACAAAAAAGAAATGTTTCTTGCGAACAAAGGCAGAAGACAAGATTATTTGTTTTGGCGATTACTTTCAGTGGGCAAAAAATGAGCAAAAATGTCTCCACTGAGAATGCGTGACCACATTGGTTTGGAGTTCAAATTTACACAACTCCTGTGTTTTAGGGAACAACAAACTGAGAACTGAATTTAAGTTGATTCAAAAGCAAACAAAACATAACATACATAGCAAAAGACAAGTAAAATAAAACAGAAAAATGGACAAAATAAACAGCATGAAATAAGATGTTGCACATATGTTGTATGAAAAAACATTTGTCCTCTGAAGAAGGATGGCTTATCCCAGGCCAGGTGAAAATTCCACAGAAAAAGTCCACTGAATATAAATTCACAATTAAAATTAAAACACAAGGAAATTAGCCATGGTGAATGAGAAAAACTGCAACATAGAAAGTGTGAGAAAGAAGCACAAATAATAAAAAGAACAAACATATTTTAGAAGGAAACAAAAAAATATAAAACTTGTAATGAAAAAGCTAATCAAACATATTTGTCATGAAACATTTACTCAAACCAATAGGAATTTTAGAAGAGAATTGAACCAATGAAGGAAAGGATCTATTTACAGAGATAAAGCTTAAGATTTTCTATAATTGATTAAAGACATGAATCTTTGTATTCAAGAAGCATAAATGAACCTTAAGCAGGTAAAAGGAAGATGGTATCAATACCTATATGCATCAGAGTTTCCTCAGAGATCACCAAAGGTAAAGGGATCTTTACAAATGAAAGGACAACCCACTGAATGGAAGAAAATAGTTGCAAATTATATGACCGATAAGGGGTTAATAGTCACATATTTAAACAGGTTATAGAACTCAACATCAAAAAAAAAAGATTAAAAAAAATGGTCATGAAGAACCTAGGGGCAGGATGGGAATAGAGAGCAGAGCTACTAGAGAATGGACTTGAGGACACGGGGAGGGGGAAGGGTAAGCTGGGACAAAGTGAGAGAGTGGCAAGGACATATATATGCTACCAAACGTTATATAGTTAGCTAGTGAGAAGCAGCCGCGTGGCACAGGGAGATCATCTTGCTGCTTTGTGACCACCTAGAGGTGAGTGGTCACAAAGAGAGGGTGGGAGGGAGAGAGACGCAAGAGGGAGGAGATATGGGGATAAATGTATATGTATAACTGATTCACTTTGTTATAAAGCAGAAACTAACACACCATTGTAAGGCAATTATACTCCAATAAAGATGTTTAAAAAAAAAAAAAAGAAGAACCAAATAGACATTTTTCCAAAGAGGAAATGCAGTGGCCAACAGGCACATGAAAAGATGCTCAACATTGCCAATCATCAGGGAAATGCAAATCAAAACTACAATAAGCTAGCACCTCACACCTGTCAGAATGGCTATCATCAAAAAGAACACAAATAAGAAATTCTGGAGAGGATGTGGAGAAAAGGGAACCCTTTTACACTGTTGGTGGGAATGTAAATTTGTGCAGCCACTGGGGAAAATAGTAAGGAGGTTTCTCAAAAAACTAAAAATAGAACTACCATATGACCCAGTAATTCGATTTCTGGGTATATATCCAAAAAAACCAAAAACACTAATTTGAAAAAATACATGCATCCCAGTGTTCATAATTTACAATTGCCAAGATATGGAAGCAAACTAACTGTCCATCAACAGATGAATGGATAAAAAGGATGTGCTATACACACACACACACACACACACACACAATGGACTACTCAGCATAAAAAAGAATGAAATTTTGCCATTTGCAACAACATGGATGGATTTGGAGAGTATTATTATGCTAAGTCAAATAAGTCAGACAAAGAAAGACAAATACTGTATGACAGTGGTCCCCAACCTTTTTGGAACCAGAGACTGGTTTCGTGGAAGATGATTCTTCCACAGACTGGGGGCAGGGAGGATGGTTTCGGGATGATTCAAGCACACTACATTTACTGTGCACTTTATTTCTATTATGATTACATTGTAATATATAATGAAATAATTATACAACTCACCATAATGCAGAATCAGTGAGAGCCCTGAGCTTGTTTTCCTGCAACTAGATGGTTCCATCTAGGGGTGATGGGAGGCAGTGATACCCGAAGTGTGTTGCTTATGTCGAGTCTTCTCCCTGATCTTGTTTTGGTTGCTGTCACTGCAGAAAACCCTGCTTCACAAAGATAGGATGTTGGAAATGGAAACAGGCTTTTCAGTACTTTTGTGGCAATCTCAGGATATTCCACCTTTTCTTTAATCCAGAAGGTATGGAGATCTGAAGTTGTCTCAGACATACTTTTAAGGTCACCGTCATTTGCGATCTCAAGCAATTGATCCTCTTCTAGCATGGACAAAGTCGATTCACCTGGCTTATTCACAAATGGGTCGTGGATCCATTCCTTCCCAGTTCAGGGGTCTTTTGTGGACGGGAAATAATGCTCAATCTCTTTTGAAAGCTGAGATAGGTGATCATGCACCAATGTGCTGCCAGTGGTGACTGTTTTTCTAAAAGAAATCTCTGGCCCCATTCTCGTAACTCAAAAACTCTGGCCAGTGATCTACCTTTAGAAAACCATCTCATTTCTGTGTATCAGAGAAGACGTGTGTGCTCTGCGTCCATCTCCTCACAGAGCTGCGTGAGCAGATGTGAGTTAAGAGCATGTACTTTAATGTGGTTGATAGTTTTGATCACATCCTGCAAAACGTTTTTAAGTTCAGGTGACTTTTTTCGACTAGCCAGCATTTCTCTATGGATGACACAGGTGCGTAGAATCATATTCAGAAGCGACCTCTTTGACCTGAGTAGTGAAACCAGAAAGCTGTCCAGTCATGGCAGCCACTCCATCCATGCATATGCCGATGCAAAATGACCAATTCAGATTTCCTGATATGTAATCATTCAAAGACTTGAATAGTTCTGCAGCTGTGGTGTTGGTTGACAACAAAAGTGCACATAACATATCCTCATGCACATCCTCCTGAAAAATATATCACACAAAAACAAGCATTGTTGCTTTGTTGCCCACATTGGTAGACTTGTCAACCTGGATTGCATACCATGGTGACTCATTAATCCTCTCTAACAATTGTGCCTCAATATCCTCTGCTGTTTCATCAATTCATCTAGTTATGGTGCTAGCTGAAAGAGAAACATGTGCCCCCTTTTGAACTGCAGCCTCTCCTAAAAGTTCATGACAAATGTCCTTAGAAGCAGGCAGTATCAACTCTTCCCCAATAGGAAAGGGCTTCTTAGCTTTAGCAATGCGGGTAGCCACTAAGAATGATGCTCTCAGTGCAGACACATTTGATGATGTGGTGGCCTTCAATAATTGCTTCTGTTCTTCGTGTTCACATTTTTTTCTTTTGAAAAATTCCAAAGGCTGTCTTTTAACGTAGGATGTTTGGTCTCCATGTGGTGAAGCAGTTTTGAAGGTTTCATGGCTTCACTGGATAGCAGATCACCACATATTATACAAAGCAGGACTGGGGAATGTGAAACACCTGTTGCAATGAACCCATAATTTAAGTAGCACTCTTTGTATTTTCTTTTAAATGCAGCTTTCTTTTTGTTGGCAGTTTTAGAGTCTTCTGCTGTCTCATCACTGGGTCTTTCCCCATTTTCAAAGAAGCTCTCCAGCGATGATTGTTTTTTTACTCATTTTGGCTAGGGTTAGCTTGTGGGCTTACCAAAACTGTGACTGAGACAAGTATGTGGGAAAGAGGCGTGGATGGAAATGGTAAATAAAATAATGGGTGGGCCATGCATGGACTAAAATAAGTGTCGGATTCTGACTTAAAGCCTGCCACCAGATGCAGCTGTACAATTGAAATACATCAACTCACTTGCCACTATAACGCCTGCCACCAGATGCAACGTAATTATCACTTGCCACTCACTGATAGGGTCTTGATATGAGTCTGCAAGCAATTGATTTATTATGGTCTCTGTGCAGTCAAACCTCTCTGCTAATGATAATCTGTATTTGCAGCCGCTCCCCAATGCTAGCATCACTGCCTCAGCTCCAACTCAGATCATCAGGCATTAGATTCTAATACGGAGTACGCAACCTAGATCCCTTGCATGTGCAGTTCACAGTAGGGTTCATGCTCCTATGAGAATCTAATGCCACTGCTGATCTGACATGAGGCAGAGCTCAGACGGTAATGCAAGCGATGGGGAGCGGCTGTAAATACAGATGAAACTTCACTTACTTGCCCTCTGCTCACCTCCTGCTATGCAGGCTGGTTCCTAACAGGAACGGTAGCGGTCCATGGCCCAGGGGTTAGGGACCCCTGCTTTAGGGCTTGGTTCAGTTTTCTCTTTGAACTAACTTTGAATTTAGTGCTGAGATCCTTGCCAAAAGGAAATGGGATCCAAATAATTCATGGCATCTAGCGACATCATGACTGACAAACTTATCATTTATAGTTGATTTGTGATAAAGTATCCAGGGAAGCACATGTTTGGAGAACTGAAGTGGCTGCTGCTTCTACCTGTTATGGCTCCTGTGATAACCAAAAATGCTTGGAGTGAGATGGCTGCTCCTCGGTGCAATGAGGCGCTTTCAGAAAAAAAAATGATGTCTCTCAGATCTTTAAAATCTCAAGACATGTGGCTTTCAGCCAAGTCACATTTGGAGAGCCAAAGAATCTCTATAGTGAACCTAAACATTATATCTTCCTTCCTAAAGTTCTATGATAATCCCTCTGAAAAATCAGAAAGAAAATTTAATTGTATGGGTTACAGAAGGTAAATTCACAGCCTCATCAAGTCTCTCATATGAAAGTCAGGGCATCAATAGGGAAGGAATAGACCCTAAAACTTGGAACAGAACATTTGAGAAGACTTGGTTAATGTTAAGAATGTTGAACATCTGAACACTCTGAAGTTTCTTTGCTAGTGGAAGCAGCCCTCCCTTCGGTGTTTGAGGAAATTAGCCTTCTCTTATTAAAGATTCTTTAATAAATTTTCCTGGTACAGTTATCTTATACGGAACACCTCTTTTTTTCTCAAGATTTACCTCAACCATCTTGTAACTAGGGTCAATTCTCATTATGGTCCAAGGGGTTATGCTCAAAGTGACATGGGAGGAAATATTTTGTACTCCAAAATGAATTACAAAATGTTTATGAATGGATAAAGTCAAATTATGGTGCACCTACAAGTGAGTTTGAATGTAATGTGTTGGTTGTGGCAGGTGGAAGGGGCTCTAACATTTTACACTGGTTGGTTGAGTAAAAATTTGACTCAGAGGTTACTCAGTGAGGTTGAAATATATGCACTTCCTTGGTATAATATAGAGAAAAAAATCCAAGGGCTTAGGGAAATAGGCAAGTTGGAATGGATTTATCATGTGCAACCAGTCCTTCCCACATTGCTTTTTCTGAAAGGGCCCAAAAGGCACTCCCTTCACTAAGTCACTGAGAAATTACATAGGTGAGTAGAACATCCATATCATTAAAATATGGGAATGTCTTTCATAGACCAGGTATAATGTTGGAAGATGGCATCATTGAGTTGTGTTCCTCATGAGAATAATGCAACATTTAACTGCCAGAGACTAAGTGGGCATATTAGTGTAATATACATATGCTCTGAAGTTTTAATCCACAGAAATATTTTGCAGGGGATAATTAATTTCATGTCCCTAAAAACAATGTAAATGCAGACCAACAAAACATTACTTGATGTAGAACAAGAACAATTCCAAGTAGTGTGCCAAATTTATGATTTGACTCACTACAGTGGAAAAATCACGTGTTCTCCCTTAATTCCAGACTGAAGGCAGTTCACAGACCAAGCTCTTCTTGATTGAAGGAGAGTTTTGGGTCCCCTGAAACACTACCAGTAGAAACCTACCACTTATCTTTCATCCAACCTTGTCAAAAGAGATCTGAGACCAATTACTACAGTAATTGTGCATTAGAGAAAGTGAAATATCTAAACTCTTGGGGATTGACACTAATCCTTGGGGACTCAGAATACGAAAGTGGGCTTTATAAATAATCAGGTAATAAATGATGTTCCACGTTTGAATCACCAAGTGCCCAATAAAGTCCACAGACTCACCCGGTGGTTATTTCTCCCATTCCTAAACACGTAATTGACCTCTATCAGACACACTTGGCATCTGGCAGAATCTCTGCAGTGGGCCTCTGATCCAGGAAGTGAGTGTTATTATGGTAGAAAGGGTAAGTGGAAGCCTCTGAACTTTCCCTCCCTGCCAGGTTATTTAACTGAAAGCAGCACCGCATCCCTGCAGGGAATTGCAGAAGTGAGTGCCAAGGTGAAAGGCTTGAAAGATGCAGGGTGGTGATGCTGTTCACATTCCCATTTATCTCTTCCTGCTACCTTGTACAGAAGGTAATGGATCTTTGGAAATAATTGCATTATTTAAACTTCATCAGGTATAAATGCAATTGCAGCTACTCTTCCAGATGTGGAGGTTTTTTCTAAGTTTTTTTTCCTCAGATATTTTGACCGGCCATCATTTTGAAGAATCTGTTACAGGATGGAGTGAACTTAATTGTGTGTTGCGAGTAGACCTGAGAAGGGCAAGGCTGGGACCAAAGTGGACAATTTTGGTACTTTGCCAATATCTTCTTGGATCCTCTTTTTACTGTTTTTAGGTGCCATGGCCTTAGTGTGATTTTGTTTCCAACAGCCAGCGTTGGTGAACATTATATAGTATTTGTATAATTGCCTTAAGGCTACTTGTGCCTTACATTGCCTGAGTGAACACGAAGAAGTGTCTGAGAATGTATATGCCGTGTGTGTGTCCAATTACCATACACTGACATGTCTGGGCATATGAAAACCATAGCTTCCTTGCCATGGGTCTTTGCTTACACATCACAGTCCCCTGTGGGATCAACTTGAAGGTACTTTATTCAGGACTTAATCTGAATAAAGATTTGCTGGGCTTTTACCCCTTGCTGGACTTTTACCCCTTCCCTATCTCCTTCTCCCCACTCCCTGGCTAGTTTTCCATGGGAACACTTTCTTAATAAATTACCTGCCTATTAACCCTTGTTTCAGCATCTGCTTTTGGGGGAGCCAACCTAGACATCAGCGATTACCTGCTGGAAAATATGATGAAAAACTATAATTCCATTCATAATAAATCACAACAAAAATGTAAAATGCTTATAAATAACAATATGAATTAAACTATAAAAATGTTAGTGAGTATTATTTAAAAGAAGGCTTTAAAATAGAGAGACAGGCTATGGACTTCTGTAGGAAGATTAAATATCATATAAATATTTTATCCTAAATTTATATAAAAATTAAAGCTATTACAAAGTTATTGTAAAACAAATGGAAGAATTAATACATAATAATACTATTCACCACACTGAGATTACCATGTCAAAATTTTTATTGAAATGGTTATAGTAAATGTATTTCTAGTAAATCTTGCAGTATTTTGAAAATATACTTGACATGGTTAAAGGTATTATTTACAAAGTGGAAAGTGAAATAACTTCAGAGAAAACTTCTTACCGAAAAAATAAAATATCAAGAGAAGGATGTTCTTTAATTATTTAATAATAATAATAATAGTAGTAGTAGTAGCAAATACTTATTTAGCCTGTCATATATGCATGTCTATGGTATGCACACATATTCACATGTATATGTATAATCGTTTAATCCTCACAATCTCTCAATAAATTATGTGTAGAGTTAGAGATAAGGAAATCTATGTATAGATGGGTTAAGTAACTTGTTCAAAATCTTACAGGTAGGAATTGGTAGGGTTGGGATTTAAACCCAGGTGTTTTTAATTCAGATTCCATGCTCGTAACCATTTTGCTATTCATGCGTATATGCTAACAATCTATATACCAAAGACAGTGAAAAAATTAGGGCCCATCACAAGCAAGTCATTCTGTCATATGGAAGATACATATCTCTGCCAAAAGAGGTATTTCAGAACTGTTTTGAACAATAGCAGTTATGGAGAATATTGTGGATCTGTTCAAAATGATTATCCTGAGGACCAGCAGTCAATGGATATGGGAACAGGACTCAGTTGGATTATAGTCCTAAAGTTTATTAACTGTCTCATGAGCCAGTTATCTGTGTATCTTCAACAGCCATTCCTGTATGATCAGTCCTCAAAATGCCTTTAAAAATTGAAACGACAGTTATTCTTTGCTCTTCTTCATCTTTTTCATCTGTACTATTTACTAGCATTGAACAGAGATGTATTGATTTGTTCAAACTTAGGGTAATGATTACAGATATCTTCCTGAAAAATCTCACTGCTAGTCTCATCCAGATACAGAAGCAGAATCACCATAAAATACCTCCATCTGTTCTGTAAGCTGTATGACATTGTGACTGTGGGTAGTTGAATGACCTACAGAATGATCAGGGACATTTGACCTGTACCTAACATTTAGATCATCAGTTGACAAAATAAAACAGGTCTTGGTCCCAATGTGAGATTAGATTTAGTAATAAAAATTTAACTCCTTTTTTGATAGCTTTTTCAATCACATCTCCTAAAAGGCAGTACTGAAAATAAGCATGCTCTTATTCAAGAGACATGCACTATGATTGTAGTCCTATATTATTTTTCTTTAAAATATATTTTGATATCAGATATTATTTATATTTTGGTTATTATTATTTCCTTTAATATCCATTTTGTCCTAAATGTTAAAAATTAATCATCATTAAGCACATCATTTTTTTTTTTTTTTTTTTTCGGTACGCGGGCCTCTCACTGTTGTGGCCTCTCCCATTGCGGAGCACAGGCTCTGGACGCACAGGCAGCGGCCATGGCTCACAGGACTAGTTGTTCCACGGCATGTGGGATCTTCCCAGACTGGGGCACGAACCCGTGTTCCCTGCATGGGCAGGTGGACTTTCAACCACTGCGCCCCCAGGGAAGCCCTAAGCACATAATTTTTTTAAATAATAGAAACACTAACAATTTTAGTTCTATCAGTTAACTATAAGTATTATACTTATGAGAGGTACTACAGTCGTTTAAGTTTATTGAGATCAAGTGTATTTCAATATCAAACTATTTTTATTCCATATAATTCATCAAAAATAAATTGGCAGTTAATAGCTAATTATTCTCCTTTCTGAAGGTGATTCTGTTATAATCTGTGAATAGGAAGACCAGAGAATAAACATTCCATAACTGTTCTCTTAATCTGGTCATCTTAATCTTAAAGCCAGATTCACAGAAAAGTGAAAAGAGATGGGGTTAAATACAGGAACAAAAATAAATACGTTTTTCATTTGGTATAGTGAGAGGATTACCAATGAGGGTGATGACTGTGTGTCTCTACTGATGAAAAGTGGCTGACTGGTGAGGAGTGAACACTCTGGCAGGAAACAGAAAGCAGACACATAATTCACAAACCAGACAGTGAGAGAGAAGCCTCAGAATAAAAATAAGTGTAGACATATGTGTCGATGGCAGAGCGGAACGATGGAGGCTGTCGTCCCTGTGGGAAGGGCAGTGGCATCGAGGCTCTAAGCACATTTCATTTGTAGATACTAAAAAGCAAACTAAAATGTGGAAGAATGTTTGGTCATAGAAAAGTGATGGAAGAATTATTCCTCCAGGAAGGATAATTAAGAGAAGCAGCTTAAAATAGGGAAATAGTAGCTTCAGTTTCTCCTCATGCATCCTGAATAAAATTTGGACTCAGTTTGGTATTCAATAGGAACGAACTTTGAAAACTTATCCTCCATGTGTATATATATATAGCATTATGCATAGAAGGAAACTGAGGCCCAGAGAAGTTATGTAACTTTCCAAGTTCCTGAAGCTGGATAGTGGCAAAGCTGAGACTAATGCCAACACTTTTCAGATGTCAGATTATATACAACTGTTTCTACTTTGGATACTAATTGTCCACCTTCAATTTTTAATACAAATTGGAAATGTTTCAGTTCAGAGATGAGCTTATAATAATTACTCGACTATGATGATTCTTAATTCAGTTCAACTCAGAACATTTATCGCACACCCAATATATGTAAGCTCTAAGTTAAGAAACAAAGTTAAAAGAGGCACTGTCCTTGCATTGAAAAAGAGATTAATAATATAAATTATTAAGAGACTCTAATATAGAAGTACATCTAACATACCAATAGCTTGTTTCCATACCTGCCTGATAATGAGATTTACCTATGACACATTAAAAATAAAGAGTCCTGTGTCTCTGCCTTGGAGATTCAGATTCTTAGATCTGGAATGGAGGCTCTTTTACTTTCTAAATTAATATTCCAGATGATTCTTATGATCAGGCAGATTGAGTAGACACTAGTGCCATATTTCCCAAGTTTGTCTGCACATTGGAATCACCTAGTAAACTTCAAAAACTAAAAATTCTTCTTTCCCACCCCGAGGGACTGTCCTTTGACTAATTGTTCTGAGGCACAGCCAGCGATTTGGATTTTAAAAATCCTCCAGATGATTCTACGGAACAAAAAATCATGGGAACTACTTCACTATACTATAGGGACATGGTGCTCAAGGAAGGTATCATGGAGGAAATAACAAAGAAGAACTTTTTAAATTAATATCTAGCGAAAAACTACCACATGATAGGCATTTTTCATATATTAGGTCTTTTAATTTTTAAAATAAACCTATCAGGTTAATACGATTATTATCTGTATTTCATAGATAAAAAAACAACCTTTAGAAAACTTGATCAAGCTCATAGTGTCTAAAAGTGGCTGAGCAGGTATCTATTTAAAACTTGATTTGTCTGAATCTGGAGCCTGAGCCTTTGTCACTTTGCCAGACCGACTTTCTGAGGCAGCTTGAAGAATGGAAAGGTTTGCAAATGGCAGAAATTGGGATGGAAGGCATCCCAAAGGAGGCACCGATGTCAGCAGAGGGAGGAAGAAACGTGATAAGTCAAGTCAGGAAGTTTGTCCCCAGATAATGGAGGGTCTTGAATTCATTGACTGCTTGGCCAATCATCAGGACACTTATTGGCCCATTGATTCATTCACTCATTCAGTTAGCATATTGTCATTTTAAAATGACATTACAAGCATTACATTTAAAACCTAAAAAAAAAAATCTTTTAGATTGAACACATAAATTAAACATTCACCTGGAATTTTGAAAATAAACTTGTTTCAATTTTTATTTTGTTTCTTTCTGTTAATATGTTATACCAACTTATAACGAACGTATTGAGAACCATGACATCATTGCCAGCAGAGTGCTGAAAATTCACTTTTGCTGGGCCTTTAAAAGACCAGAGAAGCAGGATTAGGAACAAACAAATTGTCATATTCTTATACAAAAGGTTATTGTACTGAAGTTAAAAGAACGAGAGTTACATATACTAATCTGGATCAATTTTAAAGACAAAATTGAGAAAAAAAAACCCACAGATAGCTTGAAATATAATATTTTCATTTCTGCATGCATATATACTAAAATTTTGAAAATATATGAAAATGGTAAACACCAAAGTCAGAGTAGTGATACTGTGACAGATTGTATTTTCCAGTAATGACCACAGAAATATTCCCATCCCAAACGTTCTTCTTATAATATAACCTTGTCATTTCTTTCATTTAGCATTAGGTTTATGCTCACTTACCATGAACCCAGGTGGACCTGTGTGACTATCTCAACCAGCAGAGTATAGTAGAAGTGACTCTTTATGACTTCTGAGGCTAGATTATAAAAGTGCTATGCTTTCTGCCTTGTGCTTTGAGGATACCTGCTCTTGCAACTCATGCTGTCACTATGCTATAAATAAACCCACACAGTTACTTGGAGAGACCTCCGGTAATCTAGAGCCCCAGCTGAGGTCTCAGCTGACAACTAACATTAACCACAAGACATAAGAATGAACGAGCCTTCAAATGATTCCAGCCACATATAGTCACCCCCAGGCTTTGAGTCTTCCCAGTTGAGGCTCCAGACATCGTGGAACAGAGTGACGGCATCCCCACTGAGCCCTTTCCCAATTTCTGATATACAGAATCCACAAACATTATAAAATGATTATTAAAATAAAAAGACCAGAGATACATGATTAAAAAAATATAATGTGTGGGTAATGTTTGTCCTTCCCAGGAAATAGGACCCCCGAGGTTTCTAGACTACACAAATTGTGTTAGCATCTAACCCTAAGGAAAATGCTTCCTATATGATGCTATTTTCTATTGAGTCCTTTTTTTTTGCAGTACAATTTGAGTTCTTTTCATTAGCAAAGAGAAAATGCATTTGGGTGTTGGTTGTCTAAAACAGCTAATCTCTCTTTTTACAGGAAGAGTTTTTCTGTATACGAACAGATGTGAGTTAAGAGCATGTACTTTAACGTGGTTGATAATTCTGATCACATCCTGCAAAACGTTGTTAAGTTCAGGTGACATTTTTCGGTTAGCCAGCATTTCTCTATGGATGACACAGTGCGTAGACTCACATTCAGAAGCAACCTCTTTGACCTGAGTAGTAGAGAATGTTTGGGAGCAACAGGAAGCAGATTTTAGAAGCTCTGAATATTGAATCATTCTGGGAAAATGATTCCTGGATACAGAATTGTATTTTCTCTGTTGATTATGAAGTTGTTGTCGTTTTCATCAGTTGTATGCATATGCAGGGTCATATGATGCATACTGTATCAATACCAACAAACCAGCACTAAAATAGATGATACAGCAAAGTGACTCTATAAAATTATGTTGGCCAATTAGTTTTTCCACGTGAAGGAATGAAATGTCAATGGGATGATGATTCTAATGTTTGGTATCACATTTAGAATTTAGAGTTTAGGAATATGTACCTGAATCAAACTTTTGTTTACTCGTCAAACATGTTTTTAACATGTATTCCTGTAAATTCCCAATTTAGAGGAATATATTAGTAAACTTAAGAATATGTATAAGGGAAGTCAAATTACCTGTTTATATAAGGAAACATGAAGGGTTAACTTTTCAGCACATTGCATAGCAGCTGTGTGGAGGGTCTATGAGTATGAGGAAAGTTATAACAAATCAACTGTTCTGACAAGTCTGCCAACAATGCTATTAGATATTTGGTTCAATTATCTAACAGAGAAATAATAAGGAGAAAATACAAGAAGAGCTATTTTTATAATGCTGTATATAGATTATTTTTTAAATGCTACTAGTGAACTTAATACTAAATGGATTTATTATTTAGAAAGAACTGGAAATAGTTTGATCATTCTAAGGATGTATGTTAGGTTTGTAGTTTGTTTTTAAATTAATTAAAAAATGAAATTGAACTTATCTCTTTAACTTAAAAAGCACAGTGAACATAGTTATAATAAAAACCTCCTCAAAAAAGGCCATATTTGAACAATACTTGGAATCCTGTTAAGTTTAACTTATTGAACAGTGAAACTGTGTTTTATTTATCTGAGGCTTTGCAAAGATGTAGCAGAAAGCTCCTTTCCAAGCTCAAGTTTCACTGTGGATTTTTAGGGAGTTGCCACAAAGCAATCTCCCACAAAAATCTCTCAGGCAAGTTCCACAAAGTCAAGTGTAACAGACTCAGTAATTGAATCTTTATCCAGCATGAAGATGAGATGCCTTCTGATCTAGTATTACACCAGTAAAAACATGTCACTGGTCAGTAAGAACAGTTAAATTAGATCAAGAACATGACCCAAAAGAGAGAAAGCGTGTGTACACGCATCAGTTTTATGAAGCTGAAATCCAATCTATGGTGTTCATAGTTATTGAAATTTACAATAAAAAGCTCCAAGCTAGAGGTGATGTGGAGGGATATTTCTATCTTGAAAGTGTTATAATGTATTTAGATATAAGTTAATGTAACAGGGTACTTCCAGGTTCTTTAAATGTTGATTCTCATTAATCACTGGATTATTCAACTCTTACTAGGTAAAATGGAAAAGTTTTAGGAAATAGGGGGTCAGTAATCATAACAGATCAGAAGAAAATGACTAAACATTAAAGCAAGTGGTATTATAAACTTAGGTCTTCTTGCCATTGTGAATTGAAGACTTCCTACATTTCCTTCCACTTTTTAAATGTACAATCATGAAAGTAATAATGCTTAAAATAACTCTATTCTAAATTTTCCCATTATCTGATTAATATGTTTGTATTAAACTGCTAGAGTAAAATAGATGCAACTTTGTCTATTTTTTTTATAGCAGAAAAATGTATTCTTGTCAGATTGTTTCACATTCTTTAGAGAACTTTTGAATACAATGTCTTCATTCATCCTCAAAACTTCACAACAAATTGTAGGTAGTTGAGGCATCACGGCTCCTCTGAGGATGAAGAAATTGGTGCTCCAAAAATTGAAGTGGCTTTCCTGAAATCATATAGTAATCTAAGTGGCCTGACTCTTCAAACTGTTCCTTTCTTTGGGGTGAATTTATGCAACCTGCAGAAAGAGAGACTATCTCTTAAAATGACTGTGTTAGTTTGCTAGGGCTTCCATAACAAAGTACTACAAACCGGGTGGCTTAAATGACAGAAGTGAATTGTCTCACTGTTCCAAAGGCAAAAAGTCTAAAATCAAGGTGTTTGTAGGGTTGGTTCCTCCGAAAGCTATGAAGAACGGATCTGTTCTAGGACTCCTTCCTTGGTTTGTAGATGGCTATCTTCATGTTCACATGGTGCTCTCCCTATAACTTCACATCTCTCTGTGCATATATGTGTCCAAGTTTCTCCTTTTAATAAAAACACCAGTCATATTTAATTAGGACATATCCGAATGACCTCATTTTAACTTTATTACTTCTGTAAAGACCCTATTTCCAAATAAGATCACCTTCTGAGGTACTGGGGGTTAGAACTTCAAGAGACAAATTTTATTGGGACAAAATACAACCCATAGCAATGACCTTTAGACCTTTAACGTGATATGGTTGGTCTCCTAACTGCTAGCAACTTATGTGCTGGGATTGAAGGGGGGATGTCTGCAAAGCCCACCTTTCTTCTAGGAGACCTGCTCTTCTATAAAGGTCAAGCCTCAGCAGTCACTTTGGTGCCATGTGAACCTGCCCCCTTGACCAGAGTTGAATGTTCCTCCATGGATATGTGATTTAGCTGAGGTAATCAGATTCTCCTGGGAATATTGAATTGACCAAGAACATCAGGTCTGTCTGGGCTGGATTACTGAATTGAAGGCACATAAGTTCAGGAATTCTGAGGGCAGCTCTTCAGTTTCTGGTCTTTGCCCTACCCAGTTCATTGTTCTCCTTAGGATTCTATGAAAACTCTGTTACATTTTCAATAAATTCTTCTCGTTCTCTCCTGCCCCCCCTCCCTCCCTCCCTCCCTCTTTCCTTCCCTTCCCTTCCTTCCTTCCTTCTTTCCTTCTTTCCTTCTTTTTTCCTTCCTTCCGCCCTCCCTCCCTCCCTCGCTCCCTCCCTCCCTTTTTGGTTATTTGTGTGTGTGTCTTGAACAACTTTAAAGTTCACTTCTCTCTCTTTCAACAATAACAACAGCAACAAAAATACTTGGTTAAGAAAGGGGCAGCTTACTAGACTTGTGCTGTCAAATATTGTTTTTAATTAAAGGCTTTCCTCTGAACCCTAATACACAGAACAAATAAGCAGAGTCCACTATGAAGAAGAAGGATCTGGGTGTCTCCCCTGGCACCCCCCTCTGACTTTTGTCTTACTCCTTACTTCCCTTTCTTCCACCGCCACAGTCATCCTGCCATCGAAGGATCCCTCTGGAACTCTGAGTCTTTATAAACGATGGCTTGAAAACCATGACAGTAGCTTCATTCCTCCCTCATTCCTAGGAATTCTTTTTTTGGTATTCTTCTCTCTGTAGCAAACAATTCATTGATTTCATTAGAAAGTAACTTAGTTTGAGAAAATTATTTTCTAATCTGTGAATAACCATTATCAAAAATATGGCCCTGGGCTTTCCTGGTGGTGCAGTGGTTGAGAGTCCGCCTGCCGATGCAAGGGACATGGGTTCGTGCCCCGGTCCGGGAAGACCCCACCTGCCGCAGAGCGGCTGGGCCCTTGAGCCATGGCCGCTGAGCCTGCGCGTCCGGAGCCTGTGCTCTACAATGAGAGAGGCCACAACAGTGAGAGGCCCACGTACCACCAAAAAAAAAAGAAAAAAAAATATATATAGCCCTAAAAAGAAGTCAGGGAGAGCCTATGTGTTTCCAAATAGATGAAAACATGCTTTGAGGTGAGCTGTACTTAGAAATCCAAGAGCACAATTTCGCCTAAAGTCCTTAAGAGACAAGGGTTTTCATATTTCTGACTGTACTCCTTGTTTTTTCAAATTTCTAGGGGCTATTTGTCATTTTCAGTGATGTGGAATTTGATAAATGAAGGAAAGTAGAATCTAATTACAAGTAATTGATCACTATTATGAGAACAGGTTTTTTTAAATATGTGAAAGGAATTGTTATTAACTGAGCAAGGTATGTTAATAACTGTTAGTATCTTTATTTTTGTGAGAAACAATTTACTGAAGCCTATACTGAAACACTTAGGACAGGCAGGGGATGTAAAGAATAAAATGATCTCATTAATGGGGTCTTGTTTTAATTCTAAAATTTTGAACATTTGTATTCAATAAGGATCTTCTTCCTCCTGAATGAAATGTGCATGTGGGGTTGTCTGTAGAGGTGGGATTAGTGTCTGGATGTGGTATAGAGAAGGATAAAACAGATGGGATGTAATCAACATTTCAGAAGAGGTAATCATCCTGCAGATGATCCTCACTTGCTCCAGGGTCCTTATTTTCAGTAAGAATGTGTCATTATGTTTTGTCTTTAATTGGTTATTCCTTTTTGAATTAAAAAAAATCACTGGGACTGAATTAAGAAGGCTGCCTGAACTACCTTTGATGATCTAGATATACTTGCTGGGCTTTAGATTCCTAGTCTGTTAAATAAAGGTCTAAACTGTAATATTTTATATTTCTACTGATTTTGGAAATCATACTCTGTAAGTCAATTTCTGATCAGTGATGTAACACTGCACAGTTCCAGGTGGTACTCCCCATGTAGAGCACACGGCAGCCCAGATCTGCTGAGTCAATATTTTAATTAATTGTATCTTGTTCTCATTGCAGTTAATTAGTATCATGGCCAGATTTTACTAAGCATACCGAGTTTAATTTACAGACACATAAATCACTGACAAATTCCTTTGGCATTTCAATATAAGAGATACTAAGATTTTTCAACGAATCTTTGGACATCACTTCCATTTTGAAAAATGAGTTAGCCAGGAATCAAAACTAAAATAAAGAAAAGCATTTGAAATTAGGGAGAGAATGTTTATAACAGTAATCTATTTTCTAGACTAGGAAATGTTTGCTCCCATTTTGTTGTTTTTGTTTTCTGGTCAAGTCTTTTTCTGAAGGTGAACAATAAAGAGCAAATGTAGAACTAAGTGAAAAATTCTTCCTTTAGAGTTTCTCATGGCGGGGGGTATTTTCTTGTTAGTTTGATTTTGTTTTTTAAAAACCATCATTCCTGGACCAATCTGCAGCAGCCACCAGCTACTTCTAATCTTATGGCTCTAGTTTAATTCTCCTTATAGAATTTATCATAATTCCATGTTTTTTGGTTATTCATTTATTTATTATCTGCAGCTCCACTAAAATAAGCTTCATGATTATGGGGATGTTGCCTATCTTGTTCATCACTGTATCCTCAATATTTCGAATAGTTCCTGGTATATAGCAGATAGGCAGTTGATATTTGTTGAATAAATGAATGAGAACAGCCTCCTGTATGTCTCAAGAGAGAAGTAGTGGAGTGTAGTGGATAATGACAAGTTCACCAGAAACCAACAACCCAGTTTCAAATCCAAGCAGGATTAGTTACATAATTTACAGGGCCCAATACAAAATTAAACTGCTGAACAACTTATGAAAAATTTATTGAGAATTTTGAGATAGTGACAGTAGAGCATTAAATCAAGCACGGCCGCTTCTAAATATGGGGGACCTTCAATGCAACTACACAGAATGCATGCTCATGAAACTGACCCTGAGTAACCTTAGGCAAGATGCTTAACCTTCTGTACCTTTTTACTCATATCTATTCTATTTCCTTATTAGGATGTTGCTACAATTAAGTGAATGAATGTATGTAAAACTCTTAGAACACTGTCTTTACATAATGAGTACTGTAGAAGTGTTAGCGCTTGTTATAATAAATATATATTATCACTATTATATAATATAATAACAAAATAACATTATTATTGCCATCATTATTCTTTTCTGCTCTATTCCTAGAGCACTTACTAAATAGCAAGGACTTAATAAATTGTGTTGAATAAGAAGAAGGAAAGAAGAAAAATGCATGTTGTCAAACTGAGGTCTTATGAGTGTATAAAACATCGCATACAGAGACATAAGTGAAGCTTGTAAAGAGTTTTTTTCTAAAAAAAGTACTTATCTTTAAAGAATCATCAGTAGATACCAATGCAATCTACGTCTTTAACTTAGGACATCATAAAAACTGGAAAGGAATCGAGGATGATTAAATCTATAATTTTGGAATAAAGTTTTATTTACTTTATACAATTAATTTTGGTATGCAAATGCATACATAGGCACACTATTTACAATGATATTAGATAATATGTGATAATTTTCTAGTATTAATTTCTAATCACTTCCTAAAAAAGAACTGATGATCTATCCTGTCAGATGAAAGTAAGGGAAATATCTGTCTTTATCTGGTCTCCTCCTGCATTTCTCTTATTATCTGGCCCTTCCCATGTCCCAAACTTGTTTCTTATAATAGGTGTTTTCTAGAATAAGGGGCCTTCAGTTTTTACAATTGTAAAATATAGCAAAATTCCATGATGACAACAGTTAGATTTATCAAATCTAATATGTTGTCATATTTGTTTTAGATTACAAAAAATACTAATTCAGTAAATTCAGCCATTCAATATTTTTTTGAGCTTCTACTGTATGACAGGTGCTGTACTAGTTATAAGAGGTACACTATAACAATGAAGCAATATCCTTGCACCCAGGGGTTTACATTCTAATGGGGAGAACATGCAATAAACCAAAACATCAGTACAAAATACACATATTGTATACAAAATACATAGTATGTCAGGGGTTGAGAGATGCTGTGGAGAAATTTATGCAGAGAAGGGGAAGAGAGTGACGGGGGTGCTACTTTGGATAAGGGTGGTCAGGGAAATCCATTCTGATCTGGTGGCATTGAAGCAGAATCTTAAGTGAGGTGAGAGCACAGCCCATGTGGAAGGAAGGGTGTTCCTGGAAGATGGAAGGGTCAGCCCCATGCCTGCAAAAGTGGAAACGTGTTTACAGTGTTGAAGGAGCATTAAGGAAGTCAGAGCAGCTGGATTTCATTCTGCACATCATAGGAAGCTCATGGAGTGCTTTGAGCAGAGTCCTGACATGATTGAACTAATCTTTTAAAGGAAAGAGGTCTGGCTGCTGTTTAGAGAACAGACTCCAAGGGGTTAGTTTGGAGGCAGGAAGATGAGTAAGAAAACTACCACAGTGGTCCAGGCAAGAGATAGTGGTAAACTTAGCTAGTGTGGTGGTGAAATTGGTAAGTAGTGATTCAGTTCCATATACACTGTACATATTTTGATATTTGAACCATCAAAATTGGCTTATGGATTGGATGTAAGGTGTAAGAGATAAAGAAGAGTCAGGAGTGTCTCAAAGGATTTTCATCTGAGCACCTGGATAAATGGATTTGTCATTAAATAAAGAATCATGGGAAATGCTGGAAAGGAGGAATTCTTTTGTTTGTTTAAAAATTTTTGGTGCATGTGGGGTTCTTAAAATCATGTGGTCAGTTTTTAAAATGTTAACTTTCAAAAAGCTGAATTTCAAAAGAGTTCAAAAGTGGAAGATTTTTTAAAAAATTGAAGCTTCCTTTTATGATCCAGAGGAAACTGTTATCCTTAATTTAGTGTTTATTATCCTCGTGTGTCTGCTTTTATTACTACTATGTGATTATGATCAAAAATAATATACATCTTCCATGTTTTTAAATTCTATATAATGGATATCATACTAGATAGAAAGTATGGCCACTTTTTTCTTTCCATATTGGATTGCATAAGATTTATCCAGGCTATATATCTATCTATTTCATTCATCTAAACTATGTTATTCTATGCCATTGAATAGATATTAAAGTAGTTTCCTTTATCTATCATAAAAATTCTTTTAGATATTCTTGTACATGTATTCTTGTGCACATGTGCTAGAGTTTCTCCAGGAATTGTATCTAGAAGGTAATCTACTGGATCAAAGGATACAGACATCTGCAGATATAGTTGAATTGCTGTGTTTTATCAATTCATTCTTCTATTAGTCTCCATGAGTGTTCATAATTTTCCATACCATCATCAACGTGATTTTAATTTTGTCAGACATTTTTTTCCTTTTGCCAGTCTAATGAGTTGGAAATTATACTCATTGTGTTTTACTCTGCATTTCTCTGCTTTCTACTGATGAGTTGGGCATTCTTTGATATGTTCATGAATATTCTGTTGTTCTTTTTCTGTAAATTCCCTGTTCACATCCTTTGCTGATTTTTCCATTTGATTATTTATAGTTTTATTATTAATTTACAAGAGCTCTTGTTCTCTCTCTCACTTTCTTTCTCTTTTCTTTCTGGATGTTAATTCTTGATTGGTTAGGTGTATTATTTGTTTGTTTGTTTGTTTTTGCGGTACGCGGGCCTCTCACTGTTGTGGCCTCTCCCGTTGCGGAGCACAGGCTCCGGACGCGCAGGCTCAGCGGCCATGGTGCACGGGCCCAGCCGCTCCGCGGCATGTGAGATCTTCCCGGACCGGGGCACGAACCCGTGTGCCCTGCATCGGCAGGCGAACTCTCAACCACTGCGCCACCAGGGAAGCCCAGGTGTATTGTTAATAATATCCCTGAGTTGATTGTCTCTCTTATTTGTTGAGAGTTTTAAACAGTAAGGAAACTTAACGTTCTTATGCAGCACAAATTCCAGAGTAGTTGTCTTAAGATTGGTCAATTTGGTGACTTCAGCAGTCATCAAGGATACAGATTCTTTCCATCTTTCAGCTCCATCATGCTTAAGGTCTCTGTTTTGCCCTTTGGCTTGTTCCTGTGTTGTCACTGAGGCGTCACACCCAAACATGGAAAAAATTACTAGAAAAGTTGCTGGTTTAATGTTTTAAGAGCAAGCACTCATCTTTTCTGAGGCACACCCATCACATTTCCAATGTACTATTCATTGGTTCAAAGGCTATCCCAAAACCAATCATAAGCAAAGAGAATGGTAAAAATCAGTAATTGATAAAGTCTTCAAGAATTTACTTCTGAGCTGGGAATGGTGTCCCCTTCTTTGAGAGGTAAGAATTTGAACACCATCAGAGTCCTTTTAGCAAGGAAGATGGGAATTCATGCTTACTTTGTAGGCAAAATGCTAGTTACGTTAATAGTTTGTAGCTATTGTAAATGGGTAGGTCAGCTGGATTTTCTAAGCATTTACTACTGATTAATATTAATACTAATAATTGTATTTTTTTTTTTACAAGAAAACTTAATGAATTTCCTTACTAGCTCATCATGCTTCAGTGGTAGTGTGTCTTGCTAGGTAACTGGTAAGAAGTTCCTTTACTATTCTACTGTAGCTTAAAACATTAAGCCCAGTTTAAAATTATTTTATTCTGACAACCAAAAATCAGCTTTGAATTCTGCTGAAGTCTATTGCAGCCACCAGTGACCCAGTCTCTTATAATACACACAGGATTCACAATGTGTCCCATTCACAATTGACCACAAAAAGGGAGATAAGATTGGGATTGACATATACCCACTACTATATATAAAATAGATAACTAATAAGGACTTACTGGGTAGCACAGGGAACTCTACTCAATACTCTGTAATGGCCTTTATGGGAAAAGAATCTAAAGAAGAGTGGATATATGTATATGTATAACTGATTCACTTTACTGTACACCTGAAACTAACAGAACATTGTAAATCAACTATACCCCAATAAAAATTGAAAAAAAAAAATCAGGCTAAATCTTGTACTTAAAATTAAAACCCAGCAAGGGTTGCCATCTGAAGGTTTTTTTTCATCTTGTGCTTCCAAGTCCATCTGGACTAAAAGATAAAGCTTTATATAGATCATGTAAATGGCACATACAGATTACATTCTAGAATTGTCATTAAAAGGCTTTTAACAGGTCAGAGACATTCAGTGTCATCCAAAGGTTGTCACTACCCTGTGGCTTCCTTGAGAATTAAATTACAATCTGAGAACTTCAATAAGTCAGTGTTAAATTAGTTCCTTTGTTTGCTTTTCCTTAGTCTTGTCAAAAGGAAGATTGATGTGCAGTTTTGGGTTTTTTTTGCACTCAATACAGCTTATCTTACAGGAATGTGGTGTCTAAGTCAAAATTCCATTTAGATGCAAAGAAATTCGCTAGTGTGTGATGATCTTTTCACCTCTCCTCCAGTTTCCCTCCCTCTTAAGTAAGCAACCATTTACTCCTGTTTATCCCTCGCTCCATACCCTCTCCACTTCTGTGATGCTGAATACTATAATCTCGAGTCTCACTACATAAGTGGGAAAAAAGAAAGAGTTCTGCAAAGGTGGGAGCTAAGAGAAAACACCTGCAGGGTCACTTTACAAATGAAATACTAAAAAGCAGTGCTTCTTGCTTGGTAATAGCACAGAACCTTTAAATCACAGGAATTAGAGACAGGAGACCCGTCAGGTCACCCTGTCCACCTCCTATAGCATGTTTATGCATTTCATGTGAAATGACATGAACAGTGAAGCATCTGTAGCAGCCCTGGGGAGACTCTACTCTCTGATAATATGTCTTCCTGTTGAGAAAATATAGCTGAGAGCAGTCCAGCTTTTCTTTTGCCTAATTTCACATTGTTCTGCTCTGCTATATCCTTTAAAAGTGCAACCACACTTTCCTTTGTTCCCCCACCTTTAAAACCTACAACCTTGTAATATGACAAAATTGTTATTGTCTTCCTTTGTAATTATTTGAGCCAAGCTATACAGATTTGCCTCTTAAAATACTACTTTGGACATCAGTCCTCATTGCTAAATTCATCTAAATCCACTGCTTTTCTAAAGGGTTATTCACTACACTCCCACTTGCTCTAATTCAGGAACTATGTTTCATATAATTTTATTTTGGGTGTGTGTGTGTATTTATAGAATCAAGGAGTTTGCTCAGTTCTTATAGAAAATGAATATGGTGCTCAAGCCAGTGACTGGACCTCACAGTTCTGCCAAGATTCAGAGAAATTTGCCGTCAGCTCCTAAAGCCATGATTTATTTTTCTCCAAGATATCATTAAGTTTAGTATCCCACAATTCTAAATTTTTCCTGGAGTATCAGGCTGTCCAAATATATCATCTGAATAAATATACTGTTATTTAATACATCTTGCTCTGGGCAAAACTTGAGGATAGCTGCACGACTGACTCTTTCTTGAATAAGTTATTCCATCTAAATGTTTTTAAAAATGCCATGTGTTACACCATCTTCTATAAGAGAAAACGCCACACTTTGCAGTTACAAAACTCCCACTTCTGCTAGCTTGGAAATGGAGGGATAAAAATCTCCACTCAAGGTGTCAGGGTAGGCAAACCCTCAGTTGAATCTTAAAGATACAACTTTCATTCCAAGATTTCTGTGGAAGGTGGAGAGACTCTTGTGGTTATTTCTGTTTCTTCCACACCGGTTCCACCACCACCACCATGCTGGCTTCAAGTTGTGCACTCCTTACTGCTTACCATCCTGACCCAAGAGAGGACATGCAGGCTTTCCCATAGTGCACAAGGGCAAGCAGACAATATTTAAACAAGATTGTGGTGAAGGGTTTTGGGCAACATAGAGACAGAGAATCTTGCATGCAGATTATAACTTGAGTTCTTGGAATTATAGGTCTCATTCCCCATTAATTTTTGGCTTAGGTCCAGTTAGATATTTTCTGTTTCACCCAGGTGTCAAAATGTAGACACTATGATGCTTCAAACTTAAGAGTCTTCTGAACCTAAGAAGAGTGATGCTGAGAGAGCAGTTACTTATCCTACCCTCTGGAAACTTGACCGAAGCTAGGAGTTGGACTCTATTGCCCAGGCAGGACAGTGGAATAGTGATAATACTTTTACAACTTCTCTCAGAGGCGATCAGAATGCTTTTGGGTCAACAACACAACATAAAACAAACCCCCCAACAAACTTGTCTCAGATTGCACTACAGTAAAAGGAAAGAAGGGATGGAAAAAAGGTTGCTGGAGCAGGGGGAGGGAGAGAGGATTGGGGAGAAATGGCTGGTGGGTCTGGAGAGACAGAGAAGGAGGGAGAGAGAATTACGTTTTGAGTGCTTACTGTGCAGGCACATACTAGATGTCCATTATCTCATTTACTCATTACTCAAACAATCTGCAGGTAAATGGACTCCCTGGCTCATACCCTTCTATCCATACAACCCTGCACCATTTTTCAAAGACATGAGATTAATGAGACTATAATGTTGGTAAAGTGTTCCAATTTCCTTTGAGAAAAAGTCATAAAATTTTATTGTTATTGTTACTCTTATTACGGAAGCTCAATGAATGCTTTAGTAGTGCCATTGATGTAACTAATATTACTCTCATTTAGAGAAATAAAATCAGAAAATAAGAATAAGAATATTTGTTGAGTTTTAGATTCAGCCAGTTATTTAGTTTAACTGCAACTTTTTGAAGATCAGAATCCTGAGGTCTAAACCTATAAGCAAGGTCACAGATGGTCTTAGGGGCAAATGTGAGAACTGTCACCCATTAGGTGCTCTTTCTAATGCTTGGTTCTTCCAAGGAGTGAGAAAGAGATTAAATGAAGGTGAAAGGTCTGAAACATTCAGTCTCGTCAGTCTATAATAGTTAAAGATAAAAATGTAGCAATAATTTCTCTACTTTTTTATGGAAATAACAATGGGCTCAATTCAGATGATTTGCTTTTCCAAGAGCGCAGACATTTCCCCCCTTTTTTATGAAGGAGGGTTAATTGTGTTAATTATGAAAAAAAAATGATGTAAAGGACAGAAGGGTATTGTAAAGGCACATAAGGTTATGTACATATTCAAGTACAAACAAGAACCCTGGTATGACTTATTTTAATTTTGCCATTTTTAAACATCTTTCTAATGGGAAGTAATGCAGTTTCCTCAATAGCACCAGCTGGAACTGTCATTGAAGAATGGAAGGAAGAGAATTTGACCTGAGGTTTTAACATGGCCATTATATGTTCAATTATCATTTGCCTAAGCTTGGGCTTTATTATGTTCAGATTTTTTTCAACATGCTCTACATTTTTTTTTTAATTAGTAGAATTCTACACTTTGTTCAGTCTTGTTCCTGACTAGACCCTAAGCAGAAAGAAGTGTTCATGTGATCATACTCTTGTTTTTAGAGAAGAAAACTGAGACCTAGAGAAAACAAATGCTTCAACCAAGGTCCCACAGTTAGCGGGTGCTTGGAATTTAATATAGGGCCACCCTCACTGCAACATTCTTCCATTTCATTGACTATAAATTTGGATAGACAAGTCTTTTAATTTATTTTACCTTGAGTTTCTCATAAACTTTTTTTCTAAAAGGACAATACAAAAAGGAGAGAGGAAATTCTCTGCTGGCTGTCACTAAGGAAAAGGAAGGTAGAAGGTACCCAGTAGCCCTGGCTGTTGTCCTGTGTGTTGGAATAGCAAAACTAAGCCTTTGTGTTGCATTGAAGCCAGCGACTATTACATAGCCATACATATGCCTGGGGATAAAAACTCATGATTGATGCAAAATCTGCAAGTGCAATTATTCCTTCATTCCAATCCATTAGGCATTTCCCTACCACCACCCTTCAGGTTCCTTTTTGTCTTTCTTATTCTTGCTACAGAAAGTGTCCAGCACTGAGAATTGGGGGAAAAGGAAGAGGGGAGATACAGGAAGTGCCCAGGAGGAAGGGAAAAGAGACCCCAGCAAATGACTTTAATGTATAGAAACGCTGTTGGTATCTCGGTCTAGAAATAAATTCATTGTCTGACTCACAGCACCTGCATGTTAATTTTTGGTAATCTCACCTCCTCACTGGAACAAAAAATTTGTCCCCATCATCACCTCCTCTCTACACTCCTATCCACCTTCCTAGGAATCTTGTTTTCCTTTACCAACCTATTTCCTGTAATTGAAAGAAAAGGATAGGGAATCTCTTTGTTTTATAGACGAGCAGTTTGTATTTACTTTACATAGGGGAACATTATAATTTTGTAGCTAAAGCTCTAATACAGTATATAATAAAGATTAGATGCCGAAAATATTTGTTAGCTTGATTGGATTTGGTGATGAGTTTAGTAGTCAGTTTTTGAGTACCTACCACTGGTCAGGCTTTGTGGAAGGGGAGAGAGTCCCTGTGATTAAAGAACTTACTGTACTTAATGGAAGAGAAATACAGGTAAAGAGTAAAAACAGTGCCACCTGATAAATGTCATTAAGAGACAGGAACAAATCTCAGTGGAATCATTAAAGGGAGAATGACAAATTCCCCAGGGGAGTCAGGAAAGGCTTGAAGAAGTATTAGTGCTAGAACTGAATTTTAAAGGATAACTAGGACTCAGGATCATATATGAAAAAAAGCTTTCAGGCTGTGTAAAGACTTGGACATTACAGGAACTTGGCACATTTAGAAGTTCAGTGTGGCAGGAGTATTGAGGGAAGTGGCAGGAGATGGTATAGGGTGGAGCCAGAGTTTGAAAAGTCTTGTACATCATACTGGCGAGCTTGGATTTTATTCTGTGGGCAGCAGAGGCTTTCAACCTGAGAAGTAGTGGGATCAATTGTTTTTCTTTTGAAGAAAGGAAATCTAGAGATGATATGTATGATGGTCTTGACAGAGAAACTAATTGGAGAGCTATGTCAATAGCCCCAGTGATGTGAAGAGGATTCTCAGTGGGAGTGGAGATAGGGGACCCAAGACAGATTAACAGGAGAAAAAACATTTTAATGTGTATACATTGAGGTCTCATAGAAACAGGTCCCCCAAAGTAACCAAAGAAGGCTGTTTATATATCATTTTTAGACAAAGAAACAATTATTTGTGAAGATTTAACAAAACAAAGGGGCTTGTGCTAGGGGTAGCAGACCAATGAAGAATTAACAATTCTTAGCCTTGAATCCCCCCGATCGTGGTGCTGAGGATGCATTCTATCCCCCTGGTATAAGGAGGATACGTTCACATGGGAGATTTATTTCCCGCTTTCAAGGAGAAAAGTCGGCGTCAGAGTGTTGTTGTTGTTTTAACCATTTCCCCTAACTGGCTGTTTCTTTCAAAACTTTAATTCAAAATAACCCATATGCTATTGAGGCACATTTTGGGGGCAGCCTGCCCTGAACCCCAACAGTGGCATGTCAGTAAATTAATTTGAGAACACAGATGCAGGTAAGGTTTTCATTTATTCAACACATCTTTCACTGATTCTTCCGTGCACCAAGAGTTGCTTAGGAACCTGGCATAAGATGACTGAGAAGTAGTTCCTGCCATCAAGAATCTCAGTGCTGGGCAGGGCGGATATGGGATTCAAAGTTAATTACATCGGGCTTCCCTGGTGGCGCAGTGGTTGAGAGTCCGCCTGCCGATGCAGGGCACACGGATTCATGCCCTGGTCCGGGAGGATCTCAAATGCCGCGGAGCGGCTGGGTCCGTGAGCCATGGCTGCTGAGCCTGCGCGTCCGGAGCCTGTGCTCCGCAACGGGAGAGGCCACAACAGTGAGAGGCCCGCGTACCACAAAGAAAAAAAAAAATGTTAATTACATTGTGGTAAATGCAGTAATGATTAATAATGCAAACTTTTAATCTTAAAGGATAACTAGGACTCTCTAAGGGTCATCCATGCTAGCCACCTGACTTAGTGCCTTCAGGCTGCTATAATATAGACTGGATAGCTCAAACAACAGAAGTTTATTTCACACAGTTCTGGAGGCTGGGAAGTCCAAGATCAAGGTCCTGGCAGATCCCATATCTGACTAGGGTAAGGACTTTCTGGTTTGCCGATGGCTGTCTTCTCATTGTATCCTTACATGGTAGAGAGCAGAGAGAGAGAAAGTAAACCGGATTTTTTTTTTAAGGGACAGTAATCTCATTCGTGACAGCTCCATTCTCCTGACCTAATTACTTCCCAAAGGCCCATCTCCTAATACCACTCACATTGAGGGATTAGGATTTCAACATATGACTTTTGGGGGACACACATTCTTCTAAATATTTTACATGAACCACCTCTTTATATCTTTATAGCAATCTTAAAAAGGAGGTGCTATTATTATTCCCACTTTACATGTAACAAGGTGAAGCACAGGAAGATTAAGCAGCTTGTCCAAAGTCATAGAACTGGTAGTGCTGGAGTCAATATTTAACCTCAAGAAGTGTGGCCCCTGAGTCCATGCTATTGAACACTAAACACACTTCCTCTCTGATGGAGGCATATGCAGGATATTCTGTGCGTGAAGGAAAGTGTGTTAAGAATTTTATTTTGGATGTTAAGTTGGAGGTGTAAAATATCAAAGTTTATTTTTCGCTGGAGACAATTGGATATTTGGATTTAGAGGCTGGAAAATAGATGAAAGCTAAAGACATAATTGAAATTTGCATATAACTAAAGCAATGTGAGTGTATTTTCAGGGGAGAGTACTTGGTCCATGTTTAGAAGGCCCTAGTCTGGGAGCCTAACACACAGTGAATGGACAAAGGGTAAGCCAACAAAAGAAAGAGCAGGAATGGCCACAGGATTACTAGACAACGGAGAGAGTTGAATACAGATATCAGGATAGAATTTCTAGAAAGAGGCAGTGAGGGTGAACCATGCCAAGTGCTACAGGGAAGTTATGTAGGACTGAAAATAGGTGGTTGAATTTAGCAACTGGAAGGTTATTATTGATTTGGGTGAGAAAAATTTTTGTCTGACAGTGAAGATAGCCATACTATAAAAGGTTGAGAACAGAAGGTCATGAAAAAAGTGATTAATAATTTCTGTTTGAAGAAGGTAATTTATAGAAGAATGTTATAGTTTGTTAATGCCAGATCATCAGACAGAACTTGGGGAATAGTTTTTGAGAGGGAGGGAATGCAAGAGATCATTGCAGCTTCCATTCTTACAAAGGAACAAGTTAGCCTGAGGATTGGGGGTAGTCAATCACAGTGTCTGTTTCTTATACTTCAGTTCCATCAGAAAGCCACTTAGCAACATATCCATGATACACATTCATTCATTAACTCCTTCATTCTCATTTATTCAAAAACGCTATTAAGCACCTGCTGAGTGCTAGGTATGTGCAAGTGTGGTATGTGTTCAAAGGGTTGGAGGAGGAAATGAGTGTTAGGAGGGAAGGTTGACATGGTAAGCCTCCCTGGCATATAACGTTGATCACAATATTATAAAGCCAGAGAGAGCAAAAGGACATTGCTTGTTCACTCAACTGTGTCAAGTCCAGCAGGGCTAGAGTATATAAGGATTCATGGGACACAGCATTATTATTGGCAGAAGAAGGAAAGTCCAAATCAAGACATGATGATGGTGGTTAGCTTGGATCAGACTTTATTTTTAAAAAATTAAAAACTCTATATCCACATTACTATGTTTTAGGATAAGTACTAGCAATACAAACACGTTATCACGTTATCTTTCTCTCTCTGAAAATCTGCATAACATCATATTTATGAATGTAGATGCATATTCCATATAAAAGTAATTTTATTTTCAAGTTTTAGTGTCCTCAAGTTAATATTTCAATATTTTATCCTTTAATCTTTCTTATTGGGAACAGTTGTCCACTGTGTATGAAGATAGCATTGTTTCCCATGCAAAGCTGCTGGTTGAGATCGTTCAAGGAATAGCAGATTTCTCATTGGATCTCGAGCCAGTTCAGGTGATGTAACTGCCTGTGAAACAAATGTACTGCCATGTACTGGGGAAACAGCCTACATTGCAGTGAATGCAGCTCTATGAACTCTCTAGAGCAATCATTTTTCAGGAAGAAGAGTTGAAAAAAATAAAGGAAAAAATGTCATAAAAAGGAAAAGTAGAATGAATGGAAGTCAGAGAAAGGCTAGGGAAGGAGGAAGAGGGAGAGAGGTCAATAGGAAGTCCTGGAAGAGGAAGTGCAGGATGAGAACCTCTTTGTTATAGTTGGCTTCAGCACTACATATTTGAAAAAACATGAAGCGCTTATTTTGTTTCTGGTTTTCCTATTGTGGCAGGTGGTATGTGAAGTGTTAATTTGTTGTAGATTAAAACTTGAGACACTGAACAGCATGTATTGTTTCATTTTCCTGTGACACCCCTTGCCCCTAAAGACAGAAAACAGGGGGATTCATCATTTGCTCTAGGACAATCAGCACAAAACGACAGAAAACTAATACAGGATTTTCAGCATCTAATGCAAACTGTGTATGCATTTGTATGGTTTAGACATGAGAAGGATCCCTGAGAAATGTGGAGGAGAAGGGAAACTGACATGTTCTTTAATGGAGTCATCTTAGAAGCTGCTTACCACAGCCCCCATTTGACGATGGGAAGAAAGGTGCTTCAGGGTGTACTCTTAGCTTCATGAGACCCTCTCACAGAGCATGACATGCACCACTGTGATTTGGGGGACACAATGACAGCTATCTGACTTCTGGGTTGGTTGGTTTATTGATAACTAAGAGGCCATGTTGGGAGCCAGTCTCAACTTCAGCAAAGGCGGAATGAATGATGGAAGGGGAAGATATCTTGAGATGACCCCATTCAAGAGGATTTTCAGCCAGGAATGAGGGGAACACTTCAGAAAGAGTTTGGGGATGGATTTCCAAGTGCAAATGCTGAAGATGAAGGGCTGTACTTTGTAAGCTGTCAGTCAGTTGGAAGAAGCCATTTCCAACTCGTGTTGGAAACTGTCATCAAAAGTTTCCATTAAGGCAGATATTTCTGAGAAATCCATAAAAGCACCTTATGAGAGAAAACCCAGAAGACCAGATTAAAATCCTTAGGACCAGTCTCTTGGGACCTTTACTGACCCCTAACGTCTCTGTTGAACCCCATTTACACATTCTGAAGAGGCCTGAAACTAGAGCCAGTAGGAGAGAAACAATAAGCCAGCATATTTCACCTAAGATAGAACCAAGATGAGAGGTAAAGATGTCTTTAATTGGCAAAAAGTTGAGAATATTAATATTGGATTTTGTTGGTCATGTTATTAATTACATATTATTCAACAACTAGTGTTAAAGGGAAAGGTAAGAGAAAATAGAATTGTTTTCTGTTAGTATCCTACCAAGTCTACCTCATCCAATAAGTTGGTATTCTTTTATAACATCAGTAAGTATCTTATTTTACATCTGAAAGGCAAAAAGAGTGGTATAATGAAAAGATCTCTCAAATTATAAAAGAAGAGATTGGAGTTTGAGTATCAGATTTCATCATTAGTTATGATGCCTCTCTGAACCTTAATTTCCTCATATATAAAACAAAATCATCATTTCCCTGTTTCACTGAGCTTTTCTAATTTCTAGTTTTAGATTGTTTTATTTTTAATGTACTGAAATCTGTTGGGAAAAAAATCCTGTCTATGATGCCATTTTAGACTGTAAAAGTATTCAGTGTAATTATTATATCTCATCCATTACTCTCACCTTCTAGTCCCTGTATATGTGCTCTTCATCCATGAACCTACTATATTTGTTTTTTTGTGGGAAATTGGACCATATTTCTTCATTGTGTCTTGTTTCTGCATTCTACATGTGTCATCTTTGATTTTGTTGAGTTTTGTCCTAAATTTTAAAAACTACAGCAACTTAGCCATTTACCAGGGGCAACAATTTTATATATATACTGATTAACCTCTGATTAATCTCTAAACACCTGGCATCCATTTCTTCCCTCTTCCGACCCCCACCCTCTCCTACTTCGCTCTCTTCCTCCCTTCTCTCTGTCTCTTTCTCTCTGTCCTTCCTCACTCTTGACTTCTTCAATGTTCAACGTTACCTTCTAAAGGATTGAGAATGTCATCTGGAAAGATTCATTCCCCTCAATCTCTTCCTTGCCTACTTTTTTTCACCAAATTGTCCTGATTCTCCTTCAAAGTGATTTTGTAATCTATTTGTCCATCTTCTCACCTCACTATGATATTTTTGTATTTTACCTAAGTTATTACCACAGATGATAATAGACTTTCTTATCTCTCAGTTTTCATACTCCAATATGTACTGATGTGATATTTCTAAAATGCACTACTAGTCCTGTCATAGCCTGGTTTAAAAACTTCGTATTTTTCCACATTATATTTAGGATGGTTTCCAGCTTCTTAGCATGCGTGACATTTGAGGCTGTTTACAATATGACTACTATTTGCCTTACCAACTTCATTTCTTGTCATTCTCTAGTTTCTTGTCAGATCGTTTTGCTCCTTTTCCCATGATATGCTACATAACTTCACATCTGTTGGTTTTTCCTCATGCTGTTCCTTCCACCCAGGTCCCAGTTGCCCATTCTTTTCTTATCCAGTTGTTAAATTCCTCTTCCTCATATTCTGATCAAATATAAAATATCCAATACCCTCCTTTACCAAGCTTTTCATATAACTTTAAGCAAAATTAATCACTTACTGCTGTGTTTCAATATACCTTCCAAATCCCCATTTCTCTTTAGTTGGTGATCTCTGTGTTTCCCTAGAGATCATCAGAGCCTGCAGACTGAAAATAGGTTTGTTCACCCTTTTAAAAGGAAATGCTCTGAGTTAGTTATTAAAATAGCTGATGTATTTTTAGGGTTTACTATGAACCAAACACTGAGGGCTTTACCTACGTTTTTCTTTTTTTAATCCCAGCAATACTCCACTGTTAATTTCTAGAAGGAAGAGACTTGGTTTATTCATTATAGGTACCCCAGCATTTGGAACAGTGCCTGGCATCTGCAGATGCTCAAGAATTCTTTGTTGACTGACGGAATGAAGTAATGAATGAACAAAACAGCTCTGCAAGGAATGGACTATCATAATTCCCATAGGGCAAATAAGGGACATGAAGCAAGTAAATTTAAGTGATTTGATTGTTACACATAAAATATGTTGTAGTTGAAAGCATGTCTGCTAACACCACAGTCAACACTTTTTAAAAAAATTGAGGTAACATTAGATTATAACATTATATAAGTTTCATGTGTACACATTATAGTTTGACTTCTGTATACACTACTGTGTGCTCACCACCAAAAGTGCAGTTTCTATCCATCACTGTACAGTTGAGCCTCTTTACCCATTTCACCCTCCTTCTACCTCACTTCTCCTTGGTAACCACTAATCTGTTCTTTGTATCTACATGTTTGCTTTGTTTGGTTTGGTTTGGTTTGTTCATTTATTTTTTATTTTTTCATATTTCATGTATGATTAAAATTATACAGTATTTTTTTTCTCCTTCTGACTTATTTCACTTAGCATAATACCCTCCATCTACGTTGTTGCAAATGCCAAGATTTCACCATTTTTATGGCTGAGTAGTATTCCATTGTGTGTAAATGTCTACATATAAATATATATGGACATTTATATATATCTCACATCTTCTTTATTCAACAATTGAATATCTGTTGATGGACACTTAGGTTGCTTCCATATCTTGGCTATTGTAAATAAAGCTGCAATGAACATAGGGTTCAATGTATCTTTAAAAATACTGTTTTTTATTCTTTGAATAAGTAACCAGAGTAGAATAGCTTTTTAAGCTTTAAAACAATAGTGCTCTATCCACCTGGGCTGGGAAACGGCAATTATTTTAGAAGCAGCATTTGGAAAGGAAGCAGCACAGATATCAGTACCTACACAAAGCAAAACAAACAACAATAAAAGATACCACAACACTGCCACCAACACTCTAATCAGGATAAAGAAGATGTGGAAGATGTAGAAAGAAGAAGATGGAATATTACTCAGCCATAAAAAGAATGAAATAATGTCCTTTGCAGCAATATGGATGGACCTAGAGATTATCATACTAAGTGAAGTAAGTCAGACAGAGAAGGACAAATATCATATAATATCATTTGTATGTGGAATCTAAAAAATGATATCAATACAAATGAACTTATTTACAAAACAGAAATAGACTCACAGACAGAAAACAAACTTATGGTTACCAAAGGGGAAAGGTGGGGGGAGGGATAAATTATGAATTTGGGATTAACAGATACACACAACTATATATAAACTAAACAGCAAGGACCTACTATATAGAGCACAGGGAACTATATTCAATATCTTATAATAACCCATATTGGAAAATAATCTGAAAAAGAATATATATATATATATATATATACACATATATATACATACATATATTATATATATACATATATATATCTGAATCACTTTGCTGTACACCTGAAACCAACACAACCTTGTAAATCAACTATACCTCAATTTAGAAAAAAAAAGAAGTGAGATGTAATAGCTGCAGGGATTTTCAAGTGAATTTAATTAATGCCCATCAAAATTCAAAATTAGAGCAATGAGTGAGTAGGATTTCAGATACCGCTGCTACACCAAGGGAAGGTGCTTTGTAATTCATAGCATTCTATGTATCAAGTAAGGATCTGTGTGTCAAGTAAAGGCTGGGCTTTATGATAAAAATAGGCATTGTTCTTTCCACTGCAGTAAAAAATGTTTAATTGCATTTTAGCCATATACCATAAATACATAAAAGATATATCTAATTATGCCTTCAAATATTTTACTGTTTTATACTCCTCAAATACTAGGATTTCCAAGCAAACTAGTAGAAACATTGCATAAAAAATATTATCTTTAAAAGGAAGAACCTATCTCACATATTTAGAGGTATTTGAAGTTTTCAGAGTTGAGTGCTATAAAAAAGAGATTTACTTTCAATTTATTTTAAAAAGCATGGAAATCCTAGTTGCTTATCAATAAAGTGGATCCCAGTGAAAAGCTATATTAATCAAGAGATAAAAATAAGCTCCTTAGATACTGAAACTGTCAAAAAGTTTTTGAGAGGTGCCAGTTTTGTTATTCTTCTTTAAACACATTTGTGCCTTCAATAGCATAGTAGAATGATTACGATCACAGCTCCAGACCCAGAGCTGCATTAGTTTAAAGCACAGCTCAGTCACTCAATGGCTGTAGTATTTCCAACAAGTCACTTAACCTCCCCGGGCCTCAGTTTACTCATTCGTGTAAAGGTAATAGTATAACCTCTACAGGTTGTTGTGAGGATTCAATGAATTAGAAGGCAAAGCACTTAGAGTAGTGTCTGTCATATGAAATCAGTTAGTAAATTTGGTTATTATTGTTTTTGAAGGGGGGAAAATCAAGAGAGAAAAAAAATGTAGTTCTCATAGCAATCCAAATCTCAGTGTCTGCTTTTACCTACTCAGATTTGTTTATGCATTAACAAGTGAGATAATTTTACAAGTGAGGCACCGTGAAAGGTAGTGGGCATGCAGAAATGAATGCGAAGTGGGCCTTGTCCTCAAATGACAAGCCATACAGACTCAACAATCTGTAGTAACATCGGCACTCAGAACGGTTCGGAACTGTTTACAAAACCTCCATGAAATTCTATCTGCTGACATGAAAATAGCATTCCATTAATTTTGATAGTACTCTAATCTCTTTTCTCTCTTATTCATAGCAGTCAGTGAAATGGGAAGAACATGCACTTCCTACCTGCTATCAGCATTGTTCCTTATTTCATTCATATCTCCAGAATGAGGGGCACTTAGCCAGGTCTCTGAATAATGACTCTCAAAGAACCTATGTAATAGTCTTATACTAAAATCAGGAATTTTGTCATTTCAGAGCAAAAGTTGGTTGTCTGTTCAAACTTTCAGCAATGCAGGTTAGGAAGCAGAGCCTATATTCTATGTAATGCCACCAATCTTGCAATTTAAACTTGGAAAGTTTGATGTGTGAGTCATGTTGGGCTTTTGGGTAGCAGCTCTTGGACTCTGTCAAAAGGGTGGCTTTCTCTTACCTGAAAACACAGAAGTAGAATTTGGTGCCTCAAGTCCAAGTCAGAGGGTTTCAACGGTGTGCTGTGTTCTTCTATGACAGGCCAGATCTTGAGGACATTTTATTGCATGAACCAGGAACTAGGAACTTATGTAACGCTGGCCAGGGACGTATTTTTCACAGCTCATCATAGCTTGTCCACGTCATACTTAAGATATTGTATGTTAGATTTGCTTTTGCCAAAATGTTGTTTTCTCCTCTCTGCATCACCAGAATTGTATTGTTTCAGGACTTCCTCTATGGTGTTGGGATTTTATATAGTATCATAATTTTTGTGCATTCTGTGAATTTTAAACTTGGTTACTTTGTAGAATAAGGGCATAGGGACTGTTGATGCAAAGTACACTAAGGACATCCAAAATTCTCCTTCACCCGCAAAATGATATAATCACACATGAGGTCTGTATAAAAATTCTTTCTACAGAACAGGGAGAGGTCTTGCATTTCACATTTAGCTACCGCTGAGAATATGCTAAAAGCTTTTTCTCAAACTGTCATTTCTACAAATGTCAGGCTTACAGACACACCATGCTCCAGAAACTCACTTTAATTTTCATAATAACTAAGAACTTGTCACGTGCTAAGTCTTTGGAACTATTTTCTACTCAATTCTGCAGTAAAGAAAACAGGAAGCTCTCCCCAAGCCTCTTCTATTTTCCTCCCCATGTCCCACAATCAAAATACACTATTTTATATCACACAAAAAATGTTTTGAGTATTTTAGGTCTCCTATGATACATTATTTTGTGTGATTTTATTCCCATTTTTAGAGGCTTCTTTTGCCTTGTTCCTTAATAGCAGCTTCTTATTAGAAACATAACTGTCTCTCTCCTGAAAAAGCATGAAATTTCTGTATTAATATTTATTTTGCAAAGGAAAACAGGTATTAAGTAGAGACTATGACAGATTTACATGTGGATAATGTCCAGAATCTTATGTATAAGTCATCAGTTTCCATGTAGTTTTGATATTTTTCTTCTTATGACTTCTAGAGAACACTGGTTTAAAGATTAGGTATCTCCTCTTTCTTCCTGGGGATGAAGATTAAATAAGGAGCAATATTGATCCTGAGTTTGTATTTCTGAGAATTTTAAGGCTTTATGCCCTTAATTAAACATTGCCATTAGGGGAACAGATACTCCTGAGTTACAGGCAATTATGCACAAGTGGTTTTATTTACAAAGCAATAGGTGGCATATGTTTTAGGAATGTTACCATGACATTGCTTCTCAATTCCTTGTTTGAATCTCTTCAGTATCTTCAGTGACTACCGAGGGACCATCTGCTAGCCCATCGCCTATAACCAAAGTCTGGCTCCTGGGAAAAGGTGAACCACCACAAATAGGACAGCCATCAGTTGCAGATGGCATTCATAGACAATATAGGTATTTTAAGAAGCCATCTGATGAAGGATCTTGGCTTGGCAAGCAGATATTCTATCCCAGTAGTTTGAATCTACAGTGAGTGATGCAAAGAGTCAGGGTCAGAGACTACACCATTCCAGGGGCAGTGGAGGTGGCAGCAGCATCTTTGTTCAGTGGCAGCAGTGGCAGCAACCCCCTGCTGTTCAGTGTCGTGTTACATTGTGACAGTGGTGGAAGTGACAATGTTAGTGTCATTCTCACCAGCTTGTTCTGAGGCCTGAATTTGGTGGTGTTTCTGGCCACTCAGTTTTCCTTTAGTTCCTTAGACTTAGCTTAAAACTCCACCCAGCTCATGGATTCTGGAAACCAGCCAATACACTTGTAACACATTCATTTCTGCTAAAGGAATATTGCAACACGTCGGAGCAGGTCTACTCAAACAATCTGCGGTGAAGAACCAGATTATTTTAATCTGAAATTTTTAATTCCAAATCTGTCACAGATTGATCCTATGCTGTATTAAAAGGGCGGGAACTATATTACCAGGAAAATGGAATTAAGAAAAAAATACATAGAAAATCCTGAGCCCCACTTTTTATTACTAGATTCATCAGACCTAAAATTCAATGTTGCAGTAATGTTCAATGGCTGTAAACATTGCTTTTTTTTTTTTTTTACATCTTTGTTGGAGTATAATTGCTTTACAATGGTGTGTTGGTTTCTGCTTTATAACAAAGTGAATCAGTTATACATATACATATGTTCCCATATCTCCTCCCTCTTACATCTCCCTCCCTCCCATCCTCCATATCCCACCCCTCTAGGTGGTCACAAAGCACCGAGCTGATCTCCCTGTGCTATGCAGCTGCTTCCCACCAGCTATCTACCTTACATTTGGTAGTGTATATATGTCCATGCCTCTCTCTCACTTTGTCACAGCTTACCCTTCCCCCTCCCCATATCCTCAAGTCCATTCTCTAGTAGGTCTGTGTCTTTATTCCTGTCTTCATTTCTAACTGGTTACTCTCAATTTCTGTGCTTTTCTCACTGTCCACCAGAAACTGGCTGTTCATGGACTGGCAGACCACCATTCCATTAGTACTGTAGTGAGAGGACAAAATTTAACACTGAGCCTGAAACACACTTCTAAATATTTAACAAATGTGAAAGAAAGAGGGAAAGGGATAAGGAGGAGGGGAATAAAAAGTAAAGAGAGGAAGAGAGAAAGTTGAAGAAGCATAGGATTAAAAAAGTTAAAGGACTGGAACCAAAACTATAATAGACATTGATAGGCACCTGAGACAGAAGAGTTCACTAGTACCCTAATGAGATGATTGGGTCAGGATTAATACTCAGTGTGGTTATGTAGTTATATCTAGAAATATATCTACATCTTCCTACTATCATCTCACTTTGGTCTCCCAAAATGTACATGTTTTATTGTCAATTGACACATGACTTTAATTCAGAACAACTCTCAGCTTCCCCAGAATCTCTTCTCATGTATTTCTGGGAGTTCTCACCTTGTGTCTCATTCATGCTCATGCTCATGACTAGATATGGTGGGGTATTTTCATTAGAAATTTATGCATGAGGAAAAATATATCCTTGGGAGAGTAACTATACCAACACAAGCCTGATCCAGCAACCAAATCTCAGATGGGTAGAACTAACAAAGCTGAGAACAGTTATGCCTGTTGCTTATGCCTGGGTGATTGTTTGAGTCCTAGAAAGAAGATTATAAGTAAAAGTTAAACGTCTCGTTTAGTAAGCACAAGACATTGTGAAATAAACACAACACTTTGCTTCTCTTTGAAAAAATGTGCAGGAAAGCATTCTCCTTATCTTTCCCCCACAGAATACTGTAAAACTTTGACACCTTGAAGACTGGGTACACAGTAGGGGTGACTACTACAGGCAGAGATACTCTGTGGGTCCAGCAATGTCCAAGAGAAAGGAGAGAAGTGCTCAGATTAATGGTACTCTTGACTGAGGTGGGGAATTCCAGCTGAAATAGTGTCTTCCCGTTGATGAGACAAGTAAAATGATGAGTTTGAGTGGGAGAAGAGAAAAGAAATAAGGTACATCAATAGGGGCTGACCAGACTTGTTTGTAAACCTACCCACTGAAGATTAGAACATAAATAGATGGGGTGGGGAGAAATTTGTCCAAGTTTCTCATTCCATGGTTTTTGGTTTCAGTGCCTTTATCTGTCTATCTATCTACCTATCTATCTATATATCTACCTATCATCTAAAATTTTATTTTTAAAGTCTTATATTAGAAGACTGGCAGATATTATTAAAAAGAGGTCTTTGAATTTTGTGGAACCAACTGATATACACAGTCAACATGCCATGTGTAGAGTGGGAAAATCAGGGAAGCAATACAATGTGCATGGCGTACCTTGCAAACCAGGTTAGTTAGCATATGCTGTTCCTTATACATACAAATATTTTGTCTTGTAATGTCCTAGATAATTACAGTTAAAACTGATTGAAACATACATGTAACCAAAGGGCCTGGCAGTCTGAACATATACTGGTACTGAGACAGGTTTGGACATGCGTGATCAAGTAATGGTGACATGGGCTTCCAGGAGGCAGTTTTCATGAAGCAGTTTGGCGTTGCCCTTAAACTCTGACAAAAATAGTGTAGGGGAAAAAAGGTGGCCCCAAAATGCTAAACACGAGGAGAAATCCCTAGTCATTATAACAATCGAAATATCTCCTCACAGATTCCCAAATGCCTCCTTGAAGAAACTTTTATTTCTCCTTTATTCTACATATCCAGCTCTCTTAAGAGACAATGTGTAAATCTATGGTGTTTAAAGATTGCTCAATATGATGATAGTTAATACTTATTGAGCACCTATTCTATGCCACCATTGTGCTAAGCCCAACACCTACATATTTCATTTATTTCTCTCAGAAAACTTTAAATTTCATGCCATTATTTTATTCATCTTACAGTTGAGTAAACTAAGGTTACAAATGTGAGGTAAATTGCTTAAATCCATACAGCTGGCAAGTGTTTAGTGTTTACATCTGAATACTGGATATCAGAGTACATAACCTGTAAAATGATCTTTAAAGGACAATATACTTCACTTAACATCAGTGGGGAAAATAAGGGCTGAAAAGGGAAAAGCATCAGAGCATTCCTTTCAGATGTTCCTTGAGTATACATACACCTTTACCAAAACACATGCTTTTAATATGAGCTGGGGATACTCTGCTGGTTTGAGCTTCAGGAAACCAGTAGGGCATTGAAGTTATGAGAGCAGCACTGGAATATAACAGATTCTATTCAAATTCTGGCTCTTCTTGATTTTAGGCAAAGTTATTCAAACTGCTTTGCTTTCATTTTTTTTTCACCTGTGAACATAGTAAGGGAGAGAAAACTTAAACTAGTGGGAAAACTATGACTGAAAGTCACAGCCCTGAGACATAGGACCTTAAAAGCCTGAGACTTAATTGGAAGATTATAGAATGCTCCCTCTCCTCCACGTCTTACCACCATTCCAACAGCACTCTGGTATAACAGGGTGGATTACAGCTGAAAGAGCTGCAAGCCATTCTCCCTGAGGTGAATTTAGGGAATCTCAAATAAAGAGGGGAGACAAAAATCAAAGACATTAAGGGAATTTGAGGTCTCTGACACATAACTACAGCAAACATTAAGCACAGCTGAACTTCTAGCAGAGTTAACATAAATTCTCACATTAAAGTTTATTTACCTCAGCTCCTATTACCCAATTACAATATGTCCAACTTTCAACAACAACAACAAAAAGACTTAAAGGCATGGCAAAAAATAAGAAACATACAATTTGAAGAGACAGATTGATAATCAAAACCAGACTCAGATATGGCACAGATAATGGAATTATCAGATAGAATTTTAAATAACCATGATTAATATCGTAAGGTCTCTAATGGAAAAAGTAGAGAACATGCAAGAATGGATAGGTATATTCTATTCACACTTCTTTAGAAAATTATGACAAAGAAAAATCTTGAAAGAAACCAGAGGAAAAGAACATCTCCATATAGAGAAACAAAGCTAAGAATTACAATGGACTTCTCATCTGAAACTATGCAAGCAAGAAGTGATATTTAATTATTGAAAGAAGGAAAAAAAATGAGTAGTCTATATCCAACAAATTCACTCAACAGGGAAGGAGAAAAAAAATTTCTCAGTGAAACAAAAACTGAGGGAATTTTCAGCAGACCTCTCTGCAGGAAATATTAAAATAATTTTTTTTAATTTTTATTTAATTAGTTAATTTATGTTTGGCTGCGTTGGGTCTTTGTTGCTGCATTTGGGCTTTCTCTAGCTGCGGCGAGCAGGGGCTACTCTACATTCCAGTGTGTGGGCTTCTCATCATGGTGGCTTCCCTTGTTGTAGAGCATAGGCTTCAGTAGTTGTGGCTCACAGGCTTAGTTGCTCTGTGACATGTGGAATCTTCCCAGACCAGGCTCGAACTCATGTCCCCTGCATTGGCAGGCAGAGTCGTAACCACTGCACCACCAGGGAAGTCCTAAAAGAAATTCTTTAGGAAGAAGAAAAATAATATAGATCAAAAATTATGATCTACATGAAGAAAGAAAGACCATTGGAGAAGGAAAAAAAAATGAAGGTAAAATAAAATCTTTTATTAATTGATCAAAAAAAAACTGCTTGTTTTTACAATGCAATAGTAAATAGTTTTTACAGTAATAGTAAAAATATATTGGGTGACTATTACATATGAATAAATGAAATAAATTATAACAATGTTAGAAGAGACAGGAGGAAGGAATTGGAAATAATTAATTATGATACCTGCACTAGATAATAAAGTGGAATAGGTCATTTGAAGTTTGATATAGATTAATTTAAAATGGATACTGTAAGCTCTAGAGCAACCACTAAGTTAAAAACAAAAAGTTTAACTGATACTAAGAAAATATAATGAAGTCATATAAAATTCTTAATTAAAACCATAGAAGGTAGGGAAAGAGGGTTAAAAAAACAAACAAGAAAAAGAAGCAATGGATAGAAAAGAGTTGCAAACATAGTAGATATAAATTCAAATACACATAATTACTTTAAGACTTAAAAGACAGAGACTGTTAGTGTGGATAAAAAACAACACCCAGCTATGTGTCACCTAAAAGAAGCACTATTTAACCATAAAGACTTGTGTTAAAAATATATATGCCATGTTAACCCTAATGTTTGAGAAATGCTAAAGTAGCTATATTCATTTCAGACAAAATAGACTTCACAACAAAGAAGGGATAAAGAAGGGCATAAATAATGATAATGTGGTCAATTCTCCTGAAGACATAACAACACTAACAAGAGTGTGTGAAACTACATGAGGCAGAACTGGGTGAAACTAAAAGGAGAACTAGACAAATGCACTACTGCAACTGGAAATTTCAATATCTCTCTGTAAGTAAATGACAGATAAAGCAGGCAGATAATTAGGATATTAACAACCTAAACATCACTATTTTTAACTTTACCTAATTGGCATTAATAGAATATTCCATTCAACAACAGCAGAATACACATTCTTTTCAAGCTTGTGTGGCGCATTCCCGAAGATAAATTGCATTCTGAATGTATATTATGGTAATATAGACCTTAACAACTGTAAAAAATAGAAATTACAGAAAATATATATTTTAGACAACTATAGAATTAAATTAGAAATCAATAACATAAACATAACCAGAAAATTCCCAAATATTTGGAAATTAAGCAACACACTTTAAATAACACATTCATCAAAGAATAAGTCTCAAAAGAAATTTTTCAAAATTGAAGTAAATGAAAATAGAAATACAAATATTAAAATTGGTGGGATGCAGCAAAAACAATGCTGCATCCCACCAATTAGGGAAATTTATAGTATTAAATGCATGCATTTAAAAAAAAAGAAAATCAAACATCAATAATGTAAGCTCCTACCTTAGGAAACTACACAAAAAAGGGCAAATTTAGCCTAAAATAGGCAAAAGAAATAATATAAAAAGTATAGGAGAAAATAATGGAGAAAATTAATGAACCCAAAAGCTGGTTATCTGAAAATATCAATAAAACTTATGACTCCAGCCAGCCTAATCAAGAAAAAAAAAAAGAGAGAAGACATAAATTGCTAATATCAGAAATGAAAGTGGGGTTATCATTACTGAGTCCATGGAAATTCAAGGAATAATGGAATAATATGAACAATCTGTTATGTTCATACATTTGAAAACTTAAATATATGGACCAGTTTCTTGAAAGCCAAATGTATAAAAACTTACAAAAGAAGATATAAATAACTTTAATAGCCCTATATTTATTAAGGAAATTTAATTGATAATTTAAAACCTTCCAAAATGCAAAACACCAGGTTCAGAGGATTTCACTGGTGAATTCTACCAAATATTTAAAAAAGAAATTAGCTCTCTGCTCCTCTCCGTTCGACAGACGTATCTTTCTTGCAGTGCCAGCTGCGTCCCTGAGACAAGATGGTGAAGGTGGGAGTGAACGGATTTGGCCGTATCAAGAGCCTGGTCACCAGGGCTGCTTTTAACTCTGGCAAAGTGAACATTGTCTCCATCAACGACCCCTTTATTGACCTTCATTACATGGTCTTCATGTTCCAGTATGATTCCATGGCAAGTTCCATGGCAGTCAAGGCCGAGAACGGGAAGCTTTCATCAATGGAAAGGCCATCACCATCTTCCAGGAGTGAGATCCTGCCAACATCAAATGGGGTGATGTTGGTGCTGAGTATGTGGTGGAGTCCACTGGTGTCTTCACTACCATGGAGGAGGCTGGGACTCACTTGAAGGGTGGAGCCTAGAGGGTCATCATTTCTGCCCCTTCTGCTGATGCCCCCAGGTTTGTGATGGGCATGAACCATGAGAAGTATGACAACCACCTCAAGATTGTCAGCAATGCCTCCTGCACCGCCAACTGATTGGCCCCCCAGCCAATATCATCCATGACCACTTCAGCATTGCAGAGGGATGGGCTACATCCTGGGCTACACTGAGGACCAGATTTTCTCCTGTGACTTCAACAGTGACACTCACTCTTCTACCTTCGATACTGGGGCTGACATTGTCCTCAACGATCATTTGTCAAGCTCATTTCCAGTTAGGAAAATGAATTTGGCTACAGAAACAGGGTGGTGGACCTCAGGGTCCACATGGCCTCCAAGGAGTAAGAGTCCCTGGGCCACCAGTCCCAGCAAGAGCATGAGAAGAAGAGAGGTTCTCAGCTGCTGGGCAGTCCTTGCCCAAGCTCCAACCACCAACACATTGAGAGTTTCCCAACCTCCGCACAGTTTCCATCCCAGACCCCCTGAAGAAGGGGAGGGGCTTAGGGAGCCCTACCTTGTCTTGTCATGTACCATCAATAAAGTATACTCTTTGCAGAAAAAAAAGAAAGAAATTATATCAAATAATACCATACTTCGCAATCTCTTCCTGAAAACAAAAGCAGAAGGAACACTTCCTAGCTCAATCTATGAGGCAAGACATTGCCTTTGATGAAGATTCTTTGCTTGAGCAAACTTAAGTCAGGCTTCTGAACCTTCTCCTAAGCCTATTTGTACACTTCTCTATAAAATCCAGTTTTAGCAAGAACCCTGCTAAGTCACTTTAACCAGAACTCCCCCACCCTTGAAGTCTGATTACCAATTTTAAGACTACTATAAAGCCATAGTAATTGGTGAAAGAATGGACATATACATCAATGGAACAGAATAGAGAGGCCAGAAATAGATCACACAACTGTAGTAAATTAGTTTTTGATAAGGGTGCAACGATAACTCATTGGAGAATGAAAGTATTTTCAATAAACGGTGCTGGAGCAATTGGACAACTATATATTGAAAATTAACCTAGATCTTATGTCACACAAAAAATTAACTCAATATGGACTGCTGATCTAAATATAAAATGCAAGCTATGAATTTTCTAGAAGAAAACAAAAGAAAGTATATGTGGCCTTGAATTTAATGTTTTTAGATATAACACCAAAATTACAGTCCATGAAAGAGAAATTTTGATTAAGTTGGACTTTATAAAATTTAGAAACTTCTGCACTGTGACATGCTTTGGTAAGAGAATGAAAAGACAAACTACAGCCTTGGAGAGAATATTTGTAAAAAATATATCTGATAATGTACTTGTGTCTAAAATATAGGAAAAAAAATTAGAACTCAATAAGAAAACAACCCAATGAAAAGATGTTTAAAATATCTGAATAGACACCTCACCAAAGAAGATATGCATATAACAAGAAAGCATATAAAAAGATGGTCAACATCATATGTCATTAGGGAATTGCAAATGAAACCATAATGATATACCAATGCAACCTATTAAAGTAGCTAAAATACAAAAGAACTGCTGGTGGAAAGGCAAAATAATACAGCCATGTTGGAAGACAGTATACCAGTTTCTTTCAACGCTGAACCTAGTCTTACCATACATTTCAGCAATCACACTTCCAGGTATCAATCCAACTGATTTGAAAACTTTTATCTACACAGAATTCGGCACACCAATGTTTTCAGCAGTCTTATTTATAATTACCAAATCCTGAAAGTAACCAAGGATTACTTCAGTACGTAAAATGATAAATAAACTATGGTACATTCATACAATGGAATGTATATTCAGTGATAAAAAGGAATGAGCTATCAAACCATGTGAAAACATAGATGACTTTTAAATAACAAGTTGTTCAGATCAAAAACAAATGGAAACCAGTCTTCAAAATTCCCTGCTCAGAAAAAAACAGTTTAGTCATACAAACCAAGCTTAACTTAGCTTCGTTTGCAAGACTAACTTGACTTGGGTCATTTCTCATTATGCCTCTGGAAATCATAAGAAAAATTTAGATATCTGAAATAAATAGATATATATGTATGTGTAACTGAATCTCTTTGCTGTGCACCTGAAACTAACACAATGTTGTAAATCAACTATACTTCAATAGAAAAGAAAGAAAAATTTAAGCTGCTTCCCAAAATGGATATGAGGTAATCACTAACCAATTCCCTATCATTTAAGAAAATTCTAATATTATAATCAATCACTGTGAAGAATAAACAGTCATTGCTTCCCACTGTGTAAACTGCTTTGTAACAATATATACTGAGCCTCACTCCATGTATTGGTTTGCGTGCTCTTGGTTCATGAATTGTCTTTGTTGTGTGTGCAAAATAAACTTACTAATTACTACTTCTGTGATTCATTGGTTTTACTTCTGTTATTTATGAACTTTTGACAAAATTAAAGAAGGAAGTTTATATAGAAAAGGTTTCATCATTGATGACTCATTTATATGACATTTTAGAATAGGCAAAATTGTAGAGGCAGTAAATAGATCAGCTGCTGCAGGAGTTTGGGGAAGAGGGGCTGAATAAGCCCACAGGATTATTTATAGTAGTGAGACTATTCTTTGTAACACTGTAATGGTGGATGCCTGGCACTCTACATTTGTCAAAACCCACAGAGCAGTTTGGCACAAAGTGTGGACCTTAATGTATGCAAAAAAAATCATTCAGGAGGTTGGGGGTTCCCTGTGATAGAATGAAAAATGTGACACAAGACTCTAACTGTATTAAAAATATATGACATACCCTCACTGAATGGAGTGAGGGAAAAGGTGTTGCCCTAAGTAACTTGGGAAATGAAGGGAAAATGTGAGTAAAGACAAAGGAACTACACAGAAGCACTGTGTTCTAGTTAATAAATTTGTTTTCCATGAGGGTGCAGATTAACAATTCTGAAAGCACTATATATGTATACTGGAATTGAACAAATAGGTAAATGGATGGTGTTTCTCACTTTGAAGTGGGAGTTTATAGACGTGCAAGGGAAAAGGCTAGAATGATCCATTTGGTAATGGATTAGAGTTGGAGACATCAGTATGAATTCATGTTTAGATTAACATAGATAAAGATAGTTACATACAGGGATAATTATAGATGTGTATATATACCTGGACAAGTATATACACATATATTTCCATACTCTGTCATCTCTCAGGGCCTAAAAAAACCCTTCAGTAGCAACAAGCACATCTAACACCCAGATCTTGGTTTCTAATACTATTCTTCAGTAAAAGGAACCAGAGCTCTTTGGAGAAATGACTGACTCTAGGGCTGGGGCAGGGAATATACAAGTTGAGTTAACTGACAGAGCTCTCAATGACTCAAGTGGAAATTATTCGAACAAATAAATAAAGTAATAGATTATAATCCAAAGTATAAAATAAATTTTCACGAGTCTATAAGTGATTAAAATAATAAATACTTGGGAGAGAATAGACAAATCTGTTCATATATATTTCAAATAATTTATGTAGATATACCACTGATGATGAACGGGAATACAATTCTCCACTTCTTCAATGTGGATTTGGCATACTGATTACTCTCCAAATAGTACAGTATTGAAAGAGGGAAAGGTGGGAAACATAACTATACAGTATAGAAACGTTAGAAACACCACTTCAGCCAGACGATCAAGGTTAACATCCACAGTGATGGGTCATGTTTATAGTATGTACCCAATAGATGATGTGATAATAATAATACTTTACACCTGTGTTCTCTCCCTAAGCCCATTGCCCCAGTCTAATTCTGAGAAATACATCAGACAAATCCCAACTGAGGGACATTCAACAAGCTACCTGACCAGTATTCCTCAAAACTCAAGGTCATCAAGGACAAGAAAAGTATGAGGAACTGTAACATCCAAGAGGAGACTAAGAAGACATGATAACTAAATGGATTGTTATATCCTAGAAAAAGAAAAAAAGGATATTAGGTAAAAACTAAGAAAATCTGAATAAATTGTAAACGTTAGTTAATAATAATACATCAACATTAGTTCATTAATTACAACAAATGTACCATACTAATGTTGGATATAAATATAGAAGAAACTGAGTCCAAAATCTTTCTACACAATTTTAAAATCCAAAATTTCTTAAAAAAATGTTTTTAAGATTTAGAATAATTTCATTTGGTGGCAAAACATTACCTGTTTACCATCTTCATTTATCCCACTTTAGTGTAAATACTTATATATTTTAATTTGGAAATATTATTGTATGATTGCAGTGTCCTGCTCTAAGCCCTTCCAGAGGGATTACAAAATATATGGCGTATGTATCCTATTGCCTTTCTATAATCCAAAATATTTGGACTTCCAGAACTTATTTCTCCCCGAGGGTTTTGGTCAGTAATTATGAATTTTCAGGGTCTATTCCATTGCATTATGTGAGAATCATACAAGATAATTCACATGACAGACTTAATCCAGTACCTGCCACATAATATACAACCAGTAATAATTTACAATTGTTATCCTAGTTGCATTTTCTAACATTCCGTGAATTAAACAAAGTTTCTTCTCTGTAGCCTGAAATCCTAGGTGGTCTCAGCTCTTTGGAAACGTTGGAGGAGATCTGGTACCTAAAAACAAGAAATATACTTTGCCAATGAGGACCCATTCCCACAATTATATATACCTTCATTATGTGGACATCAGACAGATATTGGCTTGTGTCCATGCAATTTAAGCCTCCTTGCCATTGATCGGATCTGTGTAATAATGCGATCGATTAGTTGCACTGTGCTGAGCTGAAAGATGTCCCAACACTGTGGCTTAATTTCCAGCTCACAAATTATGCTTTCTTCACAGATTTTAATGTGCTTTCACATGTCCTAATCCTAAATCTGTGAGGTAAAACACATGTCATCATGGTCTCTCTGCTCTTGTTTTTAGTGATATAATTGTGTCCTAACAGCTCTTCTTTCCCACAAGAGCTTTAAGTGAATAGAAAGCAGAATGAATCCATCTCGAGATCATCACCTTGTTTTGATGGTGATCCAGGTGGCACCAGATTTATTTTCATTTAGAGATAACCAAACACAGTGAGGACATACACATTGTTGTCCTTTTTTGGAACCTGACTCAGATGCTTCCTTTGCTTCCTGTTTGGACGCCCTGGTGGTCAGGGGGACTTGATATTGACCCAACACCCACACTTATCATCCAGTTGCCAAGAGTGGCCTGACTAGGGGACAGATTTTCCACATGTTTTCGACTGAACGTGGCAGTCCTGGTGTGCATGATTCTTCCTGCTCTGAAAACAAAATTCCTTTATTATGACTCTTTTCTTTCTTCCTTTGTGCTGATTGCCTTTTCACTATTTTCTCTGGTTTGCTATCTTTCCCTTGTTATTTAGTCACATTTTGACTTTAGGGCTCCCTCCATTCGGGAGTGAGCCCCCTTCAATATTTTCTTTTGAGAGAAGACGTTCTCTGGGAAATAAGGTGGATGTTGACCTTATTTCTTAAAGATTGGTTAATTAGAGAAGGTCTAATTTTCTAATTGAGAAACTGTGCCCTTCAGACAGTTTTAAATGAATTATACAATTTTTTATTGTATTGGCTATACATGTGTATTACAGTAATAGAGAAGTTATTCACCTGGAAGACCAATCGCATGTCCATGTCTGCAATGTGAGGCCACAATGGTTTTAGCAAGTTGTACATGGAAACAGAGGAAGGAGCAACTACATGGATTGCTTTTAGTCCAATGACCATAACTCCTCCTTCTCTATGCCTCTTAAGCCCCTCCTCTATTCGATAGTTGGGAGTCTGACATTTTACTCAGTAGAACTTTAACCTAGGGCTTTGACACCTGTTATAAGTTATGTATTATTTAGAGTGAATGTGAATCTGAAAGTAAGCTTTAAAAAGTAGAGGAAAGAGGAAGTAAGAAGACATGGGGGCCTGAGTTGGTAGAGGTGGCATTGCCAAGAGTGAGGGAGGAGGTGATGGAAGGAAAGCTGGGGACGTAAATACCTGACTGCTTATTTTAAAACATGATGTCAGTCTACACTTCTGAAATTACCTTTGTTATCTGGCAAGCTTTATTTTTCTCCCACTTTCAGCTAAAAAAAAAGTATCTGTAAGTCATCCCAACAAGATCTGTTTCTGAAAGCATAGATTATTGCCTTTAAAGGGAGAAAAAAAAAAAAAGACCATTACACTTGTAAGTGGCCTGAAAGTCTTCAATGTATTCAAAATTGTACCAGTAACTAAACCTGGGTCTAGACTTCAAATATGTGGACTGTTGACGATTATCAGTTTGGGTACATCTGGAGCTGCTTCAGTGATTTGCTATGATTATTCATTATTTTCTCTCTGTTCCCTTTTGGGTACAAAGAGGATCTTAGCTTTTTCCCTGTCTTTGATCTTAGTCTCCTCTGCAAATAAGTCTACATGTGAAAAAAAAAAAAAAAGAATTTCTGTAAAAGAAAGAGTTGCCATCACTGCTAAAATCACATAAATAGTTAAATTAAAAATTCAGTCAATTATCCAGATAATTCATGTGAAGGAGCACCTTAGCCTTTGAAATTATTAGGTTAATGGCCATGGTTCTTTTCATTTTCCAAGAATAGATAAATTGTGGTGCCTGTTATAAAACTTTAATGCTCTTTTTTCAAATTTAACATTTCCTGTCAAAAGATTTTAGTTATGGATTAAAAAAGTCATACACCAAACCATATGATAAATTAAATTTGGTGATTTAAAAACTGAAATGTTGCTGTGATGGACAGATTGTTTAACAGGAAGATAAGATTTTGCCAACGCAAGAGAGAGGTCCCATGAGCATCTTTTTGGAAGCAAAGCATCTGTTCAGTTGGTTTATTTTTCTTCTTTTTAGATCTACCAAAAAGTAACTTTTTCAAGTGAAGTTCCAAGAGAGCTCTTAAAGGTCCACATCTCTGTTCATTTGTCCTTTGGAATTTCTGTTAATTTTTAGAGGGGATTCAGAAAGGTCTATAAAAAACATTTTTCAGTTTTAATTATTGTAAAAAATTCAAATGCCAAGATTAGTCCCCTTTGCTGCCACCTGTTGTTCTACCAAGGAAATGACTCACTGGTAATACTTTTTGTTTTAACCTAAATTACTCATCAAAATCATTATTTCCAATATTAAGATGAGATTCTCTTCTTGATACTTTTTTCTACAGGAAATCTTTTCATCTCTAACAGTTGGGGAAACAGGTTTTCAAGTACTCACTCATGACCATGCAGAGATTTAGATTTTCCTCTTGGCATATGCAGTAGACATTTGAGAAGGTTGAATAGACAAAGAACAAAGAAAGCCTGATTCCTAAACAAGCTCATCATACCCAAAAGAGCTTGTAAGCTAGTCTTTGTAAAGTAAAAGTGTTTAATTTAATGGCAGCACTCTTAGCCCTGTAAGTAAAATTTAAATTCAAGATCTCCTTCCACCCCCTCAGTTGCTGTGTATTGGGCACATGGTTAAAAACTGGAAATACAGACATGAATGTAACATGGTCCCAGACTTTGAGCATTTCAGAATTTAAAAGAGAAGATAGATTATATTGAGAGAAGGAAGTCCCTTGTTCATGTCGATATAGGATGCACTGGTGAAGAATCAGATAATCAAGATAGGAGACATTGATGGCAATCCTGTTTTGAAGTAACAACAGTGGTGATAGAAATGAAGAAGATGCAATGAAAGAGATAATTTAAAGATTGAGACTTGGTGACTAAAAGGTTTGGGAGAAAGACCATTTTATGTTCAGAGTGAAGCAAGTTGGAAGGGGGTGTTGGCTGCCAGGAAAAATGGTTTTTTAGCTGTGTTTCACTTACCAGGAGATCCATAAAACTACTCAACTATCTGAAATATAACCACCTCCCAAAAAACAAACCATGATAATAAACAAATAAAAATCATACAGCAAACAGTTGAGTAGCTCCAAAATAGGTATGACAAAGGTATCTTAAATTAAGCTCTTACATTCTATCCATAGTAGGTTATTTTTGTCTCTGGCTAAGATGATATTAACTCTTATTTTAGAAACAATTTTAACTTAATTAAAATTTTAATGCATGGAAGATGAGAAGCGGGAAATTAGGATGAGGAACAAGGTTGGGGAAATCATTTCTGGAGGCAGACATACTGGGAGCTGTAAGAGTCATGGCTGACAGTTTAACTTTCTAAATATTTTAGATTTCAGATTTTTAAAATTTCACCTAACTTCATGTTTCAATATCACCCTCTTGCCTTTCTCAGAATCTTTTACCATTCACCTTGGCCTTAGATTGATGCTTCAGCCAGGAGAGTTCACTTTGTGAATGTCCTGACTTGAGTTGGCAAGGGGTCTCCTGGGAAGAGTGCTGGGTTGACTGTTTCTTAGGTACTGGCCCATTGCATAATGGCCAACCACATCTTAACAACAACACAACAAAAATAATGCAAACATTTATCACTAAGTAGGTGCCAAGCACTGTTCTAAAGCTTTACATATCATTAATTTATTGGATCCTCCCCATTACCCTCAGAGGTAAATGCTATCCTTAAGCCTGCTGTACAGATAAGGAATAGAGCACAGAGATCACACAGATAAGGAGAGGTGGATCCAGGATGCAAATCCAGAAAGTCTGGGTCCAAAGCCCATGCTCTTACCCACTACACACTACGCACTACAGCTTCTTAATGATGACAGCTGGTAAAGAGCTTTTCCAAAGGGAATAGGATTATATTAGTCTCAAAGTATGCAAAGTGTAGACAGCTAAAGCTAAAGATACTATGTCAAGGCTGGTATTTTGTGTTCTAAACCATCCTTTCGCTTATGGTGAAAACAGTTTACACTATGTTTTTCTCACAGAATTGACTTTACAGGTAGATATATTAATTCAATGAATTAATCTGTCTCAGTAAATAGACTATACATCTACATGCTAGTGCTATGTGTTGTTCTTGCCAAATGACTCCTCATAATTTTCAGGGTTAATAAATATTTTATTGAGCACCCTCTGCTCCCCAATTTCTGATTAACATGTTATATTTCTTTAGGTGGATTTCCACATACATTATAAATACTAAATTACTCTTTATATATATGGAGTACCATATGATAAAAATATGATAGAAATAAAAGGAATGCAAATCGGAACATATTAGTACACAGCATAAATTCATTGTTCCTTTAGTTTTTCCCTGCTAGATTATCTAAACTACAAAACCAATAATTGTTCATTTTATTTACTTATTTATTTATTTAATTTTTATTGGCATACAGTTGATTTACAACGCTGTATTAGTTTCAGGTGTACAGCAAAGTGAATCAGTTATACATATACACATTCTTCTTTTTTTTTTAGATTATTTTCCCATATAGGCCATTACAGAGTACTGAGTAGAGTTCCCTGTGCTATACAGCAGGTTCTTATTAGTTATCTATGATGACTGCTCATTTTAAAGAGGAAGCTAAAGCAAGATTTATTAAAAAGTAAACATCTTTTTCTCTTTTTTCTTCAATTTCTACTCATCTGAGTTATCTCATATTAACAGCCTGGCCTATGAAAGACAGGGAAAGAAGAGTGGCCAGTGAAAAACAAAAACAAAACACAAAATCAATCTAAACTGATACCAAAAAAGAAAAAAAAAATTCTCCCAACATTTGTGACGTATCCACTCAACTAAAATTGTGTGTGTGAAAGTGCTCAGAGAGGGAATAAAGACATACACCCCACACATGCACACACCCACACTTATATTTCACTTGTTTATCAGGAATATTCCCGATAGATTGCCTAGTGAAAATAGCAAGTCACCAAGTAATGTGTGCAGTATGATTCTATTTCCTTACACAGAAGCAAACCATTATGTATGTGCATATGCTTGTATATATTCATATTTGTTTAAACAAAGATAAAGGTGAGGTAGGATGCACCTTAGGCTTGTTGGCATTTGTTATCACAAAGAGTGGCATTGGAGAAAGGGAACAGAGAGGTGGGATGCAGGCAATAATTAGCTTTCCTTTGTATATCTTTGTACTACACAGCTTCATTTGCTACAGCAAGATTGTTTTACTCTTTAAAATTAAAAAATATAATGTAAAAGAAAGTTTAAAAAGGGGAAAATATCAAACAGCAACAAACACACTGCCTAATAGGTGTGTCTTCCCACAATTTTATTCATGTTCCCAGAAACATATAAACACATATGTAAGATTTATTTTATATAAAAACTGAATCATATTATACACTTTAATTTATAATTTGATTTTTGTATTGAAAAGTACAACATACACATCCCATCAGGACAACAGAGACACCTCAAACTCATCCCTTTATTTATATTTATTTATTTATTCATTTATTATTTTATCAAAGTATAGTTGATTTACTATGTTCTGTTAATTTCTGCTGTACAGGAAAGTGATTCAGTTATACATATATATACATCCTTTAAAAAATATTGTTTTCCACTATGGTTTATCATAGGATATTGAATATGGTTCTGGGTGCTATATGGTGGGACCTTGTTTATCTATTCTATATATAATGATAGCTTACATATGCACCTTTTAAATAGTCACACCATATTTCACAGTTCTTCCATCCATGGGCATCATACTAGCTCTATATTACTAAAACCAATGCTGCAATGCAGCTCCTGTACATATGCATTTACTTCTGTGGAATAAATTCCAAAGTGACCTTCGTGGAACATAAGTCATAGTACGTTTAATTTTAATAAATTTTGCCAGATTAATTCCCAAAGACTGTAGCAATCAACATTCTACCAACATTGGATGATACCATTTCTTGAAACTGTAGGCCAATTTAATGTGAATAAAATGATATCTCACTATAGTCATAATTTACATATTTCTGACCACTTATATGATTAACCATCTTTTATTTGCTCATTTTCCATTTTAATTCCTCTCTCATAAATAGTTTGGTAAATTATTTAAATTATTGAATTATTTCTCTTTTTCTTTTATAACACTGGTAAGAAATTAAATAAATACACTTTCTCATAGTCACAATTTTTTTTCTAAATCATTAGTATTTAACTTTATGTTATTTTCTGACATGTGAAATATTTTGATTTTGGTGGTCAGATTTATTCTTTCATTATTTTGAGTATTCCAGAGTCCCTGACTTCTTGAGAGATCTCTTACATGCTAAGTTTACATAAATTTTTTCCTGAAATTTACTGTAATATTTAAATTCAGAAAACCATTTAAGGCATTCACTCATTTACAAATAAAGATAAATCAGCGTATTCTTGAAAATTTATAGTATTTAAGTTTATTGTTTTGAAGCTTTGTCTAGGAAGTCTAAAATAATTTTGAACTAACCGTAAAGATAATATTTTTCTTTTTTATGATTTACTGGAAACGGTTACAGTACTTCACCGTTTATAGAATTTGCTATTGATTTTGGGTAACCTTTAACATGTTTAAGTAAGTTTTTTAAATTAAGGTATTTTTAGGAATAAGTTTGCATTTTATCACATTCTTTTACAGCAGCTGTTGTTATAAGAATGTTTTTTTCCTTTTTAACTTAATGGTGCAATTAATTATGTTGACAGATTTTCACTTGTTGAACTACACCAATAATTTTAGTAGAAATCTTAGTTATGAAACATTAAATATGCTACTAGCTTTGATTTGCTAATATTTAGAATTTTGTTTTGTTATTCTTTAGTGAAATTAGCCTATGGTTTTGTTTTTTGCATTATTTTTGTCAAATTTGGGGTCAAGATTTTCCAACTTTATAAAATGAATTAGAGAAATTTCCATTTATTTTTAAACTACCTGAAATGGTTTAAATAACATAGGAATTATCTGATCTTTAAAGGTTAGAAAGAACTCAGCTGTTCAGTCTAGGCTTGTTGCCTTTTAAATTAGCAGATATTCAATTGTTTGATCTTTTGTATGATATTGATCTACTCAGATTTTCTCCCTGTGTCAAATTCAGGAGGTGAACATCATTTCCTCTGTGCTGCCCCATGTGGTAGCCACTAATTGTATGTGACTACTGAAATGTAAATTGATCAAAATTGAATAAATTTTAAAAGTTTAGTTCTCCAGTCTTATTAGCCACATTTCAAGTGCTCCACAACCACATAAGGGTAAAGGCTACCATGGGGATGATGCAAAGAGAGAATGTTTCCATCATTGCAGAAATTCTATTAGGCAGCACTGTTCTAGCTGTCTAAATATGTTGCTAGGAAGTTGTGTGTTATATTATCTTTAATACTTTTAATTGCTTATCTAAGCAATTGTAATACCTTATCCACATGTATATTCCTTAATATTACTCTCCTAAGCTTTCTTATTTCCTTATTCAGTTTGCTTATCTATTTAAGTAGTCATAAAAAAACCTAGATTTTGCTTTTATTATTCTTTCAGTATTTCCCTTCTATTCTATTTTAATTATTTTCACTACATATACTATTTATTATGATTAATTCCATTTTGATTTATTTCTTCCTTTTATTTTCTTAAGTTAAATGGTTCATTTATTTTCAGTGTTTCTGCACATTTATTCTGGTAACATAACAGTGGTTTTATTCCTTAAATTTTACTTTATCTTCTTTTCCATTACTTTTTTCTTCTCTTTATCTTACTTCATTTTTGTTGTCTTGGGGAAGTTTCTCTGTTCCCCTTTACCCTTATTAATTTAGAATTAGATTCTGATTTGATTCCCTTCCAGTCTTTACCAATCAAAATTAGCGTTTTAGAATATTTTAGGAGTGTTGAATATTCTCTTCCCAAGATATTTCACTTGCTGTGTCTTCACACTTCATGTAGAAATTAAACCGTTAGAAAATATTTAGTTTCCCACTTCCTTCCACCCTTGCTCCAAATCCTTAGTTAAAACAATTTAGAATTTTTAGTGTCATGCTATTATGAGACTGTCTCTTAAATTATGTCTTTTTATTTCAACAATTCTTTTAAAATACGTTTTACAAAATTCCAATCATTCTGCCATCGTCAACATAGACTTAACTCTAGTGAACAATGATTTGGAAAGTGTGTCTTCTCTCTTTCTTTTGTAACTTTCTCTCTGAGAGCTGTAAAATTTTCTTTTTCTCCTTGCATTTCAGAAATGTTGCTATGATATGTCTAGATGTGTGTGTGTGTGTGTGTGTGTGTGTGTATTCATCAATACTGCCTATGGCATAGTGAATTCTTTTGATCTGAATACTGTACAATTCAGGGTAGCTTCTTTTTTCTTTTTTGGTAGCTTCCTTTAAAACAAATTTTTTGTCTAATGATCCATTTTCTGTCTGTCCTCCACTGCCTTTCTGGGCACTCTCATAACACTCTCATTAGATCTCCTGAATCTGTTCTGCATGTCTCATGTTCTCTCATTCATAAATTCCAGCTCTGTGGGCGTTAAGTTTTCGTTATGGCATATCACTTTCTCCTAATCCTTGAGAACCCTAAATAGCCAACTGGCATTTATCATTCTCTTATTTTTCATTTTCTAAATTCAACTTTTTTAAAAAGCAGAAACCATATTCATTTATTCTAAAAAGTCTTTTTGGGGCTCTAATTTTATCTCCTTGAGGTCCCTTATTACTTTTGGCCCAAAGATTTTGTTCATCTTTTCTATTGGTTCTATTTCAGTGGAAGCTACCAGTTTTTGTTTTTCCAAATTGATTTTTCTTCTTAAGTGAACATTCTGTTGTTCTGCCTTAAATAACTTCTATTTCTTATTGTTGTTGTTTATCCATAGATGTCTTTCCCCTTTGTATCGTGAATCAGGCTGTTGCTTTTATATAGGTTGGGAAAATGGGGCTGCTTCTTTTCTTGTGACTGACTGCAAGGGGTATAAATGGTACCCCTCTGCTGACAGCTAGAAGGCATCTGCGTGAGCCTCTTAGGGTGTGCTTGCTACAGTCATTTGTTTCCCGATTGCCAGACTGGGGCTCTTCCACCCACTAGCGTGTAGTTTCACCAGTTCACTGCTTTCTAAGGGTTGGCGGTACTCAAAGACACAGGCAGCAATGGGTTGGAAATGTCCCTGAGGTCCTGTAGAATTCTGTCAGGATGTCACTGTAGAATTCTAGAGAGAAAACGGAGAGAGAAAAAGAAGCCAGTTAAAGAAATGTTTTGAGACGTGGATTCTGTCTGGAAAACAGATAACTTGCAATTCAGTAAGAATAGTTAACTATGAAAGTTGTCTATAGCTCCAAGTTATATAGGTTTCAAAATTTATGAACACATAAAAGTATCAATTTACTATGCTTTAAACAATTTAACCCTCAACTTGTAAAAATATCTGTTTCCTGATGTGCAGAATAAGTCTGGAAAATGCTTAAAAAGAAGGATTAGGAATTGATCTTGAAGTGATTATGTAGGAAATTTATAATTTTAATGATTTGCTAGGCACAGTTCAGGAGATCTAGATTGGATGCAGTACATCTATTCACCATTTGTTGACCCTGAATATGTCATTTAACCTCAACATAACTTAGCATTTCTCATCTAAAATATACAAAATATGAGCAGAATTTCAAGGATTAGCTGAGCTGACCCATGACCTACATAACATACTCTTGCAAAACAGCCTCAGAAATTTTTTTTTGCCTCGGCTAAATTAAAAATCACAAGATCTCATGGTCCTTTGAAGTTTTGTTTTGTGAATAGCGAAAACTTGGGATGCTAAATCTGTGAATACTATGCGTCCATGCCATAATGCTGGTCTCATTTTGAATTGTCAACATGTGTGTGACATGTGTGTGCAGAAACATGCATAATATGGGCCATGTGAGAATGTGATGCTAAGCATTGGACCTTATTAATAAAAATTACCAGAAGGTCAATATTGAGCCAAGAAAACATTATGAAAACACTTTAGGATAAAAACTCAAATTTAGGAAAATCCAATTCAAGCTTGGTCCTTTAGAAAAACACTACTGTACGGAGAATACTAAAGAGGGACAGAAATTAGGGCAAAGCTTAAAGAATCATAGATTGATGCATATAATGCTAGAATGTTTCCTACTTGATATTTTTTTCCTGAAATTCTCTATTAGCAGTTACTACCTACCTTTGAGTGATTTATTGGAGCTACTTAAATTTCCTACAAGCTGTCACAGCTGAGTAGACTAAGACGCTTCTGGGAGGTTAAATATGTCCCATTACATTGATTGCTTTTGTATCCAATTAGAACACCTCAGTCTGGCAAAGATATTGACAGAGATTACAGCAGGTGACAGCCATGCACCTAAAGGGGAGGGGTGTGTGTGTGTTTAGGAATGAGTGAGACACAAAGATTGGACCCTTGCTGAGTATTTTGCTAGAGATTTAGAAAACAGTATACTTTAGCCATTACTGACCATTACAAGCAAATATTTTGATTTTTCATACACAAAAAATGAAAACGACACATTGCTCTTTGCTCATCTCTGCCTTGCTGCCTTTCCACTGGGGGTCTGAGACCTTCATTTGCTGGCCCTTGGCTTTTCTATTCTGTGGGTAAAGCCTGTAAAGCCTGCAACTGTTTGTAGTTCGAGCCACATTATATATTTTCTGCTCAGCAATACCGTCAAGAAATATGCCTTTCTCGGCTTGGTCCTTCTAATGGTATGCTGTGGCACACACATATCTGGCCTCTGACATCTGCAGTTATCACAGGTTGGTTTCTCATCTCTGCATTGCATTGCTGTCTTTTGAAAAAAAGAAAAAAAAAACTGTTTGCTTTGTGAGAATCAAGATTTTAAAAAAATTATTGCCATTAGCACCTTCCCATTATTATATTCACCGGCACAAGTCAACCTATTGCAACCAACCATTTAGAATCAAGGTGCTTTGGGTATTCTGTCTACCATCACTCACACACATCACCACACATACACTCTTATTCCTGAGAAATTAGATCTTTATCTGTTGCCTGACAACTTTATTCTGAAAGAAGCCCAAGTAATTGGATCAAGATATTTCTCAGCAGGGCTTCATTTATGTTTCTAAATATAGCGTGTTCACTGCCAATTTTTCCATAGGTTGCCTGCTCAGCTATGCTGGAAACAAAGAGAGATTTGGTGTTTAATAGAATATTCCTCTGTTATTTTCTTTTATGTGACTATATCTCTAACTCCTTTACCTTGGGATTTAGTTCAGCCCATATACACTACCAGTTGATCAACAATCATGTGTAAAGAGCCTTCTTAAGCCCTTCTAATAAAATGTGACACATGATAAATATTTCTTAGTAAATGAGTGTTGTATTTTGATTCTAATCAGTCCTGATTTATATTGAAATCAGTGCTGACAGCCTCATGGTTTATAATTTCATTTATCTCTTCCTTTGACTGTCAGCACAGCCTTATGTCAATCAGTTGAAAAGTGAAAGTTCTTTTTGTCTGTTAATTACTTTGTTTACATAGGACTAAAATACTAGTTTAACTGTTTTGTCACAGTTAAGTGATGTAAATTTTAGCAAGAATTTAATGTGGGGGCAGTAGCAGTGAACAATGAAGTTAAGTATTATGGTTAAAAATAAACATTTAAAAAATAAATATATAGATCTGTTTTGCTATAATGACTGAAAGGAAAAAAGATGGCAATTTCTTGAAACTCACAAAAAATGTATCGTGTTTCTTTCAGTAGAGTCAGCTTAGGATGTCTGGCATTGCAGTGGAAGGCCTGACATTGCAGCTCAAACCTGTAATTCACTCCCTGTTCTGTCATGAGGCTGTCTGACTTTGCTGATTTTCAAATAAGCTGTATTATTTTTCACTTCTGTAAAAGGATGAAATTAGAACACTGCTTAACACCATACACAAAAATAAACTCAAAATGGATTAAAGACCAAATGTAAGGCCAGACACTATAAAACTGCTAGAAGAAAACATAGGAAGAACACTCTATGACATAAATCACAGCAAGATCCTTTTGGACCCACCTCCTAGAGAAATGGAAATAAAAACAAAAATAAACAAATGGGACTTAATGAAAGGTAAAAGCTTTTGCACAGCAAAGAAAACCATAAACAAGACCAAAAGACAACCCTCAGAACGGTAGAAAATAGTTGCAAATGAAGCAACTGACAAAGGATTAATCTCCAAAATTTACAAGCAGCTCATGCAGCTCAATATCAAAACAGCAAACAACCCATTCCAAAAATGGGCAGACGACCTAAATAGACATTTCTTCAAAGAAGATATACAAATTGACAACAAACACATGAAAGAAGGCCCAGCATCATTAATTTTATTAGAGAAATCGAAATCAAAACTACAGTGAGATATAATCTCACACCAGTCAGAATGGCCATCATCAAAAAATCTACAAACAATAAATGCTGGAGAGGGTGTGGAGAAAAGGGAATCCTCTTGCACTGTTGGTGGGACTGTAAATTGATACAGCCACTATGGGGAACAGTTAGGAGGTTCCTTAAAAAACTAAAAATAAAACTACCATATGACCCAGCAATCCCACTACTGGGCATATACCCTGAGTAAACCATAATTCAAAAAGAATCATGTACCACAATGTTCATTGCAACTCTATTTACAATAGCCAGGACATAGAAGCAACCTAAGTGTCCATCAACAGATGAATGGATAAAGAAGATGTGGCACATATATACAGTGGAATATTACTCAGCCATGAAAAGAAATGAAATTGAGTTATTTGTAGTGAGGTGGATGGACCTAGAGTCTGTCATACAGAGTGAAATAAATTAGAAAGAGAAAAACAAATACCATATGGTAACACACACATATATATATGTATATATGGAATCTAAAAAAAAAAATGGTCATGAAGAACCTAGGGGCAGGATGGGAATAAGAAGCTGATCTACTAGAGAATGGACTTGAGGACACGGGGAGCGGCAGGGTAAGCTGGGAAAAAGTGAGAGAGTGGCATGGACATGTATACACTACCAAATGTAAAATAGATATCTAGTGGGAAGCAGCCGCATAGCACAGGGAGATTAGCTCGGTTCACTGTGACCACCTAGAGGGGTGGGATAGGGAGGGTGGGAGAGAGGGAGATGCAAGAGGGAAGAAATATCGGGATAGATGTATCTGTATAGCTGATTCACTTTGTTATAAAGCAGAAACTAACACACCATTGTAAAGCAATTATACTCCAATAAAGATGTTAAAAAAATTATATTAATACCATGACGTCTATTTGACTGAAATAACTATTATGAATTGTTTGAAAATAAATATAAGAAATTATTTTTTAAAGAAAAGAAAATACATTTTATCAGGTTCCTTTTATACATATTAATCTGAGTCTGTCTCTTATTACTAACACTTTAAAATTAAAAGGATTTTGTGTCTAAGAAGAAAAAGAACTAGTTTTTTTTTTTTTTTTTTTTTACGTGGGCCTCTCACTGTTGTGGCCTCTCCCCTGTTGCGGAGCACAGCCTCCAGACGCGCAGGCTCAGCGGCCATGGCTCACGGGCCCAGCCGCTCCGCGGCATGTGGGATCTTCCCGGACCGGGGCACGAACCCGCGTCCCCTTCATCGGCAGGCGGACTCTCAACCACTGCGCCACCAGGGAAGCCCAAGAACTAGTTTTGAAATATATATTGGAGTGAATGTGATACAATGAGTAGACAAATCTGGAAGCCACCTATATATCTCGCTCTGATTTGCCTGAACAATATGCTACCTACAGGAAGGTGGGGGTCAGGGAAGGTCCTTCATGCTCTTGGCTGGAGAGGCTGAATTTCCCACAGGATTGGAGAAAAGGCTCTACTTTCCATGGATGCCAAGTTGGCTTGAATCTCAGACTGACTGGAGGTCAATTTTCTGTTTATCCACCATTTACCACGTAAGAAGGAAAAATAACAAAGTGGATGAGATTTTTCTACTCAAAAACACACCATGTGTCCCTCAGTGCCTGGGTACAAATTCCCTCTCTGTGGGTTGATGGAAGAAACAGGAGGCTGGGGCCTTCATATACAGACCCTAGACTTACAAGTTTTTCCAATAAAGATAATTATTTTACCCATACTAAGTGACATAGTGGGATTCACTTTCCTTCTCAATGGTGAGTCATCCCAATCTATATCCTTTCTCTCTTCTTCTCCATACCCCATCCATCCTGTGTTTAGTCCTTGGACAGCTGAGGAAGTTTGTGATACTGAATAAGAAGAAAATTTCCAGGCCTTACAGGAGACTTTGAAATGAGAGATCCAAGCTGGTCCATCTGTGTTGTTGTGGGCTGTCAAGGCCAGAGTTTTTCATTTTTCTCTGCATCTTCCTTTTCTAAACTCTACTTTTCTTTCTTTCCATAGGGACAGATGGTAAAAAGGACTTTAAATAATAATGATATGAACTACAATGGCAGAAGCATGTAATAGACACATTTCCCCCTATACCTCCCACTAAGTTCAGCTACAAGTCCTGGAAGATATATGTAAAACAAACAAAAAATTATTAAAGATGGAGAGAGAAAGGCAGACCAACTAGAAACCACAGTACCTGGAGAACAGCATGGTGGTGAGTTTCCTGGATTTTCTTTTTCCCACATATATCCTGGACTGGGTGATAGAAAAGCTAGCAACCCATAAACACTAACAGGAACAAACAGAAAAAAACAAAACAAACAAAAAAACAAACAAAGAAACAAAAAAACAGCAAGAATAAAAACTTTCTCTCTCTGGCCAAAGGACCAGGCAAGGGGAAAGACAAGAAAATTTTAGAACATAACTGCATTATTCCAGCCAAACACTATGGAAAAATTTATGGTCTCACACCCAACACACACCAGAAAAGGCTGACTGGCTTGCCCTGTGTAACAAGGCACTCTTCTTGCCAGGTTGGTGCCAGAAAAGACCAAATGGGGAGCTGTACATTCATCCCCACCATGCAGTAGTGAGCTCTCCCATCCCTGTTTCAGTGGAGAAGACGTGGGGAGCCTCGAATTCCATCCCTACTTGGTAATAATGAGACATCCCTCTCTCTCCCTGTTGAGAGAGTATCAGAGGATTCTTAGTGACTAGTCAGAGTTTTCACCAATGTCCAATGATAACAAAGCCACATGACGCAACATCAGTGGAGGCCACACAGTGAGCAGTAACAAGGCACCCTACCCCTCCTATCTCCATGGTGGTATCAAAACCAAGCAGGACCTTGTGGGACCCTCCCAGGTACAAAAGCCTTTCTAGATTTCTATATATCTTTCTTTTCTTTTCTGCTTGAGCCTTTGTAGGGTCAGTATGACCAGATTTAAGCTAATACATTTTGCAGGAGCTGCCCCAAACTGCTCAACCTTTAAGGGACAAAGATAAAAACCTGTAACTAAAGTCTATGGGCAGGAGGGGCAGGCTCCTTGTCCAAATTCTGGAAGCTCCTCCTCCCTCATCTTAGCCTATAGCTGCTGTCTTTGATATTAACTCACCTAATCTTAGATTTTGGGGGGAGAAAATGTGCCAGCATCGTTGATACATACAAGAACTCAAGGTTGCTGACTACATCTCTGGTGTCACACAGGTGGTGTCCAGACTTTCACAAGACATCTGGAGCCGAAGATTAACCACCAACACCACTTGCCCCAGTTTTGCTTCTTTGTTCTGCCTCTCCCTTTAAAAGCCCTTTGGCTGCACCCTGTTGTTAAGATGGTTTTTAAGGAGACAGTTTTTAAGATGGTTTTAACTAGTCCACCATCTTCTTATTTAGCTGGCTTTCTTGAATACAGTGGCTTTCCTTGCCTCAGCACCTTGTCACTCAACTTATTGGCCTGTTGGCAGCAAGTAGCAGAACGTGGATTCTGTAACAAATTTTGGCAAGCCATCCAGGATCTGACCCTCTGGGGCCTCTGGGGCCTGCCTCGGTTCCCAACAAGCTAAGCAGTAGGCTACAGAGTTTCACCTGGGCAAACAAAACTGTAGCCATTATTATAAATAAAATAAAGGCAATCTCCTTTTGTTTTTAAACTAACCACAGTGATGCACAGTGGTTAAGAGTATGAGTTCTAGTTTTACAGAGCTGAATCTATTACCTTGGTGACCTATAGCCAGTTATTTCCCTTCCCTGTGCCCACATTTTTTCATCTGTAAACTAGGAATAATGACAGTACCTACCTCTAAGGACTATTGTGAGGATTAAATGTGATAATCACTGTAAAAGGTTTAGCAGAATGCCTTGCATATTGTAAGCCCTCAACACATGTTTGCATAATTATTATTATTTTAAAGGAAATACAGAAAATTGTATTATGGTCATCATAAATAAGATCAACAGCTAAACCACATTTATTTAAACATAAAATCATTTTGAAAAACCTCAAGAAATAATGGAAGCTATTCCAGAAACACCTAAAAATTTCATTTATAAATGTAATAATCTCAAGAGCAACAGAGGGATTTAATGAGATCCTGATAAAGCCAAGCAGTGGCCTTGGTTATTCTCCATCATTTACCAGATAAAATGCTTTCTGAAATTTGCCAGTTAGGAAAAGAATCTAAGCTCAGATTTTTGCTAGACAACTTAGTTATCTCAAAAACGATTTCATAGAAAATAAATTCAATAATTGATGTATTTGAAAATTTATAAGGCAATCAATATGTCACATCTTTGGCAGGGATTTGCTTAATTTCCTACAGTTGAAGTTTTCGGAGACTTGTTCTTAGACTAAAAGAGATATTTTGTCAAATTTACTGAAGAATATATTGTTAATAAATATTTTCAATTTTGAGTTTTCTCTATTGTCAACATTTCAGATTCAGTCTAATCCTACAGTTTTCTCTGGCCTCTTGGTATGTAGTCTACTAAATTGTAATAAGAGCAAACAGGTGCTTCCTGTCTACATCAGGTAAGGTTCAATCAGAAAAGCAGGGCCGTTAGGAGATACATACAGAGAAATTTATTCAATAAATTATCTTATGGGGGATGTTTAAGCAACTCCAAAATCCACTGGGTAATCCATCAAGAGAGCAGGCTAGAAGTCTTGGGCATAGGTGGAAGCTATTGTTAGACAGGCGGAATTTCTTCTCTCAGGAAACCCTCAGCCCTGATTGGATCAGGTCCAGCCAGATTATCGAGGATACTTTCCTCCCAATTGATTACAGACTTTAATCACTTCTACAAAATACCTTCACAGCAACACCTAGATTAGTATTTCAATAACTGGGGCCTGAAACCTGGCCAAGTTTCACCTCAAAAATACCACCACAGTTGGACATCTAGACACATCTCCTTAACCCATACTTAAAATCCAAATAAATCCAGTAACAAAGTCATATTTCTACTTAACAGGATATAACTATTCTGTTTAAAAATGAAGATGCTTTCCTTTTTTTCCCCAGAGTGTACAAAGTTCTTGGATGATGTTCACTCTTCTCCAATATGCAATAACTTATTGTGATACGAAATTGATACATTAATACATCTTATGTTGGATGATAGGGAATAAGGGAGAGAAGAGAACAAAAATATTTTGTTAATATAGGTGCAAACTTATTCAAAATAAAACAAGGAAGAAATACTTAGAACTATTACAGTCCTTATTTCTGCAACTGGTCAAATGATTGTAGCTATTATTTATAACTACTTTCTTCCACTACCCATTCCATATTCCTTTTGCCCTTAGCAACCATCACAGCTGGTCATGGTTCTTTGCCTTGTGGTGTGAACCAAATTGTCATGCCTAAAATGTTGGACCATAAGTAGTCCTGCAAGAAATAGATTGTAGTTTTTCACTGATTTTAATCACAGGTTATGGGAGTACTAAGAGGTACCCTAAGGGATCTCCTGGATTCAAGACATCCTCTTTCTTGCCTCCATTGTGTAGTAGCAACTCAATTTCTCCTTGATAATCAGGATCAATAACCCCAGCCAGTAGAATATTCTCTTTACTTGCCTGTTGATTGAGAAGGATGAGGAGTCCTAAGTGGATGGGATAGCAGTCTCACCATTCAGTACAATGTCATCTACATTGTGTCTCCTGACTGAAATATTTCTCACTTTGGAACTAAGATCTCTAGACCATGAGAGCCTACACTTGAGGGGACAGGAAGCAAAAATTTTGCTAGTGGATCACTAGTGACAAAATAAGGGGAGTTACTCCCATTTCTATCCTTTATTTCCTGGACCCATGACTCTGGTTATGGGAGAAACAGCACCATGTATTGGGCACTGACTCAGGGCATATACATCCTCCTGGAGAACCTTGCTCCACCTCTGTAAGATATTGCAATCTAGCTGACACGGTAACTGGGTCTTCAAAAGACCATTCCACCATTCTATCAAGCCAGCTGCTTCAAGATGATGGGGAATGTGGTAAGCCTAGTGAATTCAATGAGCATGTGCTCATTGCCACATTTATCTGTAAATTTCTTCACCAGAAGCAATGCTGCATTGAACATCAATATGGTGCATAAGATATCCTATAAGTCCACAGATAATAGTTTTGGCAGAAGTGTTTCATGCAGAGAAGGCAAATCCATATCCAGAGTAAGTGTCTATTCCACTAAGAACAAAGCACCTTCCTTGATGGAAACATCCATTGTAATCAACCTCTCATTAGATAGCTGATTGATCATCTCAGGGAATGATTCCATATTGGGGAGGCAATATTGGTCTCTGCTGCTGGCAGGATGGGCACTCAGCCATGGATGTAGCCAGGCTGGCCCTGGTGAGTGGAATTACATATTGATGAGCCTGTGCATAATCTCCATTCCTGCCTCCATAGCTACTTTGCTCATGAGGCCACTTGGCAGTGATAGGATTGGCTTGAGAAACGGGTAATTGATATCCACACAGTTCATCCTATATAAGTGGTTATTAAAATCTTCTTCTGACAAGGTCATCCTTTTGTAAGGATTCACATGGGACACAAGTATCCTCACCTACTTTGCCCATTCATAGGAGTCCACCCACATCCCTCTTTCCTATCCTCCTTGTTACCACTTTTTCCAATATATTCCTTCCATGTCTCACTGGACTCAGACCATTAAACTATATTGACTCATACATCTAACCATTTCCCATTCCAAGGAAATTGAACCCCCAGGTGAACTGCTCTAAGTTCTGCTTACTGGGAGGATTTCCCTTCACCAGTGTCTTTCAGGAATGTAACAGAAAAGAACTACAGTGCTGCAACCAAACATTTTCCAGTGGTGTCTGCATATTGTACAGAACCACCTGTAATCCAGATCCAAATTTTCTCTTCCTCATTCAGTTGATATTAGGAAACTCCTCATGAGGTGGCAGGTGTATGCAGAGAGATAGAAGGTAATGTAATAGGAGTAGGGCCATAGGCAAGTGGGTCACCACCTCATGTAACTTACTTGTGCCGTCAGGACCTGCTCCCGCCCAAAATTATACATACCACTTCTATTTGGTTCTGGAGTGCTACTATGCATGCCCAACTCTATGGCTTGGAAAGTCAGATAACAACCAGCTCATGATGGGCAGCTCAAACTGCCTGGTAACTTGGTGCCCCGTGGTCAAATATTCAGTCTTTTCTAAGGCCCAGTAGCAAACAAAAGCTATTTCTCAAAAGTAGAGTACTTATCTGCAGAAGAGGACAGAGCTTTACTCCAACATCTTAGCACTCTGTGTTGTGATTCACTTATAGGAGCCTGCCAAGACTCTAAACCGCATCCCTATTTGTCACTGACAATTTTAAGCATCATCAGAAACGCCAGATCATATGGTTCAAATGGCAAAGCAGCTTGCACAGCAGTCTAGGCCTGTTGCAGAGCCCTCTCTTTAGACCTCCTCAAAATTAGCAGCTCTTCAGGTGATTTGGTAAATGGGGCAGAATAGCATACCTGAAAGAGAAATGTATTGTTCCCCAAATCCAAAGAGGTCCACTAGGCATTATGTCTCTTTTCTGGTTATAGGTGGGCCAGACAGAACAATTTATTCTTCATCTTAGAAGGGATGTCTTGACCTGCCTCTCATTATTTTATCCTTAGAAACAGCTGAGATGCAAGACTTCTGAATTTTTGTGGGATATATTTCCTAACTTCTGAGACACAAACATCTAGAGTAGTTGCTACTTTCTGCTCACTAGATCCAATCAGCATAATATCATTAACATAAAAGACCAAGGTGATATTTTATGGAAAGAAAAAGTGATTGAAATCCCTGTGAAGTAAATTATGATACAGGATTGAGAACTGATATACTCCTAGGTAAAGCAGTGAGGTGTATTGCTGACCTTTCCAACTGAAGGAAAACTACTATTACTGATGTTTACTGGCATATATAGTGAAAAAATGATTTTCTAGGTGAATAGCTGCATACGAAATACCAGTGGTGTGTTAATTTACTCAAGCAATGAAACAACATCTGGAACCGCAGCTGCAATTGGAGTCCTTATCTGATTAAATTTATAATAATCCACTGTCATTCTCCAAGATCCATCTGTTTTGTGCACAGGCCAAATAGCTGAATTGAATGGGGATGTGGTGGGAAGTTAACATGCTTACAACTTTCATGTCTTCTAGGATTGTGGTACTGCTTTGGTTTACTATTTTCCTAGGTAGAGGCAGTTGTAGTGACTTCCACTTGGTCTTTCCTTCCCTAATATCCCTTACTCAGAGGTCAGAGAAACAATGAAGAGTCTGGCAATTTCTAAACATGACTATTCCAATTATTAATTCTGGAATAGAGAAATAATTACAGATGGGTAATGACACACACTGAGCCCACTGTGAGGTGGACTTGAGCTACAATCCCATTGAACATCTGATCTCCATTAATCTCTATTATGACAGGTAGAACAGAGTGACCTTTTTGGAATGTCCAGAAATTAATGTCAGTTTAGAGCCAGAGTTCAGTAATACCCCGCAAAGTGTGATGATTTCCCTTTCCCCAGTACAGTCACCTTGGTACATAGCCCTAGGTCCCTTTGGAGAAGGCTAGGAGAAAGATGAAAAATACTAATTTTTAGCAGATAGTGAGGTTCTTCTTCAAGGGAATCTATCCTTACCTTCATTAAAGGATTCTGGGAGAACTAGAACAAGAAATTTTACAATTTGTATGGAAACACAAAAGACCAGAAATAGCCAAAGCAATCTTGAGAAAGAAAAATGGAGCTGGAAGAATCAGGCTCCCAGACTTCAGGCTATACTATAAAGCTACAGTAATCAAGAAGGTATGGCACAAAAACAGAAATATAGATCAATTAAACAGGCTAGAAAGCCCAGAGATAAATCCACACACATATCATCAACTTATCTTTGACAAAGGAGGCAAGGATATACAATGGAGAAAAGACAGCCTGTTCAATAAGTGGTGCTGGGAAAACTGGACAGCTACATGTAAGAGAATGAACTTAGAACACTTCCTAACACCGTACACAAAAATAAACTCAAAATGGATAAAAGACCTAAATGTCAGGCCAGACACTATCAAACTCTGAGAGGAAAACATAAGGCAGAACACTCTCTGACATAAATCACAGCAAGATTCTTTTGGACCCACTTCCTAGAGAAATGGAAAAATAAAGATAAACAAATGAGACCTAATGAAACTTAAAAGGTTTTACACAGCAAAGTAAACAATAAACAAGACCAAAAGACAACACTCACAATGGGAGAAAATATTTGCAAATGAAGCAACTGAAAAAGAATTAACCTCCAAGATTTACAAGAAGCTCATACAGCTCAATAACAAAAAAAAAAAAAACAAACAGCTCAATCCAAAAATGGGCAGACCTAAATAGACATTTCTCCAAAGAAGATATACAGATTGCCAACAAACACATGAAAGAATGCTCAACATCATTAATCATTAGAAAAATGCAAATCAAAACTACAATGAGATATCATCTCACACTGGTCAGAATGGCCATCATCAAAAAATCTAGAAACAATAAATGCTGGAGAGGGTGTGGAGAAAAGGGAACCCTCTTGCACTGTTGGTGGAAATGTAAATTGATACAGCCACTATGGAGAACAGTTTGGAGGTTCCTTAACAAACTAAAAATAGAACTACCATATGACCCAGGAATCCCACTACTGAGCATATACCCTGAGTAAACCATAATTCAAAAAGAATCATGTACCAAAATGTTCATTGCAGCTATATTTACAATAGCCAGGACATGGAAGCAACATAATTGTCCATTGACAGATGAATGGATAAAGAAGATGTGGCACATATATACAATGGAATATTTCTCAGCCATAAAAAGAAATGAAATTGAGTTATTTGTAGTGAAGTGGATGGACCTAGAGTCTGTCATACAGAGTGAAGTAAGTCAGAAAGAGAAAAAAAAAAAGGTCATGAAGAACCTAGGGGTAAGAGGGGAATAAAGACACAGACCTACTAGAGAATGGACTTGAGGATATGGGGAGGGGGAAGGGTAAGCTGTGACTAAGTGAGAGAGTGTCATGGACATATATACACTACCAAATATAAAATAGATAGCTAGTGGGAAGCAGCTGCATAGCACAGGGAGATCAGCTCGGTGCTTTGTGACCACCTAGAGACGTGGCATAGGGAGGGTGAGAGGGAGGGAGATGCAAGAGGGAAGAGATATGGGAACTTATATATATGTATAACTGATTCACTTTGTTATAAAGCAGAAACCAACACACCATTGTAAAGCAATTATACTCCAATAAAGATGTTTAAAAAAATTAAAAACAAAAAAACAAACAAACAAAAAACTAAGAATAGAACTACCATATGACCCAGCAGTCCTACTACTAGTCATATACCCTGAGAAAACCATAATTCAAAAATAGCATGTACCACAATGTTCATTGCAGCACTATTTACATTAGCCAGGATATGGAAGCAACCTAAGTGTCTATCGATAGAAGAATGGATAAAGAAGATGTGGCACATATATACAATGGAATATTACTCAGCCATAAAAAGAAATGAAATTGAGTTATTTGTAGTGAGATGGATGGACCTAGAGTCTGTCATATAGAGTGAAGTAAGTCAGAAAGAGAAAAACATATACTGTATGCTGACACATGTATATGGAATCCAAAAAAAAAACACAAAAAACAAAAAACGGTACTGATGAACCTAGTGGCAGGGCAGGAATAAAGATTCAGAGGTAGAGATCGGACTTGAGGATGCAGCATGGGAAGGGGAAGCTAGGACGAAGTGAGAAAGTAGCATTGACACATATACACTACCAAATGGATGGCTAGTGGGAAGCTGCTGTGTAGCACAGGGAGATAAACTTGATGCTTTATGACGACCTAGAAGGGTGGGATAGGGAGGGTGGGAGGGAGGCACAAAAGGGAAGGGATATGGAGATATATGTATACATATAGCTGATTCACTTTGTTGTACAGTAGAAACTAACAAAACATTGTAAGGCAATTATAATCCAGTAAGGATGTTAAAAAAAAGCAAAAAACAAAAAATGGTTCTGGGACAGTAAACTAACTCAGTCTGGGAATTGATTGAGGTGTCATACCTCAATAACCTGACTTGGTGATTCAAGTTAAACTTCTGTTCACTAAAGGTCAATAGCCCTTCTATTTGTTTTTCCCCCCTGTGGACACCATGATTTACTAACTAATGCCATACATCTCTGTGAGTTAGCTTATTCTGCTTACTGCTTAGAATCTGCTGTCTATTACAGTAACAATGGTTAGCAGTTTCCTTTGTAATTCCTACTTACAAAGAGGAACAAATACAGAGCTCTCAAGGATGTTGGAGTTCCCCTCACAAATTTATTTCTTATAATGGTTGTAAAAGATTTCCTCTGGACCCTTCTAATTGGGTGATCAGGTCTTACATGATAAAGTCATTTGAGTATTCCAACTTCCCTAAGACTCTGGATACTTTCTTCTACAGTATACTAAGTCAGTCCTGACATTTCAACTTAATGTAGTATAGGACTCTTTTGGACCCATGTTTCAAACAATGAACCAAACAAGCAAGCCATTCTAGCCCATCAAGCTTAGTGATCACATATCAATAAATTCAGTCTGATCCAACCTTATATTCTTTCTTCCATGATCCATACTCTAAAGATCGATTTCTATAAATATACCCCAGATTTCTGAATATACAAGTTATAAAAATTATGCAGTTCTGCTGTGGGTCACACTTTTGTACTTTACTCTTTGGCATCTGCTGAGACTTCTAGTTAATAGGTCTAGAAGCAGAGAGGGGATGTAGATCTGGAAGCAGAAAGGAGTGATGGAGCTAGATACTAAGGAGAATGAGCAGTACCTTGCAAGACAAGTACAAAGTTCTTCAGATAAAACAGGGCTAACTCCCTTAGGCAGGGGTGGGACGGCAGTTTCTACTAGCAAAGAAAACATGACAAAATTCAAGGGTTCAATGTCCCCAGCTTCACTGGAATCCATCTATCTATCCGTATTCCAATTTTCAGAATCATATTTCTTTCCAATGTTTGCCCTTATTTTAACAGTAGACACACTGTGAGGTTGGAAATTCCAGCTGTGTTGTAATTCAGCCACTTACGGGTTGAGACTCTGGGTTTAATTTTCAGACATCTCAGCTCTGTAACTATGGAAGATAGAGGTCTATTTTCATATAAAGAGGATTTTGAGTCACTTATGCAGAACCTGAGCTGGGAATTTGAAGGCCTGAGCTAATTCTCTTTTTTCCCCTACTTTCTCCAGCACAGTTAGGAGCAACTGGCTATTCCCATTATACTCCTCAGTTTGACTGAAATGTTCTAAGGTGACAAATATATATGAATGACTCATAACCTCTCCCTTTATGTATATTTGATTAGAACTATCCAATGGTGATATTTTCCATATCTCTTTTGCATATCATGCAATGGATTTGTCATGTCTTTTTTATCACTGATAAAAAAAAATCTTTAAATCGAATCAGATGACAGAACCAATTCCAGAAACCCCATAAACTGTTCAGAAAAATTATCTTAATGATTGTGTTCCTCTAGAACAACTTCTGATACCAAAATATGTTTCAATTTAGATTATCAGGTTAATCCAAAGAAACAGAACCAGTAGGAGATACATATGATATTTTTTGCAAGGAATTGATTTACATGATCAGGGAAACTGGCTAGCTTAGTCTAAAATCATTAGAGCAGGTCATCAGGAAGGGCAGGCTGGAACTCTCGAGTATGGGTGAGAATTTCTGGCCACAGGTTAAATTTTTTTCTGCCTCAGAGAAGCCTCAGACTTGCTCTTAAGGCCTTTCAATTGGTTGAATCAGGCCCAGCGAAATTACTTATTAATAATCTCCCTTATTAAAGTCAACTGACTATGGGGTTTACTTATATCTACAAAATACCTTCATGGCAACACCTAAATTAGTATTTAATTGACTAAGCAGGAACTATAGCTTAACCAACATCTTAAAAATTCCATCACTTTTCACATCAGAAAACATCAACATTATTGAAAAATGGGCTATATGTGTCCCATAAGTCATCACCGTCTCTTCTGTTATAAAAATGTTCCTTTAACTTCTTAATAGCACAAACTTTTATGTACAAAATAAGCTACAAGGGTATATTGTACAACATGGGGAATATAGCCAATATTTTAAAATAACTATAAATGGAGTATAACCTTTAAAAATTGTGAATCACCATATTGTACACCTATAACTTATACGATGTTGTACATCAACTATACTTGGATAAAACATTTAAAATAATTTCCGTTTATTTCTTAAAGAAATTACCCAAATCTCCACATATTAATGTATTTAATTCAAGAGAACATAGCATGGTCACTTTGAATATCAATAGTAGAATTACTATACCAACATTTTTACATCTGTTAGATATTATGTTAGATGTAAGTTAAAAGTATTTTACATATTATGTACCCATCTAAATTTATTACTTTAATTTGTAAAAAAACATTGTAAAGATTATAATATAATGTTAAATGAAACAAAGAAGGATACAAAGTAGACTAAATACAATTATATTTGTGTATGAGGTAGGTGAATTAAGAGGCAGAATTTAAGACATTCTGTCCATATCTCCTGTGTGTAGACAGAGAGCTGTGAATAATCTGAGGGCTGATTTTTGATGATTTTAATTTAATCACTTGAACAGTTTTCTTTATTCATGAAATTGTAAGCCACCCTGGCACCCATTGCTCCAGAGCAGGTTGAAACAGGACATTCTGTGGCCTCAAAAGATGGCAGTACCACCTGGTACCAGGAGCAGTCCTTGTGGGATGAAGTGAACCAATTTACACAGGTACCTCTTGGGAGGAAAGAAAATACAAACCTGACCTTTTCTTCTAGAAAAATAGTTCTGATAGATTAAGGTGGTCTGGATCAGGTCTCTTGAAAGAAAGGAGTCAAAGACTCCAAAGAGAAATTCACCTACAGCAAAGAGAAGGGTTCATCTGGGCTGGTGACTGGAGCTTAACACAAGGACTGATGTAATTTTAGACAGTGGCTGGTTCTGCCGCAACATGCAAGAGGGAATAGAAAGCTAGGTCAATGGAGCTCCCTGGCAGACCTGGGAAATATTTATTGGAGCAGCTGTAGTTTCAGAGCCTCAGGGTTTGGCAACAGTGTATCCTTTAAAAAACAATCTGAGGCTATGCTCTTGTGCCAAAAGCACTTTCTTGTTATAGGTAATACTTATCATTTTAACTGTGATAATTCTCACAAGTATAACATAACATGAAGCACATATAACCATAGACACATAACCATAGACACATAAGTAGTCATGTGAATTTCATGTACAATTAGCCCTCTAGGCAGTTGAAATTAACTTTGAAATTAACTTTCCATGCCCACTCAAGTTTTCGTCACAGTCATCCAAAGTTACAGAAGCATATAATACTGGTTACACTAAAAAATAAATTTATGCATAGAAGAAAAGGAAAAGGTTATAACAGTATACACCAGGGGATTTTGTTCAAGACAGCGGAATAGAAGGATGTGCTCTCACTCTTTCTTGCAAGGGCACCAGAATCACAACTAACTGCTGAACAATCATCAACAGGAAGACACCAGAACTCACCAAAAGAGATAGCCCACATCCAAAGACAAAGGAGAACACACAATGAGACAGTAGGAGGGACATAATCACAATAAAATCTAATCCCATAACTGCTGGGTGGGTGACTCACAACTGGAGAACACTTATACCACAGAAGTCCACCCACTGGAGTGAAGATTCTGAGCCCCACATCAAGTTTCCCAACCTGAGGGCAAGGCAACGGGAGGAGGAATTCCTAGAGAATCAGACTTTGAAGGCTGGCGGGATTTGATTGCAGGACTTTGACAGGATTAGGGGAAACAGAGGCTCCACTCTTGGAGGGCATACACAAAGTAGTGTGTGCATCAGGACCCAGGGGAAGGAGCAGTGACCCCACAGGAGACTGAACCAGACTTACCTGCTAGTGTTGGAGGGTCTCCTGCAGAGGCGGGGGGTGACTGTGTCTCACCGTGAGGACAAGGACACTGGCAGGAGAAGTTCTGGGAAGAACTCCTTGGCATGAGCCCTCCCAGAGTCCACTATTAACGGCACCAAAGAGATGGGGTTGGATCCAGTGTTGGGTCACCTGGGGCCAAAAACCAACAGGGAGAGAATGCAGCCCCACCCATCAGCAGACAAGCAGATTAAGATTTTACTGAGTTCTGCCAACTAGAGCAACAGCCAGCTTTACCCACAACAAGCCCCTCCTAACAGGAAACTTGCACAAGCCTCTTAGATAGCCTCATCCACCAGAGGACAGACAGCAGAAGCAAGAAGAACTACAATCCTGCAGACCGTGGAACAAACACCACATTCACAGAAAGATAGACAAGATGAAAAGGCAGAGGGCTATGTACCAGATGAATGAACAAGATAAAACCCCAGAAAAACAACTAAATGAAGTGGAGATAAGCAACCTTCCAGAAAAAGAATTCAGAATAATGATAGTGATGATGATCCAGGAGCTTGGAAAAAGAATGGAGACAGAGATTGAGAAGATGCAAGAAATGTTTAACAAAGACCTAGAAAAATTAAAGAACAAACAAAGAGATGAACAATACAATAACTGAAATGAAAAATACACTAGAAGGAATCAGTAGCAGAATAACTGAGGCAGAAGAACGGATAAGTGACCTGGAAGACAGAATGGTGGAATTCACTGCTGCAGAACAGAATAAAGAAAAAAGAATGAAAAGAAATGAAGACAGCCTATGAGACCTCTGGGGCAACATTAAACGCAACAACATTCGCATTATAGGGGTCCCAGAAGGAGAAGAGAGAGAGAAAGGACCCGAGAAAATATTTGAAGAGATTATAGATGAAAACTTTCCTAACATGAGAAAGGAAGTAGGCACCCATGTCCAGGAAGTGCAGAGAGTGCCATACAGGATAAACCCAAGGAGAAACATTCTGAGACACATAGTAATCAGATTGGCAAAAATTAAAGACAAAGAAAAGTTATTGAAAGCAACAAGGGAAAAATGACAAATAACATACAAGGGAACTCCCATAAGGATAAGAGCAGATTCCTTGGCAGAAACTCTACAAGCCACAAGGGAGTGGCAGGACATATTTAAAGTTATGAAAGGGAAGAACCTACAACCACAATTACTCTACCTGGCAAGGATCTCATTCAGATTCGATGGAGAAATCCAAAGATTTACAGACAAGCAAAAGCTAAGAGAATTCAGCACCACCCAACCAGCTCTACAACAAATGCTAAAGGAACTTCTCTAAGTGGGAAATACAAGAGAAGAAAAGGACCTACAAAAACAAACCCATAACAATTAAGAAAATGGTAATCCATGTCGATAATTACCTTAAACGTGAATGGATTAAATGCTCCAACCAAAAGACACAGGCTCACTGAATGGGTACAAAAACAAGACCTGGAGCTTCCCTGGTGGCACAGTGGTTGAGAATCTGCCTGCTAATGCAGGGGACATGGGTTCGAGCCCTGATCTGGGAGGATCCAACATGCCACAGAGCAACTAGGCCCGTGAGCCACAACTACTGAGCCTGCGCGTCTGGAGCCTGTGCTCCACAACAAGAGAGGCCGCAACAGTGAGAGGCCCATGAACCATGATAAAGAGTGGCCCACACTTGCCACAACTAGAGAAAGTCCTCGCACAGAAATGAAGACCCAATACAGCAAAAATAAATAAATAAGTTACTAAAACACTCAGAGCCAAGCAAATCTACTTCAATAATCATATATATATATAAAAGAAAACAACAACAAAAAAACAAGACCCATATATATGTTGTCTACAGGAGACCCACTTCAGACCTAGGGACACATACAGACTGAAAGTGAGGGGATGGAAAAAGATATTCCATGCAAATGGAAATTGAAAGAAAGCTGGAGTACCAACACTCATATCAGATAAAACAGACTTTAAAATAAAGAATGTTACAAGAGACAAGGAAGCACACTACATAATGATCAAGGGATCAATCCCAGAAGAAGATATAACAATTATAAATATATATGTACCCAACATAGGAGCACCTCAATACATGAGGCAACTGCTAACAGCTATAAAAGAGGAAATTGACAGTAACACAATAATAGTGGGGGACTTTAACACCTCACTTACATCAATGGACAGATCATCCAAACAGAAATGAATAAGAAAATACAAGCTTTAAATGACACAATAGACCTGATAAATTTAATGAATATTTATAGGACATTCCATCCAAAAACACCAGATTACACTTTCTTCTCAAGTGTGCACGGAACATTCTCCAGGATAGATCACATCTTGGGTCACAAATGAAGTCTCAGTAAATTTAAGAAAATTGAAATCATGTCAAGCATCTTTTCTGACCACAATACTATGATATTAGAAATCAATTACAGGGAAAGAAACGTAAAAAACACAAACACATGAAGGCTAAACAATACGTTACTAAATAACCAAGAGATCACTGAAGAAATCAAAGAGGAAATCAAAAAATACATAGAGGAAAATGACAATGAAAACACGATGATCTAAAACATATGGGATGCAGCAAAAGCAGTTCTAAGAGAGAAGTTTATAACAATACAATCCTAGCTCAAGAAACAAGAATCATCTCAAATAAACCATCTAACCTTAAACCTAAAGGAACTAGAGAAAGAAGAACAAACAAAACCCAAAGTTAGCAGAAGGAAAGAAATCATAAAGATCAGAGCAGAAATAAATGAAATAGAAACAAAGAAAACAATAGCAAAGATCAATAAAACTAAAAGCTGGTTCTCTGAGAAGATAAACAAAATTGATAAACCATTAGCCAGACTCATCAAGAAAAAGAGGGAAAGGACTCAAATCAAGAAAATTAGAAATGAAAAAGAAGTTACAACAGACACTGCAGAAATACAAAGAATCCTAAGAGACTACTACAAGCAACTCTGGGCCAATAAAATGGACAACCTGGAAGAAATGGACAAATTCTTAGAAAGGTATAACCTTCCAAGACCGAAACAGGAAGAAATAGAAAATATGAACAGACCAATCACAAGTAATGAAGTTGAAACTGTGATTAAAAATCTTCCAACAAACAAGAGTCCAGGACCAGATGGCTTCACAGGTGAATTCTATCAAACATTCAGAGAAGAGCTAACACCCAACTTTCTCAAACTCTTCCAAAATATTGTAGAGGAAGGAACACTCCCAAACTCATTCTATGAGGCCACCATCACCTTGATACCAAAACCAAACAAAGATACTACAAAAAAAGAAAATTACAGACCAATATCACTGATGAATAGAGGTGCAAAAAACCTCAAAAATTCTAGCAAACAGAATCCAACAACCCATTAAAAGGACCATACACCATGATCAAGTGGGATTTATCCTAGGGATGCAAGGATTCTTCAATATACACATATCAATCAGTGTGATACACCATATTAACAAATTTAAGAAGAAAAAACATATGATCATCTCAATAGACGGAGAAAAAGCTTTTGACAAAATTCAATACACATTTATGGTAAAAACTCTTCAGAAAGTGAGTATAGACGGAACCTACCTCAGCATAATAAAGGCCATATATGAGAAAGCAACAGCAAACATCATTCTCAATGGCGAAAAACTGAAAGCATATCCTCTAAGATCAGGAACAAAATAATGATGTCCACTCTAATCACTATTTTCAACATAGTTTTGGAAGTCCTAGCAACGGCAATCAGAGAAGAAAAAGAAATAAAAAGAATACAGATTGGAAAAAAGAAGTAAAACTGTCACAGTTTGCAGATGACATGATACTATACTTAGAGAATCCTAAAGATGCCACAAGAAAATTACTAGAGCTAATCAATGAATTTGGTAAAGTTACAGGATACAAAATTAATGCTCAGAAATCTCTTGCATTCCTGTACAATAATGATGAAAAATCTGAAAGAGAAATTAAGGAAACACTCCCATTTGCCATTGCAACAAAAAGCATAAAATACCTAGGAATAAACCTACCTAGGGAGACAAAAGACCTGTATGCAGAAAACTATAAGACACTGATGAAAGAAATTAAAGATGATACAAACAGATGGAGAGATATACCATGTTCTTGGATTGGAAGAATCAATAATGTGAAAATGACTATACTACCCAAAGCAATCTACAGATTCAATGCAATCCCTATCAAATTACCAATGACATCTTTTTACAGAATGAGACCAAAAAGTCCTAAAATTTGTATAGAGACAGAAAAGACCCCGAAGAGCCAAAGCAATCTTGAGAAAGAAAGACTGAGCTGGAGGAATCAGGCTCCCTGACTTCAGACTGTACTACAAAGCTACAGTAATCAAGCCAATATGGTACTGGCACAAAAACAGAAATATAGATCAATGGAACACGATAAAAAGCCCAAAGATAAACCCATGCACCTATGGCCAACTAATCCATGACAAAGGAGGCAAGGATATACAACACAGAAAAGACAGCCTTTTCAATAAGTGGTGCTGGGAAAACTGGACAGCTACATGTTAAAGAATGAAATTAGAACACTCCCTAACACAAAAATAAACTCAAAATGGATTGGAGATCTAAATGTAAGACTGTACACTATAAAACTCTTAGAGGAAAACATAGGAAGAACACTCTTTGACATAAATCACAGCAAGATCTTTTTTGATCCCCCTCCTACAGTAATGGGAATAAAAACAAAAATAAACAAATGGGACCTAATGAAACTTAAAAGCTTTTGCACAGCAAAGGAAACTACAGACAAGATGAAAGACAACCGTCAGAATGGGAGAAAATATTTGCAAATGGATCAACAGACAAAGGATTAATCTCCAAAATATATAAACTGCTCATGCAGCTCAATATTAAAAAAACAAACAACTTAATGCAAAAATGGGCAGAAGACCTAAATAGACATTTCTCCAAGGAAGACATACAGATGGCCAAGAAGCACATGAAAAGCTGCTCAACATCACTAATTATTAGAGAAATGCAAATCAAAACTAAAATGAGGTATCACCTCATACCAGTTAGAATGGGCATCATCAGAAAATCTACAAACAAGAAATGCTGGAGAGGGTGTGGAGAAAAGGGAACCCTCTTGCACTGTTGGCGGGAATGTAAATTGATACAGCCACTCTGGAGAACAGTATGGAGGTTCCTTACAAAACTAAAAATAGAAATACCATATGACCCAGCAATCCCACTACTGGGCATATACCCAGTGAAAACCATAATTCAAAAAGACATATGCACCCCAATGTTCATTGCAGCACTGTTTACAATAGCCAGGATATGGAAACAACCTAAATGTCTATCGACAGATGAATGGTAAAGAAGATGTGGTACATATATACAATGGAATATTACTCAGCCATAAAAAGGAACAAAATTGGGTCATTTGTAGAGACGTAGATGGATCTAGAGACTGTCATACAGAGTGAAGTAAGTCAGAAAGAGCAAAACAAATATCGTATATTAACGTAGATATGTGGAACCTAGAAAAATGGTACAGATGAACCTGTTTTCAGGGTAGAAATTGAGACACAGATGTTGAGAACAAACATATGGACACCAAGGGGAGAAAGTGGCCAGGCGGGAGTGGTGGTGTGATGAATTGGGAGATTGTGATTGACATATATACAATAATATGTACAAAATGGATAACTAAAGAAACCTGCTCTTTAAAAAAATAAAATAAAATTCAAATTTTCAAAAAAAAAAAGAGTATATACCAAAATTTAATTACGTTTGTATTAGAGTACATATTTTTCTCCTTTTGTCCTAGTTTCAACTTTTTATTAAATTTTCTTTATTAGTTTAATATTACATTTAATATTAGTTTTATAATGAAGGAACTGATAGAAATTTGAAATATTTTTACCTTTCAATTATTATGTCATATGCATGGTTTAGATATACTTAAATTTTTGTATTAAATTATTGCATTTTGACACGTACTTAAGATTATTTCGAATTTTCCTTTAGACTTTGCCTATAGCATATACTAAAATTAAATGTTAAGAATTTTCTGGAGATTTGGTTAAAGCGACACAGTTTTTTCCTCCTTAGGAAGTATTAGTATGAAATATCCCTAACTTTACACATCTCTATACTTTTACAAGCAAATGCTTTGAATTATTGGGTGGTGAGTTGGATTTCTTCCATGTTACCCTCAAGATACAACTCGTATCTTTGCTCATCCTGTTGTGTGCTTTCGGAGGCTGCCCCAATTGGCCTATATACTTGAACTTTTAGACCATCTTTATCTTATGGCTTTTAGATTGTTTTGGCCAATGAGAGGTTCTGGCAGGAGTTAGAATAGTGGAAGGAAAGTGATATTGGGTTATATTTTATTCTGGCTTTGTTCATAATCACATCAGGCAATTTGTTTTATACATCTCTCTCTTTGGGTTCTAATAACTCTTCATTCCCCTTGGACATCGAGTTTATTGTTAGTAACTGATGTCAAATTTTAATCGCCCTGGAGTTCTGCACACTTCTTTGGTATATTCACTAAATCCTGCCCATAATTCTGTAAAAAAGATAATTTATGAAATGATGCTCAAAACCAAAGGAACCATATATTTTGAGATCTCTGACTAATAAAGTAATTGGTAGCAGGTATAGCTCTAGGAAGCACACCCTTAAAGTAAGGTTCTGGGTTGGTTGCTCACATGTTTGAGGTGTGTGTGGATCACCTTCTTGCTAGCAGAGGGGAGAATGGTAACATATGTCATGTGCTACCATCATAGATATTCAAATCATCCCTGGTGGCCACAGGTGATGATGAGTATGGAAGATAAGCCATTGAGAGATCAAATAGCTGAATAATTTAGTTGTTAAAGAAACAATAATGATTATTAATAGTGTATATATGTGGCATCTTATAAATGCTCTGCAAAGTTTACACCAACAAAAGAGGAAATGAAGGTTGTAAAAGTCTCACTCAGAATATAGTGGAAAATGATAAAGCTTTGATGGCAACTTAGAACAAATCTCTCATCTCCTAAAGGGTCAGAGCAGGTAAGCTGAGGACCAATATTGGGACTGGATTCTTTTTTTTTTGGCCAAGACACGCAGGATCTTCCCTGACCATGGATCAAATCCCTGCTGCCTGCATTGGGAGCATGGAGTCTTAACCACTGGACCAGCAGGGAAGTCTGGGCCTGGCTTTTGAAAGTTGCAATTGTAGTGCCAATGAGATGCTCAATTCATTAGGTCTCAAGGGATGAGAAAGGCACTGCTGGGGAAGGAACTGGATTCCAAGAAACAGGATGAAAATATTGTGGCAGATATGACAAGGCTGAGAACTTTAATCTTTAAATTTCCTTAAATCTCCCTTGTCTGCCATCTTACGACTCTACAACCATATTCAGCACAGAGAATTACCACAGCTTGTTATTGTCAAGTTGAACTGTTGGTCAGTGATTTCTGTGTTAATCTTTTATGGAACACATTTAATTACTAGATTACTCCTGTATCTAAGAGCCAGTACATGAGAGCACACAGTAGACTGACCTCTTTGCCTCCAAAAACCCAAAGATGCACAGTCATACAAGTTCTTCTATATGCCTGCAGTAGGCAGAATTCTAAGATGGCCCCCAAGATTCCCACCTGTATTTGTCTGCTTGGGTTGCATAACAAATACCATAGACTGGGCTTAAACAACACACATTTGCATCTCTCTACAAGCATGAGCACTTGGAAAGAGAGAGAGAAAGCTCTCTGAGGCCTCTCCTTATAAAGGCACTAATCCCATCATGCAGGCCCTACTGATAAACCCAAAAGACTCACTTCCAAATACTATTACATTGGGAGTTCGGGCTCAACGTATGAATTTTGGAGGGGTACAAATAATCAGTCTATGACTCCCTGCATATTGTATACATTATGTATAATCACCTCATCTTGAGTGTGGGTGAAGCGTGTGGACAAGATGTAATATCACTCTCATTATTATGTTTTATAATAAGCAAAAGGGATTTTTGTAAATGTAATTGAAGTACCCAATTGAATTAATCAGAAGGGAGATACTCTAAGGGGATTCTGATCTACTCATGTAAGCTCTTATGAAGGGGTCTAGAGTTTGCCAATGTAAACAGTCAGGGATATGCTCTCTTGATAGCTTTGAGGAAGATAGCAAACAGCCATTTTGTGAACTGCTATAGAGAGCAGTGACTTTTAGGGTCTCAGGGCCTTAGTCCTATAACTGCAAGGAAGTGAATTCGGCCAACAATTGGAATGTGCTTAAAAGAAAACCTCGGGTTCTATCCCACGACACCTTGATTTCAGCCATGCAAGACTTTGTCCAGAGAACCCAGGTGAGCCATGCTTGGACTTCTGATTATGGAACTGAGAGATGATAAGTGGAGGTTGTTTTGCAACACTAAATTTGTGGTGGTTTTTTATGTAGCAGTAGAAAACTATTGCAGTGCCTCTGACAAACTGCCCTAACTTTGTGAACAATGTGATAGGACCACCATTCAGCAATCTGTTGTGAGTTGATATGACTTCTTCACTTAAACTTAATAAGGCTGATTATCATATATATATATATATATATAAAATTATATATATGGACTTTTATTTATAGTTTTTAGTATTTGAAAGTTTCTTAGAGATTAACAAATACAGCATCCTTCACTTTATATAAGGAAAAAAGGGGATCAAAATGATTAACAAATTTGTCCCAAATCACACATCTAATCTATGGCCTAGATAGGACTTGAAGCCACAGTATTTGTTACAAGTTTGGCTCTCTTTTAACTAAAAGAAATACACATATTTTAAAAGATTTGTGAACTTTATAAAAAATTAAGGAATTAATAAGAACATAGACAATGATTGTAGTGGATGTGACGTGCTGCCTAGAATGCTTTGTAGGAATGAAGGGTTTATTTCTCCAGCTACTGATGTGCTTCCAGCAGACAGTGATTAGCTATCAGCTCTAGAAAATGCCTAAGCTGGAGAAAGTCACTTTGCTCAATGTCATGCCCCCTTCCTGGGGCAGCTCACATTCAAAGACTGGTCAAGGAAGGGATGTGAATTCTGGCTTCCTTCAGCAACTTAGGACAATTCTGAAGTGCCATATCAGCTTTAGATCTTCCCACAGGAGGAGCTGTATCCTTCATTAAACTGCAGAAAACCCAACATTTCTCTCTGTCCAAATCCTTTCCACATGTTGATACCAAGAACCTTCCCTAATAAACTTTTCCACACACTAATCTCTATTTCAGAGTCATCTTTTCAGGGAACCTAAACTGTGACAAGGTGTGGATATAACCACATCTCTGTAAAATTAGAAATGTAAGAATTAAATGACATAACGCATTTTAAACCACTTTACTTTCAAGAAAAATATAAGACATTTATTTATGTATGTTCTATAATATGTTATTATAAATTACAGTTTAAGGCAATCAATATGTAGTTAAATGACATTTGCATAATGTACAAATTATGGTGGTAAACAATAGAAAGAGTTATTTGTTTGTGTTAGTGCCTCAAGATAATGCTCCATTACCTTTTCACGTAAAGGTTATTTTAATCATACTTACTGGGAAAACATTAAAATCACTCATTCAAAAGTTCTGTATTGAGAGCCAGGCATTATGTTAGCCTACTGTCCTCATGAAAATATATATTCTACCATGGGATTTAGATAGGGAAACCATAATTCCGCTACATGCCTGGTTTATATTTGTTATTTTGGCATCCTTACGGTTTAGCATTTTTTATTGGTTTTTCATATTTTAAGGAAATATTTTTACTAAAAGTTTCCGTAAAGTAAACTGGGATAGTCTTGTTAGAGTTCCACTTTTTATTTTCAGTGTGATATCAGTTAGTAGCATGCGAGACACATAAAGTGAACAGAGTTTTCAAATTAACATGTGGTTAAATCTCAAAAATAATCAGCAATAGACTCTCTCCCTTCCCCCATTCTTTTCTTATGCACTGTAACTAATCTTTCCCTTTCAAGAATAGTATTTATCATGTTTTCTGTTTAAACAATTTAATGTGGTATATCCATACAATAAAATATTATTCAATTATAAAAAGGAACAAAGCACTGATTCATCCTACAACATGGATAAAACTTGAAAAACCTATGCTAACTAAAAGAAGCCATTCAAAAAAGACAAAACGTGATATGATTAAATTTAAATGTGATGTCCAGAATAGGCACCTCTATAGAAACAGAAATAGACTAGTGGTTTTTCTAGGGCCAGATTGGGGAAAGAAATGGAGACTGACTTCTAAGAGGTATGGGTTTCTTTGTTGGTGATAATGTTTTAAAATTAGATTGTGGTGATGGTTGCATGACTCTATGAATATACTACAAACAATTGAATTGTATACATTAAATGGATTAATTTTATGATATACAAACTACATTTCAATAAAACTGTTATGAAAACTGATTCTTTAACGTGAGTGGTTTAAAGGCAGCCAACTTCTTGTGGATCCTGGTGCTGGGTGGGAGAAATATTGGGGGCTGTTGCTCCTGGGTCATTTGGTGAACTAGTTAGTGTGCCATGACTGTGTGGCTACAACTTGATGAGGTCAGTGGGGAAAATGCAAAATTATAACTAAGATGTGTGTAACTGAGTCCTATGGTGTAATATATAGAAAACAGCCTTAAAAATGTTTTAAATATTTCCTATATCATTTAATTCAACAACTATTTACTCTTTCAGCAGAATTTTTTTTAAAGGAAGTGCACATTTATGAAAATGTAAGAACTATATTTCTATTTCTCAAGAAAGTTGTGATGAATGCATAAATTGCACAAAACATTTGTTGACATTTACTACTACAATGGTGTCTGTAGTGATATAATTGACCACATGAAAACTAGATGACGTGTATCAGCTGAACTATCACTACCATCTATCTCAAATATTGACAGTTATGTTTTAAAGGCTATCCAAATATGATGATTTAATGTATGCAACTTCAAAACGTGTGTTTACATATCTCTTTTTGAAGCCTAACTTTTCATTTAGCTCAAATGATTGTTCTTCTAAAGTAATGTCAGTCTTTATTGAGTTCAAGAATCTTGTGCATGTATAAGACATGAAACAGTAGCTTTTTTTTTTTTTTTTTTTTTTTTGCGGTACGCGGGCCTCTCACTGTTGTGGCCTCTCCCATTGCGGGGCACAGGCTCCGGACGCGCAGGCTCAGAGGCCATGGCTCACGGGCCCAGCCGCTCCGCGGCATGTGGGATCTTCCCGGACCGGGGCACCAACCTGTGTCCCCTGCATCGGCAGGCGGACTCTCAACCACTGCGCCACCAGGGAAGCCCAACAGTAGCTATTTATATGTAAGTTCCATTAGCAGATGAACTAGCAGTTAAATAATACCAGTATCATTGGATGTTTCAAATAGCAAATCAGCTGAATTAATGGAATTCAATAATAGATTGAATTTTCACCTAAGTCATGGACTCAGAGTAAATCTTTTTTTATAACATTTCAAAGCATATCATATTTTAATGTTGGAATGTATTTATATTCAGATGTAATATTTTACTTTCTATGAAACACAGAAATTATACTTGCCACATACATATCAAATAGATCATCCCTTTCTCAGATTAATTACATTATTTGTCAGGTAAAATTTATCAAAATACTTTTATTTTATTTAAAAAATTTTATACAATTTTTAAAGGTTACTTTCTATTTACAGTTATTACAACATATTGGCTATATTCCCCATGTTGTACAATACATCCTTGAACCTATCTTACACCAAATAACTTGTATCTCTCACTCCCCCACCCCTATAATGCTCCTCTCCCCGCTCCCATTCGTAACCACTAGTTTGTTCTCTATATCTGTGACTCTGCTTCTTTTTTGTTGTATTCACTAGTTTGTTGTATTTTTTGGATTCCACATATAAATTATTATCATACATGTCTGTCTTTCACTGTCTGACTTATTTCACTTAGCATAATGTCCTCCACATCCATCCATATTGCTGCAAATGGCAAAATTTTCATTCTTTTTTATGACTTCTTTTTATGGTTGAGTAATATTCCATTGTATATATGTGCCACATCTTCTTTATCCATTCATCTGTTGATGGACACTTCCATATTTTGGCAATTGTAATTAATGCTGCTACGGACATTGGGGTGCATGTATCTTTTCAACTTAGTGCTTTTGGGTTTTTTTTTGGATATGTACCAAGGAGTATAACTGCTGAGTCATATGGTAATTTGATTTTTAGTTTTTCAAAATTTATTTTGTTGAACATCTGTCATTATTGCGAATGATAATGTAAATTAGTTTAAAAGCCCAACACTGAAAAAAAGTTTGCAGTGGCAGTATGCATACAAAGTTTGGTGAAACAAAGCCTCAATGACAAAAAGAATGATCTTACTAAGTTAAGAAACTTTTTAAGCAGAAATGTACTTGGAATTGGTTGCACAACATATATTATTCATAATTAATATCCTACCAATTAAAATAGAAACTATAGTTGTCAGAGCAAGTAAACTATGGCATTTTTTTAAATGAGGCTGGTTTTCCAAAACAAATATATATATATATTTTTTATATTTATTTATTTTATTTTTGGCTGCATCGGGTGTTAGTTGCAACGTGTGAGATCTTTAATTGCAACTCACGGGCTCTTCGTTGCGGTGCGTGGGCTTCTGTCTAGTTGTGCTGTGTGGGCTCCAGAGCACATGGGATCTTTAGTTTGTGGCATGCAGGCTCTCTAGTTGAGGCACGCAGGCTCAGTAGTTGTGGCGCGGGCTTAGCTGCCCCCCAACATATGGGATCTTAGCTCCCTGACCAGGGATCAAACCTGCTTCCCCTTCATTGGAAGGCAGATTCTTTGCCACTGGACCACCAGGGAAGTCCCCGAAAAACAACTATATTTTTAAGCATGGAGGCTACATAGTTGATCTCATTGTTGGCCACTGTCAATCAGATTTAGACCTGTTTGAACATTAGAAGAATGATTATGTAACTCAGCCTAAAAGTATTTAACGATTGTGATGCCAAAATCTTTAGCTAGTGAAGTTTTGCCAGTTTGCAATTCTTGAAATCAAAGCTTGCAAAAAAACGGCTTTGAAATTGATCCCTATAGAAATTAAGTAGGAAATGAACCAATTAAACAATGACAGCTCAATGGAAAATATTTAATTTTGAAATTGTATTATTGCACTTCTGAATATTTCAACTTGCAGGAAGTACCTTAATAAAACTCCTATTTTTAATTGGATAAACTTATAATATGTACCTGAAATTGAGAATGGATTTTACATAATCTGAATAATCATAAATTGAGAAAACTTCTGTGATGACTTTTGTCTAATAAAAACTTCTATTGAAGAACAGTACTCTGAATGGAAGCAAAAAGATAGAACCTTTAAAAACATTTGGACTAAAATATTTACACATTTCAATATCAAAGGAAGCATTTAAATTGAGAATATGCTGTATTTGGCAAACATTTCTTGAGGTTATGAGGTGCTTTGGTACCTGTAAAGAGAGTATTTTCTCAACTAAAAGTACCATGTTTTATGGAGACAGGCCAATTAAAGATTTCAATAATTTCAAATTTATTAACATAAAACACAACTTTGAAGATTGCAGGCAACTTTATGAAAAAAATGAAAACAATACAACTATATTTCAAAGCTACATTCTCCACAAGTGAAATAACATGCCACAGTATTATACATACAACTAAGAAGCTGTTTAAAATATGTGAATATATAACAAGGATAATCATTCTGCTTATACTATTTTAATGTTCAGATAATTAACACAAAGGTTGTTTTTGCTTTAATAAGTACAAATATGTTGCTTTTTTAAAGAAATAATTTTATTTAAAAAATATTTTTAGGTGACTTCCTTGGCAGTCCAGTGGTTAGGACTCTGCACTTCCACTGCAGGGGGCATGAGTTCAATCCCTGGTGGGGGAGCTAAGATATCGCATGCCATGCAGCACAGCCAGAAAAAAGAAAAAAAGAAAATTATATATATATATATATGTATATATATATACATATATATATATATATATACATACATAATTTATATCCATTTGCCAGCTAGTAAATACTTAATTTTGAAATACATAAAATTTTCGTTATTTTTATCTCTCTTTTTCTTTCAAAAGTGTTCTGGTTTGGACAATAAATTATGTGGACCTCCAAATTACAGACAAATCAGAAGGCAATTATTGCCGTGTGATACTAGGGTGGGAGGAATATAGAATTCTTTAGCAACACAGAAGGAAAGGTGTCTAAACCGTTCTCTGGTGGGGAGGGGAACATGACATGTTTTCTAGAGGAAATGACTCCATTAATACCTGAAGCTGAGAAGCAATTATCCAAGTGAGGAGATAAGGAAGAATATTTCAGGGAGAGTGAACACTGTAAAACTGGCTCAGAGGCAAAATCAATGCTGCCCATGAGATAAGCAGAGGCTTCAGAGTTACATAAAGGAATCTGGAATTAAACCAAAGGCAAGGAGGAAATCAATACAGTGTTTTAAACAGGGTAGTGTCCTGAGGATGCTTTTCTGAGCAGCATTAGAAGATTGCCTCCGAAATACATGAGTCCCCTCATTCATTTATCGATGGATTTTCTAGCCCAGTGTGTTGTGCCTCTGACCTTGTGCTTTCTCTTTTCACGTATGGCTTCCCTAGGCTCAGAAATCCCAAAATGCAACCTTCTGAAATTATTGATCAAGGGTCTATTAATATTCATGTCCCTTTCTCATGTGGCCTACAGATCTGAACTAATTACTACATCTGTACAGATGTGGCCAGAAAATCTGAGGCTGAACTAAGCTAAACAGCCTAAATGGTAAGCCCAAGATTGGCAAGCTGGCAGGAGGCTTTTGAGATACCTTCAGGCTGAATGTTTTCATAGGCTCCAAGTTGTCAGTTCTGAGAGGAGAACACACATTGTTCACTAACCAAGGCTGGCATAGTGTGTAGTACACAATAAGCACTCAATAAATATTTGTTAGATGAACAAAACCAAGAATCTTGAATATGTTTTAGGCCTATCACTAACAAAGAAATTTTAGAACACCATTGTTTGATTATTTATTTTTTTTTGTTCTTACAGTTGTTGCCTTTTTTTATTATTTGTTTTGATGTGTGATGAAAATAATGCTTCCCTTAGTTGAGATGCTTAGAAAAAGTCTCCATGAATATTTATGTAGCATGCTGTTACTCACTCATCATTGACAGTTGTAAGGAGTAGTGATAAACAACATGCTTTTCAGTAACAATGGAATAATTACAGTCTTGTATTCCTGGAATAGCCCTTGATCACCACTGTTGCTGGTTCTTTGTCATTATTTGGTGACACGTAGTTCCCCGTAATCTGAAATCAGTTTTGCTGAGTTAGTTAAGCTACCTCTTCCCTTATATCAGCTCAGGAATCTTAGATAAATTCATGTAGGTCAGATTATTCTTAATTAGACCATAAAAATAATAATTGCTACAATTGAAAATGGACCAAGTTCCGTATAGTCAAGCAGAAAACTTGACTTAGGGAGGCATGCTTTTTAAAGTGGGAAAATGTATCAAAGGTCAGAATTGTTGAACAGAGTTGTGGTTGTATTAGCAGACAATATCAGTTAAAGTCAGCCTTATGAAGTTGTATATATGATACAGAAATATTAGATTATATACTCAAACATTTCTCTAAATCAAAAGGAGTCCCTGCACTTGGAGTAAGACCGCTTAACTGCAGACCCAAAAACTGTGTTCACAGTCTCAAGTGGAATGATAATGATCAGTAGCATTCAGGTGGGACCCCTAGAAATGTGTGTGCGTTCATTGGGAGACCTCCCCACTGCCCTCTGCAATGTTCACAACCTCACCCTTCTTATCTGATTTGGGATCATTTTTGCTGATCTCATGAGTCCCTTTATTCTTGTTCTTGTCTGTTTCCACAAGACACTTGGGACTCCCAGGTCAATTCTCATTGCCTAGACTTCAATCCCCAAATTGCTTAAAAGAAAAGCTCCATAAATATTTATGTAAATTGTACATTGTCTGGAGTCCTTGCACAATGTTACCTGGAAGTCAAGGTTCCACCAAAACTCCTTATGTCCTTAACTCCTTCTATTAATGTTTCTTTCACCTTATAACATTAATTGAAATGTAGTTCTTCCCTGAGGACACTGTTTCCCCTGTAGCACTTTCAGGTGTTGGCTGCTTTTACTTCTACATACCTCAACACAGAAATACAGGTGTATTTTTCATTTTTAAAAAAAATGCACCTTTATTTTATTTTGTGACCACGCTGTGTGGCATGCAGGATCTTAGTTCCCTGACGAGGGATCAAACCCATGCCCACTGCAAAGGAAGCGCAGAGTCTCAACCACTGGACTGCCTCTAAGACCTACTCTAGGAAGTAAAAGTATTTATCCGTGTAATTTCTTTTTTTTTTTTAATTAATTTCTTTTTTTACTTTTGGTTGCGTTGGGTCTTCATTGCTGCGCACGGGCTTCCTCTAGTTGCGGCGAGCGGGGGCTACTCCTCGTTTCGGTATGAGGGCTTCTCATTGCGGTGGCTTCTCTTGTTGCGGAGCACGGGCTCTAGGCACGTGGGCTTCAGCAGCTGTGGCCCGCAGGCTCCAGAGCGCAGGCTCAGTAGTTGTGGCGCACGGGCCCAGTTGCTCCGCGGTATGCGGGATCCTCCCGGACCAGGGCCCGAACCCGCGTCCCTTGCACCGGCAGGCGGATTCTTAACCACTGCGCCACCAGGGAAGCCCAATCAGTGCAATTTCTTTGCCTTGCTTATGGGATACAATTTAACTAACATTATTTAATTTCTTCTTTATGGATAAGACTTGTGGATCAGTACACAATTATACATTATACTCAACATCACTAATCACCTGGGAAATACAATTCAGAACCACAATGAGATATTACCTCATACCTGTTAGAATGGTTATCATCAAAAAGGCAAGAAATAACAAGTTTGGCAAGGATGTGGAGAAAAGGAAACACTTGTGCATTGTTGGTGGGGAAGTCAACTGGTGCATTTGCTATGGAAAATAGTAGGGAGGTTCCTCAAAAAATTAAAAATAAAACTACCATGTGATCCAGTTTGTTTTTACTTCTGGATATTTATCCAAAGAAAATTAAAACACTAATTTAAAAAGATAAATGCACCTCCATGTTCAGTACAGCATTATTAGCAAAAGCCAGGGCATGGAAACAACCTAAGTGTCCACCAACAGATGAATGGAAAAAGAAAATGTGGTATATTATTCAGCTATAAAAAATGAAATCTTGTTTGCAACAACAGGGATGGAACTTGAGGGTATTATGCTGAGTGAAACAAGTCAGAAAGAAAAAGAGAAATACTGTATGATATATGGAATCTTAAATTAAAAATCTCCAAAACAAATATCAAACAAAAATGAGCTCATGAATATTGAAAACAGATTGGTGGTTGCCTGAGGCAGGGGGATAGCCAAAATGAGGGAAAGGGGTAAAAAGGTACAAATTTTTAGCTATAAAATGAGTAAGTCATAGGGATATAATGTACAGCATGGTAACTGTATTAATAATACTGTATTGCCTATCTGAAAATTTCTAAGAGAGTAAGTCTTGAAAGTTCTCATCACAAAAAAACAAGTGTTTGTTAACTGTGTGTGGTGATGGATGTTAAATAGACTTATTGTGGCGATCATTTCGGAATATATGCAAATATCAAATCATTATGTTGTACACCTGAAACTAATGTGATGTTAGGTGTCAGTTATACCTCGATAAAAAATAGTTATTGATTTATCTTAAATTCAACACAGTTTATAAAGTCCAAGTGAATTTCTTATGTACAAGTAAGTATCTTGTAGCTGTTTTCATTTTAAAGACTAAATTAGTCATATTATACTCTGTGGATTTTCTGCTGGATTATATACAGTTTATTTTTCTTATTGGATTGTTATCTTTATAGATGGTTTAATTTTATTAGATTACCTTTTGTGGTTTATCATTATTATAGCAATATGTGGCCAAAGTGTGTCATGGTGGCATGTCAGTCTTATATCGCCTAGTTCTAAACAACAACAACAACAAAACCCTACAAAAACCTAACATGTTGGCACTCTATTATATTTTTACTGTCATCATTGTCCTGAAGTCAGTAAAGATTGGCACCTGATTCCCTATTTCCCCATGCTCATTTGATTTCAACTCAGCAGATTAAAAGTGGTTCTTGGTATAACAGTAAAATGCAAACAAAGTGTGTAGATCTTACTCATGTCTAGATCTAGAGATCCAGGGAAATTCTAGCACTTGGGTTGGCATGAGCTTTCATTTCCTCTAGTCCAACCTCATAGATGGAAAAAAGAAACTCCCAAGAGGTCAGATCAGAATGCAGGCTTATTGACCCCCACTCTATACTCAGCTACCATGTGGTTTGGCCAGATGTCCTTGGTCTGGCCATTAGAAGGATCGAGCTTCTTCAACAGCATGTCAGGCTTGTACATATGCATTCTGAGAGTCACAGACAATTTGCTGGGCTGCTGGGAGTTATCAGGAGTGTAGTATTTAGACATAAATAAAAAAGGACCATCCCCACCCAGGATCCCACCTAAGCTCTGCAAAGCCACCTGTAAAAAATCCAGCCTGGGGGCTTCCCTGGTGGTCCAGTGGTAAAGAATCTGCCTTACAATGCAGGGGATGTGGGTTCGATCCCTGGTCAGAGAACTGAGATCCCACATGCTGCAGAGCAACTAAGCCCACACAGTACAACTATTGAGCTTGCACGCCTCAACTAGAGAGTCCATGTGCCACAAACTACAGAGCCCATGCACCCTGAAGCCCACATGCCACACTAGAGAAGAGAAAAATCCCACACATCACAGCTAGAGAAAAACCTGGATCCCACATGCCTCAACGAAGATCCCACATGCCACAACTAAGACCCGATGCAGCCAAAAATAAATAAATTAATTAAGTAAATAAATAAATCCAGCCTGGAGCACAGTCTCTGGGAGGGCAGGTATCTCTTGGTTTCAGCAAACAACAAACCAAACACACAGGAAATTACAAAGTGACTCCACTTCTTGTGATACTCAGCCCCCAGGAATAAGCAAACAATCCTAAATGGAAAACAAACTAGAAACCCTCACATTTAGTCACTGACCTTTTAAATCCTAGGCAATGAAAAAGTAAAACTAAAAAAAAAAATTCTGGGACTTCTCTGGTGGCGCAGTAGTTGAAAGTCCACCTGCCGATGCAGGGGACACGGGTTCGTGCCCCGGTCCGGGAAGATCCCACATGCTGTGAAGCGGCTGTGCCCGTGAGCCATGGCCGCTGAGCCTGTGCGTCCGGAGCCTGTGCTCCGCAACGAGAGAGGCCACAACAGTGAGAGGCCCGCGTACCGCAAAAAAAAAAAAAAAAAAAATCTCCTTCTCCTTCTCCTTCTCCTTTTCCTTCTCCTTCTTCTCTCTCTCTCTCTCTCTCTCTCTCTCTCTCTCTCTCTCTCTCACACACACACACACACACACACACACACACACGATGAGTGAAAGGAAGAAATCAATTACTGTACTTTAGAGGGGTGGAATGGAATTATTTTTTTTTCCTTTGTAGTTGTATAATGTAAATACCAAGTCAATATAGAATTCATAAATACTTGCTTTATAATCTAGTATTGTTTTCATGACTTCTGTGGATTCTGCTGTTGAATATTTTCTTGGCTTCCAAAAATTTCTCTGTCGCTTTGCCCGATTCCGAGCTTTTATTTTCTCCATTGTGCTGTACTGTGCATTTGCATTCACAGCTGTACTTTCTTTTAGTGTATGAGTGCTTCATAGTCTCAGGAAATGTAGGGCTTATGGTCAGTAAGCTGAATGGTCACTGGCTGGTCTCATTTTCTATCTTAAGAACCTCCCTGTCTTTATGAGTTTTGCTGATGTGGTGTTTTGAACACTAAGCCAGCTGTATTTCCCACATTGACCTCTTGTGTCTTCATACTATTTTTACCTGTTGGGCTCCAGGGTCTGTTCTCATTCTATTCTAATATTAATGTGCTCTTTGTATTATAACAGAACTGGAGATTTGCTACCCTAGTGCACTGAAAAGGAATCTTTATCTTGTCACATGGTTTAAAGCAGGAAAGATTCACTTTAAGGAAAAAGTGACATTAAGTGTATATCTCTTTGTAAATAACAGCTCTTTTCTCTGTGTTCTCTTCCATGACCATTTTTATAGGCTTCATTATAACAGTCTATCAAGATTTAAAGCCAGCAAAGATAAGCTAAAGTTGGAAACCTATTTCTAATATATTTACTATCTTTTCTGATTATTAAAGTTATCTGTGTATGAAATTTATTAAATAAGGTTAATTATTAGAAAAGAAAAAAGCACTCTAATATTCTACTTCCTAGAGATAACTATAATTGATATTTCATGTATGTCTTTTCAGACCTTTTACATGAATGTGTACATATATACATGTGAGAATGAAATTTTGAAACCGATCAGGACTCTTGTGGTTCCCTCCCAGGTACAAAAGTCTTTCTCTGTCCCCTATTTCTTGTTTGTAGGAAAAAGGCTTTCAGCCTTCTAGACCTTCACTGAGTTCCAAAGGGCAGGTTCAGTTCCTAATTAGAGGAGTGAAGGAATGCAGAAAAAAAGGAAAGGCAGTCAAGAAACAATAGTGCTGGGATGGGGCAGACTCCTGATTCCTCCTCAGGAGATATATAACAATCTAATACAGTTCTCTTCTACAGGAACTAAGGCCCCCACTCAGGTGGAGGATGGCAACTTCAGGCAGAGCACAAGTACATGGACCCCAGACTGGTTGGAACTAGAAGGCTGATGATTGAGATTCCTGGAACACTCTGTTACTTCCCCACCAGAGGAGGGTTATACAACCTGCAACCCTTCCCCCAAATTTTGCCTATAAAAACTCTTTCCCCCAAACCATTGGGGGTTCAGGCTTTTTAGAACATGAGCTGCCCATTCTCCTTGCTTGGTCCTTGCAATAAACCTTTCTCTGCTCCAAATTCCAACTTTTCAGTTTGTTTGGCCTTACTGTGCATCAGGCACACGAACTTGTGTTTGTCAACAATTTATTTTACATACTTGAGATTATAGCAAATACTTTTTTAAAGTGCTTGTCTAATTCTGTTTGGTAGATGTGAGATAAAGACTGATGAATTTGTAACCTCATAGGGTCTTCCTTTAGCCTTTTTTCATGTGGAATTTTGTTCATGGTGGAACAGTTTTGGACTAAAGATTCTCAGTTTTTCCGTGAAAATTTAAAACATCAATAGTGGGTGATATCTATTTCAATCAATTTATCTTCATTTATTTTTCAAAGCAAATTAGAAAAGTATCAATATTAACCAATATTTTATGTAGAATTCCCAATCTGCTTATTTCCAGAAAGAAGCAGAAGTAATGAATTAGTATTTACTGAGCATCTACTGTGGGTCAGATGTGCTCTAGGTACCTTGTATGCAAATTCTGTTTAATTCTCATGGCATTTAAGTCATTGTGTAGGTATTTCTATCTCTCATAAGGCATCTGACTCTGCAAAGTGGTTGCTTTGCTACAAAGTAGCTGAGCTTGATTCAAACCTCAAGTTGAATTGACTCTGGAGCCCAAGTTACTTCTCACACCATACTGCCTCTATACATTGTCTCCACAGTTTATGAGTAAGGAAACCATGATGTTATAGACCTCAGTACAATCTGAAGAATTACACCAGGCCATCAGCTACTTTCAGTATGATCCTGCCAGTTCTCATGAACCCACAAGCATTGAAGGATGCCACCTGTTCAAATAATTATAGAATCTCTCTTGTTAGATTTGAACTAGTTCATAAAACATTCCTCAAAATCTTTTTATCATTTGCTTCTTCCTCCATACCCCTTTCCCTTCTGCTCCAGTCTATCCTTAAAAAGTAGATACCTAAGAGAAAGTTTTATCATCTCAGCCACCATTGACATCCAGAGCCAACAACAGGATATTTCTAAAACCCTCCAGAATCATGTGTGCATTTATAAAAATAAACAAAAAGAAACATTGTCCCTAACGTATTTGTTAATGAAGTTTCACAATGCCTACTCTGAAAAACTGCAGGATTAAAAATATGCAAATGTTCCAAGTTAAATAAAAAATGTAAAAATTAAAAATATGTTTTAATCAGTTGAAAATACTTTTTAATAGGAAATTAAAACATGACTTTGTTTCCCAATCCTTGTTGGTGAAATTTGGAAAACTAAAGAACTAGCTACTAAGCATCTAGTAAATGTGTTTTTACAAATGAGTTTGTAATCATTGATATTTAGAATGGGAAGGAATATAAGTATGAATTACTCCAATTACTGCTTTTACTAGGACAATTAAGTTATTTGTCAAAGGTCACATATATTGTGTGGTGTTCGTAATGTGGTTAAATGTGATGATATGATATTCATACTTCATACAAATAAAAAATCATTTAGTTGAAAAGAACACAAAATATTGTTACTCTCATTTTTATGTAGCATAAAGCTTTTATCGAAATATAGCAAATATAGAGGAAAATGTACTGTTAACCAAAATTTTAGAAATGGAGATCTGATTGAAATAAGAAGGTGTTTTTTGGGGTTTTTTTAGGACTGCAATCCAGGAGACACAGATTCAAGAAGCACTTGAATTGCATTTCACCAGACTACAAAATGTGAGAGGCTTATAAAGGCAAAGTACCACAAGGTTACAGTTAGTTATATGAGTTGTTTATCAAGAATTATAATTGGAGCTGGCAAGAAGTAAGAGTGCTTGTTAACTAAGGATTGGTTGGGGTCCGAAATGGTTGCATAGTTACAAGGCAGGACCTTGCGACCATATTGTTGCAGCTGGCAGAAGTTGTTCTGAATACAGCTAATGGTGTACTTGGGTCTGGTATAGTTCAAATAAAGTTCAGGCTCTCAGTAGAGCAGAGACATTTGTTTCTAAGACCAGAACCTCAATGGCCACCCAACTCCATTTGGTATGCCTGAAGTGTGATTACTCTATCATAATTTTAATTTGTCATCAGTATAAATCACAACTGTATTACTCAATTAATTTTCATAAAGCATGCCCACAAAGTCAGTAACCTCAAAGATTCATTTGTTACCCAGTCAGTGACCACTATTCTGACTCTAACAGCAAAACTTAGTTTTATATTCGGAAAATACAGAGAGGAATATAATTATGTTCTAGTTAACTATTATCTCAGATTTGTCAAATATCGATATTTTTCCTTACTGAAATACTTTAAAATATTTTAAAGCTTATCTTTTCAATTTTTATATAGTAACTCACTTTTTGCTATCTAGTTCTATGAGTTTCGATATATTCATAGAACCTTATCCATAGTGAAGATACAGAACATTTCCATCACCCCCAAAATTCCCTCAGTTTGCTCTTCCTTTGTACACAACACTTTCTCTCAACCTTAACCCCTAAAAACAACTGATCTATCCTGCTTCCTTAGAATTTGCCTTTTCTAGAATGTTAAATTAATAAAATTGCACAGCATGTACCCTTTTGAACCAGGCTTTTTCTATTTGCATAATACATCCATGTGGAAGCATGTATTAGTAGTTGATTTTTATTGATGAATAGCATTTCACTGTATAGATGTAAAGCAGCTTGTTTACCCATTCACCAACTGTAGGACATTTAAGTTTTTTCTAGATTTTGGAGATTATGAGTAAAGTTCCTATTAATATTCAGATAAAATATGGGCAAATATAAGTTTTCATTACTCTTGAGCATGGATCACTGGGTTATATGATAAACGTATACTTAATGTTATTTTAAAAACTGCTGAAATGTTTTCTAAAGAGACTGTACCATTTTGCGTTCCCACAGCAAAGGATAAGAGTTCAGTTGCTCTGCATCCTTGCCAACACATTATTATTTGTTTTCAATTTTAGATATTTTAATAGATGTTTAATGGTATCTTTTGTTTTCAATTTGCTTTTAATTAATAGCCAATGATGTTGAGCATCTTGTCATGTGCTTAATATGCTGATAAAGTATTCTTTTACTCCAAGTTTGATGAGTATATTTTTTTCTTCTCATGAATGGATGCTGTATTTTTTCACATGCTTTCTCTGAATCTGTTGAGATGATTATGTGTTTTTTTTCTGTTTTAGTACATTCACATAGTGAATTACATTGCTTGATTTTTTTTTAAAACATCTTTATTGGAGTATAATTGCTTTACAATGGTGTGTTAGTTTCTGCTTTATAAACAAAGTGAATCAGTTATACATATACATATGTCCCTAAATCTCTTCCCTCTTGTGTCTCCCTCCCTCCCACCCTCCCTATCCCACCCCTTTAGGTAGTCACAAACCACGGAACTGATCTCTCTGTGCTATGCGGCTGCTTCACACTAGCTATCAATTTTACGTTTGGTAATGTATATATGTCCATGCCACTCTCTCACTTTATCCCAGCTTACCATTCCCCCTCCCCATATCCTGAAGTCCATTCTATAGTAGGTCTGTGTCTTTATTCCCGTTTTTCCCCTAGGTTCTTCCTGACCATTTTTTTTTTAATTCCATAAACATGTGTAAGCATACAGTATTTGTTTTTCTCTTTCTGACTTGCTTCACTCTGTATGACAGACTCTAGGTCCATCCACCTCACTACAAATAACTCAATTTCATTTCTTTTTATGGCTGAGTAATATTCCACTGTATATATGTGCCACATCATCTTTATCCATTCATCTGTTGATGGACACTGACGTTGCTTCCATGTCCTGGCTATTGTAAATAGAGCTGCAATGAACATTTTGGTACATGACTCTTTTTGAATTATGGTTTTCTCAGGGTATATGTCCAGTAGTGGGATTGCTGGGTCATATGGTAGTTCTATTTTTAGTTGTTTAAGGAACCTCCATACTATTCTCCATAGTGGCTGTATCAACTTACATCCCTACCAACAGTGCAAGAGGGTTCCCTTTTCTCCACACCCTCTCCAGCATTTATTGTTTCTAGATTTTTTGATGATGGTCATTCTGATCAGTGTGAGATGATATCTCATTGTAGTTTTGATTTGCATTTCTCTAATGATTAATGATGTTGAGCCTTCTTTCATATGGTTGTTGGCAATCTGTATATCTTCTTTGGAGAAATGTCTATTTAGGTCTTCTGCCCATTTTTGGATTGGGGTGTTTGTTTATTTGATATTGAGCTACATGAGCTGCTTATAAATTTTGGAGATTAATCCTTTGTCAGTTGCTTCATTTGAAAATATTTTCTCCCATTCTGAGGGTTGTTTTTTCATCTTGTTTATGTTTTCCTTTGCTGTGCAAAATCTTTGAAGTTTCGTTAGGTCCCATTTGTTTATTTTTGTTTTTATTTCCATTTCTCTAGGAGGTGGGTCCAAAAGGATCTTGCTGTGATTTATGTCATAGAGTGTCATGCCTATATTTTCCTCTAAGAGTTTGATAGTGTCTGGACTTACATTTAGGTCTTTAATCCATTTTGAGTTTATTTTTGTGTATGGTGTTAGAGAGTGTTCTAATTTCATTCTTTTACATGTAGCTGTCCAGTTTTCCCAGCACAACTTATTGAAGAGGTTGTCTTTTCTCCACTGTATATTCTTGCCTCCTTTATCAAATATAAGGTGATTATATGCATGTGGGTTTATCTCAGCTTTCTATCCTGTTCCATTGATCTATATTTCTGTTTTTGTGCCAGTACCATACTGTCTTGATTACTGTAGCTTTATAGTATAGTCTGAAGTCAGGAAGCCTGAGTCCTCCAGCTCCATTTTTCTTTCTCAAGATTGCTTTGGCTATTCGAGGTCTTTTGTGTTTCCACACAAATTGTGAAATTTTTTGCTCTCATTCTGTGAAAAATACCAGTGGTAGTTTGATAGGGATTGCATTGAGTATGTAGATTGCTTTGGGTAGTAGAGTCATTTTCACAATGTTGATTCTTCCAATCCAAGAACATGGTATATCTCTCCATCTATTTGTATCATCTTTAATTTCTTTCATCAGTGTCTTATAATTTTCTGCATACAGATATTTTTATTTTGTCTCCTTAGGAAGGTTTATTCCTAGATATTTTATTCTTTTTGTTGCATTGGTAAATGGTAGTGTTTTCTTAATTTCACTTTCAGTTTTTTCTTCATTAGTGTATAGGAATGTAAGAGAGTACTGTGCATTATTTTGTATCCTGCTACTTTACCAAATTCATTGATTAGCTCTAGTAGTTTTCTGGTGGCATCTTTGGGATTCTCTATGTATAGTTTCATGTCTCTGCAAACAGTGACAGCTTTACTTCTTCTTTTCCGATTTGGATTTCTTTTTCTTCTCTATCATTGCTTGATTTTTGAATGTTGAAACAATTTCACATATTGGCATTACTTCTACTTGTTTGTGATATTGTATTGTGTATTTTTGCTGGATATGATTTTTTAGTATTTTATTTGGATTTTTTCATATGTATTCATGAAGGATATTTATCTTCATTGTCATTTAATTGCAGTGTCTTTTTGGTTTTGGTATCAGGAAGATGTTGCTCTCATTAAAGAAATTGAGAAGTTTCTCTTCCGTTTTATTATTTTCTAGAAGATATTGGGTATAACTGACATTAACTCTTCCCTAAATATTTGGTAGAAGTCACCAGTGAAACCATCTGAGCCTGGGAGTTACATTGTTGGGCGATTATTAGATATGAGTTTGTTTTCAAAATCTATTTTGGAAATTTGTGTCTTTCAACAAATTGATCCATTTCTTCTAAGTTGTTTCCTTTATGAGCACAAATTGTTCGTTAGTGTTCGCTTACTATCCTGCTAATATCTGTAGTGACTGTAGTGATATCCCTTCTTTCATTCTTAATATTGATAATTTGCATATTCTATTTCTTTTGGTCAGTTTGGTAAAAGATTTGTCAATTCTGTTGCTCTTTTCAATAAACACCTTTTGATTGCATTGGTTTCCTCTATCACTTTTGTGTTTTTAATTTTACTTACATTTGTTCTTATCTTTATTATTTCCTCCTTTTGCTTGCTTGGATTTATTTTGCTCTCCTCTTTCTAGTTCATTAAGATAGAAAGAGATTTATTTACTTGAGAATTTGTAAAGTAAGCATTTATTCCTATACATTTCCTTTAAAAATTGTTTTAGTTGCATCTCACAAATTTTCATATGTTGTACTCTTACTTTTCTTCAGTTTAAAATATTTTCTAATTTCCTTAAGACTTCCTCTGAATAATTTATTTAGAAGTGTGGTGTTTAATTTCCAAATATATGTGGATTTTCCAGAGGCCTTTCTGTTACTGATTTCCACTTCAATGACATTATCACTTAAGACACATTTTGTATGATTTCAATTCTTTAAATTATTAAAAAATTTTTATGGCCCAGAATATGGTTTGCCTTGGTTCCATGTGTCCTGTACTCTGGACAGAAAGAGGGTTTTCTCTCCTGTTTTATGTTGACTGTGCTAGCTGCACAGTTTCTCTACTTGAACAGAGAAATAATAATGTATTTCTGATGTTTTGACATCTGGGGCCTTGCTGACCATGGAGAGGCTGCTAGTCAACTTCTAGAGATAATAGACAATTCTCCTGCTGGAGCCCACACCCTCTCTCCTCCCACCTCTCCTATTAGGCTCTTATACTCTGGGCCACTATTCTCCTGCTTTAATCACTCCTGAACCAGTTACTAGACAACTAAAGGCAGCTCTTCCACCCCACAACCTGCTGGAATTATTCACCCTAGTCCATCCTAGGCCTGGTTAGGTTGTCTTACCTGTTTCTTCTCACAGAAACCACCACAAATGCTCTTGCCCATGTTTCTCCCTGTCTATCTCTGCTTTCTGTCCAATCCTGGTGCTTCACCATGTGGCCTCTGAATGGTGCCACATGCTTCTTCCTTTTTGGAACTGTGAGTAACAAACTATCCTTTCAATGGCAGCTGCCTTCTGTTCTGTTGGCCTCACTAGAGCTGAATAATTATAAAACCTATATTTTAAAATATTGGGTCATCCTCAGGCCAAAAATGGGAAAAAATATCAGGAAACTCTTCCTTGCACTGACTGTTCTTCAGTTTTTTAATGCCCTCCCCAGATGTGTTTTTATTTATTCTGCTATTATTTACTTTTTAGAGCCCTCAGGTAGTTGCTCTTTGTATTCTATCCAGAGATTTTAGTCATAAGCAGTGGGGAAGATAAGCTGAAGTGGGTTTATTCTACCTTGTCAGGTAAAAGAAATCACATAGCTTAGTTTTATTTGTTTTTGAAATGTCTATAAAAGGAAACACACAGCACGTACTCTTTCTTTTGAAATTTCTTTCACCAAACATCATGTTTGTGAGATTCATTTATGTGTTCCATATATCAATGATTTATTCACTCTTATTGCAGTAGAATTCTATCATATAAATATATCACAATTTATTTTTCCAGGATGTTTACCAGAAATGAAAATCTCTACAGGTCTCAGATTGAAGATTAACAATAAACCCTAAGCAGGATAAATAAAACATTTACTCCTAGTCATAATTATAACTGAAACTTCTGAATATCAAAGAAAAAGGGAAAATATTGAAATTAATCAGAGTCAAAAGACAGCTATTTACAAGATAACACCAATGATACTTCTTATCTGCAACTATAAATGGCAGGAGACAAAGGTGGGGTGTCCTCAAAGGGTTGAAGGAAAACCTTTATTGATCTGAATTCTATCTGGGCTAAACTTTCGTCTAAGAGAGAAATAAGAAGAAAGATAGTTTAAGGCAAACAAATGCTGAAGCTGTTTACCATTCACACACCTTTGCCAAAAGAATGACTACTAGATATACTTCAGGAAGAAGGAAATTAAATTCCATGAAATAATGGTGGTGGGGGGGAAATGTTAAACATATTCAGTCATCCTTGACTGAATAAAGATAAAAGCAATGATGATTTACTTGAAAGCGTTTAGTTATCTGTTGAACAAAAATAGTAGATAATATGGGTTAGTGTTCTACATTTATTTTAATTATTTGAGCAGTAGAAAGATATCGTTTAGATTTGTCAAGGATATATTATAAAGTTTTAAAACTAACCACTAAAAGAATGATAATAGAACCAATAGCATCCAAAAAAAAAAAAAACAGAATGGAAGAAAGAAAACTGAATTAAACCAATGGAAGGAAGGTATGCAAAATAAAAGGTAAAAAAAAAATGCTTAATTGAAAACACTACATGTTAAAAAGTAAGTCTAAATATATTCACAATGAAGTCAAACAAATTATACTCTTCTATATATCTAGAGAGAGAGTGCCTTTTAAAGAAAATCTAGCTGTAAATTGCTTACAAGTGTTTGGCTACAGTGCTCCATATTGATGCTGGATAAAATACTGGATAGTCTTAATGAATATAACCAGTTTTTTGAGCCATAGGGTATTACCATGAAAGGTTTTTCCCCAATATTATTTTTAATCAAGCTCTGTTGATACTTTTTTCCCTGCTCCTTAACAACATCTTAATTCTATATAGAATATACTCAATTAGATGCATTTATTAAATGTCTAGCCCAGTATGGTTTAAAACCTCTATCTAATATCCAACTTAATTTCATCCCCCTCCAACTCAGGAAGGGGGCGCTCTATTCTCCTTTGGTCCTGTCCAGCAGTCTAGGCCTTCTCCCAGTGAGGTCCGCTTGTCCAGAGATTGCCTTGGTGATGTTATAATTTGTTTTCTCCTTTTACTTTGGACTCCTTTTACCTATGGGAGCCTTTTCATGGAGCTTAGGGGTCACTGAGGACCTCTTCTGAAGTGGAGCTTTCCATTTTTTACTCTACTGTTTTCATTACCAATCTATTTTTATTGGCTGTTGTAGCAAAACTTATGACTTCAAGCATCTCCAGGCAAGAAGTATGTCCTAAAATTACAGGAGACATGTAAAACTCCTCCAAGAACTCTCCCATAATGCTCTACTCTGCTCAGTGGAGTACTCACATGAGCTTTCATCTAGCATGCAGCTGGTTAGTAAAATGCTTCTCCCATTCTTGAGATACCCCCATTTCTCAGAGTGATTATCTTAAACAGCTCAGCTTCGAGGGTATTACATTAGATATGTCTCTTGGCCCAGGGTGTATTACTCATATGTTCACTTATTTCATTGTTCCCTGTGCCTGCTGTGCTCCCTGTGCAAGGTTGTTGTTTTAGATGTGAAGATGAGTGAGCCATGGTCTTTTCCTTCAAGTAGCTTGTCCTCTAGCAAATATCCTAGAAAAACTAGTTTGTGGGTTAAATCTGTGAGTAGATATTTCACAAAGACCACAGTACCTTTGAAATATGTCTAGTTTGCTTAGTGTCCAGATCTTTTCATTTTTCTCAACTTAAATTGACAACTTAAGTTAATGAGAAATGAAAACCTACTAAGCTACTGGATAGGACACTGGATTATATGTGAGTTGTTTTCTAATCCAGTAATACACTGGGTTGTATTCCTTAAGTCAGTCTAGGCAATATTATGGTAGCAAACGCCAAAATTGTAATGGCTTTTCTGAACAAAAAGGTTATTTGTTGTACAGGAAAATGTTGGTTGGCATCATCAACACTCAAGATACACTACCCTCCATGTGGTTATTCTGCAGTCTAGATTGCTGTGATCTTGTTACTGTATCATCTCAACATGAAGCCTCCGCAATGACTGAGGCAAGGGAGGAGTAGAGTTGAAGAATTACTGTATCAGGGATTCACTGTTTGAGGATTGTGGAATAGGGAACTTTCAAAGGAATGAGTCCTTACATATTTATGGAAAGATATGGGAGGAGCTGGAGAAGTAAGTGTCTGAAAAATAGACTTGGAAAATCAGAGGGAAAAAAACCCCAAATAGTCCATGTTATGCATTGGCATGTGTGGACAAGTTGGAGTTTTCAACTGAATGTTGCAAGCCAGGGGTATCTAGTTCCCAGAGTATGGCTGCAAAGAGTTGCTGGTGGAGAAGAATGCAGGATCCTGCTGCCTCTGTACCTGGTGGTGGACCTGGGTTTGCCATCACTCTCAGCAGTCAGGAAGAAGAGATGGACATGGTGGGTGAAGAGTAAGGGCAAGCTGGAAGCTACTGGCCCTTGTTCATCAATCTTTTACCACTTAATCACAAAGACCCTTAAATGGCAATTCATTTCTGGCTTCTAAACCTTTGTGTGAATTTCTCTTTGGGCCAACTCTAACTCAGAATCATACAGGGATGGGAATTCTTCAAAACATAGTTTCAGCTTAGTTAAATGAACATAGTCAACACAAGCCATTATTCTCTCTCTCTTTTTTCCCTTAGGTCTAAGTATTATTAAAGCAGTTTCCAGCCCTGAGCTTTACTAATTGCAACATTCAGCAGCCTTTGGAGTCTAGTTCCAACAATATTTTCTTTGGTGGGTAGAGAGAAGGCAAGAGAAATTATAAAATGGAAGAATACAGAAATCTTGCAAATTAGAAAACTAATAGAGCATTTCTGTACAAAATCTTGTGGCACATTTGATGTTATGTGGAGTGGAACTATGAACATTTAGGGAAAGTATATTTTTACTGCATCTTAGAAATGTAAAAGTTAGCCATTTTATAATGATGGTATGAGTCATTCTGGACATTATGAAGACTGCAATATATTTGCCAATGCATGATTCTTCCATTTACGACTGTTATGCAATAGCAATAACAGGCAGTCAACACAAAGGAATTGCAGTTATTCACCTTCCAGATGAAAGGAAGAAAGAATTAAAGTTCTCTTTTTATTAAAAAATAAAAATGAAAAAAGACTATCATCAAGGCAAAGAAAACTTTCACAAATCTGTTGAGCTAGCCCAAATTTATGTAACAGCAAATTAGTATAGGACCTTATCCAATTGAAATTAAAATTAAACATAATTACAACATAACTTGGATGTTTCTCCTGAGAATTACTCTTTTGATATATAAAAATACTAAAGATAAGGCAACATAAATGGAGAGTTTTTGCTGAATTTTTTCAAATCCCCTCAGATCTAGGTGAGTAGATCAACATTAGCGAGGTGATCTTTGAGATATTTTCTAGGAGACCTGGACTGGAAGTCAGAGGTTTTTGAACTTAGTCCTGACTCTGACCAGCTGTGTGATCTTGGATAAGTCTCTTAACCTCTCTGAAGATTGGTTCTCTCACCAGCAAAATTAGCTATTTTGATAATATATCTTCTAAAGAAGTATGTCCAATGGAGATATGTGAGACACATATGTATTTTAAATTTTCTAGTAGTTGCATTTAAAAATGTAAAAAGATGAACTAAATTAATAATATATTTTATTTTACCCTATATATCCAAAATAACATCATTTCAACATATAATCAACACACAAAATTAGTGATAGTATATTTTACATTTTTTGCTCTGCAATCTGGTGTGTATATTACACTTACAGTGCAACTAATTTTGGAAGCTAAATTTCATTGGAAAAACTTGATCTGTATTTAGATAAAACATAAGTATACCTGAAAAAGTAGATTCATATGCTGAAGTTGTTCCAAACATACTTAAATTTTTCTAATAACTAAAGCAACTGTCAGTTTTAAAATTTCAATTCAATTCAATTCCATTACAACTTAAATTAAAAACCCATTTCCTCAGTTACATTAGCCACGTTTCAATTACTCAGTGTCCTTATGGAGCTTCCGACTACTCTATTGGACAGTGTAGTTCTAAAATCTCTGCTACTTCTCCTTTTACCTCTGTGAAGCTCTTCCGGAATGCTTTAAAAGAAAAATTGACTGGATTCTCTCTGTAATTTCAGGAATGTACTGAATATGAAGGGAGACATAATTCCTTGTGCCACATTCCTTCACCGAGGTACTGTTTCTTATGGATAAAGTTCATAAATTCTCTTGTTTTTCTTGCCTGCTGATGGAAACATTTTCACTTTGGTGAGCTTTGTGAAAATTATTAAATAAGGAAAACCAAACAGAAAAACCCTTTCCATTCTGTCTTTGACAGATACTTTAAGGAATAGTTACTTCTCTTACTACTTTAGTATGAAATTTATTAAATGCATACAAATATATTCATGGTGGTGTTGCATGAAAAGGCAAAGGAGAAACATAAATATCTACCAATCAGAGAAAAGATATGTAAAATGTAGTATCTACATGCATTGCGTTATCATACATAAGTCAAAAGCAATCAATTCAATTTCCATAAATTAATTAGGATCCAACGGTATGTGCAGAAACATGAAATCATATGAAAGACTTAGGAGGAAGAATTAAAAGAAGGATACAATTTTAAAATGCATATGCCAAACAATATTGTGGGTTGTTTAAAGAAACACACACACACACACACACACACACATACTTATAGAGACGATAGTTTGGAATAATTCGATGCAGGAAAATGGCTGCTTACAGGAACAGGGGCTGGATTGGACTGAGGATTGGGGACACAAACAACATGCCTACAAAGCAAAAAAATATGAGATTGTGCTACATAACAAGAAAGAGGATCATATCAGTATCTTTCTAATTCTGTGCATTTATCATCTTTATATAATTTAAAATATATGAAGGGCTTGGCTAGCTCAGTTGGTAGAGCACAAGACTCAAAATATATGACAAAAGCCCTATAATGGGAATGTTATATATTTGAAATCCCTCAGGAGTTTATACTCTAGCTAGGGAGAGACACACATACACAAAAAGTACGATTCTGTGTGCTAATTGAAAACTATGACATAGTTTACAAATGTCTCTTTAATGGAGCTTTGGAAAAAATAGAAGATAAATATATTATATATAAAGTGTATAATATATAATATGTATATAATATATATTATATATTTATATAAATATATAAATCTCTTTCTAATATTTTAAATAACACATTTAGCTAGCATAATGACCATATTATTGTCCTACACATAATTATTAATAACAAGAAAAAATGAAAGGGAGAAACCCAACATTTTGTGAAGCTCTATTATGTGCCAACCAGACTGTGTACTAGTTATTTTATGGACTAGTACCATATTTATCATATTTTTCTTTTCAGTGACCTCATAATAATAAGGCAAACGTTATTATTCCCATTTTGTGCATGAGAAAGCTAGAGCCTGGGGAGGTTGAGAAATGTGTTCAGTGTCATCAGCCTGTTTGGGAGCCATGACAATACATAAGTGTCACTCTGGAACCTGTGTCTTCCCAGACGCACTACAATAACTCCACAATAAAATTAATGTCTCTGCTTCTGAACAAGAAATGATAGGAAGTCCATTCCTTTTAACAGCAGTTAAATATGGTATAGAAAGTTCTGATCAAAGGAAAATTAGGACTACCATAGAATCACTGCCCTTTTCTCCAACCCAAAACGTTTCAAGGATGCTTCCTTAATTCTCAGCACACCTGCCCCTTCCTCCACTTCAGCCTCAAGGTCAGTCACTTCATTAGTCCAGTCCTTGGTCCCTTTCTGCCTTGATTATTGATTTATCTTTCTGATTGATTTCCCTCCTTAAAATGGCCACCCCCTTTATTCATGTTTAAAAGTGCTGCTATAGTGATCCACGTGAAATGCGTAAAGCACCACGTCCTTCCTCTGCTTAAATCATCTCAGAGGTTTTCCTTCAGAACAAAATTCAAGCTATGTAGATTAAAAGAAAGGCTCCTCAACACATAAATTTCCTTCTACTTCTATTTTCTCTCCTGAGAATCGTTATTTCGACCATAATTCAACTTTTGCTCTTCAAGGTATATTTGAGTAACACCTCCCCAGGAAGCCTCCTCTGCCCTGACCCGGTAGGACAGATGGTGAGTCCTTTTCCTCTGTGCTTTCCATCCTTTTGCACATGCTTTTATCACACTGTGTTGTAATTGTTTTATTCACTGGTACATCTCTCCCATTGTCTAAATTTTTATGTTTTTCATTGTCATTCTCAGAAATTAGCACAATGCCTGATTAAGAGCTCAGTAAATGTTTCTTGAATGGTGAAATTAATTTAATGGAATGTAATCTAAATATAAACTGAGGTTCCCCCCACCTGTATTTGTCAAGGTTCTTTCTCTCAGATCCATCACCCTCATTACCTTTCCTCCCAACATACATGTGGCTTCAGGAAGAGAAGGGAGTTGTTTTTCATCATATGACTCTTACTTTCTCCTGCTCTCCTTTGCTCGGTCTTTTATAGGATTGTGATGGTGGTTTGCAGGGCAGGGGTAGGAAAGAGAGATTGGGATTCTGGTTGGTGATGTCAGTGCTATTTGTGTTGTCTGTTCGGAATTCTTAACGAAAGAGCAACCCTTAGTTATTTTTATAATATAGAATGCTTAACATATCATTTTCTTCAACTGGGTGCAGTGGAGAAAATTCCATTCTATATGCTATTATGCTGCAGTCCTATATACAGCTATAGTCTCTGTTCTCAAATGAGAGCTTACCCACTTTGCTTGAAGTACCATTCCCAGGGATTGTGGTTTCTAAATTTGTTCTCCAATACCGGGGTCTACCCAGGATTATCCTTGCCTCCTAATCTGCGCAAGATTTTTTGATATGCTACAAACTATAAACCAAATGGAACTTTAACATTCTCAATACACTGTAATAAAATATTATAGGATGAGTAAATAGTAGAGGCAGAACTAGTTATACACTAGAACAAATTAAGAAACACAGGTAGAGGTTACAGTTTTCATTTATCCCACTAGTTATTTCTACCATTAGGTATGCTGGTTTATTTATGACTTCCTTCATTACAGTACTCAGTCATTTTCCCTTAGCTTTAGGCTAGGATCTTGATTGATTAAGGTTCTTTGTCTTGTGAGGGGATCCAATTTTTCATTCCCGAGGAATTTATGCCCTTAGTGCTTCTTATTGAATAAAATTACAACTGTCTTTGGTAAAATTTTTCACTAATCAAAACAGTGGAAGAGGTGTGCAGGGGACTCAAGTTTCCCCCTTATGCTTTCCTGCTCTATCCTTGAAGGTCAGATTTAATTGCCTCAGCCAGTACAATTTATGCCAGTTCTCTTAATCATACATTGGACATGGCCAGATTTCAATTCAGTGAAACCAAAACAAAATAAATTATCTTGTAGGAATGGTTCTTCCCTTGGCTTCTTAAATCTCCATAATAAAAGAAACAACCTCAACATAATAAATGCCATATATAAAAATTCTATAGCTAACATACTTAAAGGGGAAATACTAAAAGATTTTCTCTAAGGTCAAGAATAAGACAAGGATGCCCACTTTCACCATTTCTGTTCAAAATGTACTGGAAGTCCTACCCAAAGCAATCAGGCAAGAAAAAATATAAACTAAAAGGCATTCAAATTGGAAAGAAAGAAGTGAAATTATCTCTGTTCACAGATAAGAAATCTTATATGTAGAAAATCCTGAAGATTCCACACACACACCAAAAACATTACAACTGTTAAACAAATTCAACAAAGTGGCAGAATACAAAATCTACATGAAAAAAATCAGTTGAATTTCTATACACTAGCAGTGAATAATCAGAAAAGAAAATTAAGAAAATAATTCCATTTACAATAGCATAAAAAAGGATAAAATACTTAGGAATAAACTAAACCAAGGAGGCAAAAAATGTGTACACTGAAAACTAGAAAATATTGCTGAAAGAAATTAAAGAAGACAACAATAAACAGAAAGACATTTTGTGTTCATGGAGTGAAAGAAATAATATTAAGATGACAATAGTACTCAAAGCAATCTTCAGATTCAATGTAATCCCTATCAAACTACTAAGAATGTTTTTGCAGAAACAAAAAAATCCATCTTAAAATTCTATGGAAGCTTAAGGAACCCCAAAGAGCAAAGACAGTCTTGAAAAAGGGGAACTAATTTGAAGATTTCACACCACCTGATTTTGAAAGTTACTACAAAACTACAGTACTTAAAGCAGTGTGGTACTGGCATAAAGGCAGAAATATAGACCAATGGAGTAGAATGAAGAACCCAGATATAAACCCTCACACATATGGTCAAATGACCTTTGATAAGGATATCAAAACCATTCAATAGGGAAAGGACAGCCTCTTCTTCAACAAATGTTGTAGGGAAAGCTGGCTATTCACATAAAAAAAAAAACAGAGTTGGATCCTTTCCTTACACTGTATTGAAAGTCAACTGCAAATGGATCAAAGGCCTAAATATAAGAGTTAAAACTATAAAACTCTCTGAAGAAAACATAAGGCAAATCTTCATGATCTTGGATTTGGCAATGATTCCCTGGATAAATGACAGAAACACAGGCAACAAAAGAAAAATATAGGTAAATTAGGCTACATCAAAAAGGACATTATCAACAGAGTGAAAAAGCAAACCACAGAATGAGAGAAAATATTTGCAAATCATATGTCTGATAAGGGATTGATATCTAGAATATATAAAGAGCTCTTAGGTCTCAACATTTCTCCAAGGAAAATATATAAATGGCCAATATGCACACGAACAAACTTAACATCGCTAATCATTAGGGAAATATAAATTAGAACCAAAATGAAGTATAATTTTATACCCATTAAGGTCACTATTATTAAAAAGAAAACAACAAACCCAAAACAGAAATAGCAATTGTAGGAGAGGATGTAGGTTAGGAAAAATTGGACCTTTGTACACTCATGGTGGGAACGTAAAATGGTGCAGCTACTGTGGGAAACAGTGTGGTGGTTCCTCAAACTTTTAAACATAGAATTGCCAAATGATGCAGCAATTCTGCTTCTGGGTATAAACCCAAAATAAATGAAAGCAGACCCTCAAAGAGATATTTGTACACCCATTTTCATAGCAGCATTGTTCTAGGTAACCAAAAGGTAGAAGCAACCCACATGTTCATTGACAGATGAATGGATAAACAAAATACGGTATATACATACTATGAAATACTATTGTCTTAAAAAGAAAGAAAATTCTGACCCATGGTACAACGTGAATGAAACTTGAAGAATGGACAAATCCTATATGATTCTACTTTTATGAGGTATCTAGAATAGTCAAATTCATAGAAACAGAAAGTAGAACAGTGATTGCCAGAGACTGAGGGGAAGAGAAAGTGAGGAGTTATTGTTTAATGGGCATAGAGTTTCAGCTTAGGAAAATAAAGCCCCGGAGAGGGATGGTGGTGACAGTTACACAATGTAAATGTATTCATGTCACTGAACTGTATGCTTAAAAATGGCTAAAATGCTGAATTTTATGCTATGTATATTTTACTACAATAAAAAATAAAACAAAATGACTTCTGTAACAGAAGAGTTCAGAGTCTTAGAGATATGAAACAATTAAGTGTAACTATGAACATATTATAGATTGATGGATTCTAACTAATAGTAATAGACACTATATCCTGCAATTGAGCACCCAGTTCTGAAGAATTTTGACTTTCAGTATTCTGCAGCTTGGTCTTCAATTATTATTTTCCTCGTTATCTAAAGTTAGTGTTTTTAGATAATGGGGGAATAAAATAAGATCAGAGAATCCCACTGACACTTTCTCATTGCTTTACTTCTTTCAATGTGAAATTTATGAGTGATAATATTAAGATGCATAAAGCTAATACTAAGACATGGTGGTTCTGTTGCAGAATTACAAATGGAGAATGTTAATTAAAATCAGATTCGTTAAAGGGTGTATGCTGGAAATGACAAATTGCTGCCCAGTCTTCATCTAAAGACTGCTTGAGTTAATCTGCTTTACACCAGCAGCTGACACATCTGCTGAAGGCAGATGCCACCTTGGGAACCTGGAATTGGTGGCTGCAGTTAACAAATTCAACTCCCAGCCAAGGCAGCAGCCTACATAGCTTATCTCTAAGCTTGGTGGAACATGTGTTGAAAATCCCTGAAAAAACAGACAGACCGCTGAAGTAGGAGTCATCAGTATTTCAAGCACGGCTCTGCTACTAGGACCATCAGGAAATCACTCACTCCCTCTGAGTTGAATTTCCTCTTCTGTAAATCAAGGCTGTTTTTGCCCATCCTTTTCATTTCTAAAAGTCCATGATCGACTACTGATCCACCCCCATATATTAGGAATCTTAAAGTGGTTCATGGAATAATAGTAGTGAGGCAACCAGGCTGATCCATAGATTTTTGTGGGACTAGGAATAAATCCATCCAAAATATTTTAAACTTAAATGATGTACATTTCTCTTTAAGAGAAAGATACACTTGGTATATATATAGAAACATTTAACTATAAAACAAATGAATGCTGATGATGACTCTGCTTTGATTTAGGGGCTTGAATACATGTATAAAAGCAGGTTTTATTTACATTATTCTCTGTACTTGATTGTCTTATTACATATAAATAATGCTCTCTTCCTTTTTGATGCAATGATTGAACAGACCTCATAGAGGAGAATGAGAATTTATTCTTCCCTTTTGTCCAAATGGATTCGAGGACGGTGACACATCTCTCTCCAGCTAATGCTCTCTTTGATCCTTTTCCATAAAAGACTTCCCAATACCTAATCATCTTCAGGGTCTCCTGATCGTTCAGTTTGGTCTTTCACTCAATGCCTTGCATTCAGTTCTCACTTTGGTACCTGCCCATATTTGTGGTCAAATCCCACCCATGCCCACATTCAAATAGCACTTTCAGGAAAGCCAGACTGGTTCACTCTATCTCCACGTGCCACAGTGGGGAGGTAGGAAGGATCTCTAAGCACTTTGTTTACTGGACCTTTCTTCTCTTTTTGGGGATGGCTACAGAACAAAAGCGTTTCTCTTTGTTCATTCCCTTTGTTTTAGGGGTACATTTTCTATAATACCACCAAAGTCTATATCAACAGCAGAAATAGTAGCACAATGAAAACTTTTTTTTCTTTCTGTGCATATATTTCCAAATAATGGTGAATGACATCACTGGAATCATATCCAGCAAAGTTTGCAATCATAAGACCTGACTTCAAGTGCATTGGCTTTGCTATTTATTAATTCCAAGCCCTTGGGGAAGTATTTAGCCTCTGTTAAATACCTTGATTCTGTGGCTTCCTTGGTGGGGTAATGGTTAAGAATCTGCCTGCCAATGCAGGGGACACGGGTTCGGTCCCTGGCCTGGGAAGATCCCACATGCCGCGGAACAACTAAGCCCGTGCGCCACAACTATTGCAGCCCACGCGCTGTGCTCCGCAATAAGAGAAGCCACTGCAATGAGAAGCCCGTGCACCGCAACGAGGACTCTACGCCGCCAAAAAAAAAAAAAAAAAGGAGACTTAGATTCCGTTTCTTCATCTTTTAATGGAGAATTAACTGATAATGACTAGAAAGAATCTATTAAAAATTTCTAGCATGGTGTCTGGACCTGGATAAGCATCCAACAGATATTAATGGAAATCATCCTCCTTTGAGCTTATATTTCACAAATTGTTTATCTTTTCCTTACAAAATTATTTTTTAACATCTTTATTAGAGTATAATTGCTTTACAATGTTGTGTTAGATTCTGCTGTATAACAAAGTGAATCAGCTATATGTATACATATATCCCCGTATCCCGTCCCTCTTGTGTCTCCCTCTCACCCTCCCTATCCCACCCCTCTAGATGGTCACAAACCACCAAACTGATCTGCCTGTGCTATGCAGCTGCTTCCCACTAGCTACTTTACATTTGGTAGTGTATATATGTCAATGCCACTCTCTCACTTCATCCCAGCTTACCTTTTCACCTCCCCGTGTCCTCAAGTCCATTCTCCACGTCTGTCTTTATTCCTGTCCTGCCCCTAGATTCATCAGAACCACCTTTTTTTTTTTTTTTAGATTCCACATATATGTGTTAGCAAACGGTATTTGTTTTTCTATTTCTGACTTACTTCACTCTGTATGACAGACTCTAGGTCCATCTACCTCACTACAAATATTTCAAATTTGTTTCTTTTTACGGCTGAGTAATATTCCATTGTATATTTGTGTCACATCTTCTTTATCCATTCATCTGTCGATGGACACTTAGGTTGCTTCCATGTCCTGACTATTGTAAATAGTGCTGCAATGAACATTGTGACAAAGTTATTTTAATAGATAGGCTGCTTCGAAGCCTGTTATTTATTATAGCTGCTGCATAGGTGGGTAAATTGTTCTTTGCAAAAACTTAAAATCCCACTTCTTATCATAGTCATTATTTTGTACAGCTAGTATGAAAATTTTCCAACAAATGACAATAACTAATTGTGGACCGCTCTTTGTGGATATTAACCTTTTTATTGTAAAAAAAGTCTTGATTCTATTCTCTCCCTTTTTTTAATTCACTGCAGATTATGTCTGGAAGCTGAATTTCATTAAATTAATGTTTTCACCCATGGACCATCCAAAACAATCCATATACCAGGGCCACACCCTGGGAAATTCTGATTCAGTGCCAGCTGATGTTTAGTAATACATAATTTGGAAATACTCCAGAAGCTATTATGATGTACATTTCTGATTAATAAGAGCTGAATTAAATCAGTGCAGGAGAGCGTGGGCTATTACAAAGCTCAGCAGGTTTCTCAGTATCATTCTTGAGTTTTGGATTCTTGTGCATAGTTCCATAAAGATGAGAATAGAATTTTAATTGAGTTTATATTTCCATGGGAACAAGAAAACCAGTGCTCCTTCACGTTCCCAGTTATATCTATGAAAATGTATCCTATTGTTCACTCCAAACTGCTGCAATACAGTGCACGCTACTGAAATGAATTTTCTGCTTTAAGTTACCCATAATAGAATACAGCTTGCGGGTTTGTAATTGTATCTGTGCGAGGTTTTCCATCTCCTTGGATTATCCTCACAGACAAAGAATTTTACAGCTGATGTCCAGCACTCTGATTTTGCAAATAAAGTAATTGAAACCTATAGTGAATAATGATTTTGCCTAAGGTAACACAGCTGGGTGAAGTTTTTACCTGTTTGGGTATACCACATGTAATTAACTCTTATTTTTCTTGCAGGGTGGAAGAACAAATACATTTTATAAAAAGCAGCAAAAAGGGAAATTGTCAAAGCACAACAGAACTGTCAGCAAACTTTAAAGAATCCAAGATATTTATTATACTCCACAGGTCATAATACTTTTCTGATTCCTTTCTTTTTCTACCAATCTTCTAATCAAAATAAAACCTACTGGCAATTTGTAAAGTGTAAAGCATAATGTAATATGTTCTATTTCTCTCTAGTCATAAAGAAGAACAACATCTTGTCAATCACCCTTCAATCACAACAGAGTAGTAGACAGAGAAACTTGGATTTTTTATTATTTTGTTTCTAACCAGTATGTTAAATTTGTAAAACACACGTAAAATAATAATGGGATACTTGGCTTTAGAATCCAATTTATTTTTATATAGTTTTTCATAGACATTCTCACAAGGTGCTTGTTGGAGAATGAGTTGTGAACAAAACAGATATAAGATGTTAATATCTTCTTTTCCTTTAGTTTCTTCCCTCTTTACGTAATATTGAGTATATTCAAAAAAAGTTTATACCTGCTACCTAGTATAAAAAATAATAAGACAAACACCCATGAAACCACTGCCAGCTTAAAAAGTAGAAAATTACCATTATCTTTGAAATTTCTTATTTGTCCTACACTTACTCTATTATCCCTCCATTGGAAATAACAAATATACTGAATTTGGGGTTTATCATTCCTTTGTTTTTTTAATAGTTCTATTATATTCAAGCGGACCTTGAGATATTGTGGGTTCAGTTCCAGACAAACCACAGTAAAATGACGATTGCAATAAAGTGAGTCACATGAAGTTTTTCGTTTCCCAGGGCATATAAATGTTATGTATACACTAAGCTGTAGTCTATTAACTGTACAATAGCATTATGTCTAAAAATATACAAACCTTAATTTAAGAATACTTTATTGCCAGGAAATGCTAACCATTATCTGAGTCTTTAGTGAGTCATAATCTTTTTATTGGTGGAGGGTCTTGCCTTGATGATGATGGTTGCTGAGTGATCCGGGTGGTGTTGCTGAAGGTCAGGGTAGTTGTGACAATTTCTTAAAATAAGACAACAATGTTGTTATCTGTTAATGCCTGTTAATGTTAATATTTTGACTTCTCATGAATCACGAATGTTCTTAATGGCGTCTAGAATAATGATCCTCTTCAGAAAGTTTTTAATTGACTTTGGCCAGATCCAACAGAGGACTCACTATCTATGGCAGTTATAGCCTTGCAAAATATATTTCTTAAATAATACGACTTGAAAGTCAAAATTACTCCTTGGTCCATGGGCTGCAGAATGGAGGTTGTGTTAGCAGGCATGAAAACAATATTAATCTCACTGTTCATCTCCATCAGAGCTCTTGGGTGACCAGGAGCATTGTCAACGAGCAGTACTGTTTTAAAAGGAATCTTTTTTTTTTTTTCCTGAGCAATAGTTTTCAAGAGTGAGCTTAAAATATTCTGTAAACCATGTTGTAAACAGAAATACTATCATCCAGGCTTTGTTCCTCCATTTATAGAGCACAGGTAGAGTAAATTTAGCATAATTCTTAAGGGCTCTAGGATTTTTCATATATGGTAAATGAGCATTGGCTTCAACCTAAAGTCAGCAACCTCATTAGCCCCTAATAAGGGAGTCAGTGTGTTCTTTGACACTTTGAAGCCAAGCATTGACTTCTCCTCTTTAACTATGAAAGTTTTAGGTGACATCTATTTCCAATATAAGGCTGTTTAATCTACATTGAAAATCTGTTGTTTAGTGTAGCTACCTTCATTCATTATCTTACTAGATATTTTGGGTAACGTGCTGCTGCTGCTACATCAACACTTGCTGCTTCACATTGCACTTTTATATTATGAAGATAACTTCTTCCTTAAACCTCATGAAGCAACCTGTCTTAGCTTCAAACTTTTCTTCTGCTGCTTCCTCACCTCTCTCAGTCTTCACAGAATGAATGCCCTCCTTAAGGGCAGATATTAGGTCTTACAAGTCTTAGTATTTATTTTATAATTCTTTACACTCATAATTTGCAGAGTTCATGGCACTTGTAAGGGTATAAACATATATCAGTTATCAGGTTATCTACAAATGAGAGTTTGCTATATACTGTGTATAAGTTAAATTTTTCTGGTAGAATTTTGACTAGATAATCAAGAAAAGAAATCAAGGTTAAAATATATCAGTGTATAAGGGAATAAACTATAAAGATGCAACAAATAACCTAGTGCAACAAGTAACACATTCCTTCAAACTAAATCTTCCTTGAATTAATGTCATCTTACAATTATGGGAGACCAAAAATAATTTTTCCAAAAATTAGACACTTGGGGACTTCCCTGGTGGTCTAGTGGTTAAGAATCCACCTTCTAATGCAGGGAATGTGGGTTCAATCTCTGGTCGGGGAGCTAAGATCCCACATGCCACAGGGACAACTAATCCTGTGAGCTGCAACCACTGAGCCATGTGCTCTGGAGCCCATGCACCACAACTAGAGAGCCTGTGCACTGCAACTACTGTGTCTGTGTACTCTGGAACTTGTGCACCACAATTAGAGAGCCCACATGCCACAACTACTGAGCCCAGACACTCTGGAATTCATGCGCTGCAACTACTGAGCCCTACTGAGCCCACGCACCACAACTAGAGAGAAGCCTGCATGCCACAACTAGAGAAGCCCATGTGCCACAACTACTGAGCCCACATGCTCTAGAGCCTGTGCACCATAACTAGAGAGCCCATGTGCCACAACTACTGAGTCAGCGTGCCGCAACTACTGAGCCCACGATCTGACACCTGCACACCACTAGTAGAGAGCCCATGCACCACAACTACTGAACCCATGCTCTCTGGAGCCCGTGTGCCACAACTAGAGAGAAACCCATGCACTGCAGCTAGAGAACCCTGCATGCTGCAATGAAGATCCTGCAATGAAGATCCCGCAATGAAGACCTGATGCAGCCAAATAAACAAATATATATTTTTTTAAAATGAGATACATGTTTTGATGTGATAAATTATGAGGGTCGGAGCTGAATCACATTTATCCAAATTTGTAAACATATTGAAATAGTCCAACCAATGGTGTTCAGAATATTAAACTGTGGCACAAAAAAATTGCTTATCCAAAGTTATTGAGCATGATGATTGCAAAATCAAAGAAAGTTGTCTCCTGACAGTCAGTACAGAACTAATCCTGAGAACTCACTTCTTCTATGAGGTTTTTACAAATGGAAAATAAGGTGAAAGGAGAGAAAAGAAAGGAGAAGCGAATGGAGAAAGTTTTTTCTTTGTTTTTTGTTTTGGTTTGTTTTTAACTAGTGGAGGTCTAGGACTCTCAGGGCAAAATTAATGACTCACATTTTCTCCATTTTATCACAATGGATGATAATTTCATATGTATGCATGATTTTTTTCAATCTGTTCCATAACTGCAGTGTTTACTTCAGCTGTGTCTTCTGAAAGTGAAAAAATTTAAATAAAGCAGTAGTTTAAAAAGGCTATTTCATTCAATTCATTTAAAAGCATTAATTTGATTCTACAGATTGGGTGTTGCTGTTCAAAAGGAGAGAAAAACACTGGAACCTTAAGGGATGTTCATTCAAGAGCAGACAGTAGCTGATTTATCTTATCTCCCAAATGATATGGCTATTTCCACATGACACCAAATTAACTTTCGAAAAAGGGAGAAAAATCAATTACTTTTTTCTTTATAAATGAGATAAATCAAACACTCAGTGCATTTTTGTTTCCTGAAAGATTTATTTTCAGTTGAGTTGTGTGATCAGTTAGTCAGAGTGTAGCAAAAATTCAAATTCTTACTAATGTATTTTGCTTCTGTGAAATTACAAATTTCTTCTCTTGTGAAGCTTTTCAATAGATGACAGTTTAATCTGTGACAAATCTGTGGCAAAGCAATCTGAAAATAATACTAAGATGGTGCCTGCACTTCAGAGTTTGAAAAGTTATACAAATTGGATATTTCAAAATTTATTATGCTGGCAAAAACTCCATGGATCCATCTCATTTATTTATTTGTTTATTTATATCTTCAAGGCATAGCTCAGTACTCGGCACATAGTAAGTGTTTAATCTGTTCTTGTTGATAGTAGAGACTTTTTAAAAATATTCAATTTTATATCATGAATATTAGACCTTAAGGAAATAACTTCTGAAATACTGTATTGTGAGACAGTTTATCAGCTGAAGACATAGTAGGATTTTGGTAAAGAAAGTTACTCTTACAAGGATTCTAATTAACATAGAATTATATATAAATGAATCCAATATCTTCCATTGAAGAAACTGATAGGAAAATTAATATTAGTATTAAATAAAATATTCTTTCTGATTTAAATACAATAATCTTTGCCAGATGGAGGACAGAAGTGAGATGGAGCTGAGAAGAGTGTACTATGTATTCTAAATAAAATTATCTATATTGAAATATTTTTTTCTGGTGCTTTTAAAGTTGTGAATAAGGAGCTCTGAATAATGTACAGTTATATATATATATATATATATTTATATATTAGGATTTGCTTTCATTAGCTTAAAGAAACAAAATAGTTTATATACACTGAGTTGACAACAAAGTGATAAATTGCTGAAATATTCTGTGTTCAAACTAAAATTTCAGAACTTTAATAAAAATCTTTAAAATTATTTATAAACCTACAAATTGCTCATATGTGCTTATTTTCTAGAGAATTTTTCCTCTAAAACAAGTATCTGAGTTAATTGTTAAAATTGTTTTGTTCTTTTAGGTAAGAATTAAGTAACTGAAACTCTAAGTAAGAAAAATGTTTCAGTAGATATAACTTAGTTAAATATATTATTTTCTATACATTAATTTTGAATAATTAGTGCCTGATTACTTAAGTTATAGTTTCAAGTTTTAGAGGGTGAATAAACCTCTCTTAAAAGGTATACTTGTAAATTAAAAAATCTTAAAGGAAGCAAATATAATACTTAACATTCTAATCATTATGAGGATTGCCTTTCTGGGTTTCTACTCACCCCACCTCCCAGGAAAAAGCAAACCGCTAGAGGAAATCATGAAATCACAAAGGAAAAGAGAAAGAGAGGGAGAAAGGAACAATGGAATTACAAAGCAACCAGAAAATAATTTTTAAAATGGCAATAGTAAGTCCATACCTATCGATTAATAGCTTGAAATGTAAACAGACTGAATTCTGCAATCAAAAGACATAGGAAGCCCAAATGGATTAAAAACAAAACAAAACAAAACAAAAAACAGGATACAATTATATGCTTCCTACAAGAGACTCACTTCAGCTTTAAGGACACACATAGACTGAAAGTGAAGGAATGGGAAAAGATATTCCATGCAAATAGAAACCAAAAGAAAGCAAGGATAGCTATACTTACATCAGACAAAATGGACTTTAAGCCAAACTATAACAAGCGACAATGAAGATCAATATATTATGATAAAAGGGTCAATTCATCAGAAGGATATAACATTTGTAAATATTCATAAACCCAACATAGGAGCACCTAAATATCAATATATAAAGCAAATATTAACATCTGAAGGGAGAAATAGGTAGCAATACAACAATAGCAGGGGATATTTTAAAATTAATTTTTATTGGAGTATAGTTGATTTACAATATTGTAATAGCTTCTGCTATTCAGCAAAGTGAATCAGTTATATATATATATATATATATATATATATATATATATATATATATATATATATATATATCTCCAATCTTTTTTCAATTATTTTCCCATATAGGTCATTATAGAGTATTAGGTACATTTCCCTGTGCTATGCAGTAGGTCTTTATTAGTTATCTATTTTATATATAGTAGTGCATATATGTCAATCTCAATCTCCCAATGTATCCCTCCCCATCCCCTTACCCCAACCCCCACATAACCACATTTGCTTTCTACATCTGTGACTCTACTTCTGTTTTGTAAATAAGTTCACTTGAATCATTTCTTTAGATTCCACATATAAGTGATATCATATGATATTTGTCTTTCTCTGTCTGACTTACTTTACTTAGTATGATAATTTCCAGGTCCGTCCATGTTGCCACAAATGGCATATTTCATTCTCTTTAATGGCTGAGTAATATTCCATTGTATATATGTTAATACATCTCCTTTATCCATTCATCTGTAGATGGACATTTAGGTTGCTTCCTTGTCTTGGCTATTGTAAACTGTGCTGCAATGAACATAAGGGTGCATGTATCTTTTTGAATTATGGTTTTCTCCATACATATGCCCAGAAGTGGAATTTTTGGATCATATGGTAGCTGTATGTTCAGTATTTTAAGGAACCTCCACACTGTTCTCCATAGTGTCTGTATCAATTTATATTCCCACCAACTGTGTAGGAGGGTTCCCTTTTCTCCACACCCTTTCCAGCATTTATTGTTTGCAGATTTTTAATGATGGCCATCCTGACTGTTTGGAGGTGATGCCTTATTGTAGTTTAGATTTGCATTTCTCTAAAAATTAGTAATGTCACACTTCTTTTCATGTGCCTCTTGGCCATCTGTATGTCTTCTTTAGAGAAATGTTTATTTAGATCTTCTGCTTATTTTTGGATTGGGTTGTTATGTTTTGTTTTTTAATATTGAGCTACATGAGCTGTTTGTATATTTTGGGGATTAATCTCTTGTCAGTCGCTTCATTTGCAAATATTTTCTCCCATTCTGTGGGTTGTCTTTTCATGTTGTTTATGGCTACTTTTGCTGTGCAAAAGATTTTAAGTTTCATTAGGTTCCATTTGTTTATCTAAGAGGTGGATCAAAAAAGATCTTGCTGCGATTTATGTCAGAGAGTGTTCTGCCTATGTTTTCCTCTAAGAGTTTTATGGTATCTGGTATTACATCTAGATCTTTAATCCATTTTGAGTTTATTTTTTTGTAAGGAGTAGGGAGTGTTCTAATTTCTTTCTTTTATATGTAGCTGTCCAGTTTTCCTAGCACAACTTATTGAAGAGGCTGTCTTTTATCCATTGTATATTCTTGCCTCCTTTGTCAGAGATTAGGTGACCATAGGTGGGTGGATTTATTTCTGGACTTTCTATTCTGTTACATTGATCTGTATTTCTGTTTTTGTGCCAGTATCATACTGTTTTGATGACTGTAGCTTTGTAGTATAGTCTGAAGTTGGGGAGTCTGATTCCTCTAGCTCCATTTTTCTGTTTCAAGATTGCTTTGGCTATTTGGGGTCTTTTGTGTTTCCATACAAATTGTAAAATGTTTTGTTTTAATTCTGTGAAAAATGAATAGCAGAGGATTTTAATACCCATTTCAACAATGGATAAATCATCCAGACAGAAAATCAATTTAAAAAAATTCGATTTGAAATACATATTAGACTAGATGGGCCAAAAAGACATATATAGAATATTCCATCCATTAACAGCAGGATACACATTCTTCTCAAATGTACATGGAAGATTCTCTAGGATAGATCATATATTAGACCACAGAAAAAGACTTAATAAATTTAGAAAAGTTTGAAATCATATCAAGCATTTTTTCTGACCACAGTGATAGGAAACTAGAAGTCAGTTATAAGAAGAAAACTGGAAAATTCACAAATAAATGGAAATTAAACAACATGCTACTGAAAAACTAATGGTTCAAATAAAAATCAAAAAATAAATTAAAAAAAAATTTATCTTGAGACAAATGAAAATGGAAACATACATACCAAAACTTATGGGATGCAACAAAAGCAGTTCTATGAGGGGATTTTACAGTGATAACCACCTACATTAAGAAAAAAGAAAGATCTCAAGTAAACAACCAACTTTATATCTGAAGGAACTAGAAAAAGAACAACAAAGAAACAGAGACTAAAACACTTTATAGAATGATTACTAATAAGGAGATTGAATCAGTAATAAAAACCTTCCAACAAACCAAAGTCCACAATCTGATGGCTTCACTGATGAATTCTACCTAAAATTTAAAGAACTATCACTAACCATTCTCAAACTCCCCCCAAAAATAGAAGAGAAGGGAACACTTCCAATCTTATTTTATGCGGTCTTTATTTATAAAGAGAAAAAAACATTGAAAACATAACTCAAATAATTAGTTTGATCAACTACACTTGAAAGTGTAGCATTTATTTCATATTCTGGTTGTTTGGTTATCTTACTAGATTTTTCTATTTAAAACTGAAAAAAAAAAAAAGAAACAAATTGTACAACAAAATATAACTACATTTTAGATCTTATTTTCTTTCATCCCTCTTCCCTGTGTATATATGTATTTATATGGTAAAGAATATGTATACTTGTAATTAAATATGTATATAATATGTATATTAAAATTATATACATATAATTTTTAAAGAATTTTATTGAGATATGATATGACACACAAAATCTGTACATATTTGATGTATACAATTTTATGAGTTTGGATATATGCATATACCCATGAAACATTACCATAATATATGCCATAAACATATACATCACCCCCAAATTTTCCTCCTGCCTTTTGTATTTATTTTTATTATTACTTTTTGTGATTAAAAAATCATTTAATGTAAGATCTACCCTCTCAGCAAAATTTTAATTATACAATGCATATTATAAACTATAGGCACTATGCTGTATATTAGATCTTTAAGACTATTCATCTAATGTAACTGAAACTTGGTACCCTTTGACTAATATCTCCCCATTTTCGCTTTCTCCCAGCCTCTTGCAACCACCATTCTACTCCCTGCTTCTATGAATTTGAATATTTTAGATTTCTCATGTAAGTGGTAATGTGTGGCTACCCATTGCAATCACATGAGGTTTTATTATATTTTTTAAAAAATCAGTGATGTCTGAATACCACCCCTAGAGATTATGATGTATTTGATCTCAGGAACAAGGTAGACATCAAGTCCTCAGATAGTTCTAACACGCAGATAAAAAGAAAATACCGCTTTAGAAAAATATTCAGAGATGCATTTCTTGGCTTAAGAGATTACGAATTTGGTAGCTTGACACTTGTTTTCATATGTTTATGCCTGCTCAAGTTAAAGTAATTATGAGTGATACATACCAATTCTTATATTTTTTCATATAACATAAAATACATGAAGAAATTACACATTTGCCTTAAACAAGGAGAATATGAGTATATATAAAACTGAGGACAAAGACAAAAATGTGAACTTGAATAAAATGAGAATTGATTTAATGTCTTCAGGTGTACTGAGGAACTCTTCCTCTGGCATGTTTAGAATTATTGTTTAAGTGACATAGTATTGTTGGCTCTAATAATCTTTAATAGAATAGAAGTGTTCACTTATGACTGATTCAGTTATTGCTGTTTTGCATGGATTCTTACACTTTATTTCAAGATCTACCAAGGTCGACTACTCAGGTATACATTTTCATTAGTGGCTTCCTTAGAGAATGTAGAAGCAATAATCAACAAGAGATCTCATCATGATTCATCAATATTAGAGATTTTTGATTACTTAAAATGTACACACTGAAAATGTCTGAGCCAAAAGAGAGAACGATGAAATCCTCTTTATCTGATTTTAAAATTCATATAGAAATACAAAGGACCCTAAATAGCCTAAATAATCCTGAAAAATAACAGATTTGAAAGTCTGACAATTTATTTCAAGACTTATTAAAAAGCTACTACTATAGACAAGAGTAGTATTAACATAAACATAAATAGATCTAGTGAATAGAATTGAGAGTCAAGAAATAGACATATATATAGTTAGTTAGTTAATTAGTTAATTTTTGACAAAGTTACAGAGGGAATTTAATGGAGAAAGAATTGTCTTTTCAACAAATGGTGTTGGAAAACTGAATATCCATATTCAAAAAAATTAATAAACTTGATCTATACCTCCTTCTCCTTATAAAAATTTACTAAAATGGTCCATAGACCTAAATATAAAATCGAAGAATATAAAATTTCTACAACAAAACATAAGAAAAAACCTTTGTGACTTTGGGTTAGGCAGAGATTTCTTAAATATCAAAGATTTCTTAATATCAAAAATATTAACCATAAAAGAAAAAGTGATAGCACTTCATCAAAATTAAGAACTTGCTGTTTTACAAAAGATAGTGTTGAGAATGAAAGATAAGACATAAATTAGGAGAACAGATTTGCAAATCACATGCCTAAGAAAGAACTTGTAAACTATATTAAAAACTCACAAAACTCAAAAAGACACAAAAACCTAACACAAAATGGATAAAAGATTTAAATAGACTTTTCTTCAGAGAAGATATGCAAATATCAAATAAATGTATGAAAAAATGCTCAACATCATTAGTCATTAGGGAAATGAAAAATAAAATCACAATAAAATACCAGTATATACCTATTAAGAAATCAAAATTAAAAAGACTGACCACACCAAATGCAGGCTAGGAAGTGGAGCAACTGGAGCTCTCATACACTGGAGGTGGAAATGTAAAAGGATACAGCTACTTTAGAAAAGCTTGGAGAGATTCATAATGTTATTTATACTCTTACCATAAGACTCAACAATCTCACTCTTAGGCATTTACACAAGTGAAATGTAATTTTGTGCTCTCACAAAAATCTGTGCACAAATATTTGAAGTGGCTTTATTCATAATTGCTCCAACTGGAAACCACCCAAATGGCCTTCATCTGGAGAATGGATAAAAAATTCTGGCACATCCATACAAAGGAATAAAACTGCTACTTAGTAATGTGTGAACTACTGATACAAAAGACAACATAGATGATTATTAAATGCACTATACTAAGTAAAAGAATCCAAAATCAAAAGGCTACATACTATGATTCCATTCTTTTTTTTTTTTCTAACATCTTTATTGGAGTATAATTGCTTTACAATGTTGTGTTAGTTTCTGCTGTATAACTAAGTGAATCAGCTATATGTATACATATATCCCTGTATCCCATCCCTCTTGTGTCTCCCTCCCACCCTCCCTATCCCACCCCTCTAGATGGTCACAAAGCACTGAGCTGATATCCCTGTGCTATGCAGCTGCTTCCCACTAGCTACTTTACATTTGGTAGTGTATATATGTCAATGCCACTCTCTCACTTCATCCCAGCTTACCTTTCCACCTCCCCGTGTCCTCAAGTCCATTCTCTACGTCTGTGTCTTTATTCCTGTCCTGTCCCTAGGTTCATCAGAACCACTTTTTTTTTTTTTTTAGATTCCATATATATGTGTTAGCATATGGTATTTGTTTTTCTCTTTCTGACTTACTTCACTCTGTATGACAGTCTCTAGGTCCATCAACCTCACTACAAATAACTCAATTTCATTCCTTTTTATGACTGAGTAATATTCCATTGTATAAATGTGCCACATCTTCTTTATCCCTTCATCTGTCAATGGATACTCTTAGGTTGCTTCCATGTCCTGGCTATTCTAAATAGAGCTGCAAAGAACATTGTGGTAAATGACTCTTTTTGAATTATGGTTTTCTCAGGGTATATGCCCAGTAGTAGGATAGCTGGGTCATATGGTAGTTTGATTTTTAGTTTTTTAATGAACCTCCATACTGTTCTCCATAGTGGCTGTATCAATTTATATTCCCACCAACTGTGTAGGAGGGTTCCCTTTTCTCCACACCCTCTCCAGCATTTATTGTTAGTAGATTTTTTTGATGATGGCCATTCTGACTGGTGTGAGGTGATACCACAGTGTAGCTTTGATTTGCATTTCTCTGATGAATACTGATGTTGAGCATGCTTTCATGTGTTTGTTGGCAATCTGTATATCTTCTTTGGAGAAATGTCTATTTAGGTCTTCTGCCCATTTTTGGAATGGGTTGTGTGTTTTTTGATATTGAGCTGCATGAGCTACTTGTAAATTTTGGAGATTAATCCTTTGTCAGTTACTTCATTTGCAAATATTTTCTCCCATCCTGAGGGTTGTCTTTTTGCCCTTTTTATGCTTTCCTTTGCTGTGCAAAAGCTTTTAAGTTTCATTATGCCTCATTTGTTTATTTTTGGTTTTTTTCCATTTCTCTAGGAGGTGGGTCAAAAAAGATCTTGCTGTGATTTATGTCAGAGAGTGTTCTGCCTATGTTTTCCTCTAAGAGTTTTATAGTGTCTGGCCTTACATTTAGGTCTTTAATCCATTTTGAGCTTATTTTTGTATATGGTGTTAGGGAGTGTTCTAATTTCATTCTTTTACATGTAGCTGTCCAGTTTTCCCAGCATCACTTATTGAACAGACTGTCTTTTCTCCATTGTATGTCATTGCCTCCTTTGTCAAAGATAAGGTGACCATATGTGTGTGGGTTTACCTCCGGGCTTTCTATCCTGTTTCACTGATTTATATTTCTGTTTTTGTGCCAATACCATACTGTCTTGATTACTGTACCTTTGTAGTATAGCCTGAAATTAGGGAGCCTGATTCCTCCACCTCTGTTTTTCTTTCTCATGATTGCATTGGCTATTCAGTGTCTTTTGTGTTTCCATACAAATTGTGAAAATTTTTGGTCTAGTTCTGTAAAAATGCCATTGGTAGTTTGACAGGGATTGCACTGAATCTGTAGATTGCTTTGGGTAGTACAGTCATTTTCATAATGTTGATTCTTCCAAGCCAAGATCATGGTATACCTCTCCATCTGTTTGTATCATCTTTAGTTTCTTTCATTAGTGTCTTATAGTTTTCTTCATACAGGTCTTTTATCTCCATACGTAGGTTTCTTCCTAGGTATTTTATTTTTTATTATTGCAATGGAGATTCCTTTGTATGTTATTTGTTGTTTTACCCTTGTTACTTTTAAAATTTTTTCTTTGTATTTAATTTTTGATAGCTTGATTAATATGTGTCTTGGCATATTTCCCCTTGTATTTATCCTGTATGGGACTCTCTGCGCTCTCTGGACTTGACTATTTCCTTTCCCATATTAAGGAGGTTTTCAAATATAATCTCGTCAAATATTTTCTCAGTCCCTTTCTTTTTCTCTTCTTCTGGAAACCCTATAATTCGAATGCTGGTGTGCTTAATTTTGTCCCAGAGGTCTCTGAGACTGTCCTCAATTCTTTTCATTCATTTTTCTTTATTCTTCTCTGTGGTAGTTATTCTCACTATTTTATCTTCCAGGTCACTTATTCGTTCTTCTGCCTCAGTTATACTGCTATTGGTTCCTTCTAGAGAATTTTGAATTTCATTTATTGTGTTGTTCATCATTGTTTATTTGCTCTTTAGTTCTTCTAGGTCCTTGTTAAATGTTTCTTGCATTTTCTCCATTTTATTTCCAAGATTTGGGGTCATCTTTACTATCATTACTCTGAATTCTTTTTCAGGTAGACTGCCTATTTCTTCTTCATTTGTTTGGTCTGGTGAGTTTTTACCTTGCTCCTTCATCTGTTGTGTGTTTCTCTTTCTTCTCATTTTGCTTAACTTACTGTGTTTGCGGTCTCCTTTTCACAGGCTGCAGGTTTGTAGTTCCTGTTGTTTTTGGTGTCTGACTTCAGTGGCTAAGGTTGGTCCAGTTGGTTGTGTAGGCTTCCTGGTGGAGGGAACCCTTGCCTGTGTTCTGCTAGATGAGGCTGGATCTTGTCTTTCTGGTGGGCAGCTCCACATCTGGTGGTGTGTTTTGGGGTGTCTGTGACCTTATTATGATTTTAGGCAGCCTCTCTGCTAATGGGTTGGGTTGTGCTCTTGTCTTGCTAGTCGTTTGGCATAGGTTGTCCAGCACTGTTGCTTGCTGTCTGCTGAGTGGAGCTGGGTCTTAGCATTGAGATGGAGATCTCTGGGAGAGCGTTTGCCATTGATAATACGTGGAACTCGGCCCCCCTACCTCAGAGGCACAGGCCTGACACCCTGTCGGCGCACTAAGACCCTGTCAGCCACATGGCTCAGAAGAAAAGGGAGAAAAAAAAAAGAAAAAAGTAATAATAAAATAAACTAAATTTATTAAAATAAAAATATTATTATAAATTAAAAAATAAAAAGTCATAAAAAAAAGAAAGAAAGAAAGAAGAGAGAAACCAAACCAATAAACAAATCCACAAGTGCTAAAGAAAAAAAGAAAAAGAAAAACGGACACGCAGTACCCTGGGACAAATATTAAAAGACAAAATCACACAAAGAAGCATACACACAAAAACAGAAAAAGGGAAAAAATCTATCTATATATATATAAAAAGGGAGAGACAAACAAATCTACAAATGATAATAAACTCTAAATACTAAACTAAGATTAACATAAACCCAGAAACAAATTAGATGCAGAAACAAACCCGAAGTCTACAGTTGCTCCTACAGTCCACCTCCTCAATTTGGGATGAATCGTTGCATATTCAGGTATTCCACAGATGCAGGGTACATCAAGGTGATTGTGGAGATTTAATCCGCTGCTCCTGAGGCTGCTGTGGGAGATTTCCCTTTCTCTTCCTTGTTTGCACAGCTCCTGGTTTGGATTTGCCCCCGCATCTGCGTGTAGGTCGCCTGAGGGCATCTGTTCTTCCCCCAGACAGGATGATGTTAAAGGAGCAGCTGATGTGGGGGCTCTGGCTCACTCAGGCCGGGGGGAGGGAGGGGTACTGATGAGGGGCGAGCCTGCGGCGGCAGAGGCCAGCATGACGTTGCACCAGCCTGAGGTGCGCCGTGCGTTCTCCCGGGGAAGTTGTCCCTGGATCCCTGGATCCCGGGACCCAGGCAGTGGCGGGCTGCACAGGTTCCCGGGAGGGGAGGTGTGGATAGTGACCTGTGCTCGCACACAGGCTTCTTGGTGGCAGGAGCAGCAGCCTTAGCATCTCATGCCCGTCTCTGGGGTCCGCGCTGATAGCTGCGGCTCGCGCCAGTCTCTGGAGCTCCTTTAAGCAGCGCTCTTAATCCCCTCTCCTCGCGCACCAGGAAACAAAGAGGCAAGAAAAAGTCTTCGGCAGCTCCAGACTTTTCCCCGGACTCCCTCTCGGCTAGCCGACGAACACTAGCCCCTTTCAGGCTGTGTTCCCACCGCCAGCCCCAGTCCTCTCCCTGCGGAGGGAAGCCCGAGCCTCAGCTCCCAGCCCCACCCTCCCCGGCGGGGGAGCAGACAAGCCTCTCGGGCTGGTGAGTGCTGGTTGGCACCGATCCACTGTGCAGAAATCTCTCCACTTTGCCCTCCTCACCCCTGTTGCTGTGCTCTCCTCCGTGGCTCTGAAGCTTCGCCCCTGCCACCTCCCGTCTCCACCAGTGAAGAGGCTTTCTAGTGCGTGGAAGCTTTCCCTCCTAAACAGCTCCCTCCCAGATGTGCAGGTCCGGCACTATTCTTTTGCCTCTGTTTTTTTCTTTTGCTCTACCCAGGTATGTGGGGAGTTTCTTGCCTTTTGGGAGGTCTGAGGTCTTCTGCCAGCGTTCAGTAGGTGTTCTGTAGGAGCTGTTCCACATGTAGGTGTATTTCTGATGTATTTGTGGGGAGGGAGGTGGTCTCCACTTCTTACTCCTCCGCCATGTTGAAGACCCAAAGCCTATGATTCCATTCTTAAGACATTCTTTTTTTTTTTTTTTTACAACCTCACTTCTGAGTCTCACAAAGCCTTTATTTATTTATTTTAAAATTTTTATTGGAGTATAGTTGATTTACAATGTTGTGTTAACTTCCGGTATACAGCAAAGTGAATCAGTTATATATATACATATACCCACTTTTTTTGTATTATTTTCTCATATAGGCCATTACAAAGCATTGAGTTCCCTGTGCTATACAGTAGGTCCTTTATTATTTTATATATAGTAGCTTGTATATGTCAATCCCTATCTCCCAATTTATTTCTCCCCCTCATCTCCCCCCTGGTAACCATGAGGTTGTTTCTTATGATATTCCGGAAAAGGCAAATTTATAGGGAGATAAAACAGATCATTGGTTGTAAGGAACTGGGGGCTATTGGAGGGACTGACTACAAAGTGTTATGAGGTAATTTTTTGGAGTGAAGGAACTGGTCTACATTTTGATTGTGGTGGTGGTTACATGACCATGTGCTTGTCAAAATCTGCAGAATTATGTATTACTAAAAAGTGTAAATTTTACTGTATATAAATCATACCTTAACTTTTTTAAGGGTGAAAATAAAGAACAAACAAAAAACTCTGCATATGATGTCCCGTTGCTTCCCTGATGAGTGTAATTCTGAATATACACGAAAATTACCCCACGTTGACTGTGCTGTTGCTGTATTACAACTCAGCTCTCAGTAACGCCCTGGATAACTGCTCTGTCCAGTGCTGACTCATTTGTACTTGAGCATCTAAGTCCTCCATCCTGGACCTGACTTGAGACGCTGAGGATAAACTGAAGGGTGTGTGATATTTAATCTATAGAAGTCCAAAGGCCAAAGCAAGGACAAATTATGTTCCTTCACTGTGGGAGTGATTTAGGTCATACCCAAGGAAGAACGTCCCCACAGGTCAGTACTAGGAGATACTAAAATGGTTGCAGAGGAAACTATTAACACATTTTTAGAACTCAAATGAAAGAATATGGGCATCTGACTCTCGTGATTTTTTTCATATATCACATACTTATGAATACCTCCTTAGCACAAGGCTCAGGCAGGGCCCCAGGCACACTGATACAAAAGCTGAGTGAAGTTCTGTCCTCCATAAAAAGAGGGAAACTAGAGTATAGAGTTGTGAAAATAAATCCAGATGCAGGTAGCTCAAATTATTGCTTTGGAACTGCCAGGCCGACACAGCCATCATTCACAGAGATTCATCTCTCCCAACGGAATAAAATGTAGTAAGTACTTCTAATTAAGTATACATTCAGGAAGCAAAGATATAGCATGATACCAAACAATAGCGATGCAGGTCTATGGCATAAGAAGTGTTCTAAGAACCAGGCTGACAATGTGATGAGATATAGAAATATGCATTTTGTTCTCTTCATAAGACTGTCTTATTTCTTTTAACTGTCTCTCTAATTAGGGAATTAATACAATCTAGCTGACAGCTACATTACACCATCTACTTTTCTATAAATTATGCATAAAAATTTCACACACTGACTTACAAACACAAGAGTTTGAGATTAAAATGTTCCATAATATGCTTGCTATGTTTCATGCAAAGTTAGTTTATTTAATGCATTCTCTTAGGAACTTTTTAACGTCCTGTTGAAATTACAGTTTACATAAACATAAATCATTTGGTTAAGTCTATTAGTGTGGAGTATAAAGCAAACAAGGGTCCTAAACTGTTTATGGGCATTCTTTTCTGTGTTTACAACTGTAATTCTCAAAGACAAGCTTGAAGAGCCATCACTTCAGGAATCTGGAAATGTTCTGGCATCTGTTGTAAAGAGTGCAGTATCCATGTTTACAGCGAAGGTGTGAGCTGAATTCTAACAGACCCAAAGCAACCCAGACAATATAGTCTCATTCAACACATGCCTCATGGCCGTCAGTGGGAACATTATTGCTATTCTCATCTCAATTTCCTCAGGCTCTTGATCATGCCTTGGAGACACAGAGTGATTTATTGAGCAGTGTTAATGTCCTGAATTTATAGTTAACAAATAGCTATAGAACTCTGGGTTCATGGAATTTTAAGGTAGACAAAGTGGGGAAAGGAGGAAGGGAATTGTCACATGACATGCTTGTTTCTAAGAAGGTGCTTTGATGTATTGTTTACATTAATTATCACAATAAGACCTAGAAATAGCTATTATATCATAATAGACATAATATCCTCATGTCATATGTGAGTAATCTGATTTAGCTGCAATATCTATGGTTTTATCTAAAGAATATCTGCAAGAACCAGGAAGCCCTTCTCCCCAATATCCCTCTAACCCTAACCTACTCCCTTAAAGTTCCTGAGCCTCAGTGATTGGCTCCACTGGGTTCAGGAAGTATTCTGCTCTGTTGCCCACTCAGGACATACACATTAGTGTGACCTAGGATGCTTGTAAAAGATGTAAATTCCTGTGCTCTAATTGTGTTTGAAAATTTGGGATTTTGGAATGAGAAATTGGATTTCCCATAATCATAAATTATTCTGTATTTTTCATAACATTTATTCATGTGTTTTTAAATAATAATGAGTGACCATAATAATATATAATGAATCATTTTAATGTGATATAGTTACCTAGAAATTTCAGTGGGTTTCTGTGAAAAAGATATAACAATAAATGCATGGCTATTTATTATTATTAACAAACATATTGTGTTAAGATTATATATTTCAATAACAGGCAAAAATGTTCTATACTTGATATAGAATTTGGGAATAGGAAATATTAAAGTATGGGAACATTGACATGAAATAAGTATCATATAGGTGTCTAAAAATGGAAAGATAATACCACAAATATTAAATGTTTAAAATTATCATTTAATATGAAATTTTAAAATATACAATACATTAATTGCCTTGTCTTAAGTCTTTATGCTTGTTTCTTGACAGATATTCTGAAGATAGAAAAGTTTGTTTCATTTCGGCTGAATTGTTAAGAAGGCATCCAAAAATTTCTTCAAGTTGGGAAATAGGGTACCTATGCCTCATATAAGGTGTTTTTCTCTTTTATCCGGAAAATGCTTTGTCTGCTTGCCCTGATTTTATTTGTTTGTTTCTGAATGAAATCTATATTACTTTCATTAATTTATATTCACCTATAACAAATATTCAAATACTGGAAAATGCCAGGGAATATTATTGAGTAGCATTCAAATGACAAAATACCTGGATCTCTTATTAAGATTAATAGCAGTACAGTGAATCACACATCTGAAACAGCTAATTTTGCTTTCCAAACTTGCTTTTTTTTTGAGACACCACTCAAAGAATTTATTCAAAGTGTCGGTGCAGAAAAACATTAATATTTATTTTAACTGCAAGAATGACTCACTCTTACCAGCAGACAGGGCCATGAACGCACACTCAAAATAAGGCAAGAGCTCTAAGCAAGACTGGCTGATGGGTTGACCTTGACTTTCAGCTCTAAATGTCAGTGTTTCCTATTGAGTCAGTGGATATCTTTGAATTTGGAATCGGGATTGATTCTATGTCCATTGTTAAACTTTAATTCTTGTAGGAGTTAAAATACCTTTTTTCTGTGTTCTTGATTCTTTGAATGATTATGCTCTGTATTGGGAAAAACATACACATTCCCTGAGAAACATCAAGGAGAAATTCCCACATGGAAACACAGTGCTTCATATCCGAGATTTCAATAGACTGAGTTTTGAGGTAGTACCTAATAGTCTGCGTTTTAAACAAGCATCTCAGGTGACACTTAGGATCACCAAAGTTTAAGAACTACTGGATTGCCTTTTCGTTAAAATACAAATATCTCTAGGTGGGATAGTACAATAAATTATTATCGATCGCTATCACCTTAGAAAGAATATACAGTTGACCCTTGAATAACATTGTGGTTAGGAGTGCCAAATGCCTCCGCCCCACAGTTGAAAATCTATGTATGACTTTACAGTTGGCCCTTCATATCCAAGATTCCACGTCCAAGGATTCAACCAACTGTGGATTTACCCAGCCATGGATTCAACCATTTGTGGATCATGTAGTACTGTAGTCCATATTAACTGAAAAAAAAAAAAACTGTATATAAGTGGACCTGTTCAGTTCAAACTTGTTCACTGGTCTACTGTACTACATAATATCTCTAGTTTAGGGCATAAAGCTGAAAGATTTTGAAAGAACTGTATTTCTAAAAGAGGTCTGGGGGAGAAAATGTTAATTATGAGACCAGGTCTAGGTGAGCATTTCTTTGGGGCACTCTGGCCACCTATGGAGGGAACAAAGAACAATCAGTAAGAGGGAAGAAGTAGAGAAGAACTTTCTTTCTTCCTTTCTGTGAGGAAGAAAAAACAGTGAATTGCAGAAGATCAATTTAAACTACCTCGCCATTTGCCTAGGCTTTTTTCTACTAAAACTGAGAGGTTGGAGAAAGAAGGAAGTTAAGGGTCTGGGACTGTAATTGCCTGCTGGCATGGGGGGACAGCAGGAGGCCACCCAAGGGAGAGAGCTTTATCAGTCTCGGTAAGCAGATGCCTGGTCCATGTGGAAGAACATCAAGATGTGGTCTTCACCCTGAAAGTTAGGACTCAGAGTTAGGGAGTTCCATTGAAGAAGTGGCTAATTAAAGGTAAGCAAGGTAAGCTTTTTAGGAAAACAGTACTGGAGAATCTGGAGAAAATTGTTGGATTAGCCAAATTCAGTCAGAACAGCATGGTGGTTTGAATGCCAAAGCTCCTTTTAGAAGGTGTTTTGAATCCTCTTTTTCTGTGTACAGATGTTCCCAATAACACCAGGAAATGATTAATTCTGAACAAGGACTAACAATGACAAAATGGATTCTGTTCTGAAAGAGCTGGAAATTTAGCCTTGATGTTCAAAGTGTGGCCCATGAACCAACAGCATCAGCATCACCTGGGAGCTTGTTATACAGGCAGAATCTCAGGTCCCATCCCAGACCTGCTGAATCAGAATCTGCATTTTAACAAGATACCCAGATGATCACATGCTCATTAAGTTTGGGGAAATACCAGAGTAAGGCAGGAGTTCTCAGCTGTAGCATCCTTCAAAATCAGCTGAAAGGTGAATTAAAGCACAGATTGCTGGGCCCCATTTCTAGAGTTTCTGATCCAGTTAGTCTAGAATAGGGCCCAAGACATTGCATTTCTAATAAGCTCTCTAGAAGTAGATGCTGATGCTACTGGCCTGGGTGCCAAAATTTAGAAACCACTAGTCTAAGTATGCAAACTCCAGTATAGCCCTCCAGTTTCCTCATTTCTTTGTCCTTTTTAAAATTTTTAATTCAAAAAAACCTCTGTGTTTCCATTGCCTGGTTCTCATATTTTATTTCATTTCATACCAGATGTAACTGACTCTTGGTAATATTTTTTTCTGTCAGTTTATAACTGAGATTTGGTTATAACGTTAGGACAAACTTCAGGATAGATGCCCCACCTACGGACTCTTATAAGGAGATCTCACTCCTCCTATGTGATTCTTTAACCACAGAGTTCTATCCCAATTCCATATGGCCCTCTTAGGGCAGGTCATGAGGCTCATGGACAACCAGGCTGTATATTGGAGAGTAGCTAATGGAAACGTATTGTAAGAAAATCTCTATCCAAATAATGAAAATGGTGATGAATTTGACTTATTAAATTCTTTCTCTTGGAAATTTAAATTGGCTATATAAGGAGAGAAATTTTTAGGTTGCTGAAAGACAAGTTAAAAGGCATACCTTGCAAATGCAGTCAAGCAGAGTCAAAAGGCAACAGGGGCTCTAAGACAGCTGAATTTATGAAGAAAAGGCTAAGAATAGGGCTTTGAAGACATGGTTCATCTTTACAAACTTCAAACACTGAGATAGAGAGATAATTGTCAGTGATACCTTAAAATTCTATACAAATATGAGCTCTGTTCACTAATAAGGAATTGAATTTAAGAATTGTTCTGTCTGCTCTGATTTTACTGTTGTGCATGGTTTGACAAATCTCTATGGTAGGAATAGATCCTTAAAGTGATAGAATCACCCTGGAGCTTTGATGAAGAGAACATTCTAGTGGTTACTAGTGCTCTTGGTCAAATATTTATAGCTCTCTACTTTCTGGGCAATAGGTTGGATTGTACTTCCTGGCTCTCTGTTAGTTGAGTGGTAATTAGTCAGGATCTTGGGAGGAAAAAAAAATGATACAGGAAAACAAAATAATTGAGAAGTTTTTAATAAAAAAATACTTGGGAGAAATCTTGGGAGGATCTTGAGAGAAAAAAAATGGTACAGGAAAACAGAATAGTTGAGAAGTTTTTAATAAAAAAAATACTTCTAGGTTGTGGCAGAGTTTACAGAAACCAATAAATGACAATGCAGAACCCTAGGGCTAACAAAAGGAGAGAACTCTTATCCCTAGGCATGAAGGGAGGAAATGGTTTTGTTACCAAACTCAGGTTCAGCTGCTCAAAAATACAATATTGAGAGACAAGTGTTGGGTAAAAGGAAAGATAGCTTTATTGAGGAAGTTGGCAATCCTGGGGAGAAGGTGGACTCATGTCCAAAGCCAACTACCCCCCCAGCAAGCTTTTAAAAGGGAGTATCAGTGGTGTATGGGTTGGGGGGTGGGCTACTTGCGGAACAGCATAGTCAGCTCTGACAGTCATCTTGAAATTGGTCATGTGGTAGTCTGATTAGCATCATCTTGAGCATTTTAAGTACTGTTAATCTTCAGTTCCAGAGTCAGTTTTTTCCCATTTCCTTAAGGCCAGTTCTTGGAATTGGGTAAGACGGAGCATCTTATGTCATGGCCACAGTCTGGTCATCATGTAGTTAACTTCTTCCACCTGGTGGGCAGTTTCACTATCTGTAAAACAGCTCAAAAGACATGGCTCAGAATATTATCTATAGCTCTTGAGGGGAAAATAAATTTCCTTGATTTTGTTTAATGGCTAAACTATTATTATTTTGTCTTGTTTGACTGCTTTCTTTTGCTTTTGCATTTTCTCACTTATTTTATTAAATTTATTTTAGACTAAAGCTTTTCTGCAGACAAGAGGCAGGTGGAGGACATGGGAGGGGGTGTCTGTCCTGGGAAAGCAAGGAGAGTCCTGCTCTGTTACAGCATTATGGTTTTCAGAGCCAACAGAGATGACTTCCTGACTGGAAATGGGACCTTCAGTAGAAAAGCACAGTCTACCCACAGTCACCTCAAATGGAGGGACTTGGGGGAACAAATAATTCAGCCCATTGTCCTACCTTCCAATCACTTGTTGGTGCCTCCCAGTGGCTAAACCCAGCTGGAAGACCTAGGAAAACAAAGCAGCTTTTCAGGAGCAGTGTGCAGAGTATGTCTACAGAAGTAAATTAAGATATTTAGCACAAATGTAGTAGAGTAGTTGGTTTTCCACAATGGCTTGTGAGCCAAAGTGATTATATTTATATATATATATATATATATACACATATATATATCACTTCCTCAGCAGAGCATTTAATTGTTGGTGCAAGACCCCTCAGAGTTCAGAGATGTTCCAGATTGTTGCTCCTTTGTCAGTCTGTGGTGTAGAGGAATGAAAACCAGAACAGAGCTTCTAGTTAACTCTTGATAGGCATTTAATATGAATAAGAAATGAACCATTGTGGTCTGAAGCCACTAAAATTGTGGGATTGTCTGTTATGACAACATAATATATATTGCTAATACAGATGTTACCTATAATTGGCATATTATTATAACCAAGTGACTAAAATATCTGTCATTAGTTTAGGAGACATGCAGTGGAAAGTAAGGGAACCAGTATCTGAAGCTGGAAGAATGTTAATCTGTATTATTTGGTGATAAAATATGTGGTAAAGCTGTAATGTACATTCACCTGCCAGGCAGATAATGTACCAAATGAGCTTGAACTTTAGGGAAAGAAGTTGTAAAACAGAAAAGTGAAAGCATGTGTGGGGTTACTTTTGATATTTGACAGGGAGGGGTGGACAGAGAGAGAGAGAGAACAGAGAGACAGAGGGAGAGAGAGAGAGAGACAGAGACAGCGTAGTGAGAGGAAACAGAGAGACGAAGAGGAGAGAGAGTAAACTAGAAAATAATTAGCCAACTTGCAAGCAGGAATTAGTGAGAATAGTTTAGAATTTTAGCCACAGAGCCTTGTGAGACACATCTGATTCTCATTCAAAATTGGTGAAAGGTAAAACTGAGACAACTTTTGACCAAAAAAAGACAAATTAGAATTTATTCTTGTGGCAAGTTTCAAATTTAAGGTATGGCTGTTACCCCAGTCGTAAAATCTCTGAATGAATTAAAGAACCTCAGTGCAAAGGCCCAAATAAGGTTATAGTATTCAGGAAGCCTATTCATTTGAGCAAAATGGCTGAGAGAAAAGAGACTAAGTACATGACTCTTTGACCAAAATTGGAAAAGATCAAGTGTCTGTAATAAAGGTAGGAGGCAAAAGATAGAGGGTGGAGGTAATAAAATAGCAAAGAAAAATAATAAATCTAAAGAAGTGTGACTAGAAAATAGTTGTGCACATGGAGCTGACTTAAACAGGTTAAAAGCCTACAAAGTTTTAAACAGAGTTATATTGCCAAGTAAATCATAAGCTTTGACTAAAAATTCTGTGACTCTTGGGAATATGATTGTAGTTATTCTGTCCTTGTCCTACCACTGAATATTGGCTGTGATGTTTGCAGATAACCTTTTAGTCCATTGGTCTTCAGATCAAGTGGTGGTAGACACACATTTAATGTAGATATTACTGCACATAACCCTCTAGCAAAAAGGCTAATAAACCACATCCTGAGATGCTGGGTTTGAGCTTGATGTCAAGCCTGGATAGCGTCTTGGATTTGATTCCCTGGGGAGAAGGTATCTCTTTTCTGAAGGAGGAGAAGAGGTATTTGGCGGAGAGCATATTGGACTGTAATATTCATAGTGCTATTCAGCAAACATACATTTATTTATCTTCCTTCTAGGCGCTCAATAACTTCTCATCATTGGAAATCCCGACTCTGTTTTTGGGTGGAGCCATGTAGCTACTTCTGGCCAGTGAGCTGTGAGGGAGAAATGAAGCATGATAATTCCTGGCTGGCACACTTAACTACTGACACAAGATCCTCCAGAGTTCTTTACATCTGGCCCTGGGACCAGCAATATTCCAGAGAGTGGGTCCTTCAGCCTAGATCCAGAATAAGGGCAATCCAGAACAAAGAATCATCTTGATTCACAGCAGAGATATAAATAAGTGAGAAATTATCCTATATTTTATTTCCCTGAGATTTGAGAGATGCCTCTCCCTGCAGTATAACTTAATTTTTCCTGACAGATACAAAAATAGGTACTGATTCTTGTGGAGAAGTAAGATTGGGAGTAGAATATCCTTTCTGAAAAAATTACCGTATGTTTAAGGTTGAACAAGAAATTTACAGATTGTGAGTCTTTATAGATTATGTAAATTTCTTTTCAGATTACGACTCAATAGAGTTTTAAACTAAAATTGGCTGTTTCCATTCCCTAGGTGAGTGTGGGGTGGAGGAGGCTATATAATTATGTGAACAAAATTGTTTATAAAATTGACTCTATAAAATGTTTACAGCTGAAATTTGCTTTTACTTCACTTTGATATTTTGAATGAATATATCACTAGGTGAAACGCAGTTGATTTGGATCTGAAATTACTTTTAAAGATGCTTCCCAATTCAAGATATAGTACAATCTGTATAGATATTTGAATGGGCATCAACACTGAATGAATAGGACTTGGGCTGTTTGCTGATTTCTATTGTAGAATCTCTATCCAAGGGATGTTCTTCCACATAGAGACAAAATAAAAGGGTGTCTCAAGGTTAACACATTCATCCTCCTCAGCTAAAGTACTGATGAAGTAGATTTCTATCTGAAATAAGTGCTCTCTGAAAGCTTTACTGTTGCTTCATCTCTATTCATGAGAACTTTAAGAGACAAATTCTGGAAAGAAGATGTCTTCCTTTATGTTGGCTTCTTTAAGGCTCAAGGACTTTTTGAAATGCAGGACAGAATAAATAGCATTTCAAATACACCATCTGTAGGTGGAGGGTGGGGAGGAAAAAGGGTTTTATTCCACCATGAATTGTCATAGGAGGAAATGAAGCTTGCTAAAACATTATCTGCTATGAATGCTATGAAACTATGACAGAAAAGAAAAAAGAGTACTTCCATTTTTCCAGACTTTATCATTGTAATTCTTCTATGAATGCTATTATACTGAGATTCCTGCAGAAATGGCATAATTGGCCAATATATTTGAGGTATAGGTGGCATAATTTATAGAAATTATTGTGCTTAGTACAGTGGAATAATTTAGTTGTTGCTTTTCTTTCATTTTCTTCTTTCAGTGTGTCTTACCTCACAGCAATCTCTCTAAAACACGTGCAACCAGGGGAAATGAATATAACATGGCTGGCAATTTAGAAATAAAATTTGTAGGAGATGGATATTGATTTATCCAAAAATTTATTTCTATTAGTGTTTCCTGGGATAACAATTAAAGGTAATAAAAGTTTTAATATTGTTTGGTAGACACTGGCATGTTTGTAATAGTAAATATGGTAAAATGTTACAAATAATTACTGAGGAACATTAAATATTTGTGAAGGATTATTATTTTGGATTTCTAATAGATAACGTAAAACAAAAGCACTTTTATTCTAACAATAGTGTCTTTCAAGCATTAGGTACTTATGATTTCATAGTTTCACTAAGTAAAATAATAATAGTTTAAAATGAAATAGATCTAAAAAGTTAAATACATCTATATATACTGTACTGGAAGAATATCTATAATATAACCTTAAGTAAAAATTTAAACACAAAGTTCAAATTAATGGATATCGTGTGATCCAATTTTTGTAAAAGTAATGTATATATATACACATAAGTAGAACTATATACATCTCTATATAACTCTATATGACATATGTTTTTATGTACAGGGATCAAAGTAGTGGTTATCCAGGTGTGTGTGATCAGATCCTTAACCCTTTTTGTACTTCTCCCTATGGTTTTATTTGTTAATGAAAGCATATATTACCTTTGTAATTTAAAAAAGTAATGAAGAAAATATAAACAACTATAAAACAGAGAGAAGAAGTAGAAAGATCAAGTATGCCCTACAGCATTTGTGTTTGATAAGGTATGCCTGCTTTCTTTTTGTTCTCACTAGGTATAATTAAAATCACTACCTATAATATCAACCCAAGTATAATTTTGTGAATTACAGTTGTTAATTCATTCTCGTTATTAAAACTGAATTTACTAAAATTCCATGCATGATTTTTTTACTTTCTAAATCATTTAATATTTAAAATAAGTTTAAACATGCCCAGTTATACAGAGAATATATTATCTTTGCCCCCTTTAGCTTTGCTGAATTTTTAAAATTTAACTTAGTTTCTCTGTAAACCACAAACATTTTTCATTTTTGCCCTTTAGAAGTGCAATTTGTGTTATGAATATTTCGGAAAGTGGTTCAGCTGTTTAAATAGCAATAATGGATTTTCCTCAGCAATTTTGCTTTTTCAAGTTTAATCATGCTCTCAAGCACACTTAATTTGTGGATTAGAGCTTTTTGAACAACACAATCACCAACCCAATTACAGAGTGTTGTAGAAATTATTTTCAAGGCAAAGAACAAGAAGGTCAGCACAAATGTTCCAGGCAGTATCAGTGAAGCAGATGTGAAGGATATGTGATCAATACCAACAGACTGTTTACAAATTTGTTCATGTATTCTTGAATTCATTTATTTGAAAAATGTTGGTTGAATACCTACTATGCTTCATGCACTGACTGTACTAGATCTTGGCTTTATATGGGTGAGTCAATGTAGACATATCCCTGCCTCATGGAGCTTTCAAGAATGAATAAAATATAGTAGCTTTCTCACTTGACCCCTATTTAACTGACACCCCTAATTCCCTGATGCTCCCTGTTGCTTTATAAATCCTACTGACTGAGGCACCAGCCATGCTGAACCCTGGCAAAGAATAGGCTGCACACTAATATGCTCACTCCTTTTTGTTCCCACTCATTCAACTGTGCCCTTGTTAACATCAGTTGAGTTTGTTCTTAAACTTGATTATGCCAGTTGTACTTATTTTAATTATGTAATTCAATTAACTATAGCTGGAATAAACAATACAAATGCAAATAGAAAACCGTCTCTCCGTTCTAATTTCTACTATTATGCCACCCAAGCCTTCCCAAAACATTTCCACAGTTCCAAGTTTAGGGACTGTGTTTGTCTTTGACCTATTTATTCTAAAATCCATTGTCTTTTCCTCGGGCAGCATCTCTGCTAACAGCAGCGTCTTTCACGGCTCCAGCTCCTGCTGGAGAGGCCAATGATTCCAACTTATACAATGTGACCCTGTTCTCTGGGATCAGGCTAAACCACATCCTCTAGCGCAGGAATGACGGTGCTTCCTGCTATGTCTTAATTCTGGGTTAATGATCTGATAGGTTTTTACATCAACTATGCATCTACTTTTCTGTATTAAAATCTCTATGTTTTAAATACTTACAAGGGTTCCTGTTTTCCTTAATAGACCCTGACAAGTACAGAGATTAACCACAAATGCTATCAAATTTATGCATGTTCACTGACTTCATCTTCTGCTCTGCTTTCAGGCTATAATCCACTGAATTGATACTTAGTGGCAGCAGTAAGTATATTGGTACTCCAAAATGAGGATTACACTCAAGCTAGAGCTTCCACATTAATGGGAATACTACCCAGCGGGAGGACCATGGATTCTTAGGTTAGTGATCCCAGCAGTTGGCACTGATCTGTTGAAACACCAAGCAGATTTGTTCATGGTACTGTGGAAATTAAAAGAGAAGTGATGGTATATTGATAGATATTGTCTAGGCCTCTTGCTTGTTATGAAATCTGGACAAAGTATTTAATGTATTCGATTTGCCTTCAATAGGTATTTCCTAAGGTCGTAAATGTTCTTTTTAGACTTCAAAAGATGCTTTGGAAATGACTAGTGGGAGAGAAGAACAAACTAATCTGAAGGAGTAGAATGTCTTGTGCAAGATTAGAACTGTACTAAAGACAAACATGCTTAATCTGTTGGAAGTAGGAAGAGGGATGCTAAGAACATGTAGTCTAGGCATCTTCAGCTATCACAAATATTTACAATGGACCTTTGAACAAAGCCAGGATTAGGGGCCCTGAGCACAGTGGAAGGTCTGTGTATAGCACCACAGTTGGCCCTCCCTATCATAGGTTTCACAGATTCAACCAACCATGGATCATGTGGTACTGTAGTATGTATTTACTGAAAAAAAAATCCATCTATAAATGAACCTGCACAGTTCAAACTCGTGTTATTCAAGGGTCAACTTTACTCTATCATGACTAATGAGAAAGAGGTAACGGCCAGGCCATATTTCTTTTTTCCTTTTTCCTTTATTATTTGATTGGTACTAGCAATACCAGCAACATTGCTCTGAATATTAGAGGAATGTAGAGGTACTAAAAACTATTATAATGCTAGTGTACCCAAATCTCTTTTATCATGTTCTCACCGCTAAAAAATGATGAATAGATTTAATTTAACATTATGAAAAAGCAGCTTCAGCTTAAAATATTTTTCATTTTGAAGCTATATTTGACCATTAAATGCACACAAATGGAAAGGAGAAAAATCATTCCTAGCACCATACTTAAACACAGCCATTGTTAATAATTTAATGTTTTATCTATAAATAGTTCTAATCTTTTAAACATATAATGCAGATGTCCTTGAGTTTGTAACCACAAATGAGTTTACAACTTCTCTCTTTCTTTAAACTTTTCATTGAAATATATAAAGTAAAAATGAAAGGCTTCCCTGGTGGCGCAGTGGTTGAGAGTCCGCCTGCCAATGCAGGGGACACAGGTTCGTGCCCCGGTCCGGGAAGATCCCACATGCCGCGGAGCGGCTGGGCCCGTGAGCCATGGCCGCTGAGCCTGCGCGTCCGGAGCCTGTGCTCCGCAACGGGAGAGGCCACAACAGTGAGAGGCCCGCGTAACGCAAAAAAAAAAAAAAAAAAAAAAAAAAGAAAACAAGTGTCCAGGTCAATGAATTTTCACAAATTGAACACAATCTTAACAAGCAGCCCTATCAAAAAAACAGGATATTAACAAAACCCCAGAAGCCCCTTTTATTTGTAGCACCTGCACCCCTTTTCCCTGCAAGGAGAGACACTATTGTAAGTTCTACAGCCTAGATTGTTTTTGCCTATTATACTTTATGCACATGGAAACACACAGTACATCTTTCTGTGCCTGACAACTTCTACTCAGCATTATGTTTGTTTGGTTTATTTTTATTTTGCAAGTAATTATAAACTGTTCATTCTCATTGCTACATTCAGTTGTGTGAATATACAATCATTATTTATCTATTCTATTGTTAATGGAGATCTGGGTATTTGCAGATTTGGGCTATTTTACATGTTTTTATGAAAATTTCAGTACAAATCTTTTAGTGAATATATGCACACATTAATATACTGCCAAATAGTTCCCAAAGTAGTATACCAATTTCCACCTGCACTAAGCAGCATATGAGAGTTTTGGTTTTGACATCCTGTCAACATTTGTTTTTTTCTATTTTGTTTTGTTTCCTTTTAGCTATTCTGGTGGATGTGTATTGGTATCACACTGAGGCTTAAATTTGTGCTTCTTTGATGACTAACAGAGGAAAACATACCACTTTTTCATAATTTATATTGGCCGTTTGGATACCTTTTTTGTGAATAGTCTATTCAAACCATTTGCCCATTTTTTGAAGTTATCTTTCCTTTTCTTATTGATTCATAGTGCCCCTTACATATTTTAGAAATTAGTTATTTACTAGATTGATATCTAATCCTACTGTGAAGGTTGCCTTTTTATTCTCTTAACAATGTCTTTTGACGAACATACATTTTAATTTTAATATAGTCCGATTTATCAATAAATTCGTAATAGTGATTTTTGTGTCCCATCTTTGTCTACTCCAAGGTCATAAAGATGTTCAAATTACTTTTATGCTAAATACTTCAGGTATTTTCTTTCTACATCTATATCCATAATCCATCAGGAACTGATTTTTGTATATGGTGTGATATTTTTTGTGCTGTGTGACCCAGGACTCAGCAAACTCCATGGGAAAATCTAGCTGTACTTTTGAAAAATGAGAGGATTAGTGGAATAAGCTGCTGTCTACATGGGCTGAAGTTTGTCCCAAGGGCAAAATTAACATTAATAATCTTCATTCTCTCCCATCCATTCTATATGACTTTCACTTCTGCCAGTACTTCATTTGTATATGTTGCCTTCATCATTTAGAGTTCTGACCCTCTGGTTATTTTGCTTTTGTCAGGTCACAGGTGACACAATGGTCCCTTTCCTATTATCAATGAATGTGGGAACACCAAGAGCAGTCCAGTATGCCTTAGAGTTCCAGATATAGTCCTCCCTACTACTACTATTTAGCAAATTTAAGTTCTTTTTGAAAATTGGAGCCAATTACTCCCATTAGTTTAGTAGCTCTTTTCTTTGACAGCTTGAGGAGCTAAAATGACCAAGTGGAAGTCATAGCTTTAAGTTAGAGCATTTACTGTATCCATAATGGAAACATCAGCCACCTTTCCAACCTCCCACCTACTTCCAGTGTTTCAGAGCTTCTATTCCCACAAAGGCTAAAGTTGTAGGAATAGAAAGCACAAATTCCCCAACTGAATCCCTGAGAGCAATGGTGAGAGAAGAAACCTCACAGAGGAATTCATTGAGTCTTCCAGTGAATCCATCATTGGCATCTACTTATTGACTACATACTATGTGCTATATACGGTTCTGGGGATAAGAGGTGGACAGAGTGATTAAATAACTTACTTCAATTGTTATGTTTAATTCATTTTTCACATGACACTTCCTCACATCCTGTTTTTGTATCTTTTGGAATGGATGTAATTAACCATTCTATTCCACATTAAAATGCAGTTGTTATGGAAACATTACAGCAAGTGGCAGAGCCATGATTTGAACCCTAACAAGTTTGATTCCACTACACTGTGGGTTATTTATCACAATCTGCCCTCTGGAAGGGCTTTGAGAAGAGTCATTCACAGGATGCCCATGACTGATAACTTTCTGATAACATCTTTTTCAAACACACCTTTAGGTCAATAGAATTATAAAAATAGACATTTTGACTGAAGAACTGGGACAAGTTTTTTTCATTATCAATAGCCGTTCAAAGCAGCCATTCTTATTATAATATATTATCTCTTTTGTTTTAACTAACTGAAAGTCGGTTTAAGGCTGAGCTAGAAATTCAATTCCCTGGGATTTCACCTCCAAATCAGGACAACCCTCCACAGCTTTGTATACAGTGCCTTGTGGCCTTGCTCCTAGGTGCTTAGATACATAACAGCGGGGAGAGGTCTAAATAAAACAGTAGAGAGGTTTCAGTCCTCTTTTATCAGGGGAAAAAGAAGTAGCAAGATGAAAGACTTAATTAAAATATCACAAAGAGATTTTTTTAAAGCAGGTTTTACCATAGGACATGGCACTAGGATAAGAATAAAGAAGTACAGCTATGACCCTGACAAAGAAAAATCCATATAACCTCAGGTTCAACAAAAGATACCTTTTTAGAGGATGTGATTAGAAGTGGTGGGAATGTGTTGTGTATATTCATCCAATTGTCTGGTAACAACTTCAAGGACTCAAGCTGTCTAAATCACTTTTTGGAACAAACGGTAGGTATAGATAAATAGATCAAATATGCCATGAGGATTAAACAAGAGTTCCTGGCAGGTTTAGTGAAAACATTTAGGTGCCATTTTATTCTCATCCCTTCTTCAATTTAAAAACAGCACAGAATTGCATATGTTAATATGTCACGCTGTGTGCTCTTATATTGGCATTGAGTCTTTGGATACCTTCTGAAAACAAAAATCCCAGAACTCTGCTGTTCCCATGGCAACTGCATTTTAAGAAGGTGAAGTTTCCAGCTTGATAGAGCTGAAAAGCTATTAACATCAGTTCTCAATGATACTGAAACCGGTGTCAGGAGGAGTCAATACAACACAGGAAGCTTAGCTTGACCCAACCCAGCATTCATTTTACTGCTGGAACAAGGTTTAAAAAGCCAATAATGTAAATTATTAAAATGGTAATTATTATTCTGTAATCCAATATCATGTAATATTAACATTGAAAATATGTAGATTGAAATTCTAATCTAATGCCAACCTTGAGGAAATATTAGAATCAGAACCAAAATCCTTTACCTAAGGAGCTTAATTGCATTAGACCTCATAGTGGTTTTATAAAAAGCATAATATGCATGATGAATGCCATCTTCTCTGTTGTGCTCCAAGATCCACAAAGACTTTTGAATAAAGCTTGACTATGGAACCAGAAATATTCTCCAAAAGAGAAGTCATTTTCTGGTCCAGAGTGTATTAGTTGGCTAGGGCTTCTGGAACAAAGCACCACAAACTGGGTGGCTTAAACAACAGATATTTATTTATTTATTAATTTAATTGATTTATTTGGCTGTGTTGGGTCTTCGTTGCTGCGTGCAGTCTTTCTCTAGTTGTGGAAAGTGGGGGCTACTCTTTGTTGCGGCGTGTGGACTGCTCATTGTGGTGGCTTCTCTTGTTATGGAGCACAGGCTCTAGGCACATGGACTTCAGTAGTTGTGGCACGAGGGCTCAGTAGTTGTGGCTTGTGGGCTCTAGAGTGCAGGCTCAGTAGTTGTGGTGCACGGGGTTAGTTGCTCCGCAGCATGTGGGATCTTCCCAGACCAGGGCTCAAACCAGTGTCCCTTGCATGGGCAGGCAGATAGATTCTTAACTGAGAGGGACCTGCTGACCTCAGGCCCCCAACACCCACTGAAGGATGCCTCAAAGAACAGAAAGTTATTGTTTCACAGTTTGGGAGGCTGGGAAGTTCAAGATCAAGGGGTTAGCAAGGTTGCTTCCTTCTGAGGGCTGTGACAAAGAATCTGTTCCAAGTCTCTCTTGTAGCTTCCAGTGGTTTGCTGGTCATCTCTGGGGTTTCTTGGCTTATAGACATATCACCCTGATCTCTACCTTATGTTCACATGGCACCGTGTGTCCCTAAATTTCTCCCTTTTTACAAGGACACCAGTCATTTTGGATCAAGGGCCCATGCTACTCCAGTATGACCTCTTCTTAACTAATTACGTCTGTGATGATGTTATTTTCAAGGCAGGTCACATTCTAAGGTACTGCAGGCTAGGACTTCAACATCTAAATTTGTCAAGTGAATAGTATTTGTTGCCCATCACCTAGAAGTCTGAACACTTCTGCCCTCTGTATATTGGTATCAGAGTGGCCAAGGAAAACATAACGCAGTCAAGCACTGGCTGGAACAAGGCTTTGCCCTTCACAGAGAAGAGACAAAGCAAGATCATCTTCAAGAGTGGATGTTGGTCCCCTGAGGCCAGCAGGTCCCTCCCAGTAGCTGGCACAGAGCAACTGTGTGTTGCCACTGAAGGACCCCCATCTCCTCCTTGCAGGGACAGAAATAGTATAGGGGTTGGCCAGGTGCCACATAGCATACGTGCTTGAGCAGAACAAAGATGCACAGAGTCTAAAAGAGGGAAAGATAGTTCCCCAAAAGGTGATAAACCCAGCACAGAGTGTGTGTGCCCTTGGTCTAGGTAAGGATGTGTCCAGCTAATGGTCCACTCTTCTGTGATCAAGAGGGGTTTCAAAAGACTCCACACATGAGACTGCCTTTCCCAACAGAGTTCAACACAGAGCACACAGGTTGCATTTTATCCCAGAGCTATGTATACTGCATTTATTAACTCATTTAACCCTCAGAATTAATACTGTGTTCAGAAATTTAAGTGACATAAGTAAATTCTTCTCAAACTTTACTATGATAGTGAGTCAGCTGAGCATCTTGTTAAAACACAAAGCCCATTCAGGAGGCATAGGTCAGAGTCTGGGAGTCTGCATTTTGAACAGTTCCCTGGTAAAACTCATGACTGGTTTGCACATTTCCAGCAGCAAAGACTAAAGCATATGCAAATGAGGACCCTAATTCCAAAGCCCATACCACTTCTACTAGAACATTCCACTTCTTAGAAGCAAAAGAAAGAAGAAAGAAAGCAGAAAAAGAAGGCAAGGAGGAAAAAGGGATGAAAAGGAATAGGCATAGGACATACGATTTTTGTGAGCATGCTTCTGTCTAGGGCAATTTAAAAAACACAATGAAAAGCATCAGCCAAAAAAAAAAAAAAAAAAGGGGGAATGTTTACATCTTGTTCCAAACTAGTTTACATTCCACTTCTATAAATCAACAATTTTTAGTCCTTGTAATATTTGGTGAGCTGTAGAATAGGGAACTACATGGTACTTAGGAATGTGACTGGATACTTTGTTGATGTGGTAACACAGATATTATCTTTTCTAAAATCTGTAACAGAGGTCAGCAAACTTCTTCTTGAAGGCTCATACAGTAAATATATATTTTAGGGTTTGCAGGCCAAAAGGTACAGTCAAGGTTATTATGCAAGTACTTACTATTTATTTATTTATTTTAAATAAATCAAATAAATAAATTTATTAAAAAAAGAAAGAAATTTAAACATCATAAAAGAACATAGGATGGAAAGTTATGTTTACTCCTCACTTGAGACTTCCAGGCTCCCACCATAGAAGCAACTACTGTAACCAGTTTATACAATGTTATTCTAGAATGTTCTATGCATATTTAAGCATATATGCATATATGTGTATATATAGATATACGTATATAGACACGTAGTTATTTTTACACAGGTAGAGGCATATTATATGGATTGTTCTATATCTTGATTTTTTTCACTTAAATATTTATAAATGACATATATTTTAATAACTGCCTTCCAATAAATGAAAAATCATATTATGTTGACATTTTATTTTTCATTTCTTTATGGTTGAGGTTGACTATCTTTTCATATATTATAAACCATTTGTGTTTCTTTTTCATCAACTGCCTCTAAGTTCTTTGTCAGTTTTTCTATTGGTTTAATGGACTTTTATAACTGATTTGTAAGACGTCTTTATCATTTTTTTCTTTTTTTTTTTTTTGTGCGGGGGGGATGTCTTAGAATTTCTATTATGCATCCCACTGTTTTCACTACACAGCCTATTTTAATTCTCTAACACCTCCTATCTGGATTGGGTCCCAGCCTCCTACTTGCCTCTAGATTTTTTCCTCCTTCATTCCATTCTGCGCTTTAATGGTTTTACTTTACAAAATATTAATGGTGTCACAATCCTGATCAAAAGTAGTTAGTTACTCTCCAACCTATTGAACTAAGGCCAAATTGACTACTTTGCTATTGATGATCCCTTAGTGTTCCATATACAAGCTTCCCATTTTTTCCTGTTAATCACTATTCTCAACTCTGTGGCTAAGACAACCAAAGGCGCTCTTCCCAGAACATGTCTAAGCTGTCCCTACCTCTGCACTTTTATTCATGCTTTTCTACTGCCTAGAATACCTTTTTCCATTTCATTACGTTTTCCCCTAATGAAGCCCTATACAAATTTATTTCAGTTTTCTATTCATAAAGAATTTTCAGATCCTCCAGTAATGTATATTTTCTTCCTTTTTCTGACATATTAAAGCACTTGCTGTGCCAATAATAGGAATACATTTTATTTTATTCATTTTTTTATTTTTTAATTTAATTTTTATACAGCAGGTTCTTATTAGTCATCAATTTTATACACATCAGTGTAAACATGTCAATCCCAATCGCCCAATTCATCACACCACCATCCCCTGCTCCGCACAGCTTTCCCCGCTTCATGTCCATACATTTGCTCTCTACATTTGTGTCTCAACTTCTGCCCTGCAAACTGGTTCATCTGTACCATTTTTCTACTTTCCACATACATGCATTAATATACGATATTTGTTTTTCTCTTTCTGACTTCACTCTGTATAACAGTCTCTAGATCATCCACGTCTCAACAAAAGACCCAATTTTGTTCCTTTTCATGGCTGAGTAATATTCAATTTTATATATGTACCACATCTTCTTTATCCATTCATCTGTTGATAGACATTTAGGTTGCTTGCATGACCTGGCTATGGTAAATAGTGCTGCAATGAACATTGGGGTGTATGTGTCTTTTTGAATTATGGTTTTCTCGGTATATGCCCAGTAGTGGGATTGCTGGACCATATGGTAAATCTATTTTTGTTTTTTTAAGGAACCTCCATACTGTTCTCCATAGTGGCTGTATCAATTTACATTCCCACCAACAGTGCAAGAGGGTTCCCTCTTCTCCACACCCTCTCCAGCATTCGTTGTTTGTAGATTTTCTGATGATGCCCATTCTAACTGGTGTGAGGTGATACCTTATTGTAGTTTTGATTCGCATTTCTCTAATAATTAGTGATGTTGAGCAGCTTTTTGTGTGCTTCTTGGCCATCTGTACGTCTTCTTTGGATAAATGTCTATTTAGGTCTTCTGCCCATTCTTGGATTGGGTTGTTTGTTTTTTTAATATTGAGCTACATGAGCTGTTTATATATTTTGGAGATTAATCCTTTCTCCACTGATTCGTTTGCAAATATTTTCTCCCATTCTAAGGGTTGTCTTTTCATCTTCTTTATGGTTTCCTTTGATGTGAAAAAGCTTTTAAGTTTCATTAGGTCCCATTTGTTTATTTATGTTTTTATTTCTATTACTCTAAGAGGTGGATCAAAAAACATGTTGTTGTAATTTATGTCAAAGAGTGTTCTTCCTAAGTTTTCCTCTAAGAGTTTTATAGTGTCCGGTCTTATATTTAGGTCTCTAATCCATTTTGAGTTTATTTTTGTGTATGGTGTTAGGGAGTGTTCTAATTTCATTCTTTTACATGTAGCTGTCCAGTTTTCCCAGCACCACTTATTGAAGAGACTGTCTTTTCTCCATTGTATATCGTTGCCTCCTTTGTCATAGATTAGTGGACCGTAAGTGCGTAGGTTTTTCTCTGGACTTTCTATCTTGTTCCATTGATCTATGTTTCTGTTTTTGTGCCAGTACCATATTGTCTTGATTACTGTAGCTTTGTAGTATAGTCTGAAGTCAGGGAGTCTGATCCTTCCATCTCCATTTTTTACCCTCAAGTCTCCTTTGGCTTTTCAGGGTCTTTTGTGTCTCCATACAAACTTTAAGATTTTTTGTTCTAGTTCCATGAAAAATGCCATTGGTAATTTGATATGGATTGCATTGAATCTATAGATTGCTTTGGGTAGTATAGTCATTTTCACAATATTGATTCTTCCAATCCAAGAACATGGTATATCTCTCCATCTGATTGTATCATCTTTAATTTCTTTCATCAGTGTCTTATAGTTTTCTGCATACAGGTCTTTTGTCTCCCTAGATAGGTTTCTTACTAGGTATTTTATTCTTTTTGTTGCAATGGTAAATGGGAGTGTTTCCTTAATTTCTCTTTCAGATTTTTCATCATTAGTGTATAGGAATGCAAGAGATTTCTTTGCATGAATTTTGTATTGTGCAACTTTACCAAATTCATTAATTAGCTCTAGTAGTCTGCTGATGGCATATTTAGGACTCTGTATGTATAATATCATGTCATCTGTAAACAGTGACAGTTTTATTTCTTCTTTTCCAATTTGTATTCTTTTTCTTCTCTGATTGCCGTGGATAGGACTTCCAAAACTATATTGAATAATAGTGGTGAGAGTGGACATCCTTGTCGTGTTCCTGATCTTACAGGAAATTGTTTCAGTTTTTCACCATTGAGAAAAATATTTGCTGTGGGTTTGTCATATATGGCTTTTATTATGTTGAGGTAGGTTCCCTCTATACCCACTTTCTGGAGAATTTTTACCATAAATGGGTGTTGAATTTTGTCAAAAGCTTTTTCTGCATCTATTGAGATGATCCTATGGTTTTCTTTCTTCACTCTGTTAATATGGTGTATCACATTGATTGATTTGCGTATATTGAAGGATCCTTGCATCCCTGGGATAAATCCCACTTGAATATGGCATATGATCCTTTTAAAGTGCTGTTGGATTCTGTTTGCTAGTATTTTGTTTAAGATTTTTGCATCTATATTCATCAGTGATATTCGTCTGTAATTTTCTTTTTTTGTCATATCTTTTTCTGGTTTTGGTATTAGGATGATGGTGGCCTCTTAGAATGTGTTTGGGAGTGTTCCTTCCTCTGCAGCTTTTCGGAAGAGTTTGAGAAGGATTAGTGTTAGCTTTTCTCTACATGTTTGATAGAATTCACCTGTGAAGCCATCTGGTCCTGGACTTTTGTTTGTTGGAAGATTTTTAATCACAGTTTCAATTTTATTACTTGTGATTGGTCTGTTCATATTTTCTATTTCTTCCTTGTTCAGTCTTGGAAGGTTATGCCTTTTTAAAAATTTGTCCATATCTTCCAGGTTGTCCATTTTGTTGGCATAGAGTTGCTTGTAGTAGATTCTTAGGATACTTTGTATTTCTATGGTGTCTATTGTAACCCCTCTTTTTCATTTCTAATTTTATTGATTTGAGTCCTCTCCCTCTTTTACTTGATGAGTCTGGATAATAGTTTATCAATTTTGTTTATCTTCTCAAAGAACCAGCTTTTAGCTTTATTGATCTTTGCTCTTGTTTTCTTTGTTTCTATTTCATTTTTTCTGCTCTGATCTTTATGATTTCTTTCCTTCTGCTCACTTTGGGTTTTGTTTGTTCTTCTTTCTCTAGTATCTTTAGGTGTAAGGTTAGATTGTTTATTTGAGATTTTTCTTGCTTCTTGAGTGAGGTTTTTAGAGCTATAAACTTCCCTCTTAGAACAGCTTTTGCTGCATCCCATAGGTTTTGGGTCATCGTGTTTTCATTGTCATTTGCCTCTAGGTATTTTTTGATTTCCTCTTTGATTTCTTCAGTGATCTCTTGGTTATTTAGTAACGTATTGTTTAGCCTCCATGTGTTTGTGTTTTTACCCCTTTTTTCCCCTGTAATTGATTTCTAATCTCATAGCATTGTGGTCAGAAAAGATGCTTGATATGATTTCAATTTTCTTTAATTTACTGAGGTTTGATTTGTGACCCAAGATGTAATCTATCCTGGAGAATGTTCTGTGCACTCTTGAGAAGAAAGTATAAACGGTTGTTTTTGGATGGAATATCCTATAAATATCAATAAAATATATATGGTCTATTGTGTCATTTAAAGCTTCCGTTTCCTTAATTATTTTCATTTTGGATGATCTGTCCCTTGGTGTAAGTGAGGTGTTAAAGTCCCCTACTATTATTGTGTTACTGTCAATTTCCTGTTTTATAGCTGTTACCAGATGCCTTATGTTTTGAGGTGATCCTATGTTCTATGTTGGGTGCATATATATTTATAATTGTTATATCTTCTTCTTGGATTGATCCATTGACCATTATGTAGTGTCCTTCCTGGTCTCTTGTAACATTCTTTATTTTAAAGTCTATTTTATCTGATATGAGTATTGCTACTCCAGTTTTCTTTTGATTTCCATTTGCATGGAATATTTTTTTCCATCCCCTCACTTTCAGTCTGTATGTGTCCCTAGGTCTGAAGTGGGTCTCTTGCAGGCAGCATATATATGGGTCTTGTTTTTGTATACATTCAGCAAGCCTGTGTCTTTTGGTTGGAGCATTTAATCCATTCATGTTTAAAGTAATTATCAATATATATGAACCTATGACCATTTTCTTAATTGTTTTCAGTTTGTTTTTGTAGGTCCTTTTCTTCTCTTGTGTTTCTCACTTAGAGAAGTTCCTTTAGCACTTGTTGTAGAGCTGGTTTGTTGGTGCTGAATTCTCTTAGGTTTTTCTTGTCTGTAAAGCTTTTGATTTCTCCATCGAATCTGAATGAGATCCTTGCTGGGTAGAGTAATCTTGGTTGTAGGTTCTTCCCTTTCATGACTTTAAGTATATCATGCCACTTCCTTCTGGCTTGTAGAATTTCTGCTGAGAAATCAGCTGTTAACCTTATGGGAGTTCCCTTGTATGTTATTTGTCATTTTTCCCTTGCTGCTTTCAATACTTTTTCTTTGTCTTTAATTTTTGCCAGTTTGATTACTATGTTTCTCGGCATGTTTCTCCTTGGGTTTATCCTTTATGGTACTCACTGTGCTTCCTGGACATGGGTGGCTATTTCCTTTCCCATGTTAGGGATTTTTTCAACTATAATAACTTCAAATATTTTCTCGGGTCCTTTCTCTCTCTCTTCTCCTTCTGGGACCCCTATAATACGAATGTTGTTTCGTTTAATGTTGTTCCAGAGGTCTCTTAGGCTGTCTTCATTTCTTTTCATTCTTTTTTCTTTATTCTGTTCTTCAACAGTGAATTCCACCATTCTGTCTTCCAGGTCACTTATCCATTCTTCTGCCTCAGTTATTCTGCTATTGATTCCTTTTAGTGTATTTTTCATTTCAGTCATTGTATTGTTCATCTCTGTTTGTATTTTCTTTAATTCTTCTATGTCTTTGTTAAACATTTCTAGCATCTTCTTGATCTTTGCCTCCATTCTTTATCCGAGGTCTGGATCATCTTCACTATCATTATTCTGAGTTCTTTTTCTGGAAGGTTGCCTATCTCCACTTCATTTAGTTGTTTTTTCTGGGTTTCATCTTGTTCCTTCATCTGATACATAGCCCTCTGCCTTTTCATCTTGTCTATCTTTCTGTGAATGTGGTTTTTGTTCCACAGGCTATAGGATTGTAGTTTTCTTGTTTCTGCTGTCTGCCCTCTGGTGGATGAGGCTATCTAAGAGGCTTGTGTAAGTTTTCTGATGGGCGGGTCTGTTGGTGGGTAGAGCTGACTGTTGCTCTGGTGGTCAGAGCTCAGTAAAACTTTAATCCACTTGACTGCTGATGGGTGGGGCTGGGTTCCCTCCCTGTTGGTTGTTTCGCCTGATGCAACCCAACACTGGAGCCTACCTGGGCTCTTTGGTGGGACTAATGGTGGACTCTGGGAGGGCCCACACCAAGGAGTACTTCCCAGAACTTCTTCTGCCAGTGTCCTTGTCCCCACAGTGAGCAACAACCACCCCCCGACTCTGCAGGAGACCCTCAAACACAGACATGTAGTTTGGCTTCTGTCTCCCCTGGGGTCACTGCTCCTTCCTGGGTCCCGATGCTCACACTACTTTGTGTGTGCCCTCCAAGAGTGGAATCTCTGTTACCCCCAGTCCTGTCACAGTCCTGCAATCAAATCCCAGTAGGCTTCAAAGTCTGATTCTCTAGGAATTCCTCCTCCTGTTGCTGGACCCCCAGGTTGGGAAGCTTGACCGGGGGCTCAGAACATTCACTCCAGTGTGTGGACTTCTGTGATCTAAGTGTTCTCCAGTCTGTGAGTCACACATGCAGCAGTTATGGGACTTGATTTTACTGTGATTGCACCCCTCCTACCATCTCATTGTGGCTTCTGCTTTGTCTCTGGATGTGAGGTATCTTTTTTGGTGAGTTCCAGTGTCTTCCTGTAGATGACTGTCCAGCAGCTAGTTGTGATTCTGGTGTTCTCACAAGAGGGAGTGAGAGAACATCCTTCTACTCTGCCATCTTGGTTCAGTCTCTTTACTAACTATTTAAAATATGACGATTTAAAAATGTAAACCATTCTTTTTTTTTTTTTTTTTTTTGTGGTACACGGGCCTCTCACTGTTGTGGCCTCTCCCGTTGCGGAGCACAGGCTCCAGACGCTCAGGCTCAGTGGCCATAGCTCACGGGCCCAGCCGCTCCGTAGCATGTGGGATCCTCCCGGACTGGGGCACGAACCCGCACCCCCTGCATCAGCAGGCGGACTCTCAACCACTGTGCCACGAGGGTGGCCCATAAACCATTCTTAGTTCACAGTCTGTTTAGAAGAAAAAAAAATGGACAAAAACAAAAACAGGTAGTTTTTGGACCTCTGATCTACAATATAGCAGTTCACACATACAAAACCTAATGTAACTTTCTGAGTAAAATTGCCCTATTACAATGGTTAGCATTGTGTTATAAGGGAATACATAATGGGTTCAAGACTGAACTGCAGATCAGAGTTAGTCTATGCCTTACCTATGGTAAATACTAAATAAATGTTAGTTAATACATTTTATACCATTATCTTATGTCAAAAAAATAAAACTCATCTTAGACTCTAGGTTGAAACAGATATAACTTGAAGATACAGATTTTTCAGTTATCCAGTAAAAAGAAAAATAAAGAGATTTAGCCAGAATGAAAGACTTTCTTAGTGATTTACCTGCCCAAACTGGCTCATAATTCTCTCTAGCTTTGTATCTATAAGACATTATAATGGATTATAAGTTTGTGTGGCCTCAAAATTCATATATTGAAATCTGAATGCCCAATGGGATGATTTGAGGATGTGGGGCCTTTGGAAGACAGTTAGATCATGGGTGGAACCCTCTTGATTAGTGTCCTTACAAGAGAGTTCTCTCCCTCTTTCTCTCTCTCTCTCTGCTCTTTGCCATGTGAGGATACAAGGAGAAGACAGCCATCTGCAAACCAGGAAGAGGGCTCCAACCAGACACTGCATATACCATATACTGGCACCTTGATCTTGGACATCCAGCCTCCAGAAATGTGAGGAAATAAATGTTTGTTGTTTCAGCTACCAGAATGTGGTGATTTGTTATAGCAGCCTAAGCTGACTCAGACATCATCTTATAGTCCGCCATCAAATAGCTGTCATCCTCAGCCATGCTGCAGCAAAGGCACTTTGTGGCATTTAAGATGTATAGGTCGGAAAATGTTTTCCTGTGGGTGAGTAACTACTAAGTGAACTGAGAAGAACTGAAGGTTAAATTTCAAAGGCACTCCAAAGCCTCAGAAAACAGCTGCCATGTCTCCACTTGATAACTCTATGAAAGGAAACATACAAACCTGGAGTAGTCAGATTTCAGTAATTATTTTTCTTTAGAATTGTTGCTGCATAAGGGTGTATATACACAGTCGGTCAGCCTTGCAGATACAGGTGTATAGCTGCATCCAGTAGCAGGCATTTTTTCTTCCATGCTGCCTGGTGCCAGCACTGACATAATGCACTACCCCCACACATCACTGTAGCCAGACTCTTTTTGGTGGCTGCATGTGTACTTTTCTGAGAGAAGGATGCAAGGAAGAAACATTGTTTCCAGAACTTTGTACACAATGGACTATTAATAAATCTTTCTTTATGATGTTAAAGATCAACAGCATCTGTAGCTCATGGAATGGCAATGTTTCCAATAATGGGTACTAGAGAACACACCCGCCTTACTTTTCTTTTACCCAATGATTCTGAAACTTATTTGGCTACAGAACTTTTTTCCATCAAGAGTTATCAAAATCTTACAAAACACACATAAGAAATATTGCGTAACCCAAAAACATAGCTCACCAATTGCCAAGATTTTTAAATGTTTGTTTAGATGATAAGATAGCACGGCCTTGTGAAGCTGAATGGCTCCAGGACTTCATTTAGGACAGTTGAAAACGTAAGGACAAGAAACTAAGTGCTTTCCTGCTAAGATCAGGATCAAGACAAGGATGTCCACTCTCAATCATCCTGTTCAAACTGGTACTGGAAGCCTTAGCTAAGGGGATTGTTTTCTTATATACCAGTACTAAAAATTGGAATTTGATATTAAAAACACAATGCCTTTTACATTAGCAGCAAAAAAATGAAATACTTAGGTATAAATCTAACAAAATATGTATAAGATCTCTATGAGGGAAATTACAAAACTGATAAAAGAAAGATCTAAATAAATGGAGCTATATTCCATGTGCATGAGTAGGAAGACTCAACATTAGTAAGATGTCAGTTCTTCCCAACTTGATCTATAAATTCAATGTACTCCCAATCAAAATCCCAGCAGGTTATTTTTTAGATATTGACAAATTGATTTTAACATTTATATGAAAAGGCAAAAGAACAAAAATAGCCAATATAATATTGAAAGAAAAGAACAAAGTCAGGGTACTGACACTATCTGATTTCAAGACTGACTACAAAGCTATATAATCAAGACAGAAATAGACAAATAGATCAATGGAACAGAATAGAGAGCTCAGGAACAGACACAAATATATTCAAGTTATCTTTGACAAAGAAGCAAAAACTATCCCATGGAAAAGAAAAATAGTCTTTTAAACAAATGATTCTGGAACAATTGGACATGAACATGCAAAAATAAATAAATAAATGTAGACACAGACCACACATCTTTCACAAAAATTAACTCCAATGCATCTAAATGTAAAATGACTCATACATCTAAATGTAAAATGACTCATTCATCTAAATGTAAAATGAAAAACTATAAAAGTCCTGGATCATAACATAGGTGAAAAAATAGGTGACCTTGCTTTGGAAGTGACTTTTTAGATTCAACACTGAAAGCATGATCCATAAAATAAAAATTAAGAAGTTGGATTTCATTATACTCCAATAAAACTTTTTTTAATTAAAAATGTCTGTTCTGCAAAACACACTCTTAAGTGAATGAAAAGACAAGTTACAGATTGGGAGAAAATATTTGCAAAACATGTATTTAGTAAAGGATCATTATCCAAAATATACAAAGAACTCTTATGTCTCAACCATAAGAAAATAGCCCAATTAAAAATGGAAAAAAATTATCTGAATAGACATCTCACAAGAGAAGATATACAGATGGCAATTAAGCATATGAAAAGATGCTCAACATGATATGTCATTAGGAAACTGCTAATTAAAACAACAATGAGATATACATTTATTAGAATGGACAAAATCTAAAACACTGACAACACAAAATGCTGGTGACAATATGGAGCAACAGGAACTCTCAATCACTGCTGGTGGGAATTCAAAATGGTAAAACCACTTTGACAGATAGCTTGGCAATTTCTTCCAAATTTAAATGTACTCTTACTGTATGATCCAACAATCATATGCATTAGTATTTATGCAAAGGAGTCGAAATTTTGTGTCCACATAGAGACCTGCACATGCAAGTTCATAGCAACTTTATTCATCATTGCCAAAACATGGAAGCAATCAAGATGTCTTTCAGTAGATGAATGGATAAACAAACTGTACTACATCCAGACAATGGGATATTATTCACCCTTCAAAAGAAATAAGCTATCAAGCTATAAAAAAGCATGAAACAATCTTAAATGCATATTACTAAGTGAAAGAAGCCAATCTGAAAAGGCTATGTACTGTATGATTTCGACTATATGACATTCTGAAAATGGAAAATTGTAGAGAAATAAAGAGATCAATGGTTGCCAGCACTTGGTGGTTGGGGTGGGGAAGATGGAAGGATGAATAAATGGAACACAGGTCAGTGAAACTATTCTGTTTGTTACTACAGTGTTGTATACATGTTCTTACAAATTTGTCAAAACCCGTAGAATGTAAAACACAAAGATTAAACTCTAATATAAGCTATGAACTTTAGTTAATAATAACATATCAATATTGGCTTATGAATGGTAACAAGTGTACCACACCAATGGAAGATACTGATATGAGAAACTAGAAGGTGGAAGGGTAGTGAGCAGTTATATGGGAACACTCTGTACTTTCTGCTTAATTTTTCCATAAATCTAAAACTACTAAAATAATGAAGTCTATTACTTATTTTTTTAAATATACAGACAAAAACACAGTGACCAGTAGAGAACACCAGCCCCTCTGAATTTTATTTGCAGGTAAAGAAACCAACTTTTCCCACAGTATTGAATAATTCTGTCTGATATTAAAAAACCCTTAAAGACAAACACTAATTTTAAATATAAAAGTGTCATGCATCAAGAAAAAAAGCTTATTATTCATATTCTCAAAAGATGCTTAACACTGAAGAAGATACACCCTAATGAAATCAATCAAAAGAAAATAATACTCAGGATAAAATAATTTCCAGAAAAAAAAGATGAAAAGAAATAAAGAATTTTAAATACAAAACTGGCACTTGTAACTTAACTTTTGCTTTGAGGAGGAAAAATTGCTAAAGCTGCAGCAATCACATTTTTGAAATACCATTCTGATCTGAGCTTCAGTACTCATTTGTTTGATTTTTTAAAATCTGCAGAAACATTCATATAAAACACGTCAAATATATTCTTATGGATGGTTGGTTTAATGTGAGTGGACAGCTTCCTTCCTAAAACAATGTATTTCCTATCAAATAGTTATGATGACACCAAAGTTTCCTAAGGGAGGTATTACACTGATTTATAAATCTATATTACACTTTCTGGTAGAAAAATAATTCAAAATATAACTGAAAGGCAACACTAAAAATATCATCCACCCAACAACTCGATAAGGTCTCACTCTTTTAGGGATTCCTGTAGAGTTTTCCCCACAGTTTTAGCCACCTTGTTTTAGGAAATTTGAGAATGATGTATTAATTTGAGAAGCTGAAAGTGATGGCAGCTCTCTCTTTCATGGCCTCTCTCTCTGTGTCTCTTTCAGTTTCTCTGTCTCTGTCTGTATGACACTATATTACATTAGAGAGACAGCCAGAGAGAGACAGAGACAGAGACAGCAAGGCATAGAGATACAGAGAGAGACAGTATAGGAAACAGAACAAACAACTGAGTACATGGAGAAGACTCTCAATGGAGAGAGAAGTAAAAGAAGAATAAAGCACTACTTCATACTTAATCAGAACCACCTGTTACGTTGAAGGCATTCATTTCCTATGCTACATTAGATGCTTATTCATTAAATTATCTGACCCTGGCCTCTATTTTGCATAAAATAGGCAATTTGTGGATTGAAAATAGAATATAATCATGATATACACATAAACTCCCTTCCCTTCTACAATATTTATTGGCTTTCTTTTTCCTTCTCAGTGCAAGCATTAGCAATATTGGAGACACTTATGTTGTGTAATTTATGTTTTCATGCTCTGGCTTTGAATTTTCTTCTGTTAGAAAAATTGATTCATCTATGTAGATATCACCATATACCTGCTTCATTCTGAACATGTTATGGGTTGAAAAACATTGTGCTGGTCCAAATTTTTTATCTTAACATAATGCTATGAATTTCACACTCAGGTGGAATTCAGGTGCTCCGAGAGTAATGATTTTGTAAAGCTCATTCAAATTCTCCACAATTCCTTATAGGTGGGTGGGACCTGTCCTGGTGCTGGCTCCCTCTTACACATGGAGGTTGAGATGGAGAAAGAGGAAAAGTGCAGAGGTGGGGCAAGCCGGTTAGTGATGGCACCACAAAAGTTTGTCCACCATTCCATCCTGTATTCTACGTATGTACATTTGTTTTCCTTCATTAATTGGTTGAGTGTAGAAAGGTAGAACCATATATTTATCTTTTCCTTTCAACACTCTTCATTGTGCCAGTGTAGTATTTTATGAATATTGGCTAGTTAAGTGGAGCAAACTTGGGGGATGGGGGAGAACTACTTTCAATTTTAGAAGGGATATTAATTTAAAATGTGCATTTTGAGTGAACTTACTGTATTTCACATTTTTCATTTCTTTTGCATTTGGCATATATTTTAGGCAGAGAAAGGCTTACACACATACCAATTAAATAATTACCTTCATTGTCAGATGCTTCTAGGAACAAGATGCATAATTGGCTTTTCACAACATTATGAATATTTTCACAGTAACTATTTTTACAAGGGATAACAATGAGTCATTTTAAATATTCTTCACTCTATGGTTTCCAGAATATTGGTGTCCTGGCTTCCAGAGACCCAAGGTTGGCTTCCTGGAGCCCCAGCAGCCTTTCCTGTAGCTCATGAAACCTGTCTGACTGGAGCAGGGTCTGATGGGATTTCCCAAGGAGACTGCATCTGTAGCTGCTGCAGGACCACCAACCCTTGCTGCTCCACACTGATGGGCTGTGGCTATCTAGGAGGTACTTCACAGCCTGCTCAGCTGCTTAGTAGGCAGTGCAGGGAATGTCACTGCCTGTGGAGACAGGGAGCATGTGGAGCCCTGGAAGGAACACACAGGTGTGGCCATTCAGGGGAGGGTGTGGCTGGAAGACAGGGTGAAAAGGAAAGGCAGGAGTTCCTGGCAGGCACTGTGCTCCCCAACTTTTCAGGTATATGATACTTCCATTGTGGCTCATGTGCCTTTTTAGAGGTGTCCATGCTAGCTGTACAGTGACTGTTCTAAAATGGCATGCATTTTGTGAAAATTATGGTTTCTTCTTTGTTTTGAAATACATAATATTAAAAAATTCAATTGGCTGAAAATGTAGTCATAGGTTCATAGGAAATATCATAATAATATTTATCAATTTTGCATTAAAGGAAAGAATATTAAATTTCTTTAATGTGATTGTAACTATAGTAGAGTTTTAAAGTGTTGTAAAAAATGATTTAGAATTTTTAAAAACTATTTATGAAGACAATGTTTTGTGCTGATGGTGACTAACAGAATTTAAAACAATCTTCATTAAATGTTCATCAGGTGCTGTTGTTTGTGGATGAAAGTTCAAGTTTCTTATTAAAATTTGTGAAAATAATATATGGAATCATACAAATTGAATATTTAATGTATTCCTTTACACTGAGCTTTCATTTATCTCATAATTATAATGCATAAAGAATCTGTAAGAAATGATTTGCCAAGTCTCATGCTTCTTCATGTCCCTCTACTGTTTCATACAAATGTTATTGTTTTTATCTGTACCAGGCCTTCAGTACCAGGAGAAGGGTTGGAATACACATCTTTAAAAGCTCAGTGTGTAATCATTCTAAAGTGAACCAGAAACCCTGAGATATAAATAGTTACCTTCAAAGGCAGTTAATGAACTTTACCTTGACTGAGACAGTGGCATAGAGAGGCATCCCATAACTACATTCTGAGCAAGTATGATTCTCACCTGTTTTCTTCCATGCACTTCATAGCTCAGTGTAGTGGGGACACCACTGGACTTTCAAAGCCTCTGTTTCTATACTGTATTTTTTTTTCTATTTTGATGATCCAAAAACGTAATATTATATTTCTTTCTATATTGGTATTTCTTCAGTAAACAAAGTAATAACAAAGCAAATATAGCTTACAATCTTTCTTTTCTCAATTACTGCCTTACAAAACAATGGATTAGAAATTGAGGCATTACCTGCCCACCAGAAAGACAAAATCCAGCCTCATCTACCAGAACACAAGCACTAGTCCCCACCACCAGGAAGCCTACACAACCCACTGAACCAACCTTAGCCACAGGGGACAGACACCAAAAACAACGGGAACTACGAACCTGCAGCCCATGAAAAGGAGACCCCAAATACAGTGGCTTAAGCAAAATGAGAAGACAGAGAAACACACAGCAGATGAAGGAGTAAGGCAAAAAACCACCAGACGTAACAAATGAAGAGGAAATAGGAAGTCTACCTGAAAAAGAATTCAGAATAATGATAGTAAAGATGATCCAAAATCTTGGAAATAGAATGAGAAAATAAAAGAAACGTTTAACAAGGGCCTAGTAGAACTAAAGAACACACAAACGATGATGAACAACACAATAAATAAAATTAAAAATTCTTTAGAAAGGATCAGTAGCAGAATAACTGAGGCAGAATTACGGATCAGTGACCTGGAAGATAAAATACTGGAAACAACTAATGCAGAGCAGAATAAATAAAAAAGAATGAAAAGAATTGAGGACAGTCTCAGAGACCTCTGAGACAACATTAAACACACCAACATTCGAATAATAGGCGTCCCAGAAAAGAAGAGAAAAAGAAAGGGACTGAGAGAATATTAGAAGAGATTATAGTTGAAAACTTCCCTAATATGGGAAAGGAAATAGTTAATCAAGTCTAGGAAGCACAGAGAGTCCCATACAGGATAAATACAAGGAGAAACAAGCCAGACAACATATTAATCAAACTATCAAAAATTAAGTACAAAGAAAACATATTAAAAGCAGCAAGGGAAAAACAACAATAACACACAAGGGAATCCCCATACGGTTAACAACTGATCTTTCAGCAGAAACTCTGCAATTCAGAAGGGAGTGGCAGGACATATTTAAAGTGACAAAGGAGAAAAACCTACAACCAATATTACTCTACCCAGCAAGGATCTCATTCAGATTTGATGGAGATATTAAAAGCTTTACACACAACCAAAAGCTAAGAAAATTCAACACCACCAAACCAACTTTCAAACAAATGCTAAAAGAACTTCTCTAGTCAGGGAACACAAGAGAAGGAAAAGACCTACAATAATGAACCGAAAACAATTAAGAAAATTGCAATAGGAGCATACATATCGATAATTACCTTAAATGTAAATGGATTAAAAGCTCCAAACAAAAGACATAGATTGGCTGAATGGATACCAAAACAAGACCTGTATATATGCTGTCTAAAAGAGACACACTTCAGCTCTAGGGACACATACAGACTGAAAGTGAGGGGATGGAAAAAGATATTCCATGCAAATGGAAATCACAAGAAAACTGGAGTAGCAATTCTCATATCAGACAAAATAGACTTTAAAATAAAGACTATTACAAGAGACAAAGAAGGACACTACTTAATGATCAAGGGATCAATCCAAGAAGAAGAAATAACAATTGTAAATATTTATGCACCCAACATAGGAGCACCTCAATACATAAGGCAAATACTAACAGCCATAAAAGGGGGAATCAACAGCAACACAATCATAGTAGGGGACTTTAAAACCCCACTTTCACCAATGGACAGATCATAAAAAATAAAAATAAAAAAGGAAACACAAGCTTTAAATGATACATTAAACAAGATGGACTTAATTGATATTTATAGGACATTCCATTCAAAAATGACAGAATACACTTTCTTCTCAAGTGCTCATGGAACATTCTCCAGCATAGCTCATATCTTGGGTCACAAATGAAGCCTTCATAAACTTAAGAAAATTGAAATTGTATCAAGTATATTTTCTGACCACAATGCTATGAAACTAGATATCAATTACAGGAAAAAATACAAACACATGGAGGCTAAACAATACACTACTTAATAACCAAGAGATCACTGAAGAAATCAAAGAGGAAATCAAAAAATACCTAGAAGAAAATGTTAATGAAAACATGATGGCCCAAAACCTATCAGATGCAGCAAAAGCAGTTCTAAGAGGGAAGTTTATAGCAATACAATCTTATCTTAAGAAACAAGAAACATCTCAAATAAACAACCTAACCTTACACCTAAAGCAATTGGAGACAGAACAACAACAAAAACAAAACATAGTTAGTAGAAGGAAAGAAATCATAAAGATCAGATCAGAAATAAATGAAAAAGAAATGAAGGAAACAATAGCAAAGATCAATAAAACTAAAAGCTGGTTCTATGAGAAGATAAACAAAACTAATAAACCATTAGCCAGACTCATCAAGGAAAAAAAGGGAGAAGACTCAAATCAATAGAATTAGAAATGAAAAAGGAGAAGTAGCAACTGACACTGCAGAAATACAAAGGATCATGAGGGATTACTACAAGCAACTATATGCCAATAAAATGGACAACCTGGAAGAAATGGACAAATTCTTAGAAATGCACACATTCCAAGACTGAACAAGGAAGAAATAGAAAATATGAACAGACCAGTCACAAGCACTGAGATTGAAACTGTGATTAGAAATCTTCCAACAAACAAAAGCCCAGAACCAGATGGCTTAACCGGCGAATTCTATCAAACATTTAGAGAAGAGCTAACACCTATCCTTCTCAAGCTCTTCCAAAATATAGCAGAGGGAGGAACACTCCCAAACTTATTCAACGAAATCAACATCACCCTAAAAACAAAACCAGACAAAGATGTCACAAAGAAAGAAAACTACAGGCCTATATCACTGATAAACATAGATGCAAAAATCCTCAGCAAAATACTAGCAAACAGAATCCAACAGCACATTAAAAGGATCATACAACATGATCAAGTGAGGTTTATCCCAGGAATGCAAGGATTCTTCAATATACGCAAATCAACCCATGTGATACACCATATTAACAAATTGAAGGAGAAAAAACATATGATTATCTCAATAAATGCAGAGAAAGCTTTCAACAAAATTCAATACCCACTTATGATAAAACTTTCCCCAACATAATAAAGGCCATATATGACAAACCCACAACCAACATTGTTCTCAATGGTGAAAAACTGAAACCATTTTCACTAAGATCAGGAACAAGACAAAGTTGCCCACTCTCACCACTCTTATTCAACATAGTTTTGGAAGTTTTAGCCACAGCAATCAGAGAAGAAAAAGAAATAAAATGAATCCTATTCAGAAAAGAAGAAGTAAAACTGTCACTGTGTGCAGATAACATGATACTATACATAGACAATCCTAAAGATGCCAACAGAAAACTACTAGAGCTAATCAATGAATTTGGTAAAGTAGAAGGATACAAAATTAATGCCCAGAAATCTCTGGCATTCCTATACACTAATGATAAAAAAATCTGAAAGTGAAATTAAGAAAACACTCCCATTTACCACTGCAACAAAAAGAATAAAATATCTAGGAATAAACCTACCTAAGGAGACAAATGACCTATTTGCAGAAAATTATAAGACACTGATGAAAGAACTTAAAGATGACACAAATAGATGGAGAGATATACCATGTTCTTGGATTGGAAGAATCAACATTGTGAAAATGACTCTACTCCTCAAAGCAATCTACAGATTCAGTGCAATCCCTATCAAACTACCACTGGCATTTTCCAGAGAACTAGAACAAAAAAACTTCACAATTTGTATGGAAACACAAAAGACCCCAAATAGCCTAAGCAATATTGACAAAGAAAATTGGAGCTGGAGTAATCAGACTCCCTAACTTCCGACTATGCTACAAAACTACACTAATCAAGACAGTATGGTACTGGCACAAAAACAGAAATATAGATCCATGGAAGACGTTAGAAAGCCCTGAGGTAAACCCACACACACATGGTCACCTTACCTTTGATGAAGGAGGCAAGAATATACAGTGGAGAAAAGACAGCCTCTTCGATAAGTGGTGATGGGAAAACTGGACAGGTACATGTAAAAGAATGAAATTAGAATGCTCCCTAACACCATACAACAAAATGAACTCAAAATGGATTAAAAACCTAAATGTAAGGCCAGACACTATCAAACTCTTGGAGGAAATCATAGGCAAAACACTCTATGACATAAATCACAGCAAGACCCTTTATGGCCCACCTCCTAGAGAAATGGAAATAAAAACAAAAATAAACAAATGGGACCTAATGAAGCTTAATAGCTTTTGCACAGCAAAGGAAACCATAAAGACGGCGAAAAGACAACCCTCAGAATGGGAGAAAATATTTTCAAATGAAGCAACTGAGAAAGGATTAATCTCCAAAATTTACAAGCAGCACATGCAGCTCAATATCAAAAAAACAAACAACCCAATCCAAAAACAGGCAGAAGGGCTTCCCTGGTGGCACAGTTGTTGAGAGTCCACCTGCCGATGGAGGGAACACGGGTTCGTGCCCTGGTCCGGGAAGATCCCACATGCCACGGAGTGGTTGGGCCTGTGAGCCATGGCTGCTGAGTCTGCACGTCTCGAGCCTGTGCTCTGCAACGGGAGAGGCCACAGCAGTGAGAGACCTGTGTACCACCAAAAAAAAAAAAACAGGCAGAAGACCCAAATAGACATTTCTCCAAAGAATATATACAGATTGCCAACAAACACATGAAAGAAGGCTCAACATGATTAATCATTAGAGAAATGCAAATCAAAACTACAATGAGATATCATTTCACACTGGTCAGAATAGCCATCGTCAAAAAATCTACAAACAGTAAATGCTGGAGAGGGTGTGGAGTATAGGGAACCCTCTTGCACTGTTGGTGAGAATGTAAATTGATACAGCCACTATGGAGAACTGTATGGAGGTTCCTTAAAAAACTAAACATAGAACTACCATATGACCCAGCAATCCCACTACTGGGTATATACCTTGAGAAAACCGTAATTCAAAAAGAGTCATGTATCAAAATGTACCTTGCAGCTCTGTTTACAATAGCCAGGACATGGAAGCAACTGAAGTGTCCATTGGTAGATGAATGGATAAAGAAGATGTGGCACATATATACAATGGAATATTACTCAGCTATAAAAAGGAACGAAATTGAGTTATTTGTAGTGAGGTGGATGGACCTAGAGTCTGTCGTACAGAGTGAAGTATGTCAGAAAGAGAAAAACAAATACCATATGCTAACACATATATATGGAGTCCAAAAAAAAGGTCATGAAGAACCTAGTGGCAAGACGGGACTAAACACACAGACCCACTTGAGAATGGACTTGAGGATGTGCGGAGGGGGAAGGGTAAGCTGGGACGAAGTGAGCGAGTAGCATGGACATATATACACTACCAAATATAAAAACAATAGCTAGTGGGAAGCAGCCGCATAGTACAGGGAGATCAGCTTGGTGCTTTGTGACCACCTAGAGGGGTGGGATAGGGAGAGTGAGAGGGAGGGAGACGCAAGAGGGAAGACATATGGGGACATATGTATACGTATAACTGATTCACTTTGTTATAAAGCAGAAACTAACACACCATTGTAAAGAAATTATACTCCAATAAAGATGTTAAAAAAAAAAAAGGAAGAAATTGAGGCACTGACTTGCCCATACAAAAATATGACTTCCTTTAAATATCCAGAACTGAATTTAACATAGGGGCAGCCTTCACTTCACTAATGTTAGAAACCATGGACAATAATTTGAACTATCTTATTCACTTCTGATTTCAATGTGATCAATTGAGGTTTTAAATGTGAGCCATTGAAGATCACCCCCACCCCCTCGCCCCTTCCTCTTTGCCCCTCTCCTCCAGGTAGTCAATGTATGGACCTTGAGTCTGGATGCTCTAGTCTGAAGTTGTGGCTGATTCTTCTAGTCTTAAATGTTATACATTGGCCTCCACTGACCTTTAGCTTGTCTGAACTTGAGTTTGGGCATCACACTCTGACATCTGCTGCTGGTGACCATGATCGTTGCCATGACCTCTGTAACAGGTCAGCAATATCCAGTTCTCCTTGACATCTGAGTCACTGCAGGATCACATTTCTTCACTGCTAGAGAAGCACTGACTACAAAGCTACCGAAGTCAAGCTTTGGGCCTGTATTAGGTCACTGTTGCATAATAAATAACCTCAACTATGAGACTAAAAACACAGAGGTGTTACGTCCCGGTTTCATGGGTCAGGAGTCCAAAGGGCCTAAGGAGGCACCTGAAACCAAGATGTCAGCTGGGTGCCTTCTCAGTGGAGCCTGGATTAGGGAGAGACTTGCTCCCAGCTTCCTCAGGTTGTCAGAATTTATTCCCTTGCATTTCTATGATTGAGTTCCCCATTTTCTTGCTAGATTTCTGTGGGGACAGCTATCAAGTGCTAGAGGCCACTCTCAGATCCTTGCCAAGGGCTCCCCTTCACAGAAGGTCCTCTCATGCTTTGAATCTCTGTGCTTCTGGAGGGCCCAGTCCCTTTAAAGGGATCTGGCAGTTTGGACAGGACCATCTAGATAATCTCCCTTTGAATTAACTCAAAATCAACTGATTAGGAAGCTAATCATGGGAGAGTTGTCCCATCATATTTGCAGGTTCTATCTGCTTCCAGAAGGAGAGGATTGATAATACAGGGTGTGGGCACCAGGGGCCAGTAATCTTAGAATTCTGCCTGCACAGGGCCCTTCATTTGTATAGACAGAGAGACCCTAGCAGTGTGTTCACATGGCCTTATATTTAGAGAAAATTTGAAATATTAAGGTATTTTATCCATAATTGGTTAGGCCTCCTATCTCATTCCTTTTGGCTGCCCTTTTGTCATACTTCCCCTCATGCCAAATGGCATTACAATATCAAATAAACTTGACTTACAGATTTTCCTATATTTGACAACAGTCCAAAAAGGTTACATAATATTTTACATGAATAATAAGGGGTCAACCTGGAATGAAATTATTCTAAACTATTAATAATAATAACAAATTTTCAATTAGTCATGTGAGAAGACTAAATTATCTTTCTATTTTCTCTATAGAAAATATTATAAAACTGTTATCAAATAAACACATATAGCCAAAATGAAAGGGAAAACCATTAAAAGGTGTAGAAGGTAAATAATTAGTTAAAATATTTTGTATGCTTTTTGTTTTAAAGAGAGCCCCTAAACCTATACTATTAGCTTCTGGTCCTAATATGGAACTTGGGTTTGTCTGCTCCTTCTTGCCATGGTACGTAATCTATTTCCAGATATCCTGGTTTTTCTCTCTTTGGCCATATTTATCAGGTCTCTTTTCCTTCTACTCCAAATTCAGACAAATAAAAGGAAAATGGCATGTGTCCCTTCTGGGTGGGAACATTTAATGGTTGGCCCTTGTTCACCCATGTTCCCTGGCCTTGATTCAGAAATCATAAATGCATATGTTGAGAAGGAGTCATTATACCTTGAAGCCAACATCCCCCTAATTCCCTGAGTAACTACAATGAACAGACTCCCTGCCCCCACCCCCTCTTCAGACTGCAGTGAACAGATTCATGGGAATTAAATCTTACTGTTTTAAGCTGCAGAGCTTTTGAGATTGTTTGTTACTCAGCATAATCTAACTGGACTTGACTGACACAACCTTCATTATGAGGTTCACCCCATAGGCTCTTTTGAGTTTTCTGGCTCATGATCTTGGCCATATCAGTATCCTTCTCAATGGACAAAGAGAACATTTTAGATGCTCTTCTGTGCTAATCTGGGGTTGGTAGGACACTGTGAAGCTTCTCTGTGGCAAACTTTGCTACTGTACAACTCAAGCACCGTGTTAGATGAGAAGCTTCTATAACAGCCTTTTGGTCTGGCTTGGCCACTCTCTAGGAAGCAAGATCCAAGTATCTGCATTTTTTGGTTTCTGTCTTAAACCCATATAGAGTTTTTCACCTAGTTTCTTTGGTTTTGGCCATCCCCTGGTACCTGTCAGCATTTAAAGTCTAATTATGTTTTTTGTGATTTTCCTAGTACCTTGTAGTTATCCCAATGCTATGAAAACTCATGTATTATCTTGCCTTATGTTCTTCTTTACTCTGTAATTTATATTACAAATTTGATGCTTTAAAATTTGTATTGATTAACTATTGCCAGTATAATACTACAGAACAAACACAAAGCATTAGTAACACAAAATAAAACATTTATTTTTATTATGAGTCTATTATGGGTTCTGTCAGTCAGGGCTTGGCTTTGCTAATTTTTTTTCCAGCTTTGGCTCAGTTCATTTTGACTGGGGTTGTTCATGCACGAGTGATCAACTTGTGGGCCGGTGACAGGTTAGCTTTCTGTGATGAATCACCCTGCTCTATGCAGTCTCTCTTGGAGGCTAACCTGGCTTGTTGTCATGTAAGAAGCAGGAGTCTGAGAGAGAGAAGTGCTCATGGCCTCTTGGGGCAAAGGCTCAGAATTCACACATCCCTACTTCTACTGCCTCCTCTTGTCTTAAGCAAGTCACAGGGCCTGCCTCTTGTGGGAGAACCTGCAAAGAGCATGTATATAGGGAAGAATGAAAAGTTGGGGCCATTTAAAAATTAATCCTACCACAAAATCCTCTAGGTTCCAGCCTTTGGCGTGTGGAAACTATTTTTTTCTGATTTTTTTCCTTTTGTTTTCTTCTTTCTTAGCAAAAGCAGGATCTTGAAAATGAAAGCTTTGCTTTATTGTTTCTACCATCAGTTTTTAAAACTGCATTCAGAATGTTAACCCATTGCTATTTTTCTGGGTGTGTATTTGCTCTCCTCTGAGGTTCATCTGTATAAAAAGTTATTGATGTAGAATAAATGGTGTGGGGTGGATAAACGGGTAGCAAGGCAACTCTTACAGAAGAATCTTTATAATCTCTCAAAATATTATCCCAGTATATAGATAGGTAATACAGAAATTTTAGAAAATATAAATGAGCAAAAAGAAGAAAGTTAAAATCACTGTTTATAATCACTCTTAAAAATACTATCACTATTAACATTCTAGATTAAGTCCTGTCAGAAGGGTGTGTGTGTGTGTGTGTGTGTGTGTGTGTGTGTGTGTGTGTAGTAAAAGAGGGAGAAAGAGACAGGAATTTTTGTTACATAAAAGTTAAATGATATAATATGACGGCTAGTAATTTGATTTTTAAATTTTATACCATGAATGTCTTTTCATAGTATTACACATGCTTCTATTAAACTATTTTATTATCTGTAGATTAGATATATAATAATGTATTTAACCAATCCACTTTTAGGCTATCTAAAATACTTCTAATACTAAAGTATTAGTGGTGCATTTGTTACCAAGGATAAACCTACACTGACACTTCATAATCACCCAAACTCCATAGTTTTCCTTAGGACTCACTCTTGATGTTGTACATTCTAAAGTATTAGAAGGACATCCTTGTAGTTAAAACTTTGCAAATATCCCTAACTACATTTTAAGAATAAGTTACTAAATGTGAAAATTATTTTTAAAAACATATACAAAACTTTAAAATTTTTTATATAAAATTGCATATTTTCCTTCAAAAGTTTGTACAAATTTGCATACTCACCAGTGGTATGAGTTCTGGTTGTCTGAACATACCTTGCTAGGTTAATATGATTCTAGATTAACATGATAAAAAAAATGTCATATATATCTAGTAGTTCAAAGGATATCCCTACTTCCTTTGATTTCTTCATATTTGTATAACTGTAGGTTGAATATTTTCTCATTTATTTTGCGGGCAATTTTATGTCTTCTGTGAATTGTCTGTTCACATCTTTTGCCTGTTTTTATTGGTGTGTTTATCATTTTACTTGTTAACTCTAAGGCAATTTACAGATCAAAGATAGTATTTATTTGCATTATTTATATATATACATAATACTTTCCAAATTTTTTTATATTTTTTTTCTTGGATTTAAATAAAAGTCTGGGCAGACAAAAAATGTATGGTTGTCTCTGGACTAGACACATAATCACTAAAAATTTAGTGATTGAATAAGATCTGTTATTTACTTTAGCCTCTGTAAGACCATTTTGTCTTTTTAGCTAAAAGAAAAAAAATCTGTATCTGTTTAGAAGACTCTGATTATTGATAGAGACCTGGATTATTAAGACGGAGCCTAGTGTGGGTACTCCAGGTATTTGTCTTTACTCAGTACATTCGTGCCAAATATAAGGAATTGAGTAAGACATCTGCAGATTAGCTAGGTTTAATCGTGCTTTTTGAAAGGACATGTTTCCTACAATTTTAAACAACTTTTCGCATTTATACTTTATATTTGCATTGGTCATACTTATGAAATAGGTGCTAGGCACAGTGAGGAGATTTAAAAGGAAAACAAAACAGATGACATTTGTCCTTGACAATAAAAAGCCATAAATTTTTTAAAAGACAGCAAAAATAAATAATAATAAGTTAATTTTACTAAATGGTGCAAGTATGCTTATGTCAGTATAAATATCTTGTCTGATCTCAACATAGAAGAATAAGCAGCAAATTTACATACCTCTCATTTTTTTATATTATTATAAACTTTTTTATCTTACATATTATGATTGAAAAGTCATATATACTCTTCATTTATATTGGTAGAAAGCCTTCACTAAACATAGTTAGTCCTTGAAAAGAAAGTGTAAACAGAATGAAGAAAAGGAATAGAATTGCTAATTTTTGCTACATGTAATTTTATCTTTTATAAGATAAGATTTAATCTGTAACCATGCAAAAGAAAGCAATAGTTTTTAATAAAATAATTATAATTAGATACCATTGTTGTCACTAGGTCATCTACAGTAATCTATGAAGTTTCCTTGTCTCAAGATGCTCCATCATAATGTATATTAAAGTAGAAATAAATATTACATTTTTGAAGCTATCTGCAAAGTTTATGTTATACTATATAGCAAATGGAGAGTAAAATAATCTTTATTTATCAGATGGTGAAAGTCTGAAACTAAATACAGTTAAGTACCATGAAATAAAGACACAGACCTACTAGAGAATGGACTTGAGGATATGGGGAGGGGGATGGGTAAGCTGTGACAAAGCGAGAGAGAGGCATGGACATATATACACTACCAAATGTAAAATAGATAGCTAGAGGGAAGCAGTCGCATAGCACAGAGAAATCAGCTCGGTGCTTTGTGACCACCTAGATGGGTGGGATAGGGAGGTTGGGAGGGAGAGAGACGCAAGAGGGAAGAGATATGGGGACATATGTATATGTATAACTGATTCACTTTGTTATAAAGCAGAAACTAACACACCATTGTAAAGCAACTATACTCCAATAAAGATGTTAAAAAAAAAAAAAGAGTACCATGAATTCAGCTGAGTGCCATGCCTGGTTATTTGATCAAGGTAATAAACATTTTGATTTATAACACTGTTCCCCTACTAAGCATTTTTTGTAATCAGTTGTGCTCCAGGGCAAAGACCCATCTGTCCAAAGGTGGGCTTCAATTTGGGAGCAAGTAGCTCTGCTTAGAAATTAAAATGAAAAGATCTATCTTCTGGAAAATGACATGATTGAACATTAGGATAACCTGTCTCACCTTCTAAATACTTCTTTAAGCAGTGATTTATAGTTGAACCTGGAAATTAATGCAATATCATTGCTTTATATTATTGGATAATTACAGCTACTAGTTTTTTCAACTTTGGAAGAATGAGTAATTTTATTTTAGAGTCAAAAAGCCAGACCCTCAAACCTAGATCTTATCCTTTTAAACTATATCAAAAAGATCCATAATGTGAGAGAATAGTTCAACAAATGGAGAAAAAATAATATGCAGAAAAGCTATAATGTACCTAATTGAAATGAAAATTAAATGTTTTTAAAAAGCTAATTCAGTAAAAATTATTACTCTCAAAATGTCACTACCATTTTGACAGACAGATCATTTAACTGTAAGTATAAATGGTTTTGGAATTAATGTTCCAGTAATGAAGAGATGAAAAACTGTAATTTAATCTAATATTAATGTAATGTGAAACTTTGGGTGCAGGAAATGGAAAAAAGATGACATACTAGGTTAAATTATTATATCATGAAGGAGAATATTTATGCAAAGATAAGAGAGAGAGAAAAAATATCCCCTTTCAAGTAGGCTATTCTTCCTCAGAAAAGACTATATGAGCACTCATTCCAAAATAACAGTAAGATCCCTATTTATTTGGTCAAATATGCTGACAATTATTGGACAGAATGGAGTCCCTCAGAGCAGGATGAAAAGTGGCCAGTTGCAGTCAGCTTGCTTGGGCTGCAGAGTTTGCTTTGGGGTAGACTGTCTTTGGAAAGTGACATCTTGCCACATCCAAAAATCTCAATGTTTTGGCTGTACTGCAGTCTCTTTATACTTCACTACTCAGGAAGAATTTAAACAATCTATGCCTTAGTTGAAAATATTGCAGAAATCTGATAGAGTCTATATTCTTGAGCCAGACAGCATTAAGTACATTATGTCTTATTCTGTGGAAATAAGGAAGACTCTGCCCAGAAAGCCCTGCTAATGTCTTTACTTCAGCTATCCAGCACGTAAGAAGCCTAATTCTCTTCAGTGAACGACAATAATCTGCCTTGATACCTCTTTATCTGGGTGGTCCTGAGACTTTGTTAAGGACCATGACCAAGGCTTCCTGCAGTTTACTCACTGACCCTTGAGGGTGGTCATACAAACCACCATGGATTATGCACTGCTATCTTTTAAATAATCTGATAAACAATTGGCTCTTGTTAGAGTGTATAAATTTTCTCTTACACATTTTATATAATTGGTCCTTCTCAAGCATCATTAAATATTTATAGCCTTTTACAGATCAAACTTGTTTCATTTGATTGTAACAATATCAAGAATTATTTTTAAGTATGCCTATTATTACATTTTTGAAAAGCCAAACACTGGCAATTTACATAAAACATTTTCTATATATTCATGGAATGTTCAAAATGTTGACTCACAAGAAAAGCTCATGAATGGCAAACAAACAATTAGATTATGGCATAGCTCAGCTGCAATGTCATATTCATATCACTTTCACCTATCTCCCAGCACCAACCCAATTAATGTATACTTTAGGGGCTTTCTTATAAAGACAAATACAGAAATTTCATACACTTATAACCATAGAAAACTTTAGGACAAAATTTTAAATCTTCATGTGAGTTATAATACACCATAATCTGAACTTTTAAATTCTGCAAAACTACCATAATCATCAAATATATGAGTTAGTCTACCCTTGTCCAGGTTACTTGGTGGCTAGGCTTTAATCTACAGTGTGGGATACAGTTTCCCTGAAATCCATCTTGCGTTAGGCTTCCGACATGGATGGGGTCCTTGTGACATCTATCATACTCTAAATCACCATCCCAGGCATGAAGGTAGGGTTATCAATTTTAGATACCTGGGCCACACTGATTTTCAACTCCCTTGACTGGTATGGTTAAGAGAATACAAGGACAATGCTTTGGGCTATGTTGCCTTCAACTCAGTGCTCCATTCATTGAACAGGAGTGCTTAGAGATAAGGAGCAGTGGACACATTTTGCAGATTTAACTTCACAATAAAAACCTCCCTCAACAACCTAATGATTTCATCCCATAGACTACCTGCTCTCCACTCTAGCATCCAAAGTTCACTATTTATTCCTTTAGCTTCTTAAACATCATTCAGTAGTAACCATGATGATGGAGGATAGTGAGATCTTCTTGCCAATTTCACTTCTGTTACCAACTACATCATTTTAGGTGAGTTGCTTATTGATAGCAAAAGACTCACATGCCCATGCACGTGTGTGTGTGTGTGTGTGTGCGCACGCACACACACACACACACACACACAAGCAATGGAAGAGAATTTCTATTTTATTCAATCATAACAATTTCTAATACATCTTATCGGAAGTGGAGGATGCACACATCATAGGAGCAGATACTGTATGTATCAACTTACCTACATTTGTCACTTAGAATTCCTAATGTCAAGATTCTACTGATTTGTTAAATAGACACACATTTTGAGCAAAATCACTTAACAAATCTATAGAGACAGAAAGTCGTTTAGTGGTTCCTATGCCTGGGGGGAGCAAGGAGGTATGAGGAATGACTCTTAATGGGTCTGAGGTTTTTTTCAGGGGGGACGAAATTTCCTAAAATTACATTGTGGTGATGGTTGCTCAACCCTGTGAATATACTAAAGAACATTGAATGGTATACTTTAAATGGGCAGATTATTTGGTATATGAATTATATCTTACTCAAGGGTTTTTTTAAAAGGGTCAGATTGCTTATAAATTAAGACAGAAATAATGATCACATCAAAAAAAAAAGATTTTACGGAGATATTGGTATCTACACAAGAAAAAGACCTACTAGATTTGAGAAGCTTTAGTTTCACTGTGCCTCAACTCTTTTATATTCAAAGCTTTTATCTCCATTCAGGAAGAATTTAAACTAGTAGTTTATACCTTTAGAAGAAAGTATTCACCCTGTTTTTAAGCCAAACTCAGCCTTAGCTATATCCTCTTCCAGGATAGATAGCGGAATTCCTCACTGTCAGTTGTCACTGAATAGTAAGTCTGCCTTCAGCTTTTCGGTGTCCTAGAAAGCCCATTTCCCAATAGAATTAATTTGGTTAAGGGCCTGTCAGATGAAAGATTCATATGAGACTTTCCAGAAGTGATTTTTAAAAGTATTTCAGGGGCAAGACCCAGTAGTGTTGTTGGACTTCAACCAGGTGAATGTCTCTTGGAAATCTAGATTTGGTGAAAGGTGCCCAATAAAGTATTATTCTTTCTTGCTGATAGGCTTTTATTCACTAAAGGGCAGAGGAAACAAAAAAGGGGATTTACTTCTTTGAATTTAATTCTAAATTATAAGAAAGAACTGAAGGATTATGTGGATTTGATAAAAAAAAAACCCCTTGGGGTAAAATAAAAGGTCATGTTAGTTTCTAAATAGTTAAGAATGAAAATAGGCACATTCAGACATGTCTTATACTTTAGTTCTGGGCATGTAATCTAAAAGTTAAGAGGAATGAGACCCATAAACTCTGGCAAGTGAGTCAAAGGAAGCACCCTATTCCCAAAGAATAATAAGCTCGAAAGTGAAATTACAACAGAAATATGAAAGAGATAAATAAATACACTAACACACCTACCCAGAGAGTTGATAACAACTCTGTGTTGGTGTATTTATTTATCCCTTTCATATTTCTGTTGTAATTTCACTTTCGAGCTTATTATTCTTTGGGAATAGGGTGCTTCTTAAGACTATATAGAATGGTCATATAACCAAGGATAAAAACAACATAAGAGTATATTACAAACCCTAAAGGACAGGTCAAGAAGGCTAAAACTCAGGTTTAAGAAAAACTATAAAGAAAAAATGAAAAAATGCTATTTTAGCTAGGTTGCAGCAAGAAAACATACCAATAAGGGATAAAACACTGTTTGGATAGTTGCAAATGGGAGAGGGAAGTGATATTGAAGGTATATCTCTTACATAATCAATACTCAGCTAAAAACCCATGTGTAATTGTGATAGTAAAAAAAAACAAAAAACTGCAAGGACATTATTATCAGTCCCATTTTACACAGAGGAAACTGAAGATGAGAGAAGGTAGGCAATTTGCAGAGGTTATGTAACGAGTAAAGGAGCTATTGGTATCAGATTTTCCTGACTCCAAAAATGACAGAAAAACACAAATTATTGACACCTCTTTTATGCTCATTTTCACTACCCAGGAAAATGGTCTTCAAACTGAAATGAATAAAAAATTATAACTAAAATGAAATTAAAATTTTAAATGTACAAGAAGGTAATGAAAACCTATTTTCTTTAGAATAATCAATGGCTCAAATGGCATTACATCCAAGGCTACTGAAAGAACGTAGTGTTCTATAGATACATCTATTATAAAATTTGTCACATTTTATTCCATTTGGGGGAAGCAGTTTATCATTCACAATGGATTGTGGGTTCACTGTATAGCCAGCAACAAAACCAGTGCTGGCATATTCATATGGTGTTCGATTAATATGTCTCATAATGGAACCATTGTTTTGAAATCAAGAACAACTAGAGATGTATTTGAAGTTTTAAAATATGAATGTGTACTGACATTCAAAAATAGGAGGGAAACTAAGAAGGTAACCAGTACTTGAGCACCTATTGTGTGTCAGTTTCAGGGGAGTGCTTGGTACTTGACCCATATTGAGTCATTTAAGCCTTGCAATTACCTGGCTAGAAGATTTTACATATTAGGAAACAAAGTTAAAAAGATCTAAAAATTGTCAGACCACGAATAGTTAGGATATACCAGAAGGGCTGGATTTCAAACCCATGGCTATAGTTGAAAGCACATGCTGGAGTGTGAACTGGCCAAATGATTTTGGAACAAGCTCCTTAATTGCTCAAAGCTTCACTTTTCTCTTTTGTAAAATAGGAATAATGACAAAACGCAACTCGTAGGAATGTGGCAAGTATCTACATTAAGAATACCCAAATTTTATATATAGTAGTGTGTATATGTCAATCCCAATCTCCCAATTTATCCCTCCCCAACTTTCTCCCCTGGTAACCATAGGTTTGTTTTCTACATCTGTGACTCTATTTCTGTTTTGTAAATAAGTTCATTTGTATTTTCTAATAAGGACCACTTTATAGCACAAGGAACTCTGCTCAATACTCTGTAATGACCTACATGGAAAAAGAATCTAAAAAAGAGTGGGTATATGTAAAACTGATTCACTTTGCTGTACACCTGAAACTTACACAACATTGTAAATCAACTATAACAATAAAGTTTTTAAAAAAGGTCAAAAAAATAAAAAAAATAAAAAAGGTCAGAAGATGAACATTAAATAATTGAGATAATGATTTGAGAAGACATAAACATGGAAAGATAAATTTGAATCATAAGTAGTTAGTACTTCGTGAGAAAAAAAATACCCAAATTTGCATGACACTTAGCAAGTGCTCAATAATATAAATAGTATCAAAAATTCATAACAATGAAAAATAATTGCCTTGTTAGGTAGCGTGCTGTCATGTACTACCAAGCCATTAATAATGTGGTACTTTTCTGTTTGGCTGTTTATTTTTCCTTGTATACCGGAAACCCCAGAGGGAAGGGGGCTTCTTTCTCCACCCCTTTCTAAGCCTTCATCCTATAGGGACCCAGGGAGGGTCAAATAAGTATTAAAGTACCATGTGCAAAAGCTCTTACCGTTTAGCAGATATGTTTGCACCTGATGGTATTAGAAATAGTAGACCATTGCAGCTGAGTTTAGCAAGAAGCAATCTATGGGGGGTCATGGCATACCCAAGCAGAACCTAAAACAGAAATCTAGTGTTAGGTTGGGACAAGAGGCTTTCTTTTCAATCTTACTCTGCAGAAAAACTATCACTTCACATGTGCAGCTTTCCACAGAAGACAAAGCATTGCCAAACAAACTCCACTAAGTACAGGCTATCTCGCAAGCACAACCACTGGCCAAGAAATAAAACACACTCCCATAGACCTCAAGTATGGTAGATAAATTCCTAAGTGACGGTAGGAGAATAATCTAATGAATTTCTGCCTCTTATTTCCCTTTACCTTTTTACTACATAGGCTAAGGGACTCATAGCTAGCGTAAGTCTCTCTACAAAGAGAAGACAGCTTTTTGCTACTGTTGCAGTAGGGTAAAATAACCAAATGCGCCTGTAAAATAGTTTAAAGTGCGCCTGGAGAGTATCACTCTGAGGGTCTTTGAGGGCACAGGCTTGAAGGATGTTAGCATCATAAAGCATCAAAGAAAGCCTTAGGGTACTGTAAGGTTCTTAGAGTCACTTGGCAGCAAAATTAAATTCATTTAAAAATGATTGAGACACAAATTATATATAGTAAAATGCAGATATCTTAACTCATTGAATTTTGCCCATATATGTATACTTGTATAAACACACCCAGATCAAGACATAGAATGTTACTGTGGCCCCAGATAGTTTCCCTCTGTTCCTCCCAGTCTACACCAACTCCTCCAAAGAGACAATCACTATTCTGATTTCTGTCAACATAGATTAGTTCTGTGTTTTGTTTTGTTTTGTTTTGTTTTTGCGGTACGCGGGCCTCTCACTGCTGTGGCCTCTCCCGTTGCGGAGCACAGGCTCCGGACGCGCAGGCTCAGCGGCCATGGCTCACGGGCCCAGCCGCTCCGCGGCATGTGGGATCTTCCCGGACCGGGGCACGAACCCGTGTCCCCTGCATCGGCAGGCGGACTCTCAACCACTGCGCCGCCAGGGAAGCCCTGTTCTGTGTGTTTTGTAATTCATATACATGGGACCGTATGGTACATAGTATTTTGTCTGGCTTTTTTGGGGGGCTCGGCACAATATTTTTGACTTTTTGACTTACATTTCTGTTACTGCATGTATCAGCAGCTAATCCTTATTATTATTATTATTTTTCTGTACATTATTTTATTGCATAAATATACCACGATTTTAAAAAATCCGTTCTCCAGTTTATGTTTCAAGTTTGGGGCTATTAGGAATAAAGCTACTTTGAATATTCTTGTATAAGTCTTTTTATTGTCACGTGTATTCATGTCTCTTGAGATGTGCCTAGGAGTAGAATTGTTGGGGCATGGGGTAGGTGAATGTGTAATATTATGGGAAACTTTAAGCAGAAGAGTGACATAATCTGACATTTTTAAATGGTCAATCTGGTTGTTGAATTAAAAATAGAATGTAAGGTAGGTGAGGGTGGAAACAGGGATACTGATTAGGAGGTGACTGCAGGAATCCAGGAGGTGATGATGATGGTAGTTGTGAGTAGGTGTCAGATTCTGGACATACTTTGAAGGGAGAGACAGTAGGCAACAGGACTTTTTTTGCGGTACGCAGGCCTCTCACTCTTGTGGCCTGTCCCCTTGCGGAACACAGGCTCCGGACGCGCAGGCTCAGCAGCCATGGCCCACGGGCCCAGCCGCTCTGCGGCATGTGGGAGCTTCCCGGACCGGGGCACGAACCCCTGTCCCCTGCATCGGCAGGCAGACTCTCAACAACCGCGCCACCAGGGAAGCCCGGCACCAGGACTTTTGAATGAATTGAATGTGGGTTATGAAAGAAAAAGGAACTTATTGATGACTCCAAGGATTTTACCTAGGCAGTTGGAAGAATGTAGTTGCTATCAACTGAGATCACAAGATGGAGAAAGGGGCTTCCCTGGTGGCGCAGTGGTTGGGAGTCCGCCTGCTGACGCAGGGGACACGGGTTCGTGCCCCAGTCCGGGAAGATCCCACTTGCCGTGGAGCGGCTGGGCCCGTGAGCCATGGCCACTGAGCCTGCGCGTCTGGAGCCTGTGCTCCGCAACGGGAGAGGCCACAACAGTGAGAGCCCCACGTACCACAAAAAAAAAAAGATGGAGAAGGAGCTGGGCTTTTGGTGGCGGGAGGCAGGGGCTGAGGGGTGAAGGGAAGGAGTGGTGTAGTGATTTGAACAAGTTTGATTTCAGATGTGGATCAGACATCACAATGGTGCTGTTGATTAGGTAGTTGAGGATATAAACTTGGATTTCAGGAAAGAGGTCTGAGCCAGAAATATACCTTTGTAAGTTGTTAGTAAAAAGATTGTAAATAAAGTCAAAAGACTGAATGAGATATTTCTCATTCAGGGGAGTGAGCATAGGTAGAGAAGAGACCATAACCAAGGACTGATCCCTGGACACTCAAAATTAAGAGGCTGAACAGAAAAGGAGGAAGCAGCACAAGAAATTGTGAAGGAGTGACCAGTGAGGAAGGAGGAAAACCAAGACCAATGAAAGTGTTTCAGGAAGAAGTGATGAAATGTCAGGTGATCCTGATAATTAAATTGAGGAGAGCACTAGGGGTTGACCACTGAGTTGTCAACACTGGTAGGTCATTTGTGACATTCACTAAAGCAGTAGGAATGTGGGAATACTGATTCTCTTTAGGAAAAGCCACTGCTATAGAGATATTTAACAAGTTTTGTAATATTTTGAACTTTGACACATGAGTGACTTTGAGTTGTCTCAACTTTCAAGATGCTAAAGGAGCTACACACCTTCCAGTGAAGTATTATCTGGCTACAGCTATTCAAAAGTCCACCAGACATTCTAGAGAAATTCACCTGTCTGTGACTGAGGCATAAAAAAATGGGAAGAAAACAACTATCAACTTATTTTTATTTGACTTTTATCTTATAAGACAAGGGAGGATTTCATTTCTAGAATATAATTTCTTACTGGAATATTTATTATGGAAGCAAAAATTTCAGAGAACATCAATCAACTAGTAGGGATATTTTTTAAAATCAAACTTTTAGTCGATTCTTGCATAATAGTGTCAGGGACTATGATGTTATTTGTATTTTACAAATGGTAAAAAGAGGCATAGAGATGATAAGTTATTTGCCTCAAGTCACACGGCTAGAAGATGCAGCCAGCTGTCTCCAGGATTCATGCTCTAAAGTATTGTAGTCTGACTAAACAGAAGGCCAAATATGAATATTTAACTGGGCAGAAAGATACAAAAGATATGAAATTCCCAGGTGAGATCCCTGGCAGACCAAGATGCAGATTTTCAAAGGAAATATCAGAGAACTGGATTCATTATCCTAAAAAGATTTACACAATGAGTATATAAAAGAGTCAAAAGAATTGCAAAAGAGAAAGGAGTTTTCTAAATTTTCATTTAAAAATATTTAATAATTGTTTAAGATGTACATGATTTAATATACATATAAACAGTGAAATAATTACTATAGTCAAGGTAATTAACATATCATCTCCTCATTAGCTTTCATTTACTTTGTGATATGAACACCTGAAATCTACCTTCTTAGCAAATTTCCAATATCCAATACAGTATTATTAACTATAGTCATCATGCTGTACATTAGATCTATAGACTTATTCATCCTACATAACTGCAACTTTCTACAGTTTGACCAACGTCTTCCCATTTCCCCAACTTCTCCACCCCTGGTAACCACCATTCTATTCTCTGCTTTTATGTATTTGACTAGTTTTTAGATTCCACATATAAGTGAAATCATGTATATTTTTTTTTCTTTTTGTGTCTGGCTTATTTCACTTAGCATAATTTCTTCCAGGTTCACCCACATTGTTGCAGATGGCAGAATTGCCTTCTTTTTTAGGAGTAGAATATATATATCACAATTACTTTATCCATTCATACATCAATGAACACTTAGGTTGTTTCCATATCTTGGTTATTGTGAATAATGCTGCAATGAACACAAGAATGCAGATAATCTCTTGGAGGCAATGACTTCATATCTTTGGGATATATATGCAAAAGAGGGATCGCTGGATCATATGGTAGTTCTATTTTTTTTTTTTTTGAGGAATTTCCATACTGTTGTCCACAATGGCTGTACCAATTTATATTCCTACCAACAGTGTATATGTCCCCTTTCTCCACAACCTCACCAACACTTGTTATCTTTTTGACAATAACCAATAAACATAAGACCTGAAACCATAAATCTCCTAGAGAAAACATAGGGCATTGACAGCATCATTGGCAATTCATTTTTTTTGGATATGACACCAAAAGCTCAGGCAACAAAAGTATAAATAAACAGGTGGGGCTACATCAAATTAAAAAGCTCTGAACAGCAAAGGAAATAATCAACAAAATGAAAAGGCAATCTACAGACTGGAAGAAAATATTTGCAAACCATACATATCTGATAAGGGGTTAATATCCAACATATATAAGGATCAGATACAATTTAATAGCAAGAAAACAACCAAATTTTTAAAAAAATAAGCAAAAGACCTGAATAAATATTTTCCAAAGAAGACATACAAATGGCCAACAGATATATGAAAAGGTGCTCAACATCATTAATCATAGGGAAATGCAAATCAAAACCACAATGAGATATCACTTCACACCTGTTAAAGTGGATTTCTCTAGTGAAAATCTAATCCTTAATCCTAAAGGTGTGTTGTAGGGAGTACTGCCTCTTAACCCCAAACCTAGTGAGTGGGGCTTCAGTGGAGCCATGTGAAAGATGGGTGTGTATTCCCTTTATTCAGGGACCGGGTGCCTGATGCACACAGAGAAAACAGGGTTGAGATTTTGTCTTGGAAGTGATCTCTCACATCTCTGACAGCCAACCAAAGGTGAGGAACCCAGTGGAACTACTAGGCTCAGGTTGTTCAAAAGAGATATTTCCTAAGAGACTGCCAAGCTAAAGCTAAAGGGGAAGCCAGAGTTTAGATACTCTGGAGAATACCCCAGGTGCAGAGCTAGAAAAGTTCTGAAGCTGCCCAGAAAGACAGACAACACTTCAGAAGTGGAAGGGAATTCATTCCCCATGTGAAAACTTGGCCAGTGACAAACAGGTGTGAGGAAGGAGTCAGCAAATACATTCTCTTCCCTGTGCACCCAGCTCACATTTCCAAATATCAGTGGTTCAAGGAAGTCTTTCAAGAAGGTGTCCTGTGTGCAAACATCAGTTAGGGTTTCATGCAAAGCTTGGCGCAAGTTAGTAGTTGCACCCACCACCTTCACGTGCTTTCCTTCTCCCTCGACCCATCACTTCCCCTTTTCCCCTGACTTTTGCTCTCTTGGAATTGAATCCACCAGTAAAACCTTAGCTAGAAGCTTTGCCTCAGCCAGTTTTCTATCAAAGATAGGCTACACCAGCATTGCTTTGGGACTTTCTTTGTGACCAGGAGTGTAAAACAGGCATGGACCATTCAGAACTTCATTTGCTGGCAGTTCTAAAGCTACACCCTCTAGGTTACTTCCTCAGTAATAAAGCTGGCGTTTTAATCTCCATTTTGCCATATTGTGTTTCTTACTCAACTGGTCTCAAAATCGGTAGGAAAAGGCATATAATTGAAATTCTCAAACCCCAATAGCATAGGCTGTTTCTCTCCCTGCTTTCAAACACACACTTTACAACTCTCACTCTGTGTAAAATCTACTTTGCATTGTGAGCTATCCAAAGCCAGTGGCCCTAATTTAGACTTACATGAATTCCTCACAATATATAATACAGTATATTGAATATAGTAGGTGTGTAACTATTAAGCTAAGTCAAACTTTTTCCCATTCCCCATAGAATCAAATTATTCATTTTAATGAAATAACCTTAAATATTTGGTACCCATTTAAGAAGACATGAAAGAATTGAGACCCCCCCAAAAAAGGTGAAGATAATGGACAATAAACATCCTAAATCATTTTTAAAAATCTCTGGATTTTCAAATCTTTAACTAGAAAATTGGAAGCAAATATTGGAAGCTAAATCCTCTGAGGTGTGATGTTTAATTAAAATGCAGAGCTCATTTAAAATGAGTACAATTCAGAACATAGTTCCAGACACTAAATTTTATCTTTGCAATTACAATTAATTTTCATTAGGTGATGGGGAGGGTCCAGATTTAGAGGATACGGAAAAGCAACAGCTTACAACCTGTGTTCACATAATTGCTCTTTGACATTACTGTTCTTACAAAAGGAAGTTTTGAGAAATGAGCTGCATGTAATGAGAACAGAGTACAATTGTGTAGAGTGGATCAAATTAATCAAATTTTCCATGATGTTCGTGTGTGTGAGCATACATTTTGTGTTTGTGTGTTAAAGATGAGATGACATTCTCCCAAATATTCCTCCTCTGTATAGATACCAGACAATGCAACGGAGAAATAGAAAGTGTCAAAGTTATAGCAGGGTGATTCTGTTTTTAGGATTCAGTCTAATAATTATCTTAATAATAACGATAGTAATAACAACAACCATGACAATAACAGTTATTACTTTTACAGCCATAACTATATTCTAAGCATTAACCCAAGCATGGGTGCATTCACAAATGCATACATGCACACACACACACATTCATGTTAACCTCGAAACAAACATACGAGGCAGGTACTGTCGCTTTCTCCATTTTATAGATGAGGTAGCTGAGACACCAATGAGTTAAGAGACTTGTCCTAGTTTACACAGCTGGTGACTGTCAGAGCCAGGATTCACACCAGGTACTCTGGCTATAGTGTCCTTCCTATTCATCTTTAGTTTAAAATTGTTCTATGACAATTTTTCTTATGTCCTTAGGAAAACGCTTCTGTGAATATTGTCAAAGAAAAAGTGCCATTAGCTTTGCCATGAAACATGAGATCATTTAAGCTGATAGCTTCTTAGAAACATTAAGCCTTTCATGTGGCAGCTTCAGGTTCTGTTAAGTCATGACCCACTCCTGAAACCACCAAGTATGTGCCCTTTGACTCAGCAATCCTATTTCTAGGAATATATCCTGAGAAAAAATACTCTATCTCTTTGTGATTCTATTCAAAGCATTATTTGCAATATCAAATAATTACAATAATCTAATTATATTTATTAGATATAATTCAGATATCTAATATGAATTATATATTTATTTCATAATTTCATATTATAGTCTCAATACAACTGAAAGAAATTGACTAAATAACTTTATTATAGTCATGCCATAGACTACTGGGCAGCCATTACAAATACCTTGTAATGAACCCTTAATTAAATGTGAAAATTTATATAATATACTGCAAAGTTAAAACATTACAAAATAGCATTATATTATTTACCCTTTTCATTGGATATGAAACTATACTTATATGTGTGCATGTACAACACACACACACACACGTACACACACACAGAAAATCTTGAAATGTATATACACTAAAATGTTTTACATTGCTTATTTTTTGATGGACACATATGTGCTATTTAACTTTCTTATCAGAACCAGTCAATATTTCTTCAATCTTTCATCATGCATATATATTATCTTTGAAATAAGAAAACCTGGGAATAAAAAGTAAAAAGAGCAATTATATTTATATAAACATACATGTGTGGTTCCTAATGAAATATGAAATTGCAGCAGGATGGGCAAGTCTTTATTTTCCAAAAGTAATTCATCACAGTAACTTATTTCTAAAAGTACATGTCAAAAAACCTATTAGTACTTCCTGCTCTGCATTTTGTTCATGTCTCCTCATTTAACCCTAACTGAGGGAACTCTCAAACATAGGCAGCTCATATTCTTATTACATGAGCATTTCACTTTGGGTACAATAAATTTTTATAAAGCCCCTCAAAGACAAACTACGAAAACAAAGTGAATAGTCCAAAAGTTCACTGAAGGTCATTTTTATGTTGTTGCTATGATTTCTGTAACAGATAGTTGGTTTAATCACACTTTTCACCTGATAGTGGATGATCATAATCTATTTTTAATTTTTTCCCAAACCCAGGTGCTACTTCTCTCCCCTTCTATTAACCACCCAATTTGAATGTTACATCTGTATCCCCAAGTATGTGTTTACCTCTTTAAACTATGTGGTATCTTTTGTGTGATTAGGGTTTTTAATTTATAGCAATGATACACTGTAGATCTTGTTCTCTTTCTTACATTTTTTAGTGAGGACACTGTTTCTGAGACATATCCATATTCTGTGATTGCTGCGTCATATCCCATTATGCCTGGTAACCACATTTTCCTTATTCATTTCCTTATTGATGGACACCTAGGTTACCTTCCTCTCTTTCCTCACCCCCAAAACACCCCCATGAACAGCTTTGTCCATGTTCTCTTGAACTAGAGTCTTGAACTAGAGTTTCTCTGGGATGTTAACCCAAGCGTGTGATTGCTGGGTCAGAGGTAATACACATAGTTATTTCACAAAACACTGACAGATTTCCTTCTCAAATGACCGTGCCAGTTACTAATCTAAACAAAAAGAAGAATTGCTGATATTTTTAAAAAGCTGTAACTGTTTTCTCATTCATGTGAGACAGAAGAACTCATTTTTCAAGAAAATTTTGTTTGGGAAACATTTTAATGGGTCCTTTGGGGTTATTTAATGGGCATATAACTAGTCAAAAACGGAAATCTGGAGACAAAGAAAAGCTAAATTGAAAGTTGGAGACAAAGAAAAGCTAAATTGCTTTGCCTGCTAATAGAAAAGCCTTTCATTTTGGCAAAAGAACTCTGTGCATGATGATGCTTTTAGAAAAATGTATTTAATTCTTAATATGGACAAAGACTATGCTATCTCAGAGGATTATTATTTGCTCTTGGGAGAGAAAGAGAGAGAGAAAGAAGCTACTTAGGTAGAAAGGAATAGAGACAAGAGGACTAGAGGCAAAATGAGAAAACATGTATTCCCTCTATTAGTAAAAAAAAAAAAAAAAAAAAAAAAAAACTTAGTGGACTTGAAATGCCAAGACCTCCTAGAGAAATTCTTCTGAACCTCTAAGTCAATTAGGTTAATTCTACACTGAAAAATACTGACTATGGAAGTGAGCCTCTGTAACCCTTATATAATTATTGTGCCCAAGAATTGCCCTGTCATGGGCAGAAGCATATCCCAGGAAGCCTTTGTTTGTGACAAAATAATCTGGGGAATTGTGACTTTCCTACACTGCCCCTCCTTTGAAGTAACAGGGTTGCAAGTAACAGAGCTCCCATCCCAAGTGAGCTTAAGTAACAAGGTTACATGCACATCAGCTCATCAGAAAAGTCGAGTGGTGAGGCATGCAAAGTCCAATTCAGAACCCCAAACAATGTTCCTATCTATATTTTGCCATCATAAATATTGGGCTATGTGTGGTAGCAAATGGCAGTGGTGGCTTTATAGAGTCATCATCCCTCAGTGTTAGAGGAAGATTGGTTCCAGGACCCCCATAGATACCCAAATCTGAGAATGCTCAGTCTCTTATATAAAATGGTGTAGTATTTGCATATAACCTATGCACATCCTCCTGTATACTTTAAATCATCTCTAGATTACTTATAATACTAGATCAATGTAAATGCTTTGTAAATAGTTGCAAATACAATGTAAACACCATGGCAATAGTTGCTGGTATGTGGCAAATTCAAGTTTTGCTTTTTGGAACTTTCTGGAAATTTTTTCAAATATTTTTGATCCTCAGTTGAATCCATGGATGTAGAACTCATGGATACTGAGAGCCAACTGTACTTATATTCTTTTACATTTTATATCCAGTAGGAAAGAATGTGACTCTCTTTATGAAAAATTTCAGCAAAAGTCTCATTTAATCTCTTTGGAACTAACTGAGCCACATGTTCATTCTTGAACCAACTATGTAACCAGAGGCTTGTGAGCCTCTTATTTACAAGACCAATCAGAGCCTATGCCAGTCTCTGAAACAAAGAGTCAAATTCATCTGAAATATTTGGGCTGAATAATGGGGGAGAGGTATTTACCTTAAGCCAAGATCAAATCTAGGGACTGTATGCGCAAATGCCAAGATCCAATCTGGGGACTGTGTGCTCAAATGCCAACTAACAAACACAAGAAAGGTCTACCACAATTTCCTTCTCTCAGTAATAGCTTGCCAGGTCTCATTTTCTACATCACATAGAAAAAAAATAAAACAGATGCTCCCTGGAGTACCAAGGTACTTGAAGACAAAGGTATGTATCTTATGCCCTGGACACACATTTGGAAATATAATTTCTGGACAATTGGTTCATGATAGATGTTCTGCCAGAGAATGATCATGCTTTAATATGCTGGCTTCTCTTTCTTTTTTTTTGGTCCTTGTTTTACAGTCATAAAATCCTCAATATACAAAAATTGCTTAACTTAATTACTAAGTGAAATCAATATTATCCTCCGTATGTTTTCCTGAAGAAATTACCTTATTGCATATCTAGGTTATGAAAAGGATAATATACATGCTAATATTTTCCATTTAAATTAGGAGTAACTGAAAGAAAAAAACCTGCTTATTCTTCATGCAAATGCATAGTCAGAAAGTCATAACTGGTCATCAGAATCATCTTACATGTATGATAAAATTATATTTTCTGATTAGAATAAAGCCTTTTCCTAAGGCCAAAAGAGAAACAAAGTCTCCTTCTGTCTCTCCAAAGAGTCTGCACATAAAAATATGTTTCTGGAAAGAAAATAAAATGTGATATATTTTCACCTTCCATCTAGGAAACATTAATTTTTTTATGAAATGGACAGATGTCTTGAAATTTCACAGAAGAAGAAATGGAAAATCTGAATACCCCTATGTCTATTAAAAATTGAATTTGTTATCTCAAACCTAATATCCTATATAGTAGTGAAATACTGATTTATTTTTTCTTCCTGAAATCATGAATAACTCAAAGATGTCCATTCTTTCCCCTTCTATTCAACATTGGCATGAAGATTCAAGCCATTGTAAATCAGGCCAGAAAAGAAACTAAAAGACAGAAATATCATATAAAAATAAAACTATCTTATTTACAGATGATATAATTGTTTAATTAGAATACCCCTGATATCTACAAAATTACTATCAGAACTAATTAATTAGTTTGTCAACGTTGTAGGACATAATATAAATATGAAAAAATCAATGGATACTCACATGATAACAGTAAAAATTGAAAAACAAAATTTCAAAATATCCATTTACCATAGCATCAAAAACTTCAAATACTTATGAATAAATATAACAAAAACATTCAAGACTTCTATACTGAAATTACAAATGTTGTTGTTTGAAACTAAAGAAGACTCACACAAATAGAGATGCTATATTAATGAACTGGAAAACTCAATATTGTTAAGATTATAATTCTTCCCTAACTGACCTACAGATTAAATGCAGCTCCATTTTTGTATCAATTTGACAAGCTGGTTCTAAAATGATATGGAAATGTAGACAAACCAGAATAAATAAAACAATTTAAAAAATAAGAACAATATTAAATGTGTTATAAAGCTATAGCATTCAAGAGAGTTTGGTGGGAGCAAAAAGAGAGATATATAATATAAATCAATGGAACAGAATAGACAGTGTAGAAGTAGACCCACACATATCTGTTCAATTGATTTTCAACAAAGACAACTCTATGGAAAAAGGAAAAATTTTCAATATATGGTGCTATAGCAAAAGGATTCCTGTACAAGAAAAAATAATGAACATAAATCCTTACCTTACACCATATACAAATATTAAGTCAAAGTGGATCACATATCTAAAACTAAAATACAGAATTATAATAAAAAGCTGTAGGGAAAGAGAAGTAAATATTTACAGTTTGAGGATGAGCAAATTTTTCTTAACTGGAAATTTAAAAAAATACCCAACATGAAAGAAAGAATCTGCGTAATTGATCTTCAGGAAATACTTTTGCTCTAGGATGAACATCATGAGCTTGAAGAAAATATCTGTAAAGCCTATATGAGACATATAACTTTTATCCAGAAATATAAAGAACTCTTAGAACTCAAATAAAAAAATAGCCCAATTAAAAAATGGGAAGAATATTTGAATAAACATTTTACAAAAGAATAAGGATTAAAGACTAATAAGAATATGAAAAGATGCTCAACAGAAGTTGAGCAAATTAAAACTACAGTGAGATATGACTACATAACTATTAGAATTGTTAAAATAATAATAACAATAGGGCTTCCATGGTGGTGCAGTGGTTGAGAGTCTGCCTGACGATGCAGGGGACACGGGTTCGTGCCCCAGTCCAGGGAGATCCTACATGCTGCAGAGCGGCTGGACCCGTGAGCCATGGCCACTGAGCCTGTGCATCCAGAGCCTGTGCTGTGCAACGGGAGAGGCCACAACAGTGAGAGGCCTGCATACTGCAAAAAAAATAAAATAAAATAACGATAATATCTGACACTACTGACCATTAGCAAGGATGTAAGATGTAAATTACTGGTGGGAAGGAAAAATTGTATAGCTATTCTGGATAACAGTTTAAAATTTTCCTATAAAATTAAACATACATTTACCATATGACTCTGTCATCTCACTTCTAAGTATTTACCTAAAAGAAATGAAATACCACTATCAACAAAGTCCTGTATAAAAATGTTCATAGCACCTTTATTTATAATTGCTCAAAAATAGAATCAAACCAGATATCCATTAACAGGTGAATGTAGAAACAAATTGTGGTATATTCATACAATGGAGTACTACTCAGCAATGAAAAGGAAACTAGAAACTATCAATACACACAATATGGATAAATCTCAAAATCATTTGTATAATTGAAAGAAGCCAGGTGAAAAGAAGGATGTGTAATGTATGATCCCATTTATATTCAATAAAATATTCTAGAAAAGAAAACTAACTAGAGTGACAGAAAGTAGATTAGTGGTTGCCTGAGAATGGGGATAGAGAAAAGAATGGATTACAAAGGTAGACTAGGAAGCTTCTGAAGCTGGCAGAAGTATTCAATATCTTGATTATGGTGACAGCTTTTTATACACATCAAAACTTAAATTGTGCACTTTAAATATAGATAGTATATTATACTTTATATCTCAAAAAAATTATAAAAGCAAATAAGGGAGAAAGAAAAATTATTCCTTTGGTATGAACTTGTCACACAGCAACATTTATTCCATTTCCTTCCAGAAATCTGCAAAGCTAAGTTTGGCATAACAAAGTGCAACTCTAAACAACTACAAGTGATAGAAAGCACTTTTCTTTGGTAAGTGGTGGTAGTCAAAAGGATATAAAATACTTCTATACCTCACTTTGCCTATCAGCACTCCATAAAATTCTATACCCAGAAATCCATTATTTTCCTCTTTGATGCTACAGTCACGAACATGTCAAGACCTGCAAACACACTGGCCTGTAGGAATGAAAGTGACTAACAACACTGACACAGTAATAACTGCCATCAAAATTATTTAGATTTGTGCTTTACAATTACCACTTTTTTTTCACATACTATATTCAAAATTACCAATATATATCCATTTTCTTTATTAGACAAAGGATTTAGGACTATTATCCTTGTGTCAATAGATTTTCTTTAAAATCTATTTGCTTTTCCTATTTTTCTATAGCTTTTTTAGCTTAATGCTTTTCCTATTTTTTGCTTTTCCTATTTTCCTATTTGCTTTTCCTATTTTTCAATAGCTTTTTTAGCTTAATGCTTTTCCTATTTTTCTATAGCTTTTTTAGCTTAATGCTTTTCCTATTTTTTGCTTTTCCTATTTTCCTATTTGCTTTTCCTATTTTTCTATAGCTTTTTTAGCTTAATGCTTTTCCTATTTTTCTATAGCTTTTTTAGCTTAATGCTCATTTTGCTTTCCTCCCTCCACAAAAATTAGATTAAACTTGAAAAATTGGTGCTGAAAGCCAGTGTGCTATTATGTGATCTGAGTATCTGGTGTCAACTCAGCTTCTTGTATTTGAAGCTTCACTTAATTAGCACAGACTTGGAGTGGTGGGAACATTTATCTTGAACCACTAATCAAAGCTGTACAGAAACTGAATAGATCATTTTGACTAAAATTATCACTTTCTATGAGACGAAGTTGTTAATTAGCTAATTATTTGGTATAAATGATAAAAGTCACTTCTGCTTTTACTGTATTTACTCTGATAATAAACAGAAAGTTTTAGTAGTTAATGTTTATTCACTCTCTGGCAGCTTTCCTAAGTACCAAAAAATAGTTGCATTTAAAGTGCCAAAGATTTCCTGGCAGTAAAAGTCAAATGCTTCCAGTAAAGGTCTTATATAACTTAATTTTTAGAGCAATTACACATCACTGGAGACAGTTCATAATTTTAAAGCTGAAAATGACTCCAGAGATTACCTGATCCAACTGCATGGTTTCCCAGGTGAATCAACTGCAGCCCAGGTGACTAGCAACTTACCCAAATTGACAACCTGAGTCATTTATTTTTCTCTTTATGCAATTCTATAACTTCTTTAGCATCTGATCTAATAACTTATTAAATTAATACCCCAGAGGATGATAGTGAGTAACTTATTTTAAGATGAGATATTTGTAGGGCTTCCCTGGTTGCGCAATGGTTGAGAGTCCGCCTGCCGATGCAGGGGACACAGGTTCGTGCCCCGGTCCGGGAAGATCCCACATGCCGTGGAGCGGCTGGGCCTGTGAGCCATGGCTGCTGAGCCTGCACGCTCAGATCCTGTGCTCCGCAACAGGAGAGGCCACAACTGTGAGAGGCCCACGTACTGCAAAAAAAAAAAAAAAAGATGTGATATTTGTACTTTGACTACCCCAAGAATAGAGGTATATGATAACATGGATTGAAAATAATTAACTCTCCTCAATCTGTCTTCCAATATACACAATACAATATTATAAATATATTATAGTTTCTACTTTCTCTAATGCTACCAAAATAGATTCAGGATTTTAGTATTGTCAGGCTCCTGAAAGAATCAAGGTCGGTTTCCACATACATTACCTACAACCCTATCCTTGTTCAAGAACCCAACAAACACTTAGTACAATACAAGATTACTTTCTGCTTAAATAGGATAGGAATTAATTTAAGTTTTAAAAAGCTTGTAGTTGTTTCTGTGTAGAGGATAATTTGTAGGTTTGTCAAGAGTAAAGATAAGGATATGAGTTAGGTATTTACTGTCTTAGTGCATTGTGAAGTGGAATAAGCCAATAGCAAAGAAGTGAACATGTATGGATGGTATGTTGAATGTGATGTTGACAGATCGATCATGAGTGATAAGAAAAAGAGAAATTATGGATGGCTTCTAGGTTTGGATCCTGGATGGCTGAAATGGATAATGGCATAATTTAATGAAATAGAGAATATCAGGGAGGGTGGAAATAATTGGATTTCGAGGAAGCCAATATAAGGAATTCTATTTCAGAAATAAGAAATTTAAGATACAGGAAGAGGAACCAAGATGGCGGAGCACAAGATTGTGCTTTCACTCCCTCTTGCAAGAACACAAGAATCACAACTAGCTGCTGGACAATCATCGACAGGAAGACACTGGAACTCACCAAAAAAGATACCCCACATCCAAAGACAAAGAGAAGCCACAATGAGATGGTAGGAGGGGTGCAATCACAGTTAAATCAAATCCCATAACTGCTGGATGGGTGACTCACAGACTAGAGAACACTTAGACCATAGAAATCCACCCACTGGAGTGAAGCTTCTGAGCCCCACGTCAGGCTTCCCAACCTGGGGGTCCGGCAACGGGAAGAGAAATTGCTAGAGAAACAGACTTTGAAACATAGCTGGAATTGATTGCAGGACTTCGATAGGACTGGGGGAAACAGAGACTCCCACTCTTGGAGGGCACACACAAAGTAGTGTGAGCATCGGGACCCAGGGGGAGGAACAGTGACACCAGGGGAGACTGAACCAGACCTACCTGCTAGTGTTGGAGAGTCTCCTGCAGAGACGGGAGTGGCTATGGCTCACCGTGGGGACAAGGACACTGGCAGCAGAAGTTCTGGGAAGTACTCCTTGGTGTGACTCCTCCCAGAGTCTGTCATTAGCCCCACCAGAGAGCCCAGGTAGGCTCCAGTGTTGGGTTGCCTCTGGCAAAACAACCAACAGGGAGGGAACCCAGGCCCACCCATCAGCAGTCAAGTGGATTAAAGTTTTACTGAGCTCTGACCACCAGAGCAACAGTCAGCTCTACCCACCACCAGTCCCGCCCATCAGGAAACTTACAAAAGCCTCTTAGATAGCCTCATCCACCAGAGGGCAGACAGCAGAAGCAAGAACTACAATCCTGCAGCTTATAGAACAAAATCCACATTCACAAAAAGATAGACAAGATGAAAAGGAAGAGGGCTATGTACCAGATGAAGGAACAAGATAAAACCCCAGAAAAACAACTAAATGAAGTAGAGATAGGCAACCTTCTATAAAAAGAAATAAGAATAATGATAGTGAAGATGATCTAGCACCTTGGATAAAGAAGGAAGGCAAAGATTGAGAAGATGCCAGAAATGTTTAACAAAGACCTAGACGAATTAAAGAACAAACAAACAAAGGTGAACAATACAATAACTGAAATGAAAATTACACTAGAAGGAATCAATAGCAGAATAACTGAGGCAGAAGAACGGATAAGTGACCTGGAAGACAGAATGGTGGAATTCACTGTTGAAGAACAGAATAAAGAAAAAAGAATGAAATGAAGACAGCCTAAGAGACTTCTGGGACAACATTAAACGCAGTAACATTCGCATTATAGGGGTCCCAGAAGGAGAAGAGAAAGAGAAATGACCCGAGAAAATATTTGAAGAGATTATAGTCGAAAATTTCCCTAACATGGGAAAGGAAATAGCCACCCATGTCCAGGAAGCACAGCGAGTGTCATACAGGATAAACCCAAGAGAAAACATGCCGAGACACATAGTAATCAAATTGGCAAAAATTAAAGACAAAGAAAAAGTACTGAAAGCAGCAAGGGAAAAATGACAAATAACATACAAGGGAACTCCCATAAGGTTAACAGCTGATTTCTCAGCAGAAATTCTACAAGCCAGAAGGAAGTGGCATGATATACTTAAAGTCATGAAAGGGAAGAACCTACAACCAAGATTACTCTACCCAGCAAGGATTTCATTCAGATTCAAAGGAGAAATGAAAAACTTTACAGACAAGCAAAAGCTAAGAGAATTCAGCACCACCAAACCATCTCTACAACAAATGCTAAAGGAACTTCTCTAAGTGGAAAACACAAGAGAAGAAAAGGACCTACAAAAACAAACCCAAAACAATAAGAAAATGGTCATAGGAACATACACATCGATAATTACCTTAAACGTGAATGGATTAAATGCTCCAACCAAAAGACACAGGCTTGCTGAATGGATACAAAAACAAGAAACATCTATGTGCTATCTACAAGAGACCCACTTCAGACCTAGGGACACATACAGACTGAAAGTGAGGGAATGGAAAAAGATATTCCATGCAAGTGGAAATCAAAAGAAAGCTGGAGTAGCTATACTCATATGAGATAAAATTAGACTTTAAGATAAAGAATGGTATAAGAGACAAGGAAGGACACTACATAATGATCAAGGGATCAATCCAACAAGAAGATATAACAATTATAAATATATATGCACCCAACATAGGAGCACCTCAATACATGAGGAAACTGCTAACAGCTATAAAAGAGAAAATCAACAGTAACATATAATAGTGGGGAACTTGAACACCTCACTTACACCAACGGACAGATCATCCAAATTGAAAAAAAATAAGGAAACAGAAGCTTTAAATAACACAATAGACCAGATAGATTTAATTGATATTTATAGGACATTCCATCCAAAAACAGCCAATTACACTTTCTTCCCAAGTGCACATGGAACATTCTCCAGGATAGATCACATCTTGGGTCACAAATCAAGCCTCAGTAAATTTAAGAAAATTGAAATCATATCAAGCATCTTTTCTGACCACAACGCTATGAGATTAGAAATGAATTACAGGGGAAAAACCGTAAAGAACACAAACACATGGAGGCTAAACAATACTTTACTGAATAACCAAGAGATCACTGAAGAAATCAAAGAGGAAATCAAAAAATACCTAGAGACAAATGACAATGAAAACAAGACGACCCAAAACCTATGGGATGCAGCAAAAGCAGTTCTAAGAGGGAAGTTTATAGCTATACAAGACTACCTCAAGAAACAAGAAAAATCTCAAACCATCTAACCTTACACCTAAAGGATCTAGTGAAAGAAAAACAAACAAAACCCAAAGTTAGAAGAAAGAAAGAAATCATAAAGGTCAGAGCAAAAATAAATGAAATAGAAACAAGACCAAAGATCAATAAAACTAAAAGCTGGTTCTTTAAGAAGATAAACAAATTTGAAAAGCCATTAGCCAGACTCATCAAGAAAAGAGGGAGAGGACTCAAATTAATAAAATTAGAAAGGAAAAAGGGGAAGTTACAACAGACACTGCAGAAATACAAAGAATCCTAAGAGACTACTACAAGCAACTCTGGGCCAATAAAATGGACAACCTGGAAGAAATGGACAAATTCTTAGAAAGGTATAACCTTCCAAGACTGAACCAGGAAGAAATAGAAAATATGAACAGACCAATCACAAGTAATGAAATTAAAACTGTGATTAAAAATCTTCCAACAAACAAAAGTCCAGGACCAGATGGCTACACAGGTGAATTCTATCAAACATTTAGAGAAGAGCTAACACCCATCCTTCCCAAACTCTTCCAAAAACTTGCAGAGGAAGGAATACTCCCAAGTTCATTCTATGAGGCCACCATCACCCTGATACCAAAACCAGAAAAAGATACTACAAAAAAAGAAAATTACAGACAAATAACACTGATGAATATAGATGCAAAAATCTTCAGCAAAGTACTAGCAAACAGAATCCAACAACAAATTAAAAGGATCATGCACCATGATCAAGGGGGATTTATCCCAGTGATGCAAGATTTCTTCAATATACACAAATCAAACAGTGTGATACACCATATTAAAAAAAATCTGAAGAAGAAAAACCATATGATCATCTCAACAGATGTAGAAAAAGCTTTTGACAAAATTCAATACCCATTTATGATAAAACTCTCCAGAAAGTGGGCATAGAGGGAACCTACCTCAACATAATAAAGGCCATATATGACAAACCCACAGTAAACATCATTATCAATGGTGAAAAACTGAAAGTATTTCCTCTAAGATCAGGAAGAAGACAAGGATGTCGACTCTCACCACTATTATTCAACATAGTTTTGGAAGAACAAAAGAACAATCAGAGAACAAAAAGAAATAAAATGAATACAAATTGGAAAAGAAGAAGTAAAACTGTCACTGTTTGCAGATGACATGATTCTGTACATAGAGAATCCTCAAAATTCCATGAGAAAACTACTAGAGCTAATCAATGAATTTGGTAAAGTTGCAGGATACAAAATTAATGCACAGAAATCTCTTACATTCCTATACACTAATGATGAAAAATCTGAAAGAGAAATTAAGGAAACACTCTCATTTACCATTGCAACAAAAAGAATAAAATACCTAGGAATAAACCTACCTAGAGAGACAAAATACCTGTATGCAGAAAACTATGACACTGATGAAAGAAATTAAAGATAACACATACAGATGGAGAGATATTCCATGTTCTTGGACTGGAAGAATCAATATTGTTGAAAATGGCTATACTATCCAAAGCATTCTACAGATTCAATGAAATCCCTATCAAATTACCACTGGCATTTTTTTTATGGAACTAGAACAAAAAATCTTAAAATTTGTATGGAGACACAAAAGATCCCAAATAACAAAGCAGGCTTGAGGGAAAAAACACAGGTGGAGGAATCAGACTCCCTGACTTCAGAGTATACTACAAAGCTACAGTAATCAAGCCAATATGGTAGTGGCACAAAAACAGAAACATAGATCAATGGAACAAGATAGAAAGCCCAGAGATAAACACGCACTTATGGTCCTCTAATCTATGACAAAGGAGGCAAGGATATACAATGAAGAAAAGACACTCTCTTCAATAAGTGGTGCTGGGAAAACTGGACAGCTACATGTAAAAGAATAAAAATAGAACCCTCCCTAACACCATACACAAAAATCAACTCAAAATGGATTCAAGACCTAAATGTAAGACTGGACACTCTAAAGCTCTTAGAGGAAAACATAGGAAGGACACTCTTTGACATAAATCACAGCAAGATCTCTTTTGATCCACCTCCTAGAGTAATGGAAATAAAAACACAAATAAACAAATGGGACCTAATGAAACTTAAAATCTTTTTCACAGCAAAGGAAACCATAAAGAAGATGAAGAGACAACCCTAGCATGGTAGAAAATATTTGCAAATGAATCAGTGGACAAAGGATTAATCTCCAAAATATATAAACAGCTCATGTAGCTCAATATTAACAAAACAAACAACCCAGTCCAAAAATGGGCAGAAGACCTAAATAGACATTTATCCAAAGAAGACATACAGATGCCCAAGAAGCACGTGAAAAGCTGCTCAACATCACTATTAGAGAAATGCAAATCAGAACTACAATGAGGTATCACCTCACACAAGTTAGAATGGGCATCATCAGAAAATCTACAAACAACAAATGCTGGAGAGAGTGTGGAGAAGAGGGAACCCTCTTTCAGTGTTGGTGGGAAAGTAAATTGATACAGCCACTATGGAGAACAGTATGGAGCTTCCTTAAAAAACCAAAAATAGAATTACCATATGGTCCAGCAATCCTACTACTTGGCATATATCCAGAGAAACCATAACTTAAAAAGACACATGCCCCCCAATTTTCATTGCAGCACTATTTACCATAGCCAGGTCATGGAAGCAACCTAAATGCCCATCAACAGACAAATGGGTAAAAAAGTAGTGGTACATATATACAATGGAATCTTACTCAGCCATAAAAAGCAATGAAATTGAGTCATTTGTTGAGACGTGGTGCATCTAGAGACTGTCATACAGAGTGAAGTAAGTCAGAAAGAGAAAAACAAATATCGTATATTAACGCATGTAACTGGTACCTAGAAAAAATGTACAGATGAACCGGTTTGCAGGGCAGAGGTTGAGACTCAGATGTAGAGAACAAATGTAATGCCACCAAGGGGGGAAAACCGCGGGTGGGTGGGGATGGAATATGTGGGAGTAATCCGTGTTGACTGAAATAAAAATATACAATGAGAGAGCTGTGACTTTCAGTTTTATTGTGGTATTTACTGAGGACTGTAGCCTGGGAGACACTCTCTCAGATAGCTCTGAGGAACTGTTCCCAAGAAGTAAGCGGGCAGGTCAGCATATATGTGATTTTGGAGAAGGGGTACATGCAATCAAACACGCACTTTGGTAGAAGGTTATTGTTAATCCTGAGGCACAGATATCTTAGTTAATGATTTCAGTGCTTTTCTAAGTATGGGAAGATGCAAGAAAATAGGTTCATAAAATTTTCATTCAAAAATGTCTAACTATCTGAAGGCCTGTTCTGCCAGTTTTCCCAGAGCACAGAATGTCTCATTGCTGATTTCCACCCTGAACTAATTTCAGGGTGTGTTGAAAGTCAGGGACTACAGTGGCTAAAGGTTCAACCCACAGAGAGCCAGATAACATTCTTTAATTGATGTCAGCATGTATAATGGTATTATTTAAGCACAGGGACTAGACATAATCACTCAGACAAAAATGAAAAAAAATAGATAAAACCATGACATTTTAACATTTAGAATTTGGGTGGAAAAAGAAATCAGCAGTAAGACTGTGAAGGAGCAGCAGACAAGACAGGAGTGAAATTTGGAGTTATTTTCTGTCACAGAAACAGAAGAGTAGATTAGTCATCAGGAAAATGCATATCAAAACCACAATTGATATACCACTTCACATCCACTAGGATGGCTATAATAAAAAAGAGAAATAGTAACAAGTGTTGATGAAGATGCTGAGAAATTGAAACCTCATACATTGCTTGTGAAAACTGTAAAATGGTGCAGCCACTTTGGAAAAGTCTGGCAGTTTCTCAAATGTTGTACATGAATGTTCATTGAGGTATTACTTATAGTAGCCCAAACGTGGAAACAACCCAAATGTCCATCCACTGATGAATAGATTAATAGGTGTGTTATATCTATTCAATGGAATATTATTCATTAATAAAAAGGAATGAAATACTGATACATCCTATAATATGGATGAGCCTTTAAAACACTATGATCAGTGAAAGAAGCCAGTCACAGAAGACCACATACTGTATGATTCCATTTATATGAAATGTCCAGAACAAGCAAGTCTACAGGGACAGTAAGTAGATTAGTGAGTTGTTGCTTAACTTTTGGAGAGAGGAAAAGGGGGCTGAAGGGGGGAGGGAGAGGACAGAGAGGGGCAGAAAGGGGAGTGATTAGGTATGGAATTTCTTTTGGCGGTTTTGAAAATTTTCTAAAATTGATTTTGGTGATGTTTCCACACCATTCTGTGGATATACTGAAAACTATTGAACTGTACACTTTAAATGGGCAAGTTGTGTGATATATGGATTATATCTTAATAAATTGATTATACATATTAAAAAGAGTGTTTCATGAAGGCAGAATGTTTAACTGTGCTGAATATTACTGAAAATGACTAATTGGACATTGTTTTCAGCAAAAAGAAGATAAGTCATGACTTTGACAAAGGAGTTGAGTATGAAAGTCTACTTGGATTGGAGAAAAAATGATGAAGTGAAACCCATCACCCTAGGAAACAATTTAGAGTATTTACTACTGAAGCGTTCAGAGCAGTCAAGTTAGAGCTGGAAGTCAAAATATAGTTATTGTTGCTGTTGTTGCTTTTATGATGTGAGTTATTAAACCATGTTTTTATGCACATGTGAATAAGTCAATAGAGAAAAATAAATGTAGAATCGAGAGATATTAGAGTGGCTAAGATGACATTGAATATTAAATGCAGTGAAAAAAGGTGGGGCTGGCCTATAGTGGAAGCAAGCACTTCTCCCACTTGAATAAGAGGGAAGACAAAAATATCGATTTAGATTAAGCTTAGTTGCTAGATTTTCTGATGGAAAGATAAGAAATTTTCTGACAGTAATATTCTAATAATGTTTAACTATACTGTTTCTAATATAGTTAAATATTAGGCTAGAGGGTTAGCTAAAAGGATAAAAGAGGGAAAAGGATTTCAGAGTAAAGAAGTATAAAATATTCATTGTAGAGACAGAAAATTTAGTATATGTGGTGTGCTTCATTGAATTTTGGAATCAAGGGCTTAAACTGCAATTGTCAGTACAGATGTGAAAATTTCTTCAATAATGTTTGATTTCTGTACTGTAGGTAGGTAGTAAATAAGCAAATAATTGGGTTTAACATATTTTTAAATGTAATATGTTCTTTTTTATTTAACAAAATGAAATATATGAACAAATATCTTAATGTTAACAAATCATGAATGAACCCAGTTCTTAATGGCATATTCATCATTCTTTTAACATACTATAAGTTTCTATGAGGTATAACATATTTGACATCTTTTTTTCACATGTTCTCACAATGGAGGAAGCAAAGAGAAGGTAAACATGTAATATTTTGTGATGACAGTTTTGGACCCATGGCAGGTAAGTAGGGAAAAGAAGACATGAGATGCACAATAATGAAAGAATTATAGAGTCAACAGAAATCTCAGTGTGAAAATAAAGAATTTTCAACATGAAAGTATCTGACAAAATGAGGTGGGATGTATTACATGGTATATTCAGAGTAACAGTTTTACAGAAGATATTTGAGGTATTAGAGGTGGTAAGTCTAGTGCATCACCATGAAGGTATGTGACGGACATCAAGCAAAAAAAGCTGACCAGGGTTGGAAGTCAAGAATGTGAGAGGTCAAGGTGTTGGATGAATCATCTGTATAGAAACTGAAGTCACAAAAATTAATGCGAGAGTGATAGGAGAAGAAAGTAAGTGAGCTTTTAAAATCTTCAGATAGTAAAGGGAGAGTGACCTGAAGGTTGATAGATGGCAGCAATAAGAAAAGAGAGCAAGTGACATAATCTGATGACAAGTTCTGTGAAGAATCTGCATCTTTTGGAAGTGGAAGGAGGAGAAATTTTCTAGAAATGGCAATAGGAAGCAAAAGAAACTCTCCTTTCTTTTCTAGGGCCGGAGGTTTTCCCAGAAATTTGCTAATGGTATATCTTAATTCCAGAGAAAGAAAGAAAAGTTTAAGAAGTTAGAGAATTAAGCATTAAATAGTTTGGGATTATGATTTGGGTAATGAGCAGTGATTGGAGCTGGACTTTGGAACTCAATGAAAGAGATAAATATGATGCTATTCATTCTTAGTTGACCATAGGATAACAGTTCAGGTTGTCGTCCTCAGGGTTTTGTTGAACGTTATGGACCTGCTGTGCTACTCTTCACTCCTACAGTTTACAGTGAAATGTCAAGTGAAATTATAGACAAATACGTATATGTTGGCACTGTGAGAGCAAAGTCTATATAAAATCCTCCAAGGTTATTTTTGTATCAATAAATCTCTTGATCAGACTTGGCAGACTAACTAGGTTCCATCATGAATACTAAGAAGAATCATTGATTCATTAAAATACAGGGTGCTCCAAGCATGTTTCAGTATAGGATCTTTTCCGCTATATGATTAAAATCTTAGTTTTTATTTTTATTTATTTATTTAATTTAATTTATTTAATTAATTAATTTATTTTTTGCGGTACACGGGCCTCTCACTGTTGTGGCCTTTCCCGTTGCGGAGCACAGGCTCCAGATGCACAGGCTCAGCGGCCGTGGCTCACGGGCCTAGCCGCTCTGCGGCATGTGGGATCTTCCCGGACCGGGGCATGAACCCATGTCTCCTGAATCGTCAGGTGGACTCTCAACCACTGCGCTACCAGGGAAGCCGTAGTTTTTATTTTTAAAAAATAAAATCTGAGACGTCCACATCAAAATAAAACATAATTTGAGGCATTAATTGTCTCTCCTACTCCTCCTTTTTCTCTTGTTTTGCTACTTCTGCCTCCTATTCTTCTAACATTCAGCCTAATAACTAATTTCTAAGCACTTTGAAAAATCAAGAGAAATTTTTTTCCTTTAAAAGAAGTCTACCTGGTAATATTTCTCTTTTTGGCAATTCTATGAATATGGTATTTCTAAGCTGGAGAAAAATACTGATACAGAAGTATTTACATTAAAGCTGTTTTTTTAAGAATTAAAATTATTGATAAATAGCAGTCTTTAATAGAAAATACATTCTGGAAATATTATTTAGTGCTTTTTGATAGCTTCTGGCTATATCTACCCAACTTGACTTGAAAAAATGTGCACAACATGCAGAGAAAAAGAGTGGGAGTTAAGAAAATACGTTTGAATGAAATACAGCATATGATCTTTTTAGACTAATAACCTAAAATTTTCTAGCATCAGGGGCAGAAAGCAGAAGATTTATAATGAAAATAGCTTTGAATCAAAGTAAGCATTTCCGATAGGCAACTAGAGAACCATCAAGAAGTCATTACCCATGGTCAGTTTCTTGATCCTAATTATAGCTGCCTCATGGGTTGACAACTGAATATTGACAGCATAGTTACTTACAACAGAAAAAATATCAGGATTGATTTTTTTTTTTTCGGTACGCAGGCCTCTCACTGTTATGGCCTCTCCCGTTGCGGAGCATAGGCTCTGGACACGCAGGCTCAGCGGCCATGGCTCACAGGCCCAGCCACTCCACGGCCTGTGGGATCTTCCCGGACCGGGGCACGAACCCGTGTCCCCTGCATTGGCAGGTGGACTCTCAACCACTGCGCCACCAGGGAAGCCCCAGGATTGATTTTTGAGGAGGGTAAACCAAAGAAAGTCTTATAATTTTATATTATTCATCTGAAAGACAAGCGAAAAGAATAGATCTCGTAATTGAAAATATTTTTTTAAAGATTTCCAGATTGTGGAACTGAGAATTAGTCTCCTTTATGGCATAAGGAAATATTCTTCCCCTAGTGCCAAATAAATTTTAATATAACTAGCTATTTTTCTTTTTCTTTTGTCTTATGAATAATTTACCTATTTTCCCTTGCCTATTCTATTTTTGCCTACTTTATAAGACTGAGTGTTCCATGACATGTTTGATGTAGAAACTGTGATAGAATTTTAAGGACAGAGAGTTGCTCTGGGTTTTGTATTTCTCTTTTACCTTTCAAAATTGTCATTATAATTCTCCACATATGACAGATGCTTAATAAACACTGTTGACTGCTAAAACAGTTTAAGTTTTATTAGTTGCAGACCTTATCCAAAATAATTGCAATTAAATCAATTCAATTCAACATATATTTACCAGAAACTTCTCCACACCAGGCACATCAGGGATCAAGATAAACGAGGTCCTTGTAGTTTCAAGGTACTTACATTCTAGTTAGGAGAAAGATTAATAAATAAACAAACAAAAAATATTTTTTCCTATTGTGATGTGTATCAGGAAAGAAACAAAGTGATGGGAATAACCAGTATAGGTCACCAGATGGAGTGATCATGAAAGGCTCCTTGTGATTCCTTAAAAAAACTAAAAACAGAGTTTCCATATGATCCAGCAATCCCACTCCTGGACATATATCCTGAGAAAACCACAATTCGAAAGGATACATACACCCCAATGTTCATTGCAGCACTATTTACAATAGCCAGGACATGGAAAAAACAACGTAAATGTCCATCAACAGAGGAATGGATAAAGAAGATGTGGTACATATACACCATGGAATATTACTCAGCCACAAGAAAGAATGAAATAATGCCATTTTCAGCAACATGGATAGACCTAGAGATTGTCATACTGAGTGAAATAAGTCAGAGAAAGACAAATATCATATAATATTGCTTATATGTGGAGTCTAAAATAACAGTACAAATGAACCTATTTACAAAACAGAAATTGAGTCACAGATGTAGAAAACAAACTTATGGTTACCAAGGGGGAAAGGGGGGGGATAAATTGGGAGATTGGGTGTGATATATACACAATACTATACAAAAAAATATAATTAATAAGAACCTACTGTATAGCACAGGGAACTCTATTCAGTGCTTTGTACTGACCTCTATGGGAATGGAGTCTAGAAGAGTGGATATGTGTATATGTATGGCTGATTCACTTTTCTGTACAGCAGAAACTAACACAACCTTGTAAATCAACTATACTCCAGTACAAAAATTAATTTAAAATTTTTTTAAAAAAGAAAGTCTCCTTGGAAGAAGTACTATCTGAGCAGACATTTGAATGACATAAAATGAAAATATCTTGGGGAAAAGTGATCTGACAGGGAATAACAAATGCCAAGGAATGGCATTCTCATATTTGAGAAACAAACTGCCAAACCACTGTGATCAAGAGATATAATAGAAGAGGATGAGGTAAGAAAGTTAGGTAAGGACCTAATCACATAGAGCCTTGAGAGTAATACTAAGGAATTTTGGATTTGTTTAGTTTGTGATATGAAACCATTGCTTGTGTTTTGAGCAGGGGAATGGCTTGATCTGGCTTATATTCAAACTAGATCATCCTAACTTCTGTTTGGAAAATACATTGCAGGGAAATTAGAATCAAGGAGACCAAATGGTAATTGATTGCAGTACACTGAGCAAGGTGAGATGTCTTAGATTAGCCTGGTAACTGGATCGGGGTGATGCGAAGCAGATCCAAGGTAAATATGTGGAAATTAGCATTGATATGATTTAATTAACTGGATTTTCTTATTAATTGGTATGAGATAGAATGAGAGAACCAAGTGTAACTTCAGGCATTTAGTCTGATAAAATTGATGAAAAGAAGACCGTAATAAAAAAAATAAAATATTTATCTCAAAAGTAGAAATTTACCATTGAGAGGGAAAAAAACATTGTCAGCATCAGCCAGTAGTCTAGTTGTTGGGGAATATAAGTTAGCCAGAACACATTTTTGAGCACCTAAATTATCAGATCAGGTACTATGTTAGGCACTCATAGACAGAGACAAATGAAGCATAGCTTACCTCAATTCATATAAAATTCATAAGTTAGTCCCAAACTGTCATATCTTTTAGAAGATTTTTGTTTACATAAAAGCCAGAAGTAAAATCAATGTTGCTTCAGTCTTCTAACATAACTTTCCGAAGTCTTAACAGACCTCTTATTTTCTGAACTTCTCTTCCAATAACAGCAAGTGCACAGAGTTATTTGACTTTGAATAAAAATCCAACATAAACATATTTATAAACTGTTCTCTTTATAGTTTGTTGATATAAATTATTGGTTTGTATACTCTAGTACCTAATCCTCAACCTGGTAAAAAGGAATGGAAATAATGAAAAGAGAAAGTTATCTATACTCTGTTCTATCTTTTTCTATGACAAATGTCCATTCAGCATTGAGTCGGAGGATGATCTTTTTATAATACAATATATAGCATGGAGAGGCAGGTAATACAGAACAAGAGTAATCTGAAACAATGTAATCCCCAGCTGCAGAACAAAACTGTGTCATGGAAAAAATTCCAAAAAATAGGTTTCAATCTTCATTAAAGCAAAGAGACAGATGCCCCAAAATGTCAATTCACCTCTGAGGTTGCAAACAAAGACCCTTTGGCTAAATCCAATATAGAGACATGTTCTGTTTAGCTCTCAATGTGTTTCTTTTTAATAATTTTTAATTTGCCAATATTTAACAGTCAAAAGATTTTACATCTTTTCCTTTAAATTACACACACACATACACACACACACACACACACGCGCGAAACCTGACAACACTGGAGAAAAGATCTATATTCTTGTAAGACAGCTGAAAGGAGCTGATTAAATGCCATGTCTTCAAATTTAGTATTTTGCCACATTCTGAGATACTCACTGTTGTCTCTCAATTATTTAGGCCAAGTGTCAATTTTAAGTTATCCAAATCAAGGCTGTTGCACTCATCTGTTTTTCCTTTGCTGCCACATTTCTCCCATAATCTATCCTTCCCATATCAGCATCGATTTGAATGATCTTTTGCAGTCAAAATCGAATTATATCATTCCTCTGTTTAAATGTCCCAAGTGGTTTCACATCTTCCTTAGAATAAAATCTGAACTGGCTCCACCTGATTTTTAGAACCAGGAATATTCAATCAATAAATATAATTCATGTGAATGTTATTCATTTTTGGTAAATGGTACTTTGTTAACCTAATTTAGATTAGTTATTCTAAATTGAAATGCAAATAATGAAGGATCTCATATAATGGCCACATAATGTTATTTTTTGTTTAGTACATTTTAAACAAATTTAGCAATCTGTTTTTATTGGTACAGTAAAGGGAATTTTTGTTTTTTTTAATTATATAACCTAGAATAACAGGGTCATTGGAAAAATTTCTAAAGTCATCCAAGAAAGTATTTATTTTTAATATAAAGAAGTTCTTAATATGGAAGATAGTGAATTCTTGGAATGGAAATTACTAAATCCCAAAAGTAAATTATAACCCATCATTTGTTATTATTGTTGTTGTTAAAATAATCTCAAATTCGAGCATGACATTTCAAGTATTGGCTTAAATTTCAACCATATGACTTCCAGTAAAAGCAATTAATTGAATTGATATTTCCCAAAATAAGTCCTTGGAAATTATCTAGTCTGACTTTTAAAGGTCAGAGGTTGAGAGATTAGTGTCTTAATTTTCTTTATTTCTTTGTCAAAGCTAGAGTTATAGTAAAAAGTGGAACAGTTTGTTTGTTTGTTTTTTTCTTCAAAGATGGGAGGTAATCATTTGGAGGAATGAATGGAAGAAGTATAATTACAGTCTCATTACTAGTTTTTTTTTTTTTTTCTTTTCCCATCCGCCTCTTTCATGTACCCAGCCAAACCTAAAGAAACAAAATTCCCATGAGTAGGTACATGTGAAGAAAGAGAATAAAATCAGCTTCAGAAGTGGCAGAGTCCTAAGTACTTAATATATTTCAGTTAATCTCCCTATGAGTACTAAAGATTTATGCTTATGCATTTCTCTTACCCTGACATTTTATTTATTAGTCTCACCATCTCAGCAATAGCCATTGTACCTTTTTGTAACATTCCCTTGATGTGTAATCACTCAATGACAGCTTTTTACTCATCTTTACATTAAGAACAAATAACTGCCACCTATCGTATAGTACGGTCGTGAGGGTCAAGTGAAAAGATGAGGATGAAGGAGTTTTGAAAATGACCCAGTTAGGAAAGTATTATTATTCTATGTTTTATCAAATGCTGATTTTTTAAAGATGCTTTGGAATAATAGTCAAGCAGCCAATATAAACACTGCTTGTCTAGTGGGTTTTTATATTTATCTTGATTATTTTCTGAAAAAGTCCAGTTATCCTCTAAAAGGCAATCATCTGAAAGGCAGAAGAAAAACGTACTTTGGACACGATGTTCCAAAGCAAATTACCTCTACTGAAATAAACACTAAATAAATTCTTTCTTTGTCACAAATGTCCTTGGCTGTTGTATATCTACAACCAATGGCAGAATGCCTGAAATTCTTCTCCACATAATATGTAACTGAAAGAAATATTTTCCTTTTTCTTGTTCTTCTTTTTATGTATCCCAATGAGAAGTTATGTAATTTTGCAATATCAAGGATGAAAAGATGAAGTAACATGCTATACTCATTACTTTTCTTTGTAATCTGGTATATGTGTGTTTGTGTGTACATGCACACACATATAACCTTTAGGACATATATTTGAGACATAGTAGTATAAACACATATAATTTTTCTGGACCTCTGTAGTATTTCTCTAGACTCTACATATATGTATAACTGTTGTAAATATAGAACTATTTCATGACTCCTGACAGATTTGGGGCCAAGGTCTAGAGAAAATGTGCAACTGAGGTCCAACTGAGGCCAAGTCTCCTGTAGATGACATAACAAATGTACCAGTAACTCCAGTTCCCAGTTTTACTTCATTTTCAATCAAAACTCCCCAATGCAAACAAGCCTTGTGCAGTGATAAAGCAAAATTTGTGGGTGCCAAAGTATGTAGAACTTTGTCACAGCTCTGCCACTAACATGCTGTGTGTCTGGCAGTAAATCACTTATAAAATATAGTCTTTTCCATATTTGTGATGTCAGAATGGGAGATAAGAACTTGAAAAATATTCTCTAAATTTTAACTTTATAATCTGATTAGATCTTGAATTTCTCTCTAGTTTTTAATTCAACAATAGTTTACCTGTTGTACGATTTGCCTTCCAATTACTATGTAGCTTTAGGACACCCTAAAGTCCAAAGACTTTCTCAGTAGTCCCTGGGTGGGCTGTAAGATTTCTGTATTTCTCTGAAATTGTATTTCCAGTGTTTTACGTATGTGCTTTATTTTGGAGGGGAGGATTTACAGATTTCATCAGATTTTCATTGGTGTGTATTGGCACAGACGTTTAGATTTTAGGTATCTAAAGAACCCAAACATAGCAGTTTAATTTTGGTAGTACTGTCTATAAATGACATCATGAGGATGCACAGAATATTTTTTTAAATTCAAGCCTATTTGGCACTGTCCTTGCTTCCAGACCACAAGGTCGCCAGTGTGAGGTTTTACTACATTAAAGCTCTATCTTTTCAAAATTCTACACAATAACATTTATTATTTTAACCAATAATTATTAGGCACCTTATATGTATTAAACATTCTTCTAGATTATAGGGAGTCAATTTGAGGAACATAAAGGCCAGTAGGGCTGGTTGGCAAATAGTGAGCAAGGACAGGATTGGTACATGATGAGGTCAGAGAGTAGGGCAAAAGTCAAATTATGTGAGATATGTGGAGAAACTTGGATTTTATTCCCTTGGCAGTAGAAAGCCACTGGAAGGTTTTCAGAAAGGGGATTCTTAGATATAATTTATATTTTTAAGTGATCACTCTACCAACTAGAGAGACTACATTTTATATAAAGAAATGTGGGAACAGAAAAAAATATTTAGGAAGCAAACATAATTGTTCAGGAGATAGATGCTGTGGCTTTGTCTAAGTGACTAGAAGAGGAGATGAAGTGACAGTATATGGATGTATCAGATCTATTTTTGAAGTAGAATAAATAGAACTTGCTGATTGCTTAAAGATTTGAGCTTAACTGGAAAAACAGGGTATTAACAGCATTTTTACTTGGCTCAAGTGAAAATCCAGGAAGATCGCAGATTTAGCTCTGAAATTAGAAAAGTCAACTTTTTCAGCAACTTCTGCACAAGGTAGCATCAACTGAAATTAGATTTGAGTCACTCCAACAATTATATAAAAGAGAACTTGTTTTCATGGTTTTATTAAACCTTGAGGGTCTCTGAAATTCTTTCAGAAGATCTACAAGAAAAAATTATTTCCATTATAATGCTAAGGTTTTATTTGCCTTTTTAACTGTATTGACATTTACACTGATGATACAAAAGCAATGGAGAATAAAATTACAGGTGCCTTATGTTAAATCAAGTTAGTGACACCAAAGTGTGTTAGTAGTCATTGTAGTCTTCACGATCAAATACTCACAAGTAAAAAAGAATGCAAGTTTCACTTAATGAATATCTTTGAGGAAATCACCTATAAGAAAAAAATGCAAAAAACATAAACACTTGGAAGCTAAACAATATGCTACTAAACAATCAATGGATCACTGAAGAAATTTTAAAATATCTGGAGACAAATGAAAATGAAAACATGACAGTCCAAAATCTAAGAGATGTAGAAAAAGCTGTTCTAAGAGGGAAGTTTATAGTGATACAAGCCTACTTCAGAAAAGAAGAATAATCTTGTATAAACAACCTAAAGGAAGTAGTTTAAAAAAAAAGAGTTAAAAAAACTAAAGTTAGTAGAAGGAAAGAAATTATGAAGATTAGAGCAGAAATAAATGAAACAAAGACTAAAAGTAGAAAAATCAATGCAACTAAGAACTGGTTCTTTGAAAGGATAAATAAAATTAATAAATCTTTAGCTGGATTCATCAAGAATAAAAGAGAGGGGCTTCCCTTGTGGCGCAGTGGTTGAGAGTCCTCCTGCCGATGCAGGGGACGTGGGTTCGTGCTCCAGTCTGGGAGGATTCCATGTGCCGTGGAGCGGCTGGACCCGTGAGCCATGGCCACTGAGCCTGCACGTCCAGAGTCTGTGCTCCACAATGGGAGAGGCCACAACAGTGAGAGGCCTGCGTACAGAAAAATAAATAAATAAATAAGAGAAAGGGCCCAAATTAATAAAGTCAGAAATGAAAATGGAGAAGTTACAACTGACACCACAGAAGTACAAAGGATCATAAGTGATTACTACAAACATCATATGCCAATAATATCAACAACCTAGGAGAAATGAATAAATTCCTAGAAATGTACAATCTTCCAAGACTGAACCAGGAAGAAATAGAAAATATGAACAAAAAATTATTAGTAATGAAACTGAATCAGTAATTAAAAAACAAGAACTTCCAATGAACAGAAGTTCACAATCAGAACCTTCACAGGTAAATTATACAAACATTTAGAGAAGAGTTAACATCTAGCCTTCTCAAAGTATTCCCAAAAATTACAGAGGAAGGAACACTTCTGAACTCATTCTGTGAGGCCAGCATTGCCCTGATAACAAAACCAGACAAAGACACCACAAAAAAGAAAATTACAGGCCAATATCCGTGATGAACATAGATGCAAAAATCTTCAACAAAATATTAGCAAACAAATTTACAATACATTAGAAGGATCATACACCATGATCAAGTAGGATTTATCCTGGGGATGTTTCGATATCTGCAGATAAATCAATGAGATGCACCACATTAACAAATGGAAGAATAAAAATCATATGATCATCTCAATAGATGCAGAAAAACCTTTTTACAAAATTAAACACCCATTTATGTTAAAAACTCTCAACAAAGTGGATATGGAAGGAACATACTTCAACATAATAAAGGCTATGTATGACAAGCCCACAGCTAACATCATACTCAACGGTGAAAAGCTGAAAGCATTTACTCTAAGATAGGAAACAAGACAAGGATGCCCACTCTCACCAGTTTTATTCAACATAGTATTGGAAGTCCTAACCATAGCAATGAGAAAAAATAAATAAATAAATAAGAAGAATTCAAATTGTAAAGAAGAAGTAAAATTGTCACTGTTTCCAGATGGCATGATACTATACACAGAGAATTCTAAAGACACCACAAAAGAACTACTAGAACTCATCATAAGTGTTATGTTACTTTCACCTACTATGAAATGAAGAGGTCCTGGAAATCAGGGCAAACTTTTTTTCCCCTGGAATTCTAAGATGTGCTTTAGGCTCCTCTACATCTGGATGAATTTTGCTCATCTTTAAGACTGAGGTGAGGTGCCATCTTTCTCAGGAAGTCTTCCTTAATCATAATTTGTCTCTAGCTGGGATAAGGCACTTCTATTTTGTGCTTCTATAGTACAGTGTAGATGTTACAGAAAATTACAATGATCTGTGTGCTTATGTATCTTTGTCCCTAGACTGTTGAGTGTGAAAAATTCCTGAATTAGTAGCATCTAGCAAATACCTAGTCCAGGAACACACCTGACATGTGAATGACACTCAAAATGTGTCTTGCCCTTGGCAATCTTAATTACCCTTACTGTACTCCTACTGTCCCCAATAGCACTTGTCACCTTCTAACCTAGTACATAATTTACTTATATTTTATATTTATTATTTAATGTCTATTTCCTCATATCAGAATGTAAACTTCTCAAAGACAAGAATTAATGTCTGTTTTATTTCACAGAATCCAGTGTTTGGTACATTGAGTCACGCAGTAAACATTTGTCATTTGAATGAATGAACTCATTAGAAGATTGTTGAACTATATGAGGGGTAATATTCTGATAAACGGAGATGTAATACCAATTTAACAAATATTTACTAAATAAATGTGATACTTTATATTCCTGTACAATATAAAATGGAATGACAATTTTGACCTAAAATGTTTGATAAAGATGTATGTGCTCAACTTAAAAAAACAAACTAGTAGAAAAAATGTCCTCTGCCTTACAACAAAGGCCAAACTTTTTAGCAAGACTTAAAGATTCCTTCTAATCTTGCCCCCCACAGACTTCTTCAATTTCAAATTCTACTGCTCTCTACCTCAGCATTTGTAACCCAGTCACACTGCACCTTTTAATGGTATCTGAAAGCACCATGCTCAGTCTTCTTCCCAGACCTTCAAACCCATTGATTAAATTGATACATCTTGTCTGGGATGATATGTAGACATACAGTTCTAATAACATGTAGGAAAAAAATTATTGGACTTTTAGTCCAACCTATATGAAGAGAAAATATCAATATGAAATGAATACTCATTTCATTTAAATAATCATACCTCTCACTCTGTCCAATAACTGCTCCTTCTTTATATCTCAGTTTAGATGTTACTTCGTTCTATAAGCTATTTACAGCAGATTAGATACTCCCATGATATATTTCTATAACGCTTCTTAATTTCTGTGTCATTATTCTAATATTTTTTTAAGCCACACTCTTCCCTAATGGATTAAAGTCTCAGTGATTGTATAAATTATGAGTATCTTATTTAGTGTTCTGTCCTCAGTGCTTATAGTGTCTGGCACATAGTAGAAGCTCAAGGTGTTGTTGTTGTTGTTTGCTGTTGTTGAAAGACTGAGTGATAAGTTAGAGGGGAATTTTTTTCCATCTTCTTTGGACCATAGAGGGTTTCTGACGGTATGAATCAAAACCAGCCACTGTATACATCAAATCAACCTCCCCAGCTTTATATTATAATTAGGAAAATTTCTCCAAATCGTGTAATCAGTTTTCTCAGAATTAATTTTTGGTATTTTACTTTATCTTCTTCTATGATTTTTTATGCATAAATTTAAGGAAAAAGGAAGAGGCTTCCTCAGGGACAGATTGTTAATGTTAGTTTAGTCTGAAAGCCTCCTATCCATTGATTAGTGAGCTTGCTTTGGGCAATTAATACATCGTGCTTTGAGTAGAAATGTACTATCACTTTGGGGCTAACATATAGGAGCCTTTTTGATTGCTTAAGAAGTGTTAGAGAAGAAGCCTGCCAACTGCACAGGAAAATTATATGTTTATCATTGTAATGAGAGAATTAACATCCTTGAAAGGCAGGGTCACTGAATGGGAAAAAAAATAGCAAGAATTAGGACTAAATAAACTTGTGTGAATGAAGGGTGGGTAGCCTGACAATATTTGATGCCCAATAATTCAATGGCATTATTAGTCTTTTTATAAACTGATAAAACTGTTTTGAGGTAAGATTATTTTTAATGCAAAACTATCAATCTAATGTTCATTAAGAGAACAGATGTGTACATAGGTCATTAAGGAAGACTTTATTTGCTAAAAGTGATCAGATGCAGCCTCAGTGAGCCTAATAAATGTAAAAATCCAGGTCTTCTACAATTTTTTGTTTTTACATTAAAAAGGTTGATATCTTTAAAGATATAAGGAAAAGCCTTTCAGCTGGTTCCAAGACTAAGGAATTTTTCTCATTAAAAAAAATGAAGGGCTTTCCTGGTGGCGCAGTGGTTGAGAGTCTGCCTGCCGATGCGGGGGACGCCGGTTCGTGCCCCGGTTCGGGGGGATCGCACATGCCACAGAGCGGCTGGGCCCGTGGGCCATGGCCGCTGGGCCTGAGCGTCCGGAGCCTGTGCTCCGCAACGGGAGAGGCCATGGCAGTGAGAGGCCCACGTACCGCAAAAAAACAAACAACAACAACAACAACAACAAAAACCAAATAAAAAAATGGAAAATGGTTAGATTTTGTAACAAGTCTCATATTCTTAATAGTCCCAGAAACATAAATCAAGTCTAGGTATCCAGGAGTTTTCATTTGAAAAGTAGTTAGAAGAAGAGAAATATAACATCAGTCTTAATGATTCTTCGAGTCAAAATTTTCTAATTTTCTTGTTTGTATTTTTAAATGATAAAATGATGATTTTGGAAAGATCTTAAAAGGAGAAAACAATTTTGACACTTTAACAAGAAACGTACTTGGATGTAATTGGATGAAGGTAGTCAGTTGGATCCACCAAATTGGATAATAGTGGTGAAGAGGTAAAAGCTTCCAGGTACTTATTTATCAATAAGTACTAGGGATGTAATGTACAGCATGGTAAATATAATTAACACTGCTGTATGTTATATATGAAAGTTGTTAAGAGAGTTAATCCTGAGTTCTCATCACAAAGAAAAGATTTTTTTTCTTTTTTTAAATTTTATATCTGTATGAAATGATGGATATTTACTAAACTTATTGCGCTAAGCATTTCATGGTGTATGTAAGCCAAATCATTATGTTGTACACCTTAAATGTATACAGTGCTGTATGTAAATTATATCTCAATAAAACTGAAAGGAAAAATATAAGAGATGTATTAGAAGTAGGAAGAACACATTCTAAATCAAATAAGTATCTTCTAATATATTTCTTTATAAAAAACCCTCTAGAATGCTTTATAATCACCTGATTTTTTTTCATTGATGGCAAGCTGTTGTATAGGACCAGAGCATTTTACTGAGTTTGTTTTTTGTACCAGGCACTGTGCTAAGCCTGGGAAATGCAAAGGTAAAATTAAACAGATATAGTCCATATTCTCATGGAACTTACAGTACAATATGTAGGACAGACATAAATCAAATAATCATACTGGTGGAAGGAATTTTCACATATTGAGGTGTGGGGAAGTCATTCTGGCTTATAAATGATTTAACTTAAACTTTATGCTAACTAGAGGAGCCTGTCTTATGGCCAAACATGGATGGTATATCTGTTTTAACCACTGAAAAAAAATGCATTTAAAAATCAAAGTGGAATAACTGTGGTTCAGGCATCCAAAATGGAGACAGGTGGCCATTGCGGATGTGGTCTCAGACAAGTTCCTGTGTTACTGAGAACTTGAATTTTTGAACTGCGTCAGACTCAGGGACACCACCAGCTACTTTCCAAACAGTATCTGCTAACAGCTGCCAGCTGCAACCTTATAGTCTCAGGGTCTCCCCATGTAACTGTACAGCCATTTCAGATCCCAACCAATACTTGCTTAACAATCACCCTTACTTCTTGCCAGCTCCAATTATAATTCTTGACAAATGACATACAGTTTTTCAGGTTTTGCCTTCATAAGCTTCATTATTTTGTAGTCCGATGGAACACAATTCAATTGCTTCTTGAATCTGTGTCTCACAGGCTGTCATCCTCAGTTTGACTCAAATGAAACTCTCTTCTATCCCTATTATAGATTGGTTTGTTGATGATTTCCATCAACAATACAAAACTAAATATATAATTACTTAAACTCTGATAACTGCTAGGAATTAAAATGCTGAACACTATTAATGTATGTAGCTAGAGAATTGATTTAGTCCAGGAAGGTTCAATTAGGATCTGAAGGTGACTGGGTAGGTCCCAGTAATATTCCAGCCAGAGGGGAAAAGCTGTGAGTTGGTAGGGACCATGTTCTTCCAAGAAACAGAAAGAAAGCCAGTGAGGCTGGGGTACAGAGAGAGGTAGGAAGAAGAATATAAGACAAAGAGGCAGAGGTTGGCAGGCACCAGATCAGGCAGGGCTTTATGGCCATGGTGTGAGTTCAGGTATTTATCCTAATAATAATGGGAAGCCTTTAAGCCTTGAAGCCTTAAAGTAGCACAAGTAGATATATTACGGACAAACAAGATAGAGTGCATCAAATTATTTCTATAAATATTAAGCAATAAATGTCTTTAAACTTTTTTCCAATTTTGAATTGTATTGTTTATTTCTCAATTATTTTAATCCAGGCTAACCCTAGAGAAATTAGACAGAGCATGTGGAAAAAATCCTTCATGTAAACATTTATTGAACAAATATATTAACAAATATAGATTTAGCACTTCCCAATGATGCTGGGTTCATAAAAAAGCACAGACACTCAAGATAAAAGGGTGAGTAAAACTAACAGAGCTACTGCTTTCCTGGAGCTCACAGTATAGAAGAAAAAAGGGAAAAATACTTATGAACTCATGAACTCTTAGTGACAAGAAGGCATGATGAAAGCTAACTGAGAAGCTGGACAAACACATCTGGAGAGCATAGGTAACCTGGATATAGTATCCATACTTATTTAATTGCACTTGTTTATAAAACAGATAAGTTTGACCACATTGCCCTTGGATTCAGGCATTTGTCAACCATTTGTGGGGGGGGCAGTTATAAACGGTTAGGCTACTTTGTGTTAGCACACTGATCAGAGAAATGATACAATACATCAAATTCATCTTGAAACGACGCAAATATTGTTAGATATAGCTCCATCCTAAGCAGCCCTGTCCTACCTTTGTGCAGGTACTGGGGGTTGAAGGAGAGACATCACTTCATGCTTTCTCCCCAGTACAATCTGAATTTTGAGCCAGTTTTATTTATGCTATAGCAAAAAAGACAAATACTCTCTAAGAGTATAATTCCTGTTTATATTGAAACGGTGACAAAACCTTGAGGATCTAAATGTGAAATGTGACTTTTTTAAGAAAGGAAAAGCTAAGGATACTCTAGCCTTAGTGACTACCATAGTAACTTCACATATGGAAGTAAAAGGTGTTTTGTTTTGTTTTTTTCAATTTTATTTTTGTCTGCGCCTGGTCTTAGTTGCGGTACGCAGGCTCCTCGTTGCGGCATACAGACTTCTTTCTAGTTGTGACTTGCGTGCTCAGTTGTTGTGGTGCATGGGCTTAGTTGCCCTGCAGCATGTGGGATCTTAGTTCCCTGACCAGGGATCAAACCCACGTCCCCTGCATTGGAAGGTGGATTCTTAACCACTGGCCCACCAGGAAAGTCCTGGTGTTTTCATATTAAACATTAATAAATTTGGATATTCAATCTTGTCTCAATTGCATAATTGTATACTTGTGGTCGCAAACCACCTTGGCTGACTGTTATATGTCATAATACTAGTCGTACCTCTTCTACTAATAATGTCCTAGCAGTTATCATTTGTCAAGTGCTCACCATATATTAGGAACTTTAGATATTAGTTTTAATCCTTATAAAAACCTTAACAAAGTAGACATTATAATCACTGTTTTTTAGTTGAAGTAATCACAGAGACAGATGCAATGTGGAATTCACATACAGAATTACCTAACTTTCAAAATTGTGCTTTTTGTACCTTCAAAAAAAGACTGAGTCTAAGTGAAGAAGATATTGTTAAAATGGAAGCACAAATTTCATACAATGTTTTCACGCTCTGTAAGGCCACATTCTACATGTGCTCATTAGAATGCCTGTGTAATAGATTGTAGAAATGGCCCAAATTATACACTCCTTCACATCCATGCCCTTTTTCATGGTTTGTTTATTTTGTTTTGTTTTGTTTTGTTTCTGTTTTGCAGTGCTCTCCCACTGTGGGCCAGGTAACATACCCTGCTCTTTGACACTCAATCATAAGTCTGATGCAGTCTGAGACTTATAACAGCTTGCTCTTTGGGCTTGCTTACTCTTGTGCTTTTGCTTTCATCATGAGAATAGCCCCAGCTAGTCTGCTGGAGGGTGAAAGACACATGGAACAGAGCTGAGTCACCACCGTTGCTCCAGCTGACGGTGAGTCAACGTCCAGATATGTGAGTGAACCCAGTCAAGATCAACAAAGCTGCCTAGCTGACAACCAACAGACCAAAGGCATGTGAGCAATAAATTCAATGTTGTGTGTCACTGAGGTTTTGTGGTTGTTACTAACATAGCATTAAAATAATGCAGCACTGTTGTGGCAATCAATAACTAAAACGTCTAAAGTCAGTTTGTGTAGAAAGAAAGCTATATCCTTAGCAGTCATCCACAGCATCATTTCTAGCTTGAGTTATTCATACATGTGATTTCCTGAAAGGTGTGTCTGCCAGAATCATGGCTATATTCTCTGCACAAACCTCTCTGAAGTCCAGACTTGGATATAGAAACATCTGAGCTGTCCAATTGGATGCCAAACTGGACAGCTCTAACCTAACATGTGCAAATCAGAATTCTTGTCCCCCTGCCATTCAAAGTCAATCTTCCCTGAATTTTTTACTTTTCAGTAAATGGCACCATCATCGACCCATTTACTCAGAACAGTACTCTACTAGTCATTTTCAAATCCTTTTGTACACAATCTGTAATTAAAACATTAGTAACTCCTGTCGGTTCCATCTTTCAGATACACAACCCTCTTCTATGTTATCTTCTCCCACCTAAATAACTACAATAGCATCCGAACAGGTCTCCCAGCCTCTACTCTTGTCTTGAAACAGTTAATTATCCTCACCATAAGTAGATCAATTTTATTTAAGTTGTAAATTAGATCACATTATTTTACAGCTCAAAGCCCTTCATACTCAAAATAAAATTCAATGTTCTTCATGTGGCCTATGAGAGACTACAGGATCTCTTCCCTCAATCCCCATCCACCTTCTTATCTCTAATTTCACATCACTTACCTAACTCCCCCACTTGGTTTTAGAAGCTGGGATGCTGGCATTTTTACTTTTGCTATATGTCAAGTGTATGCCTACCAAGCTCGTTCCCATTTCAGGGCATTTATGTTTGCAGTTTCCTCTTCCCAGAAAAAACTTCACTCAGATATTTGCCTCACTCATTCACTTACTTCAATCAGGTCTCTGCTCAGATACACCTACTACAGAGAAGTGTCATCTGGTGACTTTAAGACATCCCCTATTAACAACCCCTACCGCATACACACCATCTCCATTACTTGCTATCCTATTGCTTGTTTTCTTTAACCTTCATGCTCCATATTTCACTAAAATGTAAGTGTCATGAAGTCAGGGATTTTTGCCTTGTTCAGGACTGTAGCTCCCCGGCCTAAATAATGTGCCTCTCATTACAGTTACTCAATAAATAATAGCTGAATGAATGAATGTGTAAATATTATAGAAACTGCTCCAGTAGCTGCTACAACCCTCTCTGTAATAGAGGCTCATGTTCAAGAAGGATCTGTGTTTTGGTTAAACGTGATGGGCTAGTCTAGCTCTTTTCTACCACAACGGAACCAATACAAATAACAAATAAACAATTAGCTCTAATGGCACCCAGGTTAACTGTATCTTCATGTTAGGGTCATTGGAAGTTAGAGTATGCCTTTTCAGGGCATGAACAGTAGGATTTGCAGATTCAAAACTGAGGTTCTGCAATGTTTGAAGGTTTCCATGGGAACAACACGATTCTGTGTTCTGTTTAGAAGCTTAAAATATGTGGTGGCAAGAAAGCACTGCTGTAACACACCACATGAGGATGATTCAAAAGATGAAACCCTATAAAAATTAATGCTCTGAGAAGAATGTCAACTAGTAAATCAACAACGACATTATTAAAAACAGAGGAAATATAATTGGCCACATATGGTCACACTATAACAAGGCAAGAGTCATTGCACTCTTTAAGCCAGTTTCACACTTAATTTGTACCATGACGATTCAACGGAGGGAGCAACTGATATGCCAACAGCCTTGCAAAAATGAAATCCTTCCTTTATTAATACTTTCCATGACATCAAATTAGTTATTAAGAAAATGGCTTCACAATGAGAATGGGTACCTAAAATAAAACCATCTTAATGAATTACCACCATCACATTTCCTTATAAGTAGAGCAGGCTTTGGAAATAATAGACTCTAGGTTATAGAGGTTTAGAGGACAGGTAACAATGTGCATTTGAACTTCATTTAGTTTCCTTGTCATCTCAAGATTTCAGAAAAGAAAGAAAACAAAGCTTAGTCTTTTTACAGGTCACTATGTGATTTGAGGAAGAAAATGCTTATATATATATATATATATATATATATATATATACACATAAAATATCTTTGTAAAAATTTTGTCTTCTGTAGGTTACCACAATTGTGAAGACTTCTGGTAAGGCTCAAAGAAGATTCAGAGAACTATGAAAATGCTATTATAAATCTTCTATTTGGCCAGAATGTTTACTGGCCCACAAACATTTTGCCACCATTTCTGAGGCTTACCAATATTTTAGAAACAAAGTATTGCTGATAGTAAAAAATGAAAAGATCTTTTAAAAAATTTCCTTGAGATTTGGCTTGTCCAAAAATAAAATTTTCTATCTCCTTTGGATGAGTAAGTTGATGCTAATTTGCATGGCTGTGTCAAATAAAAATAGCTGATATTCACCGAATATTTTCAATCAGTATTCCACTTCCTTTTTCTATGCATCTACTTCACCCTTCTTTTTGAATTTTTTTCTTCATTCTAGGCATCATGGTAGACAATGGCAACCACTGAGTCCTGAATTTTACAGCTATATAGTTATTCATGGATATATTTAACTTGTCTTAGATATGTATCCAAATTCTCAAGGAAGGGGCTAGATGAACTAGAGTAGTTTTAGTAGCAAACTCTGAAATTTCTACTTTGCCTACGGAATGGAGAATGAAAATTTAAGGAAAAGGGTTGGCTATACCTTCAGATTTTATCCAGAATCTGACCAACTCTTACCACTTCTACTGCTATCTCTATTAGAATTACAGCAATAACCCCCAAACCAGTCTCTACACTTTCACAAGTGCCATTCTATGTCTGTTCTTAGCCAGTGATTAACGGGTTAGGTCAAATTACTCTCTTCTCTAAACCCTCCATTGTCTTCCCATCTCACTCTGAATAAAAGTCAAATTCCTACAATTGCCTACAAAGTTCAAGAAAATCCTCCCCTACTATAGCCACTACCTTTCCCCTTCCTGATTCCATTCCTGGTATCTATCTGATCGTCTGACTATATATATCCTTTTCTACTATCTCCTTTTCTCACGATTCTGCTCCAGCCACTCTTCCTCCTGCTGTTTCTCAAATTTGCCAAACACACTCCCACTTCAGAGTGCTTGCATTTGCTGTCCTATTTATCTGGGATGTTGTTCTCTTAAAAAGTCTTAGTGTTGTCTCCCATGATTCTTTCAAGTATTTGATCTGATGTCACCTTCATAATGAGGCTTTCTCTAACAATTCTATTAAAAATTTTAATGCCTCTGTGACAGGTAGACTATCTAGGTGTTCCCCCTGATCTCCACCTCCCCATATTCACAATATTGTATAATCCCTTCCCCTTGAGTGTGGGAGAGACCGGTGACTTGCTTTTAACCAATAGACTATAGAAAATATAACAGGATATCACTGTTATTATGTTACATGATAGAAGACTCTGTCTTGCTAGCTGACTCATTTTAGAATCACTCTTTCCATTATTGACTTGAAGGCACAAACTGTCATGAATTCTACAACACACAATACAATTAATCTTGCCAATAGCATGAGTGAGCTTGAAAGCAGATTCTTCTTCATTTGAACCTCCAGATGAGAATGTAGCCTTGGTGGACACCTGAATTGCAGTCCTGCGATACTGAAAGAGAGACATTAATTAAGCCATGCCTGGAATCCTGTCTCGTCAAAACAATAAGATAATTAGTATTTTAAGCACTAAGTTTGTGGTAATATGTTACACAGCATAGAAAATGATTACTGTCTCTCAAGCATTCTAGAAACTCCATATTCCCATGTCCTGTTACATTTTTTCTCTATATACTTACCACCTTCTTATATTTTACACATTTCATTTTTATTTTATACCACATGCATGGTATGAATGAGCCTTTTTCTTTTAGTTGATAGTTTTGACATCATAAAAAATCAGCTTCCATTTCTGATTGGAATAAAATCCATACGAACTATAGCAGGAATTACAAGGAAGGCACTAGTAATGAAAGTTGTTGTACACAGACTGGTTTATGACACCAATTTGTGGAATCTCCTTCTTTAGAGTATGTTGAAATTAGGGATAAATAGATATTCATCTCTCTGGGACAATAAAATTATATCTCTACTAGAAGCCATGGCTATTAAAACGTTGCAAAGTTCATTCCATCTCTATCATATTGTGACTAGGGATTGAGTAAAAAAAAAAAAAAACATGGTAATGCTCTTTTTTTTAATTTAATTTAATTTATTTATTTTTATTTTTGACTGTGTTGGGTCTTCATTGCTGTGCGTGGGCTTTCTCTAGTTGTGGCGAGTGGGGACTACTCTTCCTTGTGGTGCACGGGCTTCTCATTGTGGTGGCTTCTCTTGTTGTGGAGCATGGGCTCTAGGCGTGTAGGCTTCAGTAGTTGCAGCACTCAGGCTCAGTGGTTGTGGCATATGGGCTCTACAGTGCGCATGGGATTCAGTAGTTGTGGCACGCTGGTTCTAGGGTGCACAGGCTCAGTAGTTGTGGCTCACAGGCTCTAGAGAGCAGGCTCAGTAGTTATGGCACTGTCTTAGTTGCTCCACAGCATGTGGGATCTTCCTGGACCAGGGATTGAACCCGTGTCCACTGCACTGGCAGGCGGATTCTCAACCATTGCACCACCAGGGAAGTCCCAGTAATGTTCTTTATTGAGATGACAAAAATCTGCTTTTCCCAAAAGGAATTAAAAACTTTTTGTTCTTTTCATTATTTGAGCAATATTACTAGCCTGGTCATAGATCACTCTGTTTTTACTGTTACCCACAAAAGAAAAATATAAATGTCACATACAAAGATATTTTTTTAATATCTTTATTGGAGTATAATTGCTTTACAATGGTGTGTTATTTTCTGCTTTATAACAAAGTGAATCAGTTATACATATACGTATGTTCCCATATCTCTTCCCTCTTGCATCTCCCTCCCTTCCACCCTCCCTATTCCACCCCTCTAGGTGGTCACAAAGCACCGAGCTGATCTTCCTGTGCTGTGCGGCTGCTTCCCACTAGCTATCTATTTTACGTTCATAAATATTAATGGTCCCATATCAAGAAGGGTCTGTTGTTCTATTTTCCTCCCAAAATATTATTTAGCCCATTTTGTCATTATGTATTGTTGCATTATCAGGTGAAGTTTTATTGTTGTTGTTGTTTCAATCAAATAAAAAATCATTAGAAAGAGAGTAGAAGGAGGTTGATAGCAAAAATAAAGTATAGATAAATGAATATTTTATTGGATTTTCCCTTAAGTTATTGGTGCATATTTATTTATCTTTTGTTGATTCAATAAAACATTTATTGAACATGTGTCAGTAGATAGTCACAGATTCAATCCTAGTCCTAGAGAGCCCTATGGTAAATGAGGAGGTGGAAAAACAACTGGGTTCCTTTGAGGTATGCCAGAAGAAATTGCTCTGCCCTTCACTGTGAAGGCTGCTGCAGATCCAAATGGATCTAAGTGAGAGAAGTGTTGCTTCAGTTCTTCGTATGTAATCCCTGAGAGGCCCTGTATTCTTATAATGGTTTGTAAAGGGTGGACATAAGTATTAAGGAATGAGGAACAAACTTGTTTTACCTCCAGATCTACCACATATTTCGAAGCAGCTTCCTAATAACAGGGTTGAATTTGTCGTAATACGTGAGATGTTACATGGGTGATATGTCGTAGAATTTTAGCCCTACTTAGGTACAATATTTTCTTCTCTAGCTTGAAGTAAAATTTATTTTTTCTCTACAGTAAATCAGCTTGAAACATGCAGCCATGTATAATCATATTGGGCCATCTCCTAAAAGTAAATAAACGTAGCATCAGGGGAAATATCCTTCAATTAATTCAAAAACTCTCCAAAGATATTAATCATAAACTATTGAAATGCAGCTGATGAATTTCACATGACAAACAGCAGTATCTTAAAAGCAATTTCAGATATACAAATATCTTCCACCAGTTCCCTTTTCTAATTTGGAAAAGGTTAAGTATTTAGTGTTGTTTGTACATACAATAGCTGCAAAAATTCAATTTGCTTCCAAATGCTCTGTGAGGTTTCTACCTGAAAGTATTAATTTAACAGCACTTATTTTTAAAATGTTGAACATACACTAAGTTTCAAAAACTATGCAAAACTTTCTGGAGACAAAGATGAACAAAGTAGCTTTGTCTCTAAAATTCAAGAAACTTAAATGGGAGACTAATATAGACTGAATGTTTCTGTCCCCCCATATTCTATGTTGAAACTTAATAGGCAGTATGGTTAGGTACTTGGAGGCGGGGACTTTGGATGATTAGATCATGAGGGCAGAGTCCTCATGAATGGACTTATTGCCCTTATAAAAGAGGCCCCAGAGAGGCTCTCCCACCCCTTCTGCCACTTGAGGACACAGCTAGAAGACAGCTGTCTATGAACCAGGAAAGAGATTCTCACTAGATGCTGGATCTACCAGCACCTTGACATTGGACTTTCAGTCTCCAGAACCATGAGAAATAACTGTTGTTCATAAGCCACCCAGTCTATGGTATTGTGTTATAGCAGTCTGAATAGACAGAGACAGACAAAATTTTTCATGGAATGAAGTAAATGTTATAGAGATGAGTTCAGGGTATTTTGAGCACATAAAGAGGAATCCTTTAGATTAGAGTAAACATATATCTTAACTGCCTGATACAAACCCAACAAGCCTTTCTTCTTCAACATAATTATTAATAACTCTTCTTTCTCTCTCAACAGTGTCCCAGTTTGGATAATAAATTACAAGATCACACACCTAAAATACACTGGAGAAAGTCAGTTTGTTGGGGTACAGGGAGGAGTCAAAGTAAGGAAAGCTTCCCTGGGTCATTCCAGAGTTGAGAACTGCAAATATCTTAGTGTAGTGGAGTGTTGAAATGTGATTTGGGTCACAGGGTCCTCTGAGACAAGAAACAATAGAGTTATGCAGAAGCCAGATGATGAAGGCTATTATATGTCTTGCTAAGACATTTGACCTTTATTTTAAAAAATCTTGAATTTAATGAAAGTTTTTGAAAGCAAAAGCTTCAAAGATCAGATTTATATTTTTTTTAAAAAAAGCACTGTGACAGCAATACAGAGCATGAACAACAGATTAAAACATGGACATCCACTCATAGACTGTTTCGATAGTTCAATCAAGAAATAAGTCTCTAATCTATGGAAGTGGTAATGGGAAATAGAAAATGAGGTTGAAAAATATGAAATACATATTCTATAGGACTTGGTGACTGATTGGATAAGATGAGGTAAATGATTAGGAAGAGTAATCATATCTCCCTGGTACCTTGGTAAACCACTAGGTAATCATTTACTGTGGCAGGGACACAGGAAGAAGATAAGTTTTATTTATTACTTTGGGGTGAGAAGGCAGGGGTGGGGAGATGGGAGAAGATAATGAGATGAATATGGGATATATATGCTGTTTTTTAAGTGGCCTTAGAGAACATTGCTTAAAATGATGGACTTTGAGCTAGATTATAATTTCCCTGTAGGAAAAGACAAGATGTTCAGAATAGCCAATACGATATTGAAAGAGAAGAACAAAGTTGGAGGACTGACACTACTTGATCTCAAGACATTTTATAAAGCTACAGTAATCAAGAAAATGTGATTAGTGAAAGAATAGACAAATAGGTCAGTGGAACAGAATAGAGAGCTCTGAAATAGACCCATATAAACATAATCAACTTATCTTTGACAAAGGAGCAAAGGTGGTACAATGGAACAAAGACAGTCTTTTCAACAAATGATGCTGGAACAAATGGATATCCACATGCAAAAAAAAAGTGAATCTAGACATGGACATGACATGCTTTACAAAAATTAATTTAAAATGGATCACAGGGCTTCCCTGGTGGTGCAGTGGTTGAGAATCTGCCTGCTAATGCAGGGGACACGGGTTCGAGCCCTGGTTTGGGAGGATCCCACATGCCGCGGAGCAGCTAGGCCTGTGAGCCACAACTACTGAGCCTGTGTCTCTGGAGCCTATGCTCTGCAACAAGAGAGGCCGCGATAGTGAGAGGCCCGCATACTGCGATGAAGTGTGTCCCCTGCTTGCCACAACTAGAGAAACCCCTCGCACAGAAACGAAGACCCAACACAGCAAAAGTAAATAAATTAATTAATAAACTCCTACCCCAACATCTTCTTTAAAAAAAAAAATGGATCACAGACCTAAATCTAAAATGCAAAACAATAAAACTCCCAGCAAATAACAGAAGAAAATTTAGATGATCTTTAGTATGGCGATGACTTTTTAGATACAGCACCAAAGGCACAATCCATGAAAAAAGTAATTGATAAGCTGGAGTTAATTAAAATTTAAAAACTTCTGCTCTGTAAAAGACAACATCAAGAGAACAAGAAGACTAGCCACAGACTGGGAGAAAATATTTTCGAAAGACATTTAAAGAACTGGTATCCAAAATACACAAAAAATTTCTTAAAACTGTAAAATAAGAAAATGAGCAACCTGATTAACAACTTGGCCAAAGACCTTAACAGACACCTCACTAAAGAAGATATATGCATGACAAATAAGTATTTGAAGTATTCTCCACATCATATGTCCCCAGGAAAATACAAATTTAAACAATGAGATACCACTACATACCTATCAGAATGGCCGAAACCCAAAACACTGACAATACCAAAGGCTGGCAAGGATGTGGGGCAATAGGAACTCATTCATTGTTGAGGGAATACAAAATGGTACAACCACCTTGGAAGACAGATTGTCAGCATAAAAATGTAAATGTATTTTTACTATATGATCCAGCAATCATGCTTCTTGATATTTGCCCAAATAAATTAAAAATTTATGTCCACACCAAAACCTGCACTTGGATGTTTATAGCAGCTTTATTCATAATAGCCGAAACTTGGAAGCAACCAAGATGTCTCTCAGTAGGTAAATGGACGAATACATTGTGATACATCCAGACAATGGAGTATTATTCAACACCAAAAATAAATGAGCTATCAAGGCTTTAGAAGACATAGAACCTTAAATGAATATCACTAAGTGAAAGAAGACAGTCTGAAAAGGCTACATACTGTATGACTCCTAATATATGATATTCTAAAGGCAAAGCTATGGAGACAGTAAAAAGATCAGTGGTTGTTAGAGGCTGTGCGGGAAGGAATGAATAGGTGGAGCACAGAGGAAGTTTAAGACAATGAAAATACTCTGTAAGATACCATAATGATAGATACATGCCATTATATATTTGTCCAAACCCATAGAATGTACAACATCAAGAGTGAACCCTAATGTAAACTATAGACTTTGGGTGATAATGATGTATCAGCGTAGGTTTATCAGTTGTGACAAATGTTCCACTCTTGTGAGGGATGTTGATAATGGGGGAGCCTATGCATAGGTCAGGACAGGGAATATGTAGGAAATCTCTGAATCTTCCCCCCAATTTTGCAGTGAACCTAAAACTGCTCTAAAAATGTCTACATTTAATAAAAAAACAATACATACCCATCTTGTACAACACTGTGTTACTAGGGCCTAATAGAAGGCTTGACAAATAGTGTCTAATAAATTGTTATTAAATGAATTATTGATTAATTTATTAGATGGATTGTGTTTTAAATCCCAACTCAAGTACTTTCCAGATGGGTAAATATGAGCAAGTTACTTCTGTAAACCTCAATTTCCTCATGAAAAATCAGGATATAATAAAATCTAATTTGTTGAATTTGTGTGAAAAGCAAGTCGTGTAGTACATATGGATAACTATAACCATATGTTAACTATTAAGTGATTCAGAAATATCAGAAACATTATTATCACATAGTGTGTTCTGAAGGATCAAAGCATCTAAGCTTTCCCCACTGTTAAACTCAATTATGATATGTCTACCCTTGCACCTTATAAACTCCCAAAATACTTCTCAGCCTTCACTTCCCAATACTTTCAGCCTGGAAGAGGAAATCTATCCCAACAAGCTAACCATGTTCTGAAATCCAGAAAATTCCATCATGAACCATAAGATGACAAATTATAATCTTTCTGGATGTATGTGTGCATACTGGAGAATAAGTAAGTGTGTACATCTTATACTGCCAGGTTGTTCAATCTTCCATGAAATCCATCACATTTGGGGACCTTTCCCTAACTCTAGAGTTACCTTATAAATTACAGCTCCTTACCTTATACCTCAAGATCTACCATATATTTAGCTTGTCTTCTCTGCCCTGCAAATCTGGATGCCATACACTATCCACAGGAAATAGAAGAGTATGCAGTATGAACCATCTTGTGTTCTTTACTTTAAATCATGTAAGTATGTGATTCATTGAAAAAGCTATAATCCTGAAAATTAAACCTGAGTGCCCACTTCCCATATTCATTCAAGAATTCCAGATTTATGTAACAGTCTACCAGACTCAAGTCAAACTGGCTTTCAGCTAAGCATTATGTCTAGTCCAGATGACTAGAAAGAGAGATATATTGGGGGTGAAAGGTAATACTGGATCTCCACAAAAGAAATGTTAAAGGGGTCATGATATGAATCTAATCTGCTCTGAAGCCATGGTCTCTATAAACATATGGGGTACCTCCCTAGGAAGTCTGTATAATAAAAACAGAGCCCCATTTTAAAAGGTAGCATCAGAAACCAGCAAGAATGAAAATTCATGGGCCCAAGTTACGACAGTTTGTTTTTTTTAAAAAAAGTGATTGCACTGGGTTGAAAATGCTATAATCATTTGAAAACAAAATTTCTTAATGATATTCACAAAAGAGAAAGCCATAAAATCTCATATTTTAGCAGGTGAAGTTGCTATTAAAACACCTTTGTTTAAAAAGTAAGCATTTACCCTCCATTCATGTAGGAACTCTGAGGTAAACAAATAGCTCCAGTTAATCCAAAAAGGTCTTCAAAAGAAAGAAGGAAGGAAGGAAGAGAGGGATGGAGGGAGGGAGGAAAGAAAGAAAGAAAGAAAGAAAGAAAGAAAGAAAGAAAGAAAGAAAGAAAGGGAGGAAGCGAGGAAGGAAGAAAGGAGGAAGGAAGAAAGGAAGGAAGGAAGGAAGGAAGGAGGGAAGGAGGGAGGAAGGAAGGAAAGAGAGAGAGTGAGTGAAAAGGAAGGGAAGGGAGGGAAGGAAGAAAGAGGAAGAAAGGGGAAAAACATCAATCTAATAAGAGAAAGAATGATAGAACTGAAGATCATCATTCTCTAACACCTAAAGAAATAAACTGATCCAAGAATTATCAACTGGTATTTAAAAAAATCAGGGGGTATGGTTGAAGAGAAGCCAGACATTTGTTCATTTTCACTATAGCTACCGCATGGATTACTTTCTAGACTCAAGGCAAAAACTGTAACTATGAAATGAAGGGATCAGACTGTCATCATCCTCATCCTGGGTCAACCAGATAGTGAAGTGTCTCCTGGTATGGTATAATAAGAACATTACCAGGTGTTCTAGCTGAAGTTGTTGAGTTTGTATCCATCAACTCTTCAGGCTTAAGTCTACATTTTTCAATCCATAGGAAATACAGGGATAGAAGAATAAACTAAACATGAATGCTAGAGAGCAACTAAACCTGGACTGCTGTACAGTAGCTTCTAGCCACACATGATAGCTATTTAAATTCTAACCTAAATTAAATTAAAAAATAAATTACAAATTCAATTGCTCAGTAATTCTAGCCACATTTGGCTCTAGCGCCACAAGTGGTAAGTATCTATCTTATTGTTTATCATGAATATGGAATATTTCCATCAAGGCAGAAAATTCTGTTGGACAGCCCTGTAAAAGACAAATCCAGAAGTTAAGATTTTCCATGATTAGATCCATTCAACAAACCAGTGTCTTGGCAAAAAAGAAACACTGTACTAGATTATAAAACCTCAAGGGATATATAAGAAGCAGACTGCATCTGGTTTGAGCAGCTTAAAAAATCATTTTGGGAATATCCAGGGAAAGTTGAGTATGGACCAGGTATTAGATAAGATGAAAATTTATTAATGTTGAAAGGTAAATAAAGTGCTATTAGGGGTTATTTCAGGTTTGTGGGAGTATGGTATCTTTTTGTTGTTGTTTATATCTATTTTCTAAATTTCTACAATGCACATATGACTTTTGAGATAATAAAAAGTTATTTTAATGTTTTTAAAGGTAACATTGCTTACCCAACAAGAAGAAATTTCAAAGGCTGTTCTTGAGCTAGGTTTACTCTTGCTTACATCACTAATGGTAAAGGAGAGGAATCCTGTAGGAAAGTTTCAGGCAGCCAAAGTCCATGGCAAGGGAGGCATGCCATAACCTAGGACATGTAAGAAAGTGAAGAGGGTTTAAAGTGGATATTGGAAAACAAAACCTTATGGGCAGTGACAAAAACAATCAAAGACTGAAAGCAAATAGTCAAGGCCAAACAGACAGAAATGACAGTCATTGAGGTAGTAATAGAAAAATATTAGTTCTAGAAAAATATTAAGAACAGACATTTTCCACTTTGTTATTCCTCTTGCTAGGATATCATTAACCACATAGAGTCACGTCCAATTCAGTGTTCTAGCCTTGGAGACCCTCCTTTTCTTTTTGTTCTGACCTTGAGCTCTGAATTTTTCTAAACCAAATTGCATTCCCTAGTGAGAAATTTGTTCTTTGCTAAGTTTCTGCTCCTATCCTCGTTCTACATAACCTATTCATGGGATTTTGTCCAGGGAATTTGTCCAAATACCCACCTATTTTGCTATTGTTGCAACCTCTGTTTTCTCAATTGTTCTACCTGCCTAAGATATACATATTCATCATGAGTTCTTGCCATTTTAGGCAACCCAGATTCATTAGCTCATCCCTAAGATACTGTCCTTTGAATTTTGTAACTTACAACCAATTGCAGTGTGGTACATACCTTTAGCTGCTTACTCAAAATCCATTATTTCTTTCTTCCTCACTATGATAACTTTATTATATCCATTTTATAAAAGATCAGGCTCATGTAAAACAACCCACCTCCTCAGACTCCTGTGCATTTTTGCAAGGTCCACGTGATCCAGTTTGGTACAAAGCAAGGTAAGCAGTTAGATTTCCAGAAGAGCCTTTTAAGAGGCATGATCTTCAATCTTTTTCCCTTTATCTTTCTTTGAGCCTGGATAGCAGGTGCAGGCATCATCTTTGTAATCAGGAAGATAAAAGTCAGATACTAAGGATGGTGGTATGGAAAGACAATGGGAGCCTGAAACGTGAAGGATATCCCGTGCCTGCTGCTGCAGGTTTGGGCTGTCTGCTTTTAGACTCTTTGTTACGTTTGTCTTATTTACCATTTTCTTGACATGCAAACAAAGGCAACTTTGACTAATGCAGAGAGAAAGTAAAAAGCATCTCATAATCTATTTTCAAATCTGGTTATTATTATTAGGTAAACATGGCCTATAGCTGGACCTGTAATACTTGATAGTTCACTTGTGTTTAGTGTAATTTTAAAGATTGTCTTATTGAGGGAGCAGAATTTAGTGTTTTTAGCATTTACATTTTTTAACCAGAAACTCATAGAAATATAAAAACAGGTGTGTCTTTATTCCTCAAATAGGAAGGTAAAATGTGCTCCTGTTTTAATTTAAAACCAAGATTGAAATCCAACCATAGGAAATAAGAGTGAAGTGACATTTTTCCCTCTAATTACCAAGTCACAGTAAAATCATAAATCCAGTAAAATCATATTCATTTCTTAATCTAGGAAATCTATCTGAGCCTTTAAAGTCTAAGATTGCATTAATGTTATCTTCATCAAGCTTTCTAATGCTCACTTAGCTACTGAAAATGAAACAATGAGTAGCATCCGTCCCATTATATAAATATATGTTACATTTTAAAGAGAATTGTCTTCTGGTTTTACTGAATTATTTCAAAGTCCTAGACACCGGAAGGCTGTCAGAGTCCTTGAAAGCATTACCTCTGTGTCCTATTTTCTGCCGTCAATATATAGCAGATGGTATGGACATTCTTTAGGTCTTTAAAGCAAATGATTTCAAAAAGTATAAACTTGGTACATTTCTGTATATTTCTATATGTAAAATGAGAGGTCCATGTGTTCATTTAATTTCATTTACAACTGACTTGAATTTCTAATTGTTGGTAAGTGGTATCTGATTTATAAATCTCCTATACTGTATTGAAGAGTCTTATCTATGTCTCTGAATCATGAATACATTACATATGCTGGAATTTATTGTTCCAAATCTTCCATGGATGGGACCTGATTACTGTATAGGTCCTTCTTTCTACATTTGCTTTACAACAATTAAATTTGTACAATTATACATGCTCCCATCTCCCATCCTGTTCTTATGAAGTTTAAAATCTTTACAACAAGGAGCTTCTAAACAACAAAAGGGTGAGGGTGGTAAAAAGGCACTAAAGCAGAATTTTTCTCCTCCAGAAAAATTTCAAAATGAGCAAGTAAGAAATAAAATTAGAAATATAATTTTTTACAACTACATTCCCTCATCACACAAAATTCCCAGGTTATTTATGATTTCAGGACAGACTTCATGACTTTGCTTTAAAATTTTAAATTCAATGGCATGATATTCTTTCCAATTTCAATGAAGGAGTTCTGCCAAGATGGCACATCAGTGTGGGCTCTTGGCTCCCTCCCACAAGTTTAATGATTGTAAAAAAATTGGTGAAAAAAGAGCCAAGAAATAAGAAAACAAGAAAACTTACAAACTTATTAACAATAACAAATATTGTGAGATACTGCTGGGGAAACTAGAACTGTTCCTCAACAGGAAGGGTAGGTATGATGTGGAGGACAAAGTGCCGAAGCCTTGAACAGGGAGGGGAACAACAGTATAGCTATGGCAGAATAAATGAGACAAAAGCTGGTTTAGTTCTGCTCTGGTTGAATTCCATTCCTAGAGTGCAGCTTCCATACTGGGGGAGGGGAAATTTAGTTTATTATCTAAAGTTAAAAATTAACCTGGACAGACACTTGTAGGGTGATACCAAACTAATATCAAACTAACATCTCCTTCAACAGCCCATATTATCGTTTTGGACAAAACTGGAAAAGGTATTCCTTCCTCCAGTAACATCGTGTTGAAATAGTAGATAATTTATTTTTCAAGAATAAAAATTATAACATGTAATCATTGTATATATATTATACAAACCAAATTATTAAACCCACTGTAGATAATTCAAAGTTTTGATCAGAATAATTAGGCAAAGTCACTAGGTTATAATTTGCTGTGAAATAATTACATGTCTTGCTTTCATGGAAATAAAATTCATTACTGTACTTTAAATACTTACTTGCTCCAACACCTTGCTTTTGAGAGAAATGGTCATCGGACTTAACAGACTTTCTTTTGGCATTGTAGAAGTGATTTTTGATGAATTATTATTCTGAGAAGCTATATTCTCCACCATTATAGTTTTGTTTTGTTTTGTTTTTAATGCTGTCTTGACCCAGTTTTGAGGCTCTGGGTAAAGGTCAGTTAATTCTTTTTTTAACTGAGGTATAGTTGTTTTAAAATATTGTGTTAGTTTCTACTGTACAACAAAGTGAAGTAGAGTTTCCTGTGCTATACAGCAGTTTCTCATTAGTTATCAATTTTATACATATTAGTGTATATATGTTAATCCCAATCTCCCAATACATCCCACCCTCCCTTTCCCCCCTTGGTGTCCATATGTTTGTTCTCTACATCTGTGTCTCTATATCTGCCTTGCAAACTGGTTCATCTGTACCATTTTTCTAGATTCCACATTTATGCATTAATATATGATATTTGTTTTTCTTTCTCTGACTTACTTCACTCTGTATGACAGACTCTATGTCCATCCAAGTCTCTACAAATGACCCAATTTAGTTCCTTTTTATGGCTGAGCAATATTACATTGTATTTATGTAACAAATCTTCTTTATCCATTCATCTGTCCATGGGCATTTAGGTTGCTTCCATGATCTGGTTAATAGTGCTGCGATGAACATTGGGGTGCATGTGTCTTTTTGAATTAAGGTTTTCTCTGGGTACATGACCAGTAGTGGGATTGCTGGGTCATATGGCAGTTCTATGTTTAGTTTTTTAAGGAAACTCCGTACTGTTCTCCATAGTGGCTGTATCAATTTACATGCCCACCAACAGTGCAAGAGAGTTCCCTTTTGCCACACCCTATCCAGCATTTATTATTTGTAGATTTTTTGATGATGGACATTCTGACCGGTGTGAGTTGATACCTCATTGTAGTTTTGATTTGCATTTCTCTAATAATTAGTGATGTTGAGCATCTTTTCATCTGCTCTTGGCCATCTGTATGTCTTCTTGGAGAAATGTCTATTTAGGTCTTCCACCCATTTTTTGATTGGGCTGTTTGTTTTTTTGATATTGAGCTGCCTGAGCTCTTCATATATTTTGGAGATTCATCTTTTGTCCATTGATTCATTTGAAAATATTTTCTCCCATTGTGAGGGTTGTCTTTTCATCTTGTTTATGGTTTCCTTTGCTGTGTAAAAGCTTTTAAGTTTAGTTAGGTCCCATCTGTTTATTTTTGCTTTTATTTCCATTACTCTAGGAGGTGGGCCAAAAAAAGATCTTGCTGTGGTTTATGGCAAAAAGTGTTCTACCTATGTTTTCCTCTAAGAGTTTTATAGTGTCTGGTCTTACATTTAGGTCTTTAATCCATTTTGAGTTTATTTTTGTGTATGGTGTTAAGGAGTGTTCTAATTTCATTCTTTTACATGTATCTGTCCAGTTTTCCCAACACCACATATTGAAGAGACTGTCTTTTCTCCACTGTATATTCTTGCCTCCTTTGTCATAGATTAGGTGACCTTAGGTGCACGGGTTTATCTCTGGACTTTCTATCCTGTTCCATTGATCTATATTTCTGTTTTTGTGCCAGTACCATACAGTCTTGATGACTGTAGCTTTGTAGTGTAGTTTGATGTCAGGGAGTCTGATTCCTCCAGCTTGGTTTTTCTTTCTCAAGATCACTTTGGCTATTTGGGGTCTTTTGTGTCTCCATAAAAATTTTAAGATTTTTTGTTCTAGTTCTGTGAAAAATGTCAGTGGTAATTTGATAGGGATTGCATTAAATCTGTAGATTGCTTTGTGTAGTATAGTCATTTTTACAATATTGATTCTTCCTATCCAAGAACATGCTATATCTCTCCATCTGTTCATGTCTTCTTTGATTTCTTTCATCAGTGTCTTACAGTTTTCTGAGTACAGGTCTTTTACCTCCTTAGGTAGGCTTATTCCTAGGTATCTTATTCTTTCTGTTGCAATGGTGAAAGGGATTGTTTCCTTAATATCTCTTTCTGATCTTTTGCTGTTAGTGTATAGGAATGCAAGAGATTTCTGTGCATTAATTTTGTACCCTGCAACTTTACCAAACTCATTTATTAGCTCTAGTAGTTTTCTGATAGCATCATTAGGATTTTCTATGTATAGTGTTATGTCATCTGCAAACAGTTACAGTTTTACTTCTTCTTTTCCAATTTGTATTCCTTTTATTTCCTTTTCTTCTCTGATTCCCTTGGCTAGAACTTCCAAAACTGTGTTGAATAAAAGTGGCAAGCGTGGACATCCTTGTCTTGTTCCTGATCTTAGAAGAAATGCTTTCAGTTTTTCACCATTAGAGAATGATGTTTGCTGTGGGTTTGTCTTATGTGGCCATTATTATGTTGAGGTAGTTTCCCTCTGTGCTCACTTTCTGGAGAGTTTTTATCATAAATGGGTGTTGAATTTTGTCAAAAGCTTACTCTGCATCTATTGAGATTGTCATATGGTTTTTGTTCTTCAATTTGTTAATATGGTGTATCATGTTGGTTGATTTGTGTATATTGAGGAATCCTTGCATCCCTGGGATAAATTCCACTTGCTCATCGTGTATGATCCTTTTAATGTGCTGTTGGATTCTGTTTGCTAGTATTTTGTTGAGGTTTTTTGCATCTATATTCATCAGTGATATTGGTCTGTAATTTTCTTTTTTGTGATATCTTTGTCTGGTTTTGGTATCAGCATAATGGTCGCCTTGTAGAATGAGTTGGGGAGTGTTCCTTCCTCTGTAAATTTTTGGAAGAGTTTGAGAAGGATAAGTGTTAGCTCTCTTTAAATGTTTGATAGAATTCACCTGTGAAGCCATCTGGTCCTGGACTTTTGTTTGTTGGAAGATTTTTAATCACTGTTTCAATTTCATTACTTGTGATTGGTCTGTTCATATTTTCTGTTTCTTCCTGGTTAAGTCTTGGAAGGTTATACCTTTCTATGTGTTTGTACATTTCTTCAAAATTGTCCATTTTTTTGGCATATAGTTGTTTCTAGTAGTCTCTTATGATCCTTTGTATTTCTGCAGTGTCCATTGTAACTTCTTTTTCATTTCTTTAATTGATTTGAGTCCTCTCTCTCTTTTTCTTGATGAGTCTGGCTAAAGGTTTATCAATTTTGTTTACCTTCTCAAAGAACCAGCTTTTAGTTTTATTGATCTTTGCTATTGTTTTCCTTTTTTCTATATCATTTATTTCTGCTCTGATCTTTATGATTTCTTTCCTTCTTTTTTTTTTTCTTTTTTTTTTCTTTTTTTTTTTTTTTTGGTATGCGGGTCTCTCACTGTTGTGGCCTCTCCCGTTGCGGAGCACAGGCTCCAGACGCGCAGGCTCAGCAGCCATGGCTCACGGGCCCAGCCACTCCGCAGCATGTGAGATCTTCCCAGACTGGGGCACGAATCTGTGTCCCCTGCATTGGCAGGCAGACTCTCAACCACTGCACCACCAGGGAAGCCCTTCTTTCCTTCTTGAGCAGAGGATTAAGTTCACACCCCGACCACCTCCTTCATTGGGCTCTCACACTCCAAGCCACTATACACCCTAATCTCCAGACCAGGTACCACACAACCAAGAGCAGTTTCTATTCCCCAGATCCGTATGAAATTATTCGAGTTCGCCTATACTAAGCCTGCTTACCCTGCCTTGGCCTTCATTTTCACTCAGAAACCACATTAAAGGATTCTGCCTGCAATTTCTCTCCCTGTCTCTGCCTCATGACAGACCTGGGTGCTTCCCCTCAGCAGCCCTGCATGGTAGTGTATTTCTAAACTGTAAAACTCTTTCCACTCTCTCTCCCTTGAACTCAGTCTGGCTTTACCATACCTCACCCATGGTAATATTAAAACAACTGTCAACTCATACTGACAAAAATACATATACCCTTAGAACTACTGGAGCATTCAGAAATATGCATGGTAGTTCTTTTCCTGAAAATGAAATGTCATATTCCAAAGAAGTCCTGATGGATTTGAGAAAACTATCTATAGCTTTACTTACTCATCCACTGATGCTTTATCAACCTAACACTCCTTACTAATTTTATCAGTCAGTTTCAATTAGTATTTCCATCGTATACAGCATTTGTAATTTAAAGAATTGTGGTGAACATCTAGAATGCTAAAAGACCAAGCTCTACATTTAATATTACACATTTTTAAGAGTGATATCTCAGTATAAAACGTAGGAAATAATAGATTTTGAAATTTAGTTTGGGGTATTAGGCAGCCTGATTGTGAGATTTTAGTCAAAAGTGGGTAATTTCCTCCCTATTCTAAAAGTTTCTAAACACGAAAAAATTGACAACAATAAGAGACTGCAACTTCTTTAGCATCAATCATATATATTTTCTTATTCATTGCTTTATTTTATTCTTCAAATAATTTCTTAACCTTTTTGATACTTTTAAGGACATAAAATTGAACTTTAGTTTCTGCAATATTTTGCTTAAAACATTAATATTAAAAGAATCATGCCAAATGAGTACTAAGCAAATCATTTGAAAAATGCTTTTTTCAAATATAGGCCTTTGGTTTAGCTTCTACAATGCCCATCTTTATTAACATAATCAACAGTTTCTAACGGATTCTACACTGCCTCTGAATTCTATGATGTTAAAGATCAACTCAATTTTCCTGTTATGTATTTGACAATGTTTTTGAAGCTAAAATTTAGTTTTATAAATACTAATGGATGCTATATAAAAAATAAGAAATTGATTTTTTGCTACATTTTTGCTACAATTTAAAGAATGAACAGAAGTAATAAGATGTTGTTTTGAAGTTTCTCACTGGTAACTGATATCACCATGCATATTTGCAGCCTTGTTCTATCTTTGGCCCCTCAAATAATTTGTGTTTAAGTTCAAAATTTTTAGTAGTAAACTAAAAATATCTATAGTTCTTCTCAAATGATATCTACTTAAAAATTTCAAAATGTGTTCGTATAAAGAAATATCTGTATTTGAAAGCCAACAAATCTAACAATAATTGTCTGTTCTACATGATCCATATCAAGGTTTTATCTTTAAAAAACTGAGTAGCAGCATTTCTACTTTTTCCAAAGTTATTTCAGTTGTTACATCTACTATAATTCTAATGATTTTTTAAAAGTTTTATTTTTTAAGCAATGTGATAATCGTTTTGTGTTGATGTTTGATTTCTGCAGAAATGATCAACAACATGTTATCAACTTTCTACTCTAATTTTTGCCAGATGAAGGCAGTTATCATTATCTTATTCATAAAATTTCATCAGTAGTCATCAGAATGCCAGACTTTACCATGCCAAAACTGAATCACACATATTCAATAATGGCATGCCAATATTTTGTTATATTCATATAGTCTATTCTTCAACATTTCTATTTGTATGTTTTCCAAATTGAATTTCAATGTGAATACATAGTGTTATTGTTGATGTACATTTCATTTTCTTTATATTAACTAAGCATATCTGATAAACGTTCCCAAGTTTTGTACTAATTCTCATTCTTCAGTGGACTTTTTGTATTCCTCCAAAGTTTGCAATATAGATAACATACAGAACAGCTTGTAATTGAATAGGATAACTTGAATATAGTGATTAATTTGACTATTTGGAATAATTCATGTAAAAAGAATTCCAAAAATCTTTCTTTCTGTAATGTTTTTCAGAAGTGTAAATTTTGTACTTGACATATACTTAAATTTCCAATAAAACTGTAACATTGCATAATATTCGAATCACACAACCATATACTTGGAGCAGCAGAAAGCATATTCAATTTAGTCAATTCTTCTATTTTGTCTTATGCTAGTTTTTGTAATCAAAAAGTGTTTGTTAACTTCCATCGACCTCTAGTGTTTCCTTGTGGCCATTTGCAAATGATCCCTCCCTCCACCCCTAGCCCTGGGCAACTACTGGACACAACTACTCATGTGATTTGTGTCACTAGAACATACTTTGCATTTTCTGGAATTTTATTTAAATGGAATCATACCTTATAAACATTTTTGGATCTAGCTTTTTTGACTCAGTGTAAGAATTTTGAGATTCATCCACATTGTTATGCTTGTCAGTAGCTCATTTCTTTTTATTACTAAGAGTCCTTTAGATAGGCCACATTTTGTTTTTCTGTTCTCCAATTAATGGACATTTGGATTGTTTCCAGTTTTTGGCTATTGTGAATAAAGATGCAATGAACATCCACATTAAAAAAAAAGTGTTTGCTAGTATTTGTCAAGGCAGTAAAAGTAAAATCACATCTTCTTCCAACAGTGACCTATCTTCATTATATTCAATTACAATTTGTAGCTTTTATTTTTATTCTCCTTGCATTCTATCTATTTTCTCTAAATATTCAGTGATTTCACTTCCTAATAGTTTTCGGTGTCCTACTTTCTGATTCTAATCATTTTTTTCTTTCTGATATTTAAGGAGAAATAGCTACAAGTAAATGTTGTGCTCATGAAGTAAGAGTAACAAGCAATAAACAGTATTTATAATATAATTTATGGGTCATGATGTGATAATTTCCCATTGAAGACTATAAAATAATTATTACTAATGGATATTAGTTATTACATAGTTATTCATGTTATAATGAAAGTATTTATTGATTTAAAGTGGGAAATCAAAAATTCATTTAAATTGGAAAAATCAACAACAAGATAGTGAAAAGGGGGCAGATGACATTCTCCATAGTACTGAAATACAGTTTCTTTAAAAATGCTGTCTTGACGCAGTCTTGAGGTCCTGTCTAGAGGCTGGTCAGTTCTTCATTTTGATTAAGTCCACACTCCTAACCACCTCACTTATTGGGCTCTCAGCCATGCATCTACCCAAATCACCCCAGGGCCAAGGACCAGAAATCTAAGGACTGCTGCTTTTCCCTAGGAGTCCAGGAAATTATTCAAATTAATGAATTCACAGGGAACGTACAAAACCACCTAATTTACTCTGTCTTGGTGTGTAACCCACTGGCAACCTTTTCTTGCTTGGAGCTCTAAGTAACAGAGTTTTGCCTTTCATCTCTCCAAGTGTCATTGAGTTATCTTCCACCATCAGAAGAATTTGTCAAGTATGGAACTGTACTTTAACAAGTGCACTTTACCAAGAAGGCATTTTTAAAGATACTGGTCAATCAGTATATCAATTACAATTCCATCTTCTTCTGTGAAGATTCCTTTCATTTTACTTGTCAAATCAACAATGTCTTTCTAATATCAAACTTGGATCTTTTCCATGATTTGAAATAGAACATCTTAAACATCCTTGTTAAAACAAGATATTTTACCATCACTGACTAGAAAATGTTTGTAAAACATATGTAATTTGTTTGGGAGATCGAATAGTTTTAAAGGTAATTTAAAAGTCAAAATAATGAAGACAACTATAATGTTCGTAGTGCATTTTACTGTGGCACTCTTGTACAGTATGTAACCTGAGAAAGCATATGGAGCAGTCTTGCAATGAGGTATGATTCAAGACTGTTTCGTGGTCTTTTCCCTTCCCCTCTCTTTGAATCCATCATGATTGACATACACAAAATAGGCATTCCTAATATGCATCATTAGGTATGACAACATTGATCCCAAGGGAATTATAAGATCACAGGTCCAAATAAAAGACATCTGGGAAAAATAATAAACAAGAACAAGAATCTGAGAAACTGATAGTGAAGTTTGTATAGGAGGTTGAAGAGCAAAAATGGGCAAAACATAACTGAAAGAGGAGGAAATACTTGCCCTACCAGATATCAGGACTTATTATGAAGCTATAGTATTTATGAAAAAATAGAGCTGGCACAGCAATAGAAAACTGCTCATTTCATAGATTAGCGAGCCTAGAATAAGACCCATGCATATAGACAACTATATTATATGACATTAGAGAACCCAGAATAAGACCCTTGTGTATAGAAAATTATGATATATGACAGAGAGCACAGCAGATCAGTAAAGAAAGGAGGGGAAACTGTACAATTAATGCATCTGGAAAAAATTTTCTCACATGGAAAAAGAAAATAAAATCAGACCCCTATTTTACCACTATATGAAAATAAGCTACAGATGAATTAAGATCTAAAATTTTAAAGTCAAAATTTTAAGTTTTAATAGGAAATGCAGGTAAGTAATCTTCTGACCTTGTGGTTTGGAAAGATTTCCCAGATAAGACATGCACTCAAAAAACTAACCATAAATAAAATGATTGGTAAATTTGACTATATATTATTAAGAAAAAAATATCAAAAGACAAAGAAAGTAGAAATATGAGTTAAACATTGGAAGAGGATATCTGTGATTCATAGAACTGACAAGTATTAGTTAAATATACACAATTCATATAATTTTAATAAACTTTATTTTTTAAAAGCAGTTTTAGGTTCACGGCAAAACTGAGCAGAAAGTACAAAGTTCCCATATATCCGCTACCTCATCATGCATACAACCTCTCCCACAATTGACATCCTGCACCAGAGTGGTACATTTGTTACAACTGATAAATCTGTACTAGTACATTGTTATCACCCAAAGTCCATAGTTTATATTAGGGTTCACTCTTGGTGTTGTACATTCTATTGGATTTTAATAAACGTGTGATGTCATGTTTTCACCATGCGGTATCATAGAGAATAGTTTCACTGCCCTAAAAATTATCTGTGCTCCACCTATTCAACCCTACCTCACCCCCAAGCCTAACAATCATTGATCTTTTTACTGTCTCTGTAGTTTTGCTTTTTCTAGAATGTCATATATTTGGAATCTTACAGTATGTAGCCTTTTCAGATTGCCTTCTTTCACTTAGTAATATGCATTTAAGGTTCTATATCTTCTAAAGCCTTGATAGCTCATTTCTTTTGGGTGCCAAATAATATTCCATTTCCTGGAAGTGTCAGTGTATTTGCTATTTACCTACTGAGGAACATATTGGTTGCTTCCAATTTGGGGCAAACATGAATAAAGCTACTATAAAATCCGTATGCAGATTTTTGTGTGAACATTATTTCTCAGTTCATTTGGGTAAATACTAAGGAGCACAACTGCTGGATAGCATGGTAAGAGTATGTTTAGCTTTGTAAGAAAATGGCCAAACTGTCTTTCAAAGTGTTAATTTGCATTCCCACTCTTGCTCCACATCCTCAGCAGCATTTGATGTTGTTAGTATTTTGGATTTGGCCGTTTTATAGATGTGTAGTAGTGTCTCATTATTGTTTTAATTTCCATTTCCCTAGTGACATATGATGTTTAACATCTCCTGTGCTTTTCTTTGTCTGCATATCTTCTTTGGTGAAATGTCTCTTTAGATCTTTTGCCTATTTTTTAATAGGGTTATTTCTTTTCTTATTGTTGATTTTTTTTTAAAGGGCTTCAAATGCTTGGCTTTTATTTTTTATTTTTATTTTTTGGCTGTGTTGGGTCTTCATTTCTGTGCGAGGGCTTTCTCTAGTTGTGGCAAGCGGGAGTCACTCTTCTTCGCGGTGCGCGGGCCTCTCACTATCGCGTCCTCTCTTGTTGCGGAGCACAGGCTCCAGACGCGCAGGCTCAGTAGTTGTGGCTCACAGGCCTAGTTGCTCCACGGCATATGGGATCTTCCCAGACCAGGGTTCGAACCCTTGTCCCCTGCATTAGCAGGCAGATTCTAACCACTGTGCCACCAGGGAAGCCCTTATTGTTGAATTTTAAGAGATCTATTGATTTAATTTTTAAAAAAGAAAAAGACAAACTCTCCAAGAGAAAATGGCTAAAGACATGTGCAGGCATTTTACAGAAAAGAACAAATATGTCCAATAAAATTATAAAGAGATGCTCAACTTTATTATTAATCACAGAAATGCAAATAGAGGTAACAATGAGTGACATTTTATATATTCAATTGACAAAATCCTAAGAAGTCCGACAAAATCAAGTGTTGGAGAAGATTAACAGGAACACTTATATATTGCTTATGGAAATGTTCATTGAAAAACATCCAACCATGATCTTATAAAATTAAGTAGTCAGATACCTTAGGATGCTGCATTTCCACTCCTCAGAATATGCTCAAGAAGAATTCTTTCACGTATACTTCAGGATAGTGTGTAAGAATAGCACTACATTAACCTACAAATGTACACACACATGCATATACACATATATACATACATGCATATATAAATACATAAACACATCTGTGAATAAAGCAGGTCTATCCAGGAGATGGATAAATATAGTGTGTTCAAAGCAATTAAATATTATACTGAAGAGAAAATAAATGAAGTACAGTTACAAGCAACAACATTAATATATTTTAGTAATATATCAAGTCTGAAAAAAGAAGTTTCCAGAAGATAACATACACTTGATATTTTTTTATAAATTTCAAAAACAGCTAAATATATACTATATATTGCTTATACATACATACTTTTATTGATGGAAAATTGTTTAGAAGAAAAAAGATGATAAACTTCTAATTCATGTTAGGAAAGGTGTGACAGATGACAATTTCTTCTAATATTGTATTTTTCAGATCATCTTGTGAATACACAGATACTTGCTATTTAGTAAGTTAATTAAAGTGATCATATGTAAGCCAATAAGACCACTATTAATCCAAATTTACATATATAAGCTTAAAAACATTTCTTAGAAAATAAGTTCTCTTTTTCCTTATTTTTTATTCTGTGGAAGGACCATCTAAGGATAAAACAACTACTCAAGATGTGAAACCATAAATCTGAATATGTTGCTTACTTAAGGGTGAGCTATGCTGAGCAAAGCAAATTGCTGATCTCATACAGAGTTTGAGGGAGGAGTTGAAAGGTAACAGAGGCAGGAATGGGCTGGCACCAGCCTTGAAAACGTGTTCACTCGAGTGAGTCCACCACCTCCAAATGGCTGAATTTTGAATCACGAGGCTGTCATTGAATGGTTGACTTTCAGGCTTTCAGTGTTCACTGAAGGGTATAGTATTTATCCAGTAGATAGATTTAAAACTAGTTCTTGTGTTTTCAGGTTTCCATAGATATAGAATGGTATTTTTCTAAGGACTTTATTTTTTTCTCTGTATGTGTATTCTTTGTATGGGAAAGAATAACTCATTCCAGAACAGTGATTTTCAACTTGGCTACAGTTCAGAGCCACATCAGGAGATCTCAAAACTCCTGATGTCTAGGCTGCACCCCAGACCATATATCAGAATCATTAAAAGCAGACTTAGGCATCAGTATTTTTGCAAGCTGCACAAGCGATCCCAATGATCAGCCATTGCTGAAGTGATGGAATGAATGTATTGATGCTCATTATCTCTTTGCTAACAAATCATTTTTAATGGGGGCGGGAGGGCTCTGTCAGCTGATATCACTGTGTTAGGCACTGATTCCACTTAATATGAACACGTGTAACTCACTAGCTTTGTGAACAATAAGTACCTAACCTGGGACATTTTCACAATTACCTGGGGAGATTTTTTAAACTACAAATCTCTAGGTCCCACCCAGATCTACTAAAACAAAATCACTTCACAGGGAGCAAAAGAATCAATAGTCTTTTTAAAGTTCCCCATGTAATTCCACTTATCATTCAAGTTTGATAACCCCTATTTTAGCACATCTATTAAAGATGATGCTATAATATGATGGACTTTGCTTACCGATTGGGAGTGTAGAGTCCTCTTTTTTCATGGATCTTAGAGATCCATAATATCCACACATTAAAATTTTAGCTGTGGTTACTCTAAAAACAAAATTGGAAAGAGAAAAATGTCTCTTACCTTTCTGTATTGATAGCAACCTACTGGTTCAACATTAATTGTCCAACCACTCAGGAGAATATTACCCTGCAGTTACTTTGTATATTATCCCATTCCATGATTATTTCTGGTCTCCCTTCTCACCAGTAAATGTGATGCCTTAAGCAGGAGATATTGCTTTATTGTTCTCTAAGAACAATTACCTATTTTACATAGATTGTAGATTTGCTATTATTTTTCTATAGCAATTTCAGTCGTCATTTATTTTAATATAATTGGGCATTTCTCAAGATGTTCCTCCAAAGTTTTTGAATGGAAGAATATATTTCCACTATTTTTTTTTTTTTTGGTGATATTCTTGCTGCATTCACAGTCATCATTATCCCTGTCATCATCTAGCTCTGTAGCAGGATGTGTACTCTGGTATAGAGCTAATCACATGGATGCTGGAGCTAAACTTCATGTGTTTAGCTCCAGCATCCACTCGGCCACATGTTACCTGTTAACCCTTGAACAAGTCACTTAAACTTTTGTTATTAATTTTCTACCCCAAAATTGATTGTAAGCGTTGAATAAGTTAATATATTCAAATACTTAGAACAGTGGCTGACAAGTAGTAAGCCAGAAGTAAAATGTTAGCTTTGTCGTGAGGTATGTGCACATTCACAAATATCTTGGTTTTTTTTCTTTTAATTCTGTTTTTCAAAGGAAAAGGAGCCTCAGAAGAGTCTAATAACTTTCCCAACACCACATAGAAATAAATAGCAAAGCAGAATTTCAACCACCACAGGCTTACAGCACTTTTGAAACCTCTCACTTATCTTGGAATGAATGTTTGTTAGAGCAGGGTAAAAGCTTATTTGTACCATAATATTGCTGCAAATGGAAATGGGGCTCTTGAGATTTTGTGTCAAATGAAATTTTCTTTTTCTTCCCCTTGTATCATTGCTATCATTTATTTTACTTATACATAAGCTATAATTATTGAACATATTGTTGCTATATTATTCTGAACAAAATGTTATCTGATAGATCAAGAATAAGAAACATAAATGTTTTTGTTTTTCCTTCACTTATTGCTTTTCTATTGCTCTTCCTTTCTTTATGTAGATATGAGTTTTTGACCTATATTATATTCTTTCTCTTTTAAAAAAATTTTTTCTATTTTATATTGGAGTATAGAGGATTGACCATGTCTATAAAACTTTCTAGTTCTATGCTTTCTACATCTTAATATACTGCCAACTTAGTAATAAATAGTATTACCAAAGTAGTATATTTTGTTCAATTCCATACTTAAAGCAATACAAAAGGAAATAAAAACTGAAATTATTGTTTCTCAAAGTGTTAATTTCAAACATAATAACAAGTAACAATAGAGATGGATTTACTGTCTACTTTCTAACTGACTAGTATGTTTTGACTTTTATAAAGATTAAGTTGAATGGTTATTGTTGGGGAAAAAAAAAAGGACTTGACCTTGAGGGTTTCATAAATCAATAACCTAGATACCATTAATGATATAGAAGAGATTATATCCAAATATTTATTGTAAGAAAATTCTTATGTAAATTAATAAGCACATTCTGATGAATAATTAAGAATTCTTAAAAGATTAATATTTGAAAGCATTATACTATATTAAAATTGAATACTCTTTTTAGATTAAACTTTGTTTAATATCCACATGTGAAAAATTGTGAATTAAATATATACATGTGAGTGTTTGTGTGTGTGTGTGTGTGTATGAAAGATTTGGTAAGTTTAGTATTTCCCTATTGCCTATATAAGCCTAGACCTAACCTAGAATGTTCTGGATCAGCTGAAATCTTTCCTATGATAGGGAGAGAGGGATTGGGAACATCCTTCTGGGGAAGCCTTCCACTTTATTTTTTAATGACTCATCTTCTATTCCAGGAATGCTATGGAAGTATTATTTTTGAGAGTGAAAAGTTATGTATTAAAGAAATAAAGACAAAGAGAGAGACACGGAGGAATACTTTTAGGTTACCTCTAGAGTTAACCTAAAAGAGGTGTTAAAGGAGTGTGTTAGTTTAAAAAATTTAACATAAACCATATTCCTCTCTATAGCTGAAGAAACTAGGAGATTAAATAACTTGAGATTTCATGTGGTGTGTAATAGTTAAGAGTAAAATATGGTGCCAGAAAGCCTGGATTCAAATTCTGACTCTATTCAGAGCTGTGTGACCTTGGGCAGGTTACCTCATCTCTTCCACAAGACTTACCCAAAATGGTTATTTTAAATATTATAAATAATATATGTCTCACCAAGGGTAATCAGATTTATTAGTCTTTTTAGACAATAAATTTTTGGTTTTGTCATTCTTTTTCTATTACATTCATTTCTGTTGTTTTTTTTCTTTTTTTCTTCTTTCTTTGGATTTAACTTTTTATCTAAACTTTGAGATAGATGTTTAGATCATATATTTTCAGATTTCTAATATGTGCATTAAAGATACACAGTTCCCTCTAAACATTGCTTTTGTTATATATCTGAAGTTCTGATATATATTATATATATGCATGTATATATTATTATTTAGTTCAAAATATTTTTACTTTCCATTGTGATTCTGAATTATATGATGAGTTATTAAATATGCATTGCTTAATTTCCATTATTTGAGCATATTCTAATTATCTTTTTATGTTTGTTAGAATATCATTCCTTTGAAATTTTTTGAAGCATGCTTCATGGCTAAGCATAAAGTTAATGGTCAATTTTAGTAAAATACATGAGCAGTACAAAGAGATATGTATCATATAGTTGTTGGATATAGTTTATTAAATTTTTAATCATATTATTCAAATCCTCCATATCTTTACTAATGTTATCTATTTATTCTATCACTTACTGAAACAGTGATATTAAATTTTCCCACTGTGATTATGGATGTAAATACCTCTCCTTTTAGTTCTGTGAATTTTTGCCTCGGAATCTCTGAGGTTATACAATTTGTGTACAGATATTTAGAACTTGTATTTCTTTCTGGAGAGTTTATCCTTATCATAGATATTCTTCTTTATCTCTAGCAATGCTTTTTTACCTCAACTCTATTTTGATGAACATTGTAATACATACTTATACCAACTTTCTTTTGGTTAGAGTTTAGAAGGTATATCTTCTTCTGTACTTTATATTCAAACTTTACATTATCATTATGGTTAAGATGTATCACTTATAATCAGCATATAGTTATTTTTACTAGTTTAGTGATTTTTAAATCTTAATTACATAAGGTTTCCATAAAGTCTGGAAATGTATATGTATATACATAATGTCATCAATGACATCTTAAGTCAGTAAAAGTAAAGTAAATGTTTCTAGGTGTTATGGTTAGCCTATAGTACCTAATCCATTTATATATGATGAAATTAATATTACATATGGATTTAGATCTACCATCTTTCTATTATCTCACTTTTTCTTTGTTCACTTTTCTCTGTATTCTTGCCTTCTCTTGAATTAAGTATGTTTATTATTACTTTTTAAAATCTATTATTTTCAATCTGTTTTTAATCTGTTTGCTAATTATACATTCCTTTAATATGCTTTTCTTTTAGTACATTAAAAATTCCCTAAATAATTCAAAAGCCTTAGAACTATTTATTCTTTCTTGGTTTATGAGTTATTATCATTATGTATTTTAATTCATATACATTTTCCAATATTTTATTATAAAAATTTCCAAAATAAAGTTGAATGATTGCACTATGAACACCCATATACCCACCCTTTATGTTCTACAATTAACATTTTTTATAATAATTTGTACAGTTTATATATTTGCTTTATCATAAGTCTATTTCATCTATCATGAATCTAGCATATATTCATACCTCTTTCAATTCATCAATCTACCATCCTATGAAATGCATATTTTTATTTATTTCGAAGTAAAGACATCAGTATACCTTATCCATAAACACTTCAGCATGTATATCAATTACTACAGTTCAATTTTTGTTTATATTTTGTTTCTTTATATACACTAAAATGCACAAATCTTAGTGTATCATTCAATGGGTTTTGATAATTGCATTTATTCTGTAACCCAAACCTCTTTCAAAATATAAACCGTTACCGTCACCCCAGAAATTGTTCTCATGACTTCCCAACAATAAATCCTTACTTCCACTCCCTTCAGGCACATACTGTTTTGATTAACTTTATAAATGCAAAGAGTAATTTTTCTATAGCTCTTCATTTTTTTCTGCTTTCATTTGCAATACTTTTCTTTAAAACACTATTATTTAATTCAGTTTTAGTCTACCGGTGAGTTTTTCTTTCCTAGTTTTTCTCAGATGTTATCCCATTAAATACTGATTCTCTGTTTTCTCTCCCTCTCCTCCTTTTGGACCTCCAATTGGATCTATGTTAGATCTTTTTATATATCCCACATGTCTCTTAAGCTCTTTTCTGTATTTTTCATCAGTTACTAATTCTCTCTTTGTCTCTGCCTATCTCTTATTAAACTCATCCACTGAGTGGTTAATTTTATTGACTTTTTGTTTTTAATTTTAGAATGTTCATTTATTTATTTTGTTTATAGGATCAATTCTTTCCCCCAATTCTTTATCTTATAATTAACTTCTTAAACATATTAATCACAAGATTTTTTGTTTGTTTCACGTTAGATTACTGCAGCTCCTGTGGGTTGCTCATATTATCTGTTTTGCACATTATATTTTTGTCAAGTTGAAACTGTGGTTTTTAACTGAATCCTAAGTATTTCAATCAAAGGTACAGAACTGAACACATATGAACATGTATTTGATAATATTTTACTTAAGATATGTCATTACTTTCAAATCCAGTTTTAGAGATCATGGACAGACAAAAATTTATATCATGCTCACTGTTAATAGAAGGAATTATGTAATTAAATATAATCTGCAAACTCATTAATATTAGGTCTCAATAATATCACTTTAGGGTTTTCAAAGAACTTTTACATAGATATTGTATTTAATTTTCAAATAATTTTAGTAAAACACAATAATTTACATTTCAAAGATGAGAAAACTGAGTCTCAGAGAAATTAAATAAATCTCTCAACATTATACACCTACCTAATAAAAAACACACCTAAATCAGTATTTCAATTAAGTTTTCTAATTCCAACTCCTGGAGCCTTTCCATTATACTACGTTTACCATTGCCTTTCTTATTTTAGAATATGATAGAATGAAGAAAGTCATTAAAGTCATTCTCTTTCCTTGGTTTGCTTCTCTTTGGCATGCTTTTGGTATGAAATTCTCCTTTAGGATCAAAGCATGAAAATGTCATACTGTCCCAACTGAAGGAAGCAACAAATTCTTCCTCTCTCATATCCTTTTTTAGGATCATTACAGATTTTTGCAATTAAAACTAAATTTACCTGAATTTATCATCTTCACTGTAATAAAGTTGCAGACGGTTCATTATACATAAGGGACATTCTGACTGGAAGAGTCTAGAATCCATATGGCTTTAGAGAAAATCATGTTATGTACTTAACAGGATCCAAATCATCTCCTGGACATACTTCCTTAGTGTTTCTTTCCTGGGTTGCTTCTGTATGTATCCTTCCACCATTGTCTTTTAGCAAATCTCTTCATCTTAACATATTCTCCCTTCTCTAAAGACTACAAGAATGACAGCTTTGTATTTTTGTCCATCAATATCCATTCTGTCTTCTACCAGTCATTGCATCTGATTTTCCTTTGGGTTAACTATTCATTCTCACTCACAATGAAAATGGTTCTATCAGGGCCAATCCTTCCTCCTAGACCCAGGCATTGTCACAAGAAGCAGATGTGATCAATCAGAGCTTTTCAGGAGGACTAGGCATGTAACCCAATGAGGACAATAAACATAAACATGGAATTTTTTTCTGGAATTATAAGCCAGAAAATCCTCATCTCTGTTAGGCTTATTAAATAGGTAAGGTACACACCTAAATCTATCTCTTTATAAAGAGGAATCCTATCTGAGAAAGAAGCCAGTAGAGAGGAAGGAATAACCAAGAGATGTAAAGAGCTGCCATATTTGGAAGACATCATTTAAGGGTCTTGGATTCAGCCTTGCCTGAATTTGCTAATCTATCTCTACAGTTTATATGTGTCTTTTCCTTCCATTAATATTTAAGCCAATTTAATCAAGGTTTCTCAAATGCTATTCTATCTTGTATTCCTTCTTACATATTCCTCATGGAACACCATATTTAAGTGGTACTCTTTATCTCTTTTTCCAATAGATTATGCATTCTTATTAGGCAGAGTATTATAATATTTGTCTCTATTCCATCAATGCTTAATCAATTTTCTGTCTCATAAAATAAGCTCAATAAGTGTGGGCAAAAGAAAAGAAGGATAAGGGAAGGAGGTGAGAGAAAGGAGAATGGGATTGACATAAAGTCAAAATTTCAGAAAAGTCATTTATTCTTTTTTTTTTAACACCTTTATTGGGGTATAATTGCTTTACAATGGTGTGTTAGTTTCTGCTTTATAGCAAAGTGAATCAGTTATACATATACATATGTTCCCATATGTCTTCCCTCTTGCATCTCCCTCCCTCCCACCCTCCCTATCCCACCCCTCCAGGCTATCACAAAGCACCGAGCCAATATCCCTGTGCCATGCGGCTGCTTCCCACTAGCTATCTACCTTACTACGTTTGTTAGTGTGTATATGTCCATGACTCTCTCTCGCCCTGTCACAGCTCACCCTTCCCCCTCCCCATAACCTCAAGTCCGTTCTCTAGTAGGTCTGCATCTTTATTCCTGCCTTACCCCTAGGTTCTTCATGACATTTTTTTTCTTAAATTCCATATATATGTGTTAGCATACGGTATTTGTCTTTTTCTTTCTGACTTACTTCACTCTGTATGACAGACTCTAGGTCTATCCACCTCATTACAAATAGCTCAATTTCGTTTTTTTTTATGACTGAGTAATATTCCATTGTATATATGTGCCACATCTTCTTTATCCATTCATCCGATGATGGGCACTTAGGTTGTTTCCATCTCTGGGCTATTGTAAATAGAACTGCAATGAACATTTTGGTACATGAGTCTTTTTGAATTTTGGTTTTCTCAGGGTATATGCCCAGTAGTGGGATTGCTGGGTCATATGGTAGTTCTATTTGTAGGTTTTTAAGGAACCTCCATACTGTTCTCCATAGTGGCTGAACCAATTCACATTCCCACCAGCAGTGCAAGAGTGTTCCCTTTTCTCCACACCCTCTCCAGCATTTATTGTTTCTAGATTTTTTGATGATGGCCATTCTGACTGGTGTGAGATGATATCACATTGTAGTTTTGATTTGCATTTCTCTAATGATTAATGATGTTGAGCATTCTTTCATGTGTTTGTTGGCAGTCTGTATATCTTCTTTGGAGAAATGTCTATTTAGGTCTTCTGCCCATTTTTGGATTGGGTTGTTTGTTTTTTTGTTATTGAGCTGCATGAGCTGCTTGTAAATTTTGGAGATTAATCCTTTGTCGGTTGCTTTGTCGGTTTTTTATTCTCCTTTCTTATCATAGAAGGCAAACAAGGAAATCAAAACTTGCCCTTTGGATTTTCCAACTGCCCACACTGCCTTCACACAAAGGCTGATAATGCACCATAAATTTTATTGTCAGGGCTGATATTATGTATTCCATCTTACTGTCAGAACATGTGCTGGATGATGTATCCTCAATTTTTTTGATTCAGAAAATATGACCATTGTACTTACTAATAGACATGAGAACTATATTCACCAAGTAATAAATCTTGGCTGTCTGTAGAACCCACAGGCCAACGCATTTCAGGATGTGATGAAATCCCTCCTGTATTGACTCAAAGTGCAGGATTCTTGTGAGCAATGACAGAGGAGCTGAAATCATCACTTGAGCTTGTAGAAGTAGTCAGAAGGAATACTTAAATCATGTTACCGAAGCTGGAGTAAAGTGTGGCTAATGGAGAAAAAAATGCTTGCTTTCAAATACAGTTACTGAAAGAAACTAAATTAAAATGTCAGATGCAATAGCAGAGGTAACCTTCTCTTTGGTTAAAAAAAAATGCACAGCAACCATTCTAGTTATTGGCTAAGGCATTCTCTTTTATATTGATCTTTATATTGATCTGCTAGAGCCGACACTAAAGCCAGTCCAATCTTACTTTAAATGTATCTTCAGTTCTCAGCAAGACAGGAATTTCTAAAGGTAGGAATAGTTTTCTGATACAATAAACTTTATTATTGTGTTAGTGTTTTCATTTATAAACACTACCATAGTGGTTATAGTGAATAATAAAACTCAAATTGAAAAAAAATGGATTATGCAGATTGGAGAAATTAAATTTGAGGAGTTCACTTATAGGTATTTCATACGCTTCCTAGTCAATCATTAATTAGAAGTATAGGAAATGGAAACCTGTATTATAGCTAGTGGGTAGATGATTGGACCTTGGAGCTAGACTGCTTATGTTTAAAACTCAGCTTGACTATTATAACACCCTGGACATGTCATGAAACTACTCTGAGCCTCGGTTTCCCTGGCTAAAATCTAAGGATGAAAATCATAGTACCTATTTAGTAGGGTTGTGGTGAAGGGTAAATAAGTTAATGCATGTAAAGGTCCCAGAATATTGTCTGGCACAGAACAAGTGCTAAACATATGTAAGTTGTTTTTTCTGTGTGTTCCTGTGTTCTCTGATATATCCATATTTATATGTTTGCATATATACATTAACATATGTATATAGTACACATATACATATGTAGATATATATATATATATATATATATATATATATATATGATAAAACCTAGCTTATTTTGGAAAGGGTAAAAATCTTTTATAACTCTCCTCAGAGAAGCAGGACTAAGTGGCAGAATACAAACTTGCCCTAAGGGATAAGCAGGTCTAACTTGCTTCCTTATTATTAAAGCCTCCCTAAAGAAGCCTAAAACACGTGAATGCAGTGACCTTCCTGGGGTCTTATTAGACATAACTGACAGCCACAGGTTATTTTTGACAAGTGCAGTCTCTGGAACCAGTGTCAAGATCCCATCCTTGGCTCTACAACTAACTAAATGTACAACCTTGAATAAGTCATTTATCTGCCTATGCTTCAGTTGTCTCATCTATAAAATGGATACAGTTAAGAATTCCTACTTTATAAGATTGTTGCAAAAATTTAATGAGTTAAGTAAAGAACGTAGATTACTTGATGCATGACAAGAACCAAGAAAGTCATTATTTTAAATAGGTACTTGTTAATGTATCACAACATGCAGCTTTCCACTCATTGCTAATTTGAACATTAGATGACTGATACTACCACCTGTCAATAAATCTGCAATACTAATAAAATCTCATCATATATAGTCTCCCATAGCCCTAAAAATAGGGTGACATTTAAGCAATTTCCAATTTGCAGTGCATGATAAGAAAAAACTAGCAAGTGTCCAACCAGCCTAAGTGACCCTTAATTCCATTTTCATAGCAAATGGCTTTTAAACCAGCCACTAACTGCCATTTGCTGCTGTTGTCCTCCATCTGCAGTGATGCCTTACGTCAGGGGTAAATTGAAATCCTCTTATCAAAATTGTACAGTTTACAGATAGCAGAGAGGTAAACAAGAACAGTTACCAGTGGGTAAAATAAAATCTGTAATAAGACTAATGGAGCCAAAAGTCAATTCTGTAGACTTCTTTTCTTGTGCCTCCCAGCCCCCTCCCCAATATCCCAATGGGAAGTTTATGCTAATATAAGAGCAGCACAAATGATTAACATTTTGTTACAGCTTCCAGTTGTCAAGGGTTTTTTCTTTCCTTGACAATACAATAAAACATGGGAAATATATTGACTTGTCTTACAGAATAGGAAGGATTTTGCTGAAGCTGCAGCCAACTTTATTTTATGAGAAGAAAAAAAAACTTGAGTCAGCTTGATGATTTAGGTCAGTAAAATATAAACTATCAGGAATGCCATATGTGCTTTGGGCGTGTTCATTGTCTTGCATGTGGAGTTGAAGAGCCATGCATTAAAATCAAGTATTAACTTCCTAAATCAAGTATTAACTTCCTCTTTTATGGTTAGTTTATCTCTAAATAGATGTGGATGGTTGAAAATGATAATTAAGCGAAGTGGTTATTGTATTCATCATAAATTAGCAGGATAATAAGAGAACTTCTCAAGTATGCTTTTTTTATATATGTGGAACACTGACAGAATGTTTTATTGTTAGCTTGACAGAAAATCATGTTCATTCCAAAAAACCCCACCATTCCATGGTGTTCAAGCATTCATGTGTATTTAAAATGACTGATTTTGCTAAGTAATTTGAAGAAATCTGTGTTAAGTAGTAATCAATAGACAATTAAATATTTCCAACCAGCTTGTGATTATTTTGTGCATTCTGTTTTCATTATCTGACTTCCCATCTTTGTTGATACATTATGCTAAAACAGGTGAAAAAAGGAGATGAGTCTAATGTAACTGAACATTTTAATTCTTTAGAATTTTGTGAGAATATCCAGACTTTTTTTTCCCTGTGAGAAAATGCTACTAGAATAAGCTATATTCAAATGACCAGGAATACATCTAATTTTCTATACTAGTACTTTACTGGAGCAGTTTGTTAAAATTCAAACATTATTTCAAGTGTGACAAATATTTTAACCGGAACAGAAATTTCTGGAGGCCAAATTGACTGTATCTTTTAGGGAAACCAGGCGAGCTAGGATTACTGGGGATAGCTTACTTCTCTGGCTCTCAGTTTCATTTGGTTGCAGCCTGGGAAAGAGCAGTTGCCTCTGACAGTACACAAGGGAGTGATAAACGTGCTCCCATTAAAAACTCTGATTGTGGAGAAGCAGTTATGGTAAAGAAGTCTAATTAAGTCATAGCCATAATCAGAAATTCCCTTCTTCAGGGTCAAAAAATACCTAAGTACCACTGGCTTCTCCATAAGGTAAGATAAAGAACCATGGTACTATATCAAAGATAATCATGCATAATACTTTCATTTCTGAAAATAGTTATCTACAATTCCTCTTCATTCTTAGCATACTGTGGTGGCAAGAAAAAAATGCTTTCATGGTCAAGAAGGTACTATGCTTTACTATTTTGCCCAAAAACATCTGTTCTCTTCTATGTGGGAAACATAAGAATGGGAAAGAAAGGTTGGTACTCTTCAAGTTCCCTCTCCACAGACACACCACTACTTGTCCCTGTAACTGATGTCTGTTGTTGCACACGGGATAAACCAAGATTTAGTAAATAAAAACAGGATGACTCAGGCTTGGCATCTTTCCTTGCATTCTGTGGTAACTCATTTCCACAATGACTCCTCTTCTTTAGAATTTCTATTCTTCTCTAGAGGAGATTCCTTCCTACAAGCTGCTGCCAACTTACCCTCCATCAAACACTTAAAACTGTAAAAATATCTCTGATTGAATCCTGATACTTCCTCAATTTCTCTCATTCCTGTAATTTGCTTGTAGCTCTACTTTGCCATTATTTTATTGTTAAAAAGTGTTTGGTTTATTGCTCCAAAAAGTTGTACACTTGTGCCAAAGTTGCTCACTACGTAGACTGTACTTGCGGGATTCCGGCAGGGATGGCTACCAAATCCCATACACTAGGCTCATTCATGTATTCAAAATATATTTACTGAGTACCTACCTTGAGATTGGCATAGGCCCTGCAGAGGGTAAGTTAGTTTTTTTCACAGTAGCAACTTCCGTTTCACTTGGAAACTTTGTTTTACCAAGTTTGAACTCACTGTGAAACTGATGCATCTGCCTTCATGGAATACCCTAGTGGCCCCAAGAATAAAAGCAGATTCCTTAAGATATGCAAATAATCTGCTTTTAATCTTAGTAACACTGGGATTACAACCTCATTACACTGAATATACATTTTTTTTTGCCTTTCATTTATCAAACAGAAGTTTTACATTCACCTTTAAACTCTCAGGTGCCATATGAATCAACCTCAGGAGAAGATTCAGATGGTCACAATATCTTACGACAGACATCTTGGTCTCCTGTGCCCTTGTGGCAATCTTAGGAAATTTGCTTTCAGAGAGAAACATTGCATAATGTTTTGTTTTGTTTTGTTTTTTAATTGTTTTGGTCCTTTTTTTTTTGGACATTTATCTTGAAAAAGAAACTTATAAAACAGGGGAAAAATAAGATCTGCCAAAGAAACAGCCACATCACAGAATATAGGGAGTTCATACCTTGGGTGAAAAGATACATGCTGGAGCCATTCTTATATAAATAACTTTCTATGATCCTCATTCTTCTCAACCTCATTCTCCTAGGGAAATTTCTTTCTACTTATTCAATTTCAAACCGTCTTATTACTGAATATCCTGTTGTTTGCACACAGATCCAGCTGCTCCAGAATAAGCCTCAATGACCTATTGATTGTTTTGAATTAAAGTTACTTGAGAAACAGCCAGTTTGGGGTGGGGGGTGATATATTAAAAACAAACAACAACAACAAAATAAACATACTCTGACCTCCCTCTTTCATCTTGAAAGTGGGAAATAAATCTCCCATGTGAAGATATCCTCCCTATGCCAGGAGGATAGAAAGCATCCTTATTACCAGGGTTAGGGAATTCAAGGCTAAAGAAAGCGGTGTAAACAAATTTTGTTACTTATTTATTAGCCTGCTACTCCAAGCACAAGGCCCTTTGTTTTGTTAAACTTTCACAAATAATTGTTTCTTTGTCTAAAAATTATACATAAACAACTTGCTTTGGTCACTTTGGGGGTTCCATTTCTATAAGACCTTTGTTCATATGCATTAAATTGTATTTTTTCCTCTTGTTAATATGTCTTGTGTCAACTTAATTTAATTTTAATTAAACCAGTTACTAGACCAGCAAAAAGAACTTAAGAGGGTTGGGGGAAATTTCCCCCTTCCTAACGCTGTTGATTTCAAATCCTAACATTAACCTCTGCATTTACTGCAGCCCTTTATGGTTCAAGAGTCATGGCAAGAATACAGTGACCTATCTAGATCATGGAATCTTAGAAGATTTATAATCTCGTTATACCCAACAGGATCTCTTGACAATGGACTATATATGTCTTTCCAAATCTGACTCAAAACACATATCTTCACAAAGATTTGTAGGCTCCATATTACAGTGTCTTCTCTGATCTTTCTGCTTTGCTATCCTTCAATCACCAAAACAGAAAAACAAATCAAAACAAACAAAACAAAACAAAAGCCCCATATCCATATACGAAACAGGAAAGAAAGTTTTTGGTCTTTGCTTTTCATATTTATCAGTTGCCTCTGACATCCAAAGCCTACCTCACATAAAATCAAGTCATGGTCTCCAACCATGCCAGAATTTCTAGTGTCTCCAATAGTATGTTCTGGAGATTTCAAAAAACTTGATAACATTAGGTTAAAATTTTTGAATAATGTTTCTCTCTTCCTTCTCTGTCTTTATGTCAAAGTTAACAAAAATATAATTCTTAAACCTTCAAAATACCTTACACTCTACATTTCCTCTCAGTTCCAAACTGGACAAACCTCAACACCCCAAGTCTGTGTTACCAGCAATCCCACTTGATCTTCTTTCATCAAGATTTTCCTGCATCCATTTCACCTGTTTATGAACTGCTACTAAATGAAACCTTCTACACTATCACATTCAATCTTTCACTTTTCTATTAAAACACAAAAATGATTTTCTTCTCTATCAATTTCAAATTCCTTTGCATAGTTTGGAAGCCCACCATAATCTGTCCCTACTTTGTTACAACACACATACACACACACACACATACACACCATACACAAACATACACCCCTTCTTTACCAGTATTCCTCTATACTATGTTATTTTTCATCTTAGATCTCTTCTTTACTTCAATGCACAATATTTATTTGTATATTCATATCTCCATATATTTTTTCACTTTGTTTCCTCTATCTTCTCCTCTAAGCTTTCTGCTTAATCATTATTCTCATTCTTCTATTTCTTTAATACCAAATTCCCTTATGAAGTCTTTCTCTAATTTCAGCCCACACAATTGTCTCTCTTCTGCAGCAAGTGTTAGTAACATATAGGCTAGTATTTAATTGTTCTCTAACTGTTTCCTGTGGAATAAATGTGTTTTCCTTAGTTTGACTGAGAGAACCTAGATTTATTCATTCAACACTTGATGCCAAACACTTTTCAGGCATTGTGCAAGACAAGAAGTTAACAATTCGTGAAAGAACAATGGCCGAGATGACACGTACAGAGCAGGCTACCTTACACGGCTGCATGTGTAGGAGGCATAGCTAATTGATCTCAGCACCCTTTCTTGATGACCTTGAAGGTGGCTTCAGAAGGGAAAACCAGTAATTATCAATCAGTTGGATTAAGGAGCAAGTTGAAACCTATTTGATATGCCTGACCTATAATCTAAATGAAAATGTGTGTGTGTGTGTATACGTGTGGGTAAAAATCAATCTCAATTCAGTTTTCTAAAGAGTGGGAACAGATTCTTATTTCTGAGTTGTATATCCAATATAATACCAGAAGAATCTCAATAGAGATGTGGGAATAGTTTATTAAAATGGAAAACAAATTTTATATTAATATTCAGGCCTCACAAACATTGTCTACAGCAAACTATGATTTACTCACATAAAGAATATAATAAAGTCCAATAGTCCCACATTGATTTATTTCTTGAACCACACTCAGAGATACAGAGCAACATAATTAGCATCAGCACCTTCAGACACAAAGAAAATCAATTCTTATGCATGCATCCATGTTAACTAGGAATCTTTTAGAATCTTCCACAGTGCCTGATTCAATAGATGGCATATACAATAGAGAAACCTAAGTGCATCTTTTTATAATACATCTTGACAAATGTTGCAAATGCTATAGACCCAGAAAGAGAACCATGACAAACAGAAAATTCTATTACAGTATGATTAATTAGTAGAAGAAATTGCTAGTTCAATTACTAAACAGCAACCTTATGAAAGTGGTTAGTATGGATATATGAGTTTGTATTATGGATGAAATTAAGAGAAAGCATGAAGGAGAAACAAAGGGAGATGGGAGAACAGTGGCACTGGCTGTGTATTAGGAGAAAAGAATTAATTGGTGACAATATTTTGGAGACATTATGGTACAAAAATTCAAGAACGTTATATTTTAGCATGACTATAACAATTAGTAGGCGGTTGTGAGGGAAATATAAATTGAGATATGCCTTCCTCCATAAATATCTTGAATGATTTAATGAGAGAAATTTCTTCTATAAAATGGTTAATAAAGACAAAGCATATGCTTAGCTAGATTTAGGTCTACAAACTGTTCTTCAGCTTTAAAGAAAATATAATTTCCCTTACAAACCTTCTGGTTATCTCAACCTTCTCATCAGCTTGGACAGACTGATTCCCCTACTCTTAGCTGAAGGGTCATCAGCCATCAGAGTGGATAACATAGTGCCAAAGTGAAATAGTCAGACTTTCATTTAAATTTGATGAGACTATCTTGTCTTCCAGATTTTTTGTACAATTCCCAATGTTTATGACTTGCAAAGACCTAGACGCAGTCCCTCTCAGAATAAAAAACTCTGCTGTTTTTATCTAGATATATGATTAACTCTGATGGACCCAGGGCTTTATCATAACTTTTGATTGACACATGTATATCCGCATAGACTCAGGAAAGGGCTTTGCACCCAGATGGAACTTAACATAAATTCATGGAAGGTGAAGATACTCACTTGTTTTTTAATGCTTTGCTTTAAAATTAAGACATAAAAGTATAGCATTAAGCTTTATTGTTAAAATAATGTTAGATATCCATAATAGCCCAGCCTCCTTCTATAACTATACAGACAGCAAATTAGCTATGCCCTGTAGTGCTTACAAGGACTATTAATTCCTCACAATTATATAGATAAGTAGATTAAAAATTTTAATTGAATTAATTTTTTCTCCATCCAGGTATTTTTGTGCTGTAAAAAAGATTGGCTAGAAATGAAGAAGAGCCTTAAAAGTTACAATCAGAAGCAATTTTAGTATCTTAATTTTTTTTACCCATGGTGTAGTACAAACTGACCTACTTTGAAGCCTTTGGAACATCAAAATGCGATTGCAATGTTCTAACCAAGAGACTGTATGAAACTAAGTGATTGAAGCACTTCATAATTGATGTACTTCATATGGATCCAGCACTGCCCCAGTTTCAGCTTTTAGCCTCTCTGTCATTTTTTTTTTTATTGAGAACCTTCTAGGATAAAGTGAAGAAAACTCTATGAGCAAAGGGAGGGAGGGGATTACAAACTAATGGAAAAATGAAGCAAATTAATAACATTGATTTTGAATCTTCTTGATATTTAATATGTGGAAACAAAATAAGTTAGCTGAAATCTTTACTTCAATGAGAAAATGGTTAGCAATTTAGATTAAAACAGTAAAACCAGTGGAACTTGCCTGGGCCCACCCATCACATCCCAGGTATCAAACCTTAGGAGAAAAGATGATGTAACTCTGAATTCTGTACATCTGAAATGAATTTGATTCAACAAAAGAATGTTCAGTTTTTAAAGAACGTTTACCAAATAAAAAGTACAAATACCATATCAGGGAAAAATACTTTTGTAAGACGTACTTCCAATATCAGTTATTGCTATAAAAAGGTATAAAACTTAAAGTCTCTGGATTGCTACCAGGTACTGTCCTTTACTAACTGTACACCTTTAGGCAAACCACTCCACTCTGAGGCTGTTTTCCTACCCTTAAGTAGTAATAACCATACCTTTGTGGGGGAACAAAATTTGCCATCTCAAAATGTTTCTTTGGCATGAAGATTATTTAAAACTGAAAACAATCAAGGCCCAAAGGTCAGGAAGGAACTTTTACCTTTCCCCTAACCACCTAAAAGAATGTATATAGAGGACCTGTTCCAGGAAGGGAGCTATCCATAGATCACTGTAGTATGAACTAGATGCATAGACAAGGAGGAACCTAGCAAGTCTGTTAAAATTCTTCTCTGGTCTTATGGTCTCTGATGGCCCAGCAAACATTTGTTTAACAAATATTTGTTTTTCCACCTCCATGTAAATTGCCTTCCTCCCTTTTGAAGCCCCAAACTACTACCTCCCAACATCCTCTTTTGTCTTGAGGATGGTATTTAAGGCGAGGATTTTGGCCATTTTGACAAGTTATTCAGTTTTCCTGGGTCTCTCTCATCTAAATGTGTTATCAAACTTTTGTTTGATGTTCTCCTGTTAATCTGTCTCATGTCAATTTAATTCTTATATGAGCCAGAAAAATCTGGAAGGGTAGAGGAAAATTTCTTCCTCCCCAACACTTTCCAAATTGACTTCATAGGGCAGAGTAAAGATAGAATGAGAAAATGTGTTTGAAAACATAGAAAACCATATATAAGGTTTGATTGGTATAAGGTATAAGGCTTGATTGACATTATATTGGTCATTACAAGCTTACTCAAATGGCAAACATCCGACTGCAACTTTAACTACAGTCTCATAATCTGTCATTTTATAGATGATCTTAAGGATGGGAACATGAAAGAAAAAGAAAGCATGGCTACCAATATGCAACAGTATTCAATCAGTAATATTTTGAGGTCAGGTTTTTGACATTTTCAAGAAACCAATACTGATCTCACAGTAATCCAAAGAAGGTTAATAATTTATATTTACAAACAGTGCCTAAGAATATCATGACTGAGATTCTCTTCTGTTTGAAAAAGTGGCTCAACATGGTATATGTCAAAAGAGCTTTTATTTGCAAACATTACATTCTTGTGCAAATCATTTCTTCTCACATACACCCCACTGGTTTGACCTTATATACATTTCCAAACAGGCATGGATCTGGCTAAGTCAAAAAAGTCAACCGTGTGTGGATAAAAAATAACAAAGAGTGTCAAGAGTGTTCCTCATTATCCAGTTATACAAGGGTTAAATCACAACCCACTACAGCCACCCATTGACAGTATACCCTGAGGGGAATTCAGGATGAAAAACACAGGATGAAGCATTCTGTGCTTTGAATAAATGGCCCCTAGAAACTTAAGATGCATACCTCAGGAAGAATTTCAGTGACCCCATATTCTTATATCTTCCAATCCATAGAACAGCACAAAAATGATTAACTTGAGATATCTGTTCCTTGTGATTAGCAGTAATCTTTAACCAAGATGTATGCTTGACTACATGTATTTCCCAGCAACCCCACCACCCCAAATCATATGTATACTGGCTTCTCCCCTACCTCCTAGGAGTTAGTTAACTCAGAGCTACTGAGTGGCTGTCTCCCAGGCTATAGCGTTCAGCAAGACCTTGAATAATACTTAAACTCACAACTCTCATGTTGCTTTTTCTTTGACGCATGAGATGAATAACATCTGTATCAAATACTATGTGTAACATCTGTATCAGTACATAGCCTCTCTGAGCAGAGGGACAGGAAGAGAGATGGAGACAATGATTAGTGAGCAGAGAGGGGAGAGGAAGAAACTTTCATTTATCCCAAAGGATGTTTCCTCAAACTGGGCTAACATTTTTCTGGTTGGTTGTACCAGTGGGAAGCTTTTAAAAGATTGTAGAGCTCTGCCATTGTTCTCAGTTTTATTGTAACTTTGGGTTTGCTAAAGTTACTGAAAACCTTGCTAAACTGGAGCTATAGATGCAAGCCTAGACTCAGATAAAATCATCAGCCCTTTGTGTAATAGCCTTTTGCACATTTGTGTATCCTATTTCTCTTCTGTTCCCAGAAAACCCACTATCTTCATGGCACAGCAGATTCTTTCTAAAATCTAAAGTTTCCTGTTAATATGGTAATGGCTTATGTTACCTTTTAAAGGTTAATTTCTATTTTTAAAATATAGCTTTAAAAGGACAGTGAATAAATGCTTAAAAGTGAATCTTCAGATCATACAACCCCCAGATGAAGGTATATATATATATATATATATATATGTGTGTGTGTGTGTGTGTGTAGGAATCTTATTTTTCCAAACTATACAACCAATCAAATACAGATAAAAGTAATGTCCATTCATGTAGATAATTTAGTTGCAACAATATGGTAAAATTAGGATTCAATATTGGTGACCAGAGTGTTAATACTGTTGAAGTATTTCTTGATGCCAAGTATCTAGATGACTATGACGAATATTCAAATATAAAATATGCAGAGCTGAACAAAAATGATGACATGCAATGACAATAAATTTGTAGCTCCAACTCAAGTATGCATGCAAAGTCACATTTTTTTCATTTTTAATAAATAAAATTAAATCTGCCTTTAAATCAGAAAAGTCAATATTGTAACAGAGAAGGACAAACCTGACTCCATGTGGTGCTTGGTTGCCTATGCTTAGTCATGCTGACTCTGCACTTTTGTTTTCTCAGTAAGTAAAAGAATGATCCTAAAGCCTGAAATATACATAATAGCCCTTTCTCAAGGCTCTGCCTCCCAGGCTTGACCTTTAAGGCCATAACACTTTTCATTCATATAGAGATTAAAAGTTGCAGAACAGAAAATAACATTTTTCTTGTTGAAGATTTATAGGAACATCATGACCATACCTATGTGGACAGCTGCAAGAACAAAGGATTATCACCAAGAAGTCTGCAAAAACCAGCCACATTCCCTCCTCTTTTAGTCTAAAAGAAGCCTTAAGGGAAGATGATTCTTTGGGACACTAGTCCACCACTTTCCTGGTCTGCTGGCTTTCTGAATAAAACTGCTATTCTTGCCCCAACACCTTGTCTCTCTATTTATTGGCCTGTTGTGTGCCTAGCAGTACAAGCTCGGACTTGGTAACAATATCAGGCATTATTACTCCCTTGAATTCCTCACTGCTTTCCCCTTATGCAGAGCAGAATATTCAGAAAAGCCTCTTTTGTGGTTAGTCTGCTGATTACTACTGAGGTATTGCCATCCCTGTCTACTGAATTCTTGAAGTTTGATGAGTCTTTTTCTATGTCATATTTGGGCCTTTTTCTAAAACTATGGATTTGTCTCAGGGCCATATGTACACTTGGAAGCCATATTTTCCAAAGTCTTGCTATCATCTGTGTGTGCTGCAATAAAGCAGGGCATGAATGAATACCATTTGTAGAAACTGCCAACCTCTATAATCCTGCCAGTCTATAGGAAATATCTCCTTACCTTTTGCAGTTCTCAAAGATACTCCCCCTCTACCCATTTCCCTTGCTGTCTCAGGAGCCCAGCATAACTTCATCAGTGCATGTGAGCTTTTGTCTTTGCAAAAGCACTTAAAACACAGAAATACAAAAGGTCTGCTAATATGCTTGGTCATGCTTGGTCATGACGATAAAGGAAAAATAAGAACGTATCACTATGAATTAAAACCTCAATACATTAACCTTTATCAACATATTAAGTGTTCTTTTTTCCCCACCTACAAAGTGGAAGTTTTATCAACTTTGGATAATTTATTTTCTCTTTTTATGCCTGCACCTCTAGCCTAGCCCTTTTGTTAGTGATTTGAAATAGATGTAATCTTCTTAAATGATACTAGGACCCTTAGATCCACAAAAAGGCCCCTACCCAGGACCCCATGCTTTAGAGGATATTTATTGCAAAGAATCAAATTAAATTATTACAAAGTACATAGTCATGTCATTAGGATCTGGTGCTCAAAGCTGACATAGTGCAACCCTGACACCTAAAATCACTGCCTTGACTCACACCAGCCAGGCCCAGAAAAGTATTGGTTCATCTCTTGCCCTATGTTCCTGAACAAAATGCAGAGAGGATTTGAATATTAGAAAGTCTTAGATAAGAGGGGAAACCTTGACAAATTCTTCCTCTTACAGGGCATGAATCTCAGTATGCAGAGCATTCATTTTCTTCCTTTCATTTGTATTCCAATTCATGATTCCAAAGATATCTGGGAATTAGCAAAGTCTTTGCAACAGTTGTACAAGATGGTCTAGAAATGAAACCAAGCAGAACCCAACTGGGCACTCCCAGGTACAAAAGCCATTCTGTATCTCCTTTTTCTTGTTTGTAGGAAAAAGGTTTCAGCCTCCTAGACCTTCTCTGAGTTCCAAAGGGCAGATTCAAACAGTTACTAATGAGGGAAGTGAGGGAATGCAGAAAGAAGGAAAAGAGGTTAAGAAATAATAGCGCAAGACCCTGGTTACTCCCCAGGGGATGTGCATAGTAATCTGATACGTATCTCCGATTTTTTTCTACAGTACCTGGGGCCCCACTCAGGTGTAGAATGGTAACTTCAGGCTGAGCATAGCACATGGACTCCAGATGGTGGAACCAGAAGGCTGATAACTGAGATTCCTGGAACACCATCTTGTTACCTCACCACCAACCAATCAGAAGAAAGTCCCACACCCTGCAGTCCCCACTACCACCACCACCAAATTTGCCTTTGAAAACTCTTCCCTCAAACCCATCAGGGAGTTCAGGGGTTTTTTAGCATGAGCTGCCCATTCTCCTTTCTTGGACCTTGCAATAAACCTTTCCCTGCTCCAAACTCCAACGTTTCAGTTTGTTTGGCCTCACTGTGTGCATTGGGCAAACAAACTTAGGTTTGACAACAGAAACATTGGCAATATCAATGTATATTTCTCTCAAATTTATATATGTAGTCAGCATCCACAAGGGTTGGTTCCAGGACCCCCATGGATACCAAAATCCATAGATGCTCAAGTCCTTTATATAAAATGGTGTGGTACTTGCATATGACCTATGCACATCTTCGTGTATACTTTAAATCATCTCTAGATTACTTATAATACATAAAACAATATAAATGCTATGTAAAGAGTTGCCAATGTGCAGCAAATTCAAGTTTTGCTTTGTAAAACTTTCTGGAATTTTTTTTAAAAAGTATTTTGATCTGAGTTTGGTGGGTATCCAACCATGGATGTAAAACTTGCAGATTGGAGGGCTGGTTGTATGTATATTTATGACATTTATATATATCACATAACATAAAGAAAGCCTGACATTGATTCTTTACATTGGCAATGATATTGGATATTGGAAACTAGAATTGTGAGCACTATTTTGGTAAAAGTATTTGATAAGAATTAATAAAATTTTCCAAAAAACTCTTAATTTATATTTATATAAATGAATTTTAAAATTTATACTTGTTAATTATAAATTGTATTTACTTCTACATTCAATAGAAAAGTTTGGATATTTGAGAAGAAATGAACTTAAAAATACAAGAATAGCATTGTATTCTTTACATTCACTTCAATTTATAATTTTATGTATTATTTTCAAAGTTTACATACTTTGAACAAAGTTAAATTCTTTTATATCATCACTGTCAAAAGAATATGTTTCTAAAAGTATCTATTATGAAACCATGATCAGACAAGAAAAAGCAAAATAAATACAAAGTAATTTATAAGTCATGGGTGCCATTGTTTATTACTCATTTAAACATTGTAGTTCCATTAACAGAATACTTAGATTGGCACAATAAAAATTAAATTCAATTAAAATTTATATCTTGCCTACTTTGAATCTTATAAAACCATAGCTTTACATATTTTTTTCATGTTTTACCATGAAAGTATACTGTTCAATGAGCAGATAGAATGTATTTTATTTAGCACTTTGGTGGTTTGGATATACAGCTTTCAAACATTTAAACATCTTACATGTAGGTCTCTCTTTGTTTTCAGGCCCTGGGCCTTTCAAACATTAGAAGCAGGCCAAAGGACTGGAAGTGTAAAAGAATGTGAATAGATCCATTTTCCCTGATGCTGACCTTTAAATTAGCCAGCAGACCTAAACATGCTTGATTTCCAGGCCTCAAAATGTACCTGTTCGTATAACAGGTAAATTTCCAGGATTTCTCTTGTTCTGTTTCCCAGTTGTTTCGTTAAAATTCCACCTCTATTCTGTTGTTAACTCTTGGTTCTCTATACCCCATCCTAATTCCCCACCTCTGGCTTGTAAATGAACTTTGAGCACTCTCCACTGTTTGGTCTTCAGCTTTTTATATGTAGACATGAATGTTGTTGTTTTTTTCTTTTTTGTAATGCAAGTACCTAACTTGACCTTTGATTACTGAGGCCTCTACTCCCAAGAGGCATCCACTTCACTTCAAGTTGGTTGTCTTGAATAAGCACAGTGCCAGTCACAGGGCTAGACAAGGAGCAAGGCCATGCCCCTCTTCTCTATCAGCTTCCTTTGTTTTATTGTTTGATTTCAATAACTGACCATTGGGTGGCTTGTTTTTTCTTTTCCCATGTTTAAATTCTCCCTCTTGGGCTTCCCTGGTGGCGCAGTGGTTGAGAGTCCGCCTGCCGGTGCAGGGGACACGGATTCATGCCCTGGTCCGGGAAGATCCCACATGCCGCGGAGCGGCTGGGCCCGTGAGCCATGGCCGCTGAGCCTGCGCGTCCGGAGCCTGTGCTCCACAACGGGAGAGGCCACAACAGTGAGAGGCCCGCGTACCGCAAAAAAAAAAAAAAAAAAAAAAAAAAATTCTCCCTCTTATGTTTTAAATCCATCCATAATACAGTGAACCCACAAAACCCTAAGCCTGCATCTTCAACCTCAATAAAAGTAGAACACCAGGCCTGCGTTTCCTCTCTTTCTACCTGTAACCTTACTGTGTGCCCTCAGGTGTGTCATGTAATTTCCAAGTCTTGAAAGCAATAATTTTTTTTTCTTTTCTTTTTTGTGGTACGCGGGCCTCTCACTGTTGTGGCCTCTCCCGTTGTGGAGCACAGGCTCCGGACGTGCAGGCTCAGTGGCCATGGCTCACGGGCCCAGCCACTCCGCGGCATGTGGGATCTTCCCGGACCAGGGCACGAACCCGTGTCCCCTGCATTGACACGTGGACTCTCAACCACTGCACCACCAGGGAAGCCCTTATTTTATTTTATTTTTTTTTTTCTTAATAAATTTTTTTTCTTCAAAATTTCCTGATGGTTATTACTGAGGGCATCTTGCAATCCTAATAAAAATCACACAGGCCAGGTCAGCCACAACATTGGTTATTGATAGGCTGAGACCAGCACAAAGCACTTTGATCTCAGATTGCTTGATTCATCTCTATTGTTGATAACTTCCCTGATGGCTTAGGTAGTGAGGGTCAGTTCTGGCCACTTGGGAGCCTGTTCTTAACCTTGGAGACTAAACTGGAATGTGGCAAAATAGCTCAGATTTCAACTATAGCTGGAGGGTCAGACAAGTTAAAACCAATCCATCATCACCATGGAAACAAGAGAAAGGAAATAACTTTATCATAGAAAGGAAGAAATTTTTTCTTTCTATATAAAAATTCCACATAAGAATCTACACTTACAAATGTGTAGGCCTCGCTGTGAAATCTCATTTCTTTACTCAAATTAAAGGATGTCCCTATCTCTGAAATAAACATGCTAAATATTAACTCACATATATTTCTGTACCTTGTCATTAAATTTTAATGTTTGATTGCTCAGTGAAATAACATTGAATAAATCAGCACAAATAAATATCATCATCTAAAATTCCATGACTTGCATATATTATCTGTCACCTCAGCCTTACTTTTCTGTGCTTTAGAGAAATAACAGATAAATTACCAAAATATGCATGAGAAAAACAAGACAGCAACTAACTAAATACCACACTTTTTTGTGAACACTTGTCCTTTTGGCTGTGCAGAATGCAATCCCTCCATTACTGACACCCAAATTCCTTTTGTATGCTGTCTAAATTTTGGTCAAGTTAGTGTCATTCTGGTGCTACAGAAGCTCCTGGCTACACACTCTCTGAACCTCTTACCATCATGCAACCAAGAGTGGTCCAAGCTCACCTACAGAAATGGTAGTAGATGGAGTTTTGATTTTGAGTTAGAGATGCCAGACATGAGGAATAATTTGAGGCAAGACCTGATTTACAGCAGATGTGCACCAATATGGTCCTACTGGGTTTTTTAGCTAAACACCAACTTGATGGATTGGTACCCTTGCTGTACAAAGAGATGTGTATTTTGAAATCCACCCACCCCTAGTTAAAGAGAATCCTTTACCGAAATAGTGATGCCTGCTGTCAGACTACTCCAGATGTGTACTGTGTTTTTCCTGTCTATTTGTCTCTAGAGGTGCCCTGGATCTACTTCCTAATTCTTGTCATATATATCTTATCATGTAGATTTCTACTTGTCCTGTGGGCATTCAATTCCATTCTGCCTGAGGCAGGATTTGTTTTCTTTGCTTGCAGCAAATATCTTTGACCTATACTACAATATGCTGTCTCTTGAGAAATAATATTTTTAGAAAATTTTATCATCAGCAAGTTAAGTTGATTCACATTCAAGAGTAACCTAAAACAACCACAAAACTTATATAAAAATGATCCCAAGAAATAATTCTAATAAATAACAATGGAATGCACATGGTTAGAGCATTTCAGAGTGCTGTTTTTATCTCTTGCTTTCTTTGATAATGATAATAAGCAAGTGAGACTAGAAGGTCAGAAAATGTTCTCCCAATTTTATACACAGACACAATGGGATTGAGATCCAGAGAGTCTAAAAGGCTTGTTTTGCTGCAGAGATAGTTAGACATAGGCCTGGGGCTGGAAAGCAGCCTCTGGACTGTTAACTGAGAACTTTTGAAAAGGAAATTTATAGGTTCAATTTTCTACATGCAGCCTATAAAGGCACAAGCAACATTATCACCTACTATCTTTACTAGATATGGAAGTAAAGTAAGCAGGCTTCCTGTATACTGGAATCATGTTCTAGTTGCTTAGGGCTTATCGTGCCCTGGACTAACAAGCAGTCACCCTGCAGTAATGTTCCTGTTACCCAGTTAGAGTCACTGGATCATTTGTTAGAGAATTTCAAACATCAAGAATTATGTTTATTTATCTATATAACAAGAAACTTGTGTTCAGATGAAACTTTAGGCACAAACTCAATGTGTAAACGGAGAAACCCTGATGCGCTTGTTGAAGTAAAGCTTGTCGACTAGAGCCCTCTGATCCCCATACTTAAGGCCCCTCTGTTACCCAGGTCTCTCAGAAAAGAGGGTAAATACTGTTAACCTAGCCCTGTCCCCTGTTTTAGAAGTGCAAATATTCAAGCACAGATAAATTAGGTGATTTTTTTCAAGTCCAGCACCATATAGGAATTTTATGGACGACATGGAGCCCTGACTCCAAACAAGTGTTTTTTCTTGTTTGTTTTTTTCAAATTCAGGGGAACACCTGTATTTCCACCCTATTCTCCAAAACACTACCTCAGAGGTAGATCCTGCTCAGTGTCTGGGAGATGAGCCTGAAAAGTCACTGTGGTTATACAAGTTGTATTATCTTCAACTGACTTGTTTGCTTCTTGAGGGTGGAGCCTCTGCTTTCAAACACATTTCTGTTCCCCATGGCTAGACAGGCCACATAACTTAGCTTCCAAACAAGAATACTTTTGTGAGTGAAAGGAAAGCCATTTATAATTATAACTGGAGAGAAGGCCAGGCAAATTAAGACCGATGATCACCCTGTCCATGGTACCCATTATGTTCTACATAAAAGTAATTACTCTATGAAAAAGACATTTTGGCATTCAAGAGGCTCCATCTTGCCCTTAATTATTCAGAATGTCAAAATAAATTCTACACCACTCAGAGGTATAAATAGTCCCTGCCTCATGAGAAGAAACTCAGTCACTTGGACACATAAGTAGTTCCTGCCTGGTCTGCTCGGCAGACTCACATCTGAACACACATGAGGAGAGACTAAAAAGTGAGGGGATTTCATTGTAAAATAAAAGTAGTAAATAATCTGAAATAAAATTAGTGAATAAAAAAAGAAAATGAATATCTGTTGAGTTTAGTTTTCTTAGAGAAGTTTCAGTGTTGAAGTCCTTGTTACTCCCTCCCATAAACACAATTTCCACTCTGGCCTCACTTACATGCAGTACATTCTGGAGGTGGCCAAAAGCCAATACTGGGCTCTTTCTCAGCCCTTACAGGTACAATTTCATGTGAAACATTTATGGGATGTCCTTGCCCTTTCAGTCACCTGTCTGTTCTCCTTAGTTACAGAACAAATGACTTTCTGACCTGCTGACTCTGGGCCTTAGATTGAAATAATCACCTTCTGCTACCACCTAAATGACTTGGGTGCCCATGTTTGCATGTGACACTGATCACTCCAGCTCTGCTCAACACCACAGTCAATTTCCAATTCAGGAGAAAAGAGTGATTGTTCAGCTGGTCAGTGTATGTTTCCTTGATTCCTATATGCTTTTTGTTGCAAATTTGTTAATGGTATTGCAGAGATGAGAAAGAACCTTATAAATTAATTTTCATTTCCATCACTATTCTTGGCAACAGGTAAAACTTATGATCAGAAAATGACCATTAGACTATCATAAGAATATTTTATAAATCAATGTTTAACATTTACAAATGAATCTATGGAGAAAAGAACAAAAGCTAAAAAGCAAAAAATAATGATTAAATTTTTATGAACCAGAAGAAGGCTAAAAGCTTATCTAGAAAGTACGATAACATATGTTTTGTACACTTTTGGGTTTTTTTTTTAATTCTATTTCACAATGAAGGAAGAGAAAATTAAAAGCTAAAGTATGATGGAATTAATTTTCTATTAGAGAACACTTCCATTTCTTTAAAACTTTTATTTTCACTTTTTACACTTGAAAGATTTTTAACTGGTATCCAAAGTATTACAACGTCCCCAGTCAAAGAGCCATTTTGGCCATGGAGCCTATCCTACTGGCTTGCTCAGGCAGGGAAGCAAATCAGTTCTGACCAACTGCTAAGTCCCACCCAACTAGGAAGCCTGGCCAGGGAACCTGACAGCAATGAAGTTCATCGTACAGCCCTGTTCAGGGAGCCAAGCCAGCAGCCTTGCCCAACTCTTGAGCATAGGTTCTGGACCCACATAACTAGGGAGACTTAATATTGACCCTGGGCAGCCTCATGGCCCAACCTACTGGACCACAAAGTTGCAGAGTTCAGACTTGAACCCTGCCCAGAAGATGAATCCAGCCTACCACCCTGCCCAACACCGCCTGTGGCTTCCCCCAAGCAGGGAGCCTGGTCAGTGACCCCGGCCAATTACAGAGCATAGTCTCCAGCCTCACTCAACTACTGGATACAGCTGGAGGCCAATGGCACTTTTTACAGAAATAGAAAAAGCAATCCTAAAATTCTTATAGAACAACAAAAGGTCCTGAGTATCCAAAGCAATCCTCAGAAAGAAGAACAAAGTGTAAGCATCACACTCTTTGATTTCAAGCTATATTACAAAGTTATAGTAATCAAAATTATATGGTATTGGCATAAAAAGAGATACATAAACCAATAGAACAGAATTGAAAGCCTAGAAGTAAACCCATGTGTATATGTACAATTAATATTTTATAATGGAGCCAAGAATACTGTGTAGGAAGACAACAGTTTCTTCAATACATGGTGATAGGAAAAATGGATATTCAAATGTAAAAGAATAAAATTGGCCCCTATATTACACTACTCACAAAAATTAACTCAAAATAAAGACTTAAATCTAAATCTTGAAACCATAAAATCCTGGAAGAAAACATAGAGAAAAAGCTCCTTGACACTGGCCTTGGCAGTGATTTTTTTTTTTTTTTTTTTTTTTTTTTGGGTATGACACCAAAAGTTCAGGAAACAAAAGCAAAATAAACAAGTGGGACTACATCAAACTAAAAAGCTTCTGCACAGCAAAGGAAACCATCCAAAAAAAAAAAGGAAAAGCAACCCACGGTAAAAGATAAATTATTTGCAAACTACATATCTAATAAGGGGTTAATATTCAAAATATATAAGAAACTCATACAACTTCAATAGCAAAAAACCCCAAATAACCTAATTTCAAAATAGGCGAAGAACCTGAATAGACCTTTTTCCCAAAGAAGATATTCAACTGGTTAACAGGTACATGAAAATGTGCTCAACATCACTAATCATCAGGGAAATGCAAATCAAAACCACAATGAGATATCACTTCACACCTGTTAGAATGGCTATAGTCAAAAAGACAAGAGATAACAAGTGACAGTGATGTAAATTGGTGCAACCACTATGTAAAACATTATGGATGGTCCTCAAAAAATTTAAAATAGAACTACCACACAATCCAATAATTCCACTTCTGGATATACAACCAAAGGAAATGAAATATCTATCTCAAAAAGATGTCTACACTCCCATGTTCACTGCAGCATTATTTACAATAGCCAAGACATGGAAACAACATATGTGTCCATCAATAGATGAATGAATTAAGAAAATGCTCAATGGAATATTCAACGGTCAAATATTCAATGGATTATGCAACTATAAAAAAGAAGATAATCCCACCATTTACAAGAACATGGATGGACCTTGAGGGAATTATGCTAAGTGAAATAAGTCAGACAGAGAAAGAAAAATGCTGTATGATTTCAATTACATGTGGAATCTATATAAAAAAAAAAACTCACAAAAACAGAGAGTAGATTCATGGTTGCCAGGGACAGGAGGAAGGGGTGGAGTGGGAAAACTGAAAGAAAGTAGTCAAAGGTACAAACTTCCAGTTACAAGATTAATAAGTTCTGGGGCTATACTGTAATGTATGGGTAGTGTAGTGAATAATACTCTATTGTATATTTGAAAGTTGCCAGAAGAGTAGATCTTAAAAGTTTCACCACCCCCAAAAAGAAATTTTAACTGTGTGAGGTGATAGATGTGTTAACTAACATTATCGTGGTAATCATTCCCAATGCATACGTATATCAAATCATCACAATATACACCTGAAATGGACACAAAGTTATATATCAATTATATCTCACTAAAGCTGGGGAAATAATAAGATAAAGTGAGGGGAGAGATATAAGTTAGTGATTCTATATAAAAAAGAAGCCCCCAGGTTTGGCAGATTAGAAGTTATCACCTAAAAGGACTCTCAATTTTCAAACCTCGATGGCTCAGAGAATAATTCTGTCATTAACAGAAAGAAAAACTCACGAGATGGGTTTGGGGGTGATGCAAGATTATAGGCTCAGTCTTACCCATGTTGACATTGAGTTCCAGGGAGACATCCAACTGGCAAAATCCAAAAGGAAAGAATGTAGGACTAAAGCTAAATATAAAAAGAGACATAAAGATTGGGGGAAGGAGGGAGTGTCATCTACAGAGAAGTTTTAGTTGAATCTATGAAGATGGTGGAGGCTGCTGGAACTTGAAGCTAAGGTCACAGGCTCAAAGGAAACTTCATGTAGCCAAGTATACAGGTGTACTGTTAACTTCATGAAAGAGTGAGAATATATTTTTTCTTCAAAATATGCAAAGCAGAGAAAGAAAGTACAGGCATGCTTCATTTTATTGCACTTCATTGTGTTGTGTTTTGCAGACACTGTTTTATTTTTACAAATTGAAGGTTTGTGGCAACAATGTGTTGAGCAAGTCTATCGGTGCCATTTCTCTAACAACATTTGCTTGCTGTCTCTGTGTGGCATTTTGGTAATTCTCATAATATTTCAAACTTTTTATTGTTCTTGTTACTACTATGACCCACTCTGAAGTCTCAGATGATGGTTAGCATTTTTTAGCAATAAAGTATTTTCTAATTAAGGTATGTACACTCCTTTTTTAGACATAATGCTGATGCACCCTTAATAGACTACAGTATAGTGTAAACATAAATTTTATATGCACTGGGAAACGAAAAAATCTTGTGGCTTGCTTTATTGTGATATTCACTTTTTTTGCAGTGGTCTGGAACTGGACCTGCAATATCTCTGAGGTACGTCTGTGTACGTGAAGTCACTAAAACTGTTGAAGAAGAGAGATCTTTTTCTATATAGAAGGGAGCAAGCTGTAATTAGATACCAAATACTAATGAAAAATATTCCACTGTGGAGATTCAATTGGAAATCAACAAGAAGCCAATAAGAAGACTGTTAAATACTTATAGATAGCCAATGAAACAAAATTTAAACTGCTATAGATACAGCATCTTTACTTTTTTTGTTTTTTTCTTCTAACATTACTAGAAGCAGAGAAATCAAACAAAGTGAGCCCTGGGGAATAGAAACCAGAATGGTATATAGCACAAAACATCCAGTGATAAATCCTATAGGTGACAGCAAAATCAATGTGGAAGAAACAGACCGTAAAGTCTATACTGGGGAATGAGATAAGCAAATTAGAAAGGTGCTAAATGATCAGAAAAAATGGAGAAATAGAGCTCGGACCAAAATGAGAGAAGAAAAGTTGGGAAGAAATACAGTGGTAGAAAAGGATGAGGGTAAGAAAACTGTGGTCAAAGAGAAAACACTTTTAAATTCAATGTTTTGGAGGTTGTGCAGCTCTTAGTAATGACAAGGCCAAGGCATTGTTATTTAATAGCTAAAGCAGAGATGAAGTTCAATGGAAAATGAAGACAGGTAAATGCCCTCTCCCATGCTCATTTGGAAGAGAGTTCTTTGAGTGCTTACTCCACAGTGCCTAATAGTATGTTTTACGTCTCAAAGTACTCAATAAGTAACAATGGAAAAGAAAAAAAATGTAGTCTAACTCTCTAGAATACCATAATACCAAGTATATACCATAGAGCAGCTGTTCATCAAATGCATAAACAGCATATTGGCGGAGAGATCCTCAATTCCACGGATGTTGTTTGAGAGCTTGTGCCATATCTGAGACTTCATGGGCCATTCCACTGTTCTATTAGACTGGCTGTTTCTGAACCTTGCAGTAGATGATAAGCCATTGACTCTCATGGTCATGATAGTATTGTCATACTTCTTTGCTATACAATTGGTCCCTTGATCAAGACAACGTTCCACAGAATAATGTGAAAATGAGTAAGGAATTTTGAAATCCATCACTGGCAGAGAAAAAAAGCCTAAATCTGAAACATGTATTGCTCTATGAAGGCCAAATTATTTCCCCTTTCAAACTGATTCATTAGGTAGCTGGTTTGTCATCACTAGAAGTTTGGTGTTGCTCTCTCTTGCTGACAGGTTAGGGACTCAGCAGATATAATGTCCAATTTAGCCTCATTGGAAAGGAACTCATTTCTAGATACAGGCACAGCCCATATCCTTATTTTAATGGCCACTATGGTCATTTTGGCCAATTGGGAAAACACTGAAGTGGCCAAAGACACAAGCTAGCAGATTTCCAGAGGATAGGTTATCCTGTGAAATTGTGCTGGACGTCTCCTCCATGGTGAGAGAGACAATGATTCACGTATTTTGTACTCCTCCCATAATTCCATCCATATACCTCTTCCTAGACCCCATTATCATGTTCCTTCCTTGTCGCTGATCCATCAGCTTGACTATCTCTGTTTCTTACTTATTCTGGGCATTTCACGTAAATGGAATCATACAATATGTGATCTTTTGTAACTGGCTTCTTTCACATAGCATAATGCTTTTTCAAAGTTCATTCATGTTGAAGCATATATTCAGTAGTTAATTAGTTTTATTGCCAAATATTTCACTGTATGGATATTTTGTTTATCCATTTGTCAGTAGATGGACATTTTAGTTGTTTAAAATTTCTGGCTATTATGAATAATGTTATGCAATCAATCACACTGTGCCAGTCAACACGGGCATCTGTTCTGCTGCATGTTTCTCTCTCTGAAGTGTTCTCTGCCACCAGCAATCTCCTTAAAGATAATTTCATAGCCCTGAACAGATTTTTAAGATATCATATTGACAATGTCCCCAGAATTTAGCAAAAATCCATTCAAGTCATTTTTACCTGATGCAAAATAGGCAGAAACCTAATTTATTAAATATCATAAAAATTAGATCACCACAGATAGGTTTTTGCACCTGCATTCTTGTTTAAACACTGTATCATGAATATCTTTATTATTCAGTCCCTATGGATCTACTTTATTCTTTATAAAAGCTCTATAATATTATGTTGTAGAGCTCTACTAGAATGTATTTAATTGGTCAACTATTTTGGACATTTTGTTTTATCAATATTTTATGCTGTAATGAACATGTTCATACATTTATGTTTACGTACCCATGGCAAAGTTTCTGTAAGATAAAATCCCAGAGAAGGGCTTACTGGCCAGAAATTCTAAATATCTCAAATTAATTTTTAATAACATTCACTATCCAAACAATAGAAAAACAGCCCTTCACCTGTGCCAGACAGGAGGCACTATTTCCCCACACTTTCACCAACACTAGACAATGTCAGTAGCTTTTGTTAGTGTCAATATGATAAGTAAACAATGGTTAGGTTAACAGTAAATTGAGCCATTATTCAATTCAGTCTTATTCCATTTTTGTTTTTGTGGGGTTTTTTTTCCATTTGAGGAAGCCTGGTAAAGTGAAGTGATTTATGCAATTCCTTTCTTTACTAAACAGGTATAGGAAGAAGCCAATGTGATTAAAATGCTGTTATTTAATTTTCATTGGTGTCCTATGAACAGCCTCTCCAATTGATACTTTTACCACTTAGAAAATAAATGAATGAAACAGCAGGTTTAAATATAGATAATCTTTAGGTAAGTAGGGAGATACTGATATGTAATAGTAGGTAATACCTATTATGGTATTTTAAAGTACCACAGGTAAATAGTCAAGTAACTACCTGACTGAGGACAGTTACCATCACTGAGCTTTATTATGTAATCAAAGAATGTGGTATAAATGTAACAATTTTCCATTGATTTTGAAGGGGTTACAAAATGCTCATCAAAATATCCTTGTTGACTAAGCAGACTTTTCTAAGTTGTAAAGAGGTTTCCTCTCAAACTGAACTTTCTTTGCTATCTGCAATAATGGGGCTTACGTGAATATCCACTTCTCTGAGAGAAATGAGCATTTAGCAGCTGGAGAAGAGGCCCATTTTAGAACAATAGACGTGATGGTTATGAAATCTTCCATTACCTCTCACCCAGATGCAAGATATAAAACATAGATACTTCTCTCACTGAGTCCATGTCTGCCACTTGAAATAGCAAAAGAAGTGAATTGTTTGATCCGGTTACTGTTAATCACTGTTATATCAGATGGAGTTCTTGGTTGCAAGAAACAGAAGCCAACCATGACTAATTTAAGCATAAAAATATTTTATTTAGAGAATATTAAATAGTTCACAGAATCTTAATGTGGGAGTGATGGGAATGGGTGAAAGGAAAGGGAAAAGGGAAGGCAGAGAACCAGATTTGGGGATACAGAATTAAGAAAAATTCCCCAAAGCACCATTGCATCTTGAAACAGATCTTGACCGTGCAGGCAGTGCTGGACAGAGTAGAATCTGCCACAGGGACTGCTGCCAGGATTGCCTCTTATGACCTGATAGGACCTCTGCTACCCATCTCCAGAATGCACCCCCCAGGCCTGCTTCTTTGTTATCATTACCTTCTCTGTCAAAGCCTAATGCAAGTGCATGACTAAGCAGAACTCCAAGGAAGATTGAAGAATATGTGTCTGGCATTTTGTGCTTTTATATTAGGGTGGCTCTGTGCCATACAGTAGGTGATTAGTCAAACATAGGGAGAGAATCCAGAGGCTGGGAATCCAGAAGGATGACAAATATTCACTGAAATTCCAGAATATCAGGAGTATTTCTTTATTAGGGCTGAAGTTAAAATTGTTCCTTAAATCTTTTTTTGATGATAAAAATATTTATTTGAATTTAATTAATTTTTTTTCTACTCTCTTTTTGTCATTATTTATGTTTCCTTTATTTTGAGGACAGCATATGCTGGATTAATTTCCAATCTGAGTGTTTTAGTTCATTTGACCTCTTAGAACTATTGCATTAACTATTATAATGATACTTATTTCTGCATCTTTGTTATTGTTTTCGATTTGTCAAAATTATTTGGCTTCTACTTTTCTTCTTTTTTCTCTATGGATTTATATTTAACACATTTATATTTAACACATTCTCTTCCATTTTTTGGTTACTTATTAAATCCTATGCATATATTTCTATTCATGTCTCAATATATTAAACCTATCAATACTTGTATCACTTCCTGGATTAAGACAAGTAACTTAGCATGTTCTCACATAATTTTCCACTGTCTTCTCAAATCTAGTGACTCCACTGAGAAATTTAGGGACAATCTCAGGTATATTGAAATACTGGCTCCAATTTTTTATTTATCTCTCTATCCATGTCCTTTGCATGTAATATCACAGTTCCTCATAAACAGGCTTAGAGTACTCTCTATCTCCTTAAATTTGGATTTGGCCACATGACTGACTCTAGTCAATGTAATGTAATTGAAATGATAGAGTGCCAGTTCTGAAAATAAGATTTAAGAGACCTCCTGGGTTTCTACTTTCCCTTTTGCAACCCGGCCATTATCATAAAAAGAGCTTCCCCTGATTACTGCTGCCCCTCAGCCTAAACTACAAAATGAACAGAGGCAAAGGAGATCTTTTGAGTTTATGTTAAAATTATATCTTCATACTCAGTATTTCCAATTAGTTCTTATTCATACTAACTCATCTCTTTGAGGGCCATGTAATTATCAAATGTCATAACTCTTAATGCTTCTGAAGTAGAAAAAAAGTCTAGATTTTAGCTTGTCCTCCTCTAGGTGAGTTTTGGGAGGAAGTGGTCTCAAGGCAAAATGTTGCATTCTAGTGCTGTATTCCAAGTTACCTACTGTGTATTTTTCCACCTCTGCCATCCCCTAACCCACCAAAAAAACGTGACATACTGTACATTAGGCACTGCTTTTTTCTGAGAAGCCATAGTGCTTTTTTTATATTATTATCTGGCTTGGTGACTTTGGAGGCAGAGGAAGCTCCAGGCTCTGCTGAACTGTCTGAGATCACTGTAATAACTGGTTTACCCAATTCTTGGGCTGCACTGATATACGTTTATACAGTTGTTAACCCTGGTCTGGATCAATAGCTTTCCTGACCCTTGGGAGTGATGGTGCAGGTGCAGTGATGGTCTACCCAGTTTATGTGGACAACAGATATGGGTATAAAGAGAAAGCTTTCACCCAACTAATTATGTGGTCTCGCTATAGTTTCCATAACACCCAACATACACTCTGAGGCCCCAAATCTTTAGCTTTCCCAAAGGTTTTTTACTTTTTTATGTTACTTGCTAAAATTGATTCTAATGTCTACCTGCCCCTCTGTTTCTTGTGAGACATGTTCCAAAATCTAAAGGGACCAGAATCCTTTGTAGTTCACCATCATGTGCCTCAAATATTTTTTATAAACATTACAATCCCCAGAATTATTATGAAGAAGATCATTCCCTGGTATTACAAGGGCAATTTCCAATGATGCATTCAAATTAATTGTTCAGCACATGAATTTGAAATAAAACCAGTAAACCATCTGGAAGAAACTCCTTTAAACTTTACTTTGTTGATTTGAAAAGTAAATACAAAATACTCTCTTTTTTTTTATCTCTTTGTATGGTCCTTTCCTGACGAGCCTATCTAGGCATATCTCCTTGGCTATGTTTTATAATATTATCCTTTTTATTCTGTCATTGCTTTATCTCAATCAGAAATAATCCTAATTTTAAATTTTGTTTATTGCTTGTCTCTCTCCATCAGGTTGCAAACTCCCTGAGGGTCCTTATCACTCTGTGTTTTACTCACAATGCCTAGGAAATATATCTTACATAGTAGATACTTAATGAATATTTGTTAAATAGATGAACAACTCTCATTTGGGAATTAAATGATCTTATTGAGTTACTGAATTTCACACAAGACATATAAAAGGTCACTGTTGGAACTTTCTTGTACTTTTCTTGGTGTTCACAATAAATCCCTGTATTACCTTGTTGGAGCTGTAGTTACAAAGCACCACAAACTGAGTGGCTTCAACAACAGAAATTTATTTTCTAATTGTTCTGGAGGCTAGATGTCCAAAATGAAGGGGTTGGTAGTATTGGTTCTTTCTTTTTCTTTTTTTTTTTTAATTGGAGTAAAATTGCTTTACAGTGTTGTTTATTTGTGAGGGCAATTTGTGAAGAAAGAATCTACCCTAGGCCTCTCTCTGGCTACAAAGATGGTCATCTTCATGTTCACATAACATTTCTCCTTGTATGCATGTCTCTGTTTCCAAATTTTTTCTTTTTATAAACCAGTCATGTTGGATTAGTGTCCACTCTAATAATCTAATTTTATTTTACTTTAATAATTTTTTATTAGTTTTATATTTTTTTATTGGAGTATAATTGCTTTACAATGGTGTGTTAGTTTCTGTTTTATAACAAAGTCAGTCAGTTATACATATACATATGTTCCCATATCTCTTCTCTCTTGCGTCTCCCTCCCATCCACCCCCCTATCCCACCCCTCTAGGTGGTCACAAAGCACCGAGCTGATCTCCCTATGCTATATGGCTGCTTCAACTAGCTATCTATTTTACGTTTGGGAGTGTATATATGTCCATGTCACTATCTAACTTTGTCACAGCTTACCCTTCCCCCTTCCCATATCCTCAAGTCCATTCTCAAGTAGGTCTGTGTCTTTATTCCCGACTTACCACTTGGTTCTTCATGACCTTTTTTTTTCTTAAATTCCATATACATGTGTTAGCATATGGCATTTGTTTTTCTCTTTCTGACTTACTTCACTCTGTATGACAGTCTCTAGGTCCATCCACCTCATTACAAATAACTCAATTTAGTTTCTTTTTATGGCTGAGTAATATCCCATTGTATATATGTGCCACATCTTCTTTATCCGATGATGGACACTTAGGTGGCTTCCATCTCCTGGCTATTGTAAATAGAGCTGCAATGAACATTTTGGTACATGACTCTTTTTGAATTATGGTATTCTCAGGGTATATGCCCAGTAGTGGGATTGCTGGGTCGTATGGTAGTTCTATTTGTAGTTTTTTAAGGAACATCCATACTGATCTCCATAGTGGCTGTATCAATTTACATTCCCACCAGCAGTGCAAGAGTGTTCCTTTTCTCCACACCCTCTCCAGCATTTATTGTTTCTAGATGTTTTAATGATGGCCATTCTGACCAGTGTGAGATGATATCTCATTGTAGTTTTGATTTGCATTTTTCTGAAGGTTAATGATGTTGAGCATTCTTTCATGGGTTTGTTGGAAATCTGTATATCTTCTTTGGACAAATGTCTATTTGGATCTTCTGCTTGTTTTTGGATTGGGTTGTTTGTTTTTTTGATATTGAGCTGCATGTGCTGCTTGTAAATTTTAGAGATTAATCCTTTGTCAGTTGCTTCATTTGCAACTATTTTCTACCCTTCTGAGGGTTGTCTTTTGGTCTTGCTTATGGTTTCCTTTGCTGTGCAAAAGCTTTTAAGTTTCATTAGGTCCCATTTGTTTATTGTTGTTTTTATTTCCATTTCTCTAGGAGGTGGGTCAAAAAGGATCTTGCTGTGATTTATGTCATAGAGTGTTCTTCCTATGTTTTCCTCTAAGAGTTTGATAGTGTCTGGCCTTACATTTAGATCTTTAATCCATTTTGAGCTTATTTTTGTGTATGGTGTTAGGGAGTGTTCTAATTTCAAAGTTTTACATGTACCTGTCCAGTTTTCCCAGCACCACTTATTAAAGAGGCTGTCTTTTCTCCACTGTATATTCTTGCCTCCTTTATCAAAGGTAAGGTGACCATATGTGTGTGGGTTTATCTCTGGGCTTTCTATCCTGTTCCATTGATCTATATTTCTGTTTTTTGTGCCAGTACCATACTGTCTTGATTACTGTACCTTTGTAGCATAGTCTGAAGTCAGGGAGCCTGATTCCTCCAGCTCCATTTTTCGTTCTCAAGATTGCTTTGGCTATTCGGGGTCTTTTGTGTTTCCATACAAATTATGAAATTTTTTGTTCTGGTTCTGTGAAAAATGCCAGTGGTAGTTTGATAAGGATTGCACTGAATCTGTAGATTGCTTTGGGTAGTACAGCCATTTTCATAATGTTGATTCTTCCAATCCAAGAACATCGTATATCTCTCCATCTGTTTGTATCATCTTTCATTTCTTTCATCAGTGTCTTATAGTTTTCTGCATACAGGTTTTTTGTCTCCTTAGGTAGGTTTATTCCTAGATATTTTATTCTTTTTGTTGCAATGGTAAATGGGAGTGTTTTCTTGATTTCACTTTCAGAATTTTCATCACTAGTGTATAGGAATGCCAGAGATTTCCATGCATTAATTTTGTATCCTGCTACTTTACCAAATTCAATGATTAGCTCTAGTAGTTTTCTGGTAGCATGTTTAGGATTCTCTATGTACAGTATTATGTCATCTGCAAACAGTGACAGCTTTACTTCTTCTTTTCTGATTTGGATTCCTTTTATTTCTTTTTCTTCTCTGATTGCTGTGGCTAAAACTTCCAAAACTATGTTGAATAATAGTGGTGAGAGTGGGCAACCTTGTGTTGTTCCTGATCTTAGTGGAAATGGTTTCAGTTTTTCACCATTGAGGACAATGTTGGCTGTGGGTTTGTCATATATGGCCTTTATTATGTTGCGGAAAGTTCCCTCTATGACTACTTTCTGCAGGGTTTTTATCATAAATGGGTGATGAATTTTGTCAAAAGCTTTCTCTGCATCTATTGAGATGATCATATGGTTTTTCTCCTTCAATTTGTTAATATGGTGTATCACATTGATTGATTTGTGTATATTGAAGAATTCTTGCATTCCTGGAATAAACCCCACTTGATCATGGTGTATGATCCTTTTAATGTGCTGTTGGATTCTGTTTGCTAGTATTTTGTTGAGGATTTTTGCATCTATGTTCATCAGTGATTTTTGCCTGTAGTTTTCTTTCTTTGTGACATCTTTCTCTGATTTTGGTATCAGGGTGATGGTGGCCTCGTAGAATGAGCTTGGGAGTGATCCTCCCTGTGCTATATTTTGGAAGAGTTTGAGAAGGATAGGTGTTAGCTCTTCTCTAAATGTTTGATAGAATTCGGCTGTGAAGCCATCGGGTCCTGGGCTTTTGTTTGTTGGAAGATTTTTAATCACAGTTTCAATTTCAGTGCGTCCGATTGGTCTGTTCATATTTTCTATTTCTTCCTGGTTCAGTCTCGGCAGGTTGTGGAATTCTAAGAATTTGTGCATTTCTTCCAGGTTGTCCATTTTATTGGCATAGAGTTGCTTGTAGTAATCTCTCATGATCCTTTGTCTTTCTGCAGTGTCAGTTGTTACTTCTCCTTTTTCATTTCTAATTCTATTGATTTGAGTCTTCTCCCTTTTTTTCTTGATGAGTCTGGCTAATGTGTTATCAATTTTGTTTATCTTCTCAAAGAACTAGCTTTTAGTTTTATTGATCTTTACTATCTTTTCCATCATTTCTCTTTCATTTATTTCTCATCTGATCTTTATTTCTTTCCTTCTGCTAACTTTTGGGTTTTTTGTTCTTCTTTCTCTAATTGCTTTAGGTGCAAGTTTAGGTTGTTTATTTGAAATGTTTCCTGTTCCTTAAGGTAGGATTGTATTGCTATGAACTTCCCTCTTAGACTGCTTTTGCTACATCTCATAGGTTTTTGGTCATCGTGTCTCCATTGTCATTTGTTTCTAGGTATTTTTTTGATTTCCTCTTTCATTTCTTCAGTGACCACTTCGTTATTAATTAGTGTATTCTTTAGCCTCCATGTGTTTGTATTTTTTAACAGATCTTTTCCTGTAATTGATATCTAGTCTCATAGCGTAGTTGTCGAAATGATGCTTGATACAATTTCAATTTTCTTAAATTTACCAAGGCTTGATTTGTGACCCAAAATATGATCTATCCTGGAGAATGTTCCATGAGTACTTGAAAAAAATGTGTATTCTGTTGTTTTGGGATGGAATGTCCTATAAATATCAATTAAGTCCATCTTGTTTAATGTATCATTTAAAGCTTGTGTTTCCTTATTTATTTTCATTTTGGATTATCTGTCCATTGGTGAAAGTGGGGTGTTAAAATCCCCTACTATGAATGTGTTACTGTTGATTTCCCCTTTTATGGCTGTTAGTATTTGCCTTATGTATTGAGGTGCTCCTATGTTGGTTGCGTAAATATTTACAGTTGTTATATCTTCTTCTTGGATCGATCCCTTGAACATTATGTAGTGTCCTATGTCTCTTGTACTAGTCTTTATTTTAAAGTCTATTTTGTCTGATATGAGAATTGCTACTTCACCTTTCTTTTGATTTCAATTTGCATGGAATATCTTTTTCCATCACCTCACTTTCAGTCTGTATGTATCCCTATGTCTGAAGTGGGTCTCTTGTAGACAGCATATATACAGGTCTTGTTTTTGTATCCATTCAGCCAGTCTGTGTATTTTGGTGGGAGCATTTAATCCATTTACATTTTAGGTAATTATCGATATGTATGTTCCTATTCCCATTTTCTTAATTGTTTTGGGTTTGATATTGTAGGTCTTTTCCTTCTCTTGTGTTTCTTGCCTAGAGAAGATCCTTTAGCATTTGTTGTAAAGCTGGTTTGGTGGTGTTGAACTCTCTCAGCTTTTGCTTGTCTGTAAAGGTTTTAATTTCTCCATCAAATCTGAATGAGATCCTTGCTGGGTAGAGTAATCTTGTTTGTAGGTTTTTCTCCTTCATCACTTTAAATATGTCCTGCCAGTCCCTTCTGTCTTGCAGAGTTTCTGCTGAAAGATCAGCTGTTAACCTTATGGGGATTCCCTTGTGTGTTATTTGTTCTTTTTCCCTTGCTGCTTTTAATATGTTTTCTTTGTATTAATTTTTGATAGTTTGATTAATATGTGTCTTGGTGTGTTTCTCCTTAGATTTATCCGGTAAGGGACTCTCTGTGCTTCCTGGACTTGATTAACTATTTCCTTTCCCATATTAGGGAAGTTTTCAACTATAATCTCTTCAAATATTTTCTCAGTCCCTTTCTTTTTCTCTTCTTCTTCTGGGACCCCTATAATTCGAATATTGGTGCATTTAATGTTGTCCCAGAGGTCTCTGAGACTGTCCTCAGTTCTTTTCACTCTTTTTTCTTTATTCTGCTCTGCAGTAGTTATTTCCACTACTTTATCTTCCAGATCACTTATCCATTCTTCTGCCTCAGTTATTCTGCTATTGATCCCTTCTGGAGTATTTTTAATTTCATTTATTGTGTTGTTCATTGTTGCTTGTTTCCTCCTTAGATCTGCTAGGTCCTTGTTAAATGTTTCTTGCTTCTTCTCTATTCTATTTCCAAGATTTTGGATCATCTTTACTATCATTATTCTGAATTCTTTTTCAGGTAGACTGCCTCTTTCCTCTTCATTTGTTAGGTCTGGTGGGTGTTTACCTTGTTCGTTCATCTGCTGTGTGTTTTTGTGCCTTCTCACTTTGCTTATCTTACTGTGCTTGGGGTCTCCTTTTTGCAGGCTGCAGGTTTGTAGTTCCCATTGTTTTTTGGTGTCTGTCTCCAGTGGCTTAAGTTGGTTCAGTGGGTTGTGTAGGCTTCCTGGTGGAAGGGACTAGTGCCTGTGTTATGGTGGATGAGGCTAGATCTTGTCTTTCTGGTGGGCAGGTCCACATCTGGTGGTGTGTTTTGGGATGTCTGTGGGCTTATTATGATTTTAGGCAGCCTCTCTGCTAATGGGTGGGGTTGTGTTCCTCTTTTGCTAGTTGTTTGGCATAGGGTGTCCAGCACTGTAGCTTGGTGGTTGTTAAGTGAAGCTGGGTCTTGGTGTTGAGATGGAGATCTCTGGGGGATTTTCACCATTTGATATTATGTGGAGCTTGGAGGTCTCTTGTGGACCAGTGTCCTGAAGTTGGCTGTCCCACCTCAGAGGCACAGCACTGACTCCTGGCTGGAGCACCAAGAGCCTTTCATCCACACGGCTCAGAATAAAAGGGAGAAAAAGTAGAGAGAGAGAAAGAAAGAAAGAAAGAAAGAGGATAAAATAAAATAAAGTTATTAAAATAAAAAATAATTATTAAGAAAAAAAATTTTTAAGTAAAGAAAAACAAAAGGACAGAACCCTAGGACAAATGGTGAAAGCAAAGCTATACAGACAAAATCTCACACAGAAGCATACACATACACACTCACAAAATGAGGAAAAGGGAAAAAAAATAATATATCTTGCTCTCAAAGTCCACCTCCTCAATTTGGGATGATTTGTTGTCTATTCAGGCATTCCACAGATGCAGGGTACATCAAGTTGCTTGTGGAGATTTAATCTGCTGCTCCTGAGGCTGCTAGGAGAGATTTCCCTTTCTCTTCTTTTTTCCCACAGCTCCCGGGGTTCAGCTTTGGATTTGGCCCCGCCTCTGCATGTAGGTCGCCGGAGGGCATCTGTTCTTCGCTCAGACAGGACGGGGTTAAAGGAGCAGCTGACTCGGGGGCTCTGTCTCGCTCAGGCTGGAGGGGAGGGAGGGGCATGGAGTGCGGGGCGATCCTGCGGCAGCAGAGGCCATTGTGACGTTGCACCAGCCTGAGGCGTGCCGTACATTCTCCCGGGGAAGTTGTCCCTGGATCACAGGACCCTGGCAGTGGCGGGCTGCACAGGCTCCCCGAAGGGGAGTGTGAATAATGACCTGTGCTCGCACACAGGCTTCTTGGTGGCGGCAGCAGCAGCCTTAACGTCTCATGCTCGTCTCTGCCGTCCATGCTGATAGCTGCGGCTCGCGCCCGTCTCTGGAGCTCCTTAAGTGGCTCTCTGAATCCCCTCTCCTCGCGCACCAGAAAAAAAAGAGGCAAGAGAAAGTCTCTTGCCTCTTCGGCAGGTCCAGACCTTTTCCCGGACTCCCTCCCGGCTAGCCGTGGTGCACTAACCCCCTGCAGGTTGTGTTCACGCCGCCAACCCCAGTCCTCTTCCGGTGCTCCAACCAAAGCCCGAGCCTCAGCTCCCAGCCCCGACCACCCTGGGGGGTGAGCAGACAAGCCTCTCGGGCTGGTGAGTGCCAGTCGGCACCGATCCTCCGTGCGGGAATCTCTCCGCTTTGCCCTCTGCATCCCTGTTGCTGTGCTCTCCTCCGTGGCTCCAAAGCTTCCCCCTCCGCCATCTGTAGTCTCTGCCCACGAAGGGGCTTCTAGTGTGTGGAAACCTTTCCTCCTTCACAGCTCCCTCCCACTGGTGCGGGTCCCATCCCTATTCTTTTGTCTCTGTTTATTCTTTTTTCTTTTGCCCTACCCTGGTATGTGGGGACTTTCTTGCCTTTTGGGAGGTCTGAGGTCTTCTGCCAGCATTCAGCAGGTGTTCTGTAGAAGTTGTTCCGCGTGTAGATGTATTTCTGGTGTACCTGTGGGGAGGAAGGTGATCTCCACGTCTTACTCTTCCTCCATCTTCCTCAACCGCTAATAATCTAATTTTAATTTAATTATCTCTGTAAAGACTCTATCTCCACAGAAGGTCACATTCTGATGTACTAGGTTAGGACTTTAACACATGAATTTTGAGGAGCCTGTCCAACCCATAACAACTACTTACATTTCTATCACAGTACTTCTCTTATTGTGTAATAGTAGTTTACTTGTCTTTCTTCACAATTAGACTTTAAGATAATTTGAACACAGACTAGTCATTCAGTAAATATCAAGGGCACGAGTGAATATATTCTCTGAAGAAAAATCACAGATCTTAACACCTAGCTTCAGCCTTTCCTACAGTACTTCTTAAAAATAAGCAGACAACCTCCTGCTTCAAAACTCCATCTAAACCTAAGCACCCCTTTTCTAGGCTTTTCCTACCTTTTACCATGTTGTAGTGAATTTATGAATGAGTGAATCTGAGGTCCTTGTTAACACTGCAAGGGCAGGGCCCTGAGTTAATGTTCATCTTTATACTCCCAGTATCTGTTGCCATGTTTGGAGCATAATAAATGTTCAATGTTTATTTATTTTTATTTATTTATTTATTTATTTATTTATTTATTTTTTGCGCTACGCGGGCCTCTCACTGTTGTGGCCTCTCCCGTTGCAGAGCACAGGCTCCGGACGTGCAGGCTCAGCGGCCATGGCTCACGGGCCCAGCCGCTCCGCGGCATGTGGGATCCTCCCGTACCAGGGCACGAACCCGCGTCCCCTGCATTGGCAGGCGGACTCTCAACCACTGCACCACCCGGGAAGCCCCTGTTCAATGTTTATTGAACTGACAGAAACCAACAGAATTATGACTCAGACCAAAGAAGTAAAGACAAAAATCATTTCCACATGAATATCTTTGGAATGGCTGCAACCTCCTTGACTCCAGGACACAAAGATCTTTCACTGTTGTCCATTTAATCAGCTTAACCTTCACACTCTAGCTGCCTCCTATCACTGTGTCCGATAAGTGGAAGTCAAGTTACATTCAAAGCGAAGTGAAATTACTTAAGGTCTGGTCCCTGTTGTCAGTTCCCAGGAAAAGAAACAGTGTCACATTTCACTATCTGTATGGTACAACAACAATAAAATAAATAATTCCCTTACTTTGGATCCTAAGGCTGCAGTGGCATAGGATTTTTGTGGGAAGATGCATTTGTAAGAGAATTTGGCAACACAGGAAGTGCTGCAATCCACAGTTTTAATGACATCTTGGCAGCTTCTAAATTCCCATTCCAGATGTTCCAGTAGGGGGGTGGTGAGGGTGTCTTCCAGCAGTGGACATTTTTTGCCTTGGAAATTCAGCAAATACCATAGCAGTGTGTAGTTTATCCTCATCTCCAGATAGATATGCTAAAAGGAATGCTTCACTTGGCACAAATTTGAGGACACTCATTATACTAGGAGAAATTATGCATCACAATAAAAAGAAATGTCAGATTTCACTTAATATCGACAACTTGCCTTAAGATATATTTTTATCCTAGACTCCTTCTGTGAAGCCTGCAGTCTTGAGAGAGTAAACGAACAAAGAAATAAGAGTATAGATACATACCAGGCAATAAAACCTTACTTAAAATATCAGAGACACTTTAGCTCTTTATAGAAGCTAAAGCAGCTTGGGCATCCCCCCCGTATGTGGATAAAATGTGTGCTGAATCCTGAACAGTCTTTCAATTTGCTATTGAATGATAGAGTTTTGATTTTCTTTTTCTTTTCTTTTCAGTAAAATTTAACAACCTATTATGACATTAAAATTGTTCTCTTCACAATTTCTATGGTGCCATCCTTGATTTTATGCTATAGGATCTCCTTATGGTTGATTTTGTAATTTAAAATTAAAAACTTCCTTTCAACTAAGCCTTAATGGAGACAGTTTCAAGTCTTGCCTAACTTTGAATATGGCTCTTCAGGAGGTCTCAGGAGATTTTGCCCCAAGACATTCTCTCCTGATGTGTCTCTGCAGTTTAGGATTACATTTATGCAGGCTTATATTCATATTTGAGGCAACCAATAACTCAGTAATGTTTTTACTGATCTTACTTTTAAAAAGGAGAGCTTAATTGGCAAAAAGAGATTGGTTCTGTCTGGGTGTATTTGATAAGGTAGCCCCTTAGGAAAGATCATTAGGCCCTAATTGGAAAAAGGAATAGGTCTTATTGCTGTCCCCTTAAGCTGTTTCTGCTTATCTTATCATGAGGGTGGTGGTGGAGCTCTGTGTTTAGGCATAAGGTTGACCTGGATTTCATGGAATCATATGCAGTCTGGGGGACCAATAAGAGACTGTTGCTAGGGAGACATTGCAATGTACTCTAATTAAATCAGAGTTGACATAAATGTTTTAAAAAGAGGAGGAGAGGAAATTCTATTTGTGCATTTCTATCACTCTCTCTACCTCCTTCCCTCTCCCCCTTTCTCTGCCTCCCTGCCATGCTCTTAGATTTAGGTAGTCTATGTGTTTCTGATTATAGTACTATTATTTTTACCTCTTGTTTACCTAGAACTGTTTTTTTTGTTTGTTTGTTTGTTTTTGTTTTTTTCACTGTCTGTCTTACATTCATAAGTCACACTTTTCATTCTGTTGCTGAAAGCTCGGCCCCTATGCACCGGTGTTGAATCAAATCTCGGAGACAGAGTTTTGGGTGAAGTAGAAAAGAATAGCTTTATTGCTTTGCCAGGCAAAGGGGGACACAGTGGGTTCCTGCCCAAAAAAAACTATGTGTCCCCACCTGAGAGGATTTAATGAGGAGTTGTATAGCAATGTTCAAGGGTGGGGTTCCTGATAAGATTAGGGTGTGTGCAGGGCCTTCACTCCTCTCATCTGGTCTCAGGTAATTTTCTTGATGAGCTTCCCTACATTTCCTTTAATGTAGGCTCAGATGGTCCTTCTTTGGTATAAAGAATGATGACATCTTAAAGAGCTTAAAGACGTTGTTATGTGTATCCCTTGAGGTGGAACAAAGACCCGGTCCAAAGGCTACATTATTGTTCCCTAGCTGCCCCTCCCCCATCCCTGCATCTCCTCCTTTCCCTGTTGGTTAGAATCTGCCCTTTCAAACCCAGGGCAAGTCATGGTGGTCAGAGTCTGTTTCCTACAAGAAACGAGGGACAGAAAGGCTTCCATGCCCAGGAGCCACAAAGGATCCTGCTGGGTTTTAATTCTAGCTACTCTATCACCTTCTACCAACAAAATCACTGTCTCTCAATCCATCATGGATAAACTGCTAGTGATTCTGTTAGTAAGAAATCTAAAATCATAAAAATATTTCATCAAATATCAAGGGTTCAAGGTGATAGGAATAAAGTGGTCTACATCAAGGCAGCAGTCTTCGGAAAAAGTCTGGACAGGATCCCAGAAACTGAAATATCTGATAGTATGTCTAGCCACAGGGTAACACACTTGTGCAGAATTCTACTTAATAGGAATAAACAGAAACTCCTAAAATATACCAAGTTATACAAAAACCTCAAAATAATACAATGCCTATGGCTCAATGATTATTTGTTGACTACAAATGAATAGGAAATTAGTCTTTGCCCTTCAGGAAAAATAATACAGTGTGGGTCCTTTAAGCAGTTCAAGAATGAGTTAGAGGAATCATAAATTTATGAAAACCTCAATGGTTAGAGAAAATTCATGCTCATGCCCAATCACAATCCCTCATATACTCACAAATCCTATATTCCATTAAGAGATTATCTCCCTATTCCTACTGTGAATGATGTTGAATCTTTAATTAAGCTAAGTATTAAAAGATGAATTCTTTGTTGAATTTTGACATGCTTAAAATTTTTTCCATGATACAGAAGAAACTCTGTGTCACTTACCCTAATTTCTTGTCTGTGCTTTGACTAATGTTTTAATACATTGCTATGCATTTGTAGTAACAGATCAGATAATCCAAAAAAATTAAAACTGAATTCTCAGTTTTATTAATATTTACTTTAAATTAACTCTCTTTCTAAGCCAAGAGACTGGAGGAACATAAATAAAGCTGTTTATTGCTGATGATAAGGCCAAATTAGTTCTGTCCACTATTCCACTATGTTGATAGGTGCCTTTGTCTTTCCAACAAATGATTCCATTCCCTGAGCACAGTTAGTAAGAGTTACTGATGTGGCTGCCCCTCCTTGAGCCAAGGCCTGGGATGAGCTCATTCTTAATCCCATTGAAACCATTTTCTCACTTTTTGTGGGTCCTAGCTCCTGTGGACTCAGAGTGTATAAGCCTGGCTCCTGGCTGTGAACGGAAGGACAGATCAGCGACGATATGCAGCCTGACTTCCTTTGATTTCAGAGTGGGTATTCACAATGTAAGAGCAAAAGGTCTCGAGAAAAAACGCAGTTTAGGACTTTTTAAAAATTTTTTATTGGAGTATAGCTGATCTACAATACTGTGCTAGTTTCAGGTGTATAGCAAAGTGAATCAGTTTTACATATGCATATATCCACTATCCACTATTTTTTTAGTTTTTTTTTTTCCCATATAGGTTATTATAGAGTATTGAGCAGAGTCCCCTGTGCTATACAGTAGGTCCTTATTAGTTATCCATTTTATATATAGTAGTACCACAATCATAGTGGGGAACTTTAACACCCCACTTTCACCAATGGAAGGATCATCCAAAATGAAAATAAATAAGGAAACACAAGCTTTAAATGACACATTAAACAAGATGAAATTGATTGATATTTATAGGACATTCCATTCAAAAACAACAGAATACACTTTCTTCTCAAGTGCTCATGGAACGTTCTCCAGGATAGATCATATCTTGGGTCACAAATCAAGCCTTGGTAAATTTCAGAAAATTGAAATTATGTCAAGTATCTTTTCTGAACACAATGCTATGAGACTAGATATCAATTACAGGAAAAAAACTGTAAAAGATACAAACACATGAAGGCTAAACAATACACTACTTAAGAACCAAGAGATCACTGAAGAAATCAAAAAGGAAATAAAAAAATACCTAGAAACAGATGACAATGAAAACACGACCACCCAAAAACTCTGGGATGCAGCAAAACCAGTTCTAAGAGGGAAGTTTATAGCAATAATCCTACCTCAAGGAACAAGAAACATCTCAAACAACCTAATCTTACACCTAAAGCAATTAGAGAAAGAAGAACAAGAAAACCCCAAAGTTAGCAGAAGGAAATAAATCGTAAAGATCTGATCAGAAATAAGTGAAAAAGAAATGAAGAAAACAATAGCAAAGATCAACAAAACTAAAGGCTGTTTCTTTGAGAAGATAAACAAAATTGATAAACCATTAGCCAGATTCATCAAGATAAAAAGGGAGAAGACTCAAATCAATATAATTAGAAATGAAAAAGAAGTAACAACTGACACTGCATAAATAAAAAGGATCATGAGAGATTACTACGAGTAACTATATGCCGGTAAAATGGACAACCTGGAAGAAATGGACAAATTCTTAGAAAAGCACAACCTTCCAAGACTGAACCAGAAAGAAATAGAAAATATAAACAGACCATTCCTTAGCACTGAAATTGAGACTGTGATTAAAAATCTTCCAACAAACAAAAGCCCAGGACCAGATGGCTTCACAGGTGAATTCTATCAAACATTTAGAGAAGAGCTAACACCCATCCTTCTCAAACTCTTCTAAAATATAGCAGAAGGAAGAATACTCCCAAACTCATTCTATGAGGCCACCATCACCCTGATACCAAAATTAGACAAAAATGTTACAACAAGAGAAAACTACAGGACAATATCTCTGATGATCATAGATGCAAAAATCCTCAACAAAATACTAGCAAACAGAATCCAACAGAACATTAAAAGGATCATACACCATGTGAAAGTGGGGTTTATCCCAGTAATGCAAGTATTCTTCAATATACACAAATCAATCAATGTGATACACCATATTTTCAAATTGAAGGACACAAACCATATGATCATCTCAACAGATACAGAAAACGCTTTTGACAAAATTTAATACACATTTATGATAAAAATCTCTCCAGAAAGTAGGTGCAGAGGGAACTTACCTCAACATAATTAAGGCCATATATGACAAACCCCCAGCCAACATTTTTCTCAATTGTGAAAAACTGAAACAATTTCCTCAAAAAAAAAGGAGCAAGACAAGTTTGTCTACTCTCATCACTATTATTCAACATAGTTTTGGAAGTTTTATCCACAGCAATCAGAGAAGAAAAAGAAATAAAAGGAATCCAAATAGGAAAATAAGTAAAACTGTCACTGTTTGCAGATGACATGATACTATACATAGAGAATCCTAAATATGCTACCAGAAAACTACTAGAGCTAATCAATGAATTTGGTAAAGTAGCAGGATACAAAATTAATGCACAGACATCTCTTGCATTCCTAAACACTAATGAGGACAAATCTGAAACACTCCCATTTACCATTGCAACAAAAAAAAATAAAATACCTAGGAATAAACCTACCTAATGAGAAAAAAGACCTGTATGCAGAAAACTATAAGACACTGATGAAAGTAATTAAAGATGATACAAATAGATAGAGAGATTACCATGTTCCTGGATTGGAAGAATCAACATTATGAAAATGACTGTACTACCCAAAGCAATCTACAGATTCAATGCAACCCCTATCAAACTACCAATGGCATTTTTCACAGAACTAGAACAAAAAGTTTCACAGTTTGTATGGTAACACAAAAGACCCTGAGTAGCCAAAGCAATCTTGAGAAAAAAGATGGAGCTGGAGGAATCAGGCTCCCTGACTTCAGACTATGCTACAAAGGTACAGTAATCAAGACAGTATGGTACTGGCAGAAAAAGAGAAATATAGATCAATGGAACAGGATAGAAAGCCCAGAGATAAACCCACACACATATGTTCACCCTATCTTTGATAAAGGAGGCAAGAATATACAATGGAGAAAAGACAGCCTTTTCAATAAGTGGTGCTGGGAAAACTGGAAAGCTACATGTAAAAGAATGAAATTAGAACACTCCATAACACCATACACAAAAATCAACTCAAAATGGATTAATGACTAAAATGTAAGACCAGACTCTATAAAACTCTTAGAGGAAAACATAGGCAGAACACTCTATGATATAAATCACAGCAAGATCCTTTTTGACCCACCTCCTAGAGAAATGGAAATAAAAACAACAATAAACAAATGGGACCTAATGAAACTTAAAAGCTTTTGCACAGCAAAGGAAACCATAAACAAGACAAAAAGACAATCCTCAGAATGGGAGAATATATTTGCAAACCAAGCAACTGACAAAGGATTAACCTCCAAAGTATACAAGCAGCTCATACAGCTCAATATCAAAAAAAACAAACAGCCCAATCCAAAAGTGGGCAAAACATCTAAATAGACATTTCTCCAAAGAAGATATATAGATTGCAAACACATGAAAGGGTGCTCAACATCACTAATCATCAGAGAAATGCAAATCAAAAGTACAATTAGGTATCACCTCACACCAGTCAGAATGGTCCTCATCAAAAAATCTAGAAACAATAATGCTGGAAAGGGTGTGGAGAAAAAAACCCCTTGCACTGTTGGTGGGAATGTAAATTGATACAGCCACTATGGAGAACAATACGGAGGTTCCTTAAAAAACTAAAAATAGAACTACCATATGACCCAGAAATCCCACTACCTGGCATATACTCTGAGAAAACCATAATTCAAAAAATTCATGTACCACAATATTCACTGCAACACTATTTACAATAGCCAGGATATGGAAGCAACCTAAGTGTCCATCGACAGATGAATGAATAAAGAAGATGTGGCACACATATACAATGGAACATTACTCAGCCATAATAAGAAACGAAATTGAGTTGTTTGTATTGAGGTGGATGGACCTATAGTCTGTCATACAGAGTGAATGAATTAAATGAGAAAGAGGAAAACAAATACCATATGCTACCACATATATATGGAATCTAAAAAAAGGTTCTGAAGAACCTAGGGGGAGAAGAGGAATAAAGACACAGACGTAGAATTGGACTTAGGAACATGGGGAGGGGGAAGGGTAACCTGAGATGAAGTGAGAGAGTGGCATTGATATATATACATTACCAAATGTAAAATAGATAGTTAGTGGGAAGTATTCACATAGCACAGGGAGATCAGCTTCGTGCTTTGTGACCATCTGGAGGGGTGGGATAGGGAGGGTAGGAGGGAGACGCAAGTGGGAGGCGATATGGGGTATGTGTATAGTTATAGCTGATTCACTTTGTTATACAGCAGAAACTAACTTAACTTTGTAAAACAATTATACTCCAATAAAGATGCTAATATATATATATATATATATATATATATATATATATATATATACTTTGCCACAGATATAATTTAATTAACTTGCTATTTTGCTATCTTGCATTCACTGTTCATTCCCGTCATATTTATTTGATAAGTATGGACATCTTTGTCTTTGGGAATTATGTTCTCTGAGTTAGCATTATGGAAATGCAGAGAGTGACCCTGCCTTGGTTTATTGGGTCATGTCAAAGATTGAAAGATCTCAGATGGCTGCACGATCTTGCAGTATGCAGGTCTGTTGCTCAGAGACCATATTGATCTTTTCCAGCCTCTTGCAGATGGCCTTCATCTACTTTCTGGTGATTGATTATAGTTATTTACAGCATTAAGTGGTTAGAAGCTTTACCTTGTCTTCAATATTTATAAAGTTAAAAATCTAATCATTTGAGCTTAAAACACTTTATGGAATTTCTTTTTTATGCCGATAGCAGCCTATCACTAGGAACGTCTGCTCGTTCAGTCTGGCCAATTTTGAATATGGTTAAACAGACATATATTTTCCTACTTTAATATAAGTACAATGTGATTATCAAAACCAACTGGTCTGTATTAACCGAAGTCACTTTGCTTCTTTCTTGACATGTCTGCCTCACCCACCTCTTTGTCTTCAAAAAGCTTCAACTAGAATGGCCTTTCTCAAGATGATTCTCTTTCAAACATTAAAACCGTTCCACTTGTGGAAAATAACAGAAGACTTAATAGTACCTCAGTGCTTTGATGTCTGGTCCCTAAAGGTCAAGTTGGACAGTACAGTCAATAACTGGATAGCTAGTCCAATGAGGACACTGTCTCCTCTCCCTCTCTCATGGTCCTGGTGGAGGAGTTCACTAAATTAGTATGCTGCTGCAGTCAGTCAAGTGGAAGCCTAAACACAATTCATGTTTTCTGATTACAGTGCTCAATGATGAAATGCCTGTTATAAATATAGTTCTGTCTAATATTTTAAAGTAGATTAAAAGAATCAGATGGAGGCAGACTTGAAAAGGCCAGCTTTTTATTAGATCTGTGAAAGATCCCATTTAAGTGGATACTTCAGCAATACTTTTCTTAGCTTGCCATGTCTGAGAGAGGGGGACTTTTAAGACCCTAATGAACCTTGACTTCTCTGAGGTTTCCAGGAGAATGGAGATGTGATGGGAGTTTTCATTAAAAATAACGGTAATAGATACAAGGTGCTTATTTTGTGCCATTGATCTCAGTGACAGATAGGTACAGGGCAGGGCAGGGGATGGGGGGGCTCTTACTTTTCTTATCCATGATAATGACCCTATTAGGTAGGTATTATTATTTTAAATAAGATGAGTATATTTGTTATCAAACCAAACGTGGGTCTGCTCACCCACACGCAGTAAAGCCAATCCACTGATACTGGGCTGTGGTGAAGGAAAGTGCCGCATTTATTGCAGGGCGCCATGCATGGAGTCCAGGCAGCCAGGGATCAAAAAACCCGAATTCCCTGATGGCTTTTGGGGAAAGGTTTTTAAGACAGGGTGAGGGAGGGGGGTTTGTGGGGTGTGTGATCACCTTGTGGACCTTCTTCTGATTGGTTGGTGGTGAGATAATCTGGAGTCAACATCATCAACCTTCTGGTTCCAACCAGTCTGAGGTCTACATGCTTGTGGGCAAAATAGAGTTAACTTCTTCTACCTGGCAGGGGTTTCAGTATCTGCAAAACAGCTCAAAACCAGAATATTATCTATAGCCTTTGAGGGGGAACTAAAGCCTTGACTTTAATGGCCGAACAATTATTATTTTATCTTGCTTGAGTGTTTTGCTTCATTTCTGCATTTTCTCATTTCTCTGATTAAATTTATTATTTGGAACTCGGGGAAGGCCTAGGAGGCTAAAGTTTTTCTACAGACAAAAGGCAGGCAGAGGACATGGGGGTTCTATTAAAAATGAGAAGGACCCTGTCAGGCTCCTGGGCATGGAAGCCTTTCCGTGTCCCCCTTTTCTTGTTTGTAGGAAATATGCTTCAGCCTCTTTGAGTTCCTTCCCTGAGTTCCAAAGGGCAGGTTCAGACAGTTGCTAATCAGGGAAGGGAGGGGATGCAGAGACAAAGGAGGAGCAGTCAAAAAACAATAGTGGGTCTTCCCCACTATTGTTGGCGCAGTGGTTGAGAGTCCTCCTGCCGATGCAGGGGACGCGGGTTCGTGCCCCGGTCCGGGAAGATCCCATATGCCGCGGAGCGGCTGGGCCGGTGAGGCATGGCCGCTGAGTCTGCGCGTCCAGAGCCTGTGCTCCGCAACGGGAGAGGCCACAACAGTGAGAGGCCCGCGTACCGCAAAAAAAAAAAAAAAAAAAAAAAAAAAGTGGAGTCTTGGGGCAGGGTCCTAGTTCCGCCTCAAGATATACACATAACAATACTTCTGAGCTCTTCTGCAGAACTAAAACCCCCCCAAAAATGGAAGATGTTAGCTACTTGACACATTCTTCAATCCAGAGAGAAGGTCACAGTTTGATAACCTCGAGAACCACAAAAGTGCATCAGGAGATCACCTGAGACCAGAGTAAAGGAGTGCTGGACCTGCACACACCCTGATCCTTATCAGCAACTCCACCCTTGAACCATTGCTATAAAACTCCTACCAAATCCCCCTGGGGTTGGGACACACAGTATTTGAGGGCACTAGCCTGCTGTGTCCCCTTTGCCTGGTGAAGCAATAAAGCTATTCTTTTCTATTTCACCCAAAACTCTGTCTCCAAGATTCGATTCAGCACGGGTGTACAGAGGCCGAGTTTTCAGCACCACTATCCTGGCAAGGCCCCATTATGTTTCTGCTTGGTTACATATTCAGGCACACACTTTTCAAACGATTTGCTAAGGTCTATGCAGCTAAGAAGCAATTGATTGAGCCAGGATCAAACCCAGGCAGTTTGAAGGCAAAGCCAGAGCTCCTACCCACCACCATCACACTGTACCTTGCAGGAATGGTGACTCATGTCTGTCTGGACCTGATCCAAGAGCAAAAAATCTTTTTAGCAAAGCTCCTGTGTAATCATCAGGGAACTTCAGCAACTCTCATCACTCCACTCACCTCATCATCAGCCCCTTGATGCTTTGCTGACAGCAGCCTCCATCAAATATTTTGCTAACCCAAAATATGGGTCTGAGGACTTAGTCAGGGCAGCAGCAATAGGCCTCCCAATGGAGAGGCTGGAATAGGTTTCCAAACCATGACCGTAGAGAAGGCTTGTCATTCCCTCTCCTGTATGAACAATGACCATGCGGTCTTACATTTCCACGTTCCCATTCATTTATACATTTTAATTCAGTTACAGTCATCTCACCTTCCTAGATGCCCCTAATCTTCTCCCATGAAAAATATAGAGATGATTAATATCTTTAAGGCACTAAGAGAGATGCTGGGAATTAGACAGTATCCAGTATTGGAGATTGGGCCACAGGGAGCACATTCCTATGGATTTAGTTCTCTTTCAAATTCTGTCAGTGTAATTTTTACTCCATAAAAGCTAACTCAGATTTGCTTCAAGCCAATGATTTTATTCTTTTTTTGTCTTCTGAAAACGTTGACTCCTTGAAACTCATGGAATAAAAACAATTTTAAATATTTTAGGATTCATTATTTATTTTGATCTCCTCTTATGCTGTAGAATAATGTCTTAGAGAATTTTGAGTTTAGTCAGTAAATAAATTAAACTGTAGAAAATATTTAGGCATAATACAATAAAAGAGACAGTGTGGATATATAACTAAAGTGTGGTCATAGTAGGTAGCACATACTGAGGGCTTATTCTGTGCCAGGCTCTATACTAAACACTTTACATGTATTATCTCATTTAATATCCACAACCACCCTATGAGGCAGATACTACTATTATCTCCTTTTAGCAGATGAGGAAATAGAGGCACAGAGAGGTTAAGCAACTTGCCACAGAATACACAGCAATTAATTGCCAGAGATAACATTTGATCCTAGGCAATTAGGCTGAAGAGCCCATATTCTTATGTAGAGTGTTTACATTCATTTTAATTATTAGAAAACTCTTTTTCATTAATCTCATCTATCACAGTAAAATTTTCATTGTAATATGTTTTCATGAGCTAGAGATAATGGTTTATTAATATAGTGCTTTAACTGGAATTTTTCTATTGGCTCAGTTTTTATTAGAAATGGAGTTTTCCTCATATTTCACCTCAGAGAATTAATCTCCCCAGCTAAATTTGAGTTAAATTTACATATTGTGTCTATTGTGAAAAATTTGGTCTTATCTCAAGGTCACTGTTATATCAATACAACCAGATCTGAAACATGCTTGAGCAAGAACATATTTCTGCCTGTTTAGCACAAAGTCCTGGAATGCCAATAAATAAATAAACAAACAAATAGTTACAATTATAGAGTTTTAGTTTTAATTTTATATATAGTTACATATATATGTAATACACACATAATTTTTATAGAGACTTGTATAGTTAATTATAGCTATATATGCAAATGTAAGACAGGCTTCTATAACAGGCTAACAGGCTTCTCCCTGTGGGAGCTTAGGTGTTTTGTAAATAAAGTTTTTTTTTTTTAATAATGCAAAACAGATTTATTTGCATGCACAACAATGAGGATTCGAATGCTAGATAAAAAGAAAAGCAGTCTTCTGTCAAAAGCAGATCAAGATTAAGTAGCTGGTTTTGAGATCTTCTCTGTGGGAAGACTTGCTGTGTTACCTTCAGAAGTTAAATCTTTTTACCTGATGCTACAGCAGGCTTTTAAAACAGGCCTTGATGCTGGGCTAGCTCCTCTAATTCCTTTTGACAGCCAAGATGGCTTCAAATGGATTTGGTCCACTGGCCACTATTTGCCAACCACTGATGTAGATGATGCTCTCATGTATTCTGAATCAGAATATGCTTTTGTGAATTAGTCTCTATACTGCCTGCTTTATTGTATAGTAGGGTACTTCCAACTGCACATGGGAAAAAACAAAACCCAAACTGACTTTCTCAATGAAGGAAACTTATTATCTCATATAACTGGAAAGTCCAGGCATAAATTTAACATTAGGCCAGACTTAATCCAGGAATTCAAATAATACCATAAGGTATTTGTTTCTCTCCACCTCTTGGTTTAGCCTTCTGCTGGTTGGGTTTATCCTCAGGCTACCTATGATGGTCCCTGACACTTCATGGCTTACTTCTTTCTGCCAGTAGTTCCAAGGGAAAAGACATCCATCAAAGTCCTGGGATTCATTGGAATCAAATCAATTTGGGAGATATGTATATTCCTGCACCAATCATTGTTGGAACAGGATAATTGGAATTATGCTAATGGATCAATAATGTGTCAGTGATCAAACTAATCCTCCTGATATATCCCTGAAATCAGGAATGGTGCCATTTCTGAATCATACAGACCAAGAATGGGCAAATAACACGGAACACTGAGAAAGAGTATGGTGTCAAATATCAATTGTATTTAATTCTTGCAACTGAATACAGTTTCTGTGAAAAGTCATATTAAAATTGTAGAATATGTAAGCAATGACTATCACCTCTTCTGTAAAACCAGTCCTGACCACTGAGGGAAATGACCACTTCATCCTCTGTGCCCCTACAGTTCTGTCCCCCCATCATATCATCACAACCCTAAATGAGCTAAATCACTTGATAATATATATAGTTGTCCCCCCTTATTCATGGGGGATATGTGTCAATATCCCCAGTGGATACCTGAAACTGCAGATAGTACCAAACTCTATATATACTATGTTTTTTCCTATCCATACATACCTATCATAAAGTTTAATTAATAAATTAGGCACGGTAAGAGAATATCCAAATTGCCAACATCACTACTCTTGTGCTGTGGAGCCATTAAGTAATACAAGGCTTACTTGAACACAAGCCTTGCTGAAATACCATGACAGTCAATCTGATAACCCAGCCAGCTACTAAGGGACTAAAGGGTTGGATATGCTGGACAAAGGGATGAATTATATCCCTAGATGGGACAGAGGGGGGATGGTTCAAGACTTCATCACCATACTCAGAATGGCATGCAATTAAAAACTTACAAATTGTTTGTTTCTGGAATTTTCCATGTGATATTTTTGGAACTTGATAGACCTTGGGTAACTGAAACTGTGGGAAATGAAACCTCGGATAAGGGAGGGGGCTACTGAATATCTCCCCACCCATGGCTACCTCTTCCATGAGGGTAAAGTAGATATCATTTGTGTGTCTCCATTGATTTCATAATGTCTGACAAATAGTAGGACTCCTAATAAATATTTATTTCTTGAATAAATTATCTCCATTTCTAATCATATAATAAGCAACAATGTTAAAAGACATCAGATTACATTATAGAACGAACTCAGACTACCAGTTAGCTTAAGACCCTAAAATCAATATCACTGTCTCCTCTCCTCTTCCCCAAATACTCCAAATGGAGCTGGTCTTTGTTCAAAAGTTTTACATATTATAGAGATTAAGTGACCCGTAAGAAGAGAAATATATAGAAATAGAAAGAGTAGTACAAAACCTGGGCCTTAGCAGCTAATTTGGGATTTTGGTGACACTGCTTAAAATCGACATTGAAGAGCTTATCAGAAATACAGGTTGCTAGACAGTCGTTGCATCTATAGAGTCTTATCAGTTGGCCCAATCAAACCACTTAATTCCTTCAAGGTATTATATTTTATTTTAGGAGCTAAAAGCTGTGTCAGAAAGAGCATTGGACAGAGATTTTAAAAAGCTAGGGTCCAGTCTTAAATACTGCACTTGATGGGTATATGGTCTTGAGCAAATCAGTTAGTGCCCTTTTACTTTAGGTTCTTCATGAATAAAATGAAAAAAGGGGACCATGACATCCTTAAACTCTGTTCTAGCTCAAATAACTCATAATCTTGCCATAGGTCAAGGGTATAGTACGTTTTCAGTAAACACTTATGTAGAGAAAAGAGAATAGAGATTTGAATATTTTTTTAAATAAACTTTTTATTTTGGAATAATTTTAAATTTACAGAAAAATTGCAAATTTAGTACGGAGAGCTCCCATTCGCCCTATATCTAGTTTCCACTATTATTATTATCTTATGTTAGTATTGATATATTTATTACAACTGAGTGAACATTGATACTTTGTTACTAACTAAAGTTCATTCTTCATTTAGATTTCCTTAGTATTAACCTAATGTCCTTTTTCTGTTTTGGGATCCCTTAGGCTCCTCTTGGCTACAATAGTTTCTCACACTGTCTGTTTTGATGACTTTGACAATTTTGAAAAATACTGGTCTAGTATTTTCTAAAATGTCTCTCAATTGAGATTTGTCTGCTGGTTTTCATGTGAGTTCTGGGGATGAAGACCACAGAAGTGAATGTGCCATTCTCATTACATCAAATGGAGGCTACATATTATCATGACTCTTGATGGTGACCTTGATCACCTGGCTGAGGTAATGATACTTGAGCCTTTTTTTATTCAAAAAATTATTTTGTGCCTTCTGTGTGTCAGGTATTATGCTAGATGTTGAGCAAATAAAGATGATCCTTTCCCTAATTGAATGTACAGCTGAATAGGAAAACTTAACCAAATAACTTCACAATTAATTGTGTATATATCTATATCTACATCTACATCATCTATATCCATATCTAAAACAGGGACACCTAATTTAAACTGGTGGGTCAAGAAAGACCTCTCCAGGAAGTGATGTTAAAATGGAAATATAAATCATGAGTAGGAGAAGACTAGACAAAGAGATTTGCAAAGAGAGTTTAAGACAGAGAAAATTGCTTATCTGAACACCCTGCTGAGCTGCTTGGAAGAGATAGAAAATGAGAGAAAGAGAGAGAGAGAGAGACAGAGAGAGAGAGAGACAGAGAGAGACAGGCAGGAAATGACCTGAAATGAAAGTTGAAAGGTGACAAAGTTGATAAAGTTGAAAGCCTTAGCCTTTCTCTGAGCTTGATTAAAATTTGGACAGTTTCTTTTCCGACTACACATCCCTGACCTCCCTTTTCTTAGAACATTTACTTAAGAAAACTTGGAATTGTAAATTCTTTCTCTGATCCTTTGAATTGTAAATCACTTCACAACCCAGATATGTCTTTCTCAAAGACCCTGGGAACCATCCTTTTGAACTGTAATCATTGAAGGAGATAGCACCCTTGTCTCCCATTCTCTGTAGGAGGCTAGGTGCTTAATTTCAAAAAGGGAAAATTAGCAAACATAGCTAGACTTAATCACATTGACCAGTCTCCCCACTAATGTCCTTCTGTACTTTTCCATTAGCTCACCCCACAGTTTAAATTATCGCCTGCCTTTTGTTTCAGCAGAGTTTAATCCCTCTCTCTTATTGCAATAGTCTTGAATAAAATTTTCCTTGCCTGTATTTAACTGGTCTGGTGTAAACGAAGAATACTTAGAAAAGGTGAAAAAAGTTGTTTAAAAAATTGATTTAAAGGTAACAGAGTTAGAAATTCCATGAGGACTTGAGGGGCCAAGATCTCAAAAGAAAAGGGAAGCCAGCACCAGGTAACATTTTTGTCTGCAAACCATTTGTGTAATCTAGAATGGTGACTGAATGGCTGAGAAATTGAGTAGAACTTTCAGAAGTTTCATCTAGTGTGATTTTCCCAAGTATTTCTGTCCCTCCCTATACACACTCAAGGAACTTCTCTCTCCTCCTTTGGAATCTGGTCTGTGTCTGACTGCTTTGAACAATGGAATGCAGAAGTGATGTTCTGAAATTCTTAAGCTGCTTCTACTACTTCTCTCTTGGGACACAGCCAGCACACTGTGAGGGAGCTCAAAAGCCACATGGAAATGTTGCAGGAAAGAAAGGTGGGGCCAGAGAGGATGGTCACCTCCCAGGTTTCAAGTGAATCCCGGGTACGGCCACTGAGTGTGGGTTCTTGGCTTTGTGCATGAAAGAATTCAAGAATGAGAGCCATAGTAAAGTGAAAGAAGGCTTATTCAGGGAGATACACATTCCATAGATAGAGTGTGCATCATCTCGGAAGGTGAGAGGTACCAGGGTACGGGGTTGTCAGTTTTTATGGGGGGGGGTAATTTCATAGGCTAATGAATGGGAGGAGTATTCCAGCTACTTTGGGGAAGGGGTGGGTATTTCCAGAATTGGGCCACCACCCAATTTTTGACCTTTTATGGTTAGCCTTGGAACTGTCATGGTGCCTGTGGATGTGTCATTTAGTTTGCTGATGTGTTACAATGAGCATATACTGAGGCTCAAGGTCTAATGAAAGTGAACTTCTCTGCCATCTTGGACCTAGTTGGTTCTAACCAGTTTATGTTGTGGCAAAATATATGTGATAGAAATTGGTTTTACTTTAAACAGTCTATTGTGTAATCTAATTTGTGTTGATGTCAAAAATCTGTCCCCTTTCCTGGTTTATTGGTCATTTCCTTTAATCTTTTGGAGTCCATATTATCAGACAGCTTAGTTTTTTTGTTTTGTTTTGTTTTGTTTTATGGCAAGGCCTCAGCTCCCTTTCCTTGTCACTCACTGATCTCATTCTGTTTCAGTAAATCTACCAAAGCAGTTCAAGTGAAAATGCTCAGTTGTCTTATCCCTCAGCATATTTGTTTTGTAATTTACATTTCTCCATCTAGTTTATGTCTTTAAATGTCACACTCTAAACTGATGGCTTTCAATCTGAGGCATGAAGTTTCTCAGTTTTCGCAAAAGAAACAACCTTGTCTGCCTATCAAACATAAAGTATCAGAGAGAAATGTGACGTTGGTGAAGTCATTTCAACTGGTTCAGGAAGTTTTCTCTCACTTATTCACTTAGTGCCATTAAACCTGACTGCTTCTAGCCTTCAGATGATTCCCATGGTGTTTAAAGTCTACGTGTGGATTTCATGTCATGTGGCTAAGTTATAATAGTTGCTAAGCTATTTCCTCTCCACAGAGATCTCGTACAGCCCCTTCCCAATGATAATTATAATTTTTTTTCCATCTATTCTTTTGTTGACCTTCTGGGCATATTTCTGTACCATTTGTTGCCATTTTAAAAAATTACAATGATATTCAGCATTTTACTCTTCTGTTTTATAAAATAGCAGATTATACCATAATATGTTAAATCATGAAGCTACGCAGCCAAAAATGCATAACCACACAGCACCATTGATTTATTAAGAGACTTTCAGTTGGGTGTTTTCTTTAGGAAGAGCTATGCAAAGCATCATTATAATAGTTTGGAAGCAATGACACACACAATCCCTTAAAGAGATAAAATAACAAATAAATTATATCAAGAAAGAAATACAGAATTCTCAAACTAAGTAACCTTAAAGATCCAGCTCAAAATTGCAAGTTTATAGCTGAGTCAACCAAAGTCTAGAACGGAAAATGGCTGCCTAAGGCCTTCCAGGTTGTGAGGAAGGGCAGGCTGACACTGAAAACCGGGTCTGTTCTACAACACACAACATATATATTTATAAACAAGTGCCAAAATGCAACAATAAAACCAGCTGTAAAACTCAGATGATTCTCATGATCTACTCCCCTTGACATGCACTGAAACAATTTTGCCATAGTATGATTTTTCTTACTCATTAGGCAACCTCAGTTTTCTTCAACAAGTGAGATTAACTATCCTGACCTTAAAACCAGAGTGACCTTCTCAGTGCTGGATCTATCAAAACAAATGCTCTCTATAAATATTTTATATAACAACTTATTTAAAGAGGTTTGGAAATAAAGAAGTCAAATTGTTTCAAATGGAAATGCATTAGGTAGAAACATGCCAAGATGGAAAAACTATAATATAGCCAAGAAAGAAAGGGAAAGTAGGAAAGAAAAGAAAATATAAAAGAAAAAAAAAGAAAAACAATCAAGGAATTGTCATAAAATAAAAGAAAGAAAAGAGAAAGAAAATAAAATCCAAACAGTCCCACTGTAAAGAGATGAAGGCAGACCATTCTGTGAAATAGAGGGTCACACCAAGAATGTCCTATTGTAGATGTCTTTCTAGGGCCAACCCTGAAATACATTTACACTATGATATATAATCTACTGACATTAGATATGATACCGCTAGAATTACAAATAGACTTTACTAGCACTGGAAATGAATGTAAAACATTTGAAAAAATAGCCACCCCAAGGAAACATTCCTTTGCTTATGTAGCAAAGCCATGCACATACCAATAAAATCTCGTTTTATTTCCAATGGTACTTTTGTTGGAAATGTTGACGGTGGGTTACTCTGTTGAAAAATATTTCAGCAAAACTATTTCCTTTCAAATGTTGAAATAATACGAAATAATTTGGGAGAAAGTAAAATAGACTGGCACGTAAACAGTAAACACATCTATTTCTGAACCAGAAATGTTAACAGTGAATCTCAGATGAACTGAGATGACTAGGCACAGGAATGATCATGAATACTCTCCACATTTAGTAAACAATTCCCAAAAGATGTGTTAACATTAAGGGGACCTTAAACACTAGCATGAAGTGAAGGGGGGTAAGCAAAGGGGAATAACAATTGTTAAACAGTGAGTTGAAGAATCAGGTCTTTAATCACAAGCTTAAAATAGAAAGATTGTTGACTTGCAAAAGCTACCACTTGAAAAATGAAATATTTATTTAATAAATTATTTGGACACATATTGTAAGCAACATTTTGTTTTTTGTCTTTAACTTAATGAAGGAACTGAGTCTGTGAACTAATTATTTTGGTATTATATATGCAAAAACATTGACTCTTTCCTTTGCTTTTTTTTTTCCTTTAGTGATCCAGGTAAACAAAAATAAATTAATCATAATCTTTGGTTCATAGTGCAGAGTCATCCTTGGTCTGTGAACAGTCCACTTTCATTCATTCTTTTATTCATTTACTTTTCCAAATTATTTAATTGTGGTAACTATGATTTACAATTTACCATTTAAAATATTTTAATGTATATAGTTGAGTAGCATTAAGTAATTGACATTGTTTTACAACTATCACCACAATCCTTGCACAGAACTTTTTCATCTTGCAACACTGAAACTCTGTGCCTATGAAGAACCCACTCTTCTTCCTCCGAGGTCCTGGCAGCTACCATTCTTCTATCTTCTGTCTTTATGAATCTGACCTCATATGAGTGCAATCATACAGCATTTGTCTTTTTGTGACTGGCTTATTTCACTTATCACAATATCCTTAAGTTTCATCTTTGTAGCATATGTCAAAATTTCCTTCCTTTTTAAGGCTGAATAATATTGATTGTAGGTATTTATCACATTTTGCTTATCCATTCATCCAACAATGGACACATCCATTGATTGTTTCCATCTTTTCACTACTTGATTAATGCTGCTATAAACATGGGCATGCAAGTGTCTTTTCATGTTCCTGTTTTCAGTTCTTTTGGAGATATACCCAGAAGTGGGATCATAGGATAATCCTATTTTTAATTTTTTGAGGAAACTCCATACTGTTTTCCATGGCAGCTGCACCATTTTACATTCCTACTAGGAGTGCACAAGTGTTCCATATTCTCTATGTTCTCATCGGCACTTATTTCCTGCTTTTTTGATAGTAGCCATCCTAATGGGTGTAAAGTAGTATCTCATTCCTACTTATTCATTTAATCTTAGTACTACTATAAATACCCCTAAATCTATCACTCAACCAGACCTAAAATATAACTATGCACATGCTCCTCTCTCATTTTCTGCTCTGTCTCTCCCTAATAGTAATCCAAAGTAGTTGTTTAGTATTTCTTGTTTTTATAAATATATACTATATATACAGTATATACTATATGACTAAACGTCTCTTCCTTGAGCCATGGCTATCACTCCTGAAGAAAAAGAGAATTCAACAGACATGACTCTCTAAGTAGGAACAGAGATAATCATGGCTACATAACCACTAAGAAGCCAGTCAAACCTGTTTACTTCTCGTGGTTACAATAAGTTGATGAAAAATTTTGTGTTAATTAGTTAATTGAATTTAAGTAATACAATTTGATGAATAGTAGCTAACTGTACCAAGCATTGCAGAATGCTCAAGGATGAATACAAATGCTCTCTCCACCAATACTGTGCTTACAATGTAGTCATTTATTTATCTACTTCATAAACATGTGTTCAAAGCTGTGGGATATACAAAGAAATTTAATAGACATTAACAACCCTTCACAGCCTTGCAGGAATACAGATGTATTCTTAATCTGATGTTTTCTGTGGCAGATACAAGTTGTCATTTTACCTTTTCCCCTCTCCTTTTGAGCACGTACCTGGAATATATTTTCCAGATCATTTTATACTTACCTGTGGCCATGTGCCTAGGTTCTAGTTAGTGGATTTGAGAAGGAAATGATGCATGCCCGCTCTGAGACTGGAAACCTCACACAAACTTCCACTTACTCCATACCCTTTCTGCTAGTCAAGGACACTGAAGTCCTAAGGGATGGTGGAAACACAAGTTGGAGGAAGCCTCCATTCCTGAATGACTTTATAGATGTCTGCCTGCTGAACAGTCACATTAAAGAGTTCTTAGCAATAAATAAACTACAGTGTTAAACCTCTTGGAATTATTTAGGGTTTATTTGTTACCCCAGCTAGTATTTACTACATCTAATATTCCTCCTCCTCCTGAAAGGATCTAAATCCCTAAATTCTCCTTTTCTTGGCATAATGATAACTGTAATTCTGAAAACAGTGTGTCTGTAAAGAGAACCTTCAGTTCAAATTTTAGTTTTGTCATTTTATTAATTTACTCATTCAACAGATATTTTAATGCACAAATTTCTTTTAATGTTGATGAAACAGCAGGGGAGCAAATGGACAGGCAACTGTTTTCAGGGACTTTATTTCTAGAGTGCAAAGAAAGATAATAAATAAGTAAGCATCTTAATATATAATATAGTGATCATAGTGTTAGAAAAGTAATGCTTATTTAGAGTCTAAATGATTTAGGGAGATATTTATATAAATAAAATAAACACAATACTAGAAAATAATAAATATTTCAGAGAAATATAAAAAAGCTGAACATTATTAGGGCTAGAAAATGTATTTTAGTTATTGTAACTAAATACAATTTTATTTAAAATGTATAAATGTTTATGAGCCTCTTTTTCTGTATAGATGTAAAGAAAATAGCAATATTTAATTTATAGTGGTGACATTTTTGGAGGAATGTATTTAATAAGATAAAAGCCTATGCTTTAGTAGCTATCAAAGAATGATAACTAATTAAATGCAGACTTTTCCTAAGTATGGTATTCATAAACTTTAAAGTGTCAGTACTAGGTTAAAAAAAAAAAAAGGATATGTCACAAGTCAGCAGTGGAATACTTCCTAAATGGCTGATATAGACAAAAGAATTATTAGAAGTTAGAGGAGGAAGGATTCACTTGACAGAAAAATAGCATTGGGTTTGGTTTTAAAGGTTGAAAAGAATTTGATTAGGAAGAATTAGGGAAAGAGAAACAACTTGTGTTAATTAAAATGCAATGAGGAGAAACCACAGGTGTGAATAGAGGGAGTGAGAAAACCAGTGTGATGAAGTGAAAAATATACTCAGAGTGCAATGGAAGCTCATGTTTGAAATATGGGCTTGAGCCATAAAAACAAAGGGCCTTGAATAGCAAGTTAAGGTATCTTGCAAACCCAATTTAACAGTAGAAAGATGATGCCAAAATTAATGAACTGAGTGTAGAGAACTTCTCTCCATCAACTGACAGTTTGTTAGCATAATGCCAATCATTGTCCTTCTTCCAGATAGTGGTACACTTTATAAAATTAAGCAACACATCTTTCATTATTGGTGATCTTTACAAAGTGCCTGTCACAGTGCCCTGTCTACAGTCTATATTTAATGGAAAATGTTCATTACAGATTTATCTGATCACCTCAAACACATGCCAGTTAGCATCGATAAATTATTCTTTACATATTGGTGTAGACTAATATTTTCCCCATTATCCCAAAATGAGAAAACATGAGATGTGAAAAATTGCAGAATACTGAAGAAATTACCTCTGGTAAAGAAATATATTTAAATTGACTCACTTTACTTAAAATCACAGCTTCACTTCCAGTATAACTGAGTGGAAATCTAAAGAGCATATATTTTCCATTAGTATTAAAAATGAAAAGACTTTTAAGAAGAAAAAGAAAAGAACAGAGGAAAAAAACAGAAGATGTTCAACATTGTCCACATCTTCAGACAGCATAACTTCTAGTTTCAAAGCTTTCATATGAAGTCCAGGTAAGATGTGCTTAATAATAAAATAAAACTATTGTTATTACAACAATAGCAGGCCTACTAATGCCTCCCTCTGCTCTGTTTCACTTCACCAGAAGACAATCATGGTAGGGAGAAAGATTTTGACCAAAGCTATATTTCCTTTAAGGGACCTTGGCTAGTTGTAATTCAGCTAAGGGCCCCTGGGATTATTTAATATAGTTCCAGGTAAGAGCCAGTATGGTGTATTCTATGGACTCAGGATTTCATTGTCATATCTGTAATTATAGGTTTCCTTTTCTTCCTGTCCCTTGGCTATAGAATATGACAAAAGACATAGAGAAGAAAATTTAAAAAGACCCTTAAAAAGCTTAATGTTAGAGGACTATGAGAAGATGGTAGAGTAGGTAGCTTCCCACTCAACAACAATTACACTGGCAGAATCTGTCTGATGCAACTATATTGGAACTCTAAGTCTACTGAAGGTTTGTTACTTCCAGGGGAAGTCTTGCATAGTAAATTGCAGTGCATTTTGGTCAGCTCTTACCACTACAGGAACCACCTATCCCCTACCCCTAGCCAGGTGGCAGACAGTTGTGCATATGTTCCAGAAGCAGCTTACATACAGCTTTTAGGAGCCACAGTAGACAACAAGCATCTTGTTCAACAAATATTGGGGATCTGTGTTCTGATCTCTGACTGCTGCTTCAGAGCACAGAATGGCAGACACAGAGGCAGACAGTCATTGTTGTTGCACTTTCCCCCACTGTTGTATTCCCCTCCTGCTCTAGCTGAAGTGACTTCTAGGCAACTTAAAGGACTAGAACATTTCACTCCTTCCGTTTTTTTTTTTTATTTTTCCCCCTTGTGGGAGCCAAATATTCAAAAGCAACTGTACGTACAAAGTCATATGCCTAGGGAAAGGCACAGGCTTGGGAAGATCTGTAAAGACCTTGGGTTTATACCTTAAACTTAAAGTTATACTATAGGCTCATCCTCAGCACAGAGATAGCCTACAGAAATCAAAACCAAACACAGAAACAAACAGAAAAACAGAAAACTCTGGGAAATGGGGAGAATCTGATTTCTAGAGTCACTGCATTATTAGATTCAAATGTGCAGTTTTCAGCAACAACAAAAACAACAACAAACAAGACATACAAAGAAACAGGAAAATATGGCCCATTCAAAATAATTTAAAAATATATAAATAACAGAAAAGATTCCTGAAAAAGACTTGATGGCACATCTACTAGACAAGGAATTTAAAACTGTCTTAAAGATGTCCAAACACCTAAAGGAATATGTAAAGACAGTCGAAAAGAAAATGATTTATGAACAAAATAGAAATACCAATAAAGAGAAAATCTAAAAAGAAACCAAAAAGAAATTTTGGAGCTGAAAAGTACAATAACTGAAATGAAAAATTCACTAGAGTGATTCAGAAGCAGATTTGAGCAGGCAGAAAAAAGAATCAGTGAACCTGAAGATAGGACAATTCAAAGTTTTAAATCTGAAGACAGGAAAAAGTAAAAATCAAAGAAAATTAAGCAAAGCCTAAGGGATCTGTGGAACGTTATCAAGTGGTAGGAGTCTTAGAAGGATAGGAGAGAGAGAAAAGTTCAGAGAGGATATTTGAAGACATAATGGCTGAAAATTTCCCAAATTTGATTAAAATTGAGTGTAAACATTGAAAAAGTTGTACAAAGTTCAAATAAGATAAACTCAAAAAAGGTTCACACCAAAACACATTATAATCAAACTGCTGAAAGCAAAGCAGTTTGAGGGAAGCTTGAAAGCAGCAATAGAGAAGTGATTCATCACACACACGGAATGTTCAATACAATTATCAGTATATTTCACATCAGAAACTTTGGAGTCCAGAAGGCAGTGGTCTAACATTTAAAGTAATAAAAGAAAAAATCTGTTAACCAAGAATTCTGTATCCAGAAAAATTGTCCTTCAAAAGTAAGGGAAAATTAAGACATGCCCAGATAAACAAAAGGTGAGGAAGTTCATTGTCACTGGACTTGCCTTGCAAGAAATGCTAAAAAGAATTGTGCAGATTGAAATAAAAGAGCACTAGACAGTAACTCGAAGCTGTATAAAGAAATAAAGGTCACAGTAAAGGTAATGCATGGACAATTACAAGAGCTAGTATTATTATAACTTTGATTTATAATTCCACATTTTGTTTTCTACATAATTTAAGAGAAGAATGCTTTAAAATATCACTAGTTTATGTTTTGGGACACTTAATGTGTAAAGATGTAATTTTGTGACACCAATAACTAAAAAGGTGGGGATGGAGCTCTAAAGGAGTAGAGCCCTTTTTTATGTTATTGAAGTGAAGCTGGTATAAATTCAAATTAGAGTATTATAACTTTAGATGTTACATACAGTCCGCATGTTGATCACAAAGAAAATAGCTATAAACTATACACAAAAAACTGAGAAGGGAATTTTTAAATGTTTCAGTACACACACACACAAAAACCCCACAAAATAAGATGTGATACAGGAAACAAAGGAAAAAATTTTGTAGGCATAGAGAATATAAATAGTAAATGACCGAAGTAAGTTTTTCCTTGTCAGTAATTACTTTAAAAGAAATGAATTAAACTCTCCAATCAAAACATACAGATTGGCAGAGTGGATTAAAAAAAAATTAAAAAAAAAATAAAAAACATGAACCAGCAAATGAAAGGATGTAAAAAGATATTCCATGCAAATAGTAACCCATACAACAATATATACAATGAAAAATTATTTAGCTTTAAGAAGGAAGGAAATTTGGACATATCCTACAACCTGGAGAACACTATGCCAAATGAAAGAAGCCAATCACAGAAAGAAAATTAACCTATGGTTCATTCATGTGAAATATTTAGAGTAGTCAAAATCATAAAATAGAAGGTAGAATATTGGTTGCCAGGAGCTGGGAAGAGAGGGGGAAAGGGAGTTACTATTTAATGCATATAGAGTTTCAGTTTTATACAACAAAAATATTTCTTGAGGCGGATGGTGGTGATGGTTGCACAACAATATGAATGTACTTAACACCATTTAATTGTACATTTAAATATGATTAAAATGGTAAAAATCTTATGTGTATTTTACCACAATAAAAAATTGTGAAAAAGCTGCATGTTTTCAGGAACAAATTGTCTATGAGCACTCACACTTATTTGCATATTGAGTCATTTGAAAGTGTAGTGGATTTCATTTAAAAATTACTTTTAAATTATAAAAATAATGTAACAATATGCCAGAATTAACAGTATATGTAATAAAAAGTTTGGCATAAAGAGAAAAAACTAACCCCAAATTACATAAGCCTAGAACTATAATTTAAAAAAAAAAAGTTAAGTCTAGCCTCCCTCAAAATTTATTCCTGAGAATACTATTTCCTTAAGATGTTAATCAATTCTACAAGGAAAGGGGATTTTGGTGTTAAATACATTTGAAAAATAATGAGTTAAAAGGTAACAGGATTCTTTTGTACAGGTTCTCACTGTGCTTCTATTATGCTGATATAAATGGAGAAGCCTTAAGAGGATGAATAGAATGCACAGAATGTTCCCAACAAATCTGACTTTCTTGACCATAGAATGTGTCCTATAACTAGTGCTTTATTGGATATACTTTTGGAAACGGTATATGAAGCAGTTATTATAGTATGTAAAGTTTATATACTGCTTTGTAATATGCCTTCAACATGAATGTTTTACCAGTGGAATTCAACCGTAAGTACAATTCAATATTAAGCATTGTGCTAGATTCTGAAATAATCATAAAGACTTGATCTTTTTCTGCAAGCTGCTAACTACTTATTTGCGAGTATATGTAAAGTAAATGGGGTCTTTTCAATGTAATTTGGCAAGCGCTATAATGAGACAAAGAAGATTTTTTATAATTCATAAGAAGAATTCCTAACACAGGACTGGAGCATTTGGACAGATATTCTGGAGGAAGTGATGTCTAAACTAAGATCTGAGGATCAAAAAGAAGTGGTCTTGGTGAAAGAGAATTAGAACAGTGTTCTCCACATAGAGGGAGAAGGATAAGCAGAGACAAGAGGCAAAGAGGAGGCAAACTCTTCAATTTAATGTATATAATATAAAATACTTAATCATTGAACTAAAAGTCAAAGATGTTGTTTGATCAACTTTTTACTGTTGTATATTTTTTTCACATTATTCAGAAAGATGAGATGAGCATTTTTTTAAATTCTTAAACTAATTATATTTGACTTAATTAAAAGATACAAACAAAATACATGATTGTAGCTCTAATGTCTAAGGCCCCAAGAATATCCAGATAATTAAGCCCAATGTACTTTGGGCAGGCAGTGGGAGGTAGCTGGTGTGATAGTTAAAGGAAAGGACCTTGCAGAAATTTTCTTGGTAAAACTCTATATGTGGAGAGCCACTCTGTTTCTCTCTAATGCCAACAAGTCATTCTGGACAGGGAACCAACCAGATGAGTTAGCAGTGGCCAAGAGGTCATGTGATATCATTGTTTTCATGTCTCCCAAGCTAAAAGTTAAAATAGGAATGTCTTTCAAAGTCACATTAAAATGAAAATTGCCATAAGAGAAGGATGAAATTGAAAAATCTGAAATTTACATAAAAGTCTAATTTGTAAAAATGAAAAATCTTTCCTTTTGTGTTTTGGAAACTTTCTAGGTGTATGTAATTAGTTCATTCTAGATGTCTCTTTGTAATGTCATATTTTTTTTAAAAAAGAAATAAAAAGTCACTGTTAATTTATCTTTCTGAATAATGCGAAAAATTCACACTGTTTTACCTGTGTGAAGTTTGTTATATTTTGGATTATTTTAGGGTGTATTTCTGGAGATAGGACACTGGGTGAAAATGCATACGTATTTTCTTGGCCCCTAATACATATTGCCAAACTGCTTTTCAAAAGCATTATATGAATTGGAAAACTCACTAATGGTATTTGCAAACAAGATTTTCAATGAATCCCCACTAGTAATAGTATACTTACCAAACCCCTTTTCCTTATAGCACTGATTAACATCCCATGGGAATATTTAGTGTTCTCAGGAACACATTTTTATGAAGACTAGATTTTAAGAAATCATATTAAAAAATAGAATAACATGTGTGAACTTAAAATAGTTGTAGCCCTAAGCTCATACAACTGTGGATTAGATTTTTCTTCTTTATAGCAAAGTGTCTAAAATATATAGTTTTTTATTTTTATAGTCTAAAATCAATTTTCTAATGAAATGAATATTTTTGCTTCCATTTCCCCTTTCAAAACAAATCTCTATATCTCTCTCCGTGTATATAGATATATAGATTACCTGTATCTATATATAATGTATTTTATAAAATATATATTATCATTCTAATATAATATTACACATAACATTAAAATATTAAATAACTAACAATTTTTATCATGTATATTTTATTATTTAAGATTTTGAAGAAGAATAAAGTTTATTTCTCTTTCATGTAAATGTCTGGAGTTGGGCAGCCTAAGGCTGGTATGTAGCTCTTCTCAATGGGATCCTTTGGGACCCAACTTCTCCTCTTCTCCTCACGGCTCTGCCATCCCTAGGCAGATGGGTGGAAGAAAGGAATAGAGCAGTGGAAAAAGGGACACTTAGCGGCTGCTTCTTATAAAAGGAAAATTGCAGAAGCCACACTCTTCTGCTTTCATCTCATTGGTACACGGCCATACTTAGCAGCAAAGAGGTACAGAAGCATTGAGGGAGTGGGCAAGCTAAATTTGGGAGTTCATGTATCCAACAAAAATGTCTTTCCTATGCTATGAAAGGAATAGAACATGAGTATTGGGAGAAGACTAGTAAACCTGTGACACTATAGTAATAAAGTTCTTTATAACCTACAAATCAGTCGCTGTCTTAGTTAATCCTCACAATGACACTGTGAGGTATTATTTCTACTTAGAAAATGAGAAAATTAAGATCCAGACAATAAATTAGTCTAAGATTATCCATCTAGAATTGGGAGAAGATGGGAAGTCCTCTATTTGTCAGAAGAAACTTTTGATCTGTGTTGTCATTTACAAGCTATGTGATCTTAGGCAAGTCACAACCTCTCTGAGCTATAGCTCACTCATCTGCAAAAGAGAGTGAAAACTGCTAGCTATAAGTGGTTCTGAATATTAGAATCATGTCTTATGTCTAGTGGTACTCAAAAATAGGAGGGATAACAGTGATAGTCATGGTGGTAATGGCAGTAGTAGCAGCACAAAAATAAAGAACAGACTCTAGATTCAGCCCTAATTCTGTCTCCTTTTTTCCTGCATTATACTGCCTTTCAAAGCCCCACAGTGACCTTACCAGTAATTTAATTTTTTTTTCTGACATAACAGAGGCCAAGAAACAGGGATTAAAAACACTGTTTCAGTGACACTGAAACAGCCTACTAATTCTATCAATTAATTCGATCAATAGATGTAATTGACCACTGTTCAATAAAAATTCAGTCAATTTTACTTAAAGATCCCTAATCCAATGATCTGAATGAAATAAATTACTGTGTTACTGACTTTTCTCTTTTTGCTCCATTGCTATTGCCACTTTTAGGTACAGTTTACATCTTTCACTTACAGTGAGGGAGCTTAAATGAAAACTTAAATCTCTAGTCTTCTTGCTAGCTTGTTTGCCAATATACTCTATTGCCAAACATTCAGCTTAAGCTGTTTGGTTTTCTTTTTATGTTATTTCAAAGTTTCTATAAAAGAACTTGGGTTTCTTTTTCAACGTGAAGATTCTTGGGCACTGCTTAAGCCTTATTAAATTAGAATCTATCTTGATGTAACCCTACCATCTGCCTATTAATAATCCTCCCATATCCGTCTTATGCCTACACACATATATTTCATCCTCAACCCTCCCTGCCATCATGTCTCTTTTCTAGTCATTCATGGTAACCCTAGCAGGATTAGAACAATAACCAAGAGTCATGTTATCTGAAGAGTTTTGCAAAGCTCTCTGCCTCAGCTAAATTTTAAAAAATTATCAAAACAAAGAAAAAATCAAAGACTGATAGAATTCTTTTCCAAGGCTCTCCACATTCACTGACAGACAAAAGCGTGATCAGCACTAGTCTGGGTGAACTACAGGATCAGACTAGAAAAGACAGGAAATCTAGAACCTCTAAAACAGCAAGAGGACAATTTCAAACTTTGTCAGCATTCTACCCAAGCTATGAGCAGTACTTATTGGGCAAAACTCAGCATTCCCTTCTTGCTGAACAGAGGAGAACTGACCTCCAAGTACATTCTGCTGAGTCATTTTATCAAGGCACATTTAGCTGAATTAAGTTGCCTTATTTAGCAGATACCTTCACTTTTGAGTCAAGGCTATGACTTCCAATTGGCACAGCACTGATCTGACAGAACTGAACACAGTGGCCATCTTATACCCTCACCAGCATCTTAAGTCTGGCCCATAAACTGTCTTTGCTGTTCACATGTCATACTAACTAGATTAAAAGCTCTTTGAAGGCACAGACAGTTTATTTAATTTATTATTATTATTATAAAATACATGTAACATAAAACTTACCATTTTAACCATTTTTAAGTGTAAAATTCTGTGGCATTAAATACATTCACTACCCATCTCCAGAACTCTTTTTCATCTTGCAAAACTTAATCTATGTACCAATTAAAAAATTCATTCTCCTCTTCCCCCAGACCCTGGTAACCACCATTCTACTTTCAGTCTCTGTAATTTAAACTACTTTAGGTATTTAAGTAGAATCATATGGGATTTGTTATTTTTCTTGTTCAGTTTTGTATCCTGTACTTAATCAGGAACAATAACTTTTCTTCAGTAAAACTTTTCTTAGTAGTTGTTGATATCAACTACTTGGGTATTTGGGTACTACATGGAAAAAGTACCAGTTTCAAAGTTTGAAAGAAAAAATAATGACACAAAAAAGAACACCAAAAAATCACTGAATTCCATGGGAAACTAAGTTGAGAAATATATGAATAACATAGTAATGCCTTAATCATCCCATTAAAGGCAAAGACTCACAGAATTGCTTTTGTCTGATAACTTGGCCACTATTCCCAGTCTACACACTGCATTCTTTGCTTCTCAATAAATTGTCTATATAGTCATTGGTACTCCTCTTTATATTCCCAATGAGAATCCATTCTGCAGGTCTTAGAAATACGCACATCATTCAACACCCCCAAGATCTTAAAGGTAACTGCACATAACTAAGGCTCATATCTCCTTTGGAATTCCATTTACTAGAATTTGTTAAACTTAATTTGTCAGATAATAAAATGTTAGGTAGTTTTAAGTATTTTAATAAAATGTTAGGTAGTTAAGTATTGTGAAAATAAAATAAACCATGATAGAGGAGTAAAAAGGAACATATAGGCTAATATCAAAAAGTTTCCTAGGAGAGAAGGCTTTGTTCCAGAGACATAACCAGTGAAAAGAAATTTGAATGAAATGAGGGAAGCCACTCTGGTGAACTGGGAGGAACATGTTTCAGTCAGAAGGAACGGATTTTCCAAAGGGTCTGAGGCAGGAATGTTCTTGAATATTCCCCGACAAGAAAGCAAGTGAACTGGAGCAGAGTGAGCTGGGTGGGGTCCAGGGGGGAAGAGCAAAAGTTAAGATCAGAAAGGGTGCAAGGAGACACATCACATTAGCTTTGCAGGCATGACATTTGTGCTGTGTGAGTTGGGGAGTTATTGGAGAGTTAGTGCATAGGAGCCACATGGCCTGATTTATTTACTCACTTTGGTTGCTAAGTAAGGGTCAAGAGTAGACACAGAGGCCAGTGAGAATATTAGTTCAGCTTGGACTGAGTTGAGAGCAGTGGAAACAGTAAGAGGTGGCAAGATACAGGAAATATTTTGAAGGTGCTGCTGACATAGCTTGATTAGAAAGGAGAGCTGAGGAAGAGAGAGGAATTTTAAATGACTACTCTTTTTTGGTATATATATATATACACACACATTTTTTGGCCCTGAGCCGCTCAATGAATTAAAGTGCTATTTACTGAAGTGGGAAAGATTGGGCGGGGGGTAGGGGAGAATGAGAAATTTACTTAAGTTAGAGATTCCTATTAGACATCCATGTGGGGAAGCTGAGTAGTCAGGAAGATAATATAGCAGCCTGGAGTTCAAGGGAAAGGATAGAAGACTAGAGATACTTATTTGCCTATTATCATCAAAACAGTGATATGTAGAGCTATGCAAGTAACTGTATGAGATAACCTAATGACTAAATGTAAATATTGGAATATGTTTCTGTTAGCATATTAATAATATTTGAATCTCATCAGTTTTCATACAGTGGGTGTTGCTGAATTGGAAAAATAGCACACCATATATCTATAGCTGTGTCTACATCTATATCTATATCTATCTATCTATCTATCTATCATCTATCTCTCCACAGAGAGTGCTATATATAACTGCAGGAAAAAAAAATGTATCTTGAAGTTTCCTCAGTAGACACCCTAAAATATCTCTTCTTTTTGACAAGCCAGTACATTTTTCCTTATAACTCATAAGTAATTGAAAATAGCAAACAGCTTACTGTCATAAAGAACTTTTATGTGATAGTAAAAGATCCTCTTGCACATGTTAGTATTGGTCATAAACAGCACACTGATGTCAAAAGTAAATAGCATGAGCAAGAAATTTCATTAGATTTTAAGTTAGCACAAATAAAATTCCATCACATTATGGTTGCTAATAAATTCAATTCAATAAACATATTTATTATATGTCTATTACATACTGAACATTGTGCTAGGGTAAAGGGCACAAAGATAAGCAAAAATAGTCACAGACTTTGGAGTTGACAGTCTGGTAGAAGAGAACTTTATTCTAATAATCACACTGCTTATTGTTTAATTACACATTGATATAAAAATATGAAGTGTACAAACATGAATCTATAAAAGCATATGATAACCATAACTGACTTAGTCTGAGAAATCAGAGATGACTTCATGAGAAAGTGTCACTTGAACCTGGTGAGGAGAAGACGTTTACAAAACAAATGGGATCTAGGGGATGGACAATGTGTGTTGCACAAAATAAAGAAATCCAATGTAAATGAAGAATTGAGAAAAATGATGAACAATAAGACTGTCAGCACTGTTCACCCTGCTTGTGTGAGTTTTGTAAAATATTTTAAAATTTGTAGATGATTACTTTTCTCACTTGGAAAACATGGTACTTTTTTTGTTTTTAATCTCAAAGATCCCTTTCACTCAAAAACTATGGAATTCTACCATTCCAGCTCATGATTTTTAAGTCAAGGGTGCTGTCCATGGTGCTAGAAAGTAAGTAACTAAGAGAAGAGAGAATTGATGGAGGTCAAGGTTCCCAAACCTGACCACACTTTGGAATCACCAAAAACACCACACCCAAGATGTACTGAATTATAATCCTAAGGATTAGAGGCCTTGAGTCTGTATTTTTGTATATTTCTGCTCTTAGGTGAATTTGACACATAATCCACAAAATTGCTTTCTAGGACTATTGCCCAGTGTAGTGTTTTCAACCTTGGCATATACGGAATACATGGAAACTTTTTTTTTTTTTTTTTTTTTTTTGCGGTACGTGGGCCTCTCACTGTTGTGGCCTCTCCCATTGTGGAGCACAGGCTCCGGACGCGCAGGCTCAGCGGCCATGGCTCACGGACCCAGCCGCTCCGTGGCATGTGGGATCTTCCCGGACCAGGGCACGAACCCATGTCCGCTGCATCGGCAGGCGGACTCTCAACCACTGTGCCACCAGGGAAGCCCATGGAAACTTTTTAAATGATTCACAGCCAGATACTTCTCCAGAATAACTAAATCAGAATCTCTAGAAGAGAAACCCAGTAATGAGTATTTTCTCAAAGATCCCCAGGTGATTCTAACAGGTGACCAGTAGTCACATGAGGGGATTTGAATAAGGAGATGGGAATATTGTAAATTTTTACATGTAAAATGAATCACCAAATAGTTTACCTATAATGGATTTATGGTATCAACACACACGCACACACACACACACACACACACACACACACACACGTAAAGCAAAGGACAAGACTATTTTGTCAAAGGCGTTTGAATCAACTGAATAAGAATATGTGGAAATAAATATTCAGAGGTATCCATTAAAATATGCTTTATAAATATGTTAACTAAAAACCTACAAAAACTGTTAAGTGAATACCAGTTAGTTTGAGTAGCAATAACTTGGTATCAATTTTTCTCCCATTGAAAATATATGCAGTCAGAATAAGTTTAATTACAGCATTTTGATTGTATATACAGTATCTTACAATTTCCTTGTGAAAAGATGTCATCAGGAATACAGACATTTTGGGTTTGATGTTATAATTAATTATACTTCTCTTACTATATTTCTGAATTAGAAACCATTCAAGAAGAAAAAGTGGTAGTCAACAGATAGAAATAAGATAAATATACATTTTATTATTGTTCTGAAAAAAACAATATGGAGAACACAAGTTGAATAGAAAGCTACAATCCAGATTTTGATACTATCCTGAAAGTATAACCATGAAAGATGATCTGTCCATGGAAGAGTCATTTATCTTTCCTTAGATAAAAATGAGTAAAAGATAGAAAGAAGCTGAAGTATGAACTTCACCCCAAGTATGATAATATGAAGGTAGAGTATAATTAATCTATACTACAAAGAGATATTTTAAATTTGTGTAAATGTTTAACTTAGAAAGAAATTTAAGAATAGGACAATTTGTTAGCTCAGGCATCATACTCCATTGTGTGGTTACTTTTATCACCAAAGTATCCATATTTAAAGACATATAAAATATTAATGTATAAAGACACTGTAAAATATTAATTTGAAAATGGGCCTGACCATAAATTATTTGACACTAATACTTTTAAAATGCTCTTGTGTTAATTATAAAATTTATTGCTTTTTTTTTTTCAAAGTAGCTCTTCTAAAGCTCACTCCTTGTCATCACTGCAGCCATCCCTGGGCACTATGTTCCTGGCAACTAAGATACTCTTCCTATAATGTCAAGGAGAGGCTCACCTCACATTATCTCTGAGCCAGGCTTCAATCTACTGATTTTTCATAATGTCTCAGTCAACCAGTTGATTTGTTACTTTCAATCAACTAATTAATCAAAATGGGTATATAAATTGATGGATTATCAGAATTAGTTTATTCATCAATACAATACAATCCAAAGTAAATATTTAGAAGACACACAGATAACCTTCCAAAACTGTAATTTTTATTTTATCCTCAGTGATGCTGTCTTTCTACAACAGCCCCTTGTACCACTGGCCCCACTAATGTCTTGTTTATGCTAGGGAAACAATAATTATTGAACAATCTAAATAAGATGAAAATTTATAGTGACACTAACATCTAAGATTCACTGAATCTGATTCATGCCCATGAGTGATCCTTGGGTCTACCCACAATTGTCTCAACTGTCAAAAGAACAACAAAACTCAGTGTGAGGAACAAAATCATGGGAAATAAAATGAAGAAAAGATATTTCTCTCAGGGTTTCTAACCATACATTCTGTTGTAAATGATAATAAGAGCAAACAATAGGGGAAAAAAAGAAATTGGTTCAAAAGAAGCAGAATAGGAGGTTAAGTAGCCACTGCCAGAGCACAATTTGATATAACTCAACTACAAGTACTGAGCACCTGCTAAGTGTTGCACCTGCTAATATTGCTGCACGTTGGATATAAAGACATTTTATTAGTTGTAAATATAGTAAGAGTGGTAGTAGTGGTGCTGCTGGTGGTTGAAGTAGCAACAGTAATGTTAATTTTAATCAACTTGATTATTTTATAAAAAATAATTTGGATATCTTATTGGACTCTATAAACAAAGATGTTAGATGAGCAGCTATTGTTTATTCTCATGTTTTAAATAGAGAAATTAAGACTTGTAACGATGAGAATATAGCAATAATATTCTAGTTCCATGAAGAATTAAAACTAAGGATTAAAGAAAAAGTTTAATGAAAGTAGTCCAAAATCCAAAATAAAAGTCCAAGGCACCAAGGAGGAAAAAAAGTCATAGCAGAAAAATCTCAGCATCAGGGCAGAGATCATAAATAAAACAAAAGTGAATGAAGGCTGAATCAAGCTCTTCAGATCCCTGCCTTCATTTTATAGCAAATTGAACTATTAGCCTGGGGGCTGAGCCAGTCCAGTTGGAGGGAGCCCTGGGTCAGTGGGTTACCACTTCACTCCTATCAACAATGGAATCTCATTTATCATCTCAGTTGTGTCTGCTAGTCCCTGAAATACACTGGAGCCAGAAGAGAGAAATCTAGGTGATTGCATTTTCCTCAGAGCGAGGAGATATGTAAATGGCTTGATTACAAACCTCATGTTTTATTCATCACGGTTCCAGTGATAAAATTTTAAAAGAAGTGTCAAGTAAGGCAGATAGATGATTTTAAAGGTCTTGGGTACTTCTGCTGTCGATATACATTCAGTCTTCCTGGCTAACACCATTTAACCTCCAAAGTTCCCTTCTTTACAATGGAAAAAAAAAAAAAGAGAGAGAGAAAAAAATCCAATATTTTTCCTCATTAGAACTTATAAGAGAAGTAATGCAAATGATTGTAAAGGACTTTTCAAGAATGATGATTATTAAATATCTATGTCATCTATACAACCAGCAGACACAGACGTTCAGACCTCAAAAGAACATGAAGCCTAGAATTTGAAAAAAAAGATGAAGAGGAAAAAGATCAGGAAGCATACTATATGACCAAGATAGAATAGTTCTACCTGCCCACCGTGGTTGTGGCCAGCAAGAAATCGCATGCCCTGGATGAGATCGGGACATTTTTGTTGAGCATGGAAACCTTCCCAGAAGTTACTTATTCTACTGCATAATTATGAATCACTTTACAAATGAAGAAGAAAAAGATGTCTTCCTGTATGCCATTCAGAAGAAGCAGGCTTTAAATAGAGTAAATGGTAAATCTATACAAATGTGGTTATAACACTACTGAAATTATACTGAAATGAAGAGATGTTATAAAAACAAGTGTAGTAAGAAAAATGGTGTGATTAATGAAAACAGGAGAAAGGGAGGAATTTTCAGTACTCTGAAGGGAAGGGAAGGAGGACCATCAGACCTATGGACCATTTTTCCATTCTTTTTTTTATTTTTTTATTTTATTTATTTTATTTTTTTGCGGTACGCGGGCCTCTCACTGTTGTGTTTTCTCCCGTTGCGGAGCACAGGCTCCGGACACACAGGCTCACGGGCCCAGCCGCTCCACGGCATGTGGGATCTTCCCGGACCGGGGCACCAACCCGTGTCCCCCGCATCGGCAGGCGGACTCTCAACCACTGCGCCACCAGGGAAGCCCTATTTTTCCATTCTTAATGTCATGCAGTGGAGAAGTGACTACCCAGATTATCCCAACATAAAGGTAATCTCTCTTAAGAATGTCCCACTGTTGAAGCACAAGTTAAGAGTCCAAGAAAACTAGATTCAAACCTTATTTCTCTGATTGTATCTTCTATTTGGCCTGACTCTGACAGTTCACTCTGCAGTCGTGTTTGAGAATCACCTTACAACACCTCCCCTCCTCCCCCACCAAATATTCAGCTCCTTCTGTGTCCTATTTACACCACCCACGTGACCCAAGCATGGCTCAGGAAAGCTAACTTCAGGGTCCCCTGCTGTGTGACCCAGGATTGGTGTGGCTGCTTCTTAGGTTGGGGAAACCCAAGCTCTAACTCTTTCCATAGTTTTTTAAGACAAAGCAGCCAGAGTTCCTTTCTTCCCTTGGTACAACCTTCACTAATCTAGTGCAAGTATAACCCTCTGATCTTTTCCCTCTATCTCCATTATACTCTCCCTCTTTTTTTTTAGGTAAAGCTTTAGGTCTAAGCTGCTAATTTTGACTATTGAGTTGCTAAAGTGTAGGATAAAGAAAGATAAAGATTCTTTTTTCAAGATGTTCAAAGTTGTTAAGACTATTGCCGTAGATTATATTTTTGGATGTTGGAATCTCTCTCGTAGTATTCTTTTTGGAGAACAAATTATCATCTCTACTCTGAATCTGTACGCACACTTGGATAAGGGTCAGGTGCTCAGAAAGACAAAAGAGGTATGTACATCAATAATTTTCAAAACATCTCACATTACATTTGTCAGAATAGTCCCTGGAATGTGTTAAGCATTCAATAAATCTGTCTTATTGTTATTTTTAAAATAATAATCATTTGTATTAATAAGAACATTTAATAGTAATGTCAATCTAGTATTCATCAAACAATGAGTATAAATATCTTTATACTTTATAAATTGTGATACGAGTAGATTATCTTTTCCTGCAAATTAATAAATAAGCTATCATTCTTTGTTCATTTTATTTAGATTGAAATATCTAGAGCCTGATCTGCCTCTTACATACTAACAAAATTAACGTTCGTAAACTCTTACCCTGGAAACAGAAAGCAGAGAAGCCAGAACAGTCCCCTGGGACCAGTGAATTCCAGGTCAAACTCTCCTAGGTGGCACCCATTATGACAATTGGCTGAAAGACCAGTCAAGGGCTGCCCTCTGCCTTGGTCTGATATGTCCTGCTTAAATTGACAGAAAAATTTTTATAGAATTCTCAGGGATATTCTGGAAGCCATGATAAATCCAGAATTACCTTAGAGATAACTCCCCAAGTGACCAAAACAGATTGTTGTAACGAGATGTTGATTACTGAAAAGGTTTGTGCTCTTGAAATATTTATTCCACAGGGCCTCCTGCTTCCAGAGAGCATATGTGTTTGATGCTTTATGAAAATGGTAGTCCTGATGGTAGCAAGAAATGATCTCATGAGGAAACTCTCCCTGTGCCAGTGCAAATCCAAGCTCTAAGCTGGGGATGAAGCTGCACTTCTGTGACAAGGCCGGCAGCTCTGGGACATCCAGTGGTGTTATAGTAATGAGCCAGGCCACAAATTCAACTCCCCTGACCTTCATGTGTCAGAATGAGTCAATGTGACTAAAAGTGGTTTTCCCAGTAGCCTGGATCAGCATTCAAGCCTAGTCCTACAGGATGAAAAATATACCATCACAAGGAGCACTTCCTATGGCAACTTATTAGGCTCTATTTGGAATAATTATGATTATAGAAAAGGCTTCACCCCAGTAATGATCTGTATCAAAAAAGCCCCATAGGCTGTCTACATTATTATTGCTTATCTTATTTGTTCACTCACTCTTCAGCTTTGGTTAAAACATACCCAATGGATTATTAGGAAGCAAACATTTCTAGCAAACCCACAATGGCTTTTGAAGTCACTGAATGAAATGCTCTGCTCAGCACAATCTCCGTGTCACATTCTGACACTGCATTATGATTTTCTTACTGTACTTTTCTCCCTTCAGGTCATCTGCCTGAATGGAAATGAATTATGAAAGAAGAGGAATCAGAGATAATGTGGAAATGCATTTTAAATCTTCGTCTTTATGAAAACAACTCTAAGTTATAGTAACAAGAGGGCAAGGGGGAAAGTACCTGGTCCACCCATACCACTTTCCCAAATTAACTTTTATCTTCCTTTTAAAAAATAAATCCTGTAGTAAAATGAAATTTAACTTGCCATTTAAATAGTAAATCATTAAGAATAAGCAAGTCACTTTTATAAAATTAGACAAACTTGAATTTCTCCCTTTAGCAGCAGTGTGAAGAGTTGAAGACAGGCTTTCACCCACCCAGTAGAAAGAGGCCAAGCTTTGTATAAAAATGCCTATTTGAGAGGGAAGTACTTGAATCCCCCACTGGATGTCTTTTGAGCAGAGATTCTCGAACTTTACCTTGCATTAAAATCACTTGGAAGGTTCCTCAAATTGCAGATTGTGGGATTCAGTAGATCTGGGAGGACTCATGAGTTGAAAATTTTAATAACTGTCAAAGGGTGCTGATGCTGCCAGTCTGGGGACCACACAAGGAGAACTACAGAGCTAGCGGGATATTCCTGGCCATGCTCACACCCTAACTCTCTCTTCCCCAAAGGAGGAAGACTAATTGATCTTTTGGGGAAAATTATGGAACAGGTTCAGCTCCATTGTTTCTTCTTTTCCTTTGAGCTTAGCAGGGCAGGCTCTGCCCTTCTGAGAAAGGCTTAGAATGCCCAGTGCTGAAAATAATTATGGAACTCTCAAAGCATAATTTTCAAACATTAAAAAGATGAGTCTACTGCAAATACATAGTTAACATGCATCAAATATTTATTTAAGGCAATAATGAGGGAAATGGAAAATTGGTAGGTAAAACTGGTTCAAAAGCGCATAGAAGAAATGGAAGTATTTATAGTTAATGAAAGACAAAATCCTGAAATAAAATTGCAGTGTAAAATATAAAGATATTTAGTGTCTTATGGTGCAATAAAACTGTAAAATTATCTTTTCTACTGGTTAGAAAACTATTACATCCCTGTGGGACAAAATCATTTACAACATACAAATTCATAAGTCAATATTTCACTTCACAGAACCTAGGCGCTAATCCATGGTAAATAGGAAATCAAACAAAACTACATTCCTTTAGAGTGGGAGTTAGCAAACAACAACCAGTGAGCCAAATCTAACCCATTACCTGCTTTTTGGAAATAAAGTTTACTGGAACACAGGCACACTCATCCATTCATGCAGGTTTATGGCCATTTTTTAGCTACAACAGCTAGAATTAAATAACCCCCCAAAAGACTTATTACAATGTTCTAACACGACGCTTAAAGGTCATGCAGTCATTCTTTTATGTTATTTCTCAATTTTAGATAGTTTTTCTTAACAGAATAAGTACTAAATGAGGCTATCAGAACAGTATGAGCTCAGAGCAGAGAACCGTGCTGAATTTGTATTGTATCGACTTAGCCACGGGAAAACTACTACGTTTCCTAGAATTCCTTTCCCTGAGACCAAGAGGGCTTTAATGTTTCCCTCAGCTTGACTAAACTTTAGATAGGCTTTTGCCTGACTCTAGGCCCTTGACCTCCCTTTTCTTAGAACACATATTTTGGAAAACTTGTCATTGTAAATTCTTTCTCTGCTTCTTTGAGATATAAATCTTTTTAAAGGCCTCCTGCCAGTTTTACAACCTAAGACTGTCTTTCCCAAGGACTTGGGAGCTATCCTTTGGAAAAGTAATCATCAGGAAAGATAACAACCCTGTGGGAGTGTGGGAGTTGTAAAATTACCTCCTGTTGAGGATAAGAGAAAGTTTACTTTTCCTTTGGAGAAGGTCAGCAAACACAGATGACCTGTGACCCCCTCCCCCAACCTTAGCTGTTAAAACTTCTGCATTTATTTTAGTGGAGTTGAGCTCAGACTGAGTTCTGATAGCTCTCTCCTATTGCAATAGCCTTGAATAAAGTCTTCCTTACCTATTCAACAGTGTCTGGTGCAGTTTTTGCTTTGACACCTGCATATTTCCTTATTAGCATGAACCATAAGGGACATTTTACATGACACTGGAAGGCAGAAGTGAGGCAGCAGCCACATTCTCTTTACACTCAGGTCTGTGCAGGGCAACAAATGATATTTTGGCTTACCAACATTTGTCTCTGATCTGCTGACTCATTTCATTGTTGTGTGACAGCAGCTAGGCCTACAACTCCTCCAGCCCTGTTGAATCTCCTTTAGTGTTAATAAATCCATAGCTAGGGTTTGCTTCAAGTGGGACAGCAGCTAGGACCACAGGTCCTTAGACTCCTGTCAGATCTCCTTCAGCTCTCCAAATCCTGGGTGCCAGCTTCTTTGGCTGGTTACTGGCATCATTGATGCTGGAGGCTTGGTTAGAGGTGGTGAGAGACAGATGTATGTTCCAGCTTGTCCTTATGGATTTCAGTTTGTCCTTGCTACCCCCACTTTAGGTCTATTATTTGTTGTTTTACTGCCTTCCCTTCTATCTTCAGGCCAAAATCAGACACAGAAGCAATAGCTGTATATAAACGGTTTAACCAGATCCCATAATTGCACAGTTTTGTGGCAGTTGAGTTGAAGCAGGGGTCCAAATGGGCTAGTCAATCATGGTGTCCCTAGAACTGAAATAGATGGGCAGCATACTAAAGTCTTACTTGGGCTGTATACACATAAAACTCTAGGTCTGGTGAGTAGAAGCCTGACAAATTATTATAATTGAGAAATCTTGCCCCTTAACAAATTCCCGGATATGAACTAGTTCACATACCCAGAACCCCTTAAATGAAAGGAAAGTCAGGTGTCTTTGAGGAGGAACCATATTCCATGATGAAAACTTATAATGTAAAACTTTTAGCCTTCCCCCAAAGGAGCATACAGCTTTTTACCAGGGTAGTTGTGCATTGTAGAAGAGGAATTAATCAGACTTTTGAGGGATTGTTAGAGACTGGCTGTAAACTTAAACTAAATCTGGGAAATGAAAAATTTCACTGTGATATACCAGTCATAGTAAAGATTGATAGAGGTCTGTGATCAACGGAGCTTTGGCTTGAGTCTATCTCACAGTGAACCAGTGAGCCTCCAAACTCACCCAGATTCCAGAATGCATGATTTCCCAGATTCCATAATGCATGATTATAATAGACATGCCTAGAAACTGGTAGAATTCCCACTTCCATTTCCTAACCTATGGAGTAAAGGCTATTATTTTAGGTAAAGCCAAGTGAGAGCCACTAGAACTGCCTAGATAATAAACCAAAACCAATATTGCGTTCCTAGACAGATTGTAGAGATTCGTGCCACCATTAAAGACTTGAAAGATGCAGGGCTGGTGATTTCTACCACATCCCATTTGACTTGTCTATTTGGCCTCTGTGGAAGACAGATGGATTTTGGAGAATGACAGTAGGTTTCCATAAACTTAACCAGATGGTGATGTCAATTGCAGTTGCTCTTTCAAATGTAGTTTTGTTACTGGAGCAAATCAACATATTCCCTGGCATATGGTATGGGACTATTGATCTGGCAAATGCTTTTTGCTCCATACCTGTTAATAAAGACCATCAGAAGCAGTTTGCATTCAGCTGTCTGAGCCAACGATACATCATCACTACCCTACCCAGGGCTATATTGATTCTGCAGTCTTATGTCATAATCTGCTCTGCAGGGGTCTTAATTGCCTGTCCATTCTTCAGTAAGGTATCATGATGATCCATTTTATTTGTAATATTTAGCTCATCAGGAAGGATGTGAAAATAATAGCAACAAGTTTAGGCATTATTTAGAAACGTCTGAGCCAGTGGGTAGGAAGCATATTCCACAAAAATTCAGAAGTTGGCTACCTAATGAAATTTCTAGGGATCCAATCCTGCAGGACAAGTCAAGATATCCCTATCAAAATTAAGGACAAATTACTGCATCTGATTCTTCCCACCATTAAAACTAAAAGAGTACTAATTGTATCTCTTAAAATGTTGGATATAAAAGGTACCTCATTTGGATGTGCTATTCTGACCCATTTACCTAGTAACTCAAAAAGCTTTTAGTTTTGATGAAGGTCCAGAACAAGAGGAAACCCTGCAACATAAACAAGATGTCAAGCAAGCTGTTCTACCATTCTGAGCTACGTGATCTAGAAGATACAACAGTGCTCGAAGTGTCCCTGTCAGATAAGAAGACTGCATGGAACTTTTGACCATCCTTATAAGTGATTCACAGAGCAGATCTTCAGGATTTTGAAGCAAATCTATACCTTCTTTGGCAGACAATTTTTCTCCTTTTGAAAAACATTCCTGGCTTGCTAAACAGGCTTAATAGCAACCCAACACTTAACCATGATTACATGACCAAAATTACAATATAACCTGAATTACCCAACAGGGTGTTGTCTGACTCATCCATAACCTTGGGAGATCACAGTAGCATATGAGATTGAGCTCCAACAATTTCTGCAAACACAGGTAAGTTGCATAAATCACAGCAAGATCCTTTTTGATCCACCTCCTAGAGTAATGGAAATAAAAATAAACAAATGAGACCTAAGGAAACTTAAAGCTTTTGCACAGCAAAGGAAGCCATAAACAAGATGAAAAGACAACCCTCAGAACAGGGGAGAATATTTGCAAATAAATCAACGGACAAAGGATTAATCTCCAAAATATATAAACAGCTCATGCAGCTCAATATTAAAGAAACAAACAACCCAGTCCAAAAATGGGCAGAAGACCTAAATAGACATTTCTTCAAAGAAGACATACAGATGGCCAAGAAGCAGATGAAAAGCTGCTCAACATCACTAATTGTTAGAGAAATGCAAATCAGAACTACAATGAGGTATCACCTCACACCAGTTAGAATGGGCATCATCAGAAAATCTACAAACAACAAATGCTGGAGAGGGTGTGGAGAACAGGGAACCCCCTTGCACTATTGATGGGAATGTAAATTGATACAGCCACTATGGAGAACAGTATGGAGGTTCCTTAAAAAACTAAAAATAGAACTACCATATGACCCAGCAATCCCACTACTGGGCATATACCCAGAGAAACCATAATTCAAAAAGACACGTGCACCCCAATGTTCATTGCAGCACTATTTACAATAGCCAGGACATGGAAGCAACCTAAATGCCCATCGACAGACAAATGGTTAAAGATGTGGTACATATATACAATGGAATATTACTCAGCCATAAAAAGGAATGAAATTGGGTCATTTGTAGTGACATGGATGAATCTAGAGACTGTCATAGAGAGTGAAGTAAGTCAGAAAGAGGAAAACAAATATCGTATATTAACGCATATATGTGGAACCTAGAAAAATGGTACAGATGAACTGGTTTGCAAGGCAGAAATTGAGACACAGATGTAGAGAACAAACGTATGGACACCAAGTGGGGGAAGCAGCGGGGAGTGGCATGGGGGTGGTGGTGGGATGAACTAGGAGATTGGGATTGACATGTATACACTTATATGTATAAAGTGGATAACTAATAAGAGCCTGCTGTATTAAAAAAAAAAGAATAGAGTTTCCACTAGCTGATACAGTAAGTATTTTATTACACTGAAATTTGAGACTGCTACCTGCACACATTGGGCTCCTCATGTTATGAATGAATAGTTGATGTGAATCAAAATCCATGTGATCAAAAATAAATGATATGAATCAAAAAAAATGTGCAACTTTAATTTTATTGGTGACAAATTCTGACCATCCAGGAGAAATTGGGCTGCCAGTCCACAATGGGTAGTAAGGAAAAAGATGTCTGGATTTCAGAATATATGTATATTATATGTATATGTATATATGTATATGTCTGGAATATATGTATATGTATAATATATATGTCTGGATTCAGAATATATGTATACCTATACATTAAGCTTTTTTCTTCTCCTCTTCTATCATCTAAAAGAAGGAAGTAGAAGTGTTCATAGCAATTAATCTTAAATGTAAGTTTTCAAGTTACAGACTAACAAAGGGAAGATATCAATGTTTCTGCTAGAAGACAAAGAAGGAATTTGTATTTTCTTACGTAAAAGAGTGTTTTCAATTGTAGAATGGATAGCTATATCATGTTATACAGAAGCATTATTTTGCCATTGTCTCAATTTGGAAGTGATATTAAGAATGGTTAAAAAAAGTATATATGAATGTCACATTACAAGGGGTAGAGCAATGTATTTGTGCTGTGCCAATTTACCTAAGCTGCAAATGCACTCCCCAGAATTCCCTTACCACCAAGGCTCCTGGTTAGTGTGAGACACTGTTGGGGAGGGATAAATTTCCCCCTTTACCCTTTTTGAGCTCTTGTGGCTGGACTAATAGTACAATTGACAGAAGACAGATTAACAGGAGAAAGATAAACTAATTTTAAATCATGCACATTTTTATATTATAGAAATGGGACCTAAGAAGTAGCCAAATGGGTATTATAGAAATGGGACCTAAGAAGTGGCCAAAGCAGGAAGCTTTTATACTGTATAGACAAAGAAACAATAAATTTGTGAGGAATTGACAGGACAAAGAAACTTAGGCTTTGGGTGCTCATTTAGTGAAGAATCTAAACAGAGTTTGGCTTTGGGGTAGTAAATTAAAGAAGTAACAAACTTTGTTTATACAAGCTTCTTAGCCCAAATTCCCTATCTCTGGGGATAAGGGTGTCCCTCTACCTCCAGACACAGAGAGGACACCTTTCACATGGGAAGTTTATTTCCTGCTTTCAAGGAGATGGAGCGGAACGTCAGAATGTCCCTCTTTCATTGGCTGTTTCTTAAGTAACCTTAATCAAAATAATCAAATAACTTTAATTGAAAGTAACTAACTGAGGCATATTTGGAGTGGACTACCCTGGGTCCCAACACCACAAAGACCTTATGCATGAGATTTCAAAAGCAGTGTTGAAACAGTAGGTCAATCTGGCCTTAGGCTCTGTTGCCACTCACACTTGTTTTCATTGATCTGGCTCACCTTGTTGGTGAGTTGTAGCAGTCAGGTTCACGGATTCTCTAGCACCCACTGACTCTCTGTAGAGGTTTCTGTAAATCCTGGCCAGGTGCATGTTTAGCTCTGTGATGAAGAGTGCCAGCTTTCCTTCAGGTCACTGCTGTCATCAAAGTTGGAGCTTGTAGTGGGTGATTGACCTACGAGGGTTCTTGCTTGTGCTGATGGGTTCTATCATCCCTGCTTCCCTCACTCCACTCCCATCTTACTTATTACTTGTGGAAGACCAGTAATAAATAACAGCGATACATATTTTGTATCGTTCACAGTTTTTCCCAGTTTTTCTGATAAAATCCCAATGATACAAATGATTGGTACAAAACTAATAAAAGTGAGCTAAAAATGCTGGAGAAAACCTAGCTTAGGAGATTTATTTTAAATCAAAATTTGAACGAAATAATTGCAAAGGACAAGATGGGACATCCCTAAATGAGAGAGAAAACACTACGTATATTTTAGGGTAAAGAAAAGTAAGTTTTGTCCCGTTGGAGAAAAGGGAGTATGTCAGAATAAACTATTTTGAGGTAGGTGAAGGGATCAGAATACAGCAAGCTATGACATTCAGGCTGAGAAATTTTTCCTTCTTTTGGTGAACATCACAAGATGGGCTAATGTCATAGCATTTTTGTTGTGAGGGCTGAAGTGGCTAAGAGCTGAGAAACCAGCTCTAGAAAACACTCTTAGAAAGCCCAAGACAGAGGGAGGTAGGAATCTTAGCAGCAAAGCCAGGTGTGGTTTGCTAAGATGAGACATGAGGAAATGTGAGTCCAGAAGTAGGACATCAAGTCTCCATGGTTAGAACCATTTTAATAGAATAACTGCCATTTACTTAGCCAGGTGTATTGCCAAGCACTTTATATAGAGTGACTCATGAATCCTTATATAGCAAATATGATTGTCTCTTGTTATGCAGATAAAGAAACTGATATCTAGAGGTTAAGTAATTTGCCCAAAGTTACATGCTTAAAATTAGAAAATCCTGTGTTCAGACAAAGGTCTCCTGACTCCAAATGTTTTGCTCAGAACCACTAGGTCTTAAAGCCAGGTGGCACTTGATTCAACGCTGGGATAATAAACTATGAGCTCAGAGGCGCTTCCAGCTCCTGTGCCTAATGCCTGAGCTTACTCTAATGTGTATAAAGTTACAGGTGGAAATTTAAATGGACAAGCTGAAAAACTTACAGAGATAAGTGAGAGTCAAGTAGGAATACAAGAACTGTACGTTCCTGGGCACACAAAACAGTTTTGTATGCACATATGTACACAACTTGACAGATGTTTGTCAAAAGCCAAATAAGACCTATTTTCTTGTTTATATAGATTATACCCCAAATGACATGAATTCCAATTTTCCATATCTAATGAAATTGAAATGAAAATTCCTCTTCATATACGTCAATATAAAAGGAAAGAACATTTAGAAAGAGAAGAGAAACGTGTGTTTTGAATGTCAAGTGGCTGAAAAATGTGGCCTGGAATGCCCATCTCCCTTAAGAAAAAGCAAAGGGTGGGAGTAGGGAGCACACATCCTGGAGCCAGACTGCAGGTGTTGGAGTCTTGGTTATACCACATTCTAGCTGCATCAAGTCACTCAATATCTCTGCAGATCTTTATTCTCATCTGGAAAATGGGGCTGACAATTGTTATGAAGATTATTGATTTTCATATTTGCAAAGTGCTTAAAAGAATATTTGGCACATGATAAAGCTCCATCCTAGATAAGTGTTTATAATTAAGTTAAACACTTGACATGTTCAGGAATTCATTATAAAAGGCTAGGGTCAAGTCAAATGCCATCTCCTTTGTGAGACTGCTCTCAGGGACTCAATCAAGTATTTTTTGAACACCTGACATTTTCGAAGTAGGGTTCTCAGTGTAGGATTAGAGAGGTGAACAGAACTAACATTAAAGATGACCTCATGAAGATTTATTGTTCTAATCCTGTAATATCTTATGTATTATATTTGAGCATTATATTAGAATGATATTCTCATCTATTAGAGCGTTCACCATTTTTTGATGTAAATTTTCTTTACAGAATTCTTTTCCTCATTCATCTGTAAAACCTCTAAGAGCCTGAAATATGTTTCCTTGTATTGAAGTTCATATAAAGAATAGGTACTCAAGAGATGCCAATTGAATTTAGAAGAAAGGAAAAAAGGGAGGGAGGGAGGGAGGAGACAGTAAGTTGGGATGGGTAACAGCACAAGTTGTAGATTCCGACTGTTTGTCCTCAAATCTCAGCTACAACTTAGTAGCTCTATGACATTAGGCTGGTTACTTAACCTTCCCAATTCCAGGGCCATCAGCTGTTAATGAGGATGATGATAACAGTACCTACTTTGAGAGGTTTTCTGTGAGATCTAAAAAACTAATGGTTTGAAATCATGTAGCATAAATATGACACACGGTAATCACACTATTTAATATACCACTATTATAAACTAATGAACAAAATAAACTTTAGATAAAATAGTCTCTAAAGATGATACTGTGATTCAACCTGTTTAGAAAGTGTGAAAATTCCTTGATGTGTGTTTGTGGGTGGATGTGTATGTGTGCATGTGAAACAGTATTCCTATGATTTGAAAGTCCTATCATTTTTATTTGAGCAAATGCTACCAAAAGATTGAGTCTAATTTACTACATACCATTTTAATGCCATGTGAACAAAAGGATTGCAGTTCTGGGTCCCTGCCATACTGTTATACAAACCAATTGCAGCAAAGTCAATGAATCAAATGCAATTTAGTCTGACTCAACTAGATTCAGCTGGAGGCTGTTTCTGCACATGAAGCAGAAAAAATATTATAGACCATAATTTCTGCTCAGATCGGTCAGTCCCAGTCATTCTACTTGGCAGGCAATTGGCCTGACCATCAGGCATGTAGGCTGGAACATCTTCTATACGCCTAGCTGAGCCTTTAAGAAAGCTACATAAATGCTACTTCATGAAAGCCAAGAGGAGCCTTTTCTTGTCCTTGGAATTATCTTGAAGATCCATTAAGGACACTAGGGAGTGACAGGAGAATCACTGTAAAACACATCCCCTGCTCTATCTCATGCAGAAGTCCCAAAGATATAGATATATCTATATGTATTCATATATGTATGTAGATATATCTCTGTCCCTAGCTTCCACTAATATTTGGTCTTTGACCCTGATGCCTGACAGAGAACTCCTAAAACCCTTGGAATTTCCTGGGTGATAGGAGAGTCTTTTGTCCTAGTGAGGCAATTCTTGGTGGGCTCCTAGATGGAGGCTGTCACCAGAAAGACCAACCCATGATTAGAAACTTGAAACTTTCATCCCTACCCCTCATACTCTGGCGAGAGGAGAGGGGTTGCAAACGGATTTAATAATTGATCATGCCTACATGATGATGCCTCCCCAAAAATCCCAAATTACAGGGTTCAGAGAGCTTCTGGGTTGTTAAACACATTCACATAGCTGGAAAGATGGCACACCTCAACTCCAGGGGACAAAACTCCTATGTTCAAGACCCTTCCATACTTCATCCTATGTGTTTCTTCATCTGCCTATTCATCTGTATCCTTTATCATATCCTTAATTATATAATAAACTGATAAATACAATTAAGTGTTTCCCTGAGTTCCATGAGTCATTCTAGAAAATTACTGAACCTGAGGAGAGGGGCATCGACCTATAGCTGGTCAGTCAGAAGTACAGGTGACAACCTGGGTCTTGTAATTGGCATCTGAAGTGGGGGCAGTCTTGTAGGACTGAGCCCTTAACTTATGGCATCTGATGCTAACTCCAGGCAGAAAGTGCTAGAACTGAATTGAATTGAAGGTCAATCATTTTAGCCAGCTGGTGTTGGAGAATTTGTTGGTGGGGGAAAAACCCACACATCTAGTCACAGAAGTATGAGTGTGAGGATAAAGAAAACAATGAGCTTTTCCCAGACATATATGCACCCAGAAAATGATATAGATTGAAAGCTTTTCTTCTTGGTTGCAAGCTTCTCAAGGGTAGAGACCATGTTATATTCAAGATTTCAAGATTATACTTCTAGTACATGTCTTAGTGCTTCATTTCACAAAAATATGAGTACCAGGCAAGGGCCAGGTACTGTTCAAGTCTGAGAATACAGGGGTGAATTACATAGACAGTGCCCGTGTCCTCTTGGGGTTTACATGTTAATGGGAAGATGATACACACACACACGCACATATGCTGAGAGAAATAAGGGCTATGAAAAAAATTATAATAATAGCCAATATATTTTGTTGAAGTTAATAAATCAGTTCTTCCCAACACCTTTCAAAAATTTTCTAAGCAAAAATAAAATAAAATAATGCTAATATTTGTACCGCACACCATGGTAAAGGGAAAAATCTACTTATAGCCACTGGCTGGCTTGTTACCTCAGGCTACCCCAGTTCAGAATGACTGCCTTGAGGGCCAAGGGGATACCTGGATATTCGGGTCAGGATATGAGAAAATTACCTGAGTTTTTGTTAAGACATAGTTCAGACATGCAGTCAGTTGGACTGGATTCAGATAGCGGTCAAGCTAACAATGCAGCAAGCAGTTGTATCCATTCTTTGTAAGTTACATATTCAACCTCCACTTGCAGATCTTTCCCCAAGAACTTGATTCTATACCTTCATTTTGGCCTAGGGTACTGATTTAAATAAAGACAGAAACTGCTCCTCTCTCAGAGTTTTATTTCTATCCATAGACAAATATTCCATGTCACTTTCTGATATTCTTTTATCCATCTCAGATTTGCTTTACATTTATTAGACCCTCAAGGATAGTGAGATTTGGACAGTGGGCCATGTTCAGTACTGGCCTGCTTTTCCCTAGTTTATTTACCTGCCCCTGCTAGCCCTCCACCGAGCTCACAGAAAGCTGTGGATGTGACAGTCTGGCATGTGACAAAAGATATGAAGAAAAAAGGGTTTTGTGCCTGTGTGGCAAGTCCACAGTTGGTATCCTGGATCATTGGGTGAAATTTTACTCTCAAAAAGGACACAGGGCAAGATAGCCACTGGGTACAGGTTTAGAGGAAACTCTTTCTGCAGGAAGCAGAGGGGCTCATCAAAGTGACCAATGACAACTAAGACCAAGAACTAAAGAAAAAGAGCCACCTATTGGAACAAACTGAGATGAGAGGTGTAATGGATTGCAGAATGCTCACAATCTTCCCATCCATGGATGCACACTCCTTTGCTGTGTGACTTTGAAGATCCTTTCCACTCATTTAGACACGAGCTTGACTGTGTGAATTTCTTTAGTCCATGGGGTAAAAGCAAATGTGACTAAAGACAAAATTTGAAAAACTTTTCTGCATTGGGCTTGTCCTTTCATGCTGCCTTTGGAAGGCCATCAATCACTTTGACTAACCTGCTGAATGATGAGAGACACATGGTTGAAGCCCTAGTCAACTGCTGGGTAATCAGTTAGGCCACTGGCCACCAACTGAACACACATGCATGAGTGAGTCTAGTTGAGACCAGCAAGAAACTACCCAGCTGAGCCCAGACTCAACTGCTAACCAATAGAATCATTAGCTAATAAATGATTGTTGTTTTAAGCCACTCCATTATGAGCTAATCTGTTGTTTAGCAAAAATGATTTATATAGAACTTTTTAGCTAGAAATGGGATTCTTACTTACCAAACATGTTTTACTGAAATATGTATCATTGTCTCTGGGACTAGGCTACAAGAAAAGTATTAATGACGTCTGAAAAAGTGATAAAAGAGTGGAGGCTGAGAAAACTGTGAGGAAGTTGTTATAGCATGTTGGAAAATGAGGACTCACATTAGGCAGTTGTGAAACAATTGGAAAAACTATTGTCTATGATAACATGGAAAATAGAAAGTGTACCTAGTGAAATTTTGGATGTAGTTAAGGAGAACCCCAGGCCGAATGAAGAAAGTATCTTTTGGTTGGTCAATAAGGTAGGAGAATACCAAGGTAAGCTAAATAACTGGTTAGTTTGCAAGAAGAGTTGAAAAGAAATATAGAGGAGACATGATTTTCATTGGAAAATAAAGCTTTAATTTTTTTTTATTTTTTGGCCATACCACATGGCATCCAGGATCTCAGTTCCTTGACCAGGGATTGAACCAGTGCACCCTGCAGTGGAAGTGTGGAGTCCTAACTACTGGACCACCAGAGAATTCCAGAAGATAAAGCTTTTCTCACCTCTAGTCTCCCCAGAATTGTAAGGAACCAGTGACTGCTATGTGTTTCCCATTCCTCCCCTTTTCCAATGGAAGAGTTTATTTCTGTTATACTGTTTTTGTGTCACTACTGTACGCTGGCTGTGTAAGTGGCAAATAACTAGTCTTTTTACATCATAGGTTCCTGGATCAATGATAACCACAACCAAGATATGTGGGAAATTACAGGATCAAGATCGTGGTGTTTTGAGCCTATTTCCATAATTGGATGCGTCTTAAGAGCCCTAGACAGAGATGAGTATATTTTGCATGTGAATAAATATGAATATTTATGACCACCACGTAAGCTAGTATCCTGGAGGGTGAGCAGCCACGTGGAAGAGAATTTAGGTATCATTCAATGGTAAGCCAGCCCCCAGCCATGAAGCAGTCACCTGCCAGACATGTGAATGAGGTCAGCAACTGCCAGCTGCAGGCAGTTACATGTGTGCAGCCATATGAGACCAGCAGGTTACTATTCAGCTGATCCAACCAAGCCCATTTTTCAATCTACAGAGTTGTAAGTTAATAAACAGTTGTTTAAGCCACTAAGTGCAGGGATGATTTTTTTATATGGCAACAGGTAACTGGTACAATAAAAAAAAGGAGATCTGGGGGGCAACACCGGTGCCAGGTCTTCCTTGGATCACAAGTATTTTTGACAACAAAGAGATTTTGGAGAATGCACAAGTTGACTTAATTCTAATGCATGTATGCGACAGATCAAAAGTGCTCCCTAGGTTCCTCATCTCAGAAATTACTGTATCAGAGGCAGGATGAAGTACTAAACTTTCAGATTAGAGAAGCTGGGGAAGGCTGGGCCAAAGGAGTAAAGTCAGTGGATACTACTCCAGAAATTTAGACACCAATTCCATCATAGCAAATGAGAGAATCAGATCAGGGCAGACAATTTCACATTTAAATGTTCAGCATAACTAGAAATCAGTGAGTTAGAAAATAGCATGAGGCTTGGGCCCTTTTCTAAAATTAAGGATAAGGCTTCCCTGGTGGCGCAGTGGTTGAGAGTCCGCCTGCCGATGCAGGGGACACAGATTCATGCCCCGGTCCAGGAAGATCCCACATGCCGCGGAGTGGCTGGGCCCGTGAGCCATGGCCACTGAGCCTGCGCATCCGGAGCCTGTGCTCTGCAATGGGAGAGGCCACAACAGTGAGAAGCCCGCGTACCGCAAAAAAAAATAAAAAAATAAAAAAAAATAAAATTAAGGATATTGTTAATATTTTAAATGGAGCTTAGATAATTACATGCGTCTGTTGAACTTACTCTACAGTGGTGGTAGACAATGCCTTTGAACTGGGATCCAGGCAGAAGATAATAACAGGGTGTTTCTCTGGGTTATTTAATGTGACAGCTTGGTGTAATGCTGCTCTTGTCAGTGCCCACTTGCTGACATCTACAACTGTGTCCTTGTTTGACTAAACTGTGCACTATTTCCTGATAGCTTATGCTGACTAGACACCAGGCCCAGAGTCTGAATTCTTCTGGCCTTCCGACCAATCCAACAGGGACCACTATTTTTTTTGTCACAATAAGAGAAGAGAAGCTGACTAGTTTTGTATCTTTTATAGTCTTTATTACTGCAGATCCTTATGTTGGCAAAACGTAGTGGGAAGAACATGGACCATAGAACCTGGGTTCAAATTCTGGGTCCACCAATCAATACATGACTGGCCTTGAGAAACTCACCAAAACATTCTAAGCTTCTTTTTTCAAATGGGGAAAATAACACTTGCTTTATCTACTTGGTGGGAATGTTTTAAAGATCAAAATATTATCCATACAATACACAAATATATGTATGTATATATATTGTATAAATATATATAAAATGTTATTTTAGGATTTCAATAAATATTAATTATGATTATTACTATTCTTTGATAGCACTGAAACTCTGACAATCAGGCTAAGATGGTAGAATACATTTAACTCTATCTATCTTCTATGTCTTTAGAAATATATTCTAGTCCTCAGATTCAGAGTGAAATAGATCTGTGTGGGGAAAGTGAAGAGTCTGTATGAGTATTAACTTTGTCATTGGCTGATGCAAAGAAAGTTCCAGATATAGGTGAAAGTCAAGGAGGTGGGTGGTGGTGATTCCATTTTGAAATAGAGAACAGATTATCTTTCTTTCTAATTTCCTATCTTTTCCATTTGGGTAATTCTTTGTATAAGAGACCCCAAGTCCCTAACTATTCTACAAGGAAAAGATTGTCTGTAGGTGTTTCCAACAATAGAATTACAATGCAGTTATATAAGAGAGAAGAACAAACCTGACACCATGTTGGATCTATTCCTTTAGCTCTAACCTTTGTACTCTGTTGCCCGTGCTTAGTCCTGCCTGCTCTGCACCACTATCTGGTCAATCAGTAAAAGAATGTTGCCTATAACCTGGAATATACATAAGAGCTCGTTCTCCAGGCTCTGCCTCCCAGGCTCAACCTTTAAAGGTATAACACTTTTCGTTCATATACAGATAAAAAGTTGCAGAACAGAGAACATTCGTCTTGTTGGAGGTTTACAGGAGCATCGTTAGCAGACCTACATGGACAGCTGCAAGAACACAAGAAGCCTGAAGTCTAACTTGGGTAAGATTGTTCTTTTTCTAGCTCACTATCCTGTTGATCTGCTAGCTTTCCAAATAAAGTTGCTACCTTTTGACCCAACATCTTGTCTCTAGATTTATTGGCCTGTAGTACAGTGATCAGTACAAGCATGGACTCGATAGCAGGTACATTGCCCAACTGGTATACCAAGTACCAACAAAGCCAAGCTCCTGGATCTCATTTTATTGCCACCACTTGATGCCAATGAAGAAAACATCTCTGAGGGGAAGAAATAATTTCTTTCTGTGAGAATAAGTGAAAACAGAGATAATTATTTACTTTTTTCTTTTCCAAAATGCCAATATTTTATTCCTTTCAAGGACCTCTGCCTCTTCTACTTAAATATATTCTGGTAACTGATTTTGACTTTATTTAAAAACATATTTCATCTTTTTTATGCCTCTGATATCACACTTGATGCATTATCTGTCGTATTCATTCATTTCACACATGCTTGTTGACTGGGTGTTGTGTATCAGGTATGGGGCCATGGACCAGGCTTGCAGAGCTGAGTGAATGAGACAGTCCTCAACCCTAGGGGCTCTATGCTTCTACTGCTAGTCAAGGCTTTCCCTGCCCCACTCGCATTTTCCCTCACATCCACAGTTCCCTTTCCAGGGATTACTCTTTCCCCTGAGACTTTATACAAGTAAAAATAATAATAATAAAACCAGTACATTTCTATAGTATGTTCCCTATATTGACAGAGATTACTAAATACATTATGTAAATTATCTAATCTTAGCAACTTCACCAGCTTCATTCTATAATGATCCCAATTTACAGAGGAAAACACGGCACTGTAAGTGGTAGAGCCAGTATTCAAACCCAGGTTTATTTGGCTCCAGTGTCCTTTATACACTACTTGGTAGCATCATCAGTCTTTACCATAAATGATCCACTTTCTAAAAATGGATTTTAAGACCTCTGAAGGAAAGCAACATAATTTTCATCTATATTAACTGATCCACTTTATGTACATTATCTCAATTAATTCTCACAGTTCCTTATGAAACAGACATTTTAATTCCATTATAGGAATGAGGAAACCGAGGATCAACTTGGTTAAGAAACATGGACAGGACCACTTAGCTAATTAATGGTGGCTAGCATTCAAATCAACATCTTAAATCTAAAATCCCTGTTCCTATGTTTCTTCTTTAGAATTTGAAGAATTTAATACCAAGTTTAAAAATGGATTGTCCCTGAAGATAAACACACTTCTTCAGCAGCTAGAAATTTAGGACAAGGATGGCATTAAGGGCATCTGAGTAAACAAGGAAGAAATACAAGGAATTTCCAATCCTTCTGTTAGTATCCCATTATTGTAAATGCTCATAACTAATTTTCCTTTCCATCTGCTTGAAAATGAAAATAGAAATCTAAAAAGACAGAAAAGTAAGGCATATTTTTTATGTAAACATGATTGAGACAATTGAATTACAGTATGGAGAATATGAACATAGAATTATCTCACACACTGAGCATGACAATTAATGCTAGGTAAGCCAAAGAGCAAAATGTAACATTTTATTAAGATAGCTTACAGCACTGAATTTTTTTGTTCTTTTTTCTTTTCTTTCTGTTGGAAGCTGTGGGCCTAATAGACAGTGTCCTGGCCTTGAACTCAGAAGGTCAGAATCCATGCCCTAATATTGACAATTTTCCCTTCTGCAAAATTCAGTGAGTTTATTAAAGTCTTGAAGTCACTGTCATACTAGCCAGATTAGAATATCATAAACCTAAATAGAGATGAAATAAAGAAATATCAACAATAAAATGAGAAGATATATTAATGAAATAGAAAATAAATAGAGAGGATCAGCAAAAACAAACATTTTCTTTGGAAGAAAAAACCTAATAAAATAAATACCTGGAAAAACTTGCCAATTGGAAAGAGAAAAGTCATAAATAAATAATAACAGGAACAGAAAACTAGACGTATCTACAGATACAAATGATATTTAAAAATTTGAAACATATATGTTTATCCTAATAATTTTGAAACCAAGATGAAATGGTCAATTTTTAGGAAAAATGTATTTTACTAATATTTACAAGATAAGAAATGAAATGCCTTAATAAACCAGTAACCATTAAAGAAATGATTAGTAATCAATCTTCTTTTCCTGCACAAAAAGATATACTAAGCCCAGCTGATTTTAAATATGTCTTTCTAACACTCCAAGAAACAGATAACACTATATGATATATACCATTTTTGAGAATAGAAAAAGAGGGAAAGATCCTCAATTCATTTTATAAAGCTCGTATATCCCTAATAACAAAATTGCAGGATAATACAAAAGGAAATAGAAAACAAATCTAATTTATACACATATATATGTATATGCAGTGGAGGGAAGATATTTGGGAGACCTGAGGACTTCATGAAGCTATAAGGGAGGTAGTTGAGAGAAAGAAGTTGAAGCTTCAGAAGAGAGAGGTGATAATTGCTGGAGCAGGCACCTAAGGAAAAAAAGGAATAGATGAGATAAAATTATAGGAGATACAAGGACTCCTGTTTCTTTACAACAAACAAAAAGATAATCCCACAGAAGAATTTAATTTTAGCCTAAATTATTGAGATGTATCTGATGAGACAAATAGGTCTGGTAAGAACAGAATGTTTAAAAAATGCTATATGAAAAACTGTGGGGAGGGCACACGTGTGCTATGCATGCACACACACACACACACACACACACACACACATATACTCACATATACACATGGCGCATGCTCTGGGCAGAGCCGTTGCCCGTCTACTTGGTATCTTTGAATGTTCCCTCTGGTGAGACTGAGTTCTGCACCAGAGTGTCCAACTTGGCATTTGGAACTTGGGCTTAGCTTCTTAGACAATAATTTGTAACTGTCTAAGATTCTGCATGAAACCAAAATGACTTACTATATCAGTCAAGGTAATGAACTGTCAATTAACATGCAAATCAGTTAAATAGGTTGCTCAGGACCATGTAGCACAAACAGCATTAGTTGATTGACTAAATTACTAGCTTATTATACCATCCAGTGGAGAAATATATGTAGACCCCTCCTAAGTGCATGACCAGCCCTGAGACTCTTAATGTAGCAAGATTTTAATAGTGATGATAATCATGGTGTTTATGCTAATTTCTTTATATTTTTATGATACTTTTCAGCTTATAAATTTTCCTCATGTATATGACCTAATTTAATGGCTCAAAATATCTTGCTACATATAAGTATTTGCCTTTCTACACACACAGAAATACACACACACACAGAGCTCTATTATTGAACAATAAAGAGTAAAATTCATACCCATAATCTCTTAATTTTTAATCATATAACTTTATGATCTGATTAATCAGTTAAAATCATGTGAATTAAGTGGTGCTTATTTACAGTTAATTTTTTTGATTAAAGGTACATGTACCTTGGAGTATTTTTAAATAGTAAATATCTCTGTTCTATGAAAATATATTTCTGTTTAATAAAATTAAAATCTATACATAGATTTTGCATAATGAGACCTTCCTATTTTAACCACTAGCTGCAGCAAAAGTGTCTTAAACAATAAAATTTATTTCTCTCACACACAAAGCCTGATGTCAGTCAAATGTCTTTCCAGAGCTGCTTTTGAGCATGATCATTTCAATAAATGGCCTCCATGGGCACTGCCAAAAGGTAAGAGAGATGATGGAAGTGGCATACTTGCTCTTAAAAGCTTCAGCTGATAATAAGATACATTAATTTCACTTATATACCACTGACTAGAACTAGTCACATGGTCCTGCCTAACTGCAAAGGCATCTGGGAAGCAGATTCTTCCTGTGTTGTCAGGAAGGAGAGAATAATCAGATTTAAAAAACATTAGTAAACTTTACCACAGTTCCCTTGCAAATATTGAAATAACATTTTCTATTTTAAATATCAATTTTTACACTGATTTCCCTACCTTGTAATAATTCAACATTGAAGTGAAGAATTTTCTTACTCTTTCCAATATGAAATAAAAGAATATTTGACAGGCTTCATGCTTTTGCTTTTATCTACAAATTATATGTTTTAAACATAATGGCAATGCTTCAAAACACAGTTTGGTACACGTCAGTAATAGCTCTTAATGACTCAGAAAGAATATAATAATCTACCATGATCAAAACTAATCTGCCACAAAAAGTACAGAAATATCAAACGGCTTATCCTGTAGAAACAAATCCAAATCAATTGCCTCATTTATTACATCATAGGTAATATACACTTTAACATTGCCATGACTTTATATAGACATCTAGCTTCTCAGAGAAATTTAGAAAAACATTATCCAATAAAGTTTCATTGTGAAAAGAATTAACATGCCTAATGATGTAACTCCTAATTTTCTGTGGGTTTTATTAGCAACAGTTATTTATTGAGTTATGGTATCTTGAGTATAACCAAAACAAGACATAAAATTACACTTTTGACTACCACTCTATTTCTTTGGGTAACCAGCACACAACACATACACACACAAACACACACACACATACACACACTGTCTTTCTCTCTCACATATACATACACACACTCTTTCTACCACCTGGCATGGTCTGAACATTGAACGTTGTGATTGTCAAAATATGCCCAGTACTACTAACATTATAACACTATATATTAAAGCTTTTGGCTTCAGTTACACGTAAAACATAAAGTAAACATTAGATGTAGTTTATTGAAGTTGTGATGATTTGGAATTTCCATCACAATTCTGCAGAAACTTGTGTTTCTCATAGAGCAGTAGTCACCCTGATAGCAATAATGTCACTTATTGCTAAGAATATTTCTATCACTGTTGATCCAATTCAACATTAAATAGCTCCTTAACTACAGAATTCTTTTTTTCAAACAGTTAATAACTTGTTTCTGCAAACATATGTCTGATTGTGCTCCCATTTTTAATAATTATTCAAGAAAAATTATGTAAATAAAAGCAGTCACAATTTGTGAGGCCTGCTATGTATCAGACTCCATCTTAGATGTTTTTTTTCTCATTAAGTCCTCACAGTGATTTACCAAAGAAGCAATTTTAGCCCCATTGTGGAGATGATAAGACAGGAGTGTGAAGGAATTTTAGCCATTTTCTAACCAAACTCACAGTGTATATGTTATTTCACCATTGTTTTTGTTCTCTTTTTGTGGAAATGGGCCACATTGTAGAATAATAAAAAATAAAGTAGTAAAGTGGTGAAATGTATAGATAACAAAAGGCATAGATAGTTTCCCTTCTGTAGTATTGTCTTTTTTTCTCTTTCTCAAAAACAAACTTAAAAGGGAATTTTTAGGTACATTTCTCCTCAGTTCTAATACCTAGCCAAATAGACGATCTATGATGAGATGGTATGTTCTTATTTCTTAAACAAGTACCTCTATTAAAAACTACACTACCAAATTATTTCAAACTGTGGCTGCTAATTCTCTGTATTATTTATTACTTATTTGTTCATTTGTTTTTCTACAACCTAGAAATCATATGGTGATAAATTATTTCCCAACTATGGGAGCCCAAGGATTGACCAGCACCAGTAAGACATTTGCTGGAGACTTGAAGAAATTCAATTTACATTTGCAATCCAGTAAGAGTTGCCAGTTACGGATAATAAACAAAAACAAGCAAATAAAAACACTGAAAAAACAAAACTTGTTCTTGAAATATATAAAATGTGGATGAAGACAAAGAAGTTGAGACTATAGAAAATAATAATAATAATATAAATTAAAATAAATGATAACAAAAGTGTATAATAAATTTTGGAGGAAAACTGACAAGAAGTGATTATCATCACAAATAAAAAAATATTTCGTTTATAGTCATACAGTGCCTACCTGAACTAAGATTCAGTGTTATATTTTAATTTTAAAATCTTTAGTGTGGACACTTTTTGAAACCTTCTTTTAGTGACTTTTTTTTAATTTATTTTTTAAAGAAGATGTTGGGGGTAGGAGTTTATTAATTAATTTATTTTATTTTTTGCTGTGTTCGGTCTTCGTTTCTGTGCGAGGGCTTTCTCTAGTTGTGGCAAGCGGGGGCCACTCTTCATCGCGGTGCGCAGGCCTCTCACTATCGCGGCCTCTTTTGTTGTGGGCACAGGCTCCAGACGCGCAGGCTCAGTAGTTGTGGCTCACGGGCCTAGTTGCTCCGTGGCATGTGGGATCCTCCCAGACCAGGGCTTGAACCCGTGTCCCCTTCATTGGCAGGCAGATTCTTAACCACTGTGCCACCAGGGAAGCCCCTAGTGACATATTTTTTTGTCTTCATTCATGAGTAGGTAGGAATTTTGGTGAAGTCATGTGACCAATGCTTGATTAAAACTGCAACTATATTTTAGTATGCATGATTGGATAGTTGCTTAAGAAAATAACAAAACTGTTTCCATCTTAAGTGATTCTTTTCATTTTCCAATTTGTTTAATATGAATATAAGATCAGAATACACTGATGTTCTTAGAGGCAACTTTTGATTTTAGCAATTTTCTTTTGCCATTAATGTCACCAAACCCCTGAGGTATTTCCCTCATATCTACCTTCCTGAAATTCATACTACAGGGCAGAACAGAAGAGACTAAATCTATTCTCTTGGCTTTTATGCTTAGGCAAAGGCATTTGGATTATTTTTTCTAAAATAATTTTTAAGGCAACCCTAAACCCCATGGATTATCTCTTCATAAACTCAGAGTGAAATAGCCAACAGGCAGTGATTTGTCCAGTCACTGCATCAATAATGACATAAAACAATTCCCACTCACAGTCTACAAGTTGATTACAGATTGGCTGTGGGTTGGCTGCCTTTGCAAGGGATTGGCTCCAGACTGTGGGGTAGGTTAGGTCTTCTGTACCTATATTCGTATTCTAGAGCATCTATGTGGGTGATGCTCTTGTTACTCTTGTGCAGAGTACTGAGCACAATCTCAAGTGGACACTTGCAATGAATCTTAAGCTGTCCTTTCAGAACTAGCACTCTATCACATCTGAGCACATGCCATTTATCAAAGTGAGTCACCTGAAGCCCTAAAATCAATAGGGTAGGAAAGCGTGCTCTGTCCTTAGTAAAGCTATAACAAGGACAGGGAAGGAAGAATTGTGAATAAATAATACTATCTTAAACAAAGTATTAATAAATTACATTTATCCTTTTTCTGTATGCCTGTAGAATTAAATGATTGATCAGTTCACCCAAATCTGGGCAAAAGTGGACAGTGGCCCAATTCCTGGAAATCCCCACCCTTACCAGAAATAGCAGGAATATTCTCGCTTGTTAGCGTATGAAATTATTTAACCTATAGAAACCAACAACCCCATGCTCTGGGGTCAATCTCACTTTCTGAGATGGTCTGTATTTTACCTATGGAATGTGTATCTCTCTAAATAAACTTGCTTTCACTTTACTTTGGATTGCTCTTGAAATATTTCCTGCGTGAAGCCAAGGACCCTCACTTGGAGGTCTGTCCTGGGGACTCACATGGGTCCCAGGATGTGATATTTCCTTCTCCTGCAACACATTCCCACTTACTTTGTACATTTCCTCACTTACTTTCTTTTTTTTTAATTAATTAATTTATTTTTTTGTGCTAAGTGTTTTTTTTTTTTTATTTTTTTTAACATCTTTATTGGGGTATAATTGCTTTACAATGGTGTGTTAGTTTCTGCTTTATAACAAAGTGAATCAGTTATACATATACATATGTTCCCATATCTCTTCCCTCTTGCATCTCCCTCCCTCCCACCCTCCCTATCCCACCCCTCCAGGCTGTCACAAAGCACCGAGCCAATATCCCTGTGTCATGCGGCTGCTTCCCACTAGCTATGTACCTTACTACGTTTGTTAGTGTGTATATGTCCATGACTCTCTCTCTCGCCCCGTCACAGCTCACCCTTCCCCCTCCCCATAACCTCAAGTCCGTTCTTTAGGAGGTCTGCGTCTTTATTCCTGCCTTACCCCTAGGTTCTTCATGACATTTTTTTTTTCTTAAATTCCATATATATGTGTTAGCATACGGTATTTGTCTTTTTCTTTCTGACTTACTTCACTCTGTATGACAGACTCTAGGTCTATCCACCTCATTACAAATAGCTCAATTTCGTTTCTTTTTATGGCTGAGTAATATTCCATTGTATATATGTGTCACATCTTCTTTATCCATTCATCCGATGATGGGCACTTAGGTTGTTTCCATCTCCGGGCTATTGTCAATAGAGCTGCAATGAACATTTTGGTACATGACTCTTTTTGAATTTCGGTTTTCTCAGGGTATATGCCCAGTAGTGGGATTGCTGGGTCATATGGTAGTTCTATTTGTAGTTTTTTAAGGAACCTCCATACTGTTCTCCATAGTGGCTGAACCAATTCACATTCCCACCAGCAGTGCAAGAGGGTTCCCTTTTCTCCACACCCTCTCCAGCATTTATTGTTTCTAGATTTTTTGATGATGGCCATTCTGACTGGTGTGAGATGATATCTCATTGTAGTTTTGATTTGCATTTCTCTAATGATTAATGATGTTGAGCATTCTTTCATGTGTTTGTTGGCAGTCTGTATATCTTCTTTGGCGAAATGTCTATTTAGGTCTTCTGCCCATTTTTGGATCGGGTTGTTTGTTTTTTTGTTATTGAGCTGCATGAGCTGCTTATAAATTTTAGAGATTAATCCTTTGTCGGTTGCTTCATTTGCAAATATTTTCTCCCATTCTGAGGGTTGTCTTTTGGTCTTGTTTATGGTTTCCTTTGCTGTGCAAAAGCTTTGAAGTTTCATTAGGTCCCATTTGTTTATTTTTGTTTTTATTTCCATTACTCTTGGAGGTGGGTCAGAAAGAATCTTGCTGTGATTTATGTCATAGAGTGTTCTGCCTATGTTTTCCTCTAAGAGTTTGATAGTTTCTGGCCTTATATTTAGGTCTTTAATCCATTTTGAGCTTATTTTTGTGTATGGTGTTAGGGAGTGATCTAATCTCATACTTTTACATGTACCTGTCCAGTTTTGCCAGCACCACTTATTGAAGAGGCTGTCCTTTCTCCACTGTACATTCCTGCTACCTTTATCAAAGATAAGGTGTCCATATGTGCATGGGTTTATCTCTGGGCTTTCTATCCTGTTCCATTGATCTATATTTCTGTTTTTGTGCCAGTACTATACCGTCTTGATAACTGTAGCTTTGTAGTATAGTCTGAAGTCAGGGAGCCTGATTCCTCCAGTTCCTTTTTTTGTTCTCAAGATTGCTTTGGCTATTCGGGGTCTTTTGTGTTTCCATACAAATTGCGAAATTTTTTGTTCTAGTTCTGTGAAAAATGCCAGTGGTAGTTTGATAGGGATTGCATTGAATCTATAGATTGCTTTGGGTAGTAGATTCATTTTCACAATGTTGATTCTTCCAATCCAAGAACATGGTATATGTCTCCATCTATTTGTATCATCTTTAATTTCTTTCATCAGTGTCTTATAATTTTCTGCATACAGGTCTTTTGTCTCCTTAGGTAGGTTTATTCCTAGATATTTTATTCTTTTTGTTGCAATGGTAAATGGGAGTGTTTTCTTGATTTCACTTTCAGATTTTTCATCATTAGTATATAGGAATGCCAGAGATTTCCGTGCATTAATTTTGTATCCTGCTACTTTACCAAATTCAATGATTAGCTCTAGTAGTTTTCTGGTAGCATGTTTAGGATTCTCTATGTACAGTATTATGTCATCTGCAAACAGTGACAGCTTTACTTCTTCTTTTCCGATTTGGATTCCTTTTATTTCCTTCTCTTCTCTGATTGCTGTGGCTAAAACTTCCAAAACTATGTTGAATAAGAGTGGTGAGAGTGGGCACCCTTGTCTTGTTCCTGATCTTAGTGGAAATGCTTTCAGTTTTTCACCATTGAGGATGATGTTTGTGTGGGCTTGTCATATATGGCCTTTATTATGTTGAGAAAAGTTCCCTCTATGCCTACTTTCTGCAGGGTTTTTATCATAAATGGGTGTTGAATTTTGTCAAAAGCTTTCTCTGCATCTATTGAGATGATCATATGGTTTTTCTCCTTCAATTTATTAATATGGTTTATCACATTGATAGATTTGCGTATATTGAAGAATCCTTGCATTCCTGGAATAAACCCCACTTGATCATGGTGTATGATCCTTTTAATGTGCTGTTGGATTCTGTTTGCTAGTATTTTGTTTAGGATTTTTGCATCTATGTTCATCAGTGATATTGGTCTGTAGTTTTCTTTCTTTGTGACATCCTTGCCTGGTTTTGGTATCAAGGTGATGGTGGCCTCGTAGAAGGAGTTTGAGAGTGTTCCTCCCTCTGCTATATTTTGGAAGAGTTTGAGAAGGATAGGTGTTAGCTCTTCTCTAAATGTTTGATAGAATTCGCCTGTGAAGCCATCTGGTCCTGGGCTTTTCTTTGTTGGAAGATGTTTAATCACAGTTTCAATTTCAGTGCTTGTGATTGGTCTGTTCATATTTTCTATTTCTTCCTGATTCAGTCTTGGCAGGTTGTCCTCACTTACTTTCTTGACCACTTTTTCTAATCTGGCTCCCATCCTCTTTATGTACACAAAACTACTCTCACTAAGGTCACAAGGAGGTCAGTAAATCCAAAGGAGATTTTCAATTTTCTTCTTTCTTGAACTCTAAATAGCAATCAGCACTGTAGAATACACTCTCCTTGTAGCACTCTCTTCACAAGACCATGTCACATGGCACTCTTCTTAATTCCCTCCTTTCACGCTTGCAGCTAATTCAAATCTCTTCTGTTGATTTCTCATCTTTTACCTAAACACTAAATTTGGTAGGTCAAGTCATAGGCCTGACCTTCTTTTCTCACCCTGTACTGTTTCCCTGGATGACCTAATCCACTCCCAGCACCATATGAAAGTAACTCACAAAATTACCTCTTTAGTCTAGAACTATCCTCTGAGTTCTAAGCTTATATATCCAATCACCTACCTGGCATTTTTGTCATATATCTTTAAAGAACTTCAAATTAGTAAGACACCTTTGGAAAGTTGACCTCCTTGAAACCAGATTCTTTTCCATGGTTCTATTGCTGTGAAGGATGTCATTATACAGTCACCTTCTTTGCCTCATCTGTCAGTTTTCTTTTCTAAATACCTCATTCACTTCCTTCCATTCATTCATTTGCTTCCCAGCATGCTTACCCCCATCATCTCATTAAGGTTACTGTTATCTCTTGCCTGGTGTACAATAGCTCAGATACTTGTTTATCTGCACCAACTATGGCTCATTCTCATCCTGCAGCCAGAATGACCTTTGAATATTCTAAGCCCTCCCTATTGTTCTAAAGATAAAGTCCAAAGCCCTTAATCTGTAAGGCCATGCAGAACCTAGCCCTGTCTATTCTTCCAGACTCAACTTGGGCCACTCTTCCCCTTGCTGAAAACTCTCCAGCCTTATTGGCTTATTTTAGTATACTAAAGAACTCATGGATTCCCTTTCCATAGGATCTTTCCACATCCTATTCTCTGTTGGGAATGTTCTTTCTTCTCCTCACTGAATTTGCTTCTTCTCGACCTTCAGACCCTCTCTCCAGAGAATCCTTCTTTGAATTCCTGATTTAGTCAAATCATCTGATTATCCCCACACAACACCTAGTGTCATTCCTTCATAATACTTATAATAGTTTTAATTTTTATTCATCTTGTAATTTCTTTTTATTTTCTATTTCTTCCACTGAAATGTCAGTTCTGTGAGTTCAGGAAACATGTCTGTGTTGTTCATTTTACATTTCAGACACCTAGAAAAAGCTTCACCCATAATAAGCACTCAACATATATTGGAAATGAAAAAATGAATGCATGAGTTACATAAAGTTATACAATTCTAAAAGCCTGAAAACTGGATGCTAAACAATTATAACAAATTGCAACTGGAAAATATTTGTGAGTTTTTTAAGAACAATACTCTGAAAACTTTAAATCTCACAAAGGTAAATTCACACAATGAGCTTGAATTGAAATTAATTGAATAAAAGAACAGGTTGAAATGTAAAATAGATAGCTAGTGGGAAGCTGCTGCATAGCACAGGGAGATCAGCTCGGTGCTTTGTGACCTAGAGGGGTGGGATAGGGAGGGTGGAAGGGAGGCTCAAGAGGGAGGGGATATGGGGATATATGTATATATATAGCTGATTCACTTTGTTGTACAGCAAAAACTAACACAACATTGTAAAGCAATTATACTCCAATAAAGATGTAAAAAACTTTAAAAAAGAACAAGGTTGATATCATCAGCACCATCTTTACTTGTCTGAAAAATAAGGTACACTTAGCACAAAATCAACATTTTCATCAATACCAACAAATTGGTATGGCTTGAATAAATTTCAGCCCAGGAGGATAATAAAGCATTTTCCAGATATCTCACAAAATACTCAACATTCACTGCATTTTTATAAGAAAGAGAAATAAATAAAACTACATGGTGAGGTGAAAAGAACAATGACCTGTTAGCCTGAAACTTAATTTCAGTTCTACGTCTAATTAATAGTTTGCCACTGAGCAAGTTTCTTCATTTTTTTCTTGTAATTAGTTTGTAAAATAAAGAAATTAATGATTTCTACATTCTGTCAGCTGCAACAGTGTATGAATAAATAATTATTTTCTTGCTGGTGCCAGGAACTCTATTGAGAGGCCTGATCCTCTGGGGTTCTACCAGATCAATTGCTTAGAAATGGCCTAATCGTACAAATGGCCTTTGCTACATTATTGCAGGTGAGAGGACATTTCAGAACATGTGTTTTTGTATTTGTCTTTTAATTTCAGTTCTGTTACATATGCTGTAACTTCAAGGGGAAAGGTCCCACTGTCCAAAATTACACCTTTTTTTCCACCTGGCTTAAGTCTGGAAAAATGATTTAAAACTTTACTTTGTAACTTCAGTCAAGATAGCATCAAGGGTTTACCCTTTGATGCTCCCTCCACTCCAGATATATAGAATGATAGATAAAACATCAAAGGAGAAGCTTTTAAAAAAAGATACCATGCTCAAACACAAGATAAAGATGTCTGTTGGCCAGAAACAAAACAGAAACAAATTAAGTGGGACTGAAGCCATGTGCATACTGGATTCCATATCTGGAAGCGTGTTGAAGCAACCTGGAGATTTTATTGTTCAGGAAAATGGCAAGAGTCAGGAGCCAGAGTTGCCTAATGTAACTGGGGACCAGATACAGTTTTGGAAAGTTGCATAATAAAGGAGGTAGAAAAATATAATCTCAAACCAGGTAGTGGGTGAGGATATCCTCTGACTTAGTGATGGTACCTGCACTGTATCTCATATCACCTTGGTTAAGGGGCCTGAGCTCCAAATTCAAGATCAGGAAATTTCCTGGGAGCCCTGGGCAACTGAAAACCCTCTAGAAAGACAAATAACAAAATTAAACTTTAGGAGAAATATTGATATCAAATGAAATTTGGAAAGAACTTTAAATATGTTGATGGTCCTCAAAGAGATAAATCAAGGAATAACATCTATGAAAAAGAGCAAAAAATGTGAAATCAAAATGAGCATAAATGAAGAAAAAGAAGAGTGAAATATGTTTTATTAGAAATTCTAAATAAGGAGATTTTTCATTGAGAAAACCTAAATTGATATTAAGTTACTAGGCACAGCTGAAGAGAGAATTCGTGAATCTACATTTTTTGACAGAGTTTGAAAGGTTGAAAATAAGGTGATGTCTCCCCTAAGTTTGGTGTTAGCTCCTTAAGACCAGAAACTTTTATTCATTCATACAACAAATATTTATTTAACACATTTTTTGCTTAGCTACCTCAAAATGAAGTTTTTTAAGCAGCTTCTCTTTACCTATGTGTTATCAAAAGCTGAAAGCTAAAAGCATAATTTCCTTCATTAAGCAACCTCATTAAAATATAGGTGTCAGAAATATTTTTTACTGTTTTGTTATATCAAGTCTATCTTACAACTCCAAAATATGCAGAATTTATCTTATAGTATTGAGAATTATTTTAATGTCCTGATGTAAAATTCTCTGTATTTTAGAAAAGATTGAATTGATTACTCCTAAGTGAACCCGTTTATTTCCCAAATTATTATATGTTTCACTTTTATCCAGAGACTAGAAGACTATATGCCTCCACCAAAATGGAGGAGTTCCTTAAGTGCAAGGATTTTGTATATTTTGTTCAAGTACCTAAACTCAATAAATATTTATTGAAAAATTAAATGGTTCTCAAATAATAACTTGGTTTTAGAATATAGCAAGAATTGAAATTGCTGATGTTTTTTATCACAAATCCCACTACTTTATTTTATTTAGTTTTTTTTGCGGTACGCGGGCCTCTCACTGTTGTGGCCTCTCCCGTTGCGGAGCACAGGCTCCGGACGCGCAGGCTCAGCGGCCATGGCTCACGGGCCCAGCCACTCCGTGGCATGTGGGATCTTCCCGGACCGGGGCACGAACCCATGTCCCCTGCATCGGCAGGTGGACTCTCAACCACTGTGCCACCAGGGAAGCCCTATTTTATTTTAAATGCTATAAAAGTTTCTTTTATGTTTCTCTTTCTTAAGAATTTAATGCACGTACAAATTTGGATTATTCGGGCAGAAGAAACTGTCTCAAATAAACTCAAATAGAAAGAGGGGTTTATTCTAAGAGAACAGCAGTACACATAAAATCCAGAGACTGAGACACAAGAGCACACTGAGACAGTATCAGGCACCTCTGTGTCTGTTCCTCCCCAGCATTTGCTTCATTCTTTCCCTTTGCCAGCCCTCTGGTTTTCTCAACCCTCCATACACCATGGTGGAAAAGGAGACTTCACAATTGTTTTATTACATTCAAGTTTCCAGCCACTAAAACTGGAAGAGCACAATAAAATATCCAGATTCCTGTAGACAGGTGCATTGTTCAAGCTTGAGTAGATGTTCCCCCTTAAACCAATCAACTGTGGCCAGAGAGACCAGGACCCTGAGATTTTATTAGAGTTCACTGGGTTTGGTCAGACATCTTAGTCACAAAGAACTCCTGGGGAAAGTTAAAGGGTTTTGGTAAAGACAAATGAAGCTGAAAGACCTTCCAGATACAGGGTCAAAAGTTTTCTAATAAATAAATAAAGGACCAGACAGTGAAATTTCTGGTAAGTCAGCCCCATGCAGTGGGAACCTATATATATTGACTAGACCTTGGTGCACACATTTCTTATGGAAGGCAGATGATTGGGCTACTGCCAAGGGCATTTCTCAGTGTTAATATTTGGGGTGTGTGTGTGTGTGTGTGTGTGTGTGTGTGTGTGTGTATGGAAGTGTGTGTATTAGATATTAGATATCTATATCTAATCTATATCCCTATAGATTATATCCCTATCTAATCTATATCCCTATCTATATAGGGAGGAAGAAGTTTCCTTCTGCCCCAATAATTCAAATTAATATATGTATCAAATTCTTAAGAATTTCAGGGAAGAAGAAATTTTTCTCTGCTTTTCTAGGTTCTTCTGGCTGCTCTAAGAATTAAATTAGCATGAGACAGATTAACAGGAAAATATCAAACTGAAGTTTAATAACATGTATACATGGGACAGACCCAGGCAAACTGAGTAACTTGCCAAAATGACTGGAACACTCACTTTAAATACCATTTCAGCTAAAGACAAAAGAGGATATTGGGGGTAGTGGTTTGGGACTCCAAAAGAGAGGAAGGCAATTGACATGAAGATGGAAAAGCCATTGTTTGGTAACAAATGTTTCCTGGGCCATTCAGAGACCATAGGACACAAAGAAGAATTTTAACAGACTTCACCATACTGTAATTACACACTTAGTTCATGCTATAATTATCTATGGATAGCTCCCTACCTAGAAGAGATTATCTATCTACATTCTTTAGGCAATTAGGGGAAAGGTCAAAGGTTCTCCCTGAGTCTTTTGGGCCTTGATTGCTTTCAGCTCAAAATAATTTACATGACAAAGAGACACACTTTGGGGTGACAAACTTTGCTCCCCTATAGAATATATGCATATATATATATATATATATACACACACACATATGCATGTATCTATACATAAATATATGTTTACATACATAGATATAAACATGGAATAACATATATAAATATAGAAATCCATAAAAATATAGAAATAACTCTAAAACAATGAGATGATCTAATATAAACATTAAAAAATTAAATTTAATTTGAATTTAACAAAAAAAAAAACTGAGGAACTTACTAGTCTTTGCAGATAAATATATTTCATTAAAATATATGTGATTTTACAATATCCCTCTATTATGGCATTTACAAAATACTTCTCCAGTTCACACATCTTTGATTGTCTTTCTCTGGTGAAAGAGGAACTGATTAGCATTCTTATATGTCTGCCCATCTCACCCCTCCATCATTTTTCAACCTTTGATACTTGTAATTATCTTTACTTTGTCTGGATGAATGAACAACTTTCACATTCTGATCTATTACAATTTCTTTTATTATTTAGTCTTTCATTATTTAGTTTCCACATATTAGTGGGTTAAATATTTATTAAAAGAATTTAAATCTTAAAGCCATTTACCACAATTGTTCCATTGTTAAATTTTGTCTTTTAATATAGCTTATATTTGGCTGGATTCAGGTTTACTTGATTTTCTTTTTTTCCTTTTCTCTAGAGGGACTTACAGGTAGCATGTGACCTTTCCTCTTTGAGAAAGGCTCTCTGTGGTATTTATTCTTGAAATATGACTTGGATGAACACAGTAAACTTGTGTCACACTTTTACTCCTTCAGTAATGTATAGACATTCCTCCATTGATATTGCTATGGGAAAGAAATGAAGTCACCTGCATATTCTCCCCTCATGGGTGATATTTATTTTTTGACCAGATGAACCAAAGAATTCTTTTTTTTTTAATTTTTTGAGTTCAATGACTTACCTGGGATGGGTCTCAGTTCCTATAATTCTGAATCAATTTGTCTTTGTATACCAACAGTCCTTTAAGTTGATCAGTCTAGTCTTTTCATTTCAGACAAATTTCAATCAACTGGGTCTTTGAAAACCCTTTTTCCTATTTCATTTGTTGAATTCTCTACTTCAAGGACTTGTATTTCTGTGCTGGATTGTCCTTTTCTCCATTGCTGGAATATTATATATTATATCCAATAGCTCATTTAATCTCTAACTTTTTTCTCTATTCAGTGTGATCGATATTGTCCTTTAAACCTTGTCCTCTTGGTGTACCAGATTATACACCAAAAACACTAGAGCAATACATACCACTGGTCCCCAACTTGGGCTTTGAATATTGACTGAATGATAGAGTCTCAGCCCTCCCCTCATCTACCCAAAATGATTTATTTTCTGGGAGGGGCAGGAACACCTACAGTTAATTAAATAAAAGCAAAAACAAATCTTTCTCAGGTAGCTTGATTCACAGTCAGACTGGAAATCACTGGTCTTTACCACTCTCTTCCTTGTACCCTCAAAGCCAGAGAGCTCCTCTGTGCCTCCTTTTTTTTTTTTTAATATTTATTTATTTAGGCTGTACTGAATCTTAGTTGCGGCAGTCGGGATCATCGTTACTGCATGCAGGATCTTTAGTTGCGGTGTGAGGGATCTTTTAGTTGCATCATGTGAACTCTTAGTGGCAGCATGCATGTGGAACCTAGTTCCCCGACTAAGGATCAAACCCAGGCCCCCTGAATTGGGAGTGCAGAGGCTTACCCACTGGACCACAAGGGAAGTCCCTGTGCCTCCTTTTAAGTTAGCTCTCTATCAATATGTCAGCGCCAGCCATGGTACATTCACCATACAGTCAGGTCAGCTGAAAATCAAACAGTGTCATGGCCAGAGCACTCTCATATGTGAATATCTGAGATGAATAATAAGTGACACTCCTAACACGTGGAAAGGGTCCAGAATCACATGGCTGAAGGCTCCAGGAAGAAACATCTTCCTCTTCATAGTTTTGCCAGGGCCATCTTTTCTGATCTTCATCTTTACCTGTTAATACCATGAACTGAAGTAAGAGAGATGTCAGGATCATCATCCTTTCCTGCTTTATTAAAATATTTATCTACAATTCCAAATAAAGTGAAAGCCTAGGGTAATCAAGCATACCAGTATTTGATTCAAAAGTTAGAAGTATTGCAGAGAGAATTTTTTCCATTGCTCTGAACTATTGTGTTTATAGATCTCACATCAGAAATAGAGAAGAGGTTAAGCAGGGAGAATACTGTAAGAACAGATGCTCTGCTTGACCAGGATTCCTTATTGCCTGGGGTGACAAAGAGGCCTGGGGTCAGGCTCATTTTATGCTTGTGCCTGACCTTTCAGGACATTTGTTTTCCTTCTTCTTTGATTGGACGTGCTTAGCTGTAAGATTCATGTGATTTAATTGAGGCTATAAACACAACCTGCTCACATCATTCCCTAACAGGTCATCCTTTGAAGCTGCAGAGACACCCCTGCCCTGGGGAATGCATGACTGTTCTCTGCCTCAACTCTGATAAGAAAGATTATAGGATGACCAGTGCCCATATTCTCTCACTGAGTCAATATGCTTTTGATTTTCTGAAGTTTAATTTCTCTGCAAAAGAAGGTTTCTGTAGCTCATATTATCTAATGTCAACTTTGCTCTAGAGAGAGCAGACACAGGGAAAAGAAGTAAAATCAGAATCACAGAACTCTGATTTTACCTATTACCCAAGATCACCTTATTCACCTGTCTGATAATTTTCACCATTTTTAAGAGTTTGTTTTTGCTCAGCATCTTGACTCCTATCATTTTGGTATCATTGGAACAGTGCTGTATGCTGAGGGCTACATTGGCCTTTGTAATCAATTATTATTTCCTCCCCAGGCAAGAAATGCTGAAGGTCAGAGCTGGGACAGAGGTAATAATTATGGATAGGCGAAGACGTAGCAGAGAGATGTGTAGAAGCTAAAACCATTTGGATTTGAGAGAAGTGATGGGGAAAGAAGGGTCAGATACGATTTCTGGCTTTCAGCTTAAGTGACAGCATAGATCATGTGTCTCTAACTGAAAAGAAAAACCTGGAAGAACAGGTGTGAAAGAAAGAGTTTAAGTTCAGTCTTGTACAGATTTTATGTACCTGGGGAACAGTAGAACTGTTCACTGGCAATTTTATATGTTGAGGTCTTAACTCCCAATAACCTTAGAATGCGAATGTATTTGGAAATAACATCGTTTCCGATGTAATTAGTTAAGATGAGGTGAGACTAGAGTAGAAGGGACCCCCAATCCACTATGACTAATGCCCTTTTAAAAGGGAGAAATTTGGACACAGACACACACAGGAGGAGAACATCATGTGAAGATGAAGGCAGAGGTTGGATGATGCTTTCACATGTCAAGGAACACAAAACATTGCTAGAAAACCACCAGAAGTTAGCAAAGAGACATGGAACAGATTCTCCATCACAGCCCTCAAAAGGAACCAACCTTTCTGGCACTGATCTTGGATTTCTAGTTTTCAGAACTGAGAGATGATAAATTTCTGTTGTTTAAGCCATTCAATTTGTGGTTCTTTGTTATGGCAGCCATTAGCAAACTAATACACTCCCCACCTCACCCCCACCTCCACTTTGAAATTACTGGTAATAAAACAGGCAAATAACAAACCAGGAAGATCCATGACATCAAAGGCCATGGTATCATTGTTTGCCACGGTGTCCCTCAGCACCTAGAACCATGCATGATACATATCAGATAGTGGCTATTTTTTCAGTGATTCGTTAAATGTATTCAACCCACGTGCCAGCAACCATATACATATTATTTTTAACTTCTGCAGCAGTTGTGCAGGTTAGGCACTGTTAACCTCACTTTTATGACTGTAGAAACTATGATTCACGAAAAATGATGTGTGAGACAAAATGAGCATAAACTTTAGAGTCAAAACGCTCTCAGATTGAGAGCTGTCCCTGGCACTCAGTTGTGGCATGACTCTAAGCAACTGGTTTAACCAGGGTGAGCTTCATTTCCTTCATCTGTAAAACAGGGATGATAATAACGTATACTTCAAAGGGTAGTCATGAGGATGAAATGAGATACCATATGAGAAGCCACATGGAGCAGACAATACACAAAATTTAGTCTTTTTTTGTTATTGTTGTAGAAGAGCACTTAACATGAGCACTGCCCTCTTAATATTTGCAGGGTACCATACAGTATTGTTAACTTGTAGGCACAGTTTCATACAGCAGATCTCTAGAACTCTTTCATCTTGCATAACTGAAACTTTATATATATTGAATAACAACTTTCCATTCCATCCTCCCCCAGCCCCTGGCAACCACCATTCTACTCCCTGCTTCTATGAGTTTGACTATTTTAGAGACTTCATGTAAGTAGAATCATGCACTATTTGTCCTTCTATGATTGATTTATTTCACTTAGCATAATATCTTCCAGGTCTATCCATGTTGTTGCAAATGACAGCATTTCCTTCATTTTCAAAGCTGAATAATATTCCATCCTATGTTTAGACCACATTTTCTTTTATTACCCAAAGGCACACATTTCAATAAACAGCTGAGTCAAAACTAAGGCTCTGATCTATTGAGTCTAAGCCTGAAATGTTCCTTTTAGAATTAATCCCAATATATCTTGTCTGTTCTTTATCAAATAAACAACCTTTAGAAGTTAAAACCCCATTTGTATCGATGAGAACTTAAACGTTCCACCTTCTTTCTGAGAGGACTTCACATGATTGAGAGTTCTCTGTTGTTGGAAGCAGAGAGCCCCAGCCTGGGAGGAATACCCCACGGAAAATGAAATGAATATCAGCAGCTGGACAGGACCAAGTGACCAACACCCATGTTTTGCAAAGTGTAATGAATGGGTCTGGAGGATCCACAGAGGCCCATTTCTCTGAAGAGATATCTCAGCCAAAAGCACAGAGCCTCCAGCTTTCTCCAAAATTTTTGTTCCAGGCCTTACTAAAATGGAAGGATGGGGCTTCCCTGGTGGCGCAGTGGTTGAGAGTCCGCCTGCCGATGCAGGGGACGCGGGTTCGTGCCCCGGTACGGGAAGATCCCACATGCCGCGGAGCGGCTGGGCCCGTGCGCCATGGCCGCTGAGCCTGCGCGTCCGGAGCCTGTGCTCCACAATGGGAGAGGCCGCAACAGTGAGAGGTCTGCGTACCAGAAAAAAAAAAAAAAAAAAAGGAAGGATGAACTTTATTGGCATGTGGATGCCTTCTCACCATAAAATAAGCATAACATTTTCAGTTTTGCCTATTTGTTTTTATGTCAAGAAGCTCCTGTTAAAATACATTAGAGACCAATCATCACTCAGTATCCTTCTCCCTTGTTGCCAAGAATTCTCTCATAAAAGGTGACTAAGACCAATATTCCAGTTCTTGGATGCAAACGGATACAGAGTGAGACAGTTATGAGTCACACTCAAGCTCAGCAGGTCAGGAGAATACAGTCTGCTTTCTTTATTTGTTTAAATCAAACGTAACATTTGAAATCCAAAACATATATTGAATTATTTGTCTTAAAAAATATTTGAGCTAAGGTGTATTTAAGGAAGGTTCATTGAACAGGTGAAGTATTTAATCATGTATCTTCCTTTTCTTTCTAACATATGTTTATGCCCAAGGAGAGTAGTATATCAATTCAGCAACAATCCTGCCAGAATTAAAAAAAAAAAAAAAAAAAAAGGTCATTCCATACTTACAGGATGCTTTTCTTGCATATAAAGAAATGAAAGTCTTTTTCCAGATTGTTGTGTTTCACTTGGTGCTCAAAATAGAGCTCCCGGAAACACTAGAAAATGAACTCGCGTAGAGAGCTGAGAACCTGCTGTTAATCAGTGCTTTCTCCCTAAATGTGAAAAACACGCACATCATTCTCTTTTCCTTTCTACGCTTCACCCTCCTCCCTCTTGCATTTTGATGAGGGCCGCTGTTACTATTTCCATTATCCGAATTTTAGGATTTCACAGGTGAAAGATGTAAGGCTGTACATCTCCAAGGCTGGCCTCCTTGGTTCATGACAGATATTGAGTTTTAGTAAACTCCACAAGGAAAATGCTCATTGAATTTTAACAGATATTTTATGCAAAAATTACTACAACCTTGCTGACACTGAGAAGAAACATTATAACTGCACTATAGTTAATGCTCCTTCTGGATCTAGACTCCCGAAATGAAAACATAGATAACTGATAAGTTTGGATGTAGAAAAAAATTCAGCAGTAAGGGAACATCTGCAGTTTTATATGCTAGGGGAGGCTATTAATAGACTCTTGCCAGCTTCCGCCTGGGGAATGAAGAAAGAAGCTAAATCTTGTATATCTATAGAAGTTTCATTTTTAAAATGGCTTTCTCTATCCCTCTGTGTGTGTGCCTACATTTGTGTAACTCCAGTATTTATTCTTGTAAATAGTAAGTCAGGCTTTGGAGTGTTTTATAAAAACAGTGGCAGTGAAGAATATATTTATTCACTCAACTCTGTTATGTCCCAGCCTTCACCAACTTTTGAGAAGAAATTAGTTTACATTTAATCTCCTAAATGTTGTTGCTTCTGACCCTCCAAATGCTCATGCAAGAAAGTCCAGTCTTTCCCCAGATTCTCTTCTTCAAATTGTTCCCAGCTAGCTAGAGTGCTAGTTGGGAACAAGTGCCTGAGAACCAGTTCTTGTCAACCTTCTAGCCTACCAGGGACTCTATGAGTTGTCCGTCACACTTTCCTTGAAGCCAGTGTTGGCACCCACTGGCCACCATGGTAGCCATACAGGAAATTTGTTACTTCTGTGGTCACTGATGAGGAACTTAGTACCCCTGAAATCCATGAAACAGGTAAGGATGGGGGATGGCACGGAGGAACAGGAGTCTATGGTAAAGTTTCCTCATCTGTAATGGTTTGCTGTTGGCAAAATAGTCCTCAAAGATGCCTAAATCTTAATCCCTGGAACTCATAAGTAAGTTACCTTACAGGGAATAGGGGCTTAGCAAATGTGATTAAGGTTAAGGACCTTGAGACAGGTAGATTATCCTGGAGCCAACCTAATCCTATGAGTTCTTCAAAGCAGAAAGCCTTTCTCAGCCAAGGTCGGAGTCAAAGGGAGATGTAACAAAGGAAGAAGGATCAAAGGGATACAGTGTCTCTGACTTTGAAGATAGAAGAAGCCATGAACCAAAATGCGCAGGCACTTTCTGAGGCTGGAAAAGGCAAGGAAACAGATTCTTCTCCGGAAGGGAATACAGCCATGCCAACACCTTGATTTTCACTCAGTGAGACCTGTGTTTAATTTCTGACCAGAAATTAAACAGAATTGTAGGATAATAAATGTGTGCTGTTCTAAGCCTCTAACTTTATGATAATTTGTTATGGCAGCAATGGAAAACAAATACAGGGTTATCCTGGTGTAGCAATTTTACTCTTTTCTTCTGTCCTTATCACAGACTAGTGCCACCAATCAGGCTACTGCCTCCTGCTGACACAGGGCTCACTTGTTAGAGGTCAGACTAAGCACAGAGGGAGGGGGACATCTGTTCCCATCACATAGGCTCAGACAGAGGTGGCCATCGGCCAACATGTGACAGCTCTTTCTAGTCACTCACCCCCTGGTACAAACTCATCAACAGGGTGGCTGACTGTTGGAAGTAGAAAATTCCTGATTTCAAAATCAACACTGCCTTTTAACCTTCACCTTTAACGCTGAAACCAATATTCAAGTCAAATTCTCTTATGCTCAGCTTCTTCATAGTGTCTATGCTACTCTTTCTGAATTCCTTCTGGTGACACCTTTACCAATAGAATACTATGGGGGTTACACTGTGCCAGTTCTGGGCATAACCCTTAACTATCCCTGCTTATTAAACAGCAATACATAACCAGACTAGAACCATCTGCCCAAGCACCTCCCTCAGTCACTTCTAATCTAGTGTTTCAATGTCATGTTCAATGTGCAGGCATACAATTATGGGATTTCTCCAAGAGGCAAGCAGTATGGCCAGGCTTCACCCAGAGAGTGACCCACCAGCAGCTAGGCACCACAGTCACCCAAACATGTATGGACCTTTCTCCCACCTCTGGTTTTTAGTCTAAGAGTATTAAGACACTTGCATCTGCATTATTCTCTGTCTCTTTCTCTCTCTCCTTTCTCTGACACACACACACACACACACACACACACACACACACACACACAGAAGAGTTGGCACATCTGCTTCCACTGATCAAGTCCACTGGATAATTACTCTGCTTTTCATTTTGTATAGCCTTATGTACATGACGTACATGAATGTGTACATGAATGGTTACTTACTCATCCCAACATATATCTAATTTTGATTTGCTATAACAGATACAATAACACCATAGGCCAACTGGTAAAATGTGAATGGCAAAGAAAACTTATAATTTAAAAAATATTTTCTAGGATGAACACACACATACTACTATATATAAGATAGATAACCAACAAGGACCTACAGTACAGAACAGGGAACTCTACTCAATATTCTGTGATAAGTTACATGAGAAAATAATCTAAAAAAGAATGAATATATGTACGTATATAACTGGATCACTTTGCTATACACCTGAAACTAACACAACATTGTAAATCAACTATACTCCAATAAAATTTTTAAAATTTTTTTCTGAAAAAGAATGCTGCAATAGTACGTTTCCATCTCTGCCATATCTCCTTACTTTTCATGACAACCATGTGAAAGAAGCAATTGCCACTAGCTCCAAGTTTTAGGAAAGAAACCGATGTCCACAGAAGTATATTAACTCACTGAAAGTCTCATACCAGTGATGCTGAAACAGGTTCTCAACCCTGGTTCTCATAATACATTTCTTTTTTAAGGATGGATCCACTTTATTTTATCTATTTATTTATTTTTTTGGCGGCACAACATGCAGGACCCTAGTTCCCCAACCAGGGATGGAACCCGCGCCCCCTGCAGTGGAAGCCTTGAGTCTTAACCACTGGACTGCCAAGGAAGTCCCATGTTATAGGAACCAAATGAACCCCAGAGGGCTAAGATTTTGCTCAAGGTCACACAGCCCATTCCCAAGGGGCAGGTGGAGTATTCAAACCCCTCCTACCACTCCACAAGCTTTCCTAGAACTGTGAGAATTGGCATTTTATAAGACAAGTGAAAATCTGAACATTTATTAGACTTTTAACGACATGAAGGAATTGTTGACCTTTTTTTAGCTGTGAAAAGTTTTGTGACTATGTATTAAAGGGCCCTTATCTTAGAAAGGTGAGTTCTGAAATCGTTACAGAAAAAATAACCTGTTGCCCAAGATTTGCACCTCCGGAGAGGGATGCGTTGTGGGTAGAGCTGTGTACTGGGTTACACGGGCGTTCACTGTACCATTCTGTGGACTGTTGCATATGTTCGAAATTCTTCCTAATTCAAAAGGGTAAAAAGGCACTTGGCAAGGTTTGATTTCCCACCCCCTCTTTCAGTCCAATCCCACAATTCTTCTCCTGGGCCAACCCCGAAATTTGAGGATTCATGTCTGTCCGAGTCCCAGTCGTCAGCGAGGAAAATGCTTTAATGGGGGGTCCAGCTAGCAGCGTCGTGCTCCGCGGTGGCTCAGCGATTTTCGACCCTTGTGCTTGCGGCGAAGAATGACCTGGACGCCGTTTGGCGTGCTCAAGCGCAGGATCCAACCATGCTTGTTCTTGCGCTTGATGTTGCCCCGTTGATACTCGTTCCCGCGCGCCTTGTCCCGGGTCTTCTGCACCGCCGGGAGTCCCCCAGGAGTCGGGGAGACCCAGCCAGGCGCGGGGCTGGATCCACCTGCCATCCAATAGGCCCGCTGACCTACTGACTGGACCCAACAGGTGACCCACCAATCTGGTCAAGAAAGCCATGTCCGCCCACCGGCACGCCATCCGGGTGACCTCATAATACATTTCTATAACCCTTTCTACTGCTTCATTCCTCGTGACCTTGTTCCACCCAAAGGTGGGATAGACAACTATTTAGAAAAGCATCTTCCTTAGGATCACGGCCCTTTCGTTAAAATAATATATCTTAAACCTATATCAAAGCAAATGGAATTGCTCTTAATCAGGACATAGAACACCAGGCATTAAAAATCCTTGCCAGAGACTACAGCATTGAACTCCTGCTATCTCAACCTTATCAGATGCCAGGCCAGTCGAAATGCTATTTGTGGAATAATCTTTATATAACTCTGTCCATTGTCTACCAGGGAAACTCAAATTTAAACATCATTGTTTTAGCTCAACATTAGAGGACAATAGAAGAATCAGCTTCATGAAATTCATATTTAACCTTGTGTCAATTGCTGTGAAAAACAGTCTTCTTTATTAGATGGCAGAAGAGAAATTTCAGAATCTGGAAATGCTGTGCTTCTTCTGAATTTTACTTAGTGTTTCATCTTTTGGAGACTCTAAATCTTGTAAACAACTATATTTCCCACCCCACTTTGGCCTTCAAGGAATTTTCAAATCAAATTTGCAGGCGTATTTCAGGATCATATGATATGTTTGGCTGTGTCCCAATTTTAGTCTTTCATCCCAGCAGTTCTTTCTAATTGTCTTCTTCATCTTTTCCCCTTCATCTTGCCTACATCATTTATTTATCTCAGCATTTTAATTGTATGCATTTTTAGAATCTTCAAAAACTTTATGGAACTTGGTGGTTAAAGGAAATAAGATGAATCTCTGGTTTTGTAAAGTCAATTTAATAATCAAATTATGTAGCTTTTATATTTCTATCTTAACACTAAAATAAAGCTTGAATAATCCTAAAGTTATATAATTACAATTTTGGGGTTATCCTTTATGAACGTCCACTGATCCAGCTGAGATTTATAAGAGATTTAGGGAAAACTCTTCAAAATAAAGATTGCTGGAAAGAATTGCACTATCGGACATTATCTAGGTTGTGGTTAAAGAAGGATTGGTATAACCTTAGATTCCACAAGTATGGGTAAAGGATTGAGGTTTTATCTTGAACTGGGATTATAGATATAGTCTTTGGAATTGGTTAAATATGAGCCAAATCCCAGATCCCCCGGCTTATTGTCTGCATAAGTTATAATTTACTCTCTCCTTACATTTCAGTTGCTTTCTTTAATTACTGGATCACACATATCCTTCCTGAGAAACACAATGAATAAAATCAGTACATCTATTTAAGAAGAGCCAATATTTGACAAGAAAATAGAAAAGACAGGTATAAAATGGGCTGAGACTTAATTCCTATACACAGAGAAGATGAAATTCTCTAAGTTTTCTTTGTAACCCAAACCCTGGGAACTTTGAGAACATTTCTGCCATATTATTTATTCATGTGTTTGTACATAATAGGTAGATGTAATCTGAGACTTTAAATGAGAAATTGGGATAAAATTGAAAATTTCTTTGAAATTATGTATGTCTTAAAAAATGGGCATTCTGTTAAATTGAGTAAATTGTATAGTTTGAAGCTGTATATATATTTTTATGAAGTTTTAAATCACCTTATGTCTGAAAGTTTGTTTTAAGAATATCATATGGCTATTGAAATTTTCATGTTTAAGTAAAAAATAAATAAAATTAAAATCTTAAGTTGCCTGGTCGATTAAATGAGATAATGCACACAAAACATTTAGTACAGTGCTGGCATAGAGTAAGTCAACAAATGAAAACTATTACTGCTATTATTAGTATGATTGTTATCACAAAATAACAAATATTAGTCGTTGTTATTACTATTATTATCTCAGAACATAAGAGTGACCCACAGGGACACTTGAAATCAAGGATAGGACTTTGCTCAGAAGTAGCAATGGATCTACTCTAATGGTCACACAATTATTTGATAAAAACTCCAAAATATTCATGTCAATAAATTAAAGAAGCAGAAACTTTTGAGGGCAAGACTTATCAAATACCTACTGGAATCACGGTATAACTTTAAGTCAGTTCCTATAACGTGTACATTTGGATGCATCCTTAGAAACCCATCAGGATCAATTAGCTTCAAAGTGAACCCCCATATAACTAAGTGATTTCACTTGTTGGATAGAGTTATTTAGTTCATCTACCTGGTTGCCAAAGCAACTGTGCCAAAAATGATTTTAGTTTTGGCACACATCAGACTTAAATATCCTTCCTAATTACTAGCCATCAACTAATTGAACTGCTTCTAGAGAATATTGGAGGAACATGGATAAAGAACATTGTGTTTGTTTTTCTGTTTATCAGTCTATTTACCTAGCAGTTCATCTACTTATAGGTTGTTTTTTCTTACTTAAATGAAAAAACAAGTGAGAAATTATGATTCAGATTTTCAGTTTAAGAATATATTTTCCCAAAGAAGTAAGAGTTCTAAAATATTGCAAATCAACTATACCACGTGTGAAAATATCCTAACACTTTATTCTTCTTAGGGCAAATGTCATTTCCTGAAACCTTTTGGCCTTGATTGCAACCAATGTTTATTAAAAGAAATGAATTTCAGCCAGTATGACACATCTATTTTTATACTTACGATTTTTATACTTAATTGATAGTTTCATTCACAGTAGGGCTGTTTCTTCCTGTTTTGTTCACTTCTGAATGGCCAGTGCCTAAAATGGGTCTGATATATGGTGGGTGCTCTATTCATTGCATGAATGAATGAATGAATGAATGAATAGATGTGTTAGCATTTCAACCTAGGAAAACAATAAATAATACTTATAATCACAGTTTTGACTAATGATGCTTTCAGTAGTATGTGATGAGGAACCCTTCTGTGGACAGTTAAATAAACAACAAAATTTGATGTAATGTTGTATTACTCATTTCTATATTTTCTGATACTCTGATAAAATGCCATTGTCAGTGATATGTGTTTCCAGAACTGCAGGTATAATGAACTTGGCATATCTAGAAAAAAGTTTTACTTAACACATCTAAAATATTCCCTTTTAGGCCTTAAAAAGATAAATTAAACTTCTAATAAATCATCCTTATTATTTAGTTAGGTTTAATGTCACCATCAACCATATATTTTCTTTTTAAATCCCTGTTTTCTTAGCCTTATAATAGTTTGGTACATTTCTAGGTTTAAAAAAATCTAGATGGATTTAAGTAATTCTAATGATTTGAATTCATTTTGCAAACATTTCCCAGCCTGTGACTTAAAGAAATGTTTAATATGGCATTTTAAAAGATATGCTATTAACTAAGCTGAAATATTCTCAACAAACTTCATTATGTACAAAAGCTTCAAAAGTGTTCTGAATAAAAATGACTTGCTAAGATTTAGTAATATATTATCTTATACTTACATATTTTTAATGGATTTACATGTAACTATCAAATAATTGTTCTGGTTATGCTTAGCATTTAAAATTTTACTTGTCTTTCAGATAATACAAAATAATTTCCAAGGTAATTCTCTGAGTATCTGTCTTATCAGATTATATGCATGCATGGTTAACATTTGAAGAATATTAATAATACTTTGAAAGAGCAAAAAATAGATTCTTTTTTCATTCTAGGTATTGCTGATGACTTCTGTATAATTATTGAAAAGGATAATTTTTTTTCAAATTTACCATGCAAGATATTCAATGTTTCTTTTTCCAGTCAAGATACTAAGTATACTACCATCAGCAACCCTAGAAAAAAACCATTGCTTTTACAGATGTTTTATATAAATTCTGCTTTAAAAAATGATGATGGTTGCTGATGTTGGTAAATATCAACCCAACTTGGTTCTTCGACAAGGCAAAATGAAGAGTAGCCCTGGTTTTCTGACATGCTAACTAACACCCACAAAATAAGTGATGGTGGAATTCCAAGTGGTACCTTGAGAACACGTGCCAATATGGCAAGAAGAGTAGAATCTGTAGAACTCTGTGCTAATCACCACCTGATATACCCTGTCCTACCATAAAGATAAGCGTGAGAGAGGCATCTGAGTCCGCATTTATGTCTGAATCTATGGGTTTCCAAATCACCAAATGCCATAAGGTAATTTGCTTTCTTTATTTATCACTGCAGACTTTTATGACTGCACACGACCTCTGCCTATGACAGATGTGCTGCAGCAGGAACTTGCAACCTGGTTTTTAAAAGACAAGTATCTGTTTACACAGAGCTAGATTCACTAGGAAACAAAACTAAAGAGGCTTTTATGAAAAAAAAAACTACTAAATGTGATGAAATTTAATTTTTAAAGGTAAATGTAGCATTAAGCTTTTCTGTAAAGCCTCTGAGAAAACAATACTTGTCTCCCCCAAGTCATGTATGTCACTAGCATTCCTGGCACATTGGCTAATAACAGGGTGATTATACAACTTCTTTTGAAATAGAAAAAAGCAAATCTCAAGAGTTAAAAAGGCTTACTACATTTTAAAAATAAATACTAAACTTTCTCAATATATCATTAAATATTCAAAATTATTTAACAAATAAATTTTCACTTTACAATTGATATAGATTTATTCCTAAGGTTTCCTCAGAGCCTTGCCATTTGATGGTTCTAATAACTTAAGACTGACCTTTGTTTCTTGAAAGTTCTCATTTTGGCATCATGATATATGGGAACATCTCTTTCCCTATATATTTTCTTCATTATTTCTGAAATTAAAATTTAGACACAAGCTTATATAATTCTATGTATATTTTTAGGCTATTAGTTGGACATAACATTGATATAGAAGAGAAGTTCTGTTAAAGAAAAGAAATATTTCTTCTACAACACGCACTTCCTACTTTAGACCCCTTTATAGTAAATCCTTCCTCTGCTGCATGTGTTGAAGTTGTCACCTGCCTTGATGACCTTGTCCTACATGTACACAAAGGCATTTCCTGGTGAAGTGTTCTCAATCATTGGCGGCATGTGAATTTTCATTGGATTAATGACTCAAATGGGAATTTAATTCTTTTATAAGAAAATAATGTCTCCCACCACAAATTTCTCTGCTAATGTCTGTAGTAACTTAATGATCTCCATCATGTTCATTATCACTGCCATTATAGATCACTAGTGGTATACCAGCAGCAAACCAATGGAAGACTGTAACATGACGTCATAATTTCTGGCATAAATCAATCAGATCACCAGAGGTTGGAAAGGTATGCAAAGAGTATTCTTGGAAGATGTTCAAAATCAAATCATGATCAGTAATGCTCTGATTTACAGTATCTCCTGTCTGCTTGCTCTCTCATTTAAATGACTTATGTTTCCTTTTTAAAGTCAGTGCTGGAAAGATTTCAAATACAGATAACATTCAACAGGAAGGAAGACATAAACCCAAATGGGTACTTGACATCCTTAATGCCCAAGCACATGAGTCAGAGTTCATCAGCTTAGTTAATCTAGCCATGCAAATTGGCTTATGCCTAGGGTCTAAAACAAGTCAATCCGAGCCTAAAGAAAATTGGACAGTGACTCTGAAAAACATCTTGCTTCATTCTCTGGAATGTGAAAGTCAATTCCAACTCAAGGACTTTGCACTCACTGTTCTCTTTACCTGGAATGTTTTCCCCAGATATTCTGACTTATAATTCAAGTATCAACTCAAATGTTAGCACCTTCAAGAAATGTTACCACCACATTAACCTCCTCATGCATCTGCCTCTGTTTTATTTCCTCCATAACATTTCTTGCTAGCAGAAATTATCTTAAGTATAGATTTACTTGATTACTTGTTTATTATCAGTCTCCTTCTCCCCACCAAGATGTAAATTCTATGAAAACAGGTACCTTTGTCTATTTTGTTCATCAGTGTTTCCCCAGTGCTCTGAAGAGTGCTTCACAGAGAGGAGGCACTAAATAAGTGTATGTAGAATAAACAAATGAAAAGGAATTAGTATCTAAGGACAAAATATTCAGTTACTCCAAGCCTAGCACATAATTGACACTGAGTGAATGAAAGGGTAAAGTCATTATCCCTTTAATTACTGTGGGATAAAAAGTATTACCTCAAAATGAAATATAATAATTAACAAAGGGATAAATTCTAGTCAAATTGGTAATATAGATAAAGTGTTTGAATTTTTACCATCCTGGAAGTTATTGTGATCATTTGTGATGCTGACCTCAGTACAATACCAATAAGATGGGTCTCCTGAATTCCAGGACTAGGTTCAAGAGTGTATTAATAGCTTCACACATGGATTGTCAGTTTTTCAAAGAAGGGTTGTTTTTCTCCCATGCTTGGCTTTCTAAGGGGAGGCAGTACAACATGATAGTTAGGTATATGGATACTAGAATCAGTGGTCAGGGGGTATCCTTGCTCACTAGAAAAATGACCTTTCCTGAGTTATTTCATGACCTCCCCAAATTTCTTCTACTTCATCTGTAATCCTATAGTAATTACGTCACATCTTAGTCTGCTCAATATGTTATAACAAAATAACACAGGCTGGGTGGCTTAAACAGGAAACATTTACTTCTCATAGTCTTGAGGCTGGGAAATCCAAGATCAGGGCGTCAGCATGTTCGTATTCATGGTGAGGGCTCTCTTTCTGGCTTACCTTTATTTTCTGGTTGTGTCCTTACATAGCACAGAGAGAGAAAAAAATGATTGGAAGCAAGCTCTCTGGTCTGTTCTTATAAGGGTAGTGATCCCTTAATGAGGGCCACACCCTCATGATCTCATCTAAACCTAATTACTTCCCAGAGGCCCTACCTCCAATACCATCAAATTGGGGGTTAGAGCTTCAACATATGAATTTTGAAAGAACACAAACACTCAGTCTGTAACACTTCATGAATGTGTTGTTGGCTACATGAAATAATGCATTTGAAGTTCTTAGGGCATTTTTGGTACATTATAAGCACCCAAGTGTGTTAGCCTCTGCTATTAAAATACATAGAATAATATAAATTTTATATAGGATTCATAAATACATAGTTTCTGAAATAAAGATTGAATAGAGATTTTAGATTTTACATGTGGATTTTATTTCAGTTCAGGAAAAATATGCTGATTCCATCACTTCACTCTTTGCTTAAAATTCAGTTCATTTCATGTGCTGAAATACTGTCTTTTGGTTTACATTCCTCAGCGAAGGATGATCAGGATGTGGTCCATCTCCCACGTTAGGGTCAAAGCAAGGGTTGTGGGATGACAAATGATAAACAACAGCTCTGGCTGGAGTTGCTTGGTCTGACTACCTGTGAGCTTAACAGACCAAAAAGAGCTTCTAAAAATGGTACTTTTGAAACCAATTCACAAATGTTTCGTTAATGATCACCAGCAAGGGTGATGCTCAACAAAATGCCCTCAGAGACCCCTGGTAATTTTTCAGTGGATGCTCAGGAATTGACAGGAGGAAAGTAAAACAGAAATAGTCAAAATTAAGTGCAAGTACTAAGTGACAGACAGTTCGAATCTAGGAGTTAAGGGGGAAAAGTCCACACATAAATATATGTCCCAAACTGGGTGAGAAAATTCAATAAGTATAAGAAGCCATGTATCTTCCCCTGATATTAAAACATATAACTAGAAGAAAGTCACTTTGCCTCCCAAAGCCTGGGGTTCCTAGAACAAACTTTCTAAATAAACATTGTAGGAAAGACAAAATTGAGATATGAAGACACAAAATGGAAATATAGTAATGAACCCAATTTTGTTTATACAGTTGGCTCTCTTTATCCTCAGATTCATTCAACTGACAGCAGATGAAAAATATTCAGAAAAATAATTTCAGAAAGTTCCAAAAAGCAAAACTTGAATTTGCTGCACGCAGGCAAATATTTACATAGAATTCACATTGCATTAGGTATTATAAACAATCTAGAGATGATTTAAAGTATATAGAAGGATATGTATAGGATATATATATAGGTTATATACATGTATAGGATTTTTATATGTATAGGACATATATATGTATAGGATACATATTAGCAAATACTGTGAGATTTTACATAAGGGGCTTGAGTATCTGCAGATTTTGGTATTCTTGAGGGTCTTGGAACTAACCACCACAGATACTGAGGGACGACTGTATATTTATATTTTTTTAAACAGTAGAATAAACCTGCTGGACTGGGAAAAGGACAGCTGCATCTCTTTGCTCTGCTCCGAGGTATAGCTGGGAAACGTCTGTGCAAGTGACATCTTTGATGACCTGAACCCATGACCTGGAGAGAGAAAAAGGAAGAAGAGTTGTACCAAGAAACTGACTCAGAAAAGCACAAGTTTACATAAAATGAGACTATGATCTTCAAGATGGCAGAGAAGTAAGACATGGAGATCACATTCCTCCCTGCAAATACATCAAAAATACATCTACATGTAGAACAGCTCCTACAGAACACCTACTGAATGATGGCAGAAGACCTCAGACTTCCCAAAAGGAACAGATGCCTGAGGGCAATCTACACAAGAGGTGGGGTCAAAACCAAAGCTGAACCACAGGAGCTGTGCGAACAAAGAAGAGAGAGGGAAATTTCTCCATGCAGCCTCAGGAGCAGTGGATTAAATCCCCACAATCAACTTGATGCACACTGCACCTGTGGAATACCTGAATAGACAACAAATCATCCCAAAGTTGAGGCTGTGGACTTTGAGATCAACTGTAGACTTGGGGATTGCTGCCTGTGATTGATTTGTTTCTGATTTTTATGTTTATCTTTGTATAGTTATTAGCACTTGATATCATTGGTGGATTTGTTTTTTGGTTTGGTTGTTCTCTTCTTTTTTTAAAATATATGTTTATTTTTTTAATAACTATTATTTTTTAATTTATTATTATAATTTTTTCTTTCTTCTTTCTCCCTTTTATTCTGAGCTGTGTGGATGACAGGGTCTTGGTGCTCTGGCCTGGTGTCAGGCCTGAGCCTCTGAGGTGGGAGAGCCAAGCTCAGGACATTGAGTCACCAGAGAGCTCTGACCCCACGTAACATCAATCGGCAAGAGTTCTCTCAGAGATCTCCATCTCAATTATAAGACCAAGCTCCACCCAACAACCAGGAAGTTCCAGTGTTGGATGCTCCATGGCAAACAACTAGCAAGATGGGAGCACAACCCCACCCATTAGGAGAGAGACTGCCTGAAATCATGCTAAGTTCACAGACACCCTAAAACACACCACCGGATGCAGCCCTGCCCACCAGAAAGACAAGATCCAGCCCCACTGACCAGAACACAGGCACCAGTCCCCTCCACCAGCATGTCTACATAAGCCACTGAACCAACAACATCCACTGGGGGCAGACACCAAAAACAATGGGAACTAGGAACCTGCAGCCTGTGAAAAGGAGACCCCAAACACAGAAAGTTAAACAAAATAAGAAGACACAGAAATATGCAGCAGATGAAGGAGCAAGGTAAAAACCCACCAGACCAAACAAATAAAGAGGAAATAGGCAGTCTACCTGAAAAAGAATTCAAAGAAATGATAGTAAAGATGATCAAAAATCTTGGAAATAGAAAGGAGAAAATACAAGAAATGTTTTAAAAAGACCTAGAAGAACTAAAGAGCAAAAAAACCAATGATGAGCAACACAATAAATGAAATTAAAAATTCTCTAGAAGGAATCAAGAGCAGAATAACTGAGGCAGAAGAACAGACAAATGACCTGGAAGACAAAACAGTGGAAATACTACTGCAGAGCAGAAAAAAGAAAAAAGAATGAAAATAATTGAGGACCATCTCAGAGACCTCTGGGACAACATTAAATGCACCAACATTTGAATTATAGGGGTCCCAGATGAAGAAGAGAAAAAGAAAGGAACTGAGAAAGTATTTGAAGAGATTATAGTTGAATATTTCCCTAACATGGGAAAGAAAATAGTCAATCAAGTCCAGGAAGAGCAGAGAGTCCCATGCAGGATAAATCCAAGGAAACACGCCAAAACAAATGTTAATCAAATTGTCAAAAGTTAAATACAAAGAAAAAATATTAAAAGCAGAAAGAGAAAATCAAAAAATAACATACAAGGGAATCCCCAGGTTAAGAGCTGAACTTTCAGCAGAAACTGTGCAAGCCAGAAGGGAGTAGCAGGACATATTTAAAGTGATGGAAGGGAAAAACCTACAACCAACATTACTGTATGCAGCAAGGATCTCATTCAGATTTGACAGAGAAATTAAAATCTTTACAGGAAAGCTAAGAGAATTCAACACCACCAAACCAGCTTTACAACAAATGCTAAAGGAATTTCTCTAGGCAGGAAACACAAGAGAAGGAAAAGCCCTATAAAAATAAACCCCAAACAATTAAGAAAATGGTAATAGGAACATACATATCAATAAGTACCTTAAATGTAAATGGATTAAATGCTCCAACCAAAGGCATAGACTGGCTGAATAGATACAAAAACAAGACCCGTATATATGCTGTCTACAAGAGACCCACTTCAGACCTAGGAACACATATAGACTGAAAGTGAGGGGATGGCAAAATGTATTCCATGTAAATGGAAATCAAAGAAAGCTGCAGTAGCAATTCTCATATCAGACAAAGTAGACTTTAAAACAAAGACTATTAAAAGAGACAAAGAAAGACACTACATAATGATCAAGGGATCAATCCAAGAAGAAGATATAACAATTGTAAATATTTATGCACCCAACATAGGAGCACCTCAATACATAAGGCAAATTCTAACAGCCATAAAAAGGGAAATCAACAGTAATACAATAATAATGAGGGACTATAACACCCACTTTCACCAGTGGATGTATCATCCAAAATGAAAATAAGGAAATACAAGCTTTAAATGACGCATTAAACAAGATGGACTTAAATGATATTTATAGGATATTCCATCCAAAAATAACAGAATACACTTTCTTCTCAACTGCTCATGGAACATTCTCCAGGATAGATCATATCTTGGGTCACAAATCAAGCCTTGGTAAATTTAAGAAAATTGAAATCATATCGTGTCTTTTCCAAGCACAATGCTATGAAACTAGATATCAATTACAGGAAAATATCTGTAAAAAATACAAACACATGTAGGCTAAACAATACACTACTAAATAAGAGATCACTGAAGAAATAAAAGAGGAAATCAAAAAAATACCTAGAGACAAATGACAATGAAAACACGACTGCTCAAAACCTTTGGGATGCAGCAAAAGCAGTTCTAAGATAGAAGTTTATAGCAATACAATCCTACTTCAAGAAACATCTCAAATAAACAACTTAATCTTACACCTAAAGCAATTAGAGAAAGAGGAACAAAAAAGTCCAAAGTTTGCAGAAGGAAAGAAATCATAAAGATCAGATCAGAAAGAAATGAAGGAAATGATAGTAGAAGATCAATAAAACTAAAACTGGTTCTTTGAGATGACAAAGAAAATTGATAAACCATTAGCCAGACTCATCAGGAATAAAAGGGAGAAGATTCAAATCAACAGAATTAGAAAGTAAAAAGGAGAAGTAACACCTGACACTGCAGAAATAAAAAGGACAATGAGAGATTACTACAAGCAACTATATGCCAATAAAAAGGACAACCTGGAAGAAATGGACAAAATCTTAGAAAAGCACAACCATCCGAGACTGAACAAAGAAGAAATAGAAAATATAAACAATCACAAGAACTGAAATTGAAATGATGATTAAAACTCCTCCAACAAATAAAAGCTCAGGACCAGATGGCGTCACAGGAGAATTCTATCAAACATTTAGAGAAGAGTTAACACCTATCCTTCTCAAACTCTTCTAAAATACAGCAGAAGGAAGAACACTCCCAAACTCATTCTGGTACCAAAATCAGAAAAAGATGTCACAAAAAAAGAAAACTACAAGCCAATGTCACTGATGAATATAGATGCAAAAATCCTCAACAAAGTACTAGCAAACAGAATCCAACAGCACATTAAATGGATCATACACCATGGTGGGGCTTATCCCAGAAATGCAAGGATTCTTCAATATATGCAAATCAATCAATGTGGTACACAACATTAACAAATTGAAGGATAAAAACCATATGATCATCTCAACAGATGCAGAAAAATCGTTCAACAAAATTCAGCACCCACTTATGATAAAAACTCTCCAGAAAGTAGGCATAGAGGGAACCTACCTAAACATAATAAAGGCCATGTATGACAAACCCACAGCCAAGATCGTTCTCAACAGTGAAAAACTGAAATCATTTCCTCTAAGATCAGGAACAACATAAGGTTACCCACTCTCATCGCTATTATTCAACATAATTTTGGAAGTTTTAGCCACAGCAATCAGAGAAGAAAAAGAAATAAACGGAATCTAAATCAGAAAGAAGAAGTAAAACTGTCACTGTTTGCAGATGACATGATACTATACATACAGAATTCTAAACATGCTACCAGAAAGCTACTAGAGCTAATCAATGCATTTGGTAAAGTAGCAGGATACAAAATTAATGCACAGAAATCTCTTGCATTCCTATACACTAATGAAAACATGTCTGAAAGAAAAATTAAGGAAACACTCCCGTTTACCACTGCAACAAAAAGAATAAAATACCTAGGAATAAACCTACCTAAGGAGATGAAAAACCTGTATGCAGAAAACTATAAGACACTGATGAAAGAAATTAAAGACAACACAGATAGATGGAGAGATATACCATGTTCTTGGATTGGAAGAATCAACATTGTGAAAATGACTATACTACCCAAAGCAATCTACAGATTCAACGCAATCCCTATCAAACTACCACTGGCATTTTTCACAGAACTAGAACAAAAAATTTCACAATTTGTATGGAAACACAAAAGACCCCGAATAGCAAAGAAATCTTGAGGAAGAAAAATGTAGCTGGAGGAATCAGTCTCCTGGATTTCAGACTATACTACAAAGCTACAGTAATCAAGACAGTATGTTACTGGCACAAAAACAGAAATATAGATCAATGGAATAGTATAGAAAGCCCAGAGATAAACACATACATGGTCACCTTATCTTTGATAAAGGAGGGAAGAATTTGAGGCACAGATGTAGAGAACAAATGTATGGACACCAAGGGGGAAAGTAGTGGGGGATGGGGGTTGGTAGTGTGATGAATTGGGAGATTGGGATTGACATATATACACTAATATGTATAAAATGGATAACTAATAAGAACCTGCTGTATAAAAAATAATTAAATTATTTGTTTTTAAAAAAGGAGGCAAAAATATAGAATGGAGAAAAAACACCATCTTCAATAAGTGGTGCTAGGAAAACTAGACAGCTCCATGTAAAAGAATGAAATTAGAAATATAAGTCCAGACTATAAAACTCTTAGAGGAAAACATAGGCAGAACACTCTTTGTCATAAACCACAGCAAGGTCTTTTTTGATCCATCTCCTAGAGAAATGGAAATAAATATGAAAATAAACAAATGGGACTGAATGAAACTTAAAAGCTTTTATACAGCGAAGGAAACCATAAACAAGACAAAAGGACAAACCTCAGAATGGGAGAAAATATCTGCAAATGAAGCAACTGACAAAGGATTAATCTCCAAAGTATACAAACAAGTCATGCAGCTCAATATCAAAAAACCAAACAACCCAATCCAGAAATGGGCAGAACCTAAATAGACATTTCCCCAAAGAAGATATGCAGATTGCAAACAAACACATGAAAGGATGCTCAACATCACTAATCATTAGAGAAATGCAAATCCAAACTACAAAGAGGTATCACCTCACACCAGTCAGAATGGCCATCATCAAAAAATCTACAAACAATAAATGCTGAAGAGGGTGTGGAGAAAAGGGAACCCTCTTGCACTGTTGGTGGGAATGTAAATTGATACAGCCACTATGGAGAAAAGTATGGAGGTTCTTTAAAAAACTACAAATAGAACTACCATATGACCCAGCAATCCCACTACTGGGCATATACCCTGAGAAAACCATAATTCAAAAAGAGTCATGTACCACAATTTTCACTGTAGCTTATTTACAATAGCCAGGACATGGAAGAAACCTAAATGTCCATCAACAGACGAATGGGTAAAGAAGATGTGGCACATATATACAATGGAATATTACTCAGCCATAAAATTGAGTTATTTGTAGTGAGGTGGGTGGACCTAGAGTCTGTCATACAGAGTGAAGTAAATCAGAAAGAGAAAAAGAAATACCATATGCTAACACATATATATGGAATCTAAAAGAAAAAAAAAAGTTTCTGAAGAACCTAGGGGCAGGACAGGAATAAAGGCACAGACGTAGAGAATGAACTTGAGGACATGGGGAGGAGGAAGGGTAAGCTGGGACGAAGTAAGAGAGTAACATTGACATATATATACTTCCAAATGTAAAATAGATAGCTAGTAGACGCAGCTGCATCACACAGGGAGATCAGCTGCGTGCTTTGTGACCACCTAGAGGGGTGGGATAGGGAGGGTGGGAGGGAGTTGCAAGAGGGAGGAGATATGGGGATATATGTATATGTATAGCTGATTCACTTTGTTATATAGCAGAAACTAACACAACATTGCAAAGCAATTATACTCCAATAAAGATGTTTTAAAAAAAGATTACATAAAATTATTAAATATGACATGGAATTTTTCATCTTTCAAATTGTCAAGAAAAAGAAAAATTTTAATGGTTGTTTTATGTCACTGTTTCTGAAATAAACTGTCAATTTGCATTGCACTAATTTACATTCCCTCTTAGAGGGTATAAAAGTACGTTTTATCCTAACATTAGATGATCTGGATATTAATTAGCTCAAAAAATCTTGCCAGGTTGAAGGATGAAATACTGCATATTATTGTTTAATTTCCTTTTGCTACATAATGTGTTTAAATTTTGTACTCAAGTGTTGGTGGTTTCTGATTTTGTGTCTTGAAATGAGTCTTTCTTCATCACAAGATTATTATATTTTCTAATAAAAGAAAAACTGCAAAATACAGCAGAACAGTAACAAAGAAGTTCTGAATATATTATAAGTGAGTTTATTTCCTACTTTGTTAGGAAAGCATATGATTTGTTAGTGAACATGTATGATTTTTATGATGAGAAAAATTAAAACATTATTGTAAAATCTTACATCAACCTTATAAGTGCAGCAAAACAATGTTTATTTGGAGAATTTTAAAATATGGGTATATTGTATCATCAGGCGCTATTTTTAAATCATTGTTGCCTGTGATCGTCATACCTAGATCATAAACTCCAAAGGAGTAAAAACAAAGACTAGTTCATCTGGAATTTGTCCTAAGTCACTCATTCATTTAACATGTGTTTGGTTTTCCTTGCCTGGGAGCTCTTCTGGGCTGTAAGAACACACAGAAATGTTGGAAACATCTGTCCTCAAGGAATTCTCAATCTGGGAATGGGGAGAGCTGGGTAGTAAGGTAAACAAACAACTACAAAACAAAGAAGTGAGAACAGAGGTACATACAGAGAATAGAATTAGGTTGAAAAGAGGAAGACTTAAAGGAAGATAGTGACTAAAGGAATTTTGAAGTTTCCCAGAAGTTTTCAGATAGACTAAATTAGGAAAGGTCATGTTAAGGAAATAGGAAACCTGTCTTGATCAAGGAGACAGGTGAATTCTCCTGTTCTAGCTCTGAGGGGAAAAAAAAAAGATCACGTTTACTGGAAGTAAAATTATTATTTTATTTTATTTTATTTTAATTTCCAGTAAACATGATCTTTTTCCCTCCTCAGAGCTAGAACTGGACAATTCAGATAAATGGTTGATAGAATAATTGAAGTAAAAAATTCATGTACCAATTGGTAGATAACATAAAGCCCTTCTGGGTAATGAATAACAGCTCATTAAATTAGGAGCCATGGAAACAGATTAATTTCCAGGGGATTAATTTCATGGTCTCCAAAGTTAGACAAACCCCTGCTCTTTTGTATTACCTTTGTGATCTTAAACAAATGTAATCATTCTGAACTTCCGTATCTTCATCTACTAAAAGGGAGTGACAGTAACTACCACTTGGCATCTTGTGAGGGTGCATGTGTAGTGTGATGAATATGAGTCTGCAAGGCCCCTTCAAATTTAGAGCAAAAATATATCACCAGAGTTGATGTCATGCCTACAGGGCAGCCTCATGCTTATCCAGTGTTGTTTCTCTTGGGTTACAGGCTGCGCTTAGCTTTAGTATAATTATGGTGGGATCTATTATTGTAAAAGGATCAAAGACAAAGACAAACTGATAGAAACTTCTTTCCCTACATGGAAATGTAGACTGAATTATTTGTGAGCAAACATGATACTGCATTGGTGAATTAACCAACATCCTACAGACGTGGTGAGAATACTAGCCATGGCTAATTTGAGGGGAATTTCAGTGAGAAGTGTGAACTAGAACTGAACCCCAGAACCTCAGAGAGCCCATTGCATTGTTCAGAGCTTGTCACGATCAAGCAGAGGAGGCCCTCTTAAGATGCCCCTCTTTAGACTCACTTAAGTTTACACAATAGTGAAATGGATCAAGAGGATAAATCTCTTCCTGTGGAGACAAATGGGGCTTCCCAAAGGAGCAGGAAAGGATTTTGAGAGAGCGATGTATGTTGGGAAAGGAGGAACTTGGAAGAAAATGAGGATAAAGGAGCAGACATATAACACCTCCTTTTTGGAATGACATCTTGGTCATGATTGAGGCAATACCTACCCGAGAGACGTGTACCCTTCAACCCAATAATCATATGTTGAAGAACCTATCATGGACAGATATCCATACATAGAAGCATACGTGAGGGTTTCCACTGCCACATTGTTGTAATAGTGAAACAAGGAAATGATTTACACTTCTATTAAGAGGAGAAAGGTTAAGTAAGCTAAGAATATTGACAATGTGAAAGAATATTTAGAAATTTGAAAAATGTATTAACATGAAAAAATAACACATACAATGGCAAAAAAATGCAACCATTAAAATCATGTTTGTGAAGAATGATTAATGATATGGAAAATAAACTTACATAAAGAGATATATGTGCATATATATGCAGTAGGGCAAAAAATAAAATGACATGATACAGTATAAACTCAGACATGTATTTCTTTTTTTTTTTTACATCTTATTGGAGTATAATTGCTTTACAATGGTGTGTTAGTTTCTGCTTTATAACAAAGTGAATCAGTTATACATATACATATGTTCCCATATCTCTTCCCTCTTGCATCTCCCTCCCTCCCACCCTCCCTATCCCACCCCTCTAGGTGGTCACAAAGCACAGAGCTGATCTCCCTGTGCTGTGAGACTGCTTCCCACTAGCTATCTATTTTATGTTTGGTAGTGTATATATGTCCATGCCTCTCTCTCGCTTTGTATTTCTTAAAAATGCATGGGAAAAGAAACAAAGCGAAATACTTGTTAACAATATTGCTTATGTTGCTTCTGAGTAAGGAGGTACTGATTGATTTTTCTGCTCATTTACCTTGAAGTCCTGCTCCAAAAGATGTAAACCTTATAGGTGATGATAGGAGCAGAGACACAATCTTCATGGAGAGTTGTCAAGACTGCTCAGCACCCAGCTCAACTATATAAAGGTACCAGGAGAGTGAACATCTGCAGTTTTCCCATCCATGGTGCTTCTACATAATGTTGCTGAAACCAGGACGCCCCTTTATTCTAGTCAGGAGAAGAAGCAATATGTTACCAGTATCCAGAAGCTCCTTAGCAGCTTTTTATATAACCCTCACGAGCTAGCTCTTGGTTTACATCACAAACGCCTCCCAAATTCCTCTGCAGACCGTTCCCTCAAGGTGGAGCTAATTAAACTATTGTGGCTCCCCCTCTAATTACTGGCTGCATTTTGTGAAAATTAATTGATAGATCATATGCCGGGAGAGAAATCCCTTACCAGGGAAAAAGAGTGGGGCATGCACAATTCAGCCATAGCTGGAAATTACTTCGGGGGGCAAAATACCATTGAATAGTTTGGTCTTCTCTCTTTGTTGTGTATCTCTACAAAGTCTAGAAACCCTTGGAATTTCTTCTATATATTTCAAGGTAATTCTTTTTATTTATATTTATTAACTTTTATGCCTTTTCTATCTCCAATAATTCTTTTTATTAACCCCCCTAACCCCATTCATCCTCACTCAAAAGTCTTACGTCTACCCAGGGTGAGGAGTAGAACAGGAAATCAGCATACACATGGCGATATTTTTTCATTGTATGCCAAGAGCATGCTTTACTTTAATAATCAAGAAAACTAGTAATATGTAATCAAGAAAGTAATCATAAAGTAAAATTTTAAAAATAAATTATGGGGGCTTCCCTGGTGGCACAGTGGTTGAGAGTCCGCCTGCCGATGCAGGGGACACGGGTTCGTGCCCTGGTCCAGGAAGATCCCACATGCCATGGAGCGGCTGGGCCCGTGAGCCATGGCCGCTGAGCCTGCGCGTCTGGAGCCTGTGCTCTGCAACGGGAGAGGCCACAAGAGTGAGAGGCCCGCGTACCGCAAAAAAAAAAAAAAAAAAAAAAAACTACAATGAGATATCATCTCACACCAGTCACAATGGCCATCATCAAAAAGTCTGCAAATAGGGCTTCCCTGGTGGCGCAGTGGTTGAGAGTCTGCCTGCCGATGCAGGGGACATGGGTTCGTGCCCCAGTCCAGGAAGATCCCACATGCCGTGGAGCGGCTGGGCCCGTGAGCCATAGCCGCTGAGCCTGCACTTGCGGAGCACAGGCTCCGGACGTCCGGAGCCTGTGCTCCGCAACGGGAGAGGCCACAACAGTGAGAGGCCTGCGTAGCGCAAAATAAATAAATTAATTAAGAAGACAAGTTTTCCCTCAGAACTAGAAATAAATATATATTTTTTATATACATGATATAATGAAAGTCTTTTATACAAAGATACTTGAATTTGGAATATGCCTGAATAATCAAATAGAAATTGAAGAAATATTTTCTTAAGTCATTTAATTTATATGTCTACGGAAAGTATTTTGAAGTAATCTTTTGTTTATAACTTTCTACATAATTCCCAAGACTATTAATTATAAACAGAGATATTTTTTTAAATGCTGTTGGAATCCATTTACCTCGTGTAAATATGTCAAAATCAGAGTCCAAAGGTTTACAGGAGTTTTTAATCTGTATGAAATAATCATGAAATATTCTCCCCGAATCCAATAAAATACTTACTGATAGAACTGGAATGAGTTGTTTTTGTTCTAAATTCAATTGAGAAAGCAGTGGAAAGTTTTAGGGTTTTTATTGTTATTATTATTTTCATAGTATTTCAGAAAACAACTTTATTTTTCTATCTCCCCTAAGCCCTGTGATCCTTCTTGCTATCAAAACATGTTACAGAAATCTTTCTTAGCATCTCATAATTCATAATGTAACCTTTAGGAGGAGAAAGAATTTTCTTTAACAGTTTCAGAAACATTCTTATCATTTCTGGATAGAATTTTAGAACTATGAAAAATTGTCTTACTGAATTTCAGCTAGTCATCCTAACCTCCAGTCATGCTGGCCAACACCTCCTTAAGTGTTTGTTACTTTACTTCTAAGACTATATATATATATATATATATATATATATATTCTATTTTGGTGCTTTATATTGTATCTTCAAATGAAACTGAATTCTTTATGAATTTTCCAGGTATATGGCTACTTCCTCTCAATTTCCTAAATGTACTGTGTGCTCTAGTCCCTACAGCAGATTTTGCATTAATATCGCTACGCTAAATAGTTCTCAAACTTTTATATAGATGTGTCTATTGGGGGATAAATTCACTTCACTGAGGCAAATACCAGGTAGCATTTTCTATTTAACATTGTAAAAACGCTTAGGGACATGTTAAATGAAGTTCCATAAAGCAGCAATGGTATATTGTCTATTACGGTAGAGTTTAAAAGCTAATTATGTAGTCATCTATGCTTAGTTACTGAACCATAGAAACACCTAAATAAGCAATTTGTAGTTATCCGATGTGAAATAGTTATCCTATTAACACTTAATTCAAAGCATAGAAAAAATGTCTTTCATAAAACCAAAGATAAAATAGAAACAAATACTTTCTTTAATGGCTAATGGAGCCCAATGCAGTTAAGCTAACAAATACAGCATGCTCTCTTCCAACTGTTCTGTTTTCCTATTCACCAGAAAATTATACATCAAATTACAGAGATTATTGTTAGGAATTTACATACCCCTGTTCTTATTTTCATTAACATTTTCTCTTAAACCTCTTTTAATATCTTCAATCTTCATATTAAAACATAAAAGTTTTTATCTTTCAGAAACTTGAAAATAATGTACTTAAGAATCTTAATTTTCCACCTCCAATTCTTTTTGATAGGTATTATCTGAACTCAAGAACATTCCTAATGCAGCATTGTCATTTATAAAACAAGGATCCTGGGTGTTTTATTTGGCTGTCTTTGTTTGAAGGATTTTTGTTTCTTGTTTCATGGTCTCAATACAAAGTTCACTCCCCAATCATCACTTCTAGCTGTGTAAGCTAGGAGTCGGCAGAACTGCACCATGTGTACTAGTGGTCGTACAGTACCCAGTGCAAGGCCTTAACTTCAAATGCTTAACTGATAACCCTTAAACACTTATCTTGTTTTCAAAGATTGGAAGAGATATTCCATAGCAAAACTGAATAGATCTGAATGTAAAGAAAAGGAAAAATGCAAGAAGGATGAGAATAAAAGCAGATTATTTCAATTCATGTCCCAGCTCTGCCATTTACCAGCCACCACCAATGCTTTGTGATCTTTAGCAATAAGCTGAAATTCTCCAAAACTCAGTGATTTGTTTTTATTGTATTTTATAAAAGCACTAAATTTATAATGGATTAGAAATTAAAAAAAAAAAGCTGGTCGTAGGTTATCATTTGAGAAACACAATATTGCCTACTTTACCAAGTTTCTTTGAGCAACCTAGTCGTCTTCAGTCTACTCAGTAACCTACAGGGCTGAAAAAGCAGTGCCCACAATTACATTAAATATGAGAAAAAGATTTCTGTACAGTCCTTCTAGATTGCAGACCAGCCATAGATTCTCAGTTCTCTCAGGAAGTGAAGACTACAAGTCATTGGGAGATATTGTTGAGGAAACAGAATGCTTCTGTTCATATCCCCTTCCCATTGGTTGCTGGTATCTACTTCCTATCCATCTCATCCTGTATATTAGTCAGAAAACTGAGCAAAAGTCGGTAAAATTAAGCAGAAAAGCAAATACACTCCCACTGTCACATAGACGTACAAAGAGTACACATTCTCATTATTGTTTTGAGACTGCCTTTATCTTCCTCAAAAGCCCTCAAATCCTTGATAGTAGAAGAGGAAGACTGCATTTAATCTGTCCAATCTTTAAATACCAGCCTGATGCAATAATTTAAATAGTGTTTTTAGGTAAAATATGCAACTGCTCAAATTTTGCATTTCCTTCTCTCCTGGCGGAGGTTTGTGGCTTATGTGACCTCACAGAGAAAAAGGAAAGGAAATCTTGCATCTATGTGCTGTCCTCTGATTCATTTGGTTTCCATGGTGATGTTTTTGTTCCTTTGGTTGCTTTTCATCCTGCTGGGATAAAGCTAGCAGCCTGTGTAAACTCCTGGTGCACATTTTCTTGTCTTGGTGAGGACCTGAAAGCTTGGCCCATCTGCATTCCAGGCCTCAAGCTTTACTTTAACCCCCATGCAGTCTGCTTGCCAGCAGTTCTGAATAAATCAATACTTCTGATGCCTGTAACTCATTCTTGACACACTAGTGTGCTGAGGTACGCAGCTCTGTATTAATGGAATAGAGAAGATCTCCTTCATATATGAAAAGTCTTTCAAGTCTATTGTCAAATACTGTAAAACCCTGTTTTGAATGTTTTTTGACCTTATTGTAGCAATTTATTCCCACTCTCATGCCCACCTCATCCTTTCAGAGAAAGAGATGCCATAGCTTTGCTAAGGAAGATGACAAATAGTGGAAAGGGGCAAAAGAGAAAAACATACTGATATTTTACTTAAAAATATAAAAATAATGGAAAAGCCTATAAATAAATGCAACATATTTCACCCCTCTTTTCCTGTTCATTCACAAGTTCACTGAAGAAAGTGAATGAGAGAGGAGAAGGGATGAAGAGTTCCCAGGTGTTAAATCAAGAGACACAAACAACCAACAACGGGGGGAGCTGACAAGTGATTGGATTGGCCTGGCCAGGAGAGTAAGTCATTCAGAGCTCTCCAATATTGGATCAGAAAATCCATCCAAACTTCCCTGTATTCCTAAAATTGTTTTTTCAAACTATTTGTGAGAATCACTGATCTGTAAATCAGTTCAACAACAACTGCAGATCAAAGGGAAGTCCTCTGCTTTGATTTTCTAGAAAGCTGGGTAGTGAACATGAAAAAAAAAAACATCTTAACTGGCCTCACATGTATTCCTCGTTTCTCTTTGTCCCTTTCTGCCTGACCCTGGCATTCCTTCACATGCTGTTCTATTATTGGTTGTAGGGCTCATAACATGAGAAAAAATTATAAATACCATTCTCCTTATCTACTGTACACCGCATGTGGCCATACTTCTCACGAACGTATTGTGACTGTGACATTTTAGAGCACTGCTGAATTTTCCTTTATTATCTTTTATTTTCTCTATATTTCTTTTGTATCTATTGTTCTCAGAAGGTTATATAAGCATGGGTTTTTTTTCAGTACTTTTTTAAAGGTCCTGTCAACATACATTTTAAGAAGAAAAACTGTGTTGTGATATCTTTTTATTTTCTCAATGTACATTTAGGCTGATTTTGTTTGGTTGTTTCCCTTATACTGAGTTTGAGTCCTGGGAGTAAGGTAATAAATATTCAAAATGTGTTCCCACCTGTCTTAAGCCCATTGCACATAACTATTCTTGTATAAATGTCAGCGCAACATTTTCAGCCCCATGGCTATTACAATAAAGAGTGAATCAATGAGTACAGAGCTTTCTCAATTGGTGTATTAGTTTGCTAGGGCTGCAGTAGCAAAGAACTTTAGACTGGGTGGCTTAAAACAAGAGAAATGTATTGTCTCACAGTTCTGGAGGCTAGAAGTCCAAGATCAAGTTGTTGCCAGTGTTTGTTCCTTCTGAAAACTGTGAGAAAAATCTGTCCCCTTGCCTTTCTCTTAGCTTCTGATGATTTGCTAGCAATTTTTGGCTTTTAGATATCTGCCTTCATCTTCATATGGTGTTCTCCCTGTGTACATTTCTCTGTGGCCAAATTGCCCCCTTATAGTGAGAACACCAATCATATTGGATTAGGGCTCATCCTAATGACCTCATCTTAATTGATAACATCAGCAACAACTCTATTTCTAAATAATGTCACATTGTGAGGTTTGGGGGTTGGGACTTCAACACATGAATTGAGGTGAACACAATTCAATCCATAACACTGGATATCCCAAGGAGACACATATTTGGATTTTTTAGACCGTCACTTCAAAGGTTATTTTCAGAAAGGGTTCTTTGCAAAAGATCCTCTTACATCTAACCATTTGTGGTGTCACAACACTTGACCCAATTCATGAAAGTGAAGGCTAAGTTTCATATTTAAAGTATTCTCAAATTCCCTCCTCAAGTTACTCTGAGCGCAGTGGCTGAGTAGTTACACAGCCACCCTGTTTTTATTTAAACCGTTTCTGAGCCAAATGCCTTCTTAAGAGATGTTCACTTCATGGTAAGTTGAACCATCCTCGAAGGTCTTCTTGTGACCAGAGAAACCTGTTACTCTGGCCAGAAGGGAAGGTGATTCTCAGGAGACTGAGCTTGTGCACTAATGTGAGATCCAGGAGAGAAGTTCCCAGCACAAGCTCTGGGACAGAGTAGGCACTCAGTGCTTCCTGGATGATCAAGTTGATTGAACGATGAAGTGTGAAGGCCAAGCACACATGAAATGCAGTTCCACGAAGGAGAAATGAGGGAGGCTGTTTCACCAAGAATAGAATAAATACATAGAGAAAGATCTGCTTGTGGTCTTTTGATTTCATGCTACCAGGATGAACTGCTTAGGAGCTATTCTATTGTCATCTAATTAGATACTGCTTAGTCCTATCTTTGCATTTTACAAATAAAGAAACTAAGAGCCAGAGAGGTTTAAACAGATTGACTTGCTTTCTATTAGCATTAAGGTCAGTACTAAAATCGAAGCTTCCCCAAGCCCAGTCAATTTCTTCATTTGATTTTTTCTCACTCTTTCAGCTAGGTAGAGTTGCACAGTTATGGGTACCATTTGGGGCTATGTCATAACAAAGATTCTCTCTCCTTGACCAAATTTAATATTCTGAGTCATCTTTTAGACTTAACCTTTGGGCTTCCCTGTTCATCTTTGCCTTGCCCATTCTTAGCAAGAATCCTGCTAAGTTACTTAGCCAGACACCCCAGCCCTTGATATCTGATCACCCTTGATATTTGATCAAATTCTTCATCCTCTATCATCCCCCAGGCAATATCTAATCACCTTGGCCAGCCTTCAGCAAGAATCCTGTCAAGTTGTTTAGCCAGAATTTCCCCTTTACCTCTGATGTCTCCTTTTAGTAATGTTCCATTCACTCTGCTCCTCGGCTATAAATCTCCAGTTGTCTATGCTGTATTGGGAATTCAGCCAAGTTTTATTCAGCCCAGTTGTATGTATTTATGTGTATATGTACTCACATACTATTTTTTCTTATAAATGCCAATACCACCTACAATAAGCTTAATTACAAAGCATCTAACTAAACTTAACTTGTCAAGTTATGCCAGCGGCATACAAGATTCTATAGCATCTACTTTACAATGCAGTTAGGGCCTTTACTCATTGGTAAATTAGAGTTTAGAATTTTTTAAGGGTAGAACCTACATATTATTTACCCTTATTATCAAAGCCTGACACATATTAAGTCCTGAATGAAAATTAGTTGACACGTTAATTCATAAACGATGGATGAATGAATGTATAAATGAATGATATCTCTGTTCCTGATTCCAATACCAACACCCCAACTGAACTATATTTATTGTAACTTTATATTCAATACCCAAATTACTTCAGAGGAAATATTATATATGTCACCACATCTAGTTGAAGAAGGTAAATTTTAGAGGATGATTAACACAAACACAACAGGTGAGTAGCCAGCCACGTATCCTAAGAAATCACCTCCTTGTTCATCACTGCCTTCATGTAGTACAGGTTTCACTATATTCATATGGACTTGGTGCTGATGGTGTGAGCAAGGTTTTATATTCTTTCTTCTGTGGTAGCCGAAGTCCTCAAGGATAGTGACATGGTGTCCTTTTTCTATTGTCTCCATGGTGACAAGAACTCTGCATCTTGTGTCTACTTGAGATATGTTGGTGACTGGATCTTATATCCAAGGTTTTCTCTGGTGAGCAACACCTTAGCCAATTAGCATGAATCCAGAATGGCATATTTAGCAGATTTCAGCGAATATTTTATTGGATTCCTTGATTCCTGGGCCCTGTCAATAATCCTGTAATGGTGAAGTTTGGGGGCTTTGGCTTCACTCTCTTTAGAAAGGACAAATCTGATACAATGACTGCAATAGATTGTCATAGGTGTAGTAAACAATTGTTTGCATATTCTAATTTAAGGAATACTATCCTGTTTCCCAATATCATGATTATTGGAAAATCCCTTCATTTGAATTTAAATATTCCAGCTAAAAACCCTCTGGGAAGAATGTGAGTACATAATCAAAAATGGGACACTGTACAGGAAAGATTCTGATTGAATGGAGAGAACGAGGATACCGCTCTATCAGGAAACATTGGCGGGGTCATCACAATGGGGTCAGGCATCTAAGGGCCGCCATAAGACATGGTGCCTGAAAAAGGCAGCAGCATCCTCCAAAGATAGGAATGGTATGAAGAAAAGAAGGTTTGAGGGAAAAGGCCTATTTTAAACTTAAACTAAACTTAAACTTAAACTAAACTAAACTTAACCTCTAAGCTTCCACAGTCTTCCACGTACTAGCGAATGACAGAGGGAACACTCATTTTAACCTCTGAAACAACTTTGCAAAGGGTTTTCAAAAATTCCCTTGCATAACACATGTGGGGAGTAATTGTTTCACAAAATATGATACCCCTAACTAAATTCGTGTTAGTTCCATACTCTTCTCTCAAAACAAATAAAGAAAACACAGGTATCCATCTGAGATCTGCAAAGTCATAATAAGAGAAAGAAGAAATGAGTTTATTATTGTTCCCATTAAGTTTGCTGTCCTATTTCTATTTGACCTACTCTGAGTTTTTACCCCAGTGTCCACAGATAAGGAGGGAGGCAAAATGAGTTCTGCCCTTGGATGTAACTGCAGCCACCATCTATAATGGATTCCTGTTACCGAGTCTAGGCTCATACTGTTCCCTGTGTGACAAGCCAATAATCGAGAGATGAGGTGTTGGGGGCAAGGAATAGTGACTTTATTCGGAAAGCTGGCAAACTGAGATGATGGTGGGCTCGTGCCCCAAAAAACCATCTTGGCCGAGTTAGAATTCAGGCTCCTTTTATACTAAAAGGGGAGGGAGTAAAGTCGAACACTTCCTGGTTCCCATCAGCCTCCAGAGGGGATGTGTTCATGTCTTCCTCCCTGCAGTTCTTCACAGGTGGGCCTGGTCAGGATGTTTCCTGTGACCTAAACAAAGGTATTTTAGCTTAATGCTCATTACCGGGGAAGCAGGGTTCCCAGAGATGGGCCATTGTGTATAATTTAACCTTATAGGCAACATCCCTTTAGTGATTAACTTGTAATATCAGTAGAACACAAAATGTTCTTCCCTATTACAGCCCAGCCATTTCCAAATGTCAGGCTTCAGTGAGGGTAGAGGAAATGTGGCCTGTGAATAAGAACAAGACTATGTAAAATTACATTTTTCCCCTATTTTCTTCGGCTCACTCACTTTGGACTTCTAACTGACAATGGAGAGGGCTATTTCATGTACGCTGTCTCCTAGTCTTACTTTGGCTCCTGGTGCTGCACCAAGACTATGCTTCCTTCCCAGTCCTCTGGTGTGCTGGCTGCTCACTCTTAAAATCCTCAGGGTCAAGAGGTGTGATCAACATCTTCCTGAATCTTGATCAATGCCATTACTTCCTGACCCTCTAAAGCAATCATCTTGAAAGACGTAGCATCTGGAAATACCATCCTTTCCTCTCCTTGTTGCTCTCATCTACAGACCTCTCACTGAATACTCCTCATTTACAGCAGACTCCCACATCTGAGATAGACTTCATGTCTACTCCGAGTCCTCCCATAATCCTGGGAGAATTCAGCACTCAGGTGGTAACTATCCAACTCCCTGACCTCTCAATTCTTCAGTGGTCTCATATATCCAATGACATATAACTCTGCTCCACTATAGCTGCTCACTCCCATGACCTCACCCTGGTCATTCGTCTTACCTGTAACCACTCTAATTCCAAAATATCTTGCTTTGTGCTCATAAAAATTTCAATGCCAGCTTTAAAAAAAAGAATTATATCTTTTATGATCCTCTAGTCTTCTATTTTCTCCCAATCCAGGAATCATATACTGAGTATTGCTTGAGCTAATGAATGAGTGAACAAACCTGTGAAATGAAGAGGAAAATGTCAATAACTCAATTATAATAACATTTCTTCTTCTATTGAATAGAAAAACCTAAATCCTGTGGTGAGTCTTGTCCTGAGTTGTTGGGCTGCACTGCTGAGTCCAGATAAAGCTAGGTTTCCTGCCTCCCAATGTCATTACTAAATACCTGGAATCCCAGAGTGTGTCGGGAGTGGAGACAGAAAGCACAGAGAGAATCAGGAAGAGGTCCCTTACCACATTAACACTGTAGTAGAATTTTTTATTTGAAACATGAAAATACTCCTTCAAACATGTCTTTTTATAGCTGAGGAGACAAAATATGTATGTGTGTATGTATGTACAAAACTTCTCTTTTTCCTTACTTTTATTCCCCCTGTAGAATTAAAAATGCATAAATCCTTTCCCTAGACCAGCTGATTAAGGGGACTGCCACTCCAGAAATGTTTTGTTTTTCTTCCTTCTGACTGTGTTTTTGTTTTTATATTTTAAAAATAAAACATCTTGTCATTTGCCTTTACAGAACCAGATAAGGAAAATGTTGGTTTTCTTATCTTTTGTGGTCATAATAAAATAATTTTAGGAATGACAATAAGAAAAGTAATATACTTATCCCATGGTCTTTACGAATGCATTTAATAGAATGCTTGTTTGGCAAGATATCTGTCAACTTCCTTGGAAGAACAAAAGAACTCTTTCCTTATCTTCTAGTGGTACTAAGAAACTAGAAATAATATTGAGAACACATTTTCCACATGTTTCTGATAAAGCCTAATATTTTCTAGTGTGCTCATTCAGAAGAATTCAAACAAAACATCAAAAATAGGGAGAGCTAATATGTGGTCCACACCCACAGCAGACATCATCCATTGTTATTGCCATCCTTTCCACTGAGCATAGAAAAGGCTTGTAATCCTCTTCATGACAGGAGTTTGCTATGACATTAAAACATCCTTTTACAACGGTCCTTATTATTTTAATGTGCTTTACAATACTTCTTTAATATTCTTACATGCTTGAAATCCTTCTTGAATTAAATGATACACAAGGGATTGAAATGTTTTTCAATGTCTCCAAGTTCCTAGGGACCTTAAATTTTCCTGTGTTTTAGATATGTCACATAACTCTCCTTTTTCAGTGAGCTTTCCTCTTGTTCTGTTTCTAATATTAAAATATATATACAGATCTTAATTAAAACAGATTTGAAATTTAAGTCAGAGCTGTTTCATGCACACCAGCTGTTTATAAACACCTTAATAAATATGCCTGAAATGGGAGTTTCAAGAGACAGAAGAGGAAGTTGCTTAATTATTTAGTAGCCTCAACTCAAGTGTTCCAAAAACATCTGGTTAATAAGGAATTTTGACAAATGATAGCTTTGGCTTCCTGTGTAAGGAAAAGCTTCCTGTTGTTTGATTCTGAAGTTTACAGTTCCAAGAGAATAAGTTCAGAAATGAATTTCACCAAAAGTTAATATTCTGACATATCTTGTAACAGTATATCCAGTAATCAGAGTATTTAATCAGTTTCTTTCTGCCCATCTGATGGTCAACTTCATATCATAAGAAGACAGAAATTGTAAATATATGCTCCTATTCTGCTGAGATAGACCCACTAATGATGTCCATGCCCTAAACCCTGCAATCTGTGACTATGTTGCCTTACATGGGAAAGGAACTCTGCAGAAGTGCTTAAGGATCCTGAAATGGGGAGATTTACCTGATCATCTGGGTGGTGGTCCCATGTAATCAATGTAATTACAAACAGATTTTATAAAGTAAGAGAGAGAAGTGGTAGCATCAGAGAGAGATTTGAAGATGCTATGTTTCTGTTTTTGAAGGTGGAGGAAGGAGCACGAGCTAAGAAATGCAGGTGGCCTCTAGAAGCTGGGACAAAGGAATAGATTCTCCCCAAGAAGCTCCAGAAGAAACACACCCTGCCAACACCTTGATTTTAGCCCACTGAAGCCCACTTCAGACTTCTGACCTCCAGAACTGTGAGATAATAAATTGGTGTCGTTTTAAGCTGTTTCCTAAAAGCAAAACAAGAATATTTAGATTCAAAGCAACACAATATAAAAAATATCCACTGTCTGAATAGTAGCAGATCATCAGAAGAGGGCAATGTGAGCAAAGTTTTTTTGTGAATGAATAGAGTATTCAGGTTTAGTACCTCAGAAACATTAAATTTCAATTCATGAAGTAAAAGACTCACTGGAGATACATCTCTAGGTCAGAAACAAAAGTATAAAGAGACAAAAATGATGAGAATAAATATGAAGAAAATGAGGCAAAGGCAATATGTCCCTTTTAAGGCGATAATAGAACCCATGAATAGAATCTAGAACAAAAAAAATCATAGCAAAAATGGTTTCTGAACTGAAAATGACATGGTTCAAGAAATTTAAGAGAAGCTTGATTATCTACCCATATTCAGAACACATTTAAAATAACCTTACAAATTTCCAAGTAAATTAAAAATGTGTACAGCTTATGTTAACTTTAAGTCTCTTCCCACAGGATTAGCTTCTGGAAAACAGTAAAATAAAACCTGCTACCCATAACATCTTTATGTAACCATGTTAATTTTTGTGGATGAAACGTATAGCGAGGTGTTTTAGATGTTTATAGAAATAAAAATAGATTTTTCTATCAAGTTATCCTTCCTAGATAGATGCCCTTCCATTATTGAATCAAAGTTTAGAATCTATGTTGAGTTGTAGATAAAAAAGACTGATGATAAATATTTAAGCCAAAAAAAGCCGATGAAATTACTTAAGTAACTATGGAATTTGGAGCTAGAGTTAAATGCATAAAAGTTATGTGAAAAAAATCTGTATGTTGGAAAGAGTTTTAAAAAATACAGATTTATAACCCCTGAATTACACTACAGAAAACCAGGAAAACTGCAGGGGTGTGAGTTATAGTAGATAAATGAATATAAAAAGAAAATAGATGCTCCTTAAATAATAATAAACTTTTAAAATCTGCTTGTTTTATTTCAAAAATTAGGCAAATATAATTTTAAGAATTTTTACATAAATATAATTTTAAAGTGTTTAAAAACACAAGATAGCCACTAATTCAATTAAAAATTGAATACATACCATGTAAATTATTGCAGAAGTTAAGACAAAACATATTTAGTTTATATAGCCCCTCTAAAAAATAGAATGAGAAAATGAAAAAAAAAAGTTCTTTAAACAAGAAGCATACCACATGAAGATAATAAAGTCCAAGCTAAAATGAGCCCTTTGGGAAACCTCCTGCCCTGTTGGTAGGAATGTAAATTGATACAGCCACTATGGAGAACAGTATGGAGGTTCTTTAAAAAACTAAAAATAGAACTACCATACAACCCAGCAATCTCACTACTAGGCATATACCCTGAGAAAACCATACTTCAAAAAGAGTCATGTACCACAATGTTCATTGCAGCTCTATTTACAATAGCCAGGACATGGAAGCAACCTAAGTGTCCATCGACAGATAAATGGATAAAGAAGATGTGGCACATATATACAATGGAATATTACTCAGCCATAAAAAGAAAAGAAATTGCATTATTTGTAGTGAGGTGGATGAACCTAGAGTCTGTCATACAGAGGGACATAATCCTGAAAGATAAAAATAAATACCGTATGCTAAAACATATATATGGAACCTAAAAATATATGGTTCTGATGAAGCTAGGGGCAGGACAGGAATAAAGACACAGATGTAGAGAATGGACTTGAGGACAAGGGGAAGGGGAAGGATAAGCTGGGACAAGGTGAGAGAGTAACGTTGACATATATACACTACGAAATGTAAAATAGCTAGCTAGTGCGAAGCAGCTTCATAGCACAGGGAGATCAGCTCTGTGCTTTGTGATCACCTAGAGGGGTGGTATAAGGAGGGTGGGGGGGAGGTGCAACAGGGAGGGGATATGGGGTTATATGTATACATATAGCTGATTCACTTTGTTATACAGTAGAAACTAACACAATATTGTAAAGCAATTATACTCCAATAAAGATATTAAATAATAATAATAATAATTTTTTAATTAAAAAAATAAATAAAATGAACCTGTTAAATCTTATTGTTTTCCAAATTATGTACAAGGAGCAGCATAAAAGGGGAATTCTAGTAATTATATATTTTCAGACTGAGTCCTAAAATAAAATGTTAACTTTTCTCTCCATACACATCCTTTGGTTCTGTTCTTCATTTTCTCTGTCCATCTCTACTTCATGCTTCATTTCTGCTTCATTTAGTTTTTATGCATAAGTCTTGGCTCCTGGAGACATCATTTACGATGAGAGAAACATTGCCTCAATATAGCATGGCCTGACTTCTAGAGAACTCTAACCCATGTGTTGGTCCCAATAACAGTATTCCTACTCCTGGGAAGTAAATCAAAATATTTATAAAAAGTTCTTAAACTAAATATAAAATAAAACTCATTTAAAGACAACTCATATGAATTAAAATTTGGCTATATGCTGCAAAAAATTAAGATGCATGGTACAATATGATTGCAAATAAAGAGCTAGGTAAAGATATATTTGGCAAATATAGATAGTGTCCCAAATACATTTCCAAGCTACATTTCTGTAGCTTGTTTCACAGAATTTAGGTTTATTCAGCCCTTATTGAGATATTGTGTGGGCACTGGGTCTTATTGAACAAATTCCATTTGTCCTGGAATAGGTATGATTGTTCTGAGGGTGACATTTAAGTCCTGGATACTCAAATTCAGGTAAACTGATCTAGTTGTAAGAGAAAATGTAGGCCAATACAGGCTTTTATTTCTTTTTCCAATAAAGTTTGTATTCTTTTCCTATATAATTAGATGAGTCACTCTGATTGTACAGTTTGCAGTCTTCTCCCTACAGAGAGTAGAGCCTGAAGCATCCTAACATTCTCATCAGCAATTTTTGTTTCAAGCCTGGAATTTTAATTTGATGAAAGATGCACCAAGATGAAGAATCCTGCATCAAGTTTTTTTTTCTTTTTTGCGGTACGCGGGCCTCTCACTGTTGTGGCCGCTCCCGTTGCGGAGCACAGGCTCCGGACGCGCAGGCTCAGCGGCCATGGCTCACAGGCCCAGACACTCTGCCGCATGTGGGATCCTCCCGGACCATGGCACAAACCCATGTCCCCTGCATCGGCAGGTGGACTCTCAACCACTGCACCACCAGGGAAGCCCCTGCATCAAGTTTTATATTGCAGAGAGAATCTCTTTTTTTTTTAGACTAGAACCTTCATGTCTTGCTTTTTACTATGTGTGGAAGTACTTCAGAGCTTGCTGAGCTAGCCATCTAAGGCTAAGCAAATTTCTCTAACATGTAGAAAGCTCGTTTTTCCTTTTGACTCTGACATAGTACAGTTAGTGTTCACGGCTGCTACATAAATGGTTTGCAAAATCAATGAAAGCATTACAGGGCCAGAGTTAGCATGCACTTCTCCTGGTGACTCTGGAGGCATGTTACCTTCCAAATAAAGTCACCTTCCCAGCAGACACACCACAGCTCTTGTTTCGAACATCCCAGAGGCCGACGATCCCGACTGGCTAGTGACCCACAAAAAAATTGTACCACCCTGTTTATGAAAACTATCAATCTGTAACCTTTAATAAGTACTCCTGAGAGACGCAAGAGAGAAGAGATATGGGAACACATGTATACGTATAACTGATTCACTTTGTTGTAAAGCAGAAACTAACACACCATTGTAAAGCAATTATACTCCAATAAAGATGTTAATTAAAAAAAGTACTCCTACTAGTTAATTACTCAGGGGTTTCATTTCTACCCAACAAGTACCAAATATTTAAATTAACATCCTTGATTTTTAATAATAGAAGATTGATTCAGGATCTATTTTCAATTTTGAAAAATACTCAGAAGATTCCATAAGGAAAAGAGATGAGATAATATAAATAATGGACCAATCACCCACAGTGAATTTATGAAGTAGATAGTGGGCTAAACCTGGATAATGGAGTTTTTATGAATACACTAGTCACAAGACGAAGAAAATATATAACCAATGGCTCTCTCTAATTCAATTCTTCTTTTAGTCTTTTCATATCTTCTAGAATTGTGGGTCAATACTTTGAATAAACAGTGAGACCGTACATTGTGTTAAAGTGACCTAAACCATGACCAATCAATTTTATTTCAGTCAGAGATCATGCTTGGACATGCCAGCTAGCAGAATGGCAAAGCCTGTCACAGCAAGGAGAGGATAAAGATAAGCTCTTCCAGGACTTTCTGGGCTAAAAAATAAAATATCTTGTGAACCTTTCTCTGAATCTGAATAAAAAAGTGAATCCCTAACCAGTCCTTGCCTGTCCTCTTGTGAAGATGGCTGAGAAACACAATAAAAGAGGGACCATTAAGGCCTGGGTCAGAGTTTGATATTCACATCCTTCTCATATATTATTTCAGTTGGATGTTTTGTTTTCTGTGGTTTTCAGAACTGATACTAGAACACTGAAGCACTTTCCAAACTACTATGTTGTAAAGGCCAAGAGTTTTAGAAACATTCTGACACAAACTAAAAAGCCATGATGTATTGAGAGTGTTATGGGTCTCATTAGATAGGCATCAGATGAGTGCAAGGCATGAGGCTTGCAGGATGGGGATATCCAGCTTACTAGCTGCTCTGAGTATTTTGGTTAAGCTGAATCTGTAATACAGAATCTATTGTGTGTGGATGCAATAAATGCAGTGAATGTGAAAAGAGAGTATTATTACACAATTATTTTCTGCTGCAACATACATGCACACACATGGATTCATGTGCACACACGCACACACAAACACACACACACATTCACAAGCAGTGTTTACATATCTTCTGAATTCAGTTCCCTCCTAAGAATTCCCAAAGATGCTTACCTCATTATTTTTCACCTGGACTTTTGCAAGAGCCTTTAAAATTACTTCTCCAATCTTTGTTCACCTTCCATAATATGCAAATGTGACTGTCATTAGACATAGATTTAATCATGTCACAAAATCTTCAAAACAAAATCTACATTCATAACTATGGTATATTTAAGCCAGATTAAGACATTTTGCTGCCTCTAGTTGGTAATTAATTTATCACTGCTTGAAACCAATAGTCTTTCAATACTTGTTCCTCTATTATTTATGGATGAGGCTGAGCATCCATGTGAAAAGAGGCAGAAGAAAGCACTCAGCCTCCCTCCAACAGTCATGCACAATTCAGCTCCAGTTCCAACTTGCTTAACTTGTTTTGCCAAATGAAAGTCACATTAACAGTCTGATCTTTCTTAAGAGGGAGTTAGGATACTCCTACCTTATGATGTAGCAATTCCACTCCTACATGTTTGCCCAAGAAAATAAAAACATATGTCCATGAAAAAGAAATTCACAAAAAATTATTTATAATATAATTACCCCAAACTTGAAAAAAAGCACTAATGTGTTTCAGCAGGAAAATGAATAAATTGTCCTACATTCACACAATGGAATACTACTCCGTAATAGAAAAGAGCAAATAACTGTTACACACAGAAACATGAATGAACTTCAAAAATGGTATGTTAAGTGAAAGATACTAGACCAAAAAATTCCATACTACATACATTCTTTTATATGAAAACTAAATACAGGCAGAACTAATCTATGGTGAAAGAACAGATAGTGTGCAGGAGAGAGAATTAACTAGAAGGGGTATATGGAACTTTCTGGAAGATGGAGATATTCTATATCTTGTTTCTTTATGGGAGATGACTTCACAGGCATATACAATTGTCAAAGTCTATCAAGCTGAATGCATAAGAGGCATGCACTTTATTTTATGTTAATTTTATCTCAGTAAATAAGGTAGTTATGAGCCATCTCATCTTTTGTTGTTTGAACCTATTCCTCTGTGGTATCATCCCTTGACACAAGTAGCCAATAAGTTTTCTTTGCTAACACATTCAGAATTTTTTTCTGAGATGTATCACAGTAAATATGCTTTCCTCTATATTATTAACTTTCTCATAAATTATTAGCACCCAGTGATTTTATGCAGCTCCATATAAATAAATACATTGAACAAGTACTCAGCTGGGGTGGTACTAATTTGGGCTCCATATCTGAGGATACTGACAAACTTATCCCACTCTGGCATTCTAGCTTCCTCTTCTGAAACTGCTCAGTAGAAAGCCTATATTCATTTCAGCTGCAAATAACAGCTGATAATTTCCTGGACATATCTTGCAATTTATCTAGTGTTGCATAGTGTTTACAGAACATAGCTGCCTGAGTTTGAATCTTTCCTTTCACATTTACTACCTAAGTGAATTTTGCTAAACTACATAACTGATCTATGCCTCATCTTAATTTGTGTAAATTTGGAGTATATATCCAACTCATGGGATTTTATGAGTATTAAATGAGTACGTATGTGGCTTAGAATAGAGCCTGATATATAGTACAACATAAGTGCTAGTTATTAATATTTTAATATTATTATCAGCACTTCAGACATTTGCACTTTTTTTCATTTATTATTTTATTACTTATTATTTTCCTTCTCATTTGATTTATTTTTTTAAATTAATATCTGGGATTTTTTAACATCTTTAAGGGAGTATAATTAGTTTACAATGGTGTGTTAGTTTCTGCTTTATAACAAAGTGAATCAGATATACATATACATATATCCCCATATCTTCTCCCTCTCATGTCTCCCTCCCACCCTCCCTATCCCACCTCTGTAGGTGGTCACAAAGCAACAAGTTGAGCTCCCTATGCTATGCGGCTGCTTCCCACTAGCTATCTATTTTACAATTTGGTAGTGTATATATGTCCATGCCACTCTCTCACTTCGTCCCAGTTTACCCTTCCCCTCCCCATGTCCTCAAGTTCATTCTCTACATCTGTGTCTTTATTCCTGTCCTGGCTCTAGGTTCTTCAGAAACTTTTCTTTGTTTTTTTTTAGATTCCATATATATGTGTTAGCATACAGTATTTGTTTTTCTCTTTCTGACTTACTTCACTCCATATGACATACTCTAGGTCCATCCACCTTACTACAAATAACTCAATTTTGCTAAGTTTTATGGCTGAGTAATATTCTATTGTATATATGTGCCACATCTTCTTTATCCATTCATCTGTCGATGGACACTTACTTAGGTTGCTTCCATGTCCTGGCTGTTGTAAATAGAGCTTCAATGAACATTGTGGTACATGCTTATTTTTGAATTATGGTTTTCTCAGGGTATACGCCCAGTAGTGGGATTGTTGGGTCATATGGTAGTTCTATTTTTACTTTTTTAAGGAACCTCCATAGGGTTCTCCATAGTGGCTGCACCAATTTACATTCCCACCAACAGTGCAAGAGGGTTCCCTTTTCTCCACACCCTCTCCAGCATTTATTGTTTGTAGATTTTTGTATGATGGCCATTCTGACTGGTGTGAGGTGATACCTCTTTGTAGTTTGGATTTGCATTTCTCTAATGATTAGTGATGTTGAGCATCCTTTCATCTGTGTTGGAAATCTATATACCTTCTTTGGAGAAATGTCTATTTAGGTCCTCTGCCCATTTCTGGATTGGATTGTTTTTTGTGTTTTTTTTTTTTTTTTTTTGCTATTTAGCTGTGTGAGCTGCTTGTAAATTTTGGAGATTAATCCTTTGTCATTTGCTTCATTTGTAAATATTTTCTCCCATTCTGAGGGTTGTCTATTCGTCTTGTTTATAGTTTCCTTTGCTGTGCAAAAGATTTAAGTTTTATTAGGTCATATTTGTTTTTTTTTGTTGTTTTTATTTCCATTTCTGTAGGAGGTAGGTCAAAAAGGATCTTGCTGTGATTTATGTTACAGAGTGTTCTGCCCATGTTTTCCTCTAAGAGTTTTATACTGTCTGGTTTTAAATTTAAGTCTTTAATCCATTTTGAGTTGATTTTTGTGTATGGTGTTACGGAGTGTTCTAACTTCGTTCTTTTACATGTAGCTGTCCACTTTTCCCAGAACCACTTATTGAAGAGGCTGTCTTTTCTTTATTGTAATTCTTGCCTCCTTTATCAAAAATAAGTTGACCATATGTGCGTGGGTTTATGCCTGGGCTTTCTATCCTGTTCCCTTGATCTATATTGATGTTTTTGTGCTGGTACCATGCTGGCTTGATTACTATAGCTTTGTAGTATAGTCTGAAGTGAAGGAGCCTGATTCCTCCAGCTCCATTTTTCTTTCTCAGGCTTGCTTTCACTATTCAGTGTCTTTTGTGTTTCCACACAAACTGTGAAATTTCTTGTTCTAGTTCTGTGAAAAATGCCTTTGGTAGTTTGATAGGGATTGCAATGTATCTGTACATTGCTTTGGGTAGTATAGTCATTTTCACAATGTTGATTCTTCACAACGGTATACCTCTCCATCTGTTTGTATCATCTTTAATTTCTATCATCAGTGTCTTATAGTTTTCTGCATACAGAAATTTGTCTCTTTAGGTATGTTCAGTCCTAGGTATTTTATTCTTTTTGTTGCAATGGTAAATGGGAGCATTTCCTTAATTTCTCTTTCAGATATTTCATCAGTACTGTATGAGAATGCAAGAGATTTCTGTGTATTAATTTTGTATCCTACTACTTTACCAAATTCATTGATTAGTTCTAGTAGTTTTCTGGTAGCATATTTAGGATTCTCTATGTATAGTATCATATCTGCAAACAGTGACAGCTTTAATTCTTCTTTTCTGGCTTGGATTTCTTTTATTTCTTTTTCTTCTCTGACTGCTGTGGCTAAAACTTCCCAAACTATGTTGACTAATAGTGGTGAGAGTGGGCAACCTTGTGTTGTTCCTGATCTTAGAGGAAATGGTTTCAGTTTTTCACCATTGAGAACAACGCTGGCTGTGGGTTTGTCATATATGACCTTTATTATGTTGACGAAAGTTCCCTCTATGCTTACTTTCGGGAGGATTTTTATCATAAATGGGTGTTGAAGTTTGTCGAAAGTTTTTTCTGCATTTATTGAGATGAACATATGTTTTTCTCCTTCAGTTTTTTAATATGCTTTATTACATTAATTGATTTGCATATATTTAAGAATACTTGCAATCCTGGGATAAACCCCACTTGATCATGGTGTATGATCATTTTAATGTGCTGTTGGATTCTGTTTGCTAGTAATTTGTTGAGGATTTTTGCATCTATGATCATCAGTGATATTGGTCTGTGGTTTTCTTTTTTTGTGACATCTTTGTCTGGTTTTGGTATCAGGGTGATGGTGGCCTCGTAGAATGAGTTTGGGAGTGTTCTTTCTTCTGCTACATTTTAGAAGAGCTTGAGAAGGATAAGTGTTAGCTCTTCTCTAAATGTTTTATAGAATTCGCCTGTGAAGCCATCTGGTCCTGTGCTTTTGTTTGTTGGAAGATGTTTAACCACAGTCTCAATTTCAGTGCTTGTGATTGGTCTGTTCATATTTCCTATTTCTTCCTGGTTCAGTCTCAGAGGGTTGTGCTTTTCTAAGAATTTGTCCATTTCTTCCAGGATGTCCATTTTATTGGCATATACTTGCTTGTAGTAATTTCTCATGATCCTTTTTATTTCTGCAGTGTTAGTTGTTACTTCTTTTTCATTTATAATTCTGTTGATTTGAGTCTTCTCCCTTTTTTCGTTGATGAGTTCGGCTAATGGTTTATCAATTTTGTTTATCTTCTCAAAGAACCAGCTTTTAGTTTTATTGATCTTTGCCAATGTTTCCTTCATTTCTTTTCCATTTATTTCTTATCTGATCTTTATGATTTCTTTCCTTCTGCTAACTTTGGAGTATTTTTTTTTTCTTCTTTCTCTAATTGCTTTAGGTGTAACATTAGGTTGTTATTTGAGATTTTTCTTGTTTCTTGAGGTAGGATTGTATTGCTATAAACTTCCCTCTTAGAACTGCTTTTTCTGCATCCCATAGGTTTTGGGTCATCGTGTTTTCATTGTCATTCATTTCTAGGTATTTTTTGATTTCCTCTTTGATTTCTTCAGTGATCCCTTGGTTATTTAGTAATGTATTATTTGGTCTCTATGTGTTTTTTTTTTTTTTTTACAGATTTTTTCCTGTAATTGATATCTAGTCTCATAGCCTTGTGGTTGGAAAAGATACTTGACATGATTTCAGTTTTCTTAAATTTACCAAGGCTTGATTTTTGACCCAAGATATGATCTATCCTGAAGAATGTTCCATGAGCACTTGAGAAGAAAGTGTATTCTGTTTTTTGGGGATAGAATATCTTATAAATATCAATTAAGTTCATCTTGTTTAATGTGTCATTTAAAGCTTGTGTTTCCTTATTTATTTCATTTTGGATAATCTATCCATTGGTGAAAGTGGGTGTTAAAGTCCCCTACTATGATTGTGTTACTGTCAATTTCCCCAAATATGGCATTTGCCTTATGTATTGAGGTGCTCCTCTGATGGGTGCCTAAATGTTTACAATTGTTATATCTTCTTCTTGGATTGATCCCTTGATCATCAATCATGTAGTGTCCTTCTGTGTCTCTTGTAATAATCTTTATTTTAAAGTCCACTTTGTCTGATATGAGAATTGCTACTCCAGCTTGCTTTTGATTTCCTTTTGCATGGAATATCTTTTGCCATCCCCTCACTTTCAGTCTGTATGTGTCCCTAGGTCTGAAGTGGGTATCTTTTAGATAGCATATATATGGGTCTTGTTTTTGTATCCATTCAGCCAGTCTATGTCTTTTAGTTGGAGCATTTAATCCATTTACATTTAAGGTACTTATAGATATGTATGTTCATGTTACCATTTTCTTAATTGTTTTGGTTTTGTTATTGTAGGTCTTTTCCTTCTCTTTTGTTTCCTGCCTAGAGTAGTTCCTTTAGCATTTGTTGTAAAGCTGGTTTGGTGGTGCTGAATTCTCTCAGCTTTTGTTTGTCTGTAAAGGTTTTAATTTCTCCATTGAATCTGAATGAGATCCTTGCTGGGTAGAGTAATCTTGGTTGTAGGTTTTTACCTTTCATCACTTTAAATATGTCCTGCCACTCACATCTGGCTTGCACAGTTTCTGCTGAGAGATCAGCTGTTAACCTTATGGGGATTCCCTTGTAGGTCATTTGTTGTTTTTTCCCTTGCTGCTTTTAATATTTTTTCTTTATGTTTAATTTTTGATAGCTTGATTAATATATGTCTTGCCATGTTTCTCTTTGGATTTATCCTGTATGGGACTCTCTGTGCTTCCTGGACTTCACTGACTATTTCCTTTCCCATATTAGGGAAGTTTTCAACTATAATCTCTTAAAATATTTTCTCAGTCCCTTTCTTTTTCTTTTTTTTTTTCTGGCACCCCCTCCCCTATAATTCAAATGTTGGTGCATTTAACGTTGTCCCAGACATCTCTGAGACTGTCTTCAATTCTTTTTTGTTTGTTTGTTTGTTTCTTGTGGTACACGGGCCTCTCACTGTTGTGGCCTATTCCCGTTGCGGAGCACAGGCTCCAGATGCGCAGGCTCAGTGGCCATGGCTCACAGGCCCAGCTGCTCCACAACATGTGGGATCTTCCTGGACCAGGGCACAAACCTGTGTCCCCTGCGTCGGCAGGCGGACTCTCAACCGCTGCGCCACCAGGGAAGCCCTGTCTTCAATTCTTTTCATTCTTTTTTCTTTATTCTGATCTGCAGTAGTTATTTTCACTATTTTATGTTCCAGGTCACTTATGCTTTCTTCTGCCTCAGTTATTCTATTATTGATTCCTTCTAGAGAATTTTTCAGTCATTTCTTGTGTTGTTCATCTTTTTTTTTTTTTTTTTTTTTGCTCTTTAGTTCTTCTAGTTCCTTGTTAAACATTTCTTGTATTTTCTCTATTCTATTTCCAAGATTTTGGATCACCTTTACTCTCATTACTCTGAATTCTTTTTCAGGTAGACTGCCTATTTCCTCTTCATTTGTTTGTTCTGGTGGGTTTTTATCTTGCTCCTTCATCTGCTCTGTGTTTCTCTGTCTTCTAATTTTTCTTAACTAAATGTGTTTGAGGTCTCCTTTTTGCAGGCTGCAAGTTCGTAGGTCCCATTGTTTTTGGTGTCTGCCCGTAGTGCGTTAAGGTTCGTTCAGTCGGTTGTGTAGGCTTCCTGGTGGAGGGGCTGGTGCCTCTGTTCTGGTGGATGAGACTGGATCTTGCCTTTCTGGTGGGCAGGACTGCATCCGGTGGTGTGTTTTTGGGTGTCTGTGACCTTATTATGATTCTAGGCAGCCTCTCTGCTAATAGGTGAGGTTGTGTTCCTGTCTTGCTAGTTGTTTGGCATAGGGTGTCCTGCACTGTAGCTTGCTGGTCGTTGAGTGGAGCTGGGTCTTAGCATTGAGATGGAGTTCTCTGGGAGAGCTTTCGCCATTTGATATTATATGTTGCTGGTAAACCTTTGTTGGACAGATGTCCTGAACTTGGCTCTCCCACCTCAGAGGCCCCGGCCTGATGCGTGGCTGGAACACCAAGACCCTGTCAGACACACAGCTCAGAAGAAAAGGGAGAAAAAAGAAAGAAAGAAAGAATAAAATAAAATAAACTTATTAAAATAACAAAATTTGAAAAATGTAAAAGTAATTAAAAAAAGAAAGAAAGAAGAGAGCAACCAAACCAAAAAACAAATCCACAAATGATAGCATGTTCTAAAAACTATACTAAAAACAAACAAACAAATGAAACAGACAGAATCCTAGAACAAATGGTAAAAGCAAAGCTATACAGACAAAATCACACAAAGAGGCATACACACACACTCACACAAAGAGAAAAAGGAAAAAAGTATCTATCTATCTATATATATATATATATAAAGGAAGAGAGCAACCAAATCACTAAACAAATCTACCAATATTGACAAACTAAATACTAAAGTAAGAGAAACATAAAACCAGAAACAAATTAGATGCAGAAAGCAAACCTCAAGGCTCCAGTTTCTTCCAAAGTCCTCTGTCTCAATTTTGGGATGATTTGTTGTGCATTGAGGTATTCCAGAGATACAGGGTGTTGATTGTGGAGATTTAATCCACTGCTTCTGAGGCTGCTGGGAGAGATCTCCCTTTCTCTTCTTTGTTCGCACATTTCCCGAGGTTCAGCTTTGAATTTGGACCTGTTTCTGCGTGTAGGTCACCTGAGGGCGTCTGTTCTTCGCTCAGACAGGACGGGGTTAAAGGAGCAGCTGATTCGGGGCCTCTGGCTCACTCAGGCCGAGGGGAGGGAGGGGTACGGATGTGGGGCGAGCCTGCAGTGGCAGAGGCCGGCGTGACATTGCAACAGCCTGAGGCATGCCGTGTGTTCTCCAGGGGAAGTTGTCCCTGGATCCCGGGACCCTGACAGTGGCGGGCTACACAGGTTCCCGGGAGGGGAGCTGTAGATAGTGACCTGGGCTCGCACACAGGCTTCTTGGTGGCAGCAGCAGCAGCCTTAGCCTCTCATGCCCGTCTCTGGGGTCCGTGCTGATAGCCACGGCTTATGCCCATCTCTAGAGCTCGTTTAGGTTGTGCTCCTCTCTGGCCGGTGAGTGCTGGTTGGCACCTATCCTCTGTGTGGGAATCTCTCCACTTTGCCCTCTGCACCACTGTTGCTGCACTCTCCTCCGTGGCTCTGAAGCTTTGCCCCTGCCACCCCTGTCTCCGCCAGTGAAGGGGCTTCCTAGTGTGTGGAAACTTTTCCTCCTTCACAGCTCCCTCCCAGAGGTGCAGGTCCTGTCCCTATTCTTTTGTCTGTTTTTCTTTTTTCTTTGCCCTTCCCAAGTATGTGGTGAGTTTCTTGCCTTCTGAAAAGTCTGAGGTCTTCTGCCAGCGTTCAGTAAGTGTTCTGTAGGAGTTGTTCCACATGTAGATGTATTTCTGATGTATTTGTGGGCAGAAAGGTGATCTCGATGTCTTACTCCTCCGCCTACTTGAAGGTTTTACTTTTACAACATTTACTTTGTTGTAAAGAATTTTCTCCTTGACTTGGACTTCCTTAAAAAAGGAATTTACTTGTTTATGTAAAAGTTAAATTAGCATGGGACATGGAATCATATAAATGGAATCAAATTCAAGGAAAGTGTTTTGAGTTTTTCATAATTAATTTTTTCCATTTCATGACAACATTAAGATTATTATGAAAACTGATGTTCTATTTCCTGGAGTTTTGTCCACATTAAGCCTCATGCTAAGATTGTCCACTTATTTCTTGTATTTTATTTTATCAGCATTGTTATGGCACAGATGAGTGAATAAAATGCTTGGTGAATATCTGCTTTGTCACTCTGGCAGCTATTTCTGCAATCTTTCAACCCTCCTCTTTCCTTCAACACTCACAGAAGATGCCATGCTTCCCAGAGGCAATAGAATCCATTTGGTAGAAACATTCTCAAGTCTTTGTAGCCCCACCTATTCGTATATCTACTTTCCTGCCTATTCTTGCTTGCATCCTTCCCCCTCATAGTGGAAAATGTTATCCTTCTGTGTTCCAGATGCCATCTGCTCACAACTTTTTCAAGGACTTCAGTCTAGAGATTTCTCCTCTATCTGCTTTCTCCCCTCCATCTCTCTCATGTATTGTCAACTTCTTCTTCTCTACATATTTTGTTGTTTATTTTAAGAATAATTATTTTGCAGTATAACAACAAAACATCTTAGTTGTAAAAATTTCACATGAACATTTATAGTAAATTTTTGGATTGCCTGTTCCTTTTTTTGTGTAACAATTTTATTGTGATGTAATTCACTTACCAGCCATTTGAAGTACACAGTTCAATCCTTTTTAGTATATTCACAGAACTCTGCAACAATCTCCACAATTTTAGAAAATTCTTGTCACACCCAAAAGAAACCCTGTTCCCATTAAAAATCACTCTCTATGTTTCCTCAATATCTCACCCCCAGCCTTAGGCAACCATTAATCTTTCAGCCTCCACAGTTTTGCCTATTTTGAACATTTCATATAGTAAAGAGAATTATATTTTTAAAGTTCTTTAAAGAATTCTAATATGGCTTCTTTTATTTCTCATAATGTTTTCTAGATTCATCTATATTATAGTACATATCAGTACTTTTTATTGCTGAATATTCCATTGTATGCATTTTCCACATTTAATTTATTCCATTCGTCAGTTATGGACATTTGAGTTGTTTCTACTTTTTGGCTATTATGACTAATATTGCTAATATGCTATGTGTACATAAATATTTGTGTGGACATATGTTTTTGTTTCCCTTGGGTGAACAAGTAGGATGTCCAGTAGGAGCTGGATCATACTGTAATTTCCTTGGCTCAAATTTTTGCCTCTTAAATACATAGTCTTCCTTCAAAATCCAACTGCATTTTCACTTTTCCTCTCTCCCACGAACAGTGAGTAAATCATTCCATCTTATCTGCTTTTATAACATTTCATACATAAATATGTTGAGTGTTTTATTATTGTTGTTATAATTATGAGTTTATAAATCTATCTCCCCACTCCTTGTGAGACTTTCTGTGGAAGGAAAGAAATTTTATTCATCTTTTTTTCTCCAGCTACTAACTCATAGTTCTCAGTAGATGGTCAACTAAGAAATCAGGCATGAATGAACAATTTGTGGCTTATTCCAGTTTAATAATTCAATTCAACAGTATTACATACTGTGGGTCAGGCATTGTACTGTGCCTTGAAGATGAGTAAAAAGAGGCTCCTGGTCATGAGGGCAAAAATAGAGAAAAATGCACAGGAAGGTTTCCTGCAGACACCCTGCACACGTTGGCTCAAAAGCCCATGCCCTTTCTCCTGATTGCTCAGCCTCACATTGCCTGTGCTCTGCTGGAAAGGAGATGGGGAGAAAGCCAGGGAACCAGGCAGGAATGTTGGAGCAGGAGCTTGCCTGCTGAGTGGAAACTGAAAGGTGATAACAGTCAGAGGCCCAAAGTAGACAGATGAGCAGGAACCTAGGTTTTAGAATAGATACTATTTCAAATGTGATGAGAGTTGTATTTATTTCAAAGGCAAAGGCAGCCCAGTATTATATCTAAAAGCAAACCACTAGCCAAAAGTGTTTTTAGCTAGACTGAAATATGGGGGAGAGGGCAGTGGGAAAAGGGGAGGCCAGTTTAAATCTGGAGATGTTGTTAAGTTATTTATTTATAGTGTAACACATGTTGATTGAGCAAATATCAATACAAAGGCCCACAGTGTGCTGGCCCTTGGGAAACAGAGGTGAGTAAGGAAATATCCTGACTGATATACGCATACATATATATATGACATACATATGTGTATTATTTCCTCATTTGTAAGATACCATCACAAATTTAATATTAGTTTTTTGGGGGAAAAGCACTATGTTAAACATAAAAGTCAATTGTAAGATACATTCCAATATTTGAAATGTAATAATATGAAAAAAAAGTGTTCTAAAATTGAGGAAATGTTATACAATATACTAAATGTTATACCTATCTATAACGTATTTATGTTATATAATATTCAAATAAATGAATCTGAATGATACTGAGTGCTAAGTGTTTTTCACATGTGATCTCATCCATTCCTCCCCACAACCAAACTACAGTAGGGAACACAGATGGAGCACACACAACGTGCTCTTATATTTTCTATGCAATCTTACCAACAACTCTACCAGGTAGGTACTATACTGTTAGAAAACAAAGGCAAAGTTATTCCCCAAGGTCACTGAATAACTAGCCCACAGACATGAAGTGAATGGGTGAGCCAAAATTTCAACCCACGCAATATGTGTGTCTGTGCTTTAATTATAAGTCAATACCACTTCCTACATAAGGCGGATTTTATCCTTATTTTACAAATGAAGAAATTGGAGGTCAGAGAGAGTGATATGATATTCATAAGTAGTTCATAAGAATTTTAAAAGAAATTAAACCTTTTTTTTTACTATTTTATTGAGATATAATTGACTTACAATATAACTTACCATATAAGTTTAAGGTATACAGCATAATGATTTGACTTATCATGAAACAATTGTCACAATGTTTAGTGAACATCCATCATATATAGATGCAACATTAGAGAAATAAATTTTTTTTCCTTGTGATGAAAACTCAGGATTAACTCTCTTAACAACATTCATATATAATGTACAACAGTGTTAATTATATTTATCATGTTGTATATTACTTTCCTGGAAACAATTTATCTTATAACTGGAAGACTGTACCCTTCGGCTACCTTCATCCTATTCCGCTTTTCCCTACCCTACCCCCACCTCTGGTAGCCACAAATCTGATCTCTTTTTCTATGAGTTTCTTTGCTTGTTTTTGAAGTATAATTGATCTACAACACAATGTTAGTTCCTTGTACACAACATAGTGATTCAATATTTCTGCACATTTCAAAATGATCACCATGATAAATCTAGTTACCGTAAGCTAAACTTGATTTTAACCCAAACTCGTGGGTTCTAATATCTGTAATTTTTTACTATATTTTTGCCATACCATCAAGCTTTTCTAAATGAGTAGATTAGTAAATATGCTCATATAAAAATTAGTTTTGTTTTAAATGTCTCTTGGCAACATATATTCTTAAGTAAATATCTGTTGTGTATCTTCAAGGTTAGGCTCTGTTGCTCTGGGGATATATTTAGGAATGAGAATTTTGCATGACACCCCTCACATCACACTTGAAGGAATTTGGGGACAACCTCTGTCCTGAAACACATTGCCCTTTAATGCTAAGCTATGTGTCATTAGTACAGACTAGCATGTTAGGCTTATATAAATGAATAGGTAACATTTTAGTCCTTAGCCCATACTGCATTTTAAAGTGCTTCATATATTTATTATTTATCACAACACTTATTTTTAAAAATTACAAAATATTTATTATTATCACAAAAGCACACGATTTGTTGATTTGAATGGGTTGCAAGAAGAGTTTGAGAATATTTACTAGTGACCATCCTTTTGTGTATAGAAATTCATGTGAAACACCCTCACTCTTGAGCTTCCAAACACTCCCAAGCTATAAAAATAAAAACAGAGAAAAAGTTCTTTTTAAATGTGACATGAAGTCATTATTTAGAAAATGTTCTGACCTTGGACATTTAAACTCTTTGCTTCCTTTATTCTCTTTTGCTCACTATTGGAATAACATGCTTTGTCTTGAGAGTGTTAGTTTCTAGCTTTCACAGAAACTTTTCTTGAAGTCATGAAGAAAAATGTACATTTTACAGACAATCAAAGGGAAAATGTCTCAATACCATAACAGCATACTGAAGGGAAATAGAAAAAATAATCCAGGATATTTTTAAGAGATTCATTTTTGGGTTCAGGTAAAGGATTACATAGAATTAATGCCTTCACGTTTTCTTTTCTCTGGAATGTATAAAAAAGATGTATTAGTTTCCCATTGTTGCTGTTAACTACACCTTACAGTTCTTTCCTTCCATTCCATTATGAAACCCTCTGCTATGTTTAAAACCCTCCACCTCTGGCTTTAATTTATGTTCAATTTACTAAAAAATATATATTTTTTTATGAAATATCTTTTTTTTTTCAAATCTGATATGTTTTCCTTGTATCAAAAGACATGGGGAGGGAACTAAGAAAAACATTGTTATCCTTTGGTACATTAGTTATCTGTTGCTGAGGAATATACTACCATAAATTTAGCATCTTACAACAACACACATTTAAGTATCTCACAGTTTCCATGGATCAGGAGTCTGACACAGTTTTCTGCTTCAGGGCCTCACAGGTAGCAATCAAGTTGTCAGGAGGGCTGGAATCTCATCTGAGGCTCAGGGTTCTCTTTCAAGCTCATATGATTGTGGCTGTTGGCAGAATTCAGTTCCTTGGAGCTGAAGACCTGAAACGCTAGGTTCCTATAGATTGCCCACAGTTCCCTGCCATGTGACCCTCTCTATAGGTGGTTTACAACACAGCAGTGTGCTTCCTCAAGGTCAGCAGGAGAGCAGACTGAGTCTGCTTGGAGTCATAATGTGTATAGATAATGTGCTATAATCATGGGAGTACTATCCTTACCTTTACAGTATAATATAATCACAAGAGTGACAGCCCATCCCAGTTTCTATATTCTATTGGTTCAAAACAAGTCACATGTCCCACTCACACCCAAGGGGAATGGATTACACAAAAGAACGGTAATAAATAGCCTGACTCCATTTTTGATGTTTTATTGCATACAACTTTTATGCTTCACCCTTCCTTCTTCCCCTTCTGCTCACATCTGAGCAAGTGATAGCAAAGTCCTTCCTCTTTGGGGCCTGTGGGAAAGTCACATCACACAAGCCCTGTCTACATGTAAGTACACTGACCTCAGTACCCGTTCTAACTACCGTAACAACCCCAAATCAAATTCCTTTCCCTGCTCTGTGAGGCCATTGTCAGACCAGGCCAAGACACCTGTCTTGCTCTCCTACAAAGCCTCGTTATGTGAGTGATACACCTTTTCATACCCTCTGGTGTAAGTATGACATCATCATTCTTGACTTCTGAACCATATTTCAGGTGCAGGGTCCAACCGTTTCTGCAGAGTGTTTACAACAAGCATAAACACCAGGGAGTGGGGATCACTGACAGTCACCCTGGGGTCTATGTACCGCACCAACTTTTGATGTCGCAGCAGGAAAAATGCATAGTCCCTCTAATTTGAAGCTTTTTTAGAGCTTCTGTTATGGGAGGTATAGAAACCATGTTACAGGAGATTCTGCCTTGCCATTATAAAAATAGGTTGGATAACTATAGATATAAGAAAAACAACACTTCTGATATTCCATATTTTCAGATGTCAGTAGGCATAATCACAAACTTGATTATATGTGCAATTGACAAAGAATATTTTGAAAATGAAATGGTGAGAAATGTTTAAATATTGAATGAGCATGAAATATGTGTGTATGTATACATATATACATGTCCCCAGCTGTACCTGGTCATAGGGAAAGTCCAAATGGTCATAGGGAAAGTCCAAATGGATCCTGATTAGTTCTGCATTGGTCAGGAAGTGAAGTGTTTTTTAAACTCCCATCTCCTCACCAGGTTTCGAAGACCTCCAATTTTCATTCAGTTAAACTTCCAGTATGTTTTCCATTTGTCTATAGACAATGGGTCAGTAAGGAGGAGGGGGAACACATATTGGAGAATAGCGAGTAATGAACTCTTTCAGTTTTGCTCCCCAGTACTTGTAATAGAAAAGTCCAACCTTGTCCTCTCCTTGGTGGAATCAGACCCCTCTACTCTTCCTCTCTAGATATAGTCCTCCTTTCCCACTGTCCTTGCTTTACTAATCTTTGACTACCAAAAATATACCTCCATTAGTACATAGGTGTGTCATTCTGACTTGTACTTGTACACGTATCTTTTTGAGTCTTTTTTTATTTCAGTGTAGGGTTAGGGAACTAAAAATAGCTCCCAGCTTAATAATAGAGAGTAGAAGAGAGGGGCAAAAACTCAGAAGAAGCAGAAATTAATATTTTGAGCTATAACTCTGCCTCCAGAAATAGATTTGTTTGTTTTAAGTTAGATGCTCTTCCTCAACCAATAATAAGGTGCATTAGTTAAATATACATAAACACAGTATTTTTAATATATCAACTTTGTGGGGAGCTTATTGTGGAAGGGAATATGTTTCTTTCTTCTGTATAATTACAGTGTTCATAATGATGCCTGGCAATGAAGGCACTCAATAAATACAGATTTAATTGAGTTTTATATGCTATACTTAATAACAAATAGTTTAATTAGAACAGAGGTTCTCACTTATGTTAACATACTATTATTCTTTATCCTTTGACTTGTGAAATAAATTTATTGTACAAATCTTAAAACTGCTTTTAGTTTCCCCCTAAAATAAAAAATATGTGCTTTTGGTAGGGTATAGGAGCTGCAATAGGTTAATTTTTATCCTTTCGTTACTAATTGATTAACATGGCATACTGACTTGTGACTCTGCCACTCAATATTCAGCTTTTCTTTCTTTGTTGCAAAGTTGTATCATTTAGCTATTGCTGCATAACAAACCATCTAAAGACTTGGTTACTTAAAATAATAATTATTAAATCTCTTATGTCACAAGGCTGTGTGTTGGTTGATCTTGACTAGGCTTGCTCATATTTCTACAAGTTAATTCTACTTCCTGTGTCTCTCATCTTCCTCTTAAGCCCTGAGGGTCAGTCCAAGCATGTTCTTCTTGCATTATGACAGAGTCTATAAGAGCAAGATTTCTCAAATTCAACTGTATTTCTATTTTAAATTGAATAATTCCTTCTTTTGGGAAGTTGTCATGTCCATTACAGGATGTTTACCAGCATCACTGGCCTCTACTCACTAGATGCCAGTAGAATCCCCCAAATCGTGACAACTAATAATGTTTCCAGAAATTGCCAAATTCCCCTGGGAGAAAAATTTCCCCAGGTGAGAACTACTTCTCTAGCAGCAGAAATGTGCAAGGCTTCGTGAGTCCTGTGCTTGGAGCTGCACACCATCACTTCTACTTCATTCTATTGGCCAAAACAAGTTAGATGGAGAATGAAGCAAGAGGAAGCGCAGACCAACTTGCTCATGGCAAAGTTACATGGGAAGGGGTATGAATACAGGTAGATTGGAAGAACTGGGCTGTTAAAACAGTAAATGTACCTTAGCAGTTATAAGTTCAGGAATTTTGCTCTAGTATAGACTCTCTTCCAAGCCCATAATGTTTTCCATAATTTTCGATCTTATTAGAACAAATTTCCAGGACTTGGATCCTGTGCTATGACTAATTCTCTTTTGGTCTGATTGTTTGCAATATCTACAAGACATAATAAGTAGAACATAAATAAAATAACATTACCTCTTTTATACTTTACATATTAGGTTTTTCCAATATAACACACAAAGCAGTCCAATCTAAAAATTATTTTTTTTTAATTGAGGTATAGTTGATCTACAATGTTGTGTTAGTTTCTGATGTACAGCAAAGTGATTCATTATGTATATATTCATATATATTCTTTTTCATATTATATTCCATTGTGGTTTATTAGAGGATATTGAATATAGTTCCCTGTGCTATACAGGAGGACCTTGTTGTTTATCTATTTTATATATAGTCGCTTGTATCTGCTAATCCCAAACTCCTAGTTTATCCCTCCCCCACCCCCTTTTCCCTTTGGTAACCATAAGTTTGTTTTCTATGTCTGTGAATCTATTTCTATTTTATAAATAAGTTCATTTGTGTCTTTTTAAAAAGATTCCACATACAAGCAATATCATATGATATTTGTCTTTGCCTGACTTACTTCACTTAGTATGATAATCTCTAGGTCCATCCATGTTGCTGCAAATGGCATTATTTCATTCTTTTTTATGGCTGAGCAGTATGCCATTGTTTATATATACCACAACTTTATCCATTCATCTGTCACTGGACATTTAAATTGCTTCCATGTCTTGGGTATTGTAAATAGTGCTGCTATGAACATTGGGGCACATGTATCTTTTCGAATTAGCATTTTCTCCACATATATGCCCAGGAGTAGGATTGCTGGTAACTCTATTTTTAGTTTTTTAAGGAACCTCCGTACTGTTTTCCATAGTGACTGCAGCAATTTACATTCCCACCAACAGTGTAAGAGGGCTCCCTTTTCTCCACACCCTCTCCAGCATTTTTATCTGTAGAATTTTTAATGATGGCCATTCTGACTGGTGTGGATTTTTTGTTTTGTTTTGTTTTGTTTTGTTTTGTTTATTTTTGGCTGTGTTGGGTCTTCATTGCTTCACACAGGCTTTCTCTAGTTGCAGGGAGCAGGGGCTACTCTTCGTTGTGGTGCGCAGGCTTCTCATTGCAGAGCACAGGCTCTAGGTGAGGGTACAGGTGCTCAGTAGGTGTGGTTCACGGGCTCTAGAGCTCAGGCTCAGTAGTTGTGGTGCATGGGCTTAGTTGTTCCGCAGCATGTGGGATCTTCCCAGACCAGGGCTCAAACCCATGTGCCCTGCATTGGCAGGCAGATTCTTAACCACCGCACCGCCAGGAAAGTACCTCAGTGTAGTTTTGATCAATCTAAAAATTATTTATACTGCAATATTAAGTTCTATAAATGATAATAGTTATTCCTCACTTTAAAAAGGTATATTCAGGGACTCCCTGAAATTCAGCTTATTCAGCCAACAAGTATATTAGACTGGATCATATGAAATTGCCAATACTGAATTGAGTTTTTTAACCTTCAAACATAGCAATTTTATATGAGTCAATATGACATATAATAATATCAGTCCCACAATGGTTTTTAGAGTATTAAAAGAGTCGATATTAGTTGATTGTGAATCAAACCAAGACATACAGTGGTAAATAAAAGAGAAATACAGAAATCCATGATATTCATACAGAACAATCTCTAAATCAAGGCACAACAGTATTTTTCAGGAAACATCTGCTCTTTTTTAATGGCTTTGATCAAATTCCAAATTTTAAAAAATAAGATCACAAAAGTTAGAGTTATGACAATGGTTGGAGGTGGTGAGGAGAGGGAAAAAGGATAAAAGAGAGAAAAGAAAATTTTCTTCAGAAAGAGAAAAAAGTAGAACAAAAGAGATTAAAAATGAATTCAAGGTCTGTTATTCTGAAATATTCCTGTGGAGGAAAAATGAATCTATTGTGTTTTGTTTTGTTTTATTTTAATTCTCTAAAGCAATCAAACCTTACCCTGGAAATTAACACAAAGACTAAAATGTTTTCTTTTGAAGCTGGATAAAAGGTGAGTCATCCTTCGAGACCAGTTTCCTAAAAAGAGAATTTGAAAAGAATGAAGTGATAAAAATACAGAGTGAGCACAAGTTTTTATTAAATTTTTGTTAATTATAAGAGAAGACTGTTTAGTAGTGAAACAGTTGGCCACTGTGTTGTTATACTCACTTTGTGATGAATATAAAATAAACGATATCTTTCTTTAAAAAGCAGTAAAGAGTAAACACTGTAATTCTTAGATTAGAGGTTCCAAAACCAAATTAATCATCAGAATTACTAGGGATGCTTTCTTAAAATAAAAAATAAAGCACAGAGACCCCACCCAACTGACAAACTTAGAATCTGGGCTTGAGGTTCAAGAATATGGTTGTTTAAGAAGCTCCACAATTCATTTTTATCACTTAAGTTTGAAAAATCTCAGTTAAAACTAGTGTTCTTTTTTATTTATTTAAATTGATTGTATTTCCACACATGAGAGTCCAAGTCTTTTTTCAGATTCTTATGCCTAGTTGCTCTTTAGTGTTCAACAAGTGACACTTTGTCTTCTCTGTGCTCCGAGGTTCTGTCTGACATTAGGTTAGTAACTATTAATCTTCTAGGTTGCCATAACAAAATACAACAGAGTGAGTGGCTTAAACAGAAATTTATTTTCTCACAGCTCTGGAGGCAGGAAGTCAGGTCAGTGTGGCAGCATGGTTGGTTTCTGGTGAGAGGTCTCTTCCTGCTGGTAGATAACCAGTTTCTCACTATATCCTCACATGACTCTTTCTCTGTGCAGGTGGAGAGAGAGAGAGAGAGTCTGAGCTCTTTGGTGTCTTTTTTTCTATAAGAACACTAATCCTATGGGATCTCATCTCACCTGATCTCATATAAACTTAATTACTTCCCTAGAGGCCCCATCTACTAATACAACCACACTGGGAGTTAACACTTCAACATATGAACTTGTAGGGAGATACAAATATTCAGGCCATAATAATAACCAATTACTTTACTCAAAAGAATCAAACTTAGCTGGTTTCAAGATGTGTTTAATAGTATCACCTATGATGAAGGAAAAAACCTTAAATGAAATGGGCTGTGTTTACATCTTTTTTCTAAAATGCACAGATATCCAGAACATTGTATAATCCCTAAAACATTCAATAAGTTGTTGTGTGTTACATAATTTTATTCTCTTTAAAGGACCAAGGAGAATACTTGCAATGTCCTCCCTTAAACATTGGCTTTGTTCTCTGGCTTCATCTGCTGCAGAACCCTAAACATCTTTCAAAGGCAGGAGCTGGGAGGAGTTATTGTGTTCCTGATGGAAGAATCTGAAGAAAGGGTGTGTAGAGAGGTATATGCTTCTGGAGCAGTCGCCAATTTACAAAGACAAGTTTTTTACAAGTAGTTTACAAAGACAAGTTATTGATTTTTTTCCCTTGGAGAAAGAAAAGCTATAGTAAAAAAATTCAGGAACATTCATGCTATGCTACTGATTAATTCCAAATCAGACTGAATAAGAAAGATTGGATCTTGGTTAGTTAGTTGAGGCAAAGAAAAAAAAATCCTAACTTTAGTCCTAGCAATTTCTAGGATTAATTTAAGGAAAATAATCAGACATGAGATCAAAGATATAGGTAAAGCATGTTCATCAAAGAGCTATCTCCTCCATCATTTCATTTTCCTTTCTCAGCTTCTTTCTGAGTTTTGTCAGTTCTCAGAGTTGGGTTTTTTGCCCTCTCCTCTTGACTTATGGGTTTTAAAAATAGAAAAATAAAAATTGAAATATCTAAAGTACCAATAAAGGGAGAATAATGAGATAAATAATAGTATATTCAGACCATGGGACACATTACAGTCAATAAAAGTGGGAATTACAAGAAATTTTAATGACATAAAAATATTCCCTATATAATAATAGTGAAAACAGCAAATACAGAACTGTACTTAGTATTGTGGTAATTTTACCTCAAAATAAATAGATAAATAAACAACATTCTATTAAGTAGATTAAATATATACTCATACAAAAAAGATCAGAATGAAATATAATTTTAAACTTTATCTGTTCTAATTTCTGGATGGTGAACTTAAGAGTCATTTTTATTTTTCTCCTTTTGTTTTTTTAAATTTTTATTCTAATTATTTGGTAATAAATTTTATTACATTTATGATCAGGACAAAAATGTTTTTAAGGAATAAAAATGAAACAGAACATAAATGAAAGAATCATAGTGTTGCTCCTTCCAAAACTTGGGTAGATGGAATGAATTTTAAACCTACTTGCATCTATTGACTTTTCTCTATGGTAAATTAACATCTAACACTCATAAATCTGAACTTCCTACATTCTAAATTCTTCATCATTCTTGAAGATTTCTTCATCTTGAGACAACAGAACTGGCTTAAAGTGTTAAGAATATAAGAACAGCAGCTTTCTTTCCCCCATTTCTTTAAGATCAGCTTTGAACATCTGCAGTCAGCAGAGCCTGCAGAAGAGATAAATGGCTCCATTAAAGAAATGACCTGCTTCAAGAGAAATGTTGGGAGTGGAGATGCAGCCGTGGGAGCCATTAGCTAGAGATAGTAGTTAAGAACAAGGGACAGGTACAATAAGCCAAAGAAAGCCCACAAGACAAGAGGAGAGGACAAAGAAACAAACCCTGAGAGCTGCCAATGCTCAGAAGGGCTGAGAAAGAAAAATAAAATGATGGAGGAGATTGCAAAATTAATCAAGTAGGGGGCAAAACAGGCAAGAAAGGTGAAGAGGAGAAGCCAGAAATAGTTTTCTTCAGGAGGGAATTGTGAGCAGATGAGAGTGAAGAGAGAAGGGCATTTCAGTTTGGGTAAGTGGTCTAAGCAGAAATAAAGCTATGAGTCCTTTTGGAGACAGAGACTTTAAAAACAGAAAGATAGGTTGGCAATCGAATTGTGAAAGATATTGATTCCAGATTAAAAATATAAGACTTTATTCTGCATGCTGTAAGAGCTGAAATGTTTCATTTTAGTGAGTCTTGAAAGCCTGGATTTGATGAGAGAACAAAAGGTTTCCTTAATTCCACAACTCCCTTGTACGCATTAAGAATAAAGCTGAGAGGTCTAAGAATACAATTACTATAAGTAATACTCTACAGAGATATTGAGAAATGCCTTTCTGGTTTTTATGCTGAATCCAGCCTCTCTACACCAACACCGAATTAAATATTGGAGACAGAGTTTTGAGTGAAGTAGAAAAGAATAGCTTTATGGCTTTGCCAGGCAAAGGGGGCCACAGCGGGCTAATGCACTCAAAACTGTGTGTCCCAACCTGGAGGGGGTAGTGAGAAGTTTTATAGTATTGGTTCAAAGAGGGTGTGATCAGCTCGTGGGCATTCTTCTGATTGGTTGGTGGTGAGGTAATTGGGAGTCAGCATCATCTACCTTCTGGCTCCAGTCTGTCTGGGGTCTACATGCTTGTGGGCAGCATACAGTTCACCTCTCCACCTAGTGGGGATTTCAGTATCTGCAAAACAGCTCAAAGATATTGTTTTATTTATCCCTTGAGGGGGAACCAGGACACTGTCCCAAGGCTGCACTATTGCTTCTTGACTGCTCCTCCTTTGTCTCTGCTTCCTCTCCCTTCCCTGATTAGCAACTATTTGAACTTGCCTGTTGGAACTCAGGGAAGGTCATGGAGGCTGACTGAAGCCTATTTCCTGTAATCAAGAAACGGGGGCCACAGAAATATTTTTGTGTCCAGGAGCCCCACCAAGTCCTGCTGGGTTTCAGTTTGGCAGGAGCTTGAGAGAGATTTTGAAGCGATGCATTCATGTAAAGATATTGCCTGAATCCCTGCAAAAGGGAGGAGAAAGCATGACAGAAAACTAACAGAGACTCCAAATAAGTTTAGAGAGAATCTAAGAACATTTTGGCAGTTTCCTTGCATCCCCACCTCTTCCAATATGGCACAAGAAGATGGTCTCTAGGGGAAGCTACCTGCACCAGTGCATCTTGGCCCACTGACTGTGTGCAGGTGTCCAAATGGAGCTCCCATGACACCAAGTGGAGTGCAGGGGTGTGAGGGGACTGGTAAATGCCAGGATGCCAGGGAGTGGGGACATCAACTAGATGGTTGAGGCAGGGACCACAAATGTCAGCAACAAGTGCCAGTACACTGTCCAGAATGAAAGAAGATGGGACTACATCTCAGCAGACCATAGCAGAAGATGGAGGAACAGGAGGAATGGAGGCATTCTCTTCCCCTGTGGTTGATGCAGACCCAAAGGACAGCAGGAGGACAAGAGGCTCTTTCCCCACCATTGTAAGGATAGCTGACTTTCCACCCAAGCCTGGTTGCAATCATGGAGAAAGGGAGCGATGAAATCCTAGAGGAAAAAAACAGTCCTGAAAGGGAGTTTAAATTGACTAAATACTTATCACAAAGAGAACTTTTAAATGAGACCGATTTCTTTTTAAAGGGCAAAGTTGAAATTTTCCTGCTTTGGGAAGGAAAGAAGCCTTAAGAATAAGATGAGATGAGATCAGTTATAGAACATACAGAAAGTGGCAATTTCAATGGTCTTGATGTGAAATTATCATGACATGCACCAGACCAGGGTCAAAGGGAAGTATATTTTTTTTAAAAAAAGAATGGTTTTGAAGACCAAGGAAATGATACTTGGAATTAGGGAGTCCAATTTGAGAAGAACAATATTTTCTACTAAATATTATACTTAGTCTCAAACAGCCCAGTCTCTTTCAGCCATGTTACCTTTCCAAAGTTCATTGTAGATTTCTTGGAAGGATGAAATTACATTATGTAAAGCATTTGGAATAATAACTATAATATAGTAAGCACTCAATAAAAATAAGCTTCCATTAATATTACAGTTATCTCTTAATCACATGTTGATGAAAGTACAATTTAGTCAAAACATTGGACTTGAATGAAGGAAAACAGAAGCTATCTACACAAGTGTGTAGCCTGCTACCAGGCATTTAACTTCTCTGTTCCTCAGTTTCATAATGAGTAGAAAGTAGTGGAGTAAATGCCATCACCAAGGAGCTGAAATACCCGTATATATCCCTAGGGCAGTAGCCTGAGTGACAAGGCCATTAAATAAAACCAATCTTCATATTTAAGCATCATGTATATGAAACCTTCTAACTGCATCCATTTGCACATAACTGGGAGCAAATTAGAACTCTTCTGAGGAGCTTACTTTGCCAACAAAATCTCAGGCTTGGCTGCAACAGCTTTTTTGAACCCCTAAATCTATGCAACAGCTTTTTTGAGCCCCTAAATCTATCTCTAGGTCCCCCAAATTATACCCATGGGAGAGGTTTTAGAAAGGTGATTCACCAAGACATCCTCCCTCCTTTAAGCCCTCCTCAGAAGAATCAGTGGAAGGAAGGAGTAAACAGGAATCCTCCCCACAACTTCCTCCCAAAACATATAGAGTAGAAGAAGCCAAAGAAAACAAACTACAGACATTTCCTAGAGAGAACCAGGAGTTGCCAGATTACCTTTCTGATGTTGTTTGGTACCTGCCCAGATGTCCTTTACCAGGCCCAGTTGTTGTGCTGTTGGCTGCTAATGGCTGACAGCTGCATCCTCCTCCAGAGATTTGCTCCTTGCCAATCAGAGCTGCCTGACTCAGAGATGTCTGGGTAGTTACCCAAAACCCTGCAGCTGAGTGGTGGCCAGCAGCTAAGGACTCACCGATACAAGTGTAAAAGCCCAACACCATTGCTTCAAGGAGGGACAACTCCCTGGTGCCATTCCTACTTGCAAACTCCCCATGGGATGAACTTGAGTCTCAAGTTAAACGCATCCCTTTGCCTAGCTTCTTCCTCCTTCCCCTCACACTTCCCTCATTTCCTTACAAGATTCTCTTGAGGATACTGTCTCAATAAATGACGTGCTTAAGAATCAACATCTCAGGCTCTGCTTCTAGTGAAACATACCTGATGTATTGCCAAGGAGCTTACATCACAACTGCAGCCAGTGAGACTTTACTAGAGCTGCCCTGAAGGGTTTGGCATTTGCTGAGAAAAGTAGTCAATGTGTAGTTCCCATTGTTCCTTTTCTGAATTGGAATTTTAACTGTAATTATGAAAGAACCATAAAATTATTACTTTATGGTGTGTATTGAATATATCAGAGGCAGGTGACTAGTCTTTTAGCTTATAAGTCACCAGACCATGAGATGCCTTTCTTGGAATACTTCCTTGGGATGATGGTAAATAGATCCTACGTATGAGAAGATATCTATTGGTGTTGGGGAGCCAGACTGGTATAGAGTGAAAGATTTTGCTGTTGCCTACCCAATCCATTCTTCCATACTTTCTTACAAACAGCCCCTGATTCTGTTTGAAGTGACAATTCCTCTGTCCATAGAGAGGTATGTTTCCTGCTTCAAAGTAGCTAGGGGTCACAACATGACTTAGTTCTGGATAATAAGATAGAAGCAGAAGTTACAGGACAAAGCTTCTGGGAAAACTTTAGAATTTGGAGAAACATAAATGATATAAGCCTTTACCCTATCTCCTTCTTGCTCCTGGAGAAACAGTGAGAATATCCATCTTATACCAGAAGGTGACAATTATGAGATGAAAACCACATGTTAAGAGTGTGAAAAAAAAATTGTGGAGTCTACGATATCCACCTTTACTATTTAAGACACTCTATGGCAGATTTCTTCTACATCAAATACAACTTAATTCACAAGGTGTGTCAGAAGAAATATGTTCAAAAGATATAATAAGGCAATTTACAAAAGAAATTTCAGTGCAGATTTTCAATAATCGGTACAAATTTTAAAGTCTTATTTTGGGATAAGAGATTGGCAAAAGTTAATACAGAAAAGTACACAGTATCAGAAAACCTATGACAAAGCAGCTATTCGTACATCCAGGAAGACACACTGATACATTTCTGAAGGAAGTTTTGGTAAATTGTCTATATGTAAAATGTGTACATGTCTGGTCAAGAAGTCAGTCTAAGTAAGTGCATCTATATTTTCTCCCACCCAACAGCTTCATAAAGGCATTGTAAAGTCAGTATTCACAAATGAATTGTGTAGGTAGAAAATTCAAAAGAATGATAAGCTACTAGAATTACTAAATTGTAGGGTCACTATTGATAAAAGCCAAAAAATGCAAAAAGTACATTAACAATAAAAACGCCAAATTAAATTATGACATTTCATACAATGTAATAATATAACAAGGTGAATGAAACAACATATATTACAGTGTGATTGGCTCCCACAAACATAGCATCTAGTAAAAAAGAGCTACATTCAGAGTATATACTCTGTGATTCCATTAAAATTAACCCAAAAGCAAGCAAAATTAATCAATGGATTTGAAATTAGGATAGAGGAGAGGGGTTCTAGAAGAGACACTGGGATTGGGGACTTTTGTGATGCTGGTAATGTTCTACATATTGATCTAGGTACAATTCCATGGATATGTTCACTTTATGAAAATTCATTGAGTTAAAAAAATCTGTGCACATTTTTGTAACTATGTCATGCGTCCTTAAAATATTGATGTTAAAAAACATAGTAGCAAAGGAATATCCAAAAGACATAATACAAAACCACCACATGATGAAGTGAGGGTCATCAGAAGCTTAGGGAATTCAACAAATTTCTGCAGAAAGAAATCAAGTGGTGTCCAAGCCACATGAAGAAGTCACGTGCATCCGCTCCAGTTGACAGCTGCCCCTGAGCTTTCAGCTAACAGCCTGCATCAATTACCACCTTATGAATGATTTATTTTGAATTTCCAGCCCAACAGAGTCTTCAGATAACTACAATCCCAGCTGAGTCTGCTGCAACTCCATTAGAATCCCCAAGTGGGACCCGCCTAACAAAAAGTGTTTCCAAAAATCCCAATTTACAAAGTCATGAGTAAAATTAAAAGGTTCTTTTGAAGAACTAAGTTCCGGAGTAATTTGTTACATAATTATAGTAACTTAAAAAAGAAGAGCACCCTCAGTCCTAGTAATAGGAATCTCATATAGAGAGAAGAAAGAAAACTAGAGATGAAATTATTTTTAAAATAAAAACAATGATATGATAACATTCTCCAGTTTTCAAAGGAAACAACAGTTGTTAAATTGAAAGGACATGATTGATAAGCAAGTTAAATGAAAACAGATGTGAAATTTATGTATATACTTGTGAACTTTCAGGCATCAGTGTTTCCACCCCTGGAGCAATCAACTAAGCCAAGGGCCAGAGGGCAGAGCAAAGTCAGGTAGTTACCCCAATTCCCCTCTACTGAAAAGTAACTGGTTATTTTTTTAAAATATTTTATGGTGTAGACACACACATTCACATATCAGGTTACTATGTATTCGTTTAAAATTATGATTTAGCCCTATATTTCTTGACCTAGAAAAATGGTCAAAATTTTTACTGAGAGAAAAAAGCAGATTACAGAAGAGCCTATGAAAAAAATTGTCAGGGAGTTTGCAAAAGAAAAGTCAACATTTTCTAGATAAGGTGATAAAACAAGGAGCAAATAGGCTTAGTGGTGAAAGAAAACAGTAGTGGTTAGGTGTGTGATCATTTTCTAGACTTGAATTGACAAGAAAGCATAGTGATAAGAAAAATGGACCAGATGGGTAAGTCAAGCCACTCCTCTATAACTACTTGTTGTAAACAAACATTAATTGGATTAATTCTTCACACTCCTCAGGTATACATTAAGAATTCTAAATTTATTTTTAAAACATGCAAATTATTTTATAACTATATACTATCTTGAGTCAGAGATTAAACTGTTAATAATACAAAAAGTTTCCTATTTTCTCATTTGTGCTGTTGAGTCTTTCTCTTGATAATAAGTTTCTGGGACACTCCATAATTTAAGTGAAACAAAGGAAAACAGAACAGAAATTAAAGGTTAAAAAAGCAAACAGATCAGGTGTTGTAATTTAAAATACTGTCTGATGTTTATAGTTTGTGAACTATATCAAAGTATGAGTATTGACCTCCCAACCTTATCTTTTTAATTGATTACTGCAGAAGCTCTCCTAACTGACCACCATTTAATTTGTCTTATAAACTAACATTTTCCATTTCTTATGTAAAACCTAAATACAGATGCTCACAGAACACAAAATACTCTCCAACCCTAAACTACCCTTTTGTATGTCTGAATACTTCCTCTTGCAGTTTAATTGTATGCCTAATAAGAGTTTATCATATGCAGTTCCAAACCAGTTTGTCTGTTGTATTTGTATTATGATTACATTACTCAAGGAAATATTACACATACACATGAAATAAGTACAAAAATAAGGGAGGAAATCTAGAAGGATCCTGCTCTGAGATTGATTGTGCTCAACTTTCAGAGAAATAATAATTGGATACTAGATAGTGAGTTATGGGATTGATTTATTCAAAAAAGATGCCACAGACCTATCACCACTGAGTCCATACTCATAGAAAATGCCTTTCAAAATATAGGTAAATAAATTTGCCCTTCTGTGTTTCAAATTTAAGCCAAAGGATTTTTTTGTATGTTCATCAGCTAGATGTCTAGGTTACACTGGAGTTACAATCTACAAATTTCAGTCATTTCAAACAACAGTTTATCACACATTCTATATATATATTACAATATGCCTAGAAGAAGTAGACTTTAAATATTTATGGATATCTCTGATGAACACCTGTGTTGAGTTTAGCCAACTGCAAAATTACAGTGCACATGAGACTACCCTCACTTCTAAAACTGATTGAAATTCAGTAGGATGGAGAGTCCCTCAACCACCTTCAGGTTAAATAACTCACTAGAAGGACTCAAGTAATTTACTAAATGCTGTTATATTCAGTTATCGTTTACAGCAGGGAAAGGGTACAAGTTAATATAAGCCAAGGAAGAAACACAGTGAAGAGTCCAAGAAAGGTAGCAAATGTGGAGTTTCTTCTATCCTCTCCCCAAGGAATCTTGAATGTAGTACTTTCCCAGCATTGATGCATGACAGTATGTACAGAGTATTGCCAACCAGGAAGTATTTCCAACTCTGGACACCCAAGCCTTTAGTGTCCAGAGTTTTTATTGGGGCTCTATCACATACCACCCATGTGGCTGTCCTTTGGTCTCCAGTCTCTCCTAGAGGCTCAGGCTGATACCTTTAGTCTTCAGTCCCTTCCTCCAGGAAAAAAGACACTTCTATTAGGTAGGACGTCCCAGGAGACTAAAGATCACCTCCCAGCAGCCAAAGGGAAAGGCCAGACCTGTCTTTAAGTTAACTTAATTCTTCACTGCACAAAACCATATTATACTTTCACATTTGACTGGATTAATTGACCAAATATATGACCCAATTTCTTTGGATAAGATAAGAGGATTCCTGCTAAAATTAATTCATCCTAACTTACCTTTTAATATCAGCTGCTTATTAATTATCTCAACCATTTATGATCCACACAAAGTACACACAAAACATGCTTCTCTATCCTAGATGGGGAGGGTTGTTTGATAAAGGTAACTTCTGCACAGAAAGGAAAACTTTTCCAGGTAGCATCCTATCTGGTTGATGTCTCTTAACCCTAAAAGCTGTGATTATCTTTGTTACAATTCTCACTTCTTGACTACAATTCAGAGAGCACATTACAGGGAAAGTAAAGTGATTCCTGAGTAAAAGTTATTTTAAAGATAATGCATTGAAAGAAGGAAGCTTTTAAATTGAGCATTGCATGAATCTGTGAAGAAGTAAATTAGGAGCCATAAAGAATTATGGTGGCTGGAAGCTCAGCATTCAAAATGTGAGCAATTACAGAGAGAAAAACTGAGACCTCTTTGCAATTCAAATAAAATCCTTGATAAAAGCATAGCCAGATTGTCCACATGCCAATGAGTATATAGCTGTCATTTCTGTAGCAGTTCATAGGAATTAGGATTGGGGCATTTGGAGAAAACTTCATAAACCATGTGTGACATGAGTATAGATTTTGAAAGAGATTTATAATTAAATGTACAGAAAGGAGGGAAAAAGACATTCCAGACGAGGAGAGTGTTATGATCCAAGACAAAGAGGTAAGTCGTCTCCAGGTATCTGTAAGAAATCTAATAGGCTTGGGTAAAAGGGAGAATCTTGCCTGGGGTTGGAGGGAGAAATAGCAGTTAGAGTTGGAAACAGTTACACAGGAACCCAATTGTGTAAGGTTAGCATAAAGTCTAGATTTTATCTATAAACTAAGGGAAACCCTGAAATTTGGGAAGCTTAGGTGATGTGTGCAAAGAAGTATTTTTAAAATATTCTTTAAGCAGTAGTATAAGGGATAGATTGAAGTAGAGAAAGATTGCAAACCAGAAGGTCACACGTTTTTCTCTTGGAAATGTTATTAGCTTCCACTCCTTATTTGCATGTTGCATAGATACATGTAGGAGAATTGAATTTCAAAGACATGATACTCTGGAATTCAAAAATGTAAATTTATTTTCTTCACCAAACTATTTTTATCATGTCTCCATCACACTGTTGGAGGCATATTTAATCCCAATTAGTGTTATTCAGTCATTTCCATTGCAAAACTCAAAATCAGGATTCTCCTGTTCCCTTCATCTCCACAGAGCTAAGGCAGCCTGAAATATTAGCATAACATGCTGGGAGAAGAGAAGGTGTATGTTTCATATTTAACCAGTGTCAGCTTTGATCCTTATAGGATGTAATCTTTGCTCATTGACATCTATCTTTACTGCCATCTACTGCTGAAGTCCCAGCTTCTTCATGAAGCCTGGCTGCTAGGGTCCACACACCACATTTATAGATGGTATCACCTCACCATTACTATGATGTCTTCTAGTTTTTAGAGCTTTCTCAGTCTGAGCAATTGGCAACTTCTGCATCCTCTCCCATGCCATTTTGAGATGAAGGTGACACAGTTTGGGGGGTGGAGAAGTGGAGATAGCAGGTGTTGTCTCAGCATTACCCCCTGATAAACATTCCCTGACTTGGGCATAATCTCAGCCTGGATTCTCCATCCTGACATACCAAGCTGGTGTGCAAATTTCTGTGTAAGGCTACTCCCTAGCAGGTGAAATACAGGCTCACTCTGTTCTCAAATACCTCCTAAACCCAACGAGGGTCTCTATCTCCTTTCCTCTAATTGGACTTAGGGAGTCCAATTGTCTTTTTCTAGTTGTTCACTTTATTGTCTTCCCTGAGCCATCAAAAATTATCTCCTTTATGATTATAAAATAGGCTCTTACAATATCATTCTATCTGTCCAACCATTTTTTTTGATAGTATAAACTTTATTTTCTGAGAACTTCAGGCCTTTTGCAAATTCCCTTCAAACACTTTTCTCTATTGGTGAGACTCTTGCAGTTGAAAGTCTTGGAAGCAGACCAGAATGGTCAGGTAAGTAAATTCTGTAATTGGATCTCCAAGGGTTGAAAACTGGCTCCACAACTTACTATCAGTATGAAGTGATGCAAATTACTTTAACTTGTCATTATAAAATGTAAGTTATAATTACCTACATTTGCTGGAATTTTCTGAAGATTAACTCATTTAAGCATGTAAAAATCTTAAACCAGCATGTGGCACATACTATGTATTCAATAAAATTGGGTCATCTTTTTTTTTTTCAGAGTATTGTATCAACTATGGGTTTTTCAAAACTCTCTACATCAGAGCTTCTCAACCTCAGCACTACTGTCATTTAGGGTCAGATAGTTATTTGTTGTAGGAAGCTGCACTGTGCATTGTAGGGTGTTTAAAAACCTCCCTGGTCTTGACCCAGTAGGTTTCCTAGTGTGACAACCAAATAAATCTTTAGACCTTCCCAAACATCCCCATAGGTGGGCAAAATCACCCTAGACTGAGAACCACTGCATTAAATGGAAGTCAAAAGCCAGAACTATGAATCACGCAAATGTGAAGGCTAGCATAGGTGCCACAAGAGATACAATGCACATTTATAAACCTGTATTTTAGAATTCAAGAAGAAGTCAGAGGATCTGAAGACTAAAAGATGAAGCTTATATATTTCTTATGAATTATCCCCTTCAGATTACATTTCATACCTGAAAACTGAGATTTGAAAATTGGAAACTTGATGTTCTTTATTACAATTTTATACTATTTATTTAAGTCAAGAATATTATAATCATGTAGGCAAACAAAATAACTAGGCTATACAACATTTTAATTCTGAGGTGGAGTTAAAAAGATGGCCCAACCATAATTGGAGAAGTGAAAAGGTCACATGATGAATTATCCACTACAAACAAATCCCATATAGAAACAAAAACTATAAATTAGATAGTAACCAAAACTCAACCCTGGAGTGTCACTGCACAATGTTAAGTTTCCAATCTTACTTGGTGCTGATTATCCTTAAACCAGGTGATATATGTACATTTTGAGTAGAGATCCTGTGAGGAAGCCAGTTGCAGGTGCCAGAAAATATGTCCGCATATTTCAATGAATAGGAATGTTTTTAAAAATTAGATGCAAAGCTATGTTGTGCCCTTTTTTCACCAAAAGGATGGAGAAAAAGCAAATGAGGAGGAATAAGAACATGTCCATATTTACTAAGGAGGTAGAGAGAGAAGTCACAAAGAAATTCTCCTCCTCAATCTTCCAAAAAAGGAGACTGATTAGGAAAAGATAAAGAATTTCTGTTTGTTTTACTTCACTGAATTTCAGAGGCTTTTTACAATTCATTGTACAATAAATCTAGAAAGACAGTAGAGAGAAGTTGGATCCAGAGATAACCTGTATATTGGAGAAAGTTCAAACAAGTCTCTTCAATCATCAGACATATGATGTATGAGTGAGTGTCTCGTATAAGAGACTACAAGCTGTGGTATAGACTGTGGTAAGCTAAGGGATGCATGTACATCTAAAGGAGGCAGCCACTACTCAGCTCCAACACTTTGCTGCTTTGTTGCAATACTTTATGAGTAGCTCTAGATACTCAAAGTGTCTTAAGCGAAGCTGGAAATCTAGATTTCCATTTAAATTCTCCAACATTTTTTAATGATAGCAACATGTATATCTTTTAGCAATATCTTAAGGACCAGGACTTCCCTGGTGGTTCAGTGGTTAAGAATCTGCCTTCCAATGAAGGGGACATGGTTCAAGCCCTGGCTGGGGAATTAAGATCCCACATGCCACAGGACAACTAAGCCCATGCACTCTAGAACCCAGGCACCACAGCTAGAGAGAAGCCCGCACACTGCAGCAAAATATCCCGCGTGCCACAACAAAGACCTGACACAGCCAAATAAATAAATAAGATATTTTTAAAAAAAAGATATCATAAGAACCAAGATAGCGAGAGCCAAATAAAACATGCCTGCAGACCAGATAGGCCTTTGGGTCATGAGTTCACAACCTCTGCTGCATGTGCTAAATAACCTCAAAGTCAACTAGCATTTTCTTATAAAGAATCAGTTATAAAATTCTACTTCTTTTCCTCCTTTCAAATGTAACATAAAAACTTCTAAATATGTTTAAATATAACAATTTTTACTAATAAACTGGGATGTGCCCCTACCCTTCAATTATGAGTAAGGAATAGACATGTAAGAAAGTTATTTAAATAAATAAACAAGTAGATTTTCTTGCCAAATAAATAATTTTCAAAAGTTTCATCTATTTCTTCAAGTCAGGATATATAAGATTGTTTTTAGCTGCAAATAAAAATAACTAAGCAAAACAAAATTAGTTTATATGAGACTTTCTCTGGCCAAGATGGGGTAACAGGAACGGCATTTTCCACCTTGCCTGAAAAAATTTAAAAAATAGACAAATTATATGAAAGAGTGGCTTTTCAAGACACTGGACCGCAGGCAATGTCAAAGACAGGTACATAAGAAACTCCTGGGGTAGTAGATATGTCCATTATATTGATTGTGTGATTTCATAAGTATGTAGAGATGTCAAAACTTGTCAAACTGCACACCTTAAAGTACAATTTATTGTATGTCAATTATACCTTAGTAAAACTGGTGTAACATTTTTATACATAATAAGGTACATTTGTTATCTCATGTAATAAGATGTCCCAAAATAGATCATCAGTTAAATCAGTATTCTAATATCAAGATTGCTCTTGACAACTGTAGGCTTCACTTCTCATTGTATTAGAATGACCACAGTATCTCCAGGCATTGTGTCCCTATACCACAAAGTCCAATGCAAGAAAAAAGGAGACATATGCTGTCCTAAGTATCTTTTTAAAAGTAAAGATTACTTTCCTAAGAAACTTACCCTCACCTGTGATGGGTCAGGATTTTATGACATGAAATTCTAACAAAGACAATGGAAATATATATTGGTTTAGCATATATACTTCACTCCCTAAAATATATGGATCCCCCATATCTGAATAAAATCGGAGTTCTTATAACAAGGAAGATGAATGTAAATGTCTTTGAGGAGACCTGTCCCATCAGTGACTGCCTTAGTCATTAAGTGGCTCTTCAGTTAGGATTATTTCATCAGCTCCTTGGTGGGACTAAAAGAATTCCTTGTTGCTAATGAAAGATATATTTATTTTGAAACTCTGGGGGGAAATCTTGGGGTGGAACAGCCTTTGAAAACTCTTATTTATTCAAAATTATTTTAGTGGGATATAATGAATTTTAAGTAGCTTTTTTTCACACTTAAAGATGAATCAGTGCTTATACTATTTGCATATCCCCTGATGTCTAAAATTAATTAGAATTGTGTGATGCTTTAAAATATAAACAGACAATTACCTGAGGTACGTGAAAAAGGAGCCAATGAAAATTCACTTTTGGAATATTCTTTTAGGCATTGGATGCATCTGTCAGGCCAAAGTTCATAGTCAGGACAGATACAAAGAGGGTTAAGGTATGTTTTGGAGGGGATACATAAAACTACAAAAATTCCCCATTGAGAAAACTTGAAGAAAAAAAACAAGAAGGTTTGTCAGACAAATTTGTAGAAAGGAAATAAATTCCAGAAATGGAAGATCTGAGAATTATTAACAATAATGATGGATGCCCTATCAAATCTGGGAACATTTCCCAGTTTGGGCACAAATCCTAGATTAGAAGCTGAGCAAATCTTTAATCCAGCTCATATGTCTGACATCAACAGAGCAGAAGACTAATACTACAAAGTCTGTGCTAAACCAAGTGGGCAGAGCCAGGAAGTTGGTATGTCACCAACTTCTGAAGACTAGGGTCATATCCATCACATTAACTCATTCATTCCCTGTATGGGACAAATAACATGGAAGATCCAGAAATCATCAGGTGACAAAAAGATCTAAAAAGACAGTACAAACTTCCAGTTATAAAATAAATAACAGAGATGAATTTTACAGCACAGGGAATATAGTCGATAATTTTGTAATAACTTTATATGGTGATGGTTGGTAACTAAATTTATCATGGTGATCATTTCCTAATGTATAAGAATATCAAATCACTATGTTGTACACCAGAAACTAATATAATATTGTAAGTCAATTAACTTCAATAAAAAGTAGCTTACCTAAAATAAATAAATAAATAAATAAAATCTAAAAATAGAATAAAAAGAACAATGTCAACACCTCTTCCTATGTTAACAGATATGAAAACTTGACCAGGCCCCCCTGACTCCCTCTTCCCAAAGTAATAAATACTGAGGTATGGGGCTGGAGAACAAGATGACATACTACATGTCATTTTGACCACAGTAACCCCAACAAATGGGTTTCTCTCTTTTGTACTCTTTTACTGTATAAAATATAAACGCTCTTTTAATTCCCAAAACGAAGATGTTGAATTAGAAAAGATATATCTGGATGAATGCTTTGGTTCTGTACCTCTTTTTGCACTGCATTCTTCTTCATGCTATGTGATTGAGTGTCTATCTTTTCAGGGCATGGTGATTGGCCTGACAGATGAGGCTGCAGGTGGAGGTGAGTGGGTAATACACAGTTTGGATGGAGATCCATTGATTTAATATGTCCTTCAAAAGTTTAAGTACTTTAATTTGCTTATTAGTCACTATACAGCACTCTGAAAACACCATGAGGACAGGAACCAGTAACTCTTGGCTGATTAGAGCATGAAATTATTTGCATTCCTAGATTCCCCATGTTCCTATCCTCAAGACACTTTCTAGTTTCCTGGTCAGAGGGTACAAATTCTTCTTTATATTCCAATATTTCTCCTGCACAATTCTCATGTCTTCAAAATGCCTTCTGTCAAATGCAGACGTTATTGAAATGACTTATCAAGTGGGGCAGGAAAGGGGAGCTAGCATCTCAATGCTCATGCCTGGCTAACAAGAGTGTGCACATCAATTCCATCCACCTCTATAATAATAGAATTCACAATATCCCCTCCCCTCATGCTTTACCCCATGCTCTCCGTCTTGAGTTCACTGTTTCCGAAGAGAAGTCTATGTATCTCTCATCCATTCATCCTTCATCCTCTTCAAACGTCTTCCCTCCCTTTCATATATGTGTTTGTGACAATATGCCCTCAAATCATTCCTTGAATCGCATTCTTTATTTAAATGTTTATTGGAGTATAGTTGCTTTACAAGGTTGTGTTAGTTTCTACTGTACAGCAAAGTGAATCAGCTATACGTATACATATATCCCCTCTCTTTTGGATTTCCTTCTCGTTTAGGTCACCACAGAGCATTGAGTAGAGTTCCCTGTGCTATACAGTAGGTGCTCAATTTTTATCTATTTTATACATAGTATCAATAGTATATATACATCAATCCCAATCTCCCGATTCATCCCACTCCCACCCCTTGGTATCCATGTGTTTTTTCCCTATGTCTGTGTCTCTATTTCTGCTTTGTACATAAGATCGTTTATACCAATTTTTTCAGATTCCACATATATGCGTTAATATACGATATTTGTTTTTCTCTTTCTGACTTACTTCACTCTGTATGACAGTCTTTAGGTCCATCCATGTCTCTACAAAAGACCTAATTTTGTTTCTTTTTATGGCTGAGTAATATTCCACTGTATATATGTACCACATCTTCTTTATCTATTCATCTTTCAATGGACATTTAGGTTACTTCCATGTCCTGGCTATTGTAAATAGTACTGCAATGAATATTGTGATACATGACTCTTTTTGAATTATGGTTTTCTCAGGGTATAGGCCAGTAGTGGGATTGCTGGGTCATATGGTAGCTCTATTTTTAGTTTTTTAAGGAACCTCCATACTGTTCTCCATAGTGACTGTATCAATTTACATTCCCACCAACAGTGCAAGAGGGTTCCCTTTTCTCCACACTCTCTCCAGCATTTGTTGTTTGTAGATTTTCTGATGGTACCTCTTCTAACTGGTGTGAGGTGATACCTCATTGTAGTTTTGAGTTGCATTTCTCTAACAATTAGTGATGTTGAACATCTTTTCATGTGCCTCTTGGCCATCTGTATGTCTTCTTTTAAGAAATGTCTATTTAGGTCTTCCACCCGTTTTTTGATTGGTTTGTTTGTTTTTTGATATTGCGCTGCCTGAGCTGTTTGTATATTTTGGAGATTAATCCTCACCCATTGAGTTGTTTGCAAATATTTTCTCCCAATCTGAGGGTTGTCTTTTTGTCTTGTTTGTGGGTTCCTTTGCTGTTCAAAAGCTTTTAAGTTTCATTAGGTCCCATTTGTTTATTTTTGCTTTTATTTCCATTTCTCTAGGAGGTGGGTCAAAAAAGACCTTGCTGTGGTTTATGTCAAAGTGTGTTCTGCCTATGTTTTCCTCTAAGAGTTTTATAGTGTCTGGCCTTACATTTAGGTCTCTAATCCATTTTGAGTTTATTTTTGTGTATGGTGTTAGAGAGTGTTCTAATTTCATTCTTTTACATGTAGCTGTCCAGTTTTCCCAGCACCACTTATTGAAGTGGCTGCCTTTTCTCCATTGTATATTCTGGCCTCCTTTGTCATAGATTAGGTGATGATAAGAGTGTGGGTTTATCTCTGGGCTTTCTATGCTGTTCCACTGATCTATATTTCTGGTTTTGTGCCAGTAGCATACTGTCTTGATTACTGAAGATGTCATAGAGTATAATGCATGGATATTTATTATTAAAAAAGAAACATTTAAGAAATTCTAAGTATTCTACAAGACTACATGTAACTCTGTGTAATTAAAAATTTAACTAGTAACTTGTTTGGGAATTCACTGTTAAATCAGCTGGGACTGACATTCATTCTCCAGATATCCTCATCCCCATTGTTCATTGCTCATTATAAATGACCATCAATATAACTTTCAGTGGAATACTCATCAAGCCAGCTCTGCTCCAGTTGTTTAAAAATTGCAAATAATAAATTAAATTAAAAATAAATAATGAAGGCAAAAAACTGAAATATTTCAGTTGCACACATCTTCAGCATTAAATTCATCCTAAAGATAAGTGTGATGATATAAATCAATCCACAGTGCTAATCAAGCTCTAACTACTCCTAGAAACTACAACATTACAATTTTTTTTACACTTATTCTATCAAGAGAGCAGGAGTAGATGAGAACTCACTCTTTATTTGTGCATAAGATAGTTTCTATAAAGTTATGTAAGATACTTTTTGTTACTATTCTTATGAAAGCATAGGAAAATGAAAAAGAAGAACCTTCTCCTGAAGACAATATACATTTGAGGGCCTACTGTGTATCATAAATAATGTTTTACATATATTTTATATATGTATATGTACATATATATGTATATGTACATACATATATATGTATACGTGTATTACATTGCATATATTTTACTTATGGTAATCTTTTTTTTTTTGAAAGTAATCTACCTTTTTTTTTTAATTAATTAATTTATTTATTTATTTTTGGCTGTGTTGGGTCTTCATCTCCGTGCGAGGGCCTTCTCTAGTTGTGGCAAGTGCGGGCCACTCTTCATGGCGGTGTGCGGGCCTCTCACTATCTCGGCCTCTCTCGTTGCAGAGCACAGTCTCCAGACGCGCAGGCTCAGCAGTTGTGGCTCACGGGCCTAGTTGCTCCGCGGCATGTGGGATCTTCCCAGACCAGGGCTCGAACCCGCATCCCCTGCATTAGCAGGCAGACTCTCAACCACTGCGCCACCAGGGAAGCCCTATGGTAATCTTTAATCTTCATAAGAAGACTGAAAGATAAGTAATATGCCCATTTTACAACTAGCAACCTGAAGCTCGGCAAGCTTAAGTAACCTACTCAAGTTCACATAAGCAGGAGTAGTAGAAGGATGCTTTCTGACTCCCGTCTGTCTCTTTCAAAGCCTACATGCTTTGTACTATATCATGGAAGAAGATATGATCTCTGGTGAAATTTATCAAGTGAAGATCATTTAAACATCTGCTCTACTAAAGTCATTTCACTGGAATTTGCCCAAATCCTGAGGTGACTCAGACCCTGGGGATACTCAAAAGATTTTAGCTTTCTGCCAAATATATCTGAGTTAGAAACAACAAGCAAACAAAGGAAGAAACATCCTCAAGTATAGGGACTGAAATAATATCTAACAGCTCTAAGAATGGGTTAACCTGACTACACATCAGACTGTATGATACAAGTTATTTACAAAAAGAAGTAGCCTAAACTTCAAATAAAAGGAGGAACATTGCCATTATTAGATGCAAGTAGATATGATCCAAAATGATGTTTTTCCTTGTGAAAGAGAAGCTTAGCAACCTCTGCAGCCTCCTGGGTGTTTACCCACAATATGTTGGGGGAGGTAGGAAATTAACTAAATGTAAAACTCTATAAATCATCTTCTCCCAAATGACAAGCAGGAAAGCTAATTTACTCTATTTTTCTGCCAACGTAGAATGACCATCAACAACAAAATATCAAGTAGTACAAAAAAACTCTGAAAGAAAGATATCGTACAACATAGTTGCACTAAAGCCATAAGAAAAGCAACCACGATCAATGCAAAGAGATAATTAAAGCATTCTTTCAAATCATCATTAGTGACAGCTAAAACAACCTAGCCTCATTAGTAAACCATGAGGTGTAGTCCAACTAATGGAACCCACTGGCAGTCTCAATAAATATTCCATTTCTGGGATCTTCTGGAGAGAAAACAGCTTAAGGGCAGAGGAGGGGGAGAAATGCTTAATCAATGTCCTTTAAAGACCCTTGCTACTTATAAAATTATAGATCAGTCTCTCATGTGTTGCTTAGGAGTCTAAGACAATGGAAGTAAACGGGAGAAAATATTCTTTCAAAGACACATCACTATTGTTAATTTTAAGCAACAGATCATAAAAGCAATCTGAACCACTGCAATTTTTTCCAAATGCATAAAAAACATCAGAGCTAATCAACTATCATATTGTCAAGCTCAGTCATACACAATCCTATATTCACTACTTTAGCACTTCTCTTGTTATTTCAAACATTTACTTTGAAGTTAAACAAGGGATAACATCCTTTTAAAGGGTGCTGAATGTATAGGTCTTTTAACAGAAGGACATTTGCAAAAGGAGAAAAAGCATGCGGCATGATGAAGGTGAAATAACTGACTCTTATCAAGTAGAGTTTTTAGTAGAAGAAAAGTTTTAAATTAAAGTTACAGTGACATAGTTCAGATTAGAAGGGCCTCCCTTACATCTCAAGTTCATTTCTCTTCTGAATCATCCAAAAAGATTTAAATCTAGTGTATATTCATCTTATGGTCTTCCAGAAAAGACATAAAATAAAGCACTGCAATTAGTCTGAAAAATATGACAATCTCAATATCATTACATATAAATGAGAATGAAAACCAGGCAGCATATGGCAAAACAAAAAGCTTTTCTAAAGTCAAAAAGTCAACAAAAAGGTAGGAATTCATTTTCTCACATGGCCAGACATTAATTAATTTACTGATTTTAATACCTCTGGGAATATCCATTGTCTAGATGGAAATAGATCTGCGTTATTCACCCATCAAGAATAGACGTACATCTTCTTCTTTTTAGGTTTCCATTGATTCTGATTTACACAGGTTTAGTGAATAAAAAGTGTTGCAAAAGAATTTTTTCTAATACATAAAATATTCTGAAATCCCTGATATCTAGCAAGCTAGATAGCTCAGAAATCTGCTCCTGTATTTAGCAAACATAAAACATATGATCTGTGATTTTTCTTCTACATACTTTGGAACAAAAGATTTTAAAGAACGTACCTTAAATAAATTCTCTAAAATCACATTTTAAGTGATTCAGAAATTTGTGAAAAATAACCCAAATCTAACTGGTTTCAGATTTCAGATTTAATTTTAAATTAAAGAGTTTCATTAGACATAGAATAATCTCACATTAAACTTTTCAATCCTGATTAAAGTTGACCAAACCTACGGACATAAAACCAAGAATTTACATGCAGTTTTAGTTGGCTTCCAGTACTATTAGATTTAAAATTCATAGTAAGGTTGTGCAGTAGACGTATTCTTTTTCTGTTGTTGTGTGACAAATTACCACAAATTCAGTATCCTACAATAATCTGCTTATTATCTCACAGTTTGAGAAGACTGGGAATGTTTATAATTAGATTCTTTGCTCAGGGTCTTGCCAGGCTGAAACCACGTGATGAGTGGAGCCGTGGGCTCATCCAGACCTCAGGATCCTCTTCCAAACTTATTTAAGTTTTGTCCAGCCTTTGGTTCCATACAGTTGTAGGACCAAGGTTCCTGCTACCTTGCTGGATGTCAACTTGGGACTGCTCTCAACTCCTGGAGACTACTCGCTATTACCTACCACATGGCCTTTTCCAAAACATAGAAATTTGCTCCTTCAAGGGTAGCATAAGAATCTCCCTCACTTTGAATCTCTTTACCTCTTTTAAGGGTTCACGTGATTAGCTCAGGTTCATCCCAATAATCTCTCTTTTCGTTAACTCAAAGTCAACTGATTAGGGAGCTTAATTATATCTGCAAATCTCCTTCAGCCTTATAACGTAACATAATCATGGGAGTGATATGCCATCATATCCACAAGTCTTACCGATAGCAAAGGAGAAAAATTTTACAGAATGTGTGCACAGGGGTGGGAACATTAGAATTCTGTTACCATAGATGCTTGTAAGAATAACACTACCATAAAATGCTACTTTATATTTTGAAAAGTTAGACATTTTGTTTTTTTGAAGTAATAGGGTTATTTCAATAGGATTTATTTATATACACAAGCAGTGTAAAATGTTACAATCCATTACCACAAGGCTCTAGATGTCTTATAATGTGGTGAAGCTCTGAGGTATTCCTGCTATGGAAATACGGTCATTCTCTCCCAAATGTAAGCATACTACTCAACCAGGAAAAGAGAAATCAATTTTGATTAGGTTAGTCTCTCCACAGTGTAGCTCAACCACAGATTCTAAAGCTGTACACTCAAAATATCTTGATCTTGTGGTAGTCTGAAACAGATTATGGAAACTATCAATAGGCTTAGTCCATTATGAAGTGGAAACTGGAATTCATAACACTCCTATAGATATGGTATCTGGTATGTGGGCCATTGCATCCTGAGCACTGCAATGGCTACTCATTTCCATGACTCCTTTACACTTGCCTAGTCCATATAACTGGATTTCTGGCACATTTCTTCAGTAGGACCTATGTCCTGCCTTTGAACAAGCTTGTTGGTGTGAACCTCTGACCACATGTCTCAGATTCTGCCAGGCCCTGCCATGGAGAACTGGGCATTCTCCTCCATGTCTTTGGTTACTGGCCACAGATTGCTCCCTGGAGGTAGAATAAATAGGATCTAACTTCAAGTATCACCTCTTCTCTGGATTTCTGTTAACTTGTCCTCTTGGAATTGAACTTTCTTAGATGAAAATACCAATCAGAATAGCAAAAGTAGTTGTGACTGATTTAGTGTCTACCATATGCCAGGCCTCAGATGGATATTTTACATTTATATAAGTCTTTCAACAATTCTTGCAGAATTATTAACTCCATTTTACTTATAAAAAGACTGCAGCTCAAAGAGATTTTGTAACTTACACTAGGCCACCTACTTGGTAGACATCAAAACTGGGATTAAAACCAAGGTCTAGCTACTACTAAACCCCATGATTTTTCCTCTTTAATTAGAAGAAATATTTTTTGCCTCAGATAAGCTACTTGTGAGACTAAAAGAAAGTCTTATTAATAACTACAATTAATAAAAATTAGTTCAATTAATAACTATTACAATCAAAATCAAAAACATAGATGTAAGACAGGCCTGTGCTAAGCCCATCAAAAGTACAATTTCTTTAACTTTAGCTAGAATACCCTATCCATTCTAGACCCTGATTCTACAGTTAGTTGCCACTTAGTAGCCAATCTAACAACTGGGGTGACTTCCCAAAGTGGGTTTCAGCCTTCTCTCCTTCCCCATGGATCAATGATACGTGGGTCACTGATGAATATAGATGCAAAAATCCTCAACAAAACACTAGCAAACAGAATCCAATAGCACATTAAAAGGATCATATACCATGATCAAGTGGGATTTACCCCAGGAATGCAAAGATTCTTCAATATATGCAAATCAACCAATGTGATACACTGTATTAACAAATTAAGGAACAAAACCAATATTATCATCTCAATAATACAGAACAAGCTTTTTACAAAATTCAACACCCATTTATGATAAAAATTCTCCAGAAAGTGGGTATAGAGTAAACCTACCTCAACATAATATAGGCCATATACAACAAACCCACAGCAAGCATCATTCTCAATGGTGAAAAACTGAAAGCATTTCCTCTAAGATCAGGAACAAAATAAGGATGTCCACTCTAACCACTATTATTCAACATAATTTTGGAAGTCCTGGCTATGGCAATCAGAGGAGAAAAAGAAATGAAAAGAATACAAACTGGAAAAGAAGTAAAACTGTCACTGTTTGCAGATGACATGATACTATACATAGAAAATCCTAAAGATGCCACCAGAAAACTACTAGAGTTAATAAATGAATTTGGTAAAGTTGCAGGATACAAAATTAATGCAAGGAAATCTCTTGCATTCCTATACACTAACAACAAAAGTTCAGAAAGAGAAATTAGGGAAACAATACCATTCACCATTGCAACAGAAAGAATAAAATATCTAAAAATAAACCTAGTTAAGGAGGTAAAAGACCTCTATGACACTATGACACTGATGAAAGAAATCAAAGATGACACAAACAGATAGAGAGATATACCATAATCCTGGATTGGAAGAATCAATATTGTGAAAATGACTATACTACCCAAAGCAATCTACAGATTCAACGCAATCCCTACCAAATTACCAATGTCATTTTTCACAGAACTAGAACAAAAAATCTTAAAATTTGTATGGAGATACAAAAGACCCTGAATACTCAAAGCAATCTTGAGAAAAGAAAAGCAGAGCTGGAGGAATCAGGCTCCTTTGCTTCAGACTGTACTACAAAGCTACAGTAATCAAGACAATATGGTACTGGTACAAAAATAGAAATATAGATCAATGGAACAGGATAGAAAGCCCAGAGATTAAAAAAACGCATGCACCTATGGTCACCTAATCTTTGACAAAGGAGGCTAGAATATACAATGGAGAAAAGATAGTCTCTTCGATAAGTGGTGCTGGGAAAACTGGACAGCTACATGTAAAAGAATGAAATGAGAACAATCCCTAACACCATACACAAAAATAAACTCAAAATGGACTAAAGACCTAAATGTAAGATTGGACACTATAAAACTCTTAGAGGAAAACATAGAAAAACACTCTTTGACATAAACCACAGCAAAGTCTTTTTTAACCCACCTCCTACAGTAATGAGAATAATAACAAAAATAAACAAATGGGACCTAATGAAACTTAAAAGCTCTTGCACAGAAAAGGAAACCATAAACAAGATGAATAAACAACACTCAGAATGGGAGAAAACATTTGCAAACAAATTAACAGACAAGGGATTAATCTCCAAAGTATACAAACAGCTCATGCAGCTCAGTATCAAAAAAACAAACAACCCAATCAAAAAATGGGTGAAAGACCTAAAGAGACATTTCTCCAAAGAAGACGTACAGATGGCCAAGAGCTCATGAAAAGATGTTCATCATTAATTATTAGAGAAATGCAAATCAAAACTACAATGAGGCATCACCTCGCACTGGTCAGAATGGCCATCATCAAAAAATCTACAAACAGTAAATGCTGGAGAGGGTGTGGAGAAAAGGGAACCCTCTTGCACTGTTGGTGGGAATGTAAATTGATACAGCCACTATGGAGAACAGTATGGAGGTTCCTTAAAAAACTACGAATAGGGCTTCCCTGGTGGCGCAGTGGTTGGGAGTCCGCCTGCCGATGCGGGGGACGCGGGTTCGTGCCCCGGTCTGGGAGGATACCACGTGCCGCGGAGCGGCTGGGCCCGTGAGCCATGGCCGCTGGGCCTGCGCTTCCGGAGCCTGTGCTCCGCAGCGGGAGAGGCCGCAACGGTGAGAGGCCCGCGTACCACAAAAAAACAAACAAACAAACAAAAAAAACTAAGAATAGAATTACCATATGACCCAACAATCCCACTACTGGGCATATAACGAGAGAAAACCATAATTCAAAAAGAGTCATGTACCACAATGTTCATTGCAGCCAGGACATGGAAGCAACCTAAGTGTCCATCAACAGATGAATGGATAAAGAAGATGTGGCACATATATAAAATGGAATATTACTCAGCCATAAAAAGAAAAAATTGAGTTATTTGTAGTGAGGTGGATGGACCTAGAGTCTGTCATACAGAGTGAAGTAAGTCAGAAAGAGAAAAACAAATACCATATGCTAACACATATATATGGAATCTTAAAAAAAAAATGGTCATGAACAACCTAGGGGCAAGACGGGAATAAAGACATAGACCTATTAGAGAATGGACTTGAGGATATGGGGAGGGGGAAGGGTAAGCTGTGACTAAGTGAGAGAGTGACATGGACATATATACACTACGTAACGTAAAATAGATATATAGTGGGAAGCAGCCTCATAGCACAGGGAGATCAGCTCAGTGCTTTGTGACCACCTAGAGAGGTGGGATAGGGAGTGTGGGAGGGAGACGCAAGAGGGGAGAGATATGGGAACATATGTATATGTATAACTGATTCACTTTGTTATAAAGCAGAAACTAACACACCATTGTAAAGCAATTATACTCCAATAATGATGTTAAAAAAGAAAAAGAAGTTATAGGTGAATAAGTAGGACTATAGAACTTTATCAATATCTAGAACCTTATTCTGTCTCCATTTGGTTTCAGACAAAGATGTGATACATATATACAATGGAATATTATTCAACCATAAAAAGGAATGAAATTGGGTCTTTGTAGAGATACGGATGGACCTAGAGACTGTCATACAGAGTGAAGTTAGTCATAAAGCGAAAAACAAATATCATATATTAACACATACATGTGGAATCTAGAAAAGTGGTACAGATGAACCTGTTTGCAAGGCAGAAATAGAAACACAGACTTAGGGAACAAATGTATGGACACCAAGGAGGGAAGGGGGTGGGGGTGGGATGAATTGTGAGATTGGGCTTGACATATATACACTAATATGTATAAAATAGATAACTAATGAGAGCCTGCTGTATAGCACAGGGAACTCTACTCAATGCTCTGTGGTGACCTAAAAGGGAAGGAAACCCAAAAAAGAGGGGATATATGTATTAAAAAGAATGATAAATGAGTCAGAGCATGCCTCAAGGGCATGCTTACCAAGCTATTTCATGTGAGTCCAACAAAAAGACACAAATTTGAACTTCCTTGTTGAAAAGCCTGGCAAATCAGTTTCACATTTGTTAATATGTTTACATGTAGCTCCTCTTCTCTAATCATTAGCAATATTTCTCAACTGAATCTTAGAGACCAAGGAAGCTACAGAGTAACTGATATTTTCTCAATGAAATCTAAAGACTAGTTTCTAGCACAGTGATTAACACAAAAGTGGTCTTTAAAATGTCTATGGAATGACAAGCATGGACATATACACAAATGTAATATTTTTGAATATACAGATGAAGGCACACACATGTAGATGTGTTTTATTTCTGACAAATTTTTAAATAATTTTTATATTTTTTATTGAAGTATAGTTAATTCACAATGTTGTGTTAGTTTCTGGTATACAGCAAAGTGATTCAGCTATACTTACACATATTCTTTTTCATATTCTTTTCCATTATAGTTTATTAGAAGATATTGAGTAGAGTTCCCTGTGCTATACAGTAGGACCTTGTTGTTTACCTATTTTATATATAGTAGTTTGTATCTGCTAATTCCAGACTCCTAATTATCCCTCCATTCACCCTTTCCCCTTTGGTAACTGTAAGTTTGTTTTCTATGTCTGTGAGTCTGCTTCTGTTTTGTAAGTAAGTTCATTTGTATCATTTTTAGATTCCACATATAAGTGATATAATTTGTTTTCCTTTGTCTGACTTACTTTACTTAGTATGATAATCTCTAGGTCCATCCATGTTGCTGCAAATGGCACTATTTCATTCTTTTTTATGGTTGAGTAATATTCCATTGTATATATGTACCACATCTTCTTTATCCATTCATCTGTCGATGGACATTTAGGTTGCATCCATGTCTTGATTACTGTGATTAGTGCTGCTGTGAACATTGGGGTGCATGTATTTTTCTGAATTAGAGTTTTCTTTGGATATAGGCCAGGGAGTGGGAATTGCTGGATCATATGGTAACTCTATTTTTAGTTTTTTAAGGAACCTTCATACTGTTATCCATAATGGCTGCACCAATTTACATTCCAACCAACAGTGTAAGAGGGTTCCCTTTTCTCCACACCCTCTCCAGCATTTATTATTTATTTTAATGATGGCCATTCTGACCGGTGTGAAGTGATACCTCATTGTGGTTTTGATTTTCATTTCTCTAATAATTAGAGATGTTGAGCATCTTTTCCTGTGCCTGTTAGCTGTCTGTGTGTCTTCTTTGGAGAAATGTCTATTTAGTCTTCTACCCATTTTTTAATTGGATTGTTTACATGTAGATGGTTTTTACACAAGACCTCTTATATCTGGATACATATGTAACATATATCTCTCTATATTTCATTTTAAGAATTCTGTTCTAAATTTATTTTTTTATTGAAGTATAGTTGTTTTACAGTGTTGTGTTAGGAGAATCCTGCATTATTTAATAAAAGCCTCATGAGTTGAGGCTATGATATAATAGTACACGATGTTCAGTGTGTAGTAAGAACACAATAAAGAATACAAATAAACTGATTTCAACTAACATGACATCCCAGAGTCTACAGGTTTCTTCAAAGCCCATAATAATATCCACAATTAATTTTCACTTTCTTTTCTATTAAATAATTTTCCAAAGGTATTCTATGGATACCTAATCCTTTGAGATTCCTTCAAAAGAAGTGTTATGTTTAATTTAGGGAATTCTCATTCAATTCTTTAAACTTTCAAACTTATGTTGAGGATAAATACAAATGACCCTGGAATACTGCTTATTGATCTGGCCTTACCTTCCACAGAAAGCAAGAATAAGGCAATCAAGTTGTCTTTATAAACTCTGCCCTGAAAATATAAATTTCCATATAATTTCCCACCATATTATTACAGTAAAGGCTTGGTTAATATTCTCCTATAAAAAGATCATCTATATTCAAATAAATTTGGGATACACTTATACTTTATACTTTCCATTTCCTTTGCAATTTTTTTTAAAACGATGATGACAGCTTTTTTAAAATTTATTTTATTTATTTATTTGGTTGCGCTGGGTCTTAGTTGCGGCATGTGTGCTCCTTAGTTGTAGCATGCATGTGGGATCTAGTTTCCTGACCACGGATCAATCCCAGCCCCCCTGCATTGGGAGCGCTGAGTCTTAACCACTGCACCACCAGGGAAGTCCCTTATACTTTCCATTTCCTATCTCAATACTCATTATCATCTTAAAGGTTAGAGTGTGTAGTCATGTCTCTCACTGTGAACAAGGAAAGCTACAGACAAAGAAATGCACAGATACATACAAAAATAAAAGAGCTCCTCCTAGCTAACCCCCTAAGGAGGGAGGGTGGGCCATAGACTCATAGATTGAGTGAGGAGCAAGGTACTATACCAAAGACTCCCTTATGGTGAAGTGTGGGTAATCCCATAAATTAGAGATATTTCCCAGCTCCCCTGGGGACTGACATCCTCAAGTAGAACACTTTAATACGGATCCTCACTTTCTGGAAGTAAAGATAGAACCAGAAACCCTGCATGGACTTTTCCAGTTCTCTAAAAGGATAATGGGAACAATCTAGCAGAGTGACCAGGGTAAGATAAATAGTCAACATCAGAGCTGGGACAATGTGGAGAAGTGTACTTTTTAGCATAACGCTGAAGGAGAAATTTTGTGTCAACCAGTAGTGACAGTGATGAAGCAAACATACGTTGGTAAAGGACAAATTGACTGGGCCAGAGCTTCTAGGTGTTCATTGGCATGCTCGTTGCAGAAGCTCAAGAAGAACTTCGGCCAGCAAACCCAGCAGCCAAGAGGTAAAAATTTCCAAGGCAAAGTGGTAATGAGAAGTCATCAGAAAGATAAATAAGAAGCTCACACTGGAAACTTTTGGGCTTAACCACAATTTGTCATTTGGGAAAAACATATACCCATGGTACTGAAACTATTTAGAACAGAAAGAGATCAATATTCTTCTCTCTTTTTTTTTCTCCAGCATCCACCTAAAGGAAGGACTTATTAAAAGCATAACATATGCTTTCCATGCCTGACACTGGGACTCACTTACATAAGACATGAATTGGCTTTCCAAAAGTGGAACCACTTATTTAAAACAGAAAGGCATCAGAGCAGGATTTCTGATCCTCAGCAGCACATTGGTCATTTGGGGCCAGATAATTCTTTGCTTTAGATGGATATTCTGTACATGACAGGATGTTTAGCAATATTCCTGGTTCTACCAACTAGATACTAGTAGCACCTCATAATGACAAATTAAAGACATATACATATATATTTCCAGACATTGCAAATGTCCCTAAAATTTCTGGTCACCAATTCCACCAATTCCAATGTGTGTGTATGGGAGGCGCGGTCTCCACTTCAACGAGCAATTCTGGAACACCAGTAGGATGTCTGAAAATTCAACTCAATTCTGACACTACCTACCCAGGAAAAGCATCAAATTCCTACAAGACAACCCCTTACCCTATTTTAGACAGCAGTCACAAGCCTAGGTTGTTAATTGTACTTCTGGCCCAACTGGCTATAAAATCAGAGATTCAAACAACCCCCTCCTTGGAATCATTTAATTTGCTAGAGTGAATCACAAAACTCAGAGAAACATTTTACTTAGTAGATCACCAGTTTATTATAAATGAATGACACTCAGGCACAGCCAGATGGAAGAGATGAAGAGAGCAAGGCATGAAGAAAGGGCAGGAAGTTTCCATGCCCTCTCCAGGAAAGCCACTCTCCCAGCACCTCCACGTGTTCACCAACCCAGAAGCTCTTCGAATCCAGTCCTTTTGGGTTTTTGTGGTGGCTTTGTTACATAGGCATAATTGATTAAATCATTAGCCATTGGCAATTGATTCAACTTCTCCCCTTCTCTGGAGACCAGGGATGTGGGACTGAAAATTCCAACTCTCATCCCATGATCTGTTCCACTGGCAACCAACCCCCATCCTTAGGTGCTTCCCAAAAGTCACCTCATTAACATAAAAAAGACACCTTTCCCACTCTCAGTTCCAAGGGGTTTGAAAGCTGTGAGCCAAGAACCCTGAACGAAGACCAAATATATATGAGAAATATATTTTGGCCATCTGAATAACCAAATATATATTTTCCTCATAAATCACAAGATCACAGTCCCCTAGGGTGCAAATTTCCCCTGGCTGAGACTAAATAAAGGAGCTGAAAGAAAACTCAGTTACTACATGAAAGTAAAGAATGGACTGTATTTATATCAGTAAGCATTAGCAGGAGGCTGAGGTTGAGGTTAATGGAGTAGTGATGGGATTTTGAAATTCTCTTCCATATTCACCAGCTGTATCCCAAAAGTCGGCTACATTTGGGAAAGTTTAGCCAAAAGCTTATTATAGTTGATATTGGTCCTTGTGTGTTCCTTTCCACATCTCATTTATCTATTTGCCTAGGGTTTTTTTGTTCTTTTGTTTTGTTTTGTTTTGTGTTGTTTTTCCTTGTTGAGGTTGCCAAACTCTGTGTGACTGGTGCTAGGTGAGTAATTTGGCCTGTCACAGACTGGGTTAGTGACAAATCATTTCAGTTCAATAGGAAAAAGGACTTTTTCTTTTCCTAATATTCTAGAGCCCATTAATGCCTATAGCTGAGGTAGGAATGGGGAGACATACACATTGTTCACAGTCATCTATTCTGGAGAATAAACCTATGGAGATAGGTGTGAACTAACCATATTGCAGAGTGTAATAAGGTTTTTTGCTTTTGGGGTGTTTTTGTTTTTGTTTTTAGTAAACGTGTAGGGAGGGAGAATTCTGAAAGTTATTCTTTCAGATGGACTCAGTAGACCCAAATTTGTTGAAGTTGGAGGAAAGATTTTATATCTGCCACTGCAGAGAGCACAGATTTAGGGCAGGATCAAAAGAGAGACCAGAAACTACCACTCCATGATAGGAATTCAAGGAGGATTGATGGCTATCCCAAGATGTAAGCTGCACATATAGGAACCAGACTTTAAGTCACCTTTTCTGGTTATTTGTTTTCTATCATATATATATATATATATATATATATATATATATATATATATATATATATATATATATATATAATATGATATATATATACACATATATTTGGGCTTCTATAAACTTTTCTGTTACCTTGAAATTTTCCATAATAGCAAAATATTTTCCAAGAAAATTAATTAATACTCTTCTACAATACTAGGTATTTTATTTTGGTAGCATCTAGTATTTATACTGTTTAAGCAGAAAAGGAATGTACCATTTGTAAAGTCACATTCCTAATTGGACCTTTTAAAAGCAATGAGGAGTTTCTATAATGTTGTAACTACCTAGTTATTCAAATTGTATTTTGATCATAGTTATGAACTTTCTGAAGAAATTTTATTTCCCTTGCATGCGATGTATTAGAGATTTGAACCCTTCATTTTACTAAAATGCAAAGTAACTATGCCATCTTGTTCTTTTGGAAAATTCAATTACAGTGAAAATCACCTAGAGAATATTGTCCCTGAGTTAAGGTGATTCAGTGAGCTATGAAAGTAGTCAGATTATCATGGAAGAAAATAGACAAAATAATAATGGCAGCTGCAATTTGCTCATCAGTTAGGATTTACAAATCACTTTCATGAATGTAATATTTTTTTCCACACATTGTTCTATATCCCCCCTCACTCCTGACCTCCCAACCTCCCAAATAAGATGAATTCATCAATCTATTACCAGAATCAGGAAAAACTATTTAAAAGTTGTTTATTGGTATATTTACCAGTTTATATATTTTTGTCCCTATACTATATGATTTATATGAAGAATGTGTGTGTGACATAGATTTCCTGCCCCATGAACTCTTCTATCACACCATTCAAACAATTAAGTCAAAGTTCACAGTTCAAAAGACTGGTGTTTGGGTTCCATATAATAGCAGAGGCAGTGCTATCTTAACCTCTCTCATATGGGACTCTTGTATTACTTCACTAACACACAGTTAGACCACAGAAGGCAGGTCTGTAGGCTCCTTGTCTAGCTTCTCACACTGAAAGGCATTTGGAGGAGCTGCAGGAAGCCAAATTATAATGAGCAAACATATGTCTGCAGGATGTGAATTCCATTATCACATTCTCTCTTCACGTTCATAAGAAGACCCTTCGAGTTCCCTAATGCTGCTTCTTGGCCTGTGAGTTGTAGTCAATTACCAGGCATTTTAATATTGCAAAAAAAAAAAAAAACTTAAATGAAAAACATTATGCATTTCACTGACTGACTAAATGACTAAATCTGCTAAATGATACTTTATCAGATTAAATTTGTTTTTATTGAGGTAACATTGGTTTACAACATTATATAAGTTTCATGTGTACAACATTATATTTCTATTTTGTATACGCTACAGCATGGTCATCACCAAAAGTGTAGTTTCCATCCATCACTATACAGTTGACACCTTTTATGCATTTCACCCTCCCTCCATCCCCTTTCCCCTCTGGTAACCACTACTCTGTTCTCCATATTGATCAGTGTGTTTGTTTTTATTGATTTCATTTGTTCATTTATTTTGTTTTGTTTTATATTCCACAAATGAGTGAAATCATACTGGATTTGTCTTTCTCCATCTGACTTATTTCCTATGGCATAATACCCTCAAGGTCCATCCATCCATGTCACAAATGGCAAAATTTTACCTTCTTTTTATTGACTAAGTAGTATTCTATTATATATATATATTACATATATATGTAATATGTATATATTACATTTTTTAACTTTTCTTTTTAATTTTTTTAGTTTAATTTAATTTATTTTTTTTATACAACACGGTCTCATTAGTAATCCATTTTATACATATTAGTGTATATATGTCAATCCCAATTGTCCAATTCATCACACCACCACCACCCTGCCCCGCCTCTTTCCCCACTTGGTGTCCATACATTTGTTCTCTACATCTGAGTCTCAACCTCTGCCCTGCAAACCGGTTCATCTGTACATTTTTTCTAGGTACCAGTTACATGCGTTAATATACGATATTTGTTTTTCTCTTTCTGACTTACTTCACTCTGTATGACAGTCTCTAGATGCACCACGTCTCAACAAATGACTCAATTTCATTCCTTTTTATGGCTGAGTAAGATTCCATTGTATATATGTACCACTACTTTTTTACCCATTTGTCTGTTGATGGGCATTTAGGTTGCTTCCATGACCTGGCTATGGTAAATAGTGCTGCAATGAAAATTGGGGGGCATGTGTCTTTTTAAGTTATGGTTTCTCTGGATATATGCCCAGTAGTAGGATTGCTGGACCATATGGTAATTCTATTTTTGGTTTTTTAAGGAAGCTCCATACTGTTCTCCATAGTGGCTGTATCAATTTACTTTCCCACCAACACTGCAAGAGGGTTCCCTCTTCTCCACACTCTCTCCAGCATTCGTTGTTTGTAGATTTTCTGATGATGCCCATTCTAACTTGTGTGAGGTGATACCTCATTGTAGTTCTGATTTGCATTTCTCTAATAATTAGTGATGTTGAGCAGCTTTTCATGTGCTACTTGGCCATCTGTATGTCTTCTTTGGATAAATGTCTATTTAGGTCTTCAGCTCATTTTTTGATTGGGTTGTTTGTTTTTTAAATATTGAGCTGCTTGAGCTGTTTTATATATTTTGGAGATTAATCCTTTGTCCATTGATTCATTTGCAAATATTTTCCCCCATTCTGAGGGTTGTCTTTTCATCTTGTTTGTAGTTACCTTTGCTGTGCAAAAGCTTTTAAGTTTAATTAGGTCCCATTTGTTTATTTTTGTTTTTATTTCCATTAGTCTAGGAGGTGGATCAAAAAAGATTTTGCTGTGATTTATGTCAAAGAGTGTTCTTCCTGTGTTTTCCTCTAAGAGTTTTATAGTGTCCAGTCTTATGTTTAGGTCTCTAAACCATTTTGAGTTTATTTTTGTGTATGGTGTTAGGGAATGTTCTAATTTCATTCTTTTACATGAAGCTGTCCAGTTTTCCCAACACCACTTATTGAACAGACTGTCTTTTCTCCATTGTATATGCTTGTCTCCTTTGTCATACATTAGTTGACCATATGTGCATGGGTTTATCTCTGGGCTTTCTATCCTGTTCCATTGATCTATATTTCTGTTTTTGTGCCAGTACCATATTGTCTTGATTACTGTAGCTTTGTAGTATAGTCTGAAGTCAGGGAGTCTGATTCCTCCAGCTCTGGTTTTTTCCCTCAAGACCGCTTTGGCTATTCGGGGTCTTTTGTGTCTCCATACATATTTTAAGATTTTTTGTTCTAGTTCTGTAAAACATGCCATTGGTAATTTGATAGGGATTGCATTGAATCAGTGGATTGCTTTGGATATATAGTCATTTTCACAATATTGATTCTTCCAATACAAGAACATGGTATATCTCTCCAACTGTTTGTATCATCTTTAATTTCTTTCATCAGTCTCTTATAGTTTTCTGCATACAGGTCTTTTGTTTCCCTAGGTAGGTTTATCCTAGGTATTTTATTCTTTTTGTTGCAATGGTAAATGGGAGTGTTTCCTTAATTTCTCTTTCAGATTTTTCATCATTAGTGTATAGGAATGCAAGAGATTCCTGTGCATTAATTTTGAATCCTTCAATTTTAGCAAATTCATTGATTAGCTCTAGGAGTTTTCTGGTGGCATCTTTAGGGTTCTCTATGCATAGTATCATGTCATCTGCAAACAGTGACAGTTTTACTTCTTCTTTTCCAATTTGTATTCCCTTTATTTCTTTTTCTTCTGTGATTGCTGTGGCTAGGACTTCCAAAACTGTGTTGAATAGTAGTGGCAAGAGTGGAGATCTTTGTCTTGTCCTTGATCTTAGAGGAAATGCTTTCATTTTTTCACCATTAAGAATGATGTTTGCTGTGAGTTTGTGGTACATGGCCTTTATTATGTTGAGGTAGGTTCCCTGTATGCCCACTTTCTGGAGAGTTTTCATCAGAAATGGGTGTTGAATTTTGTCAAAAGCTTTTTCTGCATCTATTGAGATGATCATATGTTTTTTCTTCTTCAGTTTGTTAATATGGTGTATCACATTGATTGACTTGTGTATATTGAAGAATCCTTGCATCCCTGGGATAAATCCCACTTGATCATGGTGTATGATTCTTTTAATGTGTTGTTGGATTCTGTTTGCTAGTATTTTGTTGAGGATTTTTGCATCTATATTCATCAGTGATATTGGTCTGTAATTTTCATTTTTTGTATTATCTTTGTCTGGTTTTGGTATCAGGGTGATGGTGGACTTATAGAATGAGTTTGGGAGTGTTCCTTCCTCTGTAATTTTTTGCAAGAGTTTGAGAGGGATGGGTGTTTCCTCTTCTCTAAACGTTTGATAGAATTCACCTGTGAAGCCATCTGGTCCTGGACTTGTGTTTGTTGGAAGATTTTTAATCACAGTTTCAATTTCATTACTTGTGATTGGTCTGTTCATATTTTCTATTTCTTCCTGGTTCAGTCTTGGAAGGTTATACCTTTCTAAGAATTTGTCCATTTCTTCCAGGTTGGCATAGAGTTGATTGTAGTATTCTCTTATGATGCTTTGTATTTCTGTGGTATCTGTTGTAACTTCTTCTTTTTCATTTCTAATATTATTGATTTGAGTCCTCTCCCTCTTTTTCTTCATCAGTCTGGCTAATGGTTTATCAATTTTGTTTATCTTCTCAAAGAACCTGCTTTTAGATGTATTGATATTTGCCATTGTTTTCTTTGTTTCTATTTCATTTATTTCTGCTCTGATCTTTATGATTTCTTTCCTTCTTCTAATTCTGGGTTTTGTTTGTTATTCTTTCTGTATTTCCTTTAGGTGTAAGGTTAGATTGTTTATTTGAGATTGTTCTTGTTTCTTGAGGTAGGATTGTATTGCTATAAATTTCCCTCTTAGAACTGCCTTTGCTGCATCTCATAGGTTTTGCATTGTCATGTTTTCATTGTCATTTGTCTCTAGGTATTTTTTGATTTCCTCTTTGATTTCTTCAGTGATCTCTTGGTTATTTAGTAACATATTGTTTAGCCTCCATGTGTTTGTGTTTTTTACATTTCTTTCCTGTAATTGATTTCTAATCTCATAGCATTGTGGTCAGAAAAGATGCTTGATATGATTTCAATTTTCCTAAATTTACTGAGGTTTGATTTGTGACTCAAGATGTTATGTATCTGGGAGAATGTTCTGTGTGCACTTGAGAAGAAAGTGTAATCTGCTGTTTTTGGATGGAATGTCCTATAAATATCAGTTAAATCTCTCTGGTCTATTGTGTCATTTAAAGCTTCTGTTTACTTATTAATTTTCTGTTTGGATGATTTGTCCATTGGTGTAAGTGAGGTGTTAAAGTCTCCCACTATTATTGTCTTATTGTCAATTTCCCCTTTTATAGCTGTTAGCAGTTGCCTTATGTATTGAGGTGTTCTTACGTTGTGTGCATATATATTTATAATTGTTATATTTTCTTCTTGGATTGATCTCTTGATCATTATGTAGTGTCCTTTCCTGTCTCTTGTGACATTTATTTCAAAGTCTATTTTATCTGATATGTGTATTGCTACTCTAGTTTTCTTTTGATTTCCATTTGCATGGAATATCTTTTTCGATCCCCTCATTTTCAGTCTGTATGTGTCCCTAAGTCTGAAGTCGGTCTCTTGTGAACAGCATATATATATGGGTCTTGTTTTTGTATCTATTCAGTGAGTCTTTGTCTTTTGGTTGGAGCATTTAATCCATTCAAATGTAAGGTAAATATCGATATGTATGTTCCTATTACCATTTTCTTAATTGTTTTGGGTTTGTTTTTGTAGGTCCTTTTCTTCTCTTGTGTTTCCCACTTAGAGCAGTTCCTTTAGCATTTGTTGTAGAGCTGGTTTGGTGGTGCTGAATTATCTTAGGTTTTGCTTGTCTGTAAAGCTTTTGATACCTCCATCTAATCTGAATGTGATCCTTGCTGGGTAGAGTAATCTTGGTTGTAGGTTCTTCCCTTTCATCACTTTAAATATGTCACGGCACTCGCTTCTGGATTATAGAGTTTCAGCTGAGAAATCAGCTGTTAACCTTGTGGGAGTTCCCTTGTATGTTATTTGTCATTTTTTCCTTGTTGCTTTCAGTAATTTTTCTTTGTCTTTAATTTTTGCCAATTTGATTACTATGTGTCTTGGCATGTTTCTCCCTGCATTTATCCTGTATGGGACTCTCTGCACTTCCTGGACTTGGGTGGCTATTTCCTTTCCCATGTTAGGGAAGTTTTTGACTATAATCTCTTCAAATATTTTTCAGGTCCTTTCTCTCTCTCTTCTCCTTCTGGGACCCCTATAATGAGAATGTTGTTGCATTTAATGTTGTCCCAGAGGTCTCTTAAGCTGTCTTCATTTCTTTTCATTCTTTTTTTCTTTATTCTGTTCCACAGCAGTGAATTCCACCATTCTGTCTTCCAGGTCACTTATCCGTTCTTCTGCCTCAGTTATTCTGCTATTGATTCCTTCTAGTGTATTTTTCATTTCAGTCATTGTATAGTTCATCTCTGTTTGTTTGTTCTTTAATTCTTCTAAGTCTTTGTTAAACATTTCTTACATCTTCTCGATCTTTGCCTCCATTCTTTTTCCGAGGTCCTGGATCATCTTCACTATCATTATTCTGAATTCTTTTTCTGGAAGGTTGCCTATCTCCATTTAATTTAGTTGTTTTTCTGTGGTTTCACCTTGTTCCTTCATCTGGTACATAGCCCTCTGTCTTTTCATCTTGTCTATCTTTCTGTGAATGTGGTTTTATTTCCACAGGCTGCAGGGTTTTAGTACTTCTTGCTTCTGCTGTCTGCCCTCTCTACATGTTCTTTATAATTCATTCATCGATGGGTACTTAGGTTGCTGCCATATCTTTGTTAATTGTACATAATGCTGCTCTGAACAGAGGGGTATATGTAAATTTTTGAGTTAGTGTTTTTGTTTTCTTTGGATAAATATCCAGAAGTGGAATAGCTGGATAATATTGTAGTTCTATTTTTAATTTTTTGAGGAATCTCCATAGTGTTTTTTCCATAGTGGCTGCACCAATTTACATTCCCACCAACAATGTATGAGTTCTCTTTTCTCCACATCTTCTTCAACATTTTCTATTTCTTGGCTTATTGATAATAGCCATTCTAACAGGTATGAAGTGATATCTCATTGTGGTTTTGATTTGTATTTCCTTAATAGTGATGTTGAACATCTTTGCATGTGCCTGTTGGTAATCTCTATGTCTTCTTTGGAAAAATATCTATTCAGGTCCTCTGCCCATTTTTTGATTGGGTTGTTTGTTGTTGTTCTGTTGTATGAGTTCTGTGTTTATTTTGGATATTAACCCTTTTTAGGATATATAATTTTCATATATTTTCTCCCACTCAGTATATTGTCTTTTTATTTTGTTGATGGCTTTTCAGGGGATTTTTTTTTTTTTTCTGTGCAGACACTTTTTAGTTTGATGTAGTCCCATTTGTTTATTTTTGTTTTGTTTCCTTTGAGTGAGAAGACATTTACAGAATGTTATTGCTAAGACTGATGTCAAAGAGCATACTGCCTATGTTTTCTTCTGGGAGTTTTATGGTTTCAGGTCTTATGTTCAAGTCTTTAATTCATTATGAGTTTATTTTTCTCTATGGCAAGATAGTGGTCTAAATTCATTAGTTTGCATGTAGCTATTTACTTTTCCCAACACTATTTATTGAAAAGATTATCCTTTCTCCTATCAGATTAATTTTGAGAAACAACAATTTATTAATATACAAAAAAAAATTTGTCCCCAGTATTCTACTTAATTACTGCCCAAGCTAAATTCAAGATGGTTGGTATTAATAATTAGATTTTCAAATATTGGGGTCTTTTTCATATAATTAAAAGGCATACTTAATGCTACCATGAAAAGTGTCCCCTCCATGAACCAGCTGACCACATGACATGCACTAGGTGAAATTCCAGAGGTTTAACAATTGATTTCCCTGCAAATTGTGAAGGTGAGCACAACACTATAAACAACTAGTACTTTAAGGTAAGAACCATAATTAACAAAGCAAGCTTATGAAAATAATTTTAAAAAGATGAAAATGAATACAGTCCTAGAAGAAAGACCCTGAGTAACTATTTAACTTAATATTGTTGCTAAGGTAACATCAATTGCTTACAAAAGAGGATTAATGGTAAGAAGGACCTAGATTCAAATAACAGACAGATCTCATGTTTTCATTCTACAGGCAGGATAACAAATTGATGAGGGCTTGTCAATTGAATCTGCAATATCCGAGTGCCACATGTAATTATAAAATACATATAATAGATGTGGCTTCCCACTAAAAGCACCAAGTACATGCAAAGATACATACTGACTTAAATGTACACAAAATGCAAGCTAAAATGATCTGGAAAATAAGGTCACATATCCAATATATATGAAATGAAGAACAAGTCTAAAGTAAACAGAAGTTTGCCTAATGAAATTTTAACAGCTTGCAAAAATAGGGTTGTTTTTTTTTTTCCTTTTTTTTTTTTTTTTTTTTTTTTTTTTTTTTTTGCGGTACGCGGGCCTCTCACTGTTGTGGCCTCTCCCGTTGTGGAGCACAGGCTCCGGACGCGCAGGCTCAGCGGCCATGGCTCACGGGCCCAGTCGCTCCGCGGCACGTGGGATCTTCCCGGACCAGGGCACGAACCTGCGTCCCCGGCATTGACAGGCGGACTCTCAACCACTGCGCCACCAGGGAAGCCCCAAAAATAGTTTTTTAAATAATTTTTCTAATTTTATCCTCTTATATTTTAGGATAATTGAAATTCTCATTTAGGAATGTCATTTAAGTGTGTAATTTAGATGGAAAAAGAAAGACTAATGCTCTCTTCAAGTTTCAGCTTCCTTAAAACCACAAACAACAAAAATTCTGATTTGCAGGATCATATTGGCCCATAAGATACCTCAGTCTTTGGCAAAGAGAGTGGGAGATGGGTTTCTATGTACTAGAATGCAGAGAATCCTCTTTTTACCTTGAAGGATGGATCAATGTGCATCATCAGTGTGTCTCAAGAAGAGAAGGTTATAGAATGGGTTTTACCAGCTCTCTGGGGTTATTTGCTGGTCAGCATCCTCTGCCTGGTAACACACGAGGTGAGAGGGCCAAGAAGCCCCTGTCCCTGAGATCCAACAGAAGTCTGAATAATCTTTTACAGAAATATCTAGTAAGTATCTGAAAGGATTACAACACAGGACCAATTGTAACCTAATTTAATTAACACATTTCCTTGAAAATAGAGCTTCTCCATCCAGGCCCTTAGAGAAACCCCCCTACATGGGAATGCCCTTGTTCCCTAAGCTCTTCTCCCTAGCAATCTCATTCCATTCCCACAGTGACGCTTTGATTCCCTCTTCCCTTGGAAAAATCCCCTTTCCCCAGAACCCACTCCACTTCCAGGAAAATTCTACATCTCCCACAGAACAAAAGTCTAGTGATGTCTTTACCTCATTTTGCATTTTGCAAACTCAGACTTTAGCAAAGTGTTATTAGGAGTTTTCTCTTTCCCAGGCTCCTGCTGATTCTAAGGGAAAACCATGTGCTGTGCACCCATGAGTAGAAGCTCTTTCTCAGTGATGGCTGCAGTCATGCTCCTCTAGAATCACCAAAGAAAAGAGAGTATAATCTCCTAAGAGGAAAGCACATTCTTCCCATTCGCAGGGTTTTTCTTCTACTCTTTGAGAATAAGACCTCGACATTAGTGCATCCAAGGATTGCTGCTTCCTTCCTGCCTTGCTTTCATTGCAAAGCCCTCTCCTCTCACATAAAGGAATATTGGCTGCGTCTGATCCATCAGATCATAAATACTGCAGTCACCGAATGAATTCTCTCAAACTCCAAATGCTTCCCTTTGGAGGAGAGGGAGTGTCAGTTAATGTCACCATGTATGTAGATTCCCTTTTCTGGGGCCTAAGACCATGTTCTCAGAAATACAAAAACATCCACAGAGTTATTGGACCCATAGTTATTTTTATCAATGAGGTTTCTGTCTGACCATCACGGCTGAGTTATTAGTAAGATTGTTAGACAATTTGGTCATAAAAATAACAGAACTGCAGATAACAAAAAAAATAGACAAAATATTTATAGACTCATTATTAATAATCACTTAATTATTAAAGTAACTATAGTGGAATCAACCATTTCACCCCAAAATATTTATTTATTCTTTCAACAAATATGTAATGGACACGAATTACATGCTAAGGGTGGGGTGGCAGAAAGAAAAGCAAACAGACAAAGATAGAGCAGCATCTCGCAGGTCGATGGAGCCTCTCCTCTTATCTCCCACCTCCACCCAAGCTCTCTGCTCAGCTGTGTAGATTTATTGCTCCCTAAAGTGAGAAACTCGACACTGGAGCTTGAGATAGCACTGAGCTGGCTTCTCCACACAGGTTAGAGCCACAACCAGAGATCCCCGGAACACACACCTCTCCTCCTTCCTCACAGTCTCCCCAGGGCTTGCCACTGATGACTCTAAATTGTTCTAAGTGATGCTGTGGTTTTGGTTCCTAGACAAGCATTGGCCTTAGACACAAACAAACCAAGGGTGATTTCCCCTGTGAATGTGACTGGTGTGGACAGCTGTCCACAGGTCTCCATGACCCATGGCCCCACCACACCAAGCACCTCATTAAATTCAGTGGGGGAATGGCAGCCAGTTCCCATGGGGAACACACATGGCAAACTTCACTGGAGGGGAAACAAGGGGGTTCCCACTGTCATCACAATAATGGCTTCTGTTGCTCACAGTATAGAAATGGTGCCCTTGTTCTGCTCTCTGGTTACCGTCTGACAAAGAGTGGCCAAGCAGCCAGCCATGCAGGAGCAGAGCAGCAAGAGCAAGTGTCCTTGTGACAGCATCTATCTCAACAAAGGAAAAAGGTTCTAAAAAGGCAAATACAATCCCCAGCTCCCCAGAGAATTAGACATTGCTCCCAAGTGCTCCCATGTTCACACCAAAGTCTCTGCATATGGCATATACTTTACTCAGCATGATCACACCAAAAATATATTCCTCCTAGCAGGGAAAATGACTCATCAGCAAACTGGTTTACATTCTCAACAAGAAAATCTGTGCTCATATTTCCACTTTCTCCTTTTTTGCCAGGTCAATTCTTCCATCTTTTTTCATGTTTGCCTATATTTTGTCCATCCTTTTCCTACCTATACATGTTTGGTATTTGTTCACTAAGCTAAAAAGGCTTTGTGTCCTTGCCTCCAGAATAACTTGGGCCTCAGAAAGGAAGGTAAGTGGGTTTGGGAGCTGATAGAACCTCTGATACCTGCATGATTCTGTGAGAAATGGCGTTATATGAGGGTGAGGGTGTCCTTGGACATATTTCTGGACAGTGACCAGCAATGGAGAAATGAGGTATTGATGGACAAATTTGGAAAAGATGGCAGTGTACTGGAGGAACAGAAATGCTTTCATTGTAGATAACCTAATGCCCTAAGTTAAGAAGGAAAGAGAAGAGAGATGACAACCCCCTTCTCCCCTAAATATATCTCATCCCCAACCTCAATCGTACACAAATGTTGAGAAAGCTACTGCAATAAGTGCAAATTTTAGGCAAAATTTTGATCATGGAGAAATGTACCATTTTTCTTCAACTCGATTTATACTTTAGGTCTTCATTCTACTGAGTGAAGAAAACTACATTTTAAGCAATTTAGTCCCCTCCCTATTCTGAGGTTACAGGTAAATTCTAGAGGGTTTACATAGTACCAAGTGTGAATGTACAGCCTGGGAACACATACATCTGGCATCAGATGAAAGAGTCTGTTCCTATCAGATCACTGGCCATCAGTCCACCAGGTGGGTCAGTGTCTTCCATGCTTCCTGCCTGCAGGTGCCCTTAGGTCCAGCTCGGCCTTAGCTATCTAGGAGTGCTTTTGGTTTCATACACTCATCCTATAGCTTCCATATTAGTTGGACCATGGAAACTGAACTACGTACAGCACCATCTAACTTCTCTGCCACTTTGGACTATCAGAATTATTCTTTTGTACTAATCACACAGGGGAAGTGAAAGTCTCCCAGGGTTAATTCAGGCCCCTCTGCCTAAACCCATCATGAAGTCATTCCTTCTCTGGGGTTCTGCCACCTCCCCAACTCTGCCCAAGAATCAAGGCCCAGGCTGTCTTTGCTCTTGGTCCCCCAAACATATCTGGGATTTTTATTATCCCCCTAAAGCATGGCCTTGTAGAAAGCATGGGAAATAGCCTCTCACCCTCCACCTTGTCCAGGGCCCAGTGCACTTTTCATTTTCCTTCTGACTCTCCCTCACACCAAGGACCTTCATCGAATTTGATCATCAGGGAAATGGGTGTGTTTCCTTTATTGAGATCTTTTAATGTTCATGCCTTTTCTCTCTGAAGGCTGGGCTAGACTTTTGAAATTCAAAACCCAGAGGAAAACCCTGAGTTTTTGTTTTTGTTTTCTCTTTCTGCTGTCTACTCTTTCTCCCAGGAGGTGATAAAGTTGGAATGGCAGAAGGACCACTGATTAAAAGGAAATATCAGAAGAACACACACACACACACACACACACACACACACATACACACACACAATTTATACACATATGTGTTATTATATATAATATATTATTTATAATATATACATTATATATTATATAGCAATATATTATATGGCATATTGTATATAGTAATATATAAAATATGTATATATTATAATATTTTCCTGAAACCATTGCACTATTAATCAAAACCTAAATTACTGGACAGGGCAGCCTGTATTCTTCCCTTGTCTCTTCTTGCCTCTCTGTCACAGTGGCAGTCTGCAAAAATAGCATTAGTAGGTAGAAGACAATACATTTAAGGAAAAGAAACTAGCTTAGTGTCCTCATTTTTTCAAATTAAAGAAATTTGGGAATCCCCTGTGAGACCCTTGAGAAAGAAAGAGAGAGTGAGCTTCCAGCTCCATGCGCCTGGGAAGAAGTCTAGGGTTCAATTTGCAATTAAACTATAAGTGCTTCTGAAAGCCTCAGAAACTAAGTAAGTGCTTCTGAAAGACTCAAAAACTAAGTCTTGAGAAATCTGAATAATATTTGAATCAAGGTTTCCAAATGCCATTTCACAAATAACCTACTGCCCTACTAGATAGTTATATCTAATCATAGTAAATAACATTTTTTTAAAAATCTGATATGTCTGGTTATATTTAAAGCAAATGCCCCAAAGTTCTGTTGTCCTGTTTCTCTTTGAATCTGTATGTTCTAAGAATTCCACATATTCTGTTTAAATCAGACATTTCTCTTCTCTCTAATTTTTCAAATGCTTCTAATCTCTGGATCTGACACACAGACTCCAATAGGTACCTCTGCTATATGTTCTCATTCTCTCTGTCTCTGTGTATCATCTTTCTATTTATCTATCAACTATCTATCATCTCTCTATCATCTATCTGTTATCTACCATCTATCATCTAGCTAGCTAGCTAGTTAGGTTCATAAGATTCAGGCTCCTCTTCCCCTAAGATTCACTGACCAATCTCTTGTTAAATATCTGCCTCCCCTGAGAAACTGTCAGGCAGGCACTATGTCTTTGGTGTTCACCACTGTTCCCTGTGGTCTAGCAGAGGAGGTAGCTTGTATAAGGGATGAGTAAATATTTGTTCACTGAGTGAATGATCATCTCTGAGAGCAGATACTCACTGGGTTATATATTCTGTGTGATGATAACTCTACTACAGTCACCAACTTACCCTCCAATAGCCACAGCATCTCAACACAATCACTCAGATATGTGCAATGTATGTAGTGGTTCATATATTTATCTCTAAAGACCGATCTCAATACTTAGTCTCCCACTCAGGAAATGCACATGAGTTTGAGTGAGGGTACTGTTTGAAGTACTTCAAATTTGGTCTATTTTAAAGTCTTTCCCAAAAAGTGTGTCTTTATTTATTCTCAGTAACAGTATATTTGTATTCACCTCACAACTCATCATGACCCATCAGCCTGCTGAGACACAGAAATTCAGAGTAGCTGCTCTAGACCTGTGCTTCCATATTTTAGTACATATATAAATCACCTGGTATTTTTGTTAAAATGCAGATTCTAATCCAGTAAACCTGGAGTGGAACCTGAGACTCAGCATTTCTAACACACACTCTCCCAGGAGAGGCCCTTGCTCTGGTCCATGGACCACACTTTGAATAAGAAGGGTGTGATTACTGCTCACTAAACCAATGGGAATAAAGCCTTAAAAATGCATAGTCTAACAAAATGTTTATATCTATCTTAAAGATATTATTTTTCTTTTCTTGCTCTACTCAAAGGTTTATCAATTTATAAACCTGATGACAGCATGAATAGGATTCTCTTTGCTCATAAAGTTCCTTCATGGGAGCCTTAAACATTAAATTCAGGAGAATTGGCTTTATCATTGGGGAGAGAGGAGATGGGATCACAGAAGTGTATCCAGGAATGTTAAACTTCTCTGAAATATGTGATTTCATTAAAAGAAAAGAGAAAATATGACAAAATGTTAATATTTGAAAGTACTGGGTGATAGTTAAATGTGAGTTTGTACTTATATTAATCTCTGTACTTTTCTGTAAGTTTCAAACATTTCATAACTTTAACAGCTTTATTGAGCTATTAATATACAAAAAAACTGCACATATTTAATGTGCACAATTGATGCCCCTGGACATATGCAAACATCCATGATACCCTCATCACAATCAAGGTAACAGACATATCCATCACCTCTTAAAGTTTCCTGTGTCCCTTTGCTTTGGTGGGGTTTATTTGTTTTTGTTTTTATGATAAGAACATTTAATGTGAGATCTATCCACATAACAAAGTTTGAAGTGTGCAAATACCATATTGTTCCCTTTAGGTACTATGTTGTAAAGCAGATCTCTAGAATGTATTCATCTTGCATAACTGAAACTTTATAACCATCAAGCAACTCCCTGTTTCTCCCACCCTCTAAACTCTGGCAACCATTATTGTGTTCTCTGCTTCTATGAGTTTGACTATTTTAAATACTTCATATAAGTAGAATAGTGTATGTGTCCTTCTATTACTGGCTTATTTCACTTAGCATAATGTCTCCAGGTTCAGCTATGTTGTCACAAATAGCAAGATGTCCTTCTTTCTTAAGGCTGAATAATATTCCATTGTACCCATATACCACATTTTCTTTATCCATTCATCTGTCAGTGGACACTTGAGTAGTTTCCATATCTTGCCTGTTATGAATAATGCTGCAGTGAATGAGAATGCAGATATTTCTCTAAGATCCTGATTTCAATTATTTTGGATGTATACCCAGAAGTGAGATTGCTGGATCATATGGTAGTTCTAGTTTTAATTTTTTGAGGAAACTCCATCTTGTTTTCCAAAGCTGCTGAACCATTCTTCTTGGATATGTTACCCAAAGCACAGGCAACAAAAACAAAAATAAACAAGTGAGACTGCATCATACTAAAAAGCTTCTGCACAGAAAAGAGAAGTCAACAGAATGAAAAGGCAACCTACAGAATGGAAGAAAATGTTTGCCAATCATATATCTAATAAGTGATTAATTTCCAAAATATATAAGGAACTCTGACAACTCACTAGCAAAATAAATAAATAAATAACCCAATCAAATATTTCATAATTTTTAAAGCCTAAGACCACTACTATACTGTAAATGAGAACTTTTTGTTTTTTTATTTTACATTTCTCTTATTGAATGCCCTCAGTGAGGTGAGAAACAAAGGAAGGAAGAGATCACAGAAAAACAAGAAATTTATAAGCAAAAGAAAATCTATTATCTTTCATACTTTTACATGTGTATTCAGAATTTGCAGGGGAGGAATTACCTCACATATTTTAGATTTTCTTTTCCTCCAGAATTCAGAAGTTCTCTTCTCCAGAATGAAAAAAAACAAAAACCAAAAACCAAACAAACAAACAAAAAAACTGAGAGGGTGGATCCTTTCACAAAATGCCTTAATCTGGATATTTTTTCAGAAGGAAATTAGATTGAGCCCAAGGGAGAAAATCTTCTGGCAAACACTAAATTTAAAGCCCATTCTTATTGCTAAACTCTAATTATGTTGTCACTGTCTTGCTTTTGGTACTATGGGGAAAACAGATTTAATTTTAAGAGTCCTTGAAGCTCAGTACCAACTGACTCATCATTCTTAATTCCTCCTCCATATCTCCCTGTTTTTACTTCCTATCTCTATATTTAGAAAACTCTGGTTATTTTATCTATTTTCAGGAAACTAGAACAAAATCTGCTCTAGAATATGTTGAACATCTAGAAGTCACACTATATTTTCTTGCACTGAACTAAAAGATATATAAATAAAAGGGAACTGAAATAGCTCCTATTTAGAGGCAATGAGTCACTTTTCAAGTTTTCACTGCTTCATCCAGCATAGGAATATCCTTTCTTTTGCGTTGTCTGACATTTTCCAATAATCTATGAGCAGAGATTATTTAGCAGGGGAACACATGGAGAATCTTTCTGCTAAACCCATGTTATGTCACTTTATCTTTTCCACATTTCTATTTAATTTAAAAATTTGAATCCAAGTTTCCAAGTATTAGGAATCCAATTATGTCTCAGTTTAATCTTTGGGAAATTGTTGTCTTGAAATTTTGTAATTTGAAGTCATCTGAAGACTCAAGGAGGTCATCAGTGAGTATAATCAGAATCTATTAAACCATAAATAAATATTTTAATGCAAAAATAATTTTAATAATTGCCTATGATAATCAAATTAGATGTTTACTTTCCAGCTAATCTCATATTTCCAATGATATTTCCTTCTTGATCCAATTTCACACCCTTTCCTTTGCCCTTTCCAGAGGCACTAGTTTGGTTTGCTTTTCATGTAGTTTATTATGCATATCCATCCTTCTTTTCCTATCTATTCATTTATCCATGTGAAAAGTGTGTTGACATAAAGTATTTTATTATAGAAGAAAAATCTTTGAATGATTCATTATCCTCGAGGAGCTATGAAAGGTAAGTGTTCTATTGTTATATTGCATTCCTCTTATTTTTACTCATTGCCTAGGAAACGCCCAAATTATGTATCTTAAGTCTAAAGCATCAGAGCCTCTGTTTCCATGAAAAATTTACAAATACAGACTGAGTTATAGTATTAATATAGTAGACTTGAGAAAATTAATAAATTAGATCATGAAGTCATAAATTGGTCTAAAAAAATGCTGAAACTTGCCACTCCCTTTTCTTTTCCACTTGTTTTGGCAGCTATATAAGTCCCTCTCTTCTGCACAGACTTCTTCCAACAGTTGCCGGCATTCTGGCCAGACCTCTGGAGCCTGAATTGCTCCTTTCCTAATACGAGAAATATTCCTTGGCTGTCAAGGTCTGTCATTGTCTTCCACATTACCCCAAATCACTATACCTCACACCCTGTTCATTACTAAATAAAATCTGCATTTTTCCCCCATATTCTCAACTGACCCCTGATCACTACATCTAAAAATAAGCCATGCATCAGGCATCCAGAATAAGAAAAAACATTACTAATTCTGCAGCCCTCCAAGTACGTTTATTTTATTTTTTTAACTTCTTTATTGGAGTATAATTGCTTTACAGTGGTGTGTTAGTTTCTGCTTTATAACAAAGTGAATCAGCTATACATATATCCCCATATCCCCTCCCTCTTGCCTCTCCCTCCCGCCCTCCCTATCCCACCCCTCTAGGTGGTCACAAAGCACCGACATGATCTCCCTGTGCTATGAGGCTGCTTCTCACTAGCTATCTATTTTACATCTGGTAGTGTACATATGTCAGTGCTACTCTCTCACTTCGTCCCAGCTTACCATTCTCCCTCTCATGTCCACGAGTCCATTCTCTACATCTGCGTCTTTATTCCTGTCCTGCCCCTAGGTTCTTTGGAACACTTTTTGTTTTCTTTTGATCCCATATATATGTGTTAGCATATGGTATTTGTTTTTCCCCTTCCGACTTGCTTCACTCTGTATGACAGACTCTAGGTCCATCCATCTCACTACAAATAACTCAATTTCGTTTCGTTTTATGGCTGAGTAATATTCCATTTTATATATGTGCCACATCTTCTTTATCCATTCATCTGTTGATGGACACTTAGGTTGCTTCCATGTCCTGGCTATTGTAAATAGAGCTGCAATGAACATTGTGGTATATGACTGTTTCTGAATTATGGTTTTCTCAGGGTATATGCCCAGTGTTGGGATTGCTGGGTTGTATGGTAGTTCTATTTTTAGTTTTTTAAGGAACCTCCATACTGTTCTCCATAGTGGCTGTATCAATTTACATTTCCACCAACAGTGCAAGAGCATTCCCTTTTCTCCACACCCTCTCCAACATTTATTGTTTGTAGATTTTCTGATGATGTCCCTTCTGACTGGTGTGAGGTGATACCTCATTGTAGTTTTAATTTGCATTTCTCTAATGATTAGTGGTGTTGAGCATCCTTTCATGTGTTTGTTGGCAATCTGTATATCTTCTTTGGAGAAATGTCTATTTAGGTCTTCTGCCCAGTTTTGGATTGGGTTATTTGTTTTTTTGATATTGAGCTACATGAGCTGCTTGTATATTTTGGAGATTAATCCTTTGTCAGTTGTTTCATTTGCAAATATTTTCTCCCATTCTGAGGGTTTTCTTTTTGTCCTGTTTATGTTTTCCTTGCTATGCAAAAGCTTTTAAGTTTCCTTAGGTCCCATTTGTTTATTTTTGTTTTTATTTCCATTTCTCTAGGAGGTGGGTCCGAAAGGATCTTGCTGTGATTTACGTCATGGTGTTCTGCCTATGTTTTCCTCTAAGAGTTTGATAGTGTTTAGATCCATTCTTTTATTCAGAACTTGAGATCTTTTAGAAAAGGAGAATATCATGTAGTGGTGAGAACATGGGTGATGGAATAAGTAGGACCTGATTCAAATCCAGCCTACACTTAGTTGTGTGACCTTGAGCAAGTTATCTTTTTGTATCTCACCTGTATACTGAGGATGATTGAATGAGATAGCATAGAAAAAAATCACCCAGCATGTACTAGATACATAATCCACAATCTGGTGTTTTAAGTCTTCTTTATAATTTCATAATATTCTTTATAAGAATGTTTAACTAGTGTTTTGCTCCCTTTTTTCTCATTACCCACAAACCACACCACCCCACCCTCACAATGGGGATGGGGGGACTTCCCTTCACTGTGCAAGTACAATTTAAAAATCCTTCAATGTACCTTTCAGCATGGGTCCTAAATTTACCTTCTGGCAATGATACATGTTCAGCATAACTAAAGTGTAAAATAACTGACACAAAGAAGCAGACAGGTGTCTCATTTTTACTCATGGGATTTTAATTTATGGAGGTGACTGAGTGACAACACAGAGATGTCATTGCTATTGAAAGAAGAATTTATTATTTAAATCTCTTGAGACAAGGGAACACACCATGCTATGCAGGGCCACATGGGAAGCATCAAGTTTGGTCAAGACACAGAAGAAGGAGTGAGGGTAAAGCCTAGGCCAGAGCACTTATTGGGGTTTCCATGGAAAAGGCAAGACAGAGCAGGGGAAACAATTTAGGATTGGCTAGTTTGAATATTTTGGCAGGTTTTTGTCTCTAGGAGTCTGTAGCTGCCTGGTACCTAACCCTGGGATGATTTAGGGCAGAAAAGTTGGTATGTAAGGTAATAAAGTGGGTTGTTGGGGGTATAAACTCAAGATTGGTTGATTTTGATAAGAAAGGCATACTCCCTGACAAGCCCTTTTTTCTCTAATAATTGGCTGGCCCTGGGAGGGGCAGTCCCTCCCTAGCCAGCAAGATTTTTAAGATGTCAAAACATCATAAGATAATGAAAATTAATAACATGATTAATACAATAAGAAAAAGAGAAAGAAAATCAGTTGTATGATGTTAAAAAGAAGCATTTTTAAAATGGGGAACAATTGATGCCATTTTTAATAGAAAAAAAATGCATTTCAGCCATGATGCTTTTTTTTAGCACTAAATATTTTTAATGAATCTCTCATCAGTGCCTCCAAACAACTTTATCATACCAACTCCTTGTCTGTGAGTACTTCTTATAAATATGGGAATGAAAGAAATACCCCTCACTTTTCTCAGCCACATTTGCTTCAGTGGGGATTACAGGGGAAAGGTACAGTTTCCTAAGTCAGGGCTGAGTTAGGCTAAGACGTATAAATCTTCCCTTTTATCCCCACACCTACATCCATATCTCTACTTCCAAATATAATATCAGGCCCAAAATCAGCATTCTCTGCTCCACCTATATAGCAATCATTCTGGGAGGACTTAACTTCTGTTAGAAACCCTGTCATGCCTTAGAGCTTTAAACATCAGTAAAACCAGGCCACACTTCTAGAAGCTCAATGTCACTGAAACAAATTATTATGACACAATGGGATAAGTAGATTAGTAGAGTTTATCCAAGTAACAGTAGGTTAGCCAAAGTAGATTAGTAGTAAGTAGATAAATAAAAGTTTATCCACTAGCTAGCAAATGTCTTTAGGGAGCACTTGAAATACGGTTCATCCAAACTGAGATGTGCTCTTAAGTACTAAGCACATACTGGATCCCATAGATTTGCTAAGAAAAAAATGAATGAAAGTATCTCATTAATAATTGTTATATCGATTACATGTTGAAATGGTAATATTTTTTATATTTAACAATTATTAAAGTTACATGTTTCTTTTTTTCCTTTTTTTTAATGCAGCTCTTAAAAATTTTTATTACATGTATTTTACATTTATGACTTTGATTATATTCCTATTGAATAGTGGTGATCCAACATTCTACAAAGGTACTTTTATACACCAACATCCAAAAAAAAAGAAAAGAAAAGAAACACCTGAGGGTTCCAGTCATCCCCAAAAGTCACCAAGATTGATCTCATCTTTCCATTTTCATGATTTTTGCCCTAGAGAAAGCTTCTGTTATGTCCAACATGAATGAAGAAGCAGATCCTGAATGAACTCTCTGTCCACAAAATCCATGCACTCTACTGTTTCCTGAGTTGGTTTCCTTAAACAACAAACTTATGACTGCATCCTCTGTATATGAATACTGTATTGGCCACACAATAATGTCAACAATGTCCAATTCCCTTATTTCTAGACACTAACACTAACACTGTCCCGTGTCCTGCTATAGCCTCACAAATCCAAATCCAGTCAGTTCAGATTACTCATCATTTTCCATAATCTTCTCCCCTACTATCATCCTTTTACTCTCCATCTTATTTGCTTGGAAAGCCCTCTCCACAAATTTACCTGTGACCCTCCTACTCAGACTAAAATAAATCACTCCAATTCTACCACCTTCCCCATGATCTCTGGGTCAGAAACTTTCTCAGCTCTAGGTTCCTATCAGTCTTTGTTAGCAACTTTTTGATGGCATTTACCACAGGATACCTTGTGCTACAGCTGATAGTGTGTATTTTCTGTCCCTTCCCAAACTATACGAACCTTGCAAGAAGAATAATTTATACAGCCTTCAAGACAAAACCTTACACTCAGTAAATATTTGAAAGTAGAATGCAATTTGAAGTTTGAAAGGCTATCAGAACAGAGAAATTCAGTTCTGTGATACTCACAGTTTGACCCAGAGTTCATAGCAATCTCAAATGACCTTCTACACAACCAACTTTTCTGTAGCTAACCCACTTGAGCGTGATGTGTGGTAAAGCATTAGGGAACTCCACAGAGCAGTCAATTTTCATCTCAGTTTTTTAGGTAAAATGATTCACAGGCTGGTCATGAGCAACACAGAAGCCAATAAAAAGATCCTGACTGGCAGTGCAATCCCAACATCTCTCAAGGCCTGCTTGCTTATAGAGACTAGAATATGTCAAGATGAAGAAGTGACCTATTTGGTACATACAACAGAGCAAATTGGAGAAAAGAAGTTATGGATTAGAAAACTAACCACCCCCCCAAAAACAAAATTCTGGAAAAGCTAACTATAAAGAAGCTATCTTGAGGTCATGAATCACAGCTAATTTTATCACAGAGCCAGGATGAATTGTGTGTTTGTTTGTGCCTGTTGTGTCCTCAGTCAGATTATATACCCCGAGAGGACTGTAACTGTATAAGAGATGTCTTATACATCTCTTTGCTTACACATCACATTGATGGGTACATAGTAGGGTATATAATTATATTTCCATCCAGCTAGTGAGCATCTGAAATTACTTGAGACTTCACATCCGGGGTGGGGGTGGGGGCTAAATAAATTTAGTTTAAATAAATTTTGGTTAGTTTAAATAAATTTTTGCCTTAATAGAGTGTGGAGAATGAACCACCATAACCCTAGAAATCTAAAAAAAAAAAAAAGGCAAAGATATTCTTTTCCTTGTTGTTCCTTTATGAGGTAGGATGAGATGTCAAAGGCCAACTATGAGGAGGTAGAAAATATGCAAATATCAAGACAGATTAATTTCTAAAAAGAGAGTCAACTCATCCAAATTACTGTCTCTATTGAGGAAATATGGTTTAGTTTACCTTTCCAAGGTCTCAATCTTACAGTGGAGGCAACGCTTCAAGAATCTGGTAGTCATGATAGGTAGATGAGAAAAATGGTCTTGGTTTCAGGGGAGTTATTTTCACCTGTTTTTTATGATATAAGCCAGTGGTTTCATCGATGAGGGAAAGGGAATAAAAAGGGCTTAACAAGGTATATGGGCTCAGTCAAGGAACGTGAGATTTAAGGCAAGCTCCTGTCTCAGCAGGAGTTTGAAAACAAACAAGAAATGACACAAAACCCTTTCTTATGGCCTCAGTGAAAAGAGTGAGGGTTAGAACAGAATTATCCACCTCAATAGGCAAAGATAGAGACAGGAAGGACATAATAAAATGCTCTCAAAAGGGCATCTTTTTGTGGGAACTCACAAAAGATGGAATAATTCTGAATGTGAGGATCAGAGAAATTTTCATAAAAGAAACTCAGCAAGTATCCAGTACAGCAAAGCAGTCTTAATCTCAGCTCTAGACATTCGTCTGAGGGTAGCCTGGCACTCATTAGTGAAGGACAAATTCAGGGATTGGGTGAAGTCTTCAGAGCCTGCAGCCAGGGTAGGCCAGTACTCACGGTGGAGCTCCTCTTTGAAGGAGTAAGAAATCTGCACTCACAAATATGTGAGAAGAAGCAAATGACATGTGTCTTTCAATTCAAGTTGTTCATAGAAATTGCTTTTTCTCTTAAAGCAGTAAAAAAAAAAAAAAAAAAAAAAAAAAGGTTGAATTTCTTTCCAATCAACCAAGCTATATGAATAATGTCTAGATAGACATTGTCTTCCAGGAGTAGCCGTTATGAAAAGGGTCTCGAATAGATTGTTTTGCCTTATGGAGCAAAATTACTCTTTCCCAAATAAAAGGCCTAAAGATTGGAAAAGAAGAAATACAATGGTTGCAGTCTCTGCGCTCCCACTCTGGAGCCCACAGCCTTCCACAGCCCATGCCAGTGACTCGGATCCCACACCCTGAGAGTCTTTGTTAGTGGTTGTGGTGGCCCAAGACACCACAGGGGCAGGTTGAAAAGATCTGACGGTAGCACCACTTCGACCAGTTTCATCCTCAGTCAGGAGGAAGACAAAATGTAAAAAGCCGGCATCTCTCCAGGTCAACTCAGGGCCAGACACTGGGAAGGAGGTGCACCAGCCCCGAGTGACAGGCGGAACCCTGACAACGTTGAAACAGCCCCGGGCTGAGTGGAGGTGAGAAACAGGCTCAGGGAGATTTGGGCTGTGCCTGGGTTCCCCAACCAGCAAGAGACTGAGGCATCACTTCATCCAGTTCTTCTGACTTTAAACCCTTCTGCTCTCTCAAGTGTTAGGTGCATGCCACACCCATGTGGCTGACAGGATCTTGGTGTTCCGGCTGGGTGTCAGGCCTAAGTCTCTGAGGTGGGAGAGCTGAGTTCAGGACATTGGACCACCAGAGACCTCCAGGCCCCACGTAATATCAATTGGCAAGAGCTCTCCCAGAGATCTCCATCTCAACACTAAGACTCAGCTCCACTCAATGACCAGCAAGCTCCAGTGCTGGAAACCCCATGTCAAACAACTAGCAAGACAGGAACACAACCCCACCCATTAGCAGAGAGGCTGCCTAAAATCATAATAAGTTCACATACACACCAAAACACGCTACTGGATGTGGTCCTGCCAACCAGAAAGACAAGATTCAGTCTCATCCACCAGAACACAGGCACCAGTCCCCTCCAAAAGGAAGCCTACACAACCTACTGAACCAACCTTACCCACTGGGAGCAGACACCAAAAACAATGGGAACTATGAACCTGCAGCCTGTGAAAAGGAGACCCCAAACACAGTAAGTTAAGCAAAATGAGAAGACACGGAAATACACAGCAGATGAAGGTAAAAACCCACCAGACCAAATAAATGAAGAGGAACTAGCAGTCTACCTGAAAAAGAATTCAGAGTAATGATAGTAAAGATGATCCAGAATCTTGGAAATAGAATGGAGAAAACAGAAGAAACATTTAAAAAGGACCTAGAAGAACTAAAGAGCAAACAAACAAAGATGAACAACAAAATAAATAAAATTAAAAATTCTCTACAAGGAATCAATAGCAGAATAACTGAGGCAGAAGAACGGGTAAGTGACCTGGAAGATAAATACTAGAAATAGCTACTGTGAGCAGAATAAAGAAAAAAGAATGAAAAGAATTGAGGACAGTCTCAGAGACCTGTGGGACAACATTAAACGCACCAACATTTGAATTATAGGGGATTTTAGATCAATATTTTAGATCAAATATAGATCAATGGAACAGTATTTACACAATCATAGTAGGGACTTTAACACCCCACTTTCACCAATGGACAGATCATCTAAAATGAAAATAAAAAAGGAAACACAAGCTTTAAATGACACATTAAACAAGATGGACTTAATTGATATTTATAGGACATTCCATCCAAAAACAACAGAATACACTTTCTTCTCAAGAGCTTATGGAACTTTCTCCAGGACAGATCATATCTTGGGTCACAAATCAAGCTTTGGTAAATTTAAGAAAACTGAAATTGTATCAAGTATCTTTTCCGACCACAACGCTATGAGACTAGATATCAATTACAGGAAAAATTCTGTAAAAAATACAAACACATAGGTTAATAATACACTACTAATAACCAAGAGATCACTGAAGAAATCAAAGAGGAAATCAAAACAAAAACCTAGAAACAAATGAAAATGAAAACACGATGACCCAAAACCTATGGAATGCAGCAAAAGCAGTTCTAAGAGGGAAGTTTATAGCAGTACAATCCTACATCAAGAAACAAGAAAAATCTAAAATAAACAACCTAAACTTACACTTAAAGCAATTAGAGAAAGAAGAACAAAAAACCCCAAAATTATCAGAAGTAAAGAAATCATAAAGATCAGAGCAGAAAGAAATGAAAAACAAGTGAAGGAAATGATAGCAAAGATCAATAAAACTAAAAGCTGATTCTTTGAGAAGATAAACAAAACTGATAAACCATTAGCCAGACTCATCAAGAAAAAAAGGGAGAAGATTCAAATCACAGAATTAGAAATGAAAAAGGAGAAGTAACAACTGACACTGCAGAAATAAAAAGGATCATGAGAGATTACTACAAGCAACTATATGCCAATAAAATGGAAAACTTGGAAGAAATGGACAATTTCTGAGAGAAGCACAACTTTCTGAGACTGAACCAGAAAGAAACAGAAAATATGAGCAGACCAATCACAAGCACTGAAATTGAGACTGTGATCAAAATCTTCCAACAAACAAAAGCCCAGGACCAGATGGCTTCACGGGTAAATTCCATTAAATATTTAGAGAAAAGCTAAGACCTATCCTTCTCAAACTCTTCCAAAATATAGCAGAGGGAGGAACATCCCAAACTCATTCTACAAGGCCACCATCACCCTGATACGAAAACCAGACAAAGATGTCACAAAAGAAAACCACAGACCAATATCACTGATGAACATACAGGCAAAAATTCTCAACAAAATACTAGCAAACAGAATCCAGCAACACATTAAAAGGATCATACACCATAATCAAGTGGGGTTTATCCCAGGAATGCAAGGATTCATCAATATATGAAAATCAATCAATGTTATACACCATATTAATAAACTGAAGGATAAAAACCATATGATCCACTCAGCAGATGCAAAAAAAGCTTTTGACAAAATTCAACACCCATTTCTGGTAAAAACTCTCCAGAAAGTAGGCATAGAGGGAACTTACCTCAAGATAATAAAGGCCATATATGACAAACCCACAGCCAACATCGTTTCAATGGTGCAAAACTGAAACCATTTCCTCTAATATCAGGAACAAGACAAGTGTGTGCACTCTTATCACTATTATTCAACATAGTTTTGGAAGTTTTAGCCCCAGCAATCAGAGAAGAAAAAGAAATAAAAGGAATCCAAATTGGAAAAGAAGAAGTAAAGCTGTCACTGTTTGCAGATGACAAAGTTTGATGATATTATACATAAAGAATAGTAAAGATGCTACCAGAAAATTACTAGAGCTAATCAATGAATCTGGTAAAGTAGCAGGGGTACAAAATTAACACACAGAAATCTCTTGAATTCCTATACACTAATGAAAAATCTGAAAAAGAAATTAAGGAAACACTCCCATTTACCATTGCAACAAAAAGAATAAAATACCTAGGAATAAACCTACCTAAGGAGACAAAAGACCTGTATGCAGAAAACTATAAGATACTGAAGAAAGAAATTAAAGAGGATACAAACAGATGGAGAGATATACCATGTTCTTGGATTTGAAGAATCAACATGTGAAAATGACTCTACCACCCAAAGCAATCTACAGGTTCAATGCAATACCTATCAAACTACCCATGGCATTTTTTACAGAACTAGAACAAAATATCTTAAAATTTATACGGAGACATGAAAGACCCTGAATAGCCAAAGAAGTCTTGAGGAAAAAAAATGGAGCTGGAGAAATCAGACTCCCTGACTTCTGTACAAAGCTTACAGTAATCTGTAAGCTTACTGTACAAAGCTGTACAAAGCTTACTGTACAAAGCTGTACTGTACAAAACTTACTGTATAAAGCTGCAGTAATCAAGACAATAAAGTATAGGCACAAAAACAGAATTATAGATCAATGGAACAGGATAGAAAGCCCAGAGATAAACCCATGCACCTATGGTCAACTAATCTATGACAAAGGATGCAAGGATATACAATGGAGAAAAGACAGTCTCTTCAACAAGTGGTGCTGGGAAAACTGGACAGCTACATATAAAAGAATGAAATTAGAACACTCCCTAACACCATACACAAAAATAAACTCAAAATGGATTAAAGACCTAAATGTAAGGCCAGACACTATAAAACTCTTATATGAAAACATAGACAAAACACTCTATGACATAAATCACAGCAAGATCCTTTTTGACCCACCTCCTAGAGAAATGGAAATAAAAACAACAATAAACAAATGGGACCTAATTAAACTTAAGAGCTTTTGCACAGAAAAGGAAAACATAAACAGGACAAAAAGACAACCCTCAGAAGGGTAGAAAATATTTGCAAATGAAGCAACTGACAAAGGATTAATCTCCAAAATTTACAAACAGCCATGTAGCTCAATATCAAAATAACAAACAACCCAATCCAAAACTGGGCAGAAGACCTAAATAGACATTTCTCCAAAGAAGATATACAGATTGCCAACAAACACATGATAGGATGTTCAACATCACCAATCATTAGAGAAATGCAAATCAAAACTACAGTGAGGTATCACCACAATTCAATCAGAATGGCCATCATACAAAAATCTACAAACAATAAATGCTGGGGGGGGTGGGGAGAAAAGGGAACCCTCTTGCCCTATTGGTGGGAATGTAATTTGATACAGCCACTATGGAGAACAGTATGGAGGTTCCTTAAAAAACTAAAAATAGAACTACCATATGACCCAGCAATCCCACTACTGGACATATACCCTGAGAAAACCATAATTCAAAAAGGGTCATGTACCACAACGTTCAGTGCAGCTCTATTTACAATTGCCAGGACATGGAAGCAACCTAAGTGTCCATCGATGGATGAATGGATAAAGAAGATGTGGCACATATATACAATGGAATATTACTCAGCCATAAAAAGAAACAAAATTGAGTTATTTGTAGTGAGGTGGATGGACCTAGAGTCTTTCATACAGAGTGAAGTAAGTCAGAAAGAGAAAAACAAATACCTATGCTAACACATATATATGGGACAGGACACAAAAAAGAAATTGTTCTGAAGAACCTAGGGGCAGGACAGAAATAAAGACACAGATGTAGAGAATGGACTTGAGGACACGGGGAGGGGGAAGGAAAGCTGGGACGAAGTGAGAGAGTGGCATGGACATATATACACTACCAGATGTAAAATAGGTAGTGGGAAGCGGCCACATAGCACAGGGAGATCAGCTCTGTGCTTTGTGTTCACCTAGAGGGGTGGGATAGGGAGGGTGGGAGGGATACGCAAGAGGAAGGGGATATGAGGATATATGTATACCTCTAGCTGATTCACTTTGTTAAACAGCAGAAACTAACACAACAATGTAAAGCAATTATGCTCCAATAAAGATGTTTTAAAAAAAGAAAAGAAGAAAGAAAGAAAGAGAGAGAGGGAGAGAGAGAGAGAGAGAGAGAGAGAGAGAGAGAGAGAGAGAGAGAGAGAGAAAGAAAGAAAGAAAGAAAGAAAGAAAGAAAGAAAGAAAGAAAGAAAGAAAGAAAGAAAGAAAGAAAGAAAGAAAGAAGGAAAGAAAGAAGGAAGGAAGGAAGGAAGGGGGAAATAAAAATGTCTTTGGCAGATGACATGATTGTCTATGTAGAAAATACTTATGTATCTACAAAAAAAGGGAAAATAGCTCCTAAAATTAAGTAAGTTCATCAGGGTCACAGAATGCAAAATCAACACACACATATCAATCATATGTCTATATGCAAGCAACAAATTTGTGGAGACCAAAATTTAAAATATAATGCCATTTACAATAATTCCCCCAAATGAAATTCTTAAGTAAAGCCTAAAAACAAGAAAAATGTACCAGATCTGCAGGCTGAAAATTATAATATACTGATGCAAGAAATCAAAGATGATCTAAATAAATGGACATATTGTGTTCATAGGTTGGAAGATGTAAATTCTCCCCAAATTGATATATAGGTTTAATGCAAATTCTATAAAATCCCAAGATCTTTGTATGTATAAAAAAATTTACTATAAAATTTATATGGAAAGGCAAAGGGACTAGAATAACTAAAACACTTTTGAAAAAGAATGAAGTTGGTGAAATCATTCTACCAGATGACTGACTTACATAGCTACAGTAGCCAAGACAGTGTGAAGAGGTGTAGATCAATGGAACAGAGCAGAAAACCCAGAAATAGACCCACACAAATATACCTAATTGAATTTGGACACAAGTTCAAGTAAATTCAGTGTAGGAAGGATACACCTTTTAGCAAATGGATGTGTAAAAAGAACTATGTTAGGAATGACTGAGACATGACCTGAGGACCTCCATGTTATGCTGCCCATACTGGACTTTTGCTGGACATTCTAAATTAAAACTGCAATTTAACAGTTGCTGAGTTGCTAAAAAGAAAGAACAAGGTTGACAACTGGAATTTTTCTGGACTAAAGAAAACATACCTTTCCCTAGCAGTAAATGAGATGTGTTCCATAAGTCAATCATATGGATAGAATAATTTTACCCTCCAATCCAATTCTTGGTAAACACTTGGTATAAGCCTGCATTAACTCCTCACTTTTTCCTATAAAAACCCCTGCCCATTTTCCTCCAGTGGAATACTATTCTGGGTTCCTCCAGAATCTGTGATCTTCGAATTGCAATTCAAAGATGAAATCCACTGCCTATTTTCCTCTTTAGAGTTTGTGGTCCTTTTGGTTGACAGATGTTAAGAGGATGAGAAGATAAGCTACAGACTAGAAGAAAACATTTGCAATCCACATATCTGACAAAAAAAAAAAAACCCTGTGTCTAGATTACATAAATGACTCTTAAAACTCAACATCAAAAAGATTTTTCAATTAGAAAAATGGGCAAAAGACATGAACAGACATTTCATCAAAAATGACAAGACGAATGGCAAATAAGCATGCAAAAAGATGTTCATCATCATTAGCCATTAGGAAAATGCAAAAATTAAAATGATAGTGAGAAATGACTATACACAAATTAGGATGACTAAAATAAATGGTGGGGGTGGAGTGACATCAACAAGATGGAATTATAGGGATTTCTAGTGTGCATCTCCTCACAGAAACATCAGTTTGAACAACTATCCACTCACAAAAATAACTTTATAAGAGCTAAGAATTTCAGCTGAAGGATTAGAACACCAGGGTGAAGCACAGAGGTAAGAAAAGACACATTGAAGACGGTAGGAAAGGCAATTGCACAGTACTCCCCTGTCACTCCTCTCCCAACACCAGGCAGCCCACAGAAACCCTCCCTGTGGAGGGAAGGAAAGTGAAGGGAGTACCAACCTTCATCAGCGACCCAGCACCGGGCCCACACCAGCCCTGACTGTCTCCCCCAGGGAGCCATTCCTGTGGTCCCAAGCTCAGGGCAGCTCCCACAAACCCAGGGTCCCCATCCCAGTATCACCAGGCTCCAGGCAGGCTCCCAAGGACCCAGGCTCCCGCCCCACCCCAGTGCCAGGTGGTCCCTGCAGCCTCAGCCTCCAGGCCCATCTCAGTAGTCCCTGGCGACTGGCTAACTCCTGCTGACCCAGGATTCAGGCTTGCCACGCCCACCATTCGGATTTCAGGTGAATGTTCCACCTAACAATTTATTGTTATGCCGACTTTCTTTGCCAAGTATTTCTCTCAGAGACCTGGTGAAGTGGCATCACTATATGCTGGGAAGAATTCATATACTTTGGGCTTCCCTTGTCATAACACCACCATAATAGCATTTTTATTTCAATGTTAACACAATCATGTGTCTTGTTTAAACCAATCTATTGTGAATTGTTCAAAACAGCAGTTTGGGGGTGGAACTTTCCCCTGAAATCCAAGAGAAGAGAACTCTGGCAAACTGGGCTGGGTACAGGCAGCAGCCAGTTTTCCTAAGTCATCTGGGTTCTATTTCAGGGATTCCATCTCCTATATGACTCTCAAACTAGTATCTCTCCTCCTTGGAAAGAGCAATGAAAATAACAGAACGAGGAGCTTGATAGTATTTTTGCACTCAAGAAATTACAGAATTTTCTATTTGAGATTTTATTTTAAAAAGAGAGGAAAGTACTTACTTGAGTAGAATTAAGCTGCATTATGGATTGAACTGTCTTCATTTATTCTCTGTTCATCCACTGTAACTAGTCACCATCCACTACTGAATCTGAGCCTATTTGTATTCTGGTTCCTTCTCACCACTCTTGTTCTGAGTCATTGTTTTGATCTGCTTTCCAGTCCTGTGCTGATCTATGTCCCAAGCTGACCCATGCTGGGTCCATTTAAGTGAATCAGAGCTGCTGTGCTTACTGCAAACACTTTTTGTTTCTTCTTCCCCAGTTGCTCAGCATGCAATCCTTAAATTGTCATGTCTTGATCTTCATTATTCTGGCTATATTTGTTAGGATCTATGCAATGCTGAATTGATAGAGGTACATCTGCATCACTTCATGTCCCCCTCTGGTAATGTCTACTACAAAATGCTATATAAGGGCGGGGTGGGGAGATTAAAGATTGCTAAGAATAAGCGTATTTTGTGTAGAATTAAGAGGTCAGTCTTGTTAAATATGAGAGCTCTTCTTGATGAAAATGAAGGGGCTGGAAGATGGGTGGAGGTAGAACTCCATGAATAGAGAGGTTACCATGAATTTAGAAGAAGGAGAGCCAAAAGATGAGGCTCCCGATTTTCTCAGTAAGGGGCAGGCAGGGCTGTATTTAGAGGTTTCTGGGTGTTGAGAACACCTGGAACATACATACCAGAACAGTTCCCTCCAATGAACTTTCTGCAAGGATGGAAATTTTCTGTATCTGAAAAGTACAATTTGGTAGCCACTAGTCATGTGTGGCTGTTGAACACTTAAAGTGTTTTGTGTGACTGGGGTATTGAATTTTTAATTTAATTTTAATTAGTGGAAAGAGCCACATGTGACCAGTGGCAACCATATCCAATTGCACAGTTCTAGAGAATATAAACATTGTATGATTAATTGGGGCACTAGAAATTGCAGTTTATTTGATTTATATAGGCACCCAAGCCAGAGATTAAGACAGAATATTTACTTCTGTGGTTGGGAATTTTGTTTGGCAGGTAGTATGGTAAAAATATGTGTTCTAAAGCAGTTAATTTAAATACACTTCACTTCTTTTATCAGTACAATCCTGTCATCATTAAGAACACAAAAGACTACCTTCTCTGCATTCTTTTATGAAAGTTGTTCTGTGGTATCAGTTCTATTGATATTTAAAATACTACCTACTCAATAAAACACAAAGTTCTGTGTGGGCAGGAAAAAAAAATGCTATATATACTGCTGGAGGGAAGAGTGGGGGATGGTTATGAGTTTCTAGATATGGGGAAAGTAAAATTACTTTGGATTCTACTTAGAAAACTTTCCATGGTCTTTGGAGGCAACTCCTTCCTTCCACTGACCCATTCTCCAGGTAGAAGCAAGGGAAGAAAATTAACCAAAATAACTGGTACCCATTTTTTTTTATTTGAGACCCTCTTAGTTCTGTGTACTCCTTATGGTGTTAAGGACTGACTTCACCTTTTCTCATTTTCACCCTAGAAACTCTGGAGAAATATGAGCTGCTCTTAAGGTATCAGGTAACTGTACACATCCTCTGTTTACTCTGGCCCTGTGGTTGGCTAATGGTTGAAATTTACTAATAAGCTAAAGATATTATTAGTGATATTGAGAAAAAAACTGAGATCCTGAATTTAACAAGGATAGAGGTCAAGTGAAAGGCAAAGACACTGCATACAAGACAGAGATGAACGACAACTCTAGTCTTAATAAGAGTTTCAGAAAAGATTTCGTGTGACTTCTGACTCAGTCAACAGGAAATATGACAGTTTGCATTTCATATCTGAGACAGAACAATCTGTCACTTGGAAATATTTGGGTCAATAATATTAGCTGAGAATAAAATCATGATGTGAACGTGAGAGTGATTCTAAATAAACTAGATAAACAGAAAGATTCCAAGGGCAGAAATTTTCCTTCTTTTTCTTCAAATTTATGTATAAATATGCTGCCACAATGAGACTGCTAGATAATATGTGGTTTATGAATTTCATCTGGATTAGAAAATCATTAGATTCTCTGCATCGTTACAATGTGATGACTTTTACTTTCAAACATTTAGAGCTGTTAGCAGGAACAAAAAAATGATCTCTTAAGGAAGCATATTGTGAGATGGAAAAAAGATGATTTGGGCATATACTGGTATAAAGAAAAAGAGAATGAACTGAAATATTTAATTTTTCAACAAAATGACTAAGGACCTAGATTCAAGCAATTTTCTATTTAAACTTATCTTTTAAAAAATAACATACTTTATAGATCTTTGGGCTCAGAAACAAAGGTTGTGGCTATGTACAAATATTCTGCGATAAAATAATTAAAGTCACATACGTGTAAATATTTAAGGCAGAGTTGTCTCTGTTTACCATAAATCTTGGACAAATTCATTTGTTCTAAAACGGATGTCACATTTCAATTTATTGTATACTCACAGTGTGGCTGACAGAGGTTTTTGCCCACGCCCAAAACTCTGCTGCACTGTCTAGGCAATGCTTTATTGTATCTTAAAGGGTTCCTTCTGCAGAAAAAAAACTGAGCTGCCTCGTTCTGGCTCCTCTTGCAACTGTTCAGCTATCCTGCAGTTTTCTATTTGCACTCTCCAGCCTGGGAGGTTGCAACGCAGCAAACAGTGCTACCCTGCTCAGAGATCTGCTATGTTTAAAGCTCCTTGCTCTGGATTTCCTGTTTAAAGATTAAGAGATTTGATAAAGATATATTGGTCAAGCTTTCATTTTAAATCTGTCCAAGCTCCTTGACAGAGTGGCCATTTTACTAACAGCACTCCATTTGTCTTAGGATAACATATGTTAGATTTCCAGTGTTATTCAATGATTATCCAGTCCAGCACCCGCAGTTTACAGATGAAGAAATTGACGCTCAGAGAGCTGAAATGAAATGTTTAATTTCTGGGAAAATAAATTTCTTATATTCCTGAGAACCCAAACTCCAAGTATAAATTCTGCTGTCAAAAAAATCATCAGGGAGAGTGAGTTGCTGAGAGTGTGTCGCCATTGGATAAAGGACTCTCTTGGGAATAAAAGTTCTAAATAATCCTTCCTTTTTTCCTTGGTCTCAGATCAAGGAATGGATGAATGTTGGGGAAAAAATGCACATAACACATATGCATTTAAATTCATTTAAATTCAGAGTACCAAGTTTCTCTGAAGTTCACTGATAAATACTCTAGGTTAAGAATCCCTATTCTAAACTGTCTAGATGAATGTCAAGAACATTCATTATATTCTGAACTAATTATTGCTTTTTTCCTATTGATATTCATTGAGTTCTTACTATGTTCTAGGAGCTTTACATATATTTAGGTATTCAATCCTCTTAAAAATTCCACAGACCATTACTATTATAATACTCATTTTACAGATGATGACATTGAAACACAGAGACATTAAGTAACTTGACTAAGACACAGAGCCAATAAGTGGTAGTATCAACATATCAATTTGCTAATTTACGTTGTCTGGGTCCATAATTGAAACATGCTTTTAACCACTAGGTAATATGATTTATCGAGTATAACATGTCAATCACTTTTGCTAACTATTTTAAGTTTTCCAAACCCTCTGAGGAGGTTGTCATTATTATTTCCATTTTTTAGATCAGGATATTGAGGTTTATAGATATGAAGTCCAATGTTGATAAATCTAGTAAGTTATAGAACAGAGAACTGGGCACAGATCTTCTACCATATAGTGCAGTGTTATTTTCTCTGTAGCAATCCTGTCCAGTAGAACTTTCCACATTGATGGAAATGTCTAGTACGATAGACACTACTCACATGTGGCTATTGAGCACTTGCACTGTGACTAATGTTAACTGAAGAATTTATTTTAAATTGTATTTAATTTTAGTTTAAGTAGTCATACCTGGCTAAGGGCTGCCATACTGAACATCGGGGCTCCAGAGCCTTACTCCTCAGTGTGGTCCATGGGCCGGGACCACCAGCACCACCTGAGTGTTGTTAGAGATGCAGACTGCAAGCTTCATCCCAGACCTATGGAATCAGAGTCTGAATTTTAATAAGACTTCCAGGTATTTTATACACACTTTAACATTTAAGAATTGTGGTTCTAGATCACTCCACCACTCATATTATTTGTCGAGACCAAGAAAATAAACTATTTCATCTCAAGAGCCTTTTGCTCTCCAATTACTTTCCAAATTAAGGGTTTGTCACCTCTCTCCACTGCAATATGAATAAAAGCTTTAAAAGGAAAAAGAACGTAGCAGATTAGGAGACTTCAGGCAAATTCATACCACCAAAGAGAAATCATAACAAGGAAATTAGTAATATTTGTAGCTGGAGATGTAGGTAAAAGTCAGATCACAAGAAGTCAAAAGTCAGATCATGAAGAGATGTATCATGTAGGAAAGTTGGACATTATCCTATTGGTAATGATCCCCTTTAAGGAACATTAAGCTGAAGAGCTACATGTTACATGTAGGTGATCCCAATGGCAGTGTGGAGAATAGATTGGTTTAAAGACCATCTCAAACCAGGTCAGAGGTGATGAGTGATAAGTGTTAAGAGTAATAAGAGATAAATAAGGTAGTGGTAGCTGGAATAGAGCATAGGGAACAAATTCAAGAAATATTTAGGAGAAAAAAATGGACAGGATTACATAATTGAATGTGAAAGATAAGAAAGAGAGAGGATAAAAACAAGGGTTTTAGCTTAGGTGACTACCTAGGTGATTGCCTCCAGGTGACATAGAGGATACAGAAGGTGACCACAGATATAAGTTCAGTTCAGGAATACTGAAGTTTAAGTGACTTTTGGACAGGTAGGAGGATATATATACACGCAGCAATTAGATAGGCAAGTTTAAATTTCATTAGACATATTTGGGGTATAAGATATAAATTTGGCGATCAACAAAGTTTAGGAGGAAATTGCAATGGATTAGTCAGGAAGAATATGCAAAGTGGAAAGAGTCTCCACAACATTTCTGAGGGACTGTGGAGGAGGAAGAGAAGTCTGCAAAGAGTAGCTACATTATAAGGAGCACGTGGGATTTTACAAGCCAAGAGAGTAGTTTACAAGACAGTGTCAGTTGAAACAAAGATGCAGAGTAACAAAACACCAAAAATACCACTTTAGTTTGGTAATTACTTGGTCATTGGTGACCTTATGAGAACAGTTTCAATGGAGTGGCTGTGATGGAAACCGGATGCGAAAGAGTACAAAGTAAATGGGAGGTCAGGAAATCAGGGCAGTGAGTAGAGACTCTTCTTTGAAAACTTTTATGCAATTCTACACCAAGTATTACAGATCAAGATTAAAGGAGACATGTAAAGAGTCTAATTAACCAACTTGTGTTATCTCCAAAGGGAAAACATTTTATTTGCCTGTGAATGGCCCTTGTACTGGCACTGCATAGAAAGGGAGATCAAAATGAAACCAAACCAAAAGCAGCATGTTTTGAACAATGAAAAACGAAAACTCTGTTCTGAGCGATGGATATAAAGAGATGCAAGATGCACTTTGTGGTCCCCGAGGCTCATCATAATGTATAGGAATAACACCCAAAAAAATCAAGAATTAAGTGATCAGAGAGCAGCTGAGAGTCAGAGCTTAAACATGAATTAGGCACCAGTGAATGTTAACCACTTTGTTCATGCAACCTAACTATTCCCACTTATCTCTCTGTTGGAGGAGGTCATCAAGAGGTTGTGACACCGGTTGAACCTCGAACTGGACCTGAACGATCAAAGGCTCCTTACTCCTTCCCCTGTACTTAGAATGTACGACTGGCCCACTGTCCCCCTGCTAGGAGCCACTTAAGGACGCAGCCTTGAGAGAATGATGTGTTGAGGCCACCTGAATTGGACAGTGACTGAACCCTGTTAATGGTCTCCATATAAACTATTACAGTTCTGGTGGGTAGGTGCAGAGATCTACTCACCTCATGATTGTCCCAGACAAGCCTCGAACTTCAGCTTCCTTGCTTATTAAAACTACCTCCTACCCATCTGGAGTGGCTTACCTCTTTCTTCAGTGTCTCTTGCCCTCCGTGTAGGGAGCCAGTGTCGGATTTCACCCAGGGAGCTCAGGTAGTGAGCCAACACTCTCCCTGTGAAAACCTGCCCCTCAACAACTAAACCTCCAGACACATTCCCTTTCAGTCCCTAAACTACCAGGTAGAGTCTATACCATAACCCCTGGCTCCAGGGCTTTGAGGTCTCCCAGCTAAAGCCACTTAGCACTCCTCCAAGACCAGCTCATTCCCATTGCTGGGAACGTAAAGAACCTGAGGGCAATAGGATGGCACATAGGTGATGAGGCTGCTCACCTGCTCTGACCTTATGCTCACATTTCACTATGTTGATTTCTATCTCCAGTAGATTATTTTTATTAAAAGTAAACTTCTGGTGGCCTATATGGGAAAAGAATCTTAAAAAGAGTGGATATATGTATATGTATGGCTGATTCACTTTGCTGTACACCTGAAACTAACACATTATAAATCAACTATACCCCAATAAAAATTAATTTAAAAAAATAAACTTTTATTATGTAGCAAGTATCTGTATGCAGAGTAGAAAGTTAAAGATAACAGATACCACAGTAAGAAGATCAGATGACTTTATTCCTACAGTCAGGGATAACCACTAATACCTTATTGTAAGTTCTTCCACATTTTTTTTATTCACAAATATAAATATATGCATGTTTACTGAGACAAGATCAAGCTGTAATGTTATTTTTCCCATAGATGATTAACTCTTTAAGAGACCAAATTTTACAATTCTATTGCGGGACTGTCTGGCTTGGTATCTGACTTAGAATAAGACCCACATGAAAGAAATTTAAAAGTGGGTTCTGTTTCTTGAAATTTACTGAAAAGATTTGCACCTCAAGAGCCATCTACGAGGTCCAAGACTCATGGGTCCCTCTTGACTAAAGCATTAATGCTCACTATGCAGACCTGTATCAAGATAATGTGATTGAGTTCAAACAAAACAGAGAGATGGGTGATGGTCGAAGTTGGGACCAGGAGTTGGAGTAGCCATGAGTGTGCTCTTGCATCCTTTCCTGTAGATAAAATGACCACACCAAGAATGTCCACAAGCATGGGGGCATGGGTGATATGGCCTAGCTGACCTTGAAGCCGATACCTAGCTTCAAGACCTTGCATATGTCAGAGATTCAAATTCTCTTCTGCTTCATGAAGAATATGGAATTATATCTCTTTCCATAAATCAAAACAATATGCATTGTAATTGTTCCATAAATCAAGAGATCAGTAGTGTGCATCCTTACTTTCCTAATGCTCAGTGATCCTTATCCTTTCTGCAGAGATATCTGTGCCTAAAAAGGTCTTCAGAAGAAGAATCTATACATTATGGAAAAGTAAAAGTACAAGAAAGTTTTAGATTCTATTACTGCTCAACATCATTAATTATTAAAGAAATGCAAATCAAAACTACAATGAGGGCTTCCCTGGTGGCGCAGTGGTTGAGAGTCCGCCTGCCGATGCAGGGGACACGGGTTTGTGCCCTGGTCTGGGAAGATCCCACATGCCGCGGAGCGGCTGGGCCCGTGAGCCATGGCCGCTGAGCCTGCACGTCCGGAGCCTGTGCTCTGCAATGGGAGAGGTCACAACAGTGAGAGGCCCACGTACCAAAAAAAAAAAAAAAACTACAATGAGATATCATCTCACACCAGTCACAATGGCCATCATCAAAAAGTTTGCAAATAATAAATACTAGAGAGGGTGTGGAGAAAAGGGAACTCTCCTACACCATTGGTGGGAATGTAAATTGGTGCAGCCACTATGGAGAACAGTATGGAGGGTCCTTAAAAAGCTAAAAATAGATTTATCATATGATCCAGCAATCCCACTCCTGGGCATATATCCAGAAAAAATGGAAATTCTAACTTGAAAAGATACATGCACCCCAGTGTTCACAGCAGCACAATTTACATAAATCCATTATGGTCACAATGTTTCCATAATAAGGAAAACTCTCTTTAAATTAAGAAACTATCATAGCAACACTGTTTCCAATAGCCAAGGCATGGAAGCAACCTAAATGTTTATTGACATATGAATGGATAAAGAAGATGTGGTATATATATACAATGGACTATTACTCAGCCATTAAAAAAAATAATAATGCCATTTACAGCAACATGGGTGGACCTAGAGATTATCATAGTAAGTGAAGTAAGTCAGACAGAGAAAGACAAATATCATATATCACTTATATGAGGTATCTTAAAAAATGATACAAATGAGTTTATTTACAAAACAGAAATAGACTTGCAGACATTGAAAACAAACTTATGGTTACCAAAGGGGAAAGGAGGGGAGAGGGATAAATTAGGAGTTTGGGATTAACATATGCACACTACTATATATAAAAGACAGATAATCAACAAGGACTTACTGTATAGCACAAGGAACTGTGTTCAATATCTTGTAATAACCTATAATGGAAAAGAATCTGAAAAAGAATATATAAATATATGTATAACTGAAAAAACGATAATATATTATTTAACTTCTCTGTGCCTCAGGTTTTTACCTAAAAAGCAGAAATAATAAAAGCACCTACCTCATAGAGTTGTGGTAAAAATTAGTTGAGCATATGAAATACTGAAATATGTTTCATGCACAAAGATATTTCTCTGAAGAAGATATACACATGCCATCAAGCATATGAAAATATTCTCAACATCACTAATCATCAGAAAAATGCAAATCAAAATCACAATGAGATATCAGCTCATACCTGTCAGGATGACTATTATGAAAAAAGAAGGATTATAAATGGTGGCAATAATGTGGAGAAACTGGAACCCTTGTTCACTGTTGGTGGGAATGTCAAATGGTGCAGCCATTATGGAAAGTAATATGGAGGGTCCTAAAAAAATTAAAAATAGAATTACTGTATGATTCATCAATTTCACTTTGAGGTACATATCCAAAAGAATTGAAAACAGGATCTCAGAGATGTTTGCACACATACGGTTATTAAAGCATTATTCACAAAAAGCAAAAGGTAGAAGAACCTAAATGTCCATCAATGGATGAATGAAGAAAACATAGTGTATGCCAGCAATGGGTTATTATTCAACCTTAAAAAAGAAGGAAATCCTGTCATACGCTATGTGGACAAACCTGGAGGACATTATGCTAAGTGAAATAAGCCAGTCACAGAAGGACAAATACTGCATGATTCCACTTACATGAGGTATTTAAAGTAATCAAACTTGTAGAAACAGAAAGCAGAAGGTGTACCAGGGACTGGGGGGAGGGGCAGATAAGGAGTAGCTGTGTGGTGGGTGTAGAGTTTCAGTCATGCAGGATGGTGGGCAGGGTGGCGCCCAGGGATCTGTTACACAACAATGTGCATATGGTTGACAGTATTGATCTGTACTCTTGGAAATTGTTGGAAAGGTGGATTTTATGCTTTTTTCAGCCACACTAAAAATAAATGGAAGAAATAAACTCTGGCAGAGATTGACACTTGATTATATCTAAATCCCCAGAGCCTAGCCTGAGATTTGGCAAAGAGTAAGGGTTTAAAAAATTGTTTCTCAGAGGAGGAAAGCCTGAATGAATGCAAGAGTGAACCTGAGATTAATTTTTTAAAGGCATTCAGCTACTGAATATTCACTGGGGACCCTTGCCTCTCTCACCCTTGGGCTTGATGTCTGTAGTGGTGATTGGAAGATTAATGGTCACCAGGGAATATCCTTGAGATGGTCAAAAAGATTCAAAAGTGTCATTTTCACATAAGGAGCTCTTTGAGAAAAGTAGAAAATTCCAGCGTCACTGAACGCCCTTTTCTTCTAAGAAACTTTCTCTAAATTGTCCTACTTTCTGAGCCGTTATTGTCAGCAATTTTGCTTCTTCAATTCTTCATTTTTATTATCTTGGACTTCTGAAAAGTGATGTTTCCCTACACTAGGACAAGTTCCCCTCCTATTACATATTTAAGCTTAATTCTTAAAGTTAAGAATTATAGAATTGGGAGATTGGGGTTGACATATATACACCAAATATGCATAAAATAGATAACTAATAAGAACCTGCTATATAAAAATAAAATAAAATTTTATAAAATATTTTTTTAAAAGAATTATAAAGTCTGCATATAGGTCACACCTCTCATGTACTGCAGAAGCTAGAAGGATCTGAAGCAAAGGTGATCAGACGCTGAGTCATGCAAAGCTGGCCTCCTCCATGCAGGAAAACCTCCCCAGCAAGTTCACCCAGTGTTCCTGGACCAAGGGCTCAGGGGGCTGCCCTCTTTTAAACCCATTCTAAGGAGAGCAAAAGGCAAAATACATTCATTCATTCAAAGACCTCGGCATTAGGCACTCGAGTGCTAGGACAGGATTCTCGCCCTAAATCTATCTAAGGTCTGGTCAGAGAGACAGACAAGAAAATCAGTGATTAATCCCAGAGGGATAAGTACAGGAGGGTAGATACAGGCTCTGAGATAACAGGAGAATTACCACTGTCTTAGCTAAAGATGGCTGAGGATAGCTCAGTTAATGCTCTCAATAACAGAACTAATTTTTAAAAGATTAACATGATTAGCCACTGACAGGGCTGGAGGTTGGGTGGGGACCAGGGAAGGAAGCAAGTATACTATAGAGGGAGGCAGCAGCTTGCTTATATCATTTATGCTCTAGGAGGATTGATACGGCTAGAGACAAGTGTCAAGATGGAGAGTGGCGGGAGATAGAAAGCAAGGGACTAATGCAAAACTCAGGTGCTCAAGTGCTTTCTGTTATATTTGAACTTATCTCGAAGATTAGTGGAAATGGAGTCGTGAAGAGATGGGCTCTTCAGAAAGACAACTTAGTAAGAGTGTGCAGCATGGATTAGAGAGAAGGAGATAGAAATGGGGAGCCTAGTTACATGGCTATTGTTACTCTTCAGGAGAGACGTTATTAAATTCTGAACTCTGGAGGAGGTGGTAGGAATGAAAAAGATAGAAAAGATTCAGAAGTCTTTCATCAAGGAGATTGTAAAAGTCGTCATTTAAGATTATCCTGGTGAGATATTATCCTGTTAATATCTGGTGCAGGATTTTTATCATAATGGTTTATAGAAAAGTCAAGTCCCTGATAATATACATAAATTTGTGGATGTATTTAGGTAAATTTTTTGCTACGAAAAGTCTCTTTAATTTTCATCAGACTCTCAAACAACCAATAGGTTAAAAGTTAAATTATTAAGCTAAGTATTGACAGTGGCCCACTGTACTACTAGGAAGAACCAAAGCTCTTAATTTCATAGCGTATGTTGACAAGACATAGCCCACAAGGCCAGGTTAGAAAAGCAAGTTGGTTTTTTAATGACATTTATCACCTTGGATTTTATGCAAGGCTACTCTTGCACTTCAGAATTCTTTATTGCTCTGAACTACACAGAATTTTGTCAGGTAACAGGGAAACAATCTCTTATATTCTCAAAAATCTTTTTTAAAAGTAAAATCCACGACTTTCCTGCAAAACTTGAGTGAAACTTAGTCCATCTAAGGAGCCCAGAAGGGGCAGCTCAGTTACATATGGCCGTACACCCACCTAGAGAATATTTGGGGCATCTTTTCTATAAGCATTCATACATTTATCTATGTATCCTTGTAGTTTAAGAAATGGAAGCAAAGATGAATAAGATATAGTCTTTGTTACAAAATTATCAGTCACTTAATTTAATAAATGGACTCCATAATAGTCATCCAAAGCAGGCAGTAATAAACTTTGTTATGGGATCAAGGAGTGGGAATATGGCCAAAGAGAGATGCCAAAGCAGCATCTCAAATACAGTGTAGGAGTTTGCCAGGCTGCAGGAGCATACGAGGCCAACTGCAGGAGCGCTATCCCAAACTTAATGTGTTACCTTTGGCTTTATTTTGACCACGTCATATAAGTTTGTGTCTTTTTGATTGTAGGTCATGAAATCACTTTAGGGGGAAATATGTGGATATGCCACAGTATGTTTATCCCTTCACATATTGGTGGACATTAGGATGGTGTCCACTTTTTGTCTATTACAAATAAAGCTGCTATGAATAATTAGGTGCAAGTTTTGAATGGTTGTATGAATTTCTCTCAGGTAAATACATAGGTATGGAATGGCTGAGTGTATGTTTACTTTAAAAAAAACTGCCAACCTGTTTTCCAAAACGGTTGTATCATTTTGTATTCCCACCAACATTGTATGAGAGTTCAAGTTGTTCCGTATCCACCTCAACACTTGGTATTGTCAATCTTTTTAATTTTTAGATATTTTAATCAAAGTGTACTTGTAATTCCTTATGGTTTTAATCTGCATTTCCCTAATGAGTAAATTTGAGCATTTTTAAGTGTTTATTATATATATATATATATATATATATATATATATATATATATATACACATCTCAGAGAATTTATATATATATATACTACAGAATAGATGTATATATTTATCATATATATAACATGTACACATATTCTATAGCAAAATGTTCAAATCTTTTTCTTTTTGTTTATCAAATCCTTCTGTTTATCAGGATGTTGATACTCATTAATAAGCAGTTATGTGTTCTTTGTATATTCTAAATGAGAGTCTTTGTTCCATTCTGTGGTTTACCTTTTTATTTTCTTAACAGTGTCTTTTGAGAAGAAAACGTTTTAAATGTTGATGAAATCTAATTTGTGTGTGTGTGTGTGTGTGTGTGTGTGTGCGCGCACACGCGTGTGTGTGTGAGCGTATGTGTATGTAAGTGCATGGGTTCTTTAGGGGTGAGTGGGAATGAGGCAGGTTAGATAATCCCTTCTCCAACTCAGGAGAGAAGGTTGCGAAATAGAAGGTAATAATATATGACTCCATATAAGGAAGAGACCTAAAAAAGCATGAATTATAGCCCAAATTGTCCCTGTGCAATAGTGTAATAGGATATGAAATTGTGCTGCTATATAGGGGAGAGGGATGTGGGACAAAATTATAGCTATCTAAAGAATAGTGATAACTGGCATTTATGTACATTTATATGTATATATATACATATATATTCCCTTGAAACTACTCTTCTGAGAAAATCAATCATTTTCAACAAATTATGTCTGTATAAGTTGGCAAGTAAAAATACTACCAAAAGTGCAAATCAAGGAACCAGAAACGTCTAGGTTAAAAATCTAGGCCTCCCTGTGACCTTGAGAATTTTATTTCATATCTGATTGATTACAAAATGAACTGAGCAATTGAAATGGAGTCTATAACAAAAAATATTTCTTAGAAGTTTTTTGTTTTATTGAGGTATAACTGACATATGACATTATATTAGTTTCAGGTGCACAATATAATGATCCGATGTTTGTATATATTGTGAAATAATCACCACAATAAGTCTAGTTAATATCTGTCACCATACATTAGGGCTTTTATTAAAACATCTATGGATGCATACTTCCCCAGTCAAAATTCTGCAACGATTTTTTTTAGAAATTGAAAAATTGATTCTAAAATTTACATAAAAATGCAAAAGACTCGAAAAGCCAAACAACCTTAAAAAAATTTTTGAGGGCTTCCCTGGTGGTGCAGTGGTTGAGAATCTGCCTGTTAATGCAGGGGACACGGTTCGAGCCCTGGTCTGGGAACATCCCACACGCCGCAGAGCAACTAGGCCCGTGAGCCACAACTACTGAGCCTGCGCGTCTGGAACCTGTGCTCCGTAACAAGAGAGGCCACGACAGTGAGAGGCCCGCGCACCGCGATGAAGAGTGTCCCCCGCTTGCCACAACTAGAGAAAGCCGTTGCACAGAAACGAAGACCCAACACAGCCAAAAATAAAAATAAATAAATTAAAAGAAGGCTCAACATTAAAAAAAAATTTTTGATGAACTTAATACTACTAGATTCTAAGACATAGATATAAACCTACAGTAATCAAGTCAACGTTATATTTGAGTATAAAGACAGACAAATAAATCAATGGAACAGAATAGAGGGTTTAGAAATAGATTGATATGTAGAGAGTCAACTGTTTTTGGTAATGCAATTCAATGATAGTAGAACAATTGGGTAAACAAATGAAGAGAAAAATGATTTTCTGCCACTATCTCAAATAATGAAATTAACAATATAATAATTTGAGATGAATTGTAGATATAAATATAAAAGTTAAAACTTTAAAGCTTTAGGGACTTCCCTGGCGGTCCAGTGGTTAACACTCTGCACTTCCAATGCAGGGGGGTACAGGTTCAGTCCCTGTTCGGGGAACTAAGATCCCACATGACACACGGTGCTATTGTACAATACAATAGCCATTAACCACATGTGACCATATATAATTAAATTCAACTGCTTAAGATTAAGTGAAATTTAAAGTTTGATTTCTCAGCCACAGCAGCCATATTTCAAATGCTTAACAACCAAGGTAGCTAAAGGTTATGATATTGGAAAAGGCAAATAGAAGTTCTAATGGAAAGTGTTATTCTAGAAGACAATATAGGAGAATGTCTTCACAAGCAGGAAAAGATTTCTTAAATAGGGCACAGAAGTTGCCAACAAAAAAACTTAAACGTCGATAAATTGGACTTTCTCAAAACTTAATCACACATTCATTAAAAGACACTGTCAAGAAAATGAGTAGACAAAACACAGACTGGAAGAAAGTATTCACAACATATATATATGAAAAAGTGTTCTGTGGCTTCCCTGGTGGCGCAGTGGTTGAGAGTCCGCCTGTCAATGCAGGGGACACGGGTTCGTGCCCCAGTCCGGGAAGATCCCACATGCCGCGGAGCGGCTGGGCCCGTGAGCCATGGCCGCTGAGCCTGCGCGTCCGGAGCCTGTGCTCTGCCACGGGAGAGGCCACAACAGTGAGAGGCCCGTGTACCGCAAAAAAAAAAAAAAAAAAAAAAGTGTTCTGTATGCAGGATACGTAAAGAACCCCTACAATTTTATTTTTAAAAGAGCAAACAAAAAGCCAATTAAATGGAGCAAAAAATTGAACAAAAATCGTAAATCAACAGATGATTCACAAAGGAAAGCATGCAGATGACCAATAAGTACTCAAAAAAGTACTCAATATCATTGGTCATCAGAAAAATGCAAATGAAAACCACAAAGACATCACTACACACCTGTAATTGCGGCTAAATTTAAAAGGAATGACACACTTGATATTGATGAGGATGTGAAGCATTCAGAAGTCTCAAATATTGCCATTGAGAATGTAACATAGTACAGTCATTTTGGAAAACTGTTTGGCAGTATCTTATGAAGTTAAACATGTAGTATAACATTTCTATGGCTTGGCAACTGCACTTGGGTGAAAGAGGAAACCAAAGCACATTTCCACACAAATATCAGCACACAAATGCCACTTAGCAACTTTATTAATGTTAACCTCAAACTTGAAACAACCCAAATGTCCTTCATCAGAAGAGTAAATCATCAAATTTTGGTAGATCCATACAATGAAATACTACTCAGCAATTAAATGGGGCAAACTGCTCACACACAGAACAGCATAGATGAATCTCAAAACTTTTTGCTAAGATTAAAAAAAGGACTTCTAAAAAATAAACACTATATGAGTTCACTTAGATGGAGTTCTAGAAGAGGTAAAACTAATCTATGCCTCTGGAAGGAGGTCATTTACTGGAAAGGAGCATGAGCGAATTTTCTGGAACAAGGGAAAAGTTCTATATCTTGTTTGAGGTGATGAGTTCATGGGTAGAGGCATTTGTCAAAAATCCCCGAACTACACTTATCATATGTGCCTATCACTGTATGTATATTATCCCTTGATTAAAAATAAAAAGTTCTGGAGGGATTAAAGGAATTCTTGTATAAATGTGTAAATGTGTGTAGATGTGTATAAAGGTATATTCTAAATGTGCCTTTCCTCTCAGTATCTGCAGTGACTCCAGCTCTAGATACGAGTGCCCTCTGCTCACCCAAACCAAAGTGCCCTCAGAAGATATTCCTTATGGAATACCCCATTATCAAGTACCAGTGCAGAAATAGAGACTTTACCTCTTGTGGTCTCCAAAGCCTCAGGTAACAGAGCTCAGCCTCGTTCTTCATCCCTCTGCCTTTTGGTTTATTGATCATAACTCATCACAAAGAGTCTGACAAACTCAATATGTCATGGACAACCAGAGCTTTTCTTATTCCATCAGCAGCTGACTCAACTATTAGTCATCTCCGAGATCAAAATCTATTTTCTCATTCTAGGCTTGTAAACCTGAGCCCAGACCTCTGCAGACATCTTAAAGCCTGCCGTCAATTGATTTTTTTTCTTTTATATTCTGTAAATCTAACAATAAATAAATAATAACGTTCAAACATCCACTTTGCATTTGCTTTATTTATCACATTTTTAGGCACATCTTTTGGTTTTCAAGTGACCTGAATATGCTCAAACATATATTGACATCAAGTAGGTTGCCATGGGAACTGAATGCAGCTGCACAAAGAGGTTTACGGGCAGGTAATTTAAAAAGCCCTGGAGCAAAGAATGAGTGCTTGATAGTGTCCTAGAACACCCCAGGGCATATCAAAATTAAATAAAGCACTAAGTCTTGAAGTAAGGGGTGGTTATTATACAGTAAACAGTAGCTGAAAGAAAAAAGCATTTTCCCCTAAATATCTGGTTTTCAGAATATGCATTATGATATTAACTTATTTGATGGGAAAAATCAGGTCTGGGTTCTCTATATTTACTCACTAGATCAAAAAACATAATAGTTTGAAAATCTTTGAATATATGCTTTATTGATAATATTAGTGTCCTCAAAAATGGATCAATAGTGAACATAGAGAGAGAGAACCACAGACTCAGAATTAAAAGAATTCTTAAAAGCAACTCACAATTTAGGCTCCAGTGACCTCTTAATTCTGCGGAAGGGCCAAATCATGTATATTGTTAAGAGCCCCAGTTTGGAGACCACTGATATTGTCATTCGCCCTAAACAGCACAAGGCATCCATACCAAATCATGAAAAAGTGGTTTTGACCTCTTTATAAACACATGCCATTGGCGGCATGAAGTTCACAGCCTCAAAAAGAATAGTTGTAAACTGTGACTTTTGTAAGAGACCTAAACATTGAGAGATTTGATCATTATTGTCATCTCTTCTGCAGATGAACAAAACTGAGGGAAAGTTGAATTTTATCCTCTCAACCTTCCTACCTACTTATCAGCATGGCCATTTTCATAGTATTAGCTTAAAACACCCTCATTGTCAAAGTCAAAATTCTTTATGACGGTGTAGCTTCTCATACTCTATGAAACGCTTCCTATAAGTTGTCCAATTTTCAAGCAAAATAGTGTTCAATTTTAAAATTTTCCATTAGAACCCTGGTTCTATGAAAAATTTAATACCTTCTACAAGTAAATCCATAATTGCATAGTATCTCAGAAAGAACACAGGATTTAGAGTAAAAAGAACTCACCTTTACTACTGAGTTGGTTACGTACCAACTGTGTGATATTAGACAAGACATTTAATTTCTCTAACTCTAAATTTCTTTCTTTGTAAAGTGATGATGATAATCATGCCGAGCTCCCAGAGTTGTTGGTTAGATTTTAAATGATAATGGTGTAAAAACATTTTAAAATCATAAAATAATAGACAATTACAACGTTCAATAATTTAAAGCTGAAAATTTGTCACATGTTCCCCCTCTTTCTTCACTAACAATGGACAGTTATCTTGGATAACATAACAGTTAGGTGGGATTATAGAAATAAGGATCGCTATTCAGTGATGAGAGAACGTTGCACAGTTAACACAGCTCAAATGATAATAATGGCTATCATTTATTGAGTGCCAATCAAATGCCAAGAAATCAACATAGTATCATTTATCAACACTATGAGGCAGAATTTAGCTCCGTTTTGGAGATATTAAAACCAGGTGTCGTGAGCATATTGTTTTTATTCTAAAGCATCACGTCCTTGCAGGAACAACCAGTCCCCATTTCATGACGCCTTAGTGAAACCTTCCATCACAGCTTCCTGACTTCCTCTGGCCATAGGAGTGAAAATATGCAAAATTGGACCAATAAGACATCTTTTTGTGGACTTCCACATGAACTTGGGGAAGAAATCCCTTTCTGAGTTGCTAAGAAAAGACTAGAGTCTGAAGCTGCTGGTGGTCACCTCGCCTACTCTGCGTGACCAACCTCCGTGCAGAATAAAGTGGAGCAGAGAGGACAGGTACTAGGTGAGATGAAACCCCAGTAACATCATTGGAACCTGATCCAATCAAACCCAAGCCTGGATGGACCATTCCCTCACACCCAAGTTATAAGAGCAACGAATTCCTTTTTGATTACACTTATTTGAATTACTGTGAAAGGGTCACAGAAGGAAGTAGAATTTCCTGTGACAGATTAACAGAGTTACTCATGCCTGAAGTTCTGCACAACTGATAAAGTAGCCACTGATCTCTGCTATCTAATACTTTACTGGCCTTTGCGATGTTCTATCATTCTGACGTCACCTTTGAAATGACACCAGGCAGCTAATTGCTGTAGTGAGTCAGTCTCCTGACAACACTTGATACAAGTGACAATTATATCATTCAATTTCACATTCCTTTGAGAGTGAAATGAAGGACCACTAAGTCCCCAAGTAGCTTGACATCTTTTGGGGACAAAAAGAGGAATGTATATGCAATGTGGGCTGAAGAAACCTTTAAAGAGCTCATTGAATATCAGAATAAGATGGGAAATACAATTATTAGAGGCTCAAACTGAATCATGTGGCTGTTAAAATACATTTGAGTTTAAGATTGCTGGTGTAGAGCTTTAAAGTAAAGGATGCCTATTTTTGAGCTGAAGCATTACAATGTCAACTTACAGACAGGTGTAGGCTCTGTGGCTTCAGAGAAATAAAGTATGGTCATAGTCATTCGTTTAATTCATACAACAAATATTTATTGAGCAAACATTATGTGCTAGGCTCTGTTCCAGGCAAATCTCAGACTTCATGAAGTTTACATTCTAGTGGGGAAGGCAGAACATAAACAAGATAAAGGTGCAAACTATATAGTATGTTAGATGCTGATACATGCTAAGGAGAAAATTAAAGCAAGGAGAAAATAATTAAAGAAAATTAAAGCAAGGGAAGAGGTGGGAAAATCACCTCAATTTTAGAAACAATGACCAAGGAAGGTGTCACTAAAATGGTGACATTTAAACGAGATGTAGGTGAGAGAGTAAATTATGTGAATATTAGCAGGGAAAACACTTCAAACAAAGCAACAGTTGCAAACATTCAGAGCCAAGAAAAGACCCTTTCAGGCAACTTTTAGAAAAATCTTATGACTAAGTATATCCACAAAGTAGCAAATAATCTCAAACAATTTTATACCGATACACACAGAATTCTGTATGCAATTTATTTGGAGAGGCTAAACAGTATTAATACCACCACCACCACCACACACACACACACACACACACACACACACACACACACACACACATAAATACTACTTGGAAATTGCACAAATGTATTTGGTTTTCATCCAGTAGGCAAGAAGAGCTCTATACGTATCAAATGGTAAAATTCATGGGTAGAAGGAGACCAAAGATTAATATACGACATGTGCTTCTGTCCTCATTATGGCACTTTGCAATTCAAAACAGTATAAACTAAAATACATCTTCTGAGGATTTGTGAGTCTTCATTCAAACCCTGTACAGACATCCACATGGGAATTCCATTTTCAGCAAGATGTCCTAGATGTACAGAGTGACAATAGTATAGAACACCAAAAAGTGCTGGATAACATGCTTTTTAAAAAAATCTTTAAATCACAGTTGAGCTAGTAGTTGAGAAAAAAATTTGGGTTTAGAATGAGAAAGTAATTCTATAAGTATAAGCTAGTCCTGGAAACTGCATTTGCCCTGGGGACATTGGATAACTGGAGAAAGAAAAACAGAGCTGGAGGAATCAGGCTTCCGGACTTCAGACACTACAAAGCTACAGTAATCAAGACAGTATGGTACTGGCACAGAAACAGAAATATACATCAGTGGAACAGCATAGAAAGCCCAGAGATAAACCCATGCACACATGGTCACCTTAACTTTGATAAAGGAGGCAAGAATATACAGTGGAGAAAAGACAGCCTCTTCAATAAGTGGTGCTGGGAAAACTGGACAGCTACATATAAAAGAATGAAATTAGAACACTCCTTAATACCATACACAAAAATAAACTCAAAATGGATTAAAGACCTAAATGTAAGGCCAGACACCATCAAACTCTTAGAGGAAAACATAGGCAGAACACTCTATGACATAAATCACAGCAAGATCCTTTTTGACCCACCTCCTAGAGAAATGGAAATAAAAACAAAAATAAACAAATGGGACCTAATTAAACTTAAAAGCTTTTGCCCAGCAAAGGAAATCATAAACAAGACCAAAAGACACAAGGGTAGAAAATATTTGCAAATGAAGCAACTGACAAAGGATTAATCTCCAAAATTTACAAGCAGCTCATGCAGCTCAATATCAAAAAAAGGCAAACAACCCAATCCAAAAATGGGCAGAAGACCTAAATAGACATTTCTCCAAAGAAGATATACAGATTGCCAACACACACATGAAAGAATGCTCAACATCATTAATCATTAGAGAAATGCAAATCAAAACTACAATGAGATATCATCTCACACGGGTCAGAATGGCCATCATCAAAAAATCTAGAAACAATAAATGCTGGAGAGGGTGTGGAGAAAAGGGAACACTCTTGCACTGTTGGTGGGAATGTAAATTGATATAGCCACCATGGAGAACAGTATGGAGGTTCCTTAAAAAGCTAAAAATCGAACTGCCATATGACCAAACAATCCCACTACTGGGCATATACCCTGAGAAAACCATAATTCAAAAAGAGTCATGTACCACAATGTTCATTGTAGCTCTATTTACAATAGCCAGGACATGGAATCAACCTAAGTGTCCATCAAACAGATGAATGGATAAAGATGTGGCACATATATACAATGGAATATTACTCAACCATAAAAAGAAATGAAACTGAGTCATTTGTACTGTGGTGGATGGACCTAGAGTCTGTCATACAGAGTGAACTAAGTCAGAAAGAGAAAAACAAATACCGTATGCTAACACATATATATGGAATCTAAAAAACAAACAAAAAAATGGTCTTGAAGAACCTAGGGGCAAGATGGGAATAAAGACATAGACCTACTAGAGAATGGACTTGAGGATACGGGGAGGGGGAAGGGTAATCTGTTACAAAGTGAGAGAGTGGCATGGACATATATACACTACCAAATGTAAAATAGAAAGCTAGTGAGAAGCAGCCGCATAGCACAGGGAGATCAGCTCGGTGCTTTGTGACCACCTAGACGGTGCGATAGGGAGGGTGGGAGGGAGGGAGACACAAGAGGGAAGAGATATGGGTATATATGTATATGTATAACTGATTCACTTTGTTATAAAGCAGAAACTAACACACCATTGTAAAGCAATTATCATCCAATAAAGATGTTAAAAAGAAAAAAAGAAATGGAGTTTTAAAAATAGGAAATGTGGGTCATAAAGTACAAAATATGATTTCTGACATTAATCTAAATATTTCAGTAATTCCATTAAACGAAAACAGATTAAATTTTCTCTTTCTAAAGATTATCAGGATTTTTAAACACAATCCAGTTATATGTCAATTAGAAGAGATATAGCTAAAACATAAGAATATAGAAAATTTGAAAGAAAAGGGATAGAAAAAAAATTGAAAATAAAGCTGGTTTAGCTATATAGCTAGTAGAAATGGACTCTTTCAAAGAAGATTAAGATGCCTAATTCACAGGGAATATATAAGAATATAAATCTGTAAATTAACATCTAACCCTACAAAGCAAAAACTCAGAGAATGACAAGAAAGAAATAAATCCATCAAAATAGTGAAGATTTTAATCCAGCCCTGCCAGTATTTGATATACCATACAAACAAATAGCGGCAAAGATAATGGGGTTAAAAAACTGAAAAAAAGTATGCTATATAAGCATACTTCATTTTATTGCACTTTACTTAATTGCACTTTGCAGATAATGCAGTTTTTACAAGTTGAAGGTTTGTGGCAACCCTGTGTCAAAGAATTATATCAGTACAATTTTTTCAATAGCATTACTTTTAATTAAGAGGTGTACATTGTTTTTTTTTTTAAGTATAATGCTATTCCACACTTAATAGACTACAGTATAGTGTAAACATAACTTTAATATGCACTAGGAACCCAAAATGTTCATGTGACTAGCTTTATTGCAGTGGTCTGGAACCAAACCCACAATGTATCTGAGGTATGCCTATATAAAATAATAGATTGGGTCATAGATTGCATAATATTTATACAACAAAATAATATATAGCCATGAAAAATTAATCATAACAATAATCTAAAGAAGAAAAAAGTATAATACATAATTTAAAGAAAGCAAATTCCAGGAGAATAGACATATTATGATGCAATGTATATAAAGTGTAAAAATGGACAAACTTATTTAGAAACATAAATACATAAAATAAACATAAAAACATAAAATAAAAGAGAAAATGAATAGCATGTTTAACACAACTTCAGGAGAATGGCTCATTCTGGATGGGACAGACATGTATTCAGAAGGAAACTGAAGAGCCTCAAAGGAACTGGTAATTTCCTTTTTTAAAATAAATGTGTCCAAATATTCATTTTTTATTATTATTGCTGTTGCTGTTTAAACTGTGGTTTCATGTTATATATGTTCTTATGTCTAATATACAGCACATTAAGACATAGAAAAATATGTACATATAGAGTCTAATGGAAAAACTTTACTGAAAAGCATTAAGTGACTTTCTGGAAGCTACAAGCAAGTCTGTAGGACAGTTCTCACATCCAAATCAATGATTTTCTTGACTGTGCACAAATCAGCCTTATCCTAGAGAAGATTACTCTTATCATGTCAGCCCTACATAAAATGAGGTCATTTTTGAAAGAGTTTGCTGATAAAATGGCAGAATCAAAAACTCTAACGACTTTAAATGACTTTAAATTATTTCTCAAGTTTGAGACAGGTCATATTTCATGAATTTTATAAGCAGTTCTTACAACAGGCCATGCTTTGTCCTTATGTGGCAACATGTACCTAGACAAAAAGACTAGAAATGGAAACCCCATTGGAAAACCAGATTATACAAATGTTGGCATCTTCAAGAATTCTAGAAAAGACTTTCTTAAAAAATACAAATTGGGAGATGTTCAAAGAGCATTAGAACCATGGCTGATCTGAGTGACCAAGGGCAGAATCCATGAATAAGCTTCAGAGCTTAAGCAGGAACTTGTTGGGGGAAGGGAGAGTAGGAAGTAATTATTAAAATACATAAGACTGTTCCAGTTTAAAAAACATTTTGATCCTCAAGTCTTCGCAAATCAGTGTAAATTTAGCCTTTTTTTACAGAATAGAAAATGTGTATTGAAATATATTGAAAAATTCTTAAAGCTGCTCAATAAAATATTTATCCTTCAATGTTTATCAGCACTAACATGGATAAGAGTCACTGAACTACAAACAGCTAGGTTTCAAGCATTAAACATTTACTATCCTATTTTTATGCACACAATTTTTGCCCTAATTTCTAGGTATAGTTGAGAAATTCATTTTAATTATCTCTGTTCTCCTTTCTGTTGTTCTCAGCCCCATGCTACTCTGTGGTGTGAAACTGATAATGAGCAGAAAGCTGATAAAACATGTGGGAGCAGAAGCTGAAGATGGTGAACTCAAGATGGTGAACTCTTTCTGCAGACAAAATAACAATATAAATTTTAGCAAATTTGGGTTTGTTTTATTTTTAAGATTTTTTAAAGATAAATTTCTGTTCACGTTAGAACCAAAACACAGAACCATAATGAGATAACAGTCAAATCTGAACCAACAAGAGTTGCAGTTCAATGGGAGTCAATAAATACGGCATCTTGCTGCCCCTACCTGGTTACCATGGCAGGTTGTGCCTAAAATTGCCTGGAAAGATGTGCTGTCTTACACAAATTTGAAACAAAATCTTCTAGACAACTTAACCCCCAAATATAAGCATCATCTTTATGTCAAGTTCACGATTTCTCTTGGGCACATTTTTTTTCAGTTTTTGTTTAAGCCCAGACCCTAGAAATTGACGAAACTAAGGGCTGGATTCCACCCCTGAGGCATATGATAAAAAGCTCTCCTGGAAGAGGAGAAAGGGTTAACATGAATTATTCTGGGGGTCCTCCAGAGTCTGCCACAGTTCAACAATCCAGATATGTGTGTGGCAGGATCATTTTTTTTTATATTAACATATCTTCCCAAGTATATTTCCCCTATTTGACTTTCAAACTATCCCACACACTCCACACACTTTCAAGCAGTTAGGTTACTTCCGTATGATGGTCTTAGTCCGTCCAGGTTACTATAATAGAATACCATAGACTGGGTGTCTTGTAAACAGCAATCCAGTATTTCATAACTCTAGAGGCTGAGAAGTTCAAGATCAAGGCACCAGCAGATTTGGTGTCTTGGGAAGGCCTGCTTCCTGGCTTACAGGTGGTCATCTTCTCACTGTGTGCTCAAAGAGCAGAAGAGATGAGGGAACCCTTTGGGGTCCCTTTAATAAGGGCACTAATGCTATTCGTGATGCTTCCATCTTCATGAGCTAATCACCTCCTAACAGCCCCACCTCTTAATACCATCACACTGGGGATTAGGATTTCAACATATGAACTTTGGAGGGAGATAAACATTCAGTCCATTGCAATGATTGTCTCAGAAGCAAAGTATGTCAAGGCAGAAAGTCTGAGCAAGTCTTCCTGGTTTTGATTTCCAAAAGGAAAATGGAGAGAACTTGGGACTTAGGCAAAACTTTTGAGAAAAATTGAAGATTAGAGACAGTGAAACTTACCTTTAAGTCTCCACAATATTCGCCCAGGCTGGGAAGGGAATTGGGAGAAAGCAACAGGAAGAGAGGTAATGGAAATAAATATATTAGAGAGATTGGAGGATGGAGAAATCACTAAAGCAAAGGAGTACTCAGAAAGGCATATTCAAGCAACCAGGAGTTGTGCAGGACAAGTAAGTCATCATATCCATACCTTCAGTTGCTACATGACTGAGTGTGAATGTAACAGATAACTGACCTTCTCATCGGCCTTCTGATGGGAAGTCCCTCTGGTAACAGCCAGTATTTCACCAGCAGGAGCAACACCATCCATGCCTTGAGAGTCACCCAGTTTCTATCCAACTTATTCCACATGAACTAAACACTAAATATGTGCTTTGGTATAGACCAGAACAGAGTAAATCAGAGAGAGAGAAGGAGGGTGGTGTCCTAGATACATAATGATCTGGTGAAGGGACTGTTATAGAAAATACCATTAGATACTTGTCTGGTAGGAACAGGGTCTAGAAAGAATAAGCTCCATTCTCCCTAGACTAGGATCTCTGACAACACTACTTGTCCTCTCAAACCATTCCTATCCCCTCTCCCCTCCCTGCCTTTGCTTACCTGTTGTGCAAGAAAAAATGTTATAACAACCAACATTTATTATGCTTTATAGTATACAAAAGGCTGTCTCACATGTAACTTCATTCATCTTCAAACAATTCTGTGAGATTGGCAGGTCAATTCCCATTGTTATCCTCAATTTACTGATGAGTGAGACTGAGGCTCTGAGAGGTTATGTAAGTTACCCAAGAGCACACAGGAACTAGAAGGTGGCAATAGTCCCAGTCTGTTCATTATCTGTGGTTCTATTGTTCCTTCACTACCATTTTGGCCCTGCTCCGAGGTAGAGCAAGCTGCTCCCTACAGTTTAAGGGGCCCTGAAGCCCTTCCCTCATGAAATGTTTCTTCCCGGACCTTCTTAAGTTCCAGAATACCCTGCCTTAGAGACATTACTCTAAGTTTAGGCAAGGTCTCCAGGAGGCCGTTGGTAAAATGAGACATTCAACCTGGGCTCCCTTAACTGAGACGTCTATGGGCCAGAACTACTGTTTAAGAAACTTAAATGAAAGAACAGCCAAGTGACTATCATGGAGTAAAGGCTCAATAAATAGTGGGTTTCTTTTTTCTAGTTAAAAAAATTTTGGGGAACTTTTTAACACCCATGACATAATTCCTCTGCTTTCCAAGTAAACAAATAAATAACATAGCCATGAATAATATAACTTCATGTAATTCCAATGGTAAAATAAAATCTCAGAAAGTTTTTTTTTTAAATCTCAACGAATCTTTCTGAAAATAATGAGCTCCCAAAATCGTCATCCCGAAGGAAAACAGTTTGCTTACCTTAACTCTACGCTGAGTCGTAAAATACTCAAAATTATTTTCACAAAAATTACTGAATTTATCAGTTCCCCTAGCTCTGTGGCATACGAGCATAAAGAATAATACACCCTGGGACTATGTAAAAGCCTAGATTAATATTGAATGAACAGCTAAGGATAAACAGGACTCTCTGCTCTGCTCTCACTGAAGACAAACACAAACAGTAAGCAGAGAATCAGGCACGGATCAAGCCCATGAACGCACGCATTGGTTACTGCAATACCAACAGGGCTTTTAAAATGTCAAAGGAAAAATATACTTTAATAAAAATACATGAAAACTGTGTTGAAAAATTAATGTAGCACACTGTGTGCGAATAAACCCCTACATGAATAGAAAGTTGAGATTATCTCCATGCATCAGTAAACCTCAGGTGACAAATCACTGGTGACAGTTTCTCCGCCCTCCTTTCAAATACAGTTAGGGGTCTTTGGGGGATTGTCGATGCATAACTGGGGTCAAAGATTTTAACTCAAACAACCTGGATATGCAGAGAAAATGTTTTGTTGTTGTTGTTTACGGTTTTCCACATGAGCCCCCATCCTCTGGTTAGAGCTAAAATTTTTAAATGAATATCTAACCCAGTTTAGACCCAGACTGATTTGACAGCTTAAATGGTCCTTTCAGGCAATATTCTCCCTAGGAGTGGGGAGGGAAGTCACTCAGATTTCTTCTGCCTCTCTCTACTCATCTCTGAAAGAAGGCAGTTGGGTGTATACGTGGGGAGAGAGGAGAGGAGTGTGAAATGGGGAGATGAGTGACCTTGAGGGTGGTGTTCTGGTCTTCTAGTTGGTGTTGTCTTAATGCTGTCTTGGCATTCATGGCTGGAGTCTGTAACTGATCTCATTCTCCCAATTTGGTCATAACCCAGTTCATTCTCTGGCCAATTTGGTCTCACGTGGGCACCTCCTGGCTCCAAAACCCCGAGATTCCCTGCCAGCCTCCAAGGCCAACTCTGAGGTCAGCCCCCCATCTCCTTGGGAACTGATGGTGGTTCAGGAAAGCTAACCCTAGGAGGTTCTGGCTCCTCAACAACACCACACAACCAAAGGAATGGAGGTGTGTTCAGTGCTGGAAAAGTTAGAAAAGGTCTCTCTTCACAGAGCCCAAAAAGGGAGTCAGGGCCTATAGCCTTCTCCCTTCACCTCCTCGCAGCCCACACCCTGAATCTACCCTCACCGTCCACCGAGGGGAAGCGGGGGCACACATCCAGTCAATGTGCTCCTTCCTTCTCTTCCTCTCTGGCCTCTCCCCATCCTCTTCCTCCAGAGTTGGGAATGAGGTGGGCTTTGCACTTTCTTCTACATTCTGTATCCATTAGGCACAGGGCTTTGCTATCATGGATGGAGGGGGTACCTTCTCTGCGGGGGATCTTCCCGGTTTAGTACCTGATATGTTAGACGGAAAAAAATAAAGAGATCTGGAAAAGGGTCTCTCAAGATCATAGTCTGGGTTATAATGCTTTTATTTCACTTTGTCCCTGTTTTTCATGTCAGAAGCTCTATATTATTCAATTTTCCTCTTCATCATTTTTACAGTAAATTCACTTCCCCTATCAGGCAGATGGTTGCTCAGATTGACTTGGGCAAAATCATGGACAACATTAGTAATTTCTAAAATCTTACCACTCACTCCCTCGTGCATATATATATGGTCCACTGTTCCTATACATTATATGTTTAAATCAGTGTAGATGAGTGTGCAAAGCTATCCTTTCACATAAACATTCTGTTACATGGCACTTATCAAAACACATTTATTTTTGTTATTTGTTTGTTTGTCTCTAACATAAAATATCTACTGGGGATTATTTCGATGACCATTATTTCTGTGGCATTACCACATAGAAAGATAAATTCCTAACTTGATGGCAAACGTGATAAATCATGTGTTAACAAACATTTGTTTTACAGATAATTGGAGTAAATAGAATCATTTATCCTGATGTAGCAAATGTTGGGGCTGGAAGAATATATATGAGGGAACAACATAGCTGCTGCCTTCAGATACATAGTGGTTTAGAAGTGGAAACCAAGTCTGATCCATGTGACTCCAAGGGGCAAAATTAAGATTATGGAAAGAGTTAATGGGAAAGGAAATTTGGTTTAGCTTTCTAATAATCAAAGCTGTCTAAATATAGAGTGGGTTGACACCTCGAGATTCAATGATTATATCCTAACTGGGTTTATTCAAGCTGGGCCATGTGACCACTTAATAAGGACGTCATCTTGACTATTTAAAGGTGTTAAGCATGCTGAGTTTCTATACTTCTTAAAGTCTTTAAGCTGAAGGTTTCAGAAATTCAAGTAACTGATAAAAGATAAAGAACCATAGTAACATAGTAGTGTTGGCAGGAAAATCGTCCATGGCCATTTTTTGATGTTAATCACTGAGCTATTAAATAGGAAAAATTCAAATTACCTATCTGTGATATAATCAGAGTTGAAAGCACAGTTTATGACAAAACTGGTGAAAATAAGGCCATAGGAGGGAGACCAGAAAGTTCTGGCAAAGGATGCTTCAAAGAATTAGAGGGAAATAAAGACCACTCTGGTTTGGTTAAGTAAGAGAGAAGAGCATCATTACAGTGATTCTATAAATAGGAGAAAAAAAGATATAAGGTATAAATGCTGAACTGGTGGTGGTGGTGGTGTTAAACTTAAGATGATGACATTTTTGAAGATTTAAATTATTTAGTGAGTCCCAAGCAACCTCAGATTACATCTTTATTGATTCTTTCCTTCCCTTCTTTAGCATTTTGCCAAGAGTGGTAACAGGAGACAGTATGGCTGGGTACTGATTAACTGTTAACAGGCAATTAATAACAGGTATAGGAAAGAAAGGAGGAAGCAGAGAACACTTAGAAGGATGCAGATAGGGGCTGCATCACTGGTCATCCTTGTCATAATGTCATGACCCACAAACCCATATTCATTAAGGAGATGGCAGGGAAAGGGATAGAGTCAAACTAGACAAAAGGGGGTCTGCAGTGCCTGGAAAGTCAGTGCAGGATGAAGCAGACATGTCTCTGGGAGTGGAAGTCAGAAGAAAGGAAGTATATAGGCATTAAATGTGTACTAGGTGCCAGCCACTGCCATACGCACTTCAAATCCTGTTAACTCATTCATTCTTCACTTCTACCCTCATAGGAAAGTATTCATAATCTCTTTTCACATTTAATGAAAATGAAAATGAGACTCAAATAGATTGCATACCGCAGGTCACACAGCCAGTTACGGGTTGCTGGGATTTAAAATCCCAAAGCTTATGGTCTTTCCACTACATCACACTAGCAAAATGTGCTCAGGCATGAGCAGATAAATATAAGTGACAAGTGATGCCAGAGACTGGAGCCAGGTGGCAAAAATAAATCAAGCAGGAATGGATACATCAAGCAGATGGGGGAGGGGCTTGGGGAATGCATGGGGAAGGCTGGGGGTGTCTAAGATTCACAGCCAGACTGTCCATTTGAATAAGCCAGAAATCCAGGAGCTAGAAAGATATCAAACACAGAAGAGGACAAGGGCATTCTCAAGAAAACACCCCAGACAAAATGCTCCAAAACTTTTGGGTACTCTTACTACAATCTTGTCTTTTATTCTTCTTTCTTCTTTATTAGGGTTTTCCATCTCCTGAACAGAGGGGAAGAGGGAACTTGTGCTTTCCTCATTTCATTCTTCATTCTCACTTCACCAATGCTGTAACCTGTGATTATGAGCCAGCCAAGGTAAAGTTGCATCAAGAGGTAAAGACTGAACCGAAAAGACTCAAGAGAGATTTTAGAAAGAAGTCACCACTCTGTTTCTTGTTGTCAAATTTTGGGGGATTCATTTTTCCATAGAATCCATGAATCTCCTTACCGTGTGTGATCCACGAGTCATCAGTGTCATCAGAACAAGTATAAAGGGAGAAAGAAGACAAAGTGAGCAAGGGGAATAAACCTGCCACCTTACAGACTGCAGCTTGCATGGTCAGATTTAGCAATTTTTAATCAACTGAAAGTCCATTTGGCATTTGGACAAAAGCCCTATTTTGTAATTTTCCAAGTGAAAGCATGAAAAAAAAAGTCTTGCAACTAAACAAGTGAAAGGATATACTATGTAAGACACTCTCAAAGAATACAGTAATTACCACAAATATAATGTATAGAAATATAATTGTGTCTCAGAAATAGATCTATTCAAAGAAGGCTTTCATATGTGTGATTATGCATGACAGCCTAATGAAGCAGACATTAGCAAGGTTTGTCAATATGCAAATACTATTTCTACCAGTCCATTCTGATATGGTTTATCAAATGGCATTAAACATCTCAAAAGAAATAGACTTATGCATGACAGCCTAATGAAGCAGACATTAGCAAGGTTTGTCAATATGCAAATACTATTTCTACCAGTCCATTCTGATATGGTTTATCAAATGGCATTAAACATCTCAAAAGAAATAGACTTCTCGGGGCTTCCCTGGTGGCGCAGTGGTTGCGAGTCCGCCTACCGATGCAGGGAACACGGGTTCGTGCCCCGGTCTGGGAAGATCCCACATGCCACGGAGCGGCTGGGCCCATGAGCCATGGCTGCTGACCCTGCGCGTCCAGAGCCTGTGCTCCGCAATGGGAGAGGCCACAACAGTGAGAGGCCTGCATACCGAAAAAAAAAACCGGAAAGACACAGACTTCTTTTATTTCCCTAACACATAGCAAACACCTCTTTCTCCATACATGTGAAGTAGTCTCTTCATCTATTGTAACACATTGCTCCCAATAATTAGACTTATGTTCTTTGGATTCTGTTAAGGGTGAAATTTTTCACAGTTACTGTACGTTATTATAATCTAGGTAAAACTCATTTAAATGATTTGTGTTACTGAGAGAATAATAACACCCATTAGAAACTGTTTTGCTTGCCCAGGGAGTTAAAATACAATATAATCGCAGACGTGCGATCAACATGCTCCTTGCCTTTTTAAGGCCACACTAACTCCTGAAATGGAAACATCTAGGTAAATGTGTATGTGCAAATACACACATACATCCACACCCACACATTTTCTCTCTCAGGAAATCCAGAGCATCTTTTACTAGGTTTCATTATAACTGAATGGCATATGATTGAAATATAAAGTTACCATTGCAAAGACCTCTCACAGACATCCTTCTAAGCTCCAGGATAAGGGTCTTGTGGCATATTTGTGCAGATCTACTCTGCTGGCTTTTCACAAATGGCTCTGTCAAAGCATAACATGTGACTTCCATAATTGAATGTTATTTACATCAGAATGAAAAGAGACTGTGTAACTATTAGTGTGTGGTTCATGATTTTGGCACTACAGACTGGAGAAATATCTTCTGTTTCCAGGAAAATCGTTTCAATTTGTCCTACATTTGGTTAGTAATCTTACTCAGAGGCAGAGAGAGTCAGAGAGCCTTCGCTGCGCCCAGGCACATTCAGCACTTAGTAAGCCCGGGAAGAAAAAAGACTGGGGCTTGGGCCTTGGCAACTTCAGCATCCCACTCTCAACACGGAGGGGCAGGGACCGCACTGAGAGAGCTCTCAAGGTGAGACCCCTGCACAGGGCCAGGAATAGGAGAATAGGATCTTTGAAGTAGCATGGCGTCATATAGTGACTGCTTGTCGATGGGCACAAAAGAAAATTTCATCTGGAGACTGTAGACTCCCACCTCCCAGATTTCCAGACTCAACTTGAGCACACAGGGCCAACACAAGAGGAAATCTCATTTAAAAAAAAAAAAAGAAAGAAAACCAACCTGAAGAATCTTAAAGGAACAACTCCCTCAAGTTCACAGGGGACCTCAAGATCTTCTAGGGGAAGCTCAAGTTGCCCAGAATTTGGAATATTACTCAAAGACAGGAACTGCAGCTTCTTAGTAGACGTTAGTATGCCACAGCAAATTAGAAAGTGTGTGTTTGTTTCAGAACCTCCCTGGAGCATCCTCCTTTGCATTATCCACTATACCTCTCTCTGTCTGCCTCCCAGTTTAACTCAACAAGTGTTTGTGAAACACCTACTATGTTCATGTCTCTGTGCTTGTTATTACAAGAACATGCCAGATGAAAAAAAAAAAATCTAGTCTCTGGCTTCGAAGAGTAGGTTGCCTGGTAAGAGAGACAGTCCTGCAAAGAACCTGTCTATCCAGTCTAGTAAAGGAGAGAGAGATTGTACAACTACTTATAGTAGAATAAGAAGCAGCTTAATTGACAGGCAATAGACAATGGAAATAGACCTCAGATTCCTGGCTCCATCACTGATGTGTTATTAGGGAAAATCACTAATATTTCTGGATTGTTTCTTTTTCTCTGAAATAGGAATGATCACACCTACCTTCCCCTTCCCAGTGTTGCCTTTGGAATCAAATGAAATGTATGGACAGAGTCTTTAGAGACTGGATGGTGATTCGTAGGTCTAACAGCTAGTAAGAGCTAATATTAATTAAACAGTCTGTGCCAAGCACTGTGTTAAGTCATTTAAATATTTTCTTTTTTAATCCTCATAACAACCCTGGAAGGTTAGGGGACATGCCTGAGATCACAGACTGACTCCTCACTACACTGTCATACTGTTAATTCTCTGCCACTTACAAGCTCAGTGACTTTGGACAAGTCCTTTAATCCCTTTTGATCCTCCATGTTTTCATCAGTAAAATTAAGGTGGTCTCAATGAAATTTGTTTTAATTGTGGTAACATACAACACGAGATCTATTCCCTTGACAAATTTTTAAGTGCAAGATACAGAATTGTTCACTAAAGACACAATGTGGTACAGCAGGTCTCTAGAACTTTTTCATCTGCCCGTTGATCATCAACTCCCCATTGTCCCCTCTCTGCAGCCCCTGGCCGCCATCATTCCACTCTGATTCTATGAATCTGACTATTTTAGAGACCTCATATAAGTGGAATCATGCAGTATTTGTCCTTCTGTGACTGGTTAACTTCACTTAGCATAAGGTTCACTCTTGTTATGCATAGGGCAGGATTTCCTTTCTTAAGCCTGAATAATATTCCATTGTGTATATATAGCACACTTTCAATGAAATATCTTGGACCAAACAGTCCAAAATGCTATAACAGAAGTATGAACACTTTCGAGAGCACAGAGAAGAAGTCATTAATTCCTATTAGTCAGGAATTTATTGATGTGGAATAAGCCCCAACACATTCCCCAACTTCCGGTGTGCCTGCTTCATCACGTCAACTTTTTGTATTTTTATTCATACAAACTCTTAGTCCTACTGGCAACTGAGGCTTATTCATTTTTATCATCTTTCTGAGACCCTTACAAATGTTTGTAGAAATGACTGGATGGATGAGTGGATGGACAGCTCTTATCTGATAAGCTGGGCCAATTTTGGTCTTCATTATCTTCCATCTTCTGATCACTTTCTTAGGTCCCCAAACTTCTGGACCAGGTCAAATCTCAATCCTATGTATCCGCATAACTTCCTCTACATTATTGTGATTGCCTGTGGATGTCTACCTTCCCCATCAGGTTTTCAGTTTACTGCAATGAACACTATTTGTCTTGTTCACCACTGTGCCTCCAATTCCTAGCTCATAGCAGGTGACCATTAAATATTTAAAGAACAGTGAATGACTGAATGAGTTTACTAAAGCCTCTGTTTGTCAATGACCTAGTTTTGGACCATCCAAAGATAAATTCTGCTCCTGAGAAACCTTACTGACCTGGCATTGCTGCTCTATTTAAGTTAAAACACTCAGTGTATTTGATTCAATAGTTGTAAATAGCAAAACACTATGTATGTATTATCCTTTTAATATATATTCATAAGATAACAGACAAGCATACACACGCGCACACACACAGCCTGATAAAAGGATGGTTTTTAAAAACTGCCTCAAAGCTGCCTCCAGAATAGAAATCATATTTAGTTATTCCATCTATAAATTCCATTTTAATATCAACGTCCTAGATACCCTGAGAAATACTACAAGAATCTAAAACATCAAAAAGAGTAAACAAATGTAGTCTTACTAATGTAGGAGAAGAGAAAGAGATATTTCAGAAAGATTTCTAAAGATTTGAGTGTTTTCTGGTTACCCTTGAGTTATGCAGAATGAATCTGAACTTACTTCAGTATTCATCAAGCTTTATGCTTTGACTAAAGAAACCCAAGTAGCATTAAATATTTGAATCATACAACCAATTTCCCTTTATCTCATTCCCTGCCTGCTCTAGCATTCAAGATTCATCCAGGAAAACAGAAGACAGTACAAAGTACTTCATGGAGAAAATTGGTTATACAGATGTTGATGAGGAAAATACAGGGATTAGCAACATCAGGAAGCTACAAACACCATTGGGCTAAAAGGACAAGGGGAAGAGGGAGTGTTACTGGAGCCTACGCGTCCAGCGCACTTGATGGAGAGCTAGGCAGGAGACTCAGCCACCACCAAAGAAGTCACCTAAGGCAGAGATGGATGAGAAAACATACACCACATTTCTTTCCTTCTGTCCTCAAATCTGAGGGGCACAGATGACAGGAATTAGCTCCCTTGTGATACAGAGAAGATGAAGGGAAGGCAAGGAACCGATGTGAAGTGTGAGAGCACACAGGCCCAGCATCAGTATACCTACCTACCAGCCTACTGATCTGCCTACCCACGTAGCTTCAGGGTCACTGAAGCAAGTATCTGACTGTTTCGAAAGAGTCACAGATGTAGAAAACAAACTTATGGTAACGGGGGGGAGTAAGGGGAGGGGAGGGATAAATTGGGAGATTGGGATTGACATATGCACACTACTATATATAAAATAGATAACTGATAAGGACCTACTGTATATATAGCACAGGGAACTCTACTCAATACTCTGTAGTGACCTATATGGGAAAAGAATCTAAAAAAGAGTAGTTATATGTGTATGTATAACTGACTCACTTTGCTGTACACCTGAAACTAACACAATATTGTAAATCAACTCTACTCCAATAAAAATATTTTTTAAAGTATCTGACTGTTTTGAAAGCTTATTTCTTATTGGATGTTAATAAATTGATGTTCTGATTTAAAATATTTTATTGTTTTAAAAAACCTCTTCTAAAGTTGCTGTTCTTAGGTTCTACTATTTTATATTCATTTCACATTTAAAGTTTCTGTTTCAAAAGATAACACTAACCAGTATGTTATTATTATGTAAAAGACATGTTATAAAAAAAAAATACTCAGTGTTAAGGATTATTCAAAATATAGTTAACAGCCAAGGAATTAGTGTTGCTTGTCATTTTGCTTCTTCAAAGTGGGAAGTGTGGGCAAAACTAAGATCTAAGGGAAGAATAAACAAAGGAGATGCATAATAAGACTCAAATGGTAGAATGCTAAAAAATTTTCAGATGAATCTCTGATGTCAAATAAGAATCCTTTTGGAAAACAATTTTTTTAAAAGCATGCCTAAAATCACTGTTGTCAGAAAAGTCTTACAGGAATTTAAATCCCTTGATTTTTCAGAAAATATATCTTGGAATATACAACATGCACAGAACCTGCCCAGCTGTCATGAAATATTCATTTTCATTGACCAACTCAGTCACTCCACTACAAAGCCCTGACTTGCCCACGGCGTTATTTCTTTGGTCCGTGACCTCATCAGATGGTGCAGGCCAAATAACCTCCAGGTGTGACCATCATTGTTTGGATGGAGCCTTTTCTACCTGTGGTAAATAATGGTATAGGAATTTGATACTACAGTAAGTGTGAGACAAACAGATGTGGTTTTCATGCTTTGTCCTTCCCCACTACAGCTGATCCTTCCAATATCAGGGGTCATTTTCTTTTCAAAACATCAGACAGCCTATGTTGTCATTAAAATCACCAAGAAGGCCTCTTAGGCATGCCTGGTACTGACTCTCTGCTGAGACAAGCCCAGTCTTGTGAGACATGTGAAATTCAGAGTTCTAACCACTAGTGCCCATTAAGGATCCTCCAGCAATTTTCATATGATTAGAAACAGCCAAAGTGTAATGGGGAAAAGTACATTCCTACGGCCTCCACACCCCCTGCAGTTTTAAATACATTTGATCTCTCCTGCTTTTCCTGCTTTAAAAAGGTAAATTAAGTAGTGCAGTTGGGCACTACTAACCAGCTACCGTGTTCCTTCCCAGGAGGGCAGACTTGAGGGGGAAGAGTCTCATTAATACAGCACAATCTTTAGACATGAATTGTCCCTAAACTAACCCAACAAACCAAGGAACAATGTTTACCTCCTTAGGAATATTTAACTCATTCTCCAGAAATTTTGAATACATAGATGAGGTCAGGGACAAATCAATTTTTCTCTAAGGTGTCTTATAATGCCTCTCACAGTCTTGCTACTTAGTATATTTTTAAACAGAAGAAGTGAGAAATGGATACTGTGGGATGGAAAGTACTCAAGTATAATAAAATTTCAACCTTGAGACTAATTTTAAAATGCCAACCCGGGCAGATGAGGAAGAGAAAATAGAATTGGAAGGAAGAATGAAATACTTTACTCTAGAAGTAAATATAGATGTGCCTATCACATGTCTTTATCTCTACTAGTTTCTGAATAATCTCTAAAATTTTCCACAAAACTGCTCCCATTTTTCTACTTTGGAAAAAAAAAGACTTAAAATTTGTACTTACTTCATGGTTACAAATGATATCTCATTTGTGGTATCAAACAACATTAAATTGCTTGAAACTAAGGTAGTTTCAAAAGAGCCAAAACTCAGGGTATAAAATGGAGAAACCCTCAGATCTCATACATTTTTAGTTCTTATGCTACCTGAAATGTCATTGACCAACAATTCTTTGCCCTAATTTCTCGATTAGAAATGTCCCAAATTGCATCATCGTACATTTTTCTCTATTTTAAGTGTCAATTCTAACATTTCCTGACTTAGCTATATACATTTATAACTATGTCCTTAGACACATAAACATTTTTTAAATATTACATTGATGCCATCCTTTGTATAAACCAAGCCATAGCACAATACAGACTTATTTTTAATTGTTTAAAATCTAAATGTACATTTATTAAAGGTTCCATTTCTCCTTAGGATGTAGAAAACCACAAGACAGCATCACTCCTGACCTAAAACATAAAAAAGATCTACAAGATTATAACTTTTCCTAAACCCATCAGATGGTTGAGGTTGAAAGGCAAATATAGTAAATTTATTCGATGGACTACATTAATAATTACAAAGAGGGGGAAAACACTGATATACATAACATGGAAAAATCTGAAAATCATTATGCTGAGTGAAAAAAGTCAGACATAGAAGAATACATGCAGTATTTTTTTTTTAACATTTACATAGCCTTCTAGAAAGTTGTGGACTAATCTAGAGAGACAAAAATAGATCAGTGTTTGCCTGGGGTCTGTGTGAAGGGAAAGACGGACTGCAAAGGGGCACAGAAATCTAGAGTGATGGAAATGTTCTGTGTCATAATTGCAACAATTACCTCACATGTATGTACATCTGTAAAAGCTCATCAAATTATAAATTTTAAATGGATTTATTTTACATAAATTGTACCTCAATAAAAATGACTTTTATGAAACCTAATTTTCATGGGAGGCTTAAGTCAATGCAATTAACTCAAAGTCTCCCAAGAAGTTTCTGAGCTTTCATTCTAATCAGATTTATCTTTCCTCAGTAGGGAGGACATCACAGGATCAACACCCCAAAAGCTAATAATCCAACTGCTATTTACATAAAGGATTCACTAACAAAGAGCAATAGCTCTTAATGAAAGCAATAGTCACTTCTGCTGGAGCAGGAGAACAAAAGCAGCAGGAAAGTCTAGTAGCATATCTTCTGATGGTCCTGACAGGGCAGTAACCCTCAAGAACTCCCAGGAGCACCTGAAATTGTCCCTGAGTCCCTCAGCTCAGCATTGCTACTATATATATATATATATATATATATATATATATATATATATACACATATATATACACACATATATATATTCTTCTTCAGATTCTCTTCCCTTGTAAGGTTATTACAAAATATTGAGTATAGTTCCCTACTCTGCTATACAATAAGTCTTTATTGGTTATCTATTTTATATATAGTCATGTGTATATGTTAATCCCAAGCTCCTAATTTATCCCTCCCCTCACTCTTTTTTGATACAGGACTATCTCTCAAACATACAAACAGGCCAGCCTAAAATTGCAGTATACTGCCATCATTTCACTTTGGAATGGTTTAAATAGAAGAACTGGGAAAAGTCCAAAATTTGTCTTCTAAAATACCCACCAAGTCAATTCCTAGATATTTTCTTGGGCCTCACAGATTCACCATACTTATATTCAAATTAACTAATCTCTTTTTAGATGAAAAATCACAAAAGAAAATTTAGTGCAGAGGTATCCTCAAAGTTTTCTTTTTCACTGAAATTAGGATGACATTTTTTTAAAAACAGCTTTTTTTTATTTTTTTAAATCATTTCATGTTTTACTTTTTTAATGAAACTGTTGGATTATATTGAAGTCTGTGTGTGTGTTGGGGGGTGTGGATGTATGTGGAGAGGGTGGTATTTAAGTACACTGTTGTTTTATGGCTACCCATTTGTGATATAATTTGCTGATAGACTATAAAAAAGACCAAAAGAAATTCAACCTCACCTTGAAAACAGTGCATGCTTCTTTTTTTCTAGAGAGTTTATGTTAGTATTATTTTGCTGTATCTGTTTGTCATTTAAAACATGAGATTCATGTAAAGTTTTATTGCTAGTGGCCTACTGTCAGCTCTCACAAAACTGAATGTACTGTGCTATTGCAAGCCTTGTATAGGTGAGAACTTTACAAAAGTAATTAACAAAGCACATTGAGTATAATAATCAACGCTAACAACAGTCATGTAAATAAAATTATTTGCATAAACAAAATATCCTAATTAGTATGAATTCTTTCTTGATGAAGCATGAGAACTATAGATGGTAACCTTTTCAATATCTTTAATTCTCTGAAGCACTTCTAGTTCTGGTAATAGTTTCAGAAATGTCATAGCAACTACTTTGGGAGATTAACATCTCTAATGCCTTCTTTGTACTGGTAATATTAAGTTTTCAATAACCATCTTTTGGATGGTTGCCACTTAACTCTATACTGCATGGAAATTTTTGTCAGTGTCTTTTAGATTGCTAATTCATTCAAAAAATATGAATGCATACTATATGTATCTACACATCAGAGATATAGCAGTGTTTTTTTTGTTGTTTTTCTTACTGTGCATAGTTTATTTTTATATATGCATTAGCAATATTTTAAAAACTGCTTTTAAAAGTGAACTGCCTACGTTTGGAGAAGAAACTATGAAATTTAGCTTTTTCATCTTCATGGTCTTTACAGAACCAAAACACCCTGATAGGGAATGAAGGAATTAGTTATTCAACTACTGACACAAAACTTCTAGAATTTTTTCCAAATATCCCAAATTCTGTTATCCTAAAAGAGGAAGAATCTTTTAAATGATTTATTTTCACTTTAAGAAAAAAGTGATTTATTTTCCCTTTAAAAGCAGCTTTAGGATATTATGGATATCATCATGGAGCAGGATATGGCCTTAGTGAAATGCTCCATGTTTTAGCGCTTCTTCCTCCAGGATGTAACCTACAGTGTGGTTGGTTTTTCTAATTGCTCTGTCTGTCATAGTGATAACTCTCTCCTTCACTGCTTCCAAATGTGACCACCAGCGTGGCTGAAATAACAATGGGTTTGAAACAGTCTATTGTATGCAGGAGCCCATGTTGAAAATTTCATAATTCGTCTAAATTTTAGGTTAAATAAAAATGATTTCAGGGCTTCCCTGGTGGCGCAGTGGTTGAGAATCCGCCTGCCAACGCAGGGGACACGGGTTTGAGCCCTCATCTAGGAAGCTCCCACATGTCGCCGAGCAACGAAGCCCGTGCACTACAACTACTGAGCCTGCGCCCTAGAGCCCGTGAGCCACAACTACTGAGCCCGTGAGCCACAACTACTGAAGCCTGAGCGCCTAGAGCCCGTGCTCCACAACAAGAGAAGCCACCGCAATGAGAGAAGCCCACACACAGCAAAGAAGAGTAGCCCCTGCTCACCACAACTAGGGAAAGCCCGCGCGCAGCAACAAAGACCCAACGCAGCCAAAAATAAATAAATAAATAAAATTGACTCTTAAAAAAAAAAAAAGAAATGACTTAAACCTTGAAATGGTTTTCTTCATAACTGTTTGAGGCTCAAATTCTAATAGACTATAAAATAACTAAGGGAAAAAATGCTAAAGGAAGCACACATTTTCTAAGAGGGAGAAAGGTGGAGAGATTGGATTGTACACACCAACAGGATCAAGGAAGGATGCTAAGTGATGGTAATGAATCTGCGTGCCTTATTCCTGCTTCCAAAGAAATTAAGTGTAAAAGGAAAGGGTTTCAATTAGAAATTCACGTGATATCACCTAAGGAGACTTAAGACAAGTATCCTTATCATACCAAAAAAATGGAAAAAAGAATATAAAAGTCTATTAAATGAAAATGATTTGACAGACAGAGAGCAAGAAATGGTGCTTTTGCAATTCCAGAATGTTTGAATTATTCATCTTCTCCTTGAAAATGTGTCAGTTGTAATAAAGTTTGCCAGAGCTTTCCACACGAAAATAATTTATGGGGCATTACACTGAGAACAAAAAGCAAAACAATATCCTTTATACAAAAGTATTTTTTCTTTAAATTGCTTTAAAAAACCAAAAATTATGCTTTTTAAATTAATAATTCTAACTTCTTTAACAACTTAGGCGCCAATATAGCTAAGAATTATCACTCTAGCAGCAGTTTTTTAATAAAACATGGAAGTGAACATGCTGTCTAATAACAAACTGATAAGAATCTAAGTGGAAAAGCATCAACTAGACTGCAAATGAATAGCATAAATCTAAACATGTCCCCCTGAAAAATTCAGAAACTGGCAAAACATCTGTTGGGCTGGCTGGCAGTCATCCTAAGTGATGATGCATGCCTTTTACTTCTGTAAGTTTAACAGTTTCTTCCAGCTCCTTCAAGAATTGGAAGTGCCAAGGACTCAGAAGTTTATTATCAAAAAAATTTTAACCTGGGACCTTGGGTATCCAGGCTGCTCAGACCAAAGCAAGGCAGAAATGTGGGCGTGGTATAGAGCCCTGCTCAGTGAGTTAGGGCTCCCGTTTTGGTGTTTTGGTTGTCACAAAGCCGCCCTGAGTCCTGCAAAGATGACCCAGCATGCCAGGCTTCTCTCCAGTCTCTCAACTTCTCTCCTCCAAAGGGACCTGGAGGAAGCAGAGACCTGGATGGACCAGTCCTGACTCTGTAAGGTCCAGTTCCCTCTATGAATACATGTATTCCTCTATGAAACAAAACATGTATTCAAACTACATGAGCTGAAGAAGTAAGAAGAGAACATTTGTCTCTTTTGCTTAGATTGCCCTAATTGACAAGACAAAACACACCTAAATAGCTCTAGTTCATGAGGAAGGCAAAGGAAAGGAATGGCAATTTTCTATGGTACCAAATCAAGTTTTTTAGTGGATAAATAGATAAAGTATCCTATCTCTGCTAGGCGCTAATATATTGGGCAGGGGGACACTCCATTAATGCACAATGTAAAAACAGAATTAAACCTATTAGGTGAAGGATTTATTCTACATTATCATTTAATTACCAACATGTCTCTATATTCAATTATAGTACTATGGTTTCATTAGGCACTTTCACTGAGATTTTCTAATTAAAACCCTCCCAGGTAACTGATGCTCAGTAGATTTGATTAGCATTTTTATCTTTCTTTTTCTCATTGAAAGTAAAATAATCTATCTTTGCACTTACGTCAAAAACAGCAGCTTCTTCCCTAGGTCTCCTTTGCACAGACACTAGTCACAATTTCCTGCCAGATGCCTCAGGGGAGAATTTCACCTTGCACAATTCTACTGGAAGATGCTATGGCTTCCTATTGAACAGAATATTGAGTCTCCCTGCACTGATACAGTTTAGGAATTAAAAGACTTTGGAGTCATTAAGCTGGTTTCAAACTTCGGCTCCTCTACTAACTAGTTGCACCTCTGGCAAATTACTTGACCTCTGTGACTATTTCGCATTCGCAAAACGGGGACTGTTATGAGGCATAAATGACAAAATGAGTGAAGTGTTTAACACAGCATCTGGCACGTAGTAAGTGGTAATTGTTACTGTCACTATTGTCATCTTTGCTGTTGCTGTTACAGGGTGTGGATAAGGAAGATATTTAATTAAGGTATGTGTTCCCAGGCAACTTAGTTACTGGAGGCTGTGTCATAAGCATCGTGCTCCAGAGACTGGTCGGCATCCATCATTTAATATTAAGGTTTGAGAACGTTTCTAATTCTGTTTATTCTCTGATTGTACTGCCCATTCTGTTCTCTGCCCTTCCAAGTTCAGTTTTGTGTCGCGACGGACTGTCCCACACAGACTATCATCTGTGCTCTCCTGTTCTCTGGCTTCTGGTTGGACTTAGCCAACGGGAGGCATCACCAGGAAATCTGAGCATGAGAGAAGACAGGTCAGGAATATCTCCCTCACTGCCACTTGCTTTGGGGCCATAATTCTGGCAGTGGTCAGATGTCTCTGCAGCTACCCTGGAAGTCCCTTCACACCTCCAGCTTTCACTGGACTCTGTTAACAAGTCTATTTTCTCCCCTCATCCCTTCAGGCCTAGGAGTGGCATTAGCTTCTTTTGCTGGTAGCTAGAGCCTGAACATCCTTCATTGGTTTGCTTAACCATACTTTGTAAATAGTCCCTTCTCTAACTACTCATCAGAATTTCATCTAAGTGCATCTCTCTTTCTCACTGGGACCATGAGTAATGTACCCCTTCAGATCAATATGTTTCCCTGTAGCCAACTGGGTTAATGTTCGTTTTACAATTTTTATTGAGTCCTTACTATGCACTAAACACTGGACTAAGTGCAAAGTGCAAGGGAAAAAAATTATATATATATGTATTTAAATATGTATACATGCCCTTCTCTTCAAAGATGTCAGTCTTTCAGTGTGACCTCAAATAAGAGGAGAAATTTAAGAGGCACAAATGTAAGGAAGTGGCATTTCAAGCATAGAAGAGGATGTTTAAAAGTCATGATGACCTGAAGATACACAGTATATTTAGTGAACAGCAAAGTCATTCGGGGTAAGGAGAACATTACGCTAAGATTAGAATGGTGATGAGATGGGAGGATGCCATCATGAGGTATCATTAAGTGGCTGGAGATTGGCCAGGTTTGGAAGGACATTACTGGAACTTGTGTAAAAGGGTTCATGCTGTGGAATGATTTTATACTAACTCAATTTTGACAGGTATTTATGGCAGCAAGAATATTAGGGTGACCAGTTCAATGGATTGCAAGAATACAGAAGAAATACAAAAACAGGTGTTATTGGAGTTGAAAGCAGGGGACATACTCAACAAATATTTCACAGAGAATTATCAAGACTTCAAGACTTTTGAATATAGGAGTTGGAGGAGTATTAGCTATGGGTTCAATCTGAGGTGTCTGTTTAGACTACATCATAAATGGTGACTCTGTTAACTGAAACAGGAAATAGAGGGAAGGGAGCAGATCGGGTAGGGGTAGATGAATTCCTTTTGGAAAAAAAACATCTGACCTGTTGGTGTTACAATAATTGGCTTAAAAAAGAGACCTGATCATCATTTTGAGAAAAGAGGAAATAATCTCACGATTAAAAAAAAATAAAAGTCATGCTAGAACAGCACCAGATGATTAAATTAGTGAGGCCCCTTAAATGTAAGAAATTTCAAAAGTAAATGCTTCAGAAGTTTCAAGTTGGACATTCGTATCTACTTTGGTGTCCTCCCTATATCACCAAGCACAGTTAGTGTCTGCCTATACTGCATTTCCACAGCATCACCTCTCTATAGTCTTGTTCATTACCTGTCTCTGTCTCCCTAACTTACTTTGACATATATCCATAATGACCTATGCAGTGCTTGGCATGTGATAAGTGTACTTAATAATCAGTTTTTAGTATCATAAAGTGGTGAAATGCCAAAATTATGAGACCACTTCTCTGCTTCAATATTCGATTCCAAAATAACAGGAGATGTGTTACTTTTTTTCTCATCAACTGTTTTAGTCATTGTTTTTTTAACCTGCAAGGATGCTTCCTCTCACTCATCACAAAAATAATTCAGATATCAGACAGATACTGTACTCAAGTATAATCAAGCTTTTATTTTTTACATCTTTGTTGTAGTATAATTGCTTTACAATGGTGTGTTAGTTTCTGCTTTACAACAAAGTGAATCAGTTATACATATACATATATTCCCATATCTCTTTCCTCTTGTGTCTCCCTCCCTCCCACCCTCCCTATCCCACCCCTCTAGGTGGTCACAAAGGACCGAGCTGAACTCCCTGTGCTACGCGGCTGCTTCCCACTAGCTATTTTACGCTTGGTAGTGTATATATGTCCATGCCACTCTCTCACTTCGTCCCAGCTTACCCTTCCCCTTCCTCGCGTCCTCAAGCCCATTCATTTTCTACATCTGCATCTTTATTCCTGTCCTGCCCCTAGGTTCTTCAGAAACTCTTTTTTTTTTTTTTTTTTAGATTCCAGATATATGTGTTAGTGTATGGTATTTGTTTTTCTCTTTCTGACTTACTTCACTCTGTATGACAGACTCTAGGTCCATCCACCTTACTACAAATAATGCAATTTCGTTTCTTTTTATGACTGAGTAATATTCCATTGTATATATGTGCCACATCTTCTTTATCCATTCATCTCTCAATGGACACTTAGGTTGCTTCCATGTCCTGGTTATTGTAAATAGTGCTGCAATGAACATTGTGTTACATGACTCTTTTTGAATTATGGTTTTCTCAGGGTATATGCTCAGTAGGGGATTGCTGGGTTGTATGGTAGTTCTATTTTTAGTTTTCTGAGGAACCTTCATACTGTTCTTTTTAGTGGCTGTATCAATTTACATTCCCACCAACAGTGCAAGAGGGCTCCCTTTACTCTTCACCCTCTCCTCCATTTATTGTTTGTAGATTTTCTGGTGATGCCCTTTCTGACTGGTGTGAGGTGATACCTTATTGTAGTTTTGATTTGCATTTCTCTAGTGATTAGTGATGTTGAGCATCCGTTCATGTGTTTGTTGGCAATCTGTATATCTTCCTTGGAGAAATGTCAATTTAGGTCTTCCGCCCATTTTTGGATTGGGTTGTTTGTTTTTTTGATATGGAGCTGCAAGGGCTGCTTGTGTATTTTGGAGATTAATCCTTTGTCAGTTGCTTCATCTGCAAATATTTTCTCCCATTCTGAAGGTTGTCTTTTGGTCTTGTTTATGGTTTCCTTTGCTATGCAAAAGCATTTAAGTTTCCTTAGGTCCCATTTGTTTATTTTTGTTTTTATTTCCACTTCTCTAGGAGGTGGGTCAAAAAGGATCTTGCTGTGATTTATGTCATAGAATGTTCTGCCTATGTTTTCCTCTAAGAGTTTTATAGTGTCTGGTCTTACATTTAGGTCTTTAATCCATTTTGAGTTTATTTTTGTGTATGGTGTTAGGGAGTGTTCTAATTTCATGCTTTTACATTTCCCAGCACCACTTATTGAAGAGGCTGCCTTTTCTCGATTGTATACTCTTGCCTCCTTTATCAAAGTTAAGGTTACCATATGTGCCTGGGTTTATTTCTGGGCTTTCTATCCATTGATCTATATTTTTGTTTTTGTGCCAGTACCATACTGTCTTGATTACTGTAGCTTTGTAGTGTCTGAAGTCCGGAAGCCTGATTCTTCCAGCTCCGTTTTTCTTTCTCAAGATTGCTTTGGCTATTCAGGGTCTTTTGTGTTTCCATACAAATTGTGAAATTTTTTGTTCTAGTTCTGTGAAAAATGCCAGTGGTAGCTTGATAGGGATTGCATTGAATCTGTAGATTGCTTTGGGTAGTAGAGTCATTTTCACAATGTTGATTTTTCCAAACCAAGAACATGGTATATCTCTCCATCTGTTTGTATCATCTTTAATTACTTTCAACAGTGTCTTATAGTTTTCTTCATACACGTCTTTTGTCTCCTTAGGTAGGTTTATTCCTAGGTATTTTATTCTTTTTTTTTTTTGCAATGGTAAATGGGAGTGGTTCTTTAATTTCTATTCCAGATTTCTTATCTTTAGTGTATAGGAATGCAAGAGATTTCTATGCATCAATTTTGCATCCTGCTACTTTACCAAATTCATTGACTAGCTCTAGTAGTTTTCTGAGAGCATCTTTAGGATTCTCTATGTATAGTATCATGTCATCTGCAAACAGTGACAGATTTACTTCTTCTTTTCTGAGTTGGATTCCTTTTATTTCTTTTTCTTCTCTGGTTGATGTGGCTAAAACTTCCAAAACTATGTTGAATAACAATGGTGAGAATGGACAACCTTGTCTTCTACCTGATCTTAGAGGAAATGGTTTCAGTCTTTCACCATTGAGAACAATGTTGGCTGTGGGTTTGTCATATATGGCCTTTATTATGTTGAGGTAAGTTCCCTCTATGCCTACTTTCTGGAGAGTTTTTATCGTAAATAGGTGTTGAATTTTATTGAAAGCTTTTTCTGCATCTATTGAGATGATCATATGGTTTTTATACTTCAATGTGTTAATATGGTTTATCACATTGATTGATTTGCATATATTAAAGAATCCTTGCATTCCTGGGATAAACCCCACTGATCATGGTGTATGAACCTTTTAATGTGCTGTTGGATTCTGTTTGTTAGTATCTTGTTGAGGATTTTTGCATCTATGTTCATCAGTGATATTGGCCTGTAGTTTTCTTTCTTTGTGACATCTTTGAATGGTTTTGGTATCAGGGTGATGGTGGCCTCGTAGAATGAGTTTTGGAGTGTTCCTCCCTCTGCTATATTTTGGAAGAGTTTGAGAAGGATAGGTGTTAACTCTTCTCTAAATATTTGATAGAATTCACCTGTGACCCATCTGGTCCTGGGCTTTTGTTTGTTGGAAGATTTTTAATCACAGTTTCAATTTCAGTGCTTGTGATTGGTCTGTATATATTTTCTATTTTTACCTTGTTCAATCTCAGAAGGTTGTGCTTTTCTAAGAATTTGTCCATTTCTTCCAGGTTGTCCATTTTATTGGCATAGAGTTTCTTCTAGTAATCTCTCATGATTCTTTCTATTTCTGCAGTATCAGCTTTTACTTCTCCTTTTCAATTTCTAATTCTCTTGATTTGCGTCTTCTCCCTTTTTTTCTTAATGAGTCTGGCTAGTGGTTTATCAATTTTGTTTATCTTCTCAAAGAACCAGCTATTAGTCTTATTGATCTTTGCTTTTGTTTCCTTCATTTCTTTTTCATTTATTTCTGATCTGATCTTTATGATTTCTTTCCTTCTGCTAACTTTGGGGTTTTTTTGTTCTTCTTTCTCTAATTGCTTTAGATGTAAGGTTAGGTTGTTTATTTGAGAGGTTTCTTGTTTCTTGAGGTAGGATCGTATTGCTATAAACTTCCCTCTTAGAACTGCTTTTGCTGCATCCAATAGGTTTTGGGTCATCGTGTTTTCATTGTCATTTGTTTCTAGGTATTTTTTGATTTTCTCTTCGCTTTCTTCAGTGATCACTTCGTTATTAAGTAGTGTATTGTTTAGCCTCCATGTGTTTGTATTTTTTACAGATTTTTTCCTCCAATTGATATCTAGTCTCATAGCACTGTTGTCAGAAAAGATACTTGATACAATTTCAATTTTTTTAAATTTCTTCAGGCTTGATTTGTGACCCAAGATATGATCTATCCTGGAGAATGTTCCATGAGCACTTGAGAAGAAAGTGTATTCTGTTGTTTTGGGATGGAATGTCCTATAAATAACAATTAAGTCCATCTTGTTTAATGTAGCATTTAAAGCTTGTGTTTCCTTGTTTGTTTTCATTTTGAATGATCTATCTATTGGTGTAAATGGGGTTTAAAGTCCTCTACTATGATTGTGTTACTGTGAATTTCCCCTTTTATAAGTGTTAACATTTGTGTTATATATTGAGGTGCTCCTATGTTGAGTGCATAAATATTTACAATTATTATATCTTCTTCTTAGATTGATTCCTTGATCATTATGTAGTGTCCTTCTCTGTCTCTTATAATACTCTTTATTTTAAAGTCTCTTTTGTCTGATATGAGAATTGCTACTTCAGCTTTCTTCTGATATCCATTTGCATGGAATATATTTTTCTATCCCATCACTTTCAGTCTGTATATGTACATAGGTCTGAAGTGGGTCTCTTATAGAGAGCATATATACAGGTCTTGTTTTTGTATCCATTTAGCCAGTCTATGTCTTTTGGTTGGAGCATTTAATCCATTTACATTTAAGGTAGTTATCGATAGCATTTAATCCATTTACATTTAAGGTAGTTATCGATATTGAACATATCAATATCGATATGTTCCTTTTACCATTTTCTTAATTGTTTTGGGTTTGTTTTTGTAAGTCTTTTCCTTCTCTTGTGTTTTTCCTACTTAGAGAAGTTCCTTTAGCGCTTGTTGTAAAGCTGGTTTGGTGGTGCTGAATTGTCTTAGTTTTTGCTTGTCTGTAAAGTTTTAATTTCTCCGTCAAATCTGAATGAGATCCTTGCTGGGTAGAGTAATCTTGGTTGTAGGTTTTTCCCCTTCATCACTTTAAATATGTCCTGCCACTCCCTTCTGGCTTGCAGAGTTTCTGCTGAAAGATCAGCTGTTAACCTTATGGGGATTCCCTTGTATGTTATTTGTTGTTTTTCCCTTGCAGCTTTTAATATTTTTTCTTTGTTTTTAATTTTTGATAGTTTGATTAATATGTGTCTTGGCATGTTTCTCCTTGGATTTATCTTGTATGGGACTCTCTGTGCTTCATGGAGTTGATTAACTATTTCCTTTCTCATATTAGGGAAGTTTTCAACTATAATCTCTTCAAATGTTTTCTCCATCCCTTTCTTTTTCTCTTCTTCTTCTGAGACCCCTATAATTCGAATGTTGGTGCATTTAATGTTGTCCCAGAGGTCTCTGAGACTGCCCTCAACTATTTTCATTCTTTTTTCTTTATTCTGCTCTGTGGTAATTATTTCCACTATTTATCTTCCAGGTCACTTACCCGTTCTTCTGCCTCAGTTATTCTGCTATTTATTCCTTCTAGAGAATTTTTAATTTCATTTATTGTGTTGTTCATCATTGTTTGTTTGCTCTTTAGTTCTTCTAGGTCCTTTTTAAACATTTCTTATATTGTCTCCATTCTATATCCAAGATTATTTTGGATCATCTTTTCTATCATTCTTTTTCAGGTAGACTGCCTGTTTCCTCTTCATTTGTTTGGTCTGGTGGGCTTTTACCTTGCTCCTTCATCTGCTGTTTCTTCAGCAGCTTGCAGTTCTGCTTGTTGTGTTTGCCCTGCAGGACCAGCTTCTCAAAGTACACATAGGCCATCGGCACTGTCACAGGCTCCAAAACACACTCCTGGGACAAGTTCTGCCTCTCTCATTTTCAACTCCTAATCTTGCTCAGCATCAGCTTGATGTGTGGGAACTTCTCCCAGAAGGTCTCCTTCATGTCCTTCTTGAGGTGGGAGAGCTTCACATACTCTATCACTGTGGTCATGTAGGATGCGAAGATGAGGACGTACTTGTGCTTGCTGCAGGGTCACTGACGGTCAGCCAGAAGGTTGGGATTGTACTACAGGGAATCCCATGCATTGGCCCCTAGTTCTGAGCCAGCTAGCGCCACCCTGGGCAGGACAGGTTTGCATCTGGACCCCAGCAGAGCACAGGGCACTCTGAGTCGTGGCTGAGGCAGTGGGCCAGCTTGAGCGTGACCAGGGTGTTGGTGGGGTACAGGATCTTGGTAAGACACAACCTTTCCATCCGCCCCCAGCTCAACGTCTTCCAACTGGAAGACCATCTCAGAAGATATGGAAATGTCACCGGATGGATGCCTCTGCTTCTGGCTGTCTACCCTCAGGTCACTGACGCACAGGCCTTCTCCACAGGGCAAGACAGAGAAGGCCGCACACACGGACTGCTTGGCTCAGATGAGCATGATCCTGCTGTTCCTGGAGTCGTACTGCCTCATATTATTGATGAAGTGAGTCTTCTTCGGGCCTTTGTGTCTTGGGGATCCAGATGTATGTTTGGTTCTTTGAAGGGAGGCACATCCCACTGTGTCTTCCAGAAACTCGAGGGCAGCCCATCCAGGGAGATGTTGTTGAGGAAGAAGAGCACGGCCTGGCGGCGCCGTGAGTCCCCTCACCTCCGCAGTGGCTGCGATGCGGCCCAGACAGCAGGGCCAGGGGACTGGCCCAGGGATCCACCCGCCATGGCCGCGGCCATCCTCTGACTGAGCCCAACGGCCACCCGCCACCCACAATCAAGCTTTTAAAAACAGGATCACTTATGACAAAAATGCTCAACCTGAAAACCCAACATTTTGCTCAAATAGTTCCTTAGTAAAATTCTTTGCAGCTACAACTGTCAGACGTTAGGATCTCCACACATTATAATTATTGTTTTCTCCCCTCAGATTACCATGTTAAGAAATATCTTTGAATTTTTGAGACTGACAACATGAACATTAAACCTCATTGTATTCTAGTGAATAGTGGTGAAGAATGTGTACACACACACACACACACACACACACACACACACACATACACACACTCTCCAATATATTCCAACATAGCAACCACATCACCATGCTTTGGATCTTACACGGATATCCAGGGCTTTACTGACAGGTGTCAGAAGGGTGTTACCACTAATAAATCTTAATTCTTCTAGTGTTTTCAAACAAAATCAGACCTAATCAAGGGATCTACACGATGGAAATTTTGATTGCTAAATCAGGATAATGCATCACTTCTCTAAGGGGATCTATAGAAGACAAAAAAAGCTAGGTGGACTCAGTAGGCTTGGTTCTTCTTAGTCTTTTAATTAAAACAAATACCAAAAACAAAATTATTCTTGACCCATTTTTGCCATCAAATTCCTTCACAGGTTTACTTTCTTATTTTCCTATTTAAAAGAGTCTAAACATTCTGTTTTTGTGACATCTTACTGAAGGAATTGAATTTGGTGTTCAAAGACCTACATTCACTTGAAAAAGAAGAGCAACAGTGAGGCAAGGGGATTGCTGGCCCAATTAGATATATAAGCATATCCTAAGGTCTCTATAATCAACACAGTGTGATGTTGGCATATGAGTAGCCAGGCAGGTCAATAAGAAAGAATAGAGAATCCAGAAATATATGTAATTGCTGGTAGTATTCAACAAAGGTGAAGTCACAAATCAAGTGGGAAGTATGGGCACTTTAATAAACGGTGCTGGGATAACTGGATAAGTACACGAAAATAATAGAAATTGAATTCATTTCTGACACCAGAAATCAGTGAAAATTCTAAAGGAATTAGAAATTTAAATATAAAAATGAAATTACACAAGTACAAACATTTCTGAATATACTTATAACTGAGAGGCAAGGAAAATTCTCTTCCCGCTCAAAATATTGAAGCAGTAGGGAAAATCATTAGTAAATTTGACTACATAAAGATTAAACATGCATGGCAGGGACTTCCCTGGTGGTCCAGCGGTTAGGACTCTGCACTTCCACTGTAGGGGCAAGGGTTTGACCCCTGGTAGAGGAACTAAGATCTCACATGCTGCATGGTGGCACAGCCAAAGAAAAAAAAGCATGGCAAATACAACTTCATAAGCAAAATTAAAATAACAACAATGCTATTTATAAAACAGGCCAGACAGGACATGGAAGCAACCTAAGTATCCATCGACAGATGAATGGATAAAGAAGATGTGGCACATATATACAATGGGATATTACTCAGCCATAAAAAAAAATGAAATTGAAATTGAGTTATCTATAGTGAGGTGGATGGACCTAGAGTCTGTCATACAGAGTGAAGTCAGAAAGAGAAAAACAAATACCGTACGCTAACACGTATATATGGAATCTAAAAAAAAATGGTTCTGAAGAACCTAGGGGCAGGACAGGAATAAAGATGCAGATGTAAAGAATGGACTTGAGGACACAGAGAGGGGGAAGGGTAAGCTGGGACAAAGTGAGAGAGTGGCATGGACATATATACATTACCAAATGTAAAATAGATAGCTAGTGGGAAGCAGCCGCGTAGCACAGGGAGATCAGCTCAGTGCTTTGTGACCACCTAGAGGGGTGGGATAGGGAGGGAGACGCAAGAAGGGGGAGATATGGGGATATATGTATATGTATAGCTGATTCACTTTGTTATAAAGCAGAAACTAACACACCATTGTAAAGCAATTATACTCCAATAAAGATGTTAAAAAAAAAAGGGAAAAATAGGCTAGAGATGTGAGTAGAAAAGGCAATACAGGCAATGCAGTTTCTCATACGTTTAGGACTCTATATGTCTCATAATTTAAAAAATAGTTCATAATAAGAGAAATACAAATTAATATTACACAGATATATCTTATTTATCACACTGACAAAAAATCAAGAGTGTGATCACACATTTAGTTGGTAAGACTAAGAGGAAACAGGCACATATGTGTTTCTAAAAAGAATGCAAAATGTTATGAACCCAATGGAGGGCAATTTGGCATTATTTAATGATTTTACGTATGTTTTTATGTTTTGCCCTTCTCTAGGAATCTATCTAAAAGATAAACATGAAAATATGTATACACATGGATATTTACTGCATGATTTAAAAAGGTAAAAAGCAGAAACAACCTAAATGTCCATTAATACATGATGAATTGAATTAACTTTGAGATACTTACTATGGAGCACCATACAGCTGGTTAAAAAAAAAAAACAACAACAAAAAAAGAGGGCTTTCTAATATGTGATCTCCAGGATATATTGTTAAATGAAAACAACAAGTAGTATAAGCAACATGTATACTATATATCATATTACCATTTATCTGAAAAAGGGAGTCTGTATATGTGTGTGTGTATATATGCACATACAATGGGAGATTAAGCTATATTTAAATAAAATTATTACTTATATGTGATGAGAGGTAACATGTAAAGGAGACAGATATAAAAGTCAGGGGCAGGCAATTTACAAGATGAATCTTAGTATTTTGTCATTCCAGAAAACAAGGAAGTTATCAAAAATTATTGGAATAGTGTCAAAAGGACTCATGAAACATCTTAAAGTGGCTCCCACTGCACAAAGATGAGTCATCCTCAGCACCAATAAGAGTAAAAACATCAGTGGGTTGAAATCAATAAAATACGTAAAAAATCCAGGAATTCCAATGATCATGTTTTAAAAAAAGATCACCTTTGGAGGATGCTAGGAAACCAACTCCTTGTTCTAAAAACTGATAAATAAAGGGAAAGAATCATACAGATTACTTGTTTTTATAGTAAAAACTATACCTCAGGGTATTCAAAAGTTGATGAGAAAAAATTCTGTCTATGGAGGTATTCCAACTAACATATAAAGATTACATAACTGGAATATTACCATTTTGCAAACCCCAAAGTAAACTCTGGACCTGGGAAATGATCCTCAGCGGCACCTAACGCCACAGCAGTAGATAACTGGACATTATGCCTCTCAATGGAAGTTTAGAACACCATTTATGAAGTAGTCTTGCCAAAAATGTAACCTAAATATGGATCCAGCCTCTTGATCTAACCACCAGTACAGGAAATACACGGGGAATAGAGGAAGAGGTTTTCTTTAAAAAATGAGAGTACAATCAGCGATATCCAGAAAGCAGGAAAGGTCACAAGACAAATTACTCAATTTTTTTCAACAGATCAATCTCAAAATTTTTTTAGTGTAAGTTAAGGTAGCCTATGAAATTAAAATATCCATGAGACGTACTAACAGAATGCAATGGTGCACCCTGTTGGAATCCCAATTAGAACAAACCAGCAACATAACGTCTATAAACAAAGAAAAATGAAATAAAACATGCATGAGAAAATACTGACTAGATATTTGATGATGTAAGACATAACTAAGTTTTCTTATGTATGAAAATGGCACCATGACTGGGTTCATTAACAAGAGTTTTTTTTCTTTCAGAGACACATACTCAAATATTTATGCGTGAAATATTATGTACGGGATTTGCTTCAAAACAATTCGGTAGGCAGAGACGTAGGAAGTTTGATTAAATGCAAGTGTGGCTGTGAGCTAACGAGTGTTGGGGCTGAATAATGGGTACATGCAGATGCACTGTACTTTTCTGTCTACAATGAGTGCTTAAAATTACCCACAATACACAACTGGTGGGAATGTAAAATGATGCAGCTGCTATGGAAAATAGTATGAAGTTTCCTCAAAAAAATTTAAAAATAGAACTACCATATGATCCAGCAATCCCATTTCTGGGATTTAACCAAAATAATTAAAATCAAGATCTCAAAGATATATATGCGCTCCCATGTTCATTGCAGCATTATTCATAATAGCCAAAATGTGGAAATAACCTAAAGGTCTATCTATGGATAAACGGATAAAGAAAATGTGGCATATACATACAATGGAATATTATTCAACCTTAAAGGAGAAGGAAATCCTGCTATATGCAGCAATATGGATGAAACTGGATGACATCATGCTAATTGAAACAAGCTAGTCACAGAAGGACATGCTTGATCCCCCTCATATGAGGTCTCTAAAATTGTCAAATTCCTGGAATCAAAGTGGAATGGTGGTGACCAGGGACTGCAGAGAGGGGGCAGTGGGGAATTGATCATCAACAGGCATAAAATTTCAGTTAAGCAAGATACAAAAGTTCTAGATACCTGCTGTACAACATTGTGCCCATAGTTAGCAATACTGTATTATGCACTTAAAAATTTGTTAACAGGGTAAATCTCATGTTAAGTGTTTATAACACAATCTTTTAAAAAAGAAAAGCAAAACTATATATATATATATATATATATATATATATATATATATCCATAATAAAGAGGTTAAAAAAGACCCACATACAAATTCTGGATCCATTTGTTTGCTTAATACCAAGCAAGTCACTTAACACATTTTAAGCCCCCATTTTCTCATACGTGAAAGGGATATAATAATAACAATTTTATAGGTTGGTTTGCCATCTCTATTTTTGGACGCTGATAATGGTTAGTTGAAAAGAGAAAGAGGTTTTGGAATTATTCTTACCAACAGTGTATATGTATAATTATGTATAATTTTAAACACACATGGCAGAGAGAAAAGTACAATGCACCTGTTTGTACTCGTTATTTAGCCTCAACTCCCTTTTAAATATCTGGCTTAATTTTATGATACTAGGCAAGTACTTAACTTTTCTAGGTTCATTTTCTTTCATGTAAAATGGGGATCATACCATTGTTATGTGGACTACGTAAAGTTGGAACTTTATAAACAACACTTTCTCTCCTCCGTGAAGCCATTTTGATTCCTAGTTGGAAATAGTCACTCTTCTGTTAGATTTACTTTGATTACTATTATACTAATAATCTCCCTTGAATTATTATTTAAATATTTTTTTATGAAAAGACTCTGGGTCCTTTGAAAACAGATTATTCATATCCTCTACCTCATGGAAGGCGTATGGCACATAGTTGGAGATCAATAAATTTTGATGAATTAAATCCCTTGAATAGATTAGATGCTACCTCCAAAACTGATTAATCTTCTGCAACTACTGACACTGAATGCTCTGGCCATATATTACTTAAATCTTTTAAAATGCACGTAAGATCCCTGGGAAAATGTCAGATTGTTTCCTGGACAAACAGTAAATGAGTTTGTCATATGTCAAGAAATCACCCAGTTCATTGTGTTGATAAACCTGGCCTGCAAATCTGACTCTGCTTTTTCCCTATCACATTTATGCTTTGTCCAGGTTTGTTCCTACAAACATGTCACAGATTCTTCAATAGAAAATTGTTTCTAGCATAAGGTTTCAGCTTTATTCCAAAAAGTGTGTCCCTATGAAGAACCACCTAACACATATCCATGATGCTCCAAAGATAAGCAGTGATAATGGAAGGGTAGATTTCCATATATTGCCATTCCCCTTAAATCAGGTCAAAAACTAGCAGGAAAAATGAATGGAGTCTCCAAAAGATAATGGTTCCAGAAAACTATTTGAAGCGACAAACAAACCAACCTTAAATGTAGTTCAAAATATTTCCACTTGAGATAAAACTCAGTTTCAGCATTCTGAACATGGTGACAGCATATGTTTTACTTCTGAGTATTGTAAGGCCCTTTTCTCATAAAACCAGGAGAAAGCCAAAAGCAGTTCAATTAAAGTGTCTAAATGTGGTCATCTTTTATCTATAGCTCAGTGGGACAGCTCAGCTAGAGCCTATAGAGTTCAGCTATGCACTCTTCCCAGAATATTCCCTAATGCTTCTCTGAAGCTATTCATTGTATAGGTCACTGTAGTAAAACTCACACCTCAGCACTCTCCCTGGACGCCAACAAGCAAACACTAGAGTGCAGTGCAGAGTAAAGAAAGGGTTTGCCTCTGAGTAAAAGGAAGATCATGATCTGTAATTTCCAAGTCCATCAAACAGAGTCCTATAAGAAAACATATGAGTTATTCATGAAGTTATAGGATCTATATCCAAAAATAAAGACAGACAAAAAGTTAAGTCAAGCTCCTTCCAAAGTAAGACATTTGAAAGGAGATCATTGCAACATCATAAGTTCACCGTAAAGTGATGCATTCATATTTTACAAGACAAGAACTGTACTAAAATCTTTAAAGTCTCTACACAATTGTGTTTGTCAAAACATATTTGGTGCCATAACTCACAAGTTTATTGACATTCTTAGTTTACATCAAATATTTTACTTATTGTGATACTGGAATTTTATTTCACTTCTTAGAAAATTTTATGCTTAAAAAGGGAGCAATCATAATATATTCCATAGAGTTTTCTCCAATTTACATCATCATATTCTAAAGTAAACTGAAATAAGCCAAGGCTTTATGTAACTAAATCTTTCTATTATTTTCATGGCTTAGAATGAGAAGGGGAATGAAGAATAAATCTGTAAGAGAACAAAACGTAAATTCATTGTGCTCACAATGTTGCATTAATCAGGAAAACTCTCTGTAAAATTGATTAAGAGGGAATCTGAACAAATGGCTGCATGCATTCAAAAGAGGCTGCACTCACTAAAATAAGCTAGAGTTTCATTTCTCCTTTAAAAAATATCTATTAAAAGTCTAGATCAGGTTCTTCATCTGTGAAACAGATATCATAATTAATTCCTACCATATCTATCATAGAAAAATTGTGTGAGGTTTAAAAATGAGCTAATGTATGGTAGGGGGGAGCTTTGTAAAAAGCAAAGGAGCTTAAAAATGTGAATGATAATCAAGATGATTATTACCTGCTTATAGATAAAAATAGATAGCATTACACCCAGCATGCAACAAAGCACTTAGCACATACTGTTTACTATATGTTTTAACTAAAATATTAATAGGTATTAGACAGTCACATTGTCAAAAGTACTGATTTAAGCAAAATTAAACACAAAATAAACCCAGAGCATCTTGTAATGCCAGAATGTAAGGAAGTACTGTACTCAAACAAACAAAACACAATGATGAGGGAATGTCAAAGGAACAAAGGACCCAAATGAAAGAACTCCCAGGGGCCAAAAATGGAAAAATCTAAGCATCAAGATCAATAAAATAGAATTGGCTTACAACCCATAGTACAGAATAAATAGCTATAAGTCCACAGTGAAATTATTTAATTAATTTGAGAATCAGTGGGGGAGGGACTTCCCTGGTGGCGCAGTGGTTAAGAATCTGCCTGCCAATGCAGGGAACACGGGTTTGAGCCCCGGTCTGGGAAGATCTCGCATGCCACAGAACAACTAAACCCATGTGCAACAACTACTGAGCCTGCGCTCTAGAGCCCACGATCTACAACTACTGAGCCCACGTGCCACAACTACTGAAGCCCGTGCACCTGGAGCCTGTGCTCCACAACAAGAGAAGCCACTGCAATGGAGAGTAGCCCCCGCTCACCGCAACTAGAGAAAGCCTGCGCACAGCAACAAAGACCCAACGCAGCCAAAAAAAAAAAAAAAAAAAAAAGAATCAGTGGGGGAGAATAAACAAATTTCCTCTGTAGAAGGATTCCAAATAATTTACGTAGATATTTCATCCTCAAGGAGGATGCTGTGCACGACAACTTCATTTCGAGGAGTACAAGCAGGAAAGCAATAGGAGGAACTTTACAGTGGAGAAATCTGACAACAATAACTCAGCCAGGTGATCAAGGTCAACAGCAACAGCAATAAGTCATGTTGATAGTGTAGATCCTTGATATGATGTGATGAGAATGGCATTTTACCTCTGTGGTTTTCCTCTGCAAAATCCATAGCCCCAGTCTAATTATGAGAAAATTACCGGACAAATCCCAATTAAGGGATATAATGCAAAATATCTAAACAGTACTCGACAAAATTGTCAAAGTCATTGGAAACAAAGAAAATATGAGAAACTATCACAATCAAGAGAAGCCTGAGGAGACATAACAATGAAATGTAATGTGTTATACTGATCCTGAAACAGAAAAAGGACATTAGGTTAATATTAAGGAAATTTGAATAAATGATGGACGTTAGTTAATAATAATGTATCGAGATGGGTTCGTTAACTGTAGCAAGTGTACCACACTAATGCAAGTCATTAATAACAAGGAGAACAAGATGTGGGGATGGAGGGGCAGGGAGTATTGGGGAATTCTCTGTTCTATCTGCTCATGTTTTCTGTAAATCTAAAACTTAAATTGAAAAAGAAAGAGGCTTACCAAATACGCCTTTTCTTTTTTCTTTATAGGTAGTGCAAGGTACAGCAACTTGTCCTCCACCTTCGAGGATATGTCGCAACACACTCCTGCCCATTGGGTTTCTAAAAACTTCACTAAGATGGCAGTCTTCTGAAATTCTGTGGGGCTTATCTCCCACCCTCTAGTTCACATAGGTCTTACTCAGGCATGAAAAATACCCACTACTCTGTGCATATTATATTCAGCCAGCATAATGTCCTCAATGTAGTGGATTATTATAACATTTTGTCAAATATCAGTGCAATCATGGCCTCTGGAGACCCTACTGTGGCAGAGAAAGCAGGAGGGTTGACACAGGCAGGCAACTTGGTGATGGTATATTGTTGTCTCTGCCAGGTAAAAGCAAACAGCTTCTAGTGGTCCTTAAGATACAGAGAAAAAAGTCTTGACCAGGTCATAACTGTATATCAAGTGCCAGGAGATATGCTAATTTTCTTCAGTAAAAATACTACATACTGCAGATCTCCACCTGGTAAGATTTACAAGGATCCACAGCCATTCTCCAAAATCCATTCAACCTCTGCATAGGACAAGCAGGCAAGTTAAGGAATGAAATGATATGATACATATCACCACCTCTCATTTTTTAAATCTTTGACAGTGTCACTAATATCTGAAAATCCCCCTAGAGATGTGACATTGCTACTGGTTTACTACCTTGGTAAGGAGCAGAAAAATTCAGAAGTTTCCATTTGCCCCTCCCACCATAATGGCTCTTACCCCATGGCCCCAAGGCAAGTGTGGGGATTCTTCCAGGTGCCAAGTATTTCTAATCCAATTATACATCGAGATACTAGAGAAACAACACAGTGTGCCTATGAACTAACTGGGTACTCTGTGAGTCACATCTGCGTTGTGAGGTACATCCATGTATATCACCTGACCACAGCCACCATGGTATTTTGGGTCATCGGAATTAGCAACAATCCAGAAGCAGTATTTAATAATTCCCAAAGGTCTGGGTATTTTTCGCTAGTGCACTTTCACTCTGCTAAATTTATGCAGGCTTGAAGATAGATTCACAGTATATACTTATGACAATACTGCAGGTTTCTTCCTCAGGTGAACTTGACCTTCCCTTCAAGGATACCTGACCTTCCCTTTTCCTTCAATAAACCCAAGATACTCTGGGACTATGAACATGCTTAGTTTCAAGCAGCGTTCTTACAGACTTCCCATCTATTTTATTCCTAGGGACACTGTGATCAATTAGCTACAGTCAGTGGTCCCTATGGACCAAAGTGTTCAGATTACTATTATGTCCCTACTGGCCTTTCTAGGAAATGTGCCTACTTTGTCCTTGTCAGTTGGCCACTCGGTCTCTGATACTCTGGCATCCCATCATCTCTGTTAAAATCAGGGAACTCATATAAAGAGTGGTGTTAGCCACAGCCATACCTGGCTACAAAGGAGAGCAACCCCAGACCTTTTCAAGGATGCAGGTGGTCCCCTCAGTGTATGCATCAATATCTTCTCCAGTGAAAGGATTGAATTCTGAGCCTTTTAATTCTTTTTCCACATCATGCCACACGAGCACTGGATCTCAGCCTCATTAAAATAAGCCACTACTGACTTCAAGGTTTGGTTAACCAACCAAATAACTTGTTAGAGTCACCACCAACTCCATGAGCTAGCACATTAAATCCAGAATGTTCAGTAACTGCACCCATATCAATGCATTTGCCCAGCTTTTCTAGTGTTATTTCCATGCTCCTTGGTCTAACTCCCTTAGAATCCATTTCCATATGCATTATGGATAATATATATCAGCAAATTTTGCAATTCTATTTCCTCTTGAGTCATTCTCCATACCTGATTCCTGAAGCATACTGAGATTTGGCCCTAAGAAGATCGACCGAACTTCAGAGGTATGTGTCTTCATTTCAAAAGGTATGAAACCCAGACCTATGGATGCCGGGAGCCGTATAGGAAGTGCCTTTGAGTCTCAGCACGGACGAGCCTTTGAGTCTCAGCACGGACGAGACCCATAGTGCCAAGCAAAGCTGGTACTGTCAGGTACAAATATGGAGAAGCAAAGCTCTCCTCTGTGTGGCTCCCCTTGTCTTCCCCTGCCTTTGCCTAAGGTGATTTTTATAGGATTGCTATTGGTGTTGGGAAAAATGTATAGTTTTTATGCAGGGGTTTAAGAAAAACCCCAAGTTAGGGTAAAAATCAAGAGGAGAATTGTAACTACTTCGGCTCCTTTAATGATTATATTTGTTGGGGAAATACAATGGTGGGAATATTTCTGCAGTAGCTTTTTGATTTTAAAAGAAAAATTGTAAGAGTCATGGCCTCCCAGTGAAGTTATAAACATGTTGGAAAATACCTGGGTATGGTGGCGAGTTTTTATGCAACAGTGAGTTTAATCAATGAGTTTATGGTACAATGCCCGCTCCCATAGTTTTTTAGAAGCATAAAAATAATGTGTATTGTTTTGATTATTATGGTAGGGTTGGGAAATTTGTAGATGAAATGTTATTTGAATATTGTTAATCACTAATAGAATTATATGTTTAAGTTTATGGCTTGATCAAGCAGAATGTGCAAGTACAAGAACACTTTAATCTCCTGAGAAGAACAAACAGAGTTCCTGACCTAGATGTGACCAACATGTGACTAACCACAGGAGAAGAAAGAGACTCTGGGCGATGGGAAAATTACCTAACCTGTTTTAATCAATCTGCTGATGTAAATTACCTTTGTTTTGTGGCCTATGTGGGGGAGTTTTTGGCGTGGAAATGAAAATGTTAAATTTGAAAATGAGATCACTTTATAGTATAAAAGCTTTTGGAATCTTGAAAATAAATTTGTCAGATCCTTGCACCCAAGAAGAGGTGTCTTGAGTTCTGTCCACGCCGACTCCGTCTTCCCCTTTGGGTGAATCCTGTTCAGCTGGGGCTGGTCCTCGGCATATGGACTTTCTGGATTCTGTTACTTTTCTCAGAAAAAAAATAGAATAAAATAAAATTAAAATAATAATAATGGTTTGTTGGTTGGTTTATTTGTTTTAGCAGATAGCTTAATTGGACTAAAACCCCCAAATTTGTCTTTCCTTTAAAGGATGGAAGCTGAAATATTTGTTTAGGTTTTTTAGGCTTAGCTGGGCTACTTGGCAGCCACATGCATAGTTCAGTGGTGAGCCAGAGATCAGAAAAGTGTTCATATGCAGAATGTAGGTCTTTAGCTCTCCAGCTCTCCTCCTTTTGGGGTTGAAATCCCCACTCTATCTGCTGTGGTCAATACAAATTCTATCCTCTGGTTTTTCAAGCCAGTAAGACCACATATTTCTATCAGTGTCAGTCATCCTGCATGGTGATAACAGGAGTCTGCACTCAGGCAAAGGGCCAATCAGTGTCATTCCCTTATTGAAATGGTTGCTTTTTTTTACTTTTAACTATTTAACTTTTATAACTGTTACCTGTAGGAAGGTTGGGGCAATAGGAATTGCTTTGCCATTCCTGGATATAAAACTTTTTCCAAACTGAGATTTTAAAAGGCTCCGCAAAAAATAGTATATGTCAAATCTATTTTTCATAGCACTATGTGGCAGATTGTGTTTTCCTAAGTGACCACAACAACATCGCCCCCATCCCTTTTGGTTCTTTCCAAATTGGCTTTAGCACTTCTCCATCAAGAGTTGTCATTTATATTTCTTATCCTCTTGAGTCTAGGTGAGGCTTGTGCCCTCTCTGACCAATAAAGTGCAGCGGATGTGATGTCATATGACTTCAAGGCTAGGTCAACAAGAGGATATGCATCCACAAGGCTTCTCTTCTTGGATGGTAGCTCTTGGGGACTGAGCCAGCCAGAAAACAGCACCTACCACCAAACAAGTGGGTGAAGGAGCATTTGGATACCAGATTCCAGCCTTCAAGTCTTCCAGCTGAGACCTCAGACATCATGCAGCAAAGACAAGCTGGTCTCATTGTGCCTTCTCCAAATTACTGACACATAGAATCTATGGTTGGCTTTTGCTACTGAGCTTTGGGGTAATTTGTTAAACAACAATAAATGGCCACAACAAGTTAGAGGTTAGGATTATCCAGCTATGACATCTGTAACAATAATGGTTTCCAGTTTATTTGGGTTGATATAGATGCTTAATTAGATGCTCCCTTTCTCTCTCACAATTCCCTCCTAAAGTGACAAGTTAAAAAAGGAAGTCAAATTTCCCATATAGAAGAGAATAGTTAAATGTGTTCCCTCATTAGGACCTCGTGTCCCTTGGAAATTTGAAGAGACTAGTAGTTATTTAAACCTGAATTCTTTGTCTCCAAGAATCAATAATTTAATTTTTATTTGGAGTATTTATGAGTTAATTATATTACTTCCTGGAGTCACATATATGTAAGGTCAACTCTTCACTATACAAGTCAGCATTTCTTGAATTTTAAACAGGAGACTAATGCTCTTAGTACAGATTCAATAAAGGGAGAGTTAAGCAAATTCTGTCCACCTTTTTCAAATAATAAATAAAGCATGTATTAGGTAAACAGCTGCTAATAATAATAAAGGATAAGTGCACAGCTCCATACCCAGGAGTGGGAGGAGGGAGAGGAAGCTAAGTTATAGCTATAAACTTCCTTCTGAAGAAGACAATTTGAGAAGGGATTCAACATCAAGGGGAATTACATAGTACCTGTTATATAAAGGTAGACATGTATTTAAAGATAAAACTTCCATGCTATATTTCTTTTGAGTTGTTTGTATTTTCTTCAAAAGTCATTGATACACATGAGCTTTTCAAAGACAAATATGGTCTAAAATCTATCACTTATGATTACAGAAGAAAACAAGAGAGGTAGATAAAGATAATGGCAAATTAATGCCGGTGTAGTTAAGGTCAAACTCATTCATCACTAATGGCAATATAAATTGGTACAATGCTTTTGGAGAGCCACTTGGCAATGCCTATCAAGAGAAATAAAAATGTTCATATCCGATCACTCAGTGATCCCATTGTTGGGAATTTTTCCTAAGAATTACATTAAAAGCATAAAAAAGCTATAAGTATGAAGGTTTTTATTTCATAAATTTTTTAGACTCACTAAAAAACTGGAAACAATCTAAAGGATGAACAATTAGAGAATGGTTTTGAAAAGCCAGTGAACTCTTATGTAGTTATTAAAAATAATAATTGTAAAGGCTATGTAACACCCTGAAAAATATGCTAGTTTTGTGATATAATATTAAATGATAATAGAACAATACAAATAGAAAATGCTACTATACTAAATAAAAAAATAAATATAAAGTGTGTGCAAGTACTGGATGGGAACACATAAAAATGTGTCGTTTTTAGGAGTTGTGAGCATCTTCAATTAATTTTACCTTTTTAACTGTTGATATCCTTTAATTTGTAAACAATGCTGATTGTACAAAAAATGATAATAGACCCATAATCCTTAAGACATTGTTGCTATTTATTTAGATGTCTGCCATCTCTTAGCGCATTAGTAAAAATTTACGCTAGCCATTCTAACAGGTGTGAGGTGATATCTCATTATGGTTTTAATTTCCATTTCCCTGATGATTAGTGATATTGAGCATATTTTCATGTACCTGCTGGCCATTTGTATGTCTTCTTTGGAAAAACATCTATTCAGTTCCTTTGCCCCATTTTTAACTGGATTTTTTGGGGGTAGGACAGGGGTTGTCAATGAGTTCTTTATATATTTTGGATATTAACCCATTATCAGATATGACTTGCAAACATTTCTCCCGTTCTGTAACTTAACTTCTCATTCTGTTTATTGTTTCTTTTGCCGTGCAGAGGCTTTTTAGTTCCATGTAGTCCCTGTTAGAATAGCTATCATCAAAAAGATAAAGGATAACAAGTGTTGGTGAAGATGTGGAGAATAGGAAACCCTTGTGCACCATCGGTGGGAATGTAAATTAGTAAAGCCACTATGGAAAACAGTATGGAGCTTCCTCAAAAAATTAAAAGTACAACTGCCATATTATCCAACAATCCTACCTCGGGGTATATATCCAAAGGATATCGAAAAGGTGTTTGCATTCCCATGTTTTTTGCAACAATATTCACAATAACTGAGATTTGGAAACAAACTAAGCATCTGTCAATGGATAAATGGACAAAGAAGATGTGGTATATATACACAGTGGAATATTTAACTGGGCTGGGGTAGCTGGGGAAATGTTGGTCAAAGGGACAAACTTCCAATTAGAAAATGAATATGTTTGGGGAAACTTGTATATAAAATTTAAATAGCTAGGTCTGGCTCTTCTTCCCAAATAGTCCTCATCTGGTCAAAAAAGGGGGAAAATATATACATAGGACTCCATAATATTCCTTTTTGTTTAATTTCATTCTTTCATCCCAAATGCAGACACACACATACACATACACGTAAACATTTTAAGAGAGAAAGGTATCCAATTGGCTGTTACATTTGCAAAATATTCTATATGACTGACTAAACACATACCAAAATTATCTATAGAAAATAGTGGGAGTTTACCTGGTAAGTCCTGGGGGCTGTTATATTACTCCCCAGATCTTCTCTCTGTCCTAGGTTATCAGGATTCCCAGCTGGATCAGAGTGAAGTCAGCAGCACCGTCACCTGCCCTTCATCTCGCTCTCTCACCTCCTCTGATCTTGCTTTTCCAGTCAATTGGCTTTTTGATATCTCAAATTTTATATGTCTTAAAAAATAAGGCTTCTGGGGAATTCCCTGGTGGTCCAGTGGTTAGGACTCCATGCTTTCACTGCTGAGGGTCCAGGTTGGGGAACTAACCCCACAAGCCACACTGCAGGGCCAAAAAAATAAATAAGGCTTCAGAAAGAAAAAAACTGAGGGTTGACAGTTCGACTAAAAAAAACAACTTAGTCAAAGTAATCTATTTTTTAAATTTCATAATTACCAAGCAAAACCAACCAAACTAACTTGGGGAAGCCTTGGAGACTTATGTTTTTCCTGGTCCCCCATTCTCTCCATGGGTCTTTTATGTTGGGAACTCTGAATATTCTCATTCCTAAAGAAAATTTTAGAAAACTCAAAACACATAATGGGTTTAGCTTTGAAGAAATATAAAAAGGTTGGTGTCACTTTATCAGACAATGGGGAGCTATGTGCACCTTGAAACCTAAAATAGGAAAATTTTGAAAGATCAATAAAACATTGATTCAAACATATTTTATAACATTGAGAGTCATAAAGGAGACGTCATTACATTTTTTGTAGATTCTGAGTTAAATGAGCTCATCAGCACAACCCTGCAATGAAGTTAAACTAGTTCAAAACATTCTTTTTTCTGTCTCAGTAAAAATATCAGTCGGGCCAAAGTTGTCCCAAAACTGCTAAATATGTGTTGCAGATGATACTCATAATGGCAGTGGAGTGTGGTATACATTTGGAGTAAAAAAAGTATTTGGCCATTTAAATTATAACCTTCCACATTCCTAAGGTGTCACTTGGAGAATCAAAGAAATAGATTAAGGATTGGGAAGTATAGAGAATAATTACTTTTGCTGACTCTCGGTAACAAATTTCAAGAGACTCTCTGTGTTTGGGTCTTTATTTGGAAAACATTTAGAAAAAAATTTTAAAGCGTGAAAATGGAGTCACCAGCAAAGAATTTTCCATCCCGAATTCCTCACAAATATTTCTGGCATTGGTGTGACAACTCTAGAGTATATTATAAATTCTAGTCAAGAAAAAGACTTGAAAAGTTAAATGCATTTTTAACATTAGAGTTATATAAAATTACCTCAATTATTTTTAACATCGTTATTGGAGTATAATTTCTTTACAATGGTGTGTTAGTTTCTGCTTTATAACAAAGTGAATCAGTTATACATATACATATGTTCCCATATCTCTTCCCTCTTGCATCTCCCTCCCTCCCACGCTCCCTATCCCACCCCTCTAGGTGGTCACAAAGCACCGAGCTGATCTCCCTGTGCTATGAGGCTGCTTTCCACTAGCTATCTATTTTAAGTTTGGTAGTGTATATATGTCCATGCCACTCTCTCACTTTGTCGCAGCTTACCCTTCCGCCTCCCCATATCCTCAAGTCCATTCTCTAGTAGGTCTGTGTCTTTATTCCCGTCTTACACCTAGGTTCTTCATGACATTTTTTTTCTTAGATTCTATATATATATGTGTTAGCATACAGTTTGTCTTTCTCTTTCTGACTTACTTCATTCTGTATGACAGACTCTAGGTCCATCCACCTCACTACAAATAACTCAATTTCGTTTCTTTTTATGGCTGAGTAATATTCCATTGTATATATGTGCCACATCTTCTTTATCCATTCATCCGATGATGGACACTTAGGTTGCTTCCATGTCCTGGCTATTGTAAATAGAGCTGCAATGAACATTTTGGTTTTCTCAGGGTATATGCCCAGTAGTGGGATTGCTGGGTCATATGGTAGTTCTATTTGTAGTTTTTTAAGGAACCTCCATACTGTTCTCCATAGCGGCTGTACCAATTCACATTCCCACCAGCGGTGCAAGAGTGTTCCCTTTTCTCCACACCCTCTCCAGCATTTATTGTTTCTAGATTTTTTGATGATGGCCATTCTGACCAGTGTGAGATGATATCTCATTGTAGTTTTGATTTGCATTTCTCTAATGATTAATGATGTTGAGCATTCTTTCATGTGTTTGTTGGCAATCTGTATATCTTCTTTGGAGAAATGTCTATGTAGGTCTTCTGCCCATTTTTGGATTGGGTTGTTTGTTTTTCTGTTATTGAGCTGCATGAGCTGCTTGTAAATTTTGGAGATGAATCCTTTGTCAGTTGCTTCATTTGCAAATATTTTCTCCCCTTCTGAAGGTTGTCTTTTGGTCTTGTTTATGGTTTCCTTTGCTGGGCAAAAGCTTTGAAGTTTCATTAGGTCCCATTTGTTTATTTTTGTTTTTATTTCCATTTCTCTAGGAGGTGGGTCAAAAAGGATCTTGATGTGATTTATGTCATAGAGTGTTGAGTGCCATGCAGATGTCTGTAATTATCAAAGTTGTAAAATATTCTGAAAGCCAACAAGAGGTTGAGCGCATGAATGAAAGTTCTGTGTCCTTCCTGACTTATGACAACATGGCTATCCTGAAAACGCAAATTTTGGCTGTTACACTTCCAAAGATGTCTGGAACTAAACTGTGAAGACATAGGCAAGCAGGTTCAAATTGGAATAGGCTGACCAAATGTTAACTATACTATCAGGCTTGCCAGGTATGCTTTCACCTTTTTATAAGAAATAAATTTTCTTTTAAGCTAATGGAACTAACTTCTCAACTGCACCTACCCAAACACACCCCAATTCTCAGAATTTCTTATAGCTGAATAATTCTGGTCTTCTTCATAGCCACTGTTTTGCAATCAATGTGTTGGGACATTTAATTAAAAAGCAGACCTCAGTATGTTCTAAATGGAGAACAAAGGAATGACATGTGTGTATACAGAGGGTTACATCTAAAGAGCAGGACAAATGAGTTAGTCTTATCAGCTAGTTTGTGTATTTCACAAGAATAGCCCTTCTAACTTAACCTTATTTAAATTACTTAATTTCTTTGTGCCTCAAGTTCTTTATGAATAAAATGCAGATATATCTTGTAAGGTTTCTGTGAGGATTTAATCAGCCAATATATGCACAAAACTTAGCCCAGGGACTAGCTCTCGGCAAGCTCTCAATAAATATTAGATACTGGGCTACCCTGGTGGCACAGTGGTTGAGAGTCCGCCTGCCGCTGCAGGGGACATGGGTTCATGCCCCGGTCCGGGATGATCCCACATGCCGCGGAGCGGCAGGGCCGCTAAGCCTGCGCGTCCCAGAGCCTGTGCTCCGCAACGGGAGAGGCCACAACAGTGAGAGGTCCGCGTACCGCAAAATAAATAAATAAATATTAGTTACTAATTTCAACACTTTAACTAGATCTACCTAGATTGCAAGTATTTAGTTCCCATGGGACTACTCTGGTTTAACTAAACAGTAACCATTAGAAAGAACTTCAACCTACAATAAAATATTAGCCAAATATTAAAAATTCTTTAACAGAACTATAAAATAAGTAGGGGAAATAATGTGAATAAATGTATGAGTTCATGGATGGATGGTGTGGAGGGGGAAAATGTTTCAAATTAATATAGTTTCCAGATTAGAATTCTGGGTTAGACAATTAGGATTTCTATCTGCATGGGGGTTTTGTTTGCTTGTTTTAACCTCCAAAAGCTTTCTGAACCAAAAAGCTTGTAAAGGCATATGTATATTAATTATTTTTAATTCTCCAAACAATTGTCTGATGCTTTGAGTGATTATATAAATTCGACCTTATATAAATCCTTTCTTTACAATTTTCCAGCATCTCAAGATATTAAAATAAAAATTAGAAGGCAATTTAAGAACATAAAACATCCCACTTACAAAGATTCAGATGATACCTTTAGCAGTAAGTACTAGTAGAGTAATTTATAAATCTGCTTTCTCAATGTACTAGTATCATTCTGAGTGATGGTTGTATAACTATATCTTTTTGAGTCCCAGGGTTCCTTGGGGATAACTCAAAGGCAACATCAGGGGTGAGGAGAGTGGGCAGGTTTCTGGGTCTCCCATAATGCCTCCCTTTCCCACTCCCATTCAACCACAGTTCCAGTTTTATCGATTTTATGTGTGACAATAATTTTCCTTAAGAGAAAAAATGGTTTTACTCCTATTAAATATTTGAAAGTTCTAAATATTACCATGAAATTCATCTACAACAGCTAGAATTCAAAAGATGTCATTAAAGCCTTCAACTAAAATAGCAAAAGCATAAATATTTATCATTGTACAGAAGAGTACTAAGAATGAAAAATTAGCTAAAATAAGGTGGTGGAGGAAAGGATAAAAGAAAAGAAATACACTAGTTTTATGATTGTTTATAGCAAGAAAGTAAAAGATAATGTCTAATGTATTAAATAATTAAGAAAATTATATAACCTAATAGTTCTAAAATAGCCACCGGAACACAAAGGCAAGCCTTCTTAAATACCACATTATTTAGGAATTGTACAGTAGAAGTAAAGTTAAAAATATGAACTAAATGTGATTTTTGAAAACAGCAAAAACATAAAGTATAATTAATTTCAAAGAACAAGATTCAAATATACCTGTCAGAAAAATATAAATGGGTTAAACTTATATCTTTAAGAAAGGAAAGAAAGTAAAATCATGAACAGAGGTATACAAGGCAAATACAGAAAGAAAAGGAAGTCAGGGGAAAGGGGAGGGAGGAAGGAGGAAGGTAAAGAGAGGAGAGAAGAAGGAGAATGAAGGAAGGGAGGGGGAAAGGGAGAAAAGAAGGAAGAAAGAAGAAAAAAAGGAGGAAAAGAAAAGGTTGTAACCTGAATATCAGGCCATGTTGAATTCATGTTATAAAACATTAAATGAGACAAAAGGTCACTATATAATGTTAAAAGTAGATATTCACAGTGAAGATTTTTTTTAAAAGTCAAGATTGACAATGCACCAAAAGATATAACATCAATATTCACAAAACAAAAACTATAGGAATTATAAAGAAAAACACAAAGCAGTAGAATTTTACTCACCTCTCTTAGTCTTTGACAGATCAAGAAGGAAAAAAGTAAGAAATACTAAAGAAGACTTAAATGGCATAATAAAGTAGTAGTAATTAATATAGATCAAGTTCTGTTCCCTGAAATAAAAACTACAACTTATTTTTATATAGAACCATCATAAAAATGGCCATTATATTAGGCTATAATGAAAATCATAACTAATTCCAAACTATTAAAGGAATACAGGGAACATTATCTGGTCACAATGCAATAAAACTAGAAATTAATAATAAAACTGAAAATAAAAATACATTTATTGATTGGGTGACTTTGTACAAGTTGTCTACCTTTTTTATTGCATCAACTGCAAAGTTAAAATAATACTTAAATCACAGGGTCATTGTGAAAATTTTATAAACTTTGAAACATTACACAAGTGTAAAATGCTATCCAAAAAGAATTATCTTCCTCCTCACACATGAGAAGTGATTTAATTTGGAAGCTCCAAAGATTTGAACTTAGTCTATACTGTTTACAAATGGCTATTTAAATTAACTAAATTAAATTAAATTAAATTAAAAATTTAGTTCTTCAACACTAGCCTTATTTAAAGTACCCACTAGTTACATGTGGCTAGTGGCTACCATCTTGGACATCAGAATATTTCCATCATTACAAACATTCCATTATTCTATTGGATAGTCCTAGCTCTTATTGGGGAAATCAACCAAATATCTAGAGGTTCATGAGTATTATTTAAGTTTTACTTCAGCAAATTAACAGGGTCCTTCTAGTGAGAGTCTCAGATGATTTTTTTTCCCACTTCACTTCCTAATTATACTAAAAGATCATCCTCTCACTTAATATAATCCAAATACATTAAGGTGCTAATTGAATATGATGAGTAAGCTGTGAATACTAATTGTCACTAATAAGTTTAATGCTGATTGCTTAAGCCTATAATAGCTACTCACCTACAGAGTGGTTCAAGTCAACTTGATGTCCCTCATTCTTCATTAGGAAAATGTGTTTATTAAGTTGACATCATTATATGTGAGCCCAGAGGATTTTCCCCGTGGGTAGTCATTTTAATGTTGAAAAGTATACCATATGTGAACCCTGAACAAATTGCTCGTGCAGCTGAAGGTGACTCTGACAGCCACCCATTTTTCAGTGATGCTTAGAGCATTCCATTTTGGTAAGCCTGAATCAATAATAAGTATCTCTACATCTACTACGTTTCTTCATTCATTTAGTATATTTTTAAATTCCTAGTCTCACTTACTAGTCTTGTGATCCTGGGCAGCTCACTTATCTTCTCTGGGCTTCAGAGTCTCCTTCCTTGAGTTGGGGAGTGAGAGGGGCTGAGAAATGGCAGCCTAATCACAAGTTTATTTCCCCTTTTCCCTCCCAGTTGAGGAAACTCTACTTAAAAAATACTACAGCCTAGGTCTAAATTGTCCTCACCACAAAAAGATATAATAATTATATGAAATGACAGAAGTGTAAGCTAACACTACAGCAGTAATCATATTGCAATACATAAACGTAACAAATTAATAGGTACACCTTCAACTTATACAATATTATATGTCAATTACATCTCAATTAAAAAAAATTAGGGCTTACTTGGGGAACTTGGAGAGGTCACAGATATACCTCAGAATTGATTTTTTTAAAATATCAAACCAATTAGCACTGACCAAGACATTTAGTATAAAAATAAGGGGGTAAAACCTTAATTCATGGCTCAAAAATTATAACCAAGGGTAAACAAAGTCAAAATAACCTATATTTTTAAAAATCATAATATTTTATCAAAAGATAGAGTGTAAAACATGAGTAAATAAGGCAAAATAAAAACAGTAATTCTTCCCAAAATAACATATAAATTTAATGCAATTATAAGCAAAAATCCCATTAGTTTTTTTTTTAACTAGATGAAATATATCTAACATTTGTATGGAAAAATAAAGGTATGAGGTCTGTCAAGAAATTATCAATAATGAAGATAGTGACTGGGTGTATATATTACTATCAAAACTTACTATGAAGCTATAGTGTGATAAAAGCACAGGAATAGACAAATACATCAGTAGAACAAATTCAAAAGCCAAGAAACAAATACAAGTGTATGAAAAAACCTCATTTATGATAAAGGTAACAAGTCAATTCATTGGGAGAAAAATAAATTATTCAACAAACAGTGCTGGAAAAATTGGCTCTCCAACTATTTACAATAGCCAGGACATGGAAGCAACCTAAATGTCTATCAACAGAGGAATGGATAAAGATGTGGTACATATATACAATGGAATATTACTCAGTCATAAAAAAGAACAAAATAATGCCATTTGCAGCAACATGGCTGGACCTAGAGATTGTCATACTGAGTGAAGTAAGTCAGATACAGAAAGACAGATATCATATGACATCGCTTATATGTGTAATCTAAAAAAAGGGTACAAATAAACATTTAAAAAACAGAAGTTGAGTCACAGATGTAGAAAACAAACATAGTTACCAGGGGATGGGGTGGGGGATGGATAAATTGGGAGATTGTGATTGACATATACACAGTACTATATATAAAATAGATAACTAATAAGAGCCTGGTGTATAGCACAGCAATACTCTGTAATGACCTACATGGGAAATGAATCTTACAAAAAAGAGTGTTTATATGTATATGTATAACTGATTCTCTTTGCTGTTCACCTGAAACTAACACAACATTGTAAATCAACTATACTCCAATGAAATTTTTTTAAAAATTAGTTATCCATATGGAAGAAAATAATCATATAAAACACCATAAATAATCCTCAACTTCTGTTCAAATATATAAATGTAAAAGTAAAATAAAATATTAGAAGAAAATATTGGAGAATAATTTTATAATATTATGACAAAGATGACCATCCAAAACAACATATGAAATGCATAGGTATAAAGAAAAAATTGACAGATTTGATTATATAAATATTTTTAAAACTTCAGTATTGAAGGGAAAAAACCTGAACAAATCCAAAAGATAACAATTTTAGTTATGATGGGGTAAGATCCTATATGTTGTTAAGAAAAGAACAATCAACCTAATTTTTAAAAGGATAAATTATATAAATAAGCAATTCACCAAAGAGAAAATATGAAAAACTATACATTAAAAAAGATGTTCTCGGTCACTAAAAATCAGAGACTAGTAGCATAACATTTTCAGCCATCATTTGGCAAAATTTAAAATAACTGATAACATCCAGAATATTAAGAACATAATTTAAAGAGTATTTGCTTACCTTGTTGATAAAAGTAATCTGGTTAAAGAAATCAATATTTTAATGTATATACCATTTGACCCAACAATCCTACATTTATGAATGTATACTACTGAAATAAAAGCATTAATACATAATGCAACATTGATTGGTGACATCAACAACTTAAATGTTAGTCATCCAGGTGATGCCTTTTATATTATATAATATGTTATATTTTATAAATGTTTATATATGTTTGTATTCAAATACATGTAATATGACATTCTGTATGGCTCCTGCATCAATTCCTTTCCCAAGCAGCTCTAGTCTACTTACACTGTCTCCATCTCCAAAGAAGGGAGAGTCAGGAGCAGATCCACCTTTCCACGTTTAGAGCTTATAGAATTTTGGAGTCTCCAGTTACAGAAAAAAAACAAAACAAAAATTCCAAATACAAATTTAGATATTGATATTACTTTGTCAACAAATATGCATAGGAGTTTTGTCACTGGAACACTTGTTCCTTTAGGCCATTTTGCTGAGTGTGGTTTCACCTAGAACTGCCAGGCTTCATCTGGAAAAGATACATGAATACACTTAAGACTCAGTCCAATGCATCAGGATGCACGAGACATGCAACTTTATACACTGTGGTCATACAAGTTTGTGCCTTAGAAACAAGAATTCTGGTAGATTCTATTTCACATGATTCCTGTCAAAGAAAGGAGAGAAATAAAAGATACTTTATACAGATAAAATTGCTGACGAGTGGGTTTCCGTTTTTCCTAGGCATATCTGAGCACTAAACCCTCCACCTCTAATTGTATACATCTGATGATCAGAAGACATTTTTCTAGACTAACTTCTAGCCCCATTTATTTCAAACCTTATTTCTCCTCTAAACATCCCATTCCCAGACACAGTAGGGAATGCATCACATATCACAGATCGTGATGCAACTTCCGGTCCCACAATTTCTGATGATCCAGGTGAATTGGCCCAAAAGGTCCTGGGAGTACTCCTGGAAGTTGCACCAAACCAGAAAACTTACTGATAACTGTTACACGTGGAGAAGAATGAAAACCACCAAAATAATCCCACTAAACTCAAATCTATGCCCCACCAAATTTCTCAATAGATCCCCAAAATGCTTTGGCCATTCTACTTCTACCCATCATAAGGGGAGGCAGGCCTGAAGGGAAGTTTAGTGGAACTGGACAGCAGCTCTCTTTGTGATTAAAATAGAATACCTTTGCAAATGAAGAAAGAACATACAATTACATGCCACATTGCTAGGACTCCTCCCAGGATCTTGGAAACAAGTGAGGGTCTTAGAGACTGAGCTTAGTAAGCTTCACAGTGAATCCGACCCTGGGGAGAAGATAATATATTTTCACATTGTCAAATTTGTCCATTCATAAAATCTGCTTATTATCCACTCTTTATCCTTAGATTCATGTCCCATTATTAACAGCTCAAATGCCCAATTACCAACTAGCAATTTGTTGATATATCAACTAAGAGTTTCATGCTCTCTGAAAGGAAGCCAAAGTCTTTAGAGTTTGATTTCGTTTTTATTCCACACAGTATTTCTAAGACGCAAGAGATCATTCAAAAAAAAAACAAGGATCCAGACCTAGACGGAGCTAAGGGCAGGGTCTCCTGGTTTGAGGCTTGTTGGAAGGAGGGAGGACAGTGTCCCCAAGGGGGTCAGCTGAGTGGGGACAAGGACAAAGGGATGGGTGATGACAACAGGTCACAGTGGGCAGGAAAGGATAAAAGCAGCCACGTAAGGTGGTTTAGGCAGAGTTGGAGGTTCCGGAGGGAGATAAGCAGTTTCAGGTTTGCAGTTGGCTGCTCGCCCTGTGAGATCAGAACGCAGAAACAGTAGTGAGCAGGTGTGTGCATCCCCCAGGGGAGGGCAGTCCCCAGCCCACCCCGTCTCACACCCTGGGCACACCACTTCTGGGTCCAGGCAACCAGAGTGTCCCTGGCACAAAAAGCTGAGTGGTTTGTAATTGGGGTCCCCCAACCTGTCTTTAGGCGCTCTGGGTCGCCCCTCCCTCCTGGGGGCTCCTGAGGCAGAAAAAGGACCTGCGGAAAGACCACATTCCACACCTGCCGGCCCAGAGCAATGGAGATGCCCTGCAAGCTGTTTTAAAAGGTATAGAGGAGACTCAGGGGTTGTCTTGATAAGAGCCATGAACAGCACGGGGCATGATTATCTCCATGGGGAAACCGTGACCACCCTACAAGGGAGAGTATGCTATATTCAAGTAGCACCAAGGTTTGAGAGCAACTTTATCCAGATCAGCGAAAGAGAAGTGAGCAACGTGCACCACCGAGTGTGAATGGTGACTGTGGCTGTCACAGGCACCTGCCCTGCCTCCCGTTCCCAGAAGTCACGCTACTGGTCTACCAGCTGCAAGCTGGGAAAGAGCACCCAGGGAAAGCCTGCAAGCCTGAGAAGACCCTAGGAAGGCCCAGGCTGCTTCTCTGGAAGTCTGTAAAGACAGCCATTCGTGACCGTGAAAAACGGCTCCGCCTCAAGCTTGTCACTGGCTTCTTTTTTACCTTTGGCTGTTCAACCCTTTAGAAGCAAGAGATCTTTTCATTTATTGAGAACAAAACTTGTTTACCTCCTGAGCCCAGCAGTGGCAGTACGCCAGTACCCAGGCCATCCCATCTGGGGACATAGTGGACATACCTGTGTTTGAGGCAGAGGCACCTAGCAGTTATCTCAAAAACTGGAGAGGAGATCATCTAAGACTGGTTCAGAGTCTTCCAAGAGCCCCAGAAGACCCTCAAAGCCCATTTAACCACATTATCCCCAGGTTCTGAAAATAGGAAACTCAGGGGATTGGCTTTTTATTAGAGAACATCAGAGCTGCCATACTGTATATGAGTCAGAGGTGGACATCATGTCTAAGACTGTGGAAGCAGCATAGAGGTCACATGCAGCCAACAGAGCATGACAAGGGACAGAGATGGCTGGTACCATATAACTGAGACCAAGAAGACAGTAAACTTTGAGGCCCATCAGGAAGAACCAGAGCATGGGGACCAAACTATTTCCAGCTCAGCTTTTTTAGTTTGAAATAAATCAAGCCATACAGTCTCAGAATGAAATGCTCCCTTTTTAAATTTACATATTCCATAGCACAGTGGTAACCTCACAGAGGGTTCTGTGATATCACCTGTCACAGAGTGTGACACAGAGTGTCACAACCTGACACTCTTCTCCAGGAAAGCAGAGACCCACCTCACACCCATGGTCCACAGAGCTGCCTCAACCACTGTTGGCCTTTGTTTCCCCTAGGCCATGACTGAAAGTCATCTTGTGGGCTAGGAAGCATCACCACTTCCTTCTTCAATTCCTCTTCTTCCCTCTGAATGTGCCCAAACATAAAATTAAATCCAGTCCACCAATTAAGCAAAAATAGGATTCATGTCCTCTCTGGATATTCAGGGATGGGAGGAGGGGGCATGGCAGCATTTGTTGGCAATCAGAAAGGCTACCGTCTAGATGCAGCAACTTCACTTTCAGGTATATACCCTGGAGGATAAAGTATAGTTTTAGGAATATATAATACTAACTCTCACACATGCTCCTTAGGAGACAACTATAAGAATGTTTGCAGCCAAATAACTTACAAGAGCAAAACACTGGAAATAGCATCAATTGTCCATCAACTGTAAAACTGATGAATTATAACATACAGTGGGGTACCATACAATAATGGCAGCTACACTGGCATTGATGAATCTCACTGTTGAGTATTAAAAGCAAGTCACGCAAGAACACGTGTTATAGTTCCTTTTATAGAATAGTTCAAAAGCAAGACCAAATTATTTACAGTATATACTTGGCAAAATTAAAGGAACACAATTATCTCTAGAAAGGAGGGAGATGTACTCAGAGTTGTATATACAAGTGTTTTAATAGTGTTGGGAATTGTTCTCCCTCATAGACAAGGTGGCAGGTATTCAAATATTTTTTAAGTATTGTCATGTTTTGACATTTCTGAAATCAGGAGGATCTTAAGAGATGTAGTTGTCATTTCATAGAAATCTTAACCAGTTTCTTCTAACAATACCTTACTCTTTCTGTATTTAAAGTATGTCAAAATTAGAAGTCTGAGAAAAATTTGTAATAAATACAAAATAAAAATTCAGAAGAACAAGAAGAGATGTGTCCATAGGTCATGGTGTTAGATTTTCATTTCCACGGAAACGTCTGCATTTATTCCACTGTACATGACACATCTCACATCAAAGCGGGTCACCAAAAGTGTTTCCCTAGTTGTTTATAGCCTTGGATAGAGGCTTGGGGGTAATCTTCAAAGACACTTTTGAGTATTCTTTTGGCATAAGTAGATAAATAAGTAGTTGAAGTATTGCTCTTTGTTCTGTCAGGCTTCCTAAAACTCTAAGCTTAATGAAAGAATTCTGAATATAGTGATCAAGTATTCACTAGAAAAATGCAAACCTGGTGACATCCAGCTGAAGGTCAGTTTTTTCAGAGCTTCACGCACTGCCTATGCGGTATGAGTGAATTTCTGTGTTCTTAAGAACATTCATTTCCCTGGCCACTATCCCCTATTACAATAAAGTTCTCCAATAAAATGTGAATGAAACTATTTCATCCAAGGATTCTTCTGCACACCAGGGTTAAAGAAAAAGAAAAAACAGAAGGACTTGTTTTCTTTAGCTCCAATGTATTACTTAATATCAACAAGATAAGCTAAAATCCCATTCCATTTAATACCAATTCAAGTATAAAGACTCACTTCCTGGTATATTTAGGTCTGGTTTTCATTTATGGGAAAGATCCCTGGAGTAGTGGAAAGTAATTCTTTATACATTATAGTAAAAAAAAAAAAAGGATAAGGAGAGGTATAGAATTGGTGAGGAGGGATACAACGGGGAAAGTACAAGTGGGAGAATTAGTTTTGCTTTTTATAAAAGTATTGTTGATTTTCATTCAGAAATAATCTGGACATAAATCTGCTACTTTCATTCACATGACCCACATCCCTGCACTCCCTAAATACAGCTATAGCAAGTAAGTATAAAGGTGAGCTGCCAAATTTCAAAACTAACCTGTTTTCAAAGTCAGAGGGGGGATAATTGTGGAAAAAAGTGCTAGACTCTGTTTATAAGAAGTAGAGTGCTTACCTGCAGCAAGCAGTAACATCACACGGAAATAATACAGAAAGGCCAGTCACATAGCCAGCCTTCTGTTAGCATCGAAAAGTCTGACCACCTGATCTTTTTTTTTTTTATTGAAGTAAAGTTAATTTACAATGTTGTGCTAGTTTCTGGTATAGAGCAAAGTGATTCAGTTATACATGTGTATGTCTATATTCTTTTTCAGATTTTTTTCCATTAAAGTTTATTATAAGATATTGAATATAGCTCCCTGTGCTATTCAGTAAATCCTTGTTGTTTATCTATTTTATATATGGTAATTTGTATCTGCTAATCCTAAACTCCCGATTTATCCCTCCCCCTCCTTTCTCCTTTGGTAACCATAAGTTTGTTTTCTCTGTCTGTGAATCTGTTTCTGTTCTGTAAATAAGTTCATTTGTGTCACATTTTAGATTCCACGTATAAGTGATATTGTATGATATTTGTCTTTCTCAGTCTGACTTACTTCACTTAGTATGATAATCTCTAGGTCCATCTATGTTGCTGCAGATCTGACCACCAGATTTTATACAAAGAACCAGACCCCATTGTAGGAAGTGAACAGTTACTCAGAATCCAACACAGCTGCAGCAAAAGGGTTATCCTACCAGAAAGCAGAAAGTATTTATTGATCCTTTTTACCATAGATCATAGCAGTGAATAAGACTGAACTGCTCTCTCTGTCTCTGTTCTTCCAGCTCCTGCGACTACGCACTTCCTTCCTCTCTCTCTTAGCTGGCTTGCCCTCCTTCACAGTTTCTACTAGGACCTCTCATCTGATTTTGTGCTGTCTCCTTTTCAGACATCAAGCTCAGAGACTTCCAAGCAGTGGTGGAGGGAGCCGGGAATAGAAGTGGATTCCAGGACTCTCCTCCTTGGGTCTTCAGGTAGTACTAATCAGTACATCTGTATGAGGTCTGTGGAAGGAAGAACCCCTGTGACTCACCCAAGTCTGGGAATGCTATATGCTCTCACCACCTAGGGCAGAAAACTTCATAGTACATGATGCAGCAGGTAGGATAGTCAGAAGAAATTGTCCCAATACTTAAAAAATAAAAAAAATAAATAAAATAAAAGCTGCATGGCTTCATCTAAAAAAAAATGTAAATGCAAGACTTAAAAGGATCAAGCTGTTTCCAAGGAACTTCATTTTGTTCCAGAAAGCTCAAAGGTATTCATGGACTACAAAACTATGCAGCATATAACAACGTAAAATTTACATTCAATGAAAGGCACATTCTGACATTTAATATAAAAATTACAAGGCATGCAAAGAAGCCACACAATATGATTCTTCAGTTGATCTAGAAATAAAACAGATGATGAAATTAACAGGAAAGGACCTTAAAACAATTATAACTGTATCCCATGCATTCAAAAAAACAGAGGAATGATTGATCATGTTAAATAAGGAAATAGATGATCTAATAACGACCCATATCAAACTTGTGAAGATGAAAAATATGTCTGAGATAAAAATTACAGTGGATGGATTAACAGCATATTAAGAAAAGATCAGTGAACCTGAAAACACAGCAATAAAAGCAATTCAAAATGAAACAAAGAGAGAAAAAATAAATAAACAAAGCTCCAGAGATGTGGACCACTTCAAATTAAGGGAAACAAATGATGTGAGACCTATGATTACTGACTGAGTAATCAGCTGACTGAGGTATTTGAAGAAATAATGACTGATGATTTTTTTTTTTGTAATTTGATGAAACGTATAAACTCACATATGCAAGAATCTAAAGCATGAATAAAACTACAAGGGACATCAAAATCAAAACACTTAAAATTATGACAAAGAGAAACCTCTTAAAAGCAGCCAGAGGAAAGAAAGACACCATTACCTACAATGAACAAAGGATAATCACAGACTTTTCAGAAACTAGGCAAGCCAGCAGATGTGGAGAAAGATTTTTAAAGTACTGAATTCTGAAAATAACATTAAAAGAAAGCAACACTTATAGAGATGGAGAAAAGATTAATGGTTCACAGGGGCTAAGGGCAGGACGAATCAGAGGCATGTGTGTGGCTATAAAGGGATAACATGAGGGGTATTTGTGGTTACATGGGATACACATGTGATAAAACTGCATTGAATAATACACTCACACAGGTGCATGCAAAACTAGTGAAAATATTAAGAAGGTATATGCATTGTATCAATGCCAAGTTCCTGATTTTAATATTGTACTATAGTTATGCACAATGTTATCTTTAAGTGAACCTGGGTGAAGGGTATATGGAACCTCTTTGTACTATTCTTTGCAACTTTCTGCAGTTTGTCGTTATCTCAAAATAAAAATGTTTAAAAAAATAAGAGAATATACAAAAACTAAAAGAATTCAAGATCAACAGAAATGCACTATCAAGCAAAGAAAATCATTTAACAGAAAGAAAACCATGCTAGATGGAAATCTAGATCTACACAAAGAAATGACGAGCCCCAGAAATAGAATGTGTGTCCATTTTAGATGTATTTCTTATATTTGCATATCTTTAAATAACTGACTGCCTAAAGGAAAAATAATAACAATCTATTGTGAGATATGTGACATGAGTTGCATATCAAATGTACATTTAAAAAACCCCAAAGACTAGAAGGGAGGAAATGGGAATGTATTGTTTTAAGCTCTATACCACACATGACATAATATAGTATTACTTAAAGACAGCTTGTGTTAAATTAAAGAAGTATACTGTAATATATAAAAATCAATTTTTTAAAAAAGGTTAGTAAAAATATGCCAAAAAGGAAAATAAAACATGCTTAGCTCAAAATAAGGCAAAAGTAAAGGAAATAAGGAAAAAAGAACAGATGGGAGAAATAGAAGAATGTTAGATTTTAAACCCCAAAATAGTAACATTAATGTTAAATGTACATGGGCAAAAACGTCTACAGCTATATCGAAGTTCTAACCCCCAGCAGTGCAGAAGGTGAACTTATCTGGAAATATGATCATTGCCAATGTAATTAGTAGTCAAGATGAGGTCATACTGAAGTAGATTGAGCCCTTAATCCAACATGACTAATATCCTTATAAGAAGGAGGAAGATGAAGTGAAGATGCAGACACACAAGTAGAAAGTCATGTAAAGACAGTGGCAGAGACTGGAGTTATGCAGGCACAAGCTAAGGAATACCTGGGGTTACCGGAAACTGGAGGAGGCAAAGAAGGATCCTCCTGCAGAGACAGAAGATGGATCACGGCCCTGATAATATCTTGATTTCGGACTTCTACTCTCCAGACTGTGAGAGAATAAATTTCTGTGGTTGTAAGCCACCAAGATTGTGCCACATTGTTATGGCATCCCTAGAAAACTAATACAGCAACTCAATTATAAAACAAAGAACGCTAAATTGATTAAAAAAAAAAAAAAAGCAAGTTCCAACTACATGTTACCTACAAGAGACCCACTTCAAATATAAAAATGCAAAAAGTTAAACATAGAATTAACATATGACCCAGGAATTCCATTTCTAGCTATATACCCAGAAGTATTCAAAGCAGGGACTCAAATAGATACTTGTACACCAGTGTTCATAGCAGCATTATTCACAATAGCAAAAAGGTGGAAACAACCCAAGTGCTCGTTAACACATAAATGGACACAAAAAAATTATGCCAGTAAAAGGTTTGAATGGACTCTTCATCAAAGAAAATACAAGATGTCAAATAAGCATATGAAAGTATGCTCAACCTTATTTGTCATTAGGAAAATATAGATTTAACCATGGTGAGGTACCGCTACAAAGCTGTTAAAATGGCTAAAATAAATTTTTAAATGACAATATCAAGCGCTGGTGGAAATGCAGAGCAGCTGGAACTCTCATGTAGTGCTGATGGGAATGTAAAATGGCACTGTTGCTTTAGAAAACACTTGGCATTTCTTTAAAAATTAAACGTACACACCAGGAAAGGCTCTCTTCCAGGTCTCTCTCCTAGCTTCTGCTGGTCCCTTGGCTTGTGGCAGCATAACTTAAATCCTCACATTGTGTTCTCACTTTGTGTGAACCTCTATGCCAAAATTTCCGCTATTTATAAGGATATAAGTCATACTAGATTAGGCGCCCATACTACTTCAATATGACCTCATCTTAATAATTACATCTAGGGGGCTTCCCTGGTGGCGCCGTGGTTGAAAGTCCACCTGCCGATGCAGGGGACACGGGTTCGTGCCCCGGTCCGGGAAGATCCCACGTGCCGCGGAGCGGCTGGGCCCGTGAGCCATGGCCGCTGAGCCTGCGCGTCCGGAGCCTGTGCTCCGCAACGGGAGAGGCCACAACAGTGAGAGGCCCGCGTAACGCAAAAAAAAAAAAAAAAAAAAATTACATCTATAACAACCTTATTTCCAAATAAGGTCACATTCTGAGGTACTTAGGACTCTGGTAGAGAGAAACAATTCAATCCATAACAGCACCTATTAGAATAGCCAACATCCTCTGTTTTCCTAGACATCTTGTTTTTTTAAATTAATAGAGTAAAAGGACTTTTCTGACATTTTTGCTTAGAGGACTGGATTAAGAAGTATGCCATTTACATTTGGTACATTTAATTAAATGTTTGGCATGAGTTTATAAGGAACTTTTATTTATTTTAGTCAGTCCAGATTGCAATAGATGATTAAAAATTCCAGTAGTGATAACCGTTGACATGATGATTTTTAAAAGTATATCTAATCGAATAAAGCCTCTCTGTTACCAAATTTTCAACTCTTCTTGATATATCTTTTTAGTTGAAGAATGTTTAAATCTCATCATCTCTTAGTAGCTTCCCAATTTTGGAGTTTATGACTCAGATAATTCTGTTTAATCAGTGGGTGAGACTAATACACACAAGCTCATTCTCACTAAAAAATAAAGACCAACATTAAAAACAACTGACTATGCCAAGTGCTGGAGAGTGTGGGGAATGATTGGAATTCTCATACACTGTTGCTGGGAATGTAAATTGTACAACAACTTGGGAAAACAGATGGGAAGTTTCTTAAAAAGTTATACATGTTTCTACCATATGACCTAGCTATTCCTTCACTAGGTATTTACTCAAAACAAATGACAACATGTGCCCATGCAAAGATGTACAAAAAATATTCACTATAGCTTTAGTCATACTAGTAAAACTAGAAACAATTCATGTCCAACAACGGCTAAATGGATAAAACACTTTGGTATATCCATACAATGGAATACTACTCAGCTATAGAAGGAAATTACTACTGATACATGACAACTTGAATGGATATCAAACTAGTCATGCTGAGTAAAAGAGGCGACACAAAAAGTAGTGCAGACTATGTTATCTCATTTGTGTACAATTCTAAAAAATGCCAACTAGTCTACAGGGGGGACAACCCAAATCAGTGGCTGATTGAGGACAGGAGGAAGAGGGACAGAAGAAGGATTACAAAAGGAGACAAGGAAACTTTTGAAGGTGATGAACATTGTTCATTATCTGGATTGTGGTGATAATTTTGCAGGTATACATCTATGTAAAAATTTATCAAAATGAACACTTTAAAGAAGTTCAGTCTATTTCATGTCACCTATACCTCAATAAAGCTATAAAAGAAAATCCTCTGACTCACTTGAAACACCATTATATTTTTCATATGTCTACAAAGTACCTAGCACAAAGCCAGCTACACAGAAAGTACTCAGCCAGCTACACAGAAAGTAAACTTGATGACTGAAAAGAATCCTAATTAAATACCATGAGGAAATATTTTAACTACCCTCAAAAATCATGCATTTATTAAGCATTTACTAGTCTGTACAGATACATAGTATAAAGGAAAGTATAAGACAATATAACTTCAGTTTCCAAAAGCACCACTTACACAAAAATTACCTGATAAATATAATTGATTTGTATCTGTTTATTAAAATAGTTTCTCTAAAGAGTCCTACTAGGTGACATTGCTAATATAATTTGATTTATTTAACATTTTAAAAATACATCTCTATAATCCATAACCTGCATTATATGCTTAGTTGCTTTATTGTTATTATCACTGTTATTACTATTCTTTTAAACTAGATGTTCTTTTTCCCTGAGGAAATCAAAATTTATATAGTTCCTTTTCTGTCAAATGAACATTTAACAAGTCAGTTTCTAAAAATTTTACTTCTTACAGTTTAGCCTTATTCCACTAACCCAAAATGAGTACTTTCCTCTCTTCCCCCCCACCTATCCCCGGCCCCCATTCCAGTATTTCTTTAGCATATACATTAGCAACACAGTATCAATTTCAATTGGTCATCTTAAAATCCTTCTGAAGGTGCAGTGAAACCTCATCCTTTATTTTATTCGAATAGCCTATCATTTTTAAAAAATTAAAGCTATACTTCCTTCCCTGAGCATCTATTAATAAGCCAAAAGATTTTATAAATCAGCTAGTGTCCATATACTAGCTGTCATCTTATTACAGTTATACTTATTCAAGCCTAGTTTCTTTATTAAAAAATAATTTTAGTAAGTTGTATCTTGGGTCCTCCCATTTGACTTATATGGTAGATTTTACGATAGCAATCTTACCAAATCTCAATTTACAAAATCTCTGGAATGTGATGTAGTATAATAAAACTTTGACTTGAGATATTAACTAGGTGATAAATGTGCTACATAAGATTCATTTGTAATGTGTAAACTGCTAGTTCTAACTTAATGCCCTGTAATTAGAGGGAAGAATAATGCTCATGCTTATGTCTTGAAGAAAAGAAAAAGGCAAAAGAACCAAGAAATTTGCCTTTTCATTATTCCAGCAGCCTGAGTAGGAAGACCGAGAGATGATGATCTAAGTAGAAATCAACACCAAACTGTCACTCCTGCTGGGGTATAGGAAGAGCCCCTATTCCTCTGTCAGGACCCACAATCCTAGGAAAATATAAAAGATCCCAACAACTCTTACATCAGATAGGGATCTGACACAAAATACCTGTAAAATTTCCATCTGTAACTGCCCCTTTCCTTGTCAGCTCTTGCCCAGTATCCCTTTGCTGCCACTTTTTAAAGGATGTTTGTTTATTGTGACACTGACCTAAGCTCTTTTAAATACTGGCGGCAGCAGCAGCTTTCTTTAAAAGAGAAATGCCAAAGAGAATGTTACTTTCTTAAAGAAAAGTGAAAGGATGCAAATTTTGTATGCAATCCTTCCATTTTTTTCCTACAATGCCGAAGCTGTCTTGCAGAGGATATTTACATCGTCAAACCTTTGATGACCCACTCACCAGGAACAATTTACACCCCACTGAAAAGTCCCTACTCTCTTTCCTTAAGCAAACTTGTAAGTTGAATTACAGTCTTCCCTTTATTTGACTAGCCTGGAAAATCTCCCTTTCCTATTCCTTCAGTTTCTGCGCCATGCTGTGAACAAGAGTAATACTCAAAAATAAGAACTAGACTCCAAGTTATATTTTTCCATGTATGGATTATCTTGAAATGAGTCATTCACCAATGTAATACAGAGTATTTGATAACTTGGTATAATTGAAAAATATCAAGATGCTCTCTAGACAACTGGATGGAATCTGTCATTTATTGCTTGCTAAAGCCAGTGAATACTTCGCTCAACTACGTTCTAATGGTGACAGTTTCAGCAAAAGCATTCCACACAAAGGAGAAACTATACTTCTAAAAAGCTGGGGCTCTGTGCTTTTATTTCACTATTTATAAATGGACACTAGAACCGCCCAGACTATTTTCCATAGGTACCAGAAAGAATGACTCGTTATAAATTAGGGAGTTGGGGAGATAAGCAGCTGGAAACACTAATATGCATTCAAGAACCAAATTCTCTAAGAGCTCTTCCCTAAGGGTCAGTCCATTTCAAAATGGAACTAGGACTTTTCCACTGGCTTATTGAATTGAATGTCCTACACATTTTAAAGGAGAGGAAGCATTCAAAAAATCATCTTAAAACAAAGTTGAAAGACAAGAGACTAATGAAAAACAAATTCACAATATATGTGATTGAGAAAGGCTAAATATCCATAATACATAAAGAGTGCAGACACATTAAGCAAAAGATAAACACTCCCATATTAAAATAGGTAATGTATATGCACAGTCAACCTCAAAAGAAAAAACAATACTAAAAAGAAATTTAATCACAACAATAAAGAATTAAAATTGAAATAATAATAATGTGCTTTTCTCACTTATCAAAGTGGAAAATATTTTCCAATGATATTAATAATATCCAATTTTGCAAGGGTTTAGGAAGCAAAGCATTCTCATATGTTGCTGGTCACAATTAAATTGCTCTTCTTAGAAGACAATGTATATTTATATGACATATATATATATATGTAAAGATATATATTTTAAAAGGCATATATGTTATATACATATTTAAAAACATGTATATATTTATAGCATGCAGATAAATATGTTATATATTATTTATTATTTACATATATATTTTAAAGAATAAACATTAAAACCATATTTATTTATTGTGTATACATAATATTTTTATTATATATATGAGTTTGCATATTACCTGGTTATTTTTTTTTTTTTTAATAAATTTATTTATTTATTTTTGGCTGTGTTGGGTCTTCGTTTCTGTGCGAGGGCTTTCTCTAGTTGTGGCAAGCAGGGGCCGCTCTTCATCGCGGTGCACGGGCCTCTCACTGTTGCGGCCTCTCTTGCTGCAGAGCACAGGCTCCAGACACGCAGGCTCAGTAGTTGTGGTTCATGGGCCCAGTTGCTCCGCGGCATGTGGGATCTTCCCGGACCAGGGCTCGATCCCGTGTCCCCTGCATTGGCAGGCAGACTCTCAACCACTGCGCCACCAGGGAAGCCCTACCTGGTTATTTTTAAAGGCATATTTCTATTCTGCTACTATTTCCTAACAAACTAATTGAAGATATGTTAATTCGAGATTCTGGCTCTCCTAAAGTGGAGGACTTTCATGGCACGTACACTTCTTTGGGATTCTTCTCAGAATCTCTGATGCCATGTATGCTAATGGAGAATGACTAATGGAGCCTGAAGTGTGGACATCATTCTTCAACAAATCATTAAACCAGGCACATTGTCAAACATTACAAACACTCCCTCTATAGGCAGAGTAGATGACATTCTCTTTTTTAATTCATTCTCAATTGAATTTTTTCTTAGCAAATAATTTTAAAGTCAACTTTGCAATTTCCAAAAAAAACCCCACAAAATGATATCAGCACATGCATATGTGAAGATCCAAAAATGAGGTCACTAAGACATCTGTAGTTTCACCCAACTGCATGTTGAAAGAAAATGTCATCACCTTCATTAGCCATTTCAGATTATTAGAATAATGTCAGCAATTCTGAAGTATATGACATCATTTAAAGAGACTCATTCTGTTCTCATTCTGCTCCAAATTACAAATAAACTCCACCATTTCCAAGGCAAATGGATTCACCGAAGTCATCCACTATGTAAGGCTTCTTTTACTTATTATAAAAAGCAATTTTGTAGGATGGATCAAGAAGACTGTGGATTGGAGAAAACTTTAGTCTTGGTAAAATTCCAGACTTTAAATTGAGGCCTCTTCAAAACATACTTTATATCTGTGTTTTCGACTGACCAGTATAAAGGCCTCATTGGTTCCAAAGGCTTTATGTTTCCTTTGCATGAGTCTTTCCATAAAAGAAGTACTTTAGCTTTTGTGTCTCATCATAGGCAGTGATAAAAGTAAAACCAATGAATTCATCAGCTAAATTATACATTCTTTGCTTTGACACTTTCAGCATCACCTTAAGCCCCATACAAATACAGATATGTCTCTATAATGTAATCTCCAAATTACAAATTATGCTTTTTAGAATAGTATCAATTAGAAACAATCATAGACACCATAACTTAGCAAACTTGATGACTAATGGTTCTTGATCATGTACTGAAGAATTCAAAAACATATTTGTTTAGAGTTAAATTATAACTTCAGTAAGATAAGATATCATTAAAAACAATTTAACAAAGAAAATATTATTCCAGAAGAGAATTAAAAAATTTTTCACCTAGCTTATTGTGTGAACTTATCCTGGGACCCAATAGGAGTCAATAAAGCCTGTAGACTGAGGTCTAAACTCCTCATCATTTTACAATGACCCAAATTATCAAACATTTATTGAACACCTACTATGTACCTGTGGTTACAAAATTGAATGAGATACACCCTTTACCCTTGAAAACTTTATAGTCCAGTAGGAGATATAAGTATCTAAAGAGATAATTTTAATATAATATTGTAACCACTAGGATAAAAGTAAATAAAAATAACATAGAAGACTTAGAAGAGAAATATTTATCCCTCAAGGAAAATATCCTTGAAGAGATGATGCCTCACCTAAGTCTAAAAAATGAAAAAACTCATCCAGGAGGAAAAAAATGTGAGGAAGGCATTCCAGCTACAGAAAACATAAAGAGCATAAGCACAGAGGTAGGAAATAGCACACTATATTCAAGAAATAATTAGGACCTCAAAGAAAAGTAGGGAGAATGTTACAGATGCGAAGTATTTGAAATCTAAAATCTGTAGAGCTTGAAAATTGATTGGATACAGGCATGAAGAGAGAGGAAAGAGTCTAAAAGTCTAAGACAGGATTTGTCTTAACTAAGCCTAATGCCATTAAGTGAGATTAGAATCAACCACACTTGCTTTATCTCCCATTGACAACCCCCCAATGCATCTGTGCATGCACAAACACACACACACACACACACACACACAAAGAGAAAACCTAATCTTTAGTGAAATGTAGGTTTGTAAACAGAGTATGCTCACCTTGGCATACCAGACCTACTACTTTCCATCTATCCAAGTGGTACCCATTTTTCAGGGCCCAGCTTATGTCTTGACTTTTTCATTGAAGGCTTTCCTGACCATCACCACTTCTAAGACTTCTTTGATCTCTCCTTACCCTGACCAAACCAATTACCTGATGGCTAAATCCACACATTTCACAGGTTAGTCACAGATTATTCTTTCATAATCTTATGCCAATATTTTGTTTTTTAGAATATAAAAGCTTTATTATTGTGTTTGATTTGGTTTTTTAAAGTTACTTTTTATGAATTAAATTCTTCAAATATGAAGCATATAAAGAAAAAATGAAAAATTACCCAAAATACGATCACCATACACAATCATTATTTTAGAGTTTGCTATGTGTATTTTCATACATATTGCAAAGCATATATAATGTTACATAAACAGGAAAAAACTCTAAAACCCCTACAAGCTGTATCCTTCCACAACATAGCATATCAGGTATATACAATTTTACAATGCACCATAATTTATGCATTTATATTGCTGTTTTTCTGTAGTGTCTCAGGTTTTGGTAACTGACATTTAATAGCTTTTATTCTCTAATATATGCATTTAAGGCCTCACATTTTCCTTTAAGTACCACTTGAGCAGCATCACAAATTTTGATATGTTGTGTTTTCTTTTATCAGTCCAAAACATTTTGCAAAATCCATTGTGATTTCTTCTTTGACCTATCGTTTAGTTAGAACTGTATTGATTAAATTCCAAATACAAGGAGATTTTCTAAATTATCTTTTGTTATGTATTTCTAGTTAATTCCACTGAGGTACAAGAACATGTTCTGTATAAGTAAAAATTTTTGAAATTTGTTATAACTTGCTTTGTGGACAGCACGTAAATTTTGGTTAATTGTTTCATATGTGCTTGAAGAGAATATGTATATGTCAGTTGGTGAATGCAATGTTTGATAAATGTGAACTAGGTCAGGTGTGTAACTCATGTTGTAAATTATTTTATTCCCTTACAGATGTTTATCTGCCTGTTTTATCAGTTATCAAGACAATTGTTTAAAATCTCCTACTATGATTGTGAATCAGTCTATTTTTCTTTTAAATTTGATCAATTTTTGTTTTCTATATTTTGAAACTATTTTTAGACACATACAAGTTTAGAATAGGTATACTTTTCTGGCAAATTGAAATTTTATTACTAATATGGAACATCTCTTTACGTTCTTAGTAATGATTTTTTGCATTACTTTCTAATTTACCTGATAATAATATAGGCAGAGCATCTTTCTTTTAGTTAGTGTTTGCATAGTATACATTTTTTCATTCTTTTACTTTTAATATTTTCTGAATCCTTATATTTTAGAAGTGTTTCTTTGAAGCAGCATACAATTGGGTTTGAGTTTTTACCTAATTTGTTAACCATTGTCTTTATTTCTCTACAACTATGTTTTCCCACTTTGTGTCTTTCTGTACTTCATTGTGGATATTTTTCCCAACTATTTAACTGATTGTCTCTTCAGTTGTGACTAATCTGTTGTTCAGTACATCCACTGACTTCTGAATAAATTTTTGGTATATTTTTCAATTATAGAATCTTGATTTGGTTCCTTTTTGCAGGTTTTTTCATTTCCCTGCCAAATTTCCCAATTCAGCTTTTATTTTCTTGAATATTTTAAACAGAATTGTTTTAAAGTCCATGTTTAATGAATTAATTATCTGGATTTTTACCTATATCTCTTGGCATTTGTTCATATTGCCTTGTCACCTAGTATACCTGGGCTTACTTTGTTGTTTTTATGTGAGACACTAAATTCTAAAGATTTTGAGAGACCACTCGAGGCTAAAATGTTGTTATCTTCCCTGAAAGAGGGTTTAACTTTTCTTCTGGGCATTCAGAAACAGTAGAGATATGAGCAATCCAAAATTATTTTAGTCCAATTAGCATTTAAGGTTATTAAACCTGAGCTTTAGTTACCCTGGGTGCTCTTCTATCAAGGCTTTCACTTACTTCTAGGGAAGATTCCTTCTGATTCTCAACCCAAAACCTGGTGTGTTCACCAAATCTTCCTTCACAGGCCCTGAGCTCCAATTTTTGCCCCTCACTGAAGGGGAGAATGGCCCAAATACATATCCACTATTCTAGGTTTCTTTCTTCTCCTAGTTTTTGGCCCTATAATTTTCATTACCTTCGTAGGTCTTCCATGACTTCAAATATATGGGATTTGTATATTTTTGTCCAACTTTTCTAGCTGTTTCAGGGGAAATGTTGGTGAAAATTACCCAGTCTATCATTAGAGCAAATTGAAACAATAATTTTTAGCCAATCTCTTAATAATAACAGCCTACATTTTTGAGAGCTTACGAAGTCCCAGACTCTGTTTTAAGAGCCTTAATTGTATTATACTATTTATAACTCTTGCAAATATACAAGGCAGGCACTTTTGATATCTCCATTTTGTAAATGGTAAAACTGATACCAAGAGAGTTTAAATAATTTGTCTAATGTCACTCAGAAGTCATGGAGCCAGAATTCAAATTCATGCAATTTGACTAAAATGTTGACAGTGTTAACAACTCTTCACTACCTCTTGTTGGTTTTTTTCCCAATTGTAAATAATACTGCCACAAGCCTTTTTGTATATATATTATATATACAATTATATGTATATTATATATTAAAAATATAATTATTCATTTTTAAGAACTTAAGAAAATATTCCCACAAGTGAACTCACTGGGTCAGAAGCATACATATTTGAAATATTGATACATATTAACATATTAACATACTGCCTTTCATTAGTTTAAATGAATTTGTCACACTCTAAATATCCATTAATATCTTAAATATTTGTTCAGAGTTTCCAATCTAAGAAGTTAAAAATAACATTCTACTGTTTCTATTTGCTTCTCTGCTTACTTGTTAGGTTGAACATCTTTATATATACTTATATGCCATTTATATTTTTTTCTTTTCTACCTTACCTAATCATATGATTTTATTTCTAACAGTATACTCATCTTTTTCTTTTATTTATGAACTTTGCTGTTTGTTAAAAATATTAAATTTTTGTCATAGATGATACAAATATTTTCTATCTTGTCTTTAGTTTCAGTGGGTTTTTGCTCTGTGTGTGTGTGTGTGTGTGTGTGTGTGTGTGTGTGTGTACATGCGCGTACACAGGGGCAGAGCTCTATTCAGTCTGTCTTAACATACTCTATAATTTTTTTTCTAATTCTTCCATATTTTCTTTTAATATCTTTATCATTTCACTATTTTAATTTTATGTCTTAGTTCACCTGTAATTTACTATGCATAGTTAACAGGAGAACAAATTTGTCCTTCCTTTTCCAAATAATTAATTAGTACCCCAACATAAGTTAATAGCAAAAGCCCATTTTTTCTTAGGGGTTGAAACTTCAACTTATTCTATACTAAATTATTTGACATACTTTGTTTTACTTCTGTAGCCTATTTAGCTCTATTGGTCTATCTCCTGTGTCATCACCACATTATTTTAATTAATAGAATCTGGCAGGATTGCTTTCTAATTGTTTCAGTCGTATATACCCTTTATGCCCAACCAGATTCTCACCTCCTTGAAATCAGAGACTAGAACTTATTTTTGTGCCTGTTTGTGTGTGTGTCCTCAAAACACTCAAAACAATCTTACACATTAATGTAACTAAATTGCATTTGTCTGAACTTGGTCTCAGAATTTCATAAGAATCTATGTTTATGAAGAAGCTTTCAGATGTTTGCTACATGTTGAACCCTGGAAATATCTCTGGAACCACCTCAGTTAATCATAGAGTTAGATGATCTATCGTCCTTTGTTCTGTTCTCATAATGGCCCAAGAATCAAAAGTATTAGTTGCTCTGTTGAAGTATGTGGGCTTTATGAATCTGACTGCTTTCATTTAAAGTTACAATTACTAGGGATTAGGAATAATTCTATTACTGTACAATGGAAACAAGCAAAATATTTTTACTTTGGGGCATGTGCTTAGGGTTCTGGAAAAACTGTCATTTTGTGGTATAGTAAACATGGGCTTTGGTGTATAAGATTTACTACAAATTTTGATTTTGTCACCTACTGGCTCTGTGCTTGATATGTAATAGACATGCATTAAGTATTTTGATTAATAAAGAATTAGTGAAGAAAGAAATATTTAAGTTTTTCTAATCATAATATGTGTTACTAATGGCAACAACATCTCAGGATGTGGGCCATTTTCAGTGCCAATATATTCAATATTTCTTGATATCAGATTCATTAAAAGCAATTGTTTCATGGAGAACTCTCAGATGATGAAAGCAAAAGACTCCTTTAAACCATCTTAAAATCAAGTATTCAGAACTTGAAAAGTGAATTTTGTATCCAAATACCTCCTTCCTTCACTCATCCCATGATTTCCACATCCAACATATAAATTTGGAAACTATTCCATGCTTCTCATTCCTTGGAAGCATGCTTTCCCTCCTTTAATCAAAGCAAGTTGTTTTCTCGAGAAGATTTACACAGTAGGTCTAATGTTTTGTAAAAACATTGGTGATTTTTCCATACTTCCATGCAATAATGGAGGCTGAGCAGTGCATTTAATATTTGGGCCCAGGGACTTCCCTGGAGGCACAGTGGTTAAGAATCCGCCTGCCAATGCAGGGGACACGGGTTTGAGCCCTGGTCCGGGAAGATCCCACATGCCGTGGAGCAACTAAGCCCGTGCGCCACAACTACTGAGCCTGAGTTCTAGAGCCTGTGAGCCACAACTACTGAGCCCACGTGCCACAACTACTGAAGCCCGCGCACCTAGAGCCCATGCTCCACAACAAGAGGAGCCACCACAATGAGAAGCCCACGCACCGCAACGAAGAGTAGCACTGCAACTAGAGAAAGCCCACACGCAGCAATGAAGACCCAATGCAGCCAAAAATAAATAAATAAATAAATATATTTTTTAAAAAATGTTACTGGCCTGCCAAAAAAAGAAAAGAAAAATTTGGGCCCAGGGTAGGGTGTGTTGCCCAGCAGCCTGGCTCTGGTGGAAAGTCCAGGTTGAGAGAAATGTGCAGGACAACCTGGATAAAAAATAGCTAGAACTCTCAGAGGACACTCAGATTGAGGTTACGAGAACCTGACCCAGGGCAACTGCATATCACAAATTCTAATGAGGAGAAAAATATGAGATAAAATAGGATTTGGTAAGTAATTGAATGTACAAATAATTAACAGGCAAAGGACTCAAATTTGCCTCTATGATTCACCTTGGAAGGAATAGTAATGATACTCCATTAATTAAAAATAGAGGCCTCACAGATACTAAGTCCAGTTAAAAGACATAAGTCTAATTCGTGAGATGAGCTGGCCTGAATGAAGAAGGAGGGTGACACTGGGAGGCTGGAGAAAGAAAGATGACAGGGATTCCCTGGTGGTGCAGTGGTTGAGAGTCCACCTGCCGATGCAGGGGATACGGGTTCGTGCCCCGGTCTGGGAAGATCCCACATGCCACAGAGCGCCTGGGCCCGTGAGCCATGGCCACTGAGCCTGCATGTCCGGAGCCTGTGCTCTGCAGCGAGAGAGGCCACAACATGAGAGACCTGCATACCACAAGAAAACACACACACACACACACACACACACAAAAAAAAAAAAAAAAAAAAGATGACAGCTCAGGGAGAGTGATCTATAAAACAAACAAGAGAAGAAAGGAGTACTGGTAAAAGTCCAGTTTAAATTAAATACCATGAATCTTCAGTGTAATAAATCATTTCACTTTAAATGACTTTTTCAGCAACATTCTGTGATCCAGATGCAAAAGCAAGTAAAACAGAAAGTGTACTACTGAGAAATGGTACCACAGAAATGGCAAAGAGGTAAATAAATCTCTGTGCCCAAATGTTTTACAAATAGCACCTCAATTAATACTTGCTAAAGACTGTATAGTAGACCCTGGTCAGACCTACATTAGTCAGACCTCCTAAAACTTTCCATACACAGTTTGTTTGCAACATCCTCAGGAGTTTTCAGGTCATCAGCTGAAGTCTGCCCCTGTACATGGAGAGCAGGGAGAAACCAAAGAGAGAGGCAGGTCACTCCATATTGGTAGGTGGCAGGTTTTATAAGCAAGGGACCTTAGTTGTGCAGTTTGCCTTGGGCAACCTCAAAACAAGATTTCCACACTCCCCACCAAACCTTGTAAGTTTATATAGAGGCTTTAAGGGTTTAGTCATATACACCGTCCAAATGTTTACAATACCACATTATTATCTCGAAACTGTATCCTTGGGTAGCTTCTAGGGAGGGGAAGGTAAGTGGAATACACATTCCAAGGTCAGGGGAGGGGGTGAGCAGCCTTCCAGCTTACAGGTCAAACCAGTGGTCATGTCTTCTTGATGACCTTTCCTAACACATGCTTACAAACATGTCATCATTTTTTAGTTACAATATGATTGGGCATGCTTGATGACTACTCATTATGGTATTTTGTTAAAAATGTTTCTTTTGTTCTTATAACAGCAAACAATAGCTTCAAGAAGATTTACATGTTCAATAATCTTCAACTCAGTCCTTCAAGAATTCACTTCATCTTATTTTATTTCCATTGTACAAAAAAGAAGCTCCTCCGTACAAAAAAAAGAAGCTGAAATCCAAAGTTAGCTAAGGTCATTCAGGTATCACATGGTGGAAGAAGATTGAGACTCAGACCTTCTGCCTCTTACTCTTTCTACTGCATCAACTTATGCAAAGTGTGCAAAGAAGGAGAGAGAAATGCTTATTCATAAAAAAAAAAAGTAAGGGTAAGATTTAGTGAATGTTAAGAAATGTTAGCTAAGTGTCAGATAAAAACAAGTCAGCAATCTGTGAGATGGAGCTGGGTTGGTAATGGCAAAATCCAGGATATGAGAGCAATAATAGTAGTGTTAGGAAGTGGAAGTTAAGGTCACTGGTAGTATGAGTAAGGAACTTTGATTCAGCATCTTATATTCAATGTGGATATTAAAGTCACTAATTATTTAGTGGGAGATAAGAAATATGAAGAAAGTAATATGAGCAGTAGCACAGACACAATGTCCAAGTGAAGCAATGGCAAGAAAGAGTTGAAATGCAAAAGTTGCTGAAATGCAGAGAACGGGTTGAGCCTTTCTGAGTTCACAAGAATCACAAAAGAAGGCAACAGTCTATCTATCATCTATATACATATCTATATCTATTTCTATTTCTATATCTATAGTGTTATTTGAGGAAACCGCATTTCCACTGAAGGAATAAAGAATGACGATGAAGGAAAGTTTCTAGCAATGAACTAAAGCTCACATAAAAAAGCACGGGAGATGATAGTTAAGGGACAGACATGGATAGCCCATGAGTGGAATTAAAGGATAAGCTGAACTGAAATGAGTTTTGAGGTGTAAAAGCAAGAAAAAGGAAGATAAACTAGAGGGACAGAAATGGGTGATGTCAGAGCCTGGGAACTGTAGAGATAAAAGAGGAGTATTTTTGCAGTATTTTAATTCCAAAATAAGTAGACTATCACAAGAGTAGAGTTAGGCAGAGACTCCCATAAAACTTCACATAAGGTGTTTTTTTGACTTTAATGAGCTCTCTTTGGTCATGTACTTTGTACTTTATAGCAAGATCAAGCATTTTCCCCTGCCTGTCTTGTTCTTAAATACATCTCAAATTAGAAGCAAGGTGTGTGTGCTTACCAGAAACATGGGATACACCAAACCCAGTCCATGAATTTTTTATAGGCAGAGAAGAATTAAAAGATCATTAAATTCAGAGCGATAACTGAAACCCTGCTCAGAATTAATGTGCCTCATTACTTGAGTGAAGTTTTCAAGAGTAAACACTGTTTATTTCATAGTCAGAGCACTGAACTGATGACATATTTCTAGTTTACTCAGACAATGCACTCACACTTTAATATGATATTTCATATTTATGGTAAAATATTCTAGGATGGAAATTATGTTTGGTCATTTATGCAAACTTTCATTTTGTGCAAATTAACACAATTCATGACCTGGTATGCCTCAGGGATTAAATATTTAAATGATGTTTAATATAATCTTTCCCAATAGATAAAATCATTTTGGAAAAAACAAAAGCAAGATTTGAATGATATTAAGAAAATGTTTTACTTAAATCTATATTTGCTTAATGCTTAGAATAAATGCTTCAATTTATTTTATAACCTTCTACTCTGTTCCTCTGTGTTATTTTTTTTTTATTCTTAGGTTATTTGTCATTTGGATTTCTCTGTGTTTTAAATAATCATACACCAGTTTTTTCTACCTGTTGTGGGTCATTTGCAAAGATTACCATGCACTATCAAGAGGTAAAGTTTTTTTCTCCACACTTTGAATCTAAGCTTGGCCATTTGACTTGCTTTGGCCAATGAGATACTAGCAAGCATGAGAAGAACAAAGACTTAAAAAGTACTTGCACATCAGGGCTTGCTCTCTTTCAACTCCAGTTGGGACCTTAAGACCACAATGTGAATGATCCTGAACTGGTCTATTGAATAAACCATTTGGAGTAGAGCAGAGCACCCCAGCTGGACAGTTTACTAAACACTTCGCTTGTGAGTGAGGCCATCTTAGACAATCCAGTCCCAGTTAAGCCACTAGAAGTCTACGGCCAAGTGAATGGCCCAGGAAAGACAATGAGAACAACACAAAAACTCAAAAACTGCCCAAATTGATAACTCGTGGAATCATTAGCAAATAAAATTGTTGCTGTTTTAAGCTAATAAATTTTTTAGAATTTGTTACACAGCAATAGATAATGACATGCTAAGACCTATTATCCTCTGAAATAGGCAACATCCATTTAAAGAGATTGGTAAAGAAGAGTGCTGGTAAGCAAAGCAATGCTTTAATTGGAAGAAAATGAGGAAATTAACATATGAGAGTTATGTTAATTCTCAGTCTCATCCAATTGCAATTTATATCACCACTAACCCTGTCTAATTCTAGTCTTCTAAATTGGCTTACAGTGTTCTAAAATTATAGAAATATGTAACTTCCAAATGGTTTCAATTCAAACTATTCTACTATCCAAGTAATCCATATAGTAAACCCCATCTCCTAACTTGTTAATAGTGGATGCTGGGAAGCAGTCTCAGTATTAGATTAGTTCATGACTGCATGACTAGATTGATCACAAGATACCTGCCCCACTATCATTCACTTTATATCATGAATAGGAAAGGCTGCCAGGAAACATGGTTCCATCATGAGTTAGACTGAGGTTGGGCCAAGATTGCCACTAAGACCAGAAATATAAGACGAGGCAAAAATTAATTACTGGTCAGGATGTGGGCTAATGGTTTTTAACCTGGAACAGGCATAATAATCACCAGTGGACTTTTTTAAACTACAATTTATCCCCCACCTACTGGAAATTTAATTCATTCAGTCTGAGATGGAGTGCCAACATCTGCTTTGTTTTAACATCACAAGAAATTGCCTGTACACTGCTAAATAAGAATAACCAGTAAAAGCAAAGGAGGACGTTAACAATGTGATATGATTTGAGGGGTAACAAGATAAATTTTTTTAATAATACAACACCCCACTGGTCAAATATAGTGCCTGAAGTTACACTGTCTCTTTTTTGGCTGAAAATATATTATCCATGGTCAGGCAACTTAACAGTAGAAGGGAAAGGCCTAGAATCAAGAGACCTAGGTTCTCTCCTAATTACTCACCTAACTTTGAGGAAGTCGTTCAACCTCTCAGTTTCTTCCTCTGCAAAACAGGGAAAGAAATCTATGCTCCCTAGGCTTCTATGAATGTCAAATGAGATGCGTGGGAACATATTTGGCAAACTTTCAAACGCCATCTAAAATAAAGAATTACTACCCTTCTGTAGGAAAAAGCCATTAACTTCTCTGAACAAACTTACTTGAATTGCTAGCCTATTACCTAATAAAATGATGAGGAAAAGAGACTAGGCATAAGTAACTTTGGATTGGGAGGGAGGAAACTCTGATGTGAGATAGTTCTGGGAAGGGAGAACCAACTGTTTCACCTCAATGGAGGACCCTCCCCAAGTGGCCTGAGGATAATACAGATGAATGGGACAGAGTAAGGTGGCTCAAAAAGGACGCTAAGTGCGAGCATTGCCTACTTCCTAATTTAGCCTGAAATCAGCTCAACAAATGGCCCTAAATCAAAATAGTTCAAGGGGCTCATTTTATTCTTAAATAATGGGACCGGTTAGAGAGAGAAAGAATAAAATAAGATATATCTCAGAATAAAGCGCTTGGTTGGATGTTTGATTTTTGTAGGCTTCTCTTTACCATTTTCCATTTGAAAACCAAGTTATTGCCATTTCTCATATTTGAAAGCATACACCTCTAATAACAGAGGCAGAGGAGGAATTTTGCAGATACAATAAAAAAATAAAAGTGAATTGCTCTTCAAATTGCCTTGCAGAGTTACCTTATATGAATAATTATTCATAATCTTTTTTGATGCTGTAGTGCAATAAGAGGTTGTTTTTCTTTTGATGGCAATAAAATAGGTTCATTTATTGAGGCTATAATGATCAAAATGAGAACTTGAAAAATGATGAGCTCATGCACTAGAAGTAAAAAGAGTTTGAATATGTAAAATACTGAACCACAAAAGCAAAGTTTTTCTCACTTCAAGCTTTTGAAAATGTTATATGAAGGTGAATCCTGTGCACTTGGATTGGTTTTTTTTAATGTTGATAATATATTTTATTTAACTCAATATATTCAAAATATCATTTCAATGTGCAGTCAATAGAAAAATTATTGAGATATTTTACATTCCTTTTTCATATTTGACCTTTGAAATTCAGTATGTATACACTTGTGGCTGAGCCACATTTCAAGTGCTCAAAAGCTACACAGCTATGTATAAGTGATATCATACAGTATTTGTCTTTCTCTGTATGACATTTCACTTAGCATAATGTCCTCCAAGTCCATCCATGTTTCTGCAAATGGCAAAATTTCATCATTTTTTATGTCTGAGTAATATTCCATTTTGTGTGTGTGTGTGTGTGTGTGTGTGTGTGTGTGTGTGTGTGTGTACCCCTCATCTTCTCTATCCATTCATCTGTTGATGGACACTTAGGTTGCTTCCATGTCTTGGCAGTTGTAAATATTCTTAAATATTTAAGTTTGCATGAACTTTATTCTTTGTCAAGAACACTGCTCTAGATCTGAGCCACAAGGGTGAAGACTTTAAAAAATTAACAAATATTTTAAAGGAGGAGGGGTTTTAGTCAAAGGGCTGTGGGTGGGAAGATAAAATCCCTAATCCATCCCTCTTTTCATTTCCATAGAGCATAGCTGTGAACACTTCCTGCTGCCTTCTCCACGATCACCCGCTCCCCTCCATCCAGTGGGTGGGGATCTGACACCCAATGGGTCTCTCGCTTCTGGTGGAAGGATCAGATGTTAAAAGCCACTGGCCCAAGCTTTCTTTCCTCTGATTTGTCATCCGCAGCACAGGCTCTCTCTTTGTGCTCACCAGACCCTTGCACACCCTAGCCCACATGATAATGAACATATAATTTCAATACAGTACAGTAAGTAACTGCTTTAATGGAACTTTGGTCAAAGAAGCACTAGAGCAGATAGGAAGGAGGGCATGCTTCATAATCAATGATACTCTTTCACTATTCACATCAATTTATATAACATTTTGTCATTCAACATTACTATGGAAATGTTATTTTCTTCCAGCTTTACTAAGATATAATTGACATTATAACATTATATTAAAACATGGTATAAGTTTAAGGTCTATAACATAATGATTTGATATATTTATATACTGCAAAATGATTGACACAAAAAGATTAGTTAACAGATTCAGCACCTCACAGAGTTACAAAATTTTGTGTGTGGTGAAAACTTCTTCTCTCTTAGCAACTTTCAAATATACAATACACTATTGTTAACTAGAGTCACCATGCTGTACATTACATCCCCAGAACTTGCTCATCTTATAACTGGGAGTTTTTATCCTTTGACTATCTTACCCTTTTCCCCTCTCACTTCTCACTCCCAGCCCCTGGCAACCACTAATCTGTTCTGATTTTATGAGCTCAGTTTTTTTGATTCCATGTATAGGGAGATCATATAGTATTTCTCTTTCTCTGCCTGGGTTATTTCATTTAACATAATGTCCTCAAGGTTCATCCATGTTGTTACAAATGGCAGGATTTCCTTCCTTTTTATGGCTGAATAATATTATATTCTTTATTTTCTTTCCATTCAGGTTTTCTCTATCCATTCCTCTGTCAAGGGACACAGGTTGTTTTCATGACTTGCGTATTGTAAATAATGCTGCAATCAACCTGGAGGTGTAGATATCTCTTCAAGACAGTGATTTTATTTCCTTGGGATATATATTCCAGTGGAACTACTGAATCATGTGGTAGTTCTATTTTTAATTTTTTGAGGAACCTCCATACTGTTGCCTGTAGTGGCTGCACCAATTTAGATTCCCACCAGCTGTGCACAAGGGTTCCCTCTTCTCCACGTCCTCCCCAGCACTTGTTACTGTTTGTCTTTTTGATAGTAGCCATTCTAACAGGTACAGTGCTGGCTGCTATAAGCCCTGCCACCCTGCTCCATTTCTATCTGATTCTCAGTGGTCAAGCCCCAGAGATTTCCCCAGTGATCCCTGGGAGGATACCTAAGTGGGCTTCTTGGGAAGCGCCAAGCAATGATGAGGAAGCTGAATGTCCACCTTGGGCTCTTTTTCCCTCCACTGGAGAAACCATAGACCCAGAGGGGCCCCTTAGTGTGTTGCTATGCGGTCCTGGGTGAGGGGCAATGTAGTCACTCCCTTTACCCTTCTAATTCGGTCCTTCGGGATCTCTGTGGTCCATGGGAATGCTTTAGCCTCACCCCTGGGTTTCTGGGATTTTCACAATGGTGCTTTGCCTATGGATAGTGGCTAGCTGGTCTTCTTGTGAGGGGGGCTGAATTTGGAAATCACGTATGTCACCATCTTAATCTGTGCATTTGGTTTAAATTTTTAAAATGAGATGTTGATTTGGGGAAAATATGATAATTCTGTATTTTCTTAATATAAAAGACAAAGATTATATTTTTTCTTCTAAGAACTTCACGGCAATTCTAAACACTTATCAAATAAATAAAAGTTGTTTACTAATTTTTTGAAGATGTATTTTTTCTCCATACATTTCTTTGCCCTGTAAACCACCAAAATATACCTTTTTATCATCTCTTTCCTTTCCTACAAATGGACACAATGGCATAAATTCCTTTTCTCATGTGATGCTCTTGTGGGCAATAGTAAAAGACACCTGATAGCATTGTCCAGCTCTTCTTAGTTAGATAAAGACTGAGATTTCGAGATGTCACCTAGCCCAGTCATTTTCTTCCCTTTTGGACATGTTCTACAAATGTGCATTTTTTTTATGTCTTGTTTCTCTGCCTAGGTGTTTGTACCTAACCTGGGATCATTAAACCAAGCACAATAAACAAAGTTAACCATCAATAACAATGTAATTTGATAGATACTGTAGCAAAAGTGTTAATAAAAGTGAAACAATATCATAACACATCATGAAAGCAGTCAGAGACCTGTTGTATACTATGTCCAATGAAGGAGGTGCACGTTAAAACACCTATTGATTATCTCATGGTTTCTACGTGTCAAAGTCCTGGTTTGACTTAGCTGGGTCTTCTGCCCAGTGTCTTACCAGGGTGAAATCCAGGTACAGACTGAGCGGCATTCTCATCTAGACCTCAGAATGCTCTTCCAAGCTCATGTGACTGTTGGCAGGATCAGTTCCTTGCAGCTGTAGGACTGACGTCCCTGCTTTCCTCCTGGCCGTCAGTTCCTAGAGGCCACCCATGGTTCTTTGCCACATAGCCCTCTCACAAGCCTTCTCACACGTGGCAGTTTGTTTCTCCAAGGCCAGCAAAAGAATCTGTCTCTCCAGTCTGCTAAGACAGAGTCTTATATAACTTAAGGTAACCCCAGGAGTAACCATCCCATTACCTCTGCCCTCTTTTATTGGCTAGAAGAAAATCACAAGTTCTGCCTGCACTTAAAAGGAAAAAATTATATGAAGACTCATTTGGGAGTCACCTTAGGGTGCATCTGCCACAAGATGACACAAAAAATTCATAAATATGTTGTCTGAGATAAGCTTTGGAGCTTGCCTTTGATTGGACAGCTGAAGTGGTGAGTGGGGAAAGAGATGAGGCAAAGACATTCCAACCAAGGAGAAAAGCATGAGCAACAGAGCAGAGGGAGAAAGTACAAAACACATTCTGAAAGAGTACTTAGTCCACACGATGAAGTAAAAGGACCTCTGTTCTCTCCACCTTATGTGAATTTCTAGGAATTCCCCAAAAGAAGGCAGATCTTCTGCTAACTCAGATAGAAGTCTTTGTGTGAGTTAGATAGAGACAACCTTCTTGCCAGTATGTACACTATCACAAATAGAGCACAGCTCTGTGGATGGCGTGCAGGCTGGATTTCATGTCCCACTTCTTCAGCCAGTGCCCTTGTCCAGGAATAGAATAGAATAGAATAGGAATAGAAAAGGCTACAGTGAACAGGCCACACAATAATTGTATGCAGTGACCTTGAAGGAAGGACTGTAGACGAATTGGGTAGGGGGTAGCATGGTGCTAGGTCTCTCATGTATAATCTGCCCCAACTGCCTGACCGTAGACCCCTTGGGAACTTTAATGCAGCTCCTTCTAAGGCTTTCTGCAGTCACCCATGTGATGGCATTGGTCTGCTCTGAGCCTCAGCTGATGCTAGGGCAGATTTCAAATCTGGCAGATCTAATCAGAGAAAAAGATGGCAAAGGAGATGCAGAAAGTGAATACAAACAGAAGGAAAGTGAACTGAAAATTAAATTATAGAAGATGATTATAGTGATGTCTAGAAGAAATACAGATGTAAAGAGAAAATAATCCAAGTTCAAGGATAATGGGATTTTACCAAAGAAAGGAGTTCTGCATTGGAAAAACCCAAAATAGAATAAAGAAAACTAATCTATATATCAATACAGTGAGAGACTCACATGAAGTAGACTTCAAAAGGCTCAGAGAAGAAAAAAACAGAGAGAGAGAGAGAGAGAGAGAGAGAGAGAAAACTGGGGAAAAAGTCCTTTTTCTGAAGATTATTTTGCTTTTTTTATAAAGTAGAAATTTTCTTCAGACCTTCATGGTTCTAAACATTATAGTTTTATATCAAAAACCAAGTTAGAGGGGCTTCCCCAGTGGCACAGTGGTTAAGAATCCACCTGCCAATGCAGGGGACACGGGTTCAAGCCCTGGTCCGGGAAGATCCCACATGCCAGGGAGCAACCAAGCCCATGAGCCACAACTACTGAGCCCACATGCCACAACTACTGAAGCCCACATGTCTAGAGCCCGTGCTCCCCAACCAGAGAAGCCACCACAATGAGAAGACCGTGCACCGCAACTAGAGAAAGCCTGCGCACAATGAAGACCCAACACAGCCAAAACTTAATTAATTAATTAAAAGTTAGATATAATGTATTTCAATATTCATTAACTCAAATGACTTTAGATCTAACTCTGTACATGGTGTTAAGCACTAAATATATTTTATATTTTTCCAAAATAATAATTACCTCTCAAGTACGTACTATATGCTAGGCCATGAGTTTTATAAACATTGCCTCAGTTAATCCTTCCAGCCCTGAAAAGTAATAATTAATATGAATATTTTATAGATAAGGAAATGAAGATGTCAGGATACAAGATCAAGCTCTAAGGGGCTCCATTCCATTGCATTCTTTGTGAATCATTCTTCCCAGGAGCTGTACAAACTGGCTGTGTGAAGTAACTTGCCCACGTCCACCCATTTAACCAGAAGAGGAAGCCCCGGTGCCCCCACTCTTTTGTACCACACCAAAAAGTAAATTTCCATTGCTTCAAAATTTTAGGAAATTTTACGACTGTGACTTGAGTAGCAGTTTACGGAGTTACAGAGTTATTCGGTATTTACTGAGCCCTCCCTATGTACCAAGCACAGTATTTGGTGTTCTGCATGTCATTTCCACTTAATCTTCACAGCTTTCTGATGTAGGTTCTAGCATTATCCTCATTTCACACACAAGGCTACTGAGATGGCAGGTGAATAATCCTGCTCACAATACTCAGGCAGGAATTGATGGATTCAAGATTAAACCCAGGTACCCCTGACTCATTGAGCAAAGGCAATCTGAGGCTCTACTGGGGATACCACACACTCCTCAGGCTGACTTCCCTGCCATGGTTAATCTGAAAGTAACTTCACATTGATCTCTTTCCATATAAACTGTCATGCTACTTTACAATGATCTATCATCACACATAAGATTTTATAGTCACCTCCATACAAATCTGTGGTTGATTAATTAACTAAAATTGGAAGACATTTTGATGATGAAAAGTGCTAAGTATTCCGATGAATGATAATTAGTGTGGGACTCCAACTAAATTATGTGTGTCAGTATTGGGAATCAATCGGAGAGGGAGGGTGAGAGCTCAGACATCCAGAATTAGATGAGATGGGTTTGTCAGGTCAACAGAGATGACTAGAGCAGATATTAGCAGCAAAAAAACAAACAACTTTTTAGACACCTAGTATGTGCCAGGCACCATTTGGGACCCTAGAGATATAATACTGAACAAGATAGAAACAATCTCTGCCCTTATGTGTCTTACAGTCCAGAACATGGCAGACTTCAGAGGTGGCCCCTGCACAGTGGAGCACGGTGCCAAGGAAATTTTGCAGTCAGCAAGCCGACCAGTAGAAAGCAAGTACATGGCCAAGTTAGTTGTGATTCAGGGACTGCACTCCAATCCCTGGGAGGGTTGAGATGGCCTGAGGCAAGGCTGCAGTATTAGAAGAGAACCAGGATAGATGGGGCTATGACTGGGATTTGGTTACTGAAATAAGGCAGTGACCTGCCCACAGGAAGTAGGTAAAAGCGTGGTTACTAGGAACAAATCAGGGAGGGCCTGCGCATCGGGAAGGTGAAAGTAAAGTTGGTCTTCAGGCCAAGAATTTTGTAAAGTTCCCCTCCCACCCACCCCCCACACCCTACTAGAAACAGAAATGACCCCAGAGGCTAAGGTACCCGTGAGCCTCTGTTCTGTGGTGCAGCCACTGCTTCTCTGGGAACTGGAGAGATGTGAAGGGAGGATGTCAGATCAGCCTTCTCCCTTTCCCAGGCTGAGTTTTCTCTCTCAAATTGCTCACAACACTTATGTAACTGTAACGAGAGATCACACCACCAAATATGTCCCATAGCAGAAGTTACCCAAATGATAGGCTCACACAGGGCTTTCCTCCTTCCCTACCAAAGAGATTTTTCTTTTTTTTCTGCACAGGAATTAGAAAGATATCTCACAAGAAATAGATGATAGATAGACTGTTGCCTTCTTTTGTGGTTCTTGTGAACTCAGAAAGGCTCAACCCGTTCTCTGCATTTCAGCAACTTTTGCATTTCAACTCTTTCCTGCCATTGCTTCACTTAGACATTGTGTCTGTGCTACTGCTCACATTACTTTCTTCCTATTTCTTATCTGTAATTCCCCAACCCAGAGTCCCCAACCCTATCATTGCTCCTCCTGGCTGCCCCACCTTTTCCTTGTGCCTGCCTCAGCCTGTCTTCTTTGACAGCCTTAATGCACTAGCATTTTTGTGTCAGCACACCTGGTCAACAGGTGCACCCTCCTGAACACTTAGCACCTTTGGGTCCATCTTACTTGGCCTGTAGCTGTGCATTCCTGAATCCCCTGGACACCTCTGGGCCCAAGACCACTGAATGCTGTACCCTGTACTGATTCCTAAATACACCCTGACTCCTAAATACACTTCTTAAAACACACACACACAAAAAAAAAAAAAAGAAGTGAAGCAGTCCTGACAAAGGTGCACAGCCAGATGTGTGCTCTCTTGCTTTGGGGGCCTCTCCTAAAACCTACTCAGTTCTCTGACTTGACTTCTTATCAGGGAGTCAGTTTCTTCAAAGGCTCCTTTAGATTCTCTTCCAATTCTGTGATTAGTCCTCTTTTCTACTGCAGAGGAAACAGCCTTTCTTTGCTTTGACCTCACTCTCATTTGTTTTTCAGGTATCATAAGGGTGTCATTTTCCTTTAATGATGCTATACATATGCCTATAGGCTATAACCCCTGATGGTGAAAGGCACAAATTACATTTATTTGATCCAACAAATTAGAGCTATTGTCTTTTGCAGAGAGATGCAATGTTTTTCCGAAGGATAAGATTTTAAAACAGGATGCTTCTGCTGTCACTTATCCCATTTTCTTTAAAGACCTTTCTTTTCAAGAGAGTAATGGCAAACTCTAAACTCATTTGCATCTCAGCCTGGAGCTATACATTGCCAAAGCTGTCAAATATTTTACAATAAGTATTTGTAAATATTTCCACTTCCGGCATATATTAAAAGGCTAAGTGACTCTTCTGTGAGTACATGGTAAATATTCAAGAGTCAAATAACCTACATAACTCTGGATGACATAGCCAATAACTTATGAGGTATTTTTCATATCTCAAGTTATTTTATGCTTGAAACAGGGCAGTTATGATGCCCATTAGGCAGTGACGAGCTCATGTCAGACACATGGAGTGACTATAGTCAGAGTGACTATAGCTCAGATCTCCTGACCCTGAGTTCACTGTTCCCCGCTCAAGTGTCCCATGCTCAAAACTTGTTATCTGTTTTATTTTTCAATATGTTTCTATCCTCTGAGGAAACTATGTTATATTCTTCATTTTTTTAATCTTTTGCTATGGAAGCTTTATTCAAAAAAGAAAAGCTGACTTCCAAGGGACAGCTGAGTTGGCGCTTACAGTAAGGACGCACTTTATAGTCTGTCTTAGTCTGTTCAGGCTGCTATAACAGAATACCACAGACTGGGTGGCTTATAAACAACAGAAATTTATTCTCACAGTTCTGGAGGCTGGGAATTCCCTGATCAAGGCACCAGCATGATCACAATTTGCTGAAAGTTCTCTCCCTGGTTCTTACACATAGCACCTTCTCAGTGCATCCTCACTGGGTGGAAGGGGAGAGGGTTCTTTCTGAAGCCTGCACTGACTCCATTCATAAGGGCTCCACCTCATGACTTAATCACCTCCCAAAAGTGCCACCTCCTAATATCTTGGCCTTTGGGGGCTAGGATTCAACATATAAATTCGGAGGTGGAGGGCCAGGAGACACATTCAAACCACATCATAGTCCTTTGCAATCTTCTTGCTAGGCTTTTTAATGTCTTTCATGTGTGGACCTCCTTATTACCATAAAAAAATTTCAGAGACATCCAGATTTATAGGCATGGGTAAAGTGCAGATTGGTATAGAAGTTACGTATATTAAAATAGGGAAAGAGCATGGAGGTGAGATAAATTGCTGCTATCCTTAGAGTGGCTGAGAAAATGGAGGTTATCTCTGGGTCAAACTGGTCCTGAAAATACTGAATCCTTTTCAAGAATGTTCAGTTGGTTACCTTTTCTCTAAGTTGGAAATTTTTATATCAAAATACATTCTTGAGGACACACAAAAGTGGGCTGAAACTCTTTTTTTTCCCCCTCATCTAGTCTTCCTGAAGTCCTTCAAACTGGGGAGACTCCGCACCAAGGGCTCCTTCTCACAGAAGTTGACCAGAAGAATACAAAGCTGACCAAACCCCTCAGGCAGAGCTGGTGAAAAATCAGTTAGTGTGTGTATAGAGGCCGTGGGATATCATGGGAGAAACAACAACCCAGTTTATGCCTTTGTATATTATATTGTGAAGAATGGAGAAGGAAAGTTGTCTGTTAAATGATAATAATAACTAAATATCTACCAAGTAGTTATGAATATCAGGTACTACAGCTCTATGAGTTCTACTCTGAATTATCACATTTAATTCTCACCCCTTGAGATACGTACTATTATCCCAATTTTGTAGATGACAAAACTGGACACAAAGTGGTTAGGAAGGTGGCTCAAAGTCACAGTTAATATGCGGTGTTGCCTGGATGTGAACCAAGTAGGTATAGCTCCAGAGGCCAGACTCCTAACCACTAGATAATCCTACTCCTCATTGTATAAGGCAACACACACATACACACACACACACAAAATGTGATTTCCACATGCCAATCACTGCAGTAAGGACTTTTACATGTTAGCTCACTGTGTCACCATAATAAGTGTGGCATAATTTCATTATTTCCGTGTCCTATTTCTGTATCTAAATTTCCTAATTTCAGAAATACAAGTTTGAGATGTTTTAAACTCCCACTTTGCTAGTAGATGAGATGGATTATATAAATTGGGTAAATAATTAGGCATTTTTAAAGAGTTAAAAGTGAAATTGCCCAAAGGAATAAAAATAGATGAGAATATGCACTTCACAGTGAAGGAACTTTCATACATCCCAAGTCACTAGATGAGAGGAATTCAAGACACTGGAAAGAGGAAGCTATGGAGGAAGTTTCTAATAAGAGATTAAGGAATAAATAGACAACACTGCAAAAGGCTTTGCCATAAACTTCAGAGAAAATAAATCAGTAGTTTCATTTTCATGCTCTAAAGTATGAATATTTGGAAGAAGATTGCTGAGTTTCTATTAAAAATCAAATAGAGACAACCTCAGATGATGAGTGATCATAAATAGAAGCCTCAACTTTGCAATTTTGAACAGTGATTGTAAAAAAATCATTTCTCTCTCCCTCTCTTTCTCTTTCCCATGCGCACGCGTGGGCACACACACACATTTTCTCCAATGTGCTGCACAAGTGAATCAATCTGCTAAGAGAGAGAGGAATGAGGGTACCCAGGGAGAGAAAGAGAAAGAGCAGAGATACCCAAGGGAGGGAGACAGAGAGCGAGGCTGCAGTGGATCTGGAGGGCTTTCCACTTCCGGCCTAGCTCTCTGTGGTGTCTGACTTCACTTCCTCTTATTGGATCACTGTATCTTTTTAACATATTTCCATTTTTGTTTAAAATAATTTGAGTCGGTTTTGGTAAGCAGCAAATGATCACTGATCACAACAGAAATATATTACAAAATAAAGGCTGGCTAAGAAAACTTAAGAGAAACCCCAAGACCCACGTTCTAATTCATGTACTTTAGGAGAAACCACGAGAGTAACTTTAGATACAAGTTGATCTTATGAAGCTCTATGCACAAATGGTTCGACTTTGACAGCCATTGAATATGCTTTAGTACTTTGAGATTTACACCTGTGAACTTTCTTATGACTTTCTGGAATATTTTTCTTTAAGCAGTGCTACTGTAAGGCACGACGTTGTGTCTTGGTGGAGTGAAAGGATTAAAGAGCTTTCTTTTTCAACCAGATTTTTTGCTAAGAAGTGACTTCAGGATTGGCCAGAATAGAGAATTCTAACAAAAACTGCAATACCTAGATATTGTTGACACAACAGTAGTCAGCGTTAACATAAATTTCAGAGAACTCAGGTCTTCTGGGAAACACATGTGGACTGGGAAAGAAATCAAATACCCTTCACTTCTTCCAGAGTTGCTAATAGGTTTTAGTCTCAATAAATTACTGATAATGCAAAAAGAAATGCGAGCTTACCTCCAAGCACTTCCATGTGGGTATTCTGTTTGTCTCTGTGGACATTTTTTGCCTCACAAAGCATCATGGGCTTGCAAGGAGCTCTTCTCAAGAAATATGAATAAATCAAAAGTGGTCTAAGGGCTACATTTTCCTCAGTTTTATGCTAAACGCAATTGCCTGACTTCCAAATCCTGTCAGTCTAGTGTAGCTGAATCTCCTGTCTCTTTTGAAGATCGCTCCTTATGAATGGTTTAGGATGTGACGTTTGAATGCACATGCTTGTGCCATGGCTACAAAATGACTGATTTCTGTTATGAATCTACAATAAAAACTATATTTTCCCATCACACACACACACACACACACACACACACACACACACACACACATCCTGATACACACAATGTTTCCATGCTGAGGGTCACCCCAGCCAGGAGGCAGGAGAAATTCTTCTTTCTACCTCACCATCAGTGAAGATTTTCCTTCCTCACTTCCTCCCACACACTAACCTGTTCTCACATCCCCACCACACCCTCATACACCTCTTCATTATCCTCCTCCTCGTGCTTTCATCCTAAAACAGTGATTCCAGGCCTGCTGGAGTTGTCTTCCCAAACTGTGAAAAATAAATTGGTAACGTGATGAAGGGCCTCCATTCATACCTTTGTGTATTCAGGAAAGGAGGGAGGAGAGGTAAACTACTGACATCCCAAGTTAGAATTCTGAATGTATCCTCCAATGGAACCAGTAATATAAATAACAATTACATCTTTAATGGGATTAGTAGTATTCTTCAGTTTCTTTCACTCATTTATTCAACAAAATATTGCTTTATTGTCTACTATATTCCAGGCACCATTCATGAGTCTGTTACTACAAAAAACAAATAAAATTATGGACCTTTCTATGGATTGGTCTTAATACATAAGCATGATGAATAACATCAATGCCATACGAAATTGTGTGCTAAGTTCCTGATAACCAATTTACAGCATGCAACCATCCCATCAGTCAGTTAAGGAATCTCTATATATGTCAGTAACCGTGCATATATAAATATTAATTTCTCAGTCAAACACTTAATACTCCATTTATTCATTCATACACACATAGCTAAATAAGTATAGATGGTTAGAATTCACATACTATGCCATAGAAACTGGTGTTCAGACTCAAATCCTTGGCCATGATCTCGTCTCACTGTTCCGCAAGATATTACATCAGATTTATGACATATATTTTAAATCTAAAGTTCTAAATCCAAAATACTTTTTTAGGTTTCCATACAGATAAAGCATAGTTACTAAGGACATGTGCTCTGGAATCAGATAGATCTGAGTCTAAATCTTAGTAGTTTTGTTACTTTGCACAAATTATTAAACTCTCTTTGCCCTTAGATTCCACATCTCTAAAATGAGGATAATAGTATCTATCGTATAGGGTTGACATGAGGATTAAATCAAATTAAGTAATGTATAGATTAAGCCCATCATGTCTAGTACAAGGTGAGTACTCAGAAACTTATTACTATGAAATGGTTATATTTTATCTATTTAACGAGCAAAACATCAAAAAGAATTAGTTGACCTGGAAGCCATTGAGAAACAATAGGTTTCTGTGTCCTCTTCTGTGGAGAGTATATTGGAAGGTGAAAGTGCACAAGTCCTATTTTGTAGCTAGGTGGTCAATTTCATTTTTCTTTTCATCTCTAATTCTCATGATTTTATTATGTCCCATGGTATGTGTTCAAATATTCTCCTCTACCGTGCTTTAAGGAAGCAAATGCAGTAATTCCATGAATACAAATACAACCTCAGCCTGGGAGGTCAACCAAACTGCAAAGGAGCAGTTGAAGGTGATATTTTAAAAATTAAATCTCTAAATCCATCTGAACAAACCTAGGGGACAGATATGGATCCACATGATATAAGAATTGCCAGATAACCAATCCCCATAAATAATCTCCTTGCAAGACTTGGAAATGACTTTGATTGAGAAATGGCATGCTATTTCTCACATAAGGCTATTCGCTAAGACACCTCTTTAACTCCTTTCATTCTCCTCCCTCCCCAGGGTAGCATTTCAATATACAATACTAGTCTGGAATTGACATTTGTTCTGAAAGGGAAATTCACTTACCTGCAGCTCTTCCTGAACAGGGTCTCGAGTGAGGAAGCAGGTACATATGCCTTTTACCCAGGAATCCATGCTTCAGTTAGCTTCCTCAGCATCTGAAAGATAAGGGAGAGTTTTTCCAATCACTCAAATGCCAAGCATGAAGGAATAAAATTGATCTTTAATTGACCTTCTTAGTGGAAAAGTAGAACTTCCTTTCCCAATAATGAAAGTCCTTCTTAAACTTTCAAAAAGGGAGGGGGGAGTCAATTAAAACTTTAAAAACCTCAGGCAGAAAGCAAGTCCAGGTGACCACATGGTTGCAAAGTATTCCATCTAATCCAGTGTTGCCGGCCCTGGGGATGACGATTCACCAAACGGAAGAAACCTCTGCTTAAGTGGGAAAACATTCAGATACGAAGAGAATTCAAAATTTCCCTGTTTTCATAAAGTTCCCTGGCTTTAAATATAAAATGCAGAGTTTCTTCTTCACCAGAACCCAAAAAATTTATCAGCCCTGTGTTCTGCCTTTCACACCACTAATTTTTTCTCCTTATTTGCATATTATTCTTAATCTGCTCAGCTTGATTTGCTAGTCTTCTAGGGCTACTTTGAAAATAGGAATTAGAACAAACAAGGCCAATAATAATCAGGAAGTAGACATAAAATAAATACAATTGTTTTGCTTTCATCCTTTCTTTATATCTTGTTTTTGAACAATCCAAGTCCACATATATATCTTTGCAAATGCTTTATATTGAAAAATATACTGAAATAGTCTTTTTGCATATCCATCTCTCATTTAACTATAAGCTCCTACTTACAAAGTCTATGCCTTATACATCTTTGTATGGCATAGGATATTGTCTTGGAAACTTTGCTTCTGTTTTAAATCAATTTGCATTTAAATAAGACCTGGCATAAAATATCTATAGCCAAATTCAAGGATGAGTTTGAGTTGACATTATTTGAGATGATACCAGAAATATTTGCATAAACTTTTGACCCTTAAAATTATATTATTTGAGGGGCTTCCCTGGTGGCGCAGTGGTTAAGAATCCGCCTGCCAATGCAGGGGACACATGTTCGAGCCCTGATCTGGGAAGATTCTACATGCCGAGGAGCAACTAAGCCTGTGCACCACAGCTAATGAGCCTGCACTCTAGAGTCCATGTGCCACAACTACTGAGCCCGCGTGCCTAGAGCATTTAGTTGTTTTTCTGGGTTTTTATCTTGTTCCTTCATCTGATACATATCCCTCTGCCTTTTCATCTTGTATATCTTTCTGTTAATGTGGTTTTTGTTCCACAGGCTGTGGGATTGTAGTTCTTCTTGCTTCTGCTGTCTGTCCTCTGGTGAATGAGGCTATCTAAGAGGCTTGTGCATGTTCCCTGATGGGAGGGACTGGTGGTGGGTAGAGCTGACTGTTGCTCTGGTGGACAGAGCTCAGTAAAACTTAATCTGCTTGACTGCTGATGGGTGGGGCTGGGTTCCCTCCCTGTTGGTTGTTTGGCCTGAGGTGACCCAACACTGAAGCCTGCCTGGGCTCTTTGGTGGGGCTAATGGCAGACTCTGGGAGGGTTCATGCCAAGGAGTACTTCCCAGAACCTCTGCTGCCAGTGTCCTTGTTCCCACAGTGAGCCAGAGCCACCACCTGCCTCTGCAGGAGATCCTCCAACACTAGCAGGTAGGTCTGGTTCAGTCTCCCCTGAGGTCACTGCTCCTTCCCCTGGGTCCCGATGCGTACAATACTTTGTGTGTCCCCTCCAAGAGTGGAGTCTGTTTCTCCCAGTCCTGTCAAAGTCCTGCAATCAAATCCCACTAGCCTTCAAAGTTTGATTCTCTAGGAATTCCTCCACCCATTGCTGGACCCCCAGGTTGGGAACCTGATGTGTGGCTCAGAACCTTCACTCCAGTGGGTGGACTTCTGTGGTATAAGTGTTCTCCAGTCTGTGCGTCACCCACCCAGCAGTTATGGGATTTGATTTTACTGTGATTGCACCCCTCCTACCAACTCACTGTGGCTTCTCCTTTGTCTTTGGATGTGGGATATCATTTTTGGTGAGTTCCAGTGTCTTCCTGTCAATGACTGTCCAGCAGCTAGTTGTGAATCTGGTGTTCTTTCAAGATGGAGTGAGAGCACGTCCTTCTGCTCTGCCATCTTGGTTCCTAATCTGTATTGGCATTTTTCTTGATCATCGTGTTTAGATGTGGGCATGGCAGTGGCTTTATGAGTTAAAGTCACAACAAAGAGTGTTCTGGTCTGGGCTGTCCCACTATAAACTTTTAATAGATTGCAAGCCTCATTACTCCAAATTAATACCCAGCATTTCTCAACCAGCTTTATTACCACCTACAAAATTCTACCTTGTCTGATTCCCATAGAATAGTCAAATGCTGTTCCAGTCCAAATCCAGCTACCTTACTTTCCCTTCCTGGTAAAGATAAATTCCATGACTATTTAACCATTGTCCAATACTTTATTATATATTCGAAAGTTGCTAAGAGAGTAGATGTTAAATGTCCTCACCACTGTAGAACAAAACGAAAATGACAAACACTTATGTCAAGGACGAAATGGAGACAGTCAACACAGGAACATAAAGGAATATTAACCGAACTTTACAGAAATTTATAGTTCTTCTCAGAAATCATCAGAGGACACCAACCAATCCCCAAACACCAAATCTGTTCACACCAATCTCAGAACTTCTTTGTTCCCATGACTCAGCAACGCTGATCCAAATAGGGAAGAAAATCAGCTGAAAAAACCAAATAACTTTTACATTTACCTCACAAAAAACCCTGCGTCTGTGAGCAACTTGAAACTCATTGGTACCACAGCCTTGAGTTTCCTGGCTTGCAGGTCAAAAACCTTGCAATAAACTCATCTTTCTGAAACCAAAAGTGGGGTTCTGCAGCTCACCACTCAAAAGACAATGAAGAGGCCAGGTTGGTGGAAAGTTTCCTTTGTTTTGGATGCCAACAACAGTGGGGGAGGGGCAGACTTCTGTCCAAATGCCAACTCCCCACACTGTCAATCAGTGGACAAGAGCTTTTATAGAAAGAGGTAGGGGGCTACATGCAGAAACGGCAGAGTCAGCTCTGACAGTCATCTTGAAGTTGGTCATCGGGGGTCTAATCAGCAACATCTTGATTGTTTTAAGTACAGTTAATCTTCAGTTCCAGGGTCAGTTTGTTTCCATTTTCTTGAGGCCAATTCTTGGAATTGTGGCAGCTAACGTCATGGCTGTAATCTGGGCATCATGTGGTTCACTTCTTCCATGTGGTGGGGATTTCATTACCTATAAGACAGCTCACAGGATATGGCCCAGAATATTAGTCAAGGAGCTAAAGGTCCTTGACTTTGCTTAATGATTAAACTATTATTATTTAGTCTTGTTGGACTGCTTTCCTGTGTTTCTGCATTTTCTAACTTATCTGATTAAACTTACTTTTGGCTAAAGTTTTTCCACAGACAAAAGGCAGGTGGAGGACATGGGGGGCAAGGACCATAGGGTCCTGCTCCATTTCATTTCCACTTTATTTTAGTCAGTATGCAGAGTTTGGTTTTTGACACCACAAAAAAGAAACGGTTATTAAATTTTGTGTTGTGATGGAGGTATTCCCTAACACTATGGTGGTAATTATTTTGTAATATATAAGTGTATCAAATCAGCACATTGTACACTTTAAAATTACAGTTTTATACGTCAATTATATCTCAACAAAGCTGGGGGAAAATAAGAAATCAAAATTAGCAGTTGTCTGTAATGCCTCATCCTGACTCAATTAATGTTCTCCTAGAAGCCCCAACATATGATTTGTTGATGACACATATCTTAAAAATAATCAATATATATTTTGTGCTGGACATTCTCTTTACAGAACCTATTTATTTAAAGTTTTAAGTGAACATCTTTGTTGATAATAGATATGACTTAGAAATTGGTCATGACTGCAGCTTTGTTGAGTTCCAAGAAACAACATCTAAGACTGAAATTTGTTTGTGTAGAGCATTTATTAGGGTGTATACTTGGGCTCAACACCTTTGAAGCAGAATTGGACAGAGAATAAGGTTGGGCTGGGGTACAATCTCAACCAAGGGCTCTGGTGACTCTATACAGACTCTAAAGCTGGAATGGCCCGTCAGAATTGTCTTCCATTACATCAAGAAGGTAGGGCATTTTACTCTGAATCAATCAGTCACTGGATGTAGACCTCCCCTGAGGAGAGAGCATAAACTTGGGTGAAACAGTTGGGGAGAAAAATTTCCAAGAAGAACTGACAGCTGGGGAACCAAGTCTATCAGTCCTGAAGGGGATGCAGGCATCATGTCAATTTCCACTACAGGCATGGTATGAAAACAGAGAAGTTTTTTAACTTCCTGAGATGCCCCAACATGAGGAAGAAACAAATAATGTTTTAGAGGCAGTCCAACATACAAAGGGCATCCTAGTTATGCACTTCTGAAGTTAAAGGGGGTTACTCCATCCAGAAACCACTATGTACAAAAGTACCCTTTATTGATTTTGTTACTCTTGGTGTCAAAAGAAAGTTTCCCCTATGGTTTCATGAATCCATACTTAAATAAGAAGTACTTATTCAATTATAATAATCTGTCCCTATAGGAAAGAAAAGGTATCTCAGCACTGTCTCAACACAGCAAGGGATCTGTACATTCCCAGGACGTTTACTCAGTGGCACCCAAGTGAATGTCCAGCACTTTAGTGCACATGCTACATAAATCACCCGTAGTAACAAAGGCAAACTGGTCCAAACTGTTCAAAAATATTAGCAGGGAAATTTCCCCTGAGAGACTTAATAGGTGACCAAATATTGCCTTTTCTATAATTATCATAACCCAGAAAAAAACTATAAAGGTAGGGCATGACTTACAACTACACCTCAAGGATAATTTAAGCATTTACGAATGGATTTCATTTAGTTGCCCAAATCACAAAGCTTTAAGTAAGTTTTAGTAATAATTTTAAGTTTTCTGGTTAGATTGAAGTTTTCCTTGATGAAAGCCTAACAATTTTAACTTTTGGCAGGGAGGAAGTTGTGTATTTTTTTACTCTCCTCTTCACAGGTGAACTGCTCAAGAAGCTATATAAGAGTCTTCCTTTAAAACAAAACTGTCACTTACCTATAAACCTCAAAGCCCTGGAGAGGTAAAATTAATTAATGATATTTTTAATTTTTTACATTTTTATTTTTTAAAAATCCTAATTTATAGCAAAGAACAGTTAAATTAACTCCTGTATACACTTTACCTACATTCACTAATTCTTAACATTTTACACATTTGCTTTATATCTCTCTCCTTCTTTCTTTCCCTCTCTTTATATATATTATATATTCATATAAATAATGAAATAATTATTATTACTAATGCTAAACTATTTGAAATTTAGCTGCAGATATCATGACCCTTTATTCCTAAATATTTCTGTTTATCCCCTAAGAATAGAAACATTCTCTTACGAAACCACAGTATAGTCACTGAATTCAGAAAACCCAATATTCTTATAATATCATAGTATAGTATATTAATTACCTCCTAATGTCCTTTATATACTTTTTTTCTTGATCCAGAATTCAATCCAGGATCACCCATTGCAATTAGTTGTAATGTCTCTTTAGTTTATCTAGAGCAGTTTCTCACCTGTCTTTGCCTTTGTGACACTGATATTTTTTAAGAACACAGGCTAGTTGTTTTATGAACTCTCCATCAACACGGGCTTTTTGATGTTCTGTCACAGTTAGTTTTTGCATGTTTGTCAGGAATACCAAGTAACCGATGTTGTGTCCTTAGTGCAACACATCAAGAAGCACATGACATTAGTTTATCACAGTACTAGTGATGTTTGCTTCAATCACTTGGTTTAGATGGCTTCCACAAGTTTTCTCCATGTAAAATTATCAATATACCCTTTGTAATTAATAAGTAATCTTGGGGGGGGAATAAGTAATGTGTGGGGAAATACTCTGAGACAGTTTAATTATCTGTCCCTCATCAAACTTTCACCTAATGATGTTAACATTTATTAATGATTCTTGCCTGAGTCACTTATCACTATGGTGGTTGCAGAATGGTGAATTTTTTTTTCCCAATTTTCTTTCCTTCTACATTTATTATATAACATTCTATGATAAAGAGGAGCTTTTTATTTAATGGGTTCTCATCCATTACTGCTATATTTGTGTTGATGATAACACTGTCCGATTGAGAGCCCTTCAAACTGGCTCCTGTGTCATTTTTACAATGTCATTTTTTTTTTAGAACTTCCTTACTTTTTGACACAATGAAGTGCTTCAGACTCATCTTGAATTTTTTTCTGTCCCAGCTGTAGAATCAACCATATCTCCAAGCTCTTCAGAAACCACTACATGGTTTAAGTCTACCTAGAGTGTTTGTTCTCTACAATTATATCTATAAATTTATGTACCCTCAACATGTATGTTTAGGGGATCTTTCTTCCTATGTATCTATATTGTACTCCCATGCCGACTACATGAAAAGGGTACAACATGTACCCTTAGGGGATCTTTCTTCCTATGTATCTAGATCGTACTCCCATACCGACTACATCATCCTGCCCTAGTTCTTTTTAGTTCCTTTTATCTTTATGTCCTCTTGATATACACACAAGGGATTACTTTTCCTGTATAATTAGATGGGCATACTATGCTAATGACATCAAAAATGACCTACACTTTGAGAAAATCATACTGCCTTTCTTAGGATTCATAACAATCCCTCTTCTCATAATTTTGATGGGGAGCTTTTCATGGTAACTTATCAGAAATGATTCAAGACACCAGAAATCATGAGGATTTCTTCCTCAGACTGAAATATGTGATCCATGGAAGTGGAATCATTAATTTTTTAAAGGGGGTGGAAATAGGCACATAGTTTTTAAGGTTGAGCAAACTGATCCATTGGACTTATACTCCTGGTTGATTCTAGGCCAATTAAGAACTAGGTACAGAGATTAGTTCAATGGTGGAGTAGAAGGACATGCTCTCACGCCCTCTTTGAGAACACTGGAATGACAACTAACTGCTGAACAATCATTGACAGGAATACACTGGAACTCACCAAATAAGATATCCCACATCCAAAGACAAAGGAGAAGCCACAATGAATGGTAGGAGGGGCACATTCGCAATAAGATCAAATCCCATAACTGCTGAGGGGGTGACTCACAAACTGGAGAACACTTATACCACAGAAGTCCACCCACTGGAGTGAAGGTTCTGAGTCCCACGTCAGGCTTCCCAATATGGGGGTCCAGCAACGGGAGGAGGAATTCCTAGAGAACCAGACTTTGAAGGCTAGCAGGATTTGATTGCAGAACTTCAACAGGACTAGGAGAAACAGAGACCCCATTCTTGGAGGGCACACACAAAGTAGTGTGTGCTTCGGGGCTCAGGGGAAGGAGCAGTGACCACATAGGACTGAACCATACCTACCTGCTGGTGTTGGAGGATCTCCTGCAGAGGCAGGGGGTGACTCTGTCTCACCAGGAGGGCAAGGACACTGGCAGCAGAAGTTTTGGGAACTACTCCTTGGTGTCAGCCCTCCCGGAGTCCGCCATTAGCACCACCAAGGAGCCCGGGTATGTTCCAGTGTTGGGTTGCCACAGGCCAAACAACCAAGAGGGAAGGAACCCAGCACCATCCATCAGCAGACAAGCAGAATAAACTCTAAGTGAGCTCTGCCCACTAGAGCAACAGCCAGCTCTACCCACCACCAGTCCCTTCCATTAAGAAACTTGCACAAGCCTCTTAGAGACCTCATCCACAAAAGGGCAGAGAGGAGAAGCAAGAAGAACTACAATCCTGCAGCCTGTAGAACAATATCCACATTCACAGAAAGATATACAAGATGAAAAGGCAGAGAGCTATGTACCAGATGAAGGAACAAGATAAAACCCCAGAAAAACAACTAAATGAAGTGGAGATAGGCAACCATCTAGAAAAAAGAATTCAGAATAATGATAGTGAAGATGATCCAGGACCTTGGAAAAAGAATGGAGGCAAAAATCGAGAAGATGCAAGAAAGGTTTAACAAAGACCTAGAAAAATTAAAGAACAAACAAACAGAGATGAACAATACAATAACTGAAATGAAAAATACACTAGAAGGAATCAATAGCAGAATAACTGAGGCAGAAGAACGGATAAGTGACCTGGAAGACAGAATGATGGAATTCACTGCGATGGAACAGAATAAAGAAAAAACAATGAAAAGAAATGAAGACAGCCTAAGAGACCTCTGGGACAACATTAAATGCAACAACATTCACATTATAGGGGTCCCAGAAGGAGAAGAGAGAGAGAAAGGACCCGAGAAAATATTTGAAGAGATTATAGTCAAAAAATTCCCTAACATGGGAAAGGAAATAGCCACCCAAGTCCAGGAAGTGCAGAGAGTCCCATACAGGATAAACCCAAGGAGAAACATGCCGAGACACATAGTAATCAAATTGGAAAAAGTTAAAGACAAAGAAAATTTTTTGAAAGCAGCAAGGGAAAACTGACAAATAACATACAAGGGAACTCCCACAAGGTTAACAGCTGATTTCTCAGCAGAAATTCTACAAGCCAAAAGGGAGTAGCATGATATACTTACAGTGATGAAAGAGAAGAACCTACAACCAAACTTACTCTATCCAGCAAGGATCTCATTCATATTAGATGGAGAAATCAAAAGCTTTACAGACAAGCAAAAGCTAAGAGAATTCAGCACCACCAAACCATCTCTACAACAAATGTTAAAGGAACTTCTCTAAGTGGGAAACAAAAGAGAAGAAAAGGACCTACAGAAACAAACCCAAAACAATTAAGAAAATGATAATAGGAACATACATATCAATAATTACCTTAAACATGAATGGATTAAATGCTCCAACCAAAAGACATGGGCTCGCTGAATGGATACAAAAACAAGACACATCTATATGCTGTCTAAAAGGGACCCACTTCAGATACAGGGACACATACAGACTGAAAGTGAGGAGATGGAAAAAGATACTCCATGCAAATGGAAATCAAAAGAAAGCTGGAGTAGCAATACTCATATCAGAAAAAAATAGACTTTAAAATAAAGGATGTTACAAGAGACAAGGAAGGACACTACATAACGATCAAGGGATCAATCCAAGAAGAAGATATAACAATTATAAATATATATGCACCCAACATAGGAGTATCTCAATACATAAGGCAACTCCTAACAGCTATAAAAGAGGAAATCAACAGTAACACAATAATAGTTGGGGACTTTAACACCTCACTTACACCAACAGACAGATCATCCAAACAGAAAATTAATAAGGAAACACAAGCTTTAAATGACACAATAGACCAGAGAGATTTAATTGATATTTATAGGACATTCCATCCAAAAACAGCAGATTACACTTTCTTCTCAAGTGTGCACAGAACATTCTCCCAGATAGATCACATCTTGGGTCACAAATCAAGCCTCAGTAAATTTAAGAAAATTGAAATTATAACAAGCATCTTTTCTGACCACAATGCTATCAGATTAGAAATGAATTACAGGGAACAAAACGTAAAAAACACAAACACATAGAGGCTAAACAATACGTTACTAAATAACGAAGAGATCACTGAAGAAATCAAAGATGAAATAGAAAAATACCTAGAGACAAATGACAATGAAAACATGATGAGCCAAAACTTATGGGATGCAGCAAAAGCAGTTCTAAGAGGGAAGTTTATAGCTATACAAGCCTACCTCAAGAAAGAAGGAAAAATCTCAGATAAACAATTTAACCTTACACCTAAAGGAACTAGAGAGAGAAGAACAAACAAAACCCAAAGTTAGCAGAAGGAAAGAAATCATAAAGATCAGAGCAGAAATAAATGAAATAGAAACAATGGCAAATATCAATAAAATTAAAAGCTGGTTCTTTGAGAAGATAAACGAAATTAATAACCCATTAGCCATACTCATCAAGAAAAAGAGGGAGAGGACTCAAATCAATAAAATTAGAAATGAAAAAGGAGAAGTTACAACAGACACCACAGAAATACAAAGCATCCTAAGATACCACTACAAGCAACTCTATGCCAATAAAATGGACAACCTGGAAGAAATGGACAAATTCTTAGAAAGTTATAACCTTCCAAGACTGAACCAGGAAGAAATAGAAAATATGAACAGACCAATCACAAGTAATGAGATTGAAACTGTGGTTAAAAATCTTCCAACAAACAAAAGTCCAGGACCAGATGGCTTCACAGGTGAATTCTATCAAACATTTAGAGAACAGCTAACACCCATCTTTCTCAAACTTTTCCAAAAATGCAGAGGAAGGAACACTCCCAAATTCATTCTATCAGGCCACCATCACCCTGATACCAAAACCAGAAAAAGATACCACAAAGAAAGAAAATTACAGACCAATATCACTGATGAATATAGATGCAAAAATCCTCAACAACATACTAGCAAACAGAATCTGACAACACATTAAAAGGATCATACCCCATGATCAAGTGAGATTTATCCCAGTGATGCAAGGATTCTCCAATATACACAAATCAATCAATGTAATAAACCATATTAAAAAAATTGAAGAAGAAAAACATGATCTTCACAATAGATGCAGAAAAAGCCTTTGAGAAAGCTCAACACCCATTTATGAAAAAAACTCTTCAGAAAGTGGGCATAGAGGGAACCTACCTCAATATAATAAAGGCCATATACAACAAACCCACAACAAACATCACTCTCAATGGTGAAAAACTGAAACCATTTCCTCTAAGATCAGGAACAAGACAAGGATGTCCACTCTCACCATTATTATTCAACATAGTTTTGGAAGTTCTAGCCATGGCAATCAGAGAAGAAAAAGAAATAAAAGGAATACAAATCGGGAAAGAAGGAAAATTGTCACTGTTTGCAGATGATATGACACCATACATAGAGAATCCTAAAGATGCCACCAGAAAACTACTAGAGCTATTTAATGAATTTGGTAAAGTTGCAGGATACAAAATTCATGCACAGAAATCTCTTGCATTCCTATAAACTAATGATGAAAAATCTGAAAGAGAAATTAAGGAAACACTCTCAATTACCATTGCAACAAAAAGAATAAAATACCTAAGAATAAACCTACCTAGGGAGACAAAAGACCTGTATGCAGAAAACTATAAGACACTGATGAAAGAAATTAAAGATGATACCAAGATGGAAAGATATACCATGTCCTTGAATTGGAAGAATCAATATTGTGAAAATGACTATACTACCCAAAGCAATCTACAGATTCAATGCAATCCCTATCAAATTACCAATTACATTTTTTACAGAACTAGAACAAAAATCTTAGAATTTGTATGGAGACACAAAAGACCCCGAATAGCCAAAGCAGTCTTCAGGGAAAACAACAGAGTGGAGGAATCAGCCTCCCTGATTTCAGACTATACTACAAAGCTACAGTAATCAAGACAATATGGTACTGGCACAAAAACAGAAATATAGATCAATAGAACAAGATAGAAAGCCCAGAGATAAACCCACACACCTATGGTCAACTGATGTATGACAAAGGAGGCAAGGATGTACAATGGAGAAAAGACAGTCTCTTCAAAAAATTGTGTTGGGAAAACTGGACAGCTACATGTAAAAGAATAAAATTAGAACACTCCCTAACACCATACACAAAAATAAACTCAAAATGGATTGAAGATCTAAATGTAAGACTGGATGCTTTAAAACTCTTAGAGGAAAACATAGGAAGAACACTCTTTGACATAAATCACAGCAAGATCTTTTTTGATCCAACTCCTAGAGTAATGGAAATAAAAACAAAAATAAACAAACGGGACCTAATGAAACTTCAAAGCTTTTGCACAGCAAAGGAAACCATAAACAAGATGAAAAGACAACCCACAGAATGGGAGAAAATATTTGCAAACAAATCAACGGACAAAGGATTAATCTCCAAAATATATAAACAGCTCATGCAGCTCAATATTAAAAAAAACAAACAACCCTATCCAAAAACGGGCAGAAGACTTAAATAGACATTTCTCCAAAGAAGACATACAGATGCCCAAGAGGCACCTGAAAAGATGTTCAACATCACTAACTGTTAGAGAAATGCAAATCAAAACTACAACGAGGTGTCACCTCACACCAGTCAGAATGGCCATCATCAAAAAATCTACAAACAATAAATGCTGGAGAGGGGGTGGAGAAAAGGGAACCCTCTTGCACTGTTGGTGGGAATGTAAATTGATACAGCCACTATGGAGAACAGTATGGAGGGTCCTTAATAAACTAAAAATAGAATTACCATATGACCCAACAACCCCACTACTGGGCATATACCCAGAGAAAACCATAATTCTAAAAGACCCATACACCCCAATGTTCACTGAAGCACTATTTACAATAGCCAGGTCATGGAAGCAACCTAAATGCCCATCGACAGACAAATGGATAAAGAAGATGTGGTACATATATACAATGGAATATTACTCAGCAATAAAAAGGAGTGAAATTGGGTCATTTGTAGAGACGTGGATGGATCTAGAGACTGTCATACAGAGTGAAGTAAGTCAGAAAGAGAAAAACAAATATCATATATTAATGCATATATGTGGAACCTAGAAAATTGGTACAGATGAACCAGTTTGCAGGGCAGAAATTGAGACATAGATATAGAGAACAAATGTATGGACACCAAGCGGGGAAAGCGGCAGGGAGTGGGGTGGGGTGATGAATTGGGAGATTGGGATTGACATGTATACACTAACATGTATAAAATGGTTGACTAATAAGAACCTGCTGTATAAATAAATAAATATATTTATATTAAAAAAAAAACTAGGTACAAATAGTGGGATTCCAAATATTTCTTTTGATTTTTATGATTCATCTTGCCTTTTCTACTGAAAGATATGCAGGTGCTTAAAAATTACCACAGTGCCAATATGCCAGGCTAAAGCTCAGCTGATGTTACTACATCAAAAAGAATGGGCTTCCCTGGTGGCGCAGTGGTTGAGAGTCCGCCTGCCGATGCAAGGGACACGGGTTCGTGCCCCGGTCTGGGAGATCCCACATGCCGCGGAGTGGCTGGGCCCGTGAGCCATGGCCGCTGAGCCTGCGCGTCCGGAGCCTGTGCTCTGCAACGGGAGAGGCCACAACAGTGAGAGGCCCGCATACCACAAAAAAAAAAAAAAGAAGACTGAAGCCATTATGGCTCACTCAGCTGGCTTTGACCAAAATGAGAACAAAGTTATTCTAATAGAGAGATGTTACAGTCTTACCTTAATGAAGGAGCGGAGTTCAGCAGAAGTCCAGCCAAGAGTTCAGCAAAAGCCATACCCAGAAATAAGACAATCACTTTCAGTCACAGGATTTCTCAGAAAACTCATAAATAACTAAAGTTTCCTTCCCTGATAACTGTCAGTCCCTGATGAATGCCACCTTGCTTCAAGGAAAATGTTCCCCCTGATAAATTTTAACTAATAAATTTTAACTAACCACCTTGCCCATGGACCGAAAATAAAATATTTCACTGTTCCTCTGATGCTGTGGTTTTTGCTTTTATAAACCATTCCTTGCCTCAGTTCCATGATTGATCTTCATCACATGTGAATAAATATCAGCTATGCTTTTAATTAAACTGAATACATCTGAGTTATTCTTTGACAAGATGATCCTGTATCTAATCAAGACTTGAAATTTGACTTCCATTTACAGGAAACTCAGTAAAAAGTTAAGTGACCAACTTACCTGCAGAATGTAAAATAGTTCATAGGAAAATTGACCCAGTTTCTGCAATAACTCAACGGCAGGAATTTTTTAAATGAAGGGATGTCTGCTCCAGATTAAAAGAGATTTGAGAAACATAAAACTGAATAGAATGTGTGCACCATATTTAGGTACCATTTCAAAAAAATGAACTGTAAAAAGGCATTTTCAAAACCATCGTGAAAATGTGATTATGAGCCAGGTATTAGATGTTACCAATGAATTATTAAAATTGTTAAGTGTGACAATAGAATTGTATTTATGTAAGAAAAGGTGCATATGTTTTAGATATACCTACTTAAGTATGTAAGAGCAAATTTAAATAATGTCTATTTCCTCTTAAAGATTTCAACAAAGATGGAAAAAATAAAGAAAAATTTAAAAATAGAAGCAAGGAAATCTTGATAGTTTTTTAACTTGATTGATATGAGTTCATTAATTGTTCTCTCTTCCTTTGTGTCCATTTCAAATTGTTCATCACAAAAATATTCTTAGTAAATATTCTTAATTTTGATAATATAAGATGTGTGCACAAGTTTTTGAAACCGTTTTTCCAAAAGAGGACATTTCCTGCATATTCTAAATAAACCCAAAGAGGAAAACTGTAGGCACCATTTGCTACCTAATCTGTACATTTCTCCCTTGTCGCTGACCTGAACTCTTGAAAAGTCAGCTGTAATTAGTCACCCTATGATTAAGGAAGCAACTGAAGAAAAAAAGAGGAAGCAGGAAGAGTCCATGAAGGTGTGAAAAGATGGGCTTCCCTGGTGGCGCAATGGTTGAGAGTCCGCCTGCCAATGCAGGGGATGCAGGTTCGTGCCCCGGTCCGGGAAAATCCCACATGCCGCGGAGCGGCTGGGCCCGTGAGCCATGGTTCTACTGTCTATAGCAGAGCTCAAGGCTCATGTTACTGTCAAACTGAATCTTTTATGAAATCACTTTTTAAAAATTCTACCTACTCTATTAATTCAATTCCATCTCATAATAAAGCAGGATGGGGTGGGGGAAGTTCAAAGGGTTAGAGAATGTGTTAATAAATGATTAGTGGAAAAGTATCTTTGGAAGGCTGTACAATAAATTGCTTTTGCTTTTCTCTTTCCTAATTCCCCCTCCTCGTCCTTCCAGATGGGACTTAAATAAAACGAAGTTCTTAGGCAACTAATATTAACTGTGTGTATAGTGCAATGCTTATGGTGGGGCTTCTGTTTAAAAAATAAAATAGAATAAGCCCTGTGGGATAAATGGAGTGAGTCATACTTCTAGGTTTCTCTTCCAAGCACTTCAATATTGTCTCTGTTGTGTTCTCACTCGAGTGTTGAAAGCTAAAATGATGAGTGGAATCCCAAGGGGAATCAACTTCCCAGCTTCAGTGGTGTCCACCTAATGTTCTCCTTGGACTGAAGTTGTAAGTCAACACACAGAAAGAAGGAAAACATTACAGTAGTTGCTGTCAAGATAGCAAATAGTTTTTCAACACTACCAATTTAATGTAGGGATTCAACTTATTAAATGTACATTGTCTTTCTTATGATTAGGGCAAGTTCATTTCCAGAAAAGTTCAATTATAAAATCGTCAATAACACTTATGAATTTCAATAAGTCATTTTGCTTCTGGGTAAATTATTCTTATTACTAATATGTGCAAGTCCCATTTGGACATAAAGAAAACCCCAGGGATAAGAAAGGAGATAATAATTAACTAAGCGTTCTTCATTTTTAATAACTAACCTAAGAGGAAAATAATGATATGTTCATTCACCACTGCAGAATCAACCAGAACTTACTGAACAATGTAGATTTCATTGTTAATAGCGAACACTAACTCCCTCCTTGGAATGATTTTCCTTTTAAATAAACCATATTGGACGGTTCTATTAAAGAACATCACTACAAACAATAAATGCTGGAGAGGATGTGGAGAAAAGAGAGCCCTCCTACACTGTTGGCAGGAATGTAAATTGGTACAGCCACTATGGAGAACAATATGGAGAGTCCTTAAAAAACTAAAAATAGAACTACCATATGACCCAGCAATCCCACTACTGGGCATTTATCCTGAGAAAAACATGGTTCGAAAGGATACATGCACCCCAGAGTTCATCGCAGCACTATTTACAATAGCCAAAATATGGAAGCAACCTAAATGCCTATCGACAAATGAATGGATAAAGATAAGGTACATATATCCAATTGAATATTACTCAGCCATAAAAAAGAACAAAATAATGCCATTTGCAGCAACATGGATGGACCTGGAGATTATCATACTAAGTGAAGTAAGTCAGACAGAGAAAGACAAATATCATATGATATCGCTTATATGTGGAATCTAAGATAATCGATACAAATAAACTTATTTACAAAATAGAAACAAACTCACAGATGTAGAGAATGAATTTATGGTTACCAGGGGGGAAAGCTGGGGGGAGGGATAGATTGGGAGTTTGAGATTGACATATACACACTGCTATATTTAAAATAGATAACCAACAATGACCTACTGTATAGCACAGGGGAACTCTGCTCAATATTTTGTAATAACCTAAATGGGAAAAGAAATTCTAAAGAATAGATACATGTATATGTATAACTGAATCATTTTGCTGTACGCCTCAAACTAACACAACATTGTAAGTCAACTATACTCCGATATAAAATAAAAATTTTAAATAAAATAAAAACAAAAAATAAATACATGATAAAGGACATCAGGTCCTTTTATTTTTCATTAACCTATAAGGGTTTAAATGTGGCAAAATGATTAAAATGTTAATCAGTTAACTTTTTTCATGTGTTACTATTTTAGGTGCATCTCTAGATATTTTCAGCTTTTACTGCATTTCCAATCACCTAAAAAAATTCTATGGCTTTTTTTTCTTTTTCATAAACTTCTTTTGTAATCAACTGAGGTCAGATCAAAACAATTAATTCAATTCTAACAATATTTTTCATATCTCACTAACTTTTAATAATTACTTTAAGATTCCTTCCCAGACCCTTGGTTAGTATTAGCAGAAAATCATATGACTGTATTAGATGACATCAGCTAATCCTCCAAAGCAACTGCTCCTCTACAGTTTGGAAAGAAACCAACACCTCATGCCTCCTTGCAGAGATAATACACAATACACCACCGAAAGCCACAGTAATTAAAATCTCTGTTAGCATGCCTTTGATTTCCACAACTTGCTCTTACTGCTGTTAAAGATTTTTAAAACTACCAAGGATCTTCTACTGACATGAGCTTTATCCCCTTAAGTCCTTTTGGGAATGGGGCAGGATATAAATAAAGAAACAATAGTAAACAGCTTAGTACCTGCTCCCAAGATGAGCTAAGCAAAGAAGGGCTGTTAGAAGCATCGCTATGGTTTCACTGGGTTCAGTCATCTTGATTTATTTTCAACAGTGTTGAAAATTGTTGTTGTTGTTATTATTTCACACGCATTTATTGACTATCTACCATGTGAATCATGAAGCCAAGCACTAAAAGGGGTATAAAGATATACACTACCCAGTCCCTACCTGTAAAAATGTTAATTGTATTAAAAACCATAAACATCGTAGCCATAATTTATTAAACATTCATGGTGATTTAGGCAGTTTACACATGGTAACCCTTCAGCCTATCTCAAATTCTGTAATATAGGAATTGTTGTCCTTATTTACATTGTACAGATCTAGTACCTATTCTTTAATTTTGGCATCCACCCACCCTCATCAAAACCATTTGCTTCACGAGCAGCCGCATGGCACAGGGAGATCAGCTCGGTGCTTTGTGACCACCTAGAGGGGTGGGATAGGGAGGGTGGGAGGGAGGGAGACGCAAGAGGGAGGAGATATGGGAACATATGTATATGTATAACTGATTCACTTTGTTATAAAGCAGAAACTAACACACCATTGTAAAGCAATTATACTCCAATACAGATGTTTAAAAAAAAAACAAAATAACAACCAAAAAAACATTTGCTTCATGGAAAGCTGATTCTCATTTTCAGACCTCTGGGAACCTGCTCAATCTCTATAGTTAGATGAGCTGACAAATCCCCTTCTATTATCAAAGCTAATTTGCATTGTTTTTTCTATTCTTTGCAACCAAAAGCACTCTAACTGATACACAGGATAATATTCATCCTTCAAAATTAATAACATTTTCTTAAGAAGGTGGGGGTTATAGCTTCCTTTATTTTATAATTTTTTAGACACTAAGGAGAAGCTTAGCTGATTTCATAACATAAAAACCTGAAATGTCATTAAATAAATATTTGCTGGATGAATGAACTGAACAAATGAATGAATAATGATTAAACTATTGAATATGAGATAATTTCTCTGTCCTTATTTTGCCCCTACCCCATCAGGCTAAGATGCATGATTGACATTGTTATGTTAAAAGAACATAAATATATAACAATAATTGATGTAACTCAGCTCTTTGAATTTATTTAGTTTTTCTTAGGCAGTTGATGATAGCCCCAGCTTGACATTATTTGAAAATCATACATAATGGGGGTTAAGTAGCTAGCACCTAGAAAGTCAGAAATAGATCAGAGTCACCCATCTAACACTTGCCCCTGTGAATACTTACCTCCATCTCACATTCCTATACATCAGTAAGTAATGTTCCCAGAGAGTGAGAGATTAGACCGTAAAATGTGTGTTGTGTTTTGTTTTACTCTCAGTGATCAAAAGTGCAATAGATCTTGTTCAACTGTTAATGGTGGTTGTTAAAGACATTAATGCCATGACTTAGGGACCTTTTTCTCCAAGGAAGCTAAAGAATGGGTAGTAATGACACATAGCCTGAGGGGAAAGGGTGTGGTGGGGAGAAGAGGAATACTTTAAAGATATTAATCACACAGACATACTGAAGATCCCTCATCTCACGATTGGAAACTACTCCACTGAGAGGGAATTAGCTCTCACATTTAAAGTGGGAAGTGACTATAGAGAGGGAGAAAAGGGCTGTTTATTTCCAGACGCTGCCAACTTCCATATTGCTCTCTTGCTGTGTCATAGTCACAGACCTGTACAATGACAGGAAAGATAATTTCTAATCTTCCTATTCAAGAAATGATTTTATTGATCTCCACTTTACCTTTTATTTTTCCTATGATTCAGCAGGTTAGAACTGCTCCAGCTCCTGTAGCTTTCTATCATTCAGCAAGATGTCCATGGAGTTAAAATGTCTTACAAGTTAATAGGAGGTGAAGAAATTTATTTCAGCACCAAGGAGAGTACCCTGTTATTTTTCAAATGGTTTTATGCATTCAAAACTACATATTATTCATGAGGCTAGAAAGAAATTTTGAAAGGTGGTTTGACAGAAAGCTGCTAAGAACTTATTTCATTCATGAGAAAAATTCTAATCATTTCTATAAAATTAAAAACTTGCCAGTTTTGTACCTGTACATGATTTCAACAATGCACTATTCTTTTAGCTTCAAAATGCAATGGAATTGGAGATTATTTGTCTATTTTTCAACTGTCAAAACCACAGATCCTGGATGGACTTAGATTGCAGGAAGTTTCAGCAAAGACACAGAAGAGTTAAATTAACAGCGATGTTCCATGATGCAACTAGATATTATCATACTAAATGAAGTAAGTCCAAAAGACAAATACAATATGACATCACATATATGGAATCTAAAATATGACACAAATGAACCTATCTATGAAGCAGAAACAAAATCAGGGACATAGAGAATAGACTCGTGGTTGCCAAGGCGGAGGGTCATGGGAGAGGGTAGGAGTGGGAATTTGGGATTAGAAGATGAAAACTGGTATATATAGAACAGATAAACAACAAGGTCCTATTGTATAGCACAGGGAACTATATTCGATATCCTGTGATACACCGGTCAGAATGGCCATCATCAAACAATCTACAAGCAATAAATGCTGGAGAGGGTGTGGAGAAAAGGGAACCTTCTTGCACTGTTGGTGGGAATGTAAATTGATACAGCCACTATGGAGAACAGTATGGAGGTTCCTTAAAAAACTAAAATTAGAACTACCATACAACCCAGCAATGCCCACTACTGGGCATATACCCTGAGAAAACCATAATTCAAAAAGAGTCATATACCACAATGTTCATTGCAGCTCTATTTACAATAGCCAGGACATGGAAGCAACCTAAGTGTCCATCAACAGATGAATGGATAAAGATGATGTGGCACGTATATACAATGGAATATTACTCAGCCATAAAAAGAAACGAAATTGAGTTATTTGTAGTGAGGTGGATGGACCTAGAGTCTGTCATACAGAGTGAAGTAAGTCAGAAAGAGAAAAACAAATACCGTATGCTAACACATATATATGGAATCTTAAAAAAAAAAAAAAGTCATGAAGAACCTAAGGGCAAGACGGGAATAACGATGCAGAACTACTAGAGAATGGACTTGAGGTTACAGGGAGGGGGAAGGGTAAGCTGGGACAAAGTGAGAGAGTGGCATGGACATATATACACTATCAAACGTAAAACAGATAGCTAGTGGGAAGCAGCCGCATAGCACAGGGAGATCAGCTTGGTGCTCTGTGACCACCAGAGGGGTGGGATAGGGAGGGTGGGAGGGAGGGAGACGCAAGACGGAAGACATATTGGGATAGATGTATATGTATAACTGATTCACTTAATTATAAAGCAGAAATTAACACACCATTGTAAAGCAATTATACTTCAATAAAAATGTTTAAATATATATATATATATATATATATATATATATATATATATATAGATCCTGTGATAAACCATAAAGGAAAAGAATATGAAAAAGAATGTGTGTGTGTGTATATATATATATATATATATATTATATATGTGTGTATATATATATATATAATATATATTATATATTATATATATATATAACTGAGTCACTTTGAGGTGTAGCAGTGATTAACACAACATCATAATTCAACTATACTTCAATAAAAAATAAATTAAAACATAAAAAGCTCCATGAGAACAAGTCCTAAAATCTTTCTCACTGCTCTATCCTCAGAGCTTGGCACATGGTAAATGCTCAATGAATATTCATGTGAGTCAAGTGAGAAAGAATGAATTAATGAATGGCATTCATTAAGTGAGTGGGAAGGAATTAAGGAATACCTTGTTTGTAATGAATCACTTTCTGCAACTGGTCTCAGAGATCCTCACATTGCTCGGCCTGAAACATGGACACATCTTGCTTTGCCCTGTACCAATGGTGCTCTGGATCTCAGAAAAAATCATGCCCCAGGTCATGCCTCTCAGCTCCACTAAGCTTTCAGTGTAAAGGGTTCTCCTTAGAGCCCTGGAAGGGTCACTGAGGTTTCTATCCATGTAATCCTACATCTCCAGGGTAGCATGGCATCCACCCACCTGTGGCTCCTCCAATGCTCAAGCCAACCAGTCAAGCTGGTTCTGCCCTGTTACCAGTCGGACAGGACCCAGTCACAGGAGGCTAACTCTCATCCTCTTCCACAAGGTCCCCAGGTAGACCATAACTACTTGTCCTTATTCCCAAGCAACCCAGGCAGCCCCTTCCTTCTGTGCCAAAAGTAGAAAATATCAGGCCTTGCTCTACTGAGAGAGCCTCAAGAGTCCAGCGACATCTTAGTTCAGATGTGCTAGGAGACAAAGGACAATAGTGCAGTTCTCCTCTGAGTTACCACCATAGCCAGACATGAGGTCACCCTGAGAGACTAGAATCTACCAGAGACATGGCCAAAGGTGAAAGAGGAAACATGAACGAGTAAAAACAGTGTTGAAACAAATGTTTCTGACAGTCAGCATGGCATGAAGACTTCTCAGGCCTCTGAATCCCTTTCCTTGTTTTATGTCTATTTGTTCAATGAAACACGTGCAAATCAAGTCAAGCCTCCTGGCTCCCAGGTGGGTACAGCCCAGTTCTTAGCTCCTAGAAGGATTCTGGGCTAAGGCTCCACTCTACTTGGACTGTACTATCAGGCCCCCAAAACGGGGGGAGCTGGCAGGGAAGGACTGATTTCCATTTCAAACTGCATTCTGGTACTTTGTACTCCAGCACCATTGGCCGATCAATATTTAATGCTTGGAGATTCTGACTCTGCGGGAGTCATGTCAGGGGACCTTGGGAGCCAATCTGCTTGAGCTTCTGAGTGATAATTATTCATGGGCTCCTGCCTCTTGCTCTTTCTCTCGCACGGTCCCACTCTGCAGACTCAGTGCCTTATTCAGTCTTCTCTCTCGCTCTCTCCGCTGCTGTAGCTGGACCCTCCGCCTTCGCCAACGCTCAGCATCTGCACATCCCTACAATGGCTAAAACAGCAATGGGTAAGGCATCGCGCCTCGTTCTTCCTCGGCTCGACCTGGAGCCCACCTCTCACCCTCTCTCTTACAGCTTGGAAGACATTCGGAGATATTTTATAGAGAAAAAGACATTACTGTTAACATAGCAATCGGGAAGGATGGAGGCCGCTCTGGGGTTTGAGGGAGGGCAAAAAGGGGATCCTTGAAATTCTAAAGCTAAGGATTTTTTTTTAAAGGTGGAAGAAGGTAAGTTGCCGTCCCATGGGTAGCGAATTTATTCTGTTTCCATATTTAAAATTAGGGCTCAGTCGTGGGGGGGGAGGGGGTCTACTAGAACTGTATGCCTTAAATGGGGTTAAGGGACATTTTGGAAAGTGCTTTGTAACATCCTTTATTTCTTCTCTAGTTAAAAAAAAGAAAAGAAAAGAAAGAAAAAAGAAAGAAAATAGGGGAGAGAAAAGGGGGCGGGAGAAAGGAAAAAGAAAAATGCAAAGTCAAAGCGGTCCCATCTAGGCTGTTTGAAAGATGGGTGGAGACGAGGGAGGCGGGAGAAGAACCGGGCAAATGTATCGCATTGTCTGGTCGGAAAAACTGATAGTCCTGGGGCGCGGTGCGGAGAGGTGAGGGCGCGGGGCGGGGTTGGCAATGGGGGGGAGACCTACACTCTTTTGTTTTAGGGAAAGGGAGGGGAAGGAGACAGGAAGTCGGGAGGGCACGGAGGGCGCGGGTGGGCAGCTGCAGGGGCGGGGAAGCGCGCGGTTGGGGAGGGGTGGAGGGACAGCGGTTTCGCAGGCTCTGGGGTGGGGTTTCTTTGTGTGAGGACGAGCCGTCCCGGGGGGGAGGCACCTGCAGAGCTGGGCACACAATGCGGATGGCCCCACCCTTTGCGGAGCCGCGCTGGTGCCCTCCCCCTCCCCCCTCCCCCCTCCCCCCAACCCGGTGCCGCGGAAAGGGGGCCGGGTGCGGAGCGCAGCGCGACGCCCAGGAGCCCAGCCCTGGGGAGACAGCAGCGCCACGCCCGGAGCCTCGCGCTCCCGACTCCCAGCCTCGGCTTCCGAGTGAGACCTGACCATTGCCCCCGCCTTCCCCACCCTGGCCATATTGTTCCGTTTCACAGAGGGAAGGGGGGAAAAGTGGGTTAACATTTTTCTTTTCAAAACCGCATTGCATAGGGTTATTAGACATAAACGCGATAAAGCCTTCTTTGAACTCATTTGATCGTTTGGGGGAAAAGCTTCTGGAACCTAGATACGAGTATACATAATAATACAGACACAAAAGAGGTCAAGGTCTTAAACTGAGCCAAGTGAAACATGTTTTGTACGTCAGACAGGGCCAAATATCGGCAATTTTCATAGGCTCAGCCTGTATCGGAGAGACGGTCGAGACGCAGAGACCAAACGAGGTTCCGGATCCAGGGCCGCCATCCCCAACGGGTCTTGCGCCTCCAGTACCCCTCGGTTCGGCGCTCGGTGGCCCCGGGAGAAACAGGCAGGGAGGGACCGGAGGTCGGGTGGCGGCTGGAAGCACCCCTTCCGCGGGACCCGGTGCGGGATGCGGAGAAGGGGGAAAGAGGCCAAAAGGGCTTGCTCTGGTCAGCTCCGCCCTGCCCTACCCTCCCAGGCGGAGCCGGAAAGACATCAGGCTCAGATACTGGGCAAGGAAAGGGGGCTGGGGAGGGGCCCTTGAGCGGTCTGCCGTCCTAGAGTCCTTTTTTCCAGCCCCGCAGTCCAGAACAGTCCGGGGGCCCCTCGATGTGCGCAGACAGCGGGCGTTGCTCGGAGTCGCAGCGCCGAGCCCCTCCCAGCCAAGTGCGTGGCTCTGCGGAAAGGCCGGCTCGAGCCCCGCCCGGCCACACAAAGGCGCCGCCCCACCCCAGCCGGCCGCGGGACCGCAGAGGTGACCCCTTCCTCGGGGCGCGGGGAGGGTCTCTCTCGCCCTCCCACAGCCCGTGGAGCATGGGGCTGTTTCCCGTAGCCGAAGCCCACGGCCCACGCCCTGTTCTCCATGCTTTCCTGGGTGGAGACCCCTTGGATGGTCTCGGTAGGAGAGACCCTCGCTCCTTGAGCGAGGGCCTCGGCCCCACCCTTCCCAGCTGGGGCCCAGGCCCGACAGCCGCTGGCCGGATGGGGGCGCACGTGGCGAGCCGGCGAGTGGAGCGCAGCCAGCCCTGCAGAGCCCCGCGCCGCGCCCTGCGCTCCCCTCCCCAGGGCTGGGCGCTCGCCCGCGTGGGTGCAGCCGGGAGACGGGTTTCTGCGCAGTGTCCTGAACTACCCCGGCCTCCCGCGGTTCGCGGTTCGCCTGGCAGTCCGACAAGGTTCTGAGAATGGGAGGTGGGGGCTCCCTCGCTCTGCACTCTGCACCCCCACCCAGAGGTTTCTGCTGCAGGAGGGCGTCTGCAAACTCAGCAGCAGCAGCATTATTGCTATTATTTTAAATTATTATTATTGTTTCCTGACTCACTGGCCATATTTGTTCAAAAGGTTTGAATGACTGCATTTGAATAAGGATTAACCCTTGTTGTGCTCACTTTTCTTTTCTTCCTCCTGTTCCCACCCCCCCCCCAAAAAAAAGAATGCATTCCCCCTTTCATTTTACGTTATAAAACAAATACATGTTCGGCTCCTGTAGGGACTTTGTATGTTCATGTGGGTCAGATACAAGTGCAGGTGCTTGCTTAGGGCAGGGCTTGTGTGCCAAAGATTGCTGGAAAATTCTCCGCGGAGAATTGTTTGTGGCCGCAATGGATGAAAATATCCGTATATAATTGAAATATTTTGATCTTCACCTTGTAGTCCATAGACCCTATCTATAAATATATAAATATAGGTTATGCACAAAATTTTAACTTTTTGTTTTTATTCCTAAACTCTTCTTCCAATTGCTGATTCTTGATACCGACTCGATTCTGCACAGAAGCATGGATGGTGAAATAGCCACCATCCCATTAATAAAAATCCCACCCCAAATATGACAAACGTAAAGGCCCTTTCTGCCATGAGTAAGCAAATCATGAAAAGAACAACAACCTCTGCATTATTAAAATAATGGATTTTGAAGTCATTCCAGTTGCAAAGCATAATCAGTTAATCACCAGGGCGGGAGTTTTTTCCTGATTCATTAAACAATTATTGTATTCAGCAAGACTGTACTAGGTGCATATAATATTCCCTGTTATCTTCTCTAATGAAGTGGGCACCTTATAAATGGATACATAAATAACTAGAAGTGTAAAGAGGAGGATTTTTGTCAAATTTTCAGGATAAAATTGAAAGAGAAATAGCAGTAGTTTATCACTTAATCTTATATGCATAGTTCGTACCAGGAGAGTAAGCTGAGCCTGCAGTAAGCATTATTGACCCAGTGTAGCAGCATTATTGACCCAGTGTAGCAGCATTACTGACCCAGTGTAGCTCAAGGCAGGTAACTGGTTTAATGATATAAATTAATACACCGGATGGTGGTTGTCTACCTACACATGGTAAAATTCTCTGAAAGAAAATAAATTTTTCAATGATAATTATCAATGATTATTGGATTGGATGGTTTGTCATATTAAAATACACAACTTTAAAGTTAATTAAAATTAACCATGGTTTTGTGATGTGACTTACCGAATAATTGTACTAAATTATTCTAAGGGGGAAGGGAGTGTTTTTATTGTCAGAGCAATTGTCTCTGCCCTTAATCATTAACAGTTTCAGTAGAATTGTATCTGTTGCATTAAAAATACTTTTACTTACTTTCATATTCTTTTAATTGTTAATGGATAGATCGTGGAATAAGCATTTAATCATTTGGCACAATATATTTACCTTCAAATAACTTGTTCTCACTGGTGAAATGCTGCAGGAGGCTACATCTTCCTCAGATTCAAGAAATGTCCTCTCGGAGTGTCATAAAGCCGGTTCACGCAATAAAATAGCTTTCCTCCCTGTAATTTAGAATCAAAATAGTTACTCAATTCTGTGAATATTTGGTAGTAGCCATTAAGCAGAGTTTTAAAGTTAAATCTACAATTAAAAATGAAATGGAGGATAAGTCAATTACGTAATTAATTGAGGATTTTTGTCATTGATAAATCCAGACCATCTTTAGGAAAATTCCTGACTTATCGGTCACTCGTGTTTTTTATTCCAACCGACTGTACACCCACCCCAATAGCTCACTGCTCACACAGGCTGGATGAAGCTGGCCTCAGAGCTAGTGGCTACTTGCTTTGGGTGTGGCCACCCCAAGCTGTTATATCTAACTCCAGCGCACACCAGTTTTCTTCTGCGGTCTTAGAAAAACACACATTATTCTGTTGTCACAGAACCTGTGACCTTATGTGAAGAATGCAAGAAATTTTACGGACAAGAAAAAAAAAAAAAAAAAAGACGGAATTAGCCAGTGACCCAGATGTTTCCAGAACCAAGGCTTGGAGTCTGCATTAACTTTTCAGCCCACTAGAGGGCACTCAGGTTCTCCAAAGAAGTAGATTGATTTAAACCCTGTTCCAAATACTTGCTATTTAAGAATGTCTTTTATCTGGAGCATTCAATTGCTTATTGGATAAGTTAATGCCACGCTTAGCCTAGTGAATGAAAAGAGTTTGTACACTTTTTCAAGGAGACGAGATTAAATGAGCCATGTTCATAATCTGGAAGTAGGTGTAGGTCCTGGTTAAGTATTCTCTGATGATTTTACTTTCTAGTATCATTACATTGATAGGGTTTGTAGTGGATAAATAGTATACGGTGGTCAGTAGTAATATCAAGATTATATAGGAACAGAATGTTTCAATGTTTAAATAAAGGAATAATTAAACAAAAACATTGTTTAGTTATTCATTTATTTAAAATGTGCTCAGTTTTGTGGACACACCCGAATGTCACTCACCACTTCCAGAGAGATGTCAAGTTAGTAGATAAAGCAGGTAGATACAATGTGATACTGAGAGGGGGCCCCCCAAACTGGCTGTTACTCTTTTTCCCACTTCCTGTGTTTTTTTTTTTCCATTTAAAGGATACCTTTTAAACCAAATCCAGTGTGATTTCAGCTTGAATATTTAAATCTAATGTTATGTCAGCTTTCAATAATTATTGAGTACCTCCTTGTAGTTTTATTATTTAGTAGAAAATTGATGTTAATTTTCATGAAATAAGAAGAAATAGATAAGCATAAACTAATTTTTAGGATTATCAAAAGTGGATTTTTTAATGTTTGCAATGGTAGGAAATTCTTTTTCTCTTATATGTCATGTACTATAATCCAACCGTAAAATATTTAATAGGTTCATATTACTATGCTCCCCAGACTTTAATGTGCATGCGAATTACCCTGGATTTTCATTAAAATGCAAATTCTAATACAGTAGGTCTGGTTGAAGCCAGATATTCTGCATTCCTAACAAGCTTCCAGAAGATGCCAATTCTAGCCACCAAACACATCAGTTTAAGCAATATAAAATTGTGATATACACGTTCCTCCCACAGTAAGCTCTGGCATTATGTCTTAACATTCAAATCTATGGCAATCTTTACAAAATATTTCACCTCCAAACTCATATACTTAAGGATTTTATTCCTCTGGGAGTTATGTGTTCTGTGCCATCATTCTCTTTTAATTGGATTTTTAAAATATATTCATATTGCAGGATTCAGCAAAAGACCTTCAAGAGAAATGTGGAAATAAGAATTTGACTCTGTTTGGGTGGGGGGGTGGTGTGTGTGTGTAAGAAAAAAATGAATGTGGCTTGCAGCACAGTTGAGAAGGACGATAAATCAATACTGCTAGTTTACTGTCGTTTACAAAACAATGCACAGAACAAAAAGTTCAATTCGGAAACTTTTAGTTATGGAATATAGTGCAAAAGTCTGTAACCCCATTTACCATATGGCTAATTCATTGCAAATACTCTGCATACTAAGGAAATTAACACAGAGGATTGAGCAGCTCTAAAGTTGTCTCTCAGCATATCCCATACTTATTACTTACCAAGTTATCTAACAGAAAATTTCTTCCTGGATACCACATGAGCAAATTATTAATAATTTATTGAGTATGGCTGTATATTTGAAAACATTACGTGTGTGTTTTCTGCTTACTTAAGCCAATAAAGGAACTCCATTATTCTATACTAACTTTCTAAGAAAGTCAACCTAGAGGTAGAAAATGGGTCTTCAGGGAATATCATCAAAGATGTACTATGTCAGTCCTGGCATGCAGTGGGTGGCTGACCCTGCAAACATCACCACATCTCGGGAAATGCTCTCCAGCAAAAATGATACTATGCATGAAATATCTCAAATTAGAAATTTACCGTTTCCCAAATAGGGCACTAAAAACATGGTCCCAAATAAAACTGGCCATAGAGATAATAAGATGTACTTTTTCCCCATGAAGTTGGATTAAGCCTAAAGCTTATCCATCCCTTTGTTCCTGTTGTTCTTAACTGTTCATTTCAGGGTCTCTCAAAAGCTAGGGAACTTTCAATTTTGCAACTCCTGGTACATTTTAAAAGGAAGAAGACATGCTAAGACAGCATTATAAAAGTAATGTGTGTTTTAAATGTTTAATCCTAGCAGTCTGCTGTAGCTGTTTGTATACTTCATTGGGAGATAACAGAAATTTAAACTAGTGGACCCTGAAGAATGAGGCAAAAAATTTCCTGACTGGTCCTTCAATCAACAATTTTCCTGTGACATTGCTTGTTTTCAAGGATCATTTCTCTGGCATAGAAGTAAATTTCAGAGTGTCTATAAGAAGTTACTTTAATTTATTGCTTTCATCCTTATATAGTGTATATAACATGCTAGGCACTAAGCACTTTACACATATTAGCTATGTTCATTTATAACATGTTATAACATGTTCATCATCCAATAACCCTAAAAAGTATGTACTATTACAGATGAGGAAACTGAGGTGCAGAAAAGAGGAATGACTTGCCCAAGGTCACACAGTTATTCAGATCCAAAATTTGAACCCAGGCCTTCTGGCTCCAGAATCTTTGCCTTTAACCAGTACCCTTAGGCTTCAGAGGTGTTCCCATCATGGGGTTTGAACCAGTGATACTGCTATTTTGTTTAACAAGCCAGATGGTCTTATCCTTTCTGAGCACAGATCCACCTTGAAGATGAAATACCTTCAAATTAATGACTTTTAATAGCTAACCTGGGGCTTATTAAAATAATTGCTATGATTTAGGCTTTTGGTGAAAGAGAGCTATAAGACCTTGGGGGCTCTAATGTATGGGATCACTTTGCTCTCTGAAGGCTCAACTAAGAACACAGCAGGGACTTCTCTTGTGGACACAGTGATTTTTTTTCTGGAAAAAAAGAATTCTGACTTAATCTAATCAGTATCTTCCGGTTGACACATTTCAAAATGGGCTCTTAGCTGGTTCCGTAGACCCTAGATGTTTAACCTTAATATTTTGTTTTATGAAATAAATCTAGAGCTAAAAGAGAGATACGGCCATGGCATCCACATTTAACATAATCATTAGATATTACTTCAAGACTTTCTCCATCTTGTTACCTCAAGAGCAGACACTCAGGCAAGAGAGATCTGTGGGAAGGCTCTGACTCCCTTGCAAAACATTTCTAATTATCTTTTAATAAAGGAATCAGGTCCTGTCATTTGTCAAGGAGACATTTGCAGTAGTAAAACCTGTGTTTATATAACCCATTTTTATTAGTCATGATTAAGATAACATTTTGTGTACATTTGTTCTCACAAAACACTTTTATGTGAATGTAAAGGTTAATTAATGCATTTCAGCAGTCATTTTGCTAGTCATCTAGAAATATAGCTTCTCTAGGAATTGTACTTAGAAAAGCCACACGTTATACTGTAAAACCATAATAAAATTTTAAGGCTTTTCCTCATTTGCAATTTTGTTGACCTCCAGATTAAAATATTTAATACTTTGAACAATTATAAGATTTAAAAAATTTGTTTTTGTGATCAAAAATAATTACAGTTCTTGTATACTCCATTAAATATAGTATTATCTGGAATTGTTTTTTTTTTAATTGTAAAGCAATGACCATAAGTGTGCTTATTTAGCAGTTATTCTTCTGGAATAATTGTACTTTGGATGTCAGAATTTGTACATCATCCATTAGCACAAGTACTTAGTATCACAATAGATGATCAGTAATATGAATCTGTCAACCTTTTAGTTGTATGCCTTTATATCCGGAAAAGAAATGGATGAAATTCATCTAAACTTAGTTCCACAAATACTTGTACAAGAAAGCATTTTCAAGTTTAAAATTTCATTCTACTCCCTGTTTCGGAAGATTTTTTTTTCTATTAATGGCAGCCATAAAATTTAATTTCCATTCAACAAAACTGCTTACAGTAAACCTAATAACAGTGTTTCAGTTTGGGCTTCCTAGTAAACAGAAACCTAACTCACATGATAAAGCTCAACGGTATAAAACATTTGACTGTTGCAAAACTGAGACCAGAAAATCACATCAAGATGTCACTTGTTACCACTTCCAGACTCTAATGGGGAGGGGCACCAACCATCTCAGGCAATTGAACAGCAGCTAGAGTTACTGCAGCCTGCCTTGGAACCCTGCTTCAGTACATAATTGTCTTTACTACTGCGTGGTTCTTTTTTGTTCCTGACACACTAATATCTACTGCTGTTTTTTAAGTCTTACAGCTTTATCTGAGCAGTGCCAGTTAGCATCTGTCTCATTGTTCAAACACGTGACAAATTACCAGAGTTGATTCTAGCCTTTTCATGCACAGATTACATGATCCAAGACTCCTGTCACTTTTAAAATGATCTTTTCATTCTATTTCTGACCTAATCTTTACTTTTAGAATAAAAAAAAAAAAAGGAGCAGATAAACACAGAAGACTGAAAACATTCAAAAGAAAAATTGGATAGCATGATCTATCAATGTGGGACCTTGTAGTTCTCAGAAAATACTCACCTGTGCCATACTTTGTAACCTTCCTATAATTCTTATGAGATGGGCATAGTATACACGTCACTCTGTTTAAAAATGAGCAAATTTAAGCTCAAAGAATTTAGTAACGTTCACATGTGGTAAGTTTTAGAGCTAGGGCCAGAACACAGGTCTAACAAAGATATATGTATCTATGTATACATACAATATGTGTGTGGGTGTATGTAATTTCACTGATATGTGGAATCTACAAAACAAATGAACAAACAAAACAAAATAGAAACAGAGTCATAGATACAGAGGACAAACTGGTGGTTGCCAGGGGGCAGAAAGGGGGGGTTGGGCAAAATAGGTGAGGGAGACTAAAAGGTACAAACTTTCAGTTATAAAATAAATAAGTCACAGGGATGTAATGTATAGCATAGGGAATATAATAAATAATATTGTAATAACTTTGTATGATGACAGATGGTAATTAGACTTATTGTGGGAATCATTTTATAATGTATGAAAATATTGAATCAGGGCTTCCCTGGTGGCGCAGTGGTTGAGAGTCCGCCTGCCGATGCAGGGAACACGGGTTGGTGCCCTGGTCCGGGAAGATCCCACATGCCGTGGAGCGGCTGGGCCCGTGAGCCATGGCCGCTGAGCCTGCGCGTCCGGAACCTGTGCTCCTCAACGGGAGAGGCCACAACAGTGAGAGGCCCGCGTACCGCAAAAAAATATATATATATATTGAATCAATATGCTGTGCACCTGACACTAATATAATATTGAAGTCAATTATACTTCAATAAAAAGATATAGATATCTAATATATATTAATATATATGTATTAGATAGGATTAGATTAGATATATATATGAATATATCTAATATATATTACATCTATATTAGATGTGATAATATATAATAAAAACAAAACTAATAAAATGTAGCACTTTCTCCTGTCCAGTAACAATATGCACAAGTGAGGAAAGGCACACACTAAGTGGGTTTACCTTCAGTCTAAATTTATTAATAGTTAATGGCATTCGCATAGCACAGGGAGATCAGCTCGGTGCTCTGTGACCACCTAGAGGGGTGGGAGGGAGGGTGGGAGGGAGGGAGACGCAAGAGGGAAGAGATATGGGGACATATGTATATGTATAGCTGATTCACTTTGTTATAAAGCAGAAACTCACACACCATTGTAAAGCAATTATACTCCAATAAAGATGCTAAAAAAAATAGTTAATGGCATTAACTGCAGTAAAATAGATTCAAATACCAGCTTTGTTCTGAAGCCTATGCTAGGTATTGTAAAACTATAAATAATCATGGTCCTTACCCTTGGAGAATTTAGTCTTTTGAAGAAAACAGGACCTTGTACATACAAAAAAAAATAATAATAACCAGTAATTGCAGCTTGTAACTATAAATAGAAGTCTCCACCATTTTAACAATCTTATTACACTACCCTACAATATTATGAGGCAGCATATAATGATATACTAAGACCATCAATTAGGAAGTACAGAGAGCCACTCAAGTGCTCTAAGAGACCTCTTGCAGATAAGAGGTGGGTATGGGAATTAGATGGATGTAATTTTTTTTATTTATTTATTTTTTTTGCGGTACACGGGCCTCTCACTGCTGTGGCCTCTCCCGTTGTGGAGCACAGGCTCCAGACATGCAGGCTCAGCGGCCATGGCTCACGGGCCCGGCCGCTCCGCGGCATGTGGGATCTTCCCGGAGCGGGGCACGAACCCGCGTCCCCTGCATCGGCAGTCAGACTGTCAACCACTGCGCCACCAGGGAAGCCGGATGGATGTAATTTTAAATCTTGCTCCACCTGTTCACTAGTTGATAATCCTTGAGTGAATTATTATTTCTATACTACTGTTTTCTTGGTTATATCTCACAGTATACCTCAGGTATATCTCAGTTATATCTCGGGGAAATAAGACCACCTAAATTACATGGTTGTTGTCAGAGAAAGAAATACTGTATAATATTACTTATATGTGGAATCTAAAAAGAATACAAATGAACGTATATGTGAAACAGAAACAGACTCACAGACATAGAAGATAAATCTGTGGTTACCAAAGGGAAGAGGGAAGGAGCAAATTAGGTGTATGGGATTAACAGATACAAACTACTATGTATAAAATAGATAAGCAATAAGGATATACTGTATAGCACAAGGAATTATAGCTTTTCTCCTAGTAACCTATGATGGAGTATAATCTGCAAAAATACTAAATCACTATGCTGCACACCTGAAACTATTATAATATTGTAAATCAACTATACTTCAGTTTTTTAAAACATCACATGGTTGTGGAGGGGATTAAGTAAGTAATTCAGTGTTAAGCACTTTGTAATCCAAAAGAGTAATCCCCTTCCCTGACACCCTAGATGGATGACGAAAACACTAAATAAAAATATTAATTTAAAGTAAATAACTAAATTCTTATACTTTGTAAATTTCTACATATAATAACAAATTTACTGGAATTACTTGGAATTCAGGAAATGAGCATCACTCAGTAATTCTTCGTGGTAGAGGGAGAACTGATGTGATACTTATGACACAGCGGCCAATATAGAACACCTCCAAGATAAATCCATTCCAGGTAATGCGAGAATTAAAAATACATTTCTTTTGCATTTATTTCTCACCTCATGTTTCCCCGTTATACTTCATATCTCATCCTCCTTCAAATACGTATATATCTTCAACAAAACTAACGCTTCTTGCCTACCCAGTAAGGCTCATCAACATAAAATGTCACATTCAGTAGAAATAAAAACTGATTCCAGAAACATTAAAATGTAAAAGTCTTCCCTGACGTTTCTTGGAGAACAGGAAAGGGGAAATTATATCACATACCACACACACACGCACGCACGCACGCATGCACGCACACAGAGTCTCTTGTTCCTAAAATCCTCTTAACCCATCAATTTCACCCAAATCTCACATCACTTGACCGTTTCATAATCTCTCATTTCTGTTTCTCCAGCCTCCTCCCTGCCTGGAACTCTCCTGCTCTCCTACTTCCATTTTCAACACCTATACTTCAGCTAGGTCTTTTCTTTCAGGGATAACTTCAGGTATTTCTTACCTGGGTCCATTTAGCCTTGCTACTCTCCACCCATTAGTAGATAAGTACAACAAAAATACTAGAGCCAAACAGTACAAACAGAATATTCCTTAGATGACTGTAGTAAGAAAAAGGATATAGATACTTAGAGTTTAGTATTATTCTCCCAGTACTCGTGAAAATAATATGTTTTCAATCAGTAGAGTTCCAGGTACCGATCAGTAAAACACTAAAATGTTACTGGAATGTCATTATTAAAATAATAAAGATATCCTGAGAAATCCAATTAGCATTCATCTGACATCTGACTTGACAAAGGCTTAAGGGAGCATAATTCTGCTATAAAAGAGCATTACAACTATTTTGTTTTGCCTTCAAAATATCATTTCATATAAACACATGGTACATAAAGTTGGAATTATATTTATGACATAATTACAGGCATATTAATAGAAATATGTTTACATTTACAAGTATAGTCCTTTTTCAAATTAGATACTGTTGATAATAACAATCTACAAATAAAAATACTCACTATTGTTCATATTTATAGGCCATAAAATGTAGAGGATAAGATATACTCCTACTTTCTCATAAACGTGAAATAATGACAAAGGAGGAGCTTTATACGAAAGCATCAATACAGTTTAAATCCTCACGAGATCATGAGATATTGCAGTGGGTAAAAGAGTTCAGCTTTAAAGAAAATGTAGACATTCTTTCATTTTAAAAAAACTGAACAAGCTTCCGAAATGCCTAACCAGAACGCAACGGTAGAAAGAAAAGAACTGTGTCTCTTCTATCAACCAAAAAGTTGGTTTAAAAAAAAAAAGCTTAGTAGTAGAACAAATAAAAGAAAAAGAAATTCAGTATCTAGGATGAGAATGTTTTCTAAGTTCAGCATTAACGTTGAAGAAATATTGAATTATGCTGCTTTGAAAGAACTGGATTCCACATGCTGAAATTTTTCTTAAAATGAATTTTTTTTGAGTGTGTACAGTAGCAGTCTGTATTTGTTATGAGTTGCAGGAACCTGTATTCCAACTTAGGCAAGAGAAGAATTGCAGAAAAATATAACTTGGGAGAGAATGATGAACTTTATGACCTGCTTGCATAGCTGAAGAGAATAAACGCCTACCCACTTTTGCAAAGGGACGATGCTGCTGGCAACAAATAGCCAACATTTTATCACTTTTGATAAATTTTAGACGTGAATGGTGAATACCCTTATAGGGTGAGGACGGTCAGCTAAAAAGTCAAATAGGATTTCTCAGAATTGCTTCTGAAAAAGCTTTGTTCTGCTTGAGAAAAAGAGTAGCAGGCTTTGCAAGGCAGCCTCAAATCTAGCTTTGCGTGATCTTTCTTCCTGTGAACGCTACAGGTTTACTGTTTAACAATGAGCTTGGGGATTAGCCACATACCTACTTGCAGCACCTTTTTGTGGTCATCATATTTCCCATCATTTATTGTCCCCTACTATGCATGAACCAGTCACATGTCACGTGTCCCTATGCCCTTTTTCCCATTTCTTTTTTCTTTTTTTTTTTTTTTTTGCGGTACGCGGGCCTCTCACTGTTGTGGCCTCTCCCGTTGCGGAGCACAGGCTCGGGATGTGCAGGCTCAGCGGCCACGGCTCACGGCCCCAGCCGCTCCGCGGCATGTGGGATCTTCCCGGACCGGGGCACGAACCCGTGTACTCTGCATTGGCAGGCGGACTCTCAACCACTGCACCACCAGGGAAGCCCTTCCCATTTCATTTTTATGGCAACTCATTATTCCCACTGGACAAGGAAGGATAGGAGAAGCCAAGGGAAGTTAAGTGACTGTCGAAGTCACACACCTTGTTCACGGCAAAGGTGGGTTTCAGATCTCAAGCCCTCTCTCTTCATTCCAGCTGCCTCACTGGGAACAGTTGTTAACTGTGTTTTGCTACAGATATTTCTTTATCTTACATGCAACTATACTGAGGGCTTCTTTTAGGCCAGAACCACGTTTCATGTACTTTGTCGCCCTCACAGCATCGTGTGCCCGGCAGTAATGATACTGTTGGGTAACGTGTATTGAGTGTAGTGTGCCGAGTGCAGTGACAGCTGTCCCAAGCACCTTGAGAAGATTATCACCCCCATTTCCACAGCTGGGAAGGAAAGCCACATGCAGCCAGTAGGTGCTAAGGCCAGGGTTTGAAACAAATCAGTCCCTGGAGCCCTCTTAGGCAACCACTATACCTACAGTCTCCCTTGGACATAAGTAGGGGCTCTGATTGTGTTCGGTAATTTGATGAGCTAAGGATGAAGAGAAGCCACAGCATTACAAGAAGCAAGATGCCACAGCATTTCAGTGTAGCCACAGCCTGTAGACTTCAAAAGTCACTCAAAGAATAAAGAGCAAATCAGAGAAGATTAATCTTTGCTAACAAGATCTTACATGAGTTAGCACTTAAGTTTCGCAATACATGATTTAATTCAATCTTTACAATAATATACCCATTTTGTGGATAAATAAACTCATGTTTAGAAGGTTTAATAAATTGTTAAGTTTGGATAGATCCTGAGCTAGAGCCTAAGTAAGTCTTCAGCTCTTACTCATAGTTTTTTCCATTATCCCAAGGTAATATCTACTCATCTTAAGTCAGTATTGTGGCCAAAAAAGCAACAGAACATATAAATGGATGCAGAGGAAACATTCACCTGCCTCCTTTTTCTCCTTGCATAGAGAGAGGTGATTACCTGTTTTCATGAAGTTGACTTTATGAAGCATAGAGGTAGGTGGGGCTGCTTAAATTTTGCCTGGGAGCCAAGCAATTACAGTTGTGCCACTAACTAGTGCCATTTTGAAACTATCGCCATAGCTACAGCTATGGGATAAGGGCTAAGTGAGATAAGTAGGCCACCTCAAAGCACCTGGAAATACCAGTCTGTAGCATAAAAGGAAGTTAGTAAATTTAGTGAATATAATCGGTGAGCTCAATCTGGCTCCAACATCTGGACTCTTAATCCCCACTCTTAAACTAGTCTCAATGGGAAGCCAGCTGAGCCACTGACAGATCCAGGGGACATCATCTGGAGCTGGTGACAGCTCCTCCCTGCTCAGCCACCAGAAGATAAGCTTTTATAGAACACTAACTGCTACATATAACTACATGCATGCATTAAATGAGACACCTTCTCTCGCCCTCAAAAACCTTAAATATAGTTGGGAAGGAATGATTAGCAGCGAACCCAACAGTAGAGGAATAAGGGCTAAGCTTTGTGAAACAAGCCAGGAACATGACTGTGTCTTTGAAAGGAGAAGAGACTCAAAGCCCTTTGTGATAGAAACCATTAAGTTTGAGTTACTTCTATTTTTAGGGAGATGCGAACTCAGCCTTATGGAATTGCATGAGTCAACCATTGGAGACATTTCTGAATTGTCACCACATCCTGGTACACAGCTCCTCTGTCCTGCTCAACACATTATTACTTGGCCAACTTTTTGAAATTGTGAGCAATATCCCAAACCACAAGTACAATTTTTTATGAATGTATTTAGGCTGAATGAATCTAGAGAAAACAGAACGTGAAGGAAAGCCCATATTGTGCCTTTAAGTATTATGTATTACCAAGTTATGATTTTTAAAATAATATCAGCAATTTATTATGCCAAATTCTGATTCATATTTATCTATGCAGATCCAACACTTGATACCATTTTACCTTCAGTTTTTTACTGGGAGTGTTTATGACCAAGTCTTGTAGTACTTGCTGCCACAAAGAAAATAAGAAGCATAGGTTATTCTGATCTCACTCAACCAGTTATACCAACATGTAATCTTTCTCATATCTTAGGAATGAGTATCATGAATTCAAACGGGGCTCCAGATGGCATCCAGAAAGCTCATATTTTATGAATCACCTATTCTGCCTAATCATAAAATATATTTTTTTATATATATTTAAAATAGATCTTCCTTGTAGTATGGGAAAAAGCTAAGTTTGCTCAAATAGTTTGACAATTTGAAATTCAAATGATGAGTTGCTTTATGAATCACATTATATATAACATTTTGTGTCTATCATGTAAATATTTATTGTGAAATACCAAGATTTGGAAAGAGGAAACAATTTACAAAGCAGAAATATGAAGAGTAAGTTTTCCTTTTCTTTAAAAATGCAATGCCTTAAAATAATTTGTTTAAAAGAAGGTAAGTAAAGAAAGCCCTTAGTGCAGAAAACACAAAAAAATGAATCTGCATGTAATGAGGAAGTTAATTCATTTATAGACAATATTTGCTAAATTTGTAGAATCATAGAATTCCAGAGCTTGGAAATACCAACTCTCAATGAAAAAAGGGTCCAGAAAAATTAAATGATTTGCTCAAGTTCTTAACAGAAAAATCTTAAGTTTTGAGAAGACCTCAAAGGTCATATAATCTAGTCACCATCTAATACTTATTTTTCCACCTGAAACATGGGGTTAATTAAGGCTTGAGCTACCATCCAAGAGTGTAGTTTAATCGCAACACATTACATAATTTTGTAAAGTAAAAGAAAAATGCCATTCTTCATGAAAACTTTGTAAATGGAGGACTTCTACAAGTAATACATGGTACGTATATATTGCCTTGGTCAGCAGAAGCAGCAAGTACCACCATTCTGGGTGCATTCGAAGAATTTTGTATGTATACGTGAGGCACTGGTCTTCACATGCAGATGAATTTGCTTCCCAAGAAGGATGAAAGTGTGTGAAGCCCTCCGAAAGGCTGTTCCAAGTGCTCTGGAAGAGGAGATCAATGATCCTTAGGTTTTAGGAAAGGAAAAAAAAACTGCCGCTATGCAAATAAATTGCTTTGTATCACCCAACATCAAAAATGCACAACCAGATTTAGAAGCAGGAGAAAGAGTCAAATATCGAAGAAAGATGATTTTTTTAAAAGCCTTTCATCACTTCCACTCATTACACCTTTCTCCCATTGCTGTTTTCCCTCTGTCCCTGTCATCACCACCACCATACCATCTACCATCCCCAAAGTGGGGGAAGGCCTTTAAAAAACTAAGGTTATTAAGTTTGATTTCTTCATGTATAAAATGAGACTATCATTAGATTATTTAGATTATTTCTGCTGTTCCTTCCAGTTCTACAGTGCTAAGGCTAGTGATTCCAATTACATTAGACAAAATGCAGACTTATTAATAATTTAAACATATTTATATTGATGACCTTAAAGTAACTCTTGGAGAAACTGCTCACCAATCCAGGTCAACCAGATTTCACTAAAGTACAGAAACAAAATGCATAACCAAAACAAACTAAAAACCTCATAATATATTTCCTCAAAGTATGAACAAACCCTCCTGATCACTCAGGTATTTTTATTTGTATCTTATAGGTTAAGCGTATTATGAAATCCACCTGTAAGAGAACATACAGTTACTTTTTTAATTTTTCTGGGTTTTTTTGTGATGTGTATTGCTTATTTCAAATAAATCAAAACCCAAATTTCAATCTCTTTATCCTTTCTGTAGCCATTTACTTTATTACAAAAAAGGCAAAGTGATACTTTGGCATGCAAAGAACAATAAATTAACAAAACTACATTTATCATAGCATGAGCATACAAAACTTTTGCATCACTGAAAATTACCGTTTCTTAGAAGAGCTTTTATTTCCAGAAGAAACAAAATGCATGTGAAAGAAAGAAAATTTAGAAATACTTTTCTTGGACCAAGTTGTCTTTTATATTTTAATCTTGTTTGTAACAGTGATGACACAAAAGGGACTGTGGAATTCAGAAGCTCCCGACGTTTTTCTTACTTTCTTTTTACACTGCTTTTCATTCCTGGCAGAAAATTATACGAATTCAAGTTCTAGTATATGATGGGATGAATCCTATTTCAGAAAATGAGTCTTTACATGGCAAAGCTTGAAGAAGTAGCATTTGATTTCCAAAACAAAAGCAGTTTTCATGGCATATCTACATTAACCTGAGGATTTCTTCCACACTATTTACCTGCCTCAAGAATGGACGCTGAAGATAATTACACAGTGGAAGCCGTAATATTAAGAGGTTTCACATTCATCTCAAAGGCTCCAGTACTCTCACATACTTGCAGAGATACTCAATCAATGGTATCGCTCAATTTTTTAAATATCAGTGGCAATTCTAAACCTTGACAATATTTACATTTCCTATATTTTTAAATATATATTTGTTCATTCTATTCTCTTTGACACAAAGTGACTGTAGGACACATTACTTAAGTGTGACTAACAAGGTCACAAGACTTGTTTTCATTCAGGGGAAAAAAATTTACCTGACTGCTCAGTTTTTGTTCGCTAAGCCAGTTACCTAAGCTTTTAATACACAGGTTTTGAATGGATGACTAAAACCAAACTCTAATAAATATGATTTAAAAATCCAACTTTTAGAGCACTATTGAGTAAATGTTACATTCTGTTGCATTTTACAAAGTTTCATTTAAGACTCTAGAATTCTTAGGTTTTGGGAAGCAAGCAAAATGCTGGCTCCTACATGAGGCTTTTGTGGCCTTTTCCTGAAATATTGTCTATTAATCATTTATATGCCGTTCATTTCCTAAGAAAGAATTTAGAAAAAGTGCTCTAAGGACAATTTGTATACTACCCAGATAAGGATTCTATTCAATGGAAACTTAATAAGTATTATTTGGCAATAACAGCAAGTTAAATACTTCTTTTATTCGCAGTTGATGCTAGTAACTATTACAAGTAGTAAGGGTTTTGTAAGACGCACTTAGAACTAAAACAACAGCATGGGACTCTTTAAATGAGTAGAAACTTTACACCGTTCCAAGGGAGTTGAGGTTTATGGGCAAACTTCAAGAACTATGCTTTCGACTTTTGGCAAATTTTCAGATTGGTAGAGGAATTAAATCAGGATATAACTGATAAGGCTTATCACACAAATTACTGCAGAGTCCCCGCTTAATCGGACTGTGTTTCTTCTCAGTGTTCTGTATTAATTAGCATATTCCATTATCTGAATACAGGCAGCCCCATCTTGTAATGATAGAGAGGATTCTCTTTGAAATCATCGTTTGTATTCTCAGCATCTAAACCACTGGTTAATTCATGGGGAAATTCAACTGACCTATTAAGTGAGATAAAGTCATGTGAACCTTATATTACAGGTTTTTTGTTTTGCGCTTGTAATAAAAGTCTTGCATTTTTCATTTCTGGAAGTTCCTGCTTTCACCGAGAACATAATAAGGAATTCACCATATATGTAGTTTTATACTTCCTTATGCAACACAAAAACATGAATCATAGTCAGACTTAATTCTAAAATCCATGTGAAGGAGAAGCCAGGGCTTATTTTCTAGAGAAAGGCTACATGTTACAACAAAGTAAAAAAGGAAGCCAACATCCTCATCATCGATGACCAAAACATTTTTGATTCTAGAATTTATACCACAAATGCAATAGTCAGTCTGCATAAGAAGTATGTTTTGCTGAATTAAGAATGGATGCAAAATATTTTTTTACTCTTCAACCAAAAAATTAAGAAATAATGGGAAGAGATTTAAATCACTTGGGTGTCACATTCAGCCATTGTGGAGACACAATTCAGAGAACATCATGGCAGCCCTCAAATGGAGGTTGCCTCCCCATCAGGAGACTGAAGGGAAGGGGAGAAAAAAGTCATTCCTCTACGAGAACTCCACTCAGCCAGATGCATGGTCTCTCTGTTCTTTCACTCTGGCTTTGTCTCATTTAAGTCCCAACCAATTTAGCTATCATCCTAGGCTTGTGACTACTGGTGACTTAAGAAAAAGACATCCCTCAGTACCCAGAATTAGGCTTGCTGATAAAATCTTGAATTGCAGACAGAATAAAGTGCTCCCATTACCCCTGGAAACCACAGCGTAGACCAAACCACAGTTTGGTCTCCATGTAGAACTACAAGAATTTCTTTACCAGGGGAAAGATAAAAGAACAAGACCCTGCATGACACAGCGGAATTCTCATTAAACTCAACAGGTGCTTGGCCTGGAATCAAGAGTAAGGTGAGGTCCCAAATTGATACAATTTACTGCTTTTATTACAATTTTGATCACAAGGACTGATTCATGTCACCCAATTTCTTTTCCTTGTCACCATTGTTTTTCCAAGAATCAATGGAATTGAAATTTAAGAGCCTCATATGTTTCTGTAAAATCCAATGATGGGTTGTACAGCTTTGACTTTCTTTTTTTTTTTTTTTTTTTTTTTTTTTGCGGTATGCGGGCCTCTTACTGCTGTGGCCTCTCCCGTTGCGGAGCACAGGCTCCGGACGAGCAGGCTCAGCGGCCATGGCTCACGGGCCCAGCCGCTCCACGGCATGTGGGATCTTCCCAGACCGGGACATGAACCCGTGTTCCCTGCATCGGCAGGCGGACTCTCAACCGCTGTGCCACCAGGGAAGCCCTGACTTTCTTAAATATTCCTTTATTTGATTTGATATCTATTCCTACAGAAAAAGTATGCTTCTCTGGTCTGGCTGATCAAAATATTAATCTTTCAGAACCTCCCTGGTTATTACAGCTTAGGAGATCATAATCCTTGTGGGGAGATGTGAGTGGAATAAATACAAACCGAATCCATATTTATTTGGATTAGCATTACATCATCATGGCAGAAATATCTAGAACATTACTTCATATCAGTGATCTTCTGGGATGTTAAAATAGATCTTGAAAAATTAGAGATTTCTTTTTCATGTAAATGTTGAATTCTCAATTACATATTCATCAAGCTAAGGTTTTTTTAGGGTCCAAATTGAAGCCAGTATAGTATGCAAATGTTTTAAATAGAATCATTTTAGTCTATTTCATCTTTCAAGAAGAAAATCACAGTGACGGAACTCCTGAAAGTATTTCTAAACGGGATGATAGATTTGACTTTTAGAAGATAATCTGACCTCAGGCTCTAGGACCTCAAAGCAATCAGACTACCAAACACAATACACATACACACACACACACACACACACACACACACACAATAACACAATATGGCCAAAAGCAAGTTAAGATGAGCTGCAGGAGCTTAATTTATGACATGGATAAAGAAGGCATCAAAAAAAGAGCTTATAGGTAACGGATTCCCATCTATTTAAAGACACATAATAGGAGGCACAGAGAGAAGTCAGATCTAGGAGATCAGTGGTAGAGTGTGAGTTCAGTGTTTAATGACTGTGGGTGTAGGTCTTGAGTCTTTTTAAAATCAATTAGCAGAGTACCCTGTTTCTCCCATTATCTATCATTTAAACCCTGGCAACAGCAACGAGGACTGCCAGGAATGTCCACAACTATCGCCCCCAGCTTGCCAGATCCTAAAGATGCCCCTACCTGGAAATGACAGCGTTTTTTCCCAAAGAAAGAGGTGCTGCTTTTTTTTTTCTTTTTTCTTTTTGCGGTACGCGGGCCTCTCACTTGTGGCCTCTCCCGTTGCGGAGCACAGGCTCCGGACGCGCAGGCTCAGCGGCCATGGCTCACGGGCCCAGCCGCTCCGCGGCATGTAGGATCTTCCCGGACCGGGGCACGAGCCCGTGTCCCCTGCATCGGCAGGCGGACTCTCAACCACTGCGCCACCAGGGAAGCCCGAAAGAGGTGCTTTTAATTCACTGTTTATATAAATTGGAAAGCTTCAAATAAAAAAATGTTGTCAATGAAATCTCTTAGAAACCAATGCAAATCTACTTGCTGTAAAATCATTGCAAGGAACTTATATCCTGCATTCTGTATATCATCTAACTTTGTCCTTTACTTTCTTGCCAGAGACCTTTCAAAAGAAGAAATTTAGGTTGACTCCAAACTGAGTAACTTAGGACTTGCCAAGAAACCCCACCCTTACCCGCTACTGGACTAAAATGATCAATGATTGCAAGTAAAACATGAGAAAGGAAAGGAGGAAAATCAATGTGCTAACAGACCCTGAGCCTCCCTCATCGGAGCCCCCAAAACACAAATCCACGGTCAGGCAACGAGTGCCTTGAATGACTCTGTTCTTATGATTAGCACTGCTATATGGGAACACAGACCAGTAGCGCATCCAGAGATTATGAGATATTTTCTTCCAAAGTAGTATATTAATGACATTTTCAGAGCATTCCTTAACTGTCTTTCACATGTTAACAGGAAGTCTAATACATATTTCTTTTTTATACTCTGCATTAACCAAAACTGAGTCAAATAAAATTTTGCCCAGAATGAATAAATGGAAGACATTTTTGTGATACTACTGATTCTAAATCAAAAAACAACAAAGTAAGTATGAGAACTCATATTGATGGTCGTTCCCACACAAACCAGGTGAAAAAAAAATTGAACATTTTTAAAACACTTAATTATTCAAGCCTTTCAAAAGTAATGGAGTATATTGTCATGAATAATATAGATTATTGTCTTGTTGAAACACAAAGTGTATAAAATTAAGATGTATTTGAAATTTTGAGCAAAGGGCTTAGAGCTTGTGATATATATTTAGAAGAATGGGAGAAATAATTTTATACGTATATACATACATATGTGTGTGTGTCTATTTCATATTTTACTAAGTAAACAAAATCTCTGCTATTTTAATCTATGCCAAGATCTAATCTGATAATTAAGTCTCTAGTACGGATTGTATTGTTCTCTTCAACCACTCTTTGCTCCTCGAGGGAGAAGCACAATCTCCAGATTCACACACACACACACACACACACACACACACACACACACAGGAAAAAGCCAAAAAAAAAATTGAGAAAATTTAGGTGATTGCCTGCCAAAATATATCATCCTTAAAATAATAATCCAAATAACTGATGCAAAAGTATTTTTTTCCTAAAATACCTAGATAATTACCACTTTCTCTTTTTACCTCATTAGCTGGAATATGAGTGTGTAAGGATATATTTACTCATATAATAAAATATACATATACTCAAAGTTCCCTTTGAGAAACTGTTCCTGTGTTTTCTAGCCATCTCTGTACCAAGTAAAATCCACACGTAAAAGAAAAGTTACATTTTCTTTCTATAAACCCCTACACTTACCTATAGCCATGCAGTCAATAAAGTTAAACAACAAATGCCAAAGAAAAAATGGGAAAGAAAAAAGTCTTGAACTCGTCATTTTAAAAAGCAGTAATAATATGCATTATTTTCTAGTTAGAGACAATATGTAGATGGTGAAGTTAAGTGTAATACACCTGAGCAAATTCTTGGGGAAGTGAATGACATTAGCAGCAAAGCGTTTAGAGTCAGGCAGACCTACATTCAAACTAAACTCCACACTTTATCATCTACTGCACATCGGGCAAGCTACACCACCTCTCTGAGTCTTTTAATTTCATCTGTAAATCTGGACTAATTATAGTACCTCTCATCATATTGTTGAGATGATTAAATGAGAAAATACATGCAACCAGCTAGCACCATGCCTGGTACATTGTTTGTTCTCAACAAATCGCAGCTGTTGCCATTATTCATAGTTCATTGTAGCCATTTAGAAGAATGGAAAAAATATCAGTGTTCATACACCATTAGGTTAAGTGGATATTGCTATAAAATCATTACGCATCATGTGGGTTGAATTTTAAATGAATTTACTAGAGAAATACACTTACCTGTAAACATTGATAGTAAATAACAAATGCAAGCAAGAATGAAAAACATTATATGGAATTACCTATCTCTTCCCACATCCTTACAAACATGCATGCTCTGCTTGGTGTTGGGTATAGTGAAAAGATTAATATATGCTGACTTCCAAAAACCAATGAAGAAAATGATTGTCAATTCAAAGTATGAAATTTCAATACTGAAATCTTAATAACATGTTTCTAATAGCATTCACGTTTGCTTGGGATTTGTTTTATTGTCAATAAAAAAGTTTATTCAAATTATATATATTTCCGTACCTCAACCCATGGTCTATTTTCTGCAAGGCCAGCTCATCCTAGATGAGCTGGACTGAGTTTTAGCAACCCTTTTTCTGGAAAGCTTCCCTTGGCTACCCATCCATTAGGATCTCTCACTCTCTTCCATCTACCCTTGACTCCAAATTTAGGTATTCTTTTCTATCAATTCATCTTTCATAAAGTCCCCTGCATCTTCCCTTTCCTTTTCCTCTGCACTACCCTTTCCCCAAACCACACTGCATTACCTGCTGAACTTTATTCAACTGTTTCTTAAGTGTGTCTCCTAGCGATGGACCTTTCCTGCATAAAACGGCCAAATAGGTCTAAGAAGAGCTTTTATCAGGTAATTCCACTTTCAAAACGTTCAATGGCTTCCTGTTGCTAGGATGACTCGTAATAGCCAAACGTTTCGACCGTGAATGGGGATGTTATTAATGTTACTAATGGGCTTAAACCAGAACGATGCAGGCAAGCCAGGACTTACAGTGAACCAACCCATTGCCAACTCTGTGCTTTTCAAACTTTCTCACCTAAATATTCCTAAGAGTGGACTCAAAACTAAACTCTCAAATTCAAATTTGTTTTAAGTTTACACATTTAAAATTCTTGAAATTCTAACATTCTTGTATATATCCATGTTTTAATGTACACATAATGTTTTTAAGTCCCAGCAACCCTTTTACATGAGCAAAATTTCAGAACATCTTACCCAAAATCTTGGAGCCAAATTGACCTCAAAGAAGACTTACTATCAGGACACAACTTCTAAAAACCCTTTGTAGTGTAGTCTATGAAAAAGCTGTCTCCTGAAACACAGAGAAGGCCATTCGCAAAGACCTGGAATTGAATTATGCGCCCTGAAGTTGAGTTGAGTCAACCATCCTTATGTAAACTCACTGTTCCACTCACAAAAGTTTTCCATATGGTCTCTTTGTAAACCCATTTCCATGTCAACAATAACAAATATACCTCCTCTCTTCTTTGCTTTCCTCAACCCTACTCAGTCTTATGACCCTGGTCCATTTGCTCTGGTTGCCATATAAAATACAAGGCACCCAGTTAAATTTGAATTTCGCAAAAGCAAGGAATGGTTTTCAGTATGTCCCGTGCAATATTTGGATTAAAACTGAACTAGGTATCGGTATTTTTATTTGCTAAATCTGGCAACTCTAACTGTAAAGCCATTGCTGACCACCCTCCCTACAGCCCCAGGGCTTTGAGGTTCTTCTGAATTTCTAGTACAAATCATCTACCTCTATTTGACACTTACCCTATTTTGCATGTGTTTCTATTGCTTTTTATATCCATATATTTCATTTCCCTGACTTGAAAGCTCCTTAAGAATGAGGATACATATATTGTATCTCTTTTTAATTTCATAATGCCTCACAGAAACTCTTGACCATAGGTGGTGATCATAAATATTGATACTTGTCAATTGAGAGATTGATTTAAAATCAGGGCTTCCCTGGTGGTGCAGTGGTTGAGTCTGCCTGCCGATGCAGGGGACACGGGTTCATGCCCCGGTCTGGGAAGATCCCACATGCCGCGGAGCGGCTGGGCCCGTGAGCCATGGCCACTGAGCCTGCGCATCCGGAGCCTGTGCTCCACAACGGGAGATCAGTGAGCAAAATAGCCAACAACTATTTGCTAAGCAAGTGCTTTCTGTTCCATTCAGAACTATGCTGTAAATTATTTCATAAATGAGTAAGATGCAACATTTGCCTTCAAAGAGTTTAGTTTAGTAAACAAAACTTACGCATCAGAAACCAGTAGTGAATGATCTGAAACAGTATATAATCAAGTATAACAGTGTATAATCATGATTATGTAGTATAGCCTACTAAGGACAACAGGGGATGAATGTGGGGGTACCCCCGAAGAGGGGTGATCTGAATTGGGATTCAGATCTTGGGAAGGATGGAGATGAGTGGAGACGATTAGGAAGGGTAATGCCGTCTGGGGAAAGTCTTGGGCAACTGCAGCAAGTGGAAAGGAGACCCATCTTCACAGTATGCCTTTGCTGCATGGAAACAATCAGAATTTGCTTGTGCTGTGGTTGCAACTGGTTTTCATTTGCTTTTACAGCTTTAATCTGTTACCTCTCTATAAAATGGAAAATCTTTTTTTATTGTAAGTATAGTTGATTTACAATATTGTGTTAGTTTCAGGTGTACAGAAAAGTGATCCTGTTTTATATATTTTTCGGATTATTTTCCATTATAGGTTATTACAAGATATTGAATATTGTTCCCTGTGCTATACAGTAAATCCTTGTTGCTTATCTATTTTATGCATGGTAGTTTTTAATCTGTTAATCCCATACTCCTAATTTATCCCTGCCCCCTCCCTTTCCCCTTTGGTAACCATAAGTTTGTTTTCTATGTCTGTGAGTCTGTTTCTGTTTTAGATTAGATAGTCTGTTTCTGTTTTAGATTAGATTAGATTTCTGATATAGATTCTTTTGTATTATTCTTTAGATTCCACACATAAGAGACATCGTATAATATTTATCTTTGTCTGACTTACTTCATTTAGTGTGATATTCTCTATGTTCATCCAGGTTGCTGCAAATGGCAGTATTTCTTTTTTATGGCTGAGTAATTTTCCATTATATATATATATATACACCCCCTACATCTTCTTAAACCAGTCACTGGTTGATGGGAACTTGGGTTGTTTCCATGTCTTGGCTATTGTAAATAGTGCTGCTATGAACATTGGGGTGCGTATATCTTTCCAAATTAGAGTTTTCATCTTTTCTGGATATCCAGGTATGGGATTCCTGGATCATACGGTATTTCTATTTCAGTTTTTTTAAGGAAAGTCCATACTGTTTTCCATAGTGGCTGCACCAATTTACATCCCTACCAACAGTATAGAAAGGTTCCCTTTTCTATGAGACAGAATATCTTTTATTTTGCTTTTGGATTGCCTTTCCCTAATAAAGTTGATGTCTTTAACATGTGCTTCTAATATGTGCTTAATTTTGCAAAATATTTTGGGTACCATTTGGTGTCCTCTTACCAGAAAAAGGTACAAGCCTACAAAGGCTTGCTGTTTTGGTTTTAATCAGTTCGTGGAATTAAATGCATTGAACCACAAAATGCTTTTATGTGACAGATATTGTGATTCACGCTGAACATCCATGTGAAGATAGGCTTGGACCTTTATAAGTGACATAATTTTATTAACTAAATAGACACATAGGACAAAGAAATATGGTTTCAGCCTTCTAAAATTCCAAAGGCATCCAGTAAAAATCTCTCAGAATGGGTGTTGGCAGGACTATTCTGGCACAAGGCAAATTGTGTTGCTTATTTTAAGGAAATAAGCTAAATAGGGATGGAGATTCCTTTAGAGAGATGCTCTGGATGTATTAGGTTGAACCATATGCAGTATGACACTATTGGTCTTTGTGTATGGTTCAACGGTGTGCGAGCATGTCTAGCCCTCTTGGCACATTGAATCTCATTCTGAAAGTAGAGCTAGAAGAAAGCCTCTTGGCAATCTTAAGACAGATTGATTTACTACATTTTATCCAGAGATCCCAACTTTGTCACTGGCCATATATGACTTCAGCCTCTGTGGGCCATTTCATTTGCAAAATTGATGGTACAATGGGTGGACAGTTGACTAAATGATCACTTAGAATCTTCCCAACCTAAATTTCTGTAGCTCTAAAACATCCAGATACTGAATCTGTTTCCTACTGGCTAACCAAAGATGCACCTGGCAATAATGCCCAAACAATCTTCTGCAGATTCTCGCCTTGCCAAGGTACTCCTCTTCCATGGGTTACATAATGATCAGAAGATCCTGCCAAGAGGTACATGCCCCCTGTGAGGTTCAATATGTTAGGACATCACCATTTGTTTATACTTTCTCACAAGTCAGTGCACATTGTCTCTATTATTTTTCTTCCATTTTCCTTAATTTATTAATTTTGCTAATTATATAACCAACAAAGGTGAGAGGATCCCACCTCTTTATCCCCATCTGGTCGTCACTTGTCCCGGTGATGACCAACGTGATAAGAGGCCCTCTAAGTCTGCCTAGACAGGAGACCTCTTGAAGGACAAAGGGGAAAATGAAATGGGGGGTGGGGGGAGTGAAGGGGGAGGAAGGTCTGAACTCCAGCAGCTGCTAGGCATCCAAACTGAGTGTGCAGAGAGGAAGAGACATCCTTATCAGATCTCAGGTCCAGGTTTTTGGTGTGTGTGGAAAGAGGGAGATAAAAAAAAAGTGCACTTGGGATGAAGAGAAATAAGCAACATTGGCCCCTGCAAGATATATCAATATTTGCTTAATAACTATCCTGCTGAGTTCTCTGACTCTCCAAATGGGTATGTGGCCATTCAGGGTCAACCAGCAAAGGACACCTCCTGAAGCTGATTTATATACAACAGACCTGCGTGCAAATGTACTGGAATGGACCTTTCTCTTTGCCCATTTTGTCTGTTTCTGCTTCCTCTGTATCTTCCTGTCTCTCCCTCCTACCCTGCTGGATCTCATTTCCTTCTACCTTCCTTTCTTTCTCTAGCTCCCTTTCTCTCACTTCTTATCTAACCTGCAACAATTTGTGTTTTATGTCCTCTGTACTAAGGAATATGCACCCCAGAGTCCGTTTCCATCTTTCATTCATTTATATTTTGTGAAAGAGAGCAGTGTCCCTGGCAACATTCATTCTTCAGGAGGCTACAATTATTACTCAGGTTAAAAGAAACGTTCAGAGGAAATTCAGAAAATGATAGATACTAATCTTGAGCCTTTTGTTTCAGCCTACAAGGAAAAAATGAAGGAGCTGTCCATGCTGTCACTGATCTGCTCTTGCTTCTACCCGGAACCTCGCAACATCAACATCTATACTTACGATGGTAAGATGCCTACAATAGAAATGCCCCTGCTGGCTGGATCAGTTGGCAAAGCTTGGATATATTTGTTTCTGTCTCAAAGTTCCTGATATAATTAAATCAATATTTTGTGGATATTACTATTGACCTGCCGGGTCTAGCTAATGGGTCTTATTGATTGCCGTTTGCTCAAAACAGTATGAGTTTGATGCTAATAACAGCACATTAATGTCTGTTAAGAAACATGGCTGAGTGCTTATTAGCCATTGCATCCAGCATGTCAACAACCACAATATGTCCGAGGCTTTTCTTTGCAAATAACACGATATGCTATGCTGTAATTAGAGATCACAATTTGCAAGAAAATGCTTTGTAGTTAGAAAACTCAGGAGAGAAAATCAACCACCATCACAGTTTTTTAGTGTAGTCTTTACAAAATCCCCGTATTTTGTGTGTGCTGTCAACAACCTAATAAGTTCCAGTAGTAAAACTGACCTATGAAGCCCCAGATAAAGAGGACTTTAAAAGAAAATCCTAAAGAACTGGCATAGCTATGAACCTTATTTTGCAGTAAAACCCTTTTGGTTTGATTTATCCTGATTCATACGACTTAATTTGATTACCTTCCTGGTTCTGCCAGTACCTGCATGACCTCGGGCAAGTAACTTAGATTCTTTGAGCCCGATTTAACTCTAATATCCTCCTCCCAGTGGTGTTGTGGGTTTAAATGGTTTCATGTTTAGCATAGAGCCTGGCCTCTTGTAAGCATTCAAAATGGTAGCTGACATTATCAACAATACCATTTTTACGTAATTCAGTCCATTTAATCAAAATGTTTGGTGCAGTTATATATGTAGTCAATAAAGCTGAGGCATATCTGGCTACCTGTTTGGCTCACAACGATTTTCTTTTCCACATGTATAAGGAAATACATTAAAGGTAAGATGAAAGCGTCTATGGCAGTTAACCCCTTCTATACCTTTAAAATATTCCAGGACTCAAAGACGTTTTTCTTTCAAACTGATTCTGCCACGGCACAAGCATCATAAATACGAATTAACTGTTTCACAAGGAAATGTCTTCCATGCAAAAAGATTTTGGTTTCCAACCAAAACTCTCTTTAGAATGCAGGTCCCACGCCTACTTCGTATAAGTTCATTCAGTCAACAAATACACTGGTCCTATCCTTAATCTGCTAAATGTGGCTGTGACTAGTAATCCAGCTATGTTTCTTCTGAGACTGTATCTCACCATGTGTTGTCACTGAGGCTCCAGTGATGAATGCAGCTCAGGCCTCTTCTTCAAGGCACTCATGGCCTAGTAGAAGAGAATTACAGCATACGAATAACCAGTAAGTGGAACTCAGTGTGATTATTTGCTAAGGCAGCATTTACTGGTAGGACACAGAAGACAGGGATGGTTTCTGCCCTCTTAGGGACTGGAGAGAGGGAAACGAAAATCAAAGGTTATATATAAGCTGAGTCTTAGAAGTCAAATAGACAATTCAACATAGCTCATGAACTGCTTCCTAAAAGAACTGGTAGAGAATTTCAAATTCCCAATGTCTTTAACCTTGTCTTCTCTTTCTATATTAGGTAATAATGTGAAGTGTTTATTGTAGACAAATATTATCACAAGAATTAATTATTATTATTATTTACATTTATAAACACTAAGTGCTATGGCCCGTGCTTTACATTGAGTATCCTTTATATCTTTTTTTTGGAACACCTTTACAATTTAGTTTTTTTAACAGCTGTATTGAGGTAACTTACAAATCACTGCACATATTTAATGTATATAATTTGATTAATTTGGACAAGTATCCTTCATCTTTTAATCTTCACAACAGTCTTATGAGAAAGGTGCCTTTTATCTCCATCTTTCAGATGAGGAAATGAAAGCTTAAAGAAGTGAATTAACCTTCCCAGTATCACACCCTAGTAAGCAGGGCTTACTATTTGGATGCAAATACAGGCAGTTCTGATTTCAGTATCTCTAACTCTATCCATTTAAAATCCCATCGCCTCATCAAATAAGTGATTTTTATTTGCCTCTGTTCTGTTGAAATCCTTTTCCATAAATTTACACACTTTTTATAGAATTGTACTTAAGATATAAGTACAAATTTGGATGCCTTCAGGAAGATTTAAAATATTTTTACCTTTGTGAAAAAAGCCACATCATTTTTAACATACCTACTGAATTGACTTTGTCTATATGATCTGTTAGCATTCACAGATCTAAGTAAGTAAGGTCAGTTCCTGTTCACCTGGGGTCTTACCTGACCACAAACTGAAAGTGCACTAACCAAGCTGCTAAAAGAACGTTAATGGAAGCTAATTTATAATTCTTCTCTGCTCTGCTCTAGTCAGAACTAGCCTGGAGACCTGGCCAGCTTGGTTGCCACAATTTTCAAGGGACATTAATAAATTAGTGAGTCCTGTGAGGTTAGGGAGTGATGCAGTAGTAAAGATCTAGAAACCGTGTCACTTTAGGACACTGAGGATGCTTTAGACTGGGGAAAAAATTTGAAATGGAAAATCATAACTCTTTTCAAATACTATTGTGATGCACAACAGAGACTGGCCTGACTTTGGGTGGGTTTAGAGGACAAAACAAGGACTGGGGGGCCGAAATGAGAGGGGTGTAGTCTGGGGTTCAAAATAAAAAACAGTCATCTAAAAGTTAGAGCTGTCCAATGAGCTTTTAAAAATCAGTATATTTTACTAAGCTGTAAGTTGTGTAATTACACTAATATCCTAGCAGGTGCTAGCTACACTCTATTTTATATTATAAATGATATTATTTTACATTATACATTATTATTTTACATTATAAATTATATTATGCATTTTCAGGTTTCTGCCCATTTAATTACTATGCATATTATGCAGCTATTGAGTTTAAATAGTTTTAAAACGTACAGAGTGTATAAATTAGATAAGCAGAAGTTGCCCCCTCCCTCCCCTACTACAATGCCTCTTCCCCCGGTTCCTGTCTACAGCTGAGGGATGATGAAGAAGGACATTCTAAATAGCAACAAAGTAGAAGCAAAGAGATTACCATGGTACCCTGTCTTATTGTCTTCATTAGACTATAAGCACCTTGAAGACAGGGACCCCCATCACAGTGTCCTCCCCAGAGTGGACATTACACTGCTTGATGACTCAGATCAACAGACACACTGAAGGGCAAACCAGGAACCAGCAGGATGCCTTTGCACATGAGCCTTGACTGCTGCAGGTATTTCCAACCATTCAGGGAGCTACATCGGTTCCAACACAGCTCCTGTGATTTCGAACCACAGGATTAGGTGTGAGAGCTGGAGGACTTTGTTATTTTCCTCATTATGTAATCTGAAAATGTTTCCAGCTTTGCTAATTTCCAAAACAATAAATAAATCTAAATCTGTGCTCCTTGGTTTTCATATGAGGCTCATATTTATTCAAAAGGAAAATAAAGTTAGTTCAAAATCGATTCAGGCTCTTTTTTTCTGGGCACGTCTACCATGATTCAACTCCCTATGGACATTATTGAATTTCCCCACACTGTAAATATTTATCCAGTTAAAATATATCTATAATTATATGAAAGAAAGAGGTCTTATATGTTCAAACGATGTAGAGTAAATGATCCTATGCAGCATTTCACTCATCTTTGCCAGAATAACAAGGCTACTTTTAATTGCCAGAATTCAAAGTGTTTTAGTAAACCCATGCCTGTGTTCTGTGTGCCTAACCTTCTCAAATATTCATCTCTCAGATATGGAAGTGAAGCAAATCAACAAACGTGCCTCCGGCCAGGCTTTTGAGCTGATCTTAAAGCCACCATCTCCTATCTCAGAAGCCCCACGAACTTTAGCTTCTCCCAAGAAGAAAGATCTGTCCCTGGAGGAGATCCAGAAGAAACTGGAGGCTGCAGAGGAAAGAAGAAAGGTAACTTTTTCCATAGGTTTTTAAATTCTGCTCTCTCTTTTCCTTGCCTTCTCTCTCTCCTCTTCTCTCTCCCTTCTCCTCCCCAACCCTTCCACTTTCTCACACACACACACACACACACACACACACACACACACACACTTCCATCAGAAGTTCCAGGAGACAAAGATGCCTGAACCTGCACATGTAGGTCTTCTAGACATAGATCCAGGCTACTTCAAGTAAAAACTGTTGCTTTGAGGCTAGTTAAAACCAAACATCTCAGACACTGAAAGAACTTCAGGGCCCTAGTGCCCTCCCCCCATCTTGGACCCATTTTGATAAAAGCCTCCCTGCCTTAGCCTATCCTTGCTGTCAAGAAAGCACAGCCTTAGGTACTGTAACTCCAGGGGTTGTGGTGGAGAGAGGTGCCCAAGTGGTGAGTCCTCGCTCTCAGACTCTGCGTCCTGCCCCAAAGCATAGTACGTGGTTTTCCTCGGAACTAGAAAGCACCAGATACTCCCTCTGAGATATTTCCTGCCCAGAAACACTGTTCACCCCAGGGTAAGGGCCAGAAGCTTGCCCCTGTCCCCAAGGCCTCCCTCCCTGTCCTTGAAGTTGGTTCATCCAAGATCAGAACCCTCTCGGGAATATATGAGTATCTTCCTCTACCCATTTTTAAGCCTTGATAGCATTTTTTTCTTTTTTCCATTGGTCCTTGTTTGTATTAAAGAGCTTTTTCTTAGAGCTAAATCTTTAATTTTCCACAATCAGCTGAATAAGAAAAGCCAAGGGTATTAAAAATGGAGGGCATGCAGAAATCCCTAAGACTGTATACATAGAGACAGAAGTTATGTCTGAATATGTGCGTATCAGCTGTGTGATTATGGGGGTACATCCCATCGAGACGCTCTTGATTAACCCAAATGAATTACTGCAGGTAATTCATTCCTATGTTGTATTTTCCACTGACTTTATCATGATATATTTTTAGAATCATGTAGTCACTAAGAATATGCTCCATGCAAGGTCTCGTGATTTAAGTGGAAACTCTGCATTTATAATAATTTTTACATTTTATTTAGATGTTTATAAAAAGTTAGCCAATACATTAAACACTTCTATGTTGGATACTTACAAAGAAAAGGAAAATAGTCCTTCTCCTAAAGACTGAATTCTCTAACAGGGAGTGCAGGACAAACCCAAATGTGTGTGTTTGTGTATGTGTTTATAAATACCTACATGCACACACACACACCAACACACTCACACATATGTACATACATAACTATAGCATCCAGTAACAAGGCTCAGAGATTATAAATCCTAGATTAAGTTTTCTGAACCAAAAATACTTTTTGTTTTCATCTTTGTGGTTGGAAAATCTTCTTATATTGTGTAACTTTCTGATCACAATTTCAGTTTTTACTCAGGTGAAGTTCTCTTTGCATCCAGTGAGTATTTCTTTACATATTATTTATTGTATTTGACCAATTACTGTTGTTATAAATTTGGATTTCAAAGGAAGGAAACTAAGCTACTAACCCAAGCAGACATACAGGAAGTTGCTTTAGAAATATTTATCATTTTTTTTGTTGCCATTTATAGCTTTCTTCTCATAGTAAAACTGAATTAACGTATTCAGAGTTACAGTCCTTCGAGACTGTCGCCAACAAATATGAATGACTAACTACAATAGTAGAGAGCATGTTACAGTCAAGGTAATTTAAGTTCTCACCGAAGCATTGGCATCTTATAGCGAACAGTTGTAAGCAGAGGTCATAGGTTGACATATGGAGATGCCATGACTTGAATAGAAGTCAGTAACTGACCTGAAATTGAAAATTAAAGATGAAAATTCAACATCATAGTTCAGATGTTGCTGGTATATTTAATTTGAAGGAAATTATTAAAAGAAAAAGAACACAGAGATGATCAAAATTAACTGGATGTTCTCATAGAATTCCCTGAGTTAACTAATTACTGATTCTGGTAAAATTCATGTACTCTGACAACAATAAATTATCAACAATTACACATTTAAACCATTGAATTTAACTAGAAATTGGCCACGTGACTAAAAGACATCTGCAAATGTAATCATCCAGCATTGCGACACCCAGGAAAAATATTCTTTGGAGCCCTTTAAAATCAGTATTCCGTCACATTTCTGCTCTTACTAAAATTTTCAAAAAAATCATTATATAGATTATGTCCAGGTACTAGGGTTTTAATTAGAAGAAAATACAACTAATTAACAGAAAGTGACAGCTTAAGAAATCATTCATTGATTTTTTTCTATTGGGTTGTACTGACTTAATTAGCACTCATTTGAAGAACTGTTAATTCTCTTTAAAGAGAATTCTTTAAATTCTTTAATTCTCTTTAAAGAGCCTTTATTTAGCAAGTGCATATATCTCAGTAACTATCTAAGTGAGGATATGCATATAACCAAAACCCAACTCAACTAAATGAAGCAAAAAGAGGGTATGGGACTAAAATCCTCAGAGTGGTTACAGCTTCAAAAACAGCTTAAGGGCTTCCCAGGTGGCGCAGTGGTTGAGCGTCCGCCTGCCAATGCAGGGGACGCGGGTTCGTGCCCCGGTCCGGGAGGATCCCACATGCCGCGGAGCGGCTGGGCCCGTGAGCCATGGCCGCCGAGCCTGCGCGTCCGGAGCCTGTGCTCCGCAACGGGAGAGGCCGCAACAGTGAGGGGCCCGCGTGCTGCAAAAAAAAAAAAAAAAAAAAAAAAACAGCTTGATCCAGGAGTTCAATATTTCTTTTTACATTTATCATTTATTTCTGCAACTAATTGGTCTCAATACCAAGGATTTTTTGTTTCAGTCAGTCCCAAATTATTTTTCTCACAAATTAGCAACTCCAGCAGAAAGAGAGCTTCTCTTTCCTAATAGTTCTAACAGAAGTCTTAGAATTGAGTCTCAGTGACCTGTGCCAGGTCACATGCTCAACCCAGTAAGATGGTACTAAATAAAGCAGGACAAAGAGAATTGGTAGTTCTGGGGCGAAAAGTGCTATTCATATGGGGTAGTCAGAAAAGGCCTCTTGAATATGAGAACATTTGAAAAGAAGCATGAAGATAGTGAGGGAAAACATTTGAAAAGAAGGCAAGAAGGTAAGGAGTGAGCCATGGGACTCTTCTCTGGGGGACAGAGTTTGAAGTAAAGAGAACAGCAAGTGCAAAGGCCCTGAGGTAGGAGTATGCTAGGACTATTCGAGAGATAACACAGAGGACAGTATGGTGGGAGCAGAAGGAGCAAGGGGAGACTGAGGTAGGAACTGAGGTTAGAGGCTTTTTTTTTTTTTTCTTTTTAGCGGTACGCAGGCCTCTCACTGTTGTGGTCTCTCCCGTTGCGGAGCACAGGCTCCGGACGCGCAGGCTCAGCGGCCATGTCTCACGGGCCCAGCCGCTCCGCGGCATGTGGGATCTTCCCGGACCAGGGCACGAACCTGTGTCCCCTGCATCGGCAGGCAGACTCTCAACCACTGTGCCACCAGGGAAGCCCTAGAGGTAGCATTTTTAAGGACTCTGAATTCAAATGAAAAAGAAGTTCATTGGGAAGATGAAACCATTTCACTCCTTGTGAATCACAGCCTCTGTTCAGAGAAATATCTACTTTAAAAAGCTGGGTGACTAGAAAAATAAATAGTGTTAGATAAATAGAGAAGACATGAAAGTGTGCTAGATGTAGAGAATTGTTCCAGAACTAAGGATACCCAGAGGTGAGAGTGCAGAAAGTGTGTTTTCAGGGCAGTGGGTAGACCAGTAGTTTGGGCTAGTGGCCTTGGGTAGGGAGTAGTGAGGTGAGATTGTGGAGGGCCTTCAATGCTAGGTTAGGTATTCAAACTCTATTTTATCTAAGAAATGAGGAGTCACTAAAGGCTTTCAGAAATACTCAGATGTCCAACCTAGCCGAGTGACCGGCAGCACTTATATTGCCCTGGTTCCATTTCCTTTCCTACAAGCTAAAAGTCTGTAAAGATTCCGCCTACCAAACATAATACATTTAAATAAGTATTAATCAATTCCTTTTGTCATGGTTATAATCAAAGCATCTATAACTGCCAATTAATATTTTTGATTATCATAAAATAAGCATTCTCTCACTAAATTAACATAATTCTAACTCAAAGTAAGGATTAAGATAGACACAGAGGTATTTCACAGAGGTGAAATATGGCTCCTGATAGGGCTTTTAAAACAAAAAGGTTATGAGACCCCTCCCCGTCCATTAGTACCCTTGAAAGACTTGCTTCTGGGACCTGAGTTTAGAGATCATGTCTGGGAAGCAGTGACCTACCTCGGCCGTGCTGCTGGAGCCTGCTGGATCTAGAGCTGGAGGGCTGTCACTGACTCATCTCCGTGTGGGCTCCAATTCACTTTGTGTTCGATGTTTTGGCAGTTTCCCCAATTCCTCACTCCATCTGTTGATACTATTGCAGCACTGACCATCTGATCACTACGTTAAATGCTCCTCCGTTAGGCTCCTTTGAACCAGAATTAATGCTCCATTGATCAGTTGTAGAAGATTATTATAAAAGGAATAAGTCCTTTTTCTGATTTTTTTCTTCCTTCTTTGATTATCTCCGAGAATCAGTATTCACCTCCATGAGACCACATTACCTCATGAGGTCAGATTTGAAGCTCATTATTTGAAATTAAAGTTTCCATACAGCAGCTTACCCATGTGGATGAAATGATATGAACTCTTCGGTTATCCATCCATCTATCCATCTATCCATTTATTCATTCAACAAACATTTATTTAGTGAGAGGCAGCAGAGCTAAGCCAACCATACATTCCAGCTGGCCCAGGACAACCCCAGCTTATTCCTACTGTTTGGTTATCATTATTATCTCAATCTCGTAAGTATCCCAGTTTGGACAATAAATTATTGATATGGCAAGAGAAGCACAGTGTTTAAGAACATCTTTAAAAGCATAGTGGTTAAGAACACATGGTTAAGAGAATGTCTGTGATCAAAGTCTGGTTTCGCCACTTAATAGCTGTGTGACCTTGGGCAAGTCCCTAATCTCACTATGTCTTATTTTATCCATCTGTAAAATGAGACTAACAATAGGACCTACATCCTGGAGTTATGGTGAGAATTAAAAGAGTTATTCCATATCACAAGCGCTGTGAAAGTGTCAGCTATTATCGTGTAAAAACACATCCAATTCCAACCTCACAGAGATGATGATCTAGCAAACTCATGATTTCATAAAGAAAGCTTCTCATTAACACAGATGCTGAAATGTTACTGTATAATACATTTCATAAATATTTTTAAACATTTTAAAATATTAGTTATCAAATTACAAAGGTGGTTTGATAGGTAACAGATATATAAATAGTTCATTCCAACTAAAAGTGGCTTGAAAAAATTAGTATTCTTAAAAAAAATGATGAAAACTTAAGGAATTGAATGATATTGATAAAATCTCATGCTAAAATCAATTAAATTAAAAAGAAAGTTATTCAAACCACTCCAGTAAATTATAATTGGCATACTGACAATACTGGCACCATCAACTCCAAAGTCATCGAACCTCCGAAAGAAATCTGTGTTGGTTATTTTTAATAACATGGCCTCGAAGTGCACCATTTGTCACCAAACATGATAGACTTACCTTTTCCATTTGTCGGCATCTCACATTGTAGATGGCAACTAAAGTTGAATCCAGTAAAAGAGGGGTGGTTTGTATAGCAATGATTAGGAGCTAAAGTGCTGGATTATTCACAATTCAACATTCAGGAAGTGTTCTGCTCCTTAGAGAATGTGACATATGGTCCACAGACTCTTCCCGTGTGTGAAGAGCACCCCCGTGATTCTTTTCCTAGGAGTTAACCACAGTAAATGCACTACAGACTCTGGCAGAAGGACTCATGCTAAAGGTGTTTAGATTTCACTCATTTTAAATTTCTTATTATACTTCTGACTCTTCAACACATAGTGAATTTTAAACCCTTTTGTTTTACATAATTATACTCAATCATCATATTTAACAAGGCTTTATTTGTGACTTTAGCTGGGTTAATAATGTATTTTCATTGTTAACAGTAAAGCAAATAATTAGAGACACATCATCTAACCTACTACCGTAAAAGCACTTAGGTACTAGGAGATCTAGCGTCTGATAAATGGTTCTAGAAGGCAAGAAATATATCCAAATGATGAAAAGGGACAAGAAATAGAGAGGTATGGGGACCTCCCGGCAGTCTAGTGGTTAAGGCTTCACCTTCCAATGCAGGGTGAGGGTTCGACCCCTGGTCAGGGAGCTAAGATCCCACATGCCTCGCGGCCAAAAAACCAAAACGTAAAACAGAAGCAATATTGTAACAAATTCAATAAAGACTTTAAAAATGGTCCATATCAAAAAAAAATACTTTAAAAGAAAATAGAGGTAGAAACTGTATACTTCAGGACACATAGAAATAAAAACTAGCACTATCTAAAATATAGTCTTAAATCTCCTCTGTGTACACAAAGTAAAATGAGTTTTATTATACCACTTAACTCAAATTTATCTTCCATTTCATTATACAGTAATTAAATGCTTATACTCAGTAATATAAGAAATGGTAATGAACCTCTTTGGAAAATTATATAGTTAAAGTGTTCCTAAATGTACAATAATTCTTCTCACCATCTCATTATTTTTCCCTTCACGTATGTCTCTTGTAATTATTTCAGTGATACTGAGTTCAGTGTGAGGAAATTTATGCCCAGAATAGGTGTTCACCATCCTTGTGGCTCCGCTATTACAATAGCAAGATGGAGATGTTCTTCATCTTCCAGAACATCATGCTGGATGTCTTAGCTCTATAAATACTTTGCCTTGACATTCGCATTATACCTGAATCATGCCCTCATTTTCTATTTCCGCATTTCAGTGACCTTCCACATTAGGTACATGCTATTCAGAAATGGTCCTCCGTGGTCAGATCCTTTTCCCTTAAACAATTTAGTTTTAACAACGTTTAGCAAATCTCACCTCTCCAGCCTCCCTATAAGTCGATCAAGATTCCTTTCTGCTAATCTGCCCAAACAAGGAATAAAGTAAGAATACCTATTCGACCACGTAGCAAAAACTTTACTCCGACCGAAATGAAGGAAAATGCTTCTACTTTTATATATCACATCCTCACACTCATTTTCTGTTTTAAGGCAGTTTTCTGGACAAAATACTTATTTGCTTATTGATAGAAATATCAGAATCCGGACCAGTGAGGCTGTGACTGGGGGGATTAAAGCTGTATTCATAGAATCAATTTCTCCCCAGGAACTAAGTTAGAGCTTATAGGTGGTGATATCTGGAGGCCAGGCTATGTAAGAAGGAAGAAGAATTATGACTCTCTGCAGCAGTGGAGTTCCAGAGACCCTAGGAACTGAGGTCAAAGCCCTCAAGGCTGTTAGCTCCATGGAAGAATTTAAGAGTTGAGTACGTACGAGGAAGAATCAAAACAGGGAGGCAGACGTATTTTCTTGGTGAGGAATTCTTTCCATAATCAACTTCTCATCCTGTATTTTTTTTGCATGGACTTGAGCTTTAAATATTTGAAACATATATAATTATTAGATCCTACTAATGCATGAGTTGAGGCAATGGTGGTTATAACAACCCCTACCAGTGCGTAAGGAAAGGCTCCATGGAGTGGCCCTGAAGGGTGGCCTGGCCCAGTTAGGCAGGTCTTCATCACTGAGCAGCGGCCTCACGTGAGAACGTTCTGTACTGCCTTCTGTTTCTGTTTCACCCCATTAATTGTGCTAAAGGAATGCACTTGACACCTAGGCTGGGTAATCTCATTTAGCCCCAGTGGCTGCAAAAGTACTAACTTCATTGAGGCATTTCGAACTGAGCCAGATGCCACACTCCACAAGTGCAATAGGCCTCCCTCCTTTCGTGATTATGGGCCCCCGAGGGAGTCTGTGTTCACACAGACCAAACGTGTCCCACCAAGGCAAGAGATCTGAAAAGGAATGTATTGCTCTATTACCCTTTCAATGCCAAGGGCTTCCCTTCTCAATCCTATTCCCCTGCTGTCTCCCGACTGGTTTCGGCTCTTTCACAAAAGAAAATTAAGAGCACAAATATAAACATCAAGTTACAACACGATTTCACAAAGTGCCAAAGTTAATTTGAGCATCTGAAAATTAAAAACGACGCAGTTGCTTCTGGACAACTATCCACGGTAACTCTGCGAGAAAGGGCCACAGAAAAATCCAGGTAGATCCTATCCAGGGCAGTGCTGGAAGCACTGATCTGTGGGAGAAAGAGGCGGGGAAAGGAACTTACTAACATACCGAGCAGAAAGTTCACGTATCTACTGGCTTCAGCAGCCTTGGCTGATGGACCATGTCTTACGAGGAATACAATCTAAAAGCACTGCTGTAGAGGATTTTGAAAAATTTTGTTTTGCTTTATTTTGATTGATTTGGTGTTCTTTGGTTTCCTGAAGCTGCCCCACCGTTTTCTGCCCATGACAAGAGACACCTAAGGCCCCAATCTTATCCATAATTCTTGGACACATTGCACCCTTGTTTTGTGATAACCCAGACTTCTCTCCCTCAAAAAGTTTTCTGGACTTAGGTTACGTAAATTGAATTGAACTTTCTGAAATGAAAGATCAAAGTCATTTCCTCTTACTTCTTTGTGGTGCTTCCTTAACCGTGAAAATTCTTAGCAGTACAGCCCCATTCAGTGTACGTGTGCTGGTGGAGAGGACGGAGTTAAGGAAGGGCTGACTGTCACCAACCACGAGGACCCCTGAATCTGCTCACCGTCCATAACTAAAGGAATGTGAACAGATATCCTGCACACGTGAGATAACCAAGATTCTGCATCTGAGCTTAGGTGTAGCAGGAGGTTCAATTGCCGTCCTCTCCTGTCACAAGTGTTTTGAGTTTTCCTTTCAATAATAATGGCTGCCGTTTGCTCAGTACTAACTTCCTCCATATTAGACACTGTGCTGAATCCCTAGCAAACATTATTTCATTTGATGCTGACAAATAGTCCTATGAGATAGCTACTATCTTCATGCATATGCCAAAAAAATAATTTCGTGAAGACTTTTCTCAGAGAGAAACTTTAAACACACACACACCTTTTGTCAGTCTCTCTTTCTCTGTGTCACGATTCAGTAGTCCCGGTAGCAGTAGATAAGCAAAATCCATGTAGGATGTTTTACCAATAGCCCCACCTAGAGGCAGGAGGATGAATAAACTAGAAAATATTTTTTCATGTTTTTTCCAGAAAGGCTCCATTTGATCTTGAACTTACTTTGTGTTAACATTTTATCATTTTTCATAGTAGATTTTTTGCAAGCTATAACAAAGCAAGAATGAAATGGGTCCACTAAAGATGTCAGTGAAACGATTACGGGGTTAAAACAAGAAGTGGGGCTGGTTCCCAGAACTGTCTGTTTAATCTCCAATGAGTCACTAGACATATTCCTGATAAACTTCAGAATAACCACATCAACAAAGACTCTTAAGGCTGTCTGATTTTACCATTCCTGTAGAATTTTATCTAAAGAAAAGTTTCTTTCCCTGTCAGACTTCGTATCGTTTATACATCACAATCTCTCCAGTAAGGGCCCACGACCACTGCCATCAACTGAAATATCTCCCTATTAATGTTTTTAATGGTAACCAATATTTAGCCCATGAAATGTTTGTTTGATCTACCATTGTTTAGATATTCACATTTACAATGAATCCTCTGAAGCCTCACCTCAGAGGACCAGCTGATCCCAAGGAATTACCCAGGAACTATGGATGTGTAATAATTTAGTCTTAAACCTGGATAGTTCAGTATTGGGTAAGACTGCTCTTAGCTGCATAATTGGAGGAGAAGGTGAATGTGGAAAGATGTTAATATATCCAGGGTCATTGACACAGTTAGCACTTAAACACAGACCTGATGCCAAAGCGCATACCAGTGCATTTTTCAAAAAGTAGGCTGTGAACTGCCTGCATTACAATCACTAGGGCTGCTTATGAAAAATATAGCTTCCTGGGTCTTACCAAAGAACTGCAGAGTCAGAATCTCGCGGGTGGATACCGGGCCTCGGCATAATTATCAAGAACCCCTCTGACTGTTAACATAAAGAACCGTATAGCCTCCTGATGCTGCAGGAGAATTACGGTGTGCAAAAATGTGTGGGACGTGCAGGAGTGGGATACACAGGTTTCTGATGTTTCTGCTGTAATCACTGAGCAAATACAGGGTTTCACAGGTGACCTGGGTGGCCTTGGCATATTCAAGATGGGGCCGGAAAAGGACTTTCTGTTGTCTGTGGCCATATGGAGATGGAGTTTGCACTGTTCCCAAAGTCTCCTAAGAGAATTTGGTGCATGGAAAAAAATAGAGCAGAGATGGGCATGGAATAAAACGAGAAAGTGGATTTAACAATTTGGGGAAAGTTGAAAGGCTCATTGCAGGGCCCAGCCTACAACTGATCAAAAACAATGAGGCAGGAAAAAGATGGGAACGTGCCCCAATCCTCACCTATTTTCCTCAGGCTTCCAAGGATGTTGCCATCAGGTGATTAATTACAGCATTCCCTGTTGCATAAATGCTTAGCAGCAACTTATGAAAACAAAAACTCTACCAGGAGGGTAAAATGCTTCTTCTTCTAAAACAATCTGTCTGAAAAACTCACAGCTGAAAATTCAGCTCACTACATTTCCCCACTCAGCACATTCTATAGAGAATTCTAAGGCATGCAGATGAGCAGGGAATTGACAACAGTGCTCAAGGCTAGAAGTACTATTCATTTGAAAAGAATGCTGTCTTGAATCAGTGGACCATTATTCCACCAGGTTTGTGTCTGGGTGATTCTAAGATGGATATGTTTTTCTTCCCCAGTCTCAGGAGGCTCAGGTGCTGAAACAATTGGCAGAGAAGCGGGAACACGAGCGAGAGGTCCTCCAGAAGGCTTTGGAGGAGAACAACAACTTCAGCAAAATGGCAGAGGAGAAGCTGATCCTGAAGATGGAACAAATTAAGGAAAACCGTGAGGCTAATCTAGCTGCTATTATTGAACGTCTGCAGGAAAAGGTAATCATAACAGAGTCCTGAGCAGATGCACACATTTGTATGCAACACGGCCAGATGAACTCTCAAATGCCCAGGCACCAGAGACTTAATCAATCTCTGCTGCGGGTGCATAAGGCACCTAACCCCATGGGCAGGGTTTCCCGGGGTAGCATGGCCTTAGTGGGCACTGCAACATGGTTGAAGAATGAGAGTAGGACTTAAAGCTGGAATTCTGTCAGATTTTTCCAATGGTGAATAGTTTGAGGGAGGCTGATTCCTGCTTTTCAAATGTATAACAGACTTCGGTACAAATCTTAGGAACCCATCTACTGGAAAAATATTAAATTGGAAATATTAAATATTTCATACAATCAGTAATAAAAGACAATATATAGTAAAATAATAAATTTAATATTTAGTCTAATAATTAATATATAATAAATATGTAAAGGTTTTGTCAAAATATATTTGGACATATTTCCATACATTTGGAAAAACATTTGTCAGAAAAGGACAGAATATTTATGAACAGCGGAAAACCCATTCTCTCCATGTAGGAAAATCTACACTAAAAGCTAGTAGGGGAACTTCATTTACTCAGTTTTCTGGTGCCTTCAATTTCCTGGTGCCTTTCTTCTCACCAACCTGAACATATAACTATTCCCATCAGTCAGGATGAACAGCCCCGGAAATCCTCTAGAAATTGTTCTCTCAGAACCACTGTATCTTTTACTCAGGATAATTGTGAATCAACCTTCATCTCTCATCCTAGGCCCTAAAAAAATAAAAGCAAATGGCATTGCTAGGAATGGGGCATGCTGATTTTATTCCAGGATTGGCAATTAGACCTTTAATATCCAGTGCAAGATTTATATCAATCCAAGTGGTGGGGTGAATTGGGAGATTGGGATTCACATATGTACACTGATATGTATAAAATAGATAACTAATAAGAACCTGCTTATAAATAAAATAAAATTTAAAAAAAATAAAATTAAATTAAAAAAAGACATATCAATCCAAGGCTATCCAGGAGCATTACTGTTTTTTAAAATTACACATAGTCAAACACACAGCAGATCCTTCTTGATTTCAGTTGTAAAATAGTTCATAAAATTTGCATATTTAACTATTATTTCCAGAAGTGCTGGATTTTAATGGGCAATTTATTTCTCTCTGTGTATTTTTCTTCACCCACCCCTCTGGCCAGCTCCTTTTTTTCTCTTCTCACTCTCACCCAGAATTGGTCTCCTCCCTCCATGCATACATACTTGCATACACACTTGCATGTCTACATGCATGCGTACATACGTACATACATGCATACATACGTACATACATGCATACATACAGTTTGTCCTGGAAATAATCAACCTGTGGAATGCTTAATATTCCTGGCATCAAGCTGCAGAATCTCCAGGGGTGGGACCCAGGCATCCATATTTTTTTTTTAACTCTCCAGATGATTCCAGTATGCAGTCAGGTTTGAGAACTAGCGGTTTGTAGCTTTTTCTGATGTAAATCTCAGCTGACAGCATTTTATCCTGTGCTGAGTGATGCAGCCCACATCATTTTTAGGGCCACATTTTCCCTGGTATTCCATAGCTAAAGAGACACTTTTCAAATCTAATAGAATCTTTGACCAGTGACAGCCAAGATCTGTTATCTTCTCAGTAAAGTGGAGATACTCCTTAGAGCATACTAACTTTACTTCCATTTGATGTATTTTAAGAACATTGTAGATTTTTTATTGACATATGGTATATGTGTTTGTATGTACTAAAACTACTATGCTTCTTCCTAAAATAAGACAAAGTTAGTTTTTTATTGTGACTTTTTCTGAATGAAATTACTGCAATGAAGTTAGAAATTAAAAAGAGGATCCATAATAATAATTACGCTGAAAGTGCATGAAACTGCCGATATAACATAAACTTTTCTGGAATCTCCCACGTCAAAAGGTGATTATTACTGAAATGACATCTATTAGTGAGATAGTCATCAGGCGACCACACTAAGTGCCCACCATTTTGACAGCCCTCACTGGCCCTACCGATTAGCCAAGAGATGTGATACAATTCCACGTGAGCTTTTGCAGCAATCTGCCTACCACCCAGCCCTCAGTCCCCCTCCTGCTCAATTATCGAATTGAGCATTTGAGCAGAACGTGTCCCTCGATGGTGGCTACGATAGTATCCTCAGTGTCATTCACTGATGAATTCCCACAGACCTGTCAGAGTCCCAGCCATGTTAGCACAAAGCCTTTAGATAAGACTGAAAGCCTAAAGCAAAATCAATCCCAGTTGCACTTTAGAACTTACTGAAGAGCTCTTTAAAATGAGAGCTTCTGATGTAGCTGTCTGGGGCGGAACCCAGAGATCAGCATTTTAAAGCTTACCCATAAGCACTCATATTTAGCCAGGGTTGAAAAGCACTGAGCTAAAGCCTTCTTAAATATGTTCTGTTATGTTGTCATAAATGATATTTAAATCTTTTTGATTTTTTGTTCCGTAAACATGTTCTTTCTTCCTTCAACAATAATGTTACACTCTTTTCTTTAACATATATTACTATTCATTTCTTGAATAAATGAGCACCTATAAAAATATAAAAACACTAACATGTGAGTAGTATGTGGGCAGGTACTGTGTCTATATTGTTCACCACTGAACACACAGTGCCTAGAATGTGGAAGAACTCAACAAATATTTTTGAATACATACATACATACATACATACGTACATACATAATTCAGCTCATGATCTCTCTTTTCTCTCTATTCTATTCCCAGGATTCCTCATGCCTCTCACAATTTCTACTATCTCCTATATGAGAACATATCCTATGATTATTAGTTTATTAATCATTCGGTTAATAATTATTAATGATAATAAATGTAGTTGTGATGATGATGATACATTTACTGAACACATGACACATATTAGCTTTGTGCTCAGTACAATTTTGAATGTTACACTGTTTTTAAATTTCTGTTCCCTTAGCACTTCATCTCAACACTCCAACTTATCATATAGAAAAGAATCAAATGAAGAGGGTGTGAGCAAAAAGATGCCTGTGCCACAAAGACCTGCACTAGTCTGACCTGTTTCAGTCACTCAAATTGAGTGACATGAATAGTCATGCTCAGGGCTCAAAATTGTAGTCTATGACTACACTGCGGATTATGACTGACCCTGCAGTAAAATTAAAAATGTTCTTATTCTAAAAAAAAAAAAAAAAAAAAAAAAAAAAAAAAAAAAAATGTTCTTATTCTTGGAGTTTCTATTTCTAAAAAATAGAAAGAGACAGACAGAGAGAGAGGCAACACCTATTCTCGCCATACAGAAAGGATAAGAGACACGTTCACCTTCCCCACGTGTGCTTCTTCCCCTAACCCACTAGACAGTATCCCACAGAAAATCCACCACCTGACCCATTTGGAACCCTGGGTCGTAGCAGCTCTCTTGTCAAACCCAACCAGGAACTGCAGTGAATAGCTAGTTTTGAAAAATCAGTTAAAGCATGTATAATCATTTTGACCATAGATACATTCATTAAACATATAACTTTAACATCAAACATTTAAATGTACTTCTAATTACACCCTTTGAATGTGGACCAGGACCTGTCTGAGAAATGGATCAGTAAATTGGAGTTCCATGTCCTTCTTTTTCCTTGTGTTAGCCACACCTATATCACATTAGCTATGATCTACAGTTTCCTTTTTTTTTAATTGCATGAGGGCTAAAGACATAGGCAAAATAATCTGGATATAGAAAGGATAAAAAATGTTTTTTCTTCAGGGAGTAACATTCTGTGATTCTTTTTCTAAGAGATGATTTTGATGATATATAACTCTTTAGATAGAGATTTCAACCATTATCAATTCCCGTCTGTTGTAACCTTTCATGCTTCTCATCTGACTTTTTTTCTTTATCATTCTGATTCACGAATGCTATTTGTGTAACTCTTTCCTATGGAATATGTCTGATAAATGAAAAATGAAAGGGAAAAGAGGATTAAACTAGCTTTCACTGATTTCTCACTGTAGGCCAGGCATTTGACACATGCTATGGAATTTAATCCAAGCTACAGCCCTAGAAGGAAATACTGTTATCATCCCCATTTTGCATCTAAGGAACCTGGTCCTTAGAGAGGTTAAGCCATTTGGCCAAGATCACAAAGCTAAGCTGATCGCAGAGTCTCGGTTTGAACCCATGTCTTTTTGACTCCAAACTTTTATTCTAAGCTAAAGCTGTAACTCTGGCCATCCTAAAACACCGCACAGTAAGCAGACTTGGCAGCGGCATTGGATGTTGATATGCTCCCATGACCAACGTCATCTTCATGTATGAAAATGTGCTTTGCTGCACTCCTGACTCACTCCTGGCCCCTCTTTTGCATTGCAAGCTCATAGCTATTAGTAAAAAGAAGGATTCTGATGATGTTGAATCTCATCTTGCATTTAAATACTCATATAATAGGATTTCATGGATTGGAATTGATACCCTAAGTCATCTAGTTCAAGTCTTTTGTTTAGATTTGATACCTAGTGAGGTGAAGGGGATATTAAAAGGTAAAGTAAAAGAAAGACCTCATATTTCTTCGCTTCCAGTGCAGAAATCTCTCTAATCACATTTTCTCCAAGAATCAGAATTTTTTCCTAAAACCATCTCTTACACATTTTTGCATATCAAAAGAATAGTTGCATACAAGCGCTTAAGCACTATTATATTGATGGGAGCAAGGGGGTAAGTTGTAGAGAACATTGTAAATTTAGATCTGCTTCGCTCTGTCTAACCCAGCGTGTCTGACAGTGCCTGGCAAATAGTAGAAGCTCAATAATGAAATGAATATTATCAAAGAATAGACTTGACCTCTTGATGCACTTTCTCAGAGCATCACAACTTCCTCAGTAACCTCTTACTCAAGGTCTGACAATTGCCAACATTTTGCTGATTAAAAAAAAAACAGACTATGTTGAAAATTACATGCCCCCTGCCTATCTGCCTTTGATTCTCCCACATTTTTATACGAAATCACATTACAATTTTGAGTATATATTTGATGATTTGAATGTAAGGTTTTCAAATAATAGATTTATTAGAATGCCTGAAAATAAACAATATTTTTCCCAGAAGCTCAGGATTTATTTAAATTTCCTTTTTTTTTTTCATGTTATCTCAAGCTCACAGATTATATTTCTTCTTTCCTATGGCAAAATCCATTTCTTTGCAACTAATTTTGAGCTGAATAAGAAGTGTGCCCCAAAGTAGCCTAATAATACTGATTATAATCTTTCCTGTTATATTACACATTTGGGTTTATATGAATCTTTAGACTTGAGGCTGGTTTTTTTTCCTAACATAGTGATGGTCTGGGCTTTCTCTCAATTTTTGTCAGAGCTCAGGTCTTACTAATTAGTTTCTGCATGAGAAAAAGATTTTATGGCATCTTTTTCCTCACCATAGCAGAACAAAAAGAAAGAAGAGTCGGCTGCATTCATGCTAGTTCCCCTGTGACATTTCCAGACAGGACATGATTTCTCTATACATGTTTTTTCCCTCTTCTCTTCATGGCTTTTGAATACAGACAAAAAGCTCATTTAAACCAATTAAATAAAATTGCTTTTAAACTCTTTCTCTAGAATCAACTTCCTGTTTACTCTAACTCTGTATCTTTGAAGGAAACGTAGGGCTGTACATGCCTTTCTCTCCCAGAACCTACATTTGAAAAGACACATTTTTCCATACAACTATAAAATTTTCTCCTCACGTTCACATTGAGGCTACATAGCAGTGGTTGAATGGGGGCTGTATAGCCAGGCTCCCTGGGTTGGAGTCTCAGCTCTGCTGCTTCTTAATTTTGTGATCTTGGGCAAGTGACTTAGCCTTTCTGTGCCTCAGTTTCTTCATCTGTAAAATGGGCACCAGAGTAGAGCCTCCATCACAGGATTGTTTCGAGGATCAAGGGAATGAATACAGGTAAAATCTGTACCTATGCAGAACTGGTACCTATTAAGTGCCTAATAAATGCTTAGTATTATAAGGAACCTATAAGCAGAGACTACTTGAGATTACTAGAGCTTCATGATAAGATTTACTTTATAGCTGGTCAAGATCATTGCCTCTGAACTAAAGGAATCTATAGAGCAGCAGTCCCCAACATTTTGTCACCAGGGACTGGTTTCGTGGAAGACAATGTTTCCACAGACCCAGGGCGGGGGCTGGAGAGTGGTTTGGGGATGATTCGAGTGCATTACACTTATTGTGCACTTTATTTCTATTATTATTACCTTGTAATATATAATGAAATCATTATACAACTCACCATAATGCAGAATCAGTGGGAGCCCTGAACTTGTTTTCCTACAACTAGATGGTTCCATCTGGGGGTGATGGGAGACAGAGACACCCGAAGTGTGTTGCTTATGTCCAGTCTACTCTGTAAGATGCAGCTTAACTGTCACTTGCCACTCACTCATAGGGTTTTGATATGAGTCTGCAAGCAGTTGATTTATTATGGTCTCTGCAGTCAAACCTCTCTGCTAACGATAATCTGTATTTGCAGTAGCTGCTGAGCGCTAGCATCACTGCCTCAGCTCCACCTCAGATCATCAGGCGTTAGATTCTCATACGGAGCGCACAACCTAGATCCCTCGCATGCGCAGTTCACAGTAGGGTTTGCGCTCCTATGAGAATCTAATGCCGCCGCTGATACGACAGAAGGCAGAGCTCAGGCGGTAACTCAAGCCATGGGGAGCGGCTGTAAATACAGATGAAGCTTCGCTCGCTCTCTCACTGCTCGCTTCCTGCTGTGCAGCCCGGTTCCTAACAGGCCACGGACCAGTACCTGTCTGTGGCCTGGGGGTTGGGGACCCCTGCTATAGAGCCACAAGAAATTTCTGGAGCTTCAGGGGAGTAAAATAGCAATATAAATAATATTCTAAATAGAAAAATAAATAATGCTAATAACAATATTTTAAAAATTCAGTTTCAATTGAACACCCACGTATTTATCACCTATGATAGGCAAGACCCTGTGCTTATAGTCATCCAAGGCAGAACTGTGCACTAAAAATAGAATTCCACCTTTCCTATCAGCTCCCTTCTCAGAGAGTTTAGTTCCCAAATCAAGTTTAGTGCCCCAGATCCTCACGTAAATAAACATCTATTGATCATGCACTATGTGCAAGAGAACCTGCTGGGCCCTGCAAGTGCAACAAAAGTGAGAAAATGCAGCCCTGGCCCTCAGCGAGCTTCTAAGTAAGCATCTGCCTAAGAGAGCTGATGAGATAAGAACAGAAATGACCAAAGCACAAGTTAGAATAAAACGGCTGCCACATAAAAAGGGAAGATTAATGCAGGTTTTCAAATGGAAAGTGAGATCGTTTTCAGTCTCATGAAAGTCTTCACGGAGAAAGAGACAACCGCTACAGGGATTAAAGAGTCTGTTTACTATCCTGGTGGTTGGAACTGGAAGACTTGGAATCGCCAGCATTGAAAAGTGCATGAAAAGATAATTCCGGGGCTTCCCTGGTGGCGCAGTGGTTAAGAGTCCGCCTGCCGATGCAGGGGACACGGGTTCGTGCCTCGGTCCGCGAAGATCCCACATGCCGCGGAGCGGCTGTGCCCGTGAGCCATGGCCGCTGAGCCTGTGCGTCCGGAGCCTGTGCTCCGCAACGGGAGAGGCCACAACAGTGAGAGGCCCGCGTACCGCAAAAAAAAAAAAAAAAAAAAAAGACAATTCCGTTAAACCGAGAAATCAAGCAGGCGTAGGAGAAGGGTGGAGGCTAAGACTGGAGAGGTCATTTGGACTCAAGTTTTGAAAGCCCTGACTAAGGGGTTAAGAATTTAGGAAGTATACAACAAGTCTTTTTCCTGCATCTCATCCTCCCAAAATGTCCACTGGCAACTATAAAGCCCTTAAAATGTTAGGGAAAAGGAAAAACACCGTTCAAAATTATAGAGAAGACAGGATGATATTGTATTGCTATTCTCTGGATTTATACAGTAGTCCTAATAGTCGAAATTCTCTTAATCAAAAAATTTTTTAAAATTTTTAAATTCTCTTAATCATATGATCTTTTGTTCATCGTTTTAATCAAATACAGTGATACAAGTTTTTTAGACACTATTAGTCTTCTATGATCTTCTGTAATGTGACCCTTATTGGGTTCCACGTTTTCCTTTCTTTGAAATGAGAACATTTCCTAAAGGTAGACGCTAAAGGGGGTTACTTCCAGTCAAGCGCATAGTAGCCAAATTAGTGGGCGGGGCCTCCTAATTCTCTGTGGACCAGGCGAGGCTCCTGATGTCTCGTCTCCCTTCGGTGTTTTTCAGGAGAGGCATGCTGCGGAGGTGCGCAGGAACAAGGAACTCCAGGTCGAACTGTCTGGCTGAAGCGACGGAGGGTATGGCACGCCCCACCATTAGTAAATCCCCCTGCCTATATTATAATGGATCATGCGATATCAGTATGGGAAATGTATGACATGGTTTAAAAAGAACTCATTATAAAAAACAAAAAACAGAATCAAAAATAAAAAAAAAATCAATGCGGTCTCTTTGCAGAATGTTTTGCTTGATGTTTAAAAAATACCTTGGATCTTATTTTGTAAATACTTACATTTTTGTTAAAAAATACAAGTATTGCATTATGCAAGTTATTTCATAATCTTACATGTCCTGTAACAGGCTTTTGATGTTGTGTCTTTCCACTCAAATGAATTTGCTAGGTCTGTTCTTTTTGAAGCTCCCCATGTCTGACTCCATTCCTTGCCCTTTTCATTCCAACAGAAAAATGAGGTCAATAGACAGTCTTTGGTGCTAGAAACCCACCATTGCCTACTGACCTAGACAGCTTGGTAATCTCTGAACTTGACTGAGACCATACCTAGATCACAGGTATTACAACTCCACACAAATCACCACATTTGTCCGCTCATAATCTACTGACTGCCTAAGAACTACAAAACCAGGCTAAGAAAAACCACTACTCGTAGCATTTACTTCTGCTTCTACTGGATTATGTGCTACAAATGTGCTTTGGCTTTAGAAAGGGATGGACGAAAAAGACAGATCTGAGATCAATCTGGGTAGAAGCAAAAAGCTGAACCTTTTAAAGTGCTGAACACAGATCCTAACCCAGATGGTTCAAGCAGCCGTGAAATCGCTTTTCATGAAGTGGGCTTATTCTCTAGTTTAAGTTCTTTTGATGGAATGAATTAATGTGTCAGGTGGCTTATTTGTGGATGCCATGATTGATGATGTTCATTTTAAGCTCTTACCTATAGTACAAGTACATGATGCTACTGAATATTTTTCCACTTGGAAACTGTGAGCTGATTGTTGCATTCAAACACACACGCAAACAAAATCAAAAACACTGCGGACTTTCACTTAAGCTGGTCTTTCTTCCCCAGTGTGAGGCAATCCTGCCTATTTAAAAAAAAATATTTATATATATTACTCCATCTATGAGGGCTGACGCAGTCAAGGGGGCTAAGCAGGGCGTTTGTGCCAACTGAGAGAATCAACAGATACCCACCATAAGTACCTATCGCAGTTTTGAAGTCGTTTCTCCCCCAACTCCCAACTCCCGAAGGTTGCTGCCTGCATATTTACTCTTCATTAGTGCTATTTTCCTGTATGTCATTGTGAGCAAGCTGTGATTAATAAAGAATTGGAGTTCTGTGAACTAATACAGGTTTGGTCTGTTCTCTTGCCCCTCCGTGTGTCAGACCCTGGAGTTCAGATTTTAAAAGGGTGGCCGTTGCCTTAGGCAATCTCAGAAGCAAAGACAGTAATTAGAGTTTGAAGGAAACCAGGGCCCTGCTGATTTACTTCCCTTCTGGAGCAGCAGGAAGCATCACTTTTCTCTCTCCCTCTGACAGTCCAACACAGCAGGAGAGGGCTTCAATCTGTTCCCCTTAAAAAACATTCAAAATTGAAGGAGATACCACAGGTTTAGACTGATGATTCTGCAGGAGAGAGCCCTTCTCAAAGAGCTTGGAAGCTTCCTGGCACCGCCTCACGTTCTCCCACGCGGCCACAGGACACCTTCCCCAGCCTGTTAAAATGTGATTTCCCTGCCATACTGCCGAATTTTGCACTGCCAATAAACACACTGCACACACGGACACAGCGGGGGCGTGTCAATGACCCAGATGGATACTGCAGGACCAAAGGAACCACATCCAGTTTTAGCAGAAAATCATAAATAATTGAAACCACACAGACTTACGAATAAACAAACGGAGCTATTGTCCATAGGAGTGCTAACACGCCAAGTTTAAGGTGGAGGCCACCTGGTCCCTATCTTGAATATCCTTTATTTGTGGGCATCTAACACTGCAACCATTGATACACATCCTTAAAAACATGAATTCCATGATCTTCCTTTCAGAAGTCAATCGGAGCTTCTGATTAGCATAAAATAAACTATACTTTCACACTGATTTTTATGTTGCTTAATTCAGTAAACATTACTTGAAGGGCTTCCACTGGGCCAGAACCTGTGATTAAGCCCTGGATTTCCTCAGGATTACGTTTAAATTGCGTATATGACTTTGAAATGTTCTTTAAAGAAAACTCACATAATCCCATGGATTTGAAGATTCACCCTCCTCTCATCTCTTCTACTCTCAAAAATGTGTGAAACAGTGGAGGACTGATGAATGTTATTCCCCTCCCTGAATCAAGCACCAGACTTTACAACACTTGCACTGATAGCCGTACTCTAACTCTCCCATCAGCCCTCCCACTGAGGGAGAGAATGAGAAGGGAGACACGGCACCCTTGACTTCAGCAAGCAATCACCTCTTGCATTCCCAGGCTGGACAGGACAACGGTCCTTGACTTCTAATCAGGCAATTTGCTGAAAACTGCTAAGGCAAACACAGAGCCTAAAGCAAAACTGACATCCTCAAGCTCCCCCAAATTATCCAGGTCATCTTAGATTCCCCTCTGTCCCCACTGCCCACCTCCGAGTGACCATCAAACAGCACTGATTTGACTTCCAAGTTGCCCCTCATTCCTTGCTTTTCTGCTTTCATAACCACTGCCCTAATTTGGATGCTATCAGACTCTCACAGGAGCCAACTGAGAAGTCTCTTCCGTGCCAGTCTACAGTCTCCTCTACACACTGATCGGGTCCCTCCCACATTCTACTACTACCTCCCCTTTACCAGCAGAATAAAATCTGCACGTCTTTACATGACATTAAATTGTCCCCAACACACCTCTCTTTTCTCAAGAATGTCATTTTCCTTAGACACCAAACCATGCATCCTGACATACCAATGACATGAAATGTCTGGCCTCCATGCGTATGCTGTACTCTCTGTCTAGAATTACCTTCACTACAATGTCAGTCACAAGAGCCTAGCTTGCTCTGTAATAAAACCCCCCAAATCTCTGTGAAATGAAACCAGAAAAGTTTATTTCCTTCTCCTGCTGTACATGTCCAACATGAGTCACAGTGGACGCTGCTCTGTTTCACTGCTCACTCTGGGGCCAAAGGCCTACAAGGACTGCCTCTACCTGGAACATCGCTGGCCACCGTAGAAGAGGAAAAGTGTAAACATGGCCAATCACGTGCTGGCTCTCTTAAAGCTTCCTCCCAGAAATAGCACAAGTTATATTTCATTGGTCAAAGTAAGTGATACAACCACATTTGATTCTAAACGATCAGGAAAGATTCCAGCCCATCATAAGCCCAGAAGGAGGAAAGCCAGAAGTAAGCAGCACTGATGACTACCACCCTACTGGTCACCAAATAGCAGGTTGACTCTCCTTCCCACGCGTAAAGTACACTCACGCTGTTCCTAAGATATAAAATCCCCAAGTGCCACTTGTCCATGACATCAAGCTCAATGTCCAGGATCTCGGTGGTACACAGTACTCTTTCCGACAGATGTGGATGTGAGTCCTCCTGACAAGAGACAAATCAATTTAAAATGCAAGTTATCTTCCCTAACATATTCAATTTACGGTGGTGAGATGAGGACAGATAAATCACAATAAACAAGCTTGTTCTAAAGGGGAACAATAGGGAATACATGGCATTCACTGAAGATAGAAATTCTGGTGACCCATTGGCCAGTCATTATGAGGGTCCTCCTTTGGGATAGGGAACGTTCCTTGCTTCTGTCTCTATTCTACTCCCAGAGAGGGGCTCCCCACTCCATGGCTCTTGGCTCTGTTACCTAAGCAGATCTTCCTGTCCCTTTATTCCCCTTGGCGCATTGGAGAATACGCCCTCCATGGAACCTTAGCAGCTCCTTGCCATCTTGCTGCCCACCAAACTTGCAGATCCAAGACTCATTATGTTTTTACTACCATACCCTCACATACTAGTCCTCAACCTGGCAAGAAATAGATGGCATACTATGAAGGGGTAAATGAAGTATATTTAATGAAGATTCTTTTATGAGGATGTGGACAGATTAAAAGAAACCAACAAAGGATGGTGAAGGACCTAGTGTGTACCACCAGAGAGAAGCCATTTCCACCTGTGGCCGATAGATCCAAGAGAAAGTTGTAGCTGTGGAAGAAGGCTGTCTGATCAGGGGCTATGACCTTAAAGAGAGGAATTCAGCCTCTAACAAATGGAGCCCAGCAAGGAGGGATCCACAGAATAGAGCAGCCTTCTTCTCTTACTCTTCCCTCTGTAGCCAAGGACTCGCACTGGCCAAATCCAACAAGAAACCAGACGGCAAGGGAGTCCAGGGGAGGCAGTGCGTAGAATTCAGCCTCTGGGGCTGAGTAGGATGAAGAAAGGCAGAAAGAGAATCTGGAAGGACAAACAGAGGATATGGCGACCTGAAGTACAGACCTCCAACAGAATTAGAGAACAGTGCTCATGACAACTAGGATACCTTCCATTTGTTTGTCATTCGTGCTCTTCACTAAATATTTCTGGCTTCTTTTTTCTGGGATTGATTGCTTCCCTGACACTTCTAGTTAGGCGTGGTTGTGCAATTCCCTTTGCTCGGGGCATGTTGTGCGGGAGTAACCTGTGCCCCTTCCAGGTGGAAAACTTGAGAGGAAGTTCACAATTCATCAGGCCCAATTTCCCCCTGCTCCCACGACCTGGAAGAAGAAAACAGAGCTCAGCCCCCATCTGTGAGAGACATGTATCAGGAATGGGGTAAACTCTTCTTGTTTTATGCCCGTGAGCTCTGAGGTTGTTATTCACTAATAACTATTAATGAATTGAAATTCTTTTTACCATCACGCACCGTGACTTTTAGCCAACCACATCATCCCCAGTCTGAAATTGAATGTTTCAACAGCTTTCAAGTGGCTTACGTATTTTCAGTTCATTTGAGTCTTAAATGGCAAAGAAACCATTTAACACTATGATATTGGGAAGGGGGCCTGACCTAACCAGCTGAACTATTTATCTCAAATATGAAAAGGCAAATTGAATTTTTTCATTGGTTTATTTTGAACTATAGTCACCTGCATTGTTTTAAAAGATAAGAGAGCAAAACGTTTAAAACCTTATACAAATTCTAGCATACAAAAATTTTCACATACATACTTGTGCCAACTACCTCTAAAAGTTATTTTCCTAACACACATATTCCCATGACTGAGGCTTCAGTAGACCCTTTTGTGTATGAAAGGAAGTAATACGTTTGACTAACCTGACACAGCATGGAATATTGTGAAGGATTCCATTTCAATTAATGGGGACTTCCAGAAAGTCTTTTAAAACCTGCTTGTGATGTTTCCTAAATACTAGTTAAATAAATGTATCAATTCAGTTCTGTAGGCTACATGACAGACACTGAGCTAGACTACATGTTATATACAATGGCACATACAATCATTGAAATGATCCTCTCTCTCTCTCTCTCTTTTTTTTTGGCCACACTTCACGGCATGTGGGATTTTAGTTCCCCAACCAGGGATCAAACCCGTGCCCCCTGCAATGTAAGCGTGGAGTCCTAACCACTGTACCACCAGAGAAGGCCCCCCTCCCTCTTTTTTGAGTCACATTCATCTCTTCTCTGTCCCTCACCTCCCACCAGGGGGGTCATCTCGTATGGAGGGGCAAAGATGTGTTGGAAGTCAAACTTCAATCCAACGGGGCCTCTCTACTAACTCTCAGGTTAGCATTAAGCACTCAGGTCTCTGAAGAAAAACAAAAAAATGCTATCTTCTATCCTATTCCAATCCTATTGTCATATTTTTTTCTACCCATCTTAGTCAAGCTTCTAGAACCTGTTTCTCTTCCTTCACCTCCCAAGCACATTTCAACCTACCACCATCTGCCTTCTGCTCTCACCTCTCCAGTGAAACTGCTTTCACCACTACCAATGGCCCCTTTGCTACTAAACTCCCAGTCTGGCCAAATACTACTCAGGATCAGCTCCAGTCCCTTCCTTCCCTACTGACGCCCCAATAGGCTGGTGAGCCGCATCGCCTATGTGCTCCCAAAGCACCCTGTGCAAAATAGTGCAGTGGTCAAGGGCATGGGCTTTGGAGATTAAGGTCCCTAGCTCTCTGACCCTGAGCAAGTTGTTTATCTTCTTTAAATGTCCTTACCGGGAAGCTAGGGATGATCTCATAGTCAACGCCTACATTTGACTGAATCATTGTCTCAGCTCTTCACTCGACTGCAGGACCTCTCACTGGAGAAGACAGAGTACATTTCCCCACCCACTGATGTTGGGCTTGACTACGCATCAGACCTTGGCCCATGGAATAATACTGGATTTGCTATGAGTCAAGGCTTTAACCAAGCAGGGGCTTGCCAGCTTATACTCCTATGATCTGTCATGGAAACATGTCCTGGAGGAGCTGTTGTAAACAAGGAGAATGTGGACGCACGTGAGCAAACCCGAACCCAGTCAAAAGCCTGGAGCCAAGCCCAGCTGACCAACACTCTGAAACAGAAAAAATATATGTATATGCAAGAAAAGTAAATATTTATGGTCATGAGCCACCGACGTTTGAAATGGTTTGTAACACAGCATTGTTATGAGATGATTAATGTAGTGTCTGAGAAGCCTGCTGACAAGATTAAATGAGCTAATGTAAAGGATCTTTACAGAGCACCTGGTACAGGTAAATATTCCATAATTATTATTAACATATATCCCACTATATTATAATTTCTGTTTGCTTAGCTGTTTCTCTCATTTAACCATAAGCTCCTCCAAAGCTGAGGGTCCTCTTCTAATTTATTGTTGAATCCCTAGTATTTAGCAAGGGTTCAATACACACACACACGCGTACACACACAGACATACTTTTGGTGAGTTAATGAACAAAATGAATTGATGAATTCGAATGAGAAGAATACTTACCGCAGTGCTTGGCATATTCAACGCTTAATATGAGTTCCCGTCTTCTTTCCTTCCGCTATAGTCTAATAGTGTCTTCTTGATTTCAAATTATTTGAGCTTGAAATTAAGCTTAGGTATACAACACCATTTTAGATGATCAGAAAAATAAACCTCCGCAAAAAAGGGAAAACTTCTTAACATCTAACCATAGAGAAAAACAGAATAAAATCACTTGGAGGCAACTCTTTAATTAGGAATTTAATGGTAACACTTTCAGCAACATACCATGAAACCAACACTGGTTCCAGCAGGTCACACCACATGGGCTGCTGATTCTGCCCGCAAGTCATGCCACTTAAAGCAGCAGCTGGTCCAGGGCTCTGAAGCCTGAAGTTCCCATTTGTTCCTGAGGAAATGGAGTCTAACTAAACTGAACACTCTTCCAAAATGGGAAAGTACAGCAAGGGCACAGTTCTCAGGGTCTGGTGACAAAAAAATTCCTGGCATTTATGTGCTGAATACTGTACGTGCATTGTCTCCTTTAAGCCTTAAATTCCCCAGGTAAACAATGTCTTTCCCAATGGAAATTCCCAATGGAAATGCCCAATGGAAACAATGTCTTTCCCTCTCTCCCCTGGGGATTCTGCTTCCCCTGTAGGCTTCTCAAGGAGTGTGTTCTTGTTTTCCACATTCAGATCATTCTAACTCCCCCCTAAAATACCCACTCTTGCATCTCATGTCACCAGACTATTCAACCTCTTTTCTTCATTGTTGGGGTTCACTACAAACCCCCAGGTCACGGTCCCACATTTCTCTATGATTTTTAGTTCTTGGATCTCTGTTACTCTCTTCAACTCTATTTCTGTGTTAAAGATAGTATCCACATAGATGAAGCTCCCACATTCTTTTGTTTGTTTGTTTGTTTGTTTTTGCTGTACGCGGGCCTCTCACTGTTGTGGCCTCTCCCGTTACGGAGCACAGGCTCCGGACGCGCAGGCTCAGCGGCCATGGCTCACGGGCCCAGCCGCTCCGCGGCAATGTGGGATCTTCCCGGACCGGGGCACGAACCCGCGTCCCCTGCATCGGCAGGCAGACTCTCAACTACTTCGCCACCAGGGAAGCCCCCTGTGTAGTCACCTTTGATCCCCTTCTTTCTCTCATACTCCATAGGCAAACATCAGAAAATTTTGTTGACTCTATTCTCAGAATCAATAGATAGATAGATAGATAGATGATTGATGGTAGGTAGATAGATACTTTATCACCTTCGTCTAATCTTTCTTCATCATTTGCTGGGATTACTGAGATAGCCTTCTAACAATGTAGAAACATGGTGTGCTGGACAATAACATGGGGCCAAAGTGTGTGGGTTCAAATCCCACCTTGGTTACTTATCAGTCAGGTGTCAGTAAACAAATAACTTAATGCCTCTGCCTCTGTTTCTTCAGATATAATGGAGGATGATAATAGTACTGACATCATAAAGTTATAGTGAAAATTCAATGAATTAGCAACTTTAAGCACTAAAAAAAACACCTAACCCCTAGGAAGGAGTACTTACTATTTATAAAGTATTAGTTACTTTGGTTATTTTTTATCTAGAAGGAACTGAAATGCAAACTTTTCTGTCCTGAACTTTATATTAAACTCATCACGAACAGCTATTTGAAAGACATTTTATAATTACACCCAGGCCACTTTGATTTCCATACAAGTTTTATTACAGATTTTTAGCTTTCAAACACTTCTCTGCCTGCAATGAGGGCTTATATTTACACATATAAATATCTCAGATGATTTTTGTAACAGAGTAGGGCATTAAATAAATATGTTTCCACTCACAGTTATTGTAGCCACAAAGCCCAAACATATTAGTAAAATATATTTATTCTGCTGAAGGAACACAACATTTAACACAACAATAAGAATCACTTATAAATTTAAGAAGTTGTCAGCAACCTTCTATATGTAATTTATTTGTTTACTCATTAACAAGCACTTATGTAACCACAATATTTTGCCTATATGTCTTTTTCATTACTATTGGGAGATGGACAGTTAATTACCAAATTACATACTGAAAAGAAATAATGAGAAGCAACAGAGTACGTCAAAGTTTCCCCTAGAGATGAACATTTTGAGTAATACCTCTTTGGGAAACTTTTAATGTTTCATACATTCAATATGAAATTGACAGTTACAGAAGAAAGACACATCATTTCTAGTCCAGAGCTATAAACTAAGCCTAGTTATATATTATCACAAAAAGGATGGGAAAATCTATTAAACTTTAGCAATTATAGAATGTCCATTATAGAAGATCGATTACAGAATCACATGCAACCTTCTTATTAAACTGGTTTGTATTCTCTTGGCTAGGTTTTCATTTTTGTAAAATGAATCTAACAGCAAATGGAAGAGAAGAGCAAGAAAAACGTGTAAGAATAGGACACTCTTTTGCAAAGAAAAAATCTTACCCACTTCTAGTCTGTTCTACATACTACAGCCAAGGTGGGAGTCCATAAAATTGATATCTGATTGGGTCACTTCTCCACTTAAAATATTTTTGTGGCTTCTCATTGCCCTGAAGTTATTCTAAATTCCTTAGTGTAATTTACAAACTTGTGGTCTCACTGCTTTCATCTCTTATCATCATAGCCCTATAATCTATGTAACAACCTTACTTTCTTTAGTTTCTGGAAAATACCATGATTATCTCCTCGCAACATTTAACAGAGTGCCTGAAAACATTTGTGGAGTGTAAAAAAAAATAATAATAATCGAAAACAAATGAATGAAACAAAGGGAACATCTCCATTTTTTTAATGATTTGATTCATTTCCTCCTTTCACGGCTCAGCCCACAAACATGGCTGATGACAACATTTTAAAAGTATGGAGAGTAAAAAAACAAAACAAAAATTCAGAATCAAAAGTAATCTCAAAGGATTAACAAATTGATTTCTCTGTCATTGAGTAGGTCTGCACAAAATGTATCAGAACAGATAGTACAAAAACTTTTTAGTTGTGTTGTAAATGCGAGATAATAATTTTGAATACATATTTTGAAAATCAATTTTTTAATTAAAATTCTGAAAGCAAAGGGTGATTTCCTCTTATTTGAGCAACACCATAAATAGTTTAAGGAACTACTTCTTTAGGAAAACGTAATTGAGAAGTCACCAGTTAGATCAAGACGGAGAGTTAGATACATTCATTTCTCATTTTTTGCCCCAAATCCGTGAAATAGCATAAAATATATTTAAGATAGAGTAATTCCATTGCAATAATAGAAAATAGAAGTGCTGTAAATAGGCCAGAAGTTTTGAGCAAACTTTGAAAAATGGAGACCAGTTGGACTCAGATCTGTAGAGAAATCCAGCTCAAGGAAGGCATGTATTTCAGAGGTAGATGCAGTTGGGGGCAGTTCTAAGTCCAGAGTCAAGAGGTAACAGGTGTGGGGCGGCAACCAGGTATGAGAACGTTTAACTGAGAGCGTATATCTTGAGTATGTAGGCCAGCTGACTCCTTTCCACTTTCCAGACTTTAGTGAGAGTTAGACAACACTATCCTTGTATTCAAACTAAAACAATGAGTGTAAGCCCTAAGGACATAGAGGCAAAAAAAAAAAAAAAAAAAAAATTAGAGTAAATGAAAGTGGAAACACAACATATCAAAACTTATCGGATGACAGGAGTATTTCTAAGAGAGAAGTTTACAGAACTGACAAAACTTTATCTAAACTTACCAAGAAAAAAAGAGGGAGGTTTCAACGAAATAAAATTATAAATGAAAGAGAAAACATTACAACTGATAGCCAGTAAATACAAAGGATCATAAGAGACTACTATGAACAATTTATATACTAACAAATTGGACAACCTAGAAAAAATGGATAAATTTTGAGAAACATACAACCTACCAAGTCTGAATTGTGAAGAAAAAGAAAATCTGAGCAGATCAATAACAAGTAAGGATTGACTCAATAATCAAAACCTCCCTACAAAGAAAAGCCCAGAACCAGATGGCTTCACTGATGAATTCTACCAAATATCTAAAGAAGAATTAATGAAAATTCTATTCAATCTCTTCCCCCAAAAAAATTGAAGAAGAGAGAACACACTCAAACTCATTTTACTCTCTAAAGCAATTTACAGATTCAATGCAATTCCTATCAATATTCCAATGACATTTTTCCAGAAATAGAGCAAATAGTTTTAAAATTTGTATGGAACCACAAAAGACCCTGACCAGCCAAAGTAATCTTGAAATAAAAGAACAAAGCTGAAGGCATCATGCTTCCTGATTTCAAATTATATTGCAAAGCTATAGTAACCAAAACAGTATGCTATTGGCATTAAAACAAATCAAAGGAACCAAATAAAGAGTCCAGAAACAAATCCATGTATTATATACTCAATTAATTTATGGAAAAGGAGTCAATAATATAAATGAGGAAAGCATAGTCTCGTCAATAAAAGGTATTGGGAAAACTGGACAACTACATGCAACAGAATGAAACTGGACCCCTAACTTACACCATACACAAAAATCAACTCAAAATAGATTAAAGACTTGAACATAAAACTACTAGAAAAAAATATCAAAGGTAAGCTCCTTGACATCAATCTTGGCAATGATTATTTTGGATTTGACACCAAAAGAAAGAACAGAAGAAAGATAGATTGAGGGTTCCAACATTCATCTCAGAGCTCTTCTAGATTACTTGGGTGAGAGGGGGAGCAGTTGGTGTAGGAAATAAAGACATAACAGAAGAAAATTTCCTAGCACTACAGAGCAACATGAATCAGCAGATAGAAATAACCAACTAAGTGCTAAACAGAGCAAATGCAAAAAGACTGCACCCACACAAATGCTGAAATTTGGAAACATCCAATCCTTTAAATTGCCAACAGAGTTAAAAATAATTTACCTACAGAGGAGTGAAAATCAGATCGATTCTGAGTCCCTACTGGCAACTCTGAATGCTAAAAGATAAAGGAGAAATATCTTTAAAGTCTTGAGGAAATAAGGTAGGGCTCTACATCCATCAAATGATCAATCAAATGCAAAGGCAAAATAAAGATATTTTCATATATATAAGAGCTCATAAAAGGTACTGCCCAATTTCTGAGAAAATTACTCAAGGATATACTCTGTCAATATAAGGAGCCAGTAAGATTTATAGGTCTTCTAATAATTGTTGATGAATATGTTTGATATTGTCTAACATCATTCGGTATCGTTCTCATCCCTCTATACTCTCCTCAAGGACTACAAGCCTGTGAACTACACTTCCTGTCTTCTTTGCCAGCAGAGTTCCTGGTACTCTATAGATTCTGCCAATGATATGTGCTTGCATTAGATTTGGAAGGTGGAAGGGAAATAAAAGTCATTCTTTCCCCCCTGGAATTGGGGGGAAAAGCAAAGATGATCTTTTGTAGCAGTCACATTTCTCTGACAATGCCTTACTTCAGGACAACTGTGACCATGGATACTGGCCTTTCCTGCTGTCTCCAGACTCCTACATTGCAACAACCACTTCCTGATTTTCTGGACCACACAGCTATAGTGCCTCTGACTTTCACTCTCGCAGCACTTACAAAGTTCTGGAAAACACCAAATTCCCTTAAATCTCTTTCAGTTTGACATAATTAAAATAGTTTCTGATTGACTTTTTACCAGTCATGGTCTTTTCAAAAATAATAATTTGGAAATTTTCAGAAAATGTTATCCAAAAAAAGTGCTATTTTTGAAAAGAAACTCTCTGCAGTTCAAATCGAGCTTCTTTTCAAGACTCTTATCAGACTCCTTCCACAGTATCTTATCACTAAAGAATTCAGTAAATTTAAGAATACAGGAAGCCTCAGTAAAAACAGATGATTCCTTACACTTTCACAAAATCCAGAACACTTGTAAATTGTTGTGCTTGATTCTTAAATTTTCAGATTCTCCAGAAACTGCAATAAATTCTAGAAAGGGCTTGCCATGCAGTGGAATTCACTCTCAAGTAATATATTTATTAAGAGACCCATGAATTTCAGCTAGGTTCCACAAAGAGAAAAACATGTAAGAAAAGCTACTCCAAAGTGGATTTGTTTCTATGTATAAGTTTAAGGTAAGATCCTACTCTATGAATAAGCCAAAACAAACATCATTTTCATGGCAGCACACTCAGAACAAAGCTTCTAAACTTTTAAGTAGGGATCAATTTCCAGAAGTGAAACCCAGATTTCAGGGGGCTTTCCTCACTCACTTCACAGTTGAAACCTTATGAAAAGTAAGTTACATCTAAGCAAATCAATGGTCTTGCTCTTTAAATGGCATATACAACCAAGGCACCACGGAATGAGCAGTACAGCACCAAACTAAGAACAAAGGTAGAACTTGATTAATTCAATTGGCCCAATGCCTGGCACATGGTAAACGGGGATTGAAACTGCACAATCTGTAGAATTGTGTTGCAACACATTCAGCTCACTATTTCTCTGGTAACAAGCCCTCCAGTTCACTGAGTCATTCAGCAAACATTCACTGAGGATCCAGCATGGAGTTTACACAATCTGAGAAAACTATCACATGCATTCGCCATCTTTTGCTCTTTCTTCTACACACAGACCTGTGCCCGTTCTCTTCACTTATTTTCTACTTGCATCGACCATCCTCATGATTGCCCTTCTCTTACTCCTGTTCTTACTGACTCACATTTGCATTCAACATTTAGAGAGTGATTCGTGCACACCAAGCCCTGCATATATAAATGAATAGAACCCAATCCTCAGCTGTGAGGCCATTCAAATGGTGATCTGCCTAAAAAACAAAGGTAGCTATCTCACATTCTTACAATAGTTGCCCGTTGCCCGCTGGTTGGTCTTAAGCATGTGACCTCCGACATGACTGAACTGATGAGCACAGTTCATACACGCCATGCTCATTTTCAGGCTCATGCTTTTGCTCGTGCTGTCCTATCTACTTGCTTACCTGCCTTCTTCTACAGCTCACATATCCACTGGTTCCTTTAGGAACCTATCTTGAACACATATTCATCCCTTCCCACTTCCCCCCATTGGCTGACTCTTCCCTCTGCTTCTGTAGCTCCCTGTGTTTGCTTGTGTCAACAATGATCACATTGCAATTGAAATAATTTCTTCCAGTTTTACCCATTCACTCCACAAACACTATTGATGGACTATTAAGTGCCAAGTATTTGACTAGCTGTTAACTATACAATACTGAGTAAAACAGATGTGATTCTTGCTTTCATGGATCTTACGTGGTTGTGAGGGGAGATGGACAACAAATAAGTCATATAGATACATTCATACAACTTGGGGGAAATGGCCATGAAAATGATGAGATTCATACTCTGTTAGATTAAAGGGATACAGAAGATAAATTTGTCCAAAGATTCTTATCTGAGGTGGAGGCAAAGGCCTGGCACATAGGAGGTGCTCAGTAAATGTTTCCTTAACTTTCAAAACTGTGCTCAGCAAGCCTACATTGGAATTAGACTTAAATTTTTATATATAAACTTTTATGTATAAAAATAATAACATGGGGATTTCCCTGGTGGCGCAGTGGGTAAGAATTCGCCTGCCAATGCAGGAGACACGTGTTCGATCCCTGGTCCGGGGACGATCCCACATGCCACTGAGCAACTAAGCCCACGCGCCACAACTATTGAGCCCTCAAGCCACAACTACTGAAGCCCGCGCGCCTAAAGCCCGTGCTCTGCAGCAAGAGAAGCCACCGCAACGAGAAGCCCGCGCACCGCAACCAAGAGTAGCCCCCGCTCTCCGCAACTAAGGAAAAACCCAGGCGCAGCAACCAAGACCCGACGCAGCCCCAAATAAATACATAAATAAATTTCTTAAAAATAAAATTATAACATGGCAGCTATGATGGTGTAAATAACATGGTGGAGTAGGGAGAACAGTAGGGAAAGAAGTTTTATGTGTGTGAGGAGGAGAGAGAGAGAGAGAGAGAGAGAGAGAGAGAGACCCTCAGACCCCCTAAGGATGTGTTGCCTTTGGATTGCGGGTTTTCCCTCCTGGAGGAAATGTGAGATCATTTTGGACCACCAGGGGGCAGTGTCTGACCACGTGTGACAACAACTTTTCTGACCCTGGCAATCATTTTGTAGGGGAGCCACCCCTGCCTGCCCCATCTGTTAAAAATGGGCGTAAAACGCTATTCATTCCTTTTACATGACTCATAAAATACATAATCCTCACAGATGACAAATATAGTAATTGGATTAAAATGTATTAAAAAGGAAGAAAAAAAGAGGCGTTTCCATATTCATCATTCTATAATTATCCTTATCTAATGGAACAAATCTCTACTTCCTAATCATTTATAATTTTCATCACTCAGCTATAGGTCACAGCAGGTATTAATATCGGGTGAGAAGGAATCTTCCGGTTTCTACTCAGCATTGATGCCGTTCAAGCACTTCCAACGGGTGCTTCCTCCACATTGAATAGTCTGGTTTAGCCTCATCATAACTCATTGAGATAGATGAGAGGCAATTATCATTTTTGCTTGGCAGATAAGGAAATGCAGAGGAGCGCTCTGCTGGTGCGGGCAGAATTGAAAATGGCCACCCACGTTTGACAGGCTGCCCAGAATTCACTCAACTCACTGCCAGCCAGAATGAACAGGCCCTGGAGCACTGCCATTTCCTGACGAAAGTCAATGACCAGGTGCTTTCAAGAGTGTGTTATCTGAGACACCTAGAGACATTATTCCTGTCAGAGCACATCAGAACACTCATAAAGAGCTTAGAGCCCCTGCTTGGCCCAGCGAAGTTGGTCCCCAGAGGCCTCAGCAACTTCTTCACTAGGAACCGTTAATGGGAGAGACCAAATACTGTTCCAGGAAACAAAAAGCCATAAGAGTCGGAAAGAAATAATCTAGGCTCTGCTACCTGGTTATTCAATTAATGGACATTCATTAAACAGCACTGCATGGATCACTGCAGGGAAAGCAGTGTGTAAAATATTGTCCTTACCCTAAAGGAACTTTAATTATGAGAGCATGGCATATATGCATAAAAATATTTGTTAATAATAATATAAAACAGATTCTACTTCTGTGTGGCGGAGTTCAACTGAGATGGTCGATACATATTTGTTGATCGCCTACTAAGTTCCAAACATGAATGAGCTGCAAGAGTGTATGTAAAAGGCACTGTGCTCTCCCTTGCAGACTTTAAACTCTTGCTGTACAGAGTATGATTTATTCTGTTTATTAATTTGTTCAATGAAGATTAATGGACCACCTGTAACATAGGAAGCATCTTGCTAAACAAGAGGGATATGAATAACCCACAATCCCATCCACAAGGAACTCAGGCTGGTAGGGGAGACAGACTGTAAACAAATTGTTTACTTTTAATGTAGTGTGTGTGTGTATGTGTGCATGTGTGTAGTAATATATATTTTTTATTACTTTGAAGATTGAATTATTTGTAGATAGATTCCTACAAATACCTATAATTATCTATCTATAGATAAAAAATTTACATAGATGATAGATAGATAGATAATGCTTAAGATGACATGAGAACTAGAAGAAACATGACAAAAAAAGTGGCATCTGAGAAGAGTCTTGAAGGTGTTTTCTAAGTAGACTCATGAGTGAAGGATCTTCCAGGTAGAAAGAACTGAGTGTGCAAAGGCACTGAGTCAGGAAATGGCATGGTGGCTCATTAATGGGCTGAAGTCAGAGTCAAAATTGAGCAATGGGGCTTCCCTGGTGGCGCAGTGGTTGAGAGTCCGCCTGCCGATGCAGGGGACACGGGTTCGAGCCCCGGTCCGGGAAGATCCCACATACCGCGAAGCTGTTGCGCCCGTGAGCCATGGCCGCTGAGCCTGCGCGTCCGGAGCCTGTGCTCCTCAACGGGAGAGGCCACAACAGTGAGAGGCCCGCGTACGGTAAAAAAAAAAAAAAAAAAAAAAAAAAAAAAAAAAAAAAATTGAGCAATGATGGAATATGAGAATGGTAGAGAGGCAGAAACCAAGTGGCAATAGGGATGGAGATTTTAACTTTACACAATAGAAAGCCTTTAAAATATCAGAAGAGGAGACTAGGGCAATTGTATTGTGTATTAGAAAGATTATCTTAATTGCTGCGTGGAAGATGGTTTGGACTAAGACAAGATTAGAGGCAAGGAAATAATTAGGAGTCTATCTCAGTAGTTAAGACAAAAGCTAATGAGAGGTATGGAATAAAGAATTACGTAGGATGTAGGACCAAGACAACATGGTAGCCAATTGATACTGAGGATAAAATATGATCAGGATCAATGATGATACATTTTTATTGGATGTTTTTAATTTCTACTGTGTCATAATCTGGTGTCCTCAACTCACACACCCTGGCTGGCAGCAATAAAAGAAAAACTATAAGAAAATAAATGGGAAGAGTGGAGGATAAAGAACTCAGGTCTAAATATGTTGAGTTCAAAGTACATGCGAACCATCTAATGGAGATGACCTATAAGTAGTTGAAAGCTAAGGTGGCCATAGAATACTTCCTGGAAAAAGTTTGGACTAATTTAGATCTAAAAGAATAGGTAGAGTTTGTGGAGAGGAGGTAGGGAAGGGGGAAAGAATTGGGAATGAAGGACATCCCAGGTAAAGAAATATTCTGAATGAGAACAAAAAGGTAGGAACAAGGACAGTATATGAGACCACCCTGAACAAAGCAAACGGGAAGGAAAAAAAGGTGGTGCTCCACAGACAGAATGAATCCAAGGTTATGGTGAAAATGGGCTCCAAGGAAGAGCATCCTGGTGATAAGATGCAATACGTGGTTTAGAGACTAGAAAATCTGGATCGGAGTGGCAAATGGGAGGTTAGTAAATTTTTCAAGTCATGAAGCGTGTAGGATAACGTCATTTCCCTTAAGAAAGTAAAATGCGGAACCTCCAAAATTTAGTACCCAAAGTAGAGTTTCCTGGTGAAAAGAAAGGTTGATATAATATGTATTATATGCTAGGCACTGTTCTAAGCACATTACAAACATCAATATATTAAATCTTCCCAGCAACCTGCTGAGTATATGTTGTCATTTTATGGATGAGGAAACAGACAAGGAAGAGTCCAGTAACTTGATGAAGTTCTTACGGCCAGCTGGTGGTGGGACAGGAGTCTGACTATGCAGCCACACCTTCAGTCACTTCACGACATTGCCTCCCAAGTACTGTGGCTGCTCTGACTTGGTACCTTCCCTTTGAGCTCACCCACAGCCACCGTGCTGATTCTAGGGGAGGTCGGCTCTGTCCCTTTGCAGTGCCGACACGAGCCAACCCCTGTAAGAGTCTTTACTAAATCATACAGGAGAACAAAGTGGAAACACAGGAAGAGTACTCAGAAAAGAAATCTGACTTGTGAAGCACAAGCCTTTAATCTTTTTCTAGCTAGCTTGCCCTGTTCTACATGATTTCCTCTGAATACTATACTCACCCCAAGGGCTGATATCTCTGCATGCCTCTTGCCTGAGATCTTCACCTTTTAGCTTGTTCCATGTGGTAAAACTATCTTTAAATAATGAATACCAAGGGGGAAAGGGTGGGTAGGGTGGGATGAAGTGGGAGATTGGGATTGACATATATACACTTCTATGTATAAAATAGATAACTAATGAGAAACTACTGTGTAGCACAGGGAACTCTACTCAGTGCTCTGTGGTGACCTAAATGGGAAGGAAACCCAAAAAAGAGGGGATATATGTATACATATAGCTGATTCACTTTGCTGTACAGCAGAAACTAACAGAATATTGTAAGGCAACTATACTCCAATAAAAATTAATTTAAAAACAACAAAACATGTGATACAGAGCAACTACCTAGACATCTAACTCAGAGAAGATCTCCTTCCTCATTTCCACAGATTTATATGAGTGTCCACCTGTTCCTCAGGTGTTGACATCACACGTGATTTCATTCTACCAGTGAGATTTCCTGTCCAGAATCCCTGTGCCCCTAACCTTCACCCTGAAGTGTGTCTTCACTCTTCCAAGTACAAGAGCATTTCCTGATACACTATACCAAACACTGTTTCCAGATGGGAGGAATTACCTGCCTGTAAAACTGAGAGTATTTACTCACAAGGTGACAGGGAGGGGGCATTGGACACAGAAAGAAAAAGATTGGCCTTAACACAACTGGAATAAGTGTTTTTCTATAAGAGTTGAAGGTGGGACTTCCCTGGTGGTCCATTGGTTAAGAATCCATCTTGCAATGCAGGGGATGCCAGTTCCATCACTGGTCAGAGAACTAAGATCCCACATGCCACGGGGCAGCTAAGCCCAAGCCACAGCTAGAGAGCCCATGTGCCCCAACTACAGAGCCCATGTGCTCTGGAGCCCAGGCACCACAACTAGAGAGCCCGCATGACACAACTAACGAGCCCACGCGATCTGGAGCCTGTGAGCCACAACTAGAGAGAAGCCCATGCACCACAACGAAGAGTCCGCCACAATGAAAGATCCCATGTGCCACAACTAAGACCCGATGCAGCCAAAAAATAAATAAATATTTAATAAATAAATAAATAACAATTGATTTAAAAAAAAAAAAAGAGTTGAAGGTGAACCCAAAGTTTCAAGTCCAGGTGACAGAGAACTAGTTGTATTGAGACATTCAGGGAAGTTGGTGTGAAGAACTGGTTTAGGGGGTTAAAACAAAGAATTTGTTCTTACCCAAGCTGATCTTTCTGAGGGAGAAAGATCCAAGTGCAGATGTCTGATGGGCAACTGAACACCTAAGGCTAGAGATATAGACAAGGATGTCATCAGTATAAAGGTGAGACATGACAAAAAATTGATAGATGTTCCTAAATTTGAGGGAGGAAAAAAAAAAAGACCAAGTGGGAAGAATTCATAGCTATGGGAGAAATGAAGAAAAAGAAGAGGAAACAAGGAGATAAATGGAAAAGGAATCATTCCGGGAAAAAGGGAGAAACCAGAGATACTGCAGCACCACAGGACCACAGAAGATAAGAGAAAGGTTTCTGAAAACAGAGCGAATGACTTAACAATTCTCATGTGGCAAGAGATGCCATAAATAAGAGCAGAAAGCAAACGATATACTACAAGAAAACATCTGAATTACATATGGCAGATGCATTGATATTGACATGAAAAGAATCTTCCATAGAAAAAGGATGAATAGTAATTTCACAGAGATGGAACTGAAAATGGCCGGCTTGTGTATGAAAAACTACTCATATTCATCAATAGCCAAGGAAATGCAAAAGAAAACCCATCAGAAATGTTGATGGCATCCGTGCTGGCCAGGAGTCCAACATGAAGGAAGGCTTTTTCATTTATTGCTGGTGGAGGTGTAATTTGGTACTAACTTTTTGATAATCATCTGACAGCATTAATAAATTTTCAAATGCACATACCTTTGACCCGATGACACCTCTTTTGAAAATCTATCTCATAGAAGTAAAAGCACCGATATATTTAAAGATCCTTGTATTTGATTGTTTTTTGCATCATTTTTTGGTAGTTGGGGGGACTTGAAAAATTGAATCCAGGTAAATCAGAAAATAATTGAATAAATAATGGCATATTCATACCATGAAATATTGTGTATCCATGAAAATGAATATATCAATTTAAATGATATAGTTTAAAGCAAAATACAAGTTGCAAAGCCATATTTATTGTATGATTCCCTTTCTGTATTAAATGCCTGTTTATGCATATACAGTTAAATGCATTTGTATAAGTACAGATATCAGAGGGGAAGCATAAACATCAAATTGTTAATTTTGGTTACTGGAGTGGGATGAGAGCAAAGGGAGGGAAATTGATTAACTTTTTCTTTATATACTTCTGGGCATAGGTTGATCTGTTACGACATGCATATATTTTAAGGGATTTTTTTTTGGTAAAATACAAATAAATAATTGTAACCAAGAAGACCTGCAAAAGTGTCAGAAGCTACATTATTCTAGAAGACTTAACGTGGAGACACAAACCACTAGACAAGTTCTTTGGGAAAGACCTCAGGAGAGTGAGGGTCAGTGGGTGACACAGAAGAAAAGAATCCTGATTTCAAGAAATGCCAAAGAAAGTGAGTGGTAAATAAATAGATTCCTACAGAATGTTCATGCTCCCAAAGGGGTGAATATTTAATATGTGCATATTTCTGTTGGTATAAAGTTTTCCATTTTAAAAATAAACACACATAGGGCTTCCCTGGTGGCGCAGTTGTTGAGAGTCCGCCTGCCGATTCAGGGGACACGGGTTTGTGCCCCAGTCCGGGAAGATCCCACATGCCGCGGAGCGGCTGGGCCCGTGAACCATGGCCGCTGAGCCTGCGCGTCCAGAGCCTGTGCTCCGCAACGGGAGAGGCCACAACAGTGAGAGGCCCGCATACCGCAAAAAAAGTAAATAAATAAAAATTTAAAAAATAAACACACACACACAAAAAAAAAAAAAATATATATATATATATATATATATATATTAATGAAAGCACTTTCTGGTGCATTATCTCATTTGGCCCTCACAGAAATTCTGTCCTGTCATCAATATTGCATCCCCATTTGACACATAAAATGCTGAATCTCAGAGAGTAAAGTGACTTTCCCAAGACCACACAGCTATTAAGAGGTCCCACTAGCTGGGCAATCAGATCTCCTGTATCAAACCCCTGTATTTTGATCGGTCAAAGCCCCGAAGTGCAAAAGTTCTTCCTGGACTTCAAGGGAAGTAGGCTGATTAAGCAGAGATCACTCCCATTTTTGGTTTTGTCTTTTTTGTTTGTTTTGTTGGGTTTTTTTTTTTTTTTAGCCTCACTGCGTGGCATGTGGGATCTTAGTTCCCCAGCCAGGGATGAACCCACCACACCCCCTGCAGTGGAAGCATGGAGTCTTAACCACTGGACTGCCAGGGAAGTCCCCTCACTCCCATTTTTGGATGGAGAATCAGTGAAGGGAACCCACTCTGAATCAAAATCAGTCTTGCCGGACCCAAGCTTACGGCAGGAGGCTGGAAACAAGAAGGGACGCTGCTGGAGGCATCTGTTCCTGTCACAAGCTCTCCACAGCCTCAAGAAAGTAACTTCACCCCTGTGTCTCAGCTTCCCTCCCTTTAAATAGGATACCCCACCTTCCTCTGAAGAAAAGGTGTGCTGAGATCAATGGGGCTTTCTCTACAATCGCTTTGAACTTGATGGTAGAAAATACTCCACCCGTTGCCCTTACCCTCTTCCTTAGAAGTGGTTCCCTGAGAACACGCTCAGGAAGGAGATTTATAGTATGGTCCTCCCACGTCGTTTGCCTCAAGGTGAGAATGATCCTGCTTAGAGTATCTAAGAGACTAAATATAAATTGAAACCACACCTGCTGAGAGCTGAGGGGCTGCCAGGAGCTGTGAGGAAAACCTGATATCTTTAGTAGTCACTGTGTGTGTGAAAGAATGTGACAAACCTCAGACAAGGCCAAAAGGGACCCACCCTAACGAAAGAAAACCACAAGTGTGTGCGCATGTGTAAAATTCCTAAAGAAAACCACAAGTGTGTGTGCATGTGTAAAATTCCCAAAGAAAACCACAAGTGTGTGTGCATGTGTAAAATTCCTAAGGAAAACCACAAGTGTGTGTGCATCTGTAAAATTCCTAAAGAAAACCACAAGTGTGTGTGCATGTGTAAAATTCCTAAGGAAAACCACAAGTGTGTGTGCATGTGTAAAATTCCTAAGGAAAACCACAAGTGTGTGTGCATTTGTAAAATTCAGCCACACAGTCAGAACCTGCAGAAACCAATTCCATCTGGAAAAATTGAGTTTGTCTCTCATTGCTTCAAGAAACCACATTCAAACAGCCTCAAAACAGCTTCTTTGTGGGTTTTTTTTTTTTTTGCGGTACTCGGACCTCTCACTGTTGTGGCCTCTCCCATTGTGGAGCACAGGCTCCGGACGCGCAGGCTCAGTGGCCATGGCTCACGGGCCCAGCCGCTCCGCAGCATGTGGGATCTTCCCGGACCGGGGCACGAACCCGTGTCCCCTGCATCGGCAGGCGGACTCTCAACCACTGCGCCACCAGGGAAGCCCTTCTTTGTGGTTATTGATGAGGTTAGTCAACAGCCATATGTGCATGGGCAGGTGGTGAGCAGTGATGGGTTTTCCTGTGTCTTCTATTCACCCAGCAAGGTGGTAATTTCCAGAAGCCAAAGAGCTGTCTTGTGACGGTCTATCTGGTGTCTGCTCTTCCTCCTGCCCTGCTCACCCTTCATACACGGCATCCGTGCAGGGCTCTGCACACACAGCTCACGCATTGCTGAAGCTCTCATGCTAGTTATTCACGGCTGGAGATTTCTGGGGGATTCTACAGGGAAAAGCCAATAAGCAACCGTCACTGAATTCTAAAACATGGGATTAGAACTAAAATAATACCCAAGCTGGTCGTGCACATTTAGATTGTTACAGCCAAGCTATAACTATCTTGGTGTCCTTTTATCCCTTTTCTAAAATCATAGCAGAATAGACATTACCTAATACTGTGTGTGTGTGTGTGTGTGTGTGTGTGTGTGTATTCTCAAAAGCAATTTTTAGGTGCATAAGCAATCCAGGAGTTGCTTATACACCTAAAAATCAACTCTCTCATAACTTATCGGGCACAAATCATGTACTATAGTTTAATTATTGTGCTACATAACATCTAGTGGGGGGGACCTAAAGTTTTGGCTTCTTTTTCTTTTTTTCTTTGAAGGCACAGTTCCTTCCTTCCAGAAAGTCACAGTAGAGTGAGGGAGACAGCCAGTTCAGACTAATATCCTCCATTTCTACAAAGTTGAATGAATGTCACTCTGTGTAAGATGCTAGGCTGGATTCTCCAGGGCACCAGAGTATATAAGGCAAGGCCTCTGCTGTCAGGGACAGGCTTAGAGTCCCCTTGAGTGGCTACATTGAGTTTTCAATTAATTAATTTATTTATTTTTGGCTGAGTTGGGTCTTTGTTGCTGCGTGCGGGCTTTCTCTAGTTGCGGCAAGAGGTGTGGTGCACGGGCTTCTCATTGCGGTGGCTTCTCTTGTTGCAGAGCACAGGCTCTAGGTGTGCAGGCTTCAGTACTTGTGGCCCACAGGCTCAGTAGTTGTAGCTCATGGGCTCTAGAGTAGTTGTGGTGCACGGGCTTAGTTGCTCCACGGTATGTGGGATCTTCCAGGCCCAGGGTTTGAACCTGTGTCCCCTGCATTGGCAGGCAGATTCCTAACCACTGTGCCACCAGGGAAGCCCTACACTGAGTTTTAAATGCCTGGTATGCCATATCTTTCCAGGTTCTATTTCTTGCCTATTATATGTGGAAGTCAAGGCAGTAGGTGGAGGAACTATGACATGAATAAACGTAAAAGGCAAATTTTCCTAATGCCTGTACCCACAATCCTTGGTAGGCATCATAATATAGCAATGTGGTTTAACTAGAGCACCCAGGGCAACGTAAAATGTAATGGATAATTTGTGCAGATCCTCTACTTTTTTTTTGCGGTACACGGGCCTCTCACTGTTGTGGCCTCTCCCATTGCGGAGCACAGGCTCCGGACGCGCAGGCTCAGCGGCCATGGCTCACGGGCCCAGCCGCTCCGCGGCATGTGGGATCTTCCCGGACCGGGGCACCAACCCGCGTCCCCTGCATCGGCAGGCGGACTCCCAACCACTGCACCACCAGGGAAGCCCAGATCCTCTACTTTTCAATGAAGAAATAACTTTCTTTGGATTCTTCACATTAGGAAACATTGGCACAAGAGAAAAAAAAAAGAAAGAAGGAAGGGAGGGAAGGAGAGAGGAAGATGAAAGAAAAAAGAAAAGAAACAAACAGAAGGAAATCTTTCCATTGTTTTGAAAATTTAATAAATTCTTTAAGAAAAATTCTATTGACTCCCAGCAGAAATGAAGTCACGGATCACCCCTCTGATTTGGAAGGGGAGGGAATCAATGGTTTATTTTCGAGAATCCCAAGCTCCTTCCTCACCTTAGAGGAGTCTCCAGGTGTCAAACTCATTATTATTCTTCTCAGCCTCTGAATTCTTGCCACAGAAGCTGCTTCCCACCCCTAACAATTGCCTCTTGGTTACCTGTATCATAGAATCAGTGTCAGGTTTCAACTTGGAAACCTGGTTAAATTTAGAGGCTGCAGGAGACATTAATCTAGTTTGAAACTTACCCACTTAACAACTAAAAATAGGATAAGAAACTAGATTCTTATCTGGGGGAAATAGGGAGACATTGGTTAAAGGGCACAGATTTTCATCTCTAAGATGAATAAGGTCTGAGGATCTCATGTAAAACATGCTGGCTATAATAAAGAAAGAAAGAGAGGGAGGGAAGGAAGGAAGGAAGGAAGGAAAGAAGGAAGGAGGGAGGGAGGGGGGAGGGGGGAGGGAGGGGAGAGGGGGAGGGAGGGGAGAGGGGGAGGGAGGGGAGGGAGGGGGAGGGAGGGGGAGGGAGGGAGACGGAGGGGGAGGGAGGGGAGGGAGGGGGAGGGGGAGGGAGGGGGAGGGGAGGGAGGGGGAGGGGGAGGGAGGGGGAGGGGGAGGGGAGGGGAGGGGGGAGGGAAAGAAGGAAGGAAGGAAGGAAGGAAGGAAGAGGGGAAAGGGAGAAGGGAGGAAGGGTGGAAGGGAGGGGAGAAAGAAGAAAAACAAAAAATCTAGATATCTGGTTGAATGGGGGCTGTGGGGACTCTCTCATGCCAGAGAAAAGACAGAGGCTGTCTTACCCCTAGGTTCTTCATGACATTTTTTTTTTCCTTAGGGGTAAGACAGGAATAAAGACACAGACCTACTAGAGAACGGACCTGAGGATATGGGGAGGGGTAAGGGTGAGCTGTGACAAAGCGAGAGAGAGGCATGGACATATATACACTACCAAACGTAAGGTAGATAGCTAGTGGGAAGCAGCTGCATAGCACAGGGAGATCAGCTTTGTGCTTTGTGACCGCCTGGAGGGGTGGGTTAGGGAGGGTGGGAGGGAGGGAGACGCAAGAGGGAGGAGATATGGGAACATATGTATATGTATAACTGATTCACTTTGTTATAAAGCAGAAACTAGCACACCATTGTAAAGCAATTATACCCCAATAAAGATATTAAAAAAATTAAAAAAACAGAGGCTGGGGGAAATGCGGAACTGCCCCGGCACACTGAGTTTAGACTTTGAAGAACCATAGCTAGGCCTAAAGAACAATCTGCAAGTGAGTACAGCAAGCTCTTCAAACAGCTTCTGTTAAAATGCAACTGTTGCAGGGCCAGTCCTGCAGCAGACGGGCATGCAGTGTCAGGGCTTCTGGGGGCGATCAATGAGCACTTAGCTCTGCCCCCAGAAGCCCTGACACTGTGCACACCCACCCCGCCCTGGTATAGACAGGCTCCGTTTTCCTAAAATGAAAATGTCCAAGTCACGTTCAGCCCACAGATAAAGGAAAGAAAAAGCAGAAGGGCTCAGGCATAGGACTGAGATCACTGGGGAAAACACTGCAGACCTCAAGAAGATCTGATTTTATTCCTAATGTTTAAGTCATTAGAGTGCTCCTAAAATGTACAAGAACTCCAGAGGAAAGACTCCAAGAATGCAAGCATTTTATTTTATTACATTTTTATTTTATTGCCAAAACTGAGTCCCTTAACTATTCTGACTCTTCATACAGAAATCTCTCCTTCAGAGCAGGAATGTTGCAGTTGGCACCTGAGAATAGGAAGACATCAAAGTCTTGACAAATAGCCCAAGGTCACACCTTAGTCTCTCCACCAGCAGTCAGAGAGTGAGTCCTAAAAGTCAATCAACATTTTAAAAAATTTCTTTGGAGGTATTGATCTCAAATGATTAGAGGTCCAAATGGCAGAAGGGAAGAGATCCCAAAATGTGCCTGGTGGCTGGTAAGTTGTTTCCAAAATAATTTCTTTGCCAGTTGTCTTCGTACTGGATTCCTTATTTCACATCACTTGGCAGGAGGCAACTCTCTGCTTCCATTTCCATCCCCTCTGTGTTACTCAGTTCCTGTTAGTGTCAAGTCTATCCCTTTAGTCATTTAGGAATCTCATACATTTGTTCAATCACTCTCATTTTACAGCAATTTTAGTTCAAAAACCTCTGAATGTGTGGAACAGATACCACCTTATGTTCATTTCTCTTATAACTTCACGAGAGAATATCACGAGTTCTAACCATGAGAGGGAACCACAGCCCTTATTTCGTCAGTTAACTGGCAGATGCTGGGACACTGGAGAGAAACTGTCCAAGAATGACAGCAGGATTTAAATTCTTAGCCCACGTTCTACCTCCTAGGTGTTAAGTGACTTCCTCTACTCCTGACCACGTGTACCCTCTTTTCTTCCGTCACTGAAATCACTCTTCAGAGTCTCCTCCACAAGCTAATAGCTCATGGACAGCATCGAGTTAGACATTCTCTAAAGACTTTCAGACACTGGCCTGGAGTAACCCAGAGCTTCCCTGAGGAAGGGAGCTGGGCTTCAAGCGCCATCCTTGCCTTTAAACCAGATGACACAGAAGACAATGAGAGATAGAAGAAGAAATGGAAACGTTTATTTAAATAAAATAGAATTGGAGATATTCTAATGTATAACTTCTAAGGGTTAGAAAGATCATAGAATATCACCTCAAAGAAACCTCTCTGTACCTACGTCTCTTCTACCATTTTTCTGACAGAGGCTTGGGAGGAGGGGCATATCCTACGTGTGATGCTACCGAAGGGAAACTCAACACCTTCAGACGCTGCCCATTCCATCCGTGCTAATAGAGTCCAGCATCTCATCTCAAAAGGGCACGACCCTGAGGACCAATCTGGACCATCCTACTGCCGTTATAATGCCATCTACAGTATGCAGCCTGAGTTCCTTTTCTGAAGCACATCTCTTCTCCATGTTCTACGTCAAATACGTGTGACCCTCGTTTGGTCTTAAATAATTGCAGTGTATTCCTGAATCAACAACCCTGACTTCTTTCTTGATCCTTCTCAACTGAGCTATGCATGATGCTCTCCTTATATTTCTACTCATAAATCAATCCCTAGTTCCTTAAAGTATTAGTAGCCACCTCATGGGCTTTTTATAAGAACTAAATTGAAAATAAATATATCACTAGAGTATGGCCCAGTACATAGAAAGACCTCGATCAATATTGGCTTTTATGAACCATTATTATTCATGTGCATTTCTCTTTTTATTCGACTCATATGAGCCTCTTTAAAGATGGGACACATGGATGTAAAAACCGGACGTGGCATTCTAAATGCACTGGTACCTAAAAGATGCTGAGAAGGGGGACTGGCCCTTTCTCCTCCATAAGGCATTGCATCCAAAGACCCCTGCTCTCTCCCACTAGATCATGTTACACACATGGATCTCACTGGCTTCCCATTGTCACCGTGACCACTTCAACAGTTGTGTCCTTGTCATTGCTCCTAGAGCTTAATATATACTTTGAATTATTTTCCTTGAAACTAAAAAAAAAAAAAAATCTTCACATAGGTTTTTTTAATTTATTCAAGTCCTTCACTGATATTTGCTCCTCCTTCAATTTAGCATTACCTCCAAGTTGTGAGGTGCTGGTTATATTTTTTAGGTTCAAAAGATGATCGTTTGGATAAATGCACATGAAGGCATATGTAGAAATATTTAATTCAAACACATCAGTCAGTGGCGGTTGATTGATTGCACACTGAGCGCATGTCACTGTTGTGGAAAAACGTAACTGATACTTAACAAATATCGATTGATTCCTGCCACGGGCAAGTTTCTGGGGCAGGATTTCTTATGTGGAAAAACTGTCATTTTATAGGAAAAGATGGTTTTTCGTTGAAAATAAGTATGCATAATATGTGTAAGATGCATAATAACAGACACTTGCTATAAAGAATCATCTGAGGTATTTCTCCATCAATCACCAGCAACAGCAAATATCCCCATCCTAAGCTCACAGCAGATATCGGTAATATCTGCTGCTCAGCAAAGACAAAGCCCTGGAATCCTCCACACAGCTCCTTAGGCAATCTATATCAATATGTCAAAACTCAACTCGTCATTCATTTATTCAACAAGTATTTATTGAGCACCTACTATGTGCCAGGCATTGTAACATGTGCTAGTCTATCACAGTGAACAATATAGGATATGGTCCCTGCCCTCTTGCAAGGGCAGTATGATGAGGCTGGCATTTAATTCAAAAGATATTTTCATCCTTGACTTAGACTATCCACAAGCTGTTACATCTTCTCCCTTAAAAAGATGTAAGATGAATGAGGGAAACAGACACAACTACTCTTTCTCTATGTTGATTCGAGGTCCCCAGGACTTGAACTTCTGGCCAAAGAGACTGGTGAAAGAAGAGTATTTTAGATTATACGCTAGAAATAGGGTGTATTCGTCAAGGTTGCTTTGGCTACAAGTTAACAGAAAATCCAGTATAAACTCATTTTAAATGGTGAAGTTTATTGCCTCACTGCGTCAGAGACTGAATTGTCCCGCAATATCCCATAGCCATATAATTCCCACGATTACTTGAGCATAAGCCCACCCAGAATAAAAACTACTTTCTCAGCCTCCCTCACGCTAAGTTTTAGCCGGCAAGATAGAAGCCAAAGTCTACTTGGCAGCTTCTAAGAATCTTCCCCAAGAGGCAGATGGTACATACACTTCGACCTCTTCTTCCTTATGCCTTCCTCATTCTAGCCTCCTAGAAAACGGATGCCATTATCTTAGACCTTAAGGATAAGGTCCATATCCTAGAGATAGTGGAGTGATGATCTGGAAGAATCCTGAGCCTCGGAGGACTTCAAAGAATGGTGGTTGCCACACCAGCCCTGATCTACTTTCCTACACTTTTCCATGAAAAAGGATTAAGCATCCATCCTGTTTAAGTCATTGTTATTTCAGGTCTGCATGATGCACAGTAAAACCTGACCCAAATGATATACTCCTATAACGGGAAGTCCTGCAGTAGGGTGAGCTTCAGGAGCGGTGTGATCTAGTGGTTCTGGCTTTATTCCTCTGTGATACCCTTGGCCTCTGCTCTCCTCCATAATGGAGACTCATCTTGAGCTGGGGATGATATAGGTGTAGTGGTTCTGAAGCTCACATCTGCACATGACAAAAATCTACAGAGGGAGGGAGAAGGTAGCTTCCAGAAGTTTTCCCAAAAGAGAGAAAAAGAACATAACAAGAAGTCCCCAACAAACGTCTCCTCTTGTATTTGGGTCTGCATTGAATCCTGAAACAATCACTGGCAAGTGGACCTGCTCCTATGCTCTTAGACCAAATAGAACCATGCTCTAGAACTGAGGATGTGCCAAGCTTTCTCTAGGCTGGGTGCGAGAGCTGGTGGGAGTGAGCTGAACAAACCTGAAACTGAGAGGAAGTAAGAAAAGTAACGTCCTGGCCGTGTATGAGCAGAGCAAACCACCCAAGACTTGTGACTAAAAACAATCTTACTTAGCTTACAGATCTGCAATTTGGGCAGGACTCAGTGGGGACAGCTCTTCTCTGGGCCATGTGGCAACATCTGGGGGAGGGGGCTGCTTGAAGATCACTAGGGGCCCCTCAGGCTCTCTATCTCCATGTAGCCACTGCATCGTTTCCCCGGCACGGTAGTTTCCAAGTCACTGGATTTCTTCAGAGCAGCTCAGGGCTCTGAAGACACCTATCCCAAGATAAGAGAGAGTCAGGGAGATGCTGTGCAGCCTTTTCTAACTTAGCCTCACTTTCATCTCATTCTATTTGTACAAGAAGTCACAAAAGCCCACCCAGATTCAAGGGGAAGGAACATAAATTCCACATCTTGCTGGTTCCATGGCAAGATTCTGGAAAAACATATGAGACCGGAATGATTGTTGCAACTTATTTTGGAAAACGCAGTCTGTCACAAAGTAAATGGGAGGTTGATAGGCCACCAATAACATCCACGACCAGGAGATCAGACATATCTTCAGACATCCACCTGCTTGCTGTGCAAAGCGATCAGTGCGTTAAGACACAGCGGGCAAGCGCTACAGCAGTTCAAAAATGCAAAAGATTACATTTCTGATGGCAGGGGTGCGCCGAGAAGGCAACATTGCTAGTGGGCCATGAAGCATGGTATGTAAACTGGGAAATGTGGATAAGGGGGTTCCAGTGAGAGACCAGTAAGTCCTGCGTCACAAGAAAGCGCACAGGTCAACAAGGACCTACTGTATAGCACAGGGAATTCTACTCAACGTTTTGTAATAACCTCAATATTTTGTAATTCTACTCAGTATTTTATATATATAAAAAACTGAACCACTTTGCTGTATACCCGAAACCAACACATTTTAAATCAACTATACTTCAATTTAAAAAATTAAAATTAAAAAAAAATTTTTTATAAAGAAAGTGCACAGGTAAGGGAATTCCAGAATAAGGGATCAGGTGAGTGGATCCAGCAGGACAGGACCCTAAGCAACCAGCTGTTCATGTCTTCTACTTATAAAGATGTATAACCAGATTTTCCTAGGGCTCCCTTTTAAAACTGTTGGAAAAATAATTTAAATAAGTAGATTGAATGACAGGTAAGCAGGCAGACAGAGGCACAGACAGATGAGTGAAAGGGAAATGGAGCACAGACATGACAGGTGCCCTCTGTGGGGAGCTGCCAGCTTGCAGCACTGAGCCAAATGGCGGAGGACATCCACTCCTGTGGCGTGATGACATTCACGCCAACTTCCTGTAAATAAGAGGATTGATTTTAAACCACCAGGTGCTCTCAGCCTGTTTCACATAAAAAAAAGATCCTATTTCTCAGCAACCTAGGTGGGGAGGTTTGAGGCCAGAGGTGGCCTGGCCCTGACCAGGAGCCCTGGTACACTAAGTACTGAGAAGATCAGTATCCCATCACACCCACAACCTGGTTTAGATTTAGAAGTTGGTCTTAGCATGATTTGTCCAACAGCAGTGGCTGCACACGTGGATCCACTAGAGAACTTTTATAAAATTACAGAGGCCAAGGTCTCCCCTGAGACTCCATTTAATTGATCTTGGGTGCCATCTGCACAAGGGAATCTTTTTTATTCTCCCCAGGTGATTCAAAATCACTGCTCGGGCTTCCCTGGTGGCGCAGTGGCTGAGAGGCCGCCTGCCGATGCAGGGGACACGGGTTCGTGCCCCGATCCGGGAAGATCCCACATGCGGCGGAGCGGCTGGGCCCGTGAGCTATGGCCGCTGGGCCTGCGCGTCCGGAGCCTGTGCTCTGCAGTGGGAGAGGCCACAACAGTGAGAGGCCCGCGTACCGAAAAAAAAAAAAAAATCATTGCTCTACCTCCCAAACTCCCCAGCATTAACTCTTAGAGAACAAAGTCTTAAAGGCTTAGGAGCTCAGAGTTCATCTTCACCAGTGGAGTCTCTACCTTGTAGTAGTGTTTAGTAATTTTTCTACAGGTGAGTCAGGAAGAGCTCTGTGTCGGGAGGAAAAAAACAGGCCCTTATATCTGCATTATGCTAACCCTCCAACTACGTAGAAGTAACTGATGATTTTTTTTTAATTTCCAGTCCGGATGTGTGAGATTCCCAGGGGAAAACTCTTTGTGGTCTGGCATTCCTAATGGGAAGAGACATCTTTTGTTATTAGACATTGAAGAATTTGAGCCTAAAAAAACCCAGATTGGGAATTTGTGCATCAGATTTGCTTTTCCTCAAATTGGTCTCTGCCTGTGACGTATGATTTCCACTGAGTCCACAGTGTACTTTCTGATTGTTAATTGAGGAGTTGGCAGGTTAATTAAGTAATTTTAGTAGCAGAAGCACATGGGAACATTCCTACCATGGATTAGACTCTAGTTCATCAGTATAATCCACCATGAGCTGAGAAATGCTTCTTAGGGCCACATTGGCCACCAGTCAATCATGAATTTTCCACAGTTACTTCAACGGTGTCCAAATCAGCACTGAGGGAATCAGAGACAATGTCTCAGAGCCGTGGGTCAGAGCTTCTACCTGGGTGATTTGGAGACTTATGGAAACAAGGTATGTAAGAGCATGAGCTTAAATCGCAGCTGAGGAATCACAGCTGAGGGATGAAGATCGCTGCTTCCTGAATGTACCATGGTCTTTGAGCCTGGCGGGACCTGGTTCCTAAGGGGATGTTGTCAGTTCTTGGCTCACCGGGGCCAGGTATCAGTCGGCACCAGATGTTTTCTACTGCAGACTGTCAGCTCTGTTGTTCCGGGGCAACAAGCGTGTGGAGAACCAGACTCAAGCATCGCCTAGTTGGTGCCCACCTCTTGCAGACTTTGATTCTGACTGTCTGACCCCACAGTTTCACCTTCCCCATCACAGGTAAGAGTTGGACTCCATGAACACTTCTACTTGGAGACCTCTCTCTCTTCCAAGCAGCCATGCACCCTTCTCCTCCACTTCGGGGCTGCCCGTGTCTAGAAGGTGCTGCTCCCCAAGGAGACTGCTACGGCTCCCCTCTGCTGCACCCATCTGTCCCAGGTCACGCCTCTGGATGTGCCCCAGAGGAGATATTTTTCCACCCCTCACCTGAGCTCCAGGTCTTGCCTTTTGTTTTTGCTTTTGTTTTCATTTTTGCTTATGTTTTTGTTTCTTTGCTCTATTGTCATGATTGCCTTCCCAGCTTTACTTTGTTTCAAATCATTTTGTGCCTGGATCACATGAGCTACAAAAACTTGGGGGATTTTCACTCTCTGAAGTGTCCATGCCCCAGGCAGGAACTGCCCCCAAGCCCACTTGTCCCAGCGAGGAGGCTGTGAACCCCACTGCAACAGCCAGACTCTCAGACTCACTGATGCAAAGTCAGCACTCAAAGGACTGAAGGGATGTGGAGCCAGGTCACGTCAATAGATTTAACATGAAAAGCTCCCACGGTGGGGGAAACGGACTAACCACTGAATCACACCCCCTCCTGGCTGCACATCCTGCACAGAATCGCAAGACCCACTTCATTATTCAAGCCCACCGTGAACACTTGACCGCAGTCATACCTGCCGGCCTCACATCTGCATCCTGGTCCCTGGCATTGCTGCAGAACATACTGTTCAAACCTCATGCAATGGCTAGATTATAGATGAGGGCTGGCACAGTGGGTGATTTTCCCACAACTAGTTCATGAGTCCCTGATTATTTGTTTTATATAAAATTAGATTAACAAACAACAAATTCTCAACATTGTAAATCCATTATACACCAATAAAAAAATTTTAAAAAAGACCTGACAACTAAATGTATGCTGTGATTCTAAGCTGGATCCTTTTATCATAAAGGTCATTATTAGGACAACTGGTGAAATTTAAATGGGGCCTGAGGATTAAATGTTAGTGATGCTTTGGTGGTCATTTCTTGATTTCAGTGGTTGTATTATAGTTGTGTAGGAAAATGTCCTTGTTGGTAAGGAATATGCGTCATAGTATTCTGGGGTAATGGGATATCAGGTTGGGAACTTGTCCTAAATGATCCAGGAAAATAAAAAGTTTCTTGTACTGTTACCTCAAAAAACAAACAAAACACAAAAAATTCAAAAAGCCGTCAATTTGGGCTCTGATATTAAGCCAGTCTAAAGGCAACATGTCACAGAGCAAAGAGTATGGCCTTCTGAGTCCCAAGACCAGGAATCGAATTCTGGCCTTAAAGTGTGAGCTTATCACTGAACCCCTCTGAACCTTCATTCTCTACTCTGTAATACCAAGTTAGGAAGTTAATGGTGAGATGGGTGTTGGGATATGGAGAAAACAACTGGGGCGTTATAGTCAGGTGGCCTTGCATTCAAAAGCTGGAACTCCCCTGACTCCAGACGGGCAATCTGTCTCTAACTGATACAACTCCCTTCAAAAACCAGCCTTAGCCCATCTCCAGTGTTCCAAGCAGGCATCTTTTAAAATATTCCCCAAAGCCCTGGTTTCACCTTCCCCTTGGCAAGTAAGAGGCAGATTGGTGAGCCAAGGAGCTCCCACAGGGACACAGCCTCACAGCTACACCTCTCAAAACAGCACTCACATGAGCTGAAGACAATTTCAGAGCCAGTGCAAGTGTATCAGCGTCTAACCAGAACCTACAAGCACAGAGAGCTCGTGGCTTCTCCTCCCTGGATTCCAGGCAGCTTGGTTGTGTGTGACTCAGATCTCCCCACTCCCTGGAAGGCTCCACATTTCCCCAGGGAACCTCAGCCAGCTGGGCACTGCTGGCATTCTAGTCAGAGCCAAGTATATCTCTGCTTTTATCACCAGAAGTTCAAAAGGGATCACATCATTGGGGTTGGTGATGTGGGCTGCCAGCCGTTGTCCGAGGTACCAGCTCTGGAGGGACACCCTAGGGAGGCTCAGGGGGAAACGGACCTGCTGCATTAGTAATTAACAATTATTAATGGTACAGTCCAGAACTTGGACTTCAAGCTATTGATAATGCTTTTGAAGTCAGAATCCCTGGGTTGAGGTTCCTGCTTAGCCATTCACTAGTCATTGACAGTCTCAGCTCCAGTCTCCTCACCTGTACGATGTAGTTTTACCATCAATAAGTTTTGTCACAGTTGAAATGACAGCAGTTGGAGCATTCTGATTCCAATATTAAGCCAATCTAAGGGCCAATATGCTGTAGAGCAAAACATAGGAGCTTTTGAGCCACTAGATAAGAATAAGGTTCTTAGCCATTCTGTTTCCTCGTCTGTAAAATGGGCAATGGTAGGCCTAGGGGTTGTGAGTCGGGCAGTCCTGAGCTCAGAGCCGTCACTTGTACTTGGTGATGTGGCCTTGAGCAAATCACTCATTGTCATTGAGTCTCAGTTTTCTTCACTGTTTAGTGGAACTAATATTACCTATTTTTGCATGTAATTGCAATTTCTAAATGGAAAAATGAATGCATGTAAAGAGTCTTCTAGAGGGATGCCTAGCATATAAGAGGCACTTAATAAAAAGAATAAAATGGAAACTATTATTATTAGATGTGAATATGCCTTGTATTTGTGTGCAAGGTTATACACATATAACTTATTATTAATTTATCTTTTTTTTCCTCAGAATGTCTAAGATACACAGTGTAATGCCTAAATTATTACCTTAGAAAAGTAAATAAATTTAGCTATGGTCACAGAGGGCTAACAAACACAGGAAAAGATGCTCAACATCACTAAGTATTAGAGAAATGCAAACCAAAACTACAATGAGGTATCATCTCACACCAATCAGAATGGCCATCATCAAAAAATCTATAAACTATAAATGCTGGAGAGGGTGTGGAGAAAAGGGAACCCTCTTGCACTGTTGGTGAGAATGTAAATTGATGCAGCCCCTATGGAGAACAGTATGGAGATTCCTTAAAGAATTAAAAATAGAACTACCATATGACCCCACAATCCCACTCCTGGGCATATACCCAGAGAAAACCATAATTCAGAAAGATACATGCACCCCAGTGTTCATTGCAGCTCTATTTACAATAGCCAGGACATGAAAGCAACCTAAATGTCCATCAACAGAGAAATGGATAAAGAAGATGTAGTACATATATACAATGGAATATTACTCAGCCATAAAAAGGAATGAAATTGGGTCATTTGTAGAGACATGGATAGACCTAGAGACTGTCATACAGAATGAAGTAAGTCAGAAAGAGAAAAATAAATATCATATATTAACACATATGTGGAATCTAGAAAAATGGTACCGTTATTGACAATATGATTCAAAAATGTAGATGGAAAAATCCTAAACCAAATATTACTAAATCAAATACAACAGTAAACTAAACATAAAAAAACTAAATTTCTTATACATTAGGTTAAATATACTAATAATAAAATAATAATTACTTGTATTTGCTTTTTAACATAATGTATACCATGCTAAATTTTCTTTTCTCAATTTTGTTCAATGACTCATATTCCAATAAACTTAAATAACTATTAACATAAAAAAATTTAGCTATGGTCAGAACACAATAAATCAAATAACTATATTTGGATGGTCAAGAGCTGGAGCTAGGAGTCAGGCTGCGGAGCTAAATCCCAGCTGTGTGACATCAGACAAGTTACTTAACCTCCCTGTGCTTCAGTTTTGTCGTCTCTAAAACAGGACGATAATTACAGCTGTCTCATAAGGTCATTGTGAGAATTAAATAAGCTTAATAAATTGAAACATGAGAAGTCTTTAGAAAGTGTGTAACTCATAGTAAATGTTCAGTAGATGTTGACAATTTTATTACTATGTGCCAATGGCTATGCTAACAGTTTGGTAAATCATAGATCACTAGGCCCTATATAATTCATCCCCGGAATGACTCATAATCTAAGGAGAAAATAGGCCTTATATAACCAGGCTTTGGGTTTCCCCAATGGTGCATTGTGCAATTTTGAAAAAGCTGTCTTTCTTGACACTTTCTTGTCATCTGCCAGAAATTTTTCCAAATAAATATGCTATAATAATTATGCATGTAAATGATGCCCCCAGGTAAGTGCAGTATACAGCCTTGACAACCGTATATGGCGACCCTGTATAGCTGGACATAAAAAATACGTGTGGGGCTTCCCTGGTGGTGCAGTGGTTGAGAGTTCGCCTGCCGATGCAGGGGACACGGGTTCGTGCCCCGGTCTGGGAAGATCCCACATGCCGCGGAGCGGCTGGGCCCATGCGCCATGGCCACTGAGCCTGTGCGTCTGGAGCCTGTGCTCCACAACGGGAGAGGCCACAACAGTGAGAGGTCCGCGTACCACCAAAAAAAAAAAAAGTGTGTGTATGTATATGCATGTACCTGTGTGTGCATGCACAAGCACACATTTTATTAGTAACAGAATAAAGGACGAAGTGCAAGAGGATGGGCTGGAGAGAGTGAAGGAAGATCTTGTGGAGAAAGCAATGCTTAAATTGGGCTTTGAGCGATGAATAGAAATTTGCTAGGTGGAATCAAGGGCTAGAAGGGGACAGTGAAAAGGGAAATCTAAGCAGAGGAAACAAAATAAGAAAAGTTCAGAAGCATAAGCACGTTTGTAGACTAGAGAAAGGAGTCTGATGTGTGAACAGAAGCGGGTGAGAGGTTGAACCTGGTAAGGGAAGGTGGGAAAGTGCCAAGAAATGTGTGATTGGGTCGTTGCTCAAAATGTTGGTGCCTCTCCCAGTAGAATCACCTGAAGTATGTGTTGAAATGCAGGTTCCTTGGCCTCAGCCCAGAATTCCTGAAGCAGGCTCTCTGGAGGTAAATTCTGGGAATCTTCGTTTTTAATAAGCACCTCAGACAATCTTTATATTCAATAAAAGTTTGAGAACCACTGCTGCAGGTAGCGGGGAGCAATCCCAAATTCTGAAATGGAGGAGGAGCCCAGAATAAGTTAGTTTTAGCGGGTACTTTCCTCCCAGCAGATGGAAGGGAAATTTTACATGACAGGAGGTGACCCAGTAGGTTTAGGGTGTCCTTCTCTGCGTCCTGGAAACAACATGTAGACCCTGGGAGCCCAAGAATTAGAAGGAATCAGCCAACTCCAGGAGGTAGGAAAGTAAAAGGAAACTGGAAACAACATACCTGTTCATCAAAGACAAAAGGGCTGAGTCAACTCTTGTTTGTATACCACACCAAAGAATATACACAGCCGTTAACAAGAACAGTCTATATAAAAGATCTCCAGGAAATATTGTGGATTGAAAATTGCAACTGACTGAACAAAACCCGTAGTCTGATCTTCCTTTTGGTAAAGTAAACACACATACCACACATACGTCCACACAAAGCAATGTCCCATAACCTCACACGTGCATATACATGTATGTAAATACGTAACCAATGTTCTTGGATGGATCCTCAATGCACTGATAATAACAGTGACCTCTGGGAACAGGGTAGGCTTGGGAAGAGTGGTTAAGGGAAACTCAGACTCATCATACCATGTTATTTTTATAAGAAGAATGTATTCATATATTACCATGTAATTCATGTTGAGAAGAGATTACAGATTGAAACAGAGCTAACTTTGAAGACAAAATTGTCCCTCTTCCCAATTTTGCTACAAGGGTAATATCAACAAAGCACCCCCATGTGTGTCTCCACACAACCAGACCCGAGATGGAGACCAGGCAGGACTAAGCCCAGGCTTTCTGCCTCCCAATAAATTAGGGAAGACTGGAGCTGCTAATTTGAATAACACATGACATAGAGGATTCTTAATAGTACCGTCTCATTCTACACAAGATTGTCTCTGTAACCAGCGTGAAATCGTCCTCATTTACTAAGGTTCAGCTGTTGCTGCGCAGCCTGGAAGGAAGGATTTCATTGCATCAAAAGCTTTCTGGCTTTGCAAAAAAGTGTGTGACCACTCCACCAAGGTAATAAAGAACGAAAGGCCCAAGTGTACATTTTCTTCCCTCATATGTTCAATGTTCTCTCTCTAGTATCATGAAACTGGAAGGCTGTCCTTCAGCAGAACAATTCCTGCTAGGAATTGCTCATGATGTAGGTCTTCCATTGGGATTTGCATAGAGAGATATAGCAGCATAAACAGCAAGGTAACACTTCATTTTCCATGCACAACTGTCGTTAATTCATGTGCTACCCCTTACAAATTCCAGGAGTCAACCCAGAAAAACCTGTTGACGTCACACATGAGAAACTGCCTAGAAGCCAAACCTTATTGCTAAATTAAATAGTGTTTCATGTGTCACTTTTTGAAAAATAAACGGCATGACACATTTATCAGACCAGAAACTGCAGAAATGTTTAATGTTGGCTCTTCCACCATTAAGACTAGTATACATCTTGATTCTATAGCGGTAGGTTTTCCACTGAGGGATTACAGAATGCAATATTTAAGGTAAATCTGGGTGATTATAAAATAGGTCAGCTAATGCTGTCCAGCCAGCTTTTCTGTGATACCCAAGGCCCAGCGGTTATGTCCAATAAGCTCCTAGAGGTGACTCCAGTGTCACCTCTATTCTCTGGAGTGACTCAGCATGTCACTCATGGCTCTTAGAATTGCCAGCATTGCTGTGTCCCCTTGTTTCTCCTCTGCACATTACTTACAACAGAACAGGACAAAATAACCCTTTAAACAAGAAGGTATCTTGTGTTTTTCATTTTAAGTGCCCTCAGTCCATAGTTATTATGGGTTTTATAAATAAATATCAAGTTGCCCAGTACTCATGAAATACAGTACAATGCATTTAAACACACAAACACATTTTGCCAGATGGTACGCTACTAATCGAAAAAGGTACAGTGGAAATTGAATTATGCAGGGTTTGTTTTTTTTTTTTTAAAGCAAGATCCACTTAGCTGAAGAGATTGTGGACTTACACTCAGTAAAAGCTTTGAACCAACAGTTAAATAATATCTGAAAAAATTCCAGGTTCATTTAGGTCACTGAGTACAAAAATGTTTGCAAATAGGGCTCTTGAGGGGTAAGGTGGGCTTCTCCATTCAAGGTCCATGGAAGTTGCAATCTTCCTTTCAAAAGGTAGTTCTTTAGTAAATTAGCCATTAAGGACAGAGAGTGTGGTTAGAGAGATGGCAGATAGAGAGATGTCCTCTACTCTTACTTTGAAGCCCTTTCCTTTAGGGAATATGTTGATTAAAAAAAATTATCAATTTGTATAATAACTGTCATAGGGCATCCACTCTGTAAGTGCTAAGCACACTGAATATTAAATACAACTCCTACTGTCAAGGATTTTTATGGTCTAATGAGACAAAAAGAGATAAGTTGAGTGCTAAGGTAGGAGGAGGCCCTGCTTACTATAATAGGGTCCTCGGAAGGGAGAACCCTAAATGCATCTTCGAGGATGTGGGAAAACATCTAAGAGGAAATGCCATCTAAGCAGACAACCGAAGAACAATCCAGCCGTTAGTAACATCCGTCGGCAGCAAGCAACAGAAAAATCTAATTTATGGTGATTTTAACACATAGCAGGAAGACTGGAGGTAGGCAGCCCTTTACGGTTCCACCTCACTCCATGCTTTTCCCTAAATTACCCCACCTGATCACAGCTGGTGAAACCAGGTCTGAGAACCAGTAGCCTATTAAGTGGCCTGCTGTAGAACTCTGCCTAAAGAGGCACGTCTGCGGGATTAGAGCTGGCCAACCCAATGAGTCCCACTACATTGGGGACTTTTTTTTTTTTTTTTTTTTTTGCGGTACGCAGGCCTCTCACTGTTGTGGCCTCTCCCGCTGCGGAGCACAGGCTCCGGACGCGCAGGCTCAGCGTCCATGGTTCACGGGCCCAGCCGCTCTGCGGCATGTGGGATCTTCCCAGCCCTGGGCACGAACCCATGTCCCCTGCATCGGCAGGTGGACTCTCAACCACTGTACCACCAGGGAAGCCCGCGGATTTTTAACATAACCCATACAAAGGGAATCAGCAGAGCATAGAGTGGTGAAGCTCTAGGAGGAAAAGCACTGATGTAAAATTTTTGATTGGTATAGAAGAACCTACCTGTACATTCTTTTCTTAAATAGGTCACGATTCCATTGGATTTAGTACACGAGTGATGAACAGCTTTTATTTTTGTGCCAATATTTATAAAATTCTTCGAACTAGATCCTTGACAACCATTTAAAATGATGATGAAAAATATCAGATGCCTATTTCTAAATGTTCAAAATTCATTTAGGGGATATGGAAGCAAAATCTTAAAGACTGGTGCTCAAATTGAAAAACTATGACCCAAGAAACATAAAGGGAATCTGCCACAATGTAGGGAAGCTGATGTGCAGAACATCCATCAACAGCACGCTAACGATAGAAACCAAAGCACCCTTTATTCAGTGCAAGAAGGTCACATGTAGCAAAGTTTCGAGAGGTGAAGAAGGGCAGAAAGGCATCAGGGCTTTCCAAGTGCATAACAATCTCAATTACTGCAAGATATCCAGGTATCCACCAGCTGGCCTCCTTCATCCCATATTTCTCCATGAATGACTGTTCTCACTGAAGCATTCCAAGATTCTAGTTATTGGCTTATCACCTTAGTAAGTTTTTCCCTGCGTGCTGCCACCAGGACAATTATTTACTTATTATTGCCTCCAAAATCAACTCATTTTTAAAATTTTAGATTGATACTAAGGAATCATTATATCCCTAAAATAACAGATGTGATGTGTTCATTCTACTTTTCCTAATTCATAATAAAACTTTAAAAATAAAAAGTCCCCTATTGTGCCAATTAAACACATTCTGTACACCTACTAGTGAGACTAACAGGAAGCATCATTCTGACTTAAACTGCCAGTGAGCTAAGACTTTGATTTTCCAAAAACGGGTGGAAATAACTGTCCTACTTAGGAAGAAGTTGGGGCTATTTCATCAAAAATTTTAAATTTTTAAAACTTTTTTTAAAAAGAAAGAAAAATTATTTGCCTGTAGCCAAAAGTCTGGCAGTAGGTTTAGGCTTTTACAACTCAAAAAGGGGGTACGGGAAGAGGGAGACAGGGAGAGGGGAAGGGAGAGAGACAGAGAGAAGGAAGGCAGTAAAGAAATGAGAGATAGGCTAGATTTTATGACTAAGAAAAATTATTAACAATTATTGAGTCTAGATAGTATTTATTTACATAGGTATTTCCTTCCCAGTTGCTATTACATCCCTTAAATATCTTGCCAAAAAAACATTTTAGACAGCTTACTATATATATATATATATATATATATATATATATATATATATCATATATATATAATACAAATAAGTAAGTAAATACATCTTGGAAATGGGGAAATAAGGGTAGAGAAAATAAAAGAAAGACAGAATTTAATTCAATACACTTAATACCTCTCATCGGATTCTGTACACTTGCTAGATATAGGTGATGAATCTGTCTTCAGCAAGCTAGCAGCTAATACAGAAGAAGAAACCTGATCTAGGAAGCCTTATCAATGCCGTGGAGGGCCTTGCAGTCAGAGAAACCTACATTTGAATCCCAGCTCCAGCCAGCTCTGTGGCCTTGAGTCCCAGCCATTGAAACTTTTAAGCCTGTTTCCCCCTCCAGAAAATGGGAGTGATAATAATCAGCTCTTAGAGTTATGAGCTACACAAGTCAGGTGTCTAGTAGAACACCCGGCATTCAGCAAATGTTTAATATAAGGAATCCAACAGCTCATACAATCCGTAGGATAAAAAATAAACTAGTTGCCGGGGGCCAGAGAGCAAATAGCTAACCCAGCAGAACGTGAATGAAACTCAAGTAAAGAGGGGATGAAGATCCTACCCAATTTCTTTAGCGACACTTGAGTTTTGAATCAATCACGGTGAAAAGTAAAATAACTTACACGCGGCCAGAAGTTTGACAGTGGTTTCAGGCTTCGGCATAAGGCATTTGGGTTTGTTGCATGTGTGTGTTTGTATGTGTGTGCATGTGTGTGTGTGTGTCATGTTATTGTTTTAACCTCGTAATCCCTTGACTAAAAGTAATGCATCCCTTCACAGATTTGCACAGGTGGCTTCAACATCGACCTTCCTTTCTCTATTTTCTTCAGAAATAAACTGAACTTCCTGGCTCTGCTTTCCTCTCCCTCCCTCCCTGGAGGCTGTGACAAGCTTCCTCCGGCTGAGAAGGCAGGAGAGTCCGTTGAACCAGATTAACATTGTTTTCATGGATCCACCACTGCCAAGAGCTTGACTCACGAACTAACGAGATGGCAGGCGTCCCTACCCGATCTTCGGGGGTGGGCATGAGAGTCGTTAGACTTCACACACACCCAGCCCTCTTTGGCTCTCCACAGCTTTCAGCTCCAGATCTTCTGGGATTCCGGTCAGCGGGCTCCTGTGTCTCATTCTACCTCTGAAACCCCCAATGGCTGAGCCGTGATGATTTTTCCATGCCTCCCCCTGGGGTGTGTCAGTACGCAAAGCCCAAGTATTCGAAATCTTTTGGATTCATTCAAACAGATGTGCATATATACAATGGAATATTACTCAGCCATAAAAAGAAATGAAATTGAGTTATTTATAGTGAGGTGGATGGATCTAGAGTCTGTCATACAGAGCTAAGTAAGTCAGAAAGAAAAACAAATACCATATGTTAACACATATATATGGAATCTAAAAAAAAAAAAATGGTCAAGAAGAACCTAGGGGCAGGACGGGAATAAAGACGCAGACCTACTAGAGAAGGGACTTGAGGACACGTGGAGGGGGAAGGGTAAGCTGGGACGAAGTGAGAGAGTGGCATGGACATATATACACTGCAAAACGTAAAATAGATAGCTAGTGGGAAGCAGCCGCATAGCACAGGGAGATCAGCTCGGTGCTTTGTGACCACCTGGAGGGGTGGGATAGGGAGGGTGGGAGGGAGATGCAAGAGGGAGGAGATATGGGGATATATGTATATGTATAGCTGATTCACTTTGTTATAAAGCAGAAACTAACACACCATCATAAAGCAATTATACTCCAATAAAGATGTTAAAAATACAAACAAAGAGATGTGCAATCGGGGTCTGTTAACTCTGGTCCCCAGTATCCAGTACTCTGGGTCCTCACACTCCACTGTCCCCAGAACTCACAACCCCAATATATCCCATGAATAAAGACATGCCTACCTGTCTGTGGTTGTCTGGAAACAGTAGGGTCGTACTTCCTTCCCTCTTGTGCCTGGTTTCATCTTCAGTGGACCCATCGCCTTGCTACCTCCCACGTTAGTATTGCTCTGAGGCCAGAAAAGATGTGACTGGGGCCCAAAGTCATGTTTTCCCACAGGAGCCGGAATTGCCATATTTCTCAGAAGGTTGTGTGTTTTTATCCAGGACCGATTTGAAATGCTCCAAAAAAGAAGTTTTTTAAAGTAGGATCAGAGAAGTCAGAACAACAAAATATCCTTTACTTGGTAACTTAGTACTTCTTGGGAAAGGAAAAAAAGAAAACTCCCTGGGCCACAGAAGACAGCATCATGGAAGGAATACATTTTTATTATCAGAGACGTTAGGAGACAGTTGGTGAAAGCCTTCTAGCCGACCTTCTGACAAAGAAGCACAGCACATCAGTCAACCACAAGATCTGGAGGCCTGCCAAGCTGCTTGTGATCAGACAAGGAAAACAGCATCAGGCTTAACAGCTTGAGTTTTGGACTCAAGGCGATTTGGGGATCATTTTGTGCGTTCTCATTTTGGGTGGTAGACCTGCCTCTCCCACATACTAACTGCATGACTTGGGGTAAATAACTTAATATCTTAAACCTCGGTCTCTTCCTTTGTAAAGTGAGGCTGATTACATCTCTTCCATAGGCCTGCAGTGAGTTTAAAAGACAACTTACTATTGTATATAGAATAGGGTAGGGCCACAAACATTTATAAGTGCCTCCTTACATGGCACTACATGGATGAATAAGTACCATATGAGGAGGAACTTACAAATGGATGGATGGTGGAAAAGGAAATGGTCACTGCCCTCAAAGAGCACACAATCTAGTGAAGAAGAGAAGGGCGAACATCTGATTACGATATGATGCAATACTTGCCCTAACTGAGGTTGGACAGACTGCTCTAAGGGGCAGAGAATGGGGACATTGTCCTGGTGGAACCAGGACACAGACAGTGGCAGTCTGATCCCAGGGCTTCTGCCCTTCATCATCACGTCCAATGGCAGCAAAATGCCATGATCATCAGTCTAGCTCCCAGCCTTGTGACGTGAGAAGATTCCAAATTCAGTTGGCCACTTTCTGTGACCCTGTTGGACCCACTGAAACTAGCCCCACCTGTGCCCTTTTTAAAATCTAGAAAACTATCAGAAAATAGATTCTCTTGGGCTTCCCTGGTGGCGCAGTGGTTGGGAGTCCGCCTGCCGATGCAGGGGACACGGGTTCGTGCCCAGGTCCGGGAAGATCCCACATGCTGCGGAGCGGCTGGGCCTGTGAACCATGGCCGCTGAGCCTGCACGTCCGGAGCCTGTGCTCCGCAACGGGAGAGGCCACAGCAGTGAGAGGCCTGCGTACCGCAAAAAAAAAAAAAAAAAAAAAAAGTAAAAGAAAAAAAGAAAATAGATTCTCCCTCAAAGGACTTTGGCCACTTCATTTATTTTCTTGAGTACCTTTGAGTCCATCCCACATCACACAGTCGTTCAGCTGTGCTCAAAGTCTTCCATCAGCATCTTCCCATAAGGATGGAAATGTCAAAATCAATTTCCTGGAGAAGAAACAAAAATGGCTTTTTTTCCTAAAATGATCCTGATAGCAAAATTTATGAGAGTAGAAACATGACCTGAGGGATCGGATGGAAGGCTCATTGAAAGAGTCATTTTCATCTGGACCAGAGAAAGTCCTGGAGAAGAAACTCCACTGGTCCCCAGAGGACAGACTACTATATGTTGGAATTTGTCCTTGTTTCTAACAGCCACAGTGGTGGGGGATTTTTTTGGCTTTTGGGTTTTTTTTTGGGGGGGGGTTGGTTTTTGAGTTTTTTTGCAAAGTGCTGGTTGTATCTCAAGGGTAGTGGGTTGGAAAAGCATTTTACGTGGGAAAACTGAACAAGCTGGAGTCACGGACAGAGGCTGGCATGTCACACTGCAGACAGCTCAGCGAAAGGTGAGGCATGTCCAGGTGCCAAGGATATTTGGAGAGGCCCAGAGCCCTGTTACGCTTTCTGGTGCTTCCATCTACAAGGACAGCTAAAATCTTAGGGAATATACCCGAAAGCGCGGCCCACTGTACCGCAGAACCCCACACCCGGACTCATTACAGAATGGTCAAAAAGTAAACTGGTTTCTCTGCCACAGAAGGAGACAAGGTTCTGAAGTAAAAATTAGAAACAGTTCTCCCTCATACTGTCCCTGCCCCCTCTAAATGTGTCGAGCAGAATTTAAAGTTTGTCAGCCTAGGAACTCCCCTGATGGCGCAGTGGTTAAGAATCCGCCTGCCAATGCAGGGGACACGGGTTCAAGCCCTGGTCCAGGAAGATCCCACATGCCATGGAGCAACAAAGCCCGTGCTTCACAACTACTGAGCCTGCACTCTAGCACCTGCAATCCACAACTACTGAGCCCGTGAGCCACAACTACTGAAGTCCGCACGCCTAGAGCCCGTGCTCCGCAACAAGAGAAGCCACCGCAATGAGAAGCCGGCGCACTGCAACGAAGAGTAGCCCCCCGCTCGACACAACTACAGAAAGCCCGTGCACAGCAACGAAGACCCAACACAGCCAAAAATATATAAATAAATAAATAAATTTATAAAATAAATAAGTAAAGACTGTCAGCCTGAAGGATGCCATCTCTATCCTGCACCATCCCCCTCCCCCCATCCACTTGGTCCAGAAGTACCAACAACTTCCCCCAAGTCTCAGGATAAAGAGACTGAGTGTGCCATGGGGACAGTTCAGGGGAACCATCAGGTCTTTTAAACAGGAGTGATCACCACGGTGGTCAGGACACCAGGGCCCACAGACAGCCGGAGCCCTGGCAGCTGGGCCGCTGCATGTGGGACGACAGCCATGGCTCCAGCTGAGGGACAGCTACGAGGACGCAGCAAGGCGTGTCCAGGCAGAAGGCAAGAGGGCAGTGGCGGCTCCAGGAGTTCACTTTCGGGAAGGACTCCGGGACAGCTGTTTGGTTGGAAGAGGACTAGAAAAGCTGAGTGTGTAGGCACTGGACACAGGACTGAGAAAACAGCAGTCATCCATATCCAAAGATGTAAGTGCTGCAGAGATTTGGGAGGATAGCTAGAGCCTCCCAAATCGCACACTGCAAGCCACCCAGACACGACAGAATCGAGAAGCTTCCTGCACCAGAATTCCCTAAGGTCACGGCTCTAAGGTCCCAGGCGGAATGGCAGATTTAGAAAGCAGGTCTCGCAGTGGGTGGGGGACAGGCTCAGGCTGCCACAGCCAGCTGCAAGGTGTCCTGTCCAGCAGACAGGAGGCAGGGGGCTGGGAGGGCACGCGGTAACCCCTGAACAATGCAGCTACCCGGCGGTCAGCCGAGGGTCACGCATCCTGGGTGAGCAGAACGGTGAGGATATCTGGGCGGGAGGGCCTGACCCTGTGGAGAGGCAGCGCTGGGTTCTGCTTGATTGTTTCCTGCCTCCGGCCCACATTGGTCTGGGAAGGAGGCAGGGCGGGCTGCAGGTGGGAGGTCTGTGTGGCCAGCTGTGACCGAGCTGGAAGAGGCTGAGTCAGGGGAAACACCATGGAAGGTCAGGCTGGGGTTGGGGAGGACCTGCTGAAAAGAATCGTTGAACGTTCTAGGGAAGGAGACGAGTCTCACTTCACGCGGGGCAGGAACTTCCTTCCCTCTTTCTTTCTTTTCCTTCCTCTCTCTTCCCTCACAGGCAAGCAACTAGAAGCAGGATGAGCTGTCTCAAGGAAGAAGAAATAAAAACAGCTTTTAAGTGACTGGAGGTCATGTCCTGTTTGAAACAGCAGCAAGAAAAGAGAGCAGGGCGTTACCTCTCCCGCAGAGACCAGGCTGCCGTGATCTCTGGCCAATGGGATGGCGAGAGGACTTGAGGACCGTCTTCATAGGCTTGGGCTGAGTCATGAACCCACAAATCTTCCTCTATCACTCCTTTAAAGACACTGCTAACCACTTCCACATCGGCCCCAGCAGCACTTGATCCTTTCACTGTGGACGTTTCTGCAAGGTCTTCCTCCCCTGAGAGTTGAGTACAGAAGCCATAATCCAAGAGGCCGTGTCTGGGGCTCTTTTATCCTTGACTCGTGTTCCTGTGCATTTGGCCTAGAGCCTAAAGAGGAGACCCCCCAGTCACAATCAAACAGCTAGGCGGTGAGCAATGCTATCAGAGCTCCCCTTTTCAACTCAGTTGAAGATTGACTAATAACCTAAGAAATAGTCATCCCTTTTTAATTTTCCAATGAAACGTAACCGTCTTCAAGGTGCCAGTCTTCCGTAGCCTGCCTTTCATCCATCCAGTCTTCAAATATTTGCCAATATTTGAAGTTGTAAATATTTGTTAAACGCTCCGTGGTTTCCACAGGGAAGCAGGAGAGGCCACAGAGCTGCAGCAGTAACTTAAAGCAAAGAGATAAGGTAGACCTCGGAAAGATAAAATGTAAAATCGGTGTCTGGAAAGATAGGCCCAGTCACCTTAAAGCATCAGGACAGCTCCCTGTACATGTCAGACATTCACAGCGTTGGGTAGAAAAGCAGCGGAGCTGGCCCACCAGCCAAAGGACCATGGCAAGGCCCGGCCAGCACATCCAGGGAGCCAGGGACCTGAGCTGTGCACTGGCTCATGTTGGCAATGGAGAGCAGAGCGCCATGGGGAGAGAGGAGCATCAGGCTAGCTGTAGCTCAGGGCATGAAACAGGAAGTTTTTTAACTCACCAAGTAATCTCTGAGGAAAATCGGGATCCTTCTACCAGCCCACAGAGAGAGAGTGCACCAGCTGAAGTTCAAGAGAATCCTTTTAGTCTCCTCAGTACCTCTGGTTCTTATAAATTACCTTGCTTACTTACTTTACAAGTAATCTTGGTTACTGTAAGTCTGCCCTTGAGAGATTGGGTCAGCTGGAAATTTCAGTGCTTGTGGTAAATTCAATCAACATCTACTGAGTGAACAAATGAATGAAATTAGGCTTCTGTCTGCAAGTTTGAAGTTTCGACTCTGAGCCACAGGCAATTCCTAGAGGCCACACCTTCCTGTGAGCATCTTGGGAGATACCCTGCCGGTCTTTCCCGGGCTCTGAACCACCACCACTTCTTGCTCCTTAGTCAGATGTGCAACTAACATGTTGCTAACACAGACAAAAACAAATAAAACCACGTCTTTGACCAGGAGGGAAAACACTGATACATCAGAGAATAATATAAAGCAACAGATAGCTGCTAAATCACGTGGTTCATGGGCAGGAAACTAGGGACGGCTAAGAAGGGCCTTATGGAAAAGATGGGCATGAATTGGCTCTGTAGGTTGACATGGCTGAGGCATTGGGCCATGGTGCCCTGGATAGGGATGGAAATGTGTGGGACCGACAAAGAAGGTGGGAACACTTGAAGGAACACAGAAGGTTTCCGTTCTGAAGTGCTGCTTATGATGTCAGAGACCTTAGACTGACCAGATCCTGCAGTGTCTTAAATGTCAGGTTGCTGCAGGTTTATGCAGTGGAAGCAGACCTAGGAAGACAGAGCTGGTAAGAGGACACAGGCTGGGTCACAGAGGAGAAAGAGCAGAAGTAAGGCAACGGCTAAAATATGAATGCAGGAATACACAGACAAGGGCTATGGAGTCTACGTTTAGGACTTTGTCCCTCCCTTCAACTGTCTAAATTTTTTCTCCTATGTTCTACTATGTCAACTCAGCCCACTTTATTTTGCTGACTTCTGCTGTCCATACATTATCTGGTTTAATTCTCCCAACAAATGTGAAGTACATATTCTTTTCCCCATTGTGTAGGTGAAGAACAAAGAAGCTACTTGCAAGTTGAGTAACTTGCCTAAGGTCATGCAGCTGACTAGCAAATAGCTGGCCAGAGGCAGAGCCCTGAATTCAAACACAGGTCTGCCTGAGCTAAAGGCCAATAATCCTTTGTGTGTGTGTGGGGGGGGGGGGGGCAGGTGAACAGTTTTCCAGCTATTTAGAGAAGTTAGAAAATATGATTTCTTAGCACAGACTTTAAAAGTCAAGTTCTATATTTGGCACCTAGGTTTTCTGTATACTTTTATAACCACATCACATTTAATCCAGGAAGAATTTGCTCTCAAGAAGCATTAATTAAGCATTAGGTAAATGAAATTCTCACAGATACTCAGTTCTTAATAATATAAGAACAGGATCAGCATTAATTAACACAGTATATCAAATAGGATTCATGGCTTAAACCAGAAAACGTTTATTATTTCCTTACAGTAATGAAGTCCCAGAATAAACAGTCCTGCAGCAGTGACAGCGGCACCACAGGACCATCAAAGACCCACACTCCCATCTCCCTACTCCAGCATCCTTAACACAGGAGCTTCCATCTTCAAGGTCACCTCAAAATCCATTATGGTGCTGAAGGTCTAGCCATCAAGTCCATGATCCTGGTCGGCACTGAGGAAGTGAGGATGAGCTAGGAAAAATGCCCTGCCTCCATCTGACCCTGTCATAAAGCGCACTTTCTAGAAGTCCCCTCCCAACAGATTCCACTTGGAACTAATTGGCCATTCCAAGGCAGAATGGGGGCTGCAAACGTGTCTTGTTCTAGGCAGTAATGTGCTCAGCTAAAAAAATCTGTCACTCAGGAAGAAGGCAAGAATAGATACTGAGTAGGCAACTAACAGCCTATACCACTCAGATCACCTGAATCAGCAAGGAAGCCAAAAATTAATTGAAATTCAGACAGTATGCTAGGATTCCATTTGCATGTGAATCATGGAAATCTGAGGCTCTTACAGCACTTTTCTGCAGGCCAAAGAATGCAGAGATTTGAAAACATATTTGAGGATCTTTAGGAGGTTTTTTTTTTTTAATGACCTTTGGGTATTTTAATGAAAGAAGTTTGCTCCTGTCAAGTAAGCTTAGTTTCCTGAGACCTGTCAAAATGTTCTCTTATTATATTTCTAATATAAGCTCTTAGCATAATGAGGGCAATATATGAAGGGTGAGAAATACAGCTATAGGGGCTGGGAAGGTTGATGCTGGGTCTGGAGAGTATTAAGCAGTGAAAAGATGGCCCTTTTTACACAAATGAACACCAACGTGAGGCGCCTTCTCCGAGAGCTCAGCTTGTCCACAGAACTAAGTTGTATCATGAGAATTGCAGGGTGAAAATTGTCTACTATTTTTAAAGCCAACCCCAAAGAGGATTAATCTTGCTTCCCCAGGACCACCAGAATTGGTCTCTTATTGGTAAAGTAGATTCCTCTGCACCCTTTGTTTTATTCCTAAATGGGCCAGTATGTTTTAGGATTAAGGCAGCCTTGGAAACTTTTCAACAAGGTCAGAGTTCAGCCATCAGCCAAGCAATTCTGATTTTGAGAACTCATGAGAAAAGGACCAGCTATCTCCGTGATTTTCCAGACTTAGCTAATTTTGAGTAAATACGTGAAAACAGTCTCTTAACCCTGATTCCAAATCTTCTGATTATGCCAGAAATAAAATCTGCAGAATTTCCAAGACTTACCATTTTTGACACTTTAAAAATAATGTCAGACCATTTTCAACTTACACTAACTTGGGAAAACCATTATAAGATAGTGCTGGGCTGAGGTAAACAGCTCTAGTTCACCTTTAAATAAAATAGTGACCTATTTTTAGAGACCAGGGGTTTCAGTGTTTTACCATTCTGGAAGTAAACATCATCATCGTTCCTTCTATTTCAATGAGCACAGCTGTCTGGGTGGGGATGTAAACATCCCCTGGCGGTGTTGTGAATCCAAACACAACAATGTCAGGCTGCTGTGTGAGAACCAGGAAACGAAGCTGACTACAAACTGCACAAGAACTGATCTATTTTCATTGTCTAATCGAAATGAAATAGGACCTACAAGATAGATAACAGGCTTGGGCCTCTTAGAAATTAGCCCTTTCGTCAATCCATGCTTCTCCTAGAAGTACAAAGATCCGGATGGAACTCTATATTAATCTTATTTCTTATTTTCTTATTTTTCTTGTTTCAAGCCACCAGGTCATGGCAGAGAAGTCAATAGGTATGTGTTAGAATGATTTATTTTATTTATTCAGGCTCTCTAAAGAACAGGTGAGGGAATTCCCTGGCAGTCCAGTGGTTAGGACTCAGTGCTTTCACTACCAAGGGCCCAGGTTCGATCCCTGGTTGGGGAATTAAGATCCCGCAAGCCACGCAGCAAGGCCAAAAAATAAAATAAAATAAAATAGGAGATACCTTAACACGAATCGAGCCACTGTAGAGATAAGGCCTGGGGTAGTGGATGGGAGTCTCTAAATCACCAGACACCCAGGTGGGTTCTCAAGGGCACAGGCAAGTATACTTAATTCAACTCTAGGTGTGAATATTGGTCAAGCATCTTTACCACACTGAGTCCCATTGTAGCCCCAGGGATTCAGTGATGATGTGGCCCTGACTTCAGGGAGCTCACTCTCTAGTGAAGTGGGGTGGACATGCACAGAAAGGCCTCGCAACACTGCAGCATGACCACAGCTTAAAATAAGGATGCCTAGACTACCTTAGGAGCAGAATGAAGATGATCTGGGAGAGAATATTTGATATTTAAATATTTTTTACAAATCACTATCTTTTTTTTTTTTTTGCTATTGTTTCTTTGGGTACAAAGGAAATCTTAACAGAATTTTTTAAAATACAGACTTTTACAGGCTATGCTCTGATCATAATCAAATGATGTTAAAACAAATAATAAAAAGATATTCAGAATGGAAATGTTCTGGGTCTTGAGTGTGGCAGTGTTTACCCCATTGGACACATTTGTCAGAACTCACTGAGCTGGACACTTAAAATGGGTGCATTTTAGGGCTTCCCTGGTGGCGCAGTGGTTGAGAGTCCACCTGCCAATGCAGGGGACACGGGTTCGTGCCTCGATCCGGGAAGATCCCACATGCCGCGGAGCGGCTGGGCCCGTGAGCCATGGCCGCTGAACCTGCGTGTCCGGAGCCTGTGCTCCACAACGGGAGAGGCCACAACAGTGAGAGGCCCGCGTACAGCAAAAAAAAAAAAAAAAAAAAAAAAAAAGGGTGCATTTTATTAGAAGGCATTCACTCCCAAATACCTCCTGGATCAAAGCAGAAATCAAAACTAACACCTGTAGGAAACGATGAAAAAGAGAAGAGTTCACACCCAGGCCTGAGGACATGGCTAAGTTGGACTTAGAAGAAAATTCATGTTCTTAAATACTTGCATTATTCCAGAGAAAAGAGCAGTGGTAAAGGCACTTAACTCTTAAAAATCCTCATGGGACTCTATATTAATCTTATTTTTTACTTTCTATATTTTATGATGTTTTGACTTCTTGGGGGCCCTGGCTGGCCAGGGAGAGACTGCCCACCCAGGGCTAATTCCTAAGATAATAACTTGCCCGTTAACACACTTTTCATATGAAAACCAACCAATCCTGAGTCCATACCTTAGCCACCTTCTATACCTAACTTTTACACACCAAGTCAGTATTTTCCCTGCCCTCAATCAACCCAGCACCAGCTATCAGACAACTAGGGATGGCCCCTATGCCCCAACTGCCAGAATCATTCAAACTAGCAATCCTAAAATGTTTCCCTGCTCTGCCTTGCCTTCCCACAGGAAACACTGTGTTTTCCCCTCACTCCTTTCTGCCTCCGGACTGACTGGTGCTTCCCCATGTGGCCCTGCAGAGTACGGCATGACCCCTCATTTGGGGAAATGTAAGTAATAAAAATCTTCTTTCAGTGGCAGTAGCTATGCTGTCATACAGTCATCTCTATAAATTAAAATCGCATGGGTGCCAATATTGACACAAATCCCCACTCACTAGTGCTTCAGAACATGGTACTAAATGTAGAAGTGAAAGTCTCAGTTCTCTCTATGTCCATCGTCCAGTTAGCTGGCCCAGTCTATGTACAGTTGGGTACATATGACATCTGACAGGGGAAAAGTATTCTCTCAAGTGTGTAAGCATGTCAGAAGAATCTCATCTCACAAGACTCTAATACATTTGTGCCCTGGCTTTCCTCCCATGCCGAGAACAAAAGAGAGGTTCCTTCCATACAGCAAAACTCTCCTAACCAAGATGCAGGATGCAGACTCAGACCCTCTTAACCCCCTGCCTGGACCACTGTGGCCTCCCAGACTTGTAACCAACAGTGGCCTGTGGGCCAGGTCTGACCCACAGATGGGTCTTATTTGGCCATCATAATATGTTTAAATACACTTAAGCCAACATTTAAAAATCACAAAATTTCGCACAAAAATCTAGATTTCCAGCTTCTTTTAAAATTTGGAAACTTTTGTGGTGCTGGCCTGTTCTCCCATATGGCAACCACCAGCTGGAGCTGACGAGAGTGTGCCGCTTCGCTGGGGTTTATCCCTTTCAGCCCCCAGTGCTCCATTGGTTCAAGACACTGAGAGCGAGTGTCAGTGGCCTTTTAACGCTGTGCTTGCTCAGTTGACTATCTCATACTAGAGGTGTTTTTCTGTATCCCCAAGGGCACCAAGTAAGGGGCCCTGGAACCAGACATTGCCTGGGTCCAAACCCTGGGCCTCGCACTTTTGTCATGAGTTTGATCTGGGCCAGTTTTTCTCATCAGCTTGTACCTTAATAACCTCATCATTAAAAAGAAGGATAATAATTGTACCTACCTGTTGTAAGGATAAAGGATTTAAAAGCACTTAAAACAAGGTCAAAGTGGGCTTCCCTGGTGGCGCAGTGGTTGAGAGTCTGCCTGCCAATGCAGGGGACACAGGTTTGTGCCCTGGTCCGGGAGGATCCCACATGCCGCGGAGCGGCTGGGCCCGTGAGCCACAACTACTGAGCCTGTGCGTCCGGAGCCTGTGCTCCGCAACAGAAGAGGCCACAACAGTGAGAGGCCCGCGTACCACAAAAAAAAAAAAACAACAAAAAAACAATGTCAAAGTGACGCCAAGTAAGAGTACAAGGTATTAGCTTTCAAAATCCACGTCTTCATTCAAAATTGAGTCAGGGGGAGGGGAGGGACTGAGAAGACCATGTATTTAAAAAAACTAAGAAAATGTTTCTTGGTAGAATGAATAAAACTCACTCCCAGATGTTGAACAGGGAAACCACGAGCCAGCTTCATTCAGTCACTGACTGTCCTGCCTGTCTGGACTCTATAGGCAGTGTCATATAACGGACCCCAGCTCGAGGCTCTCTGGTCCCTGGTCTAACTCTTTCCAGAGTATTCTTCCCAGAGCAAAGCTCTACTCACTTCCCTCAACCCTTAGAGGAGCCAGCCTCCCTAGCCTGACAGCAGGGTCCCCTATGATGGGTGCCTCATTATTCCCTTTATACAGGTTGCATTCCAGCCAAATGACCTACTGACCATCTCCCCAGATAAACACCAAACATCTCCCAGATAAACTATGGAACACTTCCCACACCTGCAGTGCTCAAGGCCACCTCTGAGCCTGGTCCCTGCTGTTGGTGGTCCGTGCCATGTTCTTTCTGCCCTGCACACAGCTTGGTCAGATCCAACCCACCCTCCAGGTTTAATACAAAGGGCTACTTCTTCATGAAAACGTACTGATCTCTCCACTTGAAAATAAGCTCGCCCTCTAAACTCCCCCTAGCTTTTTCTCTTACAGCATTTCACACTTTCTTCATTGAACTGCTGTTAAATGTATATGTCTCTTCTTTTTCCCACTAGACTGTAAAATTCTTGAGAACATACTTTTTTTATTTTTCCCAAAGCACCAATCACAGAAAAATGCATTTAACCCGAGATTAACTAAGAGACTAGAGGACAACATGTTTCCCCTTTTTAAAATATCTTCTAAAATATAGTCTGGGTTTTGGTACAACACAGAATTTGGCCAACAGACACAGCCTCTCTCAACTTCCCAGAAAAGCGGTGGAAGGTGAGTCATGGGAGGTAGGGATGGGGAAGCAGGTAGGAAAGGAAAGTAAACACACTGAAGATTCAAGTGAGTGCCAGAATTAGGAGGAATTTTCAGGGACTTCAAGACCAGTGGGACTGGATGCAGAAACATGAATCCTGGTGCACAAATGCAAGGCTACTTGAAACAGAGTAAACCTGCCCACCAGGAGGAAGGTGGGAGGATTTTTCTCCCTCCTACTCTCTAACACACTGTCCTAATGTAAGTTTGCAAGTTATGAGAAAATAGAACTATCCTTAAAAGTAAGAACATAAAAGAATGGAGCAACAATCAGGCAAGAAATTAAGGAAGCTGTCAATAAAATAACACTCCCCTCAAAAAAAAAAAGTGCAGATACGAATACATCAAAAAGATGAAATTGTTGGGATTATGTATTTTTCCCCTCTTGCTGATTTGTATTTTCTAGTTTTTCTAGGACTGCTTCTGTAATAATAAAAAAGTAACTACCATTACTTTTTTTAAAAGTTGTTTAAAATACCAAATAAAATGACATGAGATATCATATTGCCCATTAGGATAGACCTTTTAACTATCAATTTTATTCATAGCTAGCATTTATTAAGCACTTACTATGTATTGAGTAATATGCTGTGATTTACTATCGCCTCTATTTGTCATTATGTCATACCATTTACTTTTGAGAAACTGAGGTTCAGCAAAATTAAAGAACTTGCTTCAGGTCCCACAGGTAGGAAATAGTAGAGGCCAGGTCCACCCAGGCACCTCGGATTCATTCCATGGTTTCAGCTCAAACCACCAGGTATAGGCACAGTCCTGCAGGGGGCGCTGGGAGACACTGTCACGTGCTGTTGCTGGAAGAATAAATGGTACGATCTTTCTAGAAAGCAATTGTGCAATAAATGTCAAGGGGTTTTCAAATGTTCACATTCTTTGCAAGTAATAACTTTAGGAATATATGCTGAGGAAATAAGTTGAGATTCTGCAAAATTTATGAACAGGATGTTCACAGCATCATTATTTATTACAGTGAGAAAATGCAAACAACTGTATGTCAAAGAAGGGAAACAGTTAAATAAAGTATAGTGTTTCAATTTAAAATTATTTTCAAAGACTTCAATAACACGGCAAAATCTTAAATAAAATAGGCGAAATATGAAAGCTAATTTTATATAATTCTGTTTTGTAAATATATAAAAATCTATTTACATACACATGCATAGAAAAAGAACTAGGAGGAAAATCACCCAGCTGGCATTTACTGTGATGAGATTATAGATTTTTAAAAAATTTCTGTGCTTTTCATATTTATTATGATGAATACATTATTTTCATATGCATAAAAATAAATTTTCTTATACAAGATTCATTCTTCAAAAGCCTGATTTATACTCAACTTTCTGGATTGCACCAGTTGCCTCAAAAACACCTTTATTTAAAAGAAATGTTTTCAGATTTTAGTTTAATTCCTACAATATATAAGTAAATTGTAAGCATTCCATATGAGCACTGTTAATAATGTAACGTAACACATTTAATTCACATGGAGCCCCAAAATTAAAATGTGATCACTATTAGACAAAAAATTAGAAACTGTTTTATTTGCAGCAAAGATCTGTTTGTCTTGAATCCAAACTGCTGGAAAACTAAGATAAACATAATTATCCCATGCTGTACAGTTGAAGGGTAATTACTGTTCATAATGATGACTCCAAGACATTGCAAGACCCAGAAATGTCTTCTAAGCCACCAAAAAAAGATTGCATTGCATTACATTACATAGCTTCATTGTTAAGACTGTTTTATTGTTCTGAATTCTCAGAAAATTGGCCAACCTACATTTGGCAGGTACAGTTATTTTCAGTAAGCTAAACTTGTCTATCGATCAGAATGCCCTATTCCCCCATGCTGTTGAATAAACTAGAGTGCACTATATATTTATCAGAATTTGTTCAGAAAAAATGAGGAGTATGAAATGCCTCTCAGCTCTTTAAGTTTACGGGGGCCAGGAGTTACAAAAACAGAGAGTACGTGGGATTGGTAAAAAGAGAAAGAAATCCTGCAGGTGGTTAGAGAGTAGCTGGGAAGGGCCCTGTTTAAAGATAATGCGATGTTGGGACTGTCAAGTTCCATTAGCAAAAGCGAGTGAAGAGAAACTTCCGCACAACTGCTAAAAAGAGGTCAGAAGCCAGAAGAAGTTTGGCAAGCGCTGAGCCTGGAGCGAGTCCTGTGTGGGAACTGCAGGATGCTCCGGGCAGAGGACAATGGCAGGAGGAACCATTCTCAGTGTTCCCTGGTGGAAACGCACCTCACTGACATTCTGAGAAACAGAAAACACGGCTGCAGGGGCTTCGGGTTTGGGGTCAGCACTCTGAGCAGGGGTCACTCACGTTGTCCTTCTGAAGAGCTTCTTTGGGTTTCCTGAAATCACGTGGTTGCTGCTTGGGACCCCCCAGGGAGGATAGAGCTGTGCTGACCAAGACACAAGAGAAGCTGTAGGCTGGTAAGCAGTGCTGGACAGTGGTGGTGTTTACCGAGAGCCACAGAGAGAATAGCAGGTTAGCCAGCATCACAGCTGCCTCGTCGATTTTAAATCCACCCACAGACAGACCATGGTTGAGCATTAGGCAGTACCTGTCCCCAGTAATAATTGCTGTTATATCAGGAAATCCATGAAGCGGTTGGCTAAACATAATGCGTCCATCTAGAGCTGTGCTATCCAATATGGCAGCCACAGTGTCACATGTGGATATTTAAATTAATTTAAATTAAATATAATTAAAAATTAATTTCCTCCATCACTCTAGCCACATCTTATGTGCTCAGTAGCCATATGTGACTAGTGGCTACTGTACTGTACAGTGCAAATATAGAACACTTCCTTCAGCATTACAGAAAGTTTTGTGGAACTTGTTGAAGCCAACGTTGATATATTAATAGAGCCAAATACAAGAGGCTTATGCGTTTTTAAGACAACATACAAGAACTCAATGAATGTTTGTGCTGGCACCTGGCTGTTTTGAGCTAAGCCTCCTGGGCCTCCAGGTGTACCAATTTATACTCCTTTGCCAGGAATGTTTGAGAAGCATCGCATAGTGGTCAGTCGGCACCTAGAACACTGCATCTGACATCCCTTACATACTACTTATCAGGTCTGTGAACCAGAGGAGAAGCCAGATTTTGAGATAAAGACTGCTCTCTTGGGCTTCCCTGGTGGCGCAGTGGTTGAGAGTCCGCCTGCCGATGCAGGGGACACAAGTTCGAGCCCCGGTCTGGGAAGATCCCACATGCCGTGGAGCGGCTGGGCCCGTGAGCCATGGCCGCTGAGCCTGCGCGTCCGGAGCCTGTGCTCCACAATGGGAGAGGCCACAACAGTGAGAGGGCCGCGTGCCACAAAAAAAAAAAAAAAAAAAAAAAAAAAAAAAAAAAAAAAAGACTGTTCTCTTGGGCTCCTTCTGCTTGTAAGCAGCTTCTTGCCCATAGGTAATAATTAGCTACTCCCAGAAGCAGTAAAGTAAATTTAAAAAAATATCTTCCACCCCAGGTCTTCAAGACCCAGTAGTCATCTCTCTCTTTCCATCCTTTGTCTGAGCCAGATCAACTGGTGGAGAGTCACAGGCAGGATTACCCAGTTCCCCCCAACTTGAAGATAGGCAAAAAGGGGCAAATGTTGTAACTCAAGTTTTCTTTCCAGAGTAATTTTAGCATTTATTAGTCATTGTGTGCTCTAGAATACATGGGTGTCTCTAAGGACCTCCTGCTTCCTGTGGCTGATGTTTTAACCTCCACCCCACCTTGGTGAGGTTCATGCAGCTTGAGAAGAATGCTCTCTAGCTCAACAATTGACTATATCTTAAGCACAATAAGTCGATCTTTTAAAAAAAATGGGGCTGAAAGTCAAACCTTGTAAAATAATTCAGACATTTTATAGTGTTGTTCTGATTACATACAATTCCCACAAGAAGGGAAGTACCTTTAAAATAAGGACTATTCAATACTAGTACAGGATTTCCTCTTGTTGTTGATAATTTCCTCCTAACAGAAGACATGACACAGTCCAAACCAAATTCAAAGGAGGTGTCCAGAGACAACGCGGCATCTACGTTCCTCGGGGAACATTGTTCAATCTAATTGATGTTTTCCTTGCAAAGCAATAGTGAGTGCAACTATTTTTATCCAGAACAGAATAAGTTCCCCCTTAATCTTATGATGCCCCCACCCCCAACTTGTTTTATATGTAGTCAGAATCACAGCGTGTACCTTTCCAAAGTCAACGTTTCCATGAAATGTTATAAACAATAGGCAAATTTAAATGCCAAACTATGTTCTCACTCAGCAGGCAAACCTTTACCAGCCATAGAGTCTTGAATTGTGGAAATTCTGGTTCAACCGTTGCATTTCCAGCGGATTCTATCTTCTCAGCAGGAGTGATGCCCAGAAAAGGGTCCTCAACTTCTGTGAAGTTAAATACCTTCCTCTTTGCTGGAATAATGACACGTGTTATGTACAAATCAGTTTAAGTCACCTGTGGAAGCTGACGCCTTTAGTTACATACGGTCGCGTTCTCTAAACAGACAATAAACCTTGATTCTTGTATATACAACGGCAGTAAATCAGTAAGCACATTTTGGCAGAACATTCTTCCAATTTCCTCCCTCCAGCCAAAGGCACAATTCGACCTTCACAATTTGGCCAGACTTTCTAGAAATAAACGAAGGTTTGTCTTTTGTCCAATTACATAAACATACCTAATACAGAAGATGGTTCCTACATGAGGATGAATTAGATAAAAGCTATGATTATGAAAAATAAAACTGCCTAGAAGGGGGGAAATGTCACAAAACAGTAATAAGAAACCTATAAGATCCCCTCATCACACGGACTTTTGGAATTTTAGCGTGAGAACTTCATACAATGTGAGGGCACCGGTCAGCATAGCCCAGAGCTCAGCTACAGGCATTCAAGAAATGAATACATGAAGAATGAACATATAATCTAATTAATTGTCATGGTAATATTCAATATTATATGTTTTCCAGGTCACACCAGCAATCTGATGGCTGAAATAAATTCACAGTAAGGGTGACCAAAACTATTTCTTTAGCTTCATTTGTTCTCACTACCATGTATGTAAAAGTTAAGAAGGTGGGCTTGTAATCCAGACAGATCAGGTTAGAATTCCTACTCCAGTACTCGCAAGCTGTGTGTTATTCTTGGGCACGTTGCTTACTTTCTCTGGAGACGGTTTCCTCATCTGTAGAGCAGCTATAATCATAGAACCTACTTTACTGTGATGTGAACTTCAAAAGAGAGACAGGGTGTAGATACCTGGCCCATGGTAATCATACACTACTATAAATGATTACAGTATTATAAATATTTATTATTAAACTACTGCCATATCATCATCATTATTATTATTCTGTCGTTGTCATCTTGTGCTAATTGTGGTTGTTACTCTCAAGCCAAATTCCCCGTGGCTAGTTTCTTTTAGTGGCCCAGGGATAGCTCACAATTTCTTCTGCCCTCAAGATGACATTTTCCTCTTCTCTTACTAAACAGCTGCTACCAAAGTTGTCCGCACTGCCTCAAAGCTGCCAAGACCACAGAAGCATCATGTCTTTCCTGCATCCTTTCCAGATGCTTTGTGCTCAGAAGGCTTCCTTGGGGGCGGGGTGGGAGGAGGCATGGGGGCAGGGAGGGATAGCTCTATTCTCCATCGGGCTTTGACAGTGACCTGTGGAGAAAATACCCTTCATCACCAATCACACTGGGCTGTAGCTCAGCCTGGGGTTCTCAGTGCCACTGCAGGCATTTTAGCAAAACGCCTTTTTAATTTTCAGGACCCTCTTTATTGCAGGTCCTGGCACGGGTCCTTGGGGACTGGCCTGGAAAAGAAAATCTAGATGACAGACACCACTCTGTAATCAAAGCAAACCCCATCCCCCCACTGCCGTGTTCCAAGGCTGGTTGTCCTTGTTTCTGTCAGTTCCATCTTCCCTTGAGTTCTTCCCAGAAGTCACCCGAGTCCTTCCTGTAACTACGTTTCCCCAGATAAGCACAGACCTGACTGCATTTTGGGGCACAGCCAGTCGGGGGACCCAGACTGAGGCCTGTCCCCCCATCCCAGCCCCGCCGCAGAAGTGAAGAGTAACGCTTCAAGCCTTGAATTATTTGCCCAAAGCATCATTAAATACCACATGGTAAAATACCAAAGAGCTAGCCCAGATCCCCGCACAGACTGTGGAGGGTTTCAGCAAGTGCCGGGGGTCACGAAGTCCCAGCATCCACCTCTGATTTTTCCTCTGGTCCTCACTGCCAAGTGCCTGCATGTGTTGCATGCTTGTGGCAAGCCCAGTGTAAACAAACAGAAACACGGGCCGTTCAAGTGGCTGTCCTAAAGCTGCAGACAGCCCTGTAAGGAGCTGCAGGCATGTACCCCTACACTTCATCAACTCTGATGGCGACACGGGAGGCTGACCACAAACACACCAAAAGATAACATTTTCTTGTGCCGTTTTAACTTGATTTGGCCCAATGCTCCTCATTGTTTGGTAGTCTGGGTCTTTTCTTTCTGTTTGTTAGTTTTGAATTTTGTTTCTTTGCTGTTAAATATGCTGAGAAACAATCTTCTTTATCTTATTGCCCTGAGCATCCTTGGAGGTCACCCCGCCCCCCCAGAGGGGAGGAGAGGAGTATTGTTTTGTTTTGTTTTGTTCCTAAACTCTACAAATAATAGAAGAAATGATATTGTTTGTATTGGGTGCACCTGCTTCCCTAAACCAGGGTGAGGTGTTTTGTTTTTTTTTCCTCTCCACCCCCTCTCTCCTTTTATCTTGACTGGGCGTCCTTTGTTGTTTGGTGGGAATTTGAGTGGCTCCTGCTTTCTTAGGGAACTTCCTATCCCAGGGAATTCAGAGATTCTCCCCAGGGGCCCCCAGAGACTGTATTGTTTTATTCCCCCACCCCATACCCTCCCATTTCACATAAACACGCACCCAAACACACAAGATATTTTTATAAAGGAGCAAAAGAAACACAGTCCTGAAAAGGTTTCCTGCATGTGTGCTGTGTGTGTCTGTGAATGTGTTTTTACACAAGTATGTGCATGTTACAAAAAAGGAGAATGGAAATATGTATGGTTTCCTACGTGCATTCCCTTTAAACTTGACTACAACAGAAGTTAAATACAGGAATTTCTTCTCTTGCTTCCTTTGCTTTTCTCCAAGTTACAGGACAGCCCCAGCTGATCGGCAGCTCGACACCCCCTCCTCTTTGTCCCATGACCTTCTTTCCCCAGGACCAGTCTCAGCCCCTAGTTGCAGGGGGGTCACTGGACAGCACCTACCAAAAAACCCACAGTGCAGGGAGAAATGCACTCAGCCCAGCTGGTTCCATTTTGTAAGTCTCTGGATAACGAGAATCATGCCCTTTTTCATCTTTGGCCCTCCAGCTCCTGGCAAAGAGCCTCACGCATAGGACATGCTCAGTAAATACTTGTAGAATGAGTGTGGCATGACATGACTTTGGGCAAGCCACTTCGCAGCTCTAGCTCTGATTTTCTCTTCAATAAATAGGAGTCGATTTCTTGAATTTTTTCTAACGTTATTATGATTCTCTTTGTCTAAAATGGATTTGGAGTTGTCTCTTTACAATAGTTAGGATTAGACACATGTAATAGAAAACAAAAGTTAAGTAGTATCTTAGATAAGTTGAAATTCTCCTCTCATGTAAAAGAATTCCAAAGGTGGGCAGTTCAGGACTCCAAGATGTCATCGGGGACCCAGGCTGCCATCTTCTGCCTTGTCATCCTCAGTCCAAGAGAGATGCCACCATGTCCTCCTTTCAGATGAGTGGGAGGAGGAAGTGTGGGAAGACAAAGGGCCTCTTTCACAGCTGAGCCCAAATGAAGTACTGTCCTCAAAATCCCACTCACCATTTTGCTTATATCTCATTGGCCACAATTTAGTCACATGCCCAACCTGACCTGCAAGGAGGTATATACATTTGCTTAGCTGGACACAATATTGCCCCAAATAAACACCAGGATTGTATTACTAAGGAAGAAGAGGAGAATGGATATTGGTGTCAAGTAGCAATCCTGCTACGTTATTCAACATTGTTTGGCCTGATTTCATCCTGAAGTAGCTGTTCCCCTTTTTTAACTACCTACCCCTTCTTTGAGATCTTAAAGGTTTCCCAAATCCTGATGACATTTTCACTAGTCCTTGAAAAATGAGCAAGAGAATTGGTATTTTTCAAATGCTAAATTTATAATTAAATGCATTTGGCTTAAAGGACTGCCCTTTATTTGTGATTATTTTCATTCTTTCTCTCACACGAAAATTTGCTTTTTTCATGAAATGTTGTTTATGGAAGACGATAGTTTGTTTTTATTAATGCCTTTACTTTGAAAAATAAAAATTTTGAACTCTATGTCAGTCATCTGATTGTTTTGTAAACTGTTTTTTTTATATTGAAGTATAGTTGATTTAGAATGTTGTGTTAATTCCTGCTATATAGCAAAGTGATTCAGTTATACATATATATACATTTTTATATTCTCTTCCATTATGGTTTATCTCAGGATATTGAATATAGTTCCCTGGGACATACAATAGGACCTTGTTGTTTATCCATTCTCTATGTAATAGTTTGCATCTGATAACCCTAAACGCCCCGTCCATCCCTCCCTCACCCCCTCTCCCCCTTGGCAACCACAAGTCTGTTCTCTATGTGCGTGAGCCTGTTTCTGTTTCATAAATAGGTTCATTTGTGTCATATTTTAGGTTCCACATGTAAGTGATATCATATGGTATTTGTCTTTCTCTTTCCGACTTACTTCACTTAGTATGAAAATCTCTAGGTCCATCCATGTTGCTGCAAATGGCATTATTTCATTCTTATTTATGGCTGAGTGTATAAACTGGTTTTGTAAATTCAGAAGTCTAAGAGCATTGCCTTAGATCATTTCCTTAGTTCTCTCCCCAACCTCCATCTTCTGAGGACAGAGGGTTGAGTATATTAAACTAGAAAAACTTCAGGCACGTGAGTCTGTACCCCATCAATAATAGTAGAGAAGTAGAGAACAGAGGTGTAGTTCATTCAAGAGGAACATCAGCCTTCTGAATTCTTTTTTTTTCTTTTTTTTAAATTGAAGTATAGTTGATTTACAATGTCGAGTTAGTTTCAGGTGTACAGTACAGTGATTCAGTTATACATTCATATATATATATATATATATATATATATTCTTTTTCAGATTATCATTTTCACACTACTATATATAAAATAGATAACCAATAAGGACCTACTGAATAGCCCGGGGAACTCTATTTTGTAATAACCTATAAGGGAAAAGAATCTGAAGAAGAATCTAAACCTTCTCAGCTCTTGATATCAAGGGAACCTCGGAAGAGTGCTGTCCTCAGTATATACAAGCGAGGGCCTGACTCCTGGACTCTGCCAGCTGGAGTTCAAACACCGCCCCCAGAAAGTACCAGCCGAGTAATATTAAACTTAACCTCTTTATGACTAATTTTTAAAATCTATAAAATGAGGATAATAATAGAATCACTTGAATGATTTTTCTGAGGATTAAATTAGAAAATATACGGAAAGAGCTTAGCATGGTGCCTGATACATAGAATATAGTCCATAAATGTCACTTATTTTCATAGGATTTGATTGAGCTCTGAATAACTTAAAAGCCAAAATTATTAATGGCTTAAACACAGAAATGTTTGGTTTTCTCTCATGCAATCAAAGTCCAGAGGTAGTCAATCCAGAGCATAACTGGAGTAGCAGTTCCTCAAACATCAAGGACCAGATCCTTCTCTCTTTTTGCTTCACCACCCCTAGCTTGTCGCCTGGCCTGAAGATCCAGGATGGTGCTGGAGCTCCAGCCATCACATCCACAAGCAAAAAGCAGAAGAGGCACAGAAGACTGCAATTCTACCTTTACTTTCAAAAATCCTGCACAGCACTTCTGGTTCCAGCACCTTGAATAGAGTTTAGTCCCATGATGACGCCTAGCTAAAGTGGAAGCTTAAGACGGGGCGCATTGCTGTCCTGCATAAAAATTGAGATCCCGTTAATAAAGAGGGAGAGAATGAATGGTGTGGTTGGCGTGCAGTCATCTTTGCCTCAGATATAATTGTCATTGATGTTGTTATTACAGAAGACAGGACTCTGGGAAAGGGGAGTGGGTGGGAGCCAGAGACCCTGAGGGTCACCACCATCACAGGGGATGAGTGCAATTACAGGAACAAGAAGAATCCTGAAGGAGGGACAGGAACAGACGTCCCAGAATCCTCTAGTACTAGTTACCTCCATGGACCTCCAGGTTTTCAACAAGCCCTCTCCCCCCACCCAAATCTAATTCAGTAGATTGGGATCGGCCCAGATCATCTCTGTTTTTACCAAGCACCGCAGGTGACTGACGCAGCTGGCCCGTGTACCAGTCTGTTTCATGGGTGGATTATGTCTCCATTGGACGTACTTGTAGGATTTCTGCTTCTATAGAGGTACAATGTGATGGCTGACCCTGGGCCATGGGAAGGGGAAGGGGAGTGGCTATAGAAGATTCTGACATTTCTACCCCCCTCAACATTCACTTAGAGATCCAATGTTTTCACTGAATTAGAATATACATATGCACCATGTTATTCAATTTCAAAATAGCTTGATCTAATTAAATTGCTCAGTGTCCAACATAAACCAGCAAGAACATATAAATACCTTAATTAATGTAAAGATGTGTTTCCTTCACAGCCATTGACTGGGTCATGTCTAGAAACCACGTGGTTAGAGATGGGGAGAAGAGCGGTTTCACAGCTGCAGATCAGCAGGCGGAGTTCATTGTCTTTGGAAGAGAGCCAAGTTCCATATCGACAGAAAAATGAAAGTTCGTTCAACCCACAGGAAATATCATTGAAAATCAGTGTTGACAATGAGGACCAGAGTTTATCTCCCACCTACTCTCTTTGATTGCTGGACCGGTCCACTGCTTTTTTTCTTTTTTTAATTGAGGTATAGTTGTTTTACAATGTTGTGTTAGTTTCTACTGTACAGAGAAGTGGAGTTCCCCGTGCTACACAGCAGGTTCTCATTAGTTATCTATTTTATACATATTAGTGTATATATGTCAATCCCAATCTCCCAGTTCATCCCACCACCACCCCAGTCTGCTGCTCTTAAACAAGCTTCCTGGGTAAAGGGGTAAAGGCCCAACGTCTGCCACCTGCTTGGTTGTTCTCTGATCAGTTCACAAGCAGCCTCCCTTTCAGTGACTGGCCTCTCCCTCCTTACCTGAGTACTTTGCCCCAGCCCCATATCACTCTCCTCTCATCTTCCTAAAGCAGCAATTAACCACTTTGGCTGTATTTTTTTTTGAATCGCGTGGAGGATTTTTTTAGATACTAATGCCACCTCGAGAGCTTCTGATTTAACCGGTCTGGGTGTGGATTGACCATTGGGAGTTTCTCAGTCTCCCCAGGTGACTCTTGCAAAGTCGAGATCCATTGTCCTAGCATCGTTAACAGGAAGTTACCATGTATTCAGATTTTTACTGAAGTTTCCAGTGTTAGGAAGGCATAGTTATGGCAGAAGGTGAAAAACAAGTTCAAAATCAAATTTAAATACATTGTGTACTTTAAAAAAAAATTTAAAAAACAACAACAGCCAAAAAAAAAAAACTTATTCTGTCCTCTCCCTTAGGAAATTCTTCCTGACTGGAGAGAGATTAACACCAGCTACAAATTAACTTCATCTCCGCAGGTCCCTCTCCTCCCTTTCAAGTCTCTTTCCTCCCCACCCTAGCACCCTGCATCCAGTTCTGGCATTTCTGTATACACAGTATAAGTGGTGCTCCCGAAACCATATGCACGAGTTTGTGTGAGGTTAATAAAATGCCCCAGATCAGCCTCCACAGCTGGCCAGCTGGGGATCTAGGAACCAGGCTATGCCATCCAACACATTCCACCTGGTAGTGATTTAATGCTCCAGCTAGAATACAGAGAGGGATCATTCTGGACGTTCTGGCCAACTAGGACTTTCAGGACTACAGCTGGGATTACAGGCTCTCCAGGTGGCTGGCCACCCTTCTTCCACCAGATCTGGAGAGATTGGACAGGATCACCCAGGAAACCCTCTTACTCCCAACATTCCAAGATGAGGTGCTCGCCATTCCCTGATCGGTCGGCCCAGCTCCAGTGTCCTCCCACAACCCCACTGCAGGAGCTAAGAACTTCAGGTGGCCCAGGTGAAAATGAGAGATGAGCAGACAGAAGAGGGGAATTGGATGCTATGCTCCGTTAGGAAGAGTTCGTCTAGACCAGCGTTCCTCACCTTTCATGGCCAAACAAACCCACTACTGTGTTCCATACACCAAAAGAAAACCTCTCCTATGTGGAATTTGCTGTTCCTTGAAGGCCACCCAGATCAGACTGCAAATAACTTGTTAAATAAGTTTGTTTGTTTCTTGTTTCTTCCTGACACCCCTATGATATGCCAGACACTGCACTAGGTGCTTTACACACATGTTAAAATATATATGCTTCAGTTGAGGCATAATTCAAGTCTTTAAGTGTTTATCTCAGCAAAATTTGATTCAAATGGGGCAGCACCAAACCAGGGGTGGCTGGGGGCACTCCACCCACAGGAGCTCAGGAGACACTTGTATAGAGAAAGTAAGGAAATTAACGATTGGCTATAGTTTAAACCTTGTTGGTATTTGTGACGGTCCTTAAGTTTCGATTTCCTTACCTTGAGGCAGTTACAAGCTTAGGCTTTGGTTGGCTTGTAGACCACCAAAGCATGAGAGCTACTTCAGTCTAATGGCTTCCTTGTTTAATTAATTTAATATACAGTATCCCTATTCATCCTCGTAGCAATCTCATGAAGAAGGTTCTGTTATCATCCCATTTCTCAGGTAAGGACTGAGGTTCAAAAAGTCTAAGTAACTTGCCCAGCGTTGCAGCTGGTAATCTGGAATTGAACCAGATTTAATTCCAGATACTTCTCTATATAATAAAAGGATTTCAGGCTTAAGGCCATCTGGATATTAAAGCTTTTGGGGCTGTGTGATATTGTGATTTATAATAAGAGATATATGTTTGGTCTTCATCCCTGTTTCTGGCACAGAGCTCCTGAAACGCTTGGAATTTCCTAAGTGGTAAGTATGATAAAGGTCTCTTTTGAAAGCCCCTTTCAACCACACCCAAATTTATGTGAATAAGAAGAATTTGGAAAGCCCCTAAGGATAGGTGCCGGTTGCCAGGGGGACCAACCAAGCGATTTGAGAGTTGGGACTTTCAGTCCCATCCCCAGACCTCCAAGGAGGGTAGAAAGGGCTGGAGATTCAGTTCTATCAATGGCCAATGATTTAATCAATCACACCTCTGTCATGAACTCATAAAACCCCAAAAGGATAGAGCTCAGAGAGTGCCTTGTTGGTGAACACATCCACATGCCGGCGGGTGGCACACCCCAGTTCCAAGGGGACAGAAGGTCCTCCATTTGAGACCCTCCTGGACCTCACCCTTTGCACCTCCATACCTTTTCATCTGGCCGTTCATCTGTGTCTTATATAATATGCTTTATAATAAACTGGTAAATGTAAGTAAATATTTCTCTGAGTGCTGTGAGCTGCTCTAGCAAATTAATTGACCCTAAGGAGAAGGTTTTGGGAACAGAATCTCTAATCTGTAGCCAGTTGGTCAGAAGCACACAGAGCACAGGCATCTGAAGTGGGGGGAGGCGGGCACTGAGCAGCTTTGTGGGACTGAGCCCCTAACCTGTGGAATCTGACACTATCTCCAGGCAAACTGTGTCAGAATTGAGTTCAACTGTAGGACACCCAGTCAGTATCCACTGAGAATCGGAAAATCGCTTGGTGGTGTGGAAAAAACCCACATCAGAGACGGCACACTCCACAGAACAATTTTGAGAAACTCTCTCTACCATATTTTAAAATTGATGTCTAAAATTTTTCCTAAGTTTAAGTAGTGGCAAAAAAATTGCAATTTTCACGGTGTAAGGTTGATGTCTAATAAAATGTTAAAGGCAGCCAATGAAAGCTAAATTCCATAATGACTTTATATCAGCCATCATCTTTTATGGAAATACTAAAGCAATTTCCTCTTGGACAGCGGGAAATATTACTTCATTCCTTTTTCTCTTTGAATTCCTATTGCCATTTCACGTCCCCACAGAATTTTATCCTGGTAACATTTTTATGTTTGAAAGTATTTTCTTGCTCTTATCATAGTTATTTCTAATAGAGATATGTACATCAATTTAATTTTTCTTTTTTCAGTTTTCTATGTCTTGTGACCATTAGGCTGTAAGTAATAGAAAGAAGGGAGGAAGGAAGAAAGGAAAGAAGTGTGAGAGGGAAGAAAGGAAGAAAGGAAACAAGGAAAGAAAATTCTGGCTTGAGTTATTACAATTATTAGTACTGTACAATTAATCAAATAATATTTTGATAAATTTATTATTAAAAGTAAAATGTTATTGAATGTGCATCTCTTCTTAATAAAATAAATAGAACTTTTTTCCCCCAAGTAGTTCATGTATAAATGAATGAATATTGCCTGAAATCACATTCTGATGACCCATCATCAAAATTATTAGTAATGTTCCAGGAGCTAACGATTTAAGTCAGTCTTCATTTTGATGAAAGTGAAGAATTGTGAAGTACCTACCTTTCAAAAATATTTGTTACATAGTCATTAGTTCTCTTCCCAATTCTGGGAAATATACTAAAAAAGATTTACCAAGCCTCATTGAGGAGCTATTAATTATACCAATGTCTCTTCTATTGGTAGAAGAGGGACCTAAGGGATGAGCATTGGAAATAACTGAAAAGAACTATTTGAGTTTCACTACGTGAAAGGGGAAAGACAGTCACTGTAGCATCCACATGTCTTGCCAATGCTTTGCACTTACCCTACTCTTTGGAGAGGGATTCAGTCTTGGACAGTATTTTGAGAATGGAAGAAGCAAGGTCATTATATGATCATTGGAACCATTCCCACCACCCCCTCAATATTTCTAAATTCAGATCATGTTAACATGAACCAAAACACCCTATTTTATAGGCCGTGTTTCACCCACAACCAAGAATATGTGTAAGACAGGTAGAAACAGAAAGCCAATGGTGAGTTTATAGCTCCTCAATTATCACTAGGGGACAATTCCTGAAACCAAGTGTCAAAACTGTCCCTTTGGTTGGTGCCTTGTAAGTTTCTGTGTCCACAGATTTGGGATGGGTGAGGGTATGGCTTTCTTCTGTAATATAGGGGAAAGCCCACGGTGGGCATGGAAGGGAGAAGATCAAACTTGTAAGTCAAGAATTGCATACATGTGATGGTTTAGCATTCAGACATTGATGCTTATAAAACAGCTGTAACCACGTAACTGTCACCCTTGGAAAGTCTTACAAAACCTAGTCTATTTCCTACCTGAAGCTCTTTAACATCCAGGCAACTAGCTTCTGCTTCATTGCCCTCTGTGCCGGGCAGTGCATCTTCTCTCAGAGAAGTCTGTTCCATTTTCAGGCTTCTGAAGTCAATAGAAAGTACCAGAGGAGACCGCCTACCAAACTGAAATCAATCAGTTGATAAATTGAGTTTGTGTATTTAAAAAATAATGGACTATTTATTTATTTATTTTCAGCTGCATTGGGTCTTCATTGCTGCATGGGGGCTTTCTCTAGCTGCGGTGAGCAAGGGCTACTCTTTATTGTGGTGCACGGGCTTCTCACTGCACTGTCTTCTCTTGTTGCAGGGCACGGGCTCTAGGTGCACGGGCTCAGTAGTTGTGGCTTGCAGGCTCTAGAGCGCAGGCTCAGCAGTTGTGGCACACGGGCTTAGTTGCTCCGCGGCATGTGGGATCTCCCCAGACTAGGGCTCAAACCCGTGTCCCTTGCATTGGCAGGCGGATTCTTAACCACCGCGCCACCACAGAAGCCCCCAAAATAATGAACTTCTGATATACCATTGAATCCTAGCTTTGCCTCTTAACAATTGGATGGTTTTGGACAAGTGTCTTCATCTTGCAAAATCTCACTTTCCTCATCTGCATAAGAGAAAATAATGCTGACTTTTCAGAGTAACCAGTCTAAAAATATCAATGTATGAAAAGCCCCTAGCCCAGTGCCTGGAATATTGTAAACACTGAGTAAAGAATTGTTCTCATTCAACCAATTCCTGAGCCTTCTAATTGTCCCATCATCCAGCTCACATTTCTCTTGCTGTTCTAGGAGACAGAGGAACACTTGGTCAAGTAACCTGCTGCAGGACAGATGCATGATTCTGCAGTGTCCCTCCACTTCCCATGGCCCAGCAGCATAAGCGTTTTCAAAAAGAATGGGGATGCAGAAGGCAGGGTTTATTGTTTGTGAAATCTTATTCACAAAGAGTGAATAAGAACAGGTGCTTTTCCTTTTTGGAAGTGCTCCAAACGACCATGTTAATCGTTTGTCTTAAAATTTTGCCCTGTATTAACATTAAACTCACTGGTTCATAGGACAGAAAATCTATCTTCTCTTTAAAAAGATCCAGTCTCCTAGAATCTCTTCCTGAAATGGAAGCGTTTCACTGTTCCCTCAAATCACCATCACTGGCATGGCAATCCCGCGCATAAGCTCCTTTCATTGGCTGGGGTCTCATTCCTTTGACTACATGTGCACTTCTCCGCTGAGTGAGGGACAACGAATAAACAATTTTTTTAATAATAACTGCCGTCAACCATATCCTGACAAATCTCCTTCTGCTTTCTCTTAACGACATCTTGAATAGACCAAAGAACTTTCTTGTCACTTTCCGGGAATGAAGTTCAGTCCACTTTAAAATGCCAATCATCTCCTTTCTCATTAGCAACTCATCCCCCATCTCATCAGCAGCTCAATTGTGGGAAACTGGCAGGGGAGGGGGCAGCTCAGGGAAGGAGGGGGGGCACCATCTGCCCTTGGGCCCCTCTTCCTCCTTTAGCACCTTGGAAGAGGGGAGTGGGGTTCATGTTCCAGGCAAGTTCTGGTTCTAGAATTCCTCCACCCCTTACCTTCCCGAGGTTGACAAGTCAGCAGGACGGGCAGGCACCCATGTTCTCTCTGTGGCTCTATCGCTTCCCCTCAGCAGAGTCCTCTGCTGATGTGATGCTTTCCAAATAGATGACGTGCATGGTATCTGGGGGGAGATGTTCAGCTTCACCTTAATCCCCTCTGTTTCCAAGAACCCCACCCCATGCAGAAGGAGGCAGCTCAGCTCTATCTACCTTCAGGCCTGACAGTGGTCCAAGCCCCAAACCCACTTTCTTTGAATCCTGTAGCTTCATTTAGCCACTGCAATCCCCTGTGAAACCTTTCAACTCACCTACACCCACAGGGAGGGGAGAGAAAGGCCCCACTAGGCCAGCTCCTCACAGTGGCAATCATTTTCTTCCTCATGCTCTCTCCATCCTCTTAGGAAAGCTGGGATGGGGTCAGCGATGGGGCTATGGTTGAAGATGGCAGGGATAGTTTGACTTCCTATTAAAAACCCTGATGGAGGTATTGGGCCAAAAGTGGGTTTTGGTTCTTTAGAATGTAAGGTATTTACTGCTTCTGTGCCCTCAGCAGGAAAAACTACACCCAAGATCCTGCTACAAACCATTGCTATTTGATGGTCAGAATCAAAGTCAAGAATGAAAGTCCCCTTCCCGTCACAACCCTACATTGTCTCTGCCCATGTGAGGATATGGGTCTCCACCTGAGAACCACTGGCCTCTGCTTTCGTAAGACTCACTCTTTACATACTCAAAATATGAGTGAAAATAGTTTACCTACTATTCCTCCAGCCCCCAACTTACCCCAGACTCTGATAGTTTAGTTCATTTAACCTTGTCACATTTCATCTAAATATTTTATCTGTGTTGCTCTTCTGTGGGGCTTAGGTGGATGCAGTCTGTTCACGTAACAGAACTTCTTTTTTCTCCACTTCTATAAATGCAGATGCGGTACTTCCCCACCCCAAAAGGTTGGGCTAAAACGTGGCAAGATCAAAAATACTGAGACCCCTTAACTGGAGAGAAGGTGGAGGTGAAGGTGAATTAAGAACTAAATGCTTTTGGGGGGAAGAGAAGGGTCTTTTTTATATATATATATATATATATATATATATATATATATATATATATATATATATGAATGTTTATTGAGTGCTTACTATGTGCCCAGCATTTTTTATGTACTTTATATATACATTAAATACCACATGTGAAACTCACAAGACAGCAGTAAGTTACAATTATACTCCCATTTTACAGATGAGGAAACTGAGTCACAGATTGTTTACACAAGCGTCAGAACAGGGATCTGGCTCCCGCGTTGGCTCTTGACTGCCACATTGAGTCATCACGGAATAGAGAGTCACAGGAGTTGGGAAAGGATACCTTTGCCAATGTGATCCAGGAAGGCCCCTCTGAGCAGTGACATGGGGTTGTGACCCGAACAAGAAGGAGCTATCTGCCAAGACCCAGGAGAAGCATTCCAGGGAGAAGGAACACAAGGGGCCAAGGCCCCAGGGAGGAGAAAAAGTTATTTTGCTCCAGGTAACAGGCAGGGGCAGAGAGAAAGGCAGAGAGTGGCATGGCAACAAACGGAGGGGTGGGCTGGCCAGATAAGAGTAGGGTCTTTTGTGGGGAATCTCAAAAAGGTGACCAATGTCCCCCCAAACCCACTAAGCACACTCCAAAAAGGAAATAGACTTGAAGAATGATATTTGAGTTAGATTTTTAAGCAGAATTTTATAATAGTGAAGAGAAAATACGTGAAACATGAAATTCCCTTCCCTGGTAGTTTTTAAAATAAATGGTTGGGGTGGGGAATAGGGGGGATAGAGACATATCTGTTTGGATCTGTTTTGTTCCACTTCTTAGTGATAACAAAAAGGGGAGTTAGATTCACCCATTCATTCAACAAATATTTGAGTCCCTCCTACATGCCAGTCACTGTTTGACAGTCTGTAGAAGTGAACAAACCAGGCAAAACAGACAGTAAACAGACAATCAATGAAATATATATTCTGTCAGATAATGCTAAGTACTGTGGAGAAAAACAAAGAGGAAAGGGAAGCAAGGGTGGCAGGAACAGGCGATGAGGGGGTAAAGGGGGGATGTTTTAAGTAGGGTCCTAAGGGAAGACTGCAAGGGAAGGTGACCTTTGAGCAGAGCCCCAAGTAGATGACAGGTTACAGGAAGATAAGCAGATAGCTGGGGGAAGAACATTCCAGGCAGAGGGAAAAGCCGGTGCAAAGGCCTGGAGGTGAGCGCATGCTTGGCAAGTTCTAGCAACAGCACAGTGCAATGTGGCTGGGGCAGAGTGACGGAGGGGCGGGTGGTAGGAAATGAGGTCAAAGAGGATGATTCAGGGCTCAAATATGTCCTCCTTTAACTTATGATTCAATTCCGCATGCATGAAACGTTCCTACACACCAGAGACAAAACCATGCCCTCAGGGGAGAGATTAACAACAACAATGAAACATAAATAAATAAAAGTAGCTACAGAAAATTTTCAGTCATCAACCCTCTCTCGGGTATCAGCCTGTCTCTTTCTGCCTAACATGGTGTTTTCGAGTCTCTTCTGCTAAATCAAGCCATAGACCACCTAGCAACTGCCTATGAATGATTAAGAGTTTTCAAATTCAGGCACAATCTTTTCACTTGAATATACGTCAAACCCAACACAAAGCACTTAATGAAAAATACGAACAGAATAGTAAATAGGATGGGAAATGTGACAACATAACCCTGAAGCAGCGTGATATCATAGCCTATTAGCACAAAATCCAGAAACCTCCCGTGTTGCCCAGACCCATCTCTCCACAATTGTTTACCTCCGGGTTTCTCTGGGACTTGTGGGCCTGGGGAAACAGTTCTGACGCAAATGCATGTCAATACCTGCAGACAATTCAGAAAGGCCTGGGTTTCTCCTTCTTTGCTTCTTTCTCCCCTCTCCCTGCCCCACCCCAGAGCAGAACACTAAAGTATCCGTGTGAAAAGCCCTGAAGCTCATCAAGATCAAGACAGGCATTATATTTCAAGTTGAGGTTCAAAACAGCTTGCTCTTTGCCAGGACTTCTTTCTCCCTGAAATCAGATGGCGCCTCTGAGGACTTCAGTGTCCTGAGTCAAAAGCAAGGTACACACCCGCTCTTTCATTGAAGGCCACCAGGCTGAGACCCCATCTTCATCCTCGGTCAAGTGAATACAAGGACCAAGTGGAGAGCACCTTCAGAAGAGGTTCCTGTGAAGGGTCCAGGCTTAGAATAAAAGAAATGATTTCAGTTTCTCTCTTCTTGTGGAAATATGACAACCCAGAAATAATTTTTAAAATCTCTGCCCCTTATCTTTACATAAGACCACCTACATCTGCCTAATTACTGAACTGTTTAGTTTATGTCAGGTGACTATTTCTCCATTAAGCATATCCATCGGCCATGCATGACAAAGACACTGTATTAGAAAAGTTTCGCCCTCAGAGAGCCTTTCAGATTAGAGCCCTTAGATGAGAGTAGGCTGCTACCCACTGACCCAGTCTTGCTGGAAGACAGCTTTCCGTGAATTAGTAACCAACCTACATAAATTGGGCAATTTCACATAAAAATCTAAAATTGGAGATGCTCTTGAAAACTTGAAAGATCTGGCAACGCTGGACCAAAATTCCTACGTAGAAACAACTGGTATGACCCTTCAGACAGAAAGCGAGGGGAGCACATGCCCCCTGGGTCAGCACCCACTGGCTGATACCCCTGCATCCTTCCCCATTAGTGCCTTTCCCTGGGAGTATGCACCTGGGACCCCCCCCCCATCTAGTCCAACCACTTTATGGGACAGATGAGGAAAGCAGGGTCCAGAGAATTTTAAATGACTTACCTAAGGTCACTCAATCAGATAAAAGCAGAGCAGGAACCAGAATTCGGGTCTCCTTCCCAAGACACCCCCATTCCCTGGAGCTCCAGTTGTGAAAGAAATTGTGCTCTATTTGAAGCAGCTTCTCAAATGATATTAGCTCTGAAGTTATTTTAATTATAAATCACCGGTGCAATCTAATGAAGACATCAAAGCTGTGATACTGGTATAGACGAGAAGGGCTGGGGAAAAGTACAACTAGGAGATATAACGCTTTCTGAGGGATTTAAAATGTAAGTAATCTATATTGAAAATATCATGATTTTTGTGACTGAGTGCAACAAAGAAAAGCTGAATAAAAGTCACATCCTAATTGAACTATACTGAATAAATTAGCAATGATACGTCTTGGATTATTTTTCTCTCTAAATCTAAAAAAGATTTAGACTGAGAGGTTTTTCTAAAGCATGAATTCTGCCCACCTATCTTTCATGTCATTAATTCATGGTAATGTATATATAATGAAGATAATGGGTAATTATTGAGGACTTTCAAGATTCTTTATAAGTGATATTATTTTGTCCATAAGGTAGATTTACGGGCCAACCTAAAAACATCTTGTTTACATGGGTAGAAGTATTACAAATGTATATATAATATAAAAGTATAGGGCTTCCCTGGTGGCGCAGTGGTTAAGAGTCTGCCTGCCAATATAGGGGACACGGGTTCGTGCCCCGGTCCGGGAAGATCCCACATGCCGCGGAGCGGCTGGGCCCGTGAGCCACGGCCGCTGAGCCTGCGCGTCCGGAGCCTGTGCTCTGCAACGGGAAGGGCCACAGCAGTGAGAGGCCCGCGTATCGGGGGGAAAAAAAAAAAAAAAAAAGTATGGTAGCACTAATGACCCTGATGTTTTCATCCTACCTCAACTCAGAATAGAAATGAGAGTTTTTCTACATTCATTTTTCTACATACCGCTGGCTTATCATCATAACTCCATTCTCTTTCCCAGGAAGCTCAGACTCCATCTCCACGATTTCCAGAAACCTGTCACCTTGAAGTGGTTTAAAAAGAAACCAAAATATTTTTTCCTGTACGGGGTCTTAGTTCCCAGACCAGGGATGGAACCCAGGCCCCCAGCAGTGAAAGGGCCAAGTCCTAACCACTGGACCACCAGGGAATTCCCACCCAAAATATTTCTTTGGAAAACTATGTAATCTTGAAAATGACCCCCCATCCCCCTTCCAAAAAAAGAAAAAAATTACTAACCAGCTGGTGACATAGGGGTCATTGATATGACAAGTGGAACGTGCCACACGTTTACGGTTGCACAGTGCTTCCAGCAGGGCTGGTAAAATGAGAGGCTTTCTTTCTTTCCTACCACATTAGCAGCCACCTAAACCTGGGTGCCACAGAGAGCATCTAAGACAGTCTAAGCACAATGCTGTTCGGTAATGCTGTAATGCCATGTGAAATCCCGGCTGCTAAAATTACACTGACACTTGGCAGAAATTATCATCACACTTCCCATCACAGCATTATGACAGGCAGAAAGAGTGTCTGCGTGGTACAGGCAGCGCTCAGAGCAGAACCGAGGGCACACAGAGAAGGGTTGAGTGGGAGCTAGCCTTTGAAACCCACAATCAGAAAAATGCCGCAGTCTCCATCCATCCCCTTCCTAGGGACCCAGATGTCACTGCTAAAGTTCAAAGTCCCAACTTCGCTTTGCCTTCATTTCTTAATCAGAGGAGGGAGGAAGAGTTCAGTGGTCAGGCAAAGAAAAGGAAGGCTCTATTTCATCCACAGAGTGGCTTTTCTCCTTCTGCTCTCTACCCACCCTCAGGATCAAGGCAAACTCCTTCGGAGCTAGGAGACCCCTTAATTGGCAGAAGGACGACTTTTAAAGCAACGGGAAGGCACTCCTCTCCCCGGAGGCCAAGATTACTGCCTCTGTTCCGGCAAGGGTTTGTTCTAACCTCAAGCACGTGTCTGCTTCCTCACTACACAGAGAAGGAGTTAAATGCAACTAAAGGGTTAAACAAATGCCTTGGAAACCAGACACGGAAAGACTCCTGGAGCCATGCAGGTGCGGAATTACAGCCTGCAATCGCTCACCAGGCCTCAGATTCCCGGGCTCAGAATTAGCAAGGTTTGGCTTTTCTTGTTTTGCCATTAAAAAAAAAAAAAAAGAAAAGAAAAAAGAAAGAAATTTAATATACTGTTCGCCCTGCATAGAACTGAGCACACAGTAGATGTCCTCAGTAAATATTTGTTGAACGGTCAACACGGTTTTATGATTTCATCAGAGTTCTCTCCCACCCTGCAACTACCAGTCTGATTTGAGGTTTCTGGTCCATAGACGGCCAGTTTAGGGCCAGATCATCTGACATAACAGCTAGAGGACTATGTCCCCTTATGGGAGTCACACCAAAGCTCTGCACCATAATGAAGTCACCTTATTCAAAATCACAAATACCAAGAACAATGAGATTATTAAACATAAGAAAACTGATGACCAGGCAAAATGAAAATGAGAGACAATTTATCTCATCTTAGCCAATAGAGGGAATGGCTAAAGTATGTAAGACATATACTGGAGAAGAATTTGTTCTTTTTTATTTAGTCACAACACATCAGTACAACAGAGGTCAAACCCAGTTCAGTGGAGGTTGTTTAAACTACACCTGCTAAAGGAATAAACCTGTAAAATGATGCTTTAATAGCCCAAATCAAATTAAACCAAATAGAAGGCAGCAAAGCCCTTTAAGTATCTCAATAACCACATTTCCATGCACCAAAAAGGAAAACACAACATAAAAATTTCCAGTGAAAAGAAAATATGGCAGCTCCAGGAAGAATTAGGTTATGCATTTAACAGGTTCCACTGGACTATTCCATTGACCACTTGCACACCATGATCACTTATCCATGTTGACATCTGTGAACTTGAGATCTGTGAAATTAAAAATTCATTGCATTGCTTGGGGCTGGTAAATGCAGACATATTCTACGCAAATCATCTTCTGTCTCTTCCCTGCCAACTCCAAACGGGGACCTCTCCTAACCAAGTCCTGGTAGACGACAGCAATTGGTCATTCAGATTCAGGGGCCCTGACGGTTTGTACATTCACCCTACTGCTGTAGGAAGCAGAGAATTAGCTAGTCTTCTTTCTTGGATAAAGCTAATCATCTGATTTGTCAACGCTTTATTCAGAAATATAAAATTCGATATAGCCCCCCCAAAAAAGAATATCATTTATACAACACCTTAACTGTCAAAATATTAACAAATAGCATCATGTTAACATTGAGCATAGTGGTTTGTAAAATTAATTCTAAAAAGAGACTGTATACAAGGAGAAAAACCGACCAAAAATACTAAATGTTAAAATTCCCAAAACTTTGAGGCAAAATGGAATCATTCTTAGACAGATAGGTTTACAAAGTAAATTAGGCACAGTCCAAACCTATCACCAATTTGTTGGTTTATATTCACTATTTCAATTTAATGTCTGGAACAAAATTTAACAACTAGTTTTTAAAAACTGCTAATACATGACATGATAAAAAAAAACATTAAAAAAGAAAAAGTGAACCAACAAACCTTTCGTCTTTCAACAAAATTTATCTGAAAGTGTACCTTCTTCCTTTTTATTTTACTGATGACTTTAAGGTGATGTTGGCAACAGCCCAGCTCAGCTGGGATTTTAAGCTTTCCCTTCCCTCATTCTACAGCATCAGTTCTTTAAAAAGCTCCAATCTCCGTCCCCCAAGGTCTATAGGGTTTGCCAAGGTTTGCTGCCTGCGTGGGTGCCGAAGGGCTCAGTGCATTGGGAGAGAGTAAGTGGAAGGAGCCAAAAGAGAAGGGGAAGGCCGACAGGGAGGCCACCGAGGAGAGCAGAGGCGGCGAGAGTTTGGAGGCGGAGGTGACCACGGGGAGCACCGGTCCAAGGCTGCCGCTAGGGGGCGCCCGCAAAGCCGACGCCTCCGGATGTGCCGTGGCCAACCTGCCCTGGTGGTGGGGTTCCGTGGGCGAGGTCGTGGTGCCAGTGTTCCCGTGGCCATTCTGGGGCAGCAACAGGGGGTGCGCGACGTGCGGGTGATGTCCGAAAGCACTCCCCCAGGGAATGTGTCCAAGGCCTGCGTGAGCGCCGCTTGCCGCTTCCCGCTGGGAGGCATAGTTGTTCAGATGTGAGACCAGTCGAACTCGAAGCGGGTCCGTGGCATCTAGTCCTTCAATGATGCTCAGGTAACGGGCGACTTCTGCCAGGCATTCCCGAAACCCCAAACTCCGATAGTCCATAGCAAGGGCGTGCGCGTCAAAATAGCCTGGGGAAACGAACAAAAGAAAAACCTCAGAGCTTTGCTCATTTCCCGCATTTCTTCAATCCCAAAGGCAGCCCTTCCTGGCAAATATCTACATCCTTTTTTAAAAAAAAAAAAACGGCATTCACGGGCTCTTCTGAAAGTCCAAATATTTGGGAGTCGACCAAAATCTTTGCATTAATCAACATGAGAAGTATGTCTTTGCTAATGCAAGTTCAAAGCCCAGTTAGAGACTGCCAAGCAGAAATTGGAATTATACCCTACCGGCAGATGAAACTATGTTCATTCCTTTCATGTTTTCCCTCAACAACAACAAAAAATACATCAAGGACAGAAAAACCACAGAGTAGTGAAATTCATTAGACACACAGATGTAAGTTATCATCATGGAGCTTTTAGGCACTCGGTCCAGAGTAAAGCATTTTTCCGGCTGGAGACAGACACACAGACCTCCTCTGTCTCCCACCTTCCTTTGGGTTTTCTCTACTTAACCACAACAGGTTTCTTTCCTCAACAGTCATGTGGCAGCTTATTCTTTAAGAATCTTGTATATGAAATTAAGAGCATATACTTAAAAAAAATCTTTTTCTCAAAAAGGTTAACAAACAATTGTGGTTTGAGCTACCTGATCAGAGCTGTCACAGCTTTAGGGCACCTCACCCATAATAGGTATTTTCCAAAAGAAGGTGCATACGCTTAATTTGCAGAGGGCTGGGGTGATGAATTCACTGGAGAAAAACCTATGCGCACGTGAAAATGCACTGACAGGCAACCCCACACACCACACACCGTTCTCTCCCCACCCCCAAAGCACACAGTAAAAATAAGACAGCGGCTGCACCAATCCTGGCCATCGGTGGCTGTTCACTCTTCCCCCACCGGACTAGAGATGTACCTTTCCCTCCTGCAGTGTGCAGCATTTTCAGGTGATCCACCGTCATCTGCAGGATCTCGGCTTTTTCTAGCTTGGCAGATCCCTAGAGAAGAGAACAACAACAAGAAAAAAAAAACGGATTTGGCACCAAGTGCTTTTGGGGAACAACTTAAAATATATATGCCCATATATGCTGTGTAAACCATAAAAGTACAGACAACAGCAAAATAAATTATCTTCCCAAATATGTTGGACTCTGTATGAATTCATTTCCTCCGCACAAACAACGCAGTTATTTTCCAAGGCACGGGTAAGGTTTAGATTAATGAGGGGAAGAATTCTGAAGGCGTGCATAGCTACACGGAGAGCTCTATCTACTTTCACCATTACCTGCTTCTCAAAAGCACTGGGTACCAGCCTCCTCAGCTCAGACAAACTGTTATTGATCCGATCTCGTCGGCGCTTCTCAATGATCTGTAGAAAGCAGGCAAAACAAAGGGGGACATTTCCATTCCGACTGTAAATTCCAAAGTGAAGAAAGGTGGTTTTTCCCGTTAATTAATAAAACAAAACAACCCCCACCCCCCACCCCCCAAAAAAGGGTGCACTGTAAAGAGACTCACGCCTCTCCGTCTTTTCCTGGCCAAGATCTGTGAAGATGTAGTTGGGGACATGGAACCTAGAGCCGAACTCAAGTTCCTAAATGGGGGGTGGGGGGGGACAGGAATCGCCGTTAAGCGAGAGGAGGTGATCTGAGGGGTCGCCCCCACGCCCTCCCCGTACTCAGATTTTTTTTTTTTTGGCAACTTGGTCTTCAAGAGCCTCCGGGGTCTTCACCCGGGGCGGAGGCCTGCCGGAGATGCGCGGAGGTCAGTGCAGGGCGCCGGCGTGCCCCGGGCCCTTGGGCGCTGTCACCGAGGCCAGCCGGCGCTCGCCTCCCGCTCCCGTTCCCGCTCCGCCGCCGCCAACTCACCCATTCTCATCCGCACTCTCCTTTTCCACCTCGATGGTCTCGTCCAGCTCGCTATCGGAGGAGCTGTACTCGGGGTGGGCTCGCTTCATGCTGGCTACGCGGGGGATCCGGGGGAGGGTCGGTGCGGCGGGCAGGGAGGAGTTAACTGCAGCGGCGCCTGTCCGCGCTCGGCTGCTCGCGCTCCGCACACACTGGTCCGGCTCACTCTCTGCCTCCGGTTAAAACTCAACCATCCCTTTCCCACGCTGCGCCCCTTCCCAGGGCCCTGGGGAGGGCGGAGGAGTAGAGGGGGCGGGCAAGGGGGCGGACGGGCGGGGCGTCGGCTCCCGGGCAACAGCCTTCCCTTGGCCAATCCGGCTTCTCGCTCCACTGATTGGCAGCCGCTCAGGGGCGGGGTGGGGGCGAGGCCAAGGGCGAGGGCGAACCCCGCGCCCGCCCTCGGCGCCCGCCCCTGCCCGGCGGCGGTGTGTCGGCTCCACAGGGGCTCTGTCGGGCCTCCGCTGGGGGGAAGGAGGAGGCGCGGGCGGTGGTGGGCCGGCGGCGAGCAGGCTGCGGAGGCCGGGCCGGGACACAAGCCGGTCGGCGGCCGCGGCCCCGCCCCGCCCCGCGCGCCCCGATTGGGCTGGCCGCACGCCAGGGCCGCGCCTGCAGCGCCGCCGGTGAGCCGCACGCGCCGCGGGCCGTGGGAAAGTGCCGGCGCCGCGGCCGCCAGCCAATCCGGGCGGCCGGCGGCGGCGGCGACGGCGGCCGCGCTGGCGGCGGCGGAGGTGGTGGTGGCGGCGCTGGGCGTCCGCATGAATGGAGAAGAATGCGCAGGCGGGGGAGCGGGGCCGGGAGGGCGCGCCGGCGGGGCTGGGCGGCCGCGGGCCCGGCCCCCCGTGTGAACCTGTAATCGGAGCCTGGGCGCCGGGCGGCCCCGGAAGCCACCGCCCTGCGCCGAGGTAAATCTCCGCTGCGGGCCCGCCGTATACGGCGGCGGGAGCCGCGCGCCTCCGGCAAAGCCAGGCCCGATGCACCTGGCCGGGCGGCGCGCCGGGCGTTCCGCGGAGGGTACAGGGAGCCGGGAGAGCGGCCGTCGGGACGCCATTCACTGTGGCCACCAGCCCAGGGCCCCGGGCGCATGCAGGGGAACATGTGGTTTCAGAGAATGTTCTTTTTCGGTTTCTGGAGCTATGTCCTGACTAGCAGACGGTCTCGCTTCCGCAGGGGCTTCCCAGTCTCCAGGATGGAATGAATTCCCCTGTGCATCTAATGTCCGGGGAAAGGGAGCGCTTGTTTTCTCGGCTGACTTGGGGGGGTGGGTGTAGGGAGGAGGCCCCTGGGGATTTTTTTTTTTTTTTTCCAGGCGTTGGCGGCCAGATCTTGTCAGCGGGCGACAGGGTGGCGGGACTGAGCATTTGCGTCTGAGGCTGCCCTTGCTGAGGGGATGCAAGTCTCTAATTCCTAGACGCACACGCGCAACCCACACACATCCGGCCTGGGTGGTGGCGTGGCGTGTACTGAGTGCTACGTGCAAGTCCTCGAGAAGATAGATGTTTTAAAAATATATATTGTGTATCTCGGGCCGGTTCCTGATTTGTAGAAACAGCTGGGTGGTTTTTTTGAATTTAGAAATCCAGGCTTCTCTATCCCTGACAAAGGAGCAGAGCTGTTCGTACTCCTCTGAAGTCCACTCTTGTGGCTGCCGTCAGTGAGGGAACGCTTGATAAATATTGTTGAGGATAACAGAAATATGCTCACTTTGAAGATTGCTTGTCCGTTTCTATCCCTCCTTATCATTGATCTCAATGCCATCTTAATGCATTTTGGACGCCGCACAATGAGTGGCCTGAGCCTAATATGGACGTTGGTTTCTCAGCCTCTCACCCACACACACACATTATGCCACTTCCTGAACCTCTTATTCCACTAAACCTTCACCTCCAGCCCCTCAGTCCTTCCCAAGGGCCTCCTCTGCTTCCCTGTCTAGGCTGGGTCCCTCCATCAGCCAACTGGGATTTGTTGTTTCTGGTGCCCCAGGCATCCTTGCTCCCTGGTATTCCACCAGAGTTCACTTGTCGGTTGTCCCCCTGAGGATAATCCCACTATCTGCTTTCTCTGCTCTTGGCACAGGTAACAGAGCTCTCTGGGGTCTACTATAATCACAAAACCAGAAGTTCAGCCTCCTATTCTCATTTCCATCCTCCCCAATCTTCCATCAAGAATATCATTGCCACCTGCCTCTTCCCTCCCAGAAGCTGGTGGTCCAGGCACAGGAAACCATCCACCCACTCCCCTCTGCCTTCCAGAAGTTTCTCTGACTTGCAGTTTCTTCCTCCAAAGTGACAGGCTACCCTGCCCCAGAAATTAGTGTGTCCACTACCCCGCTGTGGTTCTGTAAATTTTCCCAGCCTCCAGAATCTACAGTGAGTCAGCCTTTCCTGCCTTGGCCCGTTTCTGCTGCCTTGTCGAGGTGTGGACAAGCTGCAGATAGGTGGGGGAGAGGAAGAGACAAAGTGAGGTTGAGGATTCCTCACCCGCATTGGTACCTAAACAAAGTATTTCTCCCATACTCAGTATTACTTTTCGGTCAAAATTGAGGTCTACGTTAAAATTATCCATTTCATGCGCTTCTGAATGTTGACTCTCCTTCGTTCATACATCCAACAAACACTGTCTTCTATGTGCCTGGCACTGTGCTAGGACCTGAGAATGTGACCGTGATCCAAAGGTTATATGGTCCCTGCCTCAAGGAATTCACATTCTAGTGGGGAGATAGTACACAAGTCAAATAGTTAATAGACGTGCCAGTGCTTGGAAGCACCTTTTGCTAAGGAAGAACGAGGGGGTGAGGATCTGTTCTGAGGTCTGAGAAGGCCTTTTCTGAGCTTGGGAAGGAACTTGGATGAAGATGAAGTGAACAAGGCAGTTCAGTTAGAGCCAGGAAAGAAGGGGTCGAGGCCTCCCACCTTGGGTCGTGGATTCACAGGAGAGAGTTGGACTGAAAGCACGAGGCCCAGTGTTGTACCGCCTGATCCATAGAGGGGATTTATCCCTGGAAGCTTGGAGCAAAGAACTGCTGCTTTAAAGTTAGCAACCCCCTGTATGCAAGGCAAACCTGCAGAAGTGACCCCCTCTCCAGCCTGAGAGCAGCTGCCCAGCCTAGCCCCTCAGGAGAGTAGGCATGGAGTAGAGGGGAGTGTTATTCTTTTATAATTCATCGCTCCTGAGGTACCATCCTTTTCCAGTTTGCATGTAGACCCATTTCCTTGCCTGGTTTATGGAGTTTCAGTTTAGTTATTTGTATCCAGCCCATTGCCTTTCTCTGTGTTCTCTTGCAGAAGAGATGTTCCAGGTGCCCCAGAATAGATAGATACTCCAGATATGGGAATTCATCCACAGGGCCACTCCTGGGCTGGGCTTCCTTGGAGATTAACTGGTGAGCCTTCCAGAGGAAAAGAGCTCATCCTCACACTACAACTCCAGCATTTCCATATGAAAGAGGCTTAAGTTGGGGTGAACATACACTACTATATATAAGATAGATAACCAACCGGGACCTACTACTATATAGCACAGGGAACTCTACTCAATATTCTGTGATAACCTATATGAGAGAAAAAGTTTTAAAAGAATGAGTATAAGTATATATATAACTGAATCACTTTGTTGTACACCTGAAAGTAACACAACATTGTAGATCAACTGTACTCCAATTAAAAAAAAACATATATATGTTTTATATATATATAAAACATATATATATACCATATATATATACCATATATAAAACATATATATATATATACCGCCACTGTGGGTATCAGTAGCTCAGTCCCCTGGGGAACTCTGGAGACTGCCTAGGAAAAAAAAGAAAAAGAAAGAGGTTTAAGGATGGCCAACTGGCCAGAAGGGACACAGCAGCAGTCAGGTTGGGGACTGCCCTGGAAGAAGCCATGAACCGTCAGTTATCCTTTCATCAGGGCTTTAGCCACTGTGGATGTCCTTACTTTGGTGTCCTCAGTGAGGCCCTTTTTCCGTCAGTTTGCTAGTGAGGGCAGGTGATCGTGAATAAACAGATGTTGGGAATGGTGTGCAGGAGGGCCAGAGACTCCACCTGCAGCCCAGAGAAAAGAGAGAGGCTGCCTCACTCTGGGCTTTTAGACAAGTTGCTGTATCCATTCCGAGGCAAAACGCCTTTGTTAAAACAGCTTTTACGGGAAGCCAGCCAGTGTTTGAAACATCCGGGTCTTGCTTGTTTATGTATTCATTAAACAAACTCATATAAAGCCCCTACTATGTACCGGGCACTGAGTCAGTCCTGGAACAGTGAGCTGGGAAGCCACAATCCCTATCAAGCTACTCACAAGTGTGTTCTAAAGACGTATTCAGATCAACAGCTGCATGACAGCGGGCAAATTATTTAACATCTTGAAGCCTCAGTTCTCCTCTGTAAAATAGGCATATTGATAATTATTATTTTCCATTGTCACAGATTAAAGATCAATTATGTAAAGCATTTTACATGGTGCTGAGCCATTAGTAAGCACTCAAACAGCAACTGTTATTATTTACTAGTAATATACCTGATTTACCAATGAGTAAATAAACTTAACACTAGGTTACCCCTCAGTTTTCTTCAGATACTGTTACACCTCTAATGAGAAATAAATAAGCATCTAGTAATTGGATATATTTAAAAAACAGTGTCACTGTAAATCAACTAGATTCCAATATAAAATAAAAATTAAATTTTAAAAAAATTTAATTTAATTTAAAAAACAGTGTCTCTAGATATTAATATCCTTTAAGATGAGAAAGAACCAGTGCTTCTTGTGAAGAATACTAGATTATTTTGAGTAGAGTGAAAAAATAAGCATCTGCTATTCATTATTAGTGAAAGTTGTGCTTTTTTTAGTCTCTTTCTAAAGAGCATCCCTTGAGCGTGCAGTGCTATGAATATGAGGACAAGCAAGTTGCCTACTTATGGAGGTCAGCGATGGCTCCTTTGTGAGAACCCACCAATCAGAAACCACACGACAGAGTCGCCCAAAACTGTCAGACCAGAATTCTGACTAAATGCCAGTGTTCCTCTGTTCCCCATGCTTCCTGCTTTCTCTAGAGGCCGTGTCTCAAATGCCATATTGCCTTGTGGCATATCATGCCTCGCAAAAATGCACTTCCACTACCGTCTCTCCTAATTGAGGTCAGATGTAAGACCCTCTGTGTTTGCCCTGAAGGAATTGTTTAATTGGAATCCCATCAGGCAGCAGTGTGGTATGGCGGGAGAGGTAGAGGATTCCAAGTTGCCTGCTTGGGTTTTAGTCCCCCTTTCTTGGCTGTGTGACCTTGAGCCCACGACCATACTTCTCTCCTCCAAGCCTCGGTTTCCTCATCTGTAAATTAAGAATTATCCCTCAGCGTTGGTTTTGTCTTTTTCAAAGGTAAAATGAGACAAAGCATTTTGTAAAATACTATACAAATGGTACGCTTCCTGCTTATGTGTTATGATGGTAATAACGTGGGCTGCTTCTTCTGGAGTTTGGCTTGGCCCCTGAAGAAGGAGCTTCTGTAGGTTTTCTTGCTCCTGCCAATGAATTGCTTCAGGATGGACCACTCCGTCTTTAAAAAAGAAAAAACAAAAAAGGATATTTAAAATGCCAAAGTGCATTTCACAGGACATTAACCTTTCAAGACTCTGTAAATAAAAGAACCAGTTTTCAAATACATTTGGGCAACTCTCGGCAATCTCAGGGCACATGAGAGCATGAACGGCTCTGAGAAGTCCTTAGTAAAGAAGCCTCATTATCCTGTGCCTAACTCAACACTTCCCAAATTCATCACCTTTTTTCACATAACATCTGCTAATATTCTACTAAAACAGCATCCCTAAGGAATAGACTTTGGGAAATTCTTCACTAGCATAGAAAGGATGCATTTTGCTTTTGATTAAAGACTACTGACCCACAAAAAATTAAATTAAGCATAAGTGAAAAGTGACTTAGTAAGAAGTATTATTGAGTTCTGGATATAACTTTTGCTTTGAAAGTTCTTTGCTGTCTAATCTGAGAGACCAATTCCTTGAAAAAACTTTAAATACTTTTAACAGCAAACACTCTTATGGTGCTTACCATATACCAGGCACAGTTTTAAAAACTTCACCTATCATTAATTGAATCCTCACAATAACCCAGGAAGGAGAAATTATTATTTTTTCCCAGTTTTAGAGGAAGAAGCCTGGGCAGAGAGAAGTAGGAGATTTGCCCAAAGTAATATCTGAATCCCTGCTATTGGTTTGACTCCATAACACCTTCTTTCCCTCGAAGAGCAGTTTACAGCGTATTTTTTTCTCAATTAAAATGATGCAAGTAGTAATTTACAACATTTTTTCTCAATTAAAATAATTCAAATACTAATTTGCAGTGTATTCTTTTCAAAATTTAAGTAACTCAACTAAATTTTTTTTATTTTCACACTTCCAAGACAGCTCTGGATATAAATGAGATAAATCTTAGGGTGTCACGAAAGCAAGTTTGTGAATCATTCCTCCTCAGAACCTGTATCCAGTTTCGTTCAGTGGAAGTGAAGGCCTATTTTCCTAGGTTGCCTGGACATTCATGCAATAGTGCAGTAGCTGTGTCCTATGGTGTCATTAGATCCTGTGTCTAAGTGTTTCATAATTTAGGACTTTTGTGTTCATAGATCGTTATTATAAAGGAGTCTAAAATGATTTAAAATTATTAAAATTCAGAGTATAGTGGGAGGGTCCAGGTGAGCCCCAAACTGGGATTTTGTATGTTTTTGAAACTAGTGGACTGCTCACCCCCTAAGTTGTCTGTCTGCCTGAATTGATGTACACTGGAGTTTTGAGTTTAGGTTGAAAGGAATGTTGTTGTTTTGTTTTGTTACCTTTTGATTCAGGGGCCCAGGGCAGAGATGAGGAAGGAAAGAAAAAGAGAGGGGAAGGTTTTGAGGCTCGGTAGAGAGATTAGGACCAGAGGCTGAAGGAACTGTTTGTATGATAGATTACTCTGGTTAAAAAAGAAAACAAGGGCTTCTCTGGTGGCGCAGTGGTTGAGAGTCCGCCTGCCGATGCAGGGGACACGGGTTTGTGCCCTGGTCCGGGAAGATCCCACATGCCGCAGAGCGGCTGGGCCCGTGAGCCATGGCCACTGAGCCTGCGCGTCCGGAGCCTGTGCTCCGCAACGGGAGAGGCCGCAACAGGAGAGGCCGCAACGGTGAGAGGCCCGCATACTGCAAAAAAAAAAAGAAAACAAAACAAAACAAACCAGTGCTGATCAGCACCCAGGTAACAACATGCTGCAAAGTTGGGATGGGGTGAGTCATTCTGCACCCTCACCCCACCCCTATGCATACTTACCACCAAACGGCACTCTGAGGGTGCAGGGTAATGCACCAGTGGAAGACTGGAGGCTTGGCAAGTCAGCAGTCTTCAGGAGGGCCTGGCAGTGGTGAACTTGTTCCTGAACATCAATGAGACACTGTCCAAGTAGGGCCGAGAAGTTAGAAAGGGGACAAAGTCCCAGCAGGCAGGAAGGGTTAAGAGTCACTGTAATTTGGGCATTAATGTGACCTTGCCTATACTCAAAGGCTAGTGGGACCAGGCAACCTCCCAGTTACAAAAAGAGGGAAGAAGTGAATGGTGTTTGGATCTCATTCCTGCTATGGACTGTACTGTGTCCCCCCCAAATCCATATGCTGAAGCCCTCACAACCCCCTGCCATGTGATGGTATTTGGAGATGGGGCCTTTAGGAAGTAATTAGATGAGTCATGAGAGTGGGCCCCTCATGATGGGATTAGTGCCCTTATAAAAAGAGACCTCAGAGAGCTGCTCTCTCCCTCTCTGCTATGTGAGGACACATTGAGAAGACAGCCTTCTGCAAGCCAGAAAGAGAGTCCTCACCAGAATCTGACCATGTTGGCACCCTGATCTCAAATTTCCATCCTCCAGAACTGAAAATTTTAATTTGCGTTGTTTAAGCCACCCAGTCCATGGTATTCCTATTTCGAAACTTATAGAATGTTCATGTATTTTATTTCTTTTATAGATGTGTTCTATTTCACAACTTTTAAAATATATTTTACTTGTCAATAATTGAAAGAGCTAAACAAAAGATTTTCACAAAATGTTTCCCACTTAAAAGGTCCCATTGTTACAGCATCAAAGATATTTTTCTGTTTTTCAATGACTTTTTTCAATCCCTTATCAAGTATAATTTAATGAAATAGGACAAGTTTCTTTCCAAAGAAATGGCAAAGGGCTTGGTATTTCTGGTTAGTATCACCATTTAACAGAGATTTGGGTTTTCAGTCTGGAATCTTCCTGTCCCTCTCCTTTATGAGCTGCTCGTCAGATGACAATGAAATGAAGAGATGGTTTATCTCTGCTGCAGGTTCCCATGTAGAGAGCTGGCCCTACTGACCCTCCCACTAGCACATGAGACAAATGAACCCAGGACCTCTCTCTTTGGGCCTTCTACCCCCATCTACCTGTCATGCCAAATAACCAGAATTCACTGCTACTAAGGTTTCCTGCAACTGTGGCCATCCCTCCGTGAGCATCCTTCCCAGGTGCAGCAGGCAGATTGCTTACCGTCCTTGAAAGTACACTCTGGAGGACACAACTTCCTCAGATCTTAATAGAAGGCATAATTGAATAAACTTTTCTTTTACCATCTAAAAACACTATAAAATACTTAGCTATCTTTGGCTATTTAGGTTTTCTGTTTGTCATATTGTATTAAGTAATGATAAAACATAGTATATAGAATAAAATTAATGTATTTCCCCACTGGAAAAAATAAGTAATAGAAACAGAAAGATGAATTGGCAGAATTGTTCATAGCGTTTAAACACATGCCCTAATTTGCAAAAGGCAGAATGTATTCAGCATTGAAGACAGCTTGATTAGTCTTTGCTTGTGTGTGTTGTCACACATCATTGCCTCAGTCTGTACACAATTATCATAAGGAATATTTTAAATGCTTTTTTAAAGTTTTTACCAAAGTACCCAAACTCCAAGTGTAGTTTTCTGAGAATCTACAGCTCTGAGTTAAAATTTTTGTCCTCTGTAATATACTCTTAGTGAATTTTCACACCCAGTTTTAAGAGTTTGTTTAATGTTTTGTATGTGTTAAGCAAACCTAAAAGTGTTACGGAATTTAAGTACTCCTTATATAGGTGACTCTAACCAAAATTTTACTCTACTATCAGCCAATGTTAAATTTTTATAGTTCTTATTCAAACCGTCTTTGTTTCTAAAATTTCTATTCAAAACACAAAAACTTAAAACATGCCCAGAGACTTCTTTTACTGTCCTGGTACCACTTATTGTCAATATGTAACGTTTATTGAGATTTTTTTCCTTGAAATTTGACAAGAAGAATTAACTTTTAAATCAATGTTATCTAATTTATAAATATTACCTTCTTCTATTCCTTCCCCAAAACTCAATCCTTACTGACAAGCTACAAAGCACTTATATGGGACAGCATATCTCTATTCTATTTTACTAAGTTCCTGCCAATAATTACTTCTAATAACTGAGGTATAGAGAAAGCGAGTAGAGTACATTGAAAGAGGAATTCATTAACAATTCTTTGGATTTTATCATTGTGAACTTAGATCCTTTTAAAAACACGTGTGTGTGTGTTCACGCACACACATACACACACAAGATCTTGCTTTACAATTGTTGAGCATTAAGGGTTTTCTACAAAAGGTACCATATTATAGACCATAAATATTCTTCCTTCTTGAACTGGACACACAAAAACCTTAGAGAAGACTGAACAAGAGCACATCCTAGTGTCATCTTTGTCATCATTTTCTCTCTTGTTCTCCTTTGTAATCAGATCAACAGGTAAGGAGTCCACAAGTCCATTCATATGTTTCCCTAGGAGGAATTTTCATATTGCTTTGTCCATGTGTTTATTCATAGAATCTGGTCTCTTGGACCCACATCTTAAGTGCAAGCCAGAGAGTAAGAAGATGCTGATGGATGGTGAGTGAAGGAAGAATCGTGCAGGATGAGACACTTCAACGTCATGGGTCAAAAGCAATTTGCTGCCTTTATTCCCTGTACCTGTATTTGTGGCATATGTGCAGTTAGGAGAGAAAACAGAAGAGGGTGTGATGGTCTGTGCCATAGTCGGGAGAAGAGGGCCTTGAGTGTAAGGAAACAGGGCAGCAGAGGGATGGTCCAGTGAAAAATGATTACCATGCTCATGAGGACAAAGAAAGTGAAACGGGATAAGATAATCTAGTTAGGTTCAGAAACAGAAGGGAGAGATTTTGAATCCTCCTTATACATAGTTGAGGTGATACAAAAAGAATACACACATATACAAAGAAATCCTAGAGTTGGGAATCTTCTGGGAATGAAACTGGTTTAAGGCTATGGTTTCAGGGAGGGAAAGAAAAAGGGAGAGGCAATCTGAAAGAACATTGAGCAGTACTTGGCATGTCATTGGATGGAGAGAATACTGCCCTGCCAGGTAATGAGTCAAGAATCATTCCCAGAATTCTTGCTTAAGAAAGTGGTTCTCAACTTTTAGCATGCATCAGAGTTACCTGGAGGGCAAGGCGGTTCTGCTGCTGCTGATGCAGGGACCACACTTTAAGAACCACTGTTCTAGAAGACCATTTGTCTTTGCTCATAAAGAAATTGGCTCTAATAGAGGAAAGTTGAGGAGAAAACAAGTTGCTTGGCTTCAAGTCTATGAAAAGATCATGATGAGATACACAGTATTCAGTATGTATCTTTGAAATCAGCCAGGCTGCTTCAAATGATAAGAACTTTGTACTCTTCTAATTAGTTCAGGATATATGTTAAATTCCTAAATCGAGTGACTTGAATTTGGGGATGGCTTTGTTGGTTGTGATAATGGTTTGATGTTTGTTTTAAGAAAGTCGCTGCCAACTTGAGAAACCATGGATTCTCAAAATAAGTTTCCCATGGGAAGGGCTCCATAGAGAAGAAAGGAAGCCACTGTTTCCCCGATGTCAAATGAAATGTCCAGGCCTCTGAAGCCCAAATAAATGAGCAAATCAAGATAAAAGCATAAAGGAGATCATCCTTCAAATCCACAAAGGCAAAATAATTAAAAAACAGGTGAACATTACAGTGGTAATAATAGAACTTAATAATACATATTAATTACATAAAGAGAAAGTGTGTTCCTCCAGGGCCTACTCGTTTTGTATGGAACTATGAGTCACCCTACATACATATACATAACCCAACTTCAGACCTAGAACTATGCTGTTTAGACGAGTGGTTTTGAGCATCAGAATCACATGGAGGGTTTCAGAAAACACAGATTCTTGGGCGCCCCCGCAGAGTGTCTGATTCAGTAGATTTAGCGCGGACACAACCATTTGTAGTCCAAATTCCCAGGTGAGGCATTCGGGACCGCACTTTAAGAATCGCTGGCTTAGATCTATAGTTTACAACTTGGCCACATATTAGAATCATCTGGGAAGCTTTTTTAAAAATCCCAATTCTTATACCACACCTCAAACAATTAAAATCAGACATCTCGGGATGGAACCCGGGCATCGGTCATTTTTTGAAGTTCTCAGGGGATTCCAACGTGGAGCTAAAATGGAGAATTTCTACTGAGACCAGTTCTCAAACTTCAGCACGCATTACAATCAGCTGGAGGACTTGTTAAACCACAGATTGCTGGGCCCTCTTCTGGAGTTTCTAATTCACTAAATCTGGGCTGCGACCAAGGCTATGCATTTCAATCAAGTTCCCAGGTGACAATGCTGTTGGTCCTGGAACCACACCTTGAGAACCATGGGTCAGACCAACTTCAGCCCTTGAAATCTGTTGGGGGATCTGATATAAAATACTGAAGTTAGCCTCCCCTACCCAAACCCCCTGAAAAACAACAAAAACTGGGCATCGGGATTTAATTCATCTGGGATGGCATTTGGCATAAACATGTTTTTCAAGCTCCTCAGGTGATTCCAATGTGCAGGCAAGACTTAGAATCACAGTCAAATCAAGCAAAGGTGAGAATGCAATGCATGCCTCACCTGCAACATTTGCTGCTTGTCTGGCTAAATATGACCTCTTCCAACCATATTCCAAATATATTCCTGCTTTAATCATTATATGCAATATACATATTTGCTTAAGAAAAATACTACATTGAAATAAATGGAAGATTATGGCAGGCATTTCTGAATTTGAGAAACAACTAGGTTAAGCCAGGAAGGGATTCTCCACCCCTCCCCACCCCTTCATTGCTATAAATGCAACTTACTGTCTGAATTCTCTCTTAGTGTAACATGGTAGCCCATCCCTTTAGTGATCTACAGCTAGTCATGTAAACAGAAACGTTATAACTGTTACTATAAAAGCAGTTTCTTATAAATGAGAATTTATGATTATATCTAAATAAGCTTAAAACCTAATCAAACACCCTGGTTCCAGGAAAATAACTTTGGGTTTGCACAACACAAGCCAGAATAACATTTGACTGCCAGATAAAGTTTTTGAACATACAGGGTCATGTTTAATCACATACTATGAGAATAACTTGTCTGCTACAGACAGTAGAAGCTGAGATTTGGGAATAGGGTGGTGGTATGGGAAGTAGCAGATGGAGTCTGCTCTTAACTGGAGCTTCCTTGGCAAGCTCTTTGCTATCAATCAGATACATGTTTGTAAAAAATTACTTTCTACTTCAGTTTTCACTGGAAACAGTGATACTGTTGTGTTTTACAAGCTGATTGAGTCACCTACCGTTCATGATCCTTCTAGAATATACTATGCAAGTCCAGTTCTTACATCCAGAAAGGCTTTAGAAGTTTTGCACTGGAAAAGCTGAGGAACCACTGCCCACCCACTAGAGTGGCTATAGCAAAAAAGTCAAATAATAGCAAATATTGGAGAGGACCTGTAGAGACTGAAACCATCATGCATTGCTGGTTGGGAATTTACCACCCGTTTGGAATCAGTTTGTCAGTTTCCTTAAAAGTTAAACATAAATTGACCACACAGCTGAGCAATTCTGCTCCTAGGTTTTACCCAAGACAAACGAAAACACGAGTGTGAATGTTTACATCACTATTATCCATAATGGCCAAAAGATGGAAGCAATTCAAATGTCCACCAACCAATAAATAGATAAACAAAATGTGTGTACAGTCCATGCAGTAGAATATTATTCAGCAACAAAAAGGAAGTAGTGGTATCTACTGCAACCTGGATAAACCTTGAAAACAATGCTAAATGAAAGAAAACAGTCATAAAAGATGACATATGATTCCATTTAGATGAAATGTCTGGGATAGGCAAATCTATAAGAGAGAAAGTACATTAGAGCTGGGGAGGTGAGAGGGAGGGAGGGATACAGAGGAAGTGAAAGCTAACGGGTACAGGGTTTTGGTAGGTTGTTTCTGTTTCTGTTTTGAGAAGATGAAAATGTTCTAAAACTGACTCTGGTGATGGTTGCATTTACCTGTGAATATACTAAAACCCACTGAATCTTCCAGTTTAGGTGGGTGAGTAGTATGGTATGTGAATTATATCTCAATAAAGTTGTTCTGTATGGAAGGAAGCGCGCTGGGAAACGTCAGAAGCAAATCTCCAGCAGCCTATCTGAAGTAACCTTGGACAAGACCTCTTGGCGCATGCGCATGGAGCTGCTTGGCGCTAGTAAAGGAGACCGAGGCTTAGAGGCGCCGGCGCTAGGTTCTCAGTCTCCCTGCAGTCGCTGAATTTAGGCCCGGCCAACAGCCCCTAGCAGCAGCACGCGGAAAGGGCTGGGACCACTTATCCCATGTAGAATAAAACGCGAGCGCGTTCCCCGCGGTGCCCCGGCCGCTGGTTGCAGACGTCCGGCGGGGTACCTGGTCCCCACGGCTGGGCTGTGCGCCCCTAAACTGGCGGGTCCCTAAGCTATCGCAAGGAGGCTATCTGATGACCGTCTTTCTTCCCTCTCTCTTTCCCAACAAAGGGTAACTGACCTCCCGCGTGATCTGGCAGGAGCTGAGGTTCCCTAAACACGTTTCCCCCTATTGTGCGCAGACTCGCAGAGAACGCAGAGGAGCTGCCGGACCCACCGGAGGGACGCGGGACAGGGAGGCCCCGGTGGCTCCCTCCCTGGGCGGCAGGCGCGTCGCCCGCAGCGGATGGCGGGTGGGGGTGGTGGGGGGGAGGGGAGCTGTAATTGCGGCGCAGCCCTGGTTCCCACGCTCCTATTGTTGGCGACTTTGTTTCCAATTCCCATCACGTGTGCTAATTAGTTAGAGCTGCTGGCTGGCTGGGAGGCGTGTGGCTGCCCTAAAAGCAGCAAGATCACTTCCTGCAGGGAGCCGGGCAGACTGAATGCTACTCGGGGCTTCTTTCTCTCTCCTTTTCTTCCGCGCCTCCCTCTCTGCCTCCCAGGAGGGTGGGAGTGGGAAGGGAAGGGAAGAAATGCTGATTGTGGAGCAAATGCCACTGAATTGCAATGGCAACCGGGAGGTGCGGGGAGGGGGGTGGGCAGTAAGGGCGGGAATAGTGGAAGAAGCAGGATTAAAGGCGAAAGTCTCATTAGACTTCTAACCTGATTAGGAAATGCTTTACAAAATTACTTTCACAATTTTGTTCCGCGAGTCTTTTCCAGAATGGGATAATAGAGGAAAGGTTTCCACACTCTGAATAAAACAAGAACTTGCATCCCTGTGCAATGGGAGAGGGGGAAGAGAAGAGTGAAGCGCAGTTAAGTGGTGACTTTTGAGTCAGTGCCTTGTCGTTGGACTGAAGCTTTGAGTTTCATGCACTTGGGTGCTAAGCTTTTAGAAGGGGCGCAGGAATCTGTTAGAGACCACTAACAGGACAGTAGTAAGCTTGACAAAATACATGGGCCCACTTTTTTTAAAACTTGCTTTCTATGTTTCTTGGCTTTTTGTTGGGTTCTAAGATTTAGTAACGCTTCCATTTTCACGATGGAAGTCCCCACTTTGAAAATACAATATTATCAATACTTCTCTATAAATAGAAGGAAAGCTGGCTTTCATAAGGACTCATTGTATAAACGTATATGCTGTAGCAACAGGAAGAGGTTTCTGCCCTTGCCTTGGAAAGTAGCAGAGCGGTGGAGGAAGAAGACCAAGAGTACCTTCAGAGCTTCCCTGGTGGCGCAGTGGCTAAGAGTCCGCCTGCCGATATAGGGGACACGGGTTCGTGCCCCGGTCCGGGAAGATCCCACATGCCGCGGAGCGGCTGGGCCCGTGAGCCATGGCCGCTGAGCCTGTGCGTCCGGAGCCTGTGCTCCGCAACGGGAGAGGCCACAACAGTGAGAGGCCTGCGTACCACAAAAAAAAAAAAAAAAAAAAAAGAGTAACTTCATTAATCCAGCAAGGATGTTTTAAGTATCTCCTGCGTGCCAGGCACTTGGCTAGAGCTGGAGATGGAGAGATGAAACACGCAGAACCTGTCTTGAAGTCACTTACAAATCTAGTTGAGGAGACAGATATGTATGTAAACCGATAATTAAGGATGACTCAGAAGTGGAGGTCTGCATTGGGAGTTATGAGAGCTAGGCGAGGGGCACCAGAGCCAGGCAGGGGAATTCAGGAAGACTTCCTCTAGAGAAGGGATGACTCATCTGACATTTAAGTGGCAAATAACAAATGGCCCAGAAAGGACGGGAGAAAAGGACTTACTTTCTGAAAAGAGGTAACAGGAGGTGCAAAAGGCCTACGGGACTTGATGGAGTAATGGAGGGGCTATGCAAACAGGTGTGCACAGCTGTGGCACAGAGCTGGGGGGCGGGCAGGATCGTGAAAAGTCTTGTTGAGGCCTTTGGACTTTATCCTAAATGGAAAAGATTTAAGTAAAGGAATCAGATCGTCAGATTTGTCCTTTAGAAAGATAACTCGGGCAGTAGTTTGGGGATGGATTGAAGGGACTCAGGCTAGAGGCAGGGAGTGCAGGTTGAGGACTAACCCAATAAGAGACTGAAATGAGCCAGATAGGGAAATAGTCCAGGTTCAAAATATATTTAGAAGGTGAAACTGAAAGAACGTGAGGACCAAACTTACTTTGGCAATACGCAACTAGGAAGAGTCTGGGAAGACTCCAGGCTTCTGTCTCATACAACCTGGATGAATGATGGTAGGATTCACTGGGATAGGCAACTTGGAGGACAAAGAATAGGCTTGAAATGGAGTGAGATGATGAGTTTAGTTTGGGCCATGTTGTGTTGTAAGTGACTGTGGGGCATCCAAGTAGTGATATCTGAGAGGCAGATGGATATATGAATCTGATATGGAGCTTAAATGTGATAAGGTGGGCCTGGGGTGGGAGAGGTAGCAGTAAAGGAGAAGAAGGCCGCATGTTTGCCTCTCCCAGAGGTCACACTCTGAGTGACTGCCCCTCTGCAAGTAATTTCTAGATATGCTGCTCCAAAAGGGACTCGGGAGGACTGTATGATCCCACTTAAATGAGATCTCTGAAATAGTCAAATTCATAGAAGCAGAAAGGAGATGGTGGTTGCCAGAGGTTGATGGGAGGGAGAAAACAGGCAGTCATGTTTTAATGGTTACAGTTTCAGGTTTGCAAGATAAAAACTTCTAGGGATCTGTTTCACAACAATGTGAATATATTTACCACTACTGAGCTGTACATTTAAAAATGGTTAAGATGGTAATTTTTATTACAATACTTTTAAAAGGCGGTGGGAGGGAAGGAGATAAGAACCCTACCAGCTTCCTCTGGACAGCATGAGGATGAAATTTGACCTTCTGCTAATGTACTCTCACCCATTCTTATGGGAAGGTTAAGTTGGAACAGACATTTTAGAATAGACAGTATGAATCAAGAGCCTTAAAAATGTTTATACCCTTTGACCTATATATTTCACTGCCTCAAATCAATTCTAAATAAGAAACCAAAAAAGTGGGGGAAAATGATTAAAAATATTAGATATAATTTTTTAATTCAGTGTTCAATAATAGAAAAACAAATAATTAAGCATAGTGAAATAACATACAACTGATATAACTTTTTAGAATTTACAACAATGTGGGGAAAATTTTTAAAGTTAAGTGAAGCAAAATTCAGGATACAGACTGTATTCATACTTTGATCACGACTATATTAAACACAATCTATACGCAGAATAAAAGCCTGGAAGAAAATATACTCAGATGTTTCTAGTAGATATTTCTGGTTCGGGTCATAGAGGTTTTTTTTTTTTTCCCATGTACTTTTCTACATTTTCCAAATTTCCATAGGAAGCATATATTATTTTATAATGGGAAAATTAACCTATGTAAATTCTTTCCCATTAATTTCTTTTACAAAAATTTCTTGCAGTCCTTTGACTTAAAAAGAGGTGATTTGCATTTAGTTCAAAGCTGCAGCAGATTGTTACATAAGTGATTTATAAATGCATCAAAAGCCAAAGGGAAGGAGAAACCATCTTTCAGTAAAAATTTAGAAAGACTTTGAAAATTCCTTCATTTGAATATGTTTCTTTTTGCTGCTCTTGTGTGGGAAAGAGGAAGCAGGAGATCTTAGCATCAGGAAGTGATGTCGAACAGTTTAGCTGATTATAAGTGCTTGAAAGGCAAATTAAGGCCTTCCCTTTAATTGGATGTAATCGCTTAAACAAGGTAATAGACCACCTGTGGCTGAGATGAAGCCAAGTCCCGAGAAGCCCCTGAGACCACAGCTTGGTGTTGACCTGCCCAGAGGTCAGCCAGGATGGGCTTTTGATTCCATCTCAAGTTACACAGGCTGTGTCACAGAGAAACATGCTAATCAAAACCTGAGTGTACAATTTGGTTTAGAATATGTTGACCAAAGGAAAAAAGGTATAGAATCTTTCAAAAAAATTATTTTTAAAAAATAATCAACAACCAAGCAAGTGAAGAACACTTCCTACAGGCCAGGTACTTTTTGTAAGCATTTCTTATCTAATGAACTTGCTAACCAGCCTGTGATATTGATTCTATTACTATCATCATAATCAAACCCACTTTGCAGCTGAAGAAACTGAGGCACAGAGTAAGATTGACTTGAGGTCACACAGCTTGTAGTGGTAGAGCTGAGATTTGAACCCAGGCAATTTGGGTCCATCATCTACGTTCCTAATCCCTAGACTATGCTGCTTCGCAAGAGCTCTTTACTCGTTACTTGTGAATTACAAACACACCCTACATAGGCTAGACCTTGCGTTTCAAGTAAATGTCTTTAGCACACTCCCACCTCCTCATGGTATCAGAATAATCGCAGAAGCAGCATTAGGGAGGTGAAAAGAGCTCATTAAAGATTGCATCAGCAAACCTAAAATTACCAAGTGACAACAAATGTCACAAACACCTTACTCATATACAATCTTGTCTGAGTTTGAGGCATGGTGCTGGGGTGTTTTAATAAGGAGCAAATTAACTGAGGACCCCCTTGGAAGCAGAAAAACATTCACACATGATTTTGCCACAGTGCAGCAGGACCATCCTTACCACAGCTAGGATAGAATCTGGGTTGGCAATGGAGGAAGCTCCTAGAAGAGCGTATAGCTTCTTGGGCCTATACTCTTCTTAACTAAGGATGTGTCCTCAGAAGTTCTGCAAGTGACCTAAGTCTCCTTTGGACTTTTCTACTAAGTGAAAGCAAACATTGGGATGCAAGTCTAAAAATAAGCTTATCATCTTCTCCACAAACCAATTCTTCCTCCTAGATTCCTTAATCAGTAAAGGGCACTACCATGACCCAGTTGCCTAAGTTAGTGGACATCGTGGCTGGCCCCCCCAACATCCATTCCACCTGCCCCCTCCCCCAATCCCCTCTTATGACTGTAAGTCCACTGTAGTAATCTCATGTCCCATGCTGGTGATTGATAGCTTCAGAGTAGGCAGGTCTGAGTCAATCTAGGCCAAAGAGACCTGAGAAGAGACTTGTTTTGGACTTCTCAGAAGAGAAGCTATTCCCCCTGCCCCCATCCCATGTGAACAAAAACACATCCCTGGGGGTAGCTTTCTATTGATGTGATGGGAAACCAGCCTTAGGATGAAGCCAATGCTTTTGGTGGATGGCAGAGTGGAAAGAGAAGGAGTGTTGGGCTGTTGAAGTCACAAACCCTAAAGCAGGTCCTAACCTTAAGTCTTCTATTATTTGAGAGAATACATTTCCTTTGTTTTTGCCAGCATGAAGAAGGGTGTCAGTTATAAGCAATGGAAATCATCCTCACCGATATATTTTGCACATCCAACCAATCAGCAAGTCCAGTCTGTTCTTTTTCCTAAATATTTCAAAATCCACACACCTCTCTCCACCCCCATTACTAATAAGGATCTCGTCCAGGCACCATGCAGGTCTCATCTGAGTTACTGCAAAGCCTCCCATTTCCAGCATCCCTTGGTTCGTTGGAATAGGCCTGAAAACAAAGTAAGAAAAAAAAATGTGGAAGTATGAGACTATGGCAGGCACAGCAAGAATTTCCTTGTCATGTCATAGGGCAGATCTGGAGTGAGTGCCGCCATGCCTTAGCCCATCCCAAAAGGCATATCAGGTAGCAATCCTCCGTTCTGAGCTCCTCTAACCTCTGGGTCTTCCATCAAGTGGGCTGTCAAAACCACCTAACTGTGGTCGTGTCACTTCACTCATATCCTTATCTATGATACAGCCTTTCTATGGCTTGCCTGCTGCCTTTGCAGTGACCCCCTACATGACGCACCCTCAGCCTAAGTTACGGTTCTCACCAGCCTTTATGGCCTGACTTCACTCGGATACGCCAGGGCCACCTCACCAGGAAATGTGGTTCTTTCTATCAGTTCTAATCTCAGTTCGACTCTAGAAATGCTGCTCTGTGCTGGGAACGTTCTAGGCCTTAAAAGGGCAGACAACGAGCCTGCCCTGCTCTCTGTACCACAGGGTCTGACACACAGTGGTGCTTAAAAATATTCGTTAAGTGAGTCTCATATATATTGATGAGTGTGTTTAGTCTATACGCGAGCAGCTCACAGTCTACTGAAGAGATAAGCACAGAGTCAGTCTACCGCAAGGCTCACTGGTATGTATATAAAGGCAAAAATAAAAATGATAACATATATTGATACTTTCCGGGCTCAAAGCACTGTTCTGAGAGCTTTGCTGCATTCCCTTAATCTTCACAACGACTCTCGGCACATGCACTAGTACAGTATTTTCCACATTTTACAGAGGAGGAAACTGAAGCTCAGAGAGGTCAAGTAAGTTGTCCAGAATCACTCAGCTGCTAATGTGGAGAAGAAGATGAATTGCAGAATGGAGAAGAGAAATATTTTTTTAGCTGGGGGTCTGTAAAAGCATCTTGGAAAAGTGGGTTTTGAGTAAGTATCCAAAATGCCGGGGGAGTGAGGGGGAGTGTATATTATCAATTAGAGAAGAGCATGAGCAGACTTAGAGGTGGAGATCACAGGATTTATTCAGAGAACCACAAATAGTCCCACGTGGCTGAGTACAGGGTAGGCGAAGGAGGAGGCTGTGGTGGGAGTTGAGACAGGATGGATGGTTGGTAGCTCAAATGTGGAGAGTTTCTAGAGGCCCACCCAGGTTTCAGCCTCTCCTGTATCCTCATAATTGTTCTGGAATCTCCCATCCCTATTCAACCCCAGTACTTCAGGTGAAGTGCACAGTAGCTCCTAGTTTATTTAAACCAATCAACACTTGCTATGCCCCTGGCCACAAAGTTGGGCCTGTGACCTAGGCCTATCCAATCAAGTGAATGCAAGGATCCTTGCCCAGCTCTGGAACAGCACTCTCTGCCTTTAAAAGTAGTCAGGGGGCTTCCCTGGTGGCGCAGTGGTTGGGAGTCCGCCAGCCGATGCAGGGGACACGGGTTCGTGCCCCGGTACGGGAAGATCCCACATGCCGTGGAGCGGCTGGGCCCGTGAGCCGTGGCCGCTGAGCCTGCGCGTCCGGAGCCTGTGCTCCGCAGGGGGAGGGGCCGCAGCGGTGAGAGGCCCGCGTACCGCAAAAAAAATAAAAATAAATAAAAGTAGTCAGGGAAGCATGCAGTCCCACAAGCTGTTGGCTTCTTCTTGCAAGCCCAGGACCAGCCAGCCTCAGTACAGAATGAAGCTGGTACAACGGGAGACGCAGCAGGCAGACACAGACTTGGTCCTTGGTCACACCATTGAGCCACGGGACCAAACCATCCTGTAGCCAATTTTCCCATCTCTGGACCGTCTCATTACATGAACCTAGAAAGCAAATTTTTTACTTAAGCAGCTTGAGTCAAGTTTTCTGTTATTTGCAATATCAAAAGGACTAACTGATAAGTCTTCTTAGGTCACGTGGTTTAAAAGTATAATTCTGGGGAATGGTTTAGAAAGACCATTCATGGCCATGTGCAGGGTAAAGTGGTTAGAGAATCTTGAGGCAGGGAGATAACTAGAGGCCATCTCAACATGCCTAGTGAGGCCTAATGGGGCAAGAATTAAAGCCTTGACAGGGGACATAGGGGAATATTTGAAAGAAGAAGCATTTATTCAAAGTTTATTTAAATGGGCTGGTAAGTTCATCTGGGATTGAAATTTCATTTGTCCTCCTATTTCATTCCATTGCAATGGGATTTTTGTTTTGAAAACACGACTTTTAAGATTGTCAGTTCCCTGAAGTTTATTTATTCCTTTCAACTCTACAGAAACCAGAGAAAGAAAAGAAGTTATTTCCCTCGTTATTTTTATTATCCCATTTATGTTTTGACTTCACGTTGTTCACTCATTCATCATATCCCCTGCTAAATAGTTCATTATTCCAGGTGTTTCTGTCCTTCCAACATTCACAGCCTGATAGCCTAGCTCTCCTAATAATTAAGTACCCAGTTTCATCTGTTTAGCTCCTTGAGATCTTCCTTCATATTTCAGTGCCTTTAACTCCTCTGCGATACAAGGAGCTACCCTCACAATTCCCTCTGTTGCCTTTCACAGCTCTTGAGTGGCAACAGCCCAGTGTGTGTGGTCTGCTCAGTGTGCGAGTCTCGGCAGGAAGTAAGGAGTGGAAGGCGCCATAGGCACTGCAATTCCGCAGGTCAAGCCGAAGGCTCAGCCAGACGCAACTACTATACTGGGGCCAGCTCTGCCCAGCTGCGTGATGACAGGACAAGCCATGGAAGCTTCTGAGCCTTAGTATCTGCAGCTGTAAGGCAGGAATGATTATCATCCTGTACATGGGCTCTAGTCCACCTTACTCTCTTCTTTCATCCACTCCTGTCTATTCCCCAAGGAGGATGACGGCTGACATGGATGAATCAGGGACTTGTTACTCAGCCAAGTGGTGAATGGTATGGTCTCACTCTTTAAAGAGCATTGATCTCTGAATGGCAGATCCCTCAGAGCCAGAGACCAGAAGAGATGGCGGGCTACTCCAGCCCGGGTTCTGCTCTGATCAGGTGAAATAAGCCAGGGCTGCTCTAGGCTTAAAAAGAATCTCCTTTCCCTCTCCTTTGCTTATCTCACCTTTTCTTGGACTAGCCTCTCCCTGGATTCGGAGCAGGAAAACACAGGGCTGAGAACTGAGTGCAGCATGGTGGCGAGCACCAAGAAAGGGCTTCGGTCTACTTTTCACGTTGCTGCCTCTCTGCCCGGTCACATAGGGAGCTCCAAGCAGCCCGGCCTGGCTTCCCAGGGGACACACTGTGTTCAGCAGCCAAAGACTTGGACTAACAGAGGCTTTGAATCAGCCTTGCCTTGGCGTCAGCACGTCTATCTGGGGACAGAGACAGAGCCACAGTACTAGCTTCTCTCAACCTTTTTCTGTCTCACCAGAACTAATAATAATATTGCCATCTTGTGGGACTGTTATTATGATTAAATGAGATCGTACGAGAGAAAATGGTTTGAAAACTCTCCAAAAATGTCAAGTAATACTCTTGAATTCTAAACCCTTCCAATTTTAGTTTCCTCATTTGTTAAAGGTAGTGAAAATATCCACCTACTCAAGGAGCTTTGAGGCATGGCTAGATGAAAATGTTGGGTTAAAAAAAAGGCAGTCCATAGCTGTGTGACAACTTCATTTTAACTTTATGATTAACAGCTTGGCATTGAAATCCTCTATAAAGTTAATACATTATTAAAACTCTTATAGGACTTATGCCTTGTTACCAATTTCCTAAATCTGCAGAAAACAGGAACAGTCTTTTGCTGTGTTCTCCCACTGATGCTACAGAGTTGTCTTTTCCCTGATATCACACAACAGTTTCATTTTAGCTTCCTTGAAATTACATAGCTTCTAGCAGCAAATGAGCCTCTTCTGATTCATAGTGACTCTACCCCATGATCAAGATCTGCCCTTTGACGGGCTGTTCATATCTGTGTATTGAGTGTGGTTGCCAAACTTCATGTAAGTCCCAAGTGGCCAGCATGGCCCTGACCCCCTAGGAGGTTATACTCCAGGCAGCTGCCACTGATCTTACAGATACAAGTATAGGTAAACCTCAGCCAGTCTCCTGTGTGTGTTGCGAACATCATGTCTTCACCAACATAAAGAGCTAAACATGGCAAAATTTTAAATAAAGTCTACTTTTCTCAAAGCATAGTCAGCACTTTAGGGGAAAAGAGTTTTTCTAAAAACTGCAGGAATGGAAATGCGATCAAAGAAATTCCAGGGGTTGTTATATCCGGTAATAGAATGAATGGGTGCCTGAGGATACCACAGACCAGAAATTAAAATCAGCCAAATGACCATACAACCGAGAGCAGATCTCTTTGGGGTTTCTCCAGAGCTTCATCGTTCTCATAACCCGAAGCACTATACTCGTCTTTCCTTCTCCAAGGGCTGCCTTTGCTGAGCCCTGTGCTATCAGAGGGCTGAGTCTTTCTCCAATCTGTCTTCTGTGCCTCTAGTGGGAGGTCTATAGGGGATTGCCTCCCCCCCACCCGCCCCAGAGTCCAGAAAGAAAAGGGCAGAGCTCACATTCATGCCTTTCCCTGGCCACCAATCCCATCAGGTGCCCTGGTCTGGCACGTGGCACAGCAGTACACGCACAAAGCCAGGTCCTGAGGGGCTGGTACCCTCTCTGAGGAGAATCACAGTGTAGGAAGACACAGTGGACTTTCTGGCTCTCGTCAACTGCCCTTGAACCACAGAAAGGAAAAACTTCAAGGCACTGGCCTACTCCAGTAAGTCCCTTGTCATTTGCCCTACAACTATTTTTGAACTATCCCCAATATGCCAGACCCTTGTAGGCACTAGAAACACCTGGTGCCTGGCCTCCTCCCAGAGCTAAGGTGAGATGAATCCTGCCCTTCGAGTTTAGGCTTCTGCACCAGCGAGGGATCCAGACCTTCTGTTTCCTTACTCAGGGAACTTAAGGGCATCTCTTACTTAATAACACTAACATCTAACACTACAACGTTCACTTTTCTCAGCATAGCACTGTCTAGTAACATAGTGACAATCAGATATTTTTCCAATTATCAGGAGTCAGACCTCAGACAAGGAGGTGCAAGGTCTCCTTCCTGCCCCTCTGATGCCAAGCATTGCCTCTCTAAATAAGCAAGGAAATGACTCCAGTGACATCCTTTTGACTCAGATTATCTATCTGAGAAAAGGGGACTCAGAGTAAAGGTTGGGGTGGGATGGACTTCATTTTCCTGGTGCCCTGAGCTCTGCTAGCGTCTTAGAGTACGATGAAAAGATACTGATGTTTTCTGGGCGGGACTCAACAACATAACTTGATCAACTTCACGTTTCTTAGACAAACCTTTGTCATGGCCCCAAACCGAAGGATAACAAATTCCATCCTGTCGCAGAGTCTGAATCGATGAGCTTTTGCTGAATGTCTGTTTTGTAGGTGGAGATGCCAGAGGCTCGTTGAGGCTGAGGGACAGACAGAGGTGGCTAGTAACTCCGTCCTTTAACCCTTCACCCAGTGCGCTTTGGGAGCACAGGGTGAACAGGCTAAACCTGCTGGGGGCCACATGACGAGGGGTATCAGCCTTCCCTGCACAGACTCTAGGCCCTGAGGTGCTCCAGCAACTCACCTTACAGATGCAGGGTTGGCCCCAGGGAACCACACAGCTCATGCCACCTAAAGCCTGGGGACAGGAGTTTCAAAACGGATGGCCACAGTCTACTCAATTTCATAGGTGATAACCAGCATTTTCAAAAAAGAAGAAGATAGGAAAATGTCAGAGTGCATTGCACATAGTAAAGGTAACTATTGTTTTGTGGAATTTCTTTTTTTGAACGCTTAAAAGAATTTTCTTAATTGAAGTACAGTTGATTTACAATGTCATGTTAGTTTCAGATGTACAGCACAGTGATTCAGATATATATATATCTCTATATATTCTTTTTCAGATTCTTTTATTTCAGGTGGGTAGGTAGGTAGGTGACGCATCATCATTGCGGTCGTAATAGTGAATGTATTTCTATTGAGGATCTCAGTCAAAGCAAACAATGGGTGAGGTGTGCTCTCATTTGTGTTTAGTCCTCCTTTTTTCCACTTTGCTCTTTTTTTTCTTTCCTTTTTTTTTTTTTTTTTTTTGGGTGCATTGGGTCTTTGTTGCTGCACACGGGCTTTCTCTAGTTGTAGCGAGCGGAGGCTACTCTTCATTGCGGTGCGCGGGCTTCTCATTGCGGTGGCTTCTCTTGTTGCGGAGCACGGGCTCTAGGCGCACGGGCATCAGTAGTTGCAGCATTCGGGCTCAGTAGTTGCGGCTCGTGGGCTCTAGAGCGCAGGCTCAGTAGTTGTGGCGAATGGGCTTAGTTGCTCTGTGGCATGTGGAATCTTCCTGGACCAGGGATCGAACCCGTGTGCCCTGCATTAGAGGGTGGATTCTTAACCACTGTGCCACCAGAGAAGTCCCACTTTGCTCTTTTCAACCCTGCTTTCTCAGTTTTGCCCAATAAACAGTGCGTTTCACTCCTCATTCTTAGGCAATCGTATTCCCCAAAGCTGTCAACTGGTCTTTTCATACAAGTCAGGACCTTACCTGCCTTAAAGGGGTGACTTTAAGACATATATTCCTTTTCAAGAAAAGAGCAGCCTGGTAAATGTATCCTTCACAAAAATTCCAAATATTTTACAGAACTTAACAAACTGATTGCACACACACATACACACACACACACACACACACACACACACACACACATTTTCCTTTTTCTTGTCAAGTTAACAAATGGTAGAATGATTTTAGCATTTGACCTAAGATTCATCAGGGTCCCATGCACCGTGGCACCCTCGTTTTTAGGCTTCTAAAACTCGACATATTTGCAAAGGCCCCATGTGGCCGGTGAGCTGGACTGACCTCCAGGCCCTGCAGCCCTGTGTAGGGCTGAAGCAGACCCACTCCCAGGGACTTTGCTGTAGCCAAAGGGTTAATCCTCCTTGAGCTGAGTGGTGTGAACTCCTCACAGCTGTTTTAGCTTTTCAGGAACCTGACAAGAAGCATTTATGTCCGACCTAAACCTCACTTGTTGCAACGTGACTCCGCTTCATTCATTCACTGTCAGACAGTCAACGGATGGTTCTTGAGCCCCTGCGGTGGGCTCACCATTGCAGAGCCTGGGCTGCAGGCGCTCACAGCCCAGCCGCAGGACAACACGCTAAATCACAATGCCAGGCTGTCACTTGCGTGATAAAGGCAATCGGGCTCTAGGTACACAGGGAGGGAACATAAAGGGCTGGACTCAGGTGTTGTGGTTTGGCTCCTGGCGATGCTGGTTATGATTTAAAGCTGTGGACATGGAGGTGGAGAATAGCTGATATCTTCTTCTTAAGAGTAACTTTCCACAAACTTCTCTTTCTGAGTCTTAGTTCCATAGTCTCAATTAATTTTTTTTTTACTTTTAAAATAATATATTTTAGTTTTAGATCATTTTTTTAGGTTCACAAAACTGAGTAGAAGGTACAGAGATTTCTCATATACCTGCTGTTAATTTTTCTTTTTTTATCCAATGTTTAGCCCTCTCATCAATTCCGTGGCTGAAGTCTGTTTATTTTCTCTCTCTCCCTGTATACTGTATTAAGCTCTATGAAAGTAGGGACTGTATCTGTTTCCTGCTCTCAGCATCTCTACAGTGTCGGGCAGCAAATATTTGTTCAGTCAACGCGTGTAGCCCATTTTCCCTGGGCTTCATTAGACTGAAATGGGGGCTGGAGCTGATGTTTCAAATGAGCTCTAGCTGTGAATAATGCCACAGGCATCTTCGTCCAGTTGTAGTAGCTCAACCCCCACCAGGTCTCGCCGGCTTATAGCTGAGAGTTTCTGGAGATGTCTTCAATGTAGTCAAGAAGAAGTGGCTGGAATGGGGCTACCACACTGGGGACCTCGACAAGCTGAAGCAGTTCTGTGTTCTCTGACTCCCTCCATGCATCAAAGCTGTGAATATCAGCCATGGAGAAGGGAAAGAACACCTCTTCCTCCCCGTGTGTCACCTCTGTTTCACAGCCCCCAAAGCAATGTGGCTTTGTTCCTTGCCTTTGGAGGATTTGTAGTGAAAATACTTCTTCCCATATTTAGTTACAGCTCCTAAGACAAGGGACAGTATTCAGAGTCTCTTCTCTCTGCGGATCATTGAGACGTTGGTATTGAGCTCAACTTATAAAACCTGATTCTTCCGTAGGGTGAGGGACCCCCACGAGGCTATTCAGTGCCCCCTGCAAAAGGGACCGCTGTGTTAACCAACCACCTGTTACCAGGCACATCTAGATTCCAGCAGTGACCATGTTCAATCCTGAGCTTGAAACACTAAACCCCTTCTTTCAAAGAAAACCTTGGGCTAGGATAGAAACTTAGCACGAGGCTGACCAAGCCTGTGTATATGCCATTCATAGTTTACATAACATTCTAGAGCTTGTGTGCGGCCAGGAAGCTCAGTGAATCCAGACGACATGGCCAGTGGCTGAATCGTGTGGGAAGTCACTTAGCTTGTCTCTAACCCACGGACATTCTGCCCGCTGAGCAAAGGCAACTTTGAGAGGGAGTGTGGACCATCACTCCCATCAATACAGCTGCAGTGAACAGAATCACTGTTACTCCTCAGCTCAGAAGGACAGCTCACTCAACACTGTCCTGACAGTACATCAGTCAACCTGCCTAGGACGCTCACAATTAAACTCTGATGTATCTAGTGCTTCGTACCTTTGTGTAGAATAGAAATCCATTTATAATATGGAGGCACATTTTATTTATTTTGGTTTGTTTATTCAACAATCAACAGGTAGTTGTTTTTTTTTTTTTTTTTGCGGTACGCGGGCCTCTCACTGCTGTGGCCTCTCCCGTTGCGGAGCACAGGCTCCGGACCCGCAGGCTCAGCGGTCATGGCTCACGGGCCCAGCTGCTCCGCGGCATGTGGGATCCTCCCGGACCGGGGCACGAACCCACGTCCCCTGCATCGGCAGGCAGACTCTCAACCACTGCGCCACCAGGGAAGCCCAACAGGTAGTTCTTGAATGCCTACTATGTGCTAGAGATTGTTCTAGTCACAGTCAGAAACAAAAGAGATAAGGTTGTAAGATTTCTTGTGTAGCTTACCGTAAATAAGAGCATACTATAAGTAAGAAAATCGATAAATAACAAGGTAATTTCAGATAATCATAAAAAGTAAGCAGGGTGATATGACATAAAAGGTGACTAGTATTAGCTGCCTCAGATTATTCCCATCCCCCTCCTCCTTTGCATTTGCTAGCGTACATGCTGGAAAGATACGATGCTTGTGTCACCAACGCCCCTTACTGCTGGCGGGACTCATATTCGTGACTTCGGGCAGAATACCCTGAGGAGGGCTTCCCTGCCCAAAAACATGCAGAGCCGCATAAGAAAAGATTTTGATCCTTGAACTTCCCTTTCTCCTTGTCTGGGACACAGACATAATGCCCAGAGGTGCAGCAGCTGGCTTGCAACCTTAAAGTAATAGCCACAAGGAAGGAAGTCAGGATGTTAAGACTGGCAGAATAGAGAGTGAGAAACAGCCTGCATCACTGATGGCATCATTGAGCCTTGCACAGCTTTGATCTAACTCCCCTGGATGTCTTAATATGCGACACAAAGATATATTGGCTTAGACCTGTGTTAGGTTTATGCTTATTTACAGCCAAACACTTTCCTGATTAATAGACATGAAGCTGTGGGTGAGAAGCTCATGGAAATTTCCAAGGTGCTCATGGAAATCTGCTCTGAGAAGATGACATTTAGTTGAGACCTGAATGTTAAGAAGGAGCCAGTCATGTGAAGATCTGGGATAAAGAATTACAAGCAGAAGAAATAACAAGTGCAAAGGCCCTGAGGCAGAAGTCTGCTGTGTCCAAGGAATAGAATCCAGTGGGCCTGAAGCACCATGAACAGGGGAAACTGTGACCACACTGAAGGTTCGAGAGGCAGGCAGCACAAGACCACCGAGAGCCTTGTAAGCCATGTCAACCACTCTGGGTTTGATTTCAGTTCCAAGGAGAAATTTCAGATGGATCTGAGATACATTTTGGAGGTAAAGCCTTCAGCAGGACTTGTGGATGGATTGAAAGTAGGATAAGGGAAAATAAGGAATTAAGGGTGACTTAGATTGTTATCCTGAACAACGGATGGAGCCATTACTTGAGTGGGAAAGAATGTGACAGGTCTGAATGGGGACAGACAAGGGGATACAGAATCAGGAATTGTGTTTTATGCTGAGCTACAGATGCCCATTAGAGTTGCAAGTGGCAATGTCATATGGGAAGCTGGATACATAAATCGGGAACTTCAGGGAGAAGTCAGGGCTACAGAGAGAAATTTGGAACCATCCGCTTACAGATGGCATTTAAGTCATGACTCTGGATGTGACTTCCCGGCCAGAGAATGTAAATAAAGAAGTTTAGGCCTGGGATTACTTCAACGTTTAGATGTAGAATGGAGGTGATGGAGACAGCAAAGTGGATAAGAAGGAGTATCTAGGGAAGTGAAACCAAAGCCAAGAAGCTCGGAGGAAAGAAGTATTTTGAGAAGGAGAGTCATTAGCTCTGCTGAATGATGCTAAGAGGCTGGGGAAAATGAGACAGAGAAGAGGCTGGTGGATTTCGCTCATCAGATGTATTTGGTTATCCTGCTAAGAGCAGCTTCAGAAGAGAGGGGGGGCAGAAGCCTGATTTGAGTGGATTCAAGATAAAGTGGGTGGTGAGAAAATGAAGTAGAGGCATCGCTTGAGTACGGAGTAGTTCTGATCTGAAAGGAAGCAAAAGAATGGGGCAGTGGCTGCAGTGGGGTTGGGTTAATGGAGGACCTGGGCAGAGTTTTTAATTAGAAGATAGATACTAGAGCCCTTGTCTGCTCAGCAAGGTGAATTGTGCAGAGTGAGGCGGAGGGGTTGATATCCACTGAACTCCCACTACGTATCAGGCACTTTACAAATTCTGTTTAATCCTCTCAACAAGCCTGTAAAGTTGGAGTTTTTCACCCTCTTTCTGAATGTGAAGGAGGCACCATAACATGTTGGTTGGCATTTCAGGTTTGAGTCCGACAGAACCTGAGCTCTGCTGTTTGTTGGCTGTGTGACCTTGACCCGTTACTTACCTCTCTGTGCCTCTGTTTTCTCATCTGAAAAATGTGGATTCAGAACAGTACTTACCTCACATGACTGGTGTGAGGGTGAAAATGAAATGATCCACGTAAAACATGTGCACAAGGCCTCACACATAGTAAGGGCTCAATAAATATTAGTTCCTTTCAGAAATGAGAAAAGAGAGCCTCAGAGGTGAAGTATCTTCCATTATTGAAAAAACATATTGAGCTTCTACTTTTTGCTAAGCACCATGTGAGACCAGGGAGTACAGCAATGAAGGAGGATGAAGTGACCCTCTCCACATAGAGCTTAGAGCCAACAGTGTTGATGACGATGACAATAATACAACCAACAACAGCTAACATGTACTTACTACATGCCGGGCCCTGAGGGCTTCATAGTAGTGAGTAACAAAAGCAGAATGTGTCTTGCTCCATCTTGCCTTTCTATTATGTCATCTTTCCCAGGGGTATCATTTTGCAAGAAGAATGAAACCCAATTCTAGTGAAATAACCCTGCGGTGTGAGGACGTGTTATTGAAAGGAAAACATTAGAGGTGATGACTAACCTTCCTTGCTTTCTCCACGATTTTCCAGAGAAACATGTTTTAGGAATTGTTTTTCTCTGCACACTGCCTTGTTTCCCCTTCCCTGGTTTCTTCTCACATCATACAAATGTGACAGGCATCATGTTAGATTCTCTGGGGTGTCAATGATAAGTACTTTGGGCTGAATTGTGACTCCGTCAAAATTCATACATTGAAGTTCTAACCCCCAGTACTTCAGGATGTGACTGTATTTGGAGACAGGGCCTTTAAAGAGGTAAAGTTAAAATGAGGTCATTAGGCTGGGCCCTAATACAATATGACTCGTGTCCTTATGAGAAGAAGAGATTAGGACACAGACACCTTCAGACGGAAGACCACGTGAAGACACAGGGAGAAGACGGCTGTCTACAAGTCAACAAGAGAGGCCTCAGAAGATACCAATCCTTCTGACACCTCGATCTCAGACTTCCAGCCTCTAGAATTGTGAGAAAATAGATTTCTATTGGTTGAGTCACCCAGCCTGTGGTACTTTGTTACAGCAGCCTTAGCAAACTAATGCAGTAAGTAAAACACAGCACTGGTGTGCACGACTTTGCAGCATTGTAGAGGAGATGGACAAGTTCATAACTAACTACCTGGCAGGTAGGGCAAGGCCGAACCACAGGAGAAGTGCTAAGGTTAGATCCTGGGCACCAAGGATAGAGAAGCCACTTCCAATGGCAGAGCAGACAATTGGGGAAAGATCTAAGGAAGAAATCGATTATGAACCAAAACTAGAATGACTCACAAGGACTTCCTGGGTATCAGATGGGAGACAAGGGCATTCTAGGGAGATGGCCCAGCGTGAATCATCTTTCTTTTATTATTAGGTCACTCTCTTTGTCCCCCTTGTGTATTATCCTTACCAGCATCTACAATCAAATTATTACATTAGTAAATATGTTTATTAAGGGGCAACAGTATTACTGTCCCAATTTTCCAGGTGAGGAAGCTGAGGCACAGAAAAGTGAAGTAACTTGTCCAAGGCCACACAGCTAGTAAGTGGCAGAGCCAGATGCACACCCAGCAATCCTCCTCATTCACTGGTCTAATAACTGAGACCAGGTTTGAACAAGGAGTGAGGTGGGTGCAGACTGAGGCTCTGTAAGAGAGCACAGAGGAAAGTGGGGACTCCTCTTTTGAGACATGTGGGTGGAATCAGAAGGACAGAGTCAGATAGTAGCTTGAGAAGAAAGGAAAGGTGAAGGAAGTTGATTTTATTTTTGAGAAGAGGAAAGATTAGAAACTTTAGGTAAAGGGGAGAGAGGAGAAAGGAGATAGTTGTCAAAGAAAGTTCCAGAAGGAGAGGAGAAGCCTGTGATAAAGCCTAAGCCTCCGCAGGGTTGGGGGGGCATCGAGGGTGGTAAGGACAGCCTTGGAAGGAAATAGGGGACACAGTTTCCTCTGAAATGAAAGTGGAGAAGAGCTAAAGGGAAGAGATTAGAAGATGAAGATTCAACAGGAGTGATGGCCCCTGGCCTTCGTGTTGTGTTTTGTTCTCTCTGCCTCTCTGTCTCTCTCTTTCTCCTTCCTTCCTTCATCCTTCCTTCCTCTTTCTTTGCTTCTTTCTTTCTTTCTTTCTTTGCTTTCCTTCCTTCCTTTCCTTTTTTAAAAAATTTCTTTTATTATATCTATATCTATCTATCTATCTATCTAGAGAGATAGATAGATAGATTTTTTTTTTCTGGGAAGTACCAGGCAAGGGGAAGGAGTGGGGTGGTAGACCTAAGGGGAGCTGTGAAGCTTGGGGACAGACGCTGTGGGGTGTGGGAGAGACACTGAGGACAAGAAAAGGGCAGAACAGGAGTCAGCCCCCTACAGGTAGCGTGAATCCGTCCAGGTGGGCTCTGCAGCTGGGGTGCAGGGGTGGAGAAAGCGGGTTGGTCAAGGGATTAGGGTGGGGTCAGTATGGGGCAACGTCAAGGGGATCAGAGAACTGAGAATGAGGAGAGAATCTAAGGGATATAACAGGGGACGCAGCCTAGGGAAGTGAGGAGAGTAAGAAGGAAAGCACAAGAAACAGGGAGAGTTTCTAGGACTAAAAATATCCATTCCAATATCCCCGTCCATTACTCACTAGATATTTCCCTTTTGTTTTTGTTACACACGTATTTAAAATTGAGACTTCTAAGCAAATGAAGCCCAGACAGGATTTTGTTCTGGTGCCACACTGAACGATCATGCTGGGAAGACAAAGTGTGTCACACTGATGGCACAAGCTATGACACGAGGGATGCACCACTTTTCACAAACATCAGAACTAACGTGGTCAATACAATCTCCTTGGAAGGCCGAATCTATTCCAGGGAGGCTGCTGTTATCCACAGCATTTCTGACCTCCTCATGGCACTATCCTTCATATCTTCTCACTTTTACCATGTCATCATTCTTTCCACATGGATTTGATTTTGGTGGCTTCGATTTTTTAGAAAGAACCAAAAATCATTCAAGCATTGTTCGATAAGTGAGGTAGTCGACCAAACTGAGTATCATACTTTGGGTCAAAAACAAAGTGACAATTAAATAATGAGACCAAATCTCTTGGGTTGGGGCAGGGGCTGGGGAGGTAGGGGAGACTCATCAGCTAGCTTGAGGGCAAACACTGGAGGAATTCTAACATAGTTTTGAGAGTACGATGTAAACAAGAAGTGTGTTCTCCCAGGGTGAGTGTGAGAAAGGACCATAATTTAAATGAATTAACCAATGTATTTAACATCTAGTCTCCTTTCTCCAAAGTGACACCTGGCACTGACCACTTTCTGTACTGTACTGGAAAATTCCATGTCTGCAGCTAACAAACACAACGTACAAATGCACTAGTAGTAACACACAAACGAAAATGTGTACAAGATGTCATCCATGAACCGAACGAAACATGATCTCAACTTAATACACATTCTTCACAGAAAAATACGCCTGACCAAGAAAAGACATTTTTTAATTACATCTTTACTATTGAGTTAGAGGAGAAATAAAATTTTCTTTCTTGCACTTAACTCATTTTCACTCAAGATACTGTTTTACTAAGTTGCTTAATGTACGGGCTAGAGTGGTAATAAAACTAAGATAAATTTAAAAAAATATTTCTTTTCTAAAAAGAAGCACCTCCTTAGCACAGTATAGAGTCCTGGTCAAGGAGTCAGGAATTCTGACAAATCCAGGGTTTTGATCTTACTCTGTCAACAAGTCACTGTGAATTCCCAGGCAGGCCCCTCAAAGGCCCTCTTCAGCTCTGAACACATGCAATATATTCCTACCTCTTTCTTATCTGCTCTGCAAAATTCCCTTTTCTAAACTTTTAGGAGTAAATGAGCACTTTTAGCCCCTAATTACATGAAAGTATGTCATTTATTTTCTACGTAAATACCTTAAAAATTGATATACCTTAGTAATCCTTCATGTGTTAAATCATGAGAAAAGATAAATTTGTTCACTGCTATAAAATAAATTCCCTTCCTAGTTATTTTGTCTATTTGCTCAATTCAAAATTTGAACAGTATAATCATTATGTAGTTTTGGTATTCATATCACTTTAGTACTTCATAAATATGATTCATGCCTTAACTGTGTTTATGGTGATGTTGTCTAATTACTATTGTTTGCATACTACACAACTCTTATCTTAAATTGTCAAAAGAGTAAAAGAGGGCTTCCCTGGTGGCGCAGTGGTTGAGAGTCCGCCTGCCGATGCAGGGGACACAGGTTCGTGCCCCGGTCTGGGAAGATCCCACATGCCGCGGAGTGGGTGGGCCCGTGAGCCATGGCCGCTGAGCCTGCACGTCTGGAGCCTGTGCTCTGCAACGGGAGAGGCCACAACAGTGAGAGGCCCGCGTACTGCAAAAAAAAAAAAAAAAAGAGTAAAAGAACTATTGGAAAGTACACTGCACATTTCTGTCTGCAAAGTATAGCATACTATAAGCTGAACTTGATCTTTAAATATATGTAAGAGAGACTTTTTATATATATATATACAGGAAGTATACAGGAAATTATTCCTACCTCAGTCAAGCCAACAAAATCCAGGAGAAACTCATAACTAACTCCACGCAATAGAAAGAAGATTATGAAATTGTTTTATTTCAGACAGAAGGAAGACATTTTTTAAACATTTTAAAATTTAGAAGTCTTTTTTTTCACATTAACCTGGATTAAATTTTTTTCTGTAAAAATAAGGGGAAACAACGGTGGTAAGGTTTCATTTAAATATGCAAAAGCAAAAAGATCATGGAATGGGGATTATCACATCTGTTTATATAATATATGAGACAATAAATGATGTAAATCTTAAGAAAAGCAATAAAAATGCATGATTTTGCAAGGTAGCTTTGGACACTCTTTTTAATATTTGGATTCTAAAGAGGGTTGCCCGTGACAGTGGCCTTCCAGTATGTAAAGCTTCATAACACCAATCCCATAAAAGACCACACTTCCCGGTAGGGGCAAAGCTATTTTAAAAATATGTTTGTTGTAGGAGGGATCATGAAAACTGTCTTTTAGGAAATGATATCCAGGTTCAACCATAGTAGTCTCTAGGCACAAAAGCATTATTTTCTTTTTTCACAATAATTCATTCTAAACCAAGAAGCCATCTGGGAAAAGGAAAAAAAAAAACAAACCAAGAAAGTTTATTGTCCTACTCAGATGGAGAATCATCAGTAAGGAAAACAGAGTTAACAGCATATTCATTTTTAATACTTCTTGGGTGAATTTCCCTGGATGGTCTGATTTCCCAGTATTTCCCCCAAATAAGTGCTTGTGTGTCGGGCATGCAGATCGGTGTACAGCAGTACTTCTCAAAGGATGATTTCCTAGACCAGGAGCATCAGGGAACTTGCTAGAAATGCAACTCCTCCCACCCCACACCAGACCTACTCAATCAGAATCTCCAGTGTGGAGCCCAGGGACGCGTATGTTGACACACCCTGTGGAGGATTCTGATACACATTGAGGGTTGAGAACCACTGGTCTCCAGCACATGGCCTGCCTGATTCTCACTCCATTCATTTTTCCTTCCTATTAATGCCCTTCCTTCAGCCCTAAGCATCTAACTATATCCCACTCCTCAAGTCTGGCCCAGCTCTTTCTTTGAACTTTGACAATTCCCTTACTTGAAATAGCACTTATCATTTACATACCGCAATTAAACATTACCTATATCTGAAGTGATTTCCCCATACCATGCCTTATATTGTCCTCTAAATTATTTCTTATCTGTGTTTCTTTTCTCACTTTAACTGAATTGAAACCTGCCTCTTTTTTTTTAACATCTTTATTGGAGTATAATCGCTTTACAATGGTGTGTTAGCTTCTGCTTTATAACAAAATGAATCAGCTATACGTATACATATATCCCCATATCTCCTCCCTCTTGCGTCTCCCTCCCACCCTCCGTATCCCACACCTCTAGGTGGTCACAAAGCAGTGAGCTGATCTCCCTGTGCTATGCGGCTACTTCCCACTAGCTATCTATTTTACATTTGGTAGTGTATATAAGTCCATGCCACTCACTCACTTCATCCCAGTTTACCCTTCCCCCTCCCCTTGTCCTCAAGTCCATTCTCTACATCTGAGTCTTTATTCCTGTCCTGCCCCTAGAAACCTGCCTCTTGAAGGAAGGAACTTTGTCTTGTACAGTTGGCCCTCCGTACTCTCGGGACTTGCATCCGCAGGGTTTGCATTCGCGGATTCAACTAACGGCAGATACAGTGGAGGGTTGACTGTATTCATCATCCTTCACCATTTGATATAAGGGACTTGAGCATCCTCAGATCTGGGTACCCGCAGGGGCTCCTGGAACCGATCCCCGAGAATACTGAGGGGCGGCTGTATACTCTTTTACTTCCCACAGCATCTATCAGTGTTTAAGCCTTTGCTTCTTCTCCTAATATGCCCTTTTCTTCTTCCCACCAACTTCCAAGTTTCCAAATCCTTGCAATTTTTCAAGGTTCAACCCCAAACGCTTTTTCTATGACCTGGCTTTTTCTATATATAGAAGTATTTTTCTTGAAAAAATCATAACTTTAACTTTCTAGTTTTCCACTTCACATTAGAGTCATTTGTTCGTGTCTTCCCCGTCTCATCATTGAAGATGGAGCTAATTGTCTCAACCAGACTTTTAAATAACAGGGGTGGGGAGGAATGATTTAGCATGCTTCAGGGTATGCATGTATAATTAGTTTATTTTCCCTCAATATTGAATGAACTCTGATTTTGGATAATCCTACTATTTACACAGGAAGTAACTCTCACATTTCAGAAAGATGCAGTATTTCTCCTAGACGCATTGCAGGTCTGGGACAGGGTCTGCGTGCTGGAGACAATTGTTGCAATTTGTGTGGTCTAATAAGTGGTCTCAGAAGATTAGACATGAAGTAACGGGAATCTGCAGGAAATGGAGCCATAAGGAAACCAGGGCGACTTGAAGTCACATGGGTGGGGGAGAAAGGAGCCTCACCCCAGGGTAAGGACCAGTAGCAGAAGGCTTAATTGTTACCATGTCGCGGTGTGAACCCACTGTGTTACTGTCTGAGCTAATGGGAACCCGATGCAGCCAGCTTCCTGAACCCACCAGTCCTGACTTCAAACACGACAGCCCATCCTGCAGGATCAGGCGGGCCAGAGTCCCAGGTTTATTTCCTCTCCAACAAAGGCGACCCCATCCCCACCCCCATCAGCTAAGATAGGCTGCTCGGGACACTGGCGAGGCTCTGGCACCAACACTCCTGTTTTCCCCATTGAACACTCAGTTCTAACTCCCAGACCCCCGACCTTGAAAGTCTTCTGGACTTAGTAGCCCCCCAAGAGCCCCTGGCTCTCTGTGCTTACAGACCCAGGAGTGAGAGAAAGCTCACAGGTCATTTGCTAGCAAATCCCGCGCAGCCAACTGGGAGTGCAAATAGGTGGAGATAGGCACGCAGGAAAGTCAGGTGCTGAAGATTCATCACTGATGGGGTCGGGCAGTGCGAGGAAAGAGAGTTCATGGGGGCGCCCGAAAACTTCCAAGGCTGGTTCTCCTGTTTCTACCTACATCTATCACTTCTGTTTTGTCACCGGCTCCTGACAGGAAAATGCCAAAGTGGCAGGCAAAGAATCTCCTCCTGTTTATGTGACTAGAAAAGTGTTTACAGCCCCTGGTGTTTGGGGTCCGCCCCAAGCCCCAGGGCAAGCAAACCCTGTCCCAGGTCTCGAGTCTGAGGACGAGGGGAGTGGTTCTGGAGCGTCAAGCTTCCTGGGCTTTTTTTTTTCTGACTTCAAATCTCACAGGCAGCCTTGGTGTTTTTCCTTTGCCGAGATTTCTGGAGTTCCTTTTTTTATAGCGCTTATCGACATGTAAATTCCACACGAGGGTGAAAAGGTAGGTGTTTAAGATAGACTGCAACAGCTGGGGTAAACTGCCTCTTAAAAGGCTGTCTTAATGAAATGCATCTCTTTATATTTGGGGCATTTGTAAGCAGAATGGGAATGAAACTTGAGAAGATTATGTGATAACCAGGCTACATCCTGTCGAGAGAGAGAGAGTGTTTCTCTAATAACACAAAGATGAGCTTCTAGATAGCCTACCAGATAGCCGTCTTCCGGCCAGCATCTCCCATCATAAATCTTCATTCTGACTCAGGTTTTCTGTAGATTTTTGAGGACAGAGCTCATTTCCCTGGAGAGACAGGACTAAGGAAAGATCTGGAATTCCTCCAGTTAAAAAAAGCCACCATTCTGCTTAATCAACATTTGTTCCATCAGAATCAATATCCTGCAGAGGGTGGTTCTCATTGTTTTAAAGTCTGTTTGCAGGTGACAGAGCAAAGATACGGTTCCTGATAAAGACTTGCTGAAAAGGAAAAGAAAATATTCCTCAAAATAGCCAAAAAAAAAAAAAAAAAGTTCCCAAACTCTCCTTTTACAAATAAGCTTCCTTTTGTGAGATATTCTGCCTGGCTTTGCATTCTCAAGAAATGTCAGTAACCTGACAGTGAAACAACACCTCTCTTCCCAGGGTTATCTATCATTTCTCACTGAAAGTGCTCAGCCATTTACTAAGCATCTACAAAGTCATGGGTCCCCTCTGAACCTTAGTTTCTTTATCTTTGATAACAGTTTCCTACCCTGCAGGCTTTAGATGAGGTAGTGTGTTTGAAATTACCTAACCCATGGCGGACACTCAATAATAACCTCCCTACTTCACTTGATTAATCCACAGAATGGATCAGCGGCAGGTGGGTTTTAGAATCCGAACTGGGTTCAAGTTTGGGCTACATTATTTTTCATGAGGTGGGCCTAGACAAATCCCCTCACCTAGTATCTCCCCTGAACTTCAGTCTCCTCATTTGTGAAAATAGAATAATGATACCTCTCCTCATTTTAGAAAGAGCCTATGAGAGCCAAATAAACAAATATGAATCTTATAATAGACATTTGTATATCTGTAAACAGTAAAGCACATAAATCATGTTATAATCATTTATATTTTTCATAATTGGATAAAATGCATCAAATACTATTGAAACCACAAATACACTTAGGAAATCAAAGAAAAATGTTTATTTCATGGTAAAAAAATTACTGTTATCTTGTTCTAGTTTTGACTGTTTTTTTTTTTAATTTTGGCTCTTTTTGATGAAGGCTTTTCTAGAGAGGCTGTACCAACTGAGATGTTCAAAACATGTACTCTTGTGCTACCAGGAGGAAGCCCAGAAAAGTAAGGTCTCTTTAAGTTCAAAATATATGGATACTCAAATTATTTCTAAAACCCCATTTGAGCAGAAGATTAATTGTTCATGGCACTCCTCTTCCTCTGTTTGGGCTTCCTTAGTTTCCTGAGAGGGATGACGGCACTTGGGATCCAGCGTAGGTGGAACAGCTGGAGATCCTCCTCTGTCTCCCGATGTGTCAGCTTATCAGTGTTGACGGACAGAGCACATAAGGCCTTGCCTGCCTTGCTGACCAAACAGAAAACACAATTCTCTATTTCTACCGTGCTCTTTGCTTCTTGCAAAGGAAAGAGCCACTTCATTTAAGACACTGAAATATATAGGATGCAATCAATGCATTAATGTCACTAGACAAATTCCATTCCTGGACCTCGGGATAACCTAATTGTATTACCCAGTCCTTGGAAGCTCCAAAGTCTAATGAAGTCAACTTTTGATCATGATCAAAAGAAATAGCACGGATTCTATGAAAATCATAGGCACACAGCACCCACCTTTTGATTTGTTGACTGGAAGAGGAGTAGGAAGCTTGAACAACCTGCAAATTGAAGAATGCACATATTAAATAAACCAAATACATATGACACAAGTGGAACACACAAACACGCACGCCATTGATTAATAATTTTGGAAGAAACTAATCTCTGTAAGTTTTGTCTTGGGGTTGACTATTTCACAGATTTCCAATTATATATATGATATGTGACAAGGTTTTAGTGAAATGCATTGCTCTTGTTAAATTAATTGAGAACATATGTCTGAATTCAATTCTTCGTAATAAGATTAATAGGTAAATATCAATGAATTAATTGTTTATTCCATAAATCTCTAGTGAGTACTTACTATGTACCAGATGCTGTACTTGGTACTGAATATGCATTGATGAATAAAACAGACATGGTCCCTACCCTCAGCATTGACCTTCTGATATTAAAACAGCATGAGCAACTTTGATCTAAGGAAGGAAAAACTGGTATAAGAAAACTATATCCGGGGCTTCCCTGGTGGCGCAGTGGTTGACAGTCCGCCTGCCGATGCAGGGGACACGGGTTCATGCTCCGGTCCGGGAAGATCCCACATGCTGCGGAGCGACTGCGCCCGTGAGCCATGGCCGCTGAGCCTGCGCATCCGCAGCCTGTGCTCCGCAACGGGAGAGGCCACAACAGTGAGAGGCCCGCGTACCGCAAAAAAAAAAAAAAAAAAAAAAAAAACGAAAAAAACAAGAAAACTCTATCCGTACTCATGGTAATTTCCACTCTAACCTGGACCAATGGGTAGGAAAGAGTCTCCCTGGTCACTTGTCAAGGCAAACCTGAGTCCATCAGAGTAGCAGCCTGGCCTAGCCATTAAGACTACAGGCTCTGGAGTCAAACTCTGGGGTGAATGCTGGCTTCTCTCTAGCTGTGTGCTGTCGAGCAAGATACTTGAGCTCCCCGTGAATCTGTAAAATACAAGACATATTAATACCCACCTCATAGGGCTGTTGTAATGATGAACTAAGTCAACAAAGAAAGCTGTTAGAACAACACCAGGAAAATAGCAGGTGCTCAATAAATGTTAGCAAATCTTATTCATATCTGATCTCATCTCCCATCATGGCTCCATACACAACCCAGCGTCCAGGCAGGATTACATCCATTCTCAACATCTGCCACTATTTCCCTTGCCTGCCCTCTCCCCCAACCCCTCCATGCTTTCACGCATGGCGTTCCATCAGCCTGGATAGCCTTACCATCTCTTTTGTTCCCAGCAAACTTTTCTTGTGCTCATTGAGACTCGGTTCAAGATGACTTCCTCTGGAAAAATATCCTTACCCCTGACTGCCAGTGATCGGGTGCCCCTCTGCCCTGCTCAGCTAAGCTGTGCATAACTCTAACACTATAATGCACCCTGGACTCAGAGTGCTTACTCTTATGTTCCTTTCAGCCAGATGGGGACCTCTATGAGGCTCCAGGAGAGGCTCAATCTATGTTTGTTAAGTGAACAAATGAATTAGTGAATAAATAGAAGGAAGGGAGGAAGGAAGGAAAGAAGGATGGCTCAATCCCTGGAACAACCTCATCATGATACATATTATAACCTGTGGGGCACGGAGTGAGATAAGCTTCTTGAGGAGCTCTGAGCCTGACGATTATTGCTGTTGCTGAGTCCAAGTTGCTACTGCTCACTGCACGACAGGCCAATAAATCAAGAGACGAGGTGTTGGGGCGAGGAATAGTGACTTTATTCGGAAAGCCTGCGACCGAGAAGATGGTGGACTAGTGTCCCAAAGAACCATCTTGCCTGAGTTACAATTCTGGCTTCTTTTTTACTAAAAGGGGAGGGAATAAAGTCAAATGTTTCCTGGTTCTGGTCAGCCTCTGGAGGAGATGTGTTAATTTCTTCCTTCCTGCCTTCATTCGCAGGTGGGCCTGGTCAGGATGTTTCCTGTGAGCTAAACAAAGCTTAACACTCATTACATGGGAGGCGGGGTTCCCAAAGTTGTGCCATTATGTATAATTTCAATTTATAGGCAACATCCCTTTAGCAATTAACTTGTAATAGAATACAAAGTTTCTTCCCTACTGCATTGCCTCCTCCAGACTCTACAGTTCTGTACTGGCCTAAAGACACAAGGGCAAGCAGAGAATGAGCTAAAAGCCAGAAGCAGCTAACTTTCCATATAACTTTACCTTCCGTGAACTCTGACCACACCAGAGACCTGCAAGCAGTCTTCAGATAGCATCTGGACCCTCTGTCTCTGAGTACACAAATCCCTGCATTTCGCAAGAAGGATGGTTATCCACAGCTTTAAGTGTATATTCAAGTCTGGAAAGGGCATGGTTCCCCTTGGTAGCACTTGCTTCAGGACACTTCTCAACAGAAATGCCCTTTCTTAAGCTGCCATTCAAGCCCATGATTTCTGTCCTCAAAACTGGTTCATTCTTTCAAGCTCCGATTCACCAACAGCATTACATTTGGATTAACTATTTGCACTCCCAACCAAAAAATGAAATGTTAATTCCCCAATACCAAAGACCCCTGACACATGAATATTTACCAAACACACACGCATGCTGAGAAAGGGGAGAAGGTAGAGATTATATTTGAATATCATATAGACCCGAGTGCCATAATGAAAAAAAATCACAAGACTTCTTCATTGAGATCTCTGAAAAGGGTAGGTATTATATTCATTGGGGTAGAAGTTCCAACTAGTAAAAGAGTTTCATTTCCCCAAACTGAATAGAAACAGTTAAACATTAGAAAAACAAAGCCTAGTTTTTCAAGTTGCAAAATTGAGCTCTCCACATCTTCTTATTTTCTCTCTCACTGTTCTTAGTCTACTGTATATGAGCTCACTTTTGGTCCATAATGAGCTATGCCCGCATCTTCATGTCCAGTGCCCATGTCCTGCTTCCACTTTAAGGAATAAGACTTCTTAATCACTGCCCTCAAAGTAGTTCATCCTCGTACTTGCTTCTTCATTCAGTAATTACTTTTTGACCTATAGCATATACTCTACTAGGCAAAGGGAATAAAATAGCACAAGCCACCCTCTGCCCTGGGAAAGTTTTGACCAGTTTGTGAGTTCTTGGTAAGAGACAATTTGCATGTACAGACCTAAATTTAACTGATAAATGTATTTTGAAAATATTCCACAAGAATTGAATTTTTCATCAAATTTCATTTTTGACAAAATGAGAAACTTGTGTCCCCTGGCATAGTAGCCGGGAGATAGTAGGCACTGGGTAAATATCCGTTTCTTTTTCTTCCTTGATTTTTGAAAATCAAGTTGTGTGTAAGATGAATTTGGGTCTTGACATTTCTGGCAAAGCATCAGATTCTACTGCACTGAGAAGCGACCTAGTGGAGACTGTGAGAGCCCGGCCTTTGGAGATCGCCTCTTCTGGCTTTCAGCCTCGGTTCTCTCTGCCACTCGGTAGAGAAGTAACGGCAAAGAAGCGCTTTAAGGTTTCTAAGGCTTAGGTGCCTTACCTGAAAATTGGGCGAAATAGCACCTCTCTCACAGAGTTGTCAGAAGGTTACTTGAAACACAGTATGTAAAGTTTCCCTCATAGGAATCTGGCATCAGGAGTAGGTACTATTTGATGTAAATTATCACCGTCCCCAATTTGTCTGTGTTCAGAGATCAGCTCATTTATAAAAATTGGATTTTCTTACAGCAAAACATGCCCATAATTTGCAGCCAAACATCCAATTTGGAACTCGGGACAGAGGACCGTGGGATTCTGGTATCTTTGTCATTTTTCAAGACGTCTTATGACAACCACCTCTCCCTCAAGAATCCTTCCCTGCCCTGGCAGAAAGAGGTTTGTCCCACCGCAGGCCAGCGCACATTCTTTCCATGGGACGGGTCCAAATCTCACTCTGTATTTATCTAACTTCCCTTTCCAAGAGGTTTAGCAAGTCTGAACTAGACTGTAAGCTCTTTAAGGGTCTCATTATGTTTTCTCTCTTCAATAATATAATCTTCCCAGAACACTGCCTTGGGCCCACAATTTCTGGGACCAGGGTTTCAACTGGATGGATTCATCCCAGGGAGAGGCATACTCCACGCTCCGCATACTCACGTCAGCAGCGGCTCTACAGACACCCTGCCTGCTTTTGTGTCCTCTCAGTTATTGTTTTCACTGAGTTACATGAAGCAAAGAGCCAGGCTCCCCTGTGGCACAGGATACAGTAGGCAGTATATTTTACTTTGTAGAACCTATGATTGAGGGAGGCCAAGGTCCCCATCCCTCCAGCTGAAATTACCGTTGGAAAATCTTCAATATAAAACAGTAGTTCTTAAATCAGAGAGAGTCTTGGACTCTTGAAAATCTGTTGAAGACGTAAGAACTCTCTTCCCAGGGCTAGGGGAAATAATATAACATTTTTACATATATATTTTTAATTATAGATCACAGACTCCCTGCAATCTTTCCCTGCACCCTTTTGGATATCCACCTAACCTAGGAGAATCAAAACCAGCACCTGAGTTCTAGCTAGGGTTCTAATTGTCTTTTTTTGCGAATCACAAGAAATCCAATAAAGCAGCGAGCGCCTGAGACATCAGACGTTGAGTTGGATCCTGCACAGCAAACTCTGTCTCTGCTCTGCGTGTTTCTCTCTTTTACTGAGGGGTGACAGTCCATCCCACTGGGGACACCCTGGCCTGTGTCCTTGGGCCCACACATTGTGCAAACTCCAGAAACTTCTCAGTCCAAGAAAAGGAGCATTATACAGGAAGCACACTGCATGGTCAGAAAACATGGGATATTCAGTGAGCAATGGTTCGAGGTCATTTTCTCATCAGCAGCAGTGAGCTTGAAATTGATGTGCAAACCAGAAGATTACAGAGCTCTGGGAAGACTCGGGTTGTTTTTTGCCTGGGTCAGGGGAAGCTGCTGGCCGAATTTTTGCCTCCAGCCTCTTGTTGAGTGACAGGAAAAGAAAAAAGGACCATTTGAAGGCTCCTGGATTCAAATGGCTTGGACAGAGTGCCAGGCCCTCGCTGCCCTGGAGAAAGCCACTCTGGTGCCAGCTAGGAACAAGTGTGTTCCCAACTGTCTCCTGGAGAGGATTTCCCCGCCCCTGCGGAGGGGGTGGATTTCAAAGATGCTGACTTCTTGCCTTTTTAATAGGATTGCAAGTGTTCCCGCTTTAATCTGAAAACTTTCCCCCCATCTTCCACTCCTCCAATGCCTCCCCTAAAAAAGCTGGTATTCTGGGTCACTGAAATGGCGTTAGGTTATCAAGCAGAGACAGGAGATTAGAGGAGCAGTTCGTAGCAGCAAACACAGCTATGGTATTGAAAGGTCACGTTGCACGTTAATGAAATGCTATCAAACATCAAACCCTAAAGGTACGGGTTAAAGCCACCAAAATCCCTTCTGGAGTTTGCCTTGTTCAAGTGTGGACCTAAAAGTCCCCTGCCTTTCCCATACTTCCATCACCATGCTTTCCCTCCTTTAAAGACACACAGCATGCTTTCCCTCCTTTCAGCACTCCCAAACCAGGGTGTGTTTTCAATGCTGACAGCCCCATCTCTGCCTGACACCGTGGAGCCTTTCAGTCTAAAACCCCAGAGTCCACGACGTCTGGGGAGGGGGAGACAGTAAAGTCAGCTGCGAGCTGCTGCGAGCTGAGCTGACTTCGGGATTGCACCGCAGCTGCCTGCCTCTGTCTCCACAGCCGCCCTCCCACATCTTCCTAGGAGATGGCTGTGTGTGAAGAAGGTGGTTTCCCACAGCTCTGATCTAGTTCGGCTGAAATTCAATCTCCGTGTGACCAACCTCAGCCAGCGCTCTCCCACCCGCCGCCGGCTCCCCTCTCCAGGCTGTGTGTGTGCGCTGCCCGCTTACGCCGTCAGTCCCGCGGCCTCCCCTCCACCGGCCCCTGGGTATAGACTTACGGTGTCAGCGGGCCAGCCTTGGGGGCTTGGCGGCTGCCCGGACGCTCAGCCCTCATCCTCAGTGCTCTGAGGGGTGACACCCTATACCCGCCACTCAGCGGGGTTGAATGGGGCTTGTGAGTTATCGCTGGAGAAAAGGCAGCTGAGCCAGATGAGGCTGAGAACCCGAAACAGATGTAAAAGACATCAGGCTGAGTTCTCCGTGGATCTTCAATGCCCAGAAAGATTTATGACCTCTTTTAACCCTCTTCTAACACCGGTTGAACTGAGCTTGTTTTTTTTTTTGTTTTGTTTTGTTTGTTTTTTTATACATTTTAATATATCCGTATTTTTTGTTTATTTTTTTAACATCTTTATTGCAGTATAATTGCTTTACAATGATGTGTTAGTTTCTGCTTTATAACAAAGTGAATCAGTTATACATATACATATGTTCCCGGATCTCTTCCCCTGAGCTTGTTTTATAGCGAGGAAACAAGCCTGGCAGTCATGAGGAAGATCACCAGAGCCACAGGGCCTGCCCCAGGGTCTGCAAACCCTCGCTTTTTTCTTTGTCCTCTCTCCCTTAAGCTCATCTAATGGCCTCTGCATCTGGTGGGGACATTTCATCACAACCTCTTTAAAACTCTCCGTCCCAGAGAGCCCAAAGCTACCAGTTGCTTTGGCCCTAAATAGTGTACTGTTTGGGGGTGCGCCTTTCTACTGAACAGGGAAGTGATAAATATCTCTTAGAAAGGTGAAGATTGCAAGGAACCAGCTCTAGCCAGCGATGCAGTAGCCCTGACTCTTTTTTTTTTTTTTGGCCTAATTGTCACATAATCACGTTACACTGGATCAGCCCGCACTTTCTTTTGATGGAGAAAGCTTTGAACTTTGCTCTGCACTTCCTGCAAAAAGAGGATTTCTACCTCGGGGCAGGGAGGCACAGGAAGGCAGAGGTTTGTGGGTGCCTTTTACAAGCCCTGTGAAGCGAAAGGGAAGGGGTTTACAAAGGCGTCATAATTAGGAATGATGTGTCAAGGCAAGCAGGCACCTCCTGAACCTGACCCCACTCCTCTCCTCCAGGGCAGCCTCAGGAACACAGAAATTCAGCACTGAGCACACAAGCCATTTTCCAATACAAAGAAGCCCAGGGGTCTTTCTATCTTTCATTTATTTTCTGCACACAGTGGGAAAGTGACAGGCAGGGTTGCTCTTTTTTACCGTTATTACTTTTTTAAAGAGCGATACATTTTGCATGACAAACTTTATTTTGGCTTACAACCAACTAGCTTGCTTATCTTGATACAGAGATAAGAACAGACAGGTAGAGCTGGAAAGTGTTTCCCTCACCTCCTCCAGACTCCCAGAGTCTGGGGCATGCCATCCTGAAGAATCAAACCTCAGTGTCCAACGTGGTGCAAAGAAACCCTCCGTTTGAATTTAGTCTCACTCTCTCTGCCGTAGGTGGTTATGACCAGAGCAAGCGCTACCCTGAGCACCTAAAAACATTGTTCCATTCATTCTGCTCCCAGCCAGGCTGCATCGTGGAGGGAGGGCTTGTGGAATGAAGAAACACAGTTTTGGGGGGTGGAGATTCCACCCTGCCTGGGTAAGAGGAAGACTCCTGAAGCCAAGTTCAGAAATACTAGTCTCTCTGAGTCCTGAGAAAACTGCCCCGAATGTTAACACATCAATCTTAAGGAAACAAGCCTGGTTTTTACCGACTTAATTTCATATAATTATTTCAGAGTTTGAGTCTTCACAAGAAAGAAGGAGTGGAGGAAAAAGATCAGAAAATTGAAGGGGACGAACAAAAAAGGAATGAGATTTCCTTTGTTTTGAAGATTCCCATCACTCACTGGTGCTCAGGGCTCCATCTCGGCTTTCATCTTTTAGGAGTAGATGCATAGCATTCTCAACAGCATGTGGAGTAGCTCAGAAGGCACTGATTTCCTCTCAGCTCTATTATGAAGGGACACTTTAATAAGCTTTCTCTGTGTCTTGGGTCTTACAGTACCAAATGTGCAGTGAAATAAGGCTAGAAGACTTGCAAGCCAGTCCTGACTTCAGGCTAAGTCCCAGCACAGTTTGCCCAAGTCATTAAGCCACAGGGAACTCAATTATGTCTCTAAAATGGGGGTAATAATACCTCCCCTGCCTGCCTCAGAGGGTTACATATAGGAAAACACTTTGAAAGGGTAAAAAAAAGTTGCTATATAGTAATTTATAATAGCCTTATCTTTATAATAAGATGTGGAAACAATCTAAATGTCCATTGACAGAGCAATGGATAGAGAAGATGTGGTACATATATACAGTGGAATACTACTCAGCCATAAAAAAGAATGAAATAATGCCATTTGCAGCAATATGGATGGACCTAGAGATTAATCATACTAAGTGAAGTAAGTCAGAAAGAGAAACACAAATACCATATGATATCACTTCTATGTAGAATCTAAAATATGACACAAATGAACTTACCTATGAAACAGAAACAGATTCACAGACATAGAGAACAAACTTATGGTTGCCAAGGGGGAGTGAACGTGGGGGAGGGATGGATTGGGAGTTTGGGATTAGCAGATGCAAACTATTACATATAGAATGGATAAACAACTGGTCCTACTGTATAGCACTGGGAACTATATTCAACATCCTGTGATAAACCATAATGGAAAAGAATATGAAAAAGAATATATATGTATATAACTGAATCACTTTTCTATACAGCAGAAATTAACACAACATTGTAAATCAACTGTACTTCAATAAAATATTTTTTTTAAAAAATGCTGCTATATAAATGAAAGAGATTATGCTTACAATAATAAAGTTTAATTATGATTAGTATTCTCTAAGTATTTAACTGAGTTTGTTTCTAGTATTTACGTAAGAGTCAGACACATAAAAAATGGTAGGTCAGCAAAAAACGAAGACATTGTCTGGTTGATTTAAAATGCAAACCACAGGGCTTCCCTGGTGGCGCAGTGGTTGAGAGTCCGCCTGCCGATGCAGGGAACACGGGTTCGTGCCCCGGTCCGGGAAGATCCCACATGCCGCGGAGCGGCTGGGCCCGTGAGCAATGGCCGCTGAGCCTGCACGTCCGGAGCCTGTGCTCCGCAACAGGAGAGGCCACAACAGTGAGAGGCCCGCGTACCACACACTACAAAAGAAAAGCAAACCACAAAGCCCCATCATCCAGAAATTTTGATACAGTAGGTGTAGAACCTGCCTAGGAATCTGTATTTTAAACGAGCACCTTGGGAGAGTTTGAGGCAGATAGTTCTGCAACAACCCAGCTTGGAGAAACACTTTGTTTTGCAAAATGAGGACATTTCTCATCCTCTCACTCCCTGCCCCTGCTCCCACTGGATCTGGGTGTGAGAACAGAGCCCACTGCTTTCACATCCGTTCATTAATATTTCAGAATTTACAGCATGAAGGACTGGAGAGAAACAAAGCAGAATGGGGGATTACGTTGATGGGTTTGGTTTCCCTTTAATGATGAGAAAAATGCATGTCTGCTCTAAGCGGATGATCAATTGATGCAGAAAATGTTGCACAAGTGTTCTTTGCTAAGCTGCAGCGTCAAAGTCAACAATACAAAAGAAAATATACCTCCGTTTAGTTGAAAAGGACTTACGTTCCAGACGTTGCTCAATAGGACTGGTATGGGTTACACTCTGTGAAACGGCCCTGTTCATTTACTCAGCTTTCCACAGAACCCTGCCAAAGAGAACAATAAGGAAGAGATTTAGCTCTAGGGACTGCAATTTGTTTTTGCACCTGTGGATTTCTTTTTTTAAATGACAATGGTTTGAAAACATCATGATAATTTTTTTTTTTTTTTTGCGGTATGTGGGCCTCTCACTGTTGTGGCCTCTCCTGTTGCGGAGCACAGGCTCCAGATGAGCAGGCTCAGTGGCCATGGCTCACGGGCCCAGCCGCTCCGCGGCATGTGGGATCCTCCCAGACCGGGGCACGAACCTGTGTCCCCTGCATCGGCAGGCGGACTCTCAACCACTGCGCCACCAGGGAAGCCCCATGATAATATTTTTAAAGACAGTCGGTGAAATAGTTTGTATGTGAAGTGGGACGATTGAATGGAGGACCTCTCATAAAAGGAATCCCTTTTTAGTGACAGTTGCCTACTCTAGAATGAAGAGATAACAAAGAATGAAACAGAGGAAGAAGCTTCTAGAAAAATACGTGGCTCCTAGAAATCTAGGAGTAACTTTTTACCAACATCCAATTGATTTGTCTTGCAACTTTCCATTTCTAAAATGAGCAAAAACATTAACAAAAATGGCCTCTGGGAAACCAATAGAAGACTCACAATCTATTCAGTTTACTCATAGAAAACTCTCAGGTCCTTGATTACAATTTTTTTACACACAGTTCTAATACAACACACGTGTGCACCCATGCTTGAGTTTGTATATGTGTGTGTGAGTGCATTGGTCTTCTATGCTCACAGTAAACATTGAAATTTCGAGTGTTTTTAAAAGAATTTCTCAAAATAGGTACATTGATAATGGGAAGCAGCAGCTCATGGCCTGATAAAAAGCACGGAGACAGTCCATTTAAAAGTTTATGAAATTTTAATATACTTTGATAACCTACAATGGGACAGAATGTAAAAAAGGAATATATATATTCTTTTTCAGATTCTTCAAATCGCTTTGCTGTACACCTGAAACTAACACACCATTGTAAATCAATTATACTTCAATAAAAAAAGGTTCACAAAGTGACTTCAGAATCTCAGAAATCTAGGACCCTTTTACCCCAAAAGACCCTCAGGGCCCCACTGTATGGCAGCAGAGTACAAAACCTTGGTTCACTGTAATGATCCCAAGACATCAAGAAAGAGTTAAATCCTGTTCTGTGTCCTTCGCTTAAGAAGGTACTAAACAATGTATTTTAGAAATTTCCATTCAAATGGTTAAAATTAAAGGTGCTTCCATACTGAAAGTGGCAAATCCTTATCTTTCCAGAACTCCTATTTATTCAAAAATACTTTTTCCCCAAAGTTTCTGGATAAGCAAAGTTTGTCTAAGGAGGAAAGATTGGAGAGGGGAGGAGGAGAAACAGCTGTTTTGAGTTAAACAAGAAGCATGTTAATGACAGCACAGGAGTCAGAGATACTTGGGTTTAGCCTTCTGGTCAAAGAAGTAATGGGCTAAATGGTTGAATGAAAACAATTATTCAAGCTCTGTCATAGTAGATGTGAGGAGGGACATTCAGGAGACAGCACTGACAAATGAGGTATCCGTGGCATAAAACCATCCTCCCCCAAGCTGGAGTAGGAAGTAGAAGACGGTGCCCGCCGTACTTGGGGAAAAGGGGTGTGGAAACGGCCCAGCCTAACTCGCCAACATTGGGTGTTTACAGAGAGCATTTTCTGAGAAAGGTGATAACCTGACTACAGATGTTCCATGGCCAGATCAAGAGGGGAGAAAAGAGGATGTTTTCAGCTCGAAAACTAATGATAAACATAAATGTCATGATTATAGCGTACAAAGTTATAGGTACCAGAGACACTAAGAAAAATTTAAAAAAAAACAGTAAGTCATTTTATCTTTACAGCAGTTCCCATAAGGAGGTCAGTAGGTTGTGGCAGAATCTACCAGTTAATTATCTCCACGTGTCTCTAAGTCAGCAGGATACCTCTAGCCGGAGAGCTCCAGCCTCTTTGCAAAGAGACCCTGAGCTTACTGGGGCAGACTGGGAAAGGCCTGGAAAATAGGGGAGGAGTCCCAGCAACTAACCTTCCTGAGGACAGGGAAGAAATTGGTACCAAGTCGCCCCCCCCGCCCATCACATCCTGCTTACCTCTGACCCCTGCACCTCCATTCTGTAGACCCTGAAGACCCTCCCCAAACCTCCTACTGCCTAGGGAACTCTGTCTCAATTCAAGTGAGACTGAGACTGAACTGTCCCTGTTCTACAAGTGGAGATGTGTGGGAGGAACACAATCAGAATCAAAAAGTATTCTCATCAAGACACACTCTAATTAGAGCCCTAACCCTCTCCTGAGCCACTTGACCAGAAGTAGCCACGTTTAGGACTTTGACACACATAAATCCTTCAAATATTTTTTTCTAGTTCTGTGTCACACCATCTAATTTATGCTGTAGATTATAAGAAATAAAATACACAATTAATATGTTTAAAAAATTTTAGAAGGTCATGGCCACCAACTACATCTTGTGTATAAATAACTCCTACATCCAGCTCTCTCGTTGGCCCCAGACCCATATTTCCAGTTGCCTGCTGGACACCTCCATCCGGGTATCCCATACCTTCTTGACTCTTTGTACTTGAATTTGCTACATCCCAATGCAGGTCCATTGTCACCTTTTCTGCCTGGCAAATTCTTGAGATGAGGTAAGACTAATAGGCTGGATAATTATAAACACATCTGTCCCACTGCACCATAGGGGCAGATCAGCACTAGCTGATTCTTAAGGACGTTTATAGGATTTAGGATTCAAGTAGCAGTGAAGAACTACTTAGAGACGCATGTGCCATGGTCCCACACATCAGCAATTCTCCTCAGTCATGAGGACTTAAGGGAAAGGGTAATAAGACAGCAGGAGCACAGAACAGGCACTAACAATAGTTTTTATCACTGTTATGGTAATTTAGATATATAGCCTCAGGGGTTTTCCTTGACATAAATAGCATAAGAAAATTTGGCAGTGGGTGCCTGACCTTCTGTTCTGGGCCCTTTGCCCCGAGGGTAGAAACCTGCTTGCTCACCCATATCCCCGCTCTAAATGCTCCTGCCCACATACTCTTTCCTCATTGACTCATACAAAGTGGAACCAGAAAGGAACATTAAAGATCTTCTAGTTCAGCCTCTTTCTGTACAGATGAGGTCATGGAAATTGAAAGAGTTGTCGTGCCCATGGTAACAGAAATCCAGCGGCAGAGCTGTAACTAGAACCAAGATCATCTGCCGTATTCTAACCTCCTTTCTACTTTCACAACCACACGATGACAAGAAAAGTTAACACCCTTCCCAGGGATCCTTACAATTTCAAAAGGTTCAAAGAATCAAGCTGACGCAGCTCTAAGGGTAGAGCATTAGGGATCAAGCGCAGAGCACAGCAGGTGTTTCTAGGCTAGCTATTCGTGACGCTTCATATTCTAGAATGCATCTCTTTCAACATCCCAGAGGTCTAACATTTATACGAAGCTTCACTGTCTCTCAAACTCCATTCAATATTCATGCCTTCATAGCTGGAGAGGAAAACACCTAAAGTGACTGCGTTGTACCACTGCACAGTCTGCATGTCCTGATGGGATTCATCATGTAATCTGGGCCGCCTTCTCACACATAAGAGTAATCTACATTATTTCCCCCAAAGAAAACTGAGGCTAGTAATAAATTCTCATTTCCTTTTCCAGTTGTTCTTGGTATTTTGCTGCCATTTTTGTGATTGCTTAGCTACAAACTTGAACAGGAAGAGGGACTAAGGTACGGGGTGAGGTCATGAACATGGGCGTGGACCCAGGAGTTGTCTGTGTTTACTCACCTTGGTGATTGTCAAGTCATTGCCCCTGGGCACCCTAATTAGATTGCACGCATAGTGCTAAGTATTGCTTCTTGAACAGGCTCTCACTCTCTTCTCACATCCCCATCCTTTTTCTCTTTAAAAATGGAAATAGCTTTGTCATTTCCATTTACCTCCACCCCGGTCTTCCCTACTTCCTTCCATTTATCTTAGCAAGGCAAATGCAAAAGAAACTGTATTTGGAAAATGTTCTTAACCTAGTATGTCACAGGTATGCAATAAAAATGCTGAGATTAATCTCATGATTGGTATCCTTTCCTCTGTGCCTATGAATCAAGAAGCTCTGGAGAATCCAGCATGGTATTAAATGTCAGATATTCACACAGGATGTACTTGATAAGATGAAAATATTACTTAAAAGCTAACAAGGGGGGCTTCCCTGGTGTTGCAGTGGTTAAGAATCCGCCTGCCAATGCAGGGGACATGGGTTCAAGCCCTGGTCCTGGAAGATCCCACATGCCGCAGAGCAACTAAGCCCGTGTGCCACAACTACTGAGCCTGCGCTTTAAAGGCTGCGAGCCACAGCTACTGAGCCTACGTGCCACAACTACTGAAGCCCTCATGCCTAGAGCCCGCGCACCGCAACAAAGAGTAGCCCCCACTCGCCATAGCTAGAGAAAGCCGGTGCACAGCAGCAAAGACCCAACGCAGCCAAAAATAAATAAATAAATAAATAAATTTTTTTTTAAATAAAAGCAAACAAGGGTGAGGATTATGATTCTACATAGAATTCCTCACATTATTCATGAAGTTTTCCATGGCTTCAGGATCTTTTCCACAAAGGACTCATCCACCAGCATGAAATTCAAGTTCTATTCCATGTCTTTAAAAATCTTGACTGATTTTCAGCCTACTCTATCATACATGCATGTTTGTCTTAATATAAAATCCTTCCACAATTTCTAATAATATTAAAGGTTCAAGAAGACGCATCATGTTTATTCTATGACTCTCAATCGCCCCTGTAATACCACTGCTTACTCCAATATGAAAAATCAAACTTAACCATCAGGGAACCATGGAAAGAGCCATGCTCTTTGAAGGTCTGTGTTACAATTGTATTCTAAGACTTTTTGTTTTCCCATCAACTCTAAAGTCCGACAAATTTTTTTTTGAATAAGTGTACAAGAACTTTTGGAGTGCTATCCAGTCTGTGTGCCATTTTTTTCTAAACTGGTTTTTTCCACAGTCCTGCTAAAGGGATAAACCAGACCTCCTTGTTAATTCTATGTGCCAGCAACTACCCTGGTCACAGCTGATTGGACCTGATGCAAGCTGACCCAATCAGACACTCTACTGAGAGAATTTAGAATTGGGTTGCAGCAATTACCTGATGTTGGGCCCTAGAGCTGAGAGGTCATACAGAACCAGGATTGGAGCAGTCTTTTTATGCCATAAGCATCCTGAAGCCAAGCAAGCCAGTCCAGAGAGAAAAAGAGAAGAATAAAAAAAAAGAGAAAACAAGCAGCAATAAATAAGTTAATAAGATATTTTTCTGACCCAAATGGAATTAAATTAGAAATTAATAACAAAGAGCTATATAAAAACCACCAAATATTTAGAAATTAAGAAGCACACTTCTAGGTAATTCACAGGTCAAAGAAAAAATTCATAAGAGAAATTTTAAAATATTTTGAAATGTATGAAAATGACAACACAGCATATCAGAATGTGTGGGATGCAGCTAAAGCAGTACCAAGAGGAAATTTTATAGCATTAAATGCTTACATTAGAAAAAGAGAACAATCTCAAATCAATGATCTAACTTTCCCCATGAAAAACTTTTTTTAAAAAAAGAGCAAATAAATCCAAATCACGAAGGGGACAAAATAATAAAGGTAACAGCAGAAATTGATGAACTAGAAAACAGGAAAGCAATCGAGAAAACAATAAAATCAAAAGCATATTTTTTGAGATGATCAATAAAATTGAAAACAGGGAAAAGAAGGGAGATAACACAAATTACCAATGTCAGAAATGAAAATGCAAGCAGATCCTACAAACATTAAAAGGATAATAACAGTATATTATGAACAATGTCATACCCATAAATTTCACAACTTAGATGAAATAGACAAAGTCCTGGAAAGACACAAACTATCACAGCTCACTAAAGAAGAAACAGTTAATCTGAAATGACCTACATCAAATAAAGAAACTGAATCAATATTTCAAAATTTCCACAAAAATAAAACTCTAGGTCCAGACAATTTCACCAGTGAATTCTACCAAACATCTAAGCAAGAAATAATACCCATTGTATACAAACTCTTTCAGAAAATAAAAGAGGAGGCAACATTTTAAAACTCATTTTATAAGTTCAAGATCACCCTGAGACCAAAACTAGACCTATATCACATAAAAAAGTTATAGATTAATACTCTCATGAATATAGACGCAAACATCCTTAACAAAATATTAGCAAATTGAATCCAGCAACACATAAAAAGGATAATGCTTCCTGATCAACTGGGACTTTTTTTTTTTTTTTTAGCAATGCCAGGTTGTTTTAGCATTTGGAAATCAGTCGATATAATTCACTATATTAACAAACTAAACAAGATAAAAAATATAATCATCGCAACAGATACAGAAAAACACCTGAATAAATTCAACATCTTTTCATAATAAAAAGAAAATCACAAAAAAACTAGAAATAGAAGGGACCTTTCTCAACCTGATATAGTGTTGAGAAAATCTAGAGCTAACATCATATTTAATGGTGAAAGACTGAATGTTTTTCCCCTAAGTTTCAAAATAATGCAAGGATATCTGCTTTCACCACTTCCATTCAATTTTGTACTGTAAGTTCTAGCCAATGCAACAAGGTATAAGAAAAAAAGTATACAGATTGTAAAGAAAGAAGCCAAAGTATCTTTATTTACATATGACATGATTGTGTTTTATAGAATTTTAAGGATCCTACCCAAAAAATTACTAATACAATAAATAATAAAAGAACTAATAAGTGAGTAAAGTTAATCCTTGAACAATACAGATTTGAACTGCATATGTTGTTTACACAGAGTTTTTTTTTTTCAAAGTATTGATAAATACTACAGTTACTACACGATCCCCAGTTGGTTGAATCCACAGATGCAGAACCACAGATATGGAGGAATGGAGTATAAGGAAAGCTGACTATAAGTTTATGTGGATTTGGGATTTCGTGGCGGGTCAACACCCCTAATCACCATGTTGTTCAACGGTCAACTGTATAGTAAGATAACAACATACAAGGTCAATATTAACAATCAATTGCATTTTTTTATTGGCAAAAAAAATAATTGGCATGATCCATGAAAGAAATAATTGATAAGCTGGACTCTATTAAAATTGAACACTTCTGCTCTGAGGAAAACATTGTCAAGAGAATGAGAAAACAAGCCACCAGCCTGGGAGAAAATATTAACAGAACACATATATGATAAAAGACCGTTATCAAAAATATTCAAAGAACCCTTAAAACTCAACAATATGGAAATAAACAACCAGATTTTAAAATCTGAACAGACACCTCACCAAAGAAGGTATACAGATGTCAAATAAGCAAATGAAAACATGTACAACATCCTATATCATTAGGGAATTATGAATTAAAGCAACAGTGAGATACCACTACACATCTATTAGAATGGCCAAAATTCAAAATACTGACAATACCAAATGCCAGTGAGGAAGAGGAGCAACTAGAACTCTCATTCATTGCTGATGGGAATGTAAAATGATACAGCCACTTTGGAAGACAATCGGGCAGTATCTTACAAAACTAAACATACCCTTATCATATGATGAGCAATTATGCATATTTGTATTATCCAAACAAGTTGAAAACTTGTCTCCACACAAAACTTCACATGGATATTTATAACAGCTTTGTTCCTGATTGTGAAAACTTGGAAGCAACCAAGATGTCGTTCAGTAAGTGAATGGATAAATAAACTGTAGTACCTCCAGACAGTGGAATATTATTCAGTGCTGAAAAGAAATGAGCTAACAAGACATGAAAAGACATGCAGAAAACTTAACTCCATATCACTAAGTTAAGAGCCAATCTGTAAAAGGCTATATATACTGTGTGATTCCAACTATATGACATTCTGGAAAAGGCAAAACTATGGCAGTAGTAAAATGATCAGTAGTTGCTAGGGATTAAGGAGGGAGGGAGGGATGAATAAGTAAAAGCAAAGGATTTTTAGGACAGTGCAACTACTCTGCATGGTGCAATAATGTTGAATATATGTCATTGTACATTTGTCAAAACCTATAGGCTATACAACACCAGGAGTGAACCATAATGTAAACTATGGACTTTGGGTGATAATGTGTCAATGTTGATTCACTGATTCTAGTAAACACACCACTGGGGTGTGGGATTTTGGTAGCACGGAGGCTGTGCATATGTAGGTGAAGGGGATATACAGGAAATCTCTGTGCCTTCCTCTCAGTTGCTGTGAACCTAAAACTGCTCTAAAATATAAAGGCTATTTTAAAAATTAGAAAGTGAAATTTTAAAATTTATAATAGTGTAGAGAAACATTAAAAATTTAGGGACAAATCTAATAATATAAGTGCAATATTTGTATTCTGAAAACTATAAAACATTCCTAAGAGAAAGGAGAGAGCTAAATTAATCAAGAGATATACCCTGTTCATGAACTGAATGATCAATATTGATAAGATATAAACTTTCCCCTAATTGATTTGTAGCTTCAGATCAATTATTACAGTCTAAACCCCAGCAAGTCTTTGGTAGAAAATGACAAATAGATTCTAAAATATATATGGAAATGGAAAGGTCCTAGAATGGCCAAAACGAAATTGAAAAAGAAGAACAAAATTAGGGGATTTACACTGCTTCATTTCAAGCCTTACTATAAATCTACAGTAATCAAGACAGAGTAGTGCTAGTGTAAGTATAGACATATAGAATATTGTCTATTTCCATTGGAATAGAAGAGAAAGTCCAGAAATAGATGCACACATATACGAAAAATTGATTTTTGACAAACGTGCAAAAGATAGTTCAATGGAGATAAAGACAGACTTTTCAGTAAATGGTGCTGGAACAACTACACATGGGGGAAAAATTAACCTCGATCCATAACTCCTATCATACACAAAAACTAACTTGAAATGGATCATAGACCTAAATGTAATATCTAAAACTGTAAAATGTCTCAGAAAACATGCAAGTAAACCTTCATGATCTTGGGATAGACAAAGATTTCTGAGGATATAAAAAGCCCTAATAATAAAAAATTGATACACTTATCAATGTATAAGTTAAATTGATACGTTTATGAAAATTCAAAGTATTTTTTCTTTAAAATACATCATTCAGAAAATGAACTGACAAACCAAAGATGAGAAGGAAATGTTTACAATGCATGTATCCAACAAAGAATTTCTATTCAGAATATACAAACACAATTCAGTAATAAAAAGGCAATGCACCCTAGGAAAAAATGGGTGGCAAAAGATTTGAACAGACACTTCACAAATGAAAATAAACAAATGGCCAATAAGTACATGAAAAGATGCTCAACATTCCTGGTCATCAAAGAAATGCAAGTTAAAGCCCCAATGAGATACCACCACACACCTATTAGAATAGCTAAAATTAAAAATTTGACATAACCACGAATATGGAGCAGCTAGAACACTCAGGCATTGCAAGTGGAAATATAAAATAATATAATCACTTTGAAAAACAGGTTGTTAATTTCTTATAGAGTTAAACCTAGATGTACCACAATGTAGCAATTATACTCTGAGGTATTTACCCCACCTCAAAATGATCACACAAAAGATTTTACCAAAATGTTCATAGCAGCTTTATTAATAAAAAGCAAAAACTGGAGACACACCAAACGTTTACCTTCAGGTGAACAGATAAATTCCGCTATAGTCATACAATGGAATACTACCTATCCATAAAAAGAATGGCCTACAGATACCTGTAAGAACATCGTTGTCTCAAAAGCACTATGCTAAGTGAACAAAGACACAAAGATTACATATGTTATATCATATATATGAAACTCTAGAAAAGACAAGACTACCTCACTGTTATAGAAAAGCAGTTCAGTGGTGGCCTGGAGCTGGGATTGGAGAGCAGGTGCACAGGGAACTTTTAAGGATGATGGAAGTGCTGTGCGTATTGATTTACAACAGTGGTTAAACAAGTATATACAAAGCACATAAAGCTGTGACTTAGGATGAGAGCATTTTATTGGATATATAAGTCAATAATGTCGTTTTGTAAAATTAATTTGGTATGTCTAAAATATAAAGTGTTCATGGACAAAATGTCTGCCAATAAGGTGGCAGGGGGCAGGTCATGATGGCTTTTCATCCCATGCAAATGTATATTTTGTTCAAAATATGTTTTAAAATGTATATGCTAGAAAATGGCATGGACTATTTGTGAAAGACAATGTGGAATGAGTCAGGAATCTTTTTCTGATCATGACCGGGAATACGAAGAACACTTTACTTCATAACCCAGAATACAAATATGCACATGTATAACTGTGTTTATTCCTTTCTGCATGCAATGAATATTCATATAAATATTCAAAGGAACAGGAATACTCCTTATTCTATTACAATATCATTTTTAAATGCTATTTTCAATCCTTATATTTATTTCATAACCCACTAAAATGTTAGGACCTTTAGCTTGAAAAACACTGTATTAAAAACGTATCTGGGCTTCCCTGGTGGCTCAGTGGTTAGAATCTGCCTGCCAATGCAGGGGACATGGGTTCAAGCCCTGGTCTGAGAAGATACCACATGCCGCGGAGCAACTAGGCCCGTGACCCACAACTACTGAGCCTGCGCACCTGGAGCCTGTGCTCCGCAACAAGAGAGGCCGCGATAGTGAGAGGCCCGCGCACCGCGATGAAGAGTGGCCCCCGCTCGCCGCAACTAGAGAAAGCCCTCGCACAGAAACGAAGACCCAACACACCCAAAAATAAATAAATAAACTTATCTGATAATGGTTAAAGGGTATGGATAAGCAACTTAATATTAATTTCTAGATAAGATCAAGCTTCAAAACAGAAGAGTTCAGAAGGAAGATATTGAAAAAATGAGAATTAAAAGGATTAGGGACATAAACATATAGGAATGGTCCTAGTTTATCCCTTCTAGCTGTGTGGGGGAAGATGAACCAGAGCATCAATGGACCTTGAGAGACAAACAGATCTGGCTTCACACTTGGTTATGGCGCCAACTAGCTGTGTGATCTTAAGCAACTAATTTGAGCTCTCTGAGGCTCAGTTCCTTTGTCTGTAAAAGGATAATAGTTATAATACTTACAGAGCTGTGTGAGGATTAAGTGAGATGACCTATAAAGAGAAAGCACAGAATGGATTTCCTTTCTAATTTTTCATGTGACATAGATCATATAGCAGAAAACTGATTCTCCTTTATTAAAAAACAAAAGGAAAATACTCAGAGTGACCAAAGAATGCTACAGCAAGTTTGAAATGTCCATAAGACAGAAGGGTGCCCTTTATTTCTAAAAGGTTTCATATAAGTAAAGCCTAGATAAAACCATATCTTCAGTTCTTCTTTAGCAAGAAGGCGGCTGCCTACAAGCCAGGAAGAGAGCCCTCCCCAGGAACAGAGTATACCAGCACCTTGATATGGGACTTTTAGTCTCCAAAATTATCAGAAAATGAGTTTCTGTTGTTTAAGCCCCCCAGTCTGTGATATTTTGTTACGGGAACCCAAGCTGACTAATACAACACTAAAAGTTACCTTCCACTCATCTTTTCTCAGGAAGCTACTAGAAAACGTAGTGGGGCAAGAGAGCAAAATGAGAAAAAGGAAAAGATGGGAGATGGGAAATAGGATCTGCAACACAGAAAGGAGATGGGGAATCTGCATGAAGGCAGATCTGGGATGATCACTGAGCACCAGTCACAGAGGGCACCATCTAGATGGGAGCAGGTCAGGTTCCAGGAGAAACTTCTTCAAGAAGTTGAACGCAATAGAATACCTAATGTGAATAAACATTTGGAGAGGCAGTTAGATAAATGATGGCGATTGTGTGGTTGAATTCCTAAATGCATTCCAAAAAATTTTTTTAACTTAGCAAAGGAGAAAAATAGAACACTGGTAATCCAAGGAAAATAAGAAATTATATAGAAAAGTAATCACAGTTATCTTAAATGGCTCCACTATGAATGGCATACATGCTTGTTATATTGCAACGTAGCCACTTTGAGAGGGTGGGCATGGGAACGTCAGAAAGGTATCTGTGGGATGATGGAGTAGGGGGAGAAAACAGAACTAAATTCTCACCTTCTGTAATAGGAGGTTAACATATAATATACATAAAACTGAAGGGAGAATCAAGGTGTAGCTGTGCTTTCACGTTATTTGGAGATATGAGGCAAACACAGAAAGAATCAGCTGGAAGAGGAAAGTGCTTGCTTTGGGGGTAGGAGACTGGTGTTTCTCTTAACACAACCTTATAGACCTAGTTGACTTTTTAACTATGCATATGCATAACTTTGATAAAAATAAAAGATTAATGTTTGTGCTTTCAAAACCAAAAGTCCAAGCCTTTCACTTTTGTATTACAAGTTAATTTCTTAATGCCTATTCAAACCCCAGGGTTTCCCCTACTTATAACATGGCTTGTTATAACCTTTGTTTTGTTCTAGGGTGTAAATAATGGCACATTGCAAAGTGAAGATATGGATAGGGACAAAGTACAGCTGGCCTTCTGTGTACTATGTTTATGATCCATAGATGGTTGAATCCATGGACGTGGAACACACAGATATGGAGGGCCAACTATGGGGCTTATCAGCGGATTTTGGTATCCGAAGCAAGTCCTGGAACCAGTCCTCCATGGATACCGAGGGGCAGCTGTATAATCAGAATTTTTTTTCCTTTATTATATCTGAAAAAATCCAAATAGATGTAAAATAGAGACTACAGAATAATAGGTAGGAATAAATCCAAAGGTGTCAGTAAACATAATAAATCCAATTAGGTGAGTAATTTCACAAAGTAAAGGCAGAGATTCTCAGCTGGAGTTAATACCAAACCAAAACAGGGAGATGGCCAAGATGATGGAGTAGGAAGACCCTGAGCTCACCTCCTCCCATGGGCATACTAAAATTATAACTATTTACAGAATAACTAACAATGAGGACAACCTGAACACTAGCAGAAAAATCTTCTACAATTTAAGATATAAAGAAGGAACCAGAACAAGATGGGTAGGAGGGGCAGAGATGCAGTATAGTCAAGATCCACAACCCCAGGGTAGACAAGGCACAAGCGGGAGGATAATCACAATTGCAGAGGTTCTAACCAAGGAGCAAAGGATCTAAGCCCTACGTTGGGCTCCCCAGCCCTGGGGTCCTGCACCAGGAAGAAACACCCCCAGAATGTCTTGCCTTGAAGGCTAGCAGGGCTTATATACAGGAGATCTGGAGGGCGGTAGGAAACAGAGATTCGGTTCTTGTAGGGCACACACAAAATCTCACATGATCTGAGACCCAGTGCAGAGGCAGTAATTTGAAAGGAGCCTGGGTCAGACCCATTTGCTGATCTTGGAGAGACTCCTGGAGAGGCAGGAGACAACTGGAGCTCACCCTGGGGACATACATGCTGGCGACAGAAATTTGAGGAGCTCGTACTACCACAAGGACACTGGTGTTGGCAAGCACCATTTTGGAGTCCTCCCTCTAGCCTATTAGCCCTGGAGGCTCTCCCGTCCACCAGCGAGCCAGCCCCAGGACCCTCAGACCACACAGCCAGCTGTGCCAGGGCTCAACCTCACCCACCAGTGGGCCAGTATCAATCCTGGGACCCACCCAGGCCACACAGCTAGCCATGCTGGGACACGGCCCCACCCACCAGCGGCCAGCAGCTACCACTCAAGGCAGGGCCTGGCAGCCAACAAGGCTGGGGGCCAGCCCTGTCTACCAGCACACCCATAGTAGTTAACCTCCCCACAACAGAAGGGCCCATGCAGTCCACATATACGGAACCCCTAGACCATATCATTCTGATGACCAGAGGGGAGTGTGCTGCTGGACCCTATAGGATGTCTCCTACATAAAGCCACTTCTCCAAGATGGGAAACATAACTGACCTACCCAATTCATAGGAATAGACACAGAGAATTAGGCAAAATGAGGAGACAGAGGAATATGTTCCAAAGGAATAAGACAAAACCCCAGAAGAACTAAGCAAAGTAGAGATAAGCAATCTGCTCAATAAAGTTCCAGATAACGGTAATAAAGATGCTCGATGAACTCAGGAGAATGGATGAACAAAAAGTTTAGAGTTTAACAAAAAGTTAGAAAATATAAAGAACCAAACAGAGCTGAAGTATACAATAGGTAAAATAAAAATACACTTGAAGGAATCAACTATCAAGATTAGATAGTACAGAGGAATGAACTGGAAGACAGAGTAGTAGAAATCACCCAAGCTGAACAGAAAAAAGAAAAAAGATTTTTTTTAAATTGAGGATCATTTAAGAGACCTGTGAAACAACATGAAGCATACTAACATTCACATTATAGGGGGGCCAAAAGAAGAAGAGAGAGGAAAAGGAGCAGAGAAGTTATTTCTTCTTAGCTAAAGAAATAATAGCTGAAAACTTCCCTAACCTGGGAAAGGAAACAGATATCCAGGTCCAACAAGCACAGAGAGACCAAAGAGGTCCACGCCAAGACACATTACAATTAAAATGGCAAAAATTAAAGAGAGAATCTTAAACAGGCAGCAAAGGAAAAGCAGCTAGTTATATACAAGAGACCCCCCCCCCATAAGACTATAAGCTGACTTTTCAGCAGAAACGTTGCGGGGTGGAAAGGAGTGGCACAGTATATTTAAAGTGATGAAAGGGAAAAACCTACAGCCAAGAATACACTACATGGCAAGGCTTTCGTTCATATTTGGTGGAGAGATCAAAAGTTTTACAGACAATCAAAAGCTAAACGAGTTCAGCACTACTAAACCAGTTTTATAAGAAATGTTAAAGGGACTTCACTAAGCAAAACAGAAAAGATCACAACTAGAAATATGAAAATTATGAAAGGAAAACCCTCATTGGTAAAGGCAAAAATACAGTAAAGGTAATAGACCAACCACTTATAAAGCTAGCAGGAAGTTTAAAAGACAAAAGTAGTAAAATCATCTATATCTACAATAAGTAGTTAAGATAAACACAAAACAAAAAAAATGTAAAATATGATGTCCAAAACATTAAAGATAGAGGGGGGAAGGAGTAAAAATGCAGGGTTGTTGGAATGCATTTGAACTTAAGACATCATCAACTTAAAATAGTCATGTGTGTGTGTGTATATATATATGGGATATATATGGTTTGTTATACATGAACCCCATGGTAAGCACAAAACAAAAATCTATAAAGATACACTTACAAAAACGAGAAAGGAATCCGAACATCACATTAAAGAAGTCATCAGATCACAAGGAAAAAGAGCAAAAGAAGAGGAAAAGAACAAAAAAGATGTACAAAAACAAGAGAAACAGTTAACACAATGGCAATAAGTACATACCTATCAATAATTACTTTAAAGTAAATGGAAAGGCATAGAGTCACTGAATGGATAAAAAAAACCAAAATCCATATACATGTTGCCTATAAGAGACTAAAAGACCAGCACCCAGAAAGCTGTAAGACATTGATGAAAGAAATTGAAGACAACACAAACAAATGGAAAAACGTACCATGCTTATGGATTGGAAGATTAATATTGTTAAAATTATCATACCACCAGGGCAATCTACAGATTCAGTGCAATTCCTATCAAAATACCATGGACATTTTTCACAGAACTAGAAAAACTAATTCTAAAATGTGTACGGAAGTACAAAAGACCCTGGATAACCAAAGTAGTCTTGAGAAAGGACAAAGCTGGAGGTATCACATGCCCTGATTTCAAGCTATACTACATAGCTACAGTAATCAAAACAGTAGGTAGGGTACTGGCATAAAAACAGATACATAGATCAGTGGAACAGAATAGAAAGCCCAGAAATACACCCACACTTATGTGGTCAATTACAGAGGAAGCAAGAATATACAATGGGGAAAAGACAGCCTCTTCAATAAGTGGTGCTGGGAAATTGGACAGCTACATGCAAAAGAATCAAACTGGACTACTTTCTCACACCACATACAAAAATAAACTCAAAATGGATTGAAGACTTAAATGTAAGACTTAAAACCACGAAAGTCCTGGAAGAAAACATAGGCAGTAAGCTCTTTGACATTGGGTCTTAGCAACATTTTCTTGGATATGTCACGTTAGGTAAGGTAAACAAAAGCAAAACTAAACAAATGGGACTACATCAAACTAAAAAGCTTTTCCACAGTGAAGGAAACTATCAACAAAACAAAAAAGGCAGCCTACTGAATGGGAGAAGATATTTGCAAATGATGTATCTGATAAGGGGTTAATATCCAAATATACAAAGAACTCATACAACTCAATAGAAAAAAAATCAACCTAATTTAAAAATAGGGAGAGGACATGAATGGACATTTTTCCAAAGAAGACATACACATGGCCAACAGGCATATAAAAAGATGGTAACATCACTAATCATCAGGGAAATGCAAATCAAAACCACAATGAGATATCACCTCACACCTGTCAGATTAGCTATCATCAAAAAGACAAGAAATAACAAGTGTTGGTGAGAATGTGGAAAGAAGGGAACCTCATACACCATTGGTGGGCATGTAAATTGGTGCAGTCACTATGGTAAACATTTTGGAGATTCCTCAAAAAATTAAAAATAGAACTACTGTACAATTCAGCAATCCCACTTCTGGGCATTTTTCTGCAGAAAATAAAAACACTGATTCAAAAAGATATATGCACCCCCTGTGTTCATTGCAGCATTATTTACAATGGCCAGATATGCAAGCAACATAAGTGTCCATTGATAGATGAACGGGTAAAGAAAATGTGAAATACACACACACACACACACACACACACACACACACACACACACACACACACACACAATGGAATATTACTCAGCCATAAAAAAGAATGAAATCTTGCCATTCACAACAACATGGGTGGACCTAGAGGGTATTATGCTAAGTGAAATAAGTCAAACGGAGAAAGTTAAATACCATACGATTTCACTTATAGGTAGAATCTAAAAAACTAAACAAATGAACAAACATAACAAAATAGAAACAGACTCCTAGATACAGAGACCACATAGTTGGTTGCCAGAGGGGAGGGAGGAGGGGGAATGAGTGAAATAGATAAGGGAGATTAAGAGATACAAACTCCCAGTTATAAAATAAATGTCACTGGGATGTAATGCACAGCAGAGGGAATATAGGCAATACAATTGTAATAACTTTGTATGGTGAAAGATGGTAACTAAGTGTATCATGGTGATCATTTTGTAATGTATAAAAATATCAAATCACTGTGCTGCACACCTGAAACTAATATAACATTGTTAGTCAATTACACTTGAATTAAAAAAACAAAAACCAAACAAACTAGAATAGCAACACACACACACACACACATACACACCCCACTTGGGACCTTTAAACTAAAGTTTCTTCTCTCGAGGAGGCTGTTATTCCACCTCCATCCCCATCACCCCAGGGGCTCCCTCTGGAGAAACTTCCTCTCCCCCTTCAAGTTCAGCTTAGAGGTAGCCTCCTGTGCGAAGCCTTTTCTGAGCCTACTGGCTGATTGGTTGTCCTCCACTGTGTGCCCACAGCCCTGTGGGTTTATGCCCATGTCCACAGTGATTGCTTTGATGACAGTCCCCTCCAACTGCCTGCCCAGGAGCTCCCTACAGGGCGTTGCCCCATGTGCCTCTCACACAAAGCTAATCATGCGGGATGCTCAGCCCTTGGCCACAGTGGACAGGACCACAGAAGCCTTGGATCAAGGAAACTTGATCTATAGGTGGTCTACATGTGGGCTGGAATAAAAACAGTACCCCACAGAGATGAGGTGATGTTATTAGACAAGGAACACCAGATTGGGCACTTGGTATCAGGGGGGAAGAAGCTGAAAGAAGAGGTATTCAGATCTCCTGAGGCAGTGAGAGGAAGTTATCAGTAAGCAGCCCTGATGCATAAGTAGGAGCCACGTGGTAGGGAAAAGATACAGGAGTAAAATGAAATTATGGAACAGAAGTGGGAGAAGTGGAGAGGAACTGAGTCACCCCAACAGGTGTCTCTGAGTAACGTGATTACGAAAGCTGCCTGGGATCCTGCACCTCTTTCCCGTTTTCACACGGCGTTCCAACTTCCCAGAGGCCCACAGGTAAAACTGTTCCTGGTTCCCTGTGATTCCTTTTGTCCTTATATGAGATGTTGAAGTGGCACTCTGTTCCTTGCTACCAAAAAAAGCCAAACAGACATCACCTCTCCGGGCGTTTACCACACTGTATTGTCATTCTCTGCTTGTCCATCTCCCTGTCTAGACTGGAACCTTGCTGTTTCAATTCTGTATGCTTAGTACTAAGCATAGAGCCTAATGTCTCATAAATGTGTCTGGGTCCACGTTGTCGCTCTCACACAGAAACTTCCCAAAGATTAGCAATTGACTGCTGTTAACTTCTCAGGACCCCATCTGGTAGAGAACCAAATGCAAATGATCCAGGAAAAACACTTACTGGTCTTGACATCCTCCAAGATACCTACTAAGAATGCGGAAGGATTAGGAAGCTGATATCTGTGCTGGGATGTAAATCTCTGGCGGGGTTGTGTACCTCTGCACAGAATGGAAGGTTACAGAAGTGTTGTGTGGGTTTTATAGAAATCAAAAGTACATGCAATTCTTCTGAAGGCTTGCTGATTACTCTTAGCGCATTGTGTTTTCATTTTGATCTCTGGAAAATATCAGGAACAAGGAAAGAACTCCCCACCACCACCCCGCCAATCCCAGGCTCCATAGGAAAAACAGTATTGAAATAATACAAACATCTTGGATCGACCCTCTTTTGAAAGTAAGGAACGCCTCACCCTCCCAGCAGGCCCGAAGTCTGCACAGTTTGTCCGCCAAGAGAGTGAGCTTTGGCAGCGCTCCTTGAAAACTTCAACCGCAGGAGGCCTCTGATTGAATTGAAATTGTTTCCTCCGGTCAGATTTTGTTGGTGGTACACCCGCCTCAGGATGTGAATTCATCATGTTTGCTGTGGGGTGAGACTGGGGCCGTGGAAAGGGCATAGCAGAGTGGATGTGAGTGTCGGGATGTGTGTGTGTGTGTGTGTGTGTGTATGTGTGTGTGTGTGTGTTTGCGTGCACACACGCATCCATTTATTCCCTAACGTCCCTAATAAACGCATTGACACTACCCAAAAGAATTCTGGAAGATTTGATACATTCTTATTCATCCTCAATATCTTTTAAAGTGATTGGAATTTAATCAACAAAAATAAGGAGATTGGAAAATGGAAATGGCAAAATGGGCAGTAAATTTTCCACAAGTCATTAACCCGGCCTCCGTTGACAGCACGCACATACTTATAACATTCAAAGGGAGGAAGACCACGTCCTCTGGCTTCACAGGGATAGAGGGAGTGGGGAAGGAAAGCAGGTTTGGGCTGTAAGAATATTTCACCTTGACATGTGGTGGACCGGTATCTCTGCTCGCTCTTTTTTCAAAGAAAACCCTACCACCTAAATAAGGTCACGTATTTTTTTTTATTGTGGTCAAAAACACAAAACTTAAATCTGACATCTTAACCATGTTTAAATGTACAGAAGTACAATTCATATTGTTGTGCAACAGATCTCTAGAACTTTTTCATCTTACAACACTGACAACCTATACCCTTCCTAATTCTGCCTTCCCATCTCCCACTGGCCCTTGGCAACTACCTTTTTTCTTTCTGTTTCTATGATTTTGACTACTTTAGATACTTCACATAAGTAGTATCATATAAGCATTTGTCCTTTTGGGACTGGATTATTTCACTTAGCATAGTATCTTCAAGGTTCATCAGTGTTGTACATGTGATAGGATTTCCATCTTTTTAAAGGGTACATAATGTTCCATTGTATGTATATACTACATTTTCTATTCCATTCATATGTTGATGGACATTTGGGTTATTTCCAACCTCTTGGCTATCGTGAATAATGTTGCAATGAACATAGGTGTGTAACTATCTCTTTAAGATCGTGCTTGGAGTTCTTTAGGCTATAAATCCAGAGATAAGATTGCTGGGTCGTATGGTAGTTCTATTTTTAGTTTTTTGAGGAACCTCCACGATACTCTTCATAGTGGCTGCATCCTTTTATATTCCCACCAAAAGCACACAAGGCTTCCAACGTTTCCACATCCTCGTCAACACTTGTTATTTTCTGTTCTTTTGATAGTGGCCATGCTGATGGGTGTGAGGTGATATCTCATGGTGGTTTTGATTAGGACTCTCTGTTTTACATGAGGAAATCGAAGACCTGGTCACTAGATCTAGAACTTCTACATTGGAAACCGTGCCAGTCTAAGTCAATCCTCACGGTGCTCCCATCCTGGACTTCTAACCAGCGCTCCCCAGGAGCATTTGAACCAGTGCTTGAACCCTATGAGCAGTAAACCAGGGAGTAGTTAAAGTCACAAGATAAACGTGGTGTTTCTTCCAGTCCATCAGTTCTGGTCAATGGTAAGTAATTTAAAGCGTTGATTTGATATTAAAACAAACACAAATATATTATGAAATATAATACAAAAGTTATATGAATTTTTAAAGATAAGACACAGGACTACGTGGAATTTTCTGGAAACACCTCAGCAGCTACTCTAAGCCACACCCAGAACGATCCTGGGAGGTGCAAGCTCTCTCTTCTCTGCCACTAGAAAACTGCGGTGCAAAGGTTTGAAAAGCACTAGCATAGTCCACAGAGTACCATGAACATATTTTTCTTTTCTTATTTGTTTATAGAATTTTGGGGGTGGAAAAACCATTACAGAACATCTTAACCCATGCTGTCATTTTACAAATGAGGAAAGAGAGGCCCCGAGAGGTGAAGGCCATGCTCACGGTCCCACAGCAGTGCTTCCTCCTTTCCCAACCAACATGGATGTGTCTGATCACGGCTTAGAGGATTTCAGTTACTGAGAGAAAACAGTCACAGGCATAGAGGGACTGCAGATGTACTCACGCTGCAACTCAGATATGCAGAGAAAATTAGCTTATTTTTTGCTCTGCATTTGATTTGATTTGGGCCCACCAGATAGGCTGTGAGAAAACAACAACTAAATCTCTGTCTTAAGCTTTAATCCAATGCCATACACTTAGACAGTTCACTAGGGGATGCTCAGCCTCTCCCTTTATACTTCTCCTCCCTCAATTCTCTCCAGAAAGTGGCTAGGTGTTCCGAGCAGCCCAATGACCTCATGGAGGCCGGGGTCTGGGTCTGAGGACTGGCCTGCTGTTCTCTGGACCAGCTGCAGACTGGCTCTTCTGAACTCCACTGGGGAATCTTTGGCTTGAGTGGTCCCTGAGCATTCAGCTGGTGTCTGTCGCTAGCATCCTGCAGCTGATAAACTCTCAGTCTATTCTTGATCAGACCATTCAGGGCATGGGGCCTCTCCCTGCTGACTTGTCCTCCCCTTGGCTTTCATTGGTGATTGACCCCTCTGAGTTTCTGCCCCATCCTCCATCTGGTCCTCCAGCCCTGCAGTCCCTGGCCCTACCCAGTCTTTGCTGCACGGCCATCTCACCCTCCCACAGCGGGCCCCATGTGGACTCCCTCATGCCCAGTATACATGTCACATGCAAGCCAAGGGTATCTCCATGATGTGCTTAAGACACTCTCTCCATGTGACCACACTGCCCTATTGGTTCTGTTTTTCTGGAGAACCCTAACTAACACATAAGCCTACCAAATTCTTCCTCAATCCACGTAAGCAGAACAGTTCTAGTCAAGTAAACAAAAGTCTAACCTGAATCATAAAAACCGAGGGTCACAGCCCTCAATCAGTTCCAAGACTTGAGCCAGTATACAGACCCAGAATCCCTTGAATGAAGAGAGGTCAGGTCCCCTTAAGAAAGGACCACAGTACACTGCCCAGAATGAATACTGTTCATCTTTCTCCCAGCCTTCCCCAAAGGGACCTTATCAGGATTACTCTGCATTGAGAAAAAGGAAATAATCAGAACTTTCAGGAACTATACACTGGCTCTGAACTGACACTAATTCCAAGAGACCCAAAATGTCACTGTGGTACACCAGTCAGAATAGGAGCTTATGGAGGTCAGGTGGTTGATGGAATGTTAGCTCAGCTCTGTCTCACAGTGGGCCTGGTGTGTCCCTGAACCCATCCTTGGTTATTTCCTGAGTTCTGGAATGCATAACTGGAATAGTCACACTTAGCTGCTAGCAGAATCTTCACATTGGTTCCCTGTGGGCTATAATAGTGTGAAATGCAAATGGAAGCCACTAGTACAGCCTCTACCTAGGAAAATAGCAAACCAAAAGCAATGCCACATTACTGGAGGGATTGTAGAAATTAGTGCCACCATTAAGGACTTGAAAGATAAGAGGGTAACAATTTCCACCACATCCCCATGCAACTCACCTGTCTGACCAATGCAGAAGACAGATGGACCTTGGACAGTAACTGTTGATTATAATAAGCTCAACCAGGCAATGACTCCAGGTGATTGCAGCTTCTGTAAGAGATGTGGTTTCATTGCTTAAGCTAATTAACATATCCCCTGGTATTTAGTATGCAGCTATTGACCTGGTAAGTTCTTTTCCCTCTATACCTGTCCATAAGGCCCACCAAAAGCAATCTGCTTTTATCTGGTAAGGCTAGCAGTACACCTTCACTGTCCCACCTCAGGGTCGTATCAACTCTCCAGCCCTATGCCATAATCTAGTCCACAGGGGTCTCCCTTCCTCAAGATACACATTGGCTCATTGTATTGATGAAATTATGCTGATTGGACCTAGTGAGCAAGATGTAGCAACTACTCTAAGACTTATGGGTTAGACATTTGTGTGTCAGAGGGCAGGAAATAATTAGACAAAAGTTCAAGGGCCTTCCACCTCAGTGAAATTCTTAAGGGTCTAGTGGTGTGGGCATGTCAAGATATCCGTTCTAAGGTGAAGGATAAGTGGTTGCATCTGGTCCCTCCTCCAACCAAAAAGGAGGCACAACGTCTTGTGGGGCTCTTGGGATTTGGAGGCAGCATATTCCCCCCATTTGAGTGTGTTACTCTAACCCCCTTACCAAGTGATCCAAAAATGTCTTACTTTTGAGTGGGGCCCAGAACAAGAGAACGCTCTACAAAAGGTCCAGGCCATTGTGCAAGTTGCCCTGCCACCTGGGCCATAAGAACCGGCAGATCCAATGGTGCTTGAAATGTCAGCGCCAGATAGGATGCTGTTTAGGGCCCTTGGGAGGCCCCTACAGGTGAATCTCAGTGCAGGTCCTTAGGATTTTGGAGCAAATCCCTGCCATCCTCTGCAGATAACTACTCTCCTTTGGAGAAACAGATCTTGGCCTCCTACTGGGCCTTCATAGAGACTCAATGCTTAACCATGGGCCACCAAGTTACCAGGCAACCTGAGCTGCCCATTGTGAACTGGGTGTTATCTGACCCATTTAGCCATCAAATTGGGCATGCACAGCAGCACTCCATCACCGAATGGAAGTGGTGTACATGTGATAGGGCCGAGCAGGCCCAGACACAGTGGAAGGGCCTTTTGAAGACTCAGTTACAGCACCAGCTAGGTAGCAGTAACTTGTAGGGCTGGGGCGAGGTTCTGCAGAAGGCTGTGTGTGCTCAGAATCAGCACCAAGTATATTGTTCTGTCCCATAGCCAGGATTCATGGGTCCAAGAATCAAAGGGTGGAACTGGGAGTAACACCACTCACTCTTACCCCTAATGACCCACTAGCCAAATATTTGCTTCCTGTTCCCATGGCCTTAGGCTCTGCTGGCCTATAGGTTTTAGTTCTAAAGGGAAGAATGCTTCCGCCAGGAGACCCAATGATTTTATTGAACTGGAAGTTAAGACTGCAGCCCCACCACTTTGGGCTCCTTGTGCCTCTGAACCAACAGGCAAAGAAGGGAGTTAGTGTGCTGGCTGGTGTGACTGATCCTGGCCACTAAGAGGAAAGGTGACTGCTACTCCACAACGGAGGTGAGGAAGAGTATATCTGGAATATAAGAGATCCCCTGGGACTTCTCTTAGTATTATCTTGCCCTGTGATTAAAGTCAATGGAAAACTACAACAGCCCAATCCAGGCGAGACTACTACTGGCCCAGAACCATCATGAATGAAGGTTTGGGTCACTCCACCTCGTAAAGAACCATGACCAACCAAGGTGCTTGCTGAAGGTAAAGAGAATACAGAATGGGGAGTAGAAGAAGGTAGTTATAAACACCAGCATGACTAGGTGACCAGTTTCAGAAATGAGGACTGTAATTTTCATGAGTATTTCCTCCTTGTTTTGTTATGAATATGTATACATACCTTTGGGTTTTTTTTTCTCTCTTTTATCCCTTTACCTTGAAACATAAGATGTATTGACTTTATATCATAGTATTTAAGTAGTGTTAACTTTACATCATACTGTTTAAGTTACAGGATATCAAGAAGAATAAACATCACTCAAGGACTTTACCTCCTCTTCTGAGGAAGAGGTTAGTGTGTTTTCCGTAAGTAACAGCCCTTGATCCCAGAAAGGGTGTGGGGGGGTGGAGATGTCTCTTAGTATCACCCCATCATTTGAAATTTAAAGAAGTTGTCCAATAAGTAGCTTGATGGACCCTGGGCCCACCTCAAACATTGCTCCCAAGAGGTGGCAGGCCCTCTCACAGAGTAGATAAGTGTCTGAGACTCCAATACCAAGCTCTGTGGCTTTGGGGGCTGTGAGTAATGTCTGAGACTCTCCCTTGGCCTCACACTGAAGGAGTCATTTTCCTTTGAGAAGATGAAGGAACTTCAGTTATGAGCTTCTCTTCAGCAAGCATGTTAAGCTGAACACTAGAGGCCTTTCCCCATTTCTTCCCTGGATTGCAAAAGCCCTAGGAACCTTGTAAGATCTCAAGAAGAGAAACTGAGAACCCTAAAACAATAACTGAAACTGGAGGTATGTCCAACTAGATTGTTATAGGGCTAAACTTCATCTATTTATTGTAACTCAGTCATGAAAATAAATGTGATATTTCTTGAGTCTTAAGGTCATGGAGTACTTTGTACCCATTCAATTTATATGAAAAGTCTCACAAAGTCATAGAAACAAATCATAATTAGTTATACAACTGATGGTTAACTTTATTATTATTATTTTTTTGAATCACTACATCTGTGATGGATCTTTCTGAGCTAGGCTTAAGTTCTGTGTCTATGTCTAATGGCAGTACTAGGAGTACAAGGACCATGAAGACACTCAATCTAGATGATGACTTACTGTACACATGCAGTTATTGCAGCATTCCATAATTCTTGAGCATGTGAGTTCTACCTTCTGATGTCATTTTGTCTTCTCACTCCACTCTTTCTCCCTCTTTTTTTAAAATTAATTTTTATTGAAGTATAGTTGATTTACAATGTTGTGTTAGTTTCTGCTATACAGCAAAGTGAATCAGTTATGCATATCCATATATTCACTCTTTTTTAGATTTTTTTCCCATAGAGGTCATTACAGAGTATTGAGTAGAGTTCCCTGTGCTGTACAGTAGGTTCTTATTAGTTATCTATTTCATATATAGTAGTGTGTATATGTCAATCCCAATCTCCCAATTTATCCTTCCCAGCTTCCCTCTTTTTTAAAAGATTTACCAAACATTTATTGATAGCCTTCCATGTGCTGGATTTTGAAGATAAAAATAAAATAGGAAAATATCCTAATTAATACAAAACCGCTCCATGCTGAAAGTCAGGCAGAATAATTTAGTAGTGGCTCTTAAAAAACAAGTGTTGACATCACTGTCAATTTCAGTTACCAGGGACTCAAGATTTCACAGCAGTTAACCAGGACGTTGCACAATAAGACTTTGCTCACAAACCCTTCATTGTGGAATTTAGGATCCTTCAATGTTGTCACAGGTGTGGTTTAATAGAAGTCACCTGTTAGCCCTCCAACGTCAGCTCCATGCTCAGAATAGGAGGGAGGATCCTGGGTTCCTAACTCTACCTCCTAGGCCCCCTTCTCCAGTCTTCCTCCAGGGCAAAGAGCGGGGACCCACTCATCCTGATCGGGAGAAAGGGGAGCTCTCCCATGATCCTGTTCCTTGGATTACAGGATGTATGGCCCAATGGATCTCAGACTTGTATTTCTCATCCCAATTTTTATGTTTCCAAGAGATCTTTTAGGCCTAGTGTCTGAAAGTTGTCACCCAAGGAGTATAGACCTGTTTAACTGCAACATCTCACATCTTTTTTTGACTTTTCTGACCCATGCTCATTTATTAATAAACAAGATTATTGTTTAATCTTGAACTGAGTCATTGTAATAAAAGACTATTTCAATTATGCAGCTAAACTCCCTCTAAGATCCATAGACGTTTTACATACAAAACAGAGAGAGAGAGAGAGAATTCAGTCTGAAAGTTAGTTTCCTAAAAGAAAAAGAAAAACAATAAAAGGGAAATCAAATAAGATGTTATTAAGAAGATATTTTTCTGTATAAATATTTTCATTTTTTATAGTGTGGCACTAGTTTTTATATCACTCTTCCAGTGTACTTGTTTTAATTCCTTTTAATGATAAGTTGAAGAGTTAAATGCATCTTTCAAAAACCAAAATTTCTCTGAAATGTATACATCATTGACAAATGGATTTGGGCACATTATCTAATATAAACTCTTGGCTTTCGAAAGATCAAAAATACTGTTAAAACGATGTTGGAGTATTTGTTTGAATTAACATGCATAATAAAGAATCATAGGCAGAAGAAAAAAGATAAGGCACAGTTTTCCAGCATCCAAATGGTTCTCTTGCTCAAAATTTCAGCCAAATGTATAGACCACAGTAGGTAACTGAGAGCAAAACATCTTTATGTAGATTTTATTATTATTACTAAGCTGAAAAGCTTGGGGGTAGGTTTTCAAAATGCAGTCCCCAAATGCATGCTATGTTGACTGAAGTCCAAAATGACTTGAAATTTTGGAAGTGACAATAAAATCGAGGTCTTATTATGAATCATATGTGGGAACCCCAGCTGAACCAAAATTATACAAATCACAACCCTAATAATTAAAAAGTTTAAATTTTTTTTAATTGCTCAAATAACATGTCCAAATGTTGCCATTAGACTATAATAACACCATGCCATCTTCATTTTTCTTTTTCCTCTTGAGTTGAGACCCATTAACATATTGGATTGGAATATTTCTGGGTCTGTGCTTTCCTCAGGACAGCAAGATGTCGGGATAAACCGGTAGTCAGTGCAGACACAAAACCCTGAGAGAGAGGGGGCCAGCAGAAGTAGCAACGGCACCTCTGCAAAACCCTGTCAATAACGTATGGGCTGTCGGCGGTTGATCACTGAGCGTGGCCCCTCTCTCCCTCTGCAGCCTCCTTTCCCAGTGGACAGTCAGGCCAGCTGTCTAGGCAGCAGGAATAGCCCTCTTCTCCCAAGCCCAGACCTGTGGGAAAATCTTCATTGGCCAGTAATTGATTCCACACTGCCAGATCCATGACCCCAGGCTCCAGTCAAACTGGCAGCAAGCTGGGGAAGGCAGTCCACTGAAGGGGTGAGGGGGCGGGAGCAAAGGCCATGGGGGGGGCCCCCTGCAATTAACACTAATCTGAAAATTGGCCCCTGACAGCAAAGCCCAGCACCTGACAGCTAATTACTTATGTCAGACTGATATGCACTTCACATGGAAAGGTTATTTATCAGAGACCAGAGTTTTTTCCTCCTCCCCTACTTTATTTTTTTTTTCTGTTTGTCTTAGTTGAAAACAGTGAGGAATTGTTCCTTGTTGCTTAGATCCCAGAAACCCTGGAAGTACTCACACTTCATTTAACTGAAAGACTCCTAAATACCCTTTCTAAGACCTGGTGCACGTGTGTTATGCTGCCCACCTGGGCTGGAGACCAGAGAAAGATGTAGATATCCCAGAGGGTGTGGCTCATTTCCTTTCATAAATGGAGCCAAAGTGATGGAGACACCGGAAACCCAAATAATCAATGTAGGCGCAATAAGGAATTCAAGACAGGCAAACCAACTTCGTTCATCTCATTTTCAAAAAGCCAGTCCACAACGGGGAAGATCGGTAAGGGGCTTATTTTGCAAATGGAATCAAAAGCCTGCTGTCTTAAATTATTTTAAAATATTTCCTCTAATCTTCATATATCTGTATAGTAAGTGTCTAGGTGACCCACCCAGCTACACTGTCTTTAAGTTGGTGATTTGACTTGCCTTGGCAATAATAAAAGTGGTTATCAAGGCGGGAGAGGAGATTATATGGGACTTTTCCTTTCTACTTTCTACTTTCAGTCAACAAATATTTTTGGAGCATCTATTTTATGCTAGGCATTGTGCTGGGTCCTGATAGATAGTTTTTTTTTCCCTCTTAGGATGGGTTTGAGAGTGACACAGAGAAATAAGGAAATTACAATGTAACATGATAACATTTACTGAACATTTACTGATGGTGAAATACAAGATTTGGAAGCACTTAAACCAGGATCTAACCTAAATTTATATAGTACATAAAGTAGCCTCTAGGCTGAGATCTGAATAAACAAGAATCAGGCAGGCAAAGGAGGGAGGGTGTAACAGTGGAGGATAGAAAAGATAAAGGAAATACATTCACAGAACCTGACATGAGAGAGAATTCCGCAGAGGTGGAGCCTAAAGAAGACATGACCAGATGAGGCAGATATTTATGGTTCCTGGTGAATTTGTCCCAAGTTTTTTCAAGTAGAAATTATAAGGCTTCTGGTTTAACGGACTTTACACTATTGCTCTCCTCTCTCATCCCACCTGATCTCACTTCATGTATCCAAGTCCTGGACAAGGCCAAGCCAGGGAAATCCTGCCAGGGAAATGACAGCTACTGAAAAGCTATAGAATTATTGGGTGAGTATTAGAGCAGGAATCAAGGGTCCTGGGAGAATGGACAAACACAAACTTTTGCCCACCAACTACCTACCTTGCCAACGGGACTCCCTTTCCCCCGTCACATGTGAGTCTGGGTGTTCATAAGGGTTAATGTGTTTATCCAACAAATGTTGAGTGTGTCCTCTATGCCAGGTGATGGGAGGCGCCAAGGATTCTGAAGTGAACAAGGTGGGCATGGCCCCTGTCTTCCAAAAGCTAGTATATTCTAAGGAGAAGACAGATATGAAACAGATAGTTATATAAATCATCAAAAATGTCCTGTGTGCGAAAAAATTAAGAAGTACATTATCAAAAACCATCTGTATGAAACTGTTTTGAAAACTGTTGTGTAATAACTAAAATGAAAGATATTGGCATTAAGATCCCTGGAATGTGAAGTCATAGAAAGTAGGGCACATGAGTTGAGATCTTGCCGTGTGTTCGGTACTGGGCTAGAGCTTTATATGTACTGTGTCACTGGTTTCTCGTAACAAACTTACGAAGGTGTTATTATTTCCCCTACTTCGCCAGCGGAGTTACTGAGATGCTAAAGAGTTTAAAGGAACTTACTCCAGGCCATCCAACTAGTAAGGGAGGGAATGGTGAGACCTGGGCTCCGTCTCTACCCACCAAGGGAATGTAACTCCAACAGTGCCTCAGCAGACTTCATTCTTCAGGACCAGAGAACTAGTTCCCACCCGGGCTAGAATCACATCGAGCAGACAGAGCAAACCTGACTGGAACATTCTGCGTCTCCTGGAGACCACCTTTTCCCTTAGTGGAAGCATCAGCTTGTATCATCTTGAGAGAATATTTATACTTTCTCAGGCGTGAAACCCTTTTCATAAGACCTGGTGGACCTTACGACACAAAAGTAATTTCTATCCCAATCTTTTGACGGCACTTACCACCCAGCCCTTTAGGAAGTGTGACATTGACTGTAGAAAAACTCATCAAACTTTTGCTTTTGAAATGTAGAGAAACTGAAGTCAAAGCAGAAAGGTGGGGCTATTCATTGTTTCTGAAAACAGGAATCAGAGGACTAGACCAGAAACAAAAAAGACCTTGCAAACAGATGCGCCATCATGAAAGCGCTAGTCATACCACCCGCAGTAGAGTTCAGAAAGGCCCCCAATGGCAGAATTATTACTGCGCGGCCATTACGCCTGGCTGTTATTTAGGGAGCATTGCAGTTTCCACAGTCACGACCAAGTCTCTGGGCACCCGCAGAAAATAACTCCGCTTTAAATAAGTAATGAACAGAACAGCACCAGTCCAGCTCACACACAAAAACCTGACGAAAGGAAGCAACCTCACACTCTGCCTTATGCCCCCCAGTTCCTGGGTCTGGAGTTTTCTCAGGACACAAAGCCCACAGCTCCAACTCAAGTGACCCCTGAGCTGGAGTTCTTGTCAAGACAATGTCAGCAGCAGCTTCTGGAAACCGCAGACACTGTGATCTCCGTCCATAACAGATCGTTATGTTTGGGCTTCCTAATCGCCCTCTTGGAGGACAGAAAGAGAACACTAGCCAGAGTGACCAGGCTGTGGCCTGCCCTTGGCCCCTGCTCCCGCTTAAAGGACCACCACCCCCCTTCACCATGCAGGCTTTTTTTAGGCACTGCAATGGAAACAGTCAGATAGTCTCTTGGCCCCAAGTGAGGTCTCTGTTCCACAGCTCCTGCTGCCTGTTTAGCGCAAACTCAAGCGTGTGACACACTCACATCCACTTGGGTTTCCTAAATGCTTCTTTGGTCAGTGTTGAAGATGCTTAAATCTTGTCAGTGTTCTATTTTGCCCTAATCTCTCTTTCAAAATATCTTTTTGGTTTTTAGTCAAACAAAACAGAAACCAAAACACCTCTGGTTCCAAGAGTGAGCATGATTTTCTTTTTAAGCTTTGGTTTGTTTCTATGAAATGATCTCATGCTGATCTGAGTATAAATGGTGAGATGGTATGGTTTCCGATTAAAGTAAAGAGCCATCCTTTTTGTAAATAAAGGATTTACATTTTGGTCTTCTCAGAAGTGCTTATTTTTCTTAAGAAAGACTGCCTAACCCTAGCTTTGCTCTAAACTGGGCATTGCTTGCAAGCCAGCCCATGGAATGGCCAAGGGCAGGAATGCCAACAAGCCCCCCCCATGGCTTCCTACTGCCACCACCAAGTTCCATTCCCTCCCGCTTACCACTGACCACATATCACAAAACCATATGTATGCCTAAGACCCCAAAATATTTCTGCATGAGGGGTTCCCCATACAGCCCTCTGGATTGCTGGACATCAGCCATCACTCTCAAAGCTTCCAAAGTCCGTGGACACCATCAGAGTGCCTCTCTGAGCCGAGTGACACCTGCTGTCTGCCTGTCTGGATGGGTGGAAGCCTGCTGTGAGATCACTGGCACAGTGGAAGACCCCCAGAGAACTCCCTTAACCAAATGCTGGGCAGGTGGGCACCAAGGCCGCCACTCAGGGGCTGACTTGGAACAGTACATTCAAAACTATCATCGTCCAAAAAAAAAAAAAAAAGAGTATTTTGGCAGCCCCAAATATAAACTCTCATTATTATAGAGACAGGCTCACTTCGATTCTCATTTGGCCATACTCTGATCTCTTTGGGGCCCATTTAGCACCCACTGACAACATGTATATTGTTTCCCCTGGAATTGCCTTTTTTAAACTGGATTAATTGCAACGAGAAGCTAATTTACAGATCAACATTGTCTTAAGCATGATGATGGTTTAAAATAATAATAATAGCTATGGTTTTGGCTTATACGGTGCCTATTCCAACAAAGAGAGATGCACATCTTTCATAATCATTATCTGGCACTAACTGATATGCAAATCCTCCCTCCTACCCCCGGAGCTCGCAGAGTTGTATGCTGCACAGCTGTGAGTCATCAGACATTAATGTGGACTTAATTTGAAGTGGTGCTGGAGGTAGTGGGCACAACTCAAATTAGACATGTGGTGGGCGTTTAACCACAGTATTACCAATTCCCATTCTGACATCTGACAGCCCTTAATAATTAACTGCATGTAAATGGTCAAACCTTCCCTCTCTGTTGGACCAGTCTCCAGCTATACCAGTCTCTTCATCATAATTGCAAGTCGGGGCTGTCAATTGCACTTGAGACAAATCATAGGCAAAAGATCAGACAGCTTCAGGAGTCCTGTGTTCTCTGATCTATCTGCCTTTTAATTGGACTGGAAGGCCTTCCCAGCAGCTCCCATATGCTGCCTCCTTAGAAAGATATAATATTCTCTCTGGATAAGAGGGAAATTGATTGTGCTTTGAGGCTTATTTGGAGGCTTTGGGGAAACACGCTTTTGTGGTGGATTTTCAAGGTTCCCCTAGAGCACACCAAGGCAGGTACGTTGCCCCAAACCCACAAGTTACTCCTTCTTTTCTGAATCCTCACCCTTGTGTGATTTTTCTTCCTTCTCCTTCTAAAATGTCTTATTCCGATTTGAGCCACAGAGCGACAGTCTGGGCCCCCACTGAACAAAGATGGGCACTCTCTGAAAGTCCAAGGGAAATGTCACACAACAGAGGTGATCAAAATCAGAACTATACTAAACCCATCATCTCTAGAAAAAGCAATATCAAATTCAAGCTCGGGTGAGCGACACATTCTACGGCCTCTAGTCAGCCAAGCTAAGGTCCTAGGGCTGCATGTATCTTTTGTGGACAAAAAAAAGATTCAGTTGATATTCAAGACAGTGTGATCATCTGCAAAACTATCATTATACCTATTAGTAAAGGCAACCTTGATTGATAATGGGTACAGTACGCATACAGGAACTAATGACACAGTTACATTTATAATCAGATTAAATATAATGTGGATAGAAACAGAAATGATTTTTATTTTTGTATTATGGATGAAAAAGGAATTTACTAAGCAAATGAATTATATAAAACTGAACTTGTAAAACAAGTAAAAGCATGAAGTTTTTAATGTTGTGATTTTCTTTGATATACCATTTAAGTACAATTGACAGGCCGATTATGAAGTTGTTTGTTCTCTTTTTAGTAAAATAGATCCCCTAAGAATTCGTCCTAAGTAATATTTTATTACTTTAGTTGGATACTCCTCAAAGCATTAAATTTGCACTTTTTTTTTTTTTTTAAGATTCTACAGTTGAGACTGGATTTGCCCATTAGGCAGCAAGCAGTAAGTTTTATGGTAGAGGTTGAGGATATATCACTCCAGCTGCTGGGAGGTACAGTAACAAGCCTGATATTATGTGTTAAGTAGTAAATAAGTAAACAATTATGGTGGCTCTCGGACTCTGCCTGTGTTTTTAATCCTGTATTTGCCCCTCAGGCCAAATAAGCATACTTGAAGTATCAACCCAGTTATAACCTAATGGAATAAAAATGAGCTAAGAGGGAACAGAAGAAACAAAAATACATTAAAGAGAGAGAGAGAATGAAAAAAGAAAAAAAATTTTTAAATCGTCATATATATTTGTACACAGAATGCATGAAAGCAAACAGATGTGAGGGTCCTTGGAACTTAAAATATTGCTGTGTCCTGGTCATTTTCTCTGTCCCAGAAAAAGAATAAGCTCTTTTCAAAGCCCTGGTCTGAAAGAAGGGCTAACATCAAACAGTCCCAGAATAACCAGGAGACTAAAGCCTGAAGCTATTCAACTTCCTGCCTTGTAACTAACTAATCTACTTAGAGCTGGAAGAAGATGAGGGGCACCTTTGTGCCAGAAAAGCTTTCCAGAACAGAAGCAGCATCGTAGTGTGTTGGACAGAGCCAGAGCCAGGAATAAGAAGACTTATGCCACTGCCCACCTGGATCTGCCCCCTGCGGCCCAGGCAGGTCCATATATGTTCCTCCTCTGGAGGTGAACGCGCTGGCCATCTCCCACGTGGCTGCCCTGCTCAGCACACGGTGGGAGCAGCCTCAGACATTGTGAGAAGCATAGGAAAGGCTTCCTGGCAGAGGAGAAAATTGGTTCCACTTCCAGGGCCCCTGACAGCTAGTGCCTCCTGACTGTTCTCCTGACATGCTTGGCCAGGGGCACCTCTGCATTTGCGTGTTCGCTGAATCATTGCTGTTCCCCAGGCTCCATCTTTAACTGCTAGTTTCTAAGCACTCCGAGGTCCTGCCAGCTCCCGGGTCTGGCTCTCCCTTTGTTCCATTCCCAGCCTAGCCTTGGCAGTCCTTGGTCCTGGCCTCAGATATCTGCCTCAATTCAGGGTCCTGGCACAGCAACAGTACTTTAACTAGAAACCGAAAAGTATTTTGGGAAATGACTGAGAGCCGATATGAGAGGGTAGGGCCACTTCCACAAACCAGTAATGCTGACCGACGGACCTGGCATGCTGTTATTTGATGAAACTTAAGAGAAACTTTGCAGAAATTTTAATATCACTTTTGCCTCCCCCCCAGCCAAAAAAAAGTCAGGTATCTTTATCAGTCAAGTTTACATTCATATACACAGTTGAGCAGCTTATGAAACTGAGAATACTGTGAATATTTAAACTAAAAAATAAAGTGTCTGCAAACACCTCGTAACACCCTCAAATACTCATCATGTCACAAAGAAATGAATTATTATAATGCACTCAAATTTACCCAAAAGATGCTGTAACAATCTACTTGGTGAAAAAATATTGAAAATTTATAAAAGCAAATATGTTATCAAAATCTATGGGATACTATTCTAAGGTAATTCAATGTTGAAATAGAACCATACGAATAATTATATTCTGCTTCCTAGGTATACTTTATAGTTGAAACCTCCTAACTGGCATGCCCTTCCTTTATCCTGCAACTGAATTACAACTGCTATTGCTACCTGTTGTTTCTCTAAGAACAGAAGAAAATAACTTGGACAATAATACAGAGATAATAACTATTCACCAAGCAGCATTTACCACAAGCCAGTTCATTAAAAATTCCTGTTGAATTAGGGATGAATGAATGAATGGAAATCCAGCTGTTGTCACTGCTGCTGAAGAAATTCTAAACCAGTATCTGGTCTACTTTTTTCAAATCTGATAGCTCAGAAGACTTTCCTCAGTCTAAGGTGGCATTTAAATGACAGTTCAGAAATGTTATCAAAGTGAAAAGAAACATATGATTCAGGTTCCTTCAAAAAGTCAAACTAGTTTGACCAGATTGGTTTTTCTCCTCCTGTGCACTTGACCCTTGCCCTCCTTGGCTGCTGGGACTGATTAAGAGGTGTGAGCCATCCCACCCCAAGCTCCTGTTTATTCAAGGCGATGAACCCCAAGGAAGCCAAACTGTTTCTCTAGGCAACCAAACTTACAAAGAACGCAAGGAGGCAAGCTCTTGACTGTAATACTTTCAGTAACTACAGAAGGCTCCTCTTGAAAATGTCTGTGGTGCTCTATTTGCTTTTTGTTTTTTTACTAAAACTTGAGAGTCGATCCCCGCATCCCACCTCACTAGAGTCATTTATGAACCCAAGAAAGCAAGGGGAAGCTCAGAGAATTTACTCATTTTGTTGGACCCACTGAACCACCAGCCGGTAGTGTGGGGCAGTGGAAATAGGGACCAAGCCAGGCTAAGTAAGGACACTCACAGAAGCCATTCCAACTCACCACCATCAGCTAGATTAGTGAGAAATGCAGACAGATCCCACTTTTCATCAATTCCCACATGCTGCTGTGTTTATTCTTTGCTACCTAATAAGCAATTAGATTTCCCATCTAATAGGTACTGCCCACCAATTCAAAGGTTTCTACCAATGTACAGATGGAAACAACAGCACAAGCACTCGCCAAATATGTAAAAATATGGTTAAGATTTTACCTGAAAACAATATACCTTCTAAATTGTTTACAAGGAGCACATTTCGGCTAAAAGTAGATTACAATACCTTATTGTACCTCCGGTAGAGGGTAGTAGCAAGAACTCTTAAGACCATCGAACCGGTTTGGAATCCAGATATAGAACTTACTGGCTATGTAATATTAGGTAAGGTAGAGGAGTTGAACTACTCTACACCTCAGTTTCTTCATCAATAAAGTGGAGATAATACTATGTAAAAGGATTCATAAGGATTAAAGGAAAAATGTATAGGAGGAGCAGAAAGAAAGAAATACTAGCACATAATAGGCATTTAATAGCCATTAATGCTACTAATATACTAACATACTATTGTTAAGTATAGGAAAAGCTTTGAAAAGTATCAAGCTCTAGACAAATGTAAGATACTGTTAATGGCCCTATGCTTGGGTTTGGCATGTGGGAAATGTGAGTGGCTGCAGTTCTGAATTTAGAAAAAAAAAAACGCATAAGTGATAACATAGGAATAGGTAAAGAGAACAGTGAAACAGAACAGAGAGTCCAGAAATAGATCCACATATATATGGTCAATTGTTTTCCAAATTAAGGTGCCAAGTTAATCCAATGGGGAAAGGAAAGTCTTTTTAAATAAATGTTGTTGGAACAGTTGAATATTGGCAAAAATTCAATGTCTATTTCATTTCATACACAAAAATTAATTTGCAATCCATCATAGACCTAAACATAAAGCTTAGAATCATAAAGCATCTAGAAGAAAACATAGACTATCTTTACAACTTTGAGACGGACAAAGATTTCTTAAAGTGAATACAAAAAACACTAACCATAAAAAAATGATGAATCAGACTACTACACTGAAGTTAACATTTTCTGCAGCATTAAGAAAATTAACAGGGACTTCCCTGACGGTCCAGTGGTTAAGAACCGGTGCTTCCACTGCAGGGGGACACAGGTTCAATCCCTGGCTGGGGAATTAAGATACTGCATGCCGTGTGGTGCCACCAAAAACAAAACAAAACAAAACAAAACAAAAGAAGATTAACAGACAAGCCACAGAAATGCAAAAGTAATTGCATAAATATAGCTGATAAAAGACATAGCTACAATATATAATCACTCCTACAAATTATCAATGAAAAGGCAAACTATCCACTTTAAAAGGGGGTAAAAGATTTGAAAAGACACTTTATAAAATAAAAAATACAACTGCCCAATAAAAACACGCAAAAATGCACAACAGGGAAATGCAAGTTAGAACCACAATGAGATACCATTTCACACCCAATAAAATACTAAAACAAAAAAGACTGGTAATATGTATTGAGGATATAGAATACTTGAAACTCTCATGCCTTGCTAGTGGCAATGTAAAATGTTGCAATTACTTTGAAAGACTGGAAGTGTCCTGTGATATAATTTATATCTACCCTATGGACCAGCAATTCACTCTTAGGTATTTCCTGATGGAAATGAAGACATATGTCCACATTTTGTGAGCCTTCCTGATAAGAGGCATGTTCATCAACAGGAGAATGGATACATTTTGATATAGTCATACAATAGAATACTACCTACTCACAAAGGAACAAACTACTAATACACACACCATGTGGATGACTCTCAAAAACGTCATAATAAGGGAAAGAAGCCAGATACAAGAGTCTACGTGCCATCTGATTCCATTTCTATAAAATCCAAGAGGAGGCAAAACCAACCTAGGATGACAGAAATCACAAAGTGGTTGTTTAGTTGAGGATGGGGGCCTGAGGAAAGACTGAAAAGGGGCACGAGGGAACTTTCTGGAATAATGGAAGTGTTCTATATCTTGTTTTGAGTGGTGGTCACATGACATGAGCATACACAATTGCTAAACTCATCAAACTGAGCACTGAAGATCTGTATCTGTTAATATGTGTTAATTACATCTCAATTACACGTAAGCGCGTGCACACACACAAGGCCAAGCGACTCGGTCCCTGACCTAGCAAAGTCTGCAGCTGTGTTGAAGACAAATGGCATCGTCCTCATTTAGATTATCAGAGAAATTAAATTACATTTATAAGGTATTTGTAGAGTTTTTAGTTCATTCAAACAGCATGTTACATGACACACAATGAAATGTTTTTCATGAAGCCAGTGAACTGCGTGGTCTGGATGGGGCTTTTAAGGCAGAAAGAGGCTATTTTGGCCTTCCTTCCCCACTATTTCTAGTGCTTGGCTAAAAAGGAGCTGGCAGGTGCCTGTGAAGGGAGCCATTCTCTTCTGGCAAAAGAGCCCTAGGTTATTAAATTCTTCCTCCTCCCGCCTGGTTCACCTCCACTGTTTATTGTTTTGTCTTGTTTATCTGCGGCTGCCAGCCCAAGGCAGGCCCTTGTCCTTTGTGTACTCCCCACAGGCATTAGGCCTCACTCAACACTCGATAATGTTTTCCTTACTGATCCCAGAGCGGTCACAATATGTCTAAAAAAAAAAAAAACAGCAAGGCTCCCACTCTTGACCAAAAATCCAAATTATTTTTCCCTTCTCGGTTTTACTCTTGTGTCAGCTTCCTGTATTTGGATCCTAGGGCAATCCTGCTTTTTAATGTGTAATGTTCTAATGGATAGTAACATCGACCGAAACTTTAAAACCACTCAACAGAAACCATTCCTGGCTCCCTGGGTCAGTGGATGAAGGGAAGTGTCCTGACACCGTTCAAAAAAACTCTGTGGGGTGTAGAGAGGGAGAAGCCAAGAACAAGTCCTTTATTTGGGGGTCATTGTTTCTATTTCTAAACCGTTCTATCGTGTGTCCTCTTTTCACTCACAAATGAAATATTGTTCCCTTTCTCTCTGCCAACAGACCCAAAGGGGAGAGAAGAGGGAGAGTTTAAGAAATGGAGCAGGGAAAAGGTATACTAAATGGGTCTTTTTATGAGTAAAATACATAGAAACAAGAGAGGGAAAAAGACCTGTTTGGTTACATTGTTCCTCCCTCATTTAGGGCAGATTAAATCACATGCAGCAGATGGAGACAGTTTGCAAGGGAAGGGAATTTAGAGCTCCCCATCTAAAAACACTTACTACATGTGATTAAAGGTAGAGACAACCTAATTGATAAACTCCTGGAAAGGCCATTTGTACAGATGCTGTTGCCTTTCCACCCCTGATTCCTTCAAACCAATGGAGCCTTCCCACTTGGAGATGACATTCGCTCTGGCCTTCCATATCGCAGTCTTTTAGACATGGACTCCTTCGCGGTTTTTAGCCATCTGACTTCCAAGATGTCCACATCAGATCCATGTTTCAGAATTCCAGATCAAGGATCACCTCCTTCAAGAATTCCTTGAGCACCTCTTTTGTCTCCACCCCTTGGAAGTTCCCTTGCTTTCCTGTATCATTTTGTCTGTGCTCTCCTCCTTTATAGCACTTAGAATTTTCAACCTTATCAATCTCCTTTTCTCCTTACAACTCTCAGCTGAAGGACTGACTTTTTCTTTTTTTTAATTAGTTTTTATTGGAGCATGGTTGATTTACAGTGTTGTGTTAGTTTCTGCTGTACAGCAAACTGAATAGGTTATACATATGCATATATCCACTCTTTTTTAGTTTCTTTTCCCATATAGGTCATTACAGAGTATTGCGCAGAGTTCCCTGTGCTACATCGTAGGTACTTATTAGTTGTCTTTTATATATAGTAGTGTGTATATGTCAATCCCAATCTCCCAATTTATCCCTCCTGCTGCCCCAAGGACTTCTTAGTGAGGCACTTATCATCTCCTCTAGGTAGACGGCTTCGTGATTTCATCACACTCTGTGGGTACTTCCATAAAGCAATTATTTCTTGTATTGTAAATCTTTATTAGCTCCTCTGCCTCTGGGCTCCAAGAGGACCAGAATGATGTCTCTACCTCTTTGTATACCCAATATGATCCCTTACACAAAGTATACAAGAATATCACACACACGTGTGTTTATTAAATGTAGCTATTTGGAAGTCACTATGGACCTTCTGTTTTGCTTTGTTTTTTTATTAAAGTAGAGACATCATAATCAATAGTGCAATGAGTATAAAAGTAGCAGGTTTAAAGAAAGCAGCAGTTCTAGGTGTGGACAGCTCAAGGAATTTGACTGTAAAACAAGACATCAAGATAGGCGAGTAATTGGAGGTGGAAAAAAGAATCGCGATAAAAGTAAAGGCTTGAGGGATTTTTGAGAACAGAGCATGTGTATAGGCAATGAAGGGGGACCAGTGGAGAGAGAGAGAGAAATTGAAAATAAGACAGGTAAGTCACAATAAAGAGATCAAAGTCTTAAGGGAGACAGGAGAGCTGGGATTAAGATGGAGACAGAGAGTAAATTTTGGAAAAGAATAAAATGCCACTTATTCTGAGACAATAGAATGAAGGCAAAGATGAAGAAATGAAAAGAAAGAAGGAAGAGAATATTAGATGAAAACCTAACCAAGTGGAAATAAGTAGGTTAGAGCTTCATCTTGATATACCTTCTTAGTGAGTAGCTTCTGCTGGAAGTAGAAAGTCAAGGGAAGTCCTAGAGGCTTGAGGAGCGAGGAGGTGGGAGGGTCTAGAGGGGAGGAAGAGAATTGCACAGTAGCCAAGTTACCTTGTGAAGGTCTTCCTGTGCCCCTTCTCAGCTCTCCTCCTCCCCGACGCGCTCGCCCAGTCCGTATTAACCATGCAAACACAAATAAAGAGCTACACCAGCAAAACAGACAAATTTCAGAACTGGCACCAACAGCTTCAGGTAGAACCAGTAATTTTTTTAAAGTCACCATGAGATTCCATTTATTAAGTTGGATTTCCTAAGATATAAGCAGCTCTCAAGGACAAACTATTAAGAGTTATACTTCCAAATCAGTAACCTGTTGACTTAAAATTCATTGAGGAAAATCTCTTCAGCCCTTCTGATATACTGGGTCCTGTGCCAGGCCCAGGGTGGAAGGGGTCTCCTGACCTCAAGAAGTACATTGACAAGCCGTGGCGAGGAGGAAGATGCCTTCCCATTCATTCAGCAAAGTCTGTGGGCTACTGTGTGCCCAGAATCTTGCACCTGATGCTGTAGACAGAGTATAAGCTCTCGCTATGAGTATATACCGTCTCTTAGAAGAGACATATATTAAGCAAATACCAATCAACTATTTAAGTATAAATTTCATAAGTGCAACATAAATGCTTCATAAATGCATAAAGAAAAAGTTTAAGTGCTAAGAGAGCATATAACAGACCTAGCCAGGGGGTTGGAGAAATTCTTTCTCAGGAATGAAAGGATATAAAAGAATTATTTAAACCAGGAGGTGGGAGTGCCTTCCAGGCAAAGAAAAGTGCCTGCTGAAGTCTCAGAAGCAGTAAAGAATGGGGCATTTGAGAACAGGAGAGGGTGCCAGGGTGGCTGGCACACCTACAACAAGGGGGATGACACAGCAGGGTGAGGGACGAGGATGGAGAGCAAGGCAGGATTGACCTTACGGAGAGCTCTGTAAGTCATGTTGAAGAGTTTGGGTTTTCTCCTAGGAACAGTAAAAAGCCACTGATTTTTTTTTTTTTTTTTTTTTTTTTTTTGCGGTACGCGGGCCTCCCACTGTTATGGTCTCTCCCGTTGCGGAGCACAGTCTCCGGACGCACAGGCCCAGCGGCCATGGCTCACGGGCCCAGCCCCTCCGCGGCATGTGGGATCTTCCCGGACGGGGGCACGAACCCGCGTCCCCTGCATCGGCAGGTGGACTCTCAACCACTGCGCCACCAGGGAAGCCCTCCACTGATGTTTTAAACTGATTAAATTACACTTTTTTTGGGGGGGGGGGTACGCGGGCCTCTCACTGTTGTGGCCTCTCCCGTTGCGGAGCACAGGCTCCGGACGCGCAGGCCCAGCGGCCATGGCTCACGGGCCCAGCCGCTCCGCGGCATGTGGGATCCTCCCAGACCGGGGCACGAACCCACGTCCCCTGCATTGGCAGGCGGACTCTCAACCACTGCGCCACCAGGGAAGCCCTTAAATTACACTTTTTTTAAATTAAAGTTGATTTACAATGTTGTATTAGTTTCAGGTGTACAGCACAATGATTCAGTTATACATATATATACACATATATCTGTTCTTTTTCAGATTCTTTTCCCTTATAGGCTATTACAGAATCTTGAGTATAGTTCCCTGTGCTATACAGTATGTCCTTGTTGGTTATCTTGTTTATATATAGCTGTGGGCATTTGTTAATCCCATCCTCCTAATTTAAAAGGTAACTCTGCCTGCAGAGTGGAAGACGGATTAGAGAGGGTGTCAAGATTGGACGCTGGGAGACCAATTAGGAAGATATCGTAGAAGTTCCGCATGAGTGCTGAGTGTGGCCTGGACTAGGATATGGCGATGGAGGTGAAGAGAAGCAGGTGGATTTGGGAGAAGTTCAGCAGGGAGAACTGACAGGACCAGATAACGAATGGGCTTCTGGGAGAGGAGGAAGCAGCAGGGTCACCTATGAGCGAGTGAGTGGACAAGATGCCATCGGCTAAGACAGAGGCATGGAAAGAGGGCCTCCTACTCCAGCCATGCACTGGAAAAGCATGAATCTGGAAAACTCACAGCAGTTCCCCAATCCAGCCATGCACAGGCTGGTGAGAACACCTGCTCCTCAGGTACCAACGCTGACAGTAGCGTGGTTCATGCTAAATAAAAGATGAAGCGGTTCGCCTCCCACTGCTGCACTCACGTGCCGTCTGACAGGGTGTCAGGCTTTCTTTCCTTCCGTCTTTCGTTGGCTGCTATCTCAGTCTGACAACAGGAACAAACGGAACTCTGATTTGATTTTTTGGGTTTTTTTTTGAGCTTTCACATAATCTTCAGCAATAACTGGGCTTTATGTGTCGGGCACAGGCTGTACTCTGCACTCAGAGACACTTATCTTCCATGCTTAGATGAAACGATAAGCGTCCAGTCTATAGACAAAGCATTAGGCAGCTAATATAGCATTAGGCAACGTGTTTTCCATTCTACTTTTCTGTTCAACCATTAAAAGTGCCGGGGTGTGGGGGTTTGCCCGGACTATTTTAACCCCACTTCACCTACTGTAGCTGTTTACTCTTGGCGATGGGTTTGACACCTAACGCAGCATGGAACAGGCACACAGCCAGCTCCTGTTCTCTTTTCTTTAAAAGGAAAAAGGCAGGGATTCAAAATTCAAAAGAAGGAGCAGCTCAGATTCTAGTCCTAAGGAGGAAGTCTTCCTGCTTCATGAAATCAGGGCCTCTTCAGCAGGCCCCACCGCCTCGACCTCGTGCCTGGACCACAAGCAGTTAGTGCTGTGTCCTCAGGGTGCCCCCAACCAACACTTGGCCATAGAATTCCAAGGGGAGATTCAGTGAAAATAGTCTGACGGCCCATGGTCTAGTCCTCGTTCTGGTATTAGTTAGCCAAGTGACCTTGAACAAGTTACTGGGTCACGGTTGTGTCATCTTGGAAAACAGGGTGAAGTGAAGTGGAATATCTCATCTCCAAGTCCTTAAAGCCTTACTTGCCTTGGCAGAATCAAAATTACGTCCAGATCAATGTTGCTTTGTTTTTTAAACAGGCAAAAATCTTTTTTTTTAAATTGAAGTATAGTTGATATACAGTACTATAAAAGTTACAGGTGTACAACATAGTGATTCACAATTTTTTTTAATTAATTTTATTTATTTTTATGTTTATTTTTGGCTGTGTTGGGTCTTCGTTTCTATGCGAGGGCTTTCTCTAGTTGCGGCGAGCGGGGGCCACTCTTCATCGCGGTGCGCGGGCCTCTCACTATCGCTGTCTCTCTTGTTGCAGAGCACAGGCTCCAGCTGCGCAGGCTCAGTAGTTGTGGCTCACGGGCCCAGTTGCTCCGGAGCATGTGGGATCTTCCCAGACCAGGGCTCGAACCCATGTCCCCTGCATTGACAGGCAGATTCTTAGCCACTGTGCCACCAGGGAAGCCCGTGATTCACAATTTTTAAAGGTTATACTCCATTTACAGTTATTATATAATATTGGCTACATTCCCTGTGTTGTACAGTATATCCCTGTAGCTTATTGATTTTATACATAATAGTTTGTCCCTCTAAATCGCCTACCCCTATATTGCCCCTCCCCGCTTCCTTCTCCCGGCTAGTAACCACTAGTTTGTTCTCTATCAATGTTGCTTTTGAGGGTTTCTTTTTTCTTTTTTTAAAAAAATGTATTTATGTATTTATGTATTTATTTTTGCTATGTTGGGTCTTCTTTGCGGCACGTGGGCTTTCTCTAGTTGCGGCGAGCTGGGGCTACTCTTCGTTGCGGTGCGTGGGCTTCTCCTTGCGGTGAGAGAATGTTTCGGGAACAAATCGCCCCATAGAGAGAGGAGGAGGCTCTCTTTGTCTCATAAAAAGCAAGATTAGGTCTTAATGAAAACTGAAATCTCACTAAGAAGAGGAGAATTCTTTATTTTCAGGTAGGGACTAAGGACCTGGATCAGCAAGTGACAACTCTGCAGAATAGGAACCGGTGTCTTGCGTAGAGTGAAGCTTCTCTAACTGGGTTCTAATGCAGCTATGTCGGAATTATGTAAAATCACAGGATCTTTATGAACATCAAAATAAAAATACACACTTTATGAAGTAGAAGGCAAAATTATTATCACTTGGAAAAATGAGAAATGAGGCTTACAGGTTTTGGGCACAGTGAAAGGAAACAGCAGTGGTTTAGGACCAGAAACCAGGAGGCCACTCTAGCAAGCTGGCTATTTGAGTTTGGACAAGTCACTTCTCTCTGGTCTCAGTTTTCCCACTTATGAGAAGGAGATTGGACTAGATGGTCTCTAATACCTCTTCCAGTCTTAAAACACTCTGATGACGATTCCACCGGGAAAGGGTGAAAACAACTCGTATAGTTGTAGCATCTGATAAATTTTATCATTGCTCTGACCTGCTTTGACTTGAATTAAATTCAGGGGAAGGTAGGAAATCTCTAAGATCAGATATTCTAAGACACTGCATTTTCCATTCCTCCTTCTTACTCTCCTTCCCTCCCCTGTCTTCCTTGATGGATACGTAGGTAGGTAGATAGATAGACAGACAGGTAGGTGGATGGATAGATAGATAAACAGATAGATGTATATACGTATATATATGTGTGTTTCATATATATATGAAATGCTTCCAGAAAAATGCCAGCAATGAGTCCAGCTAACTCCTGCGGCTACTAGTGTCTTAATTTTCTTCCCCCCCCCCCCCCCACACCAGCATAGTTCTTGGAAAAGCAGTCTGCCTTCCTTATCTCTCCCTCCACACCATGCATTTGCACTTTAATTGCTTCCCATATGTCTTGCACCCTCACAACTCTACGAAAGGTCACTCCCTCTTCTAAAGGCAGCCTGTCCAATCCTGTGGCTCTGAGCCCACCCTCCTTCTCCTCCTACCTCCCTCAAGGCCCCTCTTCCATACGGAGCCTGGTACAAATAGGCACCGCATAAATATTTGTTGAACTGAATTTCTGAATGTCCAAGTATTACTTTATACTTAATGTTATTAAAAGGAACCCTACTCCTCTTCCTAAAAAGCCTTCTCTGCAGGAGAGATAACCCCATTTTGGCCAAATTGAACTTAGGATAAAGCAAAAGTGGCGAAAACATAACAGAACTACTCCCTCCCCTACCAAAGAAAAACCTTCTAAGGATGGTAAACTTTCACGAATTCAACGAATAGCTTCTCTGTATCCCAGTATCTGTCTCTGCTTGTCAAATCCGAACTGTGCTTCAAGACCCATCTCAAACATCTGCTCTTACATAAAGCTTTTCATGACCCACTGCTATCGACAATATTTTCTCCATCCACTCTATCCTAAGAGCTCTGTGTTGTTATGACTTTTTTGGTATTTATCTCCTCATATAGTATTATAGATAGTAATAGTCCTACTAAAAATAAGCTTCTAGAAAGGCAGGGTCTCTTTATTTTCTTTTCTATATGCACCAAGGTATATAATAGTTACCTATTAAATATTTGTTGAACGGAAGATGATCATAGTGCCCACAGAATGTTTCAGTGCCAGACCCTTTGCAAATATGTGTTATAATCACTGTTTCTCTAGACAAATCTCATCTCTACTATCACAACAAGTTTAGCCTAAGAGGTATTTCTGAGTAATCTGATTTTGAGGAGTATTGAGAGAAATTACAGAACTGCCATGAAGTGCTGGTGCCCAGCTAGAGAATTTACTGGTCCTAAAACATTCATCCAGTCATTCAACAAATATTTAATGAGCACCTACTATGTACCAAGCACTGTTCTAAGCACTGGAGATACAGCAGTGAATAAAATGAAGTAGAGGACTTCCATGGTGGCGCAGTGGTTGAGGGTCCACCTGCTGATGCAGGGGAGACGGGTTCATGCCCCAGTCCGGGAAGATCCCACGTGCCGCAGAGCGGCTGGGCCCATGAGCCATGGCCGCTGAGCCTGCGCGTCTGGAGCCTGTGCTCCACAACGGGAGAGGCCACAACAGTGAGAGGCCCGCATACCGCAAAAAAAAAAAAAAGAAGTAGAAAAAAAATCCCTGCCCTCGTGCAGCTTACATCCTAAGGCTGGGGTGGAGATAGACAATAAACAAAGTAAATAAGTATATGATATAACAGAAGGTTAAGAGTGCTTGGAGAGAACTAACACAGGGAAGGGGATGGGGAGTGTGGGGCAGGGGCCGAAATATTTTATTTTATTTTATTTTTTTGCTACATGCTGCATGGCCTGTAGGATCCTAGTTCCCTGACCAGTGATAAAACCTGGGCCCTTGGCAGTGAGAGCATGGAGTCCTAACCACTGGACTGCCAGGGAATTCCCTGAAATTTTAAATTATGGTGATCACAGTAGGACTCTGAGACGTTAGTATTTGAAGAGATGAGGGAGGAAGGCTTATGGATATCTCAGTCGGCAGGGGTGGGAAATCTTTCCAGGCAGAGGGACTGAGGAGTGCAAAGGCCCTGAGGGCAGTGGCCTTGGTGAGTTTAAGGAACTGCAAGTTCTGAGTGGCTGGAATGGAGGGATAGATGGAGAAAATAGTAGGAGTGAGGTTCGGGAACTAAGGGAGTAGTGACAGGGCAGACTTTGTAGGGCCTTCTAGGCCATTCTAGGGACACCAAGATTTACGTGGAGGGAGATGGCGCATTTTCAGCAGAGGCATGACAGGATTTGACTTTAGTTTTTAAATGATCACTCTAGCTTCATTGTTGAGAAAACGCTGTTAAGGGAGCAGGGGTAGAAACAGGGTGACCGGTTAGGAAGATACTGCAGTAATTCAGATGACAGATGATGGTGGATTGGGCCAAGATGATAGAAGCGGAAGTGGTAAGTGGTTGGAGTCTGGATATGTTTTGAAGGTAGAGCCAAAAGGATTTACTGTGAAATCAGAAATGGGATGGACATAAAAAAGAGAGGAGTCAAGGGTGATTCCAGGATCTCTGACCTGAGCGAGTGGCCCAATGAAGTGGGGACAGAAGGTGGGAGGTTGGAGGTAAAGGGGATCAGAGGTTCATAACTATGTTTTACAATTCTGACCAGACATCATAATGGAGTAGATGTTGAGTAAATATACACACATATACATACATATATTTAAAAGTCTGGTGCTCTGGAAGGGTTCAGGCTAAAAATCCAGACTTGGGATTAAAGCCGTAAGACCATATGAGATCGCTTGGGCAGTGAGTGTACATAAGCAGATAAAAGGTATAAGGACTGAGTCCTGGATGCTCCAACTTTAAAATGTAGGGAAATGAGCAGTAAAAACATGTTTCCATGTTTTAAATCTGTTTCTAAATTGTATTTGTCAGCTCGCTCACATTCAGAGGATCTCTAAAGTAAGCCAACTAGGGTCCTTCTGCTCTAAGACCAACAACTTCTATAATTGGCAGCTTCTTAGCTACAATTTTCTAGAAAGTCATCCTAGAACTGGCTACCAAAAACCATCTATTGGGCTTATGGACCCTATACATATTCTAATCCTACCTTCTCTCTTTCACTTTGGAGGGTAAAAGTGAGAAAAATGGAGAGAGGTGTTACTTGATCCCCCTTCAATAATATTTCCAAGGTAAATTCATTCTGGAATGTTCAACTCCAAGACGCATATTTGGACACCAAGTTATGTAAGTTCTCTTATCCTGCAACTTTAAGACACAGTTCAGTTTCGCTTAGAAAGATGTAAACAGGACAAATGCATCTATCTTTGACTGGATTCTTATAGAATACATGGAAACCTTGAGCCCTGAACCCAGAAATTCTCTTACTTCAAAGGAAATCTTTTAAAATTTACTTTTTTGTGTATGTCTTATGCCTGGCTCTTGAGGTTTTAACATTACAATTTTTTAAAAAATATGAACATTATATTAAATAAAACGTTTAAGCTATTTTCTGATTGCCCTCTCCACCCACCAACACTGGAAGGGGAGACAGGTAGGAAGAGAATTGTATTCCTATTTATATTTTATTTATTTGGGGGGGAGGGTTGGGCAAGGAAAAGTGACTTTATTTGGAAGGCCAGCAAACCGAGAAGATGGCGGACTAATGTCTTAAAGAACCACCTTAACTTGGGATAGAAGTCAAGCTTCTTTTATGCGAGGGAAGGGGGAAGCAGGAGGGGGTTAAGTTCAGGCTGTGACTAACAACGGCAGATATCTGGGCACCAGGAAGGGTCTGAGGAGGGTCGTGAAAACTCTTTGTTCCTGGTCAGTTGACTTCGGTTGACATGAGTCTGGTCACAGTGTTCCTGCTACTATTGGAGGGTTTCCTGCAGAGGCTGGGGGCAGCTGTGGCCCACTGCGGGGACAAAGACACAGGCAGTGGTAGTTCTGAGGAGCCCCCCACTGGTGTGAGACCTCCTGTAGGCTGCCACCTTCTCCCTATTTATTTTTTAAAGTTTGAATAGTTAAAACGTTAGCTCACTGAGGAACAAACACTACTATCCGGAAAGAAATCATGGGGAACGTAAATTTTAAAAATAAGGAAAAAAAGGAAGTTTGTTACCATGGGTAAATGCTTCTTAATTTTCTTTTCCACAAACCTAAACTTTGTGTTATTACCTTATTGTACGTCTCAGAATTTCTCAAACCGCTAAACAAAGGGGTAGAAAGTACACAACTACAAAAGGCTCCAAATCCTTTTTCTGTGTCAGAATACAATGCCAGCCCCTCGTCCAATTACATAGGACTATTCCCCTCTCTCTGAGTTGCAGAAAGAACACATCTCTTAACTTGCACTTATGTTCATCAGGCGTCTCTAACTGCATTTTAAGCAACTTAGCAATAACAAAGGAGGTGCAGAACCTGACAAAATCTCTAGATTGATATTTACTTTGAAAAGTTTGAGCCTTTATTTAAAAAAGAGGGAAAAAAGAATTCCAAATTTCTGACACATCATTTATATTGAATCTCAAAACATAGTCCATATATTTGTAGATGCCTAAGGACTTGGGTGCCAGTACAAGCAAATGGAGTTTTCATTTGTTCGGGAAGGCACGTGGAAGAATACAGGCTTTAGAAAAACAGAGACCTGTTACTCAGCCATAAAAAAGAATGAAATAATACCATTTGCAGCAACATGGATGCACCTAGAGATTATCATACTAAGTAAAGTAAGTCAGACAAAGACAAATATCATATAATATCGCTGTATGTGGAATCTAAAAAAAAAAAGATACAAATGAACTTACAAAACAGAAATAGACCCACAGACATAGAAAACAACTTTATGATTTACCAAAGGGGAAAGGAGGGGGAGGGATAAATTAGGAGTTTGGGATTAAAATATACACACTATTATATATAAAATATATAACTAACTAGGACCTACTGTATAGCACAGGGAACTATACTTAATATTTTGTAATAACCTGTAAAGGAAAAGAATCTGAAAAAGAATATATATGTAAAACTGAATCAGCTGTACGCCTGAAACTAACACAACACTGTAAATCAACTATACTTCAGTTAAAAAAAAGAAAAAGAAAACACAGACCTGGGTTTGAAGAGCAACTCCATCACTTTTACTACCCATGTGTACAAGGGCAAGTTACCTTACCTTTTTGAGCATTAGCTTCCTCATCTAAAAAAAGATAATAAACATCTTTCTCATTGGATTTTTATTTGTTTGTTATATTGAGGTATAATTGACATATTACATTATATTAGTTTCAGGTGTATAACATGATTCAATGTTTGTATATATTGCAAAATGATCACCACAGTAAGTCTAGTTAAGATTCGTTATCATACAGAGTTACAAAAATTTTTTTTCTTGTGATGAGGACTTAACATTGAGTGTGTTTTGAAATAGACATTATCTACTAGAGGGAAAGCACATAACTCTTTTTCAAGTGATTACATGTTGTGGTTTGCATCTTCTTTCTTTAAGGAAAGGAAAGAAACCCTTGCCATTACCAAATCTACTAATGTAACTTTGTGATTATTGCTCTAGGGCAAGCTGTGAGCTTTTTTCCCCTTTTAAATTAGATGACAGATGAAAATTTTTCCAGGTTTTTGCAAACTCAAGCTTTTCAAAATCAATTTTGAAAGCAAGCATTAGTTATCCTTAAAATTAAGCCAAACAAAATCTTAATATCCGAATTTCATGTCTGAAGCTATATTTCCATTTACATAAATTCTTTTCCTCTTTGTATGGCTCAGGAGGAACCAAGTTCTTATGATCTTGTTTCCTTCTTTTTGAGTTCTCTAGAGAAACCCATATCTTCTTTTTTTCATAATTATTGGACCACAACCAGTAGTTATGGTCCATGTACCTCTAGTATATCTTTCTATGTAATTCTTGTGGTGAGTTCTGAATTTTCGTTTCCCACATATTTTCTGTGATTTTATCAAACTGCACCCCAACCCATAATGACTTACATAGACAACGTGGTGACCCAAATCTGACATGCCTAGAACTCATGATCTTTAGCCAACTGCCTCTGGATCGGGATCTCACAAACTAAGCAAAACCAGGTCTTGATGCTTCTTGGATGGAAAACCAGAGGAAAAGAGAATATGAGCTGAATGATTTAACAGATGATAATCTTTCCTGTAATCAGCACTGAACCAACCACCCCTAGTAATCTGAGTTTAACTGGAGGGCATCCATTGGAATAATCTGTAAAACTAAGGTGCTATTAGTTTTTCCCATTGCAATGCTTCGTTTGTCTAACATTCTTGAGGAGTAAGGAATTCTACTTGTACAATATGTTTCACAACAAACTGAAGCATATTCTTTCAAGTGCTGAAACTTTCTATTTTAAATAAAAACCTTTATAAAAATTACTATCGGGCTTCCCTGGTGGCGCAGTGATTGAGAGTCCGCCTGCCGATGCAGGGGACACGGGTTCGTGCCCCGGTCTGGGAAGATCCCACGTGCCGCGGAGCGGCTGGGCCCATGAGCCATGGCCGCTGAGCCTGCGCGTCTGGAGCCTGTGCTCCGCAACGGGAGAGGCCACAACAGTGAGAGGCCCGCGTACCGCAAAAAAAAAAAAATTACTATCTACATCCCTGGCTTCCTAAACAGAGTGCAATAAGCATCGTTTCACCTTGTCTTAATGATTAAAGTTCATAATTATCTTCATTTATATTGATGTATACTGATGACTTCCAGATATTTTGTGTTGAAAAGCTTGGGCACACTCACAAAGGCTCCAGATGACTACTTGTTTTTTAAATTACTTGTCACTTCTTTTTTGGACTTTAAACTTTCTTTCAGGTTATCAGTTACAGCCAGTATCCTATCTTCCCCATTCTAATCGTCTGTTGTGAGGTGGAGAACCAAAAACCCAATACCATTAGAATTGTACCTCAAAAAAAAGCAAATAGGCTCTGAGTGGAAGGCTATGGAAAAATCCTAATATTAAGGTATATAATCTTTAGTGTGTGGCCTTCTTGAGCTTCTTTTTTATTTTTTTTAAGTGCTTTCTAATTTGATGAGAACTTTTATGTTCAGGTAGGAGTCATTGTTTGACTGAGAGCATTTCCTTATAAGAGAACATAAAGCATTTCATCCTCATCACCACCAGCATTATTTTGACCAGTCCTGCTTTCTCACACTCAGTAATGGGAAAAGAGCAGTGAAGTGACTTATGCAAGGCCAGTAACACAAGGGGCAGAACCAGATGCAGAAATTACATCTTTTAACTTTTCTGATCAATTCGGTAAACTCATAATAATTTATGGGTCTTGCACTTACCTGAAATTTCATTTGAGGTGTTTTGTTTTGTTTGTAAATCAGATGCTCTGGACAGAGTGGTACCTGTTTATGGCAATAGTATATTTAGTGATTTCCCTGAATGTTTAGTTTTCATACATGGAGGGGCTTCCTGAGTGCACTAATGGGCTGGAGGCTTCATGATGCCTGTCTCTGTCACGTGGGACTCAGGGATCTGAACCCAACTTAGACTTTTAAAAAATGAAAGTTACTGCTAATCATGTGGTCCCTCAAGAACATGCAATAGAGTAAAAGGAGATACGTGTTTCTTGTCAGGTGTCTATAGTTCCACCTGTTACACAGGAGGCATTAAGTTGATTTATTTGATTTTTAGGAGGGTAAAATCCTGTGCAAAAATCAACAACCCTTTCAGCCTAAATCTTTAAAATACAAAGCTGTTTTTTTTTTTTTTTTATTGAGGTATAGTTGATTTACAGTATTATATGTTTCAGGGGTACAACACAGTGATTCCAATTTTTAAAGATTATACTCCATTACTGTTATTATAAAATATTGGCTGTATTCCCTGTGCTGTACAACATATCCTTGTAGCTATTTTATTTTATGCATAGTAATTTGTAACTTTTAATACCCTACCCCAATCTAGAACACAAAGTTTTTATTTGAAGTGTAGCAGTTTCTGTCATTAACAGATTTATCAGCCTGTATCTATTTAAAAAAGGGAAAAAAATGCAATTACCAGCCACACTGACCATAGGAGGAAAATACACCAGAAGCACTATCAGCCCAGAAGTTTCTACCTTACCCCTGGCCACCTTGATATGGGGGCTTTGGGGTGTGAGTGGGAGGACACTGGGTTACAGGAGTGGAGGGTGGCCGAAAGCAAGGTAACTACTGAATGTCCTGCCAGAGGCTTTCCCAGGCTGAGTGGAATATTCTCCGGATAAGAGGGTCTCATTGTCCCCGGCCCAATACTAAGCTTTTAGCACTGGACAGAGGGAACAGGTTAACTCCTCATTGCCCACAGGAATAAGGTAATGTACGGTGAATGCTTCACTCAGTGCAATTATTTATCTCTTAAATTCTGCTCATGTCTCTTACAATCTTCTTTTTCTTTTCTTTTTTTTTTTGCGGTACGCGGGCCTCTTACTGCTGTGGCCTCTCCCGTTGCGGAGCACAGGCTCCAGACGCGCAGGCTCAGCGGCCATGGCTCACGGGCCCAGCCGCTCGCGGCATGTGGGATCTTCCCGGACCGGGGCACGAACCCGCGTCCCCTGCATCGGCAGGCGGACTCTCAACCACTGCGCCACCAGGGAAGCCCTCTCTTACAATCTTTTAAAAATGGACCTGTCCATTGCATATGGACAAACAAGCAAGCAAAAAGAAGGAAAAACAAAACCTTAACTTTCATTTTGACGCTCTTGTTCATTCAGTGGAGCCTTCTGAAAATGAATGTAGCACAGAAAGACAGAAACATGTGAAATAGGGACCGGCTGAGATGCAACTGAGACATTACTTTCATCTGTCAAGCTTTAGGGATTTCCCAGCCTGTTGTTTACCTGGCTTTACTAGTTTTTAGAGGGTCAACGTTTATTCTGAACCCAGATCCCACTCCATCTCCCCAAACACACACACAGGCACGCAGGCGCACGCATATCCACACCAGATTATGTAACGATGCCGAAACTGACAGGGAAGGGAAGTCTAGATTAACAGCAACGAGGATGGTGATGATTACAACAAGCTCAGCGAGTTGTATTTACACAGCATTTTCCTTCAAGAACCGCAGAGCTCTACACAGATATTATCTCGCTAATCCTCCATGGAGCTTTCTCAAAGTGGCTTTATCCAGGCTCTCTCAGTGGAGAAAGCGGGGGCACCGGGAGCAGAGGTGGTGAAGTCTGCGGTAAAGCTGGAAACAGAACCCAAGGCTCCTGACGTACAGGCCATTGTCCTGTGTCCTCCCCCAGGCCACCTTCCTGTCAGGTGTCTAGTAAACAGGTTAACCGATCGAGTGATTAGGGTGACTCCCGCCTGCGTGCAAAGGGACTGGTGGAATGCAGCTTTTCCTTATGACTATGAAATCATTCGGTACTAATCAATGAAGCTGGAGATTCAGATATTGCCTCTAACTGCTGAAAACTGACTCTGACCAAGCTCGATCTGAGCACCGGCGTCAGGAGGCCGAGCGCAGGCCGGGAACCGGTCGGGTCGCGGCGAGGTCGTGCTGGTGCAGCGGCCGCCCCCGGGAACTGCTTAGTGCGAGCCCGGGGACCAGGGAGGGAGAAATTGAAAACCAAGCCTCGTTTGTTAACTTTTTTGTACTCGCAAATGCCACTGGCACATTCCCTTAAAAAGAAAAGAAAAGAAAAAGAGCGAGAGAGGGAAAGAGAGAGAGAAGGGAAAGGAAAAAGGTCCTGAGAAATGATGGGCGCTTGAACTCCGAGGCGGGAGGAAGACAAGCATCCTTTGGCGGCCGTGCCCGGGGTCGGCAAGCGGGCGGGCGGGGGCGGCCGCGGCGGAGCCGGCGCTTTCCCATGCCGTCAGGGGTGACGGGGTGACGACTCCGCATTGTGGCTGCTGTTTTTCACACCACCATCCCGCTCCCGGCGGCTCCCGGGAAAGGTTACCCCTCCCCCGCCGCGCGGGGCGCCCGCGCCCGCCCGGCTCAGCCCGCCGCCGAGCAGACGGCGCGCGGCGGTAATTGGGCACAGGGGCCTTTTTCAGAGTCGCTCAGTCGGTAAATGAAACGTCAGCTCCCCTGTGATCCCGCGTGTGGGGGGCGGCCGCGGCTGCCGAGCCGGGGCGCGGGGCCGGCCAGCAGCCGCTGCTCTTTCACAGCCCCAAGCCCTGAGCAGCTCTCGGCGGCTGGCGACCTCCGATCCCTCCAGGGGAGACCCCGCGGCCTCCGATCCCCTCCTGAGGCTCTCTCGTGGCTTGCATCCCCTCCCGGGGCGCCCCCGTGGCTCCGATACCCTCCTGGGGCGCCCCCGCCGTTCCGATCCCCTCCTGGGGCTCCCCCATGGGCTCCATCCCCTCGAGAGGTTTCCCCGGGGCTCCAGTCTCCTCCCGGGGCGCCCCAAGGGCTCCTGGCCCACACCAGATGCCCCTGCAACCTCCTAGCCTGGTGCAGCTCGTCTGAAACCCAGAGGCCAAGGTGAAACCCTGGGGAAAGAAACCCGACATAGTCGTTTAGCGCAGACCTCGAGAGATAACTAAATTCATTTTGGTTAAGTATTAGCCTCTCCCTTTTATTTAATGTGTACCTCAAAGGGGACTTTTCACCCATTTCGCTTAGATACTAACCACTACTTCTAAAGTCATTTCACTCCAAACTGTCTGAACAGGAGCGCCCATTGATCAACCCAAGCTGGCCCTGGCCTAGACTAAACTACTTCTCCCTGTCCAGGAATTAGTATATTGCCAAACATTTCTCGGTCTATTCAGCGGCAGCCACTGAAAAATGGCTTCTTTGACCATCGCCTTCATTCTGCTTCAGGAGAGGGAGCTTGAGCTCTTGGGAAAGACGAGAGGTCCTTGCCCCTCTCAGCATCACTCACTCTTGAGGGCTCAAGGGGTCACCACTCATGGCCGTGTGATATCTGGGCTTTCTTATTTCTGTGATAACCTCAGGAACAGGGCACAGCTCGTGGGCCTGAGTAAACCGCTGCTCCCACCTATGAGAGAATCCAGACTCTGCACCTCCTAACAAGCACAGAGCAACTCCACCTACTTGGTACCTACCACATGCGTTTATTATCATCTTATTTACTCAGGACAACCTATTTTGTGAATGGTAAAACAAACTTCTAGAGGTTCAGAAAGCTGCCCAAGCTGCACAGTTAGTAAGTGTCAGGTCTGACTGACTCCATCATAACGACTCTCTTTTCCTCTTCTTATAAGGCCACAGTCCCGTCAGACCCACCAGTAGGACCTCATTTAACCTTAATTACTTCCTAAAAACCCAATCTCCTGATACACTCAAATTGGAGGTTAGGGCTTCAACGTGTAAATTTGGGGTGAGGGGACACAATTTGGTCCATAGCACCAGTGATTCAGCACAATTCCAGAATTCAAAGCTGTGGGTCCAAATTTCTAGTTATACGATAAATAAGTACTAGGGATGTAGTGTATGACATGATGACTATAGTTAACACTGCTGAATGATACATATGAAAATTGTTAAGAAAGTGTATCCTAAGAGTTCTCATCACAAGGAAAAGATTTTTTCATTTTCTTCTTGGTTTTTAATTGTATCCATATGAGGTAACAGATATTAACTAAACGTATTGTGATGATCATTTCATGGTGTATCTAAGTCAAACCACTATGCTGTGTACCTTAAACTTATACAGTGATATATGTAAATTATATCAATAAAACTGGAGGGAGGGACGCTGTGGTACCTTCTACAGTAACAAATGCTTAGATATTGGCTAATGCATTGATATTAATGGAAATGAGGTAGGAGTAACAAGAAGAGAACAGAAGTGATGCCCTTGTTGCTGCCATAGAATAGTTTTACATTTTAGAGACATAACTTGATATTCACTATTTGGCACATACCATAAAGTGAAGCTTAAAGTCATCTTCAGGGTCTGATACCATGAGACCTTCTTCAGGATGGAATTGTTGTATAACAATGCCTCTGACACTTCAAAAATTAGACTCCTTTCAAGAAAAGCAAATAAGCTCCACTTTATAGAGAATCGTATTTTAGAAAGTTTCTCTCGTAACTAGAAGTAACTTAAACATTTTTTACAAAGCTAGAATCATGTCTTTAATAGAGCAATTTTAGTTCAGGCTAACATGTCGGTGAAATGTCACTTTGGTACAATTTTCATTTATTTAAAAAACAAGTCCAGGGAGGCCAGATTGATCAGGGACCTAATTATGTTTCTCCATATGTGAAAAAAGAAGAATCCAATTGAGAAGGCTTACCTTGGTCAAGCAAATGGACAACAGAAGCAATGATCTCCTGTTCTCTTTCTAATGACATTTCTGTAGGATGGGTTGATTGTGGGAAAGAGCTAGGAACTAATGACTGCCATGTCCTAATAAAATTCCTCTTTGACCTCAATGCCTGGAAAAGAAAAATGATTCCCCAGGACCCAGAGTGGCCAAGAAGGACAAGAAATGATGGCTATAACACTGGCCTAAAGAATTGCCTTCTTCTGCCAGGAAATCCTTCAGTCATTTACATCTTAGTGTGAATTTGTTTTCCTCTTAAGTGATGGATGAAATCAATGCATTTTTTCCACTGTTTAATCCTTTTACAAATCACTGTGTGTTTTATAGTAGAGAGTGTTTCTTTCCATGATCCCCAGCCCCTCTGAAAACCTGTTATTAGATCACTGGAAGCTTTGAAGGGACCGAGCAAGAGGTGAAAGTCAGGATAATTCTAGCTGCTTACCCCTGGCTTCCTGGATGGCCAGCCTGGGGGTGGGATAGGTAATCAATGGCAAGAGGATTAGGGATTCAAACCTTAACTACTGAAGGCACTTTACTGCCCAGTGGGAAGGGGAAATAAGATTTCAGCCGATGGATGAGGAGGACAGAAAGGGAATTGGAAACCAGACTTAATGTGTTTTATGGTTTAATTAGACTAGGTCCTGGGCAGGGGCAGAAAACCCTGGGACATGGCCCGCTCCTGGTAGGAAGGTTCATGTGGACCCTCACAGCACTGTTTATTAAGTTAGACAGAGGTTACCAAACTGCTATTACTATACGTGATTGAGACAACTATTGCTCAGAAATAAATAAAGCATGGCACCCTAAATTATAACAATTCAACTTTCCTCAGTTCCTGGGCTATCTATACCCCTAGGATTTTACATTTATCTTTTGTTTCAATAGAAAGGCCATTGAAACAATGGCCACTGGGCATTAAGCCACATTTATTGGAAAACCTTGGCTCTATTTCTTGACCAACAAATACAGAGTAATCACTTAAAAACATTTTTTTTATTGTGCAGAAAAATATATATAATATCATAAAATCTAGCTACCCAAAAAAGAATTCAGAGTAATGATAGTAAAGATGATCCAATATCTCAGGAATAGAATGGAGGCACAGAAAGAGGAGATACAAGAAATGTTTAACAAAGACCTAGAAGAACTAAAGAATAAAATTTAACATTTTAACTATTTTTGTTCTTTTCTTTTTATAAATTTATTTATTTATTTTTGGCTGTGTTGGGTCTTTGTTTCTGTGCGAGGGCTTTGTCTAGTTGTGGCGAGTGGGGGCCACTCTTCGTCACGGCACGCGGGCCTCTCACTATCACGGCCTCTCTTGTTGCAGAGCACAGGCTCCAGACGCGCAGGCTCAGTAGTTGTGGCTCATGGGCCTAGCCGCTCTGCAGCATGTGGGACCCGGACCGGGGCATGAACCCCTGTCCCCTGCATCGGCAGGCAGACTCTCAACTACTGCGCCACCAGGGAAGCCCCCATTTTAACTATTTTTAAGTGTGGGTCAGTGTCATTAAGTACCTTGTGTGCAGCCATCACCACCATCCATCTCCAGCACTTTTCCATCCTCCCAGACTGAAACTCTACCCATTAAGCAATAGGTCCCCATCCTCCCCTCTTCCCAGCCTCTGGTAACCACTGTTCTACTCTCTGCCTCTATGAATTTGACTAGGAACCTCATAGAAGTGGAATCGTACAATATTTGTGTCTGGCTTATTTCACTGAGCATAATGACCAGGTTTCATCAATGTTGTAACATGTGTCAGAATTGCATTCCTTTTAAAGGCTGAATAATATTCCATTGTATGTATATACCACATTTTGTTTATCCACTCATCCATAGATGGACATAATTAGTTTTAACAAGCATGCCAGTACTTACATGTAAAAATGACACTGTCGGGCTTCCCTGGTGGCACAGTGGTTGAGGGTCCGCCTGCTGATGCACGGGACACGGGTTCATGCTCCAGTCCGGAAGGATCCCACATGCCGTGGAGCAGGCTGGGCCCATGAGCCATGGCCACTGAGCCTGCGCGTCCGTAGCCTGTGCTCTGAAACGGGAGAGGAATGTTGTTAAGGGCTGAATTGTGTTTTCCCAGAGTTCAAATGCTGAAGCCCTAATCCCGCATACCTCCGAATGTAACTGTATTTGGAGAGAGGGTCTTGAAAGAGATGATTAAGTTAAAGGAGGCTGTTAGGGTAGGCCCTAATCTAATCTGACTAATGTCCTTGTAAGAAGAAATCTAGATGCACAAAGATACACCAGGGATGCATGCTCAGAGAATGCTCAGAGGAAAGACTGCGGGAGGACACAGCAGGAGGATGGCCATCTACAAGCCAAGGAGAGAGGCCTCAGGAGAAACCAAACCTGCCAACACCTTGATCTTGGACTTCCAGCCTCCAGAACTCTGAGAAAATGAATTTCTGTTATTTAAGCTACCCAATCTGTGTTATTTTGTTATGGCAGCTCTAGCAAACTTGTTACAAAAATACATTTTGGGTGCTTTTGTGAAATTGCCTCAGAATTAGCTTCAGCCCATGCACCAAAATCAGCCTTGTTATTTTATAGTCACACACAATATTACTCAGCTTAATCACTAGCTTTTTTCCATCATATTTGGCTCCAAATGGCTTTTGACTCTTTAACAAAAAATTAAATCGTCTCTCAAAGGATAAAATGCCTTCTACTGATGATATTCAAAAGGATACTCTGCCAACTTTGCAAGCACTTCTGAAAGGAAATTGCTTTGAGCGATAGCAACAGAGTTGAAATGAGTATTTTGTCTACCATGGTAACTTGAATTGAAGGATATAACACTCATTAAGATATGTATGCTCTGTTATATTTGCTAAAGAATCTGTCACTTTATTTTTTTTTTTTTACTTTTTAAAAATTTTATTGAAGTATAGTTGATGTAGAATGTTGTGTTAATTTCTGCTGTACAGCAAAGTGACTCAGTTATACATATATACATTCTTTTTCATATTCTTTTCCACTATGGTTTGTCACAGAATATTGAATATAGTTCCTTGTGCTATACAGTACGACCTTGTTGTTTACATCACTTTATTTCACATTCCCACCTCTTCTATCTAAATATGACGCATGTGCATTTGGAACTTGCCTCACACTTTTTTTTTTCTCCAAAAGCTCAAGCTCTTCAAAGAGCTCCATGACCTGACTCTTAAATCAAAGCTTCAGAGCCTTCTGTTTCCTTAATCTGCAGCTGGATTGCTTTGATACTGTGGTCAAAAGGATCAGCTTTCAATGGGGCTCAGTTCACCAGCAAGCTCCAGGGCAGCCCTCTCTCCCCTGCCCTCAGAAGGAACAAGTGAAGGTGGGGATCATGATGAAAACACTGAATGATAATGGAGGAGAGAACAAGTTCAGGGAAACTAGGCTTTTGTGTCGTGAGGGAAAATAACTTGAAGTTGGGGAACTTAAGCTGTTATATATATGCACTTAGATTGGTGGAAACTTAACATGTGTCAAGCACTTTCCAAGAAGCTTTCAATTACATTGTCTTGTAAAGTTATTCCACCAGGAAAGAGGAGGTTGGAAATAGGAATCATGGGCACTGTCATTATTGCATCCATGTCTGACTTTACCTAGCACCCTTGTCTGCAAACATCCCATTGGAAAAATTTCAAAAATGATACCAACAAAAATCTCATTTATTTTCCTAAAAGGCCGGGTCCTATTTCTCACTGGCTGAGCTCCTTGAGGGTAGCATCTGTACTTTCGTGACCTTTCCAGTTCAGCACAATGTTGGGCACTTAGTGGCATTCTATAAACGTTGAATGAATGACCGATACCCCTTCACCAGGATTTCAGTTCCTCTCATTCCAAAGTCCACTATCCTCCATTGTGATCCCCATGTCAGTCCCATTACACTTGATTTTCTCTCATTCTGTAATCTTCATGTGGAAGCCCAAATTTATAGTAAAATTTTGCCCCTGGCCAGAAGACCTGTTAGCTTTATCACAGATCTGAATTTGAATTTGTAAGGTGGGTTAGGGCTATGAAAAGTAAATGGGTGCTATATAAGCCTGGGTCTGAATCAGTTGGAAAGGGACTTAGACTTGGAATGATGCTCTGTCCTCCTTTTATTGACCATCTCTCAGGTAAAGAATGGTGTCATAGCCAAAGGAACCCAACCATTACAGTTGCCTTAATTTTGGAAGTCAAATGGCTTTACGGTAGTCCTTTAGACTTCAGATGGTTCATAAAATTAGGTTAATGCAAAAGAATTCTTCTGGTTAAGAAAAAGAAATCCTTGTGCATGATGACAATTCTTTTCATGGAAAAGAGACAAATGGACCAAAGCATACTTTAAAAGACCCACCTTTGTCTCTCACTGTCTTGGAGCTCCATGGCTGGTATGAGATTGAGAAAACTCACTCCACTGTCACCCCAAAACATGCCATACACAGAATGATTGTATGTGGACAGAGACCAAGAAAGATACCCCACCCCCCAACCCTACAGTGAAAGAAGTATGAAATCTTTATCCTTAGGAAAATACTTTCCCAGTGAGCCCTTGCTCTTCCAGCAGACCACCGTGTAGGCTGGTAGGGTGGAGGTACTCCCTTTGTGGACACCAAAGCCCTAAGAAACTTCTTAACTGTGCCTGAACTTGGCAATCATGCCTATTGAGAATAAGTTCTCTTGTTTTGAGGACTGAGGAATGCAATATGTACAATGTAGCTTTTTTGCCTCAGGAGCTAGTTTATTCCTCATTAATGCCAAGAGAAAGGGTTTATAAGGGCCCTTGACATGTAAATGTCTAATTGGGAACTTTTCAAAGCTGACATCATCTAAAATGCTCAATTTTTTCTAAAAGTGAAGAAAAAGAAACAAGAGTTTATCATTATATTGCTAAAGAAGTCCTCCAATAAAATGAGCTCCTTATTTGTATATTCCATTCAAGCTAGGCTAAGCTGCTGCTCTCATCCATTAAGTCAAACGTTCACGTTCTCATTTAGAACAGCTCGGGGGGCATGTGGTATTTATTCACACTCTCCTCATCTTAGCTTGGGTTTCCCTGAAGGAAGAGCTTGATACCAGGGCTTGTGTGCAGATAGGTCATTTGGGAGGTGATCCTAGGAAGGAGGAGAGAGAGATCAGGGAAAGTAAGGCAACAAAGGAGGGGAACACACGACAGTGGGAAACAGGGCTTGATTCTTCTCAGGGGCCACCCGAGAAACCCACTTAATGTCTTCCAGAATCGTCCTCTTGAAAGATAGGAAGCAGGTCCATCAGTTCCCATCTCTTTAGTCAAAGATCATCATCAAGAGTGTTAACTTCCTGATCTATGTGTACACTTGGGCCAAACCAACAGTCATCAGTATCTGCGGTGCCCCAGGGTAGAAAGCAAAAATATGTGATATAACACCTATTGCTGCATAATAGATAAGCCCCAAAGTTAGTGGTTTTAAACCACAAACAATTATTATTTCATAGTTTCTGTGAGTCAGGAATATAGGAGCAGCTGGGTAATTATAGCTCAGTGTCACTCAAGATGTTGACCCAGGCTTCTGTCATTGTAAGGCTTAATGAGGGCTGGGGGATCTGCTTCCAAGAAGGCTCACTCTCACAGCTGATGGCAGAATATCTCAGTTCTTCACTGGCTGTTGGCAGTAGGCTTTATTGACTCGTCACGTGGGTCTCTCCAGAGGGCTGCTTGAGTGCCCTTACAGCATGGCAGCTAGCTTCTCCCAGAATGAGAGTTCCAAGAGAGAGAATAAGGCAGAAGCTATGATGTCTTCTATGACCTAGCCAATAGTATCTATGTTATTGGCCACACAGACCAATTCTGATACAATGTGGGGAAGAACTATACAAGACTGAGATACCAGAAGGTGGAGATAATCAAGGGCCAACATATAGGCTGGCCACCACATGTGGTTATGTGCTTAAGGGGCACTGTCAGCACAAAATGTACCAAAACCTACATAGACTTGACACCCCAACACTGGCTGAAATAACACATGAGACCATGAGGATATAAGTCGTGGTGTCCCAGATACCTATTGGAGCCTTCCACCACTCAGACCCAATCATTTCCTTGGTTCCTCAAGTTCAACCCAGGAGAATGTTCAATTAAACAAAGATCTCAGAATATACTGACGGGCAAAGCTAATCTAGAGTTCTAAAATACAAAAGCAACAGATGATCTGAAAATAGCATGCATCTTGGATTGATTAAACCACTCAGAAAGTTTATTTCTTGGTTTTCTTTCACTCCCAAACTACAGCAGACAGGCTGCAGAAGCCAACACATGTCTGTCTGCCTCTAACAGGGGAGTAGAGCGGATCTGATGCTCTGGTTTTAGGGAACTGGACAAAATACAACCCTAAAGGGAAACAAATTTGTGTTAAACACAAAGGTTAATCGAATGATTCGTTGGAGAAGATTCATTTTGGTTGAAGTCCAGTTAATACTGCAAAAGACTCCTTCAGACTGTCGGGGATCATAGAGAAGATGATGAACACATGCCCCAAAGTCATAATTTATTGAAATACATGTGACACATTTTGCATGGGTGTAGAAAAAAGGATTTCCACCTACAGAGTAGGCTAAAAAACTGTAGGTTGCAAAGGCAACTAATTGCCCGTCCAACATCCATATTCCCTTTTTTCCTTAATTATAGAACCCAATTTTGATGCCCAAATTAAAAATACTTCCAGTCTTCTCTGGCAACTTGGAGAAGCCACGACACTAAAAAAAAATTTATATGATGTCTACTGACGAGCACCATCCAAAGTTTTGCTTTCCTGATGTACACGTCACTCCTGTCCCTGCCTGGAAAGTTGAGATAGTGACTGCAGTGGAGCATAAGCAGCTACCTTGTAGTCATGAGGAAAAGGCCAAGAATAACAGAGACCTTGAGCTAACAAACAACCAGTCACTGAGAACAAGAAACCTCTCTGTAGCTTTAGCCACTGTTGTTGCCTTTTCTCTTACATAGGGTTGAACTAATGAATACAGCTCACATGAATATTTTTAGATTACCCATAACCAAGTGGTAATTTTACTGCATTAACTGTTAAAATTTTGTGTTTTTTTTATCTTCAAAGAAGCAGTTTCAAGGTTGTCAGGTTTGTAAAGCCATCACTTTTGATTTTCTCCTGAAAAAATACTCACCCCATAATGATCCTGACACTTCTGCCCATTGATGTCTCTGTCTCTGCATCTGGCCGAGCTCTCACATGCCCTTGGGTCTTCATATATGTGCTTGCACGCAGTTTCCCCCATCCTTGCTGAGACTTTTCCTGACTCCTCCGATCTAAACCAAGTCACCCAGTTATGTTCCCATGCAAACAGAACTTTTTCTTTCTGGAACTTACCAAATTTCTGCTTATATATTTATTTTTGAGAGTATGGGTACAATATCTGTTTCCCCACTGAAGTTAAGCTCCAGGAGGCCAGGACTGTATTGGCTTTGTTCATCCTTGTGCCCCAGTCTCCACAGTAGTACCAGGTGGAATGTGATGGCCACACTGTCTTTCAAGGAAGCCCCTGTCAGAGATGATCCCCATACTGGATTCTGCTCATTGAGATGTTTAAGCTTTTCTACTTGTTTCTCATTGTTGAGTATTCCTCATTGAAAGCCTCTGGGGAGTAGGAATGCTCCCAGGAATGGGGACCTCCATCACGCAGTCCAGGCGGGCTTCCATGAAGTCCAGCCAACTGATCAAGTTTCTGTAGTGACAGGCCAGGTTCTAATCCCCCTTTGTCTCCCCTTGGGGAAATACTACTAATTGTCCAAAGTTAGAGACGAGAACCTCTTAATTCTTTCGTGTGTGTGTGTGTGTGTGTGTGTGTGTGTGTGTGTGTGTGTGTTTTAAAGAGCTGCATTTTAAAGAGGTAAATACAGACCAGAAAATATCTGTTTATACTCTGGTGGCAGAGCAGGCATCTGGAGAGCATTTAACTATGGTGATACTTTGCTCCTAAGTAACGATTCTGTTTGTTACAACAAGACACATAGTTATTTGGCTTTTCAGAAAGGCGCCATTCTCCTTCTGGGTTCTCTGCAAAATGGAAGGCAAGATTTCAAGATAAGCTATTTTGAGGATATTAAAACATGTGCAAACCAAAGTGAAAAGACCATCAAAAGCTGGAAAGGAATCCAACAAGTCATAAGAAAATTTGAAAATATACTACCTGCTTGGAGAATATATTACTGTTTGCTGCTTCTTCTGTTTGTTTCTTTTAAGAACCTACTACCATGGAAATGCCCATAGGTGAGTCCTGCCTACCCGGAAGGCTAGTTAAGCCAGACAGTCTGAGGCTTGAATGACAGGGAGACAGGAAGTGCGATAAGAGAGGCGAGGAGATAGAGGTTGGCTGGACACTGAATTTGCAGGCAGAGGCTACACACTGTGGGGCTGAGGGGACTTGTCCTCCAAGTCCACCCATGTTGCTGCAAATGGCAAAATTTCATTCTTTGTATGGCTGAGTAGTATTCCATTGTATATATATACTGCATCTTCTTTATCCATTCATCTGTTGAGGGACACTTAGCCTGCTTCCATATCTTGGCTATTGTACATGATGCTGCTATGAACATTGAGGTGCATGTATCTTTTTGAATTAATTTTTTTTTGTTTTTTTGGGTTTTTTTCTTGGATATATACACCAGAGTGGAATTGCTGGGTCATATGGTAGTTCTATTTTTAGTTCTCTGAGAAACCTCCTTACTATTTTTCACAGTAGCTGCACCAATTTACATTCTCACCAACAGCATTCGAGGGTTCCCTTTTCTCCACATCCTTGCCAACATTTGCTATTTGTGTTCTTTTTGATGATGGCCATTCTGACAGGTGTGAGGTGATATCTTACTGTGGTTTTGATTTGCATTTCCCTGATGATTAGCAACGTTGATCATCTTTTCATGTTTCTGTTGGCCACCTGCATTTCCTCTTTGGAAAAATGTCTATTCAGGTCTTCTGCCCATTTTTTAATTGGCTTGTGAGTATCCAATGTATATATAAGCAGCTCATATAACTCAATATCAAAACAAATTTTGGTAAAGCCTGATGGGCCAGAATATCCATCCGGAAGTTATGTACTTAAAGTCACTTTCAAGTCCACAAAAACAAGGTGCCCTCTCTTATCTATTCCCTGGGGGATCAGACTCATAGACCTGAACTTGAGGTCAGAAAAATGAGTAGCTTCCAGCATACAGCTTATATTAGTGCCAAAAAACTGTACACAATCACTTAAAAAATGTTTTTTTATTGTTGTTGCTGTTTTGTTTTATTTTAACTACAACTTGGAATGGACACAGAAAAAGAGCAGTTCAACTTATCTGTTCTGAAGTCCTAATACGTAAATAAACAAACAAGTTCCCTAGAACTTGCCTGTGAGAGTATATGTAAGAAGACTGTCTGATGTCAGTAGTTTGAGTCTAGCCAGGCCTCTTTCATAGCTCCCACTGCTTGCATTTTCATTTTTAGGTAAATAATAGAAATATTTCACCTGTTACATCATAGCTTAATCTGTGGGACTTGGGCTAGAAGAAACACAGATGGAACAGATGGAAGTTATACTGTGTAGACCATGCAATTATTCACTCTGTTTGAGTGACGTTGTTTTGTGTATAGACACAGAGAAAAGTTTAACAAGCCATTGTTTACTATGAGAATGGGGGCAGAGGAGTGGTTCTCAAATCAAAGAGCAGAGATTATCTCTTTGTGAGGACAAACTTGATTAAGAGGCATCCTTGTCCACTTTTTGTGGTATCGAACAGGGAGCCAAATGCTTAGCTTCAATGGAACCATCTTTCCAGCATCCTTGAGGAAAAAGCTGCCTGTCAACTCTTGGGTAAACAGCATCTATGAGTGACGGAGGGAAAAGTACTCAGAGGCAGGAAAGCAGTGGACATTGAAGGTCTACCAGACCTGCATGCAATTCATGAACGCACCAGAATGCTCCAAGAGAGAATGGAATTCTGGGCCTTCTCCTTTTCTGTCTCCTCAAACTTCCCACAACCTTTAGACTCAAGAAATTCTTCCCTGGTTGCAATGAATATAGTGAATACTCTAATGTTTGTGCCAATGCAGAAGTGAAAGAGCCCAGTTAACATGAAATAATGAGACATCCTTGGGGCTTCCCTGGTGGCACAGTGGTTGAGAGTCCGCCTGCCAATGCAGGGGACGTGGGTTCATGCCCCGGTCCAGGAGGATCCCACATGCCGCGGAGCAACTAAGCCCGTGAGCCATGGCTGCTGAGCCTGCGCGTCCGGAGCCTGTGCTCCACAACGGGAGAGGCCACAACAGTGAGAGGCCCGCATACCACAAAAATTAAAAAAAATAAAAAAAATAAATAAATAATGAGACATCCTTTCAAGTCACACACACAGTCACCTTCTCTGTCCTTGCCCTGCAGGCCAGCAAAAGGCTAAACATGGAGACATGGGCCCAACAACCAGCTTTTTGCTGGAAAATTACCAGGAGATATGAACCAGACTCATATGGACACCCAAAATATGTTCATATAGCATCATCTTTCAGAGCTTCTGTTCAAAGCCTCTAAAACAAAGTGGTAGCTCAGAAAGCACGGGGTGGCAGTGGAGGTGAAGAGTAGAGGTAGGGAAGAGCAAAATGGACGGGAATCCAGGAGATTATGTGTACCAGTCTTATTGCTAAAACTGTCTGCTTCCCACCTTGGGGGGCAGAGTTTGCAGAACATCTAAACTTTCTCTGTTGATAGAGGATTTTGTACAGTGATGGCCACTGAATCCACTAAATTACATTAAACAGATATAGATGAACATTTTCTCTGTGCCTGACACTGTGTTGGGCACAGAAGACATGACAATGAGTGAAACCTAATCCCTATCTTGGACATATTAACAGTTTATTAAGAAAGTGTAAATAACTCCCTAAGAGATAAATCTACAACGTACTAATAGGCTTCAAAGTCGAAATAATTAATCCAACCATTCTTCCATCCACTTCTTTACTCAGATACTTTAGGCCTGGGAAATTGTACCAGGACACTCAAAATTGATTTGAAACCTAGTCAATTATTTTCTTATTTGTCTTCTCTTTTTTTCTAAAATCTTCCATTTCAATGATAGACTGATAACAGTTTTTAACATCTAAAACAGAGCTGTGGTTCTGGAAAAAATGGATTGAAAGGTTTCAGACAGAAAATAGATATCACAAAATGTATACACATTTCTACAATTCTACAAAATTGCTCTCAACCCTCTTCCAGGCTACTGTAAAACAAGCATCTAAGTTAGAAACAGAAAAGCACACTGACACCAATAAAAGTGACAGCTGACAGCAGAGAAAGGAGGGGGCAAAAATGTTTAAAACAAATAGAAGAACTGATGGATTGTCATTGAGAGTCATTTAGTGTATAATCAGAATCTCCCAAAGCTAGATTAAGAGCAGCGTGGGGATTCCTAGAAGAAGCAGGTAAATTGACATAAGTAAAGAGTATCAGCTGATAGCAAGGGAGGTGATAGGTAACAAGATAAAAACTTCAATGAGTGCAATGATCCTGGACCACTCAGTAGGAACTGGCAACTCTACCCACCTTAGTAATCCCTGGGAAATCACATCATTATGAAATTGTTTTCCATAATGGTGGCCCTGAGTCATAAAGGGAAACTTTAAATCCTGTTCAGTATTCTCTATTTTAAAAAGCAGGAAATGTTTTTGGGGGCAGGAGACTGAGTAATCCATTTTAGAGTTTTGTAGGCAAGATTTTGTTGTGTAGACATTTACATTTTCCCTAGCAACTGACACCTCTCCGATTAAGCAAGAGTTTACCATATTTTTGATCCATAAAATTTTTAAAGAATTTTTTTCTAATAAATGTCAACCATGTGAACATACCATTAGAAATGGTTAGTCAGAAAAATAGTAGATTATGTTTTCCATATTTCTCTAAAATTATTTTTAAGTACTAAACTTGGCTTATACTGGGGAAAGCATTTTGTGTTGAATGTATATTGATGAAGAGATGATAGGGAGAAAATTAAGAGCAGTAGAAACAGCATAAAGAATATGTGGTGTCTTGGCACCTTTGCTAACGCTAGTATGAACTCACTGTGTTTCCAAGTTCAAGCTTGTACTGCTCATCACATGACAGGCTGATAAATTGAGAGGTGAGTTATTGGGCCAAGGAATAGTGACTTTACTTGGAAAGCCAGCAGATCAAGATGATGGTGGACTAGTGTCCCAAAGGACCATCTTGCCTGGGGCTTGGATGCTAGTTTCTTTTATAGAACAAAGAGGGGAGGGGAGGAGGTAAAGCAAAAAGAGGTGATAAGATTTTGCAACTATTTCCTCTTTCTGGCCAGACTCTGAAGAGGATGTGTTAATTTCTTCTTTCCCTGCAGCCATTCACAGGTGGGCCTGATCAGGATGTTTCCTCTGAGCTAAACAAAGTTTCTGAGCTTAACACTCAGGCATGGGAGGCAGGGCTCCCAGAGATGGGCCACTGTGTATACTTTAAGCCATAGGCAACATCCCTTTAGTGATTAACTTGTAGCAAAAGCAATTGAATACAAAGGTTAAAGTAAAAGAAATGGATCCAATATGGAGTCTTCCCTATTACAACTGCATAGAGATTTTGTGGTGGAAAGTGGAGGCAGGTCACCACCGATGAAGCCATGAGGTTTGGAGAACATTAGTTAATGACCATGCCTCCCTATATCTTTCTGCAACAGATGTGAAGATTACAGTGTTTTATCCCAATATGCAAATCCTGTCTAGGCTCCAGGGAAGAGGCGTACTTCTGTGGACAGTCCCTGTCTTTCATCGGGAGGAAGATGGCTTTGGAATGGGAAATAAACCTGACAAGCAGGCCCTGACACAGGGGAGAGAGGACACCTAAATTTCTTTGGGTCTGGCTTCCCTGGGCCTTGACTTGGAGCTCTCTAGATATGCTTGAAGTGCTGTGTGAAGGAACACTCTGATGAAAGCAGAAGCTGGTCTCTGTCTTGGGACAGGGCGTTAGGACCATAAGCCAAAACATACCCTCGGGTCCTATAAGGATGCGCAAGTCTTGTCTAATGAGCTCAAGTTCTTTGTTATAGGTGAGTTCAGAGTCTGTTTCCCTGAATAACCATGGAAACTTTGTAGAGTCTTCCCTAAACATTACAGACTCAAGTGGTCATCCAATCCACACTGTAAACAGCCATGACGGATTACTTCCTAGGCTTAGAGAATTATTTACAGATAGCCACTGCAAAGTTAATTCACCTCACATGAGTAAGACTTTAAGTTGTGGTTTACCAGAGGATCCCACTTTATAATCACTTTCCTTCTTGCTCTTGTGGAAGAATGTCTTTTCTAGTTCTTGCTCCACACCTGTCAAGGAACATTTAAGTTAGAAGATGTGGAGGCTGATTATAGTATCCACTTGGTAGATTTTCCAGGACTTTTTCTGGTCCATTAGTCGTTTCAAATTCTGTTAACACCTGCACCAGAGGATGAGTGGGAAGGCAGAGGTGTTAACAAAGATAGAAATGGCTAATGGCCCAGAATATTTTTTAAAAACAAAATTACAGGCATGAGATTACCTTAAATTGTAATCTATTTTGTGGTTCTATTTTGGAAATTTACTAGTGCATTGGTCATCACTAAATATATCTAAAAGATAGTTATGCAGCAACATAACTCAGACGTACCATTATTTCCCACCAACAGGCTTGCAGCATTTACCCACAATCCTTGTCTCAGCTGCCCGCCTGAGTGGAATTCCCACTGCTTTGGTATGGTTTTGGGAGTTAGGACATCATTTTTATCTACTGGCTTCTGTGGTATTTACTGCATCTAAAAATGAAGGATTCTGCATTTAAATGTTGCCTGGAAAAAAAACACAATATCTTGCTTTCTTTTATTCATTTGAAGTAATTATTGCTATCACAGTCTCATGTGCATTTTTCCCAAACCATAATGATTTGAGACTTATAGAGTATGGTAAAAAAAAAAAAAAAAGTTGGATTGTTTTTTCAAGCAGGCAATTTTGTGAAGCAAATGGTAGTAATCTGAGCCACTTTTTGGTTTCTAAAGATTTCATCTGTCCACAGGATGATTTCAGGGTCCCATATAATTTCTTACCTGGAGGCTAAGATCCTATGTTCAAAATCCTGTTTTCCATTTCCCGCACATAGAACGCAGGTGTGAGAACATAAAATCACACACTTTCATTCATAGAGTTTCCTACATCCTTTGGCTTAGAGCATCTCTGAGTTCTTTGTAATTAGTTTAAAAGAAACATGGGGGGAAGTTACAGTCTTTTCAAATAAACTACAAGTTTCCCTTAGGAATTTATACTAAAATGTGTATTTATTTTTAAAACCAAATGATATGAATATAAGAAATGCAATACTGGGTCAGCCCAATGGTCTAACCAGCCTGTGGTTTCAAAGTCTCTTAGTATTCCATTAATGTTGGCCTCAGAAGTTTTGGGATTCATTTCAACTCCCTGGTTTCCTTTATTACTCAAATCTGGGTTTACCATTCATAGATTCGTCTAAATGTTTCCTGAACTTACTTGTATCTTTTAGCTTATATCAATTATAGAAACGAGTTCCCCAATAGCAAGGGTTCTACACCCTATCCATCATGAGACTATAGCAAGGGTTCTACTACAGGGGAGTGGAGAATTGGGGTAAGTAATCCAATCTGTCATGGTTGTCCTCTTGGTTACAACTATTTACATCCTACTCACATGAAAAACTTATTCACTCGTATCCGATGACTGCCCCCTCCCCTAAGCCTTATCCAATTATGGTATCTGCAAAAAATCCAGGATCTTGTGATCTCTATGAAGTCCAGACCCTGCTACTCTTGACCCAGAGACCTATAAACTAAATAGAAAATTATCTGCCTTCCACATACCTAAGGCAAGCAGCTTCTAAAATGACTCCAATGGTCCCCACCTCTTGGCATTCATAGCCTTGAGTTATCCTCTTCCCTTGAGTAACTTGCTTCTAACCAATAGAATATGGCAACTTTAAGGGAATGTCACTTTTGTGATTAGGTCACATAAGATAGTGACTTCCATCTTGCCAGCAGATGGATCTCTTTTTATCTTGATGACTTTGTTGAAGCAAGGTGCCATGTGGAGGAAGCTCTGAGGGTGACCTCCACTCAAAAGCCACCAAGGAGTTAAGGCCTTCCATATAGGAGCCCTCAGAAAACTGAATCCTGCCAACCATGTAAGTGAGCGTGGGGGAGGACCCTTCCCCAGTCAAACCTTCAGATGAGACCCCATCCCTGGCTGACAACTTGAATGAAGGCCTGTGACAGACTCAGAATCAGAGGACCCACTTAAATTGTGCCTGGGGTCCTGAACCCACAGAAACTGTGACATAATAAATGTGTGTTGTTTTAAACTGCTAAATTTGGGGGTAATTTTTTACTTAGCAATATATAATTACTATAACACCTAATGTGTAATGGTGGAACATGATGACTGCAATAAATACTCCAATTTGAAAAGGTAAAGAATAGAGGGCACACAGCAATCACTGGACCACAGCAATTTTCAAATCCTAGTAGGTAAATATTATGGGAATCCCATCTTAAGGTAAGGGGTGTTCGTCGATTAGACCCCTATTCTGCCTCACAGGGTTGGCTCTCAGGTCCATCTTTCTCCACTGTTCCTGGCTTCTCAAGAGGTTCTTTCTGTTCTGTCATACTCCTTGCCATCTTGTGAAGAGAACATAAGAAGAACATAAGAACATATCAGCTAAGCCATTTTTAAAGACCCCTTCCTGGCTGTAGGAGTTGGAGTTCATGAAATCTTTTTATATCTTGAACAGTTTCAGACTCTTTTAGTCTAGACTGGAAGCACTTCTGTCAAAAGGTATCTCCCCAAAACTTTTTGAGCTTTCTACTTATTTGATTCCAATAAACTTCATATGCAAAAGGCACACCCACAATTTTTTTTTTTTTTTTTTTTTGAGGTAAGACTTTATCTCTCTAAACTTAATTACTTCACTTTGGGCACATTCAGGCTTCTGTGACACTTTGCCCTTATGATTTCTGTGAGTTCTTCTGTCCATCTGAAAGAATCTGCTAGACATATTTTAGTCCTTTCGAAAGTCCTTTCAAGATGTTTTAGCTACATTCTAGATTTGGTCTTTACCCTGAGGTCATGTCAACACTGTGGATTTCACTTTTGCTTGAGCAATGTTTTAATGCCTACACCCCTGGTTTGATAAAATTTTTCCTGAATTCAACTATTTCTTGTAGTACCTTATTAAATGCAGCTTATGCTTCCAACATTCTGCCTCAAAAGTTTTTGCCAAATGTCTCTGTTAATTAGGTATGTTTTCTATCTTCTAAGTTACCTCAGGTGACAGTTTTACCAAATGTCTTGCTACTACTTAACACAGGCTGCTATTTTTCTAGTCCCCCATAACAATTTTCCTGCTGCCTACCACCCAATCCCAGGACCAATGCCACTTCTAGGTACTAATTTCTGTATCAGTTAGCTATTGCTGCTTAACAAACAGCCACAAAAATGTCAGTGGTTTACAATAAGCTTTCACTTCACTCACTGGTCGACAAGTCTGGGATGGCTCTGTTTCAGGCTGTGGGTCCATTAGGCTTGGCTCTGCTCTGAAGGTCTGTGCCATAGAGCAAAGCCAAACACTAAAGAATGTTTCAGCCTCTGTTCACTGTCACTAAGATCCCACTGGCCAAAGCAAGTCCTATACCCAAGTCCAAAGTCAAGGGGTAGGAAAGTATAATTCATCATCATAAGACCACGCTGAGAGTATGCATTTACAGTATTACTACACTGAAGGGAAGAATTGAGATCAATAATTCAATCTTTCACACTAAGTAAAATTTTATTTGAATAAGGGTTTCTGTGCCCATAAATGTTTTAAATTCCTGGCCTAGATGATTTCTAAAGTCTTTCCTAGTTGTTTGAAACACCATGGAAATAGAAAGAACATTTGCATGGAAAAGGGCAAATCAGCAAATACAGAAAGAGACCAGTTCTTTTTGGCAAAGCACTGGGGGTGGTTATGGGTTTCATCAAACACCTGAAAGGAGTGCAAGAAAGGAGTTTGTGAAGATGCTGTACAATGAACCAGCTTATCTTGAATCACCCCATTACTTATTATGGGATAGCATACTTTTCTTTCATGCCATTAAGCTGTTTAGGTCACAGACTCATTCAATTGTAAGTTCAAAAATATATTCTAGCACAACGTTCACAGCAGCATTATTCACAGCAGCCAAAACCTGGAAACAACTCAATGTCCATTGATAGATGAATGGATAAACAAATGTGGTATATACATACAATAAATATTATTCTGCTTTAGAAAGGAATGAAATTCTGATACATGCTGCAACATGGGTGAATTTTGAAAACATTTATGCTAAGTGGGATAAACCAGACATGAAAGGATTAATATTGTATGATTTCACTTATTGTACAATACTACCTAGAGTAGTCAAATTTATAGACAGAAAAGTACAATAGACTGATGGTTATGGAGGATGGGGGCAGAGGGAAATGGAGTTATTGCTTAATGGATAGAGAGCTTCAGTTTGAGAAAGTTCTGGTGATCAATAGTGGTCATGGGTGCACAACAATGAGCATGTATCAATACTTAAAGCCACTGGATTGCACACTTAAAAATGGTTAAAATGATAATCATACATTAGGTATATTTTACCACAATTTAAAAAAAGGATTTGCTTCATCGAATAATATATATACTTTTAAATTTTATTTTTATTTATTTTTATTTTTTTAACATCTTTATTGGAGTATAATTGCTTTACAATGGTGTGTTAGTTTCTGCCGTATAACAAAGTGAATCAGCTATATGTATACATATATCCCCATAACCTCTCCCTCTTGCGTCTCCCTCCCACCCTCCCTATCCCACCCCTCTAGGGGGACACAAAGCACCGAGCTGATCTCGCTGTGCTATGCAGCTGCTTCCAACTAGCTATCTACTTTACATTTGGTAGTGTATATATGTCCATGCCACTCTCTCACTTCGTCCCAGCTTACCCTTTCCCCACCCCGTGTCCTCAAGTCTATTCTCTATGTCTGCATCTTTATTCTTGTCCTTCCCCTAGGTTCTTCAGAAAATTTTTTTTTTTAGATTCCATATATATGTATCAACATACGGCATTTTTTTTTCTCTTTCTGACTTACTTCGCTCTGTATGACAGTCTCTAGGTCCATCCACCTCACTGCAAATAACTCAATTTTGTTTCTTTTTATGGCTGAGTAATATTCCATTGTATATATGTGCCACATCTTATTTATCCATTCGTCTGTCGATGGACACTTAGCTTGCTTCCATGTCCTGGCTATTGTAAATTGTGATGCAATGAGCACTGTGGTACATGACTATTTTTGAATTATGGTTTTCTCAGGTTATTTGCCCAGTAGTGGGATTGCTGGGTCGTACAGTAATTCTATTTTTCGTTTTTTAAGGAACCTCCATACTGTTCTCCATAGTGGCTGTATCAGTTTACATTCCCACCAACAGTGCATGAGGGTTCCCTTTTCTCCACACCCTCTCCAGCATTTATTGTTTGTAGATTTTTTGATGATGCCCATTCTGACTGGTGTGAGGTGATATCTCATTGTAGCTTTGATTTGCATTTCTCTAATGATTAGTGATGTTGAGCATCCTTTCACGTGTTTGCTGGCAATCTGTATATCTTCTTTGGAGAAATGTCTATTTAGATCTTCTGCCCATTTTTGGATTGGGTTGTTTTTTTGATGTTGAGCTGCATGAGCTGCTTGTATATTTTGGAGATTAATCCTTTGTCAGTTGCTTTGTTTGCAAATATTTTCTCCCATTCTGAGGGTTGTCTTTTCTTCTTGTTTATAGTTTCCTTTGCTGTGCAAAAGCTCTTAAGTTTCATTAGGTCCCATTTGTTTATTTTTGTTTTTATTTCCATCTCCCTAGGAGGTGGATCAAAAAGGATCTTGCTGTGATTTATGTCATAGAGTGTTCTGCCTATGTTTTCCTCTAAGAGTTTGATAGTGTCTGGCCTTACATTTAGGTCTTTAATCCATTTTGAGTTTATTTTTTTGTATGGTGTTAGGGAGTGTTCCAATTTCATTCTTTTACATGTAGCTGTCCAATTTTCCCAACACCACTTATTGAAGAGGCTGCCTTTTCTCCATTGTATATTCTTGCCTCCTTTATCAAAGACAAGGTGACCATATGTGCATGGGTTTATCTGTGGGCTTTCTATCCTGTTCCATTGATCTATATTTCTGTTTTTGTGCCAGTACCATACTGTCTTGAATACTGTAGCTTTGTAATATAGTCTGAAGTCCAGGAGCCTGATTCCTCCAGCTCTGTTTTTCTTTCTTAAGATTGCTTTGCCTATTCGGGATCTTTTGGGTTTCAATACAAATTGTGAAATCTTTTGTTCTAGTTCTGTGAAAAATGCCAGTGGTAGTTTGATAGGGATTGCACTGAATCTGTAGATTGCTTTGGATAGTATAGTCATTTTCACAATGTTGATTCTTCTAATCCAAGAACATGGTATATCTCTCCATCTGTTCGTATCATCTTTCATTTCTTTCATCAGTGTCTTATAGTTTTCTGCATACAGGTCTTTTGTCTCCTTAGTTAGGTTTATTCCTAGGTATTTTATTCTTTTTGTTGCAATGGTAAATGGGAGTGTTTCCTTAATTTCTCTTTCATATTTTTCATCATTAGTGTATAGGAATACAAGAGATTTCTGTGCATTAATTTTGTATCCTGCTACTTTACCAAATCCATTGATTAGCTCTAGCAGTTTTCTGGTAGCATTTTTAGGATTCTCTATGTATAGTATCATGTCATCTGCAAACAGTGACAGTTTTACTTCTTTTCTGATTTGGATTCCTTTTATTTTTCTTCTCTGATTGCTGTGGCTAAAACTTCCAAAACTATGTTGAATAATAGTGGTGAGAGTGGGCAACCTTGTCTTGTTCCTGACCTTCGTGGAAATGGTTTCAGTTTTTCCCCATTGAGAACAATGCTGGCTGTGGGTTTGTCATATATGGCCTTTATTATGTTGAGGTAAGTTCCCTCTATGCCTACTTTCTGGAGGGTGTATATTCTAAAGCTAAATACGAATAATTAGGGTAATCTACACCACTGTACCTCTCTACATAATGGAAAACTAAAGAGTTGGCCATATTAATTAAATCTTAGGCCAAATAAAAATGAAATTGGGAAGGGCTGAGAAACTTATGACACATCTATATTTCAAATAAAATTATACACCTACAAAGATATGGTAAACCTGTCATGACTGATAATTCACTTATTTCAAGTTTATATTCTTGCTCAGAAAACCAAAAGACAAATCAGAACTGTAGTTTTTATACATTGGCTCTTGGATGTTTGGAAACTGTGGTAGGCATAAAAACACATTATTCAGGTCTCCCTCAAAAAATAAATAAATAAAGGGGGTGGGAAGAACCTTTGTGAGGTGATGGATGTGTCTATGTCTTGATGGTGTGATGGTTTCATGGCTGTAGACTTCTCCTCAAACTCCTTGAATTGTATATATTAAATGTGTACAGCTTTTTACATGTCAATCATACCTCAATGAAGTGGTTTAAAAAAGAGTGAGAGTCTGATTTGTGGAGTGTACGTCATAGACAGCATCTAGCTGCTGTACCTTCAGGATCCACCAACAGTGTTCATGCTGAGGTGATACACTGAGAATCTCCGATGATGGAGCTTGGTGGGAGTACCAGAGATGGGCCATTCCTACTTAATACAGTACTCGTCTAATGGGTCATCTTTGTTCTGGGTTGCTTGACCTACATAATTTGTGAAGTACGATGAAGTGTTTATGATTTGCAAGTTTTTATATTACATCAGGACCTCTCCCATGAATTCCAGATCCACGTATCCAACTGCCTGCAGAACATCTCCACTTAAGTCGTTAATAGGCATCTCAAATTTACCGAGTCCAAAACAGCCCTCATAGTCCCCCTCAAACCTGCTCTTCCCTTTCCAATTAAAGGCAATTCAATTCTTCTAGCTGCACAGGCCAAAAACCTTGGAGTCATCCCTCACTCCTCTTTATCACACACTCCATATCTAATATGTTAGGAAATACCACGGTCTCTACCTTCAAAATATACCCAGATTGCAATCACTTCTCACCACCTCCACTGCTACTCCACTGGTCCAAGCTACCAGCATCTCTCACCTGGATTGCTGCAAAGTCTCCTAACATTTTGCTGCTGCCGCCCTTGTTCATATTCAGTCTACCCAGCTAGTACAGGATCCAGTGAAATTGTCAGTCAGATTATACCCTTCCTCTGCTGAGAATCCTGCAAAGACCCTCCACCCCAATCAGAGTAAATAAAAGCCAAAGTTCACACCAGCACCAACAAGACCTCCCTCACTTCTTCAGGTTCATCTCCTATTCCTCTTATGCTCAGTTACGATGGCTTCCTCCCAAGCCCCTTAACTGGGACAAGCACAATCTGGTCCTTTGTAGTAGCTGTTCCCTCTGTTAGAATACTCTTTCCCAGGGACTCATGGGACTAGCTCCTTCAATCCTTCAGTTATTATCCAAGTGAATTCCTGGTAACTATATACAGGGATGGATGTTAACTAGACTTACTGTGGTGATCATTTTGCAATATATATAAATATTGAATCATTCTGTTGTATACCTGAAACTAATATACCATTATATGTCAATTATATTTCAATTAAAAGCTCTTTAAAGAGCTTTTTCTAAATACCGTATCACTGGAAAAATAAAATCTTTTACATCAATAAAAAAAAAAAGTAAATTCTGAGGGTTTCCATTGACAGCACAACCTAAATTTCAGTCTATCACTCTGATACCTCATAACCCCATTCCTTGCTTTATTTTTTTAATTGATATATAATTGAAATACATTAATTTCAGGTGTACAGAAAGATTTGATATTTGTGTATATTGGGAAATGATCACTACAATAAGTCTAGTTAATATCCATCCCTATACACAGTTTAAAATTTTCTTCCTTGTAATGAGAACTTTTAAGATCTACTCTCCTGGGCTTCCCTGGTGGTGCAGTGGTTGAGAGTCCGCCTGCTAATGCAGGGGACACGGGTTCGTGCCCCGGCCCGGAAAGATCCTACATGCCATGGAGCAGCTGGGCCCATGAGTCATGGCCGCTGAGCCTGCACGTCCAGAGCCTGTGCTCTGCAACGGGAGAGGCCACAGCAGTGAGAGGTCCACGTACCAAAAAAAAAAAAAAAAAAAAAAAAAAAATCTACTCTCTTAGCGACTTTCAAATATACGATACAGTATTATTAACTATAGTCACCATGCTGTACATTACATCCCTATGGCTTATTTATCTTACGGCTGGAAGTTTGTACTTTTTAACCCCTCTCACGTATTTTGCCCCCTCTCCCCAGCACCAACCCCTGCCCTGGAACTACCAATCTCTTCTCTGAATCCATGAGCTCTTTTTCTTAGATTCCACATATAAGTGAAATCTTACGGTATTTATCTTTCTCTGACTTATTTCACATTGCACAATGCCTTCAAGGTCAATCCATATTGCCAAAAATGGCAAAAATGGTCTTCCCTGGTGGCGCAGTGGTTGGGAGTCCACCTGCCGATGCAGGGGACACGGGTTCGTGCCCCGGCCTGGGAAGATCCCACATGCCGCGGAGTGGCTGGGCTCGTGATCCATGGCCGCTGAGACTGCGCGTCCGGAGCCTGTGCTCCGCAACGGGAGAGGCCACAACAGTGAGAGGCCCGTGTACCGCAAAAAAAAAAAAAAAAAAAGGCAAGATTTCCTTATTTTTTAATGGCTGAATAATATTCCATTATGTGTGTGTGTGTGTGTGTGTATCACAGTTTCCTTATCCATTAATCCATTGATGGACACTTAGGTTGCTTCCATACCTTGGCTATTGTAAATAATGCTGCAATGAACATGAGGGTGCATATATTTTTGAGTTAATGTTTTCATTTTCTTTGGAAATACCCACAACTGGAATTGCTGGATCATGTGATAATTCTAATTGTTTGAGGAACCCCTATACTGTTTGCCATAGTGGCTGCATCAACTGACATTCCTACAAACAGTGCACAAGGGTTCCCTTTTAAAACTCCACATCCTCGCCAACACTTGCTATTTCTTGCCTTTTCATGACAGCCATTCCAACAGGTGTGAGGTGGTATCTCGTAGTTTTGACACGTTTCCCTGACTTTGAGCACTTTTTCATGTACCTCTTGGCCATCTGTGTCTTCTTTGGAAAAATGTCTATTCAGATCCTCTGTCCTTCCTGCTCTATTTCTGTCCTCAGCACACATCCCTAACATACTATATATCAATATTTTACTTATTTGTATCAATTTCCCCCAGCCAGAGGTAAGCTATACTAGGCAAGCAATTTTGTCTAACTTGTTTACTGCAGTTTCTTTAGTATTTAGAACAGTGCCATGCACAGAGTGCACTCAAAACATATTTATTGAATGACAGAGTTTCTCAGTACAGTTTACACTATTCCAATCAAAGGAAAGAATGGGTATAAAAACAGGAGGAGGAGAGCTACACCTAAAGAAAATTCTGACAAATAAGAGCTATAATTATAGCTTGCATTTACTATGTCTTCTTCAATCATTTATTCATAATTGTCTAATGGCATTCGTGATGAATACCTGGGTTCAACAAAAAAGGAGTGAATACGCTAAGCAAAGTTCATTTATTTTTCACGACGTTCTTCTTTTGATTTTGAGTCTTTACTCTCCTGGAGTCCTAACAGAATTGCTTCAGCCTCTAGGATAGTTGTATCTGTTGTGGCTCCCAAGAACCTAGATGTAAGTTCAAGATCTAATAGTCGCAGCCGGACTCTGGTTCCTTTCTGGTATTTCCTAAATAGTAAGAAAAAAAAATTCCATTAATTCTGAATATCACTAAATGAACAACTACTTTAAAGTAAAACCCAAATTCTAATTTTAATTTGTGTTGGCTCAAGATAACAAAATTAACACTAGTATATGAGAAATAGTTGTTTTTGACAGAAAAGTAATTTAGTTGTATCAGAATTTTCATCTTAAAGCTGCCTTCAAAGATTTTATAACCTAAATAAAAATGTATTCCAAACTGAAATTCAAACAAGTTGGTTCTTGAAACTGACATTTATTTTAATGTCAGTTATTTTTAAAGTCAAAAAGTATCAAGGGGAAAAAATGTTTTCAGAAACATTTTGTCTTCTAAAATTAAAATCTTCTTTTAAAGTAAAAGAAATTTTACAAAAACAAAATGGAAAACAGTCTAAGTGCAAAGTACTTAGTACTGGGGATTGATTGAACTGTAACTAAAGTATAATGCTGGCCATAACATGCATGACGGCTCAATTTGGTCAAAAAAATTATTCAAGTATTTCATAAAACCAAATGAAAACTGATACTCATTTGTTTTTCTTCCTTGATCAATTATTTTAAGAGTTTAACATCAACATTATGAAAAGGTACAGGAGAGTGAAAATATGGCTACTGAATGAAAACCACAAATCTTTAAAAATCTAAAAATATATACCTAGAGTACTCTAAGTCTTAAAATTAAAACAATTTTATATAAACAGAAAATGAAGAAACAGAGTTCTCCAAAAAAGTCACTGGAAATTGATTTTAGTAGACCATATAATGAACAATGTTTGATTAGGTATTCTGCAGGAATTTATAAGTGGTCCATCAAGTAAACATTTAGGCTATTTGGCTTTTTTTTTTAAAATAAATTTATTTATTTATTTATTTATGGCTGTGTTGGGTCTTCGTTTCTGTGCGAGGGCTTTCTCTAGTTGTGGCAAGCAGGAGCCACTCTTCATCGCGGTGCGCGGGCCTCTCACTATTGCGGCCTCTCTTGTTGCGGAGCACAGGCTCCAGACGCGCAGGCTCAGTAGTTGTGGCTCACGGGCCCAGTTGCTCTGCGGCATGTGGGATCTTCCCAGACCAGGGCTCGAACCCGTGTCCCCTGCATTGGCAGGCAGATTCTCAACCACTGCGCCATCAGGGAAGCCCCTTTTTTTTTTTTTTTTAAGTTATTTTTCTTTCTGGTTACAGAAAGAAATGTCCTTTTGTAAAATTTGGAAAATGATGATGTCAGTCGCATTTAGTCAATCACATATAGTCCTTCTATATGTATGTTTATGTATATATGTACATGGGTGTGTGTATCTGACGGCATAGACCTTACTTTCTGTCTCTGTTTAAAAAAATTAAAGAGATATCCTAGAATATTAAGGCATAGCTTTATATTCTTAGAAAACAGCAGTTATAGAACACATTCCATATGAATTAACCACTGGGAAAACAAGCTAGTTCACAGACAAGGTAAAGCTGAACACTATTTTCTGCATTACTTGGAGCTGTAACCTGTGTTCTAATGGAGTCTTTCATTTGTCCTTACAGCACTACTCCAGTGATTCATTTAATCAGCTTTGATTCACGTCGACCACCTTCCCCCCCGCCACCCCCCCGCACAACATCCAATTAGTTATCAAGTTTTGTTCATTTTTTAACACAGGTATTTCTTGAGCTTAGCCCTTCAGATCTCATCATCCTTAGCTAAAGCTTGAGGTAGGACCTGGTCTTCCCGGAGCCCACCTTCCTAGTCTACCTCTCACGATGGTTCCGTATCTGCTCTGCTTATGTGGAAATGGCCTAACGTCCATTCCCACACACTTCTACTGCTCTGCACCTTTGCTTCTGTTGTAGCACTGCTTGGCCTTTCCTTCTAAATAAATCCTATTGATTCCTAAGTATCCAGGTAGAATGCATCAAATGCAGCTCCTGAGAGCCTCCACATTCCCCTTATCAGAATGCAGATTCTGTCATTGGAATTGCCAAGGAAGACAGAGGTTCTGCAGTCACAGACTTGGATGCAAATCTGAGTCCTGCTACTTACGAGTTGGGTAACCTTGGGTAACTTGCTTTCTCTGAACCACAATTCCCTCATCTATATAACAGACTTCGACCACTTGGCAGGTTTGCTGGGATGGTTAAATGGGATAATATTATATATTGAAAACGCATAGCCCAGTAAGTGCAAATGTCAGTGCCCTTCACTCACCTGTATTGGTTAACTGTGTAAATCTCCGATTTCTCATTAGATCGAATGCTCCCCAAGATCCGGCACTGTATTTATCTCTGTATCCTTCCAGTGCCAATGCAGCAGGTCCTCAAATATTTGTCAATAAATTAACAAGACGCTTGCTGGCAAAAGCCACCACACCGACTACCTAGGCTTTCCATTCTCTTGGCCTTAGCAGCTGTGTGGCCTGGCTCATTTACTTAACCTCTCTGAAGTTTGCCTGGCACAGTGCCTGGTGCACAGTAGTTAATAAAGTTAGTTCTCTTCTCCTTCCATTATTCATATCTGGCCTATAAACAACCATGATGAAGGGGAACAGTGACTTTTTATGAAAAGGGTTGAACATTCACAAACACTTGGGACACAATTTCTGGGCATGGTCTCACTGAAGGGGAAGCTCTCAGTGTAGATGGTTCTGTGTCATAAAATGCTAGCAATCTCCTGTTAAAAAATAAAATCAGAAATACCATGAGTGCACAGTATGCTTGGTAGTTTATGGAAAGGAAAACTTTTTTTAGGTGTAGTAGCCTTTAATAATATGAAAGTTTTGTCTTCATCTCTAAAAATTATGCAAATTCTAGAAATTATCCAGTGAGTTGGTAAAGGAGATGAAAAATGGAACTGCAGGACTTTACATGTGCTAAATGAATGAAGAATCACCCACATGTATATACTTTGCACTAAACAAAAAAAACCTCTAGAAGATTCTCTGACTTCTGCTACCAGGAAGTAGCTGTTTCTACTTTTATGGTACTTAATTTTCACTGTGCATTATTTCTGTTTTTCTTCCCTAGCAGACTACAGGTTCGTTATGCGCAGGGCTTTAATCACATCTGCCTCTCTTACAGTACTGAGATGTATACATTTCATTTAATGTAGCCTTTTGAACAGTGGTTTTTCACTTTCCAGTACATCAGAAGCACCTGGGGTGCTTATTAAAAATGCAAATGAGGGAAGCAACCCCAGAGAGGGAGCTGGCAAATCTAGGGTGGAACTTGGGAATTTCCCTTTTTAACAAGCTCCCCAGGTGATTTGGATGCAGTCTTCTCTGATCAGCATTTGAGAGAAATCTGGCCTAGAATTACCTTTATTGTATACAAGACACAGCATCCTACACACATACAAAGGGCCAGTAAAATGAGGACCTTTGACAGGACTTTGTGGCCACCATTAACAGCCTTTGAGGGTAACAGATGTTTCCTATAAGTGATGAAAAAGCCAACAGACTTTAGGGTGAGTAATTTAAACAGATCAAAAAAAAAAAAAAAGGTCAGGGAATGACAATATATAATAGAGAAAGGCACCTAAGAACAGTCCCTTGAACAAAGCCTACTGACAGTGGGGGTGGGGCTGCCTCTCCCAGACACAGACTGTCCTTTCTGGGAGACCCCGGACATGGAAAGGTTAGCATAGTCCTCACTCAACAGGAATAGGAGCCATACAATTAATGTGGAGTTTATCTGTGCTTTAACTTTTCTTTTTTTTTTTAAACATCTTTATTGGGGTATAGTTGCTTTACAATGGTGTGTTTGTTTCTGCTTTATAACAAAGTGAATCAGTTATACATATACATATGTTCCCATATCTCTTCCTTCTTGCGTCTCCCTCCCTCCCACCCTCCCTATCCCACCCCGCCAGGCGGTCACAAAGCACAAGCTGATCTCCCTGTGCTATGCGGCTGCTTCCCACTAGCTAACTACCTTACGTTTGTTAGTGTATATATGTCCATGCCTCTCTCTCGCCCTCGCGCTTTAACTTTGAAACACTTTATTAAAGGGAAGTAAAGAAATAACTAATGTATTTCTGAGAACTCCATTTCTGCCAATGAAATGTGAGGTGAACCTTCAGTATTGTAGTCTTTGACAATCACTTAATACTACTTAGTCTTCCCATTTGGGTTTCCACTGTTCCACACAACAAGATTTAAAATGAAAATGCCAGTAACCTCTTTCCCCAGCTTGTTCATGCAGTTCTTAAATGGTCTATTTATTCAAAGATTTGGGCCTAAGTATAAATATCCAGAAGAGGCAATGTGGTGGTCAAGACTCTAGACTCTGGAGCCAGATGGCCAGATGTGTGCCCAGCTCTATCCATAAATCTGCAACTCTGAGCTGTTACTTCATCTCTCTGTTTCAGCTTCCTCATTTGTAAAATGGGAATAATTATGCCTTCTAGGTTCCTATGAGCATGAAATGAGTTAACACCTGCCAAGCCCTTATAAATACTCAATAAATGTTAGCTACCATCACCAGTCACCACCACCACCACCACCACCACCATCACCATCAAAACAAACCCAGTGACACCTGATGCTCCAGCCTTGGCGTGATGGGGAGTACAAGAGCGGTCCCAGATATAATTCCAAGTAATAATTAAACCAATGAAGGATTTCTGTAGAAGGTATGTTTTTGGGGTGGGTTTTCTTTCAATAATTTGCTTTGATTCAAATCTTACTTATTTTAATGGTATAAGCATTCCTCTCTTAAAATGTATTATATAATGTATATAACATGCAATATATATAAATACATTATAAATGTCCTACAAGAAAGAAACCAATTTCTCTTGAAATGAATGCTGAATTTCCTTTGAAGATGTGAGGCAAAATAGCACTGAACAAAAGCAAGTAAAATTCAGAGAACTGCACATTTAACAGTCCACACTTCCCAGCATTAACCACAATATAACTGAAAACAAGAAAGTAGAATATATTGTCAGTCACAGTGACTTATCTATTCTAGTATTCTTTATGACAGTGGTTCAAGGAACACTGAGGATTGAGGGGCAGGTAGAGCTGTCTAATTTTACCTATCTCCTATCACTCTTCCTTAATTCTTGATGGAGTTAAGCTGTCAATGAATCTATTTTTAGCACATACTATTTCTTGGAAGGGGAAGATGATCAACTCAATAGGTTCATTATTTTTTCTTCCAAGAAGCATTTTTTAGCTTCCTTTAAAATTTACCATTTCATGCTGGAGAGGGTGTGGAGAAAAGGGAACCCTCTTGCACTGTTGGTGGGAATGTAAATTGATACAGCCTCTATGGAGAGCAGTATGGAGGTTCCTTAAAAAACTAAAAATAGAACTACCATATGACCCAGCAATCCCACTACTGGCCTATACCCTGAGAAAACCATAATTCAAAAAGAGTCATGTATCACAATATTCACTGCAGCACTATTTACAATAGCCAGGACATGGAAGCAACCTAAATGCCCATGGACAGACAAATGTATAAAGAAGCTGTGGTACACATATACAATGGAATATTACTCAGCCATAAAAAGGAATGAAATCGGGTCATTTGTAGAGACATGGATACATCTAGAGACTGTCATACAGAGTGAAGTAAGTCAGAAAGAGAAAAACAAATATTGTATATTAACGCATGTATGTGGAACCTAGAAAAATGGTACAGATGAACCGGTTTACAGGGCAGAAGTTGAGACACAGATGTAGAAAACAAACGTATGGACACCAATGGGGGAAAGCCACAGGGGGGTGGTGGTGGTGGTGTGATGAATTGGGGGATTGGGATTGACATGTATACACTGATGTGTATAAAACTGATGACTAATAAGAACCTGCTGTATAAAATAAATAAATAAAATTCAAAAATTAAGGAAAAAAAATTACCGTTTCAATAGCAGACTTAACTTCTAACCTAATCAACCATCCCCTTTCTTTATATACCAGACACTATCTCCTCTATGTCTTCTTTCTATAATGAGGTTTTATTATTTAAAAATTTTAATTAGTTTTTCCTCATTCCTTTGATTACATCAATGGACTCTTCCTTCTAAAAATGCACAAATACCCATAATTTTGCTACAATTTTAAGAGGTTCACAGGTTACCTGAAGGTCATCTACAGACTATAAGATTAAAAAGTTTTGTGCTAGATTTTAAGTCTGTTAATATTTCTTGAGGTGAAAGAAATGGGTTCTCATTCCATCTACACAACAACATGGCCTTGTGATAATTATACCTGTTGTTTAATTCCCAATGTGTTTCTTAATGAAACCTAGGACTTCAATGAACAAGCTCACTGGGCCACTGCTCACAGCCACACAGTTGGTAAGCGGTAGACCCAGCCTCTACCACAGCCTCATTTTCTAATGGATATAAGACAAAAGTCCATGGCATATGTAGAGAAGGAATTTTTCTTTCATTACCCTGGTCACTTCCTTAAGTTTAAAACTATTAGGAATGAATAAGGACAGGTGTTAAAAAGAAAATTAGGTCCACAGAAGCATATTTTCACTTTAAAAAATATGGAAAAGGGGGGTAAGGGGGGGAGGGATAAATTAGGAATTTGGGATTAGCAGATGCAAACTACAGTATGTAAAATAAATAAACAAGGTCCTGCTGTATAGCACAGGGAACTATATTCAATGCCTTGTAATAAACTATAATGGAAAAGAATATGAAAAAGAATATATATACATGTATAACTAGATCACTTTGCTGTATACCAGAAACTAATACAACACTGTAAATTAACTATACTTCAATTAAAAAATAAATAATAAATAAAATAAACATGGAATAAAAAGATAAATCAATAAAATGTATCCAACAAAGGAACAGGCTTGAGATGACTCTTAAGAAGCTGAATGGGTCCCACCATCTTGAATATTTATACCATAAATGTTTGTTTATAGCAAATAATTATACCAAAATGTGTTGGAAATGTTCAGAAGTACTGTATGGCAATGATCAGGTTGCCATTTAGTAGGGGTGGATGGGATGGAGACATTCTGTAATGCACAGAACTCTTTCATACAACAGAGTTGGCCTGCATCTGTGATAGACATTGATGTGGGTGAAAAACCTGCTTATAATTATCTAAGCCTAAAACTCTGTCTGCTAAATATAAAGAGTTGTTTTTTTAAAAATAAGAGTTTAGGGCTTCCCTGGTGGCGCAGTGGTTAGGAACTCGCTTGCCAATGCAGGGGACACGAGTTCGAACCCTGGTCCGGGAGGATACCACATGCTGCGGAGCAACTAAGCCTGCAAGCCACAACTACTGAGCCTGCGTGCCTAGAGCCCGTGCTCCACAAAAGGAGAGGCCACTGCAATGAGAAGCCTGTGCACCGCAACAAAGACCCAATGCATCCAAAAATAAATAATAAATAAATTAATTTAAAAAATAAAAGTTTAAGTATACACTAAATTTCCAAGAATGTGATTACTGTGTAAATTAATGGAAGACTGACTTTATCCACAATGTTAGCAAGAGTTGCTCACTATTTCAGAAAATCACACTGCCATAACAACACCACCATTTCATTTTTGTGTCTTGCTACATGGGCTAAATGTACCTTCTTTACAGCTTAAACTTTGGCTTATTGTTTGCATTGGGAGGAGATCCATCTCCTCCACACCTGCTATTTAAAAGTATATGATTTACCTTCTCACCTTTCAATGAAATGCATTGATAAAAACTTAACTAAAATATCAATAATATCAAAACACCACTGCCCAACATAACTTTCTGTAATGACAGAAACATTCCATATAAGGTGATCATTGAGCACTTGAAATATGACTAATGTGAGTGAGGAACCAAAATTTTAAATTTTATTTAATTTGAATTAAATTTAAATAGCCATTTAGTGCAGTTGTAGACAATTTCAAATTGACAATAAAAATAGTAAGCATATTTGCCCTATAATACATAACACTGGAAGAAAGGCTAGCTTTACAGGAAAAATAGAACTCTGAAATAATTTGTTATAATAAATAGCTATTACTAATTAGATTCCAGCAATAATAAACCATCAGATCCATGTTTGCCATTCCTAACTCGTCAAATGTTTCTTTCCTTTCTGTTGTTTTTTGTATTTTTCCTCAAATCTGTGTGACACTGTACTAGACACATAGCAACTGAACTGTCTTTTAGATATTTAGAGGTTAAAACAAAATTCTCTGTAAAGATAGCTTCTTCCATGTTACAGATAGAAAATTAAGATACATGGAAGTCACTTGCCAACACCACAAAGCTGTATAAGAGGATTCACAGATTTTTTTTCTCCTCTTCCTTTTCTTAAGTTCTCAGTTACCTCTGACTTCTTGCAAGAACTGTAAACTTAATCCCTTTAGGAGTGATAAGAAGTTACCACTTCATATGGTCTCATAATGTCTTCCCTTTGAAATAAAATGTAAACCATGTTGCTGCCACCCAACTCATTGTTTTAACTGTTCCCCACTAGAAAAATGGTTACTTTCAGTGGTAACAAATAGTAAATTATCAGAAAAAAGTCTCCATGGCTTAATGCAAGGTTGTCTATTTTTTATACCTTTTTTAATTAGGAAAAAAAACTTTGGATATTAGTTTTTCAGAAATGCTGTATTTCATATTATAAAACATTGAATACTGTTGTCTTGAAAGCAAATAGGATGTCTCCAGTAAGCATGTTCAAAATGAAAATAGCCTGTGTTTTCACTGCTTGGCGTGTTTCTTTAACTTCAAGTGCTTGCCTCCGACTGATCTTTGTGAACTCCAGCCTAAATGGACTCAATGCCAGCCTTCACCATCACTGCTCTCTTCCACTGCGCATTTTCGCAGACCATATGCTGCAGTAAATGAGCCTGCATGTCTGAGCTGTTTAGGAAAAGGGCAATTAAATCTGGTTTTGCATTTCTGTATTAAGGACATGGTTTAAAGACTTTCCTTTGGAGAGGTTTTTGACATTCTTTCCACAGACATTCTTTAACATCTGTCAGTGCATGCTGGTGACGGTTCTCGTAGACTTAAAATAGAGACAGTCTCTCTGACTAGTTCTTTGATATACATATATTAAATAATACAAAGCCGACAAATACAAGGCTTGGATTGAACCTCAGTATCCAAAGAGAATCTTGCAAGGAGTTCTGACTTTGCTAGTCAATTTAGCTGTCTTGCTGTAATCATAGATCTCAGAGGTTTTAAAAATAGTTCTCTTGAAATCATTAACCATCTATGTTTTCATCCCAGTAAGTTAAAATAGTTTAGAACTTTTTCTGATTTTCTTACAATTCGTTAAAGTTTCAAGACTTTAGAAGTAAAATTTTGTTTTCTGAAGAGAGAAAGCTACAATGTTTCTAATGGTTCAATTACCACCTATTTGTCTTTTCTAATTCATACAAATGTTCACAGTAATGCTGATCTCTGTATTAAGCCCATACTTTGTCCGTGTGTGTGCGTGTGTGTGAGAGGGAGAGCATTTGCATGTGAGCATGAGGGAATATATGTACTTTGTTCTTCTTTAAATGAACTGTCTGGGCATCAATTTCCTCAGTTTTGAAAAGCACAATGTTAGAAGAGACCTAAGGTCTTTTGCAGTTCTATGATTTTATTCTACTTTTACACAATTTTAAGTGTTTGAAAACAGATATAGAGAGCTATTAAGTGAAAAATTGATTAAATATACATACAAAATGCAAACTTTTAAGACTTTTTATTAAATATATAAAATATTATTATAGTCTTAAATATTCAATTAACAAGAACTTTTATATGCAGACTCTGTGGTGTATTTCAGATTTGTCTTCCTTTTTCAAAGTACCATCACTGTGTTTCCTTGACAGTGTTTCTAGTCTATTGCTTCTTTCTGTTCAATCTGTAAGATGCCTGTCAAGACTGACTCACCACATACTATCTATTCTGTCTTATCAAGCACAGCGTCCATGGTTAACAAAATAAAGGTAGAGAGTGCTCATAAAGTTCTGTAGCTCTCCAATAATTCAACTCATTAAAATTTAAAATGTTCATAATACTAAAATGCATTTCCTCAAATTGCTATCATCATGGATAAGAATTTTAATCTTTTTCTGCAACTCTACTATAAACGTATGATTTTGTTTTTCCCTTAAACCAAGTTCTTTTTAACCTTGCCCTGCCAGTTAAGTATTTCATTCCACAAACAGAAGTTCTGTCTCTTGTTCAAACATTGATTTGTTTTATGAAATGTGAAAATGGAACATTTTTAAATGTCCAATAAATTTCACTTTTTAATAATGTGGAATATAAATATAATGTAATATATTACATATAGCATCAATAATGATAGTTATAACTTTATTCTTACAGTTAACAAAATAAGATGTGTCAAGAAATTAGGGAAAGGAAAACCCTATAACCTAATAACTATATCAACTCTATATTTATTTTTAAAAAACCAAAATGTTTGCTGCTGGTCAGAATATACATATATAATGAAAAAGAATATACACACATTTATATTTAGAGGGGCCAAAAACTCCAAAGGAAACATAAGGAATAAATGCTTTCAGGCACCTGAGATACGCTGATGACTAACATTAGATCAGAGTTGGAGCCAGAATTACAGCATCTAAGCAAAGGATACATTTTGTGGTATACAAGTTTTGTTTTATGAGAAAAGAAAATATACACATTTATTGCCAGAGATAAGTTTTGTCAGTGTAGAACAGAGGAAGGAATATGGGCTTTAAAAAGTTATAGAGGAGTGGAGTCAAGATAGCAGACTAGGAGGACGCAGAATTCGTGTCTCCGCACAACTAGGGCACCTACCAGGCACCAGTGGGGGACCACAGACACCTAAGGGGACGGGAGGAACCCCTAGCGACTGGGTAGGATGTGGAGAGTGGGGGGGCGGAGTGGGAGGGAGGAGAAGTGTAGGCTGGACGGGAGTAGTGCCCTGAGGTGCGGCTGGGGGAGGAGAAGGGATCCCACGCCCAAAGGGGGAAACTGGGGGACCACTGGGAGGGCAAAGGATCAAAAGGGAGCATGGCCAGGCTTCCCCCACTCACTTCGGCCCCCAGGAGCCTGCTGAGATCCCCGGCCTGACCCTCTGTCCACCGAGGCCCCCTCCAGCTGTGCGGGTCCTGAGGGAGTGTGAAGGAGGGAAGGGGGAGCAAAAGTAAAGGCCTGACCTACCGACCGGCACCCCTGAAGGGTGGTTGGAGGAAGGGAGTTCCTACACCCAGCGGGACCCACCCACAGTTAGGGGTCCAAAAGGGGAGACCACGGGGGAGACAGTATGTGGGGGGCAGGGAGGAACAGAAGGAAACATGGCCAGGGCTTTCCCTGTCCACTTAGGCACCGGGGAGCCTGTTGGGCTCCAAGGCCTAATCCTCTGCCCTCAGAGCCTCCCTCCTGCTGTGCAGAGCCCAAGCCCCACCCCTACACCCCAACCCAGGGCCCTACCTCTACACTCGGAGACACCCTCTGAGACACCCTCCAATGGCTCTGGGCCTAAACCCCACCCACACACCCTCACCCAGGGCCTTCCCTCCAAACTCCAGAACTCCACACTACGGAGGCCCCCCTTTGGATGTGCTGCCTCTCCCCTTCCGCATAGGTCTTAAGCAGAGGCCCCACCCCACGCTCAAATGTCAACCCCACCCCCACCTAGGCCCCACCCCACCCTAAACCCCGCCCCTGCCTAGGAGCCAACCCCACCTAAACTCTGCCCCCCAGAGCCAAGGCCGTTTTTTTTTTTTCTTTCTTTTGTGGTTTTGTTTACCTTGTTGCAGTTGTTTCAATCATATTTTTATTTTTCCTAATATATTTTTTATCTTTCTAATTTTATTTTATTTTTTATTCTTTGTTATTGTACTGCTCCTTTTTTCTTTTTTTTTTTTGCCACACCACATGGCATGCGGGAACTTGGTTCCCAGGCCAGAGGTTGGGCCCGAGCTCCTGTGGTGGGACACCAAGTCCAAACTACTGGACTATCAGAGAACCTCAGACCCCAGGGAATATTCATCAGAATGAGGCCTCCCAGCGGTCCTCATCTCACCACCAAGACCCGACTCTATCCAACTGCCTGAAAACTCCACTGCTGGATGCCTCAGGCCAAACAACCACTAAGACAGGAATACAGCCCCACCCATCAAAAAAAAAAGAAAAAAGCGACAAAAAAATATGTTACAGACGAACAGCAAGGTAAAAACCTACAAGACCAAATAAATGAAGACGAAATAAGCAACCTATGTGAAAAAGAATTCAGAGTAATGATAATAAAAATGATCCAAAATCTTGGAAACAGAATGGAGAAAATACAAGAAACGTTTAACAAGGATCTAGAAGAAGTAAAGAGCAAACAAACAGTGATGAACAACACAGTAACTGAAATTAAAAATACTCGGAAAGGAATCAATAGCAGAATAACTGAGGCAGAAGAATGGATAAGTGAGCTGGAAGATAAAATGGTGGAAATAACTGCTGGAGAGCAAAATAAAGAGAAAAGAATGAAAAGAATTGAGGACAGTCTCAGAGACCTCTGGGACAACATTAAATGCACCAATATTCGAATTATAGGGGTCCCAGAAGAAGAAGAGAAAAAGAAAGTGTTTGAGAAAATATCTGAAGAGATTATAGTCGAAAAATTCCCTAACATGGAAAGGAAAGAGTCGATCAAGTCCAGGAAGTGCAGAGAGTCCCTTACAGGATAAACCCAAAGAGAAACACGCCAAGGCACATATTAATTAAGCTATCAAAAATTAAATACAAAGAAAAAATATTAAAAGCAGCAAGGGAAAAGCAACAAATTACCTACAAGGGAACCCCCATAAGGTTAACAGCTGATCTTTCAGCAGAAACTCTGTAAGCCAGAAGGGAGTGGCAGGACATATTTAAAGTGATGAAAGGGAAAAACCTACAACCAATATTCTCTACCCAGCAAGGATTTCATTCATATTCGATGGAGAAATCAAAAGCTTTACAGGCAGCAAAAACTATGAGAATTCAGCATCCCCAAACCAGCTTTACAACAAATGCTAAAGGAACTTCTCTAAGTGGGAAACACAAGAGAAGGAAAAGACCTACAAAAACCAAACCAAATCAATTAAGAAAATGGTAATAGGAACATACATTTCAATAATTACCTTGAATGTAAATGGATTAACTGTTCCAACCAAAAGACATAGACTGGCTGAATGGATAAAAAAATAAGACCCTTATATACGCTGTCTACAAGAAACCCACTTCAGGCCTAGGGACACATACAGGCTGAAAGTGAGGGGATGGAAAAAGATATTCCATGCAAATGGAAATCACAAGAAAGCTGGAGTAGCAATACTCATATCAGATAAAATAGGCTTTAAAATAAAGACTGTTAAAAGACATAAGGAAGGACACTGCATAATGATCAAGGGATCAATCCAAGAAGAAGACATAACAATTATAAATATTTATGCACCCAACACAGGAGCACCTCAATATATAAGGCAAATGCTAACAGCCATAAAAGGAGAAATCGACAGTAACACAATAGTAGTGGGGGACTGGAACATCCCACTTACACCAATAGACAGATCATCCAGTTAGAAAATAAATAAGGAAACACAAGCTTTAAATGACAGAACAGACCAGAGAGACTTAATTGATATTTTTAGGACATTCCACCTAAAAGCTCAAGAAAACACTTTCTTCTCAAGTGCACATGGAATGTTCTCCAGAATAGATGACATCTTGGGTCACAAATCAAGGCTTGGAAAATTTAAGAAAACTGAAATCGTATCAAGCATCTTTTCCAACAACAATGCTATGAGATTAGAAATCAATTACAGGAAAAAAACAGTAAAAAACACAAATAAATGGAGGTTAAACAGTGCATTGCTGAATAACCAAGAGTTCACTGAAGAAATCAAAGAAGAAATTAAAAAATACCTAGAAACAAATGACAATGAAAACCAGACAATCCAAAATCTATGGGACGCAGCAAAAGCAGTTCTAAAAGGGAAGTTCATAGAAATTCAAGCTCACCTCAAGAAACAAGAAAAACTTCAAATAAACAATCTAAACTTACACCTAAAGCAACTAGAAAAAGAAGAACAAAGAAAACGCAAAGTTAGTACAAGGAAAGAAATCATAAAGATCAGAGCAGAGATAAATGAAATAGAAACAAAGAAAACACGAGCAAAGATCAATAAAACTAAAAGTTGGTTCTTTGAGAAGATAAACAAAATTGATAAACCTTTAGCCAGACTCATCAATAAAAAAAGGAAGAGGAGGGCCTCCCTGGTGGCGCAGTGGTTGGGGGTCCGCCTGCCGATGCAGGGGATGCGGGTTCGTGCCCCGGTCCAGGAGGATCCCACGTGCCGCGGAGCGGCTGGGCCTGTGGGCCATGGCCACTGAGCCTGCGCGTCCAGAGCCTGTGCTCCACAGCGGGAGGGGCTGCAACGGTGAGAGGTCCACGTACCGCAAAAAAAAAAAAAAAAAAAAAGTAAGAGGACTCAAATCAGTAAAATTAGAAATGAAAAAGGAAAGATTACAACTGACACTGCAGAAATACAAAAGATCATAAAGGACTACTACAAGCAACTGTATGCCAATAAAATAGTCAACCTGGAAGAAATGGACAAATTCTTGGAAAAGTACAATCTTCCAAGACTGAACCAGGAAGAATTAGAAAATATAAACAAATCAATCACAGGTAATGAAATCGAAACTGTAATTAAAAATATTCCAACAAACAAAAGTCCAGGACCAGATGGTTTCACAGGCGAATTCTTTCAAACGTTTAGAGAAGAGTTAACATCTATCCTTCTGAAACTCTTCCAAAAAATTGTGGAGGGAGAAACACTCCCAAATTTATTCTACGAGGCCACCATCAGCCTGATACCAAAACCAGACAAAGATAACACAAAAAAAGAAAATTATACACCAATATCACTGATGAAAAGAGATGCAAAAATCCTCAACAAAATATTAGCAAACAGAATCCAACAACATATTAAAAGGTCATACACCACGATCAAGTGGGATTTATCCCAGGGATGCAAGTATTCTTCAATAAATGCAAAACAATGTGATACACCATATTAGCAAATTAAAGAATAAAAACCATATGACCATCTCAATAGATGCAGAAAAAGCTTTTGACAAAATTAAACACCCATTTATGATAAAAGCACTACAGAAAGTGAGCATAGAGGGAACCTACATCAACATAATAAAAGCCATATACGACAAACGCAAGCCAACATCATTCTCAATGGTGAAAAACTGAAAGCATTTCCTCTAAGATCAGGAAAAAGACAAGGATGTCCACTCTCACCACTATTATTCAACATAGTATTGGAAGTCCTAGCCACAGCAATTAGAGAAGGAAAAGAAATAAAAGGAATACAAATTGGAAAGGAAGAAGTAAAACTGTCACCTTTTGCCAGTGACACGATACTGTACATAGAAAATCTTAAAAGATGCCACCAGAAAACTACTAGAACTAATCAATGAATTTAGTAAGGTTGCAGGATACAAACAAAATTAATGCACAGAAATCTCTTGCATTCCTATATACTAACAATGAAAGATCAGAAAGAGAAATTAAGGAAACAATCCCATTTACCATTGCAATAAAAAGAATGAAATACCTAGGAATAAACCTACCTAAGGAGACAAAAGACCTGTATTCAGGGCTCCCCTGGTGGTGCAGTGGTTGAGAGTCCACCTGCCGATGCAGGGGACACGGGTTCATGCCCCAGTCCGGGAAGATCCCACATGCCATGGAGCAGCTAGGCCTGTGAGCCATGGCCACTGAGCCTGCACGTCTGGAGCCTGTGCTCTGCAACGGAAGAGGTCACAACAGGGAGAGGCCCGCATACCGCAAAAAAAAAAAAAAAAAAAAAAGACCTGTATTCAGAAAAGTATAAAACAATGATGAAAGAAATCAAAGATAACATAAACAGATGGAGAGATATACCATGTTCCTGGATTGGAAGAATCAACATTGTGAAAATGACTATGCTACCCAAAGCAATCTACAGATTCAATGCAATCCCTATCAAATTACCAATGGCATTTTTCACAGAACTAGAAGAAGAAATGTTACAATTTGTATGGAAACACAAAAGGCCCCAAATAGCCAAAGCAATCTTAAGAAAGAAAAATGGAGCTGGAGGAATCAGGCTCCTGGACTTCAGACTATACTACAAAGCTACAGTAATCAAGACAGTATGGTACTGGCACAAAAACAGCAATATAGATCAATGGTACAGGATAGAAAGCCCAGAGATAAACCCACACACATATGGTCACCTTATCTTTGACAAAGGAGGCAAGAATATACAATGGAGGAAAGGCAGCCTCTTCAATAGGTAGTGCTGGGAAAATTGGACAGCTAAATGTAAAAGAATGAAATTAGAACACTCCCTAACGCCACACACAAAAATAAACTCAAAATGGATTAAAGACCTAAATGTGACACTGGACACTATAAAACTCTTAGAGGAAAACATAGGCAGAACACTCTTTGACATAAATCACAGCAAGGTCCTTTTTGACCCATCTCCTAGAGTAAGGGAAATAAAAACAAAAATAAACAAATGGGACCTAATGAAACTTAAGAGCTTTTGCACAGTAAAGGAAACTATAAAGAAGATGAAAAGACAACCCTCAAAACGGGAGAAAATATTTGCAAACAAAGCAACTGACAAAGGATTAATCTCCAAAATATACAAGCAGCTCATGCAGCTCAGTATCAGAAAAACAAACAACCCAATCCTAAAATGGGCAGAAGACCTAAATAGACATTTCTCCAAAGAAGATATACAGATTGCCAACAAACACATGAAAGGATGCTCAATGTCACTAATCATTAGAGAAATGCAAATCAAAACTACAATGAATTATCACTTCTCACTGGTCAGAATGGCCATCATCAAAAAATCTACAAATAATAAATGCTGGAGAGCATGTGGAGAAAAGGGAACCCTCTTGCACTGTTGGTGGGAATGTAAATTGACACAGCAACTATGGAGAACAGTATGGAGGTTCCTTAAAAAACGAAAAACAGAACTACGATACGACCCAGCAATCCCACTACTGGGCATATACCCTGAAAAAACCATAATTTAAAAAGAGTCATGTACCACAATGTTCATTGCAGCACTATTTACAATAGCCAGGACATGAAAGCAACCTAAGTGTCCATCAACATATGAATTGATGAAGAAGATGTGGCACATATATACAATGGAATATTACTCAGCCATAAAAAGGAATGAAATTGAGTTATCTGTAGTGAAGTGGATGGACCTAGAATCTGTCATACAGAGTGAAGTAAGTCAGAAAGAGAAAAACAAATACCGTATGCTAACGCATATACGTGGAATCTAAAAAAGCGGTACTGATGAACCTAGTGGCAGGGGAGGAATGAAGATGCAGACTTAGAGAATGGACTTGAAGGCACATGGGGGAAAGGGAAGCTGGGATGAAGTGAGAGAGTAGCACTGACATATATACACTACAAATGTAAAATAGCTAGCTAGTGGGAAGCAGCTGCATAGCACAAGGAGGTCAACTCGATGCTCTGTGATGACCTAGAGGGATGAGATAGGGAGGGTGGGAGGGAGGCTCAAGAGGGAGGGGATATGTGTATACATATAGCTGATTCTCTTTATTGTATAGAGGAAACTAACGCAGCATTGTGGAGCATTTATACTCCAATAAAGATGTGAATTAAAAAAAGTTATAGAAAGGTCTAGATTTGACTGTGACTGAGTACAAGAAACTTACCTCGTATGGACTGTTTACTTATCTGTAAAGCGATACATCACACCTGGCAAGGCTGCTTTGATGCCTAACACATTATAAAGTATGGAGAGTGCCTGTCACATATATACGAACTCAATAAATAGTAGCTATTATGAAATTCACTATGTTGATACTTATATAAAGTATAATAGATAACTGAAAGGATAGTAACTTCAAATATAATTTTATTAAAGATAACTAGAATACTGTTCAAATGGATAAGTCTGACAGCAACCTTCAATATATATAAAAGAAAGAAAAGGAAAACGAAACTCATTGAAGGCGTTCTTTAAGTCTGAATTTGGGGCTGAGGGAGGAGGGTAATAAAATCCAGGGGTTACTTAATAAGGACAGACTTGGTGAGTCTGCAGGGAGTCAGAGCTGAGAGGCAAAACACAATCAATTGCCTATGGAAGCTTTTTACAGTGTTTTCTTTTTTAAAAAATACTGATGCCCAGAGTCCAACCCAGACCTACTCCCTCAAAATCAATAGGGTAGAGCTGGAGATTCATGCATATTTGGGGAAAAACTCCTCAAATGGGTCTTGCTCAAAAAGTATTGGTTAAAGTGTTCATAAGTTACATTCTCTGAGTCTCTGTCTCAATCAAACTCCAAATGAATGGTTCACGGCAGTTTGGGGGCCAAGCTGAGTCTTGCTCAATTCAAGCTTTAATTTCCCTAACACGTGCATGCAGCACAGACGTTATACAGAAGGTCAAAGTTAGAACTGCACATTTTAAATATCAAATGTGAGACGAGCAAAGTTGTTTTTCTATTATGAAAACTGAAGAGATTAATATGTATTTCCATCTATACAAAGGGCTGGATCATTTTAGGTTGGCCATATAAGGATTATTGCAGTTAAGGATATATTTTCATGACCAAAAGATTTTCAAAATCACTTCCATGGCACTTGAACACCTAACACTTGCTGGCATATACAACAACTGTCAAATTTAGCTTCAAAATTATCTTATGGTAGATGTCATCTCCTGATCCCATCCCTAAAATGTCCTTAATAATGTCCTTCAATGGCAGAAACTCTGTCTCCAGATTCCTAACTCCTGTAGTTTTGCCTACATTAAGAGAACAGAGGACTTCTAAATTCACTGTTACCAACCCATTTTCAGAGTTTCCTTTTTTCTTTTAATCTTGTTTCTGTCTCTCTGAATTAGTTACTTATTAAATAAGTATTACTGAATTTTCAACAAACACCTGCTCAACTGGGGTAAGGGGGTACCAACAAGAAAGGGAGAAACTATCCTGCTCCCTCCCAACCCATGGAGGCAAAAATGGAGGGAAAACCCATTTTCCATCAATTCCCTCGGTGGGAGGTAGGACTACTTTAGCAGGTCAGTCCTGATTTCTGTGCCCTTTCAATAAGACATGAGACTTTACCAGATGTCTTTTGGAAAGCCAAATGCTTAAGAGATTGTTATCTCAGTAGCCTCTGTGGGCTGGCAAGAGTCAGAGAGAGAAAAACCTTTCATAAAAGAATCAAATACATGCCTGCAGATTTCATGTAATCCAGAGTGCTTCAAACAGCCTCCTCTGTAGAACGAGACTCAGTGTCTGGGGTTGGTGGTGGTGGAGGCGGTTAGGGATGGGGTAGTGGAAGCAGGGAATGGAGCACAAAGACTCCTATCACATGCTGACAAGGCTGAAGTCAGGTTGGTTTTAAGAGAGACCCTTAGGGCTTGGAATAGAGCCTGTGACTTGGCACTTTACAGTTCCGGGCTGATATTTGTCATCTGCACCCCCAAATCTGGGTATATGCATTAAACACTCTGGTTCATGCCCTTTTAAAACTGAGGGCAATGAAGCCTAGAGAAGTTCTGTGAAATTAAAAATAAAACAGAAAACTGACTACATACATTCAGAAAAGCAAGTTGTTTACAGGCATTTCATGTGATAAGGTGCTTTTAGATCGCTGAAAGCTCAATAACAGTCACCAATGTGATTTTGTTCCCCCCCAAAGTTAATGTAATTTAGGCTGAATTAGTACAAGTATATATTCCACATTTCCCACGTGATAATCCCAATCTCCTTGCACTTTTCTAACCACTCTAGGGAATTTTCACCTGTTTGGAAAGAAGACAGTGAAAGAATCTTGTATTATGTGAATGAAAAATTAAGGGAAGGAGAGCAGTTAACAGGTTGAAAAAAAAGTTGAAAAAGGACCTTATACCTGTCAGAAGAATTTGAAAGGCAAGGATTAGATAATGATATTATTAAAGAGGTCACAATATTTATTTTGTGCATCTACTTTGTATGCCTCCAAAAAGCAGAAATAAGAAAAATGGTTAGAAGTTACAGAATGGCAGATTTAGCAGATTTCAGCTTAATATGAGGAAGAACTTCTAACAGAGTTGGCTGGAAGAGGAACTGGGTGTTTTGTGCATTAATGGAGGAAATCACAGGGAATTTTCAAAACGGATGAGCACTGCGGCAGTGATGGAGTTGGAATTCAGTAAGGGCTGAATCAGATGATTTCTAAGATTCCTTCCATTTCTAAAATTTTATGATTCTATGACTCAGAATACTTATTAGGTCTTCCACCATTCAGGAAGCATGAAAGCTGGAAAGCAAGTTAAAAAAAGAGCAGTCAAAGGGTCAGACGGTAGGTCAGATATGCAATAAAATACTGAAAATCTGATCACTTTTTAGTTTACCTTTCAGCACTTAACTCTTTCAGACCATGTTGGTGCCTTGACTTATTTCTGGATAGCAATATCCGCTAGGCACGATTAACTTATTCATCTAGCTGAAATCTGAAGTTAAAGATGATTACTGACATGACTGCTGGCTAGATGACAAACTAAATTTTGTTTCAGATAGAATGCACAGTTAATTGACCAGGAAAAACATATGTTTTACCCCTTCTGTTTGTCACTTCCCTAGGTAGGCCATTTCTAAATCACCCTCTGCTTGGATACAAATGAGAAAAGTGACAGAGGTCAAATAGAGCTAACTTTCTCTGTTAACGTGCTCTCTTTAATAAATTTATTAAATAATGTGATACTTTTGAAATTGCGCTCTGTAGCACTGCACTACACTAGAAATAATAGGCACCTGATAAACATTTGTGGAAGACTACAGTGAATATACATTCTCATGTGCTACACAAAACTTCTGCAACTGGAGTTGTACACTGGGAGTCTACATTTGACCACAGTGCATTCCACCACTAGTCATATGTGCACCTTAACTGGGCTCCAATCTCAAGGCCACACTGATTTACTTCAAATCCTGAGCAGCAGCCTACATGTTGACAGAGTGTTACAGAATGCTGCAAGTGCTCCCCCATCGCTGGGTCATTCCTATCAGCACAGGAGTGTGACTGCACAGTGACCAGGGGGCTTCTGCTCAGCCAGCTGATGATTTTTTTTGCTTCTGATTTGAGAAAAGAAATTGTTTCAGAGCAGATTGGTATCTCTAGGGTGACTTTATTCTAAATGCTAATAGAGTAAAATATTGTTAAGAGTCAAATACCTTTGGAATAAAATTCTGCAAAAAAAAGAAATATTACACACTCTGGAGTCTCCGAATCAAAATCAAAGATCTCTTTGTGATTAAAAATTGTAAATAAGAGCCTTTTTTTTTTTTGCTTTTATTTTTATTTAGTAGGAGGCTGTGACTATTTCCTTGGGATTAGATAATGATACTATTTCAAGGCTTTTACTACCCAGAAACAAGATTCAAAAAATACTAAAATTCCAAAAGAACTGTGTTAGGATAGCATTTTGACTAATATTCGCATCTCTGAATAAATTCTTATGCTCTTAAAGTAAAGCAAAACGGGGAAGAATAGTGATTAAAATTTTTTCCTTCACTACTAAAAAGGGATTAAGGAACTCAACTTTTTTTTTTTTTTTTTTTGGCAGTACGCAGGCCTCTCACTGTTGTGGCCTCTCTCGCTGCGGAGCACAGGCTCCTGACGCGCAGGCTCAGCGGCCATGGCTCACGGGCCTAGCCGCTCCGCGGCATGTGGGATCTTCCCGGACCGGGGCGCGAACCCGTGTCCCCTGCATTGGCAGGCAGACTCTCAACCACTGCGCCACCTGGTAAGCCCAAGAAACTCAACTTTGATGAGCATTCATTTCCGCTCTCAAATTCTATTTTATAGAGGTTATCTGTATATAGCTTTCCTTGTCCACGTACATGGACTTCCTAAATCAGTGCCTACAAAACGCGGGAAAAAAGCTCAAGATTCTGGAGCTTTTAAACTTGCCAGAAAAGGGTGAATGAATAGCACAATTCTGTTCAAAAAGCATATATCATGTCATATTAATAGCTAAAGAAAGCCATGGTTTATTGGTTTATTATTCAGTGATAACTAGGACCATGGATAACAAATTGACAGTGTTTAAGAACAATTCTGTTCCCCAATTTACTCATTTTTTTGCGAACAACTCTATGATCATTATGTAATCTTCAGCAAGGTTACCTTTATTGTAAAATGGGAATCACCACAGTACCTACCTCCTAGGATTGCTGAGAAGATTGTACAAGAGAATGTATATACAGGACTTAGGAAATGCTCAGTGAAAGTCTAGTCAGGACAGGCCTTGATTTAACAAAGAAATTGTTCAGGCATATAACTAGTTCTGTCACAATCAATGTAGGTCTGGCTGTAAGGCTTACTGGGGCTGGCAAACTGATTTGGCAAGCGGTTGATTCCTGTTGGGGTTGGACAGAAGTTGACAAAAAAGTTTTCAAAGATCTCCTGTTTAAAGAGATTGGGTTTAACTTTAGATGGCTGTCGATTGCTAATCTACTGGATAAGCAGCTGGACTCTTGACCAAATGTGTTTCTAGACCTAGAGGGCCTTTCTGTTGAGAGTCGGACCCCCGTGACAAAGGATACAGGAACAGAACATGAGCCCTGAGAAAGGGGGGCCCAGCATGAGTGCTTGCCCTGGGTCTGGGGTTCCAACCTGTCAGTTTGTTCGTTGCTTCATTGCTTCATTCATTCATTTATTCAACAAACATTTCTTAAAGGCCCATCTGTGGCAGGCACTGTTCTAGGTGCTGGAGTAACCAATGTACAAGAAAGACAGTGTTCCAGTGCTCATAGAGCTTACACTGTGGTAGGGAGGAAAAGACAATAAGCAAACAAATCAGGTAGGAGGAAGTGCTGTGCAGAAAATTTAAATAAGGTGATAATATGACAGAAAGGGGTGACATTTGACTGGGTCGTGAAGGGAGGCATCTCTGAAGAAGTGACATTTAAGGGAAGCTCTGAATGACAAAAAAGGAGCCAGCTGTGTAAAGATGGGGGCAGGGCATTTCAGGCAGAGGCACACTTAGTTCAAAGGAACTAACTTTCAGGCAGAGGCACAGTTAGTTCAAAGGCTCAAAGGAACAAGTTGTCATGTTTAAAGAAGTAAGAGAAGGCCAGCGTGTCTGGAGAGCACTGGGTGACAGGGACACTGGGAGGAGTGAGAGGGCAGAGAGGAAGGCAGGAGGCAGGCCACCCATAGTGCCTCAGACCCCAATAGAAAAGGTTTGGGATTTATTTTGGAGAAATACATGATCAAATTTCTGTTTTTAAGATCACTCTGGCTACTCTCTGGAAAATGAACTGTAGGAAGTGAGGATGGAAAGACTCTGGGTGGGGAGGACTGAAGTGCTAATTAGGAAACTTATCCATGGGCAAAGGTGTTGCAGTGAGATATAGCTGTGCTGGCACACCAAATTCCAGGATCAAAGCAGCTGGATCTAATCCTACCGATAACACTGTGTGTCTTGGTTATAATTCATCCAGGATCACAGTAGAGCTGGGCTGAACCTTTTAATATACTGCTTGTATTCTTCTTGTTTTAACATACAATTTATGCACGTGTAGAACCACCTACTTCCTGTTATAACTGGCAGAGCCTGGTTGTTAACGTCCTCTGGGGTGGCAAACTGCCTTGGAAATAGAGTTGGAAGTTTTTAAAGACAGACAGCAGTTGACAAAGTTTTCAAAGATGCGTGGTGCAATCTGGGGAGGCAAGACTTTAAATTTCCTAAAGCAATGTCTACTCCTACATTTGTTGGTCTATGTAAGTGTATTAGTGTGCTTGGGCTGCTATAACAAAACTGGGTGTCTTAAACATCAGAAATTCATTTTCTCATAGTTCTGGAGGCTAGGGATCTGCAGTCCAAGATCAAGGTTCTGGCTGATGTGGCTTCTGGAAAAGACTCTCTCCCAGCTTGCAGACTGCTGCCCTCTCACTATGTCCTCACATGGCCCCTCCTCAGTGCACACACAGCAAGAGAGTACTCTCATGTCTCTTCTTCCTTTTATAAGGACACCAATCCCAGTGGATTAGGTCCCCACCCTTATGGCCTCACTTAACCTTTATTACCTCCTTATATCCCATATAGTCATAATGGGGGTTAGGGCTCCAATATATGAACTTTGAGTGGACACAATTCACTCCATAACAATGTGTTATTATGAATTCCTACTTGTGTGAGTACAAGCAAATGTTAAATTTATTTGAAACACGTATTTATTGCCACTATATAACAATGAGATATTCAGGATATAAAGAATAAATCTGTGATCTCAAGGAGTTTAGAGTCTAGCAGGGGAGATAATTACAGTGAAATGTGGACTACTATACTAGAGGTAGTATATGTAAACACAAAGAATTCTATTAGGGCAAAAAATGTCAGGAAACCATAAGGAGAAGAGCTGACAGTTATGTTAAATTTTATAGAATGAGTGGGAATTCACCAGTGAGGTAGACAAGAAAATCCAGAACTACCTCAAAACCCAACCTCTATGAAACAGGTCTTCCTTGGACTCCCCCAGCCTGAAGACATATATCCTTTTACTGAGTTGCAAGAATAACTATTGTTTGCACAGTTCTTTTGGCTGTTAAAGTAGTGCTCTGAGATACAGCTTCTACTATTCTCTTGAACTATTTAAGTCTTTTGTTATCAGTAAGTTTTAATGAGTGCATGCCTATGTTTCTTGAAGGTAAGGAACATAGCTGATGAATCCTTCAATAGTAGTAAATGAAGGTTCTTTGATTTGAGGAGACTAAAGGATGTATAAGAGAAAACTTAGATGTGAGAATTAGGAGGGTTATAATCAGGTTCTGACACCTCATTAACAAAGAGAATATTCCAGGTTAATTTCTCTGGGTCTCACTTTTTTCTTTTGAAAGAGAGAGTTGACTAGGTATATACAGTTCTGACAAGCTCTATGAACATACTAGTTCAATCTCTCATTCAACTACCCTGTCTAATTAGGGGTTTCTTAAAGGTACCAGTCTTTACTACTTTAAAAAAGATCTCCTTTCCCTTCTTGTTCAGATTTTATACAAGCAATTAAAAGGCCATAAAAATTCATCCAATATTATATTTAACATAAAAGGGGGGAAGGAAGGAACAACAAAAAATTAAATTATCACTCCTTCAAGTTTAAATGTTAACCTTAAAATACAGTTAACATCTAGGGTAACTGTTCTACTTCAAGTAAACTGTAAGGAAAATCAGGACAGATAATCGTGGCAGGCAAATTAAATACTCATCTTTGCTTTCTAGTGATTAGATTTAAACGTATGGTTTAGCCATTTCACAATACAGTATTTATATTTAAACAAAAACACACTCTAGCTATACACAAAGAGATTGCTAAAATGTAAATCATGCATCTTCTGTTTTATAACAAAATCTCATCCCAAATGAACGAGTGGGTGGAGAAGAAACAACTCAATTAAAAAGATATTTTCTATAACAATTCCGAAATAGACTAGTTTATTAGTAATTATCCAAAAAAGAAATAGTTTCATTTGAAAAGTTGGTTACAGTTCTAACTTCACAGTCACAAACTCTCTTGTCACATCAAACAAGTGCTTGCAAAAGTAATTCTGATGCCCAAGTATGGGACAGGCTCCATGACCACAAAACTATGCCAGCTCTACCTTTTAAATAGAGTTTGCCAAGATGAGTGTGTTATTAGCCAGGCTTGGCTGAAACAATCCACTGCCCACAAAGCTACTTTAATGTACTGTCTCTATTGAAACTCACAGAGGTCCAACAATACATTACGATACTTTCCCATCACTGCAGCAATTCCCACCACAGGCAACACTTTGTCTCCAACAAAGAAGCCTCACATTCTACGTCTGCACAAACCCCGATCCTGACTAGTACTGTGTGGCTGCCAAGAGGAACATCTGTGTGCTCGACAGTACACAAAACTGGCTCTTTTCTTTTTTCTTTCTCTTACTTTCTGTTTTCTTCTTCTTTTTAATTTCCTAGACAATAAACTATGTGATTGCTGGTAAGGAAATGGTCTTTCATTCCCGTCCTCTTCCCTTTTATTTGTTTGTTTGTTTGTTTAAAGTGACAAACAACTACATCTGCCATCTACTATTATTACTTTAAATCCAAATCCTGAAAACACATTAAATTCAAATCCTGATTCCCTATGAGCTTAGACTTGTGATCATCTGAAGAGTATTGACTTTAAAGATGAAGATCCTTAAAGGTATATTAACTAAAAGAAGTTACCCAATTCTGAGAATATTCTAGAACTTTACTTATATAGAGTGAAAAATCCAAATAAAAACTAAAAAATGGTAATATACTCACGAGAATAAAAAACTTGTAAACTACATGTTCCCTGTAGAAAGTTTACAACAAAAGCTATTACTTCCATAAGAATATTACATTTTGGTGTTTCATGCCGAAGAAAGACTTTTCTATTATGTTTACCTTCACCTCAAATCAATATTTGGGCTTAAAGAGGTAAAAGAAATTAGGGTGCACCAAGAGACAAATGCACAAAGAATATGACTAGGAATTGACCAGAGGAAAATTACGTATTATAGACCCACAGCTTCTATCTGCTCCCTAAACAAAAGAAAAAAAAAGGCTCAATTTCATTAGTGATCAAATTGATGCAAATTAAACCTAGATACTTTTGCTATCAGTATGGTTAATATTTGAAAACAGACTACACATGTTTGCAAAGGAATGGAATAGCTGGCATTTTAAATTAGTACTACCTTTCTAGAGAGCAATTTGGCAGTATAAGTGTTTATACAAATTGGCCCAGCAATTTCACTTTTTGGATTTTATCCAAAACAAGTCAGAAGAGATAGGCACCCAGATGTTTACTGTAGCTTTATTTAAAATAGAAACAACTTAGGAACAGATAAATATCCAATTATAGAGGCTCTGTTAAATAAATTATGATACAACTCTTCGAGGAGTACTATACAACCAAGAAAATGAAGTTTAAGAGAATATATAATAAAAAATTTCACTACATAGTTAAGTGAAAATAGCAGGTGATAAAATATGATATATAATGGCAATCCACCTTTTAAAAATATATGCCTGCTTAGGAAAAATAAAAAATGTTAACAATAGTATTTTCTCATGGTGGTGTAATAATAAATTTCTCTATTTTATAATAAACATGCCCTTAGTTTTAAACCAGAAAAAAGTCCCTGAATTATTTCTTCTTAGAATTGATGGAAAAACTTAATTTATTATCATTAAATAAATAAAGGGTAATTCATTTCTTCTCAAAGATACATTAACATTTTCCCAGGTTTTCAGAAACTGTTCCATTGAAAATCATGTAAAATTTCACATGAAAGCTGTAGCAAGAGACAAACAGGAAGAGGGAATCACTACAATAATTTAAGACTGAGAATGGAAAAATCTCTTAGATTTATCACTTTAAGTAGTAGTTGGCAATCACCCAATTGTAGCTCAAAAAGTTTAATGAAGATAGTTAGAGCTGACACTGATTTCATAGCCTGAAAGACCAGTCCATGTGAAATGTACCTCTAACTTTTAGTAGATTAAAACAATGAAACAACATAAACAAGAAACAACTGTAATTTTGTGTGTGTGTGTGTGTGTGTGTGTGTGTGTACTTATTGGTAGAAATGGAATAAATGGAAAATAATGAAGTTTTCTATTCTTTAAGTCAAAGATAATACAGAGAGCATTTTTTACCTGTCTTACCTTATACTACAAAACTGGATTAATAAGGAAATCACTTTCCAGTTTTATTCTAAAAGGATGAAAGGAATTCTCTACTACTTTCCATTTAATCTGTTTACTCTCCTCTGACATCTTGCACAGGAGCCAGGAAGCTGCAAAGAGATCTATGAATTCTGAAAGCAGACAAAGTGTGGGCTTTATCCTTTGAGTTATATCATTCTTTTTCTGCGATACATTCTATAAACCAGTTTTAAATTACATAGCTTATTTGTGATTCTGCTACAGTAACCTATGTATTTCTTTTGAAAAAAATAAAATTTTCTGCTTAAAATGGCCACCAAAAAAAGTGTTTGCAAAGCAGCTGTTAAATAAATGAGACAGACAGAGCTGTACTCTGTTAATTGACACCAGTTTACTACATGGTATTTAAAAACCATCACTGGAAAAGCAATAAAAAGTGTCCTGCTTTGTGAGCTGGATTTCCCCTCACTGTACACAAGCAGGGTTTTCATGTGATATTTTTAAAGTGTTATTATTCTAGAAGCTAACTGATCCATCTGTTCTTTATGTTCACTAGTATATGACCAAATATGTTCATAAATAAAATTAAAGGCAGAACAGTTAACTAGATATGTGAAGACCTCTCAACAAATAATACAACTTTTAAAGGATATACCGATTCCTTCTGGTTTAATTACTGAATAAACATACTGCAGGGGAATGCTTGTCTGTCAAGCGAAATGTGAACGCCGTATCACCAAGACGCAGGTGGAGGGTGTGCCACAGAAACAAAGGCCCCGTGCTGAACACTGTACTTTATTTTAAATGGAATTTAACTAAGTCTTGCTATTTGCCATGCATTGTACTTCTTGTACTTTACAGGTTATTTCATTTATTCTCACACAAACAACTTTAGAGGTAGGTGTTACTGTCATCATTTTCCAAGTGAAAAAACTTTCCCAAAGTCACAGAGCTAGTGAACAGTAGAGCTGGGATTCAGACCCTGATCTCTCTGACTCTAGTCTGTGCTCTTTTTACCACGTTATAGGGTCAAGAGAAGTAGATTGATCAAATGCTGAAATTATGGAACACCTTATGGTTGAGGTTTCAGCAGTGACACCACCAGATCAAAGATACCTTACTTGTTGCCAGTGTCTCCCCTATCCTCAAGACACTGGCAAAGTCCATTTGTTAACACAAGTTAGATCCAAACCAACTGTTTGATATAGGAGAATTTATAGATAACTGGACAATTTTTTTTTTTTGGCAAATCTGTCAAAAAGGCACAGTAGACTATCAAGTCATAACCTGATTTCTAGGGAAGCTGAACTAAAAGTTCAGTGATATAAATAGGTTTTCTGTTCAAGGAGCTTTGATTTGATCACATAAATAAATGAAAAAGAAACAAAATTAATCTTTATATACATTCACAAATATTAAGTAAGTGAAACCAAACATTCAACATAAAATCTGAATGGAGGATTCTCTGCCTGTGGGAAGGGGGAGAGAGGTGGCAGGATGTCTGTGGTGACTACTGCTTCTGCGTACTGTTTCTATAGACAGGCACCGGCAATCACAGTTTCAGAGATACTTACTGAAAGATCAGGGCAGAGTTTCTCTACAAATTCCTTAAGACTGGATTCAGCTACCTGGTTTCACGAATGATTTTCATCCTTCCCTTCAAAATGATTTTGCTCACATTGAAAAAAACATCTTTTGTGGTCACACCACATTCTTACACATTTCAAAGCGGGTCAATACTCCTTTGACAAGTCATTGCTTGCTGAGAGTCACATCGATGCCTAAAGACTCATCATGATGCAGTCATGCAAACAAACATCTTCCATGTCATCAATCAGCCCATTGTTATTTTTTAAATACTTTGCCTGCATGGTGATTTTAAAACAAAAAGTATAGCTAGTCAGAGTTGCCTACAATACACGTAATTCCTTGCCATTTTTAGGTCACTGAGACTACAACTGCATTTTAAATTTTATTGTACAAGCAATGTTGTAATAAGAAATAAAACAAAAAAAACAAACAAAAAGCCCAGCCTGGTCTCAGTCGTCATTAAGATGACTTGGTACTTGTCTCAATTTCCCACATGGTTTTAGAAGTAAACCACTTGACTGAGAAACCAAAAAATCTTATTAAGAAATATAGGTTAATGAGGGTTGGTGAAGCTCTTTAAGAGGGCTGGAAGTATACAAACATTCAATTTGAGTTAGCGCTTGAAGCAGTTGGGGGATGTGTTGAAGGCTGATTTCTGGGCCTCATCCCCAGATATTCTGATTCTTTACATTTGGGGTGAAATTAAGGGATTACATATTGGGCAGAAACGTATTAAGAAGAGACCAGGTTTTTACAGAGGTTTTGTGGCCACTGTTTTTAGAATCCCACATTATTTTCAGGTTCTCTGGTCTGTTCTGAAGAGCTGTCATTATAGGAGCCTTATTCTAGATAAATGATTTTTAAAGTTTCTCTTATAAACTTTGGTCTTGACAGCAGTCTTGCAGGATGGGGTATATACCATAAATTTGGAAAGAACAACAGGCAAGTGATTAAGAAGCCCTGCCTTTATGTCACAGCAAAAGAAACTATACAGCAGAATCTTTCTTTTTTCAGTCTCCAAAGGTGGTGTATAGCTTTCCCACAGTATCAGGTTGCTGGTCTAGGTACACACACAACCTAGGTGATAATTCATTCAGATTTAAACTACTTTTTTCAAAGCCAACTTTCCCAAACAATGCATCATCTACATTTTAAATGGTAGGTGAAATTCTACCACCACTCTCAAAAAAAGGGACAAGGAGGTGTATTGTACTGGACAAAAGGAATGGAGAAAAGTATTGACAGTACAAGCAATCTATAGTACCCTTGGGGTAGAAAGAATTGTTGAAAGTTTTCTCACACATGAAGAAAGCAATGAAGCATGTAACATTGATTATATTTCATTATTATTTGGACCTAGGTATTGAAATACCTGAAAAGAAGCTATCATTTGTAAATATGTATAATCCCTTTCCCCCCACTAATAAAGAAATCACTGATATAATCCTATGCCTAAATATAAAATTAGAATGTTAAATCAGATTAGTAGGACATTAGAAAAATACGTGTCTTTAGAAGAGGTAAGAGATAATCTTTGGCTGTTACTTTATAAATTTAATCATTTGGTGAAATATATGAAAATCCTCAAATATTCCAGCCCCTCCTCAATTCCAGATGTGGTAGTATAACATCTTGATCCATTTCATTACTCCCTCTATTCTTCCAGATCACCAACTGAAGAAAGATGCTCCAAATAGCACAAAGATGTAACTATTATTCTCCACATCCTCTATTATTCTCTGTATATAAAATATTGAGTTTATACAATCTTTTTTTTTAATTGAAGTATAGTTGATTTACAATGTTGTGTTAGTTTCAGGTGTACAGCAAAGTGATTCAGTTTTATATATATATATATATATTTTTTTTTTTAGTTATATATATATTCAGTTATGTATATGTTCAGTTTATATATATATATACACACACACACATACAAACGTTCTTTTTCAGATTATTTTCCATTATAGGTTATTATAATATATTGAATTTAGTTCCCTGTGCTATACAGGTGGTCCTTGTTGTTGCATTTGTACAATCTTAAAGCCAGAGACTTGCCACACTCAGTTCTCCACACTAAACCATTATTGATTAAGAAAGCTATCTGCAGAGCAAAACAAACTAAATATAGTATAAAATTTACATTCTTGAAGCTCTCTGAGAAGTCACCCAGTCAAACCTCCTGCTCTTAGCCCTCCTAAATCAACAGGAGCTTGAAATACAGCTCTTCCAAGATTTTAGGCTCAAATTTTTCTTTAAGTCAAACTAGCTAGCATGAACTAATGAGCTGGAAATGAATTGGAAAGTTTGGTTTTAAATGTTGAAAAGTTAAGTTCATTGTTACTTGCAAAAGAAAGAGAAAACTGTCAACAATTTATTCAGATCTAAAGAGAAGATAGATTTGTATATCTTCCATTGCACCATCCATCCTAAGAATTTGTAACTTGAGTATTGTACAGTAGGGAGAAAGGGATTAAGAAGAAAAGTGTTTTTCATATTCATGCTCATGTTAATTATTTTGACCATTGCTATGCAAGAAGGAAAAGCGTAGTATGTTTATTTAACTTAGTTTAATGTGGTCAGATGGCAAGGAAATATGTTGAAGAAGTTAGTAAATAAGCTACATCAGCTAAAGCTCCTGGAGGTCTGAGACTCAACTTAGACCCCCTAGTGCACACAGTTTCTTACTGAGGGGACAAGATGTCTGAGAATAGTGAACTTAAAATTTCGGGTAAAAATGAGAACATTTCTGATGTGCTTGAGGATGTTCAGGGACTGTATTTTAATCCTGTAGGAAAGCGGGTAGAGAGATGGTGACAGAGACTGCACTGACTCTCCCTGGCCAGGCCAGGCTACACTTCAGGAAGCAACACATTTGGAAGATGGGTAAAAATAAAGTCACAATTTCAAGAGAGCCACAAATTGTCACCAGCATGAACTATGCTTTGCAGCTATCTCAGGATGGCTCAGGTTCAAGAACTGACTCTGCTCAAAGTGAAGGCATGACATCTCTGGGATTTTGAAGATGAGTCTCAAAATCCCGGAATTATCCCCAAATTTCTGGCTAAATAACCAATTCCAGGCAATACTTGTATCCATCTGGTTCTGTGACACTAGTTTCTTTCATGAAATTTCTGTGAACAAAGCTGAGAGGACCAGTACCAGAAGCCTGGAAGTCAGAGTTGTTACGGGTCAATGTGAATTTATCCAAGAGTTCTCAAGAATACCAGCGTGTTCACTGACTTCATCAAAACGCATCTCTGGGCAACACTAGGCCACTATTTGTACACTTTTATCACCTAAAGTTAATTAGACTGGTCTTGAGAGTGCTGTAAAAATACTAAAAAAAATTAATAAATATTTTAAAAGTTTCTAACAAGTTATTAATAACTATGGCTAATATAAGATAAAATCTCATGTGCTGTCTACAGATAAAAGGAATTTTGAATATGTGGCCTACTTTTGAATAAAACAAACAGTTGTATGTCCCTGTCCTAAATAACTCAGGAAGGGGAGATTCGGTGGGGGGGGGGGAATAAAAGGCTAGCAGGAAACTCAATGAAAACTACTTCAATATCCTTCCATTAATTATCTATATTTTTAGGAGGAATCAATAGCCCTACTCCATTTGAATTGGCCAAGATCTAAGATTAAAAGACCCACCCCCCCACCCAGCCCCCGCCAATTGTCTTTTTCATACTTCTGTTAAATTTTGTTGTTAATTCCAAGTGCTATTTCCCCAGCTGTGAAGTCAGGCTAGCAGCTGCCTTAGCAAACCATGCCAACCAACGCTACACCAATACATAAAGACAGCTGCCTTGCCTGTCCTTACAGATGAAAGAAGAGTGCTAAAGGCCTAGAAAAATCTCTAGTACTGGCAATGGCTGTGTAGGCAGCTGCCTGCCTGTCATACTGCTGTAGAGTGTGCTGTGCGACAATAGCTACGAGAGAACAAGGAAAGGATGAATACAACTAATTTCTACCAGTAACGCATCCTGTTTCCAAATTGTTTTCTTTATGAGATATTACATTGTTTTTGATATTTAAAATTTTAGATTCTTCAGCATTCTATGCACAGAGGCAAATCCTCACTACTACATAAACAGTACTGATTTCTACTTTCATTTTAATAAATTAAGCAACAAAGAATCTTAAAGATTTGTGTCCAAAAATTTAAGAGTTACAAACAACAACTGATTTTTCTAACATTAACACTGTTATAAAGCTTCAGAATAATCTGAGAATCATCCCAGGGTACAACTGAATTTGAGACTGACAATAATTTGATAGGAACTAACATTTGTAAGAGTGTTTCTATTTCATTAAAATGGCCCTCTTTGAATATATTTAATATGGATTAAAAGTCTAGATAGAGTTTATAAGCAGAACTGATATTTATATTTCTTTTTTAGAAAACATTTTTATTTTAATAAAAATACTGTACACCATACTTGATCATGATGTCTGCAATTTACTTTGAAATATTTAAAATACACTTACATACATTTCAGGGGATGGTCAATTGTAGTCATAATAAAAATCCATATTCTAAAGGTGGCTCCTATAAGTGCCTCTAATATCTGTATTTCAGTGGACAACTGACCTTTTGCTAATCACCATACTGAATGTCAGAAAAGGTTTCATTGGTGAATATAGTGGCCCATAACTAGCATGATGAATATTAAAAATGGGCTCCCATTTATGAAATAAAAAGCATTCAAGAAATATGGGCTGGCTAAAGAGTATTTTAACAACTTGTTCCATCCTTTCACAAAAAAAGCCTAGGAACCAACTGGGCATGGATGCTTTCCTTGATGGACGATGCCCTCCTTTTAAATCAAACACTCCTCTATCAGCCTGAAACGTGGAGGACTCTGTTTGCCTGTTGCTGGTATAAAGGAGACAGAATTCCCCTTTAAGTGACCCCTTTACTGCAAGGTGTTGGGCAGAGCCCCTCTGAGGACCGAGAACAGGGATTTCCTCCTGTTCCAAGTACTGTCCTGTCTGTGCCTGCTTGTTAATACTTAGTTAACAAATCTCTGTATGTGTGTCTTTATGTGCAGCAGAATTGGGTCTGAGATTTGCTTTCATTATAACTTGATAATGATGTTAAAGGAAGTAGCTAGTCCTTACCTGCTTCAAATTTCTTTGGAGGTTACCATTATCTACAGAAGGAACCCAAGAATAGAGCATGACCACACTTGCTTAAGCCAGTGTGGAACAGAAGTAAGATATGTATACTTAAGATTAATCCTATTTAAAGCTACAATCTTGTCAAATACAAAATTTCAAATCAACTAACTATTACTATCAACAAGGGGTGTTTATTAATAATATAGTTAGATTGATTGGCATAGGAACATATGACTTTATACAAAACCTATAATAAGTTTTGACAAAGCCAGTATGTAATTTTGGAAAGTCCTAGCATCCTGCTCACATGGAAAGCCATTCAGAGATCTGTTATCGTATTAAAGAAAAATATATATACATAACTGTACAGAGAGAACTACTAAAGGGATGTTGGAAAGAAGCCTACCCAAAAGGCAGTGTGTTTATAAATATAAATTTACTTTCCTAAATCCCTCAGCAAGAGAACTGAGAAGAATAAAGTGTCCTGAAACAAACCTAAGTATACATAGGGAACTTAGTATACAATAGAGAAAACATTTTAATCTTGTAAGAAACAGGAAGGGCCATTCAATAAAATGTATTGGGAAAGTTGGTTTACATCTGGAAAAAAAAATTACGTATATCTCCATATCAAACCATACACAAAGATAAGCTGTATAATAGATACAGAGTTTCCTTTTAGGGTGATGAAAATGTTCTGGAAATAAACAGTGATGATGGTTGCGTAACACTGTGAACATACTAAATGCCATCCAATTGTATACCTTTAAATGATTAAAATAGTAAATTTTATGTTATATGTATACCATAACAATAAAAACAATAAGTTACCGATATATTACAGAAACTAAGTGTGAAAAATCAAGCTTTGAATACATTGTACAGAAACAGTGGAAATATCTTTTTGACCTCAGGGTAGAAAAGGCTTTTCCAGATGAGACACACAGAATACACCTATTACAGCTGGATAACAAATTATCCTAAAACAGCGGCTTCGAATAACCACAATCATTTCTTCTGCTCAAGAATCTGAAATTTTGGCAGGACTCAGCAGGGACAGCACACCTCTGCTCCACACCACGTCTGCTGGGGTGACTGGGCTGGGACAGTTCCAGGACGGCTCACTCACAGACATGTCAAGTTACAACCGACTGCTGGTTGTTGTCCACATGTAACTTTGTACGGGGCTTGGGCTTCCTCACAGGATGGTGGTTGTATTTCAAAAACATCCCACGAGACAGGAATTGCAAGTTATAAGTTTCTTAAAGCCTGGGCCCCAAAACAGGCACAATGTCACCTCTGCTAGTCTATTGTTCAAGGAATTATATAGCCCAGATTCAAGGGGGGGATACAGACCTTCCTTGATGGGAAGAATGTGCAAAGAATTTGTAGGCTGTGTTTTAAGACTGCAAGAGCCATTCCTGAAGGAAAAGATGGGCAGAGTTGACTATACCAAAATTTAAAACCCTTGCATGACAAAAGTCACTGTGAAAAAGGTACAAAAGTACAAAAAGGACATTTTGAAAAGAGGTAATTTGTAACATATATAAGAAAGAATATCTAGAATATATAAAAATATATAAATCAGTAGGAAAAAAAAAGTCAAATAGAAAAATGGATGAAGAATATGAACAGTCAACCCATAGGAGAGGAAACCTGATTGGCCAATATATAAAAAAGATGTTCAACGTCACTTTATAGTGATGAGGAAAAAGCAAATAAAAATATATCATCTATTAGACTGTCAAAATAAAATAAAGTCTTAAAAAAAAACCCCAAAGTTTGATGAATATGAGGGAAAATGGGAACCACCATAAGCTTTGGAATAATAATGTTAGAAAGCAATTTGGCAGCATTTTAATAAAACAGAAAATGTATATACAGTCTTCAATCCAATGATTAAGCTTTCAGATAATATAAGGAAACAAATGCATTTGTCTCTGGAGATGCAGATAAGAATGCTAATGCTCATAATATTTAAAATATTAAAAACTAGAAACCACCTAAAGTTTCATCAATAGGGAAAAGTATAAACAATCATTGAGGTATATCTATAGAGTAGAATCTATACAGCAGATAAAGTGAATGAACTAGATCTCAATGTAGATTCTTGGATAGATATCAAAAATATAGTGTTGAGTTAAAATGTTACAAGATGATATAAAATAAAACATTTTAAAATAAAATAACATATTTAAATTAAAAACACACACAAAAAGCAATATCATATATTCTTTATGGCTATGCACACATAGAGTAAAAATATTAAAAAGTACATATTTTATGTTATATATTCAAGATGATAGTTACCCCTGGAGAGAAAGGTAAATGGTATGGGGGAGTTAAACAAACTAAATATACCAGAGAAAACTGGCTATTAACCATAGATTTCTGAACCCTCTTCATGCTGTTGCTGGCAGGTCAAGGATTATATTCCCAGCACCTTTACATGGGGTCATGTGACATTTTCTCACCAATGGAAGGAATATGAGCAGAAACGAGGCTGGTCGCACAAAGACCAAGGAACTTAATCAGTGGGAATGCCTTCCACAGTTTCTCTTTCCTTTTCCATCAGCTTGATCCACATGAGCACTGTGACCTTGGAACATGTGCTGCAGATGCGGGAGCCATAAAATGAAAGGAGTCTGGGTCTTTACATCGCCAGCCATTACCCAGGAACAGTGACATGGCAGTGTTACATGAGTGAGAAATAGTGGTAAGGCATTAGAATTCTGGGGTTTGTTTGGGTCTGTCTCAGTTAGCCTCACGCAACTATACAAGAGAGGGCCTCAATTTTTTTTAACCTGTTGATTTGTCTCCTTGATTAAGAAGAAATCTGAAGTAAAACAATAACAAGAAGAACCACCGCCACCAAAACCAATGTTTTGTTAATTCTAGGTGGTGGACATTCAGGTAGCTGTTTTTTTCCCCATAGTTTTCCAGTTAAAAAGAGGTTTTATTAAGATATACTTAACAAAGTTAACCATTCCTTTACTATTTTACAAGAACGCTGTATTTTTACAGATTTAAATATTGCTTTCACGTCAAGGAGTCAACTCAATGGACATGTGCAGCTCCAGAGCTTTCCTCCTTTACTTCTATGTTACCTGAATAAATATAATACCCCATTAATTGTCAATATAATGAATGATTTCAAATTTTTCAAAATTATATATAAAGAAACTATACAGTCTAAAAAGGCGGGAGAGAATAAAAGAAAAAGCAAGTCCATACAAGTAATGCTGTGCAAATCAGAAGAAAAATAGCTAACATTTACTGGGCACTTAATATGTGCCCAGTGCAATATTCTTAATAAGTCAATATTGTTGTTTTTTTTTTTTTTTTTTTTGCGATACGCGGCCTCTCGCTGTTGTGGCCTCTCCCATTGCGGAGCACAGGCTCCGGACGTGCAGGCTCAGTGGCCATGGCTCACGGGCCCAGCCGCTCCGCGGCATGTGGGATCTTCCCGGACCGGGGCACGAACCTGTGTCCCCTGCATCGGCAGGCGGACTCTCAACCACTGCGCCACCAGGGAAGCCCAAGTCAATATTCTTAATATTAACTTACTAAGTCCTTCAAACAACACTACAAGGTACGTACTGTAAAGCCACATTTTACAATAAGAGTGAAAGAGATTAGTGAGAAATCTTCCTAAAACTACTAAATCTAATTTTTGTTAGGGACCAATCCAAAAAGGTCTAACACAATTTCAAGACCAAATTTTTCTTATCCAAGGTTCTTAAAATAGAAATCTAAAAAGCCTTTTTGACCCCAATGCTCCACTTTAAATACCAATTCCACTGCTTACTATTTTCTAAATATTTCACGAGCCCCAATACCACTGTCCAAAGTTACAGCCCCAATACCACTGTCCAAAGTTAAATCATTAAGTCAAAGTTAAATCACACCTTGACTATGGCAATAATCTGTTACCTCTCTTCTGGGCTCATCTCACCCTTCCCTCCACCTGAAAAAAAACTCAGGAAATTCTATGACAATAGTCATGTTTTGATATACTACAGTGTGGCATTCTTGGATTACTCTCTTAATATGTGTTTGCTTGAAGTGAGGCAGAAATAGATATTGGAACATAAGCTCTTTCCTACTAATGAAAATACAAACAATCCTCCTAGCCAAAAGAGTCTTACTTTTCTTGACAGAAATCCAATTTAATATTTACTCCAAGGTTCAAAATCTTATAGGAAGAGAACAATTTGCCAAAATTATAGCTAGCTTTTAAAAATATCATTCACTACATATTAAAATACACCTTCTCTGTTCAAGATATCCTACTTGGGAAACAAATCCCTAGAATGCAACACACCATTATATTTCCAATGACCACTTGCAAATGACAGGATTCATTTTCTTCTTTCTTTGTTCTTACATAATTTCTAAATTTTCCAGTTACTTTTACAGTAAAGAAAAAAATGTATCAACAAGTCACTAATCATAGATCTACAAAATGATTACTTTCCAATTAAAATTAGAAGCTTTTCTTAAAAGGCATCATTTCAATTTAAAATTTCAGAATGCTCTCTAAGTATTAAAAAATCAGCTTAATAGACAAAAAAGAAAACCTGCAACTTGGTACTCTTGTACTTTAATAACAAGGAGTGCTAATGTAGCCAATGTATTTAGAAAACAAAAAGAAACAGAAAAACATAAAAATTGGAAGGGGGTGATGACACATTTTCATTGTCACAGTGATGGTTATGCTGTGGAAAACCTAAAATAATCAAAGTAATAAGTATTACAAACTATAAATTTAGTAAAGTGACTAGATACAAAAATAAACAAAAATCAAGCAGTCATCATAGTTATAAACAAAAATTAGTATGAAGACATAGTAGATGAAAAGATATCACTAACAACAACAACAACAACAAAAAGATAAAATATCTAGGAATAAACATAAAACATGTGCAGGATCTCCATGAAAACCAACCAACAAACCCTTTCAAACCTTGATCTATATGTCTCTTCTTATGTCAGTATCATACTGTGTTCATTACAGTAACTTTATAATAAGTACTGAAATCAGATAAGAAGCAATCAAGATTGTTTTGGCTATTTTAGTTCTTTTGCCTTTTCAATAAATTTAAAAATCAACTCATCAAATTTCTTCATAAAAGTCTGCTAGGACTTTGATTGAGATTGCTTTGAATCGATAGATTAATTTGCAATATTGATGCCTCCATTTATGTAGGTCTTCTTGAATTTCCTGTTGTGATCTTTTGTGTTTTGGTGTGGAGGTTTTGCATATCCATCTTTCATTAAATATATTCCTAGACATTTTTATGCTATTGTAAATAACGTTTTTAAAATTTAATTTTCTAATTGTTTATTTCTTAGTATACAGAAATACATTAGCTTTTGTATACTGATCCTATATCCTGCAACTTTGCTAAGTTTACTTTTAGTACTACTAGGTTTTTGCTGATTCCTTTGGGTTTTCCACATATATGACTGTGATTTTTGCAAATAAAGACAGTTTCACTTCTTCCTTTTCAAACTGTATGTCTTTTTTTTTTTTTTTTTTTTTTTTTTGCGGTACGCGGGCCTCTCACTGTTGTGGCCTCTCCCATTGCGGAGCACAGGCTCCAGACGCGCAGGCTCAGTGGCCATGGCTCAGAGGCCCAGCCGCTCCGCGGCATGTGGGATCCTCCCGGACCGGAGCACGAAGCCGTGTCCCCTGCATCGGCAGGCAGACTCTCAACCACTGCGCCACCAGGGAAGCCCCCAAACTGTATGCCTTAATTACTACTCTGGCTAGGACCTGCAGCATAATGTTGAATAGAAGGGGTGAAAGTGGGAACTTCCCTGATGGTCCAGTGGTAAAGAATCCGCCTTCCAGTGCAGGGGACACGGGTTCAATCCCTGGTTGGGAAACTAAGATCCCACATGCCGCGGGGCAACTAAGCCCACGCCACAACTACTGAGCCTGCAGGCTCTGGAGACGGCGTGCCATAACTAGAGAGAAGCCCATACACTGCAACGAAGAGCCCCCTCGGCAAAATGAAAGATCCCGCATGCCACAATGACGACCCCACGTGCCTCAACAAAGACCCGATGGCAGCCAAAAATAAAAATAGATAAATTAAATATTAAAAAATAAAATTACTTTTGAAAAAAAGTGGTGAAAAGGGTACATCCATGGACGTCTGTGTCTTATTTCTGATCTTAGAAAATATTGAACCTTTCACCATTAAGTTTGATCTTAGTTGTAGGTTTTTCACAGATGCCTGTATTAGGTTGAAGAAGTTCCCTTCTATTCCTAGTTTGCTGAATGTTAATTAATGAATGTGTGTTGAATTTTGTCAAATGCTCTGTGTCTGATAATATTATTCTATTAATATGATAAATTACACTGAGTGAACTTACATTCCCAGAAAAAACTCCACTTGAGTCAAGACGTATTACTCCTTTAAAAAAATTACTTTTGGACGGCTAGCCTTTCATTAAGGATTTTTACATCCAAGTTCATGAGATATTGTCTGTAGTTCTCTTTTCTTGTGACACTTTGGTCTAGTTTTGGTAGCTGGTATTTATTTTGTTATCATGAGTTGGTATAGAGTGGGAAATCAAGTAGCATGGGATGTGTCTGACAATTACTAGTGGAGTAAAGATAATTACATCAGTGATACAGCATAAAGCAGTGGTTTGCCTGAACCTTGGAAGCAAAAACAGAGCTCTAAATTTTAACACTTAGACGGACTGGTGCTGTCACCATGATTATATTTCACTAAATACTGTCTTGAATTGTACCTTCCCAGGTATCTCTTATGACCAAATATTATATGGCATAACTAATATGTATATTATAGTTCTTGGCATAATATACCTACTTGAAGGTTGGTTCATAGTAATTGTTGCTCCCCTCACATGACAGAAAATCATTTTTTGTGACTTTGTTGATAGGAAAACGATTTGCCAATAAACACCAAATCTCCGGGATGCGAGGGAGGCTGGCTTAACAGAATCACCAGCTAAAAATAAAATACTGGATGTGACCATAAAGTTTGACTAGTATTTCCATATTTCATCTTTTAGATCTCACTCCTTCACCCCAAGGGTACAACTAAAAACGTTTTCATATTTCATATAATACTCATATTACCAATAGGACATTTGCTTATCTAATATTTTGGTGTTGATCTTTATTTTTAGGTAGTTTGGATGAAACAGTAACAAAGCCGTTGGTCTTCAGTGGACCCTCTAGCAGCCTTTCTCAACTGGGGTTCAGCCAGAGACAGAAGCCCTACAGATAATGGTTTGAATGACTATTTTATCAATTCTCCCAGGGATCATAAGAAGTTAATTCTTTTTTAACAGCTTTATTGGAGTATAACTGCTTTACAATGTTGTGTTAGTTTCTGCTATATAACAAAGTTAATCAGCTGTATGTATAGAAGTTAATTCTTTATATACAATGTGCCTCAGGACATTAGGGCATAATTCCTCTGTGCATCCTGGCACACAGGCAGCAATCTCCTGGGGTTGCCCTCCATGGTGAATTAGGGTTGTGGGACCATGGGAAGGGAAGATTAATTTCCTTGCCCCTGGCTTGGGCATCACATTTTCACTTTGCAGTGAATCCTGCAAATTTCGCAGCCAGCCTAGCAGATCCTGACAAGTCTGAATCAGTCATGGTGGTCTCTCCCCCTGTCAATGATTGCTTTGTATCTTAGCATGTGATGAAATTCCAACCAATAACACACAGACGAATATCTGCAGGGAAACTTCTGGGAAAGTTTTCTTACTCTTAAAAGAGACACAAGGGGACTTCCCTGGTGGCGCAGTGGTTAAGACTCCGCCTGCCACTGCAGGGGACACAGGTTCGAGCCCTGGTCCGGGAGGATCCCACATGCCGCAGAGCAACTAAGCCCTGTGCACCGCAACTACTGAGCCTGCACTTTAGAGCCCGTGAGCCACAACTACTGAGCCCGTGAGCCATAACTACTGTAGCCCGCGCACCTAGAGCCCATGCTCTGCAACAAGAGAAGCCGCCTCAATGAGAAGCCGAGTAGCCCCCTACCAAAGCCTGTACACCGCAACCAAGAGTAGCCCCCGCTCGCCGCAGCTAGAGAAAGCCCACACACAGAAACAAAGACCCAACGCAGCCAATAAATAAACAAAATTTTTTTAAAAAAAGAGACACAAGAAAGAGATACCCCCTTTTCTGCATCTTTAAGTTGTCAATTCTGGATGTGATACCTGGTGGCACTGTCACCACTATTTTGCAACCATAAAGGGATCAGCCTGAGTACAAACCTATATGGAGAGGAGGGCTAGTCTAGACTAGAGAATTACAAAGAGGAGGACCCAGGGCACTCATCACAACTAAATTACAACTGTCCTACCTCTGAATTCCTTGTTATTTTAGTTAAAAAATTTCCTTATTGTTTAAGACAGTTAAAGTGGGTCTTTCTGTTAATTGCAGCTGAAGAATTCTAAGCACTAAAAACATCTTGGTACATAAGATATTGCACTTTTGGTAGTAATACAGATCTCACAGAACCTATTTTATCAACTTTGGAAAATAGATGCCTATTCCCCTAAGTGAATTTTATGTATTACATTGTCCATATTTTAAATCAAACCATTCAAAAACACCCCCTTTCAAAACTTGCTGGAATAGTCTCAGTGGTTTCTAGATCATAGCTAGATAGATAGAAACAATTTTAGTCATATAGATTGAGGGGTATCATCATGGTGGATTTAACATGGTATATTAGAAAGAAACTAACTTTCTAGTAAGCCTATTTTCTTTCTCTTCCTACCCTGGCCTTCCAAAATTAAGCTCATCATCAATGAGCTGTGTACCAAATAAATAGAGAATAGGAACAAACATATTTCCACTGGAAACAGAAATCTCACTGTACTCTATCTGGCAAGAGAATGACATTAGCTTTCGTGCAGAGGTAGAAATGTTCTTCCTATGAAGCATTCTGGTGCCAAGATCCAAATGGTCTGGAATTTCATCTCCACAAAACAAAGCCACCATCAGAGAAAGAGCAACAGCAGATGCATCCCTGTCCTCACTAGCTCAGTTCCTCCCACGTCCTTGTATCTGGGTCCTCCACATAGGGAAGCGTCCCACACCCTCAACAGAGTTCCTTATTTCCCATGAGCAGTTTCCCTGCTACAGGGAACCAGCTGTTCAATACGATGGATGATTGGGTGTCTCTTGAGAGCTGCCTAGGTCTGCAAAGCAAATGATCTATTCCTGGATAATAATAAAGAGAAGACTGGATAGTAACATTCACAATTGGATACATTTGATAAATTTGTGTTAGGTAAAGCATCCAAGAGCTTTAGGGACAAAAATTTCATCGGATTTGGGGGAAAATGATAACCGATCACACACACACACACAAAAAAACCCAGTTAAAACACGATTACAGCTTTCTCAGAGATAACTTTTGGTAGTGAGAAAATTAATTAAACATTCCTTGGAAGCCATGGAGCTGAAGTCAGTGCACTGACTAACGGAGCAGCTGTCAGTGCAAAGTGGGTTCCTGTCCTAATCCTGTTCTGACCTCAGACTTGAGCCTGAGAACCTGTCAGAAAGGTGCTCTCACAGTGGAAGACATCAAGCAGCAGCTGCTTGCACTCAGCAGGCTGCAGCCGTTTTCTCTTGCTTTAAAAAATACAATGCCACTCTGCTTGCATATTTCATGACACAAGCAGTATGCATAACTCTCCTGCTGCTGCAGAGGACAGTGAGGTTTCAATTCCATTAGTACACTGCTGTCCAGTGACAAAAATGCATACACTACTGTCACACACATGAATATGGTCATCAACAGGCTAGCAAAAGCAGCCAGACAAAAAAACCACCTACTCTATGATTCCACTTAAATAAAGGTAAAAAGCAGCCAAATTAATCTCTGGCAGTGGATGTCAGGATGGGGATGACCTGTATAAAGGAGAGAGGAGGTAGTGATTGAGAGCGGGCACATGTGAGGCACCTGAGGTGCCAGTAGTTTCCTACTTCTGTTTTTCTTTTTTTTTTGGCCACACCACGCTGGCATGCAGGATCTTAGTTCCCAGACCAGGGATCGAACCTGGGCTCCCTGTAGTGGAAGCACAGAGTCCTAATCGCTGGACCGCCAGGGAAGTCCCTAGTAGTTTCCTATTTCTTAAACTGGGTGATGGTTACATATGTGTGTTCACTTCGGGATAATTGAGCTGTATACGTAGGATCGGTACACTTTTCTTTATGAGTGGTATTCTTCCATTAAAGGATTGAAAAAAGAAAAAAAAAAGATTAACTGCCAAACAAGACAAAACTCATAACCACTCTGACCAAGCAACTTACCAACCCCAAACTAGCTAGCAGTTCTCACCCAGGGCTCCCCACATCGCTTCCTCAGACACAGGCATGGCACATGACACTGGATGTGGCTGGGACCTCAGCTGGGGCTATCACCCAGGATACTACCTACCTTTGGCCACTCCATGCGGTCTGCGATCCCTCACAGCACGGCAGCTAAATTCCCAAAGAGAAACCGAGGTAGAATCGTCTTATGACCTAGCCTCAGAATCATATCACTTCCTCAGTCACTTCCAGTGCATTCCATTTGTGAAAAGTGAGTACTGTAAGACAAGCCTATCTTCAAAAGGAAGGGAATTAGAATCCACCTCTAGATTGCAGGAGCATCAGAGAATTTGTGGATATGTTTAAAAATCAGCACAGTCTGATGCTGCCCACAAATTATTTACTTTCCCCTCACAAACAAAATACACACATTCCCTCCTCCCAAGATCTCTACAAAGTCTCATTTAGTAAGGTGGCATCAGGCTAAGGCTCAAAGTAAAAGATCTCATGATCTAAATCAAGTCCAGGTGCAAATGAGACACCTTTAGTGTGGTTCCATGGGAACAGATCCTTTATTGCCATTCCTCTTGACATGAAGCCCTATAAACTAAAATAACAAAGTACACGCCTCTATACATAAATACCCAACATACACTGGCGGGACAGGCATAAGATAACTGCTCTAGACCCTCTGTCCTAAAAAGGGGGGAAAAAGGAGGCACATAGCAGGTTCTGGCCCATAACAACTCCGAAATCCAGTCAATCTTGCCAGATGCTTGATTAAGGCTTAGTCCCACTATCTGGGAATGACTCTCTAGGGCTCTTCTCTGCCCTCTGGGCTCCTGGTTCCATCCTCTGAACTATGTTTCCTTTTTCATAAAAGGTAGCCTGCATTTGCAGTGGAATAGTAGTTTTCTCAGCCTGTTTCCTCCCCTTAGAAATCCAGGAGTCCAAATACCTCTTCATTTTAGACAGTCTCTGTCCCTTTTAGTCACAGCTAACAGTGTCTCCTCCAATACAATTCTCTTAAATATTTTGTGAGTTTTCTGAGTAATAGTGGAATTCACTCCATTAGACCAAAGCAAAGTCACACCCACAAATCTTGTTGAGATAAGCCCTTCTCTAACTTTAAAACTGTTACCGAATAATGTCCTTAAGAATATTAGAAGGTCTATTTAATCTATTTAATGAAAGAAGATCAGTGAGGTACACCCTTTAGATTTTAAGAGGACCTTTTGTCTATTTGAAAGGGCATATAAGATATCTCCTTATGAAATCATTCTGAGGTCTGGATAAAGGGTTTTACAGTGACATCTTTGACGTCATCTTTAGACCATGTTTCCCTGACAGCACCCTTGGATTTCACCTTTGTCCATAAGCCATTTCGTAATTTTAGAATCATCTACTATCTGGAGAGGCAAAGAATGAGAAAATAAATTTATTTTTGAACCCAGCAAGTCCTGGCTGATTTTACAGTTAGCATCTTGTATTTTAGCTTATCTCTCCTCTCTTCTCATTTTATTATAAAGGGTAGAAGCAGCCAGGGGGCACCTTTAACCTCTGCCTGGAAAGCTCCTTATCTAGGTCATCTAGTTCATTAGGTACATTTTCAATTTTCCATATTATTGTGATTATGTTGCCAAATTTCGTCCACTTTACAACAAAGATACCCTTTCCTTCAACTTCCAGTAACGTCTAATCCCTCACTGACAGTCTCCTTGATGCCCCTTAGGATCCTGCTAACATGTCAAGGTTCATACAGCTTCCATACACTGCCTGGTCCCAAAGCCAAAGTCACATTCTTAGGTTATTTTTATATCAGTATTCTACTTTCAGGTACTAGAATCTATGCCAGTCATCTTTTTCTATCTAAGATACCACTCCAAAACTTAGTGGCTTAAAACAAAAAGTCATATACTTTGGGCCTTCCCTGGTGGCACAGTGGTTGAGAGTCCGCCTGCCGATGCAGGGGACATGGGTTTGTGCCCCTGTCCGGGAAGATCCCACATGCCGTGGAGCGGCTGGGCCCGTGAGCCATGGCCGCTGAGCTGCGCGTCCGGAGCCTGTGCTGTGCTCCACAACGGGAGAGGCCACAATAGTGAGAGGCCCGCGTACCGCAAAAAAAAAAAAAAAAAAAAAAAAAAAAAAAGTAATACACTTTATAAATCTATGCTTCTAATCAAATTTCGAAACAAAGGTTTTGGTTGAAACATTTGTTCTATGGGTAAAGTTGACTTTCTATGTGTAAAGATGACAATTTTTCAGTACTTCTTAGTTATTACTGGACAGTATTAGAAATGTTTCTGAAAATTAAGAATAGCTAACATTTACTGCGGGTTACTAAACCTTTCAGCCTCTGATTTTCCAAAGGCAAGTGATATAGGACCAAACCTGTTGGAATGGGACTCAGAAGAGTTCTAGGTGTCAGTCCTAGTTTGAACAAAGTTCTCTGGCCCTTGGTCTAAAAAATGAAAGGCTGAACTGAATACTTCCTTTCTGCACTTAAGTTGAGTGATTATAAATTAACAAATTTATAACAAATGAACAGTTCTTAAGAACTGTTCTTTTGAGAATTTAGCAAAGACTACCAGGCCCTTGGTACTAGAACCTTTGCCTGCCTTCCTGGCGCAGCTGGCCTCATGTGGCAGCTCCCACCACATGAACTCTGACCTCAGATGAGACCTGGGCCACTTGCAGTTCTTGAATTGTCTGGGCTTGTTTTGTTTTCCCTTTGTCCCCTGGGCCTTGGCATGAGCCACTCATTCACTCTGCCTAGAAGCTTTCATCTCTCTGGCCCATTGTCTTTTTCCTCCAATTAGACCAAACTCCTATTCTCAAAGAAACTTCCCAAGTGCTTTGAGGTAGACACAGCATTCCCAAAACCCACTCTAGGATGTCGAGTATGATGACACTGTCACACGTTAGGTATGCTTTTGCTTTTGTCTGTCCACCCTCCTAATGGTGAGACTCTGGAGGGTAAAAACTATGCTCTGGTCATCTCTGTGTTTTTAACATGTAGGACCGTACCTGGAATATAGTAGAAAGTCAACAAATATTTGCTGAATGAATGCATTTTAACTCTGCTGATAATGATGTGGTCCAAGAACACAAAATGTCTTTTAAATGGTCAACTTTCAGGACTGTACAGATTAACTGCTATATTGTGAGTATTACTGCAAGCTAGGCTAATGGTTTAGTTCACATACAACTTATAGTTACTATGCTAAAGTGGGGTACTTTGGGAGAGGTTAACTATAAGCATAGAATATTAATAATTTTTTTATCTACAATATTTCCCATTATTACAGCTTTTTAAAACAGCTTCTGAGCTATAATTTACATATCATAAAATTTACCCATTTAAAGTATACAATTCAGTGATTTTTAGTGTATTCACAGAGTATATTCAGATTTTTAGTATATTCACAGAGTATATTCATTTAGTGCCACTATGGTCACACCTAATTTTAGAACATTTTTATCACCCCAAAGAGAAACCCTGCACTCATTAGCAGAAACTCCCCATTTCCCCCTCTCCTGGCCCCTCGCAATGACAAATCTACCTTCTGTCTCTGTGGATTTGCCTGTTCTGGATGTTTCATATAAAGAGAATGATACAATATGTGGTCTTTTGCGACTGGCTTCTTTCATTTAGCATAATGTTTTTAGGGTTCATCCATGCTGTATTACAATGTCTTTATCTTTTGCAACATTTTCAAAGCAAGAGCTAGAAGAGAAACATGTTATCATCACTTTTGCAAATCTCCCCCAGATAGCATCATATGAAAAGAGATCCGTGAGTGAAGGAGAAAATGTTGAGATTCAGAGGAACTCAAAGGCTATTTTAAAAATGATTTTTATTGCTAACTAATTTTGATTGGTACACCAACAAGTTTTTAAAAACATTTACAAAAAAAAAAAAAAGGGAGTTCAGAGACTTTGCTGATGGGTGTGTATCAACACAAACTGATGTAGAGAGTGGCAGCTGCCCCGCTGCTCCACTCTGTCCACACAGCTAAAACACTCAAAAACGTTGGCGTGTGCTCAAAACTACAGACACTAGATTCTGCTGGTATAAAAAGTCAGGGTGGGGGCTTCCCTGGTGGCGCAGTGGTTGGGAGTCCACCTGTCGATGCAGGGGACAGGGGTTCGTGCCCTGGTCTGGGAAGATCCCACATGCCGCGGAGCGGCTGGGCCCGTGGGCCATGGCCGCTGAGCCTGCGCGTCCAGAGCCTGTGCTCCGCAGCGGGAGAGGCCGCAACAGTGAGAGGCCCGCGTACCGCAAAAAAAAAAAAAAAAAAAAAAAAAAAGTCAGGGTGAATTTTTCTTAGATCTTGTAAGAAATGTTTCAAATTTAACCCCCAAGTATACCCAAACTACTTTTGATCTGCTCAACTCACTTGAATCAAGCAAATTACACAACTGTAGTTAATAAGGGCTCACTCTAAGCCTTTGTACAACACTGCCTTAAAGATAGATATGGGGTTACAATCTAGTTTGGAGAGTTAAATAAATAATACAAGCCCATCTATGAATGAGTACCAAAATAAATGTGTGGTATAGACAATGGCAGTAGCCCTTTAACAGCTGGAGCTACACAACAGATTTTAAAATGAAATTCTTTCCTGTTTTCACATGTGAGCTTATAAAACATTAGGGTGTACAGGATTATGTTATTTTAACTGCAGCAAAGATTATTGAACTAGTGACATTCTATTGTTAATCTGACTTTAATTGTAAAACCAAATCAGCTCCAAAATACTGTTATTAATATACAAAGGCTATAGAACATGAAAAAAAATAGAACTGTTACTCCCAGGGATGTATTCTACCTATTTTAATTTTATTTTATTATTTTTAAATTTTTTTTAGCATGTATCAATACTTTATTTTTATTGCTGAAAAACCTATTTTTAATAATTATAGGAAAATTGGCTTTTCTAAATAAAAAGACAACACAGCTTTCTCTAAGATATACAAGACTTTGTTATATTTTTGTTATAGTTAGTTTTTTAAAGTTGGGTTTCATCCTGAAAGATGAAACTACAATTCTAAATAAATGGGACAGAGGACGTTTCTAATGCAAAGTGGTTTCCCCTATCTGAAATAATTTTGCCCAGAAAATTTTTTTGGCAGAAAAAAATTCAAGCACATTTACAATATGGGTTTTTGGTATAAAGGAAAGATTAGAAGCTTTAGTCCTAAGAGAGTTATGAACCATTCAAATAGCAAATCAATTTAGTTTAGCTAAGAAGAGAAGTAGAAAGTATTTAATTACAATCCTTGGTAAAGTGTAGGTTTGTACACTTCACAAAACTAGGGTATGTTTTTTAAAATAATACACATTGATAATGATATTTTATTTCAAAGGCTCATAATCTTATGATCAATATTAATTTTATCAATAACAACTACAATAAAACTCTAGTACTTCTTTTCTTGAAAAAACACTGAGGCTAAATAAACACTGACTGATTGAAACTTCTCAACACTGCCAAATCTCCCCATGGATCATTCCCAAACCTCAAGTCCTGACAACATCCTGTTTTACAGGGAAGACTGCTTTCCACACAGTGCAGCCTCAGAGAGGTGACAGGGCTTTCCTCAGGGGGTTTAAACTAGCCCCTCCTTGCACGGTGCAAAGCACAGTGCAGTGAACCACTACAGTCTGATGGATCACAGGTACTCCTGCCTCCTTTTTAAAGAGACAAATACAAAAGGAAAGCTGGATGGGAAAATGCCTGGCTGCTTTTGTCCCTTGTCTGGACAGCCTCTCACTTTCCCACAACAGGTAGGCACAAGCACAGACTGCTGCTGAATGCTCCAGACCTTGCCAAGATGCTGAAACCCACTGGTTTCTGCGGTTGTCCCATTTTCTACTGATCCTGGCTCTTTGCCAGAGCTTAATTAAGCCACTGAAAATGCTGGATGGTTAACCCTCTCTGTACTGCACCCACCTACAATTATTTGCGAAGCACTTTGATATGCTTTCACTCTTCCCAAAGATAAAGATAAATGCCAGACTGTAGCAGTGCACAGCAGGGTGCGTGGGTGGGTGCGTGCAGGTAACCACGGTACAGTAATTGCTACCAGTACTTACTGTAAAGGAGAAACTCAATAGCTAAGGCTAGGGTTCAGGAAGCCACTCCAAAATATACGTGGAGTTTGGTTTTATTTGTTAGGGTTTGGAGTAAAGTGCAGAAGACTTCTACAGTTTAATCATGTTTAACCTCAGGGAAATAATTTTCCATTAAGAGAAAGAAAACAAGTATTCGGATCACAATGTCTGTTGTGAATCCTTTTTACCATATGAACAAAACATTATAGAGCTTTTGAAATTCCCAGAGCCACTGCTGTTCATTAAAAAAAGAAAGCACCCTTTTAAGACTTAGGTGCTTTATCTTTTACAAAATGAAAAAGATCAAACATAAAACCTTATTTGTAAGCAAAGCAATAGTGTCTCTGGGTCTCTTGCTAAGATCAACAGCAATGAGGATGAATGAGGGGAAGCAGTGACAATGGTCAAAATGGGTGAAAGGAAGCTCTCTGTTGAGGCCAGCCTTCCCTGATTGCAATCTTTAGACCCAAGCCCATAACTCTGTTTAACTACTATATCCTGAATAAAAAGTTAATTCTGCTCTAATGAGAAGCAAGTGAAGTCGCATGATGAGAGGAAGACTGAGTAACCTAACTGAGCCCCTACAAACTGATATCATAGAAGATCTGTATTTGAAGATAATTTAAGAATATCTGAATTGGATTCAGGAGAAATGCAGGAAATTGATTGGTCAGGCTAATTATTTTCTCTTTTTGACAACAGGGCATCCCACTACACACAACAGATAATTTAGTAATCTTCTCTCACTCTACATTCTGTAGCAATAGACATCTACAGATTTTCAGCTTCTACCTTCCTGATAACAATGAGGCAATTTTAAAGGGACCAAAGTGACAGGAGTCACTTTTCAGCTATCCAGTACCAAATTCATATTCCCATTTTATCCCAATAGTTTTCCCAATTCTTCTTGTGCTTCAGTTACTTGTACTTATAATTCCCATTACTTTGTAGGAAAATAACAGCAAAAGTTGACTGCTTTCCCTAATACCTATCATGGATACACAGGAATATTCCTATTTGGTGAAGACAGAAAATTTCACACCTATACAACACCACAATATGGTCAAACAAAAGAGTGGCTTAATTAATTGCTGGCCAAGAGCCATGTTCTTTCCAAATCAAGGCTTCTACAAGATGGCATATGGTTTGTTATTTCTTACAAATATGAAAAGCCTTTTGAAGTGATTATACTTGGTATCTGTCAAAATAATTCTATATATGAAACAGTACTAAAATTTTTTAAATTATTATTTGTAAAAAAAATTCATTGTAAGAATTTGAAAATAGTTTTCATTTCTGAGAGTTAACATAGTGACCAGCATGCATTTTAGTAAATATTTTAATTTCACATAGTGTTGTTCCACGTAGAATATGCCAACTTTACTTAGGAACATTAACAGGAAATATAATTTTTAAAGTAAAAAGGTTACTTCTGCATTTTTGCCCATTTTCAAATGCAGAATATATTCAGTATTGGATATTTTATTGTATCATTTATTCTATTAAATTCAATCACAAGGCCATTTTTTTTTCCAAAATTGTGCTTGTATTGAGGATGGTAAAAAAAAAAAAAAAAAAAAAGAAGGCACTTAATCTGAGTTCCCTGACTGTAAGAGTTTTCGATTATTCATCATTATATCTCCAGTACCAGGATACAGGAGGCCGTGATGAATTTCTATCCTCTGAATAACCACCACAATCTCAAACATCGCACCGCACCCAGCCCTAACACACTCGGAGCCGTGCACAGCAAGGAGGCATGGGTTGAGCCCAGTCCACAGGACTCTGGCTCAAACAGCAGCATAATCCAAGCGCTTAGGCATCCTGAGTGCTTCCCCCTCAAGGTCCCAACGGGATTTGTAACTACCCACTTAGAGACATACTGCAGCAAAACATTTAGGAGACAGGAAATGTCAAAGCATCAGAAAAACCTCGAAGTTACAAGGTCTTAAAACTGTTTTACTCTGTCTCCTGCCTCAGTTCCGTCCTGATAGACTTCATAATGCTACTAGTAATAGTGTGAATCAGAAAAACTAAGACAGCAGATTTTTATTTTTAAATTGTGACCCAATACCTACCACAGAGTCAATCGCCTACTAGGCTTTTAAAAATACTGTAAAATAATGAATTATGGAGGTGAATGAAATACAGGTATAGAGTGCTCTCTTGGTAAATGGATTTTCATGGTTGGTGGGAACATATTTCTAAACATGTTTTCTTCTACTAATATAAACGTATTTTGTCTCCAAAGGATATTGAGGATGTGATGTACCAGGACTGATTTATTCATAACTTTGGCTCCTTTGAATACTGAAAGAAACTAGAAAACACAGCATTTATTAATATAATTAATAGCCATAAAGCCTCAATTCACTCCAATGTACTTGTATTTAGAATTGAACTGACTGGGGAGCGTGGACCTCTTGCAAATACTGTCCTATACCGGGGTATCGGGACAATGAAACACAATGGATAAAACCAGTAGGCAAGCAATCAAGACGAAGTTATCAGAGGTAGACCTTCCAAAGTGACTTAGTATGATGGGATCGTAAGGGATGGAAACATAAAAATTATCTTTACCTTACACACCTGAAAAACTAAAAGTGAATGGAGATTACTCATTCTGGAGTCATGGGAATGCACTGTGTCATCAAAGGAAAACATATGCAAACAGCTGTGGCAGAGGCTATTTTAAAGCACCCACCTTGCGGCTCTTTTAGTCCTCCTAATCCATTATCTACTTTCAGTTAAAAATCATTAATGTCCAGCATATAAGAACCTAGACACGACACAGACAAAAAAACACATATTTTTTTCCTATGGGGGTGGTAACCAGATGTCAATAGCTGCAGCTGTGACTACATAATTACCTGTTTGCATTAACGGAGACCACAGTTTAGATTTAATAGGTCAGATGACAATGCAGCAAAATGCATTTAGCCTATGATTACCCCTTTTCAAACATTCTCTCACTCGCAACTTCGACCCTGGGAACATAGCAGGCACAGACTTAGGTCAATAAGAAACACTGGCCAGCACAATAGGCCTTGCCTCAAACAGCGCTGTTGACAGACACCAGCACAAAGGAAATGAATAGAGTCCCCCTCAGTTCTCACACAGAGCGAAGAATGACTCAGTGTACTGCTGCTTTGGTGCTCTGTTTGTACAGTGTATACAGCTTTTGTCCTCAGCCACTGTTCACAGCTCAATGGGGGCTAAAGAGCTGAGGAAGTGAAGGCGGAAGAATGCTCCACACTCTTCCCTGTGGCCAGCAGTTGTCTCCAGAGGCACAGAACAGGTCAAGAGAGAACTGGAAAGTCACCTGCTAAAACTCCTCCTACCCCAGCTCACCCAAATAAAGTGATTTTTGCGTTAAAATACAAAGAAAGCATTATTTAGAGTGCCTAGAAAAGAGCAGAAAAATCACCATTGGTTTGATATTAATATACTAATTGATTGAATTACTGGTCTTTTGGAGTTTTGCTTTCTGTCACATTTCTCATATTTCTTTTTCAAAAGCTTATGTTAGGTGCAAAGAGAAATTGGGACTGGCTCACAGTACGGAACAAAAGTAACGCAGGCCAGGACTCACTAGAGACCACAGGAATAAGGCCAAAGAGCAGGTAAGGAGGCAAGATCCAGGTAGGGATCCGAGGCATCAGCAAGGCTGGCAGTGAGCATTTCTTTGCTTGTATATTAACAGCATATTGTCCCAAGTATATACACATCTATCTTTATGCCTACTTCCCAAGGTAATGGGAGTATAACAATAAAGAACCCAACCCAGGGATAAAACAGAATTCTAAGACAATTCATTGGAGACTATGAATAGACAGTACCATAGGCTTAAGATTGGTTTGCTTGATAACTGGCCAAGAAACGTAGCTAAAGTAAGCGACAAGTGCGAAAGATGAATGAAATGTCATTGCCCTGAGCCAAAAACATCCTGGCAGAAATGCATCTGCGTTTATGTACATGTTTTGGGATAGGACTGTGTTCAAATTCTGGTTCTGCCAATTACTAGCTGTGTGACTTTGTATAACCCCTCCAAATCTTAATTTCTGCATCTGTAATGTGGGATGTCCCTCCATTTCTCTATCCAAAAAATAATTATTGATATGTTAATAGTACCTACACTTCACTGGTTGCTGTAAAGATAAACTACATGTAAAGCACCTAGAACAGGACCTGGTACTATGAAAATACTCAATAAATATTGCCTATACTAAGCACTAGCCCCTATTGCTATTAGAACCACTACTACAATTCTCTAACTAGTACTAACATCACAAACTCCATTACCACTCCTACAGAGAGAGAACTGCTTTTTCAGGACTCTACAGAAAATTCTTACCAGATGATTGAGATCGCTAATTCTTGAGTCCAGGAGGATATTTCACATACCCAGAGGCTGTCTGTAGTGGTCTCTAGTAAATAAATTCAAGCTTCATGGATGGTATACATGTGACATAAGCTATATATAAGACACACAAGCTTAATAATATTAAAACTTTAAAAAAGGTATATGATTTGAATTTTTCCCAAAATCTACATCAATGTACAGCCTAATAATTATTCCCAAAGCAATTATACTCCAATAAAGGTGTTAAAGAAGAAGATAAAGATACCAAAAAATATATATATTCCTAAGGGGGAAAACAATAGCAATTTTAATTAAATGCTTGATATTCTAGGGTCCAGATACTCTTTTAAGTGACTTATCTAAGGTACTATTATTTTTACAGTGAAGAAATTAAAGGACAGAGCATTAAGTAACTTGCTTAAGATTACACTGTTAAATAAGTAAACCCAGGAAATATGACTTCCCATCTAGTGCTCATAAACACTACACTGTACCGTTTCATTAATATTCCTATGAAAGCAACTGTAACAAATTGCTAAGTAGTACTGTCCTTATTCTTACACTTAGCAAAGGAAAGAAGTCCTTTCAATAGAAGATTCTGGTACAGAATCAAACCATATACCCACAAGTAGCCTCATAAATGATAATATAATATTAATTAAAATGTTTAAGGTATATCCTTTTTGAAGAACAGGCAGTTGCTGACTACTTCTAGTCTAGTAGGAGTCAAAAAGTAGAAAGCTTTGTTTAATTGCTTTCATCACCACACAACCATAATTAGTTTCATGCTTATGAATTTAATCTTACATGTTAATTATATCTGCAATGATTCTGAGAATGCAAAGAAGTTAACTAATGAAAAATAACTGCCTTGAGGATAGATGCTTTAAGCATATAAATGATCACAAAAAGAAAAAACTGTCCCCAATTTCAATAACTTTCAGAATGCCTCCCCACATTTAAATCTCTCATGGTATTGGTCAATGGAACATCAATACCAAGCAAGAACCATGTCAGAAGTTTAAGGAAAATTTTGCACTTATTTAAAAATTCATTCCATATGTCTCTGATTTAATTTATTCTTCAAAATCTAAACTTGTATAAACATAGACAAATATTCATGAATGACCTTGATTACAATTAAATTAAAAATAAAGGTAACAGACTTCCATATCCAGCGGTATGTTAGGATAAGTAAACTGAACAAAGCTCCTGCTAAAAAGAAATAAACACAGTGGTTAAAATACCAAAAAATGTTTTCTTTAATTGTATCACTGAGTCAGCAATTTAGAACTGATTATTATAGAAAGGCAGAAAAAGAAAAGAGAGCTGGAACTCAAAGAATAAACAGAGCACTGAAGCTGGGTTTTGCAAAACTTGAGCTTCTTTTAACATTTCTATAGACACAAAGGGTCACTACATAATGGGAAGAAAGAAGAAAATTACCTAGAAGATAGGAAAGTTCTAAACTTGTATGAAAGAGGTAAAACAGTCTCAAGTTATATACAGTAAAAATTTAAAGGATTACTAGCAGAAAAGACAAATCTACCATTAAAACTGCTTTGAAAATGGAACATTTACAAAAATTGACCAAATACTGGGCTAAAAAGGAAGTTTTAACAAATTTCAAAAATTTGGTATTTTTCCTCTGGTCACAATACAATTATGCTAGAAATTAATAATAAAACATTCTTACTTGTTTGGAAATTTAAAATACACTTTTATACAACTCATGCCTCAAAGAAGAAATAATGGGACTTAGAAAATAACATGAAAATATATAAATTAGCCAAGTTGTTCAACTGTACTATATAACAACATAATATATACTAATAAAGCACTTTAATTCTTGTAAACTAATTTATTTAACAGCCTGCAGTTTGTCTGGCTTTAGTTTTTTATAATTCATAAGAAGAATACTTGATTAGCAGAGTATAATCATGTATGCTAACTATAAAAATGTGACCAATATTTTTTCATTAAAATAAATTATGTTCTTGGTCGAAACAATAAGTGCACCCCAATGTTCACTGTAGCACTGTTTACAATAGCCAAGACACTATTTACAATAGCCAAGACATGGAAGCAACCTAAATGTCCATTGACAGAGGAATGGATAAAGAAGATGTGTTACATATATACAATGGAATATTAGCCGTTGAAAAGAATGAAATAATGCCATTTGCAGCAACATTGATGGACCTACAGACTGTCATACTGAGTGAAGTAAGTCAGACAGAGAAAGAGAAATATCAGATGATATCCCTTATATGCAGAAATATCAGATGATATCTCTTTTATGCAGAATCTAAAAAGAAATGATACAAATGAACTTATTTACAAAACAGAAGCAGACTCCCAGACTTGAGAGGAAGAACTTATGGTTACGGGGTGGGAGGGAATGATGGGGGGAAGGGAGAGTCAGGGAGTTTGGGATCAACAGGTACACACTGCTATATTTAAAATGCATAACCAACAAGGACTACTGTATAGCACAGGGAACTCTGCTCAATGTTATGTGGCAGCCTGGATGGGAGGGGAGTTTGGGGGAGAATGGGTACATGTGTATGTATGGCTGAGTCCCTTTGCTGTGCACCTGAAACTATCACAACTTGTTAATCAGCTATACTCCAATATAAAATAAAAAGTTAAAAAAAAAAGTCTGGAAACAATCCAGATGCCCATCAACAGGGCACTGATTAATAAACCATGGTACACTTCCCCACCAAAATAAAATAAATTTATTTATTATGTTAAATACAATTATTTATTTATTATTAGTAAAATAAATTACTTATTTATAATTATTTATTTATTTATTATAATTATTTATTTATTATGCTCTATCTTACTTTATATTTATTAGGAAGTTTCCTTGACTAGGCTATCCCAAGGTATTACCTGTTTGAGTTAGTCTGGCATCTTAAAATTTTCCATCTTGAAGGTATACATTTATGATTCTTTGAGTCCAATGTAAATGTCCTTTAAAAAAAAACTTTTGACAAATTGCATACATGCATTTAAAGCACCCTTGATTCCTGAACGCTATAGAAAGAATGTTTATGTACCCCCAAAATTCATACGTTAAATCCTAATGCCCAAGGTGATGGTATTTGGAGATGGGGCCTTTGGGAGGTGATTAGGTCACAAGAATAGATAGAGCCCTCATGAATGGGGTTAGTGACCTTCTAAAAGAGACCCCAGGGACTTCCCTGGTGGCACAGTGGTTAAGAATCCACCTGCCAATGCAGGTGACATGGGTTCAAGCCCTGGTCCTGGAAGATCCCACATGCCGCGGAGCAACTAAGCCCGTGTGCCACAACTACTGAGCTTGTGCTCTAGAGCCCGTGAGCCAAAACTACTGAAGCCCACATGCCTAGAGATCAAGCTCTGCAACAAGAGAAGCCACCACAATGAGAAGCCCGTGCACTGCAACGAAGAGTAGCCCCCGCTTGCCCCCCGCTTGCTGCAACTAGAGAAAGCCCGCCCACAGCAACAAAGACCCAATGCAACCAAAAAAGTAAATTAAATAAAAAAATAAAAGAGACCCCAAAGAGCTCCCCTGAACCTTCTGCCATGTGAGAACAAAACGTGGAGACAGCTGCTATGAATCAGGAAGCAGATCCTCATCAAACACCAAATCTGCTAGTGCCTAGATTATGTGACTTCCCAGTCTCCAGGGCTGTAAGAAATAAAGGTTTGCTGTTCAAGGCACCTCATGTATGGTATTTTTGTTGTAGCATCCTGAAGAGACTAAGATACTGAATAAATTCCAATTTTCTCTATATTCAAAAACTAGCTATAAAACTTGGCAAGAATCAAAGAATCATTTGAAAAAAGTTAGGAAAAGAACATTAAAAACCAGAACCCTGAATTATAAGTGTTTAGAGATATACTGGATATGTACTTGGATTAAAAAACTTGTGTTGGAACCCACACCACCGTGTTTCCCACTTTAAATGGCTAATTCTGGTAATGTTCAATCTAAATGCATATGCTGAACTGAAAATATGAAGGCCTGATCTGTATTTTGAATCACTGAATCCAAGGATGTTGTCTGAAAGCCAAATACTTTCAAAAATGGTAGCCTAGTGTGCCTGATAGCACATCTTGGTAGCATATCTTTGAAAAACCAAGAAGGAGAACGAGAACAAGAAGTATTTGATGTGTAGATACTGACTCTTAGCTCCCCCAAACAGAAATTAACTTAAACTAGCTTAAGAAGAAAGAGAAAAAATGAATTCATTATAAGGATATAGAGGTGCCTTCAGAAACCCTGGAGCAGACTTCAAGAAGGGCTGGTCGAGAAACTTTGAGAAGCCGTGAGAGACTCAGGCAGTGAACCCTCTCGTGATTCTCACCAGTCTTCACTCCACATGTCTGCATAATTCTCTCCTCCTTTGAACCAGCTTTCTGTGTTCTCCAGTCTGCATGGCATAAAATATGGCTACAAGTTAAAGAGACTAATTACCTTCCCCTTGTTCACAATTCCAAAATCCAGGGGATAGAACTTGGTTTGATTCCAGCTTGGTATAGGTGCCTACTCTGGTCTAATCAGGTGGAAAAGGCCACACTGCTTCAACATGGCTGCCCACAGACCACTGCTTGGGTGGTCAGGGGTAGCTAAAAGTGCTGTTGTGTTAGAAACTGTAAAAGGCACTCAGCATAAGCAAGAAACAAGCGCTGTGCATGAGCAACATGCTTTCTGATGGAATTTCGTATTGCTCTGTGCCCGGTAGGCAGGTGTCAAGTTGGATAATCAAAGTTGAAGACACTGCCTGAGGTCTTGGGTAGGGGGATGGGATACTAATTGGGCTCAGACAGAGAGGTGGAGGGCAGATTTCCTCAAGTAACAAGAGTGTACAGCAGAGAGAAGTGTGGCCAGCACTGCCCCAAGAAGCTGACAGGTCATGTTTGAACCTGACCCTCCAGTTTCTCTGCATTTGGCTAGGGGAGAGAGACTTCTGACAGAACTGCTGAGCTCCTTCTACCTGGAGCCTTTACTAAATATCTTGAGTTTTTGTTGCCTATACTAAACAGTCTGCCTGGCCTCAACTCACATAATTTGATACATACTATTTATATTATGTTGACTACACAGATATCTAAATAAGTAAAAGTTAGTATAGCAAAATGATCTTGCTCATCTCTCAGGTAAAGCATAACTGTCCACCCATTTGCTCAGCCTATAAATCCTAGCATAATCCTCTATCTCTTCTCTGTCTCCTTCCTGCTTATTTATCGATTCTTACTCTGAAATATCTTTTTAATCAGTCCCCTCAATTCCATCAACAATACCATAGTTTTAATTCAAGATATTTATGTATGTATGTATGTATGTATGTATGTATGTATGTATGTATGGCTGCGTTTGGTGTTCGTTGCTGCATCTGGGCTTTTTCTCTAATTGCGGCGAGCAGGGGCTACTCTTCATTCCGGTGTACGGGCTTCTCATTGCGGCAGCTTCTCTTGTTGCGGAACACAGACCCTAGGCACATAGGCTTCCATGGTCGCAGCTCACGGGCTCAGTAGTTGTGGCTTGCGGGCTCTAGAGCACAGGCTCAGTAGTTGTAGTGCACAGGCTTAGTTGCTCCGCGGCATGTGGGATCTTCCCGGACCAGGGCTCAAACCCATGTTCCCTGAATTGGCAGGCAGATTCTTAACCACTGTGCCACCAGGGAAGACCCTTAATACAAGATCTTACTATCTCTTTTCTGAATTTTTAGAATAGCCTCCTAATTGACCCTTCTGCCTCCAAATGTCCAATATATTTTGTACTAGCTTCAATAATTTCCATTTTAAAGCAAAATCTTGTCCTTGTCACACCCCTGCTTATAAACTGCTGATAGTTCTTCACCGCAGCAGAGGTCCCAAGCATGTCTGTACATCAGAACCACTTAGATCCCTACCCCTCATCCTAACCTTTCTAAATCAGAATCTCTTAGAATGGGGCTTAGGAATTTGCCTTTTTAACAAACTCCCCTCTTGATTCTAAAGTAACCAGCCCAAAATCAATCTCTGGGTTTGTGTTATGGAAAGTCCAAGACTCTCTGAACAGAATACAAGTCAATTCACAACCTGAGTTCAATCTCTTTCTAGTCTCATCCCCTGCAACTTTCCCTTCCCAGCCTTATTCACAACACACAACCCTTTCATATTACTAGGCGTCCACACATTCTGCCTTCTTCTCTTCTCTACTTAGGGATCTTCTACTCATTCTTTAGGAATCAATTCAAATATGAACTCTTTCGTGAAGCCTTCCTTGACTGCCTCTGGCATTTATCCATTCTTAATTACAGAGTTTAAGAGGCAGTCTAGAGGTGGTTAAGAGTATAGGCTCTGCAGTCAGACTCCAAATGTTTGAATCCAGTTCTGCAAATTATTAATGAGTAAGTGAGTGACTCAGGGCCTTGGACAAGTTACTCAACCTCTCTGTGCTCAGTTGCCGACACTATAAAATAGGAATAATAATACTGTAAGGTTAATGAGTTAATACATGTAAAGCATTTGCCTGGATCATAGCAAATGGTCATTAAACATTAGCTTCCTGTTTAGAAATTATTCATATCACTTAGACTATGAACCAGTCTTTTATATTAAGTCAATCAATTTAAGAGCTCTCTTTCTTAGTTGTGGTACAAAACAACAAAAAAAAGAGGGTAATTTATATATAAACTTCAATGAAACTTCATTTACTTCTCAAAAGGTGACTGAGGATGATGCACTAAACCTATTTAAGGGAAAAAAAGGCATTTATATGGGAAGGATTGTCTTTTGAAGTCATTCACTAGGGAAGCAGAAAAAACTTAGAAATCTTAGATACCTATTTGAATTTCAAAAAAGAAAGCAAATATTAAGCCTAGCTTTCGGCCATTATTTTTTAAATATATAGTAAGAGAACTTAAAAATCTGGACTAAATTCTCACACAGCAAAATTTCCATTATTTATAAAACTAAAAATTTAGCCAAAAATATATTTCAAGAAATCCTATAGGTCTTCAAAATAATTAGAAACAGTACAAAAACTTTTTATGAATCCTGTCTTTTCTCTAATTACTAAAGTAATGTCTGAAATGGAAAAGATAGAGTGAGGGAAAAATTTGGCCATCTCCAACAAAAGAAAAATTATGGTTATGCAAGGTGAGAAGTAAATACGAAAACTATATTTGTGCTCAGATGCATCCTCTGTAATGTTACTAGATGCATTCTCATTTTGTCTTATTTTGCTTCTGAACTATCAGCTATTAAGAAAGGGTAGAAACAAGATACAGTGATCTGGAAACAGGAGTCAGCTCTTCTTCCACAGAACACATTTCTCCTTGGACCTCTTCATTCATTCAACAAATATTTACCCAGCACCTACTATTATACATATTTGGACACAGCAGTAAACCAAAGAGCCAGGCATGTGTGATGTCATTCCTATGGCGCTTATCATAGGAAGAGCCTCTACATTTCAACAAATCCAGCGCACCTTATACACCGCCATGAAGAACATACGGCTCCACCTCCAAATTATCACCATTAGTGACCCCAGAAGATAAAATCTACCTTGCTCCCAGACTTCCAGATCATGGATTTTTAACCTAGGTTCATGGGTCCCTAAAGGTTAATGAATGAGTTGGGGGAATCTGTGAACCCTGTACAATCACATGCAAAATGTGTGTATGTATACACATGTGTGAACTTTCCTAGACACACAATGTGACTTCACTATATTCTCAAGCGGGCCTATGACCCCAAAGTATAAACCATCACTGTTCTAGGCACAGGAAAATTCCTACAGTTCTGTCCTACTGAAAAGACTGCTGCCATATACCAACACAGATGGCAGTTGGCAAATTCTCACCTGACATTTTATAGCACAATATTCAACAATTTTATTGACAAGTTACATTTTACTCATCTAAATTCCATCCTCTAATGTTCTGAGTACCAGCAATCTAGACAGTCTGTTAGACAAAGACTTCTTCCAAAAAAACTGTTTACAGAACTTGGGCTCCAGCAACTCTTGCAATGTAATTCTTGTGTATAACTGAACCACAGAAAAATAACTCCTTAATTTGTGGTTAGAATAACCACTGCAGAACAACCTACGGTGGGTGGCATGAAACTATCACAATTATAAAGTAACCAAGCAAATAATATACTATGTCTATAACAGATAAAATGTTATAAATCCAAAACATACATTGCTATAAATAAAGTCTCTGGTTATTTGCTGAGATACTCTGACTAACATGGCAGTGACAAGGGCTACTCTTAGCTTGTTTTATAAAGGAGCAACTAAAGCTATTTGACAGTAGACTCTGTGGCACCACATGTATTGTTTGGGCTAAGAAATGAGGTGAACTGCACTGTATAGTAACTTTGGGAAAATGCTGCCTTTAATATAAACAAACAATGGACTTTCCTTTAGAAGCCATGATAAGGGAGAGGAGGGCAGCGGGATTAGTCCTACAAAATCAGCATGCCTGCAATTTGGGAAACCATGAATAAAAGCAGTCAGTGTGTCTAAATGCCTATTTGTTGACAGTTGTAATCAGATCATTTCCCCCCAAATTAAAATCATAGATTTTAGAGTTGGTAAGGCTGTAAAAAGATCTACAAGATGATGGGACTGAGGACCAAAGACCATGCGTGACTTGCTCAAGTTCACAAACCAAAACAGAAAGAAACTGAGTGTCCTGACTCCCTTACTCTGCCATCTCTTTTTCAGGAAAGACTATTGTTCTGCGATTGCATTTGCTCGGGATTCCAAATAACTTGATTTGGGGAGAGAGGAGGAGCCTCACCTAGCTTTTTGGCAGGTGACATAAGGCTTTTGGGTCTTTTACCTGGCAGGGAGAGTTGGCCAAGTGAGTAATACACTATTTTTATAAAAAAAGCATGGCCAGCATGAAAATCTAACTTTAGGTACAATGTGACTCCTTTTAAAAATTGCCCGTTAGGGTAAATCAAAGGGGAACAGGAGGTTAGAAATGCAAATTCTAACGTGTAGCCCCAGAACCACACCTTGAAAACCAGTAGGGCAATGGAATGTTCTGTTGGCCAGCTGCCCACTGAAATTTATAAGGAATTCCAGGAGACACTGAGTACCGGTAATTCTCATAAGACAGTATCGTCTTCGTCTTTTGACCTGGGCTCCCAGAGGCCCTTTCAGAGTACTTATGAGGTGAACACTTGTCATAATGCCTCTAAGATATTACTTGGCCTTTTCCACCATTCTCAAGTAAACACTGGATTTTCTAACTACATAACTGAATGAAAAGAAAGCAGAAGCCTATGAAAACCTAGGTTTATTTATTATTATTCAAGAGATCCATGTCAGTTTCTAATGTAACCATGAATTATAATGAAGATGACTGTATTAAAAAAATAAAATATAATTCACATACCATACAATTCACCTATTTAAAGTAAGCACTTCAGTGGCTTTAAGTATACTGTACTCACTAAAAAGAGTTGTGCATCCATTATCACAATCAATTCTTAAACATCGTCATCACTCCAAAAAGAAACTCTACAGCCCCTAACCATCAACTCCTTAAGCCCCTCCCCTCATCCTCCCATCCCTAGGCAATGACTAATCTACTTTCTACCTCTAAATATATTTGCCTATTCTGGACATCTCATGTACATGTAATTATACAATATGTAGTCTTTTGTGACTGGCTTATTTCACTTAGTGTAATGTTTTCAAAGTTCAGGCAAGTTGTATCTTCATTACTTTTTATGGCTGAATAATATTCATACACACACACACATACATACATACACACACACATTTTGTTTATCATTTCATCAGTTGGTGGGCATTTGGGTTCTTTCCACCTTTTGGCTCTTATGAATAATAATGTTTTGAACATTTGTTTATAAGTTTCTGAGTAGACATATGTTTTCATTTCTTCTGGTTATATACCTGGGAGTGGAATTGCTGGGTCATGTGGTAACTCTGTTTAAGTATTTAAGGAACAACCAAACTATTTTCCAAAGTGGCTGCAGCATTTTATATTCCCATCCATCAGAAAGTTCTTGCTTTTAAAAATGATAATAATTAAACAGATCGTGGGGGCTTCCCTGGTGGCGCAGTGGTTGAGAGTCCGCCTGCCGATGCAGGGGACATGGGTTAGTGCCCTGGTCCGGGAAGATCCCACATGCCGCGGAGCGGCTGGGCCCGTGAGCCATGGCCGCTGAGCCTGCGCGTCTGGAGCCTGTGCTCCGCAACGGGAGAGGCCACAACAGTGAGAGACCCACGTACCGCAAAAAAAAAAAAAAAAAAAAAAAAAGACTGAAATATAAAACTACAAAATACTAGAAGGAAACATATGCCAATATTTCCATGGAGGGAATGGTTTTTCTATGTATGACAACCAAACTAGAAACTATAAAAGAAAAAATATGCAAAATCAATTAGATAATAATAGAAAAATGTTGTATGGCAAATGTAACCAACAATATACTGGTAGTAAATAGTTTTAACAGCATGACAAAGGGTATAAATTAATAAAAACGTGATAAATCCAAAGACTAATGAGCAATTGGAACAGGCCAATGAAACTGGAACACAACATTCATTTCAGAACTAAATAAATGGCAAGATGTTCACCACTGCTAGTCATCAGAAATGCAAATTAAAACAATGACAGTATTTTTGTCTATTAGACTGGCAAACATGAAAAATAAAATGATAACTAGTGTTAGGGACAAATAATTTCTTTGTGGCAAATGGGAAATATGTATAAATTTTTAAGGAATATACATCCTTTCCAGTCTTCCCATTCCAAAGAATTTATTTCAAGGAAATAATCCAATAATCATATCAAGAGCTATGCACAGAATTGTCTCTGAAGTGTTTATAAAAATAGTGAAAACTGGAAGCAACACCAAATAAATTACAGTAATGGATGCTATATATTCCATATATAATGACATATTTAGACACCTAACTATTTGGAGGGAAAACCCAGTTATAAAATAGTACTCAAAAATATGATTTCTTTAAGAAATTTTTTTTATATTATGTTTTCACTAGATGTTCTTTATTTCTGTTAAGTTATGTAAATTTACTGTATTTTGCAATAAGCTTTAATTACTTTTATAATAAAATGATATTTTTTAAATAAAAAGATGAACAACCTTAATTATACCAAGTGCTCATATACATAGCTCAGGAAGACACTATAATCCCAAAAAGATAAATAAGCTAGGCAAAGAAACTAACAATTTACAAAAAAGGAAATACTATTAATAAAAAACCTATGAAATGTTCAATCTGTTTGTATAAGCATGAAAAATATCAATAACCTTTAAGCCTAGTTATTCCACTTAATCTTTCTTCAGGAAATAGTCCTAGAAGTCTTACCCTCAAAGATGTTCATGGCTGTGCCACTTATAAGAGTTAAAACAGTAGAAACAACCTAAATGTCTAATAAACAGGATTGCTTAAAGAAATTGTGTTATATTTAGTGATATATAAAGCATCCTTCATAATGAAAAAGGCTATGCTACAAAATTGAGAAACTCGTGATTCAAAATTATATAGAAATTAAAACCATATACAACCAAAACAAAAACCTGTGTCTAGATGAAAAGACTGAAAGGAAATTCACCAAAATGACTGGTGGATCTATGAAGGTTTTCTTTTTGTTGTTTCTTTTGTTTTTAGAGTTTTAGCAGTACTTTTTTTTTATTGAGTTATAATTGACATATAACGTTATATTAGTTTCAGGTGAACAACATTATGATTCGATACTTGTATACACTGCAAGATGATCATCACAAGAAGTCTAGTTAACATCATCACCATACACAGTTACAAAATTGGACTTACGAAGTTTTAAAATTTTCCTACTTAGGGAATTTCCCATAGCTTTTCTATGAGACTGCATTACTTTTACAAGTTGAAACAAAAAGAAAAATTTATAACAGAAATTCCAACATAGGTGTAACTTTAGTAATTTGGCTTGATCACTGAAGAACATTAGCTTTGACATTGTGGTGATCAATATATATCAATAGAATAAATAAATGAATTAAAGTTTTAATCTAAAATGAAGAAACCAACAGAATTAATTGGATTTGGTTTCGTTAGTAGCATATTTTTTTATAATAAACAAAAGAGTATACAGAAAAGTGGGAAAGAATACTTGCATAAATTGAAATTTATGCATTTTTAGTAACCCATAAATTTTTAATGTAAAAGAACACAGTATTTGATGATATTTACAATTATAGATGTAAAAATACTTTTTTCTACTTTCCTAATAATAAAAAATGCAACTCGAAACATTTTGCTTAGTTAATTATCCAATTCAAAAAAATGAATCTGAAAAGAGAGAAATGTACACAGAAATGTAGATGGACCACATCACAATGTCATTAGTTAGAAAGACATACTTTGCAATTCAGACTAGAAAGGTAAATACGGGAACAGTTCACTTGTTTATTAGTCAGTGATGGTTTACCACTAACAATGTGGGTGAATTTAGCTTACATGAGGTAAATATTACTTGATAACATCTCTGGTAAAGTGATTTGGTAAAACAGAAATCAAAAGGTATGGCTTAAGTTAAACTATGGCTTATACTTAATAATGTTTCTTGATTATTTTACAAAAGCTTATTGCAACAAAAAGTTGTTCAAATGTAAAAAGTGATACCTAGAGGTATGTTTTATTTGATAAACATGTTATTTAAATATTTTAAAAGAAACAGAATGATCTGTCTTAAGTGAACAGACTGCTGAGGATTCTATCCTCTCAATGCATGGAGCAACAGGTTGGGCTCCACTCCAAACCCTACCGTGTACTAGTTCACTGACTGCAGAAATTTCCTAACTTCTCTAGGCTTAGTCAGCTTGCCTACAAATGTGGATAATGTTGCCTAGTTCAAAATGTTACTGTATCTTATCCTTTTTTTCTCTACAAAATTCAATGTAACTTATCTCAAATATTAAAAAGACAAAATAAGAGTAAGTTATGGTTATATATTTGAGGGCTGAATAGAGAATTTGGATTATGACCTTCATTTCACCCACTCCTCATCCCACCCCCATCTCTGAAAAAACAAAACAAAAAAATAAATATGCAGTTTCCAAGAATTGTGACATAACTTTATTCCAGAAAATGAAATCAGTGGATAACCACCCCTTAGGAAATGAGCATAGAACAAACTCATTTACCATGAGTTAAAACATAATAATTAGAACGGAAAGAGGCAAAACCTCACTACCTTAATGATGTATTATGTTTTTTTACTATAGAAAATTGAAAAATGTTATCAGAAATTCCCTGAAATAAACATATCTTGGTAATCATTTCTAATAGAAAAAGCATTCAGTCACTAATTTGGGGTTTATATTTTTATTTGAAGATAGGGAGGGACACATAACCTATACCTTCAAAATTCAGCCAGACTAACAAGGTAAATAAATTTTTATTCTGAAAAATACAAAATTTCAAGAAGAAAAACTGTGCCTGCATACGGAAGTTGGAAAATGGTTATTCAAATGTTTGTGATGGGGTCTTGATTCTTTGAGAGGCAGAGTTGGAGAAATAGGCTTTGGAGCAAGATACACCTGGGTTAGAATCTCAGCTCTGCCACTGAAGAGTTATTGGATCTTAGGCAAAGCAGCAGGGCCCTCTGGCTAGGTTAACGGAAGGGGAATTACTCCTCCTCTGCAGCCTCCACAATGAAAAGATTAAACGCTGGTTTTCAGAGCTTTCTCTGCAGTTAGGGCAGAGCCATCTTATACAGGTCTGATCAAGGAAAGGTAGGCTGAAGTCTGGAAGAGATTTCTAAAAAAGCTTTTGTTTTCCTGATAAAAGGGACAGAGAAGCTGACTGTACCCTGCCCCACTCTCTTCCTCTCTTGAACACAGACATGTAGCCCAGGAGAATCAGCAGCCTTATTGCACCTGTGATGCAAGAAGGCAGTCCTAATGCTGTCAGGCTGCTGAAGCAACCCCGGAAGCTCCAGCAGCCAGGATTCTTATGCAAGAAAAATAAGTCTCTATATGTTTAATCCACACGTCTTCAAGTTTTCTGCTAAGTTTAACTGACACAAGTCTAAATGATTTGAAAAGTCACTTAATTCTCTGGGGCTCACTTTTCTTCCTCTGTAAAGTAGATAGTAAGTAGATAGTAAGATATGTAAGTAAGGTATCGTTTTCTGTTTGACACGTAGAAAAGGTAATGTCAGCTGTTCATGATCATGATGATGATGATCTTATTTCTCACACAAGCCATTTGCAGTAATCATTTCATTCATCTATTTTGAAGGCAACAAAATTGAGGCTCCATGAATTTAAGCAACTTGCCCAAGATCACACAATTAATAAGTAGTACAGCCAGGATTCAAATTCAGGAATTCTTATTGCAGGGCCAATGAGCTTAAACCACTACAATGCTTAGAAAAGTGACTCAACATAATAAGAGCTAAACCTAATAATCACTGGCTATAATGATTATGATAATGTTAGACAACTATGAAGACAAGAACAAGTACATCCTAATTTTCATTCTGGAAAGTAATAAATTCTCATTAATTCGACATTAATTTTATTTTTCTTCTTAAAATTAGGATGATCTCACTTCTTTACTGAAAGAGGAATACTCATTACTCTTCATTGAAGGAAATTTTGTTCCTTTATAACACCAAAGAGCAACTAATAACAGTATACATCAACCAATAATTGCAATACCTACTGTTAGCTAAATGCTTTTGTGACTCCTGTCTATCAAAAAAGTAAGCAATGGGGCTTCCCTGGTGGTGCAGTGGTAGAGAGTCCGCCTGCCGATGCAGGGGACACGGGTTCGTGCCCTGGTCCAGGAAGATCCCACGTGCCGCGGAGCGGTTATGCCCGTGAGCCATGGCCACTGAGCCTGCGCGTCCAGAGCCTGTGCTCCGCAACGGAGAGGCCACAACAGTGAGAGGCCCGCGTACCGCAAAAAAAAAAAAAAAAAGTAAGCAATGAATATTTATGGTGAACTTATAATCTGCAAGGTACTATGCCAGATATTTTAAAATTATTTTTGCCAAAGAAATAGCATATGTTTATTTTCTTAAAGTGACTTAAGACTGCTTTAGAGGGAGTATATCCTAACAGTGCTAAAAATTAGGAAGTGGCTGCTGCTGTTAGCAATCATCAACATCATCAGCATCATTACTAACATACACAGATTTTATATCACAAGCTCACATATATTAAGCATTAGGTACCACATTTGGAACGTTTTCCTTCAAATGTCAGAATGTTTCATTTCCTTCAGTGAAATAAATGAAACCACTTTAAAAAATTCATGCTGAAGGTGCAGTATTTGAAAAACAAGCAAAATTCAAAATTAAAGTTTCTAAATAAATTACATTCAGCAAACAGGCTAAAATACTGATAACTGCAATTAGGAAAAGATATTTAGTTCCTGGAAAAGATTGCGATCTAAAGAGTTGATGTGTAGTTGTTAACTTTCAAAAATAATTTGGCATGTATCTTTCTAGTAAATAAAAAATTAATGTAAAGGCTAAAACTAAATGGATGGTGAATAAAGTAGAAGTTTTGAGGTAAGGTTAACTCAAAAACGTTAAGTCTCAAATTATGTACGTTCACAGCAATATATTTTTTGGAAGCCAAATAACATATATTCCACACTGAAAGAGGTATAGCTCTCTCCATTATATATCATAACAATAATTGATAACCACATTTTCAAAAAAGTACTGTATATAAAAGAAAATGCTTTCAAGGAAAATACATCAAGGAAAGAATCATTTGCTTAATAAATTCAAAAATGACACAGGCAATAGCATAAAATCCACGTGAACGTTATAATATGCTCAATCAGTACTAATTAAGCTAATTAATAGCTAATCTGCATTTTTAAAATGAACACAAAGTATTCTATTTTAGGTCCAAAATTAAGGTTCTGAATTACAACTTTAGAAGAAATCTAACTGTAGTATACTTATGGAGAAATCTTTTCTTAAAAATTAAAACAAGCTCAAAGCAGAGCATCATATTTTCAAGTACAGGACTATGTTGAAACTGAATTTACCAAATAAAAGAAGACGGGATACATATAAACGAAGACGTAAGTGTCATTTACAGGCTTATAAAGTATTTTTCAATTATTATAATGCTGGGTTTTTTTATTAGGGGAGCTCCAAAGCACTCCTTTTTAAACAATTCTCTTGGTTAAATTAGCCTAGGTTTAGACTCTTGGATAAAGGAACTTTCACTGTACACACTGACTGATGCAGGATTAGAACCAAGGCGTCTTGCCCTCCGGGCCCATGTTCTTCCTGATACTTGCCCCACTCAACTTTCCTGCACATTCCAAGAACCACTGTATCTCCTTCCTACCATTTTATCCTCAAAAATTTTATAAAGCACTTTTAGAGGAGTGTAGAAAAACAATAGGGAAATAGAAGGAGAACCAAGAAAAAGAAGGTATATGACAATTTCAGAAAAGGGAACAGCCAACAAAGAGTGCTGAATATTACAGACAGCTTGAGCAAAAACGACTGGGCAGGGGACCAGAAGGTCACCGATGAATTTAAGAGGGTGTTTTCAATTAGTACAATGGTGAGGGCAGAGTCAGGTGGGCTAAACTGAGGAAGAAATGGAAATTTAGAAAATAAGGGCAATTTGGGGGACAGGGAGGAACAGAATGATAGCTTGAAGGGTAAAATGTTTCAAACTTTATAGAATTTAGACAAGATGATACAGAAAAAATTTAAGGTAGAGAATAGGAAAGCCAGGGAGTATTAGGTTGAATCATTTGAAATTTCAGATATTCAACTATTTTTTTACTTTAAAAAACCCAGCAATTTCACACAGATTAAACTAATGTATGAACTTAATAAAGAAGAAGATAAGGTGATATGCTAAGGAGGTGGAAGACAGGAACAAGAGACCTGAGATCGAAAAAGGTAAAGTAATGCAGAATCTACTAGAAATGAAAGAATTTTCAGAACTCTGGTTGATGTCATATAATATGATCCTATATTGAATACACCTGGCAAGACATGTTACCTCTCCGAAAGGATCCCATCTGCTATTTCTACATTTGCCTTTCACTTTTAGAAACAAAGCTATTCAGCTCCAACAGGATGCTTGAACCTGAACACCACAAGATTTCTTTTTGGGGAAAAAAAAATTCACACTCACTTAACGTGGCACAAACACGAATCTACACTGATGCCGTTGCCTTTCTTTTTTGTTTTGTCGTGTGTTTTGCTGATAAAGTCAGAAGATATAGAAACTTAGAGCCCAATATGAAGTTGCTAATTTCAGGTCTACTGTTATTCTACAGCCTAATTTATCATAAATCCACTTTCATATGGCCAAACATCTACAGAATAACCACATGTCTAAAACTGAGCTCCAGGCTTCCCTGGTGGCACAGCGGTTAAGAATCTGCCTGCCAGTGCAGGGAACACGGGTTCTAGCCCTGGTCTGGGAAGATCCCACATGCTGCGGAGCAACTAAGCCCGTGTGCCACAACTACTATGTCTGCACTCTAGAGCCTGTGAGCCACAACTACTGAAGCCCGCGTGCTTAGAGCCTGTGCTCTGCAACAAGAGAAGCCACCGCAATGAGAGGGCTGTGCACCGCAATGAAGAGTAGCCCCCGCTCTCTGCAACTAGACAAAGCCCACTTGCAGCAACAAAGACCTAATGCAGCCAAAAATTAATTAATTAATTAATTTTAATAATTAATTAATTAAAAAACCTGAGCTCCATGTCCTGCCCTATGAACAGCAACTCCACCCAACTTCCCTTTTGCTGTGACCTCCATTTTTCTAGTCACTGGGCTGGAAACTTCAAGCCCCAGTCACCAAAGCCTATCAGTCAATTCTTTAAACAGTCTCTCCAAGCTTTTCTTTCCCATTTCTTCTCACTCTAGGCCAGCCCCTAGTAAGCCACTGTCTGGATTACTGTGACAGTCTCAGAACTGGCCTTGCCCATCCATTCCATCCCACACATCACTACCAGTGTCATCGTTCAAAAACACCAATCCCCAAATACAACTCCTTTGTATCTCTACCATCACAATTTTTCAGCTTGAAATTCAGAATTTTTTATCAGGATCCTTGTCGGTCTAGCAAAGTAAATATTTCATTATTCCTTAAAACTTCATCCAGGCCATGGGCTCTTGACCCATGGTGGTTTTAAAATACGTACACATATTATGTATATACCTCCCTCTAAAAGGTGGGGACTAACTCCTCTCCCATTGAGTATGGGCTAGGCTTAGTGACTTGCTTCTAAAGAACAGAATATGGCACAAGTGACAATGTGTGACTAGGTCATAAAAGACATCACAACGACCTCAAGCTCTCTCTTAGATTATTTACTCAGGGGAAAGCTAACTGCTATGTCATGAGGACACTCAAGCAGCCCATGGAGAGGTCATGTGATGAGGCCTGAGGCCTCCTGTCCACAGCCAGCACTAACTTACCAGGCAAGTGAGGAGCCACCTTGGAAGCAAATTCTGCAGCCCCAGTCAAGCCTTCAGATGACTTCAGCCTGGCCAATATCTTAACTGAAGCTCATAAGAAACCCTGAGCCAGGACTGTCCAGTGAAGACACCCATGGATTCCTGACCCACAGCAATTGTGTGAGATAATAAATGTTTATTGTTTTAATCCACTAAATTTTGGAGTAATATGTTGCACAGATGTAGATGACTAATATAATCCCCCCAAGCTCATTCTCAATTCTGTGCCATTGCTCATGCCGTCTCCCCCACCACTGTTCTTTCATTATCCATCTCCCAGTGCCCTTCCCCCTATCCTTCAGAATCTAGCCAAAGTTCCATCTCCTTGAGAAGCCCTCTTTTTTGTTCATGAAACCATTTCAACTCTCGCTTCTCCAGTTCTCCTTTGAACACTTCTGTGCTTAACCACACCATTCATTTAGGCATTTACTCATATATTCCTCTGTGTTGCTGGGCTCTATGCATCTTTCCTTCTAAAGATGCCATACAGTTCTTCTAAACTGCATTCAGCACACTGTAATTTAGATACTCAATAAATATTTGCTGAGAAAATTAGCAAGTCACACATACACACTCATTCTGGAAGTGTATTTGATGAGTATATAAAAAGTAGAGGTTGACAATATGGACTTAGAGCTAACATTCTCACCAGTCTGCTTATTTACTAGCCGCTGACTAGTTTTTAAGTTACTTAAAATCTCTGTAAGCCTTCGTTTCTTCAGTGCTTTTTAATGAGGATTCTAACAGTATCTACCTTAGATTAATAAAAAGATTTTTGAAAACCAGAGGCAAATCTCTTAGCAAAGTGCCTAGCACAGAGTGTTCAACAAATGTTAGCTATTATTGTTCTTATTACTAACCACAAAGTACATGTTGAAATTCTGGGTCCCTGAAAGTCTCTAGATGTTATCAAGTGGCAATCTAAATTAATACGAAATTCTACAAACTAAAATAGAACTCACAATTTCTATTAAGATAACTTTTAATTTTTCTAAAATCTACTTTTAAGTCAATAGAACTACAGCCTGAATCAATTGTAGGAGTGCAGCCTTGACTTTTTCTCCTCATTGTCCTATTAAGATATTAACTTCAAAGCTTTTGTGGGAACACTTAATTGCTTGCATTCCTTAACAAGCAGCCACCATAGTAGTTTCCAGATTCACTTTTAACCTTTACAGTCCTGGGAAGGCATATACGGCAAACTTACTAGACATGTAAATTTACACAATCTCTGGGTTAATATAGCTGTATGTATGTGAATATGCCACATAAAGTAAATCAATTTTGTACATCAATCAAAGTAGAATCCAATAGAAAAAAATCAATCCAAAAGAGCACTGCTATGCCATATATCCGAGTGGGGAGGGTGGGTGGGAAACTTTAATGCTATTCATTAAAAAATTTTTTTTTATTGAGGTATAATTGACATTTGACATTATATTAGTTTCAAGAGTACAACATAATGTTCAATATTTGTGTATATTACGAAATAATCACCAGAAGTTTAATTAACATCCATCACCATAAATAGCTACAAAAGAAATTTTTTTCTTGTGATGAGAACTTTTTAAGATCTACTCTCTTAGCAACTTTCAAATATGCAACACAGTATTACTGTAGTAACCAGGCTGTACATTTTATCTCCAGGACTTATTTATTTTATAACTGGAAATATTTACTTTTTGACCCCCTTCACCATTCCACCCACCCCACAACCTCACCTTGACAACCACCGATCTGCTCTCTGCATCTATGATCCCCCCATTTTTGTCTAATGTTATCCAGTCTGAATTACATGTGTTTCATGAACTCATATCATTCTTGAGATAGTTTATAATTTTCTTAAGATTTATAGTATTTATAAGAATATTTATAATATTCTTAAGATTTCTTATTAAAAAATTAAATACAGCAGATGCTCCTTTATCCTAAAAAAATAATCAGAGATCTGTTAAGGAAAACCTAATGATTTTCAATCACCAATCTATTTAAAAACATGCATATTTTTAATTGTAAATCATGTCCTCTGGAATAAAAAGAACTACTTAATTCAAATTCTTATTTTCTTTTTCCCCCTACCAATACACCTTGAAAACTTTAGTTTTTGAAACATTTAGTATCTATCCAACTCTTTATGTGACCCTATACATCACACAACCTGAAATAGAAACAAAGACTGGGAAATTAGCTTGTGTATTCCACCTTAGTGTCAAACAAAAGTACAAATAATATTCAGTGCATGTGCTAGTTACCTTAGAACTGCCAATCATGCTTGTTTTGAAACGCTTCGATTTTCAGAGCTGTTAATCATGTGTGTTGAGAGAGATGTTGGGTGTAGAAATAATGCTTTAAGAGAGGCAATCTTCATGAAACATTAAGAAATCAATGGACTTTGTAAAACTGAACTTTAGGATTTTATAGAAAGGTATACAATTCTTAAAAAAAATCAAAATTAAAATATAACATAATGAAATAAAAAGATTTAGAGAATAAGACTCTTTAACCAAAAAGATATGCATGGTTTAACCACAGGGATTTTATATTTCAGTGAAAAAGAGGAATGTTCCTTAACTGATACTAATCAGAAGTATTATAACTAGGAGTGGGAAAAGGAGAATCAAACTAATCTAAATCTGGGCATTTTAATTTTTATTTTTGAAGCAGGCAAAAGTATCAATATAATACATTTCCCTTCTCCACCTCCCCAATACAACTCAATTTACTATCTAGTAGTCATTCATGTCTGAAATCCAACACCATCAGAAACTTTTCCTCTGACTCACAAGCCACCATTACTCAGTTACCAAGACCTGTTTCTTCTATCTCCTAAATTATTAATAAAAGTCTCCTTTCCTGACCCCTAGACTTAATTCACATTCTTATCATTTCTTTCCAGAAGCTTCCTTACTGGCCTCCCTAACTCCGGTTTCATTCTTCTAATACGTACTCCACACCATACCACAGCCAGAATGGTCTCATTGAAACACAAGTGTGGTCCATGTTACCTGTTCCAATACTTTAATGTGTCTTTACCACTTTCAGAATAAAGGCCCAATGTTCTAGAATGGTATATAAATCCCTTGAAGATCTGGCTCCTGCCCATCTCCCTACTCTTCCCCTTCACTCCTCTTAAACTTAAGCCAACTAAGCCACTTGAGTTCCCGGAAGTGCCGGGCTCTCTCTCACTGAAAACTCTGTCAAGTACACTCCCTCCCATTTTCTGCACTTTGTATCTCCTACCCATCCTTTACAACTCAGTTCAACTGTTGAACTCAGCTCCTTTGGGAAACCGTCTCTGACACAAGCTGACTCCATCATCAATGCCCTCTTCTCCGTTCCTGTAGGACACAGGAAATAGAACTCATACGGTACTATGTATATCGGTTTACTTCTCTATCCCCTGACTGAATCACTAACTCCCTGAAAGCAGGGATTGTCTTTCATCTGTACATCTCTAGCATAAAACGCAGAGGTGGCACACAAGAGCTGCTCATTAAGTGTTTGCTGACTCAGTGAAAAATCATACCATGGCCCAGTTTACTTAAAAGTAAGATTAATAGGCACTTCCCTGGTGGCGCAGTGGTTGGGAGTCCGCCTGCCGATGCAGGGGACACGGGTTCGTACCCCAGTTCGGGAGGATCCCACATGCCGCGTAGCAGCTGGGCCCGTGAGCCATGGCCGCTGAGCCTGCGCATCCGGAGCCTGTGCTCCGCAACGGGAGAGGCCACAACGGTGAGAGGCCCGTGTACCGCAAAAAAAAAAAAAAAAAAAAGATTAATAAAATCAACAGCTTAGTTCTTGAGATGGATAAAATGTACGACAGGTACATTCCAAGCCAACCAAACTAATCAATGCCGTAAAGCAATACTTTGCACGTAACAATATTCTTAAAAGATTTACTCATTCACTTACAAATTCACTGTTAAGAATTGGCACCATCTCAAGTAGTATTTGAGATCCAATAATCCTATCTTATTTTCGCTACCATTCCTACTGGTGGTGTTAAAGTCTCAACCACGACAACTGCTCTTATCCAAGACACTCAGCACCTTGATTGGTTCAGCAAACACTTTTCTGATACGTGACAACTCTTATCAAGGGCATCAGTGAACAGGCAGTCAACACAGGCAAGACCCTGACCTGGTTACACTTCACTTATCAGGAAGTTAGTTATCTGGTGACACCAAGTCTCCACAGAACCCAATGAGAATTAAGCAGAGGAGTTTAGGAGCGGTCAAAATATATGTTGAAGTTCATGTACTAAAGTACATACACTTTACTTACATAAGAGGCTGTGAGGTCCTTACTCAAACTCTAGTTGTTCTTATTTTTAAGCACAATTTTGGTGACCAATTTCTCAGGCATCAGATATGAGAGGAAAATTAGGAAGTCTAAGAAAGCTAAAAATGCAGACACAGATAAAACAGTAGAAAAAGAAAGATGACACCCAAAGGTGAAACACAAAAACTACAGAACTGGAGGGTTATGTAGCTGAGAAACAATAATTCTATATATTTGAGTTGAGATACAATACAGGAATTAATGTTTATAATTATGACCTTGAGTCATCAAAACAAAGACAAAAAACAGGTTAAACAACTTTAGGTCTAACAAGGTTCAAGAAAATAAATGACACATTTTATAAAACGAATCAATTAAAAATTAAGTGTTATATGCATAAAGAGTCAACTTTCTACAATTCGTAAAATAAACTTTTTTGAAATATATCATTCCCAAATAACAAGAGGCATTCTGACTCTAAGCTACTAATCATCGTCAGACGTTAACCAGTTCCTGTGACTACAGGTCTCACCACAATTATGATTCACAGCCATTATGAAACAAAGCCTGGGCCCTCTGGTCATTAGCTTATTGGTGGTAATACTATTCAAATATACTATACATGGACACCATAACCCAGGATATTAGAACAGGCTACCTCTCAGTCTTTAACAGACCTCTATTAGAGCTTCACCACCATACTGTTTTCAGGGTTCCTAGTATAAACCTGGTTCATACGTGAGGCTACTTTAGGACGTTTTTATGACACTTTAGTAGCTGTATGTTGTAGGATTTAGAGAGTAGCACAGTACAGTGAAAGAACATTCCTGGGTGATGGATACACACAGCCCTAGGATTGAACCCCTGCCTTGTGAACTATAATTGTATGGCTGCACCACCTTATTTATGCTCAGAGACTCATTTTCTTCATTTGGAAAATGGGGAAAATATCTTCTACTTTCTATGCTTCTTGTGCAGAATAAATCTGACGATGTACATAAAGTGCCAACATAAGTTTTTAAAAAATTGGCTATTGGGATTATCAGACATAGAAAGGAAATGATCTTAATCCACACTAGGACAAATTTTGTGAAATTGTGTGCTGTATTAATAACACACACACACACACAAATGTCTAAAGGGAAAAGTGCTTTATATTTTTAAGTCACAGTAGAAGCCCTCTGACTCATAGGTTGGTTCATGGAAAAGTAGGTCAAAGTGAGGACTCATTAAAAAAGTATACACATATACTCTAAAGATATTAACTTAGCAACTAATGCAAATATTCTGACACAGAGCCAGGTTTTCTTGCTAAGTAGAGGCTCACTCGCTGGAGCTCTGCACTGATCTCCTTAAATAAACAATACCTAGACTGCAATGTCTGCAATTGCCAGAGTCAGTCACTTTAAAGTAATGCAGGGACAGAAAAGACATTTGGAAAGCAATTCCTTCCAGATTTTTATGATTCCCGCCCCCCGCCCCGCATCTTTATGGTTTACTTGCTCAAACTAATTCAATAGCAATTTCATTAAAAAAAACTCTCCTTTATGGAGCCTTTCTAAAACATTAAAATCAGCTTGTATAAGAACAAAAACCATTTCTATGCTCATATTTTATTAATTTATGCAATAATCAAATAAATTACCTAGCGATAATATAAATGGGTTTTGGAATAAACACAACTAGCTTTTGCTAAACACATACCTCAACTGAAAGAAGCAAAAGTGTCCAGTTATAGTAGAGGACTACTAATTCCTAATTGTCTAAGTGCTGGTATGAGTCAATGGGTTTTATAAAAGAGAATCTTGATTAATTTAGCAAGTCAGTTAATTCAATGAAAACTGCCAAAGAAATTAATACCAGCGTCACTATGGTTTGTCATAATTTGACTTCTGATTCCAAGTCATAAATTGATATTTAAAAACATATAATGGTTAAAACTTTTGAGGTTGGTATTGTAAGAGTTAGGTCCCATCCACACCTCCAAAATTTCTGAATGTAAATATAATATTTCTGTTTTGCAACTCACTCAAAGTAGATCACAATACTACCTTTCATGCTTAAATACTATAGTTTATATTCTGTTACTATTAATATAACATCTTTCTAGACTTAATTTTTCTTTTAGAAGTGTTTTTCAAACTTTTTTTTTGTGATACAAATACTCACCACCACTCCCCCACAACACCTTAAACAAAACACTCCCAGAACTGTAACATATAAAACAATGAATGCAGAGCTGCTCTGAAATAGGGCCTAACTCCCCTCTCTACTCCCAGGGCAATCTCTGAAGCCCTTCTGCATAACTCTATAGCTTCTTGGGTCAAAGACTGAAAACTTGGTTCTTTTAAACAATAATCAAAAATATTAAAACAGGGCTTCCCTGGTGGCACAGTGGTTGAGAGTCCGCCTGCTGATGTAGGGGACACAGGTTCGTGCCCCGGTCCGGGAAGATCCCACATGCCGCGAGTGGCTGGGCCCGTGCGCCATGGCCGCTGAGCCTGCGCGTCCGGAGCCTGTGCTCCACAACGGGAGAGTCCACAACAGTGAGAGGCCCACGTACCGCAAAAAAAAAAAAAAAAAATTAAAACAAAAAAGTTACATAACTTATTAAAAGGCTGTAACTTAGCTAATTAGAATATTCAGTTAATCAAAACAATTTAGGATTCTTATCAGTTGTTTATCACCTTTTTTAAAAGAAGCAATCTGGTGGCATTTTAGACTTTTAGCAATAGAAGTAGAGGTCAAAGGCCTTCTCTGACTACTGTTATCTTCTACTCGCCAGACATCCTGTCACCATATTACCACTTCTTACTTATTTATGAATTTCTAAAATTGATTTGTGCACTAGTTTACTATCTGTTCCTCATTCCCCCAATAGACTAAGTTCCCCCAACTTCATGAGAGCAGAGAGCTAGTCTGTCTTCTTTATCAGCCCTTATTTACAACAGTGCCTGCCAAATTGAAGAGGTCCAGTAAGCGTTTGTTGAATAAATGAATGAATGAATGAACAAACGAACGAACAAATCAACTCCTACACCAGTATGGCTCCTCCCTTTTCATGATCCTCAATCATGAATATATTGATTTTGTGAGTGCTTTGGAAGTTTAAGTGGGAATTCCTGGTGAGAGTGATTGGATACTGGGCAGGTAGATGGAAGCAGTAAAGGTAACTATGGCAGATAACTACAGAACAAAGAGATACAGGCATTTAATTCTCCTAAGGAAAAAAAAAAAAGACTCTAATACAGTGACTGCCCCCTAGACTAGAGAATTTATTTTGCAAAATTATTATGAGCCACCGCTCTCCCCCCACAAACACTTCTGTTAAATAAACTGCTTCACTGGGAGGAGAGTACATGTGGAGATGGGGGTTTCAACCATATAGTAATTTCTGTTAATAGGATGTGTGCTTATGTGGTATGTACATAGTTTTCAATGAACAGTTAATTTAATTTTTCAATTCATTAAACTGAAATTTAATTAAATTAATTAAAATTAATTTAATTAATGTTGCAACAGATTCCAATATTTAACCATTTAGAGCTATACTACACATAAAATAAATTCAAATCATATTATAGAACTAATTAGAGAAATATCTAGTCAAAAATACTGATATTTAAAATTCTGTGACCTAGTTAATAAGGCATAAGAATCAAATCAGAAATTCTAGACACCTAAAGCATTCTGAAATTTTATGCTCAAGAACATATCATAAAATGGGGGAAAAAACTTTAGATAAAAGAATATCCATAAAGAAATAAATATCCATGAAAGAAATATCACAAACAAAATTCCATCCACAAATATAAAGAAACATGTATATCACTGGCATTTGCAATTTATAATAAATTTGACTGAGCAGGTGAAATACCCATAATTCAGCAGAGTTATATGTAAAATACATCTTTTTATAAAGCTAATACCAGATGTTCTGGCTGCATGTTAGGTCAGCTTGTAAGAATAAGGATGGCCGCTGCAACTGGGTGGCACCCATGGTAGCATGATGTAAAGCTTATCAATTGTAGGGAAGAGAGGAGAGGATTTCTTTATATAAAACAAAGCAGTACTTCATTTTCAAATTACTGATATATTTTCTATTAATGAAAAATGACCTGCTACAGCTCCTGCTGACAGTATGAGAGAGTTTAGGTTGCCTCTCTTGAAGGACAATTTTAAGACCACATATCTTCACAACTTGCCTGGTGAAAAATCCCTCAATAGAAATTCTTGAGGGATGTCATCATTAGGTCACAAAAACCCTAAATCATCAGGATTTAAAGAATAATAATAGTAGCATCTGTTTACTATATACCAATCACTGTTCTAAATCTTTACATACATTATCTAATTTAATCCCTTCAATACCCCATTACACAATAGATATAGGTTGCAGTATTAAAATCTAGATGGACAGACACGTCTTACTTAGAAATTTCTTTAGGTTTTACTATTTTTGACTAAGTTTGTATGTTATTTGATATACCAGGGCAAGTCAAGACCTAGCCATTACCTCTCATGCCACGTAGCACAGAACCCATTTTCTCTTCCAGGTATCACCTGGTTTGCATCGTTCACCTTGCTAAGACACTGTTTAGCTTCTGACTACCTGCAGTAGAGGTGTGCTGGAGCCAGACTGCACCAGCTTGTGAAAGCTGACTGTGCACTCATATTTCCAACTCCACATTCAATGACATCACACAGGTAACTTAACATTGGCCATGGTGGAACTATTTCATACCACAGAAATCGGCAAATCAAGGCCTTTTATTTATTGGAGAGCTGGCTGTTAAGTATCTACTCACATATCACTGATCTGAGAACATGTGTATTCAGCTGAGTTTGTCAGGTCCTATTCAGGTTCAGGTAGAAGGGGCTCCTGTCTCCTAACTGGGTGAGCCCAGTTATCAAGAAGACCTTTAGGTATCCAGAGCTCTCGGGAAAGAGGCAACCCATTCTTGTAACTGCTCCCTTAGAACTAGAGTAGACTCTTTCCTTACTCATATCTATGGTCTGACTCATTCTTAAACATCACAAACTTCTTCATCACTGTAATTCATCTTATCTAAGATGCCATTGATTCTGAGTCACCATAATTTATGTACTATTAAGAATTTTTAAATTGCCAATTAAATTGCATCAACTATAAGATGCATCCTGGCGTCAGAAATATTAAAATCTAAAAAAAATGTGTATATTAAAAATTGGTGGAAAAAATTCATTTCTATCTTGATGACTATTGTTTTCCAATCTCAGAGTCTTAGTTCCACCTCTCTTTTCACTCTTTATATTCTACTCCCAGGTCTCCCACCTTAGTGGTTTTCATAAGGCATATTTATATCCACAATTATCTTTATCTACACAGACTATAAACAGAATGAATTCTGTTCAGGAAAAATTATAATCCGGAGAGCAGATGCAAAATAGTAAGAAAAGAAAATGATAAAGCATCAGAATTTGCTAAAGTAAGAGAAAGGAACATGAAGAAACAGAAAGCAGAGATTTCTCTGAGAAGCAGATGGAGACTGTGGAAAAGAAGAGGCAAATACTCCAATAAAGATGTAAAAAAAAAAAAAGAGGCAAAAAAGTTACACGTAAAATGGCCTGAGCAGCATGTATTATTCCCAAGCTGGTTTTAACTTTATGGCATGAAATGGTTTATTATCAGGATGGACATTCAAATCTTCCCCAAAACTGCTCTCACTGCTTTGAGAAGACATGGATCTGGCCTAACTTGACTAATATGACATGATGAAGAGAAATAAACATATTTTCTGTCTTTTCAAAAAATCACCAATTAAAGTCCAGTAATACTTTTGAGGTATTTCAACTTTTATGCACACGCTTAAAGCACTTAGAAATGATTCTACTTACTCGCCATCCACTTCCGGTCTTTTACATACACAAGGAAACTTGCCACCAAAATCTATATAAAGATCATTCTCCACAATATGAAAGATTTGTCCAATGACTAGTTTATCCTTGGCAGGTCCCATCTGTGTAAGAGGAGAATGTCTCAGCATAGACGCGAAGGATTCCACATCTTTTGGAGAGCCCTAAATATGAAAAGAGATATTTATATGCATACAGTTCAATGCTAAGGTATAATATGGTAGGTACAGTAATGTCTTATAGGGGAAATTTTTAAAAGTCAATTTGCTGTATATTTACGTTTTGTAGCAATAATAAAAATACTGAAATGGAATTTTGCTTTAAAAAGCCTGGGACGCTCTTCAACTTCCTTTTCCTTCCTTTCCTTCTTGAAGAGGAGCCAGGGAAAAGCAGGCATCTGTGCTTGGTGGGGGATGGCGCAGATGTGGTGGCCCAGGGTGGAATCTGGAATGTGAGCGGGATAAGGAGCCCCCTTAGACAAAGCTTCAGGCCTGGGGCAAGGAGGGGGTAGGGAGGCGAGTGTGCGAGGAGGGCATCCAAGAAGGCAATTGGCTTCATTCCTAGTACTGACCATCTGCAAAAAGCAAAATGCCTTCGAATACTGGTTTAATGAAAGTAACTATGCTTTAATACAAATTTAAGTGAGTATTAAGATAAAAATGATTAAGGGTCCTTTAATTAGCAGTCTGAACACGAGCTCTTGTTATGCAATATTTTCAAATGCCTTGACTTTATCATTTTAATGTTGTATTTTAACATTATAATTTTCTTCTTTTTCCTAAAGTAAAATTTTAAAGCAAAGACAGCTTTAATTGTTTTGTGCTACTCACTTTCTAGGAGTCGTCTGACGTACTGAATTTACTTGAGGTAGGGCTGAACATATAGTGCAAGCCGATTACTTTTTTTTTTAACTTACCAAAATTTTTTCCAGACACATGCTTTTTCAGAAATCCACGAATACAGATTTGTGCCTTCTACTCATCTTTAATTTGTGTGTGGTGTGGTGTGTGCGCACTTCAGTTCAAACTAAGGGAAGCTGAGTTTCTGTTTGTGAGAGCTCATCACAGAAGAATATTAACAATCTGATCTGCCTATGTATATCCTGTATCTGGAATGAATTTTACATTTGTTATTTAAGGGAGAATTACTAAGAGTTTGATAATACACTTACTTTAAAAACTACAAAACCATATTTATGACAATGTTAATGCATGGGATACTCCAAGGATTAGAAAATAATCAAATGCCCAGCCAGGAGCTTACTAAGCAGAAGAATACATGCCAAACTACAAATATAGCCACTACTCAGTTCTAGCTGCAGTTGCAGTTCAAGTCCAGTGTTGCCACATCTTTTGATTTTCCAAGAAAAGCCAGAAATCCATATATTAATGTAAAATTTCCAATTTTAAGTGTTTATACATTGAAAAAAAGTCTTTCACTTTATAAATCAGAGCACATTTTGACCTATGAACCAAAAGTTTATGACCTCTGCTTCAAGAAAAAGAAAGTCAAATCATCTGACAGATACCAAGTCCCTTAGATGCTGGAGAGAGGATATGGTGATAGATTTGTTTCAGTGTGTTGAAACCCAATGGGAAGGAATCCTTAGCACATAAGGGTTGATCTAAAACCAAAGACAAGTCAGTAGACCTAGATGCCAAATAAAGCTGAAAAGGTAGCCAGGAATATTACACTTTGAGCCATAATACTAGTTTTATGATTCTACACAGTATAATATTTAATTCCTTAAACAAGCACCTTGAAAATAGTTCGTTTGCAGACAGCCAAGCGTGAAACACACCTTATAGGCTCAACACAGAAACAGCTATGAATTGTCCTCTTGATGCAAAGAGAGTAATACGAAGTACGCTGTCAGAGACAAGTGCAGCTACTATAACCCTCTGCTGGGAACCACTATACCATCCAGAGCAGCTGGGAAGAGCACTGTTCCAGGCAAGACCAGACAGGTTATCAGCTTGGGGGTCTCATTCTGCTTACAACCTGGGAAGGTCCTTCTCATTTTTCCCTATAACCTGCTTTCCCATTACTCCGCTTCTGTGGTTGATATCTATTCTTCTTCTTCTTCATCTGTTTTTTTTTTGGGGGGACGGGGGGCAGGTAGACTTTCAATTAAAGCCATGGTGTCATTAAAACAGCAGATGAGAGGAAGATACAATAGTAGATCTAATACTTGAATACTTATTGAAGATAATTCAGCCATCACTAGGGCCTCTTCCTAAAACAACAATCTCCTTTACAACTGTGAAGGGCTGAGATTAGTATGATAGTAAATGGTATTTCCCTCTAGGTTTTAGAAAATAGAGTGTTCTTGACTATTTAATATGATCTCTTGAGATTTTTAGTAAATGTGTTGTGAAATATTTACATTATAAACTTTATAAAATTATGAATAATTATTTTAAAGGAGATTTTAAAATCAAGTAAAACAGAATGCTATTGCTTTTTGTTCCATTATTTTTGCCTTCACTTTGTTATATTTTACAATGGAAGTCAATGTGTTTTCAGTGAGTGAAATGATTTTACCACAAGTATAAGACACCTTGATCAATACCTGAATTCGCTTTTAAATTGTATGCTTGCTATACTTTTTGGAAACTATAACAAATAATTAGACAAAGCCCTCCTTCAAAAAAACATGGTCTAGAATCATCTCTGAATTCCTCATTTACTTGTCAAATGGCTTCTAAAACTAATAAATGTAGCACAATCCATGATGACAACCAACACTGTAGGCTCCTCTCATGCTGTTGCAGACTGCAAAGACTCCAGGCACACTGTCACCTTCTGGGTGTATCATAGATCTCAGTGTCTAATCCTGCTTATGGAAAATGTTGCTACAAAGTTCATTCATAAAGTTGTCACAGGTAAAGCAGGTGCCTTAAGGTGGACTGCTTCCTTTAAGTATTGGTCATAAATCTCAGATTTCCAAAGTATTCCTGTTACTCTGCTGTACTGTTTTTTCCCTTTGAAGCCTGAAAGTTGAATAGCACTGCCCAGATAGAACAGGGGAAGGTAAATGAATTACAGATAGAGGTAATAGTTCCACTTTCATTCATTCATTCATCAAATATGTGTTGAATAGCGAGTGCCTGTCATGTACCCCAGACTCCGTTCTAGCCTTGATATGAAAATATATGAAACAGTTAAACGAAGATGAGAAGACATTAGGGTCCAAAAATTGCTGAAAACAATTGCTACCCTCATTCAGGTTGTAAAGAGTCCTATACCAAAGGCTAAGTGGGTTAGACCTTATCCTATAAGCAGTGGGAAATCAAAAGAAGTTTCTCATTAATGGGGTGACAGTACTTGTTCTTTGTTTTAAAAAAAAACTTTGGCAGCAGTATGCAAAATGGACCAGAGAAAGGGTGGGGAGGGAAATGGAAAGGGGGCAAACTGTTGAGAAGCTCCTCCAGTAACCAGGGCAGAGATGATAAAGGGCCTACACTGAAGCAGTGGCCATAGGGAAGAAGGGATACAGAGCTATTTACCAAACAGTACAGCAAAGACTTGATACCCAATTGGCTGTAGAAAGCAAGGGAAAAGGGGAGCCACTGACGAGGTGGGAGAGCAGTGCAGCAGAAGTAAGAGAGTAAGTTATTTTCACACTTATTAGGTTTCTGATACCCATAAAATTTTAGGGAACACTGTCTGGTAGGTAGTTAAAAATAATAGTGCACTTTTTTTTTTTTTTTTTTTTTGCCACACCACACGATTTGTGGGATCTCAGTTCCCCAACCAGGTACTGAACCCAGGCCACGGCAGTGAAAGCACCAAATCCTAACCACTAGACAACCAGGGAACTCCCATGGTGCACATATTCATATACATACTTACATAAATTTACAAATATGTTTACAGTAATATTATATAGATACAAATTCCTCAAAAGAAATATATCAAATGTTAACTGTAAAAATTTACATATAGAACTTTTTTCTTTATATTATTTTTTATTTTATTTTTTTTGCGGTACACGGGCCTCTCACTGTTGTGGCCTCTCCCGTTGTGGAGCACAGGCTCTGGACGCACAGACTCAGCGGCCATGGCTCACGGGCCTAGAAGCTCCGCGGCATGTGGGATCTTTCCAGATCGGGGCATGAACCCGTGTCCCCTGCATCAGCAGGCGGACTCTCAACTACTGCGCCACCAGAGAAGCCCTCTTTATATTATTTATATTAGAAAATCTAGAACACAAAGAATATGTAGTACTTAAAATTTTTTAATATATAAAGCCCATGTACATATGTATGTATGTATAAAACATGTACATATGTATGTATGTATAAAAAAATGGATAAAGAAGATGTGGCACATATATACAATGGAATATTACTCAGCCATAAAAAGAAACGAAATCGAGTTATTTGTAGTGAGGTGGATGGACCTAGAGTCTGTCATTCGGAGTGAAGTAAGTCAGAAAGAGAAAAACAAATACCATATGCTAATATATACATATGGAATCTAAAAAAAAAAAGGTTCTGAAGAACCTAGGGGCAGGACAGGAATAAAGACGCAGACGTAGAGAATGAACTTGAGGACATGGGGAGGGAGAAAGATAAGCGGGAACGAAGTAAGAGAGTGGCATGAACATATTTACACTACCAAATGTAAAACAGATAGCTAGTGGGAAGCAGCCGCATAGCACAGGGAGATCAGCTCGGTGCTTTGTGACCACCTAGAAGGGTGGGATAGGGAGGGTGGGAGGGAGATGCAAGAGGGAGGAGATATGGAGATATATGTGTATGTATAGCTGATTCACTTCGTTATAAAGCAGAAACTAACACACCATCGTAAAGCAATTATACTCCAATAAAGATGTTTAAAAAAGATATCAGAATGAAATAAATGTTTATGTATTACAAAAAAAAGACTCCCTTCTATTAACTGTGCTGCAACAACTTCAGTTTCCTCAACCCTAACCAGTAAATGTTATGCTCGTAACAATGCTCTTTTAGTAAAATTAATGGATTAGTGGTTCAAGATGGCAGAATGAGTACTTACATTTCTCTTTTCCCCTCCTGAAATTCCATTCAGATGGTAAAATGAACGAAAAAATTACAAACCCTCAGTATTAAAGAGAAGAAAATGGAGACAAAAAGTATATGAGATTTCAACAACTATTTAGTGGACTGAAAACATGTAGAAGGGTGGTAACCAGTGAAGCAGAATGAAGGAAACTGCAGCTAAAAACACATGCAGTGTGAAAATAAGTCAATCTATTCTGAAGAATCCCATAAAGGTGCTGGACTCCATCAGGCCAGGAATTATAGAAAGCTGGAATGAGAAGAGAGGCTGAAAACAAAGGGAATAATTAAAAGAATACAGGCAGGGAAGGCAATTTTCTGTCAAGCACAGAACACCTGGCAGAAAGGCCAAGTGCACAATACCTAATAATAAGGCATTTATTGCCCTGGCAAAATAAATACAATAAACTTTTTTTCTCTTCTCTAAAAAACATAATAATAATTGAATAAATTGTCTAGAGAAATAAGTTAGGAGGGTTGGTTATGCAGCAATAGGTAACTTAGCCCATCAGGAAAGAAAAGAATCGAAATGACAGGTCTTTGGCAAGGTACCAGCAATTAGCAAGGCCTGGAGTAGGAGGGCGGGCTCCTGAAGGCTCTGAAGTCAAACCACATGGTTCACGTCCTGGCGGTACCACTTACCAGCTCTGTGGTTGGGGCAATGCACTTAGACTCTCTGTGCTGCTGTTTACTCACCTATAAAATGGGGTTAATAATTATACCTATTTTACAGGGTTGTTGTGAGGATTAAATAAACACATGACTATACGTAAAGCTCTCAAACTGTGCCTCTGACAGGGCAAACACCTCCTAAAATGTAGCTTTAAACAAAATATTAATCAATTTCTTATAGACCCAGTCACCATCAAGTTTTATGGATAACCCTTGTAGTTTTCAAACAGAACAATTTTGCCTGCCCTCCCTCTCCCCACCCCCCAAATCCCCCTTCTTCCCCGGGGACATTTGTCAATGCCTGAAGACATGTTTGATTCCCATGACTGGGGATGTTACTGGAATGCACGGGGTAGGGGCCGGGGATGCTGTTAAACACCTTACAATGTACAGGGCAGCCCCCACAGCAAAGAATTATCTGGTCCGAAGTGTCACCAGTGCCAAGACTGAAAAACCCTGCACTCAGCAGACCCAGGAGCACATGGCAGGCCAGGTATAGGAGCAATGTCAGTTGCATTTAGGGAGATCTAGGATGGAAGGCAAGACAAAAGATTAAGGGAGTGAGATCCTAAGATAGAACGGCTGCCAAGTAGTTCCAGACTGAGTATGAAGAAAGGTAGACCCAGAAAAAAAGTTGATAGACTGGTAGATAAAGGTGGGATTCAGGAAATGGAGAAGGTGAAGAGGGTAAAACTGTGGTCCAAGAGGGCTCAGGAGTTTGAGAACTTGAAGATAGCGTTCCAAGTGATAATGAATTTGTATACATACAAATTATGGTATATCTGCAAGTAAAAGAAAGTAGAAATGAAGGTCTAAGAATATGATACTTAGAATACGATGTGCATCTCTGTTGCCCAAGTGTTAGTAAAGTCATCGATGTACATGCTGAAGTCCATGAAGATGGCAAGTAAGAAGGGGAAAAGAGAAAAGCTGTGAGTCAAATGCTGAAGAATAAAACTCAAAGAATTGAGAAGATTTCTATCAAGAAATCTTTCCTTAAATATTTCTAACACAACAGTGGTCTGAAATGGTAGAGAAGCAAGAACCAAAATGACTCCTTTTCTTCTCAGACCCATCTGAGAAGTAGTGTTATCAAGCGAAATCGAGGAAGAAAGCAAGAAACACTTGTGAGAAGCTTAAAGGGAGACTGTGCACAGAAAGATTTAGGAGACTTGGGACCAAGGAATACAAACCTAGAGAGCAGGCTGAAGGAAAGAAGGCAAGTAAATGTGAAAGAACAGTTATCTCCATGATAACCCAGAGAACAAAAGAAGAAACTTCTGGAACTTCTAGTGATGGTTTTTTTTACTTCACCCTTTAAACTGTTGTTTTTTGTGAATGCTTTAAAATGTGTATAATAAATAGTACTGTAGTACATAAATCTTTTTAAAGTAAATATTGGGGCTTCCCTGGTGGCACAGTGGTTAAGAATCCACCTGCCAATGCAGGGGACATGGGTTCGAGCCCTGGTCCAGGAAGATCCCACATGCCGTGGAGCAACTAAGCCTGTGCGCCACAGCTACTGAGCCTGCGCTCTAGAGCCCACGAGCCATAACTACTGAAGCCCACGTGCCTAGCGCCTGTGCTCCACAACAAGAGAAGCCACCGCAATGAGAAGCCCGCGTACTGCAATGAAGAGAAGCCCCTGCTCGCTGCAACTAGACTAAGCCTGCACACAACGAAGACCCAACAAAGCCAAAAATAAATAAATGAAATAAATAAATATTGGAAGATGTGTTCAAAAATTTCTTAATGAAGGGGCATTATCAAAAAAGTTTAGAAACCTTTATAATAGAGGTATATCATAGTAGCAGGAGAATAATTATGCCGGATAGGGAGAAATATAGTTACAAGAGGAGACTGGATAACCAGAATGATTTGCATGATTTTGCTAATTTATATCCACAGAAATTGAGGATATATGTGGGAATGGATCCTAAGGATACTGGATCAGGGTGAGAGGAAGACAGTGTTGCCTTGAGCCAAATTTACCAATATAGGCTCACTAAGCAGAGATTCAGATACAATACATTAGCTTAAATGGCTGAGAGTTATAGGCTATACTAGATGAAGCTGAAATACCAGAACTTCCTCAGTATACCACAAAGAAAGGTATCCAAAGGCTTGAAGTGAATGGAATGCTGGAGTGAATTTACTGTTTATGATCTGTTCACCACTCCTTACTATGGCCCCCAAGAGGATCTATAAGATACTCACTTCACCAAGGTTAAGAGAAGTACCTGTGTGAAGGGAGCACCAACATTCCTGAAAGCTGTGTGGCAGTGATTCTCTGTAGGCCAGGACTGACAGTGAGAACTGCTGCCAACAAGAGCTCCCTGAATTCAACGTAGATAATGTGGCAGGAGTCAAGCCAGCACTTACTAGCCAACAACATGGTGGGCACCGTTATCATGATGCAGCAGAGCCTAACAGCAATCCAACTAATCTGACCTGTAGAGCTCTTTGGTGTTGGCTGGTTGGTCATGGTGTCCTTAGAAATAAAATAGATGGGAAAACTCTAGTTCTAGAGAACAGAAGTCTGACTTGAATACCACATATGAATATCAAGGCCCCTCAACCAATTCCCAAAGTTGAAGCAATTCTCAGACACCAAGCCTTCTGAATGAAGGTTGTGTCCCCTTGAGGAAAGATCCCACTACAAAAGCAAACATTTATATCACCCATCTTCCTTCTAGCTTTCCCCAAAGGAGCTGTGGCTATTTACCAGAATGTTCACTGAGGAAGGAAAAATCATCAGACCTTTCAGGGATTATCTGAACTGATGCTAACTCTTCAAGAACCAACTCAATGCCAGTCAGAACAGGGGCTTACGGAGATCACGTGATAAATGGAGTTTTAGCTCAGCTCTATCCCATGAATCTGCTCTATAGTTCTCTCCCTAGTTCCAGAATGCACAACTGGAATAGGTATACTCAGCAACCGACAGGATCCCTACACTGGTTCCTTGATCTGTGGAGTGAAGGCTATTAAGGTACAGAAGGTCAAGTAAAAGATGAATTTGTTTGGTAGGTAGTAGAACTTCCCCTACCTACCAAACAAGTAAATCAAAGGCAATACCACATTCCTAGAGGCATTGCAGCAATTAGTGCCACTATCAAGGACCTGGAAGATGCACGGTGGTGATTCCTACCACATGCCCATTCAACTTGCCTATGAGGCCCTGCAGAAAACAGACAGGTCTTAGAAAATGACAATTTATTATCATAAACTTAATCAAGTGGTAACTCCGATTTCAGCTATTCCAGATGTCATTTCATGGCTGGAGCAAATCAAATATCCTCCAGCACCTGGTATGCAATAATTATCTAACAAATGCTTTCTTTTTCTAGACCTGCTAGTAAAGACTATATACCTCCAGGTTACATTAATTCTCTAGCTCTATGCCACAATCTAGTCTACAAAGACTTTGATTGCCACTCCATTCCACTGGACAGCATGCTGCTCCATTTCATATGCTGATTAGACCTGGAAGCAGAAAGCTGCAACTCCTCCTGACACATGGTAAGACACATATATGCCAGTGGGTGGGAAATAAATCCCACAAAAATACTGGGCCTTAGTGAAATTCCTAGGGAGCCAATGGTCTGGGCTACGTCAACTTACCCTTTCTTACCACTAAGAAAGAAGCTCAATGCCTAGTGGGTCTCTTTGAATTTTGTAGGCAACAAATACCTCATTTGGACATGCTTCTTCAACTCTTTTACCGAGTAACCCCAAAAGTTGCCAGTTTTGAGTGGTGCCCAGAACAATACAAGGCTCTGTAAAAGGTCTAGGCTATCAGGTAAGCTCTTCTACTACTTGAGTTTTACAACCCAGCAGATGTGGCAGTGGCAGTATATACACGTAGAATGAGATTCTGACAGACCTCCCTAGGTGAAGTGTAGTGCAGAGCTAGAGTACCTTTGAATGACAGCAGTAAAGGACTTTGAGCATATACTTGAATGATCATTTTGCCTGGAAAGAGAGATGGCCTAAGGTGGGATCTATATTGATTTGTGTGAAGTGACTAATGATTTTGCTGGATGGTCAGGGATTTAGCAGGAACATGACTGGGAAATAGATAACAAGAAGGTCTGGGAAGGTCTGGGAAGATAGGAAGATAGAATGGACAGAGTGAGAAAATAAATGTGAATCATTTCTTCTGCAGAAAAGAATCTTAATAATCAAGGGATAAGATAACTAGTCATGTGGAGGTCAGTCAACCTCTTTCCCCAGCCACTCCTGCTCACCTCCCCAGTGGGTTCAAGAACAAAGCTGCCATGACAGCAGGGATTGCTTCTGTATCTCACATGTCCCAGACTACTGACCAACTAGGCATTTTACCAGGTGCAGGCCCAAATCCCTACAAACCAGGCTCCACTCAAATGTGATAGTTTCCTTTATTTCCTATGTTATTTAATACCTATAGATAAAAACAAACTTAAGAGTTGTAATCACATTAGAACAATTAATCAAAAGAGAAAATCTTAATATAACCTTTAAAAGAAAAAACAAAGCAAAATCCAAACACATTAAAAGAAGGGAGTGAGATGCCTGAGCAAAAATAAGAGTTAAGAAAGATATTCAACTAGTGAAAGCTAATGCTGACTTGAGAAGTCCTAAGAGTCTGACTGCGTATGATCAGAGCATATGACCACCCACAAAACAAAATACATACAGAATATATTCATCTTTTCTTTGTAGGAAGTGTATAGTATTATTTATAGGTATATTATAGCTGTTGATTAAAAAAATTATTTTCCCTAGAGATTTATATCTACCTCAATACACTCTTTCATTGTTTTTATATTAGCTGGTCATTTCCTCTAAACCTGCTTTGAAAATGTTAGACTCTACTGTGAAACTAGACATTTCAGAAGGTTTTATTTATTAGTTGGAGATACCTCTCCTAAAATTCTCTAATGTAAAAGCCAGGGAGCACCATGGTTAAAACCAGAAATATTTTTCATCATTCCTTTACATATTAGTTTTTAAAACATTTGTGTAATTTTTTAAGTTGTCAATATAAAACTAGTGAGAAAACAAAGGGTTAAATGAAGCTGTATAATACTGCTATTTTATGAATTTAGAAGACTTAAAACTTATACTAAAAATAAGAGAATTGAAACAAATCCTTCAAGTAAGCTATTTTTTGGATTTTCCCAGTATTCTGAAAGGACAAAACAGCTGATTTAAATATTCTATCTTCTGGAATATTCCAGCATTTTGAAATAAAAAGTACCGATAAGAAATATTCATGAAAAAGTAAAAAATAACATTTAAAAATATTTACATAAACTCTATCTAATATATTGCTAAAATGAAACTATAAAGTATAACATCAGTATTCTACATAAATAAGCTAAAATAAAATGTTATTCTCCATCTTAAAAAAAAAACATTCTGTGTAGCCTCAAAAACTCTTGCAAACCATTTTTTCAATGTGCTGAAAAGTAATATGCCCCCCTCTACTGTTAAGAAACAGTAATATTCATAAAGCAGAAAACCAATTCTTTGCTCAACTATTGCCACCCTGTGGCTATAAGGTGGATCTTTCACTATACCATAGCTCCCCATCGGCTTAACAGGTTCTACAAATCTCTATTGTCTAAGTGACATAAAAGGGTTAAAGTTTTTAAAATAGTAAAAAAAAAAAAAAAAAAAAAGGAAAAAAGGTACTTGACTTTAAAAATGTATTTAGCAAACATTTACCAGGTCCTGTATTCATAAGTATGTGTTATGTTGGTTACAAAAATGAAAAGGACTTGGTCCCATCCTAAAAAAAAATAAACAAACAAAAAAACACTTAAAGAGATACATGCATAAACCAATCTTAAAGCTAATGAATCAAGGAAAAGATAATGGATAAGTGAGCATGGATGAGTAAATGGCCTTTCAGGTCATTTAAACTTGAGATTCCTTTAACTGGTAACCTCACTGAAATTTTAGGATAGGGAATTCACGATGAACTGTCCTTGATTAAATTCCTGCCTGCAGGGGAAAGTCCCTTTTAAGGATCACTTGCTTGGCTCTTACTGAATGTCACTTATTTTTGAGGTGCACATATATATACACGTCTGCACTTTGAGAGTAAGAATTAAACCAATGGGTAGGATGTCAACTTTCATTCCTATGTATATATACATTTTAATCCAATAACACGAGATGTTATTTCTCATTTATAGTTATTCGGACATCAAACTGTGTAAATCTTATTCCAATTCATATCAACAAATATATATTAAATCCCTACTTATGTGTAAGGCATTATGCAAGGAATGAAAAGGGTAAATAAAAAACTATCCCGACCTTCAAGAATTACAATCTAGGAGACGGGATAAAACAAGTTCACAAATGGCTCTAATATAACTTAAAGAGTTGTGTGTGTAAAATAAAGGTAGCATAAAACAAAGCCCCAAGACATTCAGAAGGAGTTTCACCTGATTGGTGAAATGACCAAGGCCTAAAAGAACAGGTGATTTTTACTATGGAATTTGCAGGCAGGGAAGCTAATTCTAGGGGAAAGAGCAAAGGTAAAGAAATAATGCTTTGTTTAGGGAACAGCAAACCGTTTACCTTCTAAAAACATTTTTTTAAGCAGAAACCATGTTACAAATTAAATCTTACATAGAACCCCAATATATATAACATTGTGTAGTATTTTGTTGGTATAAGTGTATTTTATGAGTTCAAATTGATAGCATTTACTTATTAAGTCAAAAAATGTGAACATGCAGTTATTTTGATAAAAATTACAAACTGGTATCAGAGGTGACAGATAAACAACTCCAGTTCCCAATTTTTGTATTTTGTTTTGACTGTCCACTACCAAGAAAATCCACTTACAATACCCCACATGTATAAGTGGGTGAGGAAACAGGCACTGTCATGCACTGTAAGTTGAAGTGTGCAGTCTGTATGTATCAAAACTCAAACTGTGTGTACACATTGACCTAGTATATATCCCATAAATAAGCAAAAAAATGTAAATGCTCACTGTACCACTGTCTGTATTAAGGGGAAAAAAAAAACCCAGAAACAACCTAGAAGCTCATTAGTGAAGGCCTGGTTAAATAAATTATGCTATATCCACACCATGGAATACCAAACAAGTATTTTTTCAATGAGATATACAGTGAGACCTCTGTATTCACAGATGCGGGAGCCGCAGAGGGTTACCTGCACCGTTTATATAAGGGACTTGAGCATCCAGGGATTTTGGTATGGCAGAGGGTCCTGGCACCAAACCCCCGTGGATACCTAGGGACAGCAGTAAGTACACTACACTACACATATATAATGATAAGGAAAAATATTCAAAGTTATACTTAAGTGAGAATAGCAATTTTCAGCAGCAGCAATGAAAATATACTGAGTGTTTATTATCAGGTACTTGTGCTAAGTGTTTAAATAATGAATTCATTTAATCTCATAATAATCCCATGACAGGTTTTCCTTTTATAAAAAAAGGAAGAGAAGATACACGGATATCAAGTAACCTTCCAAGGAAACACAGCCAGTAAATGACAGAAAAATTAGAATTCAAACCAAGTCTGTCTGAATCCAGAGCTTACACTGTTAAACATTAATAATGTAGTTCAAAACTTGTACGTTTTAAAGTATATATATATATATATATATATAATTAGCTTATATTCATATATGCATACATAAAATCTCTAGCAGTATGCATTTATTAAAAATACATCTTCCAGCTTTGAGAAAGTGAGGAAAAGAAAAAGGGGGCTTTTATATTTCCCATAGTAACCTTCAGTGCTATTTACATGCTCCTTTTGCAATACTATTTTTATATTTTACAATTTTTTTCAAAAATCCTGATCACACAATAAAGACGAACTTTATTCATCTTGTAATCTCAGGATACTCTTCAATTAAATAGTTCCAGAAACTTCAAAGAGTGAAGTGAAAGATTTTTCACAAAGTAGAACCTTTACATCAATACCTAACAACTACTCATATTCCTCATCATAAATATGTCACAAAAGTACTGAAAGCTTCCAATAAACACTAAAATAAAACTAATGTGGTACCTTCAGTTTTCTTATTACTCTGACAATTGTTTTTGCTCAGTTATTACTCTGGAGTAGCACATTTAATTCACATGCTCAAGCCTGTCCTATCCTCACTTATACAACCGTTTGTGAGCAGTCACACAAAGATCTCAATTCAAAGACTGCTCAGATTGTCCTGAAGTTCAAATGTGCACTTTCTGTTCTATTCATTTATTCACGCATTGGGCAAACACTTACGGAGTGCCCACTAAGAGTCAAGCACCGTGCTAGATGCTGGGCAGTTTTCTATAACCCACGACACTACCCATCGGTAAACTGTTTGGTACTGGTTCCCAAGGCGATGAGTACAGAAATTGAGACAGTTTGTTTTTATACAGTTTAATATTGCCAGACATCCAATTTCATGTCCGCTAACTCAAAAAAATCTGACTTGTATTTACGTCTATTTCTTCCATTTTATTTATCTAGTAATTCTATCGCATTTTACAAAATTATTGCCTCGGACAGATGGATTAAAAAAAAAAAGGTCATTTACAGAAAAGGAAAGTGAAGCACTGACAAGTTACATTACTTGCTCTAGTTCACAGTGACAGTAATTCTCTGATTCACCTCTCCACTGAATTAAGAAATATTTATGAGCCTGGTACGCCAGACACTAAGGTCCACACTGCAGCTACTGGGTAGAACAAGAGGAGCAGAGGGCCCTGCCTCTCCCAGTGTGAGTCCAACTTTACTCGGAGTCCCAAGAGTCGCCCTAGGCGCGTCACTATCAACGCTCGCTGCTGGTTTCCCTTCCAGCACTCGCCTGTGGAAGACGCGTGCAAAGCAATGTGGGCAGCGCACGCCCAGCATGTAGATACTGTACAAAAGTACAACAAACGGAAGAAAAACACCACCACACGCTCTAAGTGGCCAGCAGGTGGGACAAGCCACACCGCGGCCCCCAACTCTACTCCCTACGCCGGGCCCCGTCCCCGCCTCTCGGTCCCACCCACCCTGCCGGGCCCACCCCCTACGCCGGGCTCCGTCCCGGCTCCCGGCTCCACCCACAACGGCGGGCCCCGCCCGCCAACGCGTCGCTGGCTTAGCTCCCACAACTCACTCTCATCCGCCCGAGCTCCGCCTTCCGCTGCAGCTCTGAGTGCCGCTTCAAAGAGCTCGCGAAGCCGCCTAGGCGCGGCCTAGGCTCCGTGGAATCAGAACTCTCGCTTCCGGAGCCACTTTCAGTGCCTGCGTCTCGACAGGGCCGAAAGAAGAGAAGCACTCGCAGAAAATGACTGTCGGCAGTCACGGCACGGGTCCGGCACAGCGCCGCCATGACGGCTCCACAACCTCTGACCTTTGGCTTTTCCGCGAACGTGCAGGTCACGGGGCGGGGCAATGAGAGGTCCGCCCACTTGCGGAGCACTGTGGGCCGGTGGGCGTGGCCTAATCGGTGTAAGGTAGAAGGGTGGTGTGAGAGAGACTTAAGGTAAAATTGGGGGACTAAATCCTTGGTGGCTCAAGTTCCCTACTAGCAGCGACCCGCTAAGTTTTGCATGGAAAGGGTTTTGACTCGAAGCAATTTCGCCCTCGCGGGTGCCCTTTGAGCCTGTACTGCTGTAAATTCTGGTAATGCGACTCTTGCTGGCCCCGCCGCCTGCATGTCTGCCCCAGATGGCCCCAAGACTCTCTCTGGTCGCCACCGCTCTTCAGGTCTTTGCTCAAATGCGAGGTTCTCCTTGACTATCTTATTTAGAATTGAATCCCAGACAATATGCCACGTAGTTTACTTACTAGTACTTTTGTTTAGCGTCTGCTCTCTCGATTTGTAAACTCTGAGGGCAGGAATTTTGCTGTTGAATACCTGACAGCGGGCACATGGTAGGGCGCAAACACTTGTGAAATCCCGGATCTAAGTTTCGTTACAAAAATATTAACTTGAGACATTTTTGGTCACGTCTTAGCTACAATCCCTTCTAGGGAATTAAGGAATTTCGTAATGCCAAAACATACACCACCAGAGGCCCACCCTCACTTATGCTTTTCTTCCTACCCGCCCCATGTTAATTGCCAGAATTTGCCCACCTTCTTCAAAACCGAGCCTAACTCCATGCTTGAAGTGTTTATGAATTAAGCTGTCAACCCAGCTTCTACCCAGCATTTTTATATTAATGCGCAGTTATCTGGAGGGAGGTAGCAAGCACTTTTCCAGCTCATTTACAAGTACTTGGACAGAAGGAAGTTTTATGTATGACTACAGCCCCTATTTTAATAATGCTCTTGACTGAGACTTTTTTTTTTTTGGCCGCGCTGCGCAGCTTGCGGGATCTTAGTTCCACGAGCAGGGATTGAACCCATGCCCTCAGCAGTGAAAGCGCACAGTCCTAACCACTGGACCACCAGGGAATTCCCAATAATGCTTTTGACTGTGGATTTTAAAACTATGATGTTCTCATCAACTGCGTAGACAGCAGACAGAACCCTAGAAGTGCACTAACCTTAGAATGGTGCGTGACTGTATGAATCACACACAACTTATTACTAGCCACCTGTTCGGCAGTCCTTAAATTCGGTGGAGAGCTTAAGATAAATTCTACTCCAGGTGAGTTCTCCCTTTTGGTACATAAACCGTGTCTTTCCCTTGACCATTAATGCAGTCTTGCCGAAGATATTTTTGCATTACTTTTTATGGCTCTTGCTACTTCTGTTTCCCTTCAGGAAAAAGTGTGGTAAATTGTAAAGAGTGTTGACCAGTGTTCTTAGCTCTAGTTCGACCTCCCGTCCTCATCGCAGGGAAGCCAATTTAATGTTGCTGATTTGGTTTCCTCACGTAAAACCAAGTTATTAGCTTCTGTCTTAAATTTAAGGAAGTGTTTTGTAAACTTAACTAAATCAGCATCTACAGAACAAATGGGATTACTAATATCCCAGCTCTAAAATTCAGTAGATGTATTATCTTCGTGTCCTACCTCAGCCAGATGATAAATTCCTTCAGTACTGTGATAATGCATTTGGAGACAAACCCTGATGTTTTTAATGGATAAGAGTAAGTTTGCATCAACTGACTTCAAGTATGCCTAGTTCTCTGCCTTTGGTAGAGCATCAGAAGCATCAAATGAGAGAGAGGGTAAAGGACTGAGTGAATCTGCACACTGTCCTTGCCTGTATCAGTGCCAACTGTAAAAACAACCCTAATGGCAGTATTTCAACATCATGGCACTTCTGATCCTGCTGTATTCCTTGAACCACACTTTCCTTCTTGATTTATTAAAAACACAAGCTTCTTTCTTCCCATATAGCTTTCAAATTGTTAGTATGCTTTTTAAAAATATTAGTAATGGCAGATGACAAGTGAATAAAAAAGTAATTCAAGTTCTGGCTCCATGTCTACTGGCTGTGGTTTCATCTATCAAATGGTGACAGCACCACATCCTTGAGTGAGGAATTAAAGGAAGGGTGTGAAATGCCCAACACCTACTAAAAGCTCAATAAATAGTGGCTATTAGTGGCTAGGTGGAGGTGACCAGAAGGTGATTTAGAAGTTCATGCCTCTCAAACATGCATGAAAACCTGGAATAAAGATAGGGCTAGTGATACACCGGAAAGATATGAGTATTACTGTAAAGACAGTCATTTCAACCATAGAGATGAATACAATCATTAAGGAGATTGTGTAGAAGATGACTAGAGATAGGCAATAACATTTAAGGAGTTGGAAGAAGAGAATACCAGAGAATAGTCAAACTGGAAAATGAGAAAAGAATTAATTCTAGAAACCAAGAGGAAAACTTGAAAGCACATTGAGATGAAGCGTGTTAAAGTGAAAGTCACCAAGTAGCGTTTTATTTAAGTAAAATCCTGGCAGGTGATAGGCACATGCAGGCCCTGCCCTCTCAGGGCTCACAAACTAAAAGTGAGTTCTTTTGGCTCATTTTGATTTTGGTTCATTTTTATTTCACAATCAGAACGTGGAAATTGAAATCTATGGATTGTAGGTTTACTTAAAAGTGATAATGCTTTATTATTAACCGTAAACCAATATGGTCTCTATAATTAATCCAATTACAATGGGACAGTCACTAATTAATGGCCAAACGTCTCCTCATTATGGGCAAAAATCTGATTTTTCATCTGGGTCTTAAGAGCTATAAAGAAACACATGCAATCCTGATATAGGGCCTTATGCAGCGTCTCTGGCACAAATACAGCAAATAGTCACTTACAAATGTCTTTTTGTAGTCAGCATGTAGCGTTTTTGTTTGATACACTGAGTCCACACAGCTGCTCCTGGTTCTTTCTATACCCAGGATATGAAGGGTCTGGAGAGAAGCTGTATAATGAATGGATTTACCCACTTTCCTCAGCAGATAGGTAATACAAAAGAATCCATGCCCAAATTATAGAATTTTTATTGTTTTCAAATACTATACAAAAAAAAATAGACAGTATTATCTTTTCCTTAACAGATCCAGAAGTAGTGAGTCCAAATTCAACATGTTTTTTCTCTGTTTCAGTAGTTTCAGTTACTACTAGGATAATCCAATGGTTTCTCCTCTCTTCCATTGATTACTTTGGCCTCATAGGTATGAGAATTCTTGCTTTATTTCCCACAAACTCCATAAATTAAGGAGTTCCTTTTAAGAAGGGGATAATTTCAGGAATTATTTTCTTCTGTCACACTTCTTGAATCCTTAAATATCTGAGATTTCACTCTTGTTGCTATGTTTTTCCAGTGTCAAACACAAAACACAGTAGAATGACCGGGACCCCTCTCTGCTGTTCTTAGTGATTACTGTGTTCTAAATTGCTTAAATATCTGTGAATTCATAATATTGAATCTTCCACAAAGACTACTTGGAATCATATTTCTAAGTCGATGTTTATTTTTCTAAATTTATCGTCCCTCTACTGCTTTGTTGCTTTTAAGAGGCAGAGTACTCTGCAATAGATTAAATCATTTCTAAATTAAGTGTAGGTAGATGTCTAGAACAGTGATTCTCCAATTTATTCTTTTACAACCATCACCAATACCCACATACACCCATCCCACCTTCCAACCCTAGTTCTATCATTTCTCTCATAAAGTAAGGAGACTTGAGGATATTTCACTCAACTGAAGAAACTGCCATCTTCTCCATTTTGCTTTGTTAAAAAGACAACAATAGGGCTGGACATCCAAGAAACAACGTGATGAAAAGAAGATGTGATAAAAACAACTGAAAGACTAATTGGTTGAAAAAATAATTTAACAGCTATGTTGAGTAACCACAATATTTCTATAAAAAGACAAATTTCTACATGTCGACTCCTCTAGGACAATGCTTCAACAACCTTTGCCTTAAAGCCTTTTCAAGTAAATAATTTATGGTAGTCTAATACCATGAAGCAGTGATTTAAAGCAGATGGTAAAAAACGGCCTTTTTTTTTTTAAAGCATAGATACCGGTTGATTATGTAACACAACAAGCTGTTTCCAGACCACTGGTCTCATAATAAATATTGAGACCTATACTACTGATATACGCAATTTATTAAGCTTTTCACATGTAATAGAGCATAGTTTCAGTTGCATCTGAAGTGCTAACAAAAGCTCCAGCAATCAAGAATGGCAGCATGTTATCAATATTTTATAACAATCAACACTTGTAGCTTTTCAGATTTGGATAAGATAATTTATCCCAAAGTAAATCTAGTCATGCTTTTAAAAAATGCTTTAGGTCACTCCAAGCTTGGCAATTAACATTTGGCATAAACAATAATAAAACAATCACAACTTGATAAATAACAAATACAACATTGTAGGCCATAACCATACACAGCATAAGGAAAAGATGGTGATGAGTAAGTAGTCATTAGAATTAATAGAGTACCTTGGCCTCCATGCAGATACTTCCAGAGGCTTTGGTTCATTCAGCCCTGACCTCAGTTTTCAAAGCAGGGGGCAATATCTACAGTATCATTTTGTAATTTCGAACACACTGAAAACAAGTAAGTAGAAAATGATGAGTTGATTTTTATTAATGCATTAAATCCTCAGGAGTTATCACCAACCCCTTAGTATAAAATTTTTTCAAGTTGTATTAGTCATGTGTGCTTCTTACTGTAAATGCTGCTAAATGAATTAAATGAAGTCAACAGTGTTTCCCCTAATGTGATTGATTTTAGCACTTTTCAGCTACCTAGATCTAAAAATCTTTCAGGCTTTTTAACTGAATGTTTGAGGACAGTGTTCATATTTCAACCTATTGATAATACAATATGCTTGATTCAGAACATTAACTTACAGTCTATTCCAAAACTAAAATTTTAATCTGGTGCAAAATAAGTAGCTATAAGTGGCACAATAACCATGACGCATAATGACCATGACACTGAAATGGTTACTGTCACAGATGGTGATAAACAAGGATGTGAGGGCTCCACTCTCAAGTCGCCTAGGATTTTGAATTACTGTCTGTACATACTGTCACTTACAAAACTATAATAAATTGAATATTTAGTCTGGTGTCTTCAAACACCCAAGATGTAAGATAACTTATTCCAAAACAATATTTATCTGAAAATATTTGTTGTACCTGGTAGTTCTTCCCTTGGAGGTAAAGAACAATTTGCCAAAACTTTTAATAACCAGGATACAGAAAATTTTAAAGAACAATCTTACCTAGGAATCAAATATACAGAGATTCAAAGAGGAAAAAAGAAAATTGTGTAGAAGACAAAGATCAAACTGGTATCCCAGATCCAGAGCAATTTTGTAAAGTAGGAAAGCAATTATGATAACCCACAGCTTCTTAGATCGTTCTAGTGAGGATCTCCAGGTACTATATATGTTTTTATAATGATATTTTCTAAATAAAGGGCCTTAAATGCACATAAAAGGGTGTTTCCCAGGAATAGAGGTTAAGATATTTTTACATTGTTCAACCCACAAACTATTTGGTCAAAGGAATATGTAAAGCTCAACAAAAGCACATCTGGTGGAAATTCATGGCAATGAATGTTGACAAGATGTGCTTGGATCTCGCTTGCAGCATCTGGCAGTGAGTAGCAGAACAAAGGTAGGAATCTCACAGGCTCTCCTGTGCCTGTTCTGGAAGAGGCTCCGTGGTGGTGGAACTAGCGTTTGCAGTCGAATTCAAGACTTCTCCAAAATCACCACCAGCAGGCTTGGTTCCTCCTACTTTAGACTTTTAAAATAAAAGTTCAAAAAGGAAGAGACATTAGGAAACATAAACTTCGCTGACTCTGCATAAAGTAACTCAAATTTTACTTTGAAGAATAAATCAGGAGCCTAAGAGCTCAGTGATTATTTGTACAGAATTTAGTACTGTTGTAATGTTCCATGCGGTCTCACAGAAAAACTTATGCAGTTTCCGTGCTGAAATATTCAAATTGGTAAATTCTACCCCTCCACTTTTTTCCCCTATCTGCTTATTGTTCTTCACGGGGAAGGTTGTCTGAAGAATTTTGTAAGGCCTATTATGCTAAAGTATCTACTGAACTCTCTTTGTATTTGGATAACACTTTGTGAAATATTATTGAGTAAAACAAAGGAAAGAAATATATGTACGTTTCCCAGTTACAGCATAAACTTTCTAACCTTTTGCTGCTTAAAGAGTGGTACATGGACCTAGAGACTCAACATCACCGGGGAGCTTGTTAGACATTTGGAACCTCAGACTGGCCTCCCCATCTCCATCTGCAGAATTGAAATCCAGGCTTTAACAAGATCTCCAGGTGCTTCCTGTACACATTATAGTTTGTGAAGCACTACTCCAAGTTATCTGGCCTGAAAATCTGTCAATAAATATTGGTTTGAATGAATTTATCTGTCCCGCATTTGTATACTATTGTATGCTTTTCAAAACCCTTACACATCCTTAGTGACATTGATGAATCTATGCTTCCTACCCACCGTCACCCCCTCTCCTGCCCCCATTACATCTCATGACTGACCAACAGGACAGCTGACTAACATTAAGAAACCAGTCAATGATCAAGGATGCAACTCACAGTGGGCTTGCATCTGACCTTGCTCTTAGCTCAGTCTTGACTGGCCAAAGATTCATTAACAATTGGAATCTCGTTGAAATTTTCTCTCTCATTTCTTGTTGGCCTCCCACCTAAAATCTTTGAATTGCATGAAAAATGTGCATGACTTGTATCCACTGTATATTTATTAAATTTATTCAAACATTCCTTAATTACAAGAAAATGTTAAGACCTCTTGCAATTCACAAGTCTAAAACAACTCCTCCCCACAACTGGTCCCTTCTCTATTCTAAGACCATGAATGTCAGTAGTAACTCCCAGTCAGCCTCCTGGAGTTATCCTTGGTCCTTCCCTGTCTTGTTCCACATCCAATCGATCACTAAATTTTTCTGTGTCACCTGTAAAGTCTAAATATCTCTCAACTCTGTCCCACTGGCACTAGCTCAACTCACCACACCAACATCTTTAGCCTGGATTACAATGCCTCCCTCCCACCTTGTCTCCTTCTCCAGTCTCTCTCCCCTTAGCTCTGCAGGGCAGACAGTGATCTTTCTAAAATGCACAGAAGAATGTGCGACTCAGGTTGTTTAAAATCTTCCAGTGGCTTCCCACACTTTCCTTAACGTGGCCCACCCATCTCTCTAGCTACATCTCCTGCTCAGTACCCCACAGCACAGCAAAGTTCCTGCTGTTCCTCAAAGGGGCCCCAAAGCTTCAAACATTCCCCTCAACCTAAAGGTTTGGTTTCCATTTACATTACTGCATCCTCTGAGAAGCCTGCTCTGACCTTCCCTCCTGCCAAGCATGACAGAAATTCCCGCTACTTATCCTCCTGCAGCCTTGACTTCCACTGTCATAGCACCTTACCCTGTGTTTACTTTCACTGGCCATTTAATTGTCTAAACATCTTCAGAAAGGGTCTGTGTCTCTGTTGCTCACCATGGTATTTCCAGTGCCCAATACTCATCTCCCGGCACATGGCAAATGCTCAATAATCACAGTTAATGACTTGATCCAAAATCTAAATGTAAGTACATGTAGACCCGATGTTTAACTGAATATCAATGTAAGTTAGAAAATCTGCATCCCAAGCACACAATTATATTTTACAGCTTCCTCGGTGATATTTGTCTAATACACTATACTATTAAAAAAACATTTTTATTTGAATGGTGCCCAGTCATATTTAAAAAACTGATTTCACTACAATTTAGAGAGTCTGAATATACTCAGGAGGAAAGTACACAGTAAATGACCTCGAAGTTTCTCCCTTCTTCAGTGTCAGAAGAACTGAGGCTTTCCTGGTTTTCCAGCTAGTCATTTAAAAAAGCTAATGCTCAGGGTAGATTTCAAGGAGAGGCTATGATATTCCTAAAACATTGAGAACTAAATCAGAGTAAAACCTTGACTTCTTGCAACGTACAGTTTGTTTTCAAACACCTGACTAGGCATTAATAAGGATAAAGCAGGCCTCCGGTACTGTCCTAAAAGAATGACTGTGGGGCTTCCCTGGTGGCGCAGTGGTTGAGAGTCCGCCTGCCGATACGGGGGACACGGGTTCGTGCCCCGGTTCGAGAGGATCCCACATGCCGCGGAGCGGCTGGGCCCGTGAGCCATGGCCACTGAGCCTGCGCGTCCGGAGCCTGTGCTCCACAACGGGAGAGGCCACGACAGTGAGAGGCCCGCATACCGCAAAAAAAAAAAAAAAAAAAAAAGAATGACTATGATGTATTTTTTGCTCATCAAACATGTATTAAGTAGCTGTGATACGCCAAGGACTACTCTAGGCCCTGGAGGAGCATCAGTGAGCAAAAAGAACAGGGGTCTGCGTTTGTGGGTTCATTAGAGCATGCGTGCTAGGGGGGTTGAACGAACAAGCTGTAGGAATGTTTGTACAGTGTGATTCCTTTTTGAAAAACATTTATACATTTATGTAGAAACAGAAAAGGTGGGTAGTAGCGTTTGTATGCGCAAGAAAAAAGGATTCAGATCATGATACAGTGTTTGGTTTTCTTTCTGTAAGCATACCCTGATTCTGTAATTTTAAAAAGATATATTTAAAAGAAAGTGACTCAATTACAATTCTAAAAGACAAAATATGAATATTTTAAAGCTGATTTATATAAAACATTTTAAGATATTAGTTTTAACCCTTAGAAAACAACCACAGTAACTACCAGAATTTGTTTAGGAAGAAATGACCATATGGGCTTTGCACTTCTCTGTAGAAAAGTCTGGGCAGTGGATGGGAACAAAACAACATTTTTGGTCACTTGTGATCCTTGATGATTTTATAGTTTTGAATATAATCTTGAAGATAATACAATTTACAAATTAATAAAGCTGATTATTATGGGAAAATGTCCACCTTCACCAATATCAAAGCAATCAAAAAATAGGGGCTTCCCTGGTGGCGCAGTGCTTGAGAGTCCGCCTGCCAATGCAGGGGACACGGGTTCGTGCCCCGGTCCGGGAAGATCCCACATGCTGCGAAGCGGCTGGGCCCGTAAGCCATGGCCGCTGAGCCTGCACATCCGGAGCCTGTGCTCCACAGCGGGAGAGGCCACAACAGTGAGAGGCCCACGTACCACAAAAAAAATAAAACAATGAATTATCAATGATGATCACCACGGCATCATCATAATAATAAAAATGTCCAATAATTAAGGAATGAACAAACAATACCCACTATAAGGCTATGTAAGCAGCCACTGAACATAATACTGAAGAAGAATAATGATACAGAAACATGTTTATGGTTAATTCTTTTCTTTTTTTAATTTTTAAATTTAATTTTATTTTTTTTTTATACAGCAGGTTCTTGGTTAATTCTTTTTTAAAGTGTAACAGCACAGTCCTACAACATCACTGTCTGTGGGTCGTAGGACCACTTTTTTGTGTTTTATTTTTTGTACTTTTCTATATTGTTTTTAATTTTCCACAGTAAGATTTATATTACATTTATATTACATTTATATTACAAAAGTATTTGAATAATGCAAAAAGCAGCACAAACTTCTAAAGTACTACTGTTCTTTAAAATTATACATTTCTTTTCAGCACTTATGCTGGCCATGCTCAATATACACTCAAAAAAATTGATTAAAAGAGTATACATCATCTTAAATATCCATAAATAATGTAAAGAAAGTTATTGAAGTTCTTTAACTATTTTTAGAAGGAAATACTAATTTGAATAATTTACCCACCAAACAAGATAACACAAAAGACCCTGTTCATTTCTCTACTTGCCTTTAAGTTTTCAACCTTTTCCTCAAACGATTTGAATGTTGGGGAGTTTCTACGGAGAGAAAAGAAAAACAAATAGTAAATTACAAACACTGAACAAAAAAGCCAACAATTTTGAAAACATTATTAAGCTGACTGTATTCCTCTTCGCCATTATTCTCAATCAGCAAAAGAACACATATACCATATGTGACACCTGTTCCATAGATGTGCAGGCATACGTACAAACGTTTTATTATGTGAGATTATCGATTCTGTTCTAAGATTTCTACAACGATGTTTTCAATTCCTTGAACAGAGCCAGTCTTAGACATATACATAGAGTCAAGTACATGTGTGAAGAGATGGAACAAAGTCAGGTACAACGTTGAGTCTGTCACTTTCCCAACCAACTTGTCACGGTATAAGAAAATGCCACTGCTGGATCAGTCTGATTCTGGTTAAGGTGCTACACTAGAACTCATGTTTAAATTCACATGTTGCCTGGCAAGATTTCTACATGAACCCACATCACCTAAGCAGGACAAGCAAACCATAGGAGGTTCCACACCAGGGATGCTGGTTCCCAGCAGCAGCATAACAGACAGGGAAAGGAGAGACCAAAAGGAAGGGAGGAGTACAGAAATGTGGCTTTGGCCACTTCACAAAGCTGCCCCAACTGACAGAAGCTCTCTAAGCCCACAGGAAGCCTCTCCTGTGACTTCACATTCATCCATTTGAATTAAGGAGGATCGCAGCACCTGTGCCGCTCCCACCTGGGTTTCCAAAGCTTTTATACTATCCACCTGACCTCCAGTATCCTTCCTACTACCATGATGAAAAAGGAGAAGAAGGGAACAAGGGGTTTCCTCCTTCCCATCGTGGGGACAGGCAATCGGTCCCAAAGTGTGGTCCCCAGACCAACTGCATCAGTAGCTCCTCGGAAGTTGTTAGCAAAGCAAATTCTCAGCCACCCCAGGCCTACAGAATCAGAAACTCAATGTGGGCCCGCTAGGCAGAGGCTTTTAATAAGCCCTCCAGGTAGCTCTGAGGTACACTAAAGTTTAAGCCAAGCATGTATAGTTAAAAATCCTCTGCCTCTATAGAGAGGTCAGGTGAGGTCGTAGAATGTGCCACTTGCAAGGACTTACTGATGAAAGAGGACACTAGAATCAGATCACAGTTGGCTCCAAATGTCACAGTGGGATGAGGGAAGTAGAAATGGGGAGGATAAAAGAAAAGGGGGGCTTCCCTGGTGGCTCAGTGGTTAAGAATCCGCCTGCCAATGCAGGGACACAGGTTCGAGCCCTGGTCTGGGAAGATCCCACATGCCGCGGAGCAACTAAGCCCATGCATCGCAACTACTGGGCCTGCGCTCTAGAGCCCGTGAGCCACAACTACTGAGCCCACGCGACACAACTACTGAAGCCCGCGTGCCTAGAGCCCGTGCTCCGCAACAAGGGATGCCACCGTAATGAGAAGCCCGTGCACCGCAATGAAGAGTGGCCCCCGCTCGCAGCAACTAGAGAAAGCCTGCGCACACCAACGAAGGACCCAACGCGGTCAAAAATAAAATTTAAAACATTGATTAATTAAAAAAAGAAAGAAAAGGGGATTGTAACTAAAGCTAATGCAGATGGAGGAGGTGGGACACCTACATCCATGAAAACAGAAGGTTGATTAGATGAGCACTGTTCACTTTTTTTAATTAAACAGATTCCACATATGAAACAATTTAACAGGTTTACAAAACAGAAGAAATAATCATTCCTTTTTCTAATCGCAAACATTTAATGGATTTCTTACACCAACCTAACATTGTTAGGAAGAGCAACTGAAAACTGGTGACAGTTTTCACAGCTTGTTTAGACTAGAATTCTAGCTCCTACTTCAGAACAGTTCAAGTTAAACATCTAGATAAAAAAAAATAAGAAAACATCAGACCAACTACATTTTGTAAAAATATACTTTACCTCATAGCAGGCATGCTAATTGAGTGTTGAATGGAGCGTATACTAAGAGGCAGCATTAAAAAGAGATAGAAATGGAGTTAGTAAAGTGGTGATTAGACATTATAAAATGCAAACAAAACTTAGTTTTCTAGGAGCTTGTTCTTCTGACACCATGAAGAATTACCTGCTTTTTGAGGTGGAGGGGATCAAAATTATTTCAACATAATTTACTTTTATTCATGAGCCAATTTAATTCTAGCAGTTAATAGAGCTAATAATCAACTTTGCATTCTCATAGCACTTTGAAAATTGTCGAGTGCTTTCACCAGTATCTGTAATGAATCTAGATTGAGCATCAAGGCTCAAAAGTTAATAATTTACCGGTCACAGCACAATCGTGAATGGAACTTGGGTCTTTAAGACTCCTAATCCAATGTTCACCACCTCCCCTCAAAAAATGAAGCGCACACACACACACACACACACACACACACACACAAACACACACACACACACAAGCGAGACCACTGAAGGGCTCCTGCAGTCGTTTTTCTCCCACATACCTGTTATCAGAACAGGAAGGTTTCAAAGTCACTATTTGACAACTTCAAGTGACTTTAAAATTACATGTCACTTCTTAGTGGTAGTCGTATCCAGTTTTCTAGTAAGAGACACCTGTACTTCATCTCAAACTAAATGTTCTTATAGGCCATTCAAATAACATTTGATCCCCTGTTTTACAAGGACCAGCTTTTTATTCAAGGGCAAAGCAGTTCACTGACCATTCGGGTTCAAGGTTATCTACCTCCAGCCATCTCCCATAGAGAACACCTCACAAGATGAAAGTACCTCAATTCTTGGGCTCACTAAGTCACTGTATGCACCCTGCTGATACTGTTAACATGCTTATAAGCATTTTGATCACTGACACAGCATTTTGGGGTAAGCTGGACAGTCCAAGGTTTCAATTCTCAATTATATTTAAATACTCTGTGTGTTTATGATTTAGTTTTCTCCAAGATTCCGTTGTTACAAATGACAATGTGTTTCAATGTAGCTCCTCAAATCTAGTTCTGCATTAGTATGGAGTATGATCTTGATATGAATCAAAAGAAGCTGACAGCTCGTACAGTCAAATAATCAGTAAAATATTTGGACATCTTCGTACTTAATGTTGTACACAATACAGGAAAAGATCCATTGTAGCTCAGCATTCTCTCTTCCTATCACAATGGTAGATACCTTGGATATAAGACTATATTCTGGGAGGAATTTGCTAATTCTTTTCCTGCTTGATTTATTGCAGTGTGTTGCATCCATATTTTAAAGACAGAGATTAATAAAAATCACCTTTCTTAGTTTACAATACCAGAACTCCAAAAGCTACCTGCCCTTCCTTGGACCCTTCTGAAAAAAGCTGCCTCTGTAAGTCAAATTCCCAAAGCCACCTTCCACCATCACCAAGATAATAACTGGACCAGTAGAGTTCCACCCACCAGAGCTAACCTCCTGGTAATTTACAAATTGTTTAGACCAAATTAAAAAAAAACTGATTTGAGATAATTAAGATTCCTATCCTGGGATTTTGTAATTAGAACACTAAGCCGCTGGTCAGTTAGTGGTAGGTACTTGAACCAGAAAGTCATGTAGTGTTCGATGTTGAGGAAGACATTTGGGGGGACCAGGTACAAGCTTCAAGAATGCGGAGGAAACCAATTCCCAAAGAAAGAATTGCATATAAGCACAGAGAGAGGTAGAGGGAATGAAGGAGAGAGGAGCATTCAGGGAAGAGGGCTCAGGTGGTAGAGGAATGGGTTTCTTGGTTTTTGGGGGGTTCTAGAAGCTACCTTGATTTCTAACAGCTTTTCAATGAGCAGGACTAATCTGGGTGGGGCCTGGGCTTGCTTCCTTTCCTCTCCTTGGATTCCAAAAGAACTTTCATTCTATGCAACACATTCTCTTTTTAGGTGAGCGAAGTCACATAGTTTTCTATTCGTCCTAACCAAAAGACTTTGCTAGAACATTTTGGCAGAAATTACCAAATTCTGGCAAAAGAAGGTGCTTAATGGCTGAACACGTGATAAATTATTTGTCCGAAGGACTCACACATTGAATTCAACAGTATCAACAAAATGAGAAAATGGGTGGATAAAGCAAGTATAAATCTCAGAAATGCACAGTTAATTCTAGTCACTGACTCTCCCTAAGATCTCCCTAAGATCTGTAAAAGATCATTTCCTCCAATGGCCAATTTGTGGACACTGTGCCCCTTTAAACAGCCTACAAACTAGTTAAAAGGGACTACGGCAAAGGCAGAGTGAAAAGAATGATCATAAAAGTGAATTGTAGATGCATCAAGTTGACTATCAATTCCACATCCAGCGCACAAAATTAATTCAGGATTATCCTACATAAGAAACAAGTCCTGAGGTCATAAAAGTTGAAAAACTGAATTGTAAAAGTCACGAAGTCACATGGAATTATCAGGGGATGGAGAATTAACACAAGAAGGCAGTGGAGAGCTTATGAATGACTCATCAAGGGATCTTCCCTGGATTAGGTAGGAGAAGGACGGTTGGTGAAGCATCAGTGCAAGGGGATATCAGGAGAATGGGGGAAACTGACAAACAGCGTAAACAGTCAGGAGAAGACAATAATGTTGGAAATACAGACAATTTTAAAAGATATTTTGTTTTTACAGTATTATCATAGGAAAGGACTACCAATACACTTCCAAGAAAACCAAGATAGAAATGATAATTTGGGGCCTTTAAGTTATTAAACACCTAGAAGGTGCCAATGATGTTTATAATATGACTTAAAGAATGTTAAAAATGAACACTTTGAGAATTCTAAGAAACAGTGCAGCATCTCTTGTAAAGAACTTTAAGGTCTTTACAGGATCATGACAACATCATCCTTGCTGGTGTTGCGTTTCAATTAGCAGTTAAGGCAGAGAAAGAATTTAAATATTTGAGTACCATGAAGGATACATCCACTAAATACGTTTAAGTGGGAATGTATAGGAAAAAGCAAGGAAATGATTACAATAAGGTGTTTATTTTGCGATAAATTGCTGAGTTGAATTTCTGTATGTTTTACATTTCAAAATAAGATTAAAAATACACCCACTGAACAGAGAATGAAATCAGTTAAATTAATACAAAGTCGAGGTGTTCCCACTTTTGAGGTAGCCATTATAGCAGGAAGAACAAGGAGTACATATCAATTTCAAGTCCACCCAGTTATCTGAACTTCTCTACAATCCCTATTTAAATGAAATTCCACTTCGTTGCTGGCTAGTCTGTAATCTAACAATTGGGCAGCTGTCCTTACATTTCTAGCTTCTCTATGGAAGGTTACACAAGCTTCAACTTGCCTCAACTTACACATCCTCTCCAATATCACTGAAGTTTAAATACAATACGGAAAACTTCAAAAGCACAAAGCCACGTTGCTGCTGGACCAGAACTGTCTCTAACAGATATATTGTGAGGATTTGTTATCACCTATGAAGTTTAAACATAATATGGAAAACTTCAAAAGCACAAAGCCATGTTGCTACTGGACCAGAATTGGCTCTAATAGATATATCGTGAGGATTCGTTAGCATTTATAAAGCAAACTTTATGAAAACTTTTTCCAGCTTGATTTTGGCTCTCAAAGAAGGTAACCTATAATCAAAGTAGGAATGCAAATCTGGGTTCCTCAAAACACTGAGGAAAAAAATCAAAAAGGGCAACCTGATTCTCACTCAGAAAACACAAAGTACTTCGCAATCTAATAGTTACTTTGGAAAAGTTATTCTTTTAAAAAGCTGAATTGATTTTTTAAAGTTTCCTTGTTTCTTACATAGGTGTTTGATCTTTTCATACCTAATAATAAGAAAGGGGGAGGGGTAGAGGGAAAAGAAGAAGGAAGGAAGTAGTAAACAGAAGATAGAGAAAGAAGAGTTAACATGTCTGAAAGCTTATCTATGTATTACTATCCCCTTTTGCCCTCAAAATAATCTCTTGATCATAGGTGATGAACCAAAGGAACTGCTGGACTGTGCCTGTAGGGCCTAAGTCTTAAACTATCATTGCTCTGGGGAGGCAGAACAATGCAGAGGGTGGTGCAGGCTCCTGAACCCGGGTGTGCCTGGGTTCAAGTCCTGGCCTTCAGCCACGTCGCTGTATGACTTTGAGGAAGTCACTTAACCTCTCTGTGTCTCAGTTTTCCTCATCTGTAAAATCAGAAAAATAATAGCACCTGCTATACGTAGTCATGCCTGAAACACAGTTCACCATTATTATTGTTACGGATGGCTTTAACTGAAACACACATTAATATTTATTTCATTTTATATTATTTTCTTTAAAGCTTTCAAATTTCACCCAGCTATTATTTTGGTTGGTAACTTGAACCCTAGAGTCTAGAACAGTGCCTGGCACAAAGCTGCCATTCAATAAATACTTTTGAATGAAAGAATGAATAAATAATTGCAGTAACTAAAATTAGGAAATATGGGCATAAAAGGTAGAAAAGTTCATTAAAGCTTTTCAAATTCAAATCAAAAGGTACTCTATTACAACAAGAGAAAAGAGGTCATTTCTTTTCCTATTAAGTGGTAGAAGTTGTTTTTTTTTAAAAAAAGAAATTTTCAGCAAAATGGAATTATCTGGAATGACTTTCATGAGTCCGAAACCAACAACAACAACAAAATATCTAGAGGTTTACGGGAAGAAACACACATCAAAAGGATGGGCTTCCCTGGTGGTGCAGTGGTTGAGAGTCCGCCTGCCGATGCAGGGGACACGGGTTCGTGCCCCGGTCCGGGAAGATCCCACATGCCGCAGAGTGGCTGGGCCCGTGAGCCATGGCCGCTAAGCCTGCGCGTCCGGAGCCTGTGCTCCGCAACGGGAGAGGCCACAACAGTGAGAGGCCCGCGTACCGCAAAAAAAAAAAAAAAAAAAAGGCGAAATTTCCTTTGAAGATAAAGGCAAAGTTAATTACATTTCCTCCTAAATATATCAGAAATATTTGACTAATGAGGCTACTGAATTATTAGAGCATGCTATTAATAACATGAAAATTCATGTTTACACTGACAGCAAGTGAAATGAGAAGGCTCTTTTAAAGTTTCTCTCAAAAAAAAGTAAAGGCATGAGTCAGCGTTTGCCATGTATGTGTAGAAAACAAGCCAACAGGAGAGGAGTGACTATGAACATACCACCTGGGGAAAAGCTGTCTGTCCCCAAAGGGCCTCCTTTGGCCTCCCTGCCGCTGACACCTAATTGTCAGGGCGTCAAAAATAGACATCTCTATCTCTGTCTCTGTCTCTCCCTCTCCCTCCTTCTCTCTCCCCCACTCCCTCCCCTTCTCCCCTACCCTCCCTTCCTCTTCCTCTTCCTTACTCACCCACCCAAGGCATACAGCAAATATCTATATCCCAAGTGCTAACTTATTCATTGATAATGTAGTACAATTAAAACTGTTGCTGACTATTCAAGTCAGCAAAATATCCGCAGTTCCATCAGAGAGTGAAATCATTGCCACAAGTCTGCTGCGTTAGCATGGACTCGGAACAAAGGGTAGTTAACAAGATTACCCAACTAATTCAAGCACTTGCAAAAATGGGCCCCCTGCATCCATCTCCATGGGAGGAAAGGCCTTGCTGCTGGGATGGAAACGCTCAAATCTGCTGCCCAAGCTCCTCTCCTTGCACAGCTCTTGGGGGCACGTGGCCAATGTTTGCCTCTGTGACTCACTCATCTAAAAGATGTGGTGTTTCCTTATGTTTTCTATTGTATACGTTTTTATATACTTCTATTATATGTTTCCATATAGTTTCTATTACATATGAACCCATTAAATCAGATTACAATGAGGACATCTTGATCTAGAAATGATTTTTTTTTTTGCGGTACACGGGCTTCTCACTGTTGTGGCCTCTCCCGCTGCGGAGCACAAGCTCTGGACGTGCAGGCTCAGCGGCCATGGCTCACGGGCCCAGCCGCTCCGCGGCACGTGGGATCTTCCCGGACCGGGAACCCGTGTCCCCTGCATTGGCAGGTGGACTCTCAACCACTGCGCCACCAGGGAAGCCCTACAAATGATTTTTTAAAGTGACTTTACCCAACTTTTAATCTGTAAGAAATAATTCCAAAATTTAGTTCTCAAAAGATAATGTTATATCTCCCATTTCCAAATTACAATATAAAGCCTTACTTTAACCTGCATGTATTGATACGCAATATATTGTTCATTAACAACCAGACTGAAAATGATAGCATATAATCTCAATTGCATTTTTTAAATGAAATGAAAAAAAGTGACTGTGTAAGCAGCTAGAAAAGAGCCGCCCAACTCTATTTCTGGTGAATTAAAAAGACAGAACATACTGAGCCATACTTATGTACATCTGCTTAATCTTCTCAAAGGTACAGAAAATATCATTCCTCAACAGCACTTACGAAGTTTTATATTTTTGTTTACATCTAACGTTGTTTTATAATCAGGTATTAACAGGGCTCTTCCATTCTTAACTCATTCCCAGGCCCTACTTCCCTCCCCCACTCCATCCACTCAAAGATTTCAAGCTCTTTCTGAACAAGAACCGTGTCTGGTCTAGGTTACATCCTTTAGACCTGTCCACGATAGGCACCTTAATGTTAGCAGAATGGATTATGTGAGTGAATACATCCTCACACAACTCAAATAACTTTAGATAAAACTGTCTTTTAACAGTTTCCTAAAGCACTTAGGCCATTTTCAATTGAACACCAAAGATACAAAATCAATTCCTATCGCTGATTTCTTGGGTTTTTTAGCACAATTTTAAACTTTAAATAGTTCAACACTTAGGGACTTCCCTGGTGGTGCAGTGGATAAGACTCCATGCTCCCAATGCGAAGGACCCAGGTTCAATCCCTGGTCAGGGAACTAGATCCCACATGCATGCCGCAACTAAGAGTTCACATGCCACAACTGAGGAGCCCGCGTGCCTCAACTAAGGATCTAGAGAGCCGCAACTAAGGAGCCTGTGAGCTACAACTAAGGAGCCCACCTGCCACAACTAAGACCCAGTACAACCAAATAAATAAATATTAAAAAAAATAGTTCAACACTTAGACTTTGTTTATCCCCATGATTTACTGACTTTCAGGGCTAAGTGTCATTAAGAGAGAGCCTCAGCTATAAGTACCTATGTGATTACTTAAGAAGGCACAATGCTAGGCCACAGCAAGTGACTGCTTGAGAAGACAATTCACATTAATAGGAACAGAGATGGAGACTAGTATATTATCCTTCCTGCTTACACTCAAAAGACCTTCCTCCACCTTAGTTTTCTCTGACTACTAATAGGATAATCAGAGAGTCTGTATGGGAGAGAGAGGAGAGGTTTGCTCAATATCACAAAGATTCCTTCTATAAGGCCTGGTTTGGGCTGACATCTTTTTAATGTATGTTCTTTTTTGGCCTAATATACTTTATTTTTCCTTTTGCAACCATGAAATGTTCTTGTGTGCATAATTATAGAATACAACCAGTGTAACGAAATAATAAAATAGTATAAACACTATAAGCTAATAAAACAAGTACTAAAACGTGCTGAGTCATGGTATATTTGGTATATCTCTTAGGCATATTTTACTGCAATAAAAAAATATCAGAGTAACCTGTACAGGACAGAAGACTAACATTGTGAGACAGTACATATGCTGTCTATTACAACTGCATAATGGGACCCAGGTGAAGGAAGATTCCAACATCCTGACAAAGGCACCAAAGAAATTAAAGCATCAAAAAACAAACAAACAAAGTCAGACATTAAAAGGGAGGAATTCTGCATGCCATGGTAAAGCTGCTTCTTTTTACCAAAAAAAAAAGGAAAATGTCAAAATCATTTCCATATCCCTTTGAACCACAGTGTCAAATTATTCTTCTTTTAATGTATCCATTACCCATGGTATACAAGAAACCCTCCCTTGAAAATAGGAATGCACCAGAGAAAAGATATTCCAAAAGGCAAGAAAATTACATAGTGGACAAACACAACCACCCAATGTGGCATCATAATCTAAGCACACTTGTCTCAAACGAGAGCTAGGCTGCAGTGATGGTTCAAACTCTCCTTACCTAAAGGAATGTGAAAAGGCTTGCAATCTGCAAGAAGCCAGAGTAAGCATTAAAAAAGAAAGGAAGTTCTGGTAAATCTAAAACAATTAAATAACCTACTTTTTAAAAGTTGTGTAAGGTTTTAACTGAATTCTAAAGGGCTACACAATCGAGTCAGCACAGAAAGAAAAGAGAGCACCTAAGAGAAGTATATATAACTGTCAAAAGGGTTTAAGAGAGCTGTGTTTATTACATTGTGTTGAAAATGATAACAGTCCAAATACAATGAGCAAGTCATTTGGTTTTTTTGGTACAAAGTATAATATCAATTAGCCAAACTTATTCAACCAACAAAATTCTGGTTGTAAAATCTACTTTCCCCACAAACGGAAAACACAAAGTCATGCAATCTGAAGGATTGGTTTTTTTAAACACAAATCTTTCATGCCAACAGAAGCACAGACGATTTAATCCACATTTGTCATTTTCAGCACTATTTTAATCCACAGGGTGGGTGGCGCAAGGCACGGGTGGACACAAAAGCACTGTGAAGTGGTTTTACCAAAATGGCCAGGAAAATTCTGCAGACGCACTGAAAATATAAATACAAAATAAAAAGCAACAGCTCAAAACAAGATTTGGGCCTCGGCAGGAACACAAATGGTACAAAGCAATGCACAAACGAGCATGTTGTAAGCACACCATGGGATAAAGATGTACCTCCCGGAAGTGCAGGCAGGATTCGGTGCTCCCGGACTCATCCCCATCAGACACCAGGCTCCGCCCACAACCACAGGTTTGCAAACACATACTTACCCAGTGTGATCAAGAACGACTTAAAGGACAAAATTCACAACCAGAATTTTTCAACAACCTTAAATGTATTCATAAGATGATCAGTTTGAAGGCTATGCCTAAAAGAATTTAGGGAAGAATTTCGGGTCCTGGTTTGAAGGAATGCCCTCCCTCACTCAAACAGAGAGGAATCCAGCATCAGCCAGAACCAGACAGGAAACAAACGCAACCATGATAACAGATTTTAATTTGCCTCAGCTTAATTAAGCCAGGAAAAATGAGGACGTACTTTACGTCTTCCAGCTTTTTGGTGATGACTGATCCAACAGATGAAAAAGCAGCTGAAGCCTTCTGTCCAGCCTGAGATAAGGTTTCAGAGGTCTTCTTGTACCTATATTAATTTATAAAAGAACAAAGCAAAGAAAGTAAGCTAACCTTTCCAGTATCCATTATTTAGAATTCAGTGATGACCACCCTCTTGAGAACTCTCAAAAAAAAAATTTAGAACATCTAAAACTCTTCACAGCCACCAGGTCAGCATCATCACATCCACCAGGTCAGCATCACCACATCATCTTTTACTTAACCATCATTTCAGATACAACCCTCTGCAGTGCTCTAGGACAGCCAGAAAGATAGAGGCCTATAAAGGCGGGGCCAAAGAAATCCGAGTAAGGGCTAAAAATAGTCATGGAGCCAAGATCAAAATGAGCCATAGGTTGAATGAAATTATGTCTCTTTATTTTTTCCCTTTTCCACTTAAGCTAAATAAAACAAAAATGAAATCAGATTCCTCACATGTCTTTCACAACTTTATCTCCTAAAACGGGGCCAGAAGCAAGGTAGGACCCATGGGTACTTTTTTATTATCCAAATCAATTTTGGGGGCATAAAGATTTTTTTTGAATTTTGCATATCTGTTGAGCTATCAAATAAGGACCAGTGTATTCTCAACGGGGTACGTAAAAGGTACAATACTTCAAATGACTTGAGTGGGATATTTGCTATAGCACAAAGGTATAATTGACCATCTCCCTCCTCCCATCTACACAGGGATTAGTGAAGGGAAAAACTAAAACAAAACTGAGAGAATATGGTACTTGCACCAAAGAGGTTAAGATCCCCACATTGTAGAAAGGAATGCTCAGGCATTTTTACTTACCCTGTCAAGATCAAATACTAAAGACAAAAAACAACCCAGTTTATGATGATACAAAGAATGGTGTCCTGCATGTTTCCCACTGCCTATTTATATGGGCAGAAAGTGGAGGTGGTCACCCTCGTGCTGTCATGTCAGGATGCAGTCAGCCTCACTGCTGCTGGTCACCAGCTCAGCAGATGGGACTGAACAGAGAACACAGTTCGGAGACTGTCACTACAAGCCTGCTCCTCCTTGTGTCGGGAAACAAAACTGCATCATGAAAATGTTGGATCAAAACCATGTGACCAAAAAGACCAAAAGATTAAGGGGTGGTCCTCTGCCACCAGCATACATCAGAGATGGTGACCTGAGAATCTTATGGTATGTATAGAACAGGGTAAAAAAAAAAAAGACTGGCTCTGTACTGGACCAGACCTGAGTTCAAATCCTGCCTCCATACTTTGAGAGGTTTGTGACCTCAAAACTTATCTGCTCCTGTTTCCTTATCTAGGGCTATCTCACTACCCACTCTACTGGGTTATTCTGAGGATTAAGCGACTCATGTATATATCTGGTAAGTCGATATATAACGTTTTTAGAGCTTAGATTTTATTTCTTCAACTCACGTATGAGGCTGGTTTTCTTTCTGTTCCCTAGAACAGTCTGAAAGACTGAAGTTAGAGAAGGGTCAGATACACTTGAGAATGGGGGGACGGGGGGTGGAACGGGCAGTGCCCTGCGCAGTACAGAGAAAAGCTGCAGAAACGTCCTCAGTGCCTTTCGATCCCGTCCCCAGACAAAAAGGGCAAAGTGTCCTTTACAGTTTCTAGAACAATGTAGAATCAAGGGAACATACGCAGACGTGGCTGTCACATCTTGCCACCCTTTGGCGATGTTCTGTTTTAGTTCCTGGAGCGAATTGATCCCGAGTTTCCGCTTGATCTCCGTTAGGTGCTTCTCTTTTGCTGCTAACACTTGAGACAGAGTCTGGATTTCTTCTTCTACCTGTGAGGAAGAGGGTTGGGGTAGGTATACAGTCATTCAAAAAGTTAAGATGGTTAGCACAAAACTATACTCAAAATTCTAGTCATTTTAAAACATTTTTGATTCATTTATCTGCCTCTTTAAAAACAACATATGATACATTGTTACGTAAACCAGTTTACACGTTGATCTCTCCTGTAAAGCTGCTTTCCTCTCTTCTCTATATTTCCATCTTGAGTCGTCCCCAGTTACCTCACAGAGGCTGAGGGCTCAAACCCCCACGCAGATAATATTCAAACTAACAGCCACTCTCCCGACTGCTGGGTCTGCATTGCCAGCTGAACACTGCTGCTTGAATGCCCATAAAAACCCACATCTGTGTATTAAGTCAAACTAATCTCCATCCCCACCAAAATACACACAACCATGCCAAATCAAAATCCAACTTTCTTGCATATTTCATAGGAGTTTATACTCTAGTATAAACTGGAGCTCACACTGTCAGCCTCCGTACCTGCTGAAGTCACAAGCATAAATAAACCACACCGTCTCCCCCAGAGAGTCCTGCAGAGGTGTGGACCCTCTGATGCTGACTGACCAGCCTCAGCTTGGTGGTTAGAAATGGGCTCCCAACCCAAGGTCAGCCAACCCATCAAGTGGCCACCAGCCAGTCTCATTCAGGAACGTAGTTTAAGGGCTTCCCTGGTGGCGCGGTGGTTAAGAATCCGCCTGCCAATGCAGGGGACACGGGTTCGAGCCCTGGTCTGGGACGATCCCACATGCCGCGGAGCAACTAAGCCTGTGCGCCACAACTACTGAGCCTGCGCTCTAAAGCCCACGAGCCACAACTACTGAAGCCCACGCACCTAGAGCCCGTGCTCTGCAACCAGAGAAGCCACCGCAATGAGAAGCCCGCGCACTGCAACGAAGAGTAGCCCCCGCTCACCCGAACTAGAGAAAGCCTGCGCACAGCATCGAAGACCCAATGCAGCCAAAAATAAATAAATAAATAAATAAATATAAAGAATGTAGTTTGAGAAACTATGATTACACTGAGAGTAGAAGCTTGGATAAAGAAGCCCTGAGATACAGGTGGGGCTCAGTGAGATTTTGAGATGTTACAGAAGCTTAAATATACTTGAGGAGGCCAAAACTATAAACAGAAGCTATGAAGAAAAAAAAAAAAAAAGACTTACAGAGTAGAGGAAAAGCCTAAGCCAGGATAACAGAGGGAAAGGGCAGACCCACAGAGAGGAAGAGACACCTGGTGGAAAAGACTTTTGTCCCAGGAAGTTGAAAAACTGGGTCCCTAAAGTACAGTTGGCCTTCTGTATCCACGGGTTCCACATCCACAGACGCAACTAACTGCAGACTGAAAATATTCGGAAAAAAAAAGTTCCATAAAAACAAAACCTGAACTTGCCACGTGCCGGCAGCTATCTACATAGCATTTACATCGTACTTATATAGCATTTACATTGCCTTAGGTATTATAAGTAATCGAGAGACGATTTAAAGCGTATGGAAGGACGTGCATAGGTTTTATGCAAATACTACACCATTTTATAAAAGGGACTTGAGCGTCTGTGGATTTTGATATCCACAGGGGTCCTGGGATGAACCCCCTGCAGATACCGAGGGACGACCATACAGTCATTAATATTCAAGACCCTTAGAAGAATGCTTCTCTTGGCTTGTGGCAAAGCCATATTCTTAGTCTCGACCTACACAACACTTCTATGAGCTCAAAGACAACATGGCCTGTAAAAACAACAGAGTATTGTTAAGCGGACTGACAGTACTCAACAAAAGGAAAGAAGGATAAATCAAATGTGATGTGGCTGCAGCTGCCAAAGAAAAAAAAAAAAAAGAATAACATACTCTCAGATGGCCTTAATTAGAATACAGGCCCATAACAAAAATAATCCTCTGTGCTTATGAGACAGGACCACACATACTGTACCCTTTTGGGAAGTCACAGTTTGAGAAGTATATTGACAAAGTGGAATATGAGAAGAAAAGGGCAACAGTGATGAATAAGGTTCAAAATCAAGTAAATTAAATGACTTGCCCTAAGTCACCAAACTAATAATGTAGGAACCAGAATTTTAACTCAGGTTTTCTGAGTCCACTTCTCAGTTTACTGGCTAATTCTCATTACACATCGTTAGCTTTCTAATATTTCTCTTTACCTGAACTCCAAATTTCAGATACTTCAAAGACTAGACTTAAAGGTTAAGTTTTCTACCCCTTGACCCATCCCTGAGGTATTCACTTGCCCTAATGAATGTTAGGAAGAAAGGCCACTGTAAATCTTTCTGAACAATACATGACCCAGTACGTTCCCTGCTTTTGTTGTTGACTGTGCTATTAACATACCTACCTAGCTCAAGCTCAGAATACCGTAGCAATAATTCCTTAATTATGGAATAATGAGTGGAAAAGTTACTACAAAGCTATGGTAATTAAGATTGTGTTGTAGAATTAAGAGTCCAGAAATAAACCTGCACATTTATGGCCAACTGATTTTCAACCAAGGTACCAAGATAAGTCAGTGGAAAAGAGTCATTTTTTTCCCACAAATGGTGCTGGGACAACTGAATTTCCATATGCAAAGGAATGAGGTTGGATCCCTAAGTCAGACCATATATAAAAATTAAGATAGATCAGAAATCTAAATGAAAAAGCTAAACAATAAAACTCTTAGAAGAAAACACAGAGGTAAATCTTAATAACCTTGGATTAGGCAGCATCTCTTAGATATGATACCTCAAGCACAAGCAACCAAAGAAAAAATAGATAAATTGACATCCTCAAAATTTAAAACTGATGTGTTTCAAAGGCCAGCATCATGAAAGTAAAAAGACAACTAAAAGAATGGGGAAAATACTTGCAAATTATATATCTGATAAGGGTCTAGAATGCAAAATACATAAAGAGCACTTACAACTCAATAACAGAAAGGCAAATAATCCAATTAAAATGGACAATGGATTTAAATAGACATTCTGCCAAAGAAGATATATAAATGACCAATAATCATATGAAAAGATGGCCAATACCATTCATTAGTAATTAGAGAAGTGCAAATGAGATACTACTTCACCCCCACTAGGATGGCTGTAATCAAAAAGACAAACAATAACAAGTGCTGACAAGGATGTAGAGAAATTGGAACCCCCATACATTGCTGGTGGGAATGTAAAATTGTGCAGTTTGGCAGCAAAACAGTTCAATAGTTCCTCAAAAAGTTAAACATGGAGTTACCATATGACCCAGAAATTCCATTCTTAGGTATATAATAAGAGAACTGAAAACATATGTTCAAACAAAAACCTGTACATGAAAGTTCACAGTAGCATGATTCATAATAGCCAAAAAGTAGAAACAATCTAAATATCCAACAACTGATGAATGAATAAACAAAATGTGGTATATACCTATACAACAGAATATTATTCAGCCATAAAAAGGAATGAAGCACTGATGATTGCAACATGGGTCAACCTTGGAAACATTATACTAAGTGAAAGAAGCCTGTCACAAAAGACCACATGTTGTTTGATTCCATTTATAGGAAATGCCCAGAATAGACAAATCTATAGAAATAGAAAGTAGATTAGTGGTTACCAGAGACTGGGGAGAGGGAAGATTGGGAGTGAACGCTAATGGGAACAGGGTTCCTTTCTGGGGTGATGAAAATGCTCTGGAATTAGGTAGTAGTGATAGTTGTATAACCTTGTGAATATATATAAATCAAGGAACTGTATACTTTAAAAGGATGAATTTGATGGCGTGTAAATTATATCTCAAAAAGGAGTAAAAAAAACTAATGTTTTTTATCTCCATTTTATTTAATTTCTACAACTATTTCAAGCAGTGACTCTAATGTAAAAAAACTGAACCTTACCATTTTCTTTAAATGTAAATAATTTTATTATATCTTATTATCATTATTATGATATCATGATTATTATGATAATACTGTGATATCACAATGTCATATATGATATGAGGTAAAGTAATAGTATATCTGCCATATCTCATGGAGTTTTCAGAAAAACTGAATAAACTTCTGATAAAACGTGAATACTACACAAATAAAAGGATAAGTGCACATGCATCAGAGTTCATGAAGACCTGGACACAAGACTCAGTGCTGCAGTGCATTACCTTATGACCTTAATCTCCATAATCTTGGATTAGGCAATGGTTCCTGACATGTGACAACTAAAGCCCAAATCACCAAAGGAAAAACAGATAAATTCAACTTCATCAAAATTAGAAACTTCTGTGTGTCAAAGGGTGAAAAGAAAGTGAAAAGGAAAACACACAGAATGGGGGAAAACGTTTACATATCATATGTCTGATAACTTCATTTGTTAAATAACATTACATAATCTATTGGGAGATTTAGACCTATATTAAGAGCTACTACTGTTAGGTTAATATTACTGATAATGACATAATTATACTGAGAGCAGGCAAGGATTTGGAAAAACTACTCTCTCACATACTATGAGAAATCTTCTGGATAGCATTTTGGCCTTGTTGGTGTACACGGGAATGACTCTGCGACCTTAAAACCCAGTAGACCCAGGGATTCTACTTCTAGGAATTTATTCTAAAGAACTAATTAAAGAGGTGCCTAAAGGATTATATGTAAGTACTTCCATCAAAATACTGTTCATAATAGCAAAAAAGGGAAACAACTAAATGTTTATAAATAATATGCCCATTAACTAAAAATGAGCTTGAAGCAATTAAAAAATGGGCTATGCAGCAACTTAAAATGATGTTTTAGAAGATTATTTACTAGCACAAATTTTTTTTTGAAATTCAGTTAAGTGAAAAAAAGTTACAGATGTGTATTCTGATGCCTTCATAAAATACTGAAATATGTTATAGCAATGCACAGATAGCAAAAAGTCTGGAAATCTGGAAACAGATAATCTAAATCTTTTACACTGTAGGTAATTTTAATTTTCTTTGATTTTTTTTGTTTCTGCACTAAACATAAATAGCTTGTGGAAAAAGTATTTTTGTTTTATCTTTTCAAAATAACAATATTAGGCATGTACCACATACTCAAAATTTTTAATTCTTACTCTCCTCGTAGGGCTTATCACCAATCTGCCTTGCCCATCCTATCCCCACCTAGTTTATAAAATCTGATGTAAAAAAAGTGGATTGAACAAACAGATAAGTGAAAAAGAAACAGGAAACCTGAACAACACTATAAACCCACTAGAGCTAACAGACATAAATAGAACACCTCACCCAAAAACAGTAGAATACACCTTCTTCTCAAATGTACATGGAACATTCTCCAGGACAGAGCATATGTTAGGCAACAAAACAAGTCTCAGTAAATTTAAAATCATACAAATATCTTTATCAACCATAATGGAATGAAACTAGAAATCAAAAACAAAATGAAAATTGGAAAATTCATAAATGTATCAGAATTAAACAGCACACTCTTAAACCACCAATGAGTCAAAGAAGAAATCACAAAGGAAATTACAAAATACCTTGAGACAAATGAAAACAAACACACAGTATATTAAAACTTATGAGAAGTAGTAGGAGTAGCGCTCAGAGGAAAAGTTATAGCTGCAAATGCCTACATTAATAAAGAGGATTTCAAATCAAGAACCTAACTCTACACCCTTACAGATCTAGAAAAAGAAGTGTAAACTAAACCCAAATCTAACAAAAGAGAATAATAAAGATTAAATATAAGCAAAATAGAGAATAGAAAAACAATAGCAAAAAATCAATGATGTCAAAGGCTGTTCCTTGAAAAGGTCAACAAGATTGACAAACCTTTAGCTAGACTGACAGAGGAAAAAAAAACAAGAGAAGATGCAAGTAACTAAAATCAGAAGTATAAGTGGTGACACTACTACCAACCTTATAGAAATAAAAAGGATTATAAGAAAATATTATGAACAATTGTATGCCAACAAACTAGATAATCTAAATGAAATGGATGCAATCCTAGAAATTCACAAATGGTCAAAACTGACCCAAGAAGAAATAGACAATCTGAACATATCTATAACATGTAAAGCAATCGCACGAATAATCAAAAATCTTCCAACAAAGAAAAGTCCAAGACCAGAAGGCTTCACTGGTGAATTCTACCAAACAAAGAAGAAATAAGGCCAATTCTTCTCAAATTCTTCCACTAAATAGAAGAGAATGGAAAACTTCCTAACTCATTCCAAGAGGCCAACCATTACTATGATACAAAAGCCAGACAAAGATATCACAAGAAAACTTCAAGTCAATCCCTCCCATGAATATAGGTGCAAAAATACTCAGCAAAATACTAGCAAACCAAATCCAGAAGCATATTAAAAGGATTATACACCATGACCTAGAATACATACACCTAGGATAAAGTGGGATTTATCCTAGGAATGCAAGGATGATTCAACATATGAAAATCAATCAATGTAATATACCATATTAATTGAATTAAGATGAACACATGATCATCTTAATAAGGTGCAGAAAAGCATTTGACAAAAAACATGAAAAAAACACTGAACAAACTAGGAAGAGAAGGGAACTTCCTCAACATGAATAAGTGCATTTATAAAAAAAAACAAAAGCTATCACCATACTGAATGGGGAAATATTGAAAGCATTTCCCCCAAGATTAGGAACAAGACAGGGATGCCCACTGTCACCGCTGCTAATCAACATAGCACTGAGGTTTCATCCAGATCAATAGGGAAGAAAAATAAATAAAGGCATCTAAAATGGAAAGGAAGAGTAAAATGACCTTTAACTGCAGAAAATATAAGATATAAGATAACTGCATTATCTTATATACAGAAAATTCTTAAATAATGCACAAAAAATCTATTAGAGCTAATAAGCAAATTCAGCAAAGTTGCAGTATACAAGATTAACATGGAAACTTCAGCTGTATTTCTATACAGTAGCAATGAAAACTCTGAAAAGTAAATTAAGAAAATTCCATTTATAATCACATCAAAAAGAATAAAATACTTCAATATAAGGTTAACTAAGGAAGTATAAGATTTGTACACTGAAAACTATAAAACATTGCTAAAAGGAATTAAAGAAGATCTAAACAAATGAAAAAATACTCCACATTCATGGAGTGTAAGATTTAATATTGTTAAGGTGGCAATACTCCCCGAAATCAATCCTCAGATTCAATACAAGTCCTATCAAAATCCCAATGGCATTTTTTTGTGGGTAGAAAAGTAGATTCTAAATTCATATAGAATTGCAAGAGACCTTAAATAACAATTTTGAAAAAGAAGAAAAAGGTGAAAAAGTCACACGTCTCGATTTCAAAACTTACTACAGAGCTATAGTAATCAAAAGAGTGTGGTATACTCAGAAGGACAGACATATAGATGAATATATCAGAATTGAGAGTCCAGAAAGAAACCTTTACATCTATGTGAAATGATTTTTGACAAGAATGCCAAGAGCATTCACTGAGGATAATCTCTCAACAAGTGGTGCTAACAAAACTAAAGTCACATGTGAAAGAATGAAGTTGAACCCTACCACAAACCATACACAAAAATTAACTCAAAATGGATCACAGGCTTATATATAGGAGAGAAGTTTTAGAAGAAAACATAGTGTAAATCTTCATGATTTGAGTTTGGGAAATGGATTCTTAGATGTAATGCCAAAAGGACAAGCAACTAGAGAAAAAATAAACTGGACTTCATCAGACTTTAAAACCTTCGTGCATTAAAACACTATGAAGAGGGACCTCCCTGGTGGTCCAGTGGCTAAGACTCTGTGCCCCCAATGCAGGGGGCCCAGGTCTGATCCCTGGTCAAGGAATTAGATCCCACATGATGCAACTAAAGATCCCGCATGCCGCAACTAAGATCCAGCACAGCCAAATAAGTTTTTTTTTTTAAAAGACACTATGAAGAAAGTAAAAGGACAATGTATGGAATGGGAGAAAATGTTGCAAATTACATTTCTGATCAGGGTCTAGTATCCAGGATATAGGAAGAGCTCTTACATCTCAACAACAAAAAGGCAAATAATGTTTTAAGAGCATGGCAGAGGTTTGAATAGACATTTCTCCAAAGAAGGCATATAAACGACTAATAAGCACATGAAAAGATGCTCAATATCATTCGTCATTAGTGAAATACAAATCAAAACCACAATGAGATACCACTTTACACTCACTAAGATGGCTATAGTCAAAAAGACAGAAAATAAAAAATGCTGGCAAGGATGTACAGAAGTTGCTGATGGAGATGTGAAATGGTGTCCCTGCTGTGAAAACAGTCTGGCAGGTCTGAAAAAAAAGTTACCCATGGAATTACCATGTGACGAGCAATTCTACTTCTGGGTATATCCCAAAGGAATTAGAAATAGGTATTCGAACAAGTAGTTTTCCACAAATATCCCTTAGCTCAGTATCTACAATAGTCAAAAGGTGGAAACCACCCAAATGTCCATCAACAGATGAACAGATAAACAAAATACAGAAGATAAATACAATGGAATATTATTCAGCCACAAAAAAGCAGTGAAGTACCAATACAAGCTCAACAAGGATGAACCTCAAAAACATTATACTAAATGATAAAAGCCAGATACCAAAAGTCACATGATATGTGATTCCATTTAAATGAAATATTCAGAATAGGTAAATCCATAGAGAGAGAAAGCAGATTAATTGTCACCAGGGGCTAAGGAAGGGAAAACGGGATGCCAGCTTAGTGATATGAGGTCTCGTCTGGATGTGCTAAAAATGTTTGGAGCTAGATAGAGATGATAATTGCACAGCACTGTGAATATGCTGAATGCCACTGAACTGTACACTTTACAATGGTTGCTTTTAAGAAAAAAAAAAGAGAGGAAGGTATGGAAAGAAGGTTCAAAGGACCTCTATCCACAACACTGCCAAGGGGAGAAAAAAGTCAGTGAAGCAGCCGAAAAGCCAAGCGCATCGGGGTTAGTGAGGTCGCTTAGAAGATATTCACTAGTAGCCCTCATCCATTTCCCACTTCACACCCTACTTCTCAGATCCACTTTACCTGTACCTACCTTCCCTCATATAAAAACCAACTGATCTCACACTCCCTCATCTCTTCTCCCCCACTCAAGATCTCTAGGAGAGTAAACACATGTTGCTTTCTCTGCCCTGAGTCTACGATATTACCATGTGCTTTAGAAAAACAAAAGACAATATAGTAAGTGCAAAACATGAAGTTCCAGAAGGATTGCGCCTTTACCTTTGCAAGTTCTCTTCTTAGCTCTTCTCTCTCCTCCTCTGATAGGGTCTCAGTGGCACTGATAGTGGCAACAACATCTTCTCCTTCCTCGGGTACTGGGTCTGTTCTCAGTAGACCTTGTTGGAGATTTAAAAAAAAAAAAAAAAAGTCTGTAAGGTATGAAAGCTAAGTAAAATTCTCCTTTGGGCTCCTCCACTGCCCCAGCCAGAATAAAGCCAATTAGGTTAGAGCCACACCTCATTTTTCTACACCTTCAAATGATGTGGCTGTCCCAGGAACACACCAAAAAAAAAAGTCTGACCTAACCACTAAAAACCAACAAATGACACCCTGCCAAAATATGAATTTAAAAACTACAGCGCCGGGCTTCCCTGGTGGCGCAGTGGTTTCGAGTCCGCCTGCCGATGCAGGGGACACGGGTTCGTGCCCCGGTCCGGTAAGATCCCACATGCCACGGAGCGGCTGGGCTCATGCGCTATGGCTGCTGAGCCTGAGCGTCCGGAGCCTGTGCTCCGCAACGGGAGAGGCCACAACAGTGAGAGGGCCGCATACCGCAGCAAAAAAAAAAAAAAAAAAAAAAAAAATACAGCACCCTCTCTGCTTCTGTTCATTTCTCCAGTCACAATATAGTTACTGCAAAGCAGAAGAGTTAAGAGGCCAAGAATGGGATCTTCCCAAGACCTTAAATGCTTAACTAGTCAATCAGCATGACTAATAATTCATAGTAACCAAAGGAAGGAGACTGTAAATGTCTTTAGCTTCCTCTACTAATCAGATTCAACTCTTAACAGCCTCAGTGAAGAACTATCTAAAGAAATTTTATTCCATTTCTTTCCCTTAGTTAGTGGAAGTAGGAGACACCTTCTTGTAGCTTTTAAAAAATATGTATCTCATCCAGATACCCTTTTAAAAATCCTAAATTATATACTCAGAGAAATGACCAACACCCACATAATATTTCTACCAAAACACTATTTATGACCAATCCTGCCACACCCATTGCCCTGGAACAGAGCCAATGTCTACTCATCCATCAGGAAGAACTCGGTATTTTCAGAGAGTAGCCAGGAAGCCACCTGCCTCTCGGCAAGTCTCCCCTCTCTTCTGCCCAACCAACCAAGTACAAGGCTAAGAGCGTGGGCAGTGAGGCCCCTGAACCTTGGGTGATAAATTTAAGAGGGCACTAAAAAACCTCAATATAAATTATTTTAATGTTTTAATGTAATATTTTTAAAAAATCAAAGTTAATTCAAAGAATCCACGGTGAACAAAGTACCAAATTTTTAAATAGACAGGCTCAGTATGATTTTTCCTTTTGCCTCAGGCTCCAAAGGTGGCTTTTCATAGCACTGTTACTGATCTCGTCTTTATTTAAAATGCTAGTATGTTGTTCATCATGGATTCCTTCCATTTTAATCTTCTTAAAACACCGCATTAACATAATACTCATCTTGATTGCAGGGCTTTTCGATGCCCCCTTAAATTCTACACCTGAGGCGAGGGCTCGCTCGCCTTACCCTGGTCGCAGTCCTGCCACCCATTCCCATGCCCCAGCTGTGGGCGTTCACAGTCTCCTCTGGCAACAGCTTTTTTGCACGGGGAACCAGGAAAAGGTCTCCTCCTCTTCCTGCTCTTTGCCTCTTTCTGCCAGTGAGCATTCCAGGGACCACACTGTTCCCCACCAGCCCTCACGTCCACTTCTGGGAAGAGCTGGTTTCACCACAGTGGCAATGTGGCATCCGCCCAAAGCAGGATGCCAGGTGGCAGATGACAGACTTAAGAGGCAGGCAGAGAGGAAGACCGACAGAGAACGAGCACGCTGTTTGACAAGCAGCCAGCGCCATGGCAAGCCCGGGAGGGGTATACGTACGTACATTGTGTAAAAGGTACAGACACTTGCACATGATCTATTGTATATTAACTGCATAAGAGCAGTTGATAATTACAATAACAATAATTAGTAGCATAACAGTGCCTACCTGAAAGGTGTTTACAGAATTGTTAAAGGCATAAAAGTAACACAAATAAAACAATTCAAAAACCACAAACTAGAGTGGCAAATAGGATCTCCTTCAAGTCCTCTCATGCAAAGACAATACGTGACAGGTACAATCAGTGGATCGAAAGCCTCCATGAATAGCTGCTTCTGCGGGTCCCCTCTAAAATATCTTCAAGCAGATTGCCCAAGTACTGATAGAAATCTCATCATGTCACTCTCCAGCTTAAAATGGTTCCTTTAGTAGCTCCTTGTCCTTTTCAAAGCAACTTCGACCACGTAGTTTAGCACACAAGCCTCACTGGCCCCATCCCCTGCTATCTGGCACTGGAACCTCTTACTCCAGCTTGAGTCATATCAAACTGCGGACACGGTGCCGTGCTATGTACGGCCAGAAACCACTGAGGAGGGTCCATGTGCGCTTGCTAATGTATGCCCTATACCAGATTATTCGACAAAGGAGCGTGAGACTGAGGATGGGATACAAGCATACAGGCAGCAATCGTATGAGGCAAGAGAATAAGAACCACAACAGAGTTCATTTCAAACATTATTTTATTTTTAATGTTTTGCTCAGACCCTCTCAAGTTCTCCAACTAGGACAGGACCCAACAAAGCGCAAGAAAACTCAGGTGCTGGGACTTCCCTGGTGGTCCATGGTTAAGAATCTGCCTTCCAATGCAGGGGATGCAGGTTTGATCCCCGGTCAGGGAACTAAGATCCCACATGACGCAGGGCAACCAAGCCTGCGCGCTCTAGAGCCTGCGCACCACTACCGAGAGCCTGGGTGCCGCAACCAGGACCCGATGCAGCCAAATAAATAAATAAACAAACAAAAAACTCAGGTGCTAAACCATGCCTTAAATAGCAAAGCTTCTTTCACACTTTTTAATAAACACTGTTTTGCAGATCTACCTATGGGGGAAGATGCAATATCTGATTACTAATAATGCTTTACGCGTAACTGCCCAATTCCAGAAAGAATCTAAGAGGATTCTGATATTAATCAAGAATTTAGTTGAGCTACCAGGGAAAATAAGAATCTCAGAAAAGGGCGTTCTGGGGTTGTCCACAGTTAGCTTCGGGACCTCCAAGATGACCTTGGGATTTTATACTCAGTCTAAGAAAGCTGGTAATTACACGTTCTGCTTTTTTCATATTAGCCTGTAGGTGGCAGCAAATTATCAATATTAAAATTTAAAGGCGAGGTTTGTTTTAGGATCATCGACTAGGGAAAAAATTGGAAAATTAAGGACATGAAGGAAGAACAGAAACATAGATATCGAAATCACCTGCAAAACCTAACAGTCATGACTTAGGAAAATTATTAATAACCATAGCCGCCACCACAAAGTGCATTCTATTTATATCCAAATCTGAGCTAAGTGGTCCCAATACATTACATCATTTACTTGCAACCCTTCTGTGAGACAAGGATCACCATCACCATTTACAGATGAGGAAACTGAAGCTTACAGAGGTTAAGCAACTTGCCCATGGTAACATACCTGAATACATGGTGGAGTTAGGACTCTGAACCTGAATATTTTAATGTGAAAATAAAACTTCAAATCATTCATTGTACAAAGCACAAATAAAGACAAGAGTAGGGGGCTGAAGGTCAGACTTGGGAGATACCTAGAGGCAATAATAAATAAGACTCTGTAAAAAATGGTAGAGTATATCAAAAGCAGTCTTTTAATCATTTCCAACCATATAGTTTCCTCAAACCTTGTTATGTGTTTCTAGGTATTATCCCATATCGTATATGTTCAGTAAGAGTAGAGTATTTATTGCAGAGGTAGAATCTGGCATGCTGGAAAAAAGATATTAATTTCTCATTCATAACATGAAAGTTGGGACATGGAAATGTATATCGGTATAGATTACTGATAACTAATGAGAACCTACTGTATAGCACAGGGAACTCTACTCAGTGCTCTGTGGTGACCTAAATGGGAAGGAAATCCAAAAAAGGGGATATATGTATACGTATAGCTGATTCACTTTGCTGTACAGTAGAAATCAACACAACCTTGTAAAGCAACTATATTCCAATAAATTTTTTTTAAATATAGATTACTAAAAACTACAAATAATTCAAAAATTCTTATTTGATCATTAATTTTAATGTTCCTCCTCAGAGTCTGACAGAAATCTATTTTTAAAAGACAAAGAGGGAGAAAATATGACATATTTATTGAGATCTAATATACCAGCCACCGTGAGGGGAGACACATTTACATATTATCTAAAAAAAAAAAAAAGGGCAAGAATCTTACAACCAACACCCAATGAGCAAAGCTGTATTTGCAGTATTTACTTCCATTAGGAAACTGAGGTTCTCTGAGGTTCAGTAATGTGCCCAGAGTCACAGAAATTAAAACGCAGGTCTTTCTGACTCTAACCTCTTACTCCTTCATGTACACTTTTCGTAGAGAAATTCCAAAGAGCAGGGGGAACAAACAGCAGGTCAGAAGGGAAGCTGGAAGCAGAGGGCTTTTTGTTCCCTGCAAGTGTGAGAACACACGGGGTGCCTGGCTTGAAAGTCACAGATACCATTATCGAGCCCAAGTGACTGCAAATCAGTGATAATTCGTTCCATCAGGTTACTAACATTTTAGCCACTTGCTTAATTCTTCTTCTAGTTCTGCAAACAGATTGCCAGCCTGTCTTCAGTTGCATGCATGGGATCACCCTGAAGAGTTTCATCTGGGGAGGAGAGCCTGAAGCCCATGGACAGGAGAAGTGTTGGCTGCCCAGGTGGGAGACTCACTGCCAAGGGAGCGATGGGGATGAACCAGGAGAACGGTGCCCCTTCAGTCCTGAGACACAATTTTTTCTTCTACATTTTACATCTTTGAACTGGAGATCATTGTACAGCCAGCCAGCTAGGCAGTCCTTGTGGCATTGCTGATTGTCACCTGTAGCTATGCCTCAAAATGTGCAAAATGGGTGTCAGCGGCTTAGAAAAATCACAGACCTCTCTTCTAAGAAAGGCTGTATCACAGGCGTTTTGTGAGAGCAAGATAAATAAAACAGACATGGAGTATTTCTAACTGAAAGGGAACTCAGATAAGTCAGGCGATGCACGTGAAGATGTTTCAGGAAAACTTGAACTGAGCTGACTTTAAAAAGTATGCACGGGGGCTTCCCTGGTGGCGCAGTGGTTGAGAGTCCACCTGCCGATGCAGGGGACACGGGTTCGTGCCCCGGTCCGGGAAGATCCCACATGCCGCGGAGCGGCCGGGCCCGTGAGCCATGGCCGCTGAGCCTGCGCGTCCAGAGCCTGTGCTCTGCAACGGGAGAGGCCACAACAGTGAGAGGCCCGCGTACCGCAAAAAAAAAAAAAAAGTATGCAGAGGAGTGTTATGATCAATGTATATGTCTGAATAAATCTGAAAAAATAAGCATAAAATTTTAAGTGACAATTTTACTTAAAATAAAATTTGTTTTCACTTAAAATAAGCTAATTTTAAGTGAAAACATTGTTTTTTAGTTTAACTTGCAGCAATTTTTTCCCTTAATGAAACATAAAATAATGGTACATCGTAAAATTCGTAAAATCTGTGGTGTCTTTGATGTGATGAAACATGATACTTTGGACGTCAGAGAATTTGTTAGTACTTTGAGGAAAATGAAGTTCTTAGTGTTTTGCTTCAGTGGAAACATGTCTGAGGAGTGAGAACAGTGGGGAAGAACGAGGAATAATGGGGAAAAGACTTCAGTCTTGAACAGTCTCCAGTTCCAGAAAACAAGGTCCTGACGTCACACTCTTATCTTTTCACCTCAGGACTCATAGCGCCCAAAATAAAGCAAACGTTCATAAATATTTCACTTGAACTGACTTATTTGCTAAAGATTTGTTCCAACTAATAAGTTTCTCTTTCCTCCATTCTCCTCCCACCCCATGCATAGCCATCCATTTGCTACATAGTCCCAAAAATTTCAACCAGGGAAGGAAGTAAAGCTTTTTTGATACATATTTAGAACCTACAATTAAAACTAAGCCACAGTTGAGAGTTTGGTGGGTACCTCCCTGCTCAGGTGTGGTGGGTGCAGCCCCTATAGTGGAACCCTAAACAGTTCTCTCTTCCCTTCAGTTCTTCGTCTTTCACCTTTTTTTTTTTTTTCCAATCAAGGCCAACTATTTCCCTTCAAGACTTTCTATGATTATCAACTAAAAAAATTTTAACCATTTTCATACACTTTTAGATCTGAAAAGAATTTTGGATCATTTAAATCCAAACACTTCACTGTGTAAAGACAGGAAACACAGGGCAGAGATTTTTAAAACTAGATGGTGTTGTGGGTTGACTTACATCTCCCCCACCCCCCAAAAAAAGATACCTTCTACTTCCAACTCCCAGGACCCATAAATGTGTCTTTATTTGGAAACCGGGTTGTTGCAGATGTAATCAAGATGATATCATACTGGATTTAGGTGGGCTCTGATCCAGTGGCTGATGTCCTTATAAGTAAAAGGAAGTCTGAACACTGGGACCCGGAGAGAACATCATATAAAGACCCAGAGCGCACAGAGACACAGGGAGCACACTGTGTGATGCTGGAGGGCAGAGACTGGAGAGATGCAGCTGCCTGCCAAGGCAAGCCAGGGGTTACCAGCGGGGAGCTAGGAAGAGGCAAGGAAGGATGTCCCTGCAGGTGGCAGAGGGAGCATGGCCCCGCTGACACCTTGATTTTGGACTTCCAGCCTCCAAAACCGTAAAAATAATAAATTTCTGTTGTTTTAAGCTGCTCGGTCTGGGGCACTTTGTTATGGTAGCCCCAGGGAACTGAGCCCCAGGAAACTGAGCCCCAAACCCCGTTACCTGTTTAAAAAATAAAAAGGCAGGGGCTTCCCTGGTGGCGCAGTGGTTGGGAGTACGCCTGCCGATGCAGGCGGACGCGGGTTCGTGCCCTGGTCCGGGAAGATCCCACATGTCGCGGAGCGGCCGGGCCCACGAGCCATGGCCGCTGAGCCTGCGCGTCCGGAGCCTGTGCTACGCAACGGGAGAGGCCACAACAGTGAGAGGACCACGTACCGCAAAAAAATAAATAAATAAATAAAAAGGCAATAATTCCACCTAGCTCTCTTTTTATAAGAATATTTTAAAAGACCACGAAATCAAGGGTGGGCACATACTCAGTGTTCGATAAGGATTTGCTGTTTCACCTTCCTAGGTCCTACAAGTCGTCCTGGCGATTTCCTCTCTCCTCCTCCACGACGCTTGATTCACAAAGCTCACTTCCTCACTTCCCATCACTCTCCAACCCCTCCGTCAGCATCTGCCCCTCCTCCGCCCCTTCAGCTAAGGACAGTCCTCCGTCACGATCTCATCTGACATCTCTAGGTAGCGCAGACTGAACCTCACTCTGAAGTCTCCGGTCCTGATACCTCCCACTGTCCTCCCTGCGTTTTTTCCTACCTCTCTGAGATGCACCTCCATCTCCCTCTCCCAAGGAGTCCACTTCACCCTCCACCACCAATCCCACTACCCCTGCCTTAGTCAAGGCTCTTCCCATGTTTTGCTTAGCTTCTTGCCCCCAAAGCTCCTTGATGGTCTCTGTCCCCTCCAATCCATTCACTGCCCTGCCAACAGAGGGATCTTTCTAAAACATGACTCTGACCACGGCACTCCTTGCCTGCCATACGTCCTTGTATGGCTGCCCACCTGCTAGTAAAGCTCACTGCTCTTGACAATCTGGAGCCCACCTATCCCATCTCCTGCTACTGTCCTCACGCCCACACCCACCCCCGTGCGCTCACTGCATCTTCCAAACTGCAGTTCCTCTGCAAACATGTTATTTGACGGGTTTATTTTTTTTTAAGGAACGTATTAAGAAGTGAGTTAAGATAAGCTGCCTCCCCTACTTATTTTTCCCCTCTGACTTTTTTATTATGGTAAAATATATAACATACAATTTGCCATCTTAACCATTTTTAAGCATGAAGGTCAGCGGCATTAATTACATTCACGATGTCGTACAACCACCTCCACCCTCTCTTTCCACATCATGCTCTCCTTCCTGTCTTTGCACATGTTATTTTCTCTTCCTGAAACCCTCTCCTTATTTCCAAGTCCCATTCATTTCAATAAACCAGTAGGAAAAGTCTCCTGCTCTTGGAGGAAATTCTCCAGACCTGGTGGCCCGGGCTGCTCTGGGCCTAATACCCCTCTGTATATTGCCTACTGTACTTAGAACACAGCCAGCTGGGCAGTATTTGACCTTAGCACTGCGCTCCGAACACGTAGCTTCGGCCCCGCACAGTATCTGGTGCAGAGTGTCTGGCACACAGGAGACACTCAGCAATACTCTCTGAATAAATGAATTGAAGGAAGGCACCCCGTGGAGTCAGAGGGAGAGATAGGATTCCCGTCTCCCATCCTGGTCTACCTTGCCCCTCTTTTTATTTTATGTATTTCATTCTCACTTCACTGCTTTCACCTAAAAAGGTTTACCTATTTAAAACAGACGTAAAATGTCACTTTTCTGAAGCAATACAACTCTGCGTCATACATAATCTAATAGATTGCTACCATTTGGAGCAGGGCACCTACCTTCACGTTACACAGAAGGTGTGTACACGGCAAACGCTCCGTGGTTGAATAGGTGGGGCACTAATGGTCTCAGAGCAGGAAGAATATAACATCAGCCACCTCCAAGAACATTCAGTTAGGAGGGAAGAAGGTGCCACAAGAGAAGTGTAAGGTATCGGCTATTGAAGTCTGAATGTTAACACTGTCTACCCAAGGGAGAATTTGTAAGAGGATAATCAAGGCCTAGAAGCTTCTCTGGAAAGTAAAACTGTATACACCTCTCTTACACAGTCTTCAAAGAGGCAACGATGGCTTTAAGACAAGAGGAAGAATAAGAAATTTCAGTCTCTGGGGTTGTTTTCTTTAAGCATATCCAAGAAGAAATATGCAGCCCCTTTTTTAACCTAGAGATACCACCAAAAAAAAAAAAAAAAAAAAAAAAAAAAATATATATATATATATATATAAAACATATAGTTCAAAATATCTTTAGTGGTCATATCCACAAAGATCACAAGATAAAAATTTTTCCCCTTAAAGGTCTGTGCTTGGGGCTCCAACTTTCCGTGCCTTATTCTTTGTTTCCGGATGTAACAAAATCCAGAAGAGGGGGAGGAATACTTGGAGGTCCTCACACCAAAGTGGTTATCCTTAAGAGACCCTAAAAGCAAAGGACCCACTTAAGACGAGGCTTCCCAACTGTGACATGGTGGACATTTAGAGCAGGACAGTTCTTGGCAGGGGGTATCCTATGCAGCGTCCCATGGGCATCCCAGGCATCCACCCACTCAGTGTCTGCAGCAGCCCCTCCTGCACCCAGCAGTAGCAACCAAACCGTCTTGAAATCTCCTCCAGATGTGGCCAAATGCCCACAGGGGGGCAAAAGTTCCCCACTGACTTCGGGCAAGGGAGCCTCTGACACCTGCTATTTGACATTGATTATTTTCAGAAGAAAGAGATTCAGGAGCACGGGCTGTGAAACCTTGATACTCCTTAAGGCTGTGATTTTCCCATATTTGCTCATGGTGAGAACAGTAAAACCTTAGGAGAGAAAAATGAGTGGAGTAATTGTCATGGAGACAGCAAGCAACAAGAAAGCTGAGGAAACTCGAGTCACTCCACCCAGGGGGGCGACCCAGGAACCCAGGAGATGAACTGGGCAGTGACAGGGTCATCAAAGAGGAAATTCCTGCAAGCCAGGGAGGGGAGGCAGACAGCACCGACGCAAAAGGGGGAAGAGAGCTCTCTGGCCAGACGGGCCACCGTGCTCCTGGGACTCAACTCTGAAAACAGGGCCCGACACAGCAGTCAACTTCCTGCCCAAGAAAAAAGGTCACCCTCCCCGAACTTCACTTCCCAGGAAGAGTGGAGGAGGAAGAAAAGACAGCAAAGGGAGAACACATTCATATTTTCAAATGTTTCATGTGCCTCTCCAGATTTTTTTTTTTTGGATCTGCAATATATTGTAAAGATGAATAACTAATTATGGTTAATATAGAAACAATTTTAAAGTCCTAATTAACACAAGTGTGTAAGAAACATAATGAAGAACACATTCTTTGTTAATGAGGAAAGAATTTATCTCAAGGTTTTATTTCCCAACACACTTGCTGGAGTTCCAAGAGTTAGAACCAATCCCACAGCATGCAGTTTTCACCATACCAAGAATCTTTAAAATTTGTATCCAGAATCATATTGATAAAACCAGTTAACCTCTCTCCAGATATTCTTAAACTGACCCTTGAATCTCCTTCATCTTAAAAAAACAAAAAAAGAGAGAAAGAGGAAAAAAAATCTTTAGCCAATTATTTCAGAGCCATCTGTCCCCACAGACCCAATCAAGTGTAAAACTGGCAAAACTGGGGCACTCCATGAAAGGGGGTGAAAGGTCAGCCATGGAGGAATTTGGGGATCCCCAACGGGGAAGTCACTCCATCCTCAAATCTCCTCTGTAGGAATAAGAAGGTTCTACATCTCTTCAATTCTGCTCAGATTTTTATTTTGTAAACCATATATTTGCTATTTAAGACCTTGACAATCCTGAAAAACTTTCAAGAAGTGATGACTCCTTCCCTAAAAAGAAGAGAGAATGGCACAGAGTAGAAATCAAGAAGGGGTATAAAAGAGAATGAAAAGGACATTTCAGTTCGAGTTTTTCCCGTGTTGTTAGAGTGTCAAATACGACAGCACGAAACTAAAATGTCAGAGTTTTAAATGGTTCCTATTTCCTGAAACCACTAGAAATAACCAAAGGGTTTTTTTTTATAAACTAGGGCTGCATCTTTCTGTACGTTAGAAAATCCTTAAGAGAATGAGTGAGTCTACATAAATAACATTTGGGAAGTTTTCCTTGTAGATGTTCACAGGATGGAAGAGAAAAACGCAGCCAAGGAAACCAGCTGTGAGGCCACTCTGCTGACCGCATGGCAACATGGGAAGTTCAGGTCCAAGCAGCACATGAGGAATCAACAAACTACCCCACTTAAGACCCTTGACCAAAGGAAAGGTTAGGCCTTAAATGATTAACCTGTTGTATGATATCCGTTACCAGACAGGTGGAGATTTCCTGTGATCAAAAAACAAACAAACCAAAGGAAAAAAAAAAAAAACACACACTGGTTTGAGAACTGAGGGTGAGTATGAGTCCCGACTTAGGCTAAACTTTGTGATTCAGGGACTTAACACCTCTCTTGGCCTCCATGTTCACATCTGTAAAATGAACTGCAGTGTGATTTACTCTTTGCCAGTTTCATTTCATTCATTCATTCATTCACTCATTCATTCAACCAACAATACTTGTTGAACCACAGCTGTCAAGCACTGTTCCAGGTGCTGGGGGAAAAGCAGTGAACAAAAGACTGACCCCCCTAATGGAGCTTTGTATTCCAGAATCTGAAATCGGTGTTTTTCAAACTATGCACTGTGAAATCCATTTAGCAGTACCAAATGAGCATTTTTAAAAGAAGAAATGGAATAATATATCAGAGTACATCACACATAGTAAGGATAAGTTCTGTTTCACAGGATTCTGCTTCAGCTATTGACATTTGTATCTATGAGAGTTGTGGATCAAGAAGTATATGGCATTTCTGAACGTGGGCTGGCTGTACCAAGAGAGTTTTAAAGTCCCTGATAAAAGACCTCTTTTTGTTCCAGGCACTGGCCCTCATCCTGTCCTTCACTCAGATTGCTTCTGAGGAACATTCTACCCACAGATTAAATCTTGTTACCTTCTCATTTGCCCCATGATGGCATTTTGGATAAATATCAAAGAATATGTTTTTCAGATCAGTGTTCCCAGCCTTTCTGAGTATGGCTCCTTTTTTTTTTTTTTTTTTTGCGGTACGCGGGCCTCTCACTGTTGTGGTCTCTCCCATTGCGGAGCACAGGCTCCGGACGCGCAGGCCCAGCGGCCATGGCTCACAGGCCCAGCCGTTCCGCGGCATGTGGGATCTTCCCCGACCGGGGCACGAACCCGTGTCCCCTGCATCGGCAGGCGGACTCTCAACCACTGCGCCACCAGGGAAGCCCTATGGTTCCTTTTAACATCAGTCCTTTTTTTGTACTACTTGTCTGCTGATTAGGAAAATGCGTAGTGGTCAATAGCCACGTGAGCTTTTAAATGGATTTATAATGTAGGAATCCATCCTAAGCACTCCTATCTAGAAATACAAAGGCTGCACACATACAGAAGACAGTACTCATTCCATCTACGCCTCACATTTGATGTTCAAACAGATTTGCAAGCTTCTTGTGCCCCGAGTAGTCCTGGGCACAGAGACTGGAGATCCCCACTTTGATTTGCTTATTTTAGAATCACCATGTTCTTACTAGGTGACTGCTTATGGGGGTTTCTATTTGTTTTACTGCTCTCTCCACTGTTCCTTTTTCTTTAATTATCACAAACTAATAAATCTCATGAGCACTGGTGGGTACATGAGCTTGTTTTCAGTTTTTGTTGTTCACTGCTTTTTTTTTTTTTTTTAATCATTCTGTGTCGAATCCCATGAGCCCAGACTCTTACAGATTGCTAGTAGGAATTGGGGAGGTAATTGTTCAAAATCTGCCTAGAGACACACTCAACCCTACCCACTGCTTCTGTTTTAACAGAAAACATCCAAAGGCAGCAAATACTACAGCTGGGAAAAGTAAAAGGAGGTGGAACAGAGACATAAAAAGACTGAGAGATACCTCAAACGAGCGGCAGAATCCTCCTGGGAATCTCGAAGCCTTGCACACTGATCACCAAGATCTAACTGAGGTCAGGTCACTACGGTCCCAGCTCCCACGGCCAATGTCACTTAGGCTTCACTCTGTCATTGAGCTCTAACTTCCTACTGTGTGTTGCTCTTGAAGCATTTCCTACACATAGGACTGAGAGGTGAGGATGGAGGAGGTCATCCTTTGGGGGCAGGCGCCCAGCTGCTGCCTGCCAGTCCCCAACTGCTGGAGATCAGCTCTACCCTGTTACTGTCAACAATTTTCCATTCCTGGAAATCCAAACTACACCCCCACAGGTGGCCACGGATTGTGACCAATGGCGAGAGGCATGCTGCTTTAGCGTGCTCCCCAAAATACTTACAACTAGGTTTCGTGTTGTGGCCTTTATCATCTTTTTCCTAATTTACCCACTTTTTAAGCTTAAGAAGAGAGAAATGTGACCTACTCTTCGTTAGTAAGGGAAACATTAACTTCTAGGAAAATCTGCTTACCTCTCTGGCAAGTCACAGAGGTCGTTTAACCGTCTCCAAGTGTTAGCTGTAAAGTGAGGGGATTGGCCTGGACGTGGCCAAGGCTGCTTCCAGCTCCGTGCTGCCGGTACCGATAAACTGAGCCCTTCCTTGATGGTGGCTCCGGGCCTGCAGAGCAATCTTAGAGCAGCACCTGGGAAGCAATGACTGCTTCCAAAGGTCTAGCAGCTTTGAGTTTTTCTCTTAAAATCTCTCACCTGGATATCTCTGCATGTTGCTCACAGTATTCCAGAACAAAATCCAGGCCCTCCCTTAGCAGAACCTTGAATTTAGTCAGTGTTTCAGATGCTTAAGCCTCATTTTTGCAAAGACAAGATTGGGGGGAGGGGGGATCTTCATAAATTACATAGGTGACCAGAAGCGTTCGGATTCCCCCATTTTTGTTATTTATGAGCTCAATGAACTCAAGGTGATCAGAAGACCTCTAATGCCCATACAAATAGTTCTACCTTTAAAATCTACTCAATATTCTGTAATATCCTGTATGGGAAAAGAATCCGCAAAAGAATAGATATATGTATATGTATAACTGAATCCCTCTGCGGTACACCTGAAACTAACACAACACTGTAAATCAACTACACTCCAATACAAGATTAAAAAATAAATAAAATAAAATCTAAGTTCCCATTTATTTATATATATTTAAATATATAACATATATTCTAAATATTTAATGAGCCATCTAGCTCTCTGCTTGGAATCTGTAGCAGCTTCACGAACCAGTGGCAACAGAGCAATATCCCGGTACCTTTTTACACTAAGAATTTTAAGGCCCGGCAAATCCCAAGTTGTGTACAGGTTTCATTACAGCAAACTTAACTTTCGAAAACTAGTAGTTACCAAACTTCTGAAGAGTAGGTGATCCTGGTGGGGATGTATTTCCACTAGGAGACAGGTAGAGATAGTTTCTGTTCACTCCTGTGTTAAAATCAAATGGGGACTGGTAGTCCTCGTAAAAATCCATCTCTCTACTGTCCATTCCAGATGAATGCAGAACGCATAGTTCTATCACCGCCTGCTCTTCCTCGGTTGAGCGCTGCTCTGCCCGTATTCCCTCGGATCACTGCACTGGGCAACCTCGCGAAAAAAATCAAGCCCAGGTTTCTGAGAGCTTGGCTTCCTGGCCCAGGTGCAGCCGTCACGCCCTTGGGACAAGAGGGCTGTTTAATAAATGACTTCTCCCCAGCAACCTGAGGAAAGGCTCTAGTCACCACCTGCTGTTCATTTCAGCCAACAAGCAACAACCTGGACAGGAAACCAAGCTTGCTGGAGTTTTCTTCAATAAACAAAGGAGGACCTGGTGCCGCAACATGGCCCCGATGTACAAACAGTTCAAGCAAATGTCAGACACTGGCAGATTGACAAGAAACCACAATTTATTATTTTTTTAAATCACTCACTCAGCTGACCACAACTACACCAGAGCAGACTTAATCTTCTAGGACAAGGAAGGATTACCAGCCAGTAATCTCCCACAAATGCCATCTGGGGGCTACTTTTTTTCCACCCTGGATTAGAGTGGAGTCCTGAGAGCCAAGCTTCCTGGTTAAGCGACCGGCTTTCTGTGTGTGGCTTGGTAGAGAAATAAACCTCCATTTCCAAGATGACTTTATCTAAAGCAACGTCCGGCTTTAGTGTAACAAAAGTGTCAGTCTGACTTGTCTTCCTCTCTTTTCTCTTCCTTCCCTTCCCTTCCCTTTTCTGCAAAGATGGTGTTTCCGTTTCAAGAGAAGAAAAGCCCTGCAGGTGAAGCGCCCAGATCCCCCTGCCCCTTCCTTGTTAACCAAGGTCAGGCCTGCAGGGGTGGCAGTAGCCTGGGTGCGAACACGACCTGCACAGCAACCGTCCTGGTTGGCTTATAAAACAAAACTTCTAAGTCACCAGATCCACTTCCCAGCCTCTTCACACACCCTTTCTGAGCTAACCCTGGCCTTTGCCAGAGTGACAGCATTTACGGTTCCTGCTGCTTTCACCCACGTGGCTCAGCTCATATTAAAAAGGTGAAAATAAAAGCAACCCCTCTCGTAGGCGGGAGATGGTCTGTTACTGCATAACAAAAAAAAAGGCCGTGTTCTACCTTTTCAAGTCCACCTGATAAAACGGGAACTCAATATACTGTCCCTGGATTGGAAGCAAATATGAAACAAAATATTTTAAGCATGAAAAAAACAATCTGTGGCTAGTGTATAAAATATATATGCACCAAGACAGTCTATATTCATCTTAAGAGTTATCTTCTATTTTTTTTCTGTTAGTCTCATGTTGTACTCTATTTTTGGCAAGTCTATCTAAGTTTTTAAAAAGTTTAGTTGTAACAACAACAACAAAAAATCAACCTGTGTTTTTCTCCTAAGAGATACCAAAATTTGGGCAACTATAAATGCTGTTTATTCTATATTTAGAAATAGAATAAATGGTTTCTTATTATTGGAAAAAATGAGTTGGCTGGTTTCTTGAAATCCATAATATCTCTTACCGAGATAGGGCAGGCATCACAGTTACGTTCTTGGACTAGATGTGGTTAATGGGGCCCCTGACCCTTTCAACACTCTACCCGTGGTCACCAAATCACTGGTGGAAAAAAACATTTCTCCATTCTCATGCTTCCTCCTTGAGCCACAAGTGTTAGAAAGTGTTACAGGCTGATCGTTTGTGTCTCTTCACAGTGCATATGTTGAATCCCTAACCCCCAATATGATGGTATTAGGAGATGATTAGGTTTAGATGAGGCCAAGAGGATTGGGCCCCTGATGGGATTAGTGTCTTCCCAAAAAAAGAAGGAGAGCTAACTCGAGCTCTCTCTCCACCACACGAGGACGCAAGACGAGAGCCATCTGCCAACAGGAAAAGGGCTCTCAGCAGGATCAAATCAACCAACCTTGAACTTCCCAGCCTCCAGAACTGTGAGAAACAAATGTCTGTTGTTATAAGCCTCCCAATTCTGTGGTAACTTATTACAGCAGCCGGAACTAAGATAAAAGATATTAGCACCGACACAGGTAACAGAGCAAGCCGCAGCCACCTCCAAGCTCCTCAGAACCCTCAAAATTCCCATGTCCTTGATCTTTGGTGTGGACCCCCATGCTACACCCTCTGCCTGAAATGCTGCCTTTTTTCTGCCTGCTAAGCTCATTCGTCTTTCAAGACTCAGGCAGAAACGCCATCTCTTCTCGGAAGCCCTGCCTTCTCCAGCTCTCCCTTCCGCCAGCAGCACACAGGATGTGATGTGTCCACCTGCCAGTCCCTCTGGGCCCAGACAGCCTTCCCTCCAGGGCAGGGGCTGCATTCTGGACTGCTGTCCTCGCTCTAATCCACAGGGAGTGAAGAAAGAAATAACAGCTTATGCAGACACTGCATGCCTTATTTATAAACATGAGCATTCAGAATTTAAATGATGTCTCAAATTTTTACTCTACTCACTTAGGTATAATCTTAGGACCGTTATGTAAAATCTGTCTCTTTGAACCAGCTGTAGTTCTGGTCGCAGTCAATACATTCTAGCACGTGAGGAAAATAAGAACAGCGAACCAGGGGTGGGAAAAGCATGGGATATGTTAATGGAATGGCAAAAAAATTCAGCAGGCTCAAGATTCAGAAACTAAGTAGAAGGGGGCTGTAAGATATAAAAAATGGAAGTGTAGCTTAGGGACAGACCATTAAAGACCTTGAGTGACAAATTTTTATACTTAATATAACGTGCAAAAAAAGTCACAGAAGGTGTTTGAGCCAGGGGGAAACAGGATGAAATGTTTTATAAAGATGACTCTGGAAACAGTGTACAGGATGCACTGTAGACAGAAAGAGGCTAAAAGAGGGGGGACTCACCGGGAGGATCCCACATGCCGTGGAGCAGCTGGGCCCATGTGCCACAACTGCTGGAGCTCGTGCGCCTAGAGCCTGTGCTCCGCGGCAGGAGAGGCCACCACAATGAGAAGCCCGTGCACAGCAACGGAGACCCAATGCAGCCAAAAATTAATTAATTAATTATTAAAGAAAAAAAAAGAGGGGGGACTCAGAGTCTACTGCCACAGTCCAGGCAAGAGGAATCACCTCCACGTTTTCCACCTCTATGCTGAGGCACCACCAAGAGCTCTTCGTCCAACGTGTACACGTAATATGCCTTTTTCATCCTTTCCCTCTTTTCGTTCGTCACTGACCGCACCGACCGCGGACCTACCTGAAGCGTTCCAGGACGGACCAGCGCCCCGCAGTGTGGCAGACATCTCCTGTTTGTCTCTTTAGCACCCTCTTTTCCTTGAAGAATCCCGCTTCACCTTCTCCACAGGGTTCCTGCGGGAGAGTCTTCCGTGGTTCCGGCCTCTGCCCCTGGGCACAGGTGTGGGCTAGCGCTTCAGATCTGGCCCATGCAGACACCCCATCCCCGTGCTCACAGGGACTAGTCTAAGGGTAGACATCTGACCCCCAAAAGCACCAACTACAGACCTTCCCTGATGTTTACTCAATGAGTAATGGGAGAAAGTGACTCTTCCCATATGTCCAGCTGGGGGAGCTGAGAGCTCTTTCTGTCCCCATGCCAACAGGCAAGAGAACCAGTGCAGAAACTGGGAAGGGACAGAGGGACAATCGGTGACAGCAAAGGGACAGAGCAAGAGCATCTGAGTCCCTAGATCCAGCTGCCCTGGGGTTCCCAGTTATTAAACAGAGAAATTTCGATTCTGCTTCACTTACGGTTGGAGTTGGAGTCTATCAGTTCAATAGAAAGAATCCTACAATACCTACTTTCCAACCATCTCGCACTATTACCCCACCACGTTTCAGCCAAACCTGATTCTCCTATTGCTTGAATACATCCTAAACTTGGCCTATGCAATTTTCTCCAACTAGTCTCTTTTCCCTATATTTTTACCTGTCAAATTCCTATCCACTTATCAAGTTCAACTTAATAAGTCACATATGAATGGTTTGTATACAAGGAATGTCCACTTTAGTGCTATATAAAATAGAAAAAATAAAGAATACAAATGCTTCCTAAAAGTGGATTATTTAAATGCTAAATAGAACATTCACATAATAGAAAACTATGCAAACATGAACATGATGACGTAGAAATGTATATATTTACAGGGAAAGATATTCTTGATATCAGTAAACAAAGCAGGTTCCAAAACTGTTTGCACTGCATGATCCATAATTGTGTGATAATTGGAGAGACCAATCAAGCAAAAGACAAAGTGGGCAGAAGAAAAATCCCAGAAAAGTGTGTATGCACTGCAGTGCCAGCAGAGGGCACCCATGGGCAGCTCAGAAGTTAATATTCCAGCCAGTAAAGTATACACCACAGAGCAATAACCCACTGGATGACTCCTGTTAGTGCAAATGGAAACGGAGTTAAGTACTAATGACTACAAACAATATTAAGTTTCTACCTGCCCGTTAACACATCATTCAAATATGTCTAGGCAGGTTCTCCCTAATTTTGAAAGAGTTCAAGAGATAGTCTACAGAAAAGCTATATAACACACAAAAATTTACTTGGAGGGAGCTTGCAGGGCACACAGACAGACGATGCAATTGCCCAACAGGAGTGCCAGGCCACAGATATCAGATCCTGTGAACGTGTCATAATGACACAGCAGCCAGCTGGCCAAATACAGGACAATTTGATCACCATCATAATTAAGGATAGCAGTGGATTATAAACCATTAAAAATAGGAGTCCAAGAGTCCATATCCGATGGTTAACTGCATGTGTCAATTTGACTGGATCACGCGGTACCCAGATATTTGATTAAACATTATTGTAGTTGCGTCCGTGAAGGTGTTTGTGGACAAGATTAACACTTTAATCGGTAAACTGAGTAAAGCAGACTGCCCTCCCCAAAGTGGATGTCCTTCATCCAATCTGTTGAAGGCTTGAACAGAAGAGTCACTCTCTCTGCCTGACTGTCTTCGAGCTGAGATATCAGTCTTCTGTGTCTGGACTTGGACTTGTAATGAAATTTACACCGTCATCTTTCCCGATTCTCAGGCCTTCAGACTCAAACTAGAAGTAGAGGAGTGCCCCCCTTATTAGTAAAGAATACGTTTCAAGACCCCCAATGGGGGCAGAAACCATGAGAAATTTTCCTATACATACATACCTATGATAGAGTTTAATTTATAAATTAGGCACAGGAAGAGATTAACAATAATTAATAATAGAATGATTACAAAAATATACTAATAAAAGTTATGTGAACGTGGTCCCTCTTCCTCAAAATACCTTATTATACAAACTTAATGCCTTTTCCACCTTAACTAAGGATTTATCATGCACTGTGGCTGTTAACTTTCGCAGTCTGAGATGCAACAGCAAAACTAGCACGAATTTCTTTTTCCTTCTTCACAATTTCACAAATAGAAGATCATTCTTACCGTAGATCTTGTCATCCTCAGCATACAATATTTTTCTTTCCTTAATTAGTTGAGAACTTCCATCTTTTCACTTAAAGGAAGCACTTAAAGGCTTCTCTCTGGCATACCCAAATTGCCAGCATCACTACTCTTTGTGCTTTGGGGCCTTTATTAAGTAAAACAAGGGTGACTTGAACACAAGCTCTGTGATACCGTGACAGTCAATCTGATAACTGAGCTGGCTACCAAGTGACTAGCGGGCAGGATACACTGAACAAAAGGCTGATTCACGTCAAAGGTGGGGAGGAGTGAGACAGCACGAGTTTTTACCACACTACTCAGACCGGTGAACAATTTAAAGCTTATGAACTGTTTATTTCTGGAATTTTTCATTTAATGTTTTAGAATTGCGGGTAACTGAAAGCACAGAAAGTGAAACCACAGATAAGGGGGAATTACTGTATATCATCAACCTTCCTGGGTTTCCAGCTGTGACTACTTGGGACTCCTCTGCTTCATAATTGTGAGGCAATTCTTTACAGTAAATCTCTTATTTATAGACATAGATGCAGATATATAGATATAGATATCCTATTGGTCTATTTCTCTGAAGAACCCAGACTAACATGCCATACAAATAATAAGGAGATCAATAAAGAGGAAGAAGGACGCCTCTTAGAGAAAAACACTGCATCCACCGTCACCATAGAGACTCAGGCAAGAATCAGGAAGAAAGTTTTATAAGTGGGATATATGCGTGGTCTTTTGGGGCCTCCCCACAGATTAATTAGGTGTTGGAATGGAAAATACAGTAACAACACGGGGGAGAAACTGAACACTACCTTTACTGGATGATCAACATTGCTATCACTCGAGAGGCAGGTGGACATGAATCTTCAAATGTGATACCCTGAATACTTACGAGGTATTCACGCTAAGAATGCAGAACCTGGATCTGATTATGAGGAAACATCACACAAATCCGAAATGAGAAAGGTTCTTTTTTTTTTTTTTTAAAGAGGCAGAGGCTGCATTGTTCAAAAATGTTGATGTCATAAAAAGCTGTGAAAATGATCCACATTGAAGGAGACTAAAAAGACATAACAACTAGAAATGATACCTAATCCTAGACTGGGTCCTGAACCAAAGAGAAAAAAGAAATTCTATAAAGGACATTACTGGGTCAGTTTAAAAAAACTGGAATACAATGGCAGATGAGATAGAAGTATTGTATCAATATTGAATTTACTGAAGTTACAACTGTACTGTGGTTATGTAAGAGAATATCCCTCTCCCTAGAAAGTACAAATGGAAGGATTTGGGGGCAAAGTGCTATGATGTACGCAACTTTCTCTCTAATGGTTCAGAAAATAAACTACTATGCGTGTGAGAATGATAGAGCAGATGGGGTACAATGTGAGCAGTGGGTGAATGATCTGGGTAGAATATGGAGCTGTCGTCTTTTTTTTTTTTTTTTGCGGTACGCGGGCCTCTCACTGTTGTGGCCTCTCCCGTTGCGGAGCACAGGCTCCGGACGCGCAGGCTCAGGGCCATGGCTCACGGGCCCAGCTGCTCCGTGGCATGTGGGATCTTCCCGGACCGGGGCGCGAACCCGTGTCCCCTGCATCGGCAGGCGGACTCTCAACCACTGCGCCACCAGGGAAGCCCATTAGTATTCTTATTCTTGCAAACTTTCTGTAAGTTTGAAAAGGTTTTTTTAAAACTGACTGAGAAGAACTCTTTATGGGGTTAAGTAGGCTTGAAGCAGCTGGAGCGGCAAGGAACAGGCTCTCTCTCCCAGCCATAATGGGGTGAAGTGTCACAAAGGGATAGACATACAGACCCTTTCTGGTTCCTGGCCACTGCTGAGACCTGAAAGGATTCTCTCCACCTTCCCCTGAAGAAGCAGCTGATTGACCCTCCACGGGAAAAGGAGTCTCACCATCATATCTTTGCTGGTCACATCCTGCGTGAGGAAAACCAGCAGGACCCTGTTCCATGATCAGCATGAGACAGTACAGAGGCCGAGGGGTTAAGAAACACCACCGCCATTTCCCCCCCAGTGCCACGTAAGGAAACCTTGACTCAAAACCAAAACAAAACAACATAGAAAACAAACTTATGGTTACCAAAGGAGATGGTCAGGGGAGATAAATGAGGAGTCTGGGATTAACATATACACACTACTATATATAAAGTAGGTAAACAACAAGGACCTACTATATAGCACAGGGAACTATACTTAATATCTTATAATAACCTAAAATGAAGAAGAATCTGAGAAAGAATATATATATATGTATAACTAAATCACTCTACTGTACACCTGAAACCACACAACATTGTAAATTAACAATACCTCAATTTAAAAAAAAGTACCATGAACCAAGCACACAAAAAGGTACTTAGTTTCAAATATGAAATCCAATTTAAAATCACAAGGGTAGAGACTCCATTATTTACACAATGTCTCAATTAATCCTCGAAAAACCCCTGTGAGGTAAGCGCTATGACTGTCCCCATTTTTCAGATGGAAACAAAGCAGAGACAGGGTCTGTAAACATCCACGCCCACCCAAAGCTGGGATTTGAAACCAAATTCCAGGAGCTGGGATTTGAAACCACGTTGTCTGTCTCCAAGGCCTGTCTCCTTTCTGCACCAGGAGAAAGCTGGACTGCAGTTAAGAAGCAGGTGAGGAACCAGACCCTCACATACCAATCACCTGAGGATCTAATTACAGTGCAGCATCTGCATCACTAACAAGCACCAGACGAGGGGAGGCTGCTGGCAGGGGACCACACGGCGTAACAAAGTGATGGAGGACCTTGAACAGCAGACTATGGAGCACGAACGTGATTTTCATAACAACAAAACAACAATTACTTGTCAGCATTTACGTCATCCTTATGGCAACACGGGGTTGGTAAAGTTATCTCCAGTTTCCAGATTAGTAAGGGTAAAGAACTGAAGGACAGAGCCCAGAAGTCCCATAGCAGGAATCCTCACACTGCATCTAAGCAAGGGGGAGCTGTGTCAAGCTATTAGAAATGGGAGGGAGGTGGTCAGAGCTCTGTTTTAGAACAGGGGTCCCCAGCCGCCGGGCCATGGACTAGTACCGGTCTGTGGCCTGTTAGGAACTGGGCCGCACAGCAGGAGGTGAGCAGAGGGCAAGTGAGCGAAGCTTCACCTGCATTTACAGCCGCTCCCCATCGCTCGCATTTCCTCCTGAACCATCACCAGCATTACCACCTGAACCCTCCCTGCCCCCAACCCTGTCTGTGGAAAAACTGTGTTCTATGAAACCAGGCCCTAGTGCCAAAAAGGTTGGGGACCATTGTTTTAGAAAGATCGTTCCTGCCTCTATATGAACATGGATCACAGAGGGGAGATAGCAGATCAGTGAAACCATCAGCAGCACCAAGGCTGTTATGGACTGAACTGTGTCCCGCACAAAATTCATATGTTGAAGCCCTAATCCCCAATGTGACTGTATTTTGGATACAGGGCTTTAAGGAGGTAATTAAAGTTAAATAAGGTCATAGGGTGGGGCCCTAATCCAATAGGAATGGTGTCCTTATAAGAAAAGACAAGACACCAGGGAAGCACATGCACAGAGGAAAGGCCCTGTGAGGTCTTTGAGAAGGTGGCTGTCCACAAGCCCAGGAGAGAGTCCTCACCAGAAACCAACCCTGTTGGCACCTTGATTTTGGACTTCAAGCCTCTAGAACTGTAAGAAAATAAACTTCTGTTGTTTAAGCCACCCAATGGCAGCCAGAGCAAACTAATACAAAGAGTGTGCTCCAGGGAGCAATAGTGGAAAGAGAAAGGCAAAGACATATTCCAAGATACCACGGAGGGAATCTTCAACAGACCCTGAAGCCCAACTGGATGACTGGGGTGTGGGGGAAATAAAGACCAAGCTCTACCTGTGATTCCCCAGCAGGAGCTGTGGAAGTCTGTGATGGCATCAATGAAGATGAAAGGAGGGAAGAGGAGTGGTGGAAGGAGGGAGAGAGGAGACTTTGAAGGACCAGAAAGTGGATTCCATTTGGCAGGTTGGGTTTAAAATGCTCAGAAAATTCTGAAAGTAAATGGCCAGCCAGTGGTTAGAAATTAAATTCTGGGGCTCAGGAAAAGGTTAGGACCAAAGATATCAATGCGGGAAACCCCAAGACTGTCAAGGAAGAGCCCAAAGAGAAGACAGGTCCTATGAAAGGAAGAAAGAAAAAAGGCAGTGAACACCTACAAATAGGAAGCAGGCCAAGAAGCCTGCAAAGAGCAAGAACTGCCCTTTGATGATGATGATGATGGTGCTGATGGTGATTATGGTAATGGTGGTGGTGGTGACGATGGTGATGATGATGGTGGTGGTGGTGGTGGTCGTGGTGGCGGTGGTGATGGTGATGATGGTGATGGTGGTGGTGGTGATGGTGATGATGATGGTGGTGGTGGTTGTGATGGTGATGGTGGTGGTGGTGATGGTGGCGGTGGTGATGGTGGTAGTGATGGTGATGATGGTGGTGGTGGTGGTGGTGGTGGTGGTAGTGATGGTGATGATGGTGGTGGTGGTGGTGATGGTGATGGCAGTGGTGGTGGTGGTGGTAGTGATGGTGATGGTGGTGGTGGTGGTGGTGGTGGTGGTGGTGGTAGTGATGGTGATGGTGGTGGTGGTGGTGATGGTGATGGCAGTGGTGGTGGTGGTGGTAGTGATGGTGATGGTGGTGGTGGTGGTGGTGGTGGTGGTGGTGATGGTGATGATGATGGTGGTGGTGGTGGTGGTGATGGTGATGAAGACAATGACAATATGATAACTCACCCCTAAGGAACCCTTACTATGTACCAGACATTCTCCTATGCACGTTACATCAACCCTGTAGGGTAGGTTTTTTCACTACCCCCATTTTATAGATGAGAAAATTGAAGCACCCAAAAGATAAATAACTCGCCCCAGACACATAACTAGCAAGTGGTGAAGCTAGGATTCAAACTCGGGCATTCTGGCTCAAGTGCTCTCAAGAGGCAAAAAACCTGGACAAAAACTTCAGTGACCAATACCACAGGAATAGTGGGAGGAGAGAAAGTGGAGAGGACCAAATGCTACAGAGATTTATAAACAAGCCACTGGACTCGGTGTCCCGGTGATCCTGCATAGAAATTTTAGTCACAGCAATGGTAGAAGACAGGTAAGGGGGAGCAGAGGCCAGGGGAAGGACGAGAGGCTAGAAGTGAGTGAACAGGAGGTGGGGGTGGTTGGTCTGTATGTTCCTTTGTGGTGTATGCGATGGATGAGATAAAGAAGGCAGTTCAGGACGACATCCCTGGCTCAGAAGGAGGCTTCAATTCCTACATGCATAATCCTGACTTTCTTTTGAAAGTATGTCAGCCCTCAGATTGGAAATTCTATGTTAGAATTGTAGGAAATACTCCCTATGAGAATGCCATTACTTTCTCCGTTTATTTTCTAACCCAAGGGGAAAAAAGTCTATTGTGGCACTGTGTTCTAAGAAAAAACATTACCCCTTGGAACCCCCTTCTCCAGAAAAATGCACAAACTAGTAATATATTCAAATTATTCAGACCTAAATGCAAATCTTTAAGTGATAAATGAGTTCCAACCAACTCTATTACTTGACCTATTGACTTGCAAAGAAATTCTCACTTGGCAGGAGCTTTGAATGTTATGGGTGGAGTGTGTTTCTGCCCTCTCAAAATAACTGAAATTGAGCTCCTGTCCAATAAACAGGCCAGAGGCTTTTTTTTCTTTCCTTTAAGAAATGCTTTTGGAGATATTAAAGAGCAAGAGGCTTAAGAAAAATCTCAAACAACCTAAACTTACACCTAAAGCAATTAGAGACAGAAGAACAAAAAACCCCAAAGTAAGCAGAAGGAAAGAAATCACAAAGATCAGAGCAGAAATAAATGAAAAATAAATGAAGGAAACAATAGCAAAGATCAATACAACTAAAAGCTGGTTCTTTGAGAAGATAAACAAAATTGATAAACCATTAGCCAGACTCATCAAGAAAAAAAGGGAGAAAACTCAAATCAACAGAATCAGAAATGAAAAAAGGAGAAGTAACAACTAACACTGCAAACATACAAAGAATCATGAGAGATTACTACAAGCAACTCTATGCCAATATAATGGACGACCTGGAAGAAATGGACAAATTCTTAGAAAAGCACAACCTTCAGAGACTGAACCAGGAAGAAACAAAATATAAATGGACCAATCACAAGCACTGAAACTGAAACTGTGATTAAAAATCTTCCAACAAACAAAAGCCCAGGACCAGATGGCTTCACAGGCAAATTCTATCAAACATTTAGAGAAGAGCTAACACCTATCCTTCTTAAACTTCCAAAATATACAGAGGGAGGAACACTCCCAAACTCATTCTACGAGGCCACCATCACTCTGACACCAAAACCAGACAAAGATGGCATAAAAAAAGAAAACCACAGACCAGTATCACTGATGAGCATAGATGCAAAAATCCTCAACAAAATACTAGCAAACAGAATCCATCAGCACATTAAAAGGATCATACACCATGATCAAGTGGGGTTTATCCCAGGAATGCAAGGATTCTTCAATATATGCAAATCAATCAATGTGATACACTATATTAATAAACTGAAGAAGAAAAACCATATGATCATCTCAATAGATGCAGAAAAAGCTTCTGACAATATTCAATACCCATTTATGATAAAAACTCTCCAGAAAGTGTGCATAGAGGGAACCTACCTCAACATAATAAAGGCCATATATGACAAACCCACAGCAAACATACTCAATGGTGAAAAACTGAAAGCATTTCCTCTAAAATAAGGAACAAGACAAGGATGTCCACTCTCACCACTATTATTCAACATAGTTTTGGAAGTCCTAGCCATAGCAATCAGAGAAGAAAAAGAAATAAAAGGAATACAAATTGGAAAAGAAGAAGTAAAACAGTCACTGTTTGCAGATGACATGATACTATACATAGAGAATCCTAAAGATGCTACCAGAAAACTACTAGAGCTAATCAATGAGTTTGGTAAAGTTTTAGAATACAAAATTAATGCACAGAAATCTCTTGCATTCCTATACACTAATGATGAAAAATCTGAAAGAGACATTAACACTCCCATTTACCACTGCAACAAAATGAATAAAATACATAGGAATAAACCTACCTAGGGAAGCAAAACACCTGTATGCAGAAAACTATAAGACACTGATGAAAGAAATGAAAGATGATACAAACAGATGGAGAGATATACCACGTTCTTGGATTGGAAGAATCAATATTGTGAAAATGACTATACTATGCAAAGCAATCTACAGATTCAATGCAATCCCTATCAAATTACCAATGGCATTTTTTACAGAAGTAGAACAAAAAAATCTTAAAATTTGTATGGAGACACAAAAGACCCCGAATGGCCAAAGTGGTCTTGAGGGAAGAAAACGGAGCAGGAGGAATCAAGACTCCCTGACTTCAGACTATACTACAAAGCTACAGTAATCAAGACAATACGGTACTGGCACAAAAACAGAAATATAGGTCAATGGAACAGGATAGAAAGCCCAGATAATCCCATGCACCTATGGTCAACTAATCTACGACAAAGGAGGCAAGGATATACAATGGAGAAAAGACAGTCTCTTCAATAAGTGGTGCTGGGAAAACTGGACAGCTACATGTAAAAGAATGAAATTAGAACACTCCCTAACACCATACACAAAAATAAACTCAAAATGGATTAAAGACCTAAATGTAAGGCCAGACACTATAAAACTCTTAGAGGAAAACATAGGAAGGACAGTCTTTGACATAAATCACAGCAAGACCCTTTTTTACCCACCAACTACAGAAATGGAAATAAAAAAACAAATGGAACCTAATGAAACTTCAAAGCTTTTGCACAGCAAAGGAAACCATAAACAAGATGAAAAGACAACCCTCAGAATGGGAGAAAATATTTGCAAATGAGGCAACGGACAAAGGATTAATCTCCAAAATATATAAACAGCTCAAGCAGCTCAATATCAAAAAAACAAACAACCCAATCCAAAAATGGGCAGAAGATTTAAATAGACATTTCTCCAAAGAAGATATACAGATTGCCAACAAACACATGAAAGGATGCTCAACATCACTAATCATTAGAGAAATGCAAATCAAAACTACAATGAGGTATCATCTCACACCAGTCAGAATGGCCATCATCAAAAAAATCTACAAACAATAATTGCTGGAGAGGGTGTGGAGAAAAGGGAACCCTCTTGCACTGTTGGTGGGAATGTAAATTGATACAGTCACTATGGAGAATAGTATGGAGGTTCCTTAAAAAACTAAAAATAGAACTACCATATGACCCAGCAATCCCACTAGTGGGCATATACCCTGAGAAAACCATAATTCAAAAAATCATGTACCACAATATTCACTGCAGCACTATTACAATAGCCAGGACATGGAAGCAACCTAGGTGTCCATCAACAGATGAATAGATAAAGAAGATGTGAATATATATACAATGGAATATTACTCAGCCATAAAAAGCAAACGAAATTGAGTTATTTGTAATGAGGTGGATGGACCTAGAATCTGTCATACAGAGTGAAGATAGAAAGAGAAAAACAAATACCGTTTGCTAACACATATATATGGAATCTACAAAAAAAAAAAAAAATCGTTCTGATGAACCTAGGGGCAGGACAGGAATATAGACACAGATGTAGAGAATGGACTTGAGGACACGGGGAGGGGGAAGGGTAAGCTGGGACGAAGTGAGAGAGTGGCATGGACATATATACACTACCAAACGTAAAACAGATAGCTAGTGGAAAGCAGCAGCACAGCACAGGGAGATCAGCTCGGTGCTTTGTGACCACCTAGAGGGGTGGGATACGGAGGGTGGGAGGGAGACGCAAGAGGGAGGAGATATGGGGATATATGTATACATATAGCTGATACACTTCATTATACAGCAGAAACTAACACAACATTGTAAAGCAACTATACTCCAATAAAGATGTTAAAAAAATTAATAAAGATACAGAGGATATATAAAAAAAAAAAAAAAAAAGAGCAAGAGGCTTCATTCCCTCCCCTTAATAACTACCTCCAAACACTTTTTGGTTGAGTCTTCAACTGCGAGAGCCAGAACCTGTCGAGAAATCTCAAGAATGCCTGAATTCTCTATCTCCAGGGAGCCGGGACTGGATTCTAAAATTGTGCAAAAAGGTCTCTTTCAGTGAGATCATCTCTTATCCATTCGGGACGTGTTCTTGTCACTACTGTCCTCAGACTGAAGAGGTTTCATGAGCACAGCAGGAAATAACAGAATAGCTCGATATTCGCCATGTGCTCAGATCGTTAACTACAATACACAAATTTTTCATTTTATAAATAGAGTTTGAGTTCAAGTGTTATGATCCCTCCTCACATTGATGAGTGGTTTCAGTAATTGCAGCCTCAGGCTGAAGTTTTCCAACCAGTGCCTCTCCAACTTTTACATTCACAAACCACCTGGGACCGAGATAAACTACAGATTCTGACCTAACAGATCCGGGATGGGGCCTGAGATTCTGCCTCCTGGACAAACTCCAAGGTGAGGCCTGATGCTTGCTTTAGACAACAGCTGCCAATCTGCCTTAGGATGAAAGCTTAAGCAAAATCTAATGCTTGTCATTTTACATGGCCTTAGCACTTACGAAATATCTATCTTGGAAAATAAGAGACAGATTTTGTAGCCAAAGGGTGTTTGTTTCTTCAGGGATTGTTTTTGTCCCGTTTGTTTCTTCCCTAGCAGCTCACAAAGCAAGCAAGTTTAGACGGGGGACAAAATCGGCTATGTCACAACAGGTGTACACTTGCCTGGCCTTTTCAATGTGATAATTACTTAGAGTTTGGAATTACAGTAATATGAAGAGTCTGGAGCAGTTGCTCAGTAATAAGAGAATGGCAGCAGGCCGTCCCGTCTAAGGGTATTAATGGTGTATTTAAGAGCACAGTGGTCTCTATGGAGAGATTACTGGAAGATAAAGAGGTTTCGCCCAAGCTGAATGTTTCCAAGTTGTTGACTGAGCTTAAAGAGGGCTCTGCAGGGGGGCATAAACACACCCGACTGTCAGAGCTCTGAAAGGAATAAATGAACTGGAGGACCAAATTTTAATCTGGAAAAACTTTCACAGTGCTTACACAGCTATTCTCAGCAACTAGAGGCTCATAGGAAACACTTCTCCTGAAGGGAATGAGAGTTGCTGGGCAACAGTAGGCACCTATTTAAAATCAATATTTGGCCGTGAACTTCAATCAGCAGCAAGCTGAGGCCGACCAAACATGCTCAGAATACGCTACCGCCAAGTCACACACATAGGGCAGCCAAGCTTGCTTTGCAACTATAATTAGTTAATAAAGTAGATCTAGTGGATTGATCACTAAAAAAATACACCACACAAACATCGCCCATTTCTTCCTAAATTTTATTAAGAAATAGAGTCTCATGCTAAAATCTATAGCATTTCTATCTAAAAACCCGCTACTCTGGATAAGAAATGCCATATCCAGCCACAAGTTTCATGTACTTTTCTTTTTAAAGGCAACAGGAGAATACCAATGTCACAAGTGAAGAGGAGTCCATTATCCTGAAACTAAATCAAGGGCTAGAAGGCTTCAAAATAGCCTCTTTCCTCTGACAAAAGACAGGAGACCTGACAAGTTTTAAAAATCTGACTAAATAACAGCCACATTTATTATTATTCAGGCTCCTTACTGACTTTTCTCAGGTTTAGAAGCCATCATTATCAAACAGGTATTTGTTGAAACAACACACATTTTTCTTTATTCCAATAAGCTCTCTCAGAAGTAAAATGATAGGATAATTCAAGATGCAATGGGAACAGGACATGAGGTGAAAAGTGCTTTCCTAAAAAGCACCCAGAACTCTGCAGTCATGCAAGTACTGTCCTGTTGTCCCTGAAAGATCAAAATAAAGAGCTACTGTATGATTGAATCATTTACTCAACATGGCTAAGACTGCTAACTAATCACAGAACAAATTTCCTCTTATTGTTATGCACACAGCTAGATTCCATTTCCCAGCCTCCCTTGTACTTAGATGTGGCCACGTGACTAAGGTCTGGCCACATGAAAATGATATCTATGTAACATGAGGGACATATAAAGACTGTTGAGAGCCACTGAGATGTTGAGGCCTTTTATGCAGCAAAATTTAGAGGAAGCCGAATGACAAAAATATTTTGGTAAACATAGCTTCAGGTGGATTTTTTTTTTTTTTGCTGTGTTGGGTCTTCGTTGCTGCGCGCAGGCTTTCTCTAGTTGCAGTGAGTGGGGGCTACTCTTCGTTGCGGTGCGCGGGCTCACTGTAATGGCTTCTCTTGTTGCGGAGCATGGACTCTAGGCGTGCGGGCTTCAGTAGTTGCAGCACTTGGTCTCAGTAGTTGTGACTCACGAGCTCTAGAGCGCAGGCTCTGTAGTTGTGGCGCACAGGCTTAGTTGCTCCGTGGCATGTGGGATCTTCCCAGACCAGGGCTCGAACCCGTGTCTCCTGCATTGGCAGGCGGATTCTTAACCACTGTGCCAGCAGGGAAGCCCCTCAGGTAGATTTTTTAAATTCCTCTTTTATTTTTTTGTCCTCCAGTTTTATTGAGATATAATTGACATACAGCACTATATAGGTTTAAGGTGTCCAGCATGATTTGATTTACAGACATCATGAAATGATTATCACAACTTTGGGGGAAATCCATCATCTCATACAGATATGAAATTAAAGAAATAAAAATATATATTTTTCCTTGTGATGAGAACTCAGGATTTACTCTCTTAACAAGCTTCATATATGACATACAGCAGTGTTAATTATATTTATCATGTTAAACATTACATCCTAGTAATTATCTTATAACTGGAAGTTTGTACCTTTTGATTGCCTTCATCCAATTCCCCCTTCCCCAGCCCCTGCCTCTGAAAACCACAAATCTGATCTCTTTTTCTATGAGTTTCTTTGTTTTTGAAGTGTAATTGACCTACAACACTATGCTTGTTTCTGTTACATAACCTGGTGATTCAGTATTTTTATACATTTCAAAATGATCACCATGATAAGTCCAGTTATGATCTATCACCGTACAGAGATATTACATAGTTATTGACTATATTCCCCACACTGCACATTTTCATACCTGTGACTCATTTATTTTGCAACTGGAAGTCTGTACCTCTTAATCTCCCTCACTCTTTTCTTTTTTTTTTCTCCTTCCCTCTGGCAACCACCTGTCTGTTCTCTCTATATATAACTCTGTTTCTGTTCTGTTCTGTTTGCTCATTTGCCTTGTTTTTTAGATTGTACATATAAGTGATATCATACAGTATGTTTCTTTCTCTGTCTGACTTATTTCACTTAGCATAATACCCTCTAGGTCGATCTATGTTTTTGCAAATGGCAAGATTTCATTCTTTTTCCATGGCTGAGTAATAAGACACAGGCGCACGTGCGCACACACCACCCTACATCTTCTTTATCCATTCATCTATTGATGGGCACTTAGGTGGCTTCCATATCTTGGCTATTGTAAATAAAGCTGCAATGTACCTTTTCTAATCAGTGTTTTTGTTTTCTTTAGATAAACACCCAGGAGTGGAACTGCTGGACCATATGCCATTCTATTGGTAATCTTTTGAGGAATCTCCATCACTCTGCATCTTTTGATTGGAGCATTTAGTCCATTTACATTTAAAGTAATTATTGATAGGCATGTAGTCAGAGCTATTTTGTTCATTGTTTTGAGGTTGTTTTTGTAGTTCTTTTTTGTTCCTTTCTTCTTTTTTGCTCTCTTCCTTTGTGATTTGATGACTATCTTTAGTGTTATGTTTGGATTCCTCTCTCTTTTGCGTGTGCATATCTACTATAGATTTTTAGTATGTGTTTACCATGAGGTTTCTATATAGCAATATATATATATAGCAATATATATGTGACTATTTTAAGTTGCTGATCTCAAGTTGAAACACATTTTAACAACCCTACATTTTTATTCCTCCCTCCAACCTTTACTGTTTTTGGCAACGTATTTTACATCATTTTGTTTTGTGTATTTCTTAACTACTTATCGTGGATATAGACGATTTTACTCCTCTTGTCTTTCAATCTTTCTACTAGCTTCGTGTGTGGATTATTTCCCACCTTCACTGTATGTTTGCCTTTACCAGTGAGATTTCTTCTTTCATAATTTTCATGTTTCTGGTTGTGGCTTTTTCTTTTCTGCTTAGAGAAATCCCTTTAACATTTCTTGTAAAACAGGTTTGGTGGTGCTGAACGCTCTTATCTCTTGCTTGTCTGTAAAACTTTTGATCTGTCCACCAAATATGAATGGAAGCCTTGCCACGTAGTATATTCTTGGCTGTAGGTTTTTCACTTTCATCACTTTAAATATACTGTGCCACTCCTTCTGGCCTGCAGCAGCTTGGTGAGGCTGTCCCAGTAGGGAGGTCATTGTCAACAAGTGTACAGCCACCGGGGAACAAGAGGGAATCACCAGGCCAATAACCTATTTCAGGTCCTGCAATCATACTCCTAGCTGTTTACCCAAAGGAGCTGAAAACTTACATCTATGCAGAAACCTGCACACAGATGTTTAGAGCAGCCTTGTTCATAATTGTAAGCAACCAAGATATCCATCAATAGGTGACTGGATAAACTGTAGTGCATCTAGACAATGGAATATTATTCAGCAATAAAAAGGAATGAGTTATTGAGCCATGAAAAGATATCGAGCAACCTTAAATGTACATTGCTTAATGAAAGAATCTAGTCTGACAAGGTTATATACTGTATGATTCCAATTGTATCACATTCTAGAAAAGCCAAAACTAGGGCGAGGGCTTCCCTGGTGGCGCAGTGGTTGAGGGTCTGCCTGCTAATGCAGGGGACACGGGTTCGAGCCCTGGTCTGGGAGGATCCCACATGCCGCGGAGCAGCTGGGCCCGTGAGCCACAACTACTGAGCCTGCGTGACTGGAGCCTGTGCTCTGCAACGGGGGAGGCCGCAGCGGTGAGAGGCCCGCACACTGAGATGAAGAGTGGCCCCCGCTCGCCGCAACTAGAGAAAGCCCTCGCACAGAAACGAAGACCCAACACAGCCAAAAATAAATAAATAAACAAAACCAGGGCAATAGTAAAACTACCAGTGGTTGCCAAGGGTTCAACAGGAGGGAGGGATAAAGAGACAGAGCACAGGGGCTTCCCTGGTGGCGCAGTGGTTGAGAGTCCGCCTGCCGATGCAGGGGACACGGGTTCCTGCCCCAGTCCGGGAAGATCCCACATGCCGTGGAGCGTCTGGGCCCGTGAGCCATGGCCACTGAGCCTGCGCGTCCGGAGCCTGTGCTCCGCAACGGGAGAAGCCACAACGGTGAGAGGCCCGCGTATCGAAAAAAAAAAAAAAAAAAGAGTGAGCCCTAGTATAAACTATGGACTTCGGTTAATAATAATGTGTCAATATTGGTTAATTAATTACAACATATGTTCCACACAAATGCAAGGTGTTAATAATAGGAGAAAGGGGAAGGGGAGGAGGAGGAAATAGGGGAACTCTCTGTACTATCTGCTCAATTTTGGTAAACCTACAACTGTTCTAAAAAATAATTTACTGGGATTCCCAGGTGGCGCAGTGGTTGAGAATCCGCCTGCCGATGCAGGGGACACGGGTTCCTGCCCTGGTCCGGGAGGATCCCACATGCCGCGGAGCGGCTGGGCCCGTGAGCCATGGCCGCTGAGCCTGCGCGTCCGGAGCCTGTGCTCCGCAACAGGAGAAGCCACAACAGTAAGAGGCCCGCGTACTGCAAAAAATAAAAAATAAAAATAAAAATAATTTACTACTTAAACAAACAACATACTTCACCTACTCTGCCATTCTGCCTATGGGAAAGCACCCAGGGCACTGAAACTCATCTGCTTGGGCTACTGTCAAGGCTTCATAAGTATCTGAAGGACCAGCACAGAAAGCATGTTTAGAGCAGGTCTGAGTTCATGATAAAAGAAATGATGACTTAATTATCAAGCTCAATTATTAATGCAAACTAGACATTCATCTGAGCAGCTCTAATTAAATTCCTCCCATGTATTTTTAAGAAAACAATTGTAGTGGTTTGAGTACCTGCTTCCTAGCTAAAGATGTTGAAAATTTATGGAAGAACATTACCATCTTCAAAGAATCTTCACCACAAGTGAGGATGGCTCACAGAACTGGCTAGTGGGCTAATATCTCTCTAGAAGTAGCCAGAAACAGATATCTATCTATTCAACATAGAAGTAGGACACCAAGTTCAAGACCTACATTTATCATTAAAGTCTTTTATTCTTGGCAAAATTCAGTTAAATCTTTTCTGTGGATTTCTAAGAAGACATACATGGCCCCAGCATTTCATTAAAGAGTGTTCTAAATATCTAACTGGCATGTTGATCAAAACAGAGAGCAATTCCAAATTTAGATTCTCCATGAGAGGATTTGATTTAGAAAGACAAACCTCTCAAGAAATCTGGCCTCCAAATTTTGAGAACTGGAAATCCAAGGGTGATAACTGCAGAGGGGGAGAATGACACCCGGGAAAAGCTCCCAAAGACCAGAAACCATGGGGATATTTGTCTTAATAGGAAGATTATTGCTTTCAATAAGCTGATCCAAGCCCTAATGATTTTTCTGCCACATTGTCTTACTTTGAAATAAAAACAGAAACGCTAACCAAAGTGAATTTTCTTTTTAGAGTTGGCTCTGCTGCTTAAGAACAAGCAGAGGGAGAAAAGCAGGAAGACTCCGGGGTGTCCTCAGCCCTTCCATCTAAATACCCATACAGCTTTTACAACAGAAACTAGAATCTTTATCACTGGGAAACTACCTGGATCAAGGTCCGTTCTGGCTGCTGGTGGAGGCCGACTCATCACATGCATAAGTAAAGGATCCCAGACAAGGATGAGTCGGTCCACTGCCCTCAGCCACCTGGCCAGCTGATGGTCACTGAGTGCTCTACTGGGTGCTACAGTGATAGACTAGCTAGTAAATAGCACGGGGGACCCAGTCAATAACACACTTAGTGAGGAGAAAGGGAGCAGAGATGATCTAGATAACAAATAAGCCTAACAAAGGAGTAAACAACTGGGAATAGTGTGGAGGACGCGGAGGGGCACCAGGATGTCGGGATCAAGGGGTAGAACTCAGAAGTTCATAATAAAATTGCAAAATGCACTAGTCAGCTAAGGCTGTCTAACAAATTACCCCAAAATTCAGCAGCTTAGAACATCAACCATTCGTTATCTCACAGTTTCTGAAGGCCAGGTATCAGGAAGCAGCTGAGCTGTGTAGTTCTAACTCAGGGATTCTCATGATGTCGCAGGCCAGGTACCAACTGGGGCCGCAACATCCAAAGGCTTGACTGGGGCTGGAGGGTTGAGCTCTCTCACACAGCAGTTAGCAGAAGGCTCTAGTTCCTCCCCACGTGGGCCTCTCCAAAGAGCTGCTCACAACAGGGCAGCGAACTCCCCCAGAGCAAGAGATCAAGAGAGAGAGCCAGACAGACAGACAGAAACCAGTCCTTTAGAACCTCATCTCAGAAGTGACATCACATATCATCATTTCTGCCATATTCTACACCTGGTACCTTATTGCAGGAGGTGACTATACAAAGGTGTGAATACCAGGATCCCGGGAAATATCTGAGCATAAAAAGTATCCATTTGCAAGATTAAAAGGCTGAGCAACTAGAAGCTGATTTCATGGAAGGAGCAAGTGCTCTGGAGTTGGGCAGAGCCGGAGATCCATGACAATTCCACAGCTGTCTCACCTTCGGCAAGTTTCTTCCCTAGCAAAGGCCTCAATTTTCTCATCTGTAAAACTGGGTTAATATCTACCTACCCCTTTAGGGTTGCTGCCAACAGCCTAGAACATGCTTAGCATATGCACCCAGTAAACAACGGCATGTGTTACTAAATAAACCACTCTTATCTGGAAAATTGACACTGACCCATATTCTAACAAAAGTCACCAAGCATTATTACTGTAGCTTTGCAATTAGTAACAATACAGCACATGGGCAAATGAGTCATTCAGGGTATCTATTAAAAATGAAGATTAATGGCCTCACCTTCAGGAATTATGATTCAGTAAAAACAAAAACGATTGTGTCTGAAATTAAAGGCTTAGGATATGACAAGCAGTGTTCTAAACACTTCACATGAATTGACATCTGACTCCTGAACAAAAGCGGGGGTTAAGGGCGCAGGACCCTACACACTCAAAAATCTGCCTCAAAAGCAAAGGAAATGAAAATGACTCACCCAAGGCAGGAAGCTGAAACTGTTTAAATAGAATCGGGACTCAAGCCTAGTTCTTTTGATTCCACCTATTGTGATGTCTAATTGAACACAGAATTCTTCCTCCCACCTAGTTAATTTAAAGATCTGTAAAATGAAACTACAGGTAGTATATTTATTGAAAAACCCACATATAAGTGGACCTGCACAGTTCCAACCTGTGTTGCTCAACAGTCAACTGTATTTAATTCTCACAATGCTATGAAATAGATATTATCCTTACCATGAGCAATATTCCCACTGTACACATGAGAAAACTGAGGTACAGAAACATTAAATATCTTGCCTAAGACCTCCCAGACAAGTAAGAGTCAGATTCAGAATTTGAACCCAAATAGACTGTCTCAAGCTTGTGTTCTTAACCATTATCCCCTCTACCTTTCAAGATCAGGTATGGGCAGGGTCCAGGCATGTTTATTTTTAACTGGTATTCCAAGTGATTCTGACATGAGTAGTCAATAAATACACTTGAAACTCTGAACTCCTGGCAATAAAGAATAACACTAGTTTCAAAATTGTATCTCTCCTAAATTTAAAAAAACAAAGCAGATTTTATCAGGCTAGTTAACTGATGGACTTCTTTGCTAAGGCAAAAAGATATACCAAGTGGAAAAGAAATTCCACCTCCAAACTGAGGCATCAAATCAGTTCACACAAGTGATCTTCCTGCCTCCAGACTCTTCGGTCCTTCTCCCCATTCAATGCCATAGGACCTGGCTTCCTGGACTCTTCTCCCCAATGTACTACCAGGTTCTATCATCTGCTGCCTGCTCGCTGAAGCGTACCTTGACCACCTATTTAAAATCACAACTACGCTCTTTCCTAACCCACATACACACATAACCAGTCCCATTATCCTGTTCTATTTAGTTCGTCAATAGTATATATTACCGAACATACTATATAATATACTTATTATGCATACTGATTACTGACTCTCTCCCCCACTAGAACGTAAGTTATACAAGAGCAGTATATATATTTTTCTTTTTTGGTTTATTTTGCACATTGTGCAATGCCTGACATAAATAAATATTTGTTGAACGAATGTACAAACAAATGTCACTGCCCAACCCTAAACCTTTCAATAGCTCCCCACTGCTTATCAAATGAAGTCCAAGCATCGCCTCAAAGCTTCTGGACGCTAACTGACCTCTCCCCATCTTTAACCTCCCTAACTCAGACTCAGAAACCCAGGGAGTCAGCACTTCCTCTGCTTCCTGCTGACTTTGTTCAGATATCCCCTCTCCAGGGAATGCCTTGTCCTCTACCACACCTCCATCTATAACCTCACACCTTTGTCAAAGAGACTCCATTCTCCAAGGCCTCTGAAATGGTGTCTTTTTTCAAAGACTTGCCTGAATTCAGACACATAACAGGGTCCACTCCAAAGGCTTAGTTTTGCCAAGCGCCCAATTTCCTCTGCTCCCCTATAGGATGAATCATGTCTGAGTCACATCTTCTCCACTGATGTGAGTCCATAGAGGGCACTGATAGCATCTGGGGTTAGGGGTGCACCTGCTTCCTATAGAACAGGTGACTGGCTTGCTATACATTTCACAAGCCAAGTCAAGCAAGGTGCCTGTCACTTACAATGCTCCCTCTGGTTTTTCAAAATTCCCGTCACATGCACCTTTTCAAGCTTTCAAACTTTTTTAAGCACAGAGCCTGCCCTAGTTTCTCTCACTGGACCCCACATTTGAAGCCATAGCTGATCGGTTAGGGAGCCTGCCCCAAGTGCAAAGAGAGGCCCATGTGCAGATGGAAGACAAGCCTGACAGCAAATCTCCACCCATCTGGGGTGGCTTACAATGAACAGTGTGACCAGGCCAACCAGTCTGATCTTTTCTCTGAACAGGAGGCTAAAATGGAGACGAGAGTCAGTCATGAGAACAGAAACCACAATGACATAAAGAAAGATGACAATAAGTAGAGCAATGAGAGCACAGAAGCCAGCAAGCAGAGGAGAAAGATCAAGTCATTTAAGCAGAAGAAAAGGGGGAGGGACCATAACGGTGGAACACAGTCTCTAAGGAGACGGTTTCTGGATTTTCTATTCATCTAACCTGCAGCGAGCAGACTACAGACTAAACTCCTGGACTACTGCTATGTTCCAAAGATACAACCTGATCATGTGGCTGATCCTATTCTTCCTATTCTCTATGAATGTTTACAGTAAAACAGAGGTAAACCAGGTAAACCAAGGTAAACCAGGTAAACCAGGTAAAACCGAGGTAAACCAAGCATATTGGTTTCTTCAAGCCTAAAAGAGCCTAATTACACGGGAGGCAGCAATGAACAGTGGTTAAGAAAATGAACTTGATACCAAGCCAGAACCAGAAAGGAAAAGGTGGAAAAGTCTGACCACATAAAAATGTCAAACTTCTATGTGGCAAAAATGTCCAACAAAGGTAAAAGAAACTACTAGTGGGGGAAAAAATACTTAGAAGACATATGTCAAAGTCTAATTTCCTTAATATAACAAAAACCTCGTTAATAACCCAAGCACAAAGTGCAAAGGATATAAAGTTCGTTATAGATAAATAAATGTAAATAGCCGATATATGACAAAAACCTTTAACCTCATTAATAAGTATAAATCAAAGTAAGATAAAAATGTTCATAAATCATAGGGGCAAATATGAAAAAGTAAGATTATTCTCAGTGCTGGAAAGACTGAAAAGAAACTCTTTCATGCAGACTGGTGAAAATTCTAGGAATTTGTTAATATCTACTAATATTGAATATGACATCCCTTTGACCTAGCAAATTCAACTAAGAACACTCAGACACATAGTATCACCAAAAATACACCAAAATATATAAAAGGATACTAATTGAGGCATTATTTATAAATATTAATGGTCATAAACAGGTTATTTATAAAATAGTATGTGGTTGTTAAAAAATTAGTTAGGACTTTATGGAAATTTTTCTAAAATATAAAGCTTTAAAATGCAAGGCAGAAATAAAATGAGGAATGAAAGAAGGTCATTATTACCAACCATGGAAATACGAATAAAAAGGATTATAAAGAAATACTATGAACAACTGTATTCCAATAAATTAAATAATTTAGATGAAATGGATAAATACTGGGCTTCCCTGGTGGCGCAGTAGTTAATCTGCCTGCCAATGCAGGGGACACGGGTTCAAGCCCTGGTCCAGGAAGATCCCACATGCCGCGGAGCAACTAAGCCCGTGCGCCACAACTACTGAGCCTGCGCTCTACAGCCCACGAGCCACAACTACTGAAGCCCGCATGCCTACAGCCCATACTCCGCAACAAGAGAAGCCACCACAATGAGAAGCCTGTGCACCGCAATGAAGAGTAGCCTCCACTCGCCACAACTACAGAAAACCCGCGCACAGCAACAAAGACCCAATGCAGCCAAAAATAAAATAAATTAAAAAAAAACAAAGAAAGAAATGGACAAATACCTAGAAAAACATAAAATCCTGAAACTGAAGCAAGAATAAATAGAAAGTGTGAGAAGAAGTCTTAAAAAGTATAGGGATTGAATTAGTAATCAAAATACTACTACTATAAGGAAAAGCCTAGGCCCAAACGGCTTCACTGATGAATTCTACCAAATATCAGAAAGTTGATAATAACAAGTGTTGGTGAAGATACAGAATCTTCATACACTGCTAGTCAGAATGTAAGACAGTGTAGTCACTCTAGAAGGCAGACTAGCAGTTCCTCAAAAGGTTAAACACAGAGTTATCAGATGACTCAGCGATCGCCCTCATATACACCCAACAGAAATTAAAACATACATTCACACAACTGTACAAGAGTATTCAAAATAGCCAAAGAGTGGAAATAGCCCAAATGCTCATTAACTGATGAATGGATAAGTAAAATGTGCTATCTCCACACAATGGAATGCTTTTGACAATAAAGAAATTAAGTACTGATACATGCTATACCGTGGCTGAATCTTGAAAACATCAGGCTAAGTCAAAGAAGCCACAAAAGAAGTCACAAAAGACCATATATGTATGAATCCATGTATACAAAATGTCCAGAATAGGTAAATATATAGAGACAGAAATAGATTAGTGCTGCCTAGGGCTGAAGGCAAGGGGTGGGGGGAGGTGAAGAGTAACTGTTGACGGGTAAGGGGTATCTTTTGTGTTGCTGTTCTAAAAACCGATTGTGATAAAAACTGCACAAGTATATGAATATACTAAAAACCACTGAATTATACACTACATGGGTGAATTGTATGGTATGAGAATTTTATCTCAATAAAGCCATTACTTTTTTTTTTAGTTTTTATCTTCAGTACATTAAATTGACTCATAAAAACATTCTAAAAATGCACAATTTTTCCTTTTTAACAAAATATAATAAAACATAAAACTCCCCAAAACAGAATACTTGACATTTACAATTCAAAATCAAATTAGAATATTAAATATTTATGAAACTATATCTTTTAAACATATTTATAAAGTTACATGCAATTTTGTAGAACCGACATAAAAGAATGGCTCAAAAATGGGAGAATTTTCCTTCATTCCAAAAAGAAAATATGTCCAGTAGAAGCGGTGATGATTCTTGAGTACACGAGGTCTTCAGTGTCAGTACCAAAGCCTGTCTCTGAGCATCTAAGAACTTTACGCATGTGAGGGGCTTCTTAACACTGGGATGACCTGGCAGGTGCACCCCTCCCTCCAATAACAGTGTAGTAACATTGACCTTTGGCCTCAACCAGCACACTAAGTAGTTTGCGAGTGTTGATTAAAGATAACTCGCTTTGGTTCAGAACCTCAGGACTTTTCAGTAATTGTGCCTCTTCAGAATCCATGGCTTCAATAAAGCCATCACTTTTTAAAAGGCAAGGTAAAGAATAAAATATAGAATGTATAATATTATCCCATTTGTACCCATTTTTACCCACGGGTAAGTGAATGTACTGGAACATGGATAAACGTTTTCTGGAAAAAAAAAAGTGAAACAATTTAACCCTAATTAACAATGGGAAGGGAGATATGGTGAATGGGTTAAAGAAAGGAATTTCAATTTTCACTTTATCCCTTGCTGTTCACGTCAAATTTGTCTTACACCGTGTAAAAGAAAATGTAATCTTTTTTAAAAAATTTATTTTTGGCTGCACTGGGTCTTAGTTGCAGGGTGCGGGCTCTTCATTGAGATACATGGGCTTCTCTCTAGTTGTGGGGCACAGGCTCCAGAGTGCGAGGGCTCTGTAGTTGAGGCACGCGAGCTCTCTGGTTGAGACGCGCAGGCTCAATAGTTGTGGCGCATGGGCTTAGTTGCCCCGTGGCATGTGGGACCTTAATTGCCTGACCAGGGATCGAACCCACATCCCCTGTATTGAAAGGCAGATTGTTAACCACTGGACCACCAGGGAAGTCCCGAAAACTTTTTTAAAATTTTAAAAATAGGAGCTTTGTATGGTAATTAAAACCAAACAGTACTTCATAGATATAGAGAACAAACCAGTGGTTACCAGTGGGGAGAGGGAGGGTGAGAGGGACACATTAGAGGAATGGGATTAAGAGTTATGAACTATGAACTACTAGGTATGAAACAGATAAGAAACAAGGGTATATATTGTACAGCACAGGGAATTATAGCTGTTATCGTATGATAACTTTTAACGGCATGTAATCTGTAAAAATACTGAATTACTATGCTGTACACCTGAAACTAATATAATATTGTAAATCATGTATAGTTCAAAAAAGTTTATAAACCCACACAGTACTGGCACAAGAATAAACAGATCTTTGCATACAAAGGAATTTAATATATGACAAAGGTCAGTATCAGTGGAGAAAAGATAAACCATTCCTTAACGCAGGCCAGAAAATCCAGATGGAATAAAAAGCTATTTAAACCATGAAAAAATATACTCAGTAAAAATGTTAGAAAAACTATAGGAGATTACCTTCATAATTTGAGTGATGACTTTTCTAAGGTATAAAACTCAAAAGTTACTAAAAGACTGACAAATTTGGTTACTACAAATATAAACTCAGAATAAAACATAAGTTAAAAGACAAGTGATAGCCTGCAAGAAAATTTTGGCAACAGATGGGAATTTACATACTTTGCACCGTACACATAATAAGATTTCAACAGATGCATCTTAAACTAACAAAATCAAAAATAAATTAATATTTTTAAATAAAATAATGAATAGATTGAATTACAGGTTGATTCTGTAAAAGATTTTTTTTTAACTTCAGCTAAACATTTTTTTTTCATACAGCATGTTCTTATTAGTCATCCATTTTATACACATCAGTGTATACATGTCAATGCCAATCTCCCAATTCGTCACACCACCACTACCCCCCTCTGCTTTCCCCCCTTGGTGTCCATACGTTTGTTCTCTACATCTATGTCTCAATTTCTTCCCTGCAACCAGTTCATCTGTACCATTTTTCTGGATCCACATACATGAGTTAATATACAATATTTGTTTTACTCTTTTCTGACTTACTTCACTCTGTATGACACTCTCTAGATCTATTCATGTCTCTACAAATGACCCAATTTTGCTCCTTTTTATGGCTGAGTAATACTCCATTGGATATATATACCACCTCTTCTTTATCAATTTGTCTGTCGACGGGCATTTAGGTTGCTTCCATGACCTGGCTATTGTAAATAGTGCTGCAATGAACATTGGGGTGCATGTGTCTGTTTGAATTATGGTTTTCTCTGGGTATATGCCCAGTAGTGAGATTGCTGGGTCATATGGCAATTCTATTCTTAGTTTTTTAAGGAACCTCCGCACTGTTCTCCATAGTGGCTGTATCAATTTACATTCCCACCAACATTTCAAGAGGGTTCCCTTTTCTCCACACCCTCTCCAGCATTTGTTGTTTGTAGATTTTCTGAAGATGCCCATTCTAACTGATGTGAGGTGATAACTCACTGTAGTTTTGATTTGCATTTCTCTATAATTAGTGATGTTGAGCAGCTTTTCATGTGCTTCTTGGCCATCTGTATGTCTTCTTTGGAGAAATGTCTATTTATGTCTTCTGCCCATTTTTGGATTGGGTTGTTTGTTTTTTTAATATTGAGCTGCGTGAGCTGTTTATATATTTTGGAGATTAATCCTTTATCCGTTGCTTCGTTTGCAAATATTTTCTCCCATTCTGAGGGTTGTCTTTTCGTCTTGTTTATGGTTTCCTTTGCTGTGCAAAAGCTTTGAAGTTTCATTAGGTCCCATTTGTTTATTTTTGTTTTTATTTCCATTACCCTAGGAGGTGGATCAAAAACGATCTTGCTGTGATTTATGTCAAAGAGTGTTCTTCCTAAAAGTTATTGATGGGACTTAAACACAACATATATATAGAAGTGAAGAGCAGCTTTAAACTTAAAGATAGTTTGTAGTTTTATTGAAACTGTCATTTGACCTTCTTCAATGAATACTATAAAACAATGTGTAGATGGTTCAAGATCGCACCAAAGAAAGATCCTGAACTCACCTCCTCCCATGAACCTGCTCCCAAATCTATAACTACATAGGGAATAATTCCCTCAGATAGGTACCTGAGAGTGGAGATCAGAGCGTCCACAACAAAGGGTAAGAGGAAAGCACTGAGATGGCTAGGAGATGCAGAAATACAAGCTCAAGTACAAACCCACACCCCAGCAGAAATGATCCACCATCAGGAGGGATCACAAAGGTACAGTTCTCTGAGGAGCAAGGGATTTGAGCTCCACATCAGGCACCCCAACACCCTAGATCTTGCACAAGAGAGATGACCCTCCCAAACACCTGGCTTTGAAAACCAATGAGGATTAGGAACAAAGATGATGGAGTAGAAGGACGTGCTCTCACTCCCTCTTGCGAGAACACCAGAATCAGCTACCTGCTGGACAATCACTGACGGGAAGACACTAGAACTCACCAAAAATGATGCCCAACCTCCAAAGACCAAGGAGAAGCCACAATGAGACGGTAGGAGGGGTGCAATCACAGTAAAATCAAATCCCATAACTGGTGGGTGGGTGACTCACAGACTGGAGAACACTTTATATCACAGAAGTCCACCCACTGGAGTGAAGGTTCTGAGCCCCACGTCAGGCTTCCCAACCCCGGGGGTTGGGCAACAGGAGGAGGAATTCCTAGAGAATCAGACTTTGAAGGCTAGTGGGATTTGACTGCAGGACTTGGACAGGACTGGGGGAAACAGAGACTCCACTCCTGGAGGGCACACACAAAGTAGTGCGCACATTGGGACCCAGGGGAAGGAGCAGTGACCCCACAGGAGACTGAACCATACCAACCTGCTAGTGTTGGAGGGTCTCCTGCAGAGGCAGGGGGTGGCTGTGTCTCGCTGTGGGGACAAGGACACTGGCAGCGTTAAGTTCTGGGAAGTACTCGTTGGTGTGAGCCCTCCCGGAGTCCATCATTAGCCCCATAAAAGAGCCCAGGTAGGCTCCAGTGTTGGGTCGCCTCAGGCCAAACAAGCAACAGGGAGGGAACCCAGCCCCACCCACCAACAGTCAAGCAGATTAAAGTTTTACGGAGCTCTGCCCATCAGAGCAACAGTCAGCTCTACCCACCACCAGTCCCTCCCATCAGGAAACTTGCACAAGCCTCTTAGATAGGCTCATACACCAGAGGGCAGACAGCAGAAGCAAGAAGTCCTACAATCCTGCAGCCTGTGGAACAAATACCACATTCACACAAAAACAGACAAGATGAAAAGGCAGAGGGCTATGTACCAGATGAAGGAACAAGATAAAACCCCAGAAAAATAACTAAATGAAGTGGAGATAGGCAACCTTCCAGAAAAAGAATTCAGAATGATAGTGAAGATGATCCAGGACCTCGGAAAAAGAATGGAGGCAAAGATTGAGAAGATGCAAGAAATGTTTAACAAAGACTTAGAAGAAATAAAGGACAAAGAAACAGAGATGAACAATAAAATAACTGAAATGAAAACTACACTAGAAGGAATCAATAGCAGAATAGCTGGGGCAGAAGAACGGATAAGTGACCTGGAAGACAGAATGGGGGAATTCACTGCTGTGGAACAGAATAAAGAGAAAAGAATGAAAAGAAATGAAGACAGCCTAACAGACCTCTGGGACAACGTTAAACGCAACAACATTCGCATTATAGGGGTCTCAGAAGGAGAAGAGAGAGAGAAAGGACCCGAGAAAATATTTGAAGAGATTATAGTGGAAAACCTCCTTAACATGGGAAAGGAAAGAGCCACCAAAGTCCAGGAAGTGCAGAGAGTCCCATACAGGATAAACTCAAAGAGAAACACACCGAGACACATAGTAATCAAATTGGCAAAAATTAAAGACAAAGAAAAATTATTGAAAGCAGTAGGGGAAAAACGACAAATAACATACAAGGGAACTTCCATAAGGTTAACAGTTGATTTCTCAGCAGAAACTCTACAAGCCAGAAGGGAGTAGCATGATATACTTAAAGTGATGAAAGGGAAGAACCTACAACCAAGATTACTCTACCGGGCAAGGATCTCATTCAGATTCAATGGAGAAATCAAAAGCTTTACAGACAAGCAAAAACTAAGAGAATTCAGCACCACCAAACAAGCTCTACAACAAATGCTAAAGGAAATTCTCTAAGTGTCAAACACAAGAGAAGAAAAGGACCTACAAAAAGAAACCCAAAACAATTAAGAAAATGGTAACAGGAATGTGAATGGATTAAATGCTCTAACCAAAAGACACAGGCTTGCTGAATGGATACAAAAACAAGACCCATCTATATGTTGTCTACAAGAGACCCACTTCAGATCTAGGGACACAAACAGACTGAAAGTGAGGGGATGGAAAAAGATATTCCATGCAAATGGAAATCAAAAGAAAGCTGGAGTACCAATACTCATATCAGATAAAATAGACTTTAAAATAAGGAATGTTACAAGAGACAGGAAGGACGCTACATAATGATCAAGGGATCAATCCCAGAAGAAGATATAACAATTATAAATATATATGTACCCAACATAGGAGCACCTCAATACATGAGGCAACTCCTAACAGCTATAAAAGAGGAAACCGACAGTAACACAATAATAGTGGGGAACTTTAACACCTCACTTACACCAATGGACAGATCATCCAAAATGAAAATGAATAAGGAAACAGAAGCTTTAAATGACACAATAGACCAGAGAGATTTAACTGATATTTATAGGACATTCCATCCAAAAACAGCAGATTACACTTTCTTCTCAAATGCGCATGAAACATTCTCCAGGATAGATCACATCTTGGGTCACAAATCAAGCCTCAGTAAATTTAAGAAAATTGAAATCATATCAAGCATCTTTTCTGACCAAAATGCTATGAGATTAGAAATGAATTACAGGGAAAAAAAAGTAAAAAAACACTAACACATGGAGGCTAAACAATACGTTACGAAATAACCAAGAGATCACTGAAGAAATCAAAGAGGAAATCAAAAAATACCTAGGGACAAATGACAATGAAAACACGATGATCCAAAACCTATGGGATGCAGTAAAAGCAGTTCTAAAAGGGAAGTTTATAGCTTTACAAGCCTACCTCAAGAAACAAGAAAAATCTCAAATAAACAATCTAAACTTACACCTAAAGGAACTAGAGAAAGAAGAACAAACAAAACCCAAAGTTAGCAGAAGGAAAGAAATCATAAAGATCAGAGCAGAAATAAATGAAATACAAACAAAAAAAACAATAGCAAAGATCAATAAAACTAAAAGCTAGTTCTTTGAGAAGATAAACAAAATTGATAAACCATTAGCCAGACTCATCAAGAAAAAGAGGGAGAGGACTCAAATCAATAAAATGAAAAAGGCGAAGTTACAAGAGACACCGCAGAAATACAAAGCATCCTAAGAGACTACTACAAGCAACTCTATGCCAATAAAATGGACAACCTGGAGGAAATGGACAAATTCTTAGAAAGGTATAACCTTCCAAGACTGAACCAGGAAGAAATAGAAAATATGAACAGACCAATCATAAGTAATGAAATTGACATTGAGACTAAAAATCTTCCAACAAACAAAAGTCCAGGACCACATGGCTTCACAGGTGAATTCTATCAAACATTTAGAAAAGAGCTAACCCCCATCCTTCTCAAACTCTTCCAAAAAATTGCGGAGGAAGGAACACTCCCAAACTCATTCTATGAAGCCACCATCACCCTGATACCAAAACCAGACAAAGATACTACAGGGCTTCCCTGGTGGCCTAGTGGTTGAGAATCTGCCTGCCAATGCGGGGGACACAGGTTCGAGCCCTGGTCTGGGAAGACCCCACATGCTGCGGAGCAACTAGGCCCGTGAGCCACAGCTACTCAGCCTGCGCATCTGGAGCTTGTGCTCTGCAACAAGAGAGGACGTGACAGTGAGAGGCCCGCGCACCGCGATGAAGAGTGGCCCCCGCTCGCCACAACTAGAGAAAGCCCTCACACAGAAACGAAGACCGAACACAGCCAAAATAAATAAATAAATAAACAGCATTACCTTTAAAAAAAAAAAAGATACTACAAAAAAAGAAAATTACAGACCAATATCCCTGATGAATATAGAGGCAAAAATCCTCAACAAAATACTAGCAAACAGAATCCAACAAAACATTAAAAGGATCATACACCACGATCAAGTGGGATTTATCCCAGGGATGCAAGGATTCTTCAATATACGCAAATCAATGTGATACACCATATAAACAAACTGAAGAAGAAAAACCATATGATCATCTCAATAGATGCAGAAAAAGCTTTTGACAAAATTCAACACCCATTTCTGATAAAAACTCTTCAGAAAGTGGACATAGAGGGAACCTACCTCAATATAATGAAGGCCATATACAACAAACCCACAGCAAACAACATTCTCAATGGTGAAAAACTGAAAGCATTTCCTCTAAGATAAGGAATAAGACAAGGATGTCCACTCTCACCACTATTATTCAACATAGTTTTGGAAGCCCTAGCCATAGCAATCAGAGAAGAAAAAGAAATAAAAAGAATACAAATTGGAAAAGAAGAAGTAAAACTGTCACTGTTTGCAGATGACATGATACTATACATAGAGAATCCTAAAGATGCCACCAGAAAATTACTAGAGCTAATCAATGAATTTAGTAAAGTTGCAGGATACAAAATTAATGCACAGAAATCTCTTGCATTCCTATATACTAATGGTGAAAAATCTGAAAGAGAAATTAAGGAAACGCTCCCATTTACCACTGCAACAAAAAGAATAAAATACCTAGGAATAAACCTACCTAGGGAGACAAAAGACCTGTATGCAGAAAACTATAAGACACTGATGAAAGAAATTAAAGATAATACCAACAGATGGAGAGGTATACCATGCTCTTGGATTGGAAGAATCAATATTGTGAAAATGACTATACTACCCAAAGCAATCTACAGACTCAATGCAATCCCTATCAAATTACCAATGGTATTTTTTACAGAACTAGAACCAAACACCTTAAAATCTGTATGGAGACACAAAAGACCCCAAATAGCCAAAAGAGTCTTGAGGGCAAAAAACGGAGCTGGAGGAATCAGACTCCCTGACTTCAGACTATACCACAAAGCTACAGTAGTCAAGACAATATGCTACTGGCACAAAAACAGAAACACAGATCAATGGAACAAGATAGAAAACCCAGAGATAAACCCATGCGCCTATGGTCAACTAATCTATGACAAAGGAGGCAGGGATACACAATGGAGAAAGACAGTCTCTTCAATAAGTGGTGCTGGGAAAACTGGACAGCTACATGTAAAAGAATGAAATTAGAACACTCCCTAACACCATACACAAAAATAAACTCAAAATGGATTAAAGACCTAAATGTAAGGCCAGACACTATAAAACTCTTAGAGGAAAACACAGGAAGAACACTCTTTGACATAAATCACAGCAAGATCGTTTTTGATCCACCTCCTAGAGTAATGGAAATAAAAACAAAAATAAACAAATGGGACCTAATGAAACTTCAAAGCTTTTGCACAGCAAAGGAAACCATAAACAAGACGAAAAGACAACCCTCAGAATGGGAGAAAATATTTGCAAACGAAGCAACGGACAAAGGATTAATCTCCAAAATATATAAACAGCTCACGCAGCTCAATATTAAAAAAACAAACAACCCAATCCAAAAATGGGCAGAAGACGTAAATAGACATTTCTCCAAAGAAGACATACAGATGGCCAAGAAGCACACGATAAGCTGCTCAACATCACTAATTATAGAGAAATGCAAATCAAAACTACAGTGAGGTATCACCTCACATCAGTTAGAATGGGCATCATCAGAAAATCTACAAATAACAAATGCTGGAGAGGGTGTGGAGAAAGGGGAACCCTCTTGCACTGTTGGTGGGAATGTAAATTGATACAGCCACTATGGAGAACAGTGCGGAGGTTCCTTAAAAAACTAAAAATAGAATTGCCATATGACCCAGCAATCTCACTACTGGGCATATACTTAGAGAAAACCATAATTCAAAAAGACACATGCACCCCAATGTTCACTGCAGCACTATTTACAATAGCCAGGTCATGGAAGCAACCTAAATGCCCATCGACAGACAAATTGATAAAGAAGATGTGGTACATATATCCAATGGAGTATTACTCAGCCATAAAAAGGAATGAAATTGGGTCATTTGTTGAGACGTGGATGGATTAGAGACTGTCATACAGAGTGAAGTATGTCAGAAAGAGAAACACAAATATCATATATTAACACATATGTGGATCCTAGAAAAATGGTACAGATGAACTGGTTTGCAGGGAAGAAATTGAGACACAGATGTAGAGAACAAACGTATGGACACCAAGGGGGGAAAGCAGCGGGGGGCTGGGGGGGGTGTGATGAATTGGGCGATTGGGATTGACATGTATACACTGATTGATGACTAATAAGAACCTGCTGTATCAAAAAAAAATTTTAAGTAAATAAATAAATAATACAAAAAATCTGCCTAAAATAAACATTCAAATTGATTTTTGTTGGTTTTCTCTTCCTCTACCCACACAAATTTGTGAATATACCCAGCCAGGTACAAGATTATTATCAAGAGGACCAAAATCAACACTCTACCATTTTCCACTAAGAAAAGAGAATCAATTTAAAACTAAGGGTTATTTCAGGTGAACAAGGCAAAACTGCCACCCTTTCATGGCCCCAGAAAAGACAAGATGTGACAGGAGCCCCAAATGCACAAGAAGTGACAGAACCCTTCTCTTCTTTGTGCAGCATAAGAGGCCACGTTATTCAATCCAGTTAAAAGATTATGATCACACAGACTGGGGATTTTGACTGGAGGTTTGTATAAGGAGCTCTCAGAAGGTCTTAGGTTTACTCTTACTTAATGCAGTCATCAATCCTCATGAACACCACACTTCAAATCTAACAAATACACTGTATAAAAGTAGCCAAGCCCGAACAGATCAGCCAAAGGAATCCTCTGAGACCTCAGGAGCCACGGAAAATGTAATACAATTATCTCCCCCCGGAACTCTGTACATTTGTTAGGAAGAGCTCCTACTAGCGTTTCATTCTCAGTACAAATGCCTAAAATTAATTCCAAAACAAATCAAGCCAAGACTTCACCAGGTTGTCTTGAAGACACTAAACCTGCATTGGTTGATCACTTTGTCTTCTTGAATTCACACAGGCAGCCAGGATTATAGGCAGGGCTTCAGTCTGACTCTTTCCTTTTCTTTTTTCATTTGGAAGATTTTTACTGATTTCCAACTGAGTGCCTAGAGCTATGGATAATAAGTCTTTTTCAATTATTAGTAATTAGAATTAATAATAAATAATGTTTATTATTATTTCTACTTTACAAATTTCCCTTGTACTTTCAATACACTATCTCACTTAATGCTTCAAAAAAAATCCCTGGGCAATTACGTTTTATCACCATTACCATTTTACAGATGAGAAAACAAAATCAAATCAATTATTTAATTTGGCTATAATCTCGTGAGAACTAGGAATCAGGTCGCATATCATGACTATGGCTTTCTCTATTACAACCCACTGCATCTCAAAACAACACAAAAATCAGATTAAACCACGAATGCACAGAGGGAAAAAGGCAATGAACTGGAAGCAGCATTTGGGCTGAATGAATGGCAACAAAAAAAGCACATGACAGTTCTAAGGACAATAAGTAAATTGGTTGATTAGAAAGTAAGGTTTGGGGAACCTTCAGTGCCAGGCTGAGAATTCTGACTTGTGCCTATAGGCCAGTGAAGAGCAGGCCAGGAGCAAGCATGGCAATCACAGTGGTCAGGGGCACCATTAAGGTCCTTTGGGCAGGAGGTTACCAGCTGAGACTCAAGAAAGACAATGAGAGTGGGAATGGTAATGGGAAGTAGAGAGGTAACAGTTCAGATTTGCATCTTAGATGAGTCCCTCTGGTGATTATGGAGGAGCAACTGGAGAGGGAGAAGCCCAGAGGCAGGGAGACCAGTTAGGAGACCTGCAGTATCCAAATGAGGATGAGGTCCTGAGCTAGGGAGGGGCCTGGTGGTTTGTGATAGAGAAAAAGATTAATGCTGAGAAATATTTAGGACATAAAATTTACAGCCCTTATAAGATGATGGTATATAAAAGAAAGAAGAATGACTCTCAGACTTCTAACACAGAAGACTGGGTAGATGGTGCTGCCACCAGCTAAGAAAAAGAACGTGGGAGGTTAAACAGATTTAGAGAAAAATTAATTCCATTTTGGTCAAGTTCATGGGCTATCCAAGTAGACATGTTGCCTGGGCAGTTGGAAATAAGATTATAATACTGATGTAATAACCAAGGAAATAGGTTTACATTAGCATACAATGGTAGCTGAAAATGTGAGAATGTATAAGCTCTCTGAAAGAGAATATGCAAGGGGGCAGGGAAACGTATCTTTAAGAAATGGACAGAGAATCTAGAGTCTTTAAGTCCTGGTCAAGGAGATAGGAGGAGTTCTGGGAAAGCTCAACACCTAGAAAGAATAGAAAATAGAGTTTCAAGAAAAGGAATAGGCAGCAAAAACAAAACGAAACAAAACAAAAAAATGGTTATGAAGAACGTAGGGGCAGGACAGGAATAAAGACACAGATGTAGAGAATGGACTTGAGGGCACGGGGTGGGGGAGGGTAAGCTGGGACAAAGCGAGAGAGTGGCATGGACATATATACACTACCAAATGTAAAACAGATAGCTAGTGGGAAGCAGCCGCATAGCACAGCTCGGTGCTTTGTGACCACCTAGAGGCGTGGGATAAGGAGGGTGGGAGGGAGATGCAAGAGGGAGGGGATATGGGGATATATGTATAGGTATAGCTGATTCACTTTGTTATAAAGCAGAAACCAACACACCATTGTAAAGCAATTATACTCCAATAAAGATGTTTAAAAAAAAAGGAATGGGCAGCGGTGTCTAATGCAACAGAAACATCCAGCAAAATAAGGAAGGAAAAATCAGTAGCAAGCAGGTGGTGACTGGTGATGTTGGCAACAGCACTTCAGGTAAATGATGAAAAGAAGTCTCATTCCATGAGCTGAACAAGACCGAAAGGTGAGGAAGTGAAGACTAAGAGAGGGACTTCCCTGCTGGCGCAGTGGATAAGACTCCGAGCTCCCAATGCAGAGGGACGGGGTTCGATCCCTGGTCGGGGAACTAGATCCCACATGCATGCCGTGACTAAGAGTTCACATGCCACAACTAAGGAGCCGGTGAGCCAACAACTAAGGAGCCCGCCTGCCGCAACTAGGGAGCCCACATGCTGCAACTAAGGAGCTGGCAAGCCACAACTAAGGAGCCCATGAACCACAACTAAGGAGGCCGCCTGCCACAACTAAGACCCAGTGCAATCAAATAAATAAATAAATAGACTATGACAGTTGCCCTCTCTTTGGCAGAACTTTGCAGGAGAAGCAGAGGTAAAACATTAGACAATACTAGAGAGGGACCTATGGGCAAGAAAGGCGTGTGGGCATGTTTCACATACTGAAACAATGGTTCTCAACCTGGGCCAGACATCAGTTCTTGTTAAAAGGTCCCCTGGTGATTCTAACGTGCAACTGAGTCAAGAACCTCTGGACTCAGCGATATTAGTTTATCAAAAATGGAAGAGTGAAGATTCAAAACAGGGAGAGGCTGAGTAAGGAGAAACAGAGCCTCGGGTAGAGATGAAGATGCAAACCTAGTGCAACCAGAAGGGAGACATGATATGGGTATTTCTTTTTCCAAACAGTGATTAATAAGCAGGCCAGGGCTTCCCTGGTGGCGCAGTGGTTGAGAGTCCGCCTGCCAATGCAGGGGACACGGGTTCGTGCCCTGGTCCGGGAAGATCCCACAAGCCGCGGAGCGGCTAGGCCTGTGAGCCATGGCCGCGGAGCCTGCACATCCAGAGCCCGTGCTCCACAACGGGAGAGGCCACAACAGTGAGAGGCCCATGTACCGCAAAAAAACAGAGAAAAAAAAAAAAACCTGAATACTGGGGAGCGTCTGCAAATACAGATTACCATTAGCAGAGAGGTTTGACTGCACAGAGACCATAATGAATCAACTGCTTGCAGACTCATATCAAAACCCTATCAGCGAGTGGCAAGTGAAAACAAGCTCAGGGTTCCCGCTGATTCTGGTGAGTTGTATAATTATTTCATTATATATTATGATATAATAATAATAGAAATAAAGTGCACAATAAATGTAACGCACTTGAATCATCCTGAAACCAGTCCGTGGAAAAACTGTCTTCCACAAAACCAGTCCCTGGTGCCAGAGAGTTTGAGGACTGCTGCTTTACAGAACTGTTTATTATGATGAAGGGAGGAAAGAGTGTCCATTATGATACTGCTATACAAAAGAAAAGTCTGGCTGCATTTTTAAAGTGAGATTGCTGTAAATGTCAAACGAAAACATGTCTCATTACACTGCTAAAATGAAAAAAGCAAGGTGCTACGGCAGAGACTTCTATGTGTTTACTAAATCACACTTCTTTTTCCTCCAGGCCATATGGCTAGACTACATTTCCCAGCCTTCCCTGTGGTTATGTGGGGCATGTGACTAAGACTGGCCAATAGAAAGTGTGTGAAAGTGATGACTGCCACCTTTAGGCCCTGCCTGTAAAAACCTCCTGTCATCTCTGGTGTTCTCTCTTTCATATTCCTACAGGTGGGAGTAAAGCTACCAGATGGAAGAAGCCTGAATCCCCGAGATTCTGCTTAATACAAAGCGGCCAAGGAGCTCCACTCAACCAAGACACCACACACTTGACCATCATGTAAGAATTAAAATGTTACTGTGAAACCACTGAAATTTTGAGGTTATTACAGGAGTCATCCTATAACCTGACAATCATGGGTCCCAATCATGATCTCTAAATAAACACACTTGCGTGAGCACGCGTGCACGCACACACACACACACACATGTTGATATATAATATAAAAATATAAAGGTAAATACTAAACCATTAACAGCTGTTATCTATCAGAAATGGGACTCGGGATCAGCGAAGTAGATAGAGATGCTTTCGCTTTTCACTTTATGCTCCTCTGTGCTGTTTGGTTTTTTGGTTGCTGCTGCTTTACGTTTCCTAAAAAGGAGTTCATGGAAATCAGGTACCTGTTGCAAACGTCAAAGGTTATCTTAAACTGCCCGCTGTCCACAGTTCTACAGACTGTCTTGTATCACTGCACAAACAGAAGAAACAATTATCTCATGATGTCCTACTATATTTCAGTCTTTATTATTTTACTTGGAATTTGTTCATTTTGTACATATTAGCTTTAGAATTCATAAAATGAATTTTTTTTTTTTACCTTTAGCTTTTATGCTGATTTTTACTTATCTTTATGCCTGGAAGGAAAAGACATGTCATGCCTTATTATGGTAAATTCTGTTCTCAGTAAAATATCTGACTGTGAACTTCAGGTACATTCCATTTCTTCTACCTTACATGAATAGATCATTTGTCATTGAATGTTTCACATTTTCCATCAAAATTTGCAATAATTTTTAAAACATTCATTTTTTCACCTCTTTCATGTTTTATAAATTTCTCTAGATCATTTTCCCATCTTGATTTTTTTTGGGGGAAGGGTGAATAAGAATACTATCAGAATGATAGAATACTATCAGAATAACATCCTTTGTAATGTTATATTCCAGTTATAAAAAATATAAATTATTGAATCTTTTAAATCTTTAACTCTTTCAGGTTTGCTTGAATGTCTTGGAACTAGCAGGTAAATTTTAGTTGATATGTTCCTTCACTTATTTTCAAGAATGAAAATGTATAAGATCCCTGTTTGACACAACCTCATTCTCACCTCCTTATTTATATTGAACATACGTGAGTTTACTGCTGATGAAAAGTTCTTGGTTGTTCCTACTACTCATATCTGCTTGCCTCAGAACATGAACTCTTAAAAAGAAGAACAATTTTTGAATAATTGCTATTATTTAAAAAAAATCACAACCAGATACAAAATACTGACAAATGTTTAATTATAAAATAACTAAAATAATTAAAGCATATCATTTATATTAAAATTAAACATTATTAAATTAAAAGTTATATAGCCACTAAATCTGCATTGAAATTCACACGCCAGCATTACAAAATCTGCTAAGGCCCAGACAGGAACAGACTCCCGGGCACTGGAAACAGGACGCCAGCCATAGACATGTCAACATTGGAATTTGTCACTTATACCTAAGTGCTCGTAGCTTTTCTTTGCTCTTGTATTCTATCTTCATGTTTTTGGTGATGCTGTCCTACTCTTCCCTAAAGAACCACAATTCACATTTCAGAGTCTACACAGCTGATTTCACTGAGTTCGGCAGCTAGAAGGGCTGGAAGTGGCAGCATCCCCCCATCCCTCTCAAACCGCAATTTTCTGGCTGTAATTCTAAATGTTTACCCCGGATTAGAGGATGGTTGGCTCACACACTTCATACTCTGAACAGGGCAAATGAATCAGCTTTAAAGGTAAGCAGCTGGGGAGCTCACACCTGACTGGCTCAGATACAGGTGAAAGAAGCAAGAGCATCTTCTCAGAGGAAGACAAGGCAGAGGCTGAATACAGGGCTTGGAAAAATTGTACAAGTTTGGAATAGACATGATGATAAGCGTGGGAAGAGTGAGCGAGTGAACTGACACAGACCGAGAAAAGCACAGAAAGTCTGTACTATAGGCTGGATGAAACCACTTTTAAAAACTTCTAACTCATTTTGCAATGCCTGGTGGCAAAGGCCAGATCATGTCAACGCACAGCGTAAAACCCCACAAAGGCTCCCCAGTGCCCTTAGGACCCAGTTACGTGTGGCACTGAAGACCCTCAGCCCCCTAGTTCCCTCTGGTTTCTGCATACCATCCCCATCACACTCCACAAGCTAACCATTCTGTTCAGTGAGTGAGCAGTTCCACATGCTGTTCCCTCCAAAGCCCTCTTCTTGTCCACAGCAGGTATTTGTACTTACCCTCTTAAATTGAGATGGACCATATGAAGTCTAGAAATCACAGGTTAACATACCGGAAAAAATCCTGCACATCTTGTAACTTAAAGTAACGTTCTGTGCTATGAGTTACACATTAAGATGCAGAGCTACCAGCTGGACGGTGCAGAGATATCTGGTTGAACCTTGCCTGCTCTCAAAATCAGCAGTCACCCTTCATCCAACCCACCAGGAATATTTTCTTCCCAACAAGAGTCTTCAACTCACTACAATATCAACTAAAGGATGGGAAATAAGTATCTGATTTCATGGTTCCACTAAGGAAAAGATGAGCCATTTTAACATGTTTAAACTGTTTTCACCACTCAAAATAAATGATCATTCGATCCAAGTGCAAAAAAAAAAAGAAATTTAAAAGAGAGATCCAGGAAGAAAGTCGTTTACACAGAAGTTCCTCCAGACTTTTTCCCAAGTCTTTAGAGTTATATTTGTTCCCACTCACATATAGAGTGCCTTCTGGAAATCGTTAAGGAGGAAAGGAGTCGCAGTCTTAGGAGTCAGTGACTGAATGGTAATTAAAGCCATGGTCCTGCTCAAGATCACCTGACAAGAGAGTGTCACTAAAAAGGAGAGGAAGGGGCTTCCCTGGTGGCGCACTGGTTGAGAGTCCGCCTGCCGATGCAGGGGACACGGGTTCGTGCCCCGGTCCGGGAAGATCCCACATGCCGCGGAGCAGCTGGGCCCGTGAGCCATGGCCGCTGAGCCTGCGCGTCCGGAGCCTGTGCTCCGCAACGGGAGAGGCCACAACAGTGAGAGGCCCGCGTACCGCAAAAAAAAAAAAAAAAAAAGAGAGGAGGGCCAAGAAGAAAGCTTTGTGTTGAGAGGATGAGAAAGGATCAGCAAAGCTGACTCACTGAGATGTCCAAAAAGCCTCACCTACTAGAGGGGAAGCAAGTGGCCCAACTGGCCCAGTGATTCCACTCTGCTTGACTGTTACGTTTCTCTTTGGTATTACTAAACTGTTTTTCTGAGGACAAGAAGTCTACTTTGTTAATCGCAGTATACATAATTCGCAGGAAAATATCTAGCAAAACGGATGCCCTCAAATACTATCTGGTACACTAAGGAATACAGATGCCCTTTTAAGCGCTAATCTGATATTCCCTAATATCCAGGTTGAATCCTCTTCCTCTGTCTTCAAAAGATCTGTATTGTCTCCTCAACCCTCGACTCCTACGACTCCTGGGCCAGACTCCAGCTGAATCATAGCCCAGAGTGATAGCCAGCACCGTCAAGAAGGTGGTTTTTTAACAAGAGTCGTTGGGCCGATGCTAAACAGTTCATTTCTTCCACCCCCACTCAACAGTGTTGAGATTTGGCCACATGCAGTCTTCTTTGGGATAGGGTACCCTGCAGTGATCCCTATGAGAGGACTTAACTCTAAAAGACAAGGTACTCAGGGGCCAGTCACAGCCATACATCTCCTTACAGCTACTCTAGGTAGCAATCACCTATATACCAAACGGCATAAGACAAGTTGGCTCATTTTTCCAGCCAATATCTTACTTCAGTGAACTACCCTATCCTAGACTCCTCACCCTGCCTGTCACTAGGAACAGCTCTAGTACAGCTCGGATGAAGCAGAAGCCCGAATATAACATTTATGCCCTTGACTGAAATTGCGAACCTCTAACTCCTAAGGCATTGACTTTTCAACATTTCTGGTGTTTACATCACAAACACACATACACACGCAATTTACAACTAAAACAATTTTCAGAAAACAATGCTTACCATTATAACACGCAAGGCAGTATGATGTTCTACATTTTAACAATAACAACAAAAACAGCTGGTCAGAATCCACACCCAAGAATGGGTCCCAACACACAGTGTGAAAAATATACCCTATGACATACTCCTGAACACTCAGCGACGCCCGGAATCCTCTGAGTTAGAGAGAAAGTAAAAAAGGAAAAGTTGAAATAATAAATTTCACTCAGCCCCAATCACATTTAAGTTCTTAGCTCCATTTCCCCACATTCATAAACTACACAGTAATGCTTGGGGTTTCCACCTAATCAAGGACAACCTCAGGCAGTTTTATTCAAATGCAGATAATTACCCAAGCCCTAAAATTCTTCTTCCAGTCCTACAGCTAGTGACTGGAAAATCCACACGCAACCCTCATTAAAACTCCCTTATCACTCTTACCAAGTCTGGCTCAAAGGCAAATTCTCAATCTTGTCAAAAATTTTTAAAGGAAGTAGGAAGGCAGCAAAAACATCAGCAAAAAAAACTAAATTTGCTTGGACAGAGGACAGTAAACACATTTTCGTACTTCCGCAAAATGGACCACTGGTTGCAATTAAAAAGTACAATCAATCTATAGAGACAGAAAGTAGATTAGGGGTTGCCTGGGGGCGGGAATGCGGAGGGACTGCAAATAGGGCACAGGGCAGAGGGAAAGGTTCTAAAATTGGGTTGTGGTGATAGTTACACAACTCTAGTTTACTGAAAGTCATGGAATTGTACACTTAAGACGTGAATTTTAAGGTAAACTATATATTATTATTTATTGCAAGTTATACCACAATAAAGCTGTTTTTTAAAAAAAATCCATGCATGTTAGATAAGGAAAACCATTCAAAAAAAAATATATGTTAGTTAAAGTATAGACTAATGTGTATGACATGTTCCCATTTGGCTTTTTTAAATGGTTATACATAGTACCTGCATGGACATTTCTGGAAGGATATCCAAGGATCTTGATCAAAAAAGTCAGTCATCTCTGAGAAATGGGTAGAGGGTGAAAGAGTTTGACTTTAACTGTATATCCCTTTGCACTGCTTGAAATCTTCTTCCTTGAGCAAGTTGGTGAGAAGCCGTCAGAAGCAGGACTCTCACAGGAGTCCTGAGTGAATTATGATGCTAGTTAATATTGTCCTTTGAGGGAGGGGCTTGTTTCATCCTGCAGAAGTTAAATACTTCTCAGTAGAAGACTACGTTCAACAGGACACTGTCTTTGACAATAAGACAGCAAAAGTAACAAAATCTTTTCTCAGTCCTTATTGCATAAAACCCAACAGGAAGAGAATCTAAATACAGTTTGAAGAGGAAAATGTCATTTCCTAAGATTTAGTCATCAGCCTCCAGTCCTGCTGGAGCAGAACTCAGAGTGGTTTATGCTTTGCAATCATCAATCTAAAAAGGCATCCGATACCTTCTATATAAGTACAGGACTATATACATCGAGGGAACTGCAAATATATTCCTCATCAAGATTGATCGAAAATAAGAATACAGAAATGGAAAAACTAAAAATGAACCCAAAAAGGCCACTGAACACCACAGTCCCAAAGCTTACAACCAGATCTTAGCTGCTGCCTGGATCGAGGCCCAGGTTCTGCCTTCCGGCCTCACCTCATTACTTGGCTTTTGTTCGTCTGGGACCTGATCGGGCTCTTCACCTGGCTGCCCAAGAACACTGTGAAAATTAAGAACCTGTGGCTCACCGCATCTCCCTTTCCCCAACTTCCCAAAATGCAGCCGTCTTCTGGCCTTCAGCCCACTCTATCATCACACGGCTTCCTGAAGGCCAAGGTAACCAGAATCTGGACCATAAAATACCAGCATACACAACGCTGAAACACAAGACTCACATGTGACCTGCACCCAAGACCATTTGTGGTCCCTCCCACCCAGATCCTCACCTGCTTGTGGTGTATTTTCCTCCTCCCACGCCACCCTGAGGAATATCCACCATCACTACCACCTCTTGCCACAAACCCACCCCCCCCACCCCACCCCCACAAAGCCTGCTTCTGCACCACACCAGCCCCTCCCCAGGAGCTCCCTGCCCTCCCACCCCCAAGCGCTGCACGGCCCCCTGTTGTTTCATCCCCAGCACTGCAGCCCCTGCTTCCACACTCACCTATCTGTGCTTACTCGGATTATTTCAAATACAGTACTCAACCCTGAGTCACCTGTACGCACTGAACAGCTGCAACGCCCAAGACACTGGTGGTGATGGGATTTCTGTAGATAACATTTAGGACAGCATTTTGTTTTGTTTTTTAATGGCAGCTTTACTGAGACATAATTCACATAACCAAAAAATCCACCCTTTACAAGGGTACAATTCAGTAGTTTTTAGTCTACAAAGAGCTGTGAAACTATCACCACAATCTAATTTTAGAATATTTCATCAGCCCGAAAAGAAACCCTGTACTCATGTGCATCTAGGAGAGTGCTTTTATGAAAAAAAATTTTTTTTCAGAGTTTCAGACTTGCAAACTTTAGAACATTTAAAATTATAAAACACTCATGCTATCAAAAAACTGTACAGTATGTGATCTAGATTAAGATGGCTAATAATTACCCCCGTTGGGCATATGTAACTTAAAGGGCAGAGGTGAAGGTTTCCCTTGGGGGAAAATCTTCAAACTATTAAAATAACAAGCAGTAGTAGAGAGCAGTTTGTATTTGGGGAGTGCCTCATGGCTTTTTTCCTATCCTCCCGAGCAACCAGATAGATATCTAGTGCATTTACAAGTGGGGAGCCTGAAGTCAGGGGTGCACACCTGACCCACACGGTCACCAGGCAGGTCCCCCAGGCCAGCTCTTCTCTCAGTCTTTTTCCTGGACCCATACTTTCTCCACTATCCTGCCCCAGGAAGAAGTACACGGCCAGCGCAATGAGCAGGCTCTGTGCGACCATTAAGCAATTCCAATTTTATATCTGCCTGGAAAAAGGAAAAGAAAGGAAGCCTATTTATACTCTCAACACAACAAAACATGCCTTTGTTTTCTGCTAAGGCCCTGGAGATTCTGTCAGCACTGGTCCAGCAGTGGCACACACACACTGGTCCGAAAGCCTCTGCAAATGCTTTTTCCTTGTTGAGTGCTAAGAACGTGAGCCCCCTCCAAAGCCCACGTCCTGGGTTATCCTGAGGTTACCCCAAAAGTAGGAGTGGAGCTAGCCTGACAAGGAGAAGTACCAGTGCCTTGCCCAAATGGTGGGCCAGATGGGTTAGACACTTTTAATTAAAATGAGGTAAAATTACTTAAAATTCTAATTGTCTCCAGAATCACAGCATCTCTTACTCACCAAGTGCTTAACATAACCTGAACCTCTGTAACACCTGGGCTCTGGCTGGTTAACGATTTTCGATTTTCGCTTTTTCCAGGAACATTAACTCTTTTTCAGACACAAGGTAGTATTTAGTGGGTTTACTCATTAGTCACTAAGCCTTTAATGTCCTGAAAGAGATTAACGCAACTCTGGAAAGTAATCCGTTGTAAGTAACAATGGTTATGGCTTCCCCACGGCTACAGAAAACACCCACAGTGTAGGACACCTAAACACTGCCGCCCTAGATACACACCACACACACAGACACACACACACACGCCCCTCCCGCACTTACTCTATTTTTATCTGAATTGGTTACATATGGTAACAGATTCTACACAATCCCACATAAATAAAATGGTTAGCTGCACTGCCTTCTAGGAAATTAAACACTTCCACCATCCTCCATTCCTGCACCACTCAAACACAGAAAAAAGGTGGAGGGGTCAACATTATCACACCACCTAGCGAGGCCACCTCACATTTAGCCTTAAAATCCGGTATTTGTTCTCAATTCTGTCATCCTGGCAGGAAGAATAAACCAACAGAGGCATTTACAGGAACGACACACGTATGTCTGTGTGTGTAGAGGACCACGGCAGTCCACGGCACTGTAAGGCAGGGATGAACCGCACCACCTCAATATGAGTAACACCTGGACCATTTCCTTCACACACAAACCCCACCCGCCCTACAAATCTGACTCAGCTCCCCAGCTGGCGGTAACCTCTGAACTCTCACCTTTGTGATCTGTACCTCTGTATGCACGTGGCTTTCCACCTGGGATCACAGTTATGTATAAAATGTAACTCCCCACAAGCCTAAGCTGTCTGAAGGTTGATTCCACATCCCATTCATACCCCTGGGAGCTCACACAGCATCGACATCAATTTCACCTCCCAGGCATCACTCCCTAGCCCCTAGGTTCCAGCGACAGAGGCTCTGCACCTTTTCCACACACATTACTCCCCTGGCCATCTCTGCCGTGAGCCGCAAGACGGTTTACAAGATGGCAGCCGAGGATGGCTGGCAGTCGTGCCCTGTGTCGTCCCCTCCCACGTGGTACCAGGGATGGTCTGTGTGAACTACAGAACGCAGCTCCTGGGTTCTCTCTAGGATCATTCGCCCTCAGGGAAACAACGTCACTGGCAGCCTTATGGAGAGGCCCCTGGAGTGAGGAACTGACACCGCCGGCCAAAGACTTGTGAATGTGGGATATTATCAAAGTTGACAAGAGTTTTTTGACCCTCTGGAATAATTATGGCTTATTTTCTATTAGGACGAACTTATTTCCAAAGTGTGCATCAATCCTTCATATTTCTTCTGCACTGCTGATTTAAACACAGAATATTTTCACTTTTCTTCTCATTCAAACCCAAAATCAAGCTTTGAGATGACTGAAGCCCCAGCCAACAATTTTACTGCCACCTCATGGGAGGCCCTGAGCCAGACCGTGTATCTGGCCAGTCTCAGATTCCCGACCTTCAGAAACTGTGTGAGAGAACAAATGTTTGGGTTTTTTTTTTTTTAAGCTGCTAAGTTTTGGGATAATGCCAGGCAGCAATAAATACTAAGGCAATCCCCATACCACCTTTATCTGGAATGTTCTTTCCTAGGCCCAACTACCCAAATTCTCAAAGCTGAGATCCAATGATGGTGGTTTATCTTTTACAAAAACGCTCTGGACTGTCCCCTCACCAGAATTACTTACTCTTTCTCTCAATTCAAATTGCATGGGTCACTGTTTAACACTGCGGTTACTCTGTCATATGTCGCAGTTAAGGCTCACAAGCCCACATCCCGTAAGCTCTCTGAGGCACAGGTCAGATCAGGGATTCTCACCCATCCCACACCTGTGTACAGAAAAAACTAGGAAGTAATTCTACCAGACTTTAGTTACGGTTGGGCTGGTTCCCAGTAATAAAGACTTGATTATCCATGCACAAGCCTGCTCTAGCTGGGACCACAATTTGAAAAATGGGGAGAGTCAGAGAAGGAGGCAGGAAAAGCACTATCAGATTGGTCCTGGGCTGAAGTCAACCTTTCCTTCCCTTCCCAACCCCTATACTTTCCCTGGTAACTCCATCAGAGGAGACTGAGGCAGGATGAATAAATGATAGAAACATCGAGTCTGCACCTTCACAGGGAAAGTCAGGTAGAGCAGGTAGTCTGGAAGGCAAAAGAACACCCCCCTCCGAGTCAGCTGCACTGGCTTCCAGCAGCTGATGGTTGCAGCCACACAGCGTGAACTTGGGAATCAGCCCCATCTGGGTTTGCATCTTGATCTCACAATTAGGAACCATAAGACCTAGGAAGAAAGCATCCAGTTCTTGGACCTTCAGATCTCCCACCTGTAAATTATTACAAATTACTAAGGCAACTATAGAAAAGACTAAATGAGATCAACCTACAAGTTTATGTGAAACACCTGGAAGAGTGGGGGGCTCGTCTCATCCACTTCCCTTCCCCTCACTGAAGCCAGACTTCAGGAGAAGCTGTGCCCCAAATCGGAGAGTCTAAGCTCTAACATGAGGACCCAAAGTCAAGCCATCTCTACTGCCCTTGTTGCTACAAATCCCAAAAGAGGCTCTAGGGTTGGGAGACAACACCCAAATTCACCTATATACCTACATAAAGCCCCAATTAAAAAGTTTGGTTCTGGTCTTCCCTGGTGGCGCAGTGGTTGAGGGTCCGCTTGCCAATGCCGGGGACACAGGTTCGAGCTCTGGTCGGGGAAGATCCCACATGCCATGGAGCAACTAAGCCCATGTGCTACAGCTGCTGAGCCTGCGCTCTAGAGCCCGTGGGCCACAAATACTGAGCTCGCGTGCTACAACTACTGAAGCCCGTGCTCCTGGAGTCTGCGCTTTGCAGCAAAGAGAAGCCACCACGAAGAGAGGCCTGCGCACTGCAATGAAGAGTAGCCCCCGCTCGCCGCAACTAGAGAAAGCCCACATGCAGCAATGAAGCCAAAAATAAATAAATTAAATTAAATTTAAAAAAAATTTGGTTCCTTCCAAACATACATTTTCTCTTTGACCAGAACTCATTAAAACTTAGCAAAAGGCCACCCATAAGTATATTCTAGGCTAATTCCATGTAGTATCACCCCAAAGAACTTATTGTACCTAATTTATATGTTGGCACTCCCCCACCTGACTATACCTTCCTTAGGTGCCAGAGCCACGGATTCATTTCTTGTGTGTGTGTGTGTGTGTGTGTGTGTGTGTGTGTGTGTGTTTTAAGCTTCATAATTAGCACAATGTCCACCACTTTAAAAGCAACTAATTTGACCAATCAACTAGAAATTATTATTTCTAGAACTTACAGGTATCACAGAACCCTACTCTGGGGACTAAAAAAGTAGAAACATTAAAAAACCTACTAAGGATTAGATAGTTCAATTTTCAACATAAAGCATGTCTATTAAGATTCTAGTACATTACACTGTATTAAGCACCAAAGCAGACAAAAGGAAGCAAAACACTTTCCAAAACAATGTTATTTATGGTCTCATAACATTCATGAATTATAAAGATTACATTTTTAAACAATCGCAAACCCCACAATTAATAGTTCATTTGTTGGTTAATCTACAAGGTGAAATCCATGTAAAAGATTCCAAAATTTTAATTATACCTGACAAATTTTGTAATCAGCTTTAAAAAAACATTCAAGGGGGCTTCCCTGGTGGCGCAGTGGTTGAAGATCCGCCTGCCGATGCAGGGGACACGGGTTCGTGCCCCGGTCCGGGAAGATCCCACATGCCGCGGAGCGGCTGGGCCCGTGAGCCATGGCCGCTGAGCCTGCGCGTCCGGAGCCTGTGCTCCACAATGGGAGAGGCCACAACAGTGAGAGGCCCGCGTACCGCAAAAAAAAAAAAAAAAAAAAAAGTTCAAGGTATAGTCAGAAGCAAACCAGGGCAATCATGCTTCTTCAAATGAAAGTAATCCTTGTCAGGCAAGTGTATATTGTAATATTTTGTTCTTTCATCTACTATGAAGAATCTCATGATAATATTCCAAACAACTAGTAAGTAAATTACATCTTAATTTTACCAACATACAAAACCAGGATTTTGCAACAGGAAGCCAATTCTGACTAAAATAATACAATACTTTTTTTAAAAAATACTGAACAGTAAAAAATGGTGACATTTTACAATGTGGGAAACCATAAGGAAATTGATCAACACTCCTCACAATCAACAGGGCTCTTCAAGCTGACTGAGGTTAAATGACCTTTCACTCCTGCTCCCTTCCTGAAAGGCCCAAGTGTCTTGACACAGAGCTGACACCTGCACCCATCTCTCCATAGCAACTGCAGCAAGCCCTTCAGCGCCAGCAAGGGCATCAGATGCCCCCCCCCCCACCCCGCCCTTATGTTAAATACTTATTAGGTTTCAGAACAGCAGCCTTCTTGGGGAAGTTCATGAGATGCACACATGACTCAGAGCCTACCACTCACTCTTCCTTCAAAAACAATCTCTTTTTTTTGGCCGCACCATGCAGCTTGCAGGATCTTAGTTCCCTGACCAGGGACTGACCCCAGGCCCTCAGCAGTGAAAGCACAGAGTCCTAACCACTGGACCACCAGGCAATTCCCCCAAAACACTCTATCAGATTCACTGGAATAAATCCAGAAAGGGAGTGTCCACAACTGGTTCCTTTGGTGTCAGGCAGGCACTGGCCTACCCGTTTTACATGGTATTCAGTGTCTATTTCTTTAAATGGTATTCAGTGCCTATTTTAATCAAACCTAAGGGTTTTCCCATTTTTTAGGTCATTTCTATCCCCTCAAGTACCTCATCCAATAAGTTGTAACAGAAGAAGATTTAATAAAGCACTGTATCTAAAATCTAATAAGCCTCTTAGATCTTGGCTGTTTGGAAAGAATTAATATTGTAATGAGTTACTCTGTTGGTTAGTTTTTAATTTGTTTCCCCACACCCCATGCGGTTCAAAATGCACAACTGTCTCAAGCCCAGCTGAAGTATTCCTGGAAGAGGCTGCCCTGTATTTGGGAAGCCCTCGTGTTAAAATCAGCACAAATTCTGTTGTCACTCATTAGGGTATCTTCACATCCCAAAGCAGAAGCGTAAAAGTAGGTAACAGATACTTAGGTTTCCTTAATGACAAAAAAGAATTTTCCTTGCGTGAAAAGCAGATTCTCCCAAGAAGCTCAAAGATACGATAGTGATCTTGTTTAAGCCCAGCCTGGGGCCAGGAGTGAGCGATATGAGTAAAGATTTTGACGGCAAGTGATCTTGGGCAAGCGTGGCAGCTGTCTCCATAAAAGTTTGAACACATCTTCATGGGAAAGCAGTCTGTGTGCTATAGAAGAAGCCAGACTACCAGGGAGCTGCTGAAATGTAAGAACTCCTTCCTCTGCTTCTTTCCCTCCAGGACCTCGCTCGGCGCCTGGCATATAGGGCCATCCCACCCGCAGCAGTCCATGGCAGCGCCGTGGACAGTCTGACAAACCAGGGAAGCCTAATACAGACATCAAATCTTTGAAAAGACCAGTTTCCTTTACATGCTGCAACTCCAGACTAAATCAACATTTTCACTTGTCTGAGACAAGTGAAAATGTCTGAGTTCATTTTCTCGAAATTGAACTTAAAAGTCATAACCTTTATTCGGGGGTATTCTTTCTGATTTTGGAGGGTGTAGAGGGATGTTTAAAAATCTCATATTTTAATTTTAGAAATGGTGGCTTTTTGTTGGCTGGTTTTAATGACTTGGCAAAACAGGATTTGAGGAGCCAGTGTGAGCTTCCCAGCCCCAATTCTAATTTCACCAATCTATGAAATCCTAAGTATTAGGAATGGTAGTGCTGAGATGTAACACTCACTTACCCTGCACTTACATATGACTACAGCCCCTAACACCTGCCGACTCACCTAGCACATATCCCTGCCCAGGACAGAACAGAAAAGGAGGAATAACTGGTGTTGAAGGTGGAGGGCATGAAGAATGTTGCATTTGGTTATAAATATAGAGAGTCTGATGGGGGTGGAGGGGTGGGGATATCCAAGATTGGAGAAGTCTAACAATGACTTCACATAAAAAGATACATTTGGACCTAAACCCTCTAGAAACTATGTGAGCCATTGTTACTGAGGGCATTTCTTATCCATCAAGGGTATTAAGGGGGAAAAAAAAAACTTGAATATCACTGTTTTAGGAAGTCCGCAAAAAATGAAAAAAGACTGGCCAGCAGCCCGAAGCTCATTTCATGTTGAATTTGTAAAGAGCCCAGTCAGCACATTTTTATAATTTTCCTAGCAACTTGGCTTAGCCCCAGATTAGGAGGAGACTAAAACAAATTACCCAGGGCTGGGCATTAATATGGTGAACATCACAGAGAGTCAGGGAGACACCAGCATCTATTAGAACAAAAATGAAATAAAATATACATGCTCAGCAATTTCACTTCTTCATGTTACCCTAGACAAACCTGCTTACATAAAACAGGAATAAAAAAAAAGATGCTCAATGTAGCATTCGTTTATAATAGATTTTTAAAAATACTGTAATGAAGCAAAATGCCCATTAACAAGTCAAACTAAGGCATATTTACACTCTGGAACACTAATACAGAAGCACATATGGTATGAGAGCATTTGCTTTTTTAAAAGGTGAGCGCGCGCGCGCACACACACACACACACACACACACACACATCAATTCTTTGAGTGTCCACAAAGTGTGGTCCCTGAATCTGGAAACTTGCTCAAAATGCAAATTCTCAGGCCTCCCCCCACCCCAAGAAGGACTGAATCAGCGATCTGGGTCCAGCAATACATGTTTGTGCAAGCCCTCTGATGCAAGCAAAAGCTAGAGGGCTGCTGTCTACACGGGTCTATCTACACATCCCCAAGAAAGGGACCGACAGGACTCACAGCAACTGAGGTCTCTGAGCGATCACCTTTATCTATATTCTCTCCCGCAGCTCTTTTTTTTTTTTTTGCGGTACGCGGGCCTCTCACTGTTGTGGCCTCTCCCGTTGCGGAGCACAGGCTCCGGACGCGCAGACTCAGCGGCCATGGCTCACGGGCCCAGCCGCTCCGCGGCATGTGGGATCCTCTCGAACCGGGGCACGAACCGTGTCCCCAGTATCGGCAGGCGGACTCTCAACCACTGCGCCACCAGGGAAGCCCCCCAACTCTTTTTTTTTAAACAAGGAGATTGTATTCATGCATTGCTCCATAAATTAAAAGTAACTTTTTTCAGATACTACAGGTGGAGATTGGGGAAGAGTTAACTATGCAGCTGCGGCGGAGGAAAAGCTGATGGAATGGGAGAGCGGAAGTTCCCTAAGACCTGCTGAAAGGGGAGGTCACAAACAGGAAGAACAAGACCAGTAGGAATTTTACTCCAGAACTCTCCACGGAGTTCAGCTGGTCCTACTGGTGTGCCTGTGGACAGAGTGCAGGACAGTCAACTCTCCTAGGAAGGACAGCTAGCTACCAAAGGAGAAAAAAGAACAATGCAGACATTGTTTTGGAAAAGTTAGACTTTAAAGTCTTTTGTTGTCCTGTTTTGTCGATTCTTCAGCATTACACACTGCAGTTGCCAATGCCATGTGCACCCCGGCTGTCATCCGTACACCTGCTGGGGCTGTTTTGCAGGTGACAAGAAAGGGAGCTTTGAAACCTAAGTCACAAATCCTAGTGCACACATTTAGCCACTATGCCTCTAACCTTGACCATCCTCCTTCAGGGTAGTGGGACCTGGAAACACACATGCACACAAAGACATACACAAACGTTGTACTTTATTTTTCAACTTGACCATCAGAAGAAAATCAACCATTACTGCTAATATTTATAAAGATAAACACACAAGGGTAGTTAGGAATCCTTTTTAAAATAAGGTTTACAGAAATCTATATGTTTAAAAATAGGATTAGCTATACGTAATTTTCAGTTGAGAGATGGCAGTAAGAGGTGACCTATTAATCTCCATGCTATGACAAGTCGTGCTCTAACCCAGGGATAAAAATAAATGGTATTTTATAAAGATTTATGAATTTTCCACTTCCAAATTTTTTTAAAGGTGAGAGCTTAGCTGAGTTGATATCAAAAGTGCATCGTGTCACCCCTGACACATACAAAAATTTTAACAGCCAACATCTAAAACAGCCTAGATATTCTTACTTAACTTTGCCACAAAAGATCAAGTAAAAGTTTCGCTCTATATAGCAAGTGCTCTTCAAATTTCACTGAAGAGAAAAAGCTAGATAAAAGTACACTCTCACTCTGGGGTTTTGGGAACATCAGCTACTCCAGTGTAAAGCTTTATTCTCTCGCATATTGCGAGGTCATCACAACCCACTTCTTCTTTGACACAAGCAAAACCCCATGCTCGAAGTGATTGCAGAACTACAAAGAAACAGCTGTATGCCATTCAATTTTCTGGGCCATGTTTCTCCATGGTACAGAGAAAAATAATTTCTTTTTTTAGCCTAAAAGGAAGCACAGTTCTCCTTCTCATCTCCCACCATTCGGCCAATTTTTTTTTTCTCCCTTTAACAAGGCCAAATTTTTAGCTCTATCCATGTAAGAAGTTTGGGTTCTTTACCCAGAGAAGACGAAGCAAAGAGTGTTGTGATAACCTCATATAATAGAACTATCCAATTAAAGAAAAAGATTTGCCACATCAACAGTAGTAAAGACACAGACACAGAGAACAGACCTGTGGTTGCCAAGGGGGAGGTGAGGTGGGGGAGGGGTGGGTTGGGAGTTTGCGATTAGCACGTGCAAATTATTATATAGAGAATGGATAAACAACAAGGTCCTACTGTAGAGCACAGAGAACTACAGTCAGTAACCTGTGATAAACCATAATGGAAAAGAATGTGCCTATCCATATATGTATAACTGAATCATTTTGCTGCACACCAGAAACTATCACAACATTGTAAATCAACTAGACTTCAACAAAATAAAAGAGTATTAAACAAAAACATACCTTACCTCTAAAGAGAACAGACTTAGGGACTTCCCTGGTGGTGCAGTGGTTAAGAATCCGCCTGCCAATGCAGGGGACACGAGTTTGAGCCCTGGTCCAGGAAGATCCCACATGCCACTGAGCAACTAAGCCCGTGCACCACAACTACTGAGCCTGCGCTCTAGAGCCCGTGAGCCACAACAACTGAGCCCACGTGCTGCAACTACCAAGGCCCATGCGCCTAGAGCCCGTGCTCTGCAACAAGAGAAGCCACCGCAATGAGAAGCCCGCGTACCACAACCAAGAGTAGCCCCCGCTCGCCACAACTAGAGAAAGCCTGCACGCAGCATCTAAGACCCAACACAGCCAAAAATAAATAAAATTAAAAAAAGAATTAAAGAGAACAGACTTAAAACTTGAGAAAAAGAGTATGAAAAGAGTAAGGTGTAAGCTATATTACAAGATCATTTTGCAGTATGTCTACTGTAATATATCTGTGCCTAAATGAGTTAGGAAACAAGTTAAGGTAAGAGGCAAGACACAGAATATAACTGCCTTTAGGTCAATATTTGTCAGAGAAGGCCTAAGCATTTACTGATAAGCAGCTTTCAGTATAAACGAGGGCCTGGCGCCTCTCTGTTTGTTCAATAAAAGAGCACTGCAACTCTGGGAAGCTCTGCCTTCCTGGGGTGGGCAGGCTTGAAAGGCACCTTCTAGAACAGACATTTCTCAATGCCCAGTAACAGCTGGAGAAAGGAAGAAGGCTAGCCCTGCCTCTACCTCCCTACCACAGCCCTCCAACCTCGGGAGCACGTCAATCCCGAACATCTTTTCCCTCCCCCATCCCGTCTCCATCCTCATCCCCAGCCCCTGCACCCAGAGGTAGAGAGCTGATCCCGAGATGAGGGGCCAGCCATATCCTCAGGGGAGGCTGGAGGAGCCAGGTCCGCCCACCACAGTAAATGACAGAACCGCGTGGGCAGAAACGAGCCATCTGAGCTCAGATGGGTGACCCAAGACAGCTGCAGTTCCCAGAGGAGGTCCACAACGCTGCTGTGAAAACACCCGTCCTCCTCGACACCCACCCCCATCGAAAGGCCCCCTGCGTGGAATACTCAAAACTGTGCCTGGCAAAGCCAGCTTTAAAGCAGATCTCTTATGTGAAAGAAGTCAGGCACAAGCAAGTCTCGGGTTCCCTTTGAACCGAGGAAAACTGACCTCCTGAAGGCCTGCCAAAGAAGCAGCCTGTGTTTCAAGTAAACGCTTATGAGTAAGAGCCTGAACCCTGACTCGACAGGGTGTGTTCAGGGCAGGGGGGAGGAGGGCAGAGGGGACAAATACGACTGAATAAAGAAAATAAGGCCTGCACCTTGGTTTGTACTTTCATTAGAACATGTTTATGTTTCCATTAGTATATCTGTCCTTTAATTAACGTGGATATTCAAAGACAGAATGATGCTTACGCACGAACAAATAAACGTGGGAGAGGAGTGCTTAAGATTATAGGGATCACTAGGTTCTTTATTAAAAGGAATGTTTTATTACAGTCTATAATTATGTAATATCTTTGAAAAAGAAATGTTTTATTGCTTTGCTTTTCTACACTCTTCTCCACTAAAATTATGTTTAACCTATGCTCCCCAAAATGATAAAGAATTACTGCAAAGCATATAAAAATACTAAATATGTTAAGTGTAGCTGCTTTAGCGACACAATGCCCAGTAACTGAAGGATTAACGATGGCCATAGTTGCTTCCAAAAAGCAAAAACAAAAGCCTTCTGTCCACAACAGCCATCTCGAGACTGCATTTGATTTGCCGTCCCAAGGATTTTGCCATACGGGCATCAAAACATTTCACTCATCCGTGGTTCCCACAATGATTCACAGGCAAGATTCCTTACATTTGAGACTCGGTATTATTAAGTAAATCAGCTCCATTGAGGTAAATCTATGTCTATAACAAATTCACTTAAAATAAGATCTCTCTACGTGATTGAGAGGAGGTAAAGTATTGCAGATAAACTACACGACCTTAGGGAGCTCTTTAAGCCCCCTACACGTCAAACTCCTTCATCAGGAAAATGGAAGGGAAAGAGGACATCTGCCCAGAGCTGATGCGAGTGTCAGATAAGGCATTCGCTGCCCACCACTGCTTGGCTGGAGCCAGGACCCAGGATGCACCGAATAAATGTCTTAGCACCATCACCACATAAAATTCCCTTTTTTTTGCACACAGTAGTGGTTAAAAAGAACTAAGAATTTCAAAATTTTCCAAAGCTGAAAGACCAAAACCATCCCCAGCTTGCCCTCTGCACCCTTTCATTCACCTTTTCCAAACTCTAAAGAAAAGACAAGCAGAACTGCCATGCTCTCTGTGGCAGGACACACTGAGAAGGACACAACAACATTTTTCTCTTGTTCAGTGTGGCAACTATGGGTGCGATGTACTGGTATTAGTGAGAAAATGAACACACATAAAAAAATCCCCCCAATGGCATTTCACTGTCAAAAGCAAAAGGGTGAGGGGACTTCCCTGGTGGCGCAGTGGTTGAGAATCCACCTGCCAATGCAGGGTACACGGGTTTGAGCCCTGGTCCGGGAAGATCCCATACGCCGCGGAGCAATTAAGCCCGTGAGCCACAACTACTGAGCCTGCACTCTAAAGCCCGAGAGCCACAACTACTGAAGCCCACGTGCCACAACTACTGAAGCCTGAGTGCCTAGAGCCCGTGCTCCACAACAAGAGAAGCCACCGCAATGAGAAGCCCGGGCACCACAATGAAGAGTAGCCCCTGCTCACCGCAACTAGAAAAAGCCCGCACGCGGCAACGAAGACCCAACACAGCCAAAAATAAATTAAATAAATAAATAAAATTGAAAAGCTGGAAGGGTGAAAGGGTGGCTGAGCAGACAGGCATCTTGGTCAGGAGGAGAGTCAGCAGCGGGGATTCCTGATGCTCTCCCCAGGCAAGTGCCGGTGACAGTACCAGGAGCCCAGGTGGAAGGGGCCACCCATCCAGCAACCTCTCCCTCAGCTCCGGAAGCTGGAGCATCTGTTGGTTGCCAACGTGCCCAGAGTCCGAGGTGGAAGTGACAGTACGACAAAGGTCCACATCCTGGGATGGCACCTGATTAGAACTGCAACTAACACTTCCCTCAATTCCTCTATTTTTTAAAATTTATTTTATTGAAGTATAGTTGATTTACAATGTTGTGTTATTTTCTGCTATACAGCAAAGTTATTCAGTTATACATATATATATATATATATATATATATATATATATATATATATACACATTCTTTTTCATATTCTTTTCCATTATGGTTAATCACAGGATATTGAATATAGTTCCCTGTGCTTATACAACAGGACCTTGTTGTTTATCTATCCTATATATAACAGTTTGCATCTGCTAATCCCAAACTCCTAATTTATCCCTCCCTCACCCCCTTTCCTCTTTGGTAACCATAAGTTTGTCCTCTATGTCTGTGAGTATGTTTCTGTTTCATGGATAAGTTCATTTGTGTCATATTCTAGATTTCACATATAAGTGATAATCACATGATTTTTGTCTTTCTCTTACTTCACTTAGTATGATAATTTCTAGGTCCATCCATGTTGCTGTAAAGGGCATTATTTCATTCTTTTTTATGGCTGAGTAATATTCCATTGTATATATATACCACATCTTCTTTACCCATTCATCTGTCAATGGACATTTAGGGTGTTTCCATGTTTTGGCTATCGTGAAGAGTACTGCTATGAACATAGGGGTGCTAATAAGTTTTAAAAATGATATGGCCTCCAAGTGTTTCTACCTTTGCCCGGAATTCACACAGAGAAACCCAAATAGTTCAACCATTACAGTATAATTTTTGAAAATTCCCAATTAATAACTTGAAATATTTTTTTCTAAGCTTTGAATCATTATACACACACCAAAAGGGGGGGGGGGGGAGGGAGAGAGAGAGACCTAAATTAGCTTCACAATAGCAATGAAATTAATTAATAATAAATGAACAAACTAGGAAACCTCTTTTCAGGGGGGTTTTTTATTCCTAAAGAAAAAAAAATTAATACTAATAGGAAACACAAACATATTGAATAAATCCATGAAATCCCTTAAGTAAAAGCAAAATAAAAAGAACAAAAGCAGCAAAACTCCTGAGTTCCATTTTATGTCCCCAAATGGGAAAAGATTAAAAAGAGAAAGAAGAAAGTGGAAATTAGGTGCAGTAAAAAGACGGGAAACGAGAAAAAGGCTAAGGGAAGGAGAAGGGAAAAGCAAAGATGGACAACAGAAAACTGAAAGAAACAACCGTGCACACACCCGAACTGAGGGGAATGGACAGACTGACACGGGATCTGAGGTTTATGCATCACTTTGGATTTTAGGGAATTATCAAAGCGACCTAGTGCACTCTGCTCCTTTGTTTTTTATATTGAATGAAAGATTCTTTAAATTCTATAGTGCTTTACAACTTTCAAAAGCTTCACACATATGACTTCATATAATCCCATAATAACCTTTTTTTCCCTTATCCCTACATTGCCTTTCTTCTATTCCCTCTCCCCAGTGGTAACCACTAGTTTGTTCTCTATATCTGTGAGTCTGCTTCTTTCTTGCTTTACTCACTAGTTTGTTGTATTTTTTAGATTCCACATATAATTGATATCATACATATATCTTTCTCTGTCTGTCTTATTTCACTTAGTATAATGCCCTCCAAGTCCATCCATGTTGCTACAAATGGCAAATTTTCATTCTTTTTTATGGCTGAGTAGCATTCCATTGTATATATACCCATCTTCTTTATCCATTCATCTGCTGATGGACACTTCGGTTGCTTCCATACCTTGCCAATTGTAAGTAATGATGCCATGAACACTGGGGACCTAGTATACTTTGAAAAGTTGGTCGTTACATCAGAGGTCACTGCATTTCAAATTTAACAGCTACAGTTGCCATTGTGAAGAGAATAATCAGACTAGGACAATGTCATCAGACCTTCATGGGTAGTGACCACAGCCCCAGTCAGAGGCCACCTGCAGGGCAGCAAGGCTCCCAGGACTGGAGTCTCTTCTCAGGGCTAAAAAGAGGAAGGAAGTTTGGGAAGAGATTGTAATTCTGGGAAAAATAAAAGCCCCTAAACCAAGAGAAAGCTGTCATGTTATCTTTACTGTTAGTCAAAATCTTCATTGAATTCCTGAAGCAGTGAACAGCAGCCACCCACTGAAAAACCACCAGGAGAACCGACTGAAAGGTCAACCGTGACCCAAGGAGAACAGCTGGCTGACTTTCCAGTGCGGGTACAGCCTCTCTGGAGGGAAAATCATCTCTCAAGAGGCTGTTTGACAAATTCAGACACTGCATAAATCAGCCCCGCAGCCGACACGTTCCACGATGAAAAGGGGGGGCTCACAATTCAGGTTTGCCCTGAGAAATCACTGGTTTAGAAAAACATCACAGCTTTACTATGATTTGACTATAATGTCACCTCGAGGCTAAACTGCTTCTCGGGCTCTCATACCACCCAGAGAATGTATAATGCGTTCGTTTTGCAGGTATTTAATAAATACTTATCTGCGCAAGGCTCTTACACATTAAAGTGAATGACTGCTTACAGACTTGAGCGCCTTGAAGGTCAAACTCTAGGACAGGACTATTAAAATACATTTCGCATTAAAAGCATCTTAACTAAAACCAGTGACATATACAGGAATAGCAAATCCAGTTATTCTCCCTTGCCTCGCTTTCTTCTCTCATTTTACAAACATGCACAGAGGTCAAACAAGCATCCTCTCTGCGCATGAAAACAAAAACCAACGCTCAGTGCAGGCAAGCAAATCACCGATGTAATCCAAATTTCCCTTTAAAACACCACCTTGGGGCTTCCCTGGTGGCACAGTGGTTGAGAGTCCACCTGCCGATGCAGGGGACACGGGTTCGTGCCCTGGTCTGGGAAGATCCCATGTGCCGCGGAGCGGCTGGGCCCATGAGCCATGGCCGCTGAGCCTGCGCGTCTGGAGCCTGTGCTCCGCAATGGGAGAGGCCACAACAGTGAGAGGCCCGCGTACCGCAAAAAACAACAACAACAAAAAAAACCACCTTGCTTCTTGAAAGAGCAGTCTCTCAATTTGTGGGTTGTTTTTTCTTTTTTAAACCACATTTGACCATTCTCACAGGCCCCAAATCCATGGGTTCTGCCCTCTCCATTCTCCTCAACCCCCTCCCAACCCTTGGAGCTTGAATCTCTCAGCATTATCCATGACTGGTCCTTAACACCAAAGCCAATATCTACTGTCCCCCCTCGATCTACCTGGCCTCTCCAGGGCCTTTGAAAGTTAAACTCCCTATTCCTGTACCTTCCTCTCTCTGCCCTGAAATCTTCAGATTCCATGTTCTGTTCTACTTTTGTTCCTGGGCTGTCTCAGCGAGTTAATAGCTTCAAATGATCACATGTCTCCCAAACCTTGCTCTCCTGCCCAGTTCCTTCTTTTTTTTTTTTTAATTTTTGTTATTAAAGTGTAGTTGATTTACCATGTTGTGGCAATCTCAGCTGTACAGCAAAGTGACACAGTTATACACACAGTGACATTCTTTTTTTCTGTTCTTTTCCGTTACGGTTTATCACAGGATATTGAATATAGTTCCCTGTGCTATACAATAGGACCCTGTTGTTTATCCTTTCTAAACGTAATAGTTTGCATCTATCAACCCCAAACTCCCAGTCCATCCCTCTCCTTCCCCTCCCTCCCCCTTGGCAACCACAAGTCTGTTCTCTATGTCCATGATTGTTTCTGTCTCATAGATAGGTTCATTTGTGCCATATTTTAGATTCCACATATAAGTGATATCATATGATATTTGTCTTTCTCTGACTTACTTCACTTAGTATGGAAATCTCTAGTTGTATCCATGTTGCTGCAAATGGCACTATTTCATTCTTTTTTACGGCCGAGTAGTATTCCACTGTATATATGTACCACATCTTCTTTATCCATTCCTCTGTCAATGGACATTTAGGTTGTCCCAGATCCTTCTCTTCAAGATCCGTAGTTCACCCATGAACCCATCCACACCAGCATCCCACAAGGACCTGGTGGTGGTTTTAAAACATGTGCACACATTTGTCGTGTGCACACTCTTCTCACCAAAAGTGGAGTCTAATTCCCCTCTCCTTGAATCTCGGCCAGTCTTTGTGACGCATTTCTAACAGAATGAGGAGGAAGTGATGCCACGTGACTTCAAGGCTAGGTCACGCAAAGACACAGTCTCTGCCTGCCTCTCTCTTAGGACCCACAGGTTGGGGGCCCTGGGGTAACACATAAGAAGCCCAGGCACACTGAGGCTGTATGCTGCTGGGTGAAGAACATGGTCTCCAGCTAAAAACAGTACTCAACACAGGCAAGCAAATCACCATCCTCAAACAGGTCATGCTGTTTTCACCGGAGACCATGGGGATTGAGTCAGGTGCCCGAGGAGCCCCAGCCGCTGGCATCTCCCCAGTACAGCCACCTTCGTGTCAGTGAGTGAGGCTTTGGATGAGCCCAGCCTCATGCTGCAAGCCTCCCAGCTGAGCTGAGTGGAGCAGAGACAAGTTGTCCCCACCAAGCCCTGCTCAAATTACAGATCTGTGACCATACAAAAAATGCTATGGTTTTAAACCACTAGGTTTTGGGGTGATCTGTTATGCAGCTTTGGATAAACAGAACAGACCTCAGATGTAACACACTCCAAATGGAATTCCCTTCCTTCTGCCTGCCTCTGCTCTCTTTCCTGTTTTCCATGTGATCTGAAAGCCCTTGTCTGTTCTTTCCTATCCTCAGATCCCCTCCCCTCACATCTGACTTGTTCTACCAAAGATCCCTCAGGAATCCAGCACCACCACCTCTGGCGTGGAACACAGTGATACGCCCTGCCTGCTTTGCTAGTACCTTCTATGCAGCTGGCAAAATGCTATTCCAAAACTAAACTCCCACCCACCTACCACCTGCCTATCAGAACAGAGTCCTGATTCCTGATCCCAGTGCACGAGAGTGCTCACACGCCCCTAGCGACCACCTAGAACTCCAGCCACAAGGAACTTCTGAGGATCACCAGCCCTTTCACGCCTCTGAACCTTCTTCCCAAATTCCCTTCCTCACCCTTCCTTCTCTCACCTACTTAGCCTTCAAGTCCAAGTTCAAAGGTCACCTGCTATGAGACCCCTCTCCTGATGACCAGCCAGAGTTGCTCACTTTCTCCTCAGCCTGTCATGCAGCCCTTACAACCTCCACTTGACTACAGTGACCAAGTTCTCTGTGTGTTTCTTCAGCCTGGCCTGTAAGCCTGAGGGCAGACATCATATCATAATTGTCTATAAATAAACGAAATGTTTAATTTGAATGGGGAACCACTGAATTAGCATTTTACAGAAATGCTCACATTCCATTTCAGAATCAGTATCTATTGAACCCCAGTGCTAGTCACAGATTTTTACTCAATTTTCGCAAACAGTTGAGGTATTATCAGCCTCAAAGAGGTTGAGGGACTGATCCGATGTCTCATCACCAAAAAGTGATGAAGCCAAATTTTGAACCCAGACGTAAGTTCAGGTCAAGCATTCTTTGCCCTGAACATTTACAATGAGTTCTGGTGCACGAGGACAGACACATGGCCATAGTCTGGTGTAGATACAAGTCCTACTGTGCCCTTCCCATGGTAGCTACCATAGCGTGGCATCCTTTTGAACACCTCTGAAAGGAAAAGGGACATGATATAGAACTTTTAGGTAGTATAATATGTTGCATAAGGACATGAACTATATGGCCAAATATTTCAGATTTAAAACCCAGCTCTGTCTGCATCAAGCTATGTGCCCTTGGAGAAGTTATTACTTCATTCTTTTTTTTAAAAATAAATTTATTTATTTATTTATGGCTGTGTTGGGTCTTTGTTGCTGCGGGCTGGCTTTCTCTAATTGCATTGAGCGGGGGCTACTCTTCGCTGCGGTGTGCAGGTTTCTCATTGTGGTGGCTTCTCTTGTTGCAGAGCACGGGCTCTAGGCATGCAGGCTTCAGTAGTTGTGGCTCATGGGCTCAATAGTTGTGGCTCGCGGGCTCTAGAGCACAGGCTCAGTAGTTATGGCGCATGGGCTTAGTTGCTCTGCGGCATGTGGGATCTTCCTGGACCAGGGCTCGAGCCTGTGTCTCCTGCATTGGCAGGCCAATTCTTAACCACTGCACCACCAGGGAAGTCCCATTACTTCATTCTTTTACATTTTGTTTCTTCAGTTGTAAAGCAAGGATATTATGAGTGTGGCTCACAGGTTTGTTACAAAAATTTTCAAAATGAAAAAAAAAGCATTTAGAACAGACCTAGTATATAGAAAATACCCAGCAGATGTTGTTGTTGCTGGCATTAGTGGTAGTAGTGGTATTACTAAATGTGACCCAGTAAAACCCCAGTTGGAAAACTTAGGTCATTATAATGCAGGGCCTGAAGTGGTGTCCCTTCAGATTCCAATTTTGTTTTAATTAGTTGGAAGGAAACATTTCTAAAAAGTACTTAGTGTCCCCAGTCCTTTAAACTGTTTGCAAATGTAGTTTAAATTGTTCTTGGCCACTAGGTTACTCTCTTAGAGACAACAGGTGTGCGACCAAGTTTTTGTAAAACTCTCCACATCTAGTAGAGTAAGAATGGGGTCACTCAGTGAATGGTCACTCAGCTTCTGGTTCCTCATGTGTGAAATGGAAATGATACCCGTTCTACCACCCTGCAGCACTGAAAGACGGAAATGGAATAATATGAAGAAAAATTAGAAAGAGTTCTGCAAAAACCAGATGGAATCATCATCATCACCATTCTGATTACTAATAAAGTGATATACTGGAAGTGATACCCTCAGTATATACCAAAATGGAAAGTTGGTCACCCCTTTGCTAAAATGCCCCAGCCAGCCAAAATGTTTGCATTTTTCCCTCTTTACATAATTTGTCTTCTGGTTAACTAGTAGCAAACCCTTTCCACCACTGTCAGCAACCCCATTACCCTTCTCAACTGCATTCAAAGAAAACTTCTAAAATGTATTGACACCATCCTTGCCTCCTAAGTTCAGGATACATTAGCATCAAATAACTACCCTCAATAAAATAGTATAGAAAACATATTTATGAAAGTATTTACTGAGCACTACATCCAACATCCTTTGGAGAACAAAAATTTAATCAGCACTGTCTCCTCCTCTATCTGTAAATGTATACACACGCACTCTTACATATATACTTGGGAAGTAAAGTACCAGTTTGGTTTCTATTTACAGACCAGATTTTCAGTGATTGTATATAAAACTATAAGCACATTGGGAACATGTATTCTTGTCTCCCTGCCAAACAATTAACTTTCCTTAATTCTTAACCTTTTCTATCTGATTTTATATAGGTTAGAAATCTTTCTAATGAATGTATGTGCAATAAGACAAATATTTATGGAGTACCTACTACACACACACTCAACTGAGAGCCGGGAATACGAACGTAAGAACTTTCTCCTACTGACACTTCATTTCTAGCCAAGTACAGATCCTAGTGGGGTGGATAAACAACTATCTTTATTCCTACAGCCCTACTGATTGCACCATAAGCTCCTTTTCCACACCACAATGCCTCCAACAAAGCTCAAAATACAATGGGTGAAGTTGAATCCTGTTTATTCTCAATCTGAAACTTTATAAGGTCATGTCTTACATCATGTTTAAACTGACATTTACATTTGCATAGCTGTAACATGAAACACATTCACCACGCCTATAAGCCAAGGCATGTAAATGACTAGTCTTGCCTAAAACCACGACTTTTCGTATTGATTACAAAAGCGTCAGAAGACACAAAGACACAGAGAAGGAAGTACTGAAAGCAACTCAGAGCCACGCAACTTACTCTATAGACTGTCACCGAGAAAATATCTGCTTTTAATAATGTCTTTTCTTAGTAAAAATAACATAAAAGATTCAACATAACCAAAATAAAAATAGAAAAAAATAAATACTTGCCACAAAACACAAAGGTTTAATATGAACAGGGGAGCAGGGTGAGGGTCAAAGAAGGCACTAAGATCCCAATTTTAAAATGAAGGAGCAAACAATCTCAAAAGGGGAACACAAACGGCTAATATCATCTACAGCCTTTCTAGCAAGTGGAAGAATTTTAAATGAAAAGAGATGGCATTTTTTTACCTATAAGCTTTATAATTCTTTTTTTTTTTTTTTTTTTAAAGGGCAATGACATCTTGCAGAAAAGGAAACAACCGAGAGTGAAAAGGCAATTTACAGAATGGGAGAAAAACATCTGCAAACCATATATCTCATGAGGGCTAAGTATCCACAACACATAAACAACTCCTACAACTTGACAAAAATATTAATAATAATCCAAACACAAAATGGGCAAAGGACTTGAATAGACATTTCTCCAAAGAAGACATACAGATGGCCAACAAGCACATGAAAAGCTGCTCGACATCACTAATCATCAGGAAAATGCAAATCCTAACCACGATGAGATATTATCTCAGACCAATTAGGTAGGCCAGTATCAAAACGAGAAAATAAAAAGTGTAGCTGAGGATGTGGAAAAATTAGAACCCATGCAGGCTCCCTCTCTCTTCAGTTTTTTGGCCCCTACAACCTTCCCATTTCCCTTTAAAATAACCGTTGGTAGGAATGTAATATGGTACAGCCATTCAGCCACTATGGAAAACAGTATAGAAGTTTGCAAAAAGAAAAAAAAAAAAAAAACCTAGAAATAGAACTACCATATATACCAGTCATTTTATTTCTGGGTATTGACGGGGTTCAGAACAAGTCTCCCTCAAATATACCACTCTGGCACGTGGACTATTTTGAGCTGAAGGCATTCAAGACCCAGCAGATTCAGGAAAAACTTTTACCTCTGCCTTACCTGCCTAAAAGGATTTAGATAGAGGGTCTAGTCCAGGAAGGGAACTATCACAAGAGATAATTACAAAGAGCACAGGTGAGGTGTTGAGCTGGGGGTAGCTCAACTGGGCCTAGAGATCAAAGTCCTCCCTGGATCCCGCTGTCCTGCGTGGCATGGCAAACATTTGTTTACCAAACCTTTGCTCTTCCCATCTTCCTGTGATCGTCTTCCTTCTCTTTGAAGACCCAGAACCCTACCCCCTTCTCCATAACACAGAATGTCATATAAGTCTCAATTCCCTGAATGCCTGTGGGTCTCATATTCTTGTAAAACCCCCGCACATATGTAACTAAATTTGTTTTTCACCTGTTAATCTGTCCTACGTTAATTTGATTATCAGACCAGCCAAAGAAGCAAGAAGGGTAGGGGAAATAAATTTTCCTTTCCTACAGTATATACCCAAAAGAATGGAAAACAGGACTCAAAGAGTATTTGCACACCCATGCCCACAAAAGCCAAAAGGTGGAAGCAACCTCTGAATGCCCACTGAAGAATGAATAAAGAAAATAAAGTATGATAAAGAGAATGGGGCATACATATATACTGGAAAATTATACAGCCTCTAAAAAGATAGAAATCCCACAATATGCAACAACATGGATGAATCCTGAAGACACTATGCTAAGTGAAATAAGTCAGTCACAAAAAGACAAATACTGCATGATTCCACTTTAATGATGTAGGTGAAGTAATCAAACTCATAGAAACAGAAAAGAAAATGGTGGTTACCAGGGGCTGTGTGGAGAGAGAAATGTGTGTTGCTCAATGGGTGCATGGTTTCAGTCATCAAAATGAAAAAGTTCTAGAGATTTCTTATACAATAAGGTACATATAGTTAACAATACTCTCCTGTACACTTAAATATAGCTAAGATAATATATTTTATGTCATGCATTTTTTACTACAATAAAAAAAGCAGTAACAATTATGTTTTCCAGAAAGCGATTTAGCAACAGGCATGAAAGGCCTAGACATACTGACATCCTTTGTCCTGTCTCAGGAAGTTTATCTTAAAACAATTTCTCTTTAAAGTATTATAATAGCTAAAATGAAAAGCAATCTATATTCCAGCAAAGAAACAGTTAAATAAACATCAAATGCTGAAAGGGTACAGTCATCAAAAAACGTAGTTTGGAGATACTTTTTTAAATGACATGTTAAAATTCTGATTATCTAATAGCATCCAAAATACAATACAAAACTATATATATATTATGTATAGTACGACTATGATGAACATATACTGGGACATTCAATAAAGAAAAAAACAAGGTCTAATAAAAGAAAGAGAAAGGGAAACGGGGGGAGAGAGGGAGAGCAACAGGGAGGGAAGAAAGCTATACCAAACGGATTTCTGTTGAATTTGCATCCAGACAAGTTGATTCTAATGTTCATTTGGAAATAAAATCTGGCAAGAATAGCTAGGAAAAACTCTAGCAATAAGAAGAAAAACAGAGTGAACAGGAGAGACTAGCCCTTCCAGACATTTTTACATATTACGAAGCTACAATAATTTAAACCGTTTAGTTGCTGGGAATGAACAGACAGATCAAGGGGAAAGAAAATAATACAGGACTTTAGTATCGATAACAGTACTATGTCAAATTCGTAAAGGAAAGAGCCATTAGTCAGTGAATGGTATTGGACAATTGAGTAGCCAGCTGAGGGGCTGGCAGGCGGTTGAGATTCATAACTCCCATTTTTTAATCAAAATAATCTCCAGATGGATGAAAGATTTAAATGTAAAAAAATAAAAACATAAACTCAAAGTGAGAATACCATTTCTAGGAATGATTCAAGAGCAGAAGCTATAAATAAAAACCACCATCAATTAGTATTTCTGCTTGGAAAAAAATCACCAGAAAGTCAAAAAAGGAATGACAAACTAGGAAAAAATATATTAGCAATTCATGTCATGGACAGAGGGCTACATTCTATAAGTCAAGAAGAAAAAGAGAAAAGAAAAATTGGCAAAGTATATGATCAGACATGTCACAGAAAATGCAATCTAGGTCTCAAACATATCAAAAGAAGTACGACCGCCTTCATATTAAGAAAAGTATGTAATAAAGCATATACTGAGAAACTCCTTTTCCCCTACAAGATAAGCAAAGATGAAAAAGTGTGACAACACCCTGGGCGCACGATGGAGGGAAGCAGATGCTCACACATTGCTGGTGGCGAATAACTGGCACCACTTCTATGGAGCGGAATTTAGCACATCAAAACTGAACAGTCACATTCTTCTAAGAATTCTTCCTACAGACATACTGGCACATTTATCAAATAACTTGCATACAGATTTATTTGCTGCAGCTTTGCTTTCATAGCAAAATATTAGGGGAAACCTAAATGTCCATCAATAGGGAACCAGATAAACATCACCTGTTATGGTACATCTACAGATAGACATCTACAAATAGCCCTGAAAATGAAACAGCTCTATATAACGTTATGTTCAATGATCTCTAAAATACACATTGTATTTCAGTGAAAGAAGTGAGACGCTAAATAATCTGCGTGCTACAGCTTATATAATACACACACATACATACATAGTATTGAAATACATGTGTGTACACCTGTGTAAGTAGAATCTCTCTGGATGGATAGAGAAGAAACTGTTAATAATGGTGACATCACTACCCAAGGGAAATAGCCTCAGAGACAGGAGTGGAAGGGAGATTTACATTTTGCAACCTTTTAGTCATTCTGAACGCTGTATCATGTGCATTAATTACCTGGTCACACTAGTCAAAATGATGCTGGAGAAGGGTATTTTTAAAATATACTGAGTGTAAAAAGGGAGGGGAGGCAAGATATAAGATGAAATAGTCAATAGGCGATTATTTTGTGATTTGTTTAAAAGGATAGATACATGGATGGATATAAACCAATACGTTAACAGTGATTTTCCAGACTAGGATTATAGGTAATATTATGTTCTTTTTCTCCATCTGTATTTTCTGACTTTACTAAAATGAACAATTACTCTCGGTTACGAAGAAGTATTTTTAATTTAAACATTTTGTTAACTTCCACTAAACATTAAATCCCTTGATCCCTTGGACACTTTTCTAATAAAAAAAAACACTGCTAAGATTATGGTTTCTGGACAGCTGGTACCCAGCGAGTTTAAATAAAATTTGGAAGAGCCTCAGAAGAGAGATTTTTACAACAGTCAACAATTAAAACAGAAATAATTAACCCCACAAGGAAAATAAAATAATGTGAGCCTCCAACAAAAGGACCAGCAGCACAGAAGTTCAGGAGATTCGGGTGTTCTTTTTTGTTTGGAAGTGTGATTGTATTTGTTTTTATTGTGTACACAGATTCTGCGGTTTTGAGATCTTTCTGAAGGATCACAACCCCTCTTACCACTCAGCTTTTCCCTAGGGACTAGGCAGGTTGCTGCATAAAAATAAATGCAGGAAGTAAATGGGCGCTAACAAAGGCATTAGCACCATACGGAAAGTGAGACTTGCCCAAAGACACCAAGAACCTGGGTGGGTCACACCCACAGATTTGTGAGCAGACCCTCAAAACTGTTATCCATGCATCCCTATGTTTGTGTTACCTGTAAATGAGCGACACCTTACCTTTCTGTTATTTCTAAGGCATAATTACCATGCTGAAATTATAGTAACCTATTATTGTGTCATGGTTTTCTTACAGCTTTCTCCTCCCCCAGTTGTTTCAGCCCCAGCAGCCTTCCCTCACCCCATTAAAATATAAAGCTTTGGTGGTGGTAGTGTTTTAACTCAAACACAGATAAAATGCTTAGTGGCTAGGTGACTGTCACTTCAATATAATGGTGCTAAACGACAAGTTATTACTAACATAGGAGAGTACTCGAGTACAATTATCTATTCAGCCCCATCAAAGGCAGTCAGGAGGTATTTTCCACAATGTTTTCTCTAGCTAGCCGGCCGCACTGCACTTTCAAAGTGGGAAATAGCACACACGTTAAGTGTGCTTTGCTGGGCTGAGAGGCACTGTGTGGTTTACGGTACATTTTAAATCATTTGATGTTGACTGCTCTCAATATAAGTAGAGTATTGTATACAAAGTCTGGGTATAGTAGAGGACAGGAAAAACAGAATCTCAGGCTGATACTAAAAAGCATTCAGAATACATGGTTGAAAACAAAGGTAAACTGCTCATTTTAAAACTTCATAGCTCTGTTAAAACTCAGTAGCAAAGGATAGATTTTGACAACTTCATAAGAAGTAAGGGATAAGGAGACAATTCAACAGAGACGCGTACTTAAGACAAGAGGTAAGGCATTTAATTTTGCATCTAGAGGTGTTTTTTTTTAAGGGACAAACACAACAAACTCCACACATACCAAAAAAGTAAATTAAACAAATTCTAAAATGTTCTGATTTGGTTTGAGATACTTCGAAAAAAATCACAAATTCAAGTGACGATCACAGCCAACCTTCTTTCAGCCAACGTACTTTGCTGGTGAACCTGCAGGTTTACAAACGCAGGTTCTTCCTTCTCAGTCTCAGCCTGGGGTCTATGGAATCGCTGAAGACTGAGCCATCCCCTCTACCGGTTCAAAGACCTGACAGGTAAACTTACCCTCTACGCTCAATGCAGCCTTATCAGTAACTTTCTCCACCCAACCAGATTTCTGCTTCTTTAAAACACAGAGGAAAAAATGTACAGGAGGAAGTGGGAAGCAAATGACCAACTTAGAGGGACATCGGAGGTTACAGGAACCTGAAGGTACTTGCTCTTGGGCACTTTTCCCTTTCATCTGAGGCAGTCAACACACATTTCTGAACACCTACTATGTGCTGTGGGAACATAGAGATGAAAAGGCAAAGGAGACAGGCAGAAGGAAGCAAAAGTATAAGGAAAGGCCATGTGGTTCTAAGACAGCAAAGCTGTGCGGTGAGTCAGCTGACCTTGCCCAGGCGGGTGGCTCGTCTTTCGTTTACAGCCAAGTCTCCAGACTCTCCACTTTAAGAGGATGGATTTCCCTAGCCGTCCAAGAATGACAATTAAAAGCAAGGACTGACATGACTAACAAATATCCTGACCAAAGAAAACATCTGAAAATTAGAGACGGAAAAAGACTCCTCTTATAAACCAAGAAATTTATTAAATATGTCTAAGACACACACACACACACACACACACACACACACAGAAAAAAAAAACTAGTCCTACAAAAATCACACAAAGGGGCTTCCCTTGTGGCGCAGTGGTTAAGAATCCACCTGCCAATGCAGGGGACACGGGTTCGAGCCCTGGTCCGGGAAGATCCCACATGCCACGGAGCAACTAAGACAATGTGCCACAGCTACTGAGCCTGCACTCTAGAGCCCGCGAGCCACAACTACTGAGCCCGTGTGCCACAACGACTGAAGCCTGCGTGCCTACAGCCTGTGCTCTGTAACAAGACAAGCCACTGCAATGAGAAACCCATGCACCACAACGAAGAATAGCCCCCGCTCGCCGCAACTAGAGAAAGCCCACGCACAGCAACAAAAACCCAACTCAGCCAAAAATAAATAAATAAATTTATTTATTTTTTAAAAAAACAAAACACACAAAGTGCATCAGCAAACTGGACTATTACAGAAGTACTAATGGCTGTGACTCTTACCAGCCAAACTAGAATATAAAATCTAAAAAAAATTAGTCACTCCACTCACCTGAGTCAAACACAGCTTTGTCCACTTTGACAAGTACCACATACAGTTATGTATTCTAAAAACATCATTATGTTAAATATGACAACGTAAGACATACAAACGTTCACATATTTGACACCCTCATTGCCCCCATTAAAATCCAGATAAAAAAATGCTGGCTTATTTGGTGGCCCCTAGGCCTCCTCCTAACAATACACATAAGACCTGTGAGGGGCTTTTTGACTCAAACATTTAAATATCTACCATGTGCAAATCACCAGGCTACCCAACCGTGGACAAAGATGAAGTATATGCTTCTAACCTCAAGACGTATAAAATCTAGACAATATGTGTGCAAGTGTATATATAGTGTATTACATATGCACTATATATTACATATTGTATAGCTAGTGGGAAGCAGCTGCATAGCACAGGGAGATCAGCTCAGTGCTTTGTGACCACCTAGAGGGGTGGGATAGGGAGGGTGGGAGGGAGATGCAAGAGGGAGGGGATATGGGGATATATGTATGCATATGGCTGATTCACTTTGTTGTGCAGCGGAAACTAGCACAACATTGTGAAGCAATTATACTCCAATAAAGATGTTAAAAAAGAAAAGAACTGACAGTTAAAAAAATATATTGTATAAAATGTTTATAATATACACACTCAGATGTCAGGTGTGAGATTAATTTGAGGGGTGGGGAGAAAGGAAGGGTTGGAAGGCTCCAAAGATTCTATCTTACAACTTATCAGAAGTAAAACACAAAATAGTATATATGGAATATGGTTTTATTTCAACAAAAACTCACATGCATGAAAGTAAATACTGGAGGGTAAAAAAAAAATTAATGAAAACTGTTGTATTAGAACTCAAAATAGGAATAATTCCTATGCCCCACTTCCTAAAATTTACCTTAATATCGTTACTCTTTTTTTTTTCTTTTAGCGTTTATATACCTTTTTAAAAGCGTGCCACGAATCTGTGGTTACTGTTAGTGGGTTATTATCAGCAAAGATCTCTAGGATGTGGCAATGTTTAAATCCGAAAACCTTGCCATACTACTGCCACATCTCTCTTAAACAATGACTCAACTGGAGGCAATTTCACTTAATACACTATATTCAAAAACAAGTGCATCCAAAGCTAGAGTAATCAGATTAGGGATTTTGTGTTGGGGGGTTTCACCTTGATGGGTAAAAGAGGACCCTTGCTATGAAAAATTCCCCGCCTGCAAATAAACCCGTAGCCACTACTCCACAATTGGGGGATGTTAAATGTTTGCATCCAAAGCCATCGCCAGGGGCTCAAACGCCACCCAAAATCCTAACCACGTTAAGGAGAAGAGGGCAGAAAGTCTTCACACGCGGGTGGGGAGGACTTCACGTGCCCATCTTGCGGGGCGAAACAACCTACTGTCCTCAGTCCCTCAGTTTCCACCGGTCACAAGAGCGAGCTGAACAGGACTCCCTGGGTACTGTTTTCCACCAAAGCGCATCTCGATCTGCAGCCCCGGCTCGGTAAGCCTGGAGCCAGCCCTCCGCCGCCTCCCAGAACCTTCTCTTTTTCTTTCTGCTTCGTCTCTCTCTCTAACACACACGCGCGCCCCATCCGCCCTCTCCGGCCGCCAGCGCCGCTCCCTGAAGCAGGGCCCCACCAGGACGCCGGATCCGGATCGGGGATGCAACTCGCGGCGCAGGCACCGAAGGCTCTGCACCTGCTCCGGCGCCAGGCCGCGCGCCGCGCCGGACCCCGACTCGGACCCCAGCGCCGCGCCGGACCTCGCGCCCATCCCGGAGGCGCCGTGCCGGTGGCGTCCGCGCCCTCACCTTGCTCGCCGCGATCCATGTCTCCCGCCCGCCGGCAGCGAGTCCCCGCTCGGCCCGCCCGCCGCGCTCCTCCCGTCCTCCGCCGGCGGCTCCCGGGAAGTCCCCTCCCCCCGGAGGCGTAGAGCGCGGCGGCGCCGCCCGCGCGCGGAGGGGAGCGCTTCGCCGGGGCGTCACCCAATCACCTGACCCCGCCGGCTGGTGCGTTCCGCCGTGTCGGCGCTGGAGGGAGGACGGACGGAAGGACCGACGGACGGAAGGAAGGGCGGGCGGGGAGGGCAGGCTGAGCTCAGGCAGGAACTCGGCCCGGGGGAAGAGGGAAGAGGGGGAAGGCGAAGGCTCTGCATCACCGTGGGGGCCGCGTGGGGACCGGGATGGCGTTTACGTTCCACCCTCAAGTTATTTATCATATCAGAAGTTTTCTCGGGGGACCCTGAAGATTCCCTTTCTTTGCCTCCGCGAGCGCGTACTCTTTTGTACTTATTGAGTGGCAAAAACAGGAAGGTTCTTTCGACATGCCAGTGGCTCTTTTTCCCTTATATTCTTCATGTTCTCCTGCTGCCGAAATAATAGCCTATGCTATCTGCCAGACTAGGTCCGAAGCAAGCCAAGAGGCGAAAATTACAAAGAATCTCTCGAAAAACCATGTGGTCCTGTCTTTTAATAGCGCAGGGTTTTCGGTGGCAAATTAGGAAGATTTTCATGTAATAAAATCTGACTGTTTTGGGTGCAGGATTAAGGACAACACGCTGAGATGAATTAAATGAAATGTTGGAAATGAAGTAAGTTAACCAAAGGGTAGAATTATCAACAGGGATCTTTTGAAAATATAATTGGAGGCTTCATGTCCATTTATCAACGGACAGTTTGAAGTTCCTGTAATAACACTTCTCGTGATTAGCATTAGCACTGTATTTCCAAAGTGTTCTGCAGTTTCTCATCTTACGTGAAGTCACTTTCATTACCACATAGTTCTAAGGTGGTAACCCAGTTTCCTAAGCTGTCTGCAGCTACGAATAAGGCAAGCTTCTTTTTGTGCTACGTGGAGACTCTGGCTTGGCCTTCAGCCCGCAGCGTCGCCTACTATTTCACACACGCTAGGCTTTTGTTAGTATGTTTTTTAATTAGCAGTAGTTACCTGAAGCAACTCCATGTTTTCTGTCCATTGCGCTGTAAGTAAGTGTATCTCTTTCCCACCTGCATTGCCAGCGTCTTCTCGTGAGGTTTGTTCTGTTTATCTCAATCCGCTGAGACCTCTCCTCTTTGACTGCCCCTACTCCCACTGCACTTGGCTTCTCTCCTGTGGCACTCACCCCTGGGACTCATCTCCCAGGCCAGCCTGCTACAGCTATAGGGTTGTCTTTTTCACAGCCCTGCTAGGTCATAACTTAGCAGCTTATGAGCTTCAGGAGGTCAAGGATCATTTGTGTCATGGTTTCATTGCTTTAATTATGCTATGCATTTAGTCAACATTGTAAGTTTAGCTTTCAGGTTTAAATTTAAAAAGAGGTACATTGTATCTACTAATAATCCAGTGTTTGTAACAAAGAGGTGCAATGATAGTTTTTTTTTTCTTTTAAATGACCTTTTAAATGTACCAGTAAGGTAAATGTTGGCATTGGCAGGAAGTTCTATAATGTGGTCAAGAATTTTTGACCAGCTGCTGCTCAGATAAATGGCTGGAAAGACAATCTCTCAACCTATGGACTAACTTGTGGACAAAAAAATAGCACTTGAAAATAGTGTTGGTTCAAAATATGATTTATTCTCTTCGTATCTATTTAACTTGCTATATAGTGATAAACCTGACTGTTATGTATGTTGGGAGAGAAAAATGACTTGTGTTTTGAAGAATTTATGTGCTTGTTCGCATCTGCGGCTAATAGCATACAGATGCTAATAGCACAGCCCATACCCAGCTTTACCATTTTTCTTCGTAAGAGAACCCAAATATTATTTGGGATAGCGGTGTGTCCAGCTGAAACATGGCCACTTTAACCTCCCTTGCAGCTGGCGGTGGCACTCTGACACATTAATGACCAATGAGATATGAGCAAGAAACCTCCAAGAAATCATTCGGAAAGAAAGACTTGGCTGGACCTAGAGATGATCATACTAAGTGAAGTAAGTCAGCCAGAGAAAGACAAATATTATATGATATCACTTATATGTGGAATCTAAAAAGTAATACAAATGAACATATTTACAAAACAGAAACAGACTCACAGATGTAGAAAACAAACTTATGGTTACCAAAGGGGCAAGGGGGGAAGGGATAAATTAGGAGTATGGGATTAACAGATACACACTACTATATATACAATAGATAAACAACAAGGATTTACTGTATAGCACAGGGGACCATATTCAATATCTTGTAATAACCTATAACAGAAAAGAATCTGAAAAAGAATAGATATATATGTATGTATAGCTGAATCACTTTGCCGTACAACTGAAATTAACACAATATTGTAAATCAACTATACTTCAATTTTAAAAAAAGAAAGACTTGGAAACATTTTTGTCTTCAGCTTCCCCCTTCCAGCCTAGAAGGGCAGCAGCCATCTTGAAACATGAGGAAGGAAACCACAGCCAAGTTTGGCAGCGTAGAAAGGCAGAAAGAGCCTGGGTCTTCAGTGGCATCATGAAGCTGCTTCTTTATGGGAGAAAAAATAAACGCCTGGCTTTTTTAAACCACTAGAGCTGGCTTCCTGTTACACTGAGCCAAAAACATCCTAACTAATACAACATGCCATTTTAAAATTCCCTTCCTGGCATGTACCAGCCTAGGTGGATTCATGCAGCCCTGAACCTTAGACAAATATTAACTTCATTTTCTCTACAAGGCTAAAAAAGCACTGTTTATATTATAAACAACCTAGCATGTACTGGTTCCACAAAAGCCTACTTTTCTCTTGCGTCTTCCTTCTACTTGTTTTTTTTCTTGACAAATAGAATCTGTACTTACAACTCATGATGTGTTACAACTCAAATGAACAGAGCTTATGTTTTAGCACACCGAGGAATCTCTGGAGAATGGCCAGCACTTAAACTGAGCACCGGGGTGCATTTAACTGAACCATCCTTTAAAAGGCTCAGTACAAAAAAAAAAAAAAAAAAAAAAAAGGCTCAGTACAGGATAGAGACACTAGATTTACTTTGCAGGGTGGTTGTTGTTAATGGTGACATGTATTTTTTTTTTCTTTTTTAGTTTCTTTTTTCAAATACCCATTCATTGGTGAAATTTCTACAAGAAAATGTACCAAGGGGACTCCCTGGCAGTCCAGTGGTTAGGACTTGGTGCTTTTACTGCTGTGGCCCGGGGTTCATCCCTGGGCGGGTAACTAAGATCCCACAAGCTGCGTGGCATGGCCAAAAAAAAAAAAAAGTGTAGCAAAAAGCTGATGAATGGAAGCAAATGAAAATATTAAAGAGGTTAGAAACAGAAGCCATACATTATAAGTGGAAACTATACACTCTGCCCTCGTTGTACCCATTCCCCATCTGATAGCCAGCGGAAATCACATAAAACGTATATGGCCAGATGGTCTTTGCAGGCCCACCCCTCACATTTGTGGGACCCAGGGTGAGGGTACAAACAAAGGCCCTGGCCCTTTCCTCTGGCTTGGTCTTTTTACCTAGGACTGTGTCCTATAGTCATGCTGGCCTGCCATGCTCCTGTGCCCAGGCACCTCAGCCAGAAATCCCATCTCGATCCACCCTTTCCCATCAGCCACCCCTTGGTCACACCTGTAGTTGTAGACTAGGATTGCAGACACCCAGGGCATGGTGTATAAGAGGGTGCAGGAATGGATGGGTAGGTCCAATTGGTGCCAAGGATTCCTTACCCTGAGAAAAGCACTGGTGGGTGATCTCTAAAACCCAGGGCCCCGTACGGGGGTCCCCCGTAGCCTGGGTCTAGGATTGCCAGATAAGATACAGGACACCCAGTTCAATCTGAATTTCAGATAAACAACAAATAATTCTTTAGTATAAGTTTATCCCCTGCAATATTTGTGACACACTTATACTAAAAAAAAGTTATTCATTGTTTATCTGAAATTCTGAATGGGGTCCTGTGTTTTTGTTTGCTAGCTCTGTCAACCCAAACTGTTTCTAAGGGCAGTTCTGGCTCTCTGATCGCTCAAGCCACTAAAGGCCTATGATACCACAATTTTGAAAAAGTGACCATATTCCAGCAGAAAGACAGACTCTTGATAGTTGAGCTATGGAAGTAAATGAGGTACATATACTAGGTGAAAGTTAGGAAGGCCAAGAAATCAAGGACACGTTTTGGAGAAATATTGATTTAATAACAGGTAATTAACACTTAATTGCTTTAGAAAATATTACAGCCATCTTGTATTCTCTCAGCTATGTAAAAAACTGACTGTGAATATGATATAAACAACTTTAAAATGCATAAAAATGAATATTGGCAGGAAAGAGTACTTAATACTAATGGAAGTGAGACATGTAAATCCCTAAATGTTAACAGGAAGAGATCTCAAGTTATTGATTTTGACTATGTTAAGAAAAGCCATAGACCACTTAATGTTCCTTGTATTTTTTTAGCCACTTTGAGTTCTGTGTGTTTATCAAATTACATCATGGGAGCTGGGTGGGGAGGGGAGTGCAGGGAGAGCCGCGGTCCCTTTTCTCCTGGAGCCTCAAACATCACTGTTCTCAGTATTTTCATGTATCCTTAAAACTACTGTCTGATATAAATTGCACTAATTATGTATAGATTCAAGAATTAAATGATTAACAGTATTTGTACATTTTTAAACTAGCATTCGACTCAATGACATGCAGGTCATCTCCTCCCTGCAGAGATATTTAGTTTTCCAGAGCACCAATGTTCCTCTTCTAGAAATGGTGCAGGCTAGAATGGCAAGTGCCCAAGGTCACGGCTTGAGGAGGCACTGCCCCAAAAGGCAACTCTGCAAGGCCAGATACAACTCAGAAAACCTGATTGGATTTAGTTGAACAGTCGCTTAAAAGTTGACTTAAGGGACTTCCCTGGTGGCACAGTGGTTAAGAATCCGCCTGCCAATGCAGGGGACACGGGTTCGAGCCCTGGTCCAGGAAGATCCCACATACCACGGAGCAACTAAGCCCGTGTGCCACAACTGCTGAGCCTGTGAGCCACAACTACTGAAGCCTGTGCACCTAGAGCCTGTGCTCCGCAACAAGAGAAGCCACCGCAACAAAGAGTAGACCCCGCTCACCGCAACTAGAGAAAGCCCGCACACAGCAACAGAGACCCAACACAGCCAAAAATACATTCATTAATTAATTATTTTTAAAAAGTTGACTTAAGTGAGCTTTGAGATCATTTTAAAACCATCACAATCCTGGGCTTCTCATTTAAGCTTCTCTGGCTCACTCTCCTCTAAAATTAGGAGGCATATGTTGGGATAAGAATGGCATATCACACACACATTAATTCACTTTTAAAATTTATTTTATTGAGATATAATTCACATACTATAAAATTCACCCTTTTAAAGTATACAATTCAGTAGTCTGAATGAACATTCATTCATTCTTACTTCCTCCCAATGCTAGTAAAAATTACAGAAAAGGGGAAAACCCATGAGGACAGAGAGAATGCAAGAGGCTGCATAATCATAACTGACCTGGCAGATCTGAGAAAGCTGACTGCTAAACTGGCAGTGGGGAAAGCCAAGAAGAACCTAATTTATAATGCAGAACATCTAAAAACCTTGGGACTTAACACCAGGTATCTGCGGGTGCAGAGAGAAAGTGAGGCTCAATACAGGAGGATTGGGTGAAAGGCTACTTAAGGAGTTAGGTTGTAATTCCCTCCCCAGCTCTGCTCAGAAGACTGAGGTGATTTCTCTGGAGAAAGAAACTGGCCAATCTCTTGACTAGAGCACAGTAAATACATTGAGAGTGACTTCCTACCACAAGCAGAGAAGTTCGTTAGCCATTCACATCACAAATGCTGAGATCCCCAACTTCCCTTGGTTCTCAGAATGCAGACAGCCAGTCCTATGAAAGTTGGAATACCCTGAAAGTAGGAGATAGAAAGATCCACCTCTCAGGAATTTGACCAAACCAAGAGAAAACAACCCCTAAAATGGTGATCTTGTGTAAGCCAGATCACCTTACCCTCAAGCCCATGGTCCACGAGTCTTGCCCGGGCACCAGGGAGACCAGTCAGCGGCTTAAGGTCCATGACAGGCAGCCATGAACCAACAGAGTGTTACACAATGGAAGACAGAGACCAAAATAAACACAACAGAAAGGCAACTTACAGGAAACAAACTATACAGGGAGAAGAAAAAAGATTTTTCTGCTACAACTTTTGATATAATAACTATCATTATTATATTCAGAGAGAAGTAAAGATATCCCAAACATGAAACAAGTATTTGCTATACAAAAAAAAGGAACATTCAGAGAATAAAGAGTTCTCGGAAGTTAAATATATTATAGTAGATATTAAGATACTATAATATAGTGGTAGGCAGAATAAGGATCCCTAAAGATGTCTACATCCTAAGCCCTGAAACCTATGGCAAAATGGACTTTACAGATATGATTAAGGTTAGGGATCTTGAAATGAGGAGATCACCCTGGATTATCAAGTGGGCCCAATCTAGTTAAATGCGCCCTTGAAAGCTGAGAACTTTTCCGGCCAGAGGCTGAGAGATGCCACAGTAGAAGGAGAGGAGAGATTAGACGCATGAAAGGGACACCACTCACTGTTGCTGGATTTGAAGATGAAGGAAGGGGGCCACGAGCCAAGCAATGTGGGGGCCGCTGGAAGCTGGAAGAGCCCCCAGCTGACAGCCATCAAGAAAACGCAGGGGCTTCCCTGGTGGCGCAGTGGTTGAGAGTCCACCTGCCGATGCAGGGGACACGGGTTCGTGCCCCGGTCCGGGAAGATCCCACATGCTGCGGAGCGGCTGGGCCCGTGAGCCATGGCCGCTGAGCCTGTGCGTCCAGAGCCTGTGCCCCGCAGCGGGAGAGGCCACAACAGTGAGAGGCCCGCATACCGCAAAAAAAAAAAAAAGAAAAAAAAAGAAAAAAAGAAAATGCAGACTGCAGCCCTACAATCGTATGAATCTGAATTCTGCCAACAACCTGAATGGGCAAAGAAAGATTCTTCCCAAGAGTCTCTGGAAAGGAACGCAGCCCTTCAGACTCCTTGACTCTAATCCGTAAGATTCACGTTACACTTCTAACCCTCAGAACTGTAAGATTTGTGTTTTTTAAGTCACTTTGGAGTAGAAAGTCAAGTAAATTTCCTAGAAAGTAGAACAAAAAAGAAGGACCTGACAAATAGAGGAGAAAATAGAAGAAAATTAGAAGGCTGATCCCAGAGATCCCATATCCAAAAAAAGAGCTTGAGAGAGATGGAGAAAACAGACAGAAGAAAATCATCAATGAAATAACTCCCCAAATGGAAGAACATGATTTCCAGATTGAAAGGGATCACTAAGGGCTGAGTGCATACCATGTATTTATGAAATTCAGAACATTGAATATAAAGATCCAGAGATGAAAAGCAAAAGGTCACTTTCCAAGTACAAGGGTAAAAATGATTTTTAACTTTTGAACCAGACTAGAGGACAATGGAGCTCTAGCCTTAATTTACTAAAGTGATTTCGCCCTTATTTTCTCCTTGTATTGAGGGGACAGAATGGGCGTGAATGGAAAAGGAAGTTAAGAACAGGTGACAGTGAGGTGTGAATAGAAGGCATAATGCCTCATCTGTCATAGTGGAAAGTTGGTGGATAATGCTGGAAATGGAACAAGTACCCACATGTGCATGTTATTTAAAGATAGGAAAGTGTTTTAAAAACTGATTTTAAAGTGATTGCCTTCAGGGAGGCACATACAAAGGGTGCAGGAGGGGACTTCTGGAGTTTTTTGCAACAACTCTTGTTTTCCACTGTAAAATATGTGCGTGTATAAGTTTAATAAAAACTAAAACCTGGGAAATGAAAACAAACCAGAGAAAACAAAAATCAATGAGTAAAATGATAAGTTTAATAAGTAAAGTGGCATGAACACATTTAGTAGTCCATAGTTTGTTTAAAGAGAGCTGTTTTGTATTTTCCTTGAATTGTATTAGACTTAAAATAGCCAGTGAAACGTCTGTACTTGTTCTGTGCAGAGAGCTCTCAAGGCCTTCACATTTCCAGCAGGATATAAAGGCCCTAATGACTCTATTTCCAGTCTCCCTTTCAGCTCTAAAGATCTGTGGTGCCTAAGGAGATGGACAAAATATATTGTGGGAGATCCAAATATACTGCAAGGCAGATTGCAATCACATTTTTGGAAAAGTGTATTTGAGTATTGGATCGTATGCATAGCAAGATACCTAGGAGGATGTTGATGTTGACCAAGCATTAATCACGGTTATTTTTTTATGGTAGGCTCAAATTGTTTGTATTATCCTCTGTTGTTTCTTGTTATATTTTTAACACTAAGCTTGTGAAAAGCAACAAAGGTATTTTTGTTAAGGAAAAAAATCTAAGGAGTCAACGACCAAAATATTTTGTATTAACTCTTTCTATCCCACAGGAGTCTTAGAACTTGCAATCTTAGAAATACTAATCTTCGAGCACCCAACTTCCCAGCACTTTTTTAGTCACTTTGTTCTTACCTTTAGCAATCGCTATTTGCACAAAGCCAAGTTCTTTGGAATCATCTGGTATTTCTGCCTGTTCTTCTTTCCCCAAACTCAACTTTTTAGAATGAAGAAGAACAAAAACTATAGTATGAGGTCAAGAGTTATCCATGTTGTTTAATAGATACAGAGTTTCAGTTTGGGATGAAGTTCTGGAGATGGATTGTGGAGATGGTTACACAACAGTGTTAATGGTTAAAATGGTAAATTTTATGTACTGTATATTTTTCCACAGTTAAGGAATTATCCAATACTTGTCCTTTATTCACTTCTAATCAATCATTATAAATAATAGTTGACTATTTAGGAGGGACAGAAAAATGTGGAATAAGTTTGAGAAAGATGCTAAGTGCTGTAAAATTTCTTAACCAATCCATGTTTTCTGAAGGCAGTTCTTGATGTGAACTTCAAAGTTTCTATCGTGAAATAAGTGTTTTGTTGTTCTTCCATTAGGGAAATGAAGAGACATTTGATTCTGAAGAGGGGAATGAAAAAAGGAGAGTAATAGGGTTCCTTTATGCAAAATGTTTTGGTCATTGTTACAGATTCCCCAAGAAATAGATTGTGAGTTGGAGATTCGTGTGCAGGAAGCTTATTGGTGAGTCCTCCAGGGATCTAACCTGTGGGGCAGAGAAGCAAGCAAGTGAGCTTCGAGACAGTCACAACAAAGGCCTCATCCCATCCCTCTGGGAGCTCTGGAGCTGGGATGCTCCTTCAGAATTGTCCCAAACTGAAGCAAGGAGCCCTGCCTTAATACCCCTATGTTGACCCATCCTAGGAAGTGGGCTGTCCTCAGGAAATAATCTTGGGCAAGGTGGCTTTCTCCTGCTGAGGGCAATTTTCCCAGAGAAACTAAGCTGAAAGCCATCAGCTGCTTACACTGCCAGTCCTGAAGGGAGGGTCTGGGTAGTACCACTCAGCATCCTTTCAATCATATTCTACAAACTTCTTGGGCATCTCTACCCACTTTATAAATTAGTGATATAAATCAGAACAGAAGTAAGAAGTGTCAAACAAAGAAATAAGAACTAAACTTACCTTCTAATGACATGAGAATTTAAGAAAAATGTCCCACTGCCCAAGTGATAGGTGCTTGACCAGAACCTTCCCCTTCCTCAAAGGGCCAAAATATACTCCTAATGTCCTTATAATGATGTACTATGACATTATCAGTAAAATCTGTTCAAAAAGCTCCAGAGAAAGCTTCACTCATGGTGCATTTTGAGCCCAGTTCTCATACTCAAGAGAAAGAAAGAAAGAAAGAGAGAGAGAGAGGGAGGCAGGGAGGGAGGGAGGAAGGAAGGAAGGGAAGAGGGAAGGAAGGAAGAAAGAAGGGACAAAGGAAGGAAAGGAGAAAGGGAGGAAAGAAAAGAATAGAAAAGAAAAAAAGGAAGAATTTTAAGCCATTTAGTGAACTCAGTCCTAAAGCCCAAGATACACAGTAGGATAAGCGCCCTTCCTCCACAAACATTCCAAAATTAAAATGATGGATCGCTAAAGAGAATCTCTCTCTTTCCGTCATTTATCTTCCTCCCCAGGGAAAATGCCAAAGAAGCATGAGACTTCTAAAGTAAACCATTAGATGCAGATGTGAAATTACTTACCAGAGAGCTACTACTTCTGACACAGGAAAGAAAAATATTCTCTCTTCAATCTCCACTAATAAACCACCTGAGGGTTCCCATTAGTTAAGGGGTTTATGGACTCCCACGTGCTGGCTTATGAATGAACTGTCTGAAAAGTATTCCTACGGTTCTCTGTTGAGCTTTTAAGTTTTAAACTCTGCATTGAAAAACACATTGAGCTATTTCCTCCAATTCCTTTTTCATTATATTCAATTCTGAAATTTTAATGGAACCAAAAATCAATGTGAGGTCACATACTAATACTCTTATTTTCCCAACAACATTGAGGTGAGAGAAGGACATCTTGCAGATGAGCACACTGAGACACAAAGATGTTAAGAAACTCACTCAAAATCTCATACCTCCTAAATGTCAGAGCTGTAACTCCCTAGAGATCTCCCTTTGGGTTTAGAGAGCTTTCCACTGCACCATGACAGCAAAGCAGCTCTGAGGATGAATTAATGCACTGACACAGCTTCATTCGGGGAAGAAACACACACACACGCAAGTGAACATTTCCTATTTGACCCACCAGCCTGGTGCCATCCCCGTGGAGAGAACTGGGAACAAAAAAAGTTACAGAATAATCACGTGACTCGGGGCTGGAAACTACTTCAAGTGAACTTCTGGTTTGGTCCTTTGCCTTCAGGGAAATAAAACCTTATCATTATGTCCATTTTAGTTGAGTTACAGAGAGGATGAGTACACATCCCAGATGTATAGCTATTAATGAAGGGACAGACAGAACCCAGGTTTTCTTTACTTCCCCAGGTGAACTAGACCTGCAGGTTGAGTCCTCATAACCACTTTGTGGATAGGCAACAGTCAGACTACTTTAAACTGACATTGGTCATGTTTGGGGCAGCCAATCTCTCAAGAGCTGGAGTGGACATCTGTCTACACAATATAGTTTAAGGAGTCTCTGATTACTACTGAGAGACTGAATATACAAACAGACAATGGCCAGACCAGATATGACAAGAGAACTCTCACCCACAGCCTGCAGAAAGCATTCCAGGAAGCCAAACCACAACCTCTACAGTGATAAACCCAGAACAGTCAGGATTTGGTCACTGACTGCCCGCCTTCCTATTTGGGGCCCACCTTTTCAACTCAGGTCAACCAGAGAAAGCCAAATATGTTCCCCAAACCAATCACATAAGATTCTCACTGCTAGTCGGCCTACCTGCAGCTTCCTCATGCCAACAACCTCCAGTCAGAACATACCTGAAGCCTCCCCTTTTTTTTCACTATGGTCATCCCTCAGTATCCACGGCAGGGGTTGGGGGGAGGTTTGGTTCCAGGACCAAGACCCCAAATCCAAGGATGCTCAATTCCCTGGTATAAAATAGCATAGTATTTGCATATAACCTACACAATCATCTAGTTTAATTCATCTCTAGATTACTTATAATACCTAATACAATATAAATACTATGCAGACAGTTGCCAGTGCACAGCAAATTCAAGTTTTGACTTTGAAATTTTCTGTAATTTTTTTTCAAATATTTTTGACCCCCAGTTGGTTGAATCTGTGGATGTAGAACCCACGGATATGGAAGGCTGACCGTATAAATCTTCCCACTCTCCTGTCTGCCACAACTAGAGAAAGCCTGTGTGCAGCAACGAAGACCCAATGCAGCCAAAAATAAAATATAAATTAATTAATTAATTTTTTTAAAAAAAAAGAAAAAAAAGCTGACTGGTCTGACCCAGAAAGGGACCTAGAGGCTTCCTCTTTCCACAGTAAATCTGACAGTCAAAAAATGGTCCCAAAAGTAGGGCAAATCCCCCTAATAGCCAAACCTGAAATACTTCTTATTAAATCAATTGGATTATAACTCAAACGTGCAAACAAACAAACAAAAAAAGATAAAATTATAGGTGACTCGGGGATAATCTAGAAAATAACTTTCAGCAACATTTGTAAATTTAAGATTACATAACAGTGGCATGAGTGATCTAGACAAACCCTTAGAGTTTTAACTCAACTTCACAAGAACCATTATCACCCATTGCTTATTAGAGCTGCATCTCCGACCTGGTTGTAAAGGCTTATCCCCCTTACTTTAGGGCAGTAGCTGCCAGGCAAAACTGTCAGTGTTTCTGCTGAAATAGTTCTAGGTTCCCTACTTGGCCTTGTATTTCCTCATGCAATCCAGACATTACTACCTAATGAGAAGATACAACTCTTTCACCCAGCCAATTAACCCACGCTCTCCCTCTCACATCACTATTCACCATTGCAACACCCTGATTCCAGCCACTCCCTGACTCTACCAAAAGAAGGGGAACCCATGGTTGACTTACCTCAGTTAAGGAACTCTCCTTACCTTACTCAAATGTATTAGAAACTCCTGTTGAGAACTCTGACCTAATAGTACTTGTAAACAGATTATACCTCAGAATTGAAACTGGAGGGCAAGCAAGATATTTACCTACTAATTTAAGCTTTTCTTTAGGAGACAGTCCTCTACCTGAGGTAAAATCAGCCCTGATGACAGAAATTTTGCACTTAGTAGAGTTTGCCAACTATCCAAAAACCAGAAAGTCAACGTATACACAGAGAACTGGTATGCTTTTGGAATAGGACATTTTTTGGCATGCTATGGAAACAAAGGGGGTTTCTCACCTCTGCTGGAAACTCCATCCAACATGGACAACAAGTTAAGGAACTTTTAGATGCCCTCCTACTTCTTGGAGAGGTGGCTCTCACAAAGGTTGAGGCCAAGCACGAAGACAAAATATGGAAGCTGAAGAAACGTTCTAGCAGCACTTCCAAACAAAAAGACCTAACCAAGGTTATGATCCTAGCTATACCCCCTAAAGATAAATCTCTGGAGAGATTCAATGAGGCCGTTACAAAATAGCAGTCTGTAGTCTCTGGTTTTGAAAAGGAAGGATGGGGAAAATCTGGCTGTGCTCTTCACATAGATAATCTCTGATGCTCCCAAGACTGCTGCTTTGTGGCACCAGATGATGTCAAAGGGATATTAGCGAAATTTCTCCATGAAACTACTCGTTATGGTGCAGAAAATTTGGTTACCAGCTTAAACCAACATTCCTGGGGATTTCTCAGGGTATACGCCCAGTAGTGGGATTGCTGGGTCGTATGGTAGTTCTATGTTTAGTTTTTTAAGGAACCTCCATAGAAAACCATAATTCAAAAAGAGTCATGTAGGGCTTCCCTGGTGGCGCAGTGGTTGAGAGTCTGCCTGCCGATGCAGGGGACGCGGGTTCCTGCCCGGGAAGATCCCACATGCCGCGGAGCGGCTGGGCCCGTGAGCCATGGCCGCTGAGCCTGCGCGTCCGGAGCCTGTGCTCCGCGGCGGGGGAGGCCACAGTAGTGAGAGGCCCACGTGCCGCAAAAAAAAAAAAAAAAAGAGTCATGTAGTTTCATGCCTGTCTTGGTGCAGCTTGCGAGGAAGGGAAATGTGAACTTCCCAAAGCAGAAAGATCGGTAATGTTTTCAGACTGCCGGCTACAGAGCCTCATCACGGTGAACTCCTTTTTGGCCACTTGCTGAAAAAACAAAAAAAAGAGTCATGTACCACAATGTTCATTGCAGCTCTATTTACAATAGCCAGGACATGGAAGCAACCTAAGTGTCCATCGACAGATGAATGGATAAAGAAGATGTGGCACATATATACAATGGAATATTACTCAGCCATAAAAAGAAATGAAATCGAGTTACTTGTAGTGAGGTGGATGGACCTAGAGTCTGTCATACAGAGTGAAGTAAGTCAGAAAGAGAAAATCAAATACTGCATGCTAACACATATATATGGAATCTAAAAAAAAAAATGGTTCTTAAAAACCTAGGGTCAGGACAGGAATAAACATGCAGACATAGAGAATGGTCTTGAGGACACAGGGAGGGGGAAGGGTAAGCTGGGACGAAGTGATAGAGTGACATGGACATATATACACTACCAAATGTAAAATAGATAGCTAGTGGGAAGCAGACACATAGCACAGGGAGATCAGCTCGGTGCTTTCTGACCACCTAGAGGGGTGGGATAGGGAGGGTGGGAGGGAGACGCAAGAGGGAGGGGATATGGGGATATATGTATATGTATAGCTGGTTCACTTTGTTATACAGCAGAAACTAACACACCACTGTAAAGCAATTATACTCCAACAAAGATGTTAAAAAAAAATTACTGGGGAAACTTTTAAAAGACAGCTGGGGTCATTGTCAGGTGTGTGGTTTGTCAACAACTAATCCTGAGAAAACTAAAGGTGGGGGATAGCCAGGATCTGATGACTCACAGGCCCTTTGAATACCTTTAGGTGGAATTTTTTTTCCCCGCATTTATTTCATTTTCCCCGCATTTATTTCATTTTCCCCAAGGGATTTGAATTTGTTTTAGTTATTGAACGTCTATTTTCAAGAGGAGTTGACCCGGTAACATTCATAGAGCAATAAACCAAATCTTTGCTGCCTGGAAGAGACTAACAGAAATCCAAACTCCAATCTTGTGAGCAATTCTTTTTTCCTAGATCTCCATGTGCCAATCCCAGATACTATTTCAAGCAATTCTTTTTTCCTAGATCTCCATGTGCCAATCCCAGATACTGTTTCCATCCCAGATACTGTTTCCTCTGTGGGAAAGATGCCTGATTCTGTTTGTCTCAGAGTAGCACCTTATGCACTTCGCAGATAACGTTCCAAAGCTTGTCTGGAGCAGAGACCCTAATCCTGCTAATCACCAAAGCTGGAAAGTCGAGCTCAGACCTGAACTCAAAACATGGCACACTTGATTACTGAGGCACTATATCTTGAGAAATTACTGACTCACTGCTTATATAAACAATCGGAACAATATTTCCAACAGTAGGAATCATACAAATAAAAAAGACTGTAGGAAGAATATCACTCACTCTGGCAGAAGTTATTAACAAGACAACTCTTTGGCACAAGTAGAAACAGACAATAGCGTAGCTCTGGATTCCCTGTTGGCTAGTCATGGGAGCATTTGTATCCTTGCTAGTAGTTCTTGCTGTGCTTAGATCAATGAAGCGGGCAAGATAAACAAACTATGTACCTTATGAAGAAATAAAGCTACTTGGCTTCCTAAGCTTGGTCCTCAAGGTCACTGGGTTTGTTCTCTGGTCCTGGGTTGGGCAGTTGGGGTTCCTGGTTTTGAAGCATCTTACAGGTAATATTAATTGTTCTTGTTTTTGTCAGAGTGGTCATGATGCTGGTGCACTGTATTCTCACTCTAGAGTTTTCATTGCGTCTGCTTAGTCATCCTGCTGCCAGATGATCTCCATGATGAAAAAACAAAAAAGTCAAGAAGATCTCTCAATACACGTGGCTATGGAAACAAGTAGACAATCCCCAAGAGGTAAAGATCTGAAACTCAAGCATTCCCTGAGTTGGTCAACTTCTCAGAAGTGACAGAATGACCAAAAGAGGGGCCTGAGAGACTAACTGTAGAAATGGATAATAGTCAGACCATATATGACAATAGAACTCTGAATCCCAGCCAGTTCAGGAAGCCAAATCGCAACCTCTGCAGTAAACAGCCCTGAAGAGTCAGGACTTGGTCACTGACTGCCAGCTTCTCTATTTTTCATCCCTGCTTCCAACTCAGGACCAACCAGAGAAAGCCAAATATGCTGACCACATCACTCATGTGATTAAAATCCTTCACTTGTGACCACACATGACTTTCAAGGTTTAAACCGTTCTTCTTAGCATATTCTTGTAAGTTTCTACTATGTTCATCAGCACTCTTTTGACTGCAAATGATAGAAACCCAACTCAAAGTAGCTTAAGTAAAAAAGAGAATTACTGGCTCACCTAACTGGAAATAACAGGAGTGAAGTAGAATTCAGGCACAATTGGGTTTAGACTAAGCTAATGGGATTCAGGCAGGGAAAAGAAGCTAAAGTGATTTTCCGGGTGGGACCCTTTGGCCCATTCGAAGTATTGTTGTCGTGCTTTCCACTGATGATATGTAACTGGGATTGATGTTTCTTATGCTTACACCATGAATGGTCAGACAGTTCAGAGAGGATTATCTTCATGGAGAAGATGCAGACGTGCGAGTTCCCTTGGAGCTTCACAACCCTAATAACACCTTTGTGCTTTAAGTCTCTTTGACTGATGGTTTTGCCAGTTGGAGCCTTTGACAAAGGAAGGTAGCCTCTGTGTGGAGTCAGCCTTTGAGCTTTTGGAACTGTCACCTCCGAAAAGCAACAGCTAGAAGCAAATACTGGGCTCTTATAGAAACGGAATTCCTGGCCTAGCTAGGCCTTGTGACTCTTCTTCCTGATATTCCGATTTTGAAGGACTACCAACATGAACTCAAGGACTAGCAATATAGAAAGGACCCAAGAAGCCTCACTGGTCAAACGCAAATGGTGTATTGTAGAATGCAGCCAGCCTGGCCTCAGAGGTACCTTGACTGTACATGAAAAATTGGCAGCTATCCCTTTGGGTATACGTGACCTAGATCATAAAGATAATGACCACTTGTTTGAGTACACTGCCCATCGAGTCCCCCTACATTAGAGAGGTGGGCCAGAGTAGGAGACGTACTGGGTCTCAGTCAGCTTTGTAAAAATATGCTTGTAATGGGGAAGGCTGTATACGTGTGAGGGTAGGAGGCACATGGGAAATCTCTATACATTTCTCTCAATTTTGCTGCAAACTTAAAACCGCTCTTAAAAAAAATGTTCGAAAAGCAATATTCAACAGGGCTTCCCTGGTGGCGCAGTGGTTAAGAATCTGCCTGCCAATGCAGGGCACACGGGTTCGAGCCCTGGTCCGGGAAGATCTCACATGCTGCAGAGCAACTAAGCCCGTGTGCCATAACTACTGAACCTGTGCTCTAGAGCCCACAAGCCACAGCTGCTGAGCCCACGTGCCACAACTACTGAAGCTCTCGCACCCTAGAGCCTGTGCTCCGCAACAAGAGAAGCCACCGCAATGAGAAGCCTGCGCACTGCAATGAAGAGTAGCCCCTGCTCGCCGCAGCTAGAGAAAGCCTGAGTGCAGCAATGAAGACCCAATGCAGACAAAAATAAATAAATAAAATAAATAAATTTTAAAAAAGGAATATTCGATAAATAAATGTTTCCTAAAAAAAAAAGTTATTATCCCTCTTGCAACCTGACCCTCTTGGACGAAAGGTCTAGATGCAGAGGATGATTGGAAAAAAAGGTGAAGTTATGGCAGCAGAGGGAACACCTTAAGATCCAAAAGGCATGGGAGAGGGAGAGGAAAGGACATTAATGGTCTTCCTCTTTTATTTAGCTATTTTATTTATTTATTTTTGGCCGTGCCGTGCAGCATGTGGGATCTTAGTTCCCTGACCAGGTATCGGACCGTGCTCCCTTCAGTGGAAGCGCAGAGTCTTAACCACTGGCCGCCACGGAAGTCCCAGTCTTTATCTTTTAGAACTGCACTCGGAGCTACTTCACAAAACCTCTCCCAAACTATTGCAAGTGCCTTAAATTTAATTGACTGTTGGAGGGGAGGGATAGATTAGGAGTTTGGGGTTAACAGATACTCACTATCATATATAAAATAAATAAAAAACAAGGATCTTCTGTATAGCATAGGGAGCTATATTCATTATCTTATAACTTATGATGGAAAAGACTCTGAAAAAGCATATATAACTGAATCACTTTGATGTACACCTGAAACTAACACAACATTGTAAACCAGCTGTACCTCAGTTAAAAAAAAATTTAATTGACTGCTGAGTCTAACATTTTCCATCTCTATTTGATCACCATTCCCTTCAATGCTGTCAAGAAGTCTATCGGAGGGCTTCCCTGGTGGCGCCATTGTTGAGAGTCCGCCTGCCGATGCAGGGGACACGGGTTCGTGCCCCGGTCCGGGAGGATCCCACATGCCGTGGAGCGGCTGGGCCCGTGAGCCATGGCCGCTGAGCCTGCGCATCCGGAGCCTGTGCTCCGCAACGGGAGAGGCCACAACAGTGAGAGGCCCGCGTACTGAAAAAAAAAAAAAAAAAGAAGTCTATTGGAAATAGCAGGGAATGGCCTTAGCTTCTGTACCACCCAGGCAAGAAACAACTGTCAACTCCACTGGATGTCTTCTCCCCTCCCATTCTGTAGTCATCACTCCGTCACTCAGTGGGGCGGATGAATGCCACTTGCCTGGTTGTATGGATAGATTAGACAGGCTGGACTGACTGCCCTTAGGCCATCCCTCCAAAATATAAGGTCTAGACTCAATTATTCAAACTGACCTGGGAACCCCAAAACCCACCCACCAGCCAGGAGGCTACACTGAATGCACTGTCAGACTGTGCTCTCTGACTGATGTCAGTCCCACTTGGGGGCCTCAACAACTATAAAGAACACTTTCTTTCTGGGGGCACCATGTGTACTTCCTGTGTGGAAACTGGGCATTAACTTGCCTGTCTCCCCAAAACATGTTGCCTTAACACATTAGAGGTGGCCATAAGGACCTTCAAGTATTTAAGAAAACATCACAAGTAGATCATGTAGCCCTTAGACAAGAACAGAGATCTCTCCCAAATGAGGCTTTGCTACTTTGGGAAGCTTTCCAGTGGGATAACTGACTGATGTGCACCCTGGAGACAGTTTTCCCTAATGGTGCAACTCATCCAGTTAGAAAAGATGATTTATCTTGTACAGCAAACCCTGACTTGTCTTTTTAACCCCCAAAATATGTCTTCAGTAGCTATTGAATCTGCCACTATCACAATGAGTTACTTGCATTTATTATATATTTTATATATATTATATATATATTTTATATATAATATATATAATATATTATATATATATTATATATTATAAACGAGATTAAATAATCTCGTTTACTCTCAAATGCATGCAAATTGTATAAGATTTCTTATACCCAAGCTTGAAAAATGATTTCCCAGTAGGCTGCCCGTCCTAAAATCATGATATTTATTTACATGGAGAGATCTTACCAGAACCCCCTGCTTGACTCCGTTCCAACACCCCGGGAACTGCGAGAGAGGCCAGGGGTGGAGGCTGCAGCGCGAGAGGTGGTGCTGAGACCACCGAGTGGAGCGGAGACCTGGTGAGGGCATCGTCCGTGGGGTTTTGCCCTTGATTTACTGGGTGGGGGCTGGGTGCTGCTGGCCCTCCTTCTAAAGTGCAATGCAAAACAGCGTCTATATGCAGCGTTTGCTTGGTTGTTGTTGTTTTAATTTTTTTGCTTGTGTTTTCTTTGCAATTAAATCTGTATGTATGGAATTTAAAACCTCTGCCATATGTATATCCACTGATGGGCCTTATTACCGTGTCGTGTAGAAGGTTGGTTGTGTCAGGCAACACTCAGAATGCTGTGTTTAGCTTTGTTTTTCCACAGTTGTGTATTTTCAGTCATTTCTTCAAGGGAAAGTAAATGATTTAGTTGGAGCAAAAACAAGACAAAGATGATTTAAAATTTGTCCCTGACTTCAGCTGACGTGATCAATGATACCACCTTGGCCCTAGAAGGTATTCAGATCATCTTCAATTCACTGGTCAGGGTTGTTGATAGAATTGCCCGGACGTCTTCTACATAGACCAAGGCAGAGTCTGTGCAATCTCCAATCGATCCCTCTATAACTGTATTAATACCTCAGGCCAAGAAGAAAAGTCAATACAGGAGCTAAAGGAGAAAGGCATCTGGCTAGCTAAGACAGAATCTGTTGGCTTTTGGAATTTGTTCAGCAAAGTATGTTCAGGATCCTGGGTGGGCGGGCTGGAGGGTGGGGTATGGCTGTGGTCAATACTGCAGGTTGGCCTCATCCTGCTGCGCTTGGAGTGCTGTTGATAGTAGCCTTAATTAAATGTTGTATGAGACAGATGAAACGGATTCAGTCCCAGCCTCTGTAAATCAGATTAATCAGTGGCCAACAGTGGCATGCATACTCATGGGAAATTCCTTCACAGGTTTCTCACGTTTGTTTACATCTTGGGAGCTGGGCCATTGCTAGTCTTTATTCCAGACTGTCTTTTCCAGGATGAACGCTCTTGAAAGATATAGTGTTTCCTCTGGAGCAAAGGGCAGGTTTGCTTACAGCCTTGTAAGATAAATAGTGTTTCCCTCCTAGGCAAAAGTCAGGCAGGGTTACTTCCCATTATAAAATATTCAGCTGCCCCAGACTCAGGTTCCCTCTCCTGTAACGCCACCCACTGTACATGCAGGCTCTCTACATCATCCGGTGGGAATTGGAACTCAGGCTACCGCTGCAAGAAAGTCTCAATACTATGGCTACTGCTTTTGCTATGAGTAATAAAGCCCTCTGTCTCTGATCCAGGAATACTGTGACAGGAAATCCAGTATTGGGACACAGATCCATGAAACTGTAGCAGGCTTATTTGTTAGCTTGCAGATAGGATAAAGTCTCTTTTTTTGCGGTACGCGGGCCTCTCACTGTTGTGGCCTCTCCAGTTGCGGAGCACAGGCTCCGGACGCGCAGGCTCAGCGGCCATGGCTCACGGGCGCAGCCGCTCCGCGGCATGTGGGATCTTCCCGGACCAGGGCACGAACCTGTGTCCCCTGCATCGGCAGGCGGACTCTCAACGACGGCGCCACCAGGGAAGCCCAGGATAAAGTCTTAAGCATTATTCCTTCTCCTGCATTCAGTAACGATTCTCATGGAGATTGTCAGGGGTAAGAAAGGTATTATTTATCTATTGACTTGGATGTCCACATGGAGATGACCAAAAGAGAGTGCGCTATTGTGGTGTTTGGCCTACAAGTAGCATTAAAGACATGGACTAGGAAACGGTTCCTAGGAAGAACACATAACATAAATGGTGCACTGAAATCAGCTCACACCTGCTCACAAGAGCCAATTTTGTGCATATTTTCCCAATTCTGTGTTCGGTGACTTCATGTTAGTCGCTAAGTGGGCCATACTGAGAGTATTTACACCATGGAAATGAGCAACTGCTACACATCAAAGCTTCCCCCCACTGCTGGGAGAGCTAGCTGTTATCAGCATGCCTCAGACTATGGTGTAGCTCATAAGAAATGAGGGCAGCTTCCTTAATCTATTTTCTTCTTCTGTGAAATGTGGAGAATACACGTATCAAGGGATTGCTTAGAGGATTAAATTGGAGAATTCATAAAACATATAGAATTAGTGTTGGTATATATTGTATTAGTTGAATCTAACACGCTACCAAATTGAAGATACAGCCTAATTTTACATCATACTGCCAAGAAAAATAAAACACTCGTAATTGAACTATGATTTAATTGATTGTAAGACACATCTCAATCTCAGAGATGGTAAGATGTAACATATGTCTTAGAATGAATGAAGTACAGTAGCGTGCTTATAATATACTTCACTAATAGTATATATCACTGTGACTAGCTAAAATGTGTGTATGTGTGATAAAAAATCATTTGTCCCGTTCTATTATTTTAATTATCAATTTATGCAAATTTCTAACAAGAATGCTGACAAACATAGCTTATAATAATGAATGCACAGGGCTTCCCTGGTGGCGCAGTGGTTGAGAGTCCGCCTGCCGATGCAGGGGACACGGGTTCATGCCCCGGTTTGGGAAGATCCCGCATGCCGCGGAGCGGCTAGGCCCGTGAGCCATGGCCGCTGAGTCTGCGCGTCCGGAGTCTGTGCTTCGCAACGGGAGAGGCCACAACAGTGAGAGGCCCGCGTACCGCAAAAAAAATAATAATAATAATAATAAAAAATAATAATAATGAATGCACAGCATATAAATAGGAGAGGATGACTATTTTTTCATAATAAAACCAAACACAAAATTCAATGAGTTTTGAATTTCAAAACAGTTTTTTTATTAAAAAAAAAAGATTTAAACATACAAGAAACATCTGTGGGACCATAAAATAACACTTGCAATCATAAACAAGTGAATGCAAAATTAGGAGTTCTCTGAACAGTTCATGAACATTTTAGAAAAACATGTAAACTTCCATGAAAAGTGAGGGGAGTACTAAGTATATTTATGTCCTCGGAAAAGGATTGGGAACTGGAGAATAATTACAAAGGAAGGGAATTGTCTAAGGTGTAATTATCTGAAGGCTGTGGGAATGAATTTATATTGTATAAAGTAAAATTCCTGGAAACAGGTGAATACAGGCTACCAAACTTGGAGAGAGAAGAGAAACTACTATGTTTGTACAAAAGAGCTTCAAAGAGAAATGCGTTTTATTTTCTTTTTTACACCATTGCAACTAAAAATAAAATATAAGAGCCAACGATAACCATGTGAAGAGTTTACAGCTATTACACAGAATACAGAGGTTGAGCAGGCTGTGAAACACAATGACCTTCAGTAAAACTTGACTCCAAGCCCCTTAGAAGCAATCTCTAATTCCCTCCGTGGAAGTCTAATGTGCAGCAGAAGAAGAGCTGGCTTTTGACCTCAAAATAACTCCAGGGCTCAGGACACTGTTTCCGGACTCATCTGCCTAAATGCATACTTGCCCTCTGACCACAGCTTAGGTGCTCTGCTGGAAGTCATTTGCAAATCACTTTTCCGACCATGATGGGAAGGACAGTCCCAAAGATCAATGTAATAGAAATTTTGTGAAATTTTGAATCAGGAGACTCATTTCTGGCATGTCATTTAGACACGTGCCTCAGGCAAAGCAGCCTGTGATCCCCTCGGAGTTCTTATCAGCAGAAGGGAATGGTAAAGCTTGCCTTCCAGGGGTCATTAGACTCCCCTGCCCCGATGCCCCACCCCAGTATAAGGACCCAGTGATTACATTGCACCCACCAAGAGTCATGAGGCTCCTGGAAGAATCAAGACATATATTTAAAAAGTGTTTATATATTTTTAAGCTATAAAAGTGCTTTACAAATGTAATAAATGAATTATTAATTAGTGCCACCACTATCACTCTTTTTTTTTTTTTTTTTTGCAGTACGCGGGCCTCTCACTGTTGTGGCCTCTCCCATTGCGGAGCACAGGCTCCGGACGCGCAGGCTCAGCGGCCATGGCTCACGGGCCCAGCTGCTCCGCGGCATGTGGGATCTTCCCGGACCGGGGCACGAACCCGTGTCCTCTGCATCGGCAGGCGGACTCTCAACCACTGCGCCACCAGGGAAGCCTCACTATCGCTCTTATTACTACACTACTGCAGAGCTGGCAAAGTGGCAGTCACCATATCACTGTATTATGAACTTGGGATAGAATTCTGTACAAAATGATAATTTGATAATGAAGATATATTAAGATGTCTTCTTAAAACACTAAAGTGTTTCAAGATAGATATTTCACTACACTTTCTACTATAAAATCTGAAGGAAGGCCAGAACTTTTAATTCAGACAGACAGGGATTCGGATCTGGATTTAATATCTTACTAGCTGTGTGATGGTGGGCAGGTTACTTAACCTCTCTGAGTTTAGGAAGCCCCACTTCCCAAGTTTGTTGTGAGCATTCCATCATGGAAAGTGCCTAGCTCAATAAATTCTAGCTTCCTCCTTCTGCTCTTAAATATTTTATCTTTTTTTTTGTTTCTTTACATGTTGTAGGGAGCTTTGGAAGAGCTCAAGGGGGTTATAGGTGATGCTTTATAGATCGATAACAGCATTTATTCCACTCTTTCTATGTATCAGGCACCATGTTAAATCTTTACATAACAGTTTCCATTTAATCCTTACATAACCCAGTATTAGTTTCTTATTGTTACTGTAACAAACACCCATAAATTTAGTGACTTAAAGCAACACAAACCTATTCTCTCATGGTTCTGGAAATCAGAAATCTAAAATGGGGGACTTCCCTGGTGGCGCAGTGGATAGGACTCCGAACTCCCAATGCAGGGGGCCTGGGTTCTATCCCTGGTCAGGGAACTAGATCCCACATGCATGCCGCAACTAAGAGTTTGCATGCCACAATAAGGAGCCCACCTGCAGCAACTAAGGAGCCCATGAGCTGCAACTGAGGAGACCGCCTGCCGCAACTAAGACCTGGCTCAACCAGATAAATAAATAAATATTTTTAAAAAAAGAAATTTAAAATAGGTCTGCAGGGCTGCAGTCCTTCTGGAGACTCTAGCAGGTATCCATTTCCTTGCTTTTTCCAGCTTCTAGAGAACACTCATCTTCCTTGGCTTATGACATCATTCTGACCTCTGCTTCTGCTGTCACATCACCTCTCACTTTCCCGCCTCCCTCTTTCCTGGATAAGGACCTTTGTGATTACATTGCACCCACCTGGATAATCCAGGATAAACTCCCCATCTCAAGATCCTTAATCACAACTGAAAAATCCTGTTTGCCATGCAAGGGAACATGTTGACAATTTTCAGGGACTAGAACGTGGACATCTTCCAGGAGTCATCGTTCTGCATCCGCGCATGCCTAGTTAACATAGGAGGGAGTTGAGGCGTCTCAGGTGATGCACTTTGTGAACCAGAACCCAAGTTCTGAGTCTCGATGGCAACCTCCACCCACTATTGCATACCCAGAAGCAATGCTGCCATTTGATATGAACTGATGTGTTTCATTGTGGGCGTGGTTATTACATGGATTGTGGTGATGATGCAATAAATAAGAATCAGACAGGAATTTATTTTGTGCCTTGTCTTGCGTCCAGCAGCCATATTTACGATGTACCATCAAACTGATCACTTAAAAGATAAATTTAGTATCTAGTTGGCGTTATATCAGTTGTTACACAGAATTCAACAAAGACCCAATTCAGTGTCCCTGAGGGAATTTCCAAGACAGACAGCATAAAAGTACAAAAGTATATGTGTCAAACTGAAGACCAGTGGGGATCACTGCACAAACTGGGAAGCACAATTAGCACATTCATTAATTTGGAATTGTCTTGTGGGTCGTTTGTAATCGAGTTCGTGACTTACCTCAGTTACTCTCTTTTTTTCTTTTTTAATCTTACCCAGTTTAGTGAAATGTTCCATTCCTTTTTATTTATTTATTTATTTATGGCTGAGTTGGGTCTTTGTTGCTGTGCACGGGCTTTCTCTAGTTGCGGCGAGCGGGGGCTACTCTTCGTTGCAGTGAGCGGGCTTCTCATTATGGTGGCTTCTCTTGTGGAGCACAGGCTCTAGGCGTGCGGGCTTCAGTAGTTGTGGCGCACAGGGTTAGTTGGTCCCCTGCACTAGCAGGTGGATTCTTAACCACTGCGCCACCAGGGAAGCCCTCAGTTACTCTCTTAATTAAAACTACTTCAGTGAAAGTATTGATTGAGGTTGAATATTTGCTTTAATTTTTTTAAATGTGGAGTTTAACCCTACTTGTAGGAATTCAAGCAATGATAACTGCCATGGATATAACTCAAATATTTGCTCAAGAAAATAACTCACTTAGAAATTGGTAAAAACACTTCACTAGGATTGGTCCTAGGACTGAGGTCCTAGGACTACTGTCCTGGACACTGGACACCTATTTGTCACTGCTGATGCAAGTTCCTGACATCTCTCAGGCTGGTCTCTGGCTCCTAATGTTAGGATGAGCGTAGTTTTGAAAGGAGGGCAGGAAGGAAAGAAGGGAGGAAGGGAGAGGAAGAAGAGAGGGAGAGAGGGAGGAAAGGAGCCCACCTTGCTTGGGCTGCTGGCCGAGTGCTAAGCTGGCTGAGCGGCCTTTGCCCTTTGGAGAACAACTCGAGTCACAGCTCCCATGCCAGTCTCTGGGCTGTTCAGATTGCACGTGCAAATCTGAAAGTGCATGACATATATGCAGATGTGGGTGAAAATGTGCCTTTGACTTGGGGCTCTGAAACCATGTGTCACTCGGCGAGACAAGAAACTGAACCTCGGACCGGGGAGAGAAACTGAGCTCCCAGAAGCCCCGTGGGCTCCTGTCAATGTCAGTGCGCTACCCCATTTTTGCTCTCGCACTACTTTGGGGGGATCTGAAAAACACTCTGTCTCAGAGGTGGGAGGGGTCAGGGAAAGCCATATGTGAAAAAGAAGAAGTACTCCATCTGTGTTCAGTACAAGTAATGAGGTCATTATTTGTTCATCTGGTAGAATTTGAAGCTTCTCTCTCTCTGCGGCTTTCCTTCTCCAGTTCGTCCATGTCTGCGGTTTTGAAAAGAACTAATGTCCTAATTCCAACTCCACCACGAGCCTTCTGTTCATCTACATTCCACACTGCAATTCTATATGCACAATTCAATTAAGGTATTTATGTCTGGTAAAATTTTTGCTCAGCTCTTCATAGAATTCAGCAGTAAAATATTGTCTACCGAAAACTAGAGAAGTGAGATAACAAGCAGTTTTACTTTTTATGATTACCTCCTGCATCTCGCCAGACCTTAAACGTCTAGTTTTCAGTCTCTTCTCTATATGAGTAGAATGAAGTGTTCTAGGAGCATTAGCTAATGGACCACCAGCTTCACTTAATTTCCTTTGAGAAGATTTATCTTTATTTATGTAAGTACCAGCAACCGGGCAGCAGCACCACTTACGGCTTGTAAAGCACTCTTCTCTTTAGTCCCATAAACACAATGAGTGAAGAACAAAGCATGATCATTTTTCTCACATGCATCACTGCCCAAAATGAAATATATGTTAGGTATTTTCTGAATTTTTCTTTTTTATGGACAAAAATCATAAGCTATGGAAATTTAATAATGAATAAAGTTTTCACAGGAGAAGTTTTTTTGTTTTTGGGGGGGGTGGGATTTTTGACCATACTGCATGGCTTGTGGGATCTTAGTTCCCCAGCCAGGGATTGAACCCGTGCCCCCTGCAATGGAAGTGCAGAGTCTTAACCGTTGGACTGCCAGGGAAGTCCCCGAAGGAGAATTTTTTGAAAAAAACATTTTTGCTATTAGGTTTGTTAACATTTAGTCAGGAGCGAGAGCTTTTCAATCTAAATATTGACCTGGTCCTCTGAGCTGACTCACAAACAGGTTAGCCATTAGGAGGAATCTTCCAAGGGCTGGTGAGGGGCATGGGGGCTTGTCTCCTCCTCTGCGGCAGAGAAAGAACCTTCAGCATGACTGTTTTCCATCATTTTGTCTCCTCAGGAAGTTTCCTAGGAGTAAAATCGTAAGGTAACCACCATTTTGAGGTCTACAGTGGGCCAAACTGCCCTAGACCCTGTACATAAATTTTTCGATCCACTCTTTATATCAACTTTCTGAGGCGAATAATATCCCAGTTTTACCTGTAAATGATACATTCAGGCCTCACCAGTCTTTGATTATAAATAGGGTTGTGGTTTTAAGTCGTCAAATGAGGATACTCTGAAGTCCCTCTGACTGAGGACAAGAAATGACCTGTCCCAGTAACTGGCGAGCATCTTAGGTGAGCGTCTTGGCCCTGGAGCAGTTCCTGTTCCTCCACTACAGCTCCTTGTAAAATCGCCAACCCAGGCCCCTGCTGCCGCCGCCTGGACCCCAGAGGAGCCTGGGTGGGGAGAAGACAGGAGAAGAAGGAAGGAAAGAAACGGTCCCCTTCAGTGAAATTTCATGGGTGTCAGGTGACATGCTATGTGCTCTGCCCACATTACCCATTTGTCCTCACAACAACCCTCTGAAATAAATCCTATTATTATCTCCATTTTATGTGGTGAAGGAAGAAAAGGGATCTCTGAGAGGCTAGGGAACACGTTTGGCTAGCAGGTGGCAGGCAGCTGTCACACGTGTAGGTTTGTCTCCTCCCATGAACTCTAACTGCTGGGCTAGAGCTAGAATTATTAGATTGACACTAGATTATAGTAATAGATTTACTGCCAAGTTCATGCTCTTAAAAGTAAATATATGGGGATTCCCTGGTGGCGCAGGGGTTGAGAGTCCGCCTGTTGATGCAGGGGGCACGGGTTCGTGCCCCGGTCCGGGAATATCCCACATGCCGCGGAGCGGCTGGGCCCATGAGCCATGGCCGCTGAGCCTGTGCATCCGGAGCTTGTGCTCTGCAACGGGAGAGGCCACAGCAGTGAGAGGCCCACGTACCGCAAAAAAAAAAAAAAAAAAAAAAAAAAAAAAGTAAATATATGTTTTATTTAATTCTTCCACAGAATAGAAAAGCCCATACAAATCCTATTCAGCATGACTGTCTTAGGCTCCTCTGGCTACTGTAACAAAATATTACAGGCTGAGTGGCTTAAAGTACAGACTTTTATTTCTCACAGTTCTGGAGGCTGGGAAGTCCAAGATCAAGGTGCTGGCCCATTTGGTTCCTCATGAAGGCCTACTTCCTGATTCATAGATGGCTGTCTTCTTTCTGTGTCCTCCTATGGCAGAGAGAGAAAGAGAGAGAGAGAGGTGTTGAGGAGCTTTTTCTCTTCTTATAAGGACACTAGTCCCATCATAAGGGCTTCACCCTCATGACCTAATGACCTCCCAAAGGCCCCACTTCCAAGTACCATTACATTGGGGGGGTGGTTAGGGGTTCAACATATAAATTTTTGGAGGACACATTCAGTCCGTAACAACAATGAATACAGAAAACTATTTAATAAGAGATGTGTGGAGAGGGGGAAGATGGCAGAAGAGTAAGACGCGGAGATCACCTTCCTCCCCACAGATACACCAGAAATACATCTACACGTGGAACGACTCCTACAGAACACCTACTGAACGCTGGCAGAAGACCTCAGACCTCCCAAAAGGCAAGAAACTCCCCACGTACCTGGGTAGGGCAAAAGAAAAAAGAATAAACAGAGACAAAATAATAGGGGTGGGACCTGCACCAGTGGGAGGGAGCTGTGAAGGAGGAAAGGTTTCCACACACTAGGAAGCCCCTTCATGGGCAGAGACTGAGGGTGGCGGAGGGGGGAAGCTTCAGAGCCGCAGAGGACAGCACAGCAGCAGGGGTGCAGAGGGCAAAGCGGAAAGATTCCCGCACAGAGGATCGGTGGCAACCGGCACTCACCAGCCCGAGAGGCTTGTCTGCTTACCCGCCAGGGCACGCGGGGCTGGGAGTTGAGGCTCGGGCTTCGGTTGCAGCGCAGGGAGAGGACTGGCGACGTGAACGCAGCCTGAAGGGGTTAGTGCACCATGGCTAGCCGGGGGCAGTCCAGGGAAAAGTCTGGACCTGCCGAAGAGGCAAGAGACTTTTTCTTCCCTCTTTGCTTCCTGGTGCACGAGGAGAGAGGATTAAGAGCGCTGCTTAAAGGAGCTCCAGAGACGGGCGCAAGCCGCGGCTAAAAGCGCGAACCCCAGAGAGGGGCGCGAGCCGCGGCTAAAAGTGCAGACCACAGAGACGGTCATGAGACGCTAAGGCTGCTGCTGCCGCCACCAAGAAGCCAGTGTGCGAGCCCAGGTCACTATCCACACCCCCCTTCCGGGGAGCCTGTGCAGCCTGCCACTGCCAGGGTCCCTGGATCCAGGGACAACTTCCCCGGGAGAACACACGGCGCGCCTCAGGCTGGTGCAACGTCACGCTGGCCTCTGCTGCTGCAGGCCCACCCCGCACTCCGTACCCCTCCCTACCCCCGGCCTGAGCGAGCCAGAGCCCCCGAAGCAGCTGCTCCTTTAACCCCGAAGAACAGACGCCCTCCGGCGACCTACACGCAGAGGTGGGGCCAAATCCAAAGCTGAGCCCCTGGGAGCTGTGCGAACAAAGAAGAGAAGGGGAAATCTCTCCCAGCAGCCTCATGGGCAGCGGATTAAATCTCCACAATCAACTTGATGTACCCTGCATCTGTGGAATACTTGAATAGACAACGAACCATCCCAAATTGAGGAGGTGGACTTTGAGAGCAAGATTTATTATTTTTTCCCCTTTTCCTCTTTTTGTGAGTGTGTATGTGTATGCTTCTGTGTGAGATTTTGTCTGTATAGCTTTGCTTTACCATTTGTCCTAGGGTTCTATCTGTCCGTTTTTTGTTTTTTATTTTTACTTAAAAATTTTTTTCTTAATAATTATTTTTTATTTTAATAACTTTATTTTATTTTATCCTCTTTCTTTCTGCTTTTTCTCCCTTTTATTCTGAGCCATGTGGATGAAAGGCTCTTGGAGCTCCAGCCAGGAGTCAGTGCTCTGCCTCTGAGGTGGATGAGCCAACTTCAGGACACTGGTCCACAAGAGAACTCCCAGCTCCACATAATACCAAATGGCGAAAATCTCCCAAAGATCTCCATCTCAACACCACCACCCAGCTTCACTCAACGACAAGCAAGCTACAGTGCTGGACAACCCTATGTCAGACAACTAGCAAGACAGGAACACAACCCCACCCATTAGCAGAGAGGCTGCCTAAAATCATAATAAGTCCACAGACACCCCAAAACACACCACCAGATGTGGACCTACCCATCAGAAAGACAAGATCCAGCCTCATCCACCAGAACACAGGCACTAGTCCCCTCCACCGGGAAGCCTACACAACGCACTGAACCAACTTTAGCCACTGGGGACAGACACCAAAAACAACGGGAACTACAAACCTGCAGCCTGCAAAAAGGAGCCCCCAAACACAGTAAGATAAGCAAAATGAGAAGACAGAAAAGCACACAGCAGATGAAGGAGCAAGATAAAAACCCATCAGACCTAACAAATGAAGAGGAAATAGGCAGTCTACCTGAAAAAGAATGCAGAATAATGATAGTAAAGATGATCCAAAATCTTGGAAATAGAATGGAGAAAATACAAGAGACGTTTAACAAGGACCTAGAAGAACTAAAGATGAAACAAGCAATGATGAACAACACAAAAAATGAAATTAAAAATACTGTAGAAGGGATCAACAGCAGAATAACTGAGGCAGAAGAACAGATAAGTGACCTGGAAGATAAAATAATGGAAATAACTACTGCAGAGCAGAATAAAGAAAAAAGAATGAAAAGAACTGAGGACGGTCTCAGAGACCTCTGGGACAACGTTAAATGCACCAATATTCGAATTATAGGGGTTCCAGAAGAAGAAGAGAAAAAGAAAGGGACTGAGAAAATATTTGAGGAGATTATAGTTGAAAACTTCCCTAATATGGGAAAGGAAATAGTTAATCAAGTCCAGGAAGCACAGAGAGTCCCATACATGATAAATCTAAGGAGAAACACGCCAAGACACATATTAATCAAACTGTCAAAAATTAAATACAAAGAAAACATATTAAAAGCAGCAAGGGAAAAACAACAAATAACACACAAGGGAATCCCCATAAGGTTAACAGCTGATCTTTCAGCAGAAACTCTGCAAGCCAGAATGGACTGGCAGGACATATTTAAAGTGATGAAGGAGAAAAACCTACAACCAGGATTACTCTACCCAGCAAGGATCTCATTCAGATTTGATGGAGAAATTAAAATCTTTACAGACAAGGAAAAGCTGAGAGAGTTCAGCACCACCAAACCAGCTTTACAACAAATGCTAAAGGAACTTCTCTAGGCAAGAAACACAAGAGAAGGAAAAGACCTACAATAACAAACCCAAAACAATTAAGAAAATGGGAATAGGAACATACATATCGATAATTACCTTAAATGTAAATGGATTAAATGCTCCCACCAAAAGACACAGACTGGCTGAATGGATACAAAAGCAAGATCCATATGTATGCTGTCTACAAGAGACCCACTTCAGACCTAGAGACACATATACCCTGAAAGTAAGGGGATGGAAAAAGATATTCCATGCAAATGAAAACCAAAAGAAAGCTGGAGTAGCAATTCTCATATCAGACAAAATAGACTTTAAAATAAAGACTATTAGGAGAGACAAGGACACTACATAATGATCAAGGGATGAATCCAAGAAGAAGATATAACAATGGTAAATATTTATGCACCTAAATTAGGAGCACCTCAATACATAAGGCAAATACCAACAGCCATAAAAGGGGAAATCGACAGTAATGCATTCATAGTAGGGGACTTTAACATCCCACTTTCACCAATGGACAGATCATCCAAAATGAAAATAAATAAGGAAACACAAGCTTTAAATGATACATTAAACAAGATGGACTTAATTGATATTTATAGGACATTCCATTCAAAAACAACAGAATACACATTTTTCTCAAGTGCTCATGGAACATTCTCCAGGATAGATCATATCTTGGGTCACAAATCAAGTCTTGGTAAATTTAAGAAAATTGAAATTGTATCAGGTGTCTTTTCCGACCACAATTCTATGAGACTAGATATCAATTACAGGAAAAGATCTGTAAAAAATACAAACACATGGAGGCTAAAGAATACACTACTTAATAACAAAGGTGATCACTGAAGAAATCAAAGAGGAAATCAAAAAATACCTAGAAACAAAAGACAATGGAGACACGACTACCCAAAACCTATGGGATGCAGCAAAAGCAGTTCTAAGAGGGAAGTTTATAGCAATACAATCCTACCTTAAGAAACAGGAAACATATCGAATAAACAACCTAACCTTGCACCTAAAGCAATTAGAGAAAGAAGAACAAAACAACGCCAAAGTTAGCAGAAGGAAAGGAATCACAAAGATCAGATCAGAAATAAAAAAAAGAAATGAAGGAAACGATAGCAAAGATCAATAAAACTAAAAGCTGGTTCTTTGAGAAGATAAACAAAATTGATAAGCTATTAGCCAGATTCATCAAGAAAAAAAGGGAGAAGACTCAAATCAAGAGAATTAGAAATGAAAAAGGAGAAGTAACAACTGACACTGCAGAAATAAAAAAGATCATGAGAGATTACTACAAGCAACTCTATGCCAATAAAATAGACAACCTGGAAGAAATGGACAAATTCTTAGAAATGCACAACCTGCCAAGACTGAATCAGGAAGAAATAGAAAACATGAACAGACCAGTCACAAGCACTGAAATTGAAACTGTGATTAAAAATCTTCCAACAAACAAAAGCCCAGGACCTGATGGCTTCACAGGCGAATTCTATCAAACATTTAGAGAAGAGCTAACGCCTATCCTTCTCAAACTCTTCCAAAATATAGCAGAGGGAGGAACACTCCCAAACTCATTCTATGAGGCCACCATCACCCTGATACCAAAACCAGACAAGGATGTCACAAAGAAAGAAAACTACAGGCCAATATCACTGATGAACATAGATGCAAAAATCCTCAACAAAATACTAGCAAACAGAATCCAACAGCACATTAAAAGGATCATACAACATGATCAAGTGGGGTTTATTCCAGGAATGCAAGGATTCTTCAATATATGCAAATCAATCAACGTGATACACCATATTAACAAATTGAAGGAGAAAAACCATATGATCATCTCAATAGATGCAGAGAAAGCTTTTGACAAAATTCAACACCCATTTATGATAAAAACCCTGCAGAGAGGAGGCATAGAGGGAACTTTCCTCAACATAATAAAGGCCATATATGACAAACCCACAGCCAACATCATCCTCAATGGTGAAAAACTGAAAGCATTTCCACTAAGATCAGGAACAAGACAAGGTTGCCCACTCTCACCACTCTTATTCAACATAGTTTTGGAAGTTTTAGCCACAGCAATCACAGAAGAAAAGGAAATAAAAGGAATCCAAATCGGAAAAGAAGAAGTAAAGCTGTCACTGTTTGCAGATGACATGATACTATACGGAGAGAATCCTAAAGATGCTACCAGAAAATTACTAGAACTAATCACTGAATTTGGTAAAGTAGCAGGATACAAAATTAATGCACAGAAATCTCTGGCATTCCTATATACTAATGATGAAAAATCTGAAAGTGAAATCAAGAAAACACTCCCATTTACCACTGCAACAAAAAGAATAAAACATCTATGAATAAACTACCTAAGGAGACAAAAGACCTGTATGCAGAAAATTATAAGACACTGATGAAAGAAATTAAAAATGATACAAATAGATGGAGACATATACCACGTTCTTGGATTGGAAGAATCAACATTGTGAAAATGACTCTACTACCCAAAGCAATCTACAGATTCAATGCAATCCCTATCAAACTACCACTGGCATTTTTCACAGAACTACAACAAAAAATTTCAGTTTGTATGGAAATACAAAAGACCCCGAATAGCCAAAGCAATCTTGAGAATGAAAAATGGAGCTGGAGGAATCAGGCTCCCTGACTTCAGACTATACTACAAAGCTACAGTAATCAGACAGTATGGTACTGGCACAGAAACAGAAATATAGATCAATGGAACAGGATAGAAAGCCCAGAGATAAACCCACGCACATATGGTCACCTTATCTTTGATAGAGGAGGCAGGAATGTACAGTGGAGAAAGGACAGCCTCTTCAATAAGTGGTGCTGGGAAAACTGGACAGGTACATGTAAAAGTATGAGATTAGATCACTCCCTAACACCATACACAAAAATAAGCTCAAAATGGATTAAAGACCTAAATATAAGGCCAGAAACTATCAAACTCTTAGAGGAAAACATAGGCAGAACACTCTATGACATAAATCACAGCAAGATCCTTTTTGACCCACCTCCCAGAGAAATGGAAATAAAAACAAAAATAAACAAATGGGACCTAATGAAACTTCAAAGCTTTTGCACAGCAAAGGAAACCATAAACAAGACGAAAAGACAACCCTCAGAATGGGAGAAAATATTTGCAAATGAAGCAACTGACAAAGGATTAATCTCCAAAATTTACAAGCAGCTCATGCAGCTCAATAACAAAAAAACAAACAACCCAATCCAAAAATGGTCAGAAGATCTAAATAGACGTTTCTCCAAAGAGGATATACAGATTGCCAACAAACACATGAAAGAATGCTCAACATCATTAATCATTAGAGAAATGAAAATCAAAACTACAATGAAATATCATTTCACACCAGTCAGAATGGCCATCATCAAAAAATTTAGAAGCAGGGGCTTCCCTGGTGGCGCAGTGGCTGAGAGTCCGCCTGCCGATGAAGGGGACACAGGTTCGTGTCCTAGTCCGGGAAGATCCCACATGCCGCGGAGTGGCTGGGCCCGTGAGCTATGGCCGCTGAGCCTGCGCGTCTGGAGCCTGTGCTCCGCAACGGGAGGGGCCACGACAGTGAGAGGCCCGCGTACCGCAAAAAAAAAAAAAAAATTTAGAAACAATAAATGCTGGAGAGGGTGTGGAGAAAAGGGAACACTTTTGCACGCTGGTGGGAATGTGAATTGGTACAGCCACTATGGGGAACAGTATGGAGGTTCCTTAAAAAACGACAGATAGAACTACCATATGACCCAGCAATCCCACTACTGGACATATACCCTGAGAAAACCATAATTCAAAAAGAGTCATGTACCAAAATGTTCATTTCAGCTCTATTTACAATAGGCAGGAGATGGGAACAACCTAAGTGTCCATCATCGGATGAATGGATAAAGAAGATGTGGCCCATATATAAAATGGAATATTACTCAGCCATAAAATGAAACAAAATTGAGTTATTTGTAGTGAGGTGGATGGACCTAGAGTCTGTCATACAGAGTGAAGTAAGTCAGAAAGAGAAAGAGAAGCACTGTATGCTAACATATATATATATTGAATCTAAGAAAAAAAAATGTCATGAGGGACCTAGGGGTAAGACGGGAATAAAGACACAGACCTACTAGAGAATGGACTTGAGGATATGGGGAGGGGAAAGGGTAAGCTGTGACAAAGCGAGAGAGAGGCATGGACATATATACACTACCAAACATAAACTAGATAGCTAGTGGGAAGCAGCCGCATCGCTCGGGGAGATCAGCTCGGTGCTTTGTGACCACCTAGAGGGGTGGGATAGGGAGGGTGGGAGGGAGGGAGACACAAGAGGCAGAGATATGGGGATATATGTATATGTATAACTGATTCACTTTGTTATAAAGCAGAAACTAACACACCATTGTAAAGCAATTATACTCCAATAAAGATGTAAAAAAAAAAGAGATTTGTGTGTCTTCTTTCACATCAGAACTATCTGTTCTATGTGTTCTTACATATGGGTATGCTATTACATGCTTCCAATATTACAGAAATGAATTTGTTCTAGGGTGATCATATGCCATTGTCTCCCCAGTACAGTCTGGGTTTGTGCCTGTTGTCCTGGTGGAGTTATTATAACACCTCCTTTTACTGTCAAAAATGTCCTAGTTTGGGTAATAAATTACATGATTACCCCTCTTAGTACCAATATTTCAAAAACATATTTGTAGCTCAGAAAGTTTTGTTAATTTTTGAAGCTGCATGATAGGTGTGTAGGGGTTTAACTTCCATAATAAAAAATCTTAAATATACATATTTATAGTTAAGTTTTTTTCTAGTTGTGGCTTAAACAAATATGGAGTAATAACTTATTTTTGTTCAAGTGATTATCTCTCCCTCAAATATAAAAACATCATCACCAGGGGCTTCCCTGTTGGCACAGTGGTTGAGAGTCCGCCTGCCGATGCAGGGGACAGGGGTTCGTGCCCCGGTCAGGGAAGATCCCACATGCCGTGGAGCGGCTGTGCCCGTGAGCCATGGCCGCTGGGCCTGTGCGTCCGGAGCCTGTGCTTCGCGACGGGAGAGGCCACAACAGTGAGAGGCCAGCGTACCGCACACACACACACACACACACACAAAACATCGTCACCAGAACAATAACTTAGAGTTCTCTTTTCATGTATAGAGGTGTGTTCTTGAAGAATTGTTGTAAATGAAAAGCATGCAAACTGAACTAGTATAATTGAAAGGTTTTGAATGCCCTAGGAGTATTTGTTACATTAAAAGACTAGGGGAAATCCTGTCACTCAAAAGCATCTTTTTGTAAAAGGATCATTAATGTCCTTATTTTCCTTCTGCAAACAAATATATTTCATATAGCCCAAGGAGCAACATGGTTTACACAGTTTTCTCAACTGTAAAACAAGAAAAATACTACTACTTACCTAGAAAGTTGTTGTGAGGGTGAATTCTGAAATTTCATGTGAAGAATATAGCTCCCTGCCTGGCACAGAGTAAGAACTCGATAGATGTTACTATTTATATCAGCTATTGCCAACATTTTTCTTTATGGAGAGGTGATGTATTGTATCAAGTAAAGTGTTAAATGACAGCAGCAACAAAACACTCTTGGAACTCATTACTGTTTATTACCCTACTGATTTTTTGTAATTGAAAACAGAGAATGAACATATTTAATGTGCCTCAGTGGGCAATGTTGGAGTAAAAATTGTATCAAAAAGATAGTTAGGGGACTTCCCTGGTGGCGCAGTGGTTAAGAATCCGCCTGCCAGTGCAGGGGACACGGGTTCGAGCCCTGGTCCGGGAAGATCCCACATGCCGCGGAGCGGCTGGGCCCGTGCGCCGTAACTACTGAGCCCACGCAGCTCGAGCCCATGCTCCGCAACAAGAGAAGCAACCGCAACGAGAAGCCCGCTCACTGCAACTAGAGAAAGTCTGCACGCAGCAACAAAGACCCAACGCAGCCAATAGTAAAAATTAATTAATTTTTAAAAAAAGATAGTTAAACGAATTTTATAGTCTCCCATTAATCCATGCAGCCAGCCAGCTAGTCATGAACTATTTACTGGACGTGCAAGCCAGGACCTGCGCCACTGGACGTGGCCAAGCGTGTGACCTGCGGGTAGGTGACGCTGGAGCCCCAAACAGTCACGATGTTAGTTTGTTTCATTTGGTGGAATTAAGAAATCCTGGTTCAATTATAAATCTTCTCAGTAATCAATACTATACCTTTCCTCCCTGGCTAGAGAGTTATTTTCCACAGGCTTTAGCAAGGAGCAAAGATGTCTCTGATGTGCTTTTCACATATACATTTTCTATGCCTGGAGGCTTAATACAGTCTATGAAAAATCGTTCTTTCATTCTTTTCATTCTCTCTCAAAGCTTCAAGCCTCAGGGCCTTTGAAATAAATCAATACTGAATTCATTGACTTGGGCGTTCCAACAGAACAAAGGGAACTTCAGAGACTAGTAGACAAAGCATTAAAAACATTTGGAAATTTTTTTTTCCCCAAAGTGCCCACTTCTTTCTGATTGGAATAGCAACAGTTAACAGTATTCTCACAGCAGGATTGCCATTGCTTTGCTTGCAAACAAACTAAAAACCTTGTCAATCTTCCCCTTCCCAAATTCATTTTCTAAATAACAAAGTTAGCGTGTCCCCATTTAAACAATAACGACTAATTTTAAAGAGAGAGTGTAATGATAAAATGTATAATTTTATATAAGCTGCTTTCATCCTACTTTATGAATAGTTTTCAAACAATATATGTACTCAAGTATATTTCAATTTAAATAACGTCTTTGTAATTAAAATACTTAATAAGTTCTCCTGAGTATGCAAAACAAGCCCTTTCACCTATTTCTGGAAAGCTTACAGGATTGCAGAAAGCAAAATTAGGAGACAATAAGCATACAACGGTGGTATCATAGATTCAATAGCTTTGGGTTGCTAAATATTCTCTTTGGGTTTCTAGATCAATAAAGAGCAGGAAGCTCTGGCTTCTATTAGCATGTTTTCAGTTGTAAGACAGAGAGCTCAATTCATACCAGTTCACAATAACTAGAACTGGTTAACAATAACAATAACTAATTTAAAGATAGGGCAACCTGAATTTAGCAGCTCTGTGATATCAGAAGAACCCAGTAAAAGAGACAACCAAAATGTCACACTTTTTCCTTTACACACTCACTTCTTTTCTAGAATCTTACTGTCATAATATATACAATCCCGCGGTGATACATCTGGCTAGTACTGAGGCTACCAATAGATAGTATGATTCCAACAAACCCTCAAACACTGTAGCCTCAAAAATCTCACTAATCTACCATTCTTTAGAATAATATTGACTTCACGATACCTTGTTTAAAGATATTCTGCATAGTAATGGGAGCCAAGAATTTGTTATCAGAGGATTACTGCTACTACCCTGCATAATTATGAGACTTACAGCAAGCTATTAATCCCGATGATTTTCAGTTTCCTAATCTGTAAAATGGAGCTTGCAAATAATGTGCTCCTAGACTTTATGAAGAGTATCTAACAAAACCCCACAGCAAACACGTTACTGAATGATAATGCCTTAGGAGACTTCCTTCAACGTCTGCAGCAAGCCATTCATTTACCTGTTGCCTGTGGCTGCTTTGGTGCTACTTTGGCAGCGTAGCTGCGACAGAGGATAGACCTCTCGAACCTAAAATATTTAATCACATGATATTGCTTATCTGTGGAATCTGAAAAAAAAAGATACAAATGAACTTACAAAACAGAAATAGACCCACAGACATAGAAAATAAACCAACGGGGAAAGAGGGGGGAGGGATAGATTAGGAGGATGGGATTAACATGTACACAGTACTATATATAAAATAGATAACCAACAAGGACTTACCGTATAGCACGGGAAACTATACTCAATATTTTGTAATAACCTATAAGGGGAAAGAATCTGAAAACTAACAGATATATATGTATGTATAACTGAATCACTGTGCTGTACACCTGAAATTACCATGACATTGTAAATCAACTATGCTTCAATTTTTTTGTAAAAAAAAGCCTAAACTATCTACTATCTGCCCTTTATGGAAAAAGTTTGCCATGCCCCGAGATGGAGAAGGAAGGCTTTAATACCAGAGAGGTAGCTTCACAAAGAGTCTTGTTTTTCTGGATAATTTCTGGATCATGGGAAATAGGAAGAACAATTTAGGAACATGCATATTTTTATCCAAAAAGTGTCTGCCAGAGTCCCAGCAAGAAACCGATGGCCTCAGGTAACGAGGAGGGTTTATTTACAAAGGTGTGAATTTAGGAGCTGGGGCTCACCACTGGAAAGGGCAAGGGGAGGGAATAGCTGTCAGGACCACAGAGAATAGGACTCTGTACAGTTAGTGGCCCCAAGAAAAATGGGGATTTCCCGTCGAGGGATGCAGCCAACTCAATGAGACCTCTTGGGGAGGGAGGAAGGGGGATAAATACCCTGACTTAGCTTGCTTTCCTCTTCGTTCATTTTTCTTACTGGGACTCCTCACTGGATGAACCCAACCAGAGTGACAGAGGACTTTAGAACAGATCATTGAGTCCATACCATACAGGCTCCTGGCAGAGAGCAGAGTGGAGACATGCACTTTAATGAAACTTTTTACCCGTGTATTTTAATTTCATCATTTCATATAATCATATAAAACTATACAATCATAATTTTATATCACTTAACGTCCACATCTTAACCTTTTATCTAATTGGCTTCCAGCATCATTGTCATTCTAAATGTTTCAACTTTACTTGATTTTATTTAATTAATTAATTAATTTATTTATTTATTTATTTTTGTGGTACACGGGCCTCTCACTGCCATGGCCTCTCCCGTTGTGAAGCAAAGGCTCCGGACGCGCAGGCTCAGCGGCCATGGCTCACGGGCCCAGCCGCTCTGCAACACGTGGGATCTTCCCGGACCAGGGCACGAACCCATGTCCCCTGCATCGGCAGGGGGCCTCTCAAACACTGTGCCACCAGGGAAGCCCTTGATTTTATTTTTAATACAAATTTTTTTCGGATTAAAATATTTATGGTTAATAGAAAAATAAAAATTTTACTGAAATGTATAATGTAGAAAGCCATCATCCCCAAATCCCCTCAGCAGGGATAATCACTGTGAATAACTGATGTATATTCATCTAGATTTGGGTGCATAGATACATATACATAAAAGATATTTTATTGATATTAGTAGTAAGATAAATGGTACTTGACTTTATACACCATTTTTAAACTTTCCCCTTTATTCAGTTAGTAAGTCCTGGGAAATAAAACAAGATATCAAAAAGATATCTGAGAGTTCCCTGGTGGCCTAGTGGTCAGGATTCCAGGCTTTCACTGCCATGGCCTGGGTTTAATCCCTGGTCAGGGAACTGAGAGCCCGCAAGCTGCACAGCTCGGCCAAAGAAGAAAAAAAAAAGATATCTGCACTCCCATGTTTATTGCAGCATTATTCACAATAGCCAAGACATGGAAACAACCTAAATGTCCCTCAGTGGATGAATGGATAACGATACCGTGATATATTTATTGGAATGGAATACTATTCAGCCACGAAAAAGAAAGACATCCTGCCATTTGCAACAACATGGACAGACCTTGAAGGTACTAAGCTAAGTGAAATAAGTCAGAGAGAGAAAGACAAACACTGTATAATCTCACTTATATGTGAGAATCTAAAAAAGCTGAACTTGTAGAAACAGAGTAGAATGGTAGATACCAGGAGCTGGGGGTAGAGGAATTGGAGAGATGTTGGTCAAAGGTTATAAACTCGCAATTAAAAGATGAGTAAGTTCTGGAGATCTAATGCCCAGCCTTGTGATTATAGTCAACAATACTGCGTATATACTTCAAAGTTGCTAAGAGACTAGACTTTAAATGTTCTCACTATGAAAAAGAAGTGATGTGATGTGGCAGAGGTGTTAGCTAAAGCTATGGTGGTAATCACATTGCAATATATAAAAGTATCAAATCAACAAATCGTGTACCTTAAGCTAGCACAATGTTATATGTCACTTATACCTCAATAACAAATATATTTTGAAAAACCTCCATGCATTCATTCAAATATTATATATAATACGAATACAAATGTATACTAAGATATTTGTATTAATATTAATGGGGCTTGACTGTACATATTATTTTTTAAATTTTTATTTTATATTGGAGTATAGTTGATTAACAGTGTTGTGTTAGTTTCAGGTGTACAGCAAAGTGATTCAGTTATACATATACACGTATCTTCTTTTTCAAGTTCTTTTCCCATTCAGGTTATTACAGAGTATTGAGCAGAGCTCCCTGTGCTATACAGTAGGTTCTTGTTGGTTCTCTATCTTAAATATAGCAGAGTTGCACACATTTTGAAGCTTGCTTTTTCTTTCAGTTAAGTATGTATCTTAAGAAAATGTCCAGCATTTATTCATTCATTCATTCATTCAAAAAATACTAACACCTATTATGTGGCGGGCTTTGTTCTAGGTGCTAAAGAGGCAGCAGTGAAATAGATGATGTCCCTAACCTCAATGTAAGTGAGTATAAGGGGAATAAAGAGAGCAAACAATTAAATGGGTAAGTGGTAAGTAAAGGGGTACCTGGAAAGGGGCTAGAGATAACAAGAGAAGTTTTATTCTTGGTTGGTCGTGAGGGAATCTCCTCAAGAAGATGAACTAGAGCAGATAACTAAAGAATAAGAAGGTCAGACCACATGATGATCTGGAGAAGTGCTTTCCAGGTAGAGAGAAGAGCAGGTGCTCAGTTCCAGGGATGGGAGCCAACTTGGCTTGTTCAAGGAACTCAGAGAAGACCAGTGGGGTTGGGATGGAGCTAGCAGGATGGGAGAGTGGTGGCTGCTATGAGAGGTCCCTAGTGTCCTGGTAAGAGGTTTGCAATTTATTCTGAGTGCAACAGAAAGCCATGAAAGATTTAAGCAGGGATGTGATATGAATTTATCTAGGATTTTACAAGATCAATCTAGCTGCTAAGTAGCTAATGGACTGTTTGGAGGGCAAGAACAAAAGCAGAGTGACCAGGTAGGAATCCATTTCTGAGAAAAGCTGTGACTCACTGAGGTTCTAGGAATATAGTGAGGAGTGGTCAGATTCAGGGTGTATATTGAATAGAGAATTCCTGGGATATGCTGATGGATTGAATGGGGCAGAATGGTGATGGTGAGGGAGACAAAAGTCAAGAACAACTCTAGGCTTTTGGCAGGAGTCATCCCTAACATCCCTAACATTTGTACATTTATCTTTATACATTTATGTGACTTACTGAAGGATAAATTCTGAGAAGTATTTTTTTTGGTCAAAAGTTATCACTAGTTTAAATTTTATTAGATATTGGAATATTCCCTCCCAAAATATTTTTTTTTCTTTTTGTTTTTTAGCTGTACCATGTGGCATGTGGGATCTTAGTTCCCTGACCAGGGATCAAAACCATGCCCCCTGCAGTGGAAGTATGGATTCTTAACCACTGGACCGCCAGGGAAGTCCTAATATTTCATTTTTTTAATTCCTAAAGTTGGAAATATTAGCTCTAACCTCCTGTCTTTTTAGTCTCTTATAGGTCCTGTTTTAGATATTATCAGTTTTATCTATTTAATTTCTTTCCCCTCTTTTATACTGCTTCATTCCCCTTTTGTTTTTCCTGTATTCCTTTTTGATGACTCATCTTTGTACTGTCTGGCCAGAATCTGGGCCTGAAGGAGCCTGAACCATGGCAGGTTTACATTGTAAACAGGAAACTCTCTCCCAGCTGCTCAGGCACCTGCTCCCTTGGCCTCCTGTGAAAGCAAATTCCCAGGGCAGTTAGCAAGTCTCTCTCCAAAGAATTTGTTCTGAGGGGACTTTGCAAACTCCAGGGTTAAGTCTCTTCAGGGCCATAAATTCCACAGTGAGAGTACCATGGCTGATGTGCTTAAAAAGTGTTACTTATCAACAAGTTACACGATTTGGTGTTTACATTTAAAAAAAAAGAATCTCTTAAGGGGGAATTCCCTGGTGGTCCAGTTGTTAGGACTCAGTGCTTTCACTGCCATGGCCCGGGTTCAGTCCCTGGTTGGGGAACTAAGATCCCACAAGCCACTTGGCAAGGCCGAAAAAAAGTCTCTTGTGGTAAAACCCATGGACTCCAGGTGTATTTTAGGCCAAATGTCAATATTAAACCACAAGACAGAAGGTGGTGATGGCATGGGGGAGGGACGTTCAGGGAGTGGCCTGGGTTTGGTCAGGAAGCAGGTGGTGGTAAACCTGAGAGACTCTGAAAGGAGGTGGCACAGAAGTTTAACAGCCAAGTTATTGGTACCACTTCTAAACCAGCTGTTTAGGGGGATGTGGTTCAGACCTCTTGTCCTGCACTGGTTGCTACCTGACGCTATTTATGCTAATTCCTTTGCAGACCACAGTGGTCCCTTTCCTCCACGTCAACCTCTGCGAAAGATCCCCCACACTGGCCTGAGCTCTGCCACCACCCTGACGCCCCACACCACTGTCTACTTCCCTGTTCCAGGGTCTGCCAAGGCCACACACGTGCTGCGGGCTGGCCAGGGCCAGAGCTGGAAGGAGGAGGCGGTGACCAAGGAGACCCAGCTGCAGTGCCCACTCAAGGCCTCCTAACTGTACGGGCAGCTCCCCAAGTTCCAGAATGGAGACCTCACCCTGTACCAGTCCAATGCCATCCTGCGATACCTGGGCTGCTCCCTGAGGCTGTGTGGGAAGGACCAGCGAGAGGCAGCCCTGGTGGACGCGGGCAACTACAGCGTGAAGGCCCTCCACTGCCGATACGCCACCCTGATTTACACCAACCCCGAGGTGGGCAAGGAGGATGATGGGAAGGCACTGCCCGGGCACCTGAAGCCTTTTGAGCCCTGCTGTCCCAGCACCAGAGAAGCCCGACTGCATTATGGGCAAGCAGATCTCCTTCACAGGCTACAAGCTGCTGCACTGGCTGCGGACTCACCAGGTCCTGGCCCTGCCGCGCTGCCTTCCCACCACGCACAGCAAGTAAATCGCCCCATTCAACAGGAAACAGTGAGGGCTTGTGGCACTCTCTGCAGAAGAAGAAAGAGAGCTGCCTGCTTCCCTTTCCCCAGGACCAATCAAATTTCCAAGAGGTTCTCCACACTGAAACCAGCTTTCAGATGCACTTGAAGAACCTTTTCCTTAGGGCTCAAGCTGGCCACCAGTTCATCCCAAACCAAGTTTGTTCCACATGTGGCCCCTCTCAGACCCAGAACCAATAACAAGTCCCTTTTCCCCTTCGGACTATGGTACAGAAGACAGCGCATGTGTCCTCTCTCCTCCTATCCTAATGGTAAATTATCCCTCCAGGATTTTATCATCCTTTCCAGCTCTTTGCCTACCCTGGTCCAGATTTCTTTTCAAAATTTTGGCCCTCAAAGATTAAGTGTGTGTGGGTGTATGTGTGTGTGTGTGTGTGTGTGTTTATAAGGGCGCAGCAGGACTTTCTCAAATGTGGGTCTTTGTTCACAAACATTGTTATACTATTTGCCATTACCTGGGAAATAGATATTATTGGATGATTTGAGATTTTATTTGAGATTTGAGTTTTCTTGGCCTGGGCGTTTGACTTTGGGTTTGATAGCATGTGCTCCAGTTAGAGAACCATTCATGGATGCTTATGTAGAACTGGAACGACGCTATGATTGTGAGATTTGGGATCAAAGAAGGGAGCTTCTTCAGGAGGTCCTAAGACTTCCCAATGAGTTAATGAAGAAATTTGTTTTCTCCCTCCTTCCCTTTCTCCTAATTCCTTATTTTTTAAGCCAGTTGTGAATAGACTGATAGGAGTTTAGATGAGCTTGTTGCTTGCCTCTACAGAGACCAGAAAGCCTGGTGTTCTTTTATTACAAATACTACCTTGAAGTAGGAGTACCCTGAACAGATAACTGGACTACCAGGTAATTATGCCCAGAGAGGAGCACAGGAGTTCAATTTTTCTTGCTCTCCTTGTCTCAATTTTTATTGTTTCACTTTTAACTGGTTTATAAATACAGTAACAATTTCTTGTAACAAGTTTCCTCATTTATCTATCTTGGAGTCCATTTTGTGGGGAGTTGATGGTGAAAGAAATGTCAGCAAGTAGCATTACTCAGTGCAGGGTACTGGATGAATGGTTTACTGAAAGCGATTTGGTTTTGCTGTTGACAAGGAGGTTTGGATACGGCTGCTTTAAAAATTGCCCAGGTTAAAAATATGGGGTAGAACTCTGGGGGTTCGCTGCTTATTCTTTTGTGCAATGGATGTGGGTTGGCCTTTTAAGACCTGATTCCCTATTCAGCCTTCACAAAGGGACATAACTCTATCTTCAGACTATCTCCTGGCAAAATCAAGTCTCAACAGAGCAGATACTTGCTGGTATCTGTAGAGCAGGCACCAGCTCATTACCTCCCAGTGGCTGAGAGCATCAGTATTCTCATTATGGGGACTTGAAGGAAACACAGTCCCTTCACTCTTACCAGAGTCTAAAATCTATGCCCGGGACTTCCCTGGTGGCCCAGTGGTTGAGAATCTGCCTGCCAATGCACGGGACACGGGTTCGAGCCCTGGTCCTGGAAGATCTCACATGCCACGGAGCAACTACGCCCATGCGCCACAACTACTGAGCCTGTGCTCTAGAGCCCACGAGCCACAACTACTGAAGCCCACGCGCCTAGAGCCTGTGCTCCGCGACGAGAAGCCACCACATGAGAAGCCTGTGCACCACAACGATGAGTAGCCCCCGCTCACCGCAACTAGAGAAAGCCCATGGGCAGCAATGAAGACCCAACGCAGCCAAAAATAAATAAATAAATTTATTAAAAACAAATAAAATAAAATCTATGCCTGGACCAAGCCAGACCAAAAGAGAGCGAAGCCCCAGCAGGTCCATTGGCCTAGGGCATTTGAGGCTGCTACACAGGAGATCCTGAACCAAGATTTGACGTCAGTGGGGCTTTCCAGAGAAACTGATGTGTAACTCAAGACCTGGAAGATAAGTAGGCATAGTAGCAGGCAAAGAAAGCTGATGTAAAAGAGAGCCAAGAGGTGAGAGAGAGAGAGCACAGCACGCTGAAGGAACTGAGAGCACCAGTTCAGTGTGCCTGGTGCACAGAGCATAAGGGAGGATGTGGCAAGAGGTCAGCCAGGCCGGCAGGAGTCCGATTATGCAGAAACGTGAAAACTGTTAAAAGGTCTGAACTTTGTCCTCACGGCAACAGGAAGCCACTGAAAAGTTTTATGCAAAGGAGGTGACAAGTTGAGATGTACCTTTGTGAGAAATCATTCTGGTTTCACTGCACTGATAGAGGGCATGGCTGGAAATAGGAAGCTGGGGGACCACTTGGGGAATGGTCCTAGTAGGAGACGTCAGTAGATGGGGAGAAGTCGTTCTGTCTATCACCAGGCATGCCACCTGGGTGTCATGAAACTCCTACAGTCACACCCTCTCGCTTGGTTTTCATATTCCCTGGTTAAACCTGCTTTTTTTTTTTTTTTTTTAAAGGATCACTCAGAGCGGCCTTAAAAGAACAACAACAAAACACAGTACTCAGAGACCACACAAGTTACAGGCAACTTAATTTTTTTGTTGGGAGATTTTTGAGAAATAAAACATTCTCCTCTCTCATTTTATTTTTTTTTAAATTGGCTCACCTTTATTCAGTATCTGCAACATACTCAAAATATAGACAAGTTCCATATTATGAGAAATTAGGAGCCATCTTTGATTCCTGTCTCTCTTTTATCCCTCACATCTAAAGAATCGCCAAGCCCTGTTAGACTCTGCTCTGGAAGTTTCTCACAGTCTTTCCACTTTTTTTTTTTTTTTTTTTTGGCCACCATCATACTCTGGGTCACATCACCTTTCATTTCAAAAGCTCCCTAACTGGTTTTCCTTTCTTTGGTGTTGCACCCACCTATCCACTGCCTACTCTACAGCCAAAGGGATTCTTGTGCATGTAAAATGACCATGCCTCCAAGGCTCCCATCATTCTTTCAGTGCCCACGATGACTCATCATTGTCTTTGAGATAAAAAGCAGACCCTATCTTGCCTTTTTACTCTACTCAAATTTTACCTCTCTTCTTGCACTCTCTACTAAAGCTTTTCTGAACTTTGTTCTGTCTTTTTACAGCCATGCCTTGACTCCAAGATTCACAAAAGCTATTCCCTGGAATGGCTTAGAATGGGGTATATTCTCTCTTCTTCTGGTTATCTCTTATTCCTTCCCCCAGCGTTCAGTCTGACCCTTGTTTCCTCAGTCAGTCTTGCACAATTACCAGATTTGGCTAAGACTCCCTGTTATGTTTTTATAAGTAGCTATAATTCTCCTACCTTAATCGCCACCATACATTGTTTTGTTGCTGTCGTCGTTGTTGTTTTTGGGGCGCACTGCGAGGCATGCAGGATCTTAGTTCCCTGACCAGGGATCGAACCCAGGCCCCGGCAGTGAAAGCTCCGAGTCCTAACCACTGAACCACCAGGGGATTCTCCATCATATATTGTTAATTCTTCTTTAAACACATCTCTCTCCTGGCTGAGCATTCTTGTCTTGTTCCCTTCACATATTCCCTGGTATACAGAAGATAAAAAACATGCTTCAAATTAAAATGAATTATGAAACCATCCTGAAAAAGAATTAAGTTGGAGAGCCCACACTTCCCAATTCCAAAACTTACTACAAAGTAATGATAATTAAGACTGTGTGGTAGTGACATAGGGATAGACATACAGTTCAAAGGAATACAATTGAGAGTCCGGAAATAAACCCATCAATTGATTTTTTGAAAAGGGTGCTAGACTATTCAATGGGCAAAAATAGTCTTTTCAACAAATGGGGTTAACACAAGATATCCACACGCAAAAGGATGAATTTAAAACTTCTGCCTCACATTGTAAATAAAAATTCACTCAAATAGATCAAAGATCTAAATACAAGAGCTAAAACTATAACACTCCTAGAAGAAAATATAAGAGTGAATCCTTATGACCTTGGATTTGGCAATGATTTCTTATAACACTCCTAGAAGAAAATATAAGAGTGAATCCTTACGACCTTGGATTTGGCAATGATTTCTTATATGACACGAAAAGCAAGCAACAAAAGAAAAAATAATAATTAGGACTTCTTAAAAACTCAACACTTTTTGCTTCAAAAGACACTATCAAGAAAGTAAAAAGATGACCCACAAAATGGGAGAAGATTTTTCCAAATTGTATCTCTGATAAGAGATTTGTATCTAGAATATATACATTTTAAAACTTCTTATAACTCTATAATAAAAAAGACAACCCAGTTGAAAACTGGGCAAAGTATCTGAAAACACATTTCCCCAAAGAAGATATGAAAATGGCTAATAAGCACATGGAAAGATGCTCACTGTCATTAGTGTCAGAGAAATGCAAATCAAAACCATAATGAAATATCATTTCACACCCACTAGGATGGCTATAATTAAAAAGACAGATAAGTGTTGGTGAGGATACGGAGAAATCAACACCCTCATACACTGCTGGTGGGAATGTAAAGTTGTGGAGACACCTTGCAAAACAGCCTGGCAGTTCCTCAAAAAAGTTTATCATAGATCATATGATCCAGCAATTCCACTCCAATAGAAATGAAAATATACAACCTCACAAAAACTTGTGCATGGGGCTTCCCTGGTGGCGCAGTGGTTGAGAGTCCGCCTGCCGATGCAGGGGACACGGGTTCGTGCCCCAGTCTGGGAAGATCCCACATGCCGCGGAGCGGCTGGGCCCGTGAGCCATGGCCGCTGAGCCTGCGCGTCCGGAGCCTGTGCTCCGCCACGGGAGAGGCCACAGCAGTGAGAGACCCGCGTACCACACACACAAAAAAACAAATAAAAAAACTTGTGCATGAATGTTCATAACAGCATTATTCCTAATAGCCAAGAAACAACACAAATATCCATTAAGTGATAAACATAAACAAAATTGGTATATCCATATAATGAAATATTATTTGGCCATAAAAAGAAATGAAGCTCTGATTAATATCACAATGTAAATGAGCCCTGAAAACATTACACAAAGTGCTAAGTGAAAGAAGCCAGTCACAAAAGACCACATATTATACGATTCCATTTACACGAAATTTCCATAATATGCAAATCTGTAGAAACAGAAATTAGATTAGTGTTTGCCTGGGGCTGGGAGAATGGGCGGATCAGAGAGCAATGGCTAAAGGGCAGAGAGTTTCTTTGGGGATGATAAAAATATTCTAAAGTTGGTTGTGTTGATGGTTGCACCATTTCATGAATATAGTAAAAACCATTGAAATCTTCACTTTAAATGTGTGAATGGTGTAGTATGTGAATTATATCTCAGTAAAGCTGGTACAAAATATGAATTATAAGTGGGAAAACAAAAATAACTCACGGAAAGGAGGTTGAAAGAGGTCAGAGGGAAAAGGGGAAAAGACAGGAAAAAATGAGAAAGAGGAAGAAAAGTGCAAGAAATGAAAAGTCAGGAGTGAAAGAAAAATAACACCAAGAGGCAAGTTGGAAAAAAGAGAACAGGAAAGTACTTGGAAGAAAATAATTGAATGGAAGGGAGAGAAATTAATTTAGCTTTTAAAGCCCTGATGGGGAGTTCCCTGGTGGCGCAGTGGTTAAGAATCTGCCTGCCAATGCAGAGGACACGGGTTCGAGCCCTGGTCTGGGAAGATCCCACATACTGCAGAGCAACTAAGCCCATGCGCCGCAACTACTGAGCCTTAGCTCTAGAGCCCGTGTGCCACAACTACTGAAGCCCGTACGCCTAGATCCCATGCTCCACAACAAGAGAAGCTACCGCAATGAGAAGCCCGCGCACCACAACGAAGAGTAGACCCCGCTCACTGCAGCTAGAAAAAGCCAGTGTGCAGCAACGAAGACCCAACGCAGCCAAAAATAAATGAATAAAATAAATAAAATTTTTTAAAAATTATTTTTAAAAAAGAAATGTAAATGAATACATTTACAGATAAACCCAAATTGATACAGTTTATTGTCAGCAGATCCGCACTAAAAAAATGCTGAAAGAAGTTCTTTAGCCCAAAGGGAATTGACATCAAACATAAACTCCACCTACAGGGAGAAAAGAATGAAGAATATGGGAAAGTGTTAGTGGGTGGGTAAATGTGCCCTCCTGTTTACTCTTTCCTGCCCATTCACCAACCCTTTGATATATGCACACACACATATACATATATACCCATATACAAACATATTCCTCTCTTAATTTCTATAGAAGACATGAATGAATTTTCTACAGTATTTTTATAATTTACCCTGTTGATGAACAGTTTGATTATTTAAAGTTTGGGGCCATTATGAATAAACTATTAACTTCTTATACAAGTCTTTGTGAAGAATTTCTTTTCAATTTCTCCTGGATAAATACATAAGAGCAAGGTGCTGGGTTGTGTAAGTGTATGTTGAACTTTATTAGAAACTGCCAAAGTGTTTTCCAATATGTCTGTACTATTTGCAAAGCATGAGAGCTCCAGGCACTCTGCATCCTCCGCCAAACTTGGTATCATCAACCTTTTTAGCTACACTAGTGCATGTGCAGTGGCATTTCATTTCGGTTTTAATTTGTGTTTCCCAAACATGCAAATACTAAGTATGCTAAACACCTTTTCATATGCTTGTTGACTTACTTGTTATCCATATATTGTCTTTGGTGGAGTGTCTATTCAAATCTGCCAATTTATTATCAAGGTTTTTTGTTTGTTTTTCTTGAGCTCTAAGCACTCTTTATACTCTGCGTTCAAATTCTCTATTATACATATGTTTTGCAAAGATTTTCTCCCAGCTTTGGCTCCTTTTAATTTTTCATCAGTGACTTTTGAAGAGCAAAATTTTTATTTTGATGAAATTCAAATTATCAACTTTTTCTTTTTGCTTTTCTTATTCAAGAAAGTCTTGCCTTACCCAATGTTGCTGAGATTTTCTCCTATGCTTTTATCTAAGAAGTCTTAGAATTTTTGCTTTACATGGAGGTCCATGACCCATTGCAGGTTAGTTTTTAGCATATGGTATGAAATAAAGATTGAGGTTCATTTTTTTAAAATTAATTAATTCATTAATTTTTGGCTGTGTTGGGTCTTCATTGAGGTGCACAGGCTTCACACTGCAGTGGCTTCTCTTGTTGTGGAGCACGGGCTCTAGGAACGTGGGCTTCAGTAGTTGTGGCACGTGGGCTCAGTAGTTGTGATGCACAGGCTTAGTTGCTCCACGGAATGTGGGATCTTCCCTTACCAGGGCTCGAACCCATGTCCCCTGCACTGGCAGGCGGATTCTTAACCACTGCGTCAACAGGGAAATCCCACATGACTAAAATTTTAATTTCATTTTAAAACATGAAAATAATGATGCGTCTCTTTCTGAACCACTGGAGTTGAAATTTTATACATGGATGAGTTCCACTGACTTCACATGCTTAATTGCTCATTAAGATGGTTACCCTAGCAACTGCTACATCAAATAATAGCTTTTACAATTTTGACATGCAGAAAACCTTCTTAAAGTAACTCAATAGCATCAAGTAAAAAGTGATACATTTACAAGATAGTAAGATGTTTATATATCAAATAAAAACTGCCTATCAAGTATGAAATTCTCAAAACTGTAGACATGAAATGCACAACACGTAATTATCCTTTATTACAGCTGAGTGGGCTTCGCTTATGAATTGTGGTACAATATCCAGATTTTTTTTTTTTTTTTGCGGTACGTGGGCCTCTCACTGTTGTGGCCTCTCCCATTGCAGAGCACAGGCTCCGGACGCGCAGGCTCAGCGGCCATGGCTCACGGGCCCAGCCGCTCCGCGGCATGTGGGATCCTCCCGGACCGGGACACGAACCCGTGTCCCCTGCATCGGCAGGCAGACTCTCAACCACTGCGCCACCAGGGAAGCCCCAGATTTTTTATCTGATCTTTTCTGAACAACAGGCAAAAGGATTCTGGTGACATAAATGTCCAAATTAAACTTCTATAGCTATGCTCTCAATGCAACAAATCCATTTCAATAAACATTTATTTTACCAATACACTGCTAGAATTTTGAGATATAAAACTGAGTAAAACATCATCAGCACCTTGAGAAGTTTGCAGTCAGATAGGAACCAGTCACTTGTTCATTTGTTCATTCATTCATTCACTCAACAAATATTATAAAGCACCTGTATTGTGCCAGGTAATTTTCTAACAGCTGGGGGTAGGGAGGGATGCACAATGAATGAAACAAACAAAAATCTCTGCCCTTATGGAAATTTGCACTATAATGGAAAAAACAGTTATAAAAAGTGCTACTGAGGAAAACAAAGCAGAGGAGGGGAATAGAGGTGTTGGGGGTGGGGTGTAAGGCACAGCTATAATTTTTTCTTGGATCACAGGAAACCTTAATTAATATATTTAAAACAGATGGGCTGGACTCCATCTAAATGATCCCAGTTTCGCTGACCACATTTAAAGCATGATGGTAGGTCTAGTCTAAGGTATGTCTTCTTCCTTCCTCAATGTGTTGACCTTGGCCATATCAGAGTAGCAGAGCTTCTTCACAGCTTGCTGGATCTGCCCTTGACAACCACAGTGAGCACATGTGTTGTTGGTCTCCATTTCCCTATGACCCACTCGGAAATCAGGGGGAACCTAAGGCTGGCCCAGTGGTCAAGCTTATTCTTCCTGGATGCACTCTTCTGAAGGTACATGCCCTGCCTTCAGAGTTTCAGTGTCCGGAGCCACAGGAAGACGGGAGATGTATGGATCTTTTTCTTCTTTAATATGTTGACCTCTTTCTGCGTGGCCTGCTTTGCTTGTAAACCTTCTCTTTTTCTTCAGTTTGGAATAGGCTTCTTCTTTCCTTTCTGAATCACGTTAGAAAGGGACAGTTGTGAGAATTCCCTGGTGGTCCAGTGGTTAAGACTCCACGCTCTCAATGCAGGGGGTCGGGGTTTGATCCCTGGTCAGGGAGCTAGACGCCGCACGCTGCAACTAAGACCCAGCACAGTCAAATAAGTAAATAAATAAATATTTTTCAAAAAAGGACAGTTGTAATTTCTAGTAAGTTAGTCAAGGAAGGCTTCTAGAGAATGTACTATTTAAACAAAGAGTTGAGGAAGTGAGAGGCTAGGCATGCAAATATATGGGGCAAGTGCAAAGGCCCTGGGGTAGGAGTGTGCCTGGTGTGTTAAAGGCAGGTGAGGCAGACGTAAAAACACACTGCTGTAAACAGTACTTGTGGTAAAAAGTACTCCCAAGAAAGGAATGCTTAAATTTTACTTTGTATAACTAACCCATAAAAAGTACTTTTACTTTAAGGATCTCAAATAGATTTGTAAACAGTGACTACTTAACCAAGATGATAATAAGTAGAAATGTTTATTATGTCTGCTTCATCCATCTGGGAGAGAGAAGATAAAGCAGAAAAGTTTGGCGATATGAATAAGAGCATGAACGTGGAAACTATTTTGCCTGAGTTAAAAATCCCTACTTTGCTCTGGGCAAGTTACTTAACTTCTCTTCCCACAGTTTCCTACTTTAAAATGGAGATAATAATATACCTCTGTTACAGGATGGTTACGGAGATTAAATAAGATAATACATAGACTCTACTACGTGCCTCGGAAACTTTAAATTGCAGCTTCTGAGTCCGTAGGTCTGGGGTGCCCCTGAGATTCTGCATGTCTAACAAGCTCCTGGGACATTGCTGGTCCACAGACCACGCTATTATATCAAGGTTGTAAAGCATTTAGAACAGTGCCTGGCACACAGAATGCACTGAATAAATTTAGCTATTATTATGCTTTCACACAGTTGACTTGGCAGGGAAACTAGATTAAAAAGCCAACAATTTTCCTCCTTCCCTATCAGATGTTTCCTGACAATACTGCATCTTTGAATAGAGTTCTATTGCATTCTGAGTTCACGTGATGAATGTGCATACAGATAATATGGTTTTCATTTTTAAAATCCATCAACAGCAGAGCTCGGCACTGTCTTTGGATTTATGGTTTTAAGCTATAGCAAAATTCTCAATACCTTGTGCATAGTAGGCATTCAATAAATACTTATTGGATGAAAGCAAGGTCCAGACTGTCTAAATAAATCATTCCTCTAAGAATTAACGGTGCTCTTGGGGTTTGGTTTTATTTGAATACAGTGGCACGTGTGCCAAATCATTATTTCAAGAATGTGGCAATTGTGTTCCAAAAACTGAAGTATGTTTTTCTAGTCTGATTGCATTAGATTCTAATGCAGTGCAGACTCTAACCGAACTACTTCCTTCTTCCTTTGCCCTTCAGCAATGCAGTCTCTAACCCAAACTTCACATGCTCACAGCACCCTCTACTGTTCAGGAACAAGTCTGTGCCCCCGATTCCAATCCCTAGAACTCAAAATCCGACTACTGTATTCACGTACCACAGGAAGGTAGTTTGCATCTGCCTTTAAAGAAGAGAGGGTGGCCGTCTAGTAGCTGAACATGCCAGGCGGATCTGGTCTCTAGGGGGCGCTGCTGGGTCGCTCCCACGTGAAACCGACCAGGATCTCGCGAGAGAAGAGAAAAGCTGGTTATGGTTTGTTGCCCTTTCCTTCCCTCAAGAGCACTAACTTGCTCTACTAACCTCCTTTTTTCCACGCTAACCTGACCGTCACCCTTCATCCTCTTTCTCTTCAGGGTTAGTTGCGTTGTCAGTCCTTTCCACCTGCCCCTTATTCCACCTGCCCCACCTTGGTTCTCCTTTGGAGAAATCTGGGAAAACAAGTCCTTGGGTTAAAGCCCCTTGACCGCTAAGCTCGAGCAACTCTCCCTTCACTGTGATTAGATCCTCTCCTTTGTAGCATCATGTTAACTTTTCTGCAATGCTTTTTAGAATATTCACCGAGTTGTGCAGCCATCACCATAATCTAATTTCAGAACATTTTCATCATCTCAAAAAGAAATTCCATACCTATTGGCAATCACTCCCGCTTCTCCCACCCCACTTCAGCCCTAGGCAACCATCAATCTGCTTGCTGTCTATAAATTTGACTATTCTAGACATTTCATAGAAATGGAATCACACAACTTGTGGTCCCTTATGAATGGCTTGTCTCACTAACATGCTTTCAAGTTGTAGCATATATCAGTACTTAATTCCTTTTCATTGCTGGATTATAGTCCATTGCATGGATATACCATATTTTACTTGTCCATTCACCAGTTTATGGACATTTGAGTTGTTTCCACTTTTTAGCTATAACAATGCCACTATGCATATACAAATTTTTGTGTGGACACATGTTTTCATTTCTCCTGGGTAGATACCTAGGAATGGAATTACTGGGTCTTATGGTAATTCTATGCTTAACATCTTGAGGGACTGCCAGCCTGTTCACATCCCTTTCCCTTTAGGGGGAACTTCATGACCCACCCCCACTTAAGAATGAAGAAAGATTAATAAGGATGAAAATATTGTTATTCTGATGACCGTTGAATAGAATATCACCAGAATTATGATCAGGAGGTTTCTAACATGCAAATGAGTCAGACTTGATTCTTCAAGTGCAAACGCCCAGGTCCTGACCCAGAGAATTATCCCTTTACACTATTAACCTTTTGAGACTCTCTGATCTTTCCTTTCTTGACAGTTCTAAATGTGACCCCCAGCAGAAATGTTTTCACATTCCTTTGAAGCACAGGTTTCCGACCTACGTCTTAGAGTTAGTCCCACTCCGACTTTTATGATGTCTGAGGCTTCTTAGAAGCTGACAGAGCAGTCATCCCTCTCAGATGATTTGTGAAGTTTAGTTTTCTAAGGCCATAATATTCAATCACTCAAACTATTAAGTATCTCTTGAGCATTTACTCCTCATGCGGGAAAGCGCGGACAACAGAAGAGAAACGACAGAGTTCCTCTCCTGGAGGAGTTTATAGCCCAGCTGGGGAAGCAAATAAAATTACAACTCAAAATATCACACAAGTGTCCAAATATCTTTAGCAACTCATGCCTATAGAGCAGTGACAGCCAACCATTTCCAAGTCATGGCAAATACGGCCTATGATAATATCTCCATGGACAGTGGGATAAACAAAGGAGCCTGTTGAGTAGAAGTCCCTGGCCTGGGACCTCCAGCACCTCCCGGCCCCCAGCCTCCCTGAAGTGGGTCAATACCTCCACTCACTTGTAACCCATTGGCTTATACCAGTGTGACCGCATACTTGTGGGAAACTCTGGCCCACAGGATCAATTGCAACATTTTTTTTTGCTTGGTGTTCAAGGCCCTCAGCAAACTGGTCTTAATTTACCTTTCCAACTATTTCTCCTATGAGCCCTCAATATCTAACAGTGTGGTTAGCTTACGGCCCTCAGCGCACCCTGGGGACACTCCCTAGAATGTGTTTCTCTCCAAACTGAGGTAGATACTGATTGACTGATTCTCACCCCTACATAATTCATGCCAACCACTCAGGAGTTCCTCATCCCTTCAAGTCCCCACCAGTTCCCCTGTCCTTTAAGAGATCTTCCTCGACGCCTCCGGCCCACAGGGGTTGCTTCCTTCTGTGCTCGCCCATGTCTCTTACTATTTGACCTACATGTTTGACTTGTAGACTTGTGACAATACATTGCTTCAAAGTTATTACATTGTCAAACATATAGCTGTGCTTGGCCCAGCTGGGGCCTAGACTGGCTCCTTCTGGGTGGATGGGATGCTCCCAACTGGGTATACATAATACCCTCAGGAACCCTGGTTTGGAAAAGCATGAATGAAGTAAAGCCGGCCCAGAAGGGGGCTTATGCCATGCTACCACATTGCCGTACAATCTGCTTTCCATCTATTACCTAGTGCTTTAGTACTTACATATTTCTAGGCCTCTCAGAATCCTTAAGCAAAAACAAAACCACGACCTTGAAGGAACAGTATAAATTGAGACTACTTTGGACTGAACCAGGGCATTAGGTGACCCTTTAAATCCACTGAAGGGGCGGACCACAAATTAACAGGCCCTTCCACCAGCTCTGCAGAGCCTGACACAAAGACGACGAGCGGGGAGGGAGAAGGAAGAAAAGCCGGAAGAGGAGAAGACGGAAGGGTACAGTCCAATCAGCCTAAGAGGCATCCCTGAGCTCACATGCCTTATTCCTCTTCTTCGGAGCTCGGTTTCTGCGCCGGACACGAAAATATCCCTGCGGATGTAATGAGAAAATGGAAACCGTATTTGCCAGAACTGCTTTCAGAGAGCGCCCTGGGGGTGTTGGAAGGAATTCCTTCATAAACTGCTTGGGGAGGGGCGGGGTGGGAGTGAGGCCCTCATGGGACAAGCTTAAGAAACGACAAATTATCACCAAGCTGCCTTCGAAAAATATCCCCAGACTGCAAGGCTTTGTTTTCCCGGCAGGTGTAGGGAAGTTTGCCCTCCAAGGAGGGTGCGGTCACTGCCCCCAGAAAGGCTCCTTCTCGGTCCTTCCTAACACCCAGCATCAAATCTATAAGTGTACGGGTGCCTAAAGACTAACCTGCCCTGTTCCCAGGTCGCCGTTCGGCGAACAGGATCGTTGTCCTCAGTATCCGACCTCCTGCTTCCAGTCCTCCCCCCGGGCTCTGCTTAATGTCCTGGAGGCGCTTCTGGGTTCCAGGCACCGAGGAGTGAGTGTGGGGTGACGCGGTGGCACCGCAGCGTCCCCGCGCGGCACTCAGCGGAAGGCCCGGCCGCGCAGCCGCGGAAGCCTCTCCCGCTCGGGGCCCAGCTCGCCAGCCGCCTGGGGTCTCCGCCGGCTCGTCCCACCTCCCGCAGGCGGCCCGGCTTTTCTGCTCCATCCCGCTCTGTGCGGGGTTCTGCCCAGGCTGCGGCGTGAAGTCAGGGAATGCCGGAGATTCTCTAGCATGACTCTTTGCAGAGACCTACCTACCGTAGTGAGCTCTGGTCTCAGATGCCTTCTGAATCACTTCCCTCTTTCTTCCATCAAGGTTTTTAGGTGAGAGTGAGTCTTAAAGACACTACTATCTCCAGTCAAAGGAAGCTTCAGCTAAGGATGGGGAGAAAATAAAACAAAAACACAGGAAAAAAAAATCTGGCATTAAATATCAACATTAGGGCTTCCCTGGTGGCTCAGTGGTTAAGAATCTGCCTGCCAATGCAGGAGACACGGGTTCCAGCCCTGGTCCCAGAAGATTCCCACGTGCTGCGGAGCAACTAAGCCCGTGCGCCACAAATACTGAGCCCGCGTGACACAACTACTAAAGCCCATGCGCCTAGAGGACATGCTCCGCAACAAGAGAAGCCACCACAATGCGAAGCCCGCGCACCGCAATGAAGAGTAGCCCCCACACGCTGCAACTAGAGAAAGCCTGCGCGCAGCAACGAAGACCCAATGCAGACAAAAACAAAAAAATAAACAAACAAAAAACAACATTAAACAGCAACTCATCCTTCATAAGATGACAGGATTCCTTCCAAGGCTCACGTTTGTCAGTAAGGCCAGGGAATGTAGTGGAGTTGGACAGACAGAGGAAATCAAAGAGAGAGACTACGTGTCCATTAAATACCAATTCTTTGTATATAGGATTGTTTTATATCTGTACATCCATTCCAATAAACCTTAAAACACCTGAATGGGCTTAGACTTGATTTCTGAAAATCGCACTTTAAATTTGAATATGGTTGTATAAAAATTACTATCCTCTCATGATCATCTTTTCCCCAAGACTTCTTCCCTTCTTCAATTACAGATTTTTTCCCTCGTTTTCTATTTGTTTGTGTGTGCCTGCTACAATTTACTATGTCCTTGCTAAAGGATACCCCTTTCTTCTAGAACCCAGAGGTCTTCAAATTATATTTTGATTTCTTTCAGTTCCTCCTTCACTTAAGTTGCTATCTACATCCTTGGATTTGGTACCTCTCATCTTTATTTGCAAATCAGTACCGCAAACTCTCCGTCAGCTTTGCACAGCCCTGAATTTCCACCAGAGTGTTGGTCATTATTAGACACTCTCATTGAAGAGAAAGTAAAGTGTGTGATCTAAATTGTTTTTGCTGCGTTTTTGACTCTTAAAGCCTGGAAACCAAGATGTGTGTGTTCCACTTAAAAACCATTTGACTCTCTCCCTGGCTCTCTTGGGTCGTACAGATCTGACTGCACCTCTGTCCATGTCACCTCATAATTTATGATAATCAGAAAAAGGACCCGTAGAAGTGTCCCTATTCCTAATGAGCTGGGGAACACTCTTTGCCTGAGCTGAAATTAACATCACTTCAGTAGAAAATCAGAGTGAGATGCAAAGGGAAGACAGGATTTTAAAAATATGCCTTTGCTGTCGAAATTCAGACAGTAATGTATCGACAGATGGAGAGCCACGGGCATCAGTGAGAGGAGAATTAGTCAAAATCACTGCTGTGCAAGGGGCTGGAACATAAACTGCAGCCTTTCACATTGGGGATTTAAACAATGAACAATCTTTACAGACTGGTGTATTTTGTTTTCTCTAATTAACATCTAATTAAACGTCTATTCCATTGCACATCTAATTTTTCAATTTTCTCAGAATTTCCCAAAAACCATAGAGCTGCTTATACCAAATAAATCTAAGCATTGATTCAGATTATACACATATATATGCCTATGCTTTACATATTCCACTATTTAGGATGCAAGGATGATTTTGAAAAGGAGCTTGTAAGCAAAGTGTATAAACTGAAAATGTACAGTTAGTGAATACATGGATATATGGAGGCTGTAGAAGAGGCACCAGTTATAACATAAATCTTCTGACGCGCCACAATCGCATTCTTGCTAAGGACAGGGCATATTATTTTTATTTTTTTATTTTATTTTTTATTTTTGGCTGTGTTGGGTCTCCATTGCTGCACGCGGGCTTTCTCTAGTTGCGGCGAGCAGAGGCTACTCTTGGTTGCCGTGCACAGACTTAGTTGCTCCGCGGCGTGTGGGATCTTCCCAGACCAGGGCTCAAACCTGTGTCCCCTGCATTGGCAGGCGGATTCTTAACCACTGTGCCACCAGGGAAGTCCAACAGGGCGTGTTATTTTTAAATCTAAAGTGAAGAGTAAAAAGTAAAGCTAATAATAATAAATAAGAAGGCTATACTTCAATAAAAAGTTGTCTATTTTGAAAAAAGAAAAAAATAAAATAAAGGGATCCCTCTTTCTCCCAATCAATCAATCAATCAATAAGAGGGCAGGAGAAAACTTTTGGAGGTGATGAAAAGGTTTATGGCATACCCTGAGAAAACCATAATTCAAAAAGAATCATGTACCAAAATGTTCATTGCAGCTCTATTTACAGTAGCCCGGAGATGGAAACAACCTAAGTGTCCATCATCGGATGAATGGATAAAGAAGATGTGGCACATATATACAATGGAATATTACTCAGCCATAAAAAGAAACGAAATTGAGCTATTTGTAATGAGGTGGATAGACCTAGAGTCTGTCATACAGAGTGAAGTAAGTAAGAAAGAGAGAGACAAATACCGTATGCTAACACATATATATGGAATTTAAGAAAAAGAAAATGTCATGAAGAACCTAGGGGTAAAACGGGAATAAAGACACAGACTTACTAGAGAATGGACTTGAGGATATGGGGAGGGGGAAGGGTAAACTGTGACAAAGCAAGAGAGTGGCATGGACATATATACACTATCAAACGCAAGGTAGATAGCTAGTGGGAAGCAGCCGCATAGCACAGGGAGATCAGCTCGGTGCTTTGTGACCGCCTGGAGGGGTGGGATAGGGAGGGTGGGAGGGAGGGAGACACAAGCGGGAAGAGATATGGGAACGTATGTATATATATAACTGATTCATTTTGTTGTGAAGCAGAAACTAACACACCATTGTAAAGCAATTATACTCCAATAAAGATGTTAAAAAAAAAAAAGGTTTATGGCATAGAATGCAGTGACAGTCTCACAGGTGTGTACTTGTCTCCAAGCTCCTCAAGTTGCATACATTAACTATATACAGTTGTTTGTATGTCAAGAAATTGTAAAAAAGTAAAATTTTTAAAAATTAGAAAAACTTTTTTTAACCCCCCCCCAAAAAGTAAAGTGATTGTGTGTGTGTGCGCGCGTGCGTGTGTGTGTGTGTGTGTGTCTAAAATTCTGGAGTCTAATAGGACTTTTGGTTAGTAATCAAAGGCATGGGGCATTCTGTTGACTTGTGGGGCTATTAAAGCAAGTTTACCTATGTCCCGGATCCCCTCTCCTCACTTCTTTTATTATTTTTTTTTATTTATTATTTTTTATTTTTTTGCGGTACACGGACCTCTAACTGTTGTGGCCTCTCCCATTGCGGAGCACAGGCTCCGGATGCGCAGGCTCAGCGGCCATGGCTCACGGGCCTAGCCGCTCCGCGGCATGTGGGATCTTCCTGGACCGGGGCACGAACCCGTGTCCCCTGCATCGGCAGGCGGACTCTCAAACCACTGTGCCACCAGGGAAGCCCTTTTTTTTTTTTAATTTATTTTTGGCTGCGTTGGGTCTTTGTTGCTGCGCGCAGGCTTCCTCTAGTTGCAGTGAGTGGGGGCTACTCTCCATTGTAGTTCGTGGGCTTCTCATTGCGGTAGCTTCTCTTGTTGCAGAGCATGGGCTCTAGGCACATGGACTTCAGTAGTTGTGGCTCGTGGGCTCAGTAGTTGTGGCTCGCGGACTCTAGAGCGCAGGCTCAGTAGCTGTGGCGCACGGACTTAGTTGCTCCGCGGCATGTGGGATCTTCCCGGACCAGGGCTCGAACCTGTGTCCCCTGCATTAGCAGGCGGGTTCTTAACCACTGCGCCACCAAGGAAGTCCCCTCCTCTCCTCATTTCTTACCATTTCTCAGTGTACCTCCCACTCCTGCCTTACTGAATTACAGTGCTTACATTTCTCCAAACTTGACATGCCTCCAAATCCTTCCTTAAACTCCTTCCTCTGTTCAAAATGCAAAACAGTGCTTTCGTTACTCCAAACTGGGCATGCCTGCAAGACTTCCAACTGTTCTTTCCCCAATCTTGGTCACCTGGCCTACTTACCCCAGGTTTCTGAACCACTACTAGCTTTGTGCCGCCAGCTCTCCAAAAACTCCGGCTGAATAAACAAAACTTCTCAGTAAGAACTTATTGTCATTGGAATTAGCAATAAATTTCTGTAGCTCAAGACACGGAGATAGCACTAAGCTCCTAAGAGATCTACATTAAAAGACCCGTGATGATAAAATGACAGAGAAACTAAAAGCTGTAGTCATTTGGAAACACTGCAAATGTGAAGACAGCTGGAGGACCTTACGAGGAAGGGGAAAGAAAGTGGCATTCCCCAGGGGTTCTGTTCGTGAACATCCTGGACCGCTTGCTGGACCTAATGCAAAACCCAGTGATAAAGAAATTATCTGAAAACAGGAGGGAACTCTCAGTTGAGGATTCATACAGTGAAGGGGGTGGAAATCGTGCAAAAGCACACTCCACCCACCAAGCTTTACACAGGAAAGATCTTATCAGGGGAGCCCCACGTGAGGTCAGGCTGTAACTCGGTTTTGCCTCAGTAACACTTTATGGACCAGTTTCCTCAAGGATAACAGCAGGACGCAAACAGATAACCCTGAAGGAGGCAAGGGAAGGCCGGCAAAGTGAAGTGTTGGCATTATCGGCCCATGTCATTTTTAAAAAGCACTTTAGAGTCTGCTCTGGTTATTTTATGTTTCCTGATGGGTTATTTTTTTCAAAATGCTTGTAGCCATTTTCAAATTCAATAAAAGCCCATTAACAGCATCATGCTTTGGGGAAGGAGAGCAGCCAGCAGGGATAATGAGTGGCAGGCTGGGAGGACAGAGGCAGTGGCCGCATCTGTACTGGTCATTGTTGTCCTTAATGACACCGCTGCACCCAGGGCCCATGTATTAACAACGCAGTTGCTACTTGTTATCTGTGAGCCCGAGAAGAGCAAGGTTTTAAAGTCAGCTGGCAGCTGGGCTTGTCAAACCAAGCTGCTCCTTTCTGATGAAGCCCAATTGTAGGATGTATAGTCATCTTCGGTGGTCGGAAACTACTATAAATTCTTCACAACGTAATTTGAATTGAAGTGGTTTCAGCCACCCTGCTCACTAGCAGTCCACAAACCTGCGCCCGCCCTTGGAGGAGGAAAGCAGTAGGAGTGAGGAAACACATGTCTTTTCCGGCTTCCGAAGGGAGTAAGGAAGCAACAAGCTGTCCGAGAGGGGCTCTGACAATGTGAAGACCCTGCTGTGGACATTCAGAGGAGATGGCAACATCCTTCCGACCTCAGTCACAAAGGCAGCTTCTTCCTCTAGGGAGGTAACCCAATATTCCCTGCCCTACAGATGACTTGGCAAGACCCATACCACAGAACTCTCTCCCTAGCTTCTCTTCCCATCTTCTTGGAAATGACGGTTTACTGTGAAAGCACAAGGAAGACCACACAACCTCTAACGTGGTGAGATTCGTATAATAAAAAGAACTAAAAAAGAATTCTTGAATGTGCAAGATCAGTTTAAGCCTTGTGGACAAATACACTGCCTCACATGGCAAGAACTGAAGTGTCTTTGCTTGCTTTTTCCCTCTTCAGTGTATTCTGAAAGATCAAGGACCGGCGCTTCCCTGGTGGCGCAGAGGATAAGACTCCATGCTCCCTATGCAGGAGGCCTGGGTTCGATTCCTGGTCAGGAAACTAGATCCCACATGCATTCTACAACTAAGGGTTCACATGTCACAACTAAGGAGCTGGCGAGCCGCAGCTGAGGAGCCTGTGAGACGCAACTAAGACCCGGTGCAACCAAATAAATAAATAAATATTAAAAAAAAAATCAAGGACCATCAGATTCTGAGAATCTACGTGAATACCCATGCGTGTGCCCCGCTAGAGACACTTGGGTATTGTAAACAGCTCCTACAGTGAAATATATTGATTGACATAACATACCGACTAGGACATCCCGTGATGATTGTCCATCTTGCCTCTTTTCCTGGGCAGCCTCGTGAGTGATGAGAGACAGGCTTTGGATTCAGAAAGGCAGAGAATTAAATCCTAGCCAGCTTGATTTCTCACTCCCTCCCTGAGGACTGAATTAAACAGACTTCGGGCTAAATACTTTACCTCCCAGTGCCTGTAGAATGGGAGTGATAATATTATTTCACAAGATGATTGGTAGTTTTAAATGATGTGATCACTCTTCCCCCAGTTTCTGGTTTTATTTTCTTGACATCGAATCTCACTGTCTGAAACTACCGGAGTACTTGTTTATTTTCTATCCATCTCTCCTCCTCCCCCAGGCAAGCTTCTGAAGACCAAGAACCAGGACCACTGCCTTTGTTCAGTGTTGTTTTCCCATTGTCTGGGAGCAGTGCTCGGCACATAGTAACTGCTCAGCAAATATTTACTGAATGAATGAAGGTGAAATGAATGCATTGGTGAAGCACAAAATAGAGACTCAATAGCTGTTAGCTTTATTTCTCCTTTAAAAGTCTGAGCTGGGCTTCCCTGGTGGCGCAGTGGTTGGGAGTCTGCCTGCCGATGCAGGGGACATGGGTTTGTGCCCCGGGCCGGGAGGATCCCACATGCCGCGGAGCGGCTGGGCCCGTGAGCCATGGCCGCTGAGCCTGCGCATCCGGAGCCTGTGCTCCGCAACGGGAGAGGCCACAACAGTGAGAGGCCCGCGTACCCCCCAAAAAAAGAGTATGAGTTTACCTCTGCGTTCATTGTCGCCGTGTGTAGCGTGGAAATGAGCTAGACTACAGGCCATGGAATTCAGCAAAGTCCTCATTGTTCAGGCCAAGCCGATCTTTTCTAGATTCTTTTTTTTTTCAATTAAAAAAATTTTTTTAACTTTATTCTATAAATTTACTTATTTACTTATGGCTGTGTTGGGTCTTCGTTGCTGTGCACAGGCTTTCTCTAGTTGTGGCGAATGGTGGCTACTCTTTGCTGCAGTGTGTGGGCTTCTCATTGCAGTGGCTTCTCTTGCTGTGGATCACAGGCTCTAGGCACACGGGCTACAGTAGTTGTGGCACACAGGCTCAGTAGTTGTGGCACACAGGCTTAGTTGCTCCGCAGCATGTGGGATCTTCCCAGACCACAGCTCGAACCCATGTCCCCTGCATTGGCAGGCGGACTCTTAACCACTGCGCCACCAGGAAAGTCCCTCTAGATCTTTAACTTCTTACGTAGAAGACTTTCTGAGCTATTACCATCTGCATGGCCTGGAGAAGAACTTAGCTTTAGGTTCAAGATCATTTATTGGTAAATTGACTTTCTCATTGTAGGTCCATTTCTGAAGCTGTTTTGTCCCCCCTCCTGCTGTCTTGGCTGTCCTGGAGGAAATTCTCGGGTTGTGGTGATGGTCATTCAGTAGGTGGCGCTCTCTCCCAGAACACCGTCCTTCACAGCCCAGATGACTTGACTGATAAACCATTAGACTACAGTTAGATGAATAGCAGAGTCACAACTACAAAATAGTCATGCTGATTCTTTTGCAATTTTTCTTTCTTTTCCATACACCACTTCCCACTCCCTGTTCTTGTCTTCTCAGTTCCTTTAGTACTTCACTAATGTTCTCTGACCTTGAACTTAGGGAAGCCATGTGGGCCTTTTCCTAAGTGGAGTAGGGGACAAAAAAAAGACATTCATGCTAACTTCTGGGCTTGAAGTTCAGTTTGGATTTTTTTTTAATTCATTCACTCACTCATTCATTTATTCACCAGACTTTTACTGTGGACCAAAGTCAGGTGAATAAATGAAAGAAGAACAGACTCTGAGAGCGATGACTATGGTTTGTAGCTTGCATCTGCTAGGTAATGACTTTGGGAAAATTTCTTAACCTCTCAATGCCTCCGTTTCCTGATCTATAAAATGGGGATGACAATAGTACTTATCTCATAGAGTTGTTCCAAGGATTAAATTAATTATTATTTATGAAGGCCTAAGGACAGTGCCTGGAACACAGTAACATTAAATAAGGGTTTGTTAAATAAATACTAGCTACTACTTTGCTAATGACTTGCTTACCTTTCCAATGGACATGGCAGTGCCTTTCTATGTTAAATATATTGCATATTTTCCCCCATTTAAAAATCTCCGGGGGCTTCCCTGGTGGCGCTGTGGTTGGGAGTCCGCCTGCCGATGCAGGGGACACGGGTTCGTGCCCTGGTCCGGGAGGATCCCACGTGCCGCAGAGCGGCTGGGCCCGTGAGCCATGGCTGCTGGGCCTGTGCGTCCGGAGCCTGTGCTCCGCAACGGGAGAGGCCACAACAGTGAGAGGCCTGCGTACCGCAAAAATAAATAAATAAATAATAAATAAATAATTAAAAAAAAAAACTCTGAAATCAGGATGGGATGTCATAATGTGGTAACTAAGAATGGTGATATCCAAAATATTTAATTCATTTTTAAATTGATAGCAGATTGAGTTTGATGAAATATGGCAATTATAAATAACATCTTTCTCCTTTTTTGCTGGCCCCTTTCTCTTAGGTTGCATGTGTGCTCAAACTTTCCCAATTAAAAAAGAAAGAAAAAGAGAGAGAGAAAAATGAGTTCCTGACTCTGCCTCTTTTCACAAAGCGTCACTGGCATCCGGTGCAGAGCACAGCCTGGAATGGAATAAGGGGAGAAGGACCCCCTAGAGGGTCTGAGTGGAACTTGGAGGCCTCAGGAGAGTGGGTCTCTATCTTCATTCCCATCTCACCCAGAAATGACACACACTTCCCCAGTGAGAGAGCCTCATCAATGAGGACACACAAGGAAGGAAGGGGCCCTCTAAAATGAAGCTTGGGGACTTCCCTGGTGGCGCAGTGGTTAAGAATCCGCCTGCCAATGCAGGGGACATGGGTTCGAGCCCTGGTCCGGGAAGGTCCCACATGCTGCAGAGCAACTAAGCCCGTGCGCCACAACTACTGAGCCTGCGAGCCACAACAACTGAGCCCACGTGCCACAACTACTGAAGCCTGCACGCCTAGAGCCCAAGCTCTGAAACAAGAGAAGCCACCACAATGAGAAGCCCATGCACCGCAACGAAGAGAAGCCCCCTCTCGTCACAACTAGAGAAAGCCCGACCGCAGCAACGAAGAGCCAACCACAAAGATGGAAAACAGCCAAAAATAAATAAATAAATACATTTATTAAAAATAAATAAAATGAAGCTTGGGCTTCATCCTGTGACTGTGTTCTGGAAAAGCCTGGGCTTGGATTGAGAGTTGGGTGGGCTTTCAGGAAGTGTCTTCTCAAGCCCTGGGCTGAGAGTCACAATCAGAAGACTGGGCCTGGTACCCACAGAACTGGTCAAATTTACCACCTGGATAAAGTCTCTGAGCAAACAGAATTCTGGAGTTCCATGTGGTCCTCAGCTCACAGGGAGTGCTGGATGGATGCTACGTTTCAGTATATTTTGTGCTTTTTTTTTATGCCTTCAACTTAGATTCTTTCTTCTGTGTAATCTATCCACTTTATGCCAACCCACCCCTTCTCCCCTAAAGTTCCACTGATACTTCCCTTCCCTTGGTGACTGTATTCGCAGATGCTCACGGGACACTTCAAGGCACTCAGCTGATCCCTCTTCCTTGGCTTCCAGTACTCCTAAGACACCCCATGTGTGCCTGGGGGTACTTCTAACACCCTTGCATCCATTCATTTAAGCACCTCCTCCAAGTCTACTCATTTACCCTGAAATATTCTCCCAATGTTCTGCCTACCCAGAATCTGCGAGTAGCAATTCCCCATCCTTTAGTTATTCTTCCAGTGAGTGTATTGTCCTAAAAAATAAAGCAGCTTATCAGCATAATGGATTGATTTGAGAATAGCAGAGGAATTGCAATTTGGGACAAGCAAATTACAGCAAAAATATAGGTGAACCCAACAGCAAAGAACGTTACTTTATAGAGAAAAAGGGGGAAGTTGGGAGGGGTTGTTTTGAATAAAACGCCATTAGAGGAAAACAAGAGTTCGGGATGGCAGGTGTTTCCCATTGGCTGGGTTTGTTGCTGGGCGCCAAGAATTCTTCCTGTTGGGGCCTGTAATTGACAGTCTTGCTGTTGGAGTCTGTAACTGACTTGCTTCTGTTGGGGTTTGTAACTAACTTCAAGAGGTAGTGCCTGAGGACTCCCCCTTCTGGCCTCCTGACTCCATTTTTTTTTTTTACCTCTTTATTGGAGTATAATTGCTTTACAATGGTGTGTTAGTTTCTGCTGTATAACAAAGTGAATCAGCTATACATATACATATATCCCCATATCTCCTCCCTCTTGCGTCTCCCTTCCACCCTCCCTATCCCACCCCTCTAGGTGGTCCTGACTCCATTTTAAATGAGGTTTCCTTTATTCTGTTTCACAAGTGCTTATGAAGTCTCTCTGTACAATGCTGGACACACAAAGAGAAGAATACCAGTCCCTACTCTGGGGATGTCAAGTTACAGTCTCCTGAGAGACATTCGCACACATTGTTTGATCTAAGCCTTTAAATAGCCATTGATATGGGCACCTCCTTTTCATATTTCGCAGACGTAGAACAGAGGAGAGAAGGGGTTAAGTAACTTCTTCCAGGGCAATGGCCAAGCTCGGATATCCATTGATTGGCAAGGGATAAATTAGATGGTGACGCCTGCTCTCCAGGACCCTGCCCTCAGTCCCAGGCACCCCCTTCTCATCCTATCCTTATTCTCTGAAGTTTCAGTCCAACATAAAGTAGTGTTATGGGTCCTGACCTACCCCAAACTGCAGGAGCCTTCAGTAAACTTTAAAATCCTCACTTGCACATGGCAGAGAAGCCCTCAGCCCTCCACAGCAGACTCGAAGGCTTGCACCATCTCCCTACACTTCTTTGCCTGAGGTGTGTCGGGGCAGGGGTTGGGTCAGTCAGTCAGTAAATACTTGCTGAACAGCCAGCACCACCCTAGGCTCTGGGAATTCACCTTGAATTCACCTTGCAGTAGACTTGGAAGGATGTTAATACCAAAAATTCTTTGAGCAAGAAATTATAATAGAGACTCTATATAATGTGCTCATGTTTTTACGAGAGAGACCGTAGTATTTATATTTGTTTTTCTATTTTTAATTGTTATATTTTTATCATTAGGATTCTGTCCAAGCCTGAGGTCTGGGTGGAAGTGCCTTTGGAGCTGGGAAAGGACACAAGGCCACAGCTGAGCCTCAGCCCACTGCTCCGGGCGGAGGGAACTCGGGACCTCATACTAACCCCTGGCCACACTGCGGTGCTCTCCACACCCCCAGATGTCTGCTGAGTCATGACCCACCCTCCACATGGGGGCGGCGTGGAGACGTAAAGTAACTATTGCACTGGCAAAAACTGCAAATTCTAAATGTCCCAGATGAGGTTTTTTCGTAGCCAGCTGGTTCTAAGTAGATTCAAGGGTCGGGGAGGGGGTCTTGATCAGAAAATCGATTATCTTTACTTTAGTTGATTTTCCTTACTTAGTTTTCAAATCTTTTTCTTTTTAATTGAAGTATGGTTGATTTACAATGTTGTGTTAGTTTCAGGTGTACAGCAAAGTGATTCATTTATACATATATATTTATCTCTATTCTTTGTTTTTTGAAAATTAAGTAATCACATCCTTTTTTAAAGAAGTTTTTTTTGGAGTATAGTTCTTTTACAATGTCGTGTTAGTTTCTACTGTACAGTAATTTATCTCTATTCTTTTTCAGATTCTTTTCCATTATAGGTTATTACAAGATATTGAATATAGTTCCCTGTGCTATACAGTAGGTCCTTGCTGTTTATCTATTTTACATATAGTAGTGTGTATCTGTTAATCCCAAACTCTTAATTTATCCCTCCCCCCCTTTTCCCCTTTGGCTGAGTAATATTCCATTTATATATGCACCACATCTTCTTTATCCATTCATCTGTCACTTGACATTTAGGTTGTTTCCATGTCTTGGTCATTGTAAACAGTGCTGCTGTGAACATCGTGGTACATGGCTCTTTTTGAATTATGGTTTTCTCAGGGTATATGCCCAGTAGTGGGATTACTGGGTCGTATGGTAGTTCTATTTTTAGTTTTTTAAGGAACCTCCATACTGTTCCCCGTAGTGGCTGCAGCAAGTTACATTCCCACCAATGGTGTAGGAGGGCTCCCTTTTCTTCACACCCTCTAGTTTTCAAATCTTGGGAGGAAGGAAGCTGCAGAGTGGGAGACGCTGGGCATCACTATATGGTACATTTGGGGTGGCGCTTTCTCCTCTTGCAGTTTGGAGTAAGTGGGAATGGCTTACCTGCTGGCCGGCTGTCTCCCAAAGGAGTGAGTTCTGACCTCTCCCTTCATCTCCTTCCTTAATATATGTTTCCCACCGTTTACGTCCAGTGATAAACAGATGAGCAATCTCAGGTACATTTTCTAACTCTACAAGGCCTTGCTTTCCTCATCTATAAGATGTGGAGACTGCCCAACTCAAAGGGCTGTGCCGAGGGGAGAATGAAGTAATACACATCTTGGTAAATTGCAAGATTCTACGCAAACGTTCATTGTTTTTACTCTACGTATTTATTCCTTATGGTGTAGTTTGAAGGCATCTGCTTCGAAACATTCTCCAAGCATTGTGTTTCAAAGCGCACAGTGCCCAGCCCATAGCAGGCCTAATAAGTTAAGGCTGTGATTCCTACTGGGGCCAAAGTATGAATGGGATACCTCGGTGATGCTGGTTATTATTATTTTTTAAAATTTTATTTATTTATTTATTTTTGGCTGTGTTGGGTCTTCGTTTCTGTGCGAGGGCTTTCTCTAGTTGTGGCGAGCAGGAGCCCCTCTTCATCGCGGTGCGCGGGCTTCTCACTGTCGCGACCTCTCTTGTTGCGGAGCACAGGATCCAGACGCGCAGGCTCAGCAGTTACAGCTTTCGGGCCCCGTTGCTCCGCGGCATGTGGGATCTTCCCAGACCAGGGCTCGAACCCGTGTCCCCCGCATTGACAGGCAGATTCTTAACCACTGCGCCACCAGGGAAGCATACGGGCTTATTATTTATCACTGTGCCAACAGGGAAGCCCCAGTGTTTTACATTTTAACACACAATAAAGAATTAGATAAGAGCAGAGTTAGGATTGTGGTGTTCTAGTCTGGAAAGAGTGGGTGGAGGTGGGGTGGGAGTCCCCCCTGCTGCCCACCTCCCCAAGGAGCTGAGATCTCATCCACCCCAGGAGAGGATGCTGAGGCCTAGGGAAGTGGAATACATCAGGGCTTTAGTCTCAGTCCTTCCATCCTCCTATAAAACAGAAGGAATTGCTTTCAAGTTTAAACAATAGGATAATTCAGTTAAAAGAGAGCTATGATTCTTCTCCTGCCCACCTGCTCCCAAAGAAACACAACTAGGGCTTCCCTGGTGGCGCAGTGGTTGAGAGTCCGCCTGCTGATACAGGGGACACGGGTTCGTGCCCCGGTCCGGGAAGATCCCACGTGCCGCGGAGTAGCTGGGCCCGTGAGCCATGCCCGCTGAGCCTGCGCGTCCGGAGCCTGTGCTCCGCAACGGGAGAGGCCACAACGGTGAGAGGCCCGCGTACCGAAAAAAAAAAAAAAGAAAGAAAGAAAGAAACACAACTAAACAGATTTCCTAGACTTTGCTCACATAGGACTCTTTGGAGCCTTTCTCCCCTGTTTCGGGCTGATGTGGTGGCCTGAAGACAACCCTCACAGCTCCTGTGCCTGCTTGCACACTTACCTGAGAGCCTCCCCTTCGGGACTCTTTGTAGACAGGCCATGGCTTCTAGGTATCTGAGGTTCATTATTGTATGAATACTGTTGTGGATGAGTGAACAAAAGAGGTGGAGTAGCAGCAATTAGCAACCCTGAGTTCCACTGCATGTGGAAAGCCCTTTAGAAACTGAAATCTGTGACATAAGTATTTCCTCACCTTGATTTGGAAGAAAAACACCATCTCCAACTACCAGAAGCAAAAATGTTTCCTTCCCATAGATCCAACTAATTCCCTTAGTAAATATTTCAGGGGTGCCTACATGGTATAGGGATTAACCTTCCATTAGCAAATCACCTTCAAGACCATCTCTCCCCTCATTCTTGGTCACTCTTAGACCTTCTTCTCTTTTCTCTTCTATCTCATTTGTTATCTTAGGGACAGCATCTCATTTATTACCTTAGGGACTAGTCAATGGAAAACTATACTCTCTACCTTTTTAGAAAGACTTGGAAAACTACAGTCTCTTGCTGTCCTGCTTGGAGATCTGGGGTCTGAAGTTTGCCTATGTGTTTGGGAGAGAAACACAGAGACAATTAAGATGCAGAGGAGAGAATGGCTTAGTCCCATATGCTCTGTGGCTCCATTTGCTGACCTGTGCCCCCAGCCCCCTCAAGTGTTGCAAACCGATTTACTTAAGGGTGCCCAAAGTGGAAAGACCGTAGCCAAATGCCAAAAAAAAATCCCTTCCCCTAGCATTACCTGATTCTGGTGAGGCCAGGTAGAGATTTAGGTAGCACAGGAAGGCACCTGCTCAAAAATCAATTCCACACGAGTGCCTGCACTGTTGGTGATTAATTCATCCCTTTATTCACTGAACAAATATCTACCTGATACTCCCCAGACGACCCCTCCCCCATTCGAACAGAAATGGTATCTGTCCTCAAGTTGATCAAGAAGTAGCAGAACATTCTGACACAAATATACTTTACCCAGTGCCTGGTGAGGCTCCTAGATTTGCAGGAAGGGCCTTGTTTTGGAGCACAAGTTGTTGACTTTAACGTCTCACCTTCCAAATCTAGCTGATGACCCGGGACAAGTGACTCAACCTGTTAGAACCTGTTTTCTCGTAGGTCTAACTAACAACGGTGATGGTAGTAATAGCTTACCCCTTGTTGTGTGTGAATTCTGTGAAACGCTCCCCAGGAAAAGTAGTAAGAGCTTCTAGTAAGAAGTGAACGCAGCATTCTGAGAGCGCAAAGGAAGTCACAAGTGTATCTGCCTGGAGGCATTGAGGAAGGTTTCAAGGGGATGTGGCAGCTGATCTGGGTCTGGAAGGACAGGTAGGGATTGGCCAGGCAGAAAAGACAGGTGGTGGATCTCAGGCAAAGGGAACAGTGTATACAAACTAGTGAAGCAAGACATAGCATAATGTCTTCTTAAAACTTGAGAGGTTCAGTCTTGAAGGACAGGGAACGTTGGAGGGCCGGGAGGCAGGTGGTTCATCCACTCGCTGTCCGCTGTTCCCTACGGAGCCTCGTGGCTCACCCTTCACCTTCTTTAAGTCTTTGCTCAAATGACACCCCGACCTTCCCAGGTCAAAGTGCACCAGTCCCTCCCCCCTGCTCTGCTGGTCCCCTTTCCTGCTAGGTTCATCTCCAAAGTATTTATTGTCAAAGATAATATAACATCAGTTTACTAATTTTATTAAGACCCTTACCCCTCTCCCCTCCCCACCACAAACAGACTGGAAGCTGCCTGAGGAGAGGGATTTGGGTGTCCTCTTCACACATCCCCCAAGTCTCCCACAGAGCCCGGCACAGACGAGACAGGAGAAGCTCTGTGTGCTGAGTGGCCTCTGGGCTCTGATGCGGAACAACATGGTTCCTCCGTACTCCAGCAGTAGTTGGTATGGAAGTGTTGGGAGCTTCTGGATCGTTCTGTTCCTGCTTTTGAGAAACCCCACTGAGGAATTTTGACTGTTTCATTTGTCTGTCTTTGCCACTCTCTAAAGACTTTCAACGTGGAAACACTTCTAGGGTAGAGTCCACGTTTAGTTGGTCTCTTATTTTTGTGTGACTCTGTGTGTGCGGTGCTGGGAGGGGTGACTTTGGGAATCCAAGGAGACTGCCAGGTGCCTGGGGGGAGGAGAGGATGTTGAAAGGACAGGGTCGGGGCTTCAGGAATGGAGGCGCCCAGAGACACGTAGCTCTTTCACAATTTGGCCTGGGGCTGTTCCTGTGATTGGGTGTCTTGGCCAAGAATGTCCCCAGAATTCCAAGTCATTTTGAGATGCAGTTTTCTTATCCTGTGCTCAATAGCCTTCCATAAAATACCTTTAAGATGGGGAAAAGAAAGGGGGTTGTGCACTTAGCTCTTTTAGGGCTTGAGATGAAGGGAATGAGGGCCAAAATTTTCTTTGGTGTTTGTTTTTACTTTTGTTTTCAGAAATATCACAAAATATAGAAAAGAATAACTATAACTAATAGCCTAACACTCATATGCCAGTTAAATATGTATTTACCCTAGTTTTTTTTTAAGGCTAACATTGGGCTTTATTTGCCTTTTTAAACTTTTGAAGCAATAAATACTCATACAACTCCTAAACAACAAAGAACACCAAGAAATAAGTTAAAAGACAGCCATAAACTGTAAAGAGGTATTTGCATGATGCTTGTAATTACTATTATAATGATAAGAATTACGATTCAGAATATGTAAACAGCTCTACAAATCAATGAGAAAAAGATAAGCCATTCTAGTTGTTTTGTGGCAACTGCACATCTGGATGAAGCTCCCTGAGTTTTCCCCCTCCCTGGTCCTCTCTTCACTTCTCATCCCCTCTCTACCACTCACAACACAAGTTCACAGGCTCAGAGCAGAGAGGTCTTAAAGAGAAACAACCCCAGTTCCTTTCCCCTTGCCCTGTACCCCATCCTCCTTGAAACAGGACTCAAACAAGATGAGACAAGTTGCTGTGGAGATCTTAAATGCCTTTTCTTTGTACTCTTCTCCTCCGTTTTTTTCTAACTGGAAAAAAGAATGCTAGTTTGTCCCTACGTCTCCACGTGAAAGAGAAAGGGCCTTAATATTGATTGCAAGAATCTCTAACTTCTCAACAACTTCGAGAGGTAGGTGTCAGTATTTCCACTTTACCAGTGAAAAACCCAAGCCCAGAAGGATCAAATGACTTTCAAATGTCACAGGTGGCAAATACAGAAATAGCATTTGAACCAAGGACTGTATGATTCCAAAGCTCAAGCTTTTCCTCCTAAACCACACTTGTAAGAACAGCATGATTGCCTCGACTTCAAGAAGTGAATGCGGGGACTTCCCTGGTGGTCCGGTAGTTGAGATGCTGCGTTTCCAAGGCAGGTGGCGCGGGTTTGAACCTAGTTTGGGGAACTAAAATCCCACATGCCGCATGGCCAAAATAAAAAAAAAGTGGGGCTTCCCTGGTGGCGCAGTGGTTGAGAGTCCGCCTGCCGATGCAGGGGACACGGGTTCGTGCCCCGGTCCGGGAAGATCCCACATGCCGCGGAGCAGCTGGGCCCGTGAGCCATGGCCACTGAGCCTATGCATCCGGAGCCTGTGCTCTGCAACGGGAGAGACCACAGCAGTGAGAGGCCCGCCTACCGCAAAAAAAAAAAAAAAAAAAAAAAAAAGTGAATGCATCTGACAACTCTACATCCTTATTAACAGACGTGACATTGTGACAAGGTTCTGTGCCAGGTGGTAGAGGTGAGGACAAGCCTGGATTCGGGAGGGAAACCCCAGTTCTTCTTCCTGTGAGCTTGCCGCATGTAACGATGGAAAGGAACTGGTAAAGGGCAAGGGTGTTACTGGATGCTGGGAAGTTACCAGTTCTAATTGGAGTTCAGAGATAGAAGTTTTTTTTCCTGGTGTTGGACACGTCGTAACCCTCCTACGTAGTGGGCATGTGAGACTGGGATTAGGAGCCCGCTCTGGAGTTTCTCAGACCGGGATTCAAATCCCTGCTCTGCTTCTTGGCGTTGTGTGATCTTAGGCAGCTCACCTATGTCTGGGTTTCCTCTTATTCGCAAAGTGAGACAGTTACCTTGTTCACGGGGGTTGTTAAAACATTAAATGAAGTGCATGTAAGGCGCTTAGCCCGGGGCCTGGCGTGTAGTCAGCCCTCAGTAAAGAGCAGCCATATTTGTTTTATCTTTAAGATCATCATTCGGCTGGTAGGGATTATGAAATGCCGAAATTCATTCAGTCAGCAGCTAGTTATTGAGCACCAGCTACGTCACAGGCAGTGAATAGTGCAGACTGAGATGCCTGCTCTCCTGGAGCTGTGTTCTGGAGTGCGAAGACAGACAGTAAGCAAAACCGATAAGTGAATTACCTGATATGCTGAAATGTGATATGTGTTCTGGGAAGAATATAAACAGAGGTTTATACATTGAATGTGGACACTCACCTCATCTGAACCATCATTGCTAACATTGGTAGTCCATTGGTTGGAAACTAATGCTGATCTTGGAGCTTAATTTCTTTTATCTTTTTTTTAATGGTAATAGTTATTGTGCTTTCTCTAATCATCTCAGTGTCCCAGATGAAGCAATCTCCTCACCTACTGATAGCTAACAACTCCCTTGCAATTTCTAGATGCTGTTTCCAATAAATGGTTTATCTTCAATTGTTTTTTTTTTTTTTTTAAAAACAAGAGTAACATCCAGTGGCCAGGTTGCTAACTGCATTGTTAAAAACAAAACCAAAAATTCGAAACTATAGGTATACCTGATGGTATTGTTCTATTGATTGTTGAGGAGAAAAGCATCTCTTAACTTGAAAAACATTCTGGAAAAAAAAAAAAATCAACCATAGAAACTCCAGGCTGGAAGGGACCTTTAAGCTTATGCTGAAATTCCCCTGATGTGGTTCAGACAGGACACTGGTTTGATTTGATCTGTAATGGACTTGAGCTCCATTTCCTGGGAATTAGAGGTTGATAGAAGCTGATACTCAGAAAAGGGAAGATGTGGTTCTCAATAGATTTTTCTTGAGAGCACTCGCTAAGAGGGAAAGGAGATTTTTCCTTCCCCAAGATGCTACTAAGAAGACTCTTGGTGAGGCATAGTTTTTATTTTTTTCTGTTAAATACTTCAAGGCAGGCAGATGCTGGGAGAGACACTGCTAGGACCAGAACTAGCCAGCCTACAGGGCTGATGTCTGTCTCAATCTTTGTGTTGTGTTTGACTATAAAAATTGTCAAACACACAGAGAAGTACATAGCGTAATGGTACAAAATATTCATCCCAACCCAAACAACAGATTTCAACAATTTTAATATAGATAGATTTAGATGTAATTGATAACCCCTTGATCCTATTCCCTAGCCTTCTCTCCCCAGAAGAGGAGTATGTGTACATCCTCAAGTTAGTGTATATATTTCCTGTCTATACATTTATACTTTGATTCTACAATCAAAATACACCATTGTATGTATGTTTTTAATCTTTGCATAAATGGTATTATATGGCACGTATTTTACCTTAGTTTTCACGATCTCTTTGAGGTCTGTTGATGTTATTAGCTATAGATCTAGTTAATTATGACTCTTCTCAAAAGAGTGACCAGTTGGATCTCTGACCCCTGTGCACATTTGGGAGACTAGCAAGATGTATTTTTCCAGAGGTGTCTCTCTGACGGATTCTTCATCTTATTCATCGAACTGTCAACTTCCTGAGACCAAAATACCAGCACAGGAGGTAAAACCTGCTGACACAGGGAACAAGAGCTACTTAAAGAAACTAAATAGGAAATTAAGCAATTTAAGTGTAAGCTAAAGAAAGAGAGGAGCAGTGAGCTTCTTCATATAATTTTTTTTTTTTTTTTTTTTTTTGTGGTACGTGGGCCTCTCACTGTTGTGGCCTCTCCCATTGCAGAGCAAAGGTTCCGGACGCGCAGGCTCAGTGGCCATGGCTCACGGGCCCAGCCGTTCCGCGGCATGTGGGATCTTCCCGGACCGGGGCACAAACCCATGTCCCCTGCATCGGCAGGCGGACTCTCAACCACTGCGCCACCAGGGAAGCCCTTCATATAATTTTTCACCTCAGTCACCTGGAGTTCTTTTCCTCTTCCCCAACCCTGCCAAAGCAATCAATATTTCAAATATTTCCAACTTTGGTTAAATTTGCCTGTTCTAGAACCTCATAAAAATAGAATCACATGCTATGTACTATATTGTGTTATGCTTTTTTCACTCAGCATAATGCTTTGGAGATGCACTCACATTGTTGCATGGTCATAGTTTATCCTTTTTTATTGCTGTGTAATGTTTTGTTTTATGAATATACCACAGTTTGTTTATCCGTTGTCCTATGTATAGACACTTGACTTGTTTCTAGTTTTTGGATATTATGAATGATGCTGTATGCATATGTTTTCATTTTGCTTGCGTAGTTACACAGGAATAGGATTGCTTAGTCACACGTTAAATGTATATTTAACTTTATAAGATGCTACCGTACTATTTTACAAAGTGGCTGTACTCTTTGCATTCCAACTAGCCATGTATGAGTTCCAATGGCTTTACATTCTTGTCAACATTTGTTACTGTCAGTCTTTTTAATTTTTAGCCATTCTTGTGGGTGTGTATTTCATTGATTTTTTTCACTAAAAACTTAGTTAAAACTAATTTTAAAAACACAAACAGGGCTTCCCTGGTGGCGCAGTGGTTGAGAGTCCGCCTGCCGATACAGGGGACACAGGTTCGTGCCCCGGTCCGGGAAGATCCCACATGCTGCAGAGCAGCTGGGCCCATGAGCCATGGCCACTGAGCCTGCGCGTCCGGAGCCTGTGCTCCACAATGGGAGAGGCCACAACAGTGAGAGGCCCGCATACCACAAAAAAACAAACAACAACAACAAAAAAAACAAAAAAAACACAAACAAGATTATACACAGCTGGGACTTCCCTGGTGGCACTGTGGTTAAGAATCTGCCTACCAATGCAGGGACACGGGTTTGAGCCCTGGTCCGGGAAGATCCCACATGCCACGGAGCAACTAAGCCCATGCGCCACAACTACTTGAGCCTGTGCTCTAGAGCTCACGAGCCACAACTACTGAGCCCACGTGCCACAACTACTGAAGCCCACGCGCCTAGAGCCTGTGCTCTGCAACAAGAGAAGGCACCCAACAAGAAGCCTGCAAACCGCAACGAAGAGTAGCCCCCGCTCGCCACAACTAGAGAACAGCCCGCTCACAGCAACAAAGACCCAAGGCAGACAAAAATAAAAATTAATTAATTAATTAAAAAAAAATCTCATTATGTTTCTTAATTTGTTTTTCTCTGATGACTAGATGTTGAACATTTTAAAATGTATTTATTTGTTATTCATACAACACTTTTTGTGAAGTATTTGTAAAATTTTTTGCCCATTTTTTTTATTGTGTCATTCATCTTATTATTAAGTTATATTTTCTATAAATTGGGCCAGATATATGTTTTGCAAAAATATATGCAGTATTGTGGCTTATCTTTAAGAGCAGTAATTTTTAATCTTGATGAAGCCCATTTATCATTTTGAAAGTTTATAGTTTGTGCTCTTGTGTCCTGCTTAAGTAGTCTTTGCCTAATCTAACATCACAATGATTTTCTTCTGTTTTCTTCTGAAAGGTTAATTAGTTTTAGCTCTTACATTTAGGTCTACAATCCATTTTGAGTTAATCTTTGTATGTTGTGAAGTGTGGGTCAAGGTTAATTTGTTTCCATATAGAATATCCATTACCTATTATTGACTATCTTTTCTCTATTAAATTATCTAACTTGTAACCTCTGTTGAAAATTAATTGACCATATAGTGTGGGTCTATTTTTGGAAACTGTATTCTGTTCCAAATAAAAGTTCCTTTTCTTGCCAGCATTTTGAAATTATACAATTAAAGAGCTATCTGTTCATATATATATATTTTTTATTTGGTTGTGCCGGGTCTTAGTTGCAGCTTGCCGGCTCCTTAGTTGAGGTATGTGAGCTCCTTAGTTGCGGCATGCAAACTCTTAGCTGCAGCATGCATGTGGGATCTAGTTCCCTGACCAGGGATTGAACCCAGGCCCCCTGCATTGGGAGCGAAGAGTCTTTAACCACTGTGCCACCAGGGAAGTCCCTATCTGTTTATTCTTGCATCTCTAGTAACTATTTCCTTATCCTTGTCACCATCTATGGCAATGGGAAGGGTCAGGCATTCGGTTTTCTTTCCTGTCTCTTTCTGTCTTTCTCCTGCTCTCTGTCAACATTTCAGACATCCATGTCAACTTCCATGACTTTAAAGAAATTAAAACATTGACTTACCCAAGGACTTCCCTGGTGGTGCAGTGGTTAAGAATCCACCTGCCAATGCAGGGGACACGGGTTTGATCCCTGGTCCAGGAAGGTCCCACATGCCTCGGAGCAACTAAGCCTGTGTGCCACAACTACTGAAGCCCGCGTGCCTAGAGCCCATGCTCTGCAACAAGAGAAGCCACCGCAATGAGAAGCCCGTGCATGGCAATGAAGCGTAGCTCTCACTAGCGGCAATTAGAGAAAGCCCACGGGCAGCTAAAGTTAACATCGCCAATAATAGGGCAAATTGACATCACGTGTCCCTTAATGTGAATCAACAGACAACATAATGTCTGCGTATTCCAGAAAAAGTGCATCACCTGAAAACAATCATGAGGAAACATCAGACAAACTCAAACTGAGAAACATTCTACAAAATAAATGGCCTGTTCTCAAAAAAAAAAAAAAAAGGACTTACCCAAGGTTCTCACTCTTGTATTTTTCTAATGAAAAGTCCACAAGCTCCGATGTTAGTAACAGTAGCTAATACTTCTATCATATATGTTGTCACTAATCTAAGCACTTTAGAGGTTATTTAATTGTCTCAACTACCTTATGAAGTAGGAATTATTATCCCTATTTACAGAAGAGGAATCTGAGGCCCTGAGGGGTTATGTAGTTTGTCCAGGTTTGTTCACACACACAGTAAGTAGCTGAGCTAGGATACACACCCAATCTGTCTCCAGAGCCTGCATGCTTTAGCAAAATGCTAAATTGCTGAATCACCCACAAAATGACTTTATTTGTAGATTGCACACCATCTATATTATTTTTAAGTTAATATTTTTTTATTAAGTGGAGCTGTAAGGGATCTTAGAAAGTATTCTTCAGATGAGGAAACCGAAGTTCAAAGAGAGCTAAGCTGGAAGAAGAGCCAGGCCCTAGCCTTGGAGGTCTGAGGGCTTTCCCTTCACCCACACTGCCTTCCTGGACTTGGGGACTTCCTCTTTTTTGGACTCACCATCCTTTGGCATCTCCAGATCATGGGGTCCCTGGGATGTAGCACTCTGTGCTTCCAGAGAATTGCATCCCATTCTTTTCGCATCTCTGTACCGCTCACCAGATCCTCCAATAAGGCCTACCCTCAACCACCTGTCATGGCAGGAGAATTACCTAATAAACTCATCCACTGGTGTCCTCCAGGCAATACTCAAATGGACACTTACTGAGCCCTACTATGGAAAACATCTTATTAAACTCTATGAGAACATACATATAAGATATATTAGCATGCCCTCCAAGGGCTTATAAATACTATCATCAACTAATATTATTAAAGTTCTAAAAAGTTTCTGTACAGAACAAATTTTATACACATTAACTGACCCAGTGCTCCCTTTGCCCTTCCTTCTACTAACTTTTGTTTCTTCTTCATTTAGTTAATAAATGTATTGGGTGGTTTCTTTGTCCAACCTTATTGTATTTTACAGTATAGAGAAATGAACATTTATTTGGAATCAGAAATCTTGATTTCCAGGTCCTCTCTGTCCCTTATCAGCTGGGTGACCTTCAGCAAATTATTTAAACTCTCTGAGCCTCTTGCCTAATCTGTAAAGGAGGATGATAATAGTACCCAGTTTCACTGGGTTTGGAGTCAAAGGAGATAACAAAGTGCTTTGAAAATGCTAATCTTTCTGAGAGCTGTAGAAGAAAGAACTTGGACTTCAGAGTCAAAGAGGTGGATTCCTGGCATCACTGAATACATGACACAGTCTGTGATAGCAAAGCCACGTTGAGGAGGTGAGTGGTTGGAAAGGCTAACCCAGGAGCTAAGAGCCTGGATCCTGACACTGGCCCGGCCATGTACCTCATTCACATTCTTTCTTCAGGAAATCACAAGTCACCACAAGTCATGACCCTTCTTGAATAATCCAACCAAAATTGTCCATGATCAGATTTCAGAGATTTAAATAGAGGAGGCCTTCATTGACAGGAAAAGAGCATTCTTAAAGACGAATACAGTAATTCAGCTGTCTCATTCATTCATCCCTCAATCAGTTTTCACTGACTGTCTACAGTGTTAGCTGTGAGGCATTATTTTAGATGCTGGAGGTTTAAAAACGAAGAAGGTTAATGGTGCTTCTAAAACTTCTCGAGGGGAGAAGGGTATTGTGAGCGAGGCAGGGCTCGAGGGTGATAATCTGGTTGACAGAACCTGAGTGAAGGAGTGGAGGCAGCTTGTCTTGGAGAGGGCTGATCGAGTTGGGGAGCAAGGGCTAAAGTGCCCCCAAGCCCCCGGCTGAAAGACACAAATCTCATCATTAAAGAGTTTACCATCAAAAAAAAAAGACTTTACTATCTAGTGGGAGAGACGGAAACAGAATCCCAGAATGATAATACATGATAGTTATGTGAAGGAGAGATGTACATAGTGATATGAAAACACACACACATACACACACACACAAAACATCAATCCACATTGAGAAAAGCATTGCAGCCTGAGGGAAGACAAGATTTATGATTTGCTCGACGAGTGGTCTATGAATTTAGGGCTCCTCTCTTCGCTTTCAACAGCACCTCACTTTCCATGACACTTTTACATTTAAAAAAGTACTTTCACATTCTGAGTTTCATTTGATTTCCTGAAAATAGGAATGGAAAATGGGATCATTTCTATTCTACGGATGAGGAAATAGGAAGAGAGGTGACCAAGTCACATGTTTGTCAATTGCAGAGTGGGAATTACAATACGGTTTTTCTGATTCTTAGTTAAAGGTACTTTTCTAGTATGAAAAAGTGACTTTAATATCAATCTGATAACATTTTCTGATTGGTTTGAATCTTCATCGATCTAATTTCACCTTTTCTTTCCTGTTGTGTATTTTTTTGTTCTAGAACATAGTGTTTGGAGTCCTGTGCCACTGCGATTCAAACAAGCAAGAACACGAATTATATTCTGGGACCCAAAGGCCTCATATTTTCAAAGTCACTGTAATTATAGTCCAGCCACGTTCTACCCTTAGGAAAGAAACTTGCAGTTTTTTTGCAGCCGTCAAATGAAGGGCTTAGGCTACAATCTCTCAGTGCTAACATTCTATGATTCGTCTTTATAACCATCAGTGTAATTTTAAAGTATTCATTAAAAGGACACACACACGTACACGTACTGAAAAAAAAAATGGACAATTACAAACTAAAATGTTAATAATCACTATCTTTGGGTAGTTGAATTGTATTTTCTTTTTCTTCTTTTTGTTTAAGTATATACCTTCCTCTACTTGTTTCTTTTTATAGTAACATGGATAACTTACATAATTTAGGTAAGAAATATATAATTCCACTTAGTACTGAAACTGTGCCAAAAATGTTATCAGCACTTGGCAAAATCTAACATACTTACAGCACAATGGAATCTTTTCAACAAGTCTGTGTTTGAAATTTCAAATTCATTAATGAGACTAAATAGTACCAATTTTTGACAAACGTATGTTAATTCAATAAGTTTTGCCATATAGCCAAAGGGAATTGCCTAAAAGAGAGTGTTGGCTGAAGATCACTAGAAGATAAATTGATTTCCAAGTTATTCCCGGTCTTTATGACATTATGACCACACCAAGGTATAAAACACCTGATTTAAGTGCTTATAATTTAGTGGAGTTTAATTTTATGGGGGTGGTAGTGCTTAGGCTTTAAAGGTAAAAATTGTGCCAAGTCACAATAGCCCCTCAAAATACCTCTGTCATCTTCCAAATATAGTGCGTACCCTATAATTGCATTTATGATAGACTAAGATTTTACTAACTTTATATTGGTCTTCTTTACATTAATTCTTCAACTTGGAGATGCCACCACTACCCACTTTCCTGGCTCTATAATCCTTAAAGTCACTCATCAACATTCAGACCTTCCTCTGGGGTGACTTGCTTTCTTCACTGTTTGGGAGCATCATTGCTCATTACCTTGTTATTTTTCTTTCATTCTTTCTCTCCTTCTTCTTATTTGGTCCTTAGAATCCATATAAGTTCACACTGAGCATATGTGGTACCATTTTAAGGAACAATATTTATTCACAAATAACCATTGAACAAGACCAGGTGAGTTGTGTTAAAAGAGACTAGCAGCTGAGGTAGGTTGGGAAGAATGGAAAAGATTAGGAAAAGGTGATATGTCAACTGGGCTTGTATTTGCTGAAAATTATTTTTAAATTGTGTGTGTGTGTGTGTGTGTGTGTGTGTGTGTGTGTGTGTGTGTGTGTGTTAGGCTGTGTGCTGATTGGAGGCTGGGGACACACATGACCCACAAGGACATTGTGCACACTGTCTACATGGAATTTCTAGTCTAGTGTGGGAGATGGCCATTCATCAGAATTACACAAATAAGTGTAAAATGATAAGAAGCAAAGAAAGGAAATGCAGGAGGTGTGGGGCTGGGATGCTGAGCACAGCTACGGACTTCAGCAAATGGGCAACCTCAGGAAAGAGCTCAGTCAATCTAAGAATAAGTAATCCAATCTGAAGCTAATATATGTTCTTTAGGCAGAGGTGGAAATCACATTTTCTGAGAGCTCACCATGTAGCAAGCTGTCTGATGAGAGGGTCTTGGCTTGTTATTAGATGCAATCCTTAAAATACATTTGCGAGATTGACGCCAGGAACCACAATGTTTTTTTTTTTAAATTTTTGGCTGTGTTGGGTATCCATTGCTGCGCGGGCTTTCTCTAGTTGTGGCGAGCGGGGACTACTCTTCGTTGTGGTGCGCGGGCTTCTCATTGCGGTGGCTTCTCTTGTTGCAGAACACGGGCTCTAGGCGCGTGGGCTTCAGTAGTTGCACCATGTGGGCTCAGTAGTTTTGGCTCGCTGGCTCTAAAGCACAGGCTCAGTAGTTGTGGCGCACAGGCTTAGTTGCTCCGCGGCATGTGGGATCTTCCCGGACCAGGGCTCGAACCTGTGTCCCCCGCATTGGCAGGCAGATTCTTAACCACTGTGCCACCAGGGAAGTCTGGAACCACAGTTTTTAAGTGAATAATGGAGGCTTAGAGAGGTTAAATGGTTTGCACCAAACAACCTAGAGAAGCTGGAGGGTCCGGAAAGAGACCCTCTGTGCCAGGCTTCAGAATTTGGGTTTTATTTGGTTGTCAGTGAGCGAGCTGCTGAAGACTTCTGGGCTGGGGCATGGCTTGAAGGAAAGCATGCTTCAGGAGGGTTTTTCTGAGATAGGAAAGGAAACTTTTGGTGAAATCAGTGAGGAAGCTATTGCCCTAGTGTAGATAAGAGGCGAAGAACACTGCACCTGCGTGAGAGGAAAAGTCCTGGGAGGGCCAAGGGAACTAGAGGGAGAGGGTGTTCTAGATGGAAAGTTAACTGACCAGGTATGGAAAGGGCTAGGGAGGGGGTGACAAGAATTCATATTTTATTTTTAAAAACTCCCCATGCACAGAATAATGTAACAAAGGAACATGTATCTACCCTGAGGCTTAATTTATGCTGCTGAATTTTGTAGCTTATAAAATAAAAACGTTTAATCTTCTACTATCAAAGACAGAATTCAAATCAAATGTGGATAAAAACGTAGACCAGTTAAGGGGATAAGGCAGGCGAAAGTCATTGTATTTGACTTGTAAAGACATAGTTAATCCAATTGATTATATAAGGCATAATGAATTCTTACATCTTATAAATGACAGTCTTTATTTTCAATTCAGTCTTTTTTCTTTTCCTTTCTTTTCTTTTTTTTTAGGCCCTGCCGCGTGTGGAACCAGAGATCAAACCCGTGCCCGGTGCAGTGGAAGCAGGAGTCTTAACCACTGGAGCGCCAGGGAAGTCCTGGTGGTTCAGTCTTTAAATTCAGCTTTGGGCTGGCTCACTCAGTGATGCCCCTGCACTGTGTCTTTCCTACACCAGCGGTCATCAGATGATTTTGAGAGATCACTGGATGGCAGTCCTGCCTACCAGCTGCTACTCCTGGGTAAAGAGCTAGCTAGACCTCAGGTGCGTGGGGAGGAAGGGGTGGGGGGGTAGGACTGACGCTCGCCCCGACCCCTCCTATTGCCCTGCCTCCAGCCCTGGTGCTGGGGGAGGGGGAGAAGCAGCGTCTCCACCCACAGTGGGGCCCCTTAGAGCCCTCAGTCCCTGGTTGTGTGGGCACCGCGTGTTCCTGATGCCGCAGAAGGAATTTCAGAGCCGTTCGCCAGGCCCTGCTCCTGGCCTCAGGGTTTAAAGATTCTGAGACGGTCTTCCAACCACGTGTAAGCTAGGCCCGCGTCAGGCCTCCGGTGGGATGATCTTATCTAGTTTCCCAGTGAGTTCAGAGACTTTATGGTGAAATTGTTCAATGTTTGGGCCAGGCTCCTAGCTGAAAACCACGAAGCGAGGCTCTCTGCACTTCGGCACACGTTCCGCCTTTGTTTTTTTTCGCCAAGCCCAGGAACAGCCTCCCCGCCGCCAGGTGATCAGCTTTGGGCTTGCGATTCTTCGCGTACTCCACCTCCAGTTAGAAAGACGGGCAATCGGCCCCGCCCCAGACCTTCTGAGTCATAATCTGCATTTGAAACAAGACCCCTAGGTGATTGTGTGCACATCGGGGCTAGCCCACTGCGGATGGGAGCATCCGTCCGGGGTCTCAGAGCCGAAGTTATGCCGGAGAACCATGAATACTGATTAATTGCTGTAGGGTTCATCGGAATTTCAAAGGAGAGAGATAGCCGGCTCCTAGAAAGCCCAAAGTAGGACAAAGAAGGGTTTACAGGCTTAAGAGCATTTAATTGATGGTATTTAAAACAAAACAAAACACTCCCGGAGGAGCACGTGCCCCTGCCGCAGGCGAGCGGGCCTCAGAACCCCTCTGCCTCGCAGACAAACCTATTGAAAGAATGTGTGAAGGATTTTTAACAGTTTAAGGGACTTTGGGGCAAAGAAGTGCTTTCTGAGAATTTGAATGACTCTTGTTGGAGACAAAAAAAAAAAAAAAAAGGGGGAGGGAATGTTTTTTTCCTTCTTCTATATTTAAAGACATCATTTAGTATCTGGTCCTTCAGCCTCCTCTGAGGCCTGGGATGTATGAGGACTCGAAATCAGAAGGCTGCATTGCAAACCCCGACACTGTCAGGCTAGTCACCCTGGGCCAGCTATTATACTTGATGGGTTTAGGCCTCAGTTTCTTATCCAAAATGGATGCTAATAATACCGACCTCCCAGAGGTGCTGTTAGGATCAGATGTGCGGTTGAGTACAAAGTAGTTAGACAGGTGCCTGGTACAGAGTGAGCTTTATATTTTCTTTACAAAACGATGAACTGAATGTGTCTGGCTTTGCTCACTCCGTCCAAAGTCGTTGCCTCTAGGATCAACTCTGTGCCTGTTGTCCCTACCAGGCCCGCGTGATCTGACACGTCCCGTCTGCGACCTCATCCCTGCCCATTTCCATTCTCCCTGGCACCCAGGCTCCAGTCGCACTGGCCTAGCTTCTGACCCGCAAGTCCGCCCAATTCATTCCCAACTTCTGGCCTCATCCCAGCCTGTTTTTTTCAGCCTGATCTTTGCACAGGAGACTTTCCTGTCATCCAGGCTCAGTCCCACATGCCCTCCATAGAAAGGTCCTCCTTTCTGAGGAAATGGTCCACCATTACTTCAGAAGCTCTCTAGGTTCTGCCCTTTTACATCTTCTCAGCACGCATCCCTCTGTGAACTTATTTTATATTTGCTTGTTCACATATTCAGTTTCTGACTCCTCCACGATGGGAATGTCACCCTCAGTAGGGCACAATCTTTTTTTTAAAATTTATTTATTTAAATTTATTTATTTTTGGCTGTGTTGGGTCTTCGTTGCTGCATGTGGGCTTTCTCTAGTTGCAGCGAGCGGGGGCTACTCTTCATTGCATGGGCCTCTCATTGCGGTGGCTTTTCTTGCTGTGGAGCACAGGCTCTAGGCACACAGGCTTCAGTAGTTGTGGCACGTGGGCTCAGTAGTTGTGGCGCACGGGTTTAGTTGCTCTGTGGCATGTGGGATCTTCCCGGACCAGGGCTCGAACCCATGTCCCCTGCATTGGCAGGTGGATTCTTAACCACTGTGCCACCAGGGAAGCCCCAGGGCACAACCTTGTCACACCGTTTCGCAGTGCCTAGAATAGGGCCTTGACACAGGCAGAGCTCAAAGAACAAATGTTGAATGAAAGAATTCGTGAGTGAAGGCCTGAATCAGTAGAATAAAAAATGTCCCGGGAGGAAACCCAGGCAAAGTTTTTATGTTGGCATTTGTCTGTCTCCCCCGAGGGACTTCTGTTCCTTGATAAAAAAGCCTGTTCTTCTATGACTTTTATCAGTGCCTATCTCCACACCGGGCAGGCATATGGTAGATGCTCATTAAAAATATTAGGTGAATGAACAAACAGAAACAAACATATATATGCGATTATGTTTCAAGTTAAAACTAATAAAGTTACTGATGATAGTCTTTGGGCAATAATTGAATGTTTAATAAATGAAAGTTTGTTTCAATTTTATCTTTTTTTTTTTAAAACACTCGATAGTTATTTTTAAAATTTTATTTATTTATTTTTGGCTGCGTTGGGTCTTTGTTGCTGCGTGCGAGCTTTCTCTAGTTGCGGTGAGTGGGGGCTACTCTTTGTTGCGGTGCGCGGGCTTCTCATTGCGGTGGCTTCTCCTGTTGCGGAGCACGGCCTCTAGGCGTGTGGGCTTCAGTAGTTGTGGCTCGAGGGCTATAGAGCGCAGGCTCAGTAGTTGTGGCACACAGCATGTGGAATCTTCCCGGACCAGGGCTCGAACCTGCATCCGCTGCGTTGGCAGGCGGAGTCTTAACCACTGCGCCACCAGGGAAGCCCTCAACTTTATCTTTAAAGGAGGTATGGAAATGGAACGTAAGGTAGACTTTGGCATTTGGTGGCCTGGAGTGGAGGGCATTTAGGGGATAGGGAGGAACTGGCGGGGGGATGGGAAGGGGAACACCAGCAAGCAAAGTCCAAGTCTGGAGAAGGTGTGCTTGCTGCTTGTTGCAAGGCGAAGGGATACAGAGAGGCAGGTCCGCAGTGAGGGACACCGGGGTTTTCCAGGAAGGAGGAGCAGTCACCTGGCCCAGCTCAGGTCCTCGGACTGGAGTGTAGGGTAACCGGCCCAGCGGGGGCCTCGTGCTGGGTGCTGGGGGCGGGGGTGGGAGGGGTGGGGACTGAAGGAGGGCCAGGATATCTGCGGGGAGCCGGGCCTCTGAAGTGCTTTTACATAGATAAACGAGGGTGGGGAGAGAGGGAGCAACCCCCCCAGGCAGAACAGAGGGAGGTTCTGCAAAACCGGCACTCAGGTGACCCCTAAGAATTCAAAAGTCTTTCATTAAACCCCACCTGAAGGCCAATTGTTCTGCAATCTACCAGGTGGTTTTGGCTCTAGGCTTATCTAAATCCAGTCTTGGGGGGAAGGGTGTGGGGAAGGGTTTTTTTTTTTTTTTTTCCTTTAAAATGAGAGGACAAACGGGACAGCTCACATAACAAAAGCTTTTTTTTTTTTTTTTTTAATGGCTGGAATTTGAACACTTCAAAAATAAACTACCTGGTTTGAAAAATGTCTTTCCCCTACCCCCATCCCTAGTAGTACACCAATGGATTTCCTTTATTGTTTTTTTTGGTTGTTGTTATATTCATTTGTTCATTTTATTTTTTAGATTCCACACAGAAGTGATACCATACAGTATTTGTCTTGCTCTGTCTGACTTATTTCACTAAGCATAATCTCCTCCAGGTCCATCCATTTTGCAAATGGCAGAATTTCATTCTTCACAGTGGCTTAGTAGTATTCCATTGTATATCTAGACCACATCTTCTCAAATGGGTCTCCTGTAAAACCCTGTATGTGAGCACAAAAGAAGACTCTGCTTTTGTATCTTGACTTCTGTTGGGAGTGGGGATGTTAACGACAACATGCTTGGAAACTTTTTTCCAGACGAGCACACTGTATGCCAGAGAGATACACAGACGTGGAACAGCAGGATTAGGGAGTTTCAGGGGACAGCGAAATTAAGACTAAAAATAAGACCAATGGTCGACCCTAAGGAATACAGAGAGTTCCACATCGAAGACTGTCTTCGGAAAAGTCACTTAACCTCTCTATGCCTCAGTTTCCTCATTTGGAAAGTGGAGATGGTAATAGTTCCTAACTCATTTAGCTCGTGAGGATTAAATGAGGTATGATGTATGGAAAGCGTTTGGGAGAGTACTTGGCCCGTTGTTCGTACACATTAGATTTGGGGTATCATGAGTGCTGTATTACTGCAAAACGGTCAAATTCCTTTCCGTTCCACAGATATCACATTAGTCTTTGGGATAGAAGAAGGAAGAAAATGTCCCCGGCTTTGGGGAACTTGGTCTAGAGGTGAAGACAGACATAAAAGCAAATATTTATAATCCTGTATGTTACGCAATAAACCAAGTGTGCACCGAGGGCTGTGGGAACTGGCTGGGGGCGTCTCTGTGACCCAGTGGTCTGCTCTTAGCATGGCTCAGGAAAGGGGCCATCCTCTGAGGTAGTCTCTACGATGTCCTTGTCTCAACACCTGGCATGGTGCCTGCCAAAGAGCTGGAAAAAATACATGCTGAATGAATGGAACGAGTTTAGACCATTGCAATATTGAAGTAACATTGTAAAACTGAATGGGGGGAAGAAATCTAAGGTGGGTTAGAAAAAGCAGATTCAACCCAGTCTATATAAAACAGGTCTATATAAAACATTATTCTGGTGGTGCCAATTGTGTCCAAGATGCTGGGCTGGGCCGTGGGCAAAAGAAGAAGAAATACAGCTGACAGCTGAGAGGAGAACAAGAGTAAGAGCGATCTTACCACAAGGTAGATGCAGGCAGAGGGCACGGAGCCCGAGACAGGGCGGTGAAACTGAGCGGCCGCATGGCAGGCTGAGTACAGAGAGGACTTGGAAAGGTGGGCCTGAGCTAGACTTTGTAGGTTTGTGATTCTCCAAGTGTGTGAGGGGAAACGGCAGCTGCTGTCATAGTAGAATCATCTCATTGCTTTGTGAGGCTTTCTTTCATTTTATTTCCTCACCAACCTCATTGGGCCTGCTTTTCTCTACGCTTCCCTGATTAGAGTGGAGGTGGGGGGCTCCCGCCCAGGATCCAGGGTGCCTATCCCAGTCCCAGGAACTCTGTGTCCTTTGACAAGTTAGTTAACTTTCCCGTGCCTCAGTTTCCCCAACTGTGACACGTACAATTATTGTGAGAATGAGTTAATTCATGCAAAGGGCTGAGGGCAGAGCCCGGCATGTAGTAAGTGCTGGTTACACTCTTAGCTGCTAACCTGTCACCCTGATGGCATGTCATTGTCCTGGAAGTGAGCCCGGTTAACAGTGAGAGCTGCAACTACACTCAGGGGATACACTCAGAAGCCTGGGTGTGTTTAGAGACCTTATGTGGTCATGTTTGCATTTTAGAGAGAAATGGATTTAAAGGAGGAAGCAAAGGGACTTCCCTGGCTGTCCAGTGGGTAAGACTCCGCGCTCCCAAAGCAGGGGGCCCGGGTTCAATCCCTGGTCAGGGAACTAGATCCCGCAGGCCACGACTCAATGAGCCCTCATGCCGCAACTAGAGATCCCACACGCGGCAACGAAGATCTTGCATGCTGCAACTAAGACCGGGCGCAGCCAAATAAATAAATCAATATTAAATAAATAAAGGAGGAGGCCAGGAGTCGGTGAGGGGGAGGTTGTGGTAGCGGCTACATGAGCCCCAGGAAACCCTGAACCCAAGAGGTGAGAGTGAGAGGCAGAAAGAATCGGAGGTAGAGTTGGCAAGGTTTAGTGAGCGGTTGGATGTAGGTAGCAAAGATGGACTCCCCGAAACAGCCGCATGGCACAGGGATGTCAACTCAGTGCTTTGTGACCGCCTGGAGGGGTGGGATAGGGAGGGTGGGAGGGAGGGAGATGCAAGAGGGAAGAGATAAGGGAACATATGTATATGTATAACTGATTCACTTTGTTATAAAGCAGAAACTAACACACCATTGTAAAGCAATTATACCCCAATAAAGATGTTAAAAAAAAAAAAAAAAAGATGGACTCCTCGGGTTCTGGTTTAGTGACAGGCAGGCTGGTGGTCCCAGAGCTGAGGTGAAGCAGGCAGGAGAGGCAGGCTTGGAAGGGCGATGGTGATGACTTCCATGTTTCCTGTAAGAACATCCTGCTTGTACTGATTCTCTGCTCAAAACTTGTCCGTGAACCCCCATTGCTATATACAAATGGGGACTCTAGGACTACTTACCTCCTAGGACTATTGTAAGGATTAGTCAATGCAAACCTAACACTTAAAATACAGTGAGTGCACATGGTGAGTGCCACGTGTTTGCTATTATAATTAATTATGATTACATAAATAACTAATAAAACTGTCAAAGCCCTCTGTCTGTCCCCAGTTCATTTCCCAGACTCCCTTATCCCCATTCCGCTTGCATTAAAGTTTCTCCAGTTCATTGAAAACCCTGGCCTCTCTCCCTTCCAGACTTGAGAGCTCTGCGCCCTCCCCCCTCCCCCCCTCCCCGCCCCCGTTTCACCTTTGTTCCTCCTTCTTGTCTCAGCTAAAATGTCACTCCGTCTAGGAAGTTTTCCTTAACTCCTCCAGCCTGGGTTGGGTGAAGGGGCCCCTCCTCTGTTTTCTCATAGCCTTTATCACACTGGTATGTGTCTGTAAATGTCTGTGTTGGGAGCTCCTAGAAGGCAGGGCCAGACTATCTTGGGGAACACTGTCTTCCAAACATAGTGCCAGCTCACAGAAGGAGAGTTTATACATTTTGTTTAGATGGGTAAATAAATGAGTGGGAATTTGGAGGAGAGATCTGGATGAGAGGTGCAGATTAGGGGTCATCAGCATGTGGATGATGTTTAAATCAGGGGAGAGATGAGATTATCAGAGATGAGCCTTCTTCATACTTGATCTCTTACCTTTTGGCTACTTATTTTTCTTCTGGAAACTGTTCTCCATGGCTCCAGGGATACCATTCTACTTCTTCTGCTATTTTGGTGAAGGATCCTCTCTGATCTCTTTTGTTGTTGTTGTTTTTTTTTTACCCTCTGCTCCCCCTTGGACATCTATCTTTTCCCCATAAACTCAACTATCCCTATTGATTGTTATCTCCACATCCAGCTTCAGCTCTGCTCCTGAACTCCTGACCTATATTTCCAACTGCTCATAAATACTCCAACTGGACCTTTCACAGCTAGCCAGGTGGAACGGGTTATTATTTCTACCCTCATTCCCAGGCCTCAAACTGGACTCTCCTCCACTCTTCCCTACCTTGGATGATAGGGTTCCCATGCACACAGTCACCTAAACTGTCTTAGGAGTTTCAGTTCTTCCTCCCTCTTTCCCCACATCCTTCCCCTTCTGTATCTTGTTATTTCTGACTCTGGAAGTCTTGAATTTGACTTCTCATTTCATTTTCACTGTCACAATCCAACTCTGCCTAGACTATTAAAATAGCTTCTTTTGTTTCAAAAAATATTTATTTAGGCTGCGTTGGGTCTCATTTGCGGCACGCAGGACCTTTGTTGTGGCAATGTGGACTTCTTAGTTGCGGCATGCGAACTCTTAGTTGCAGCATGCATGTGGGATCTAGTTCCCCGACCAGGGATCGAACCCGGGCCTCCTGCATTGGGAGTGCAGAGTCTTACCCACTGGACCACCAGGGAAGTCCCTATAATAGCTTCTTAATTGGCCTGCCTGTCTCCAGATAACTTTCTAAAATACAAGTCTGATTCTGTCACTTTTTCACTCAAAGATCTTCCAAGGCCACACAGTGTACAAAGTGAAGTCCAAACCCCCGACCATGGCATTCAATGTCTTCACAATCTGGCTCCAACATACTTTTCCAGCCTCATCTCTCATCAGCCCCTGCTCCAAAAGCCCTCCATGTATATCTCTACATTACGTTAGAATTAGATGTTTATCTCTCGGTACTCCCAACTCTTTGGTGTTAGGACTGGCCCTTGTTAATCTCTGTATCGAAAGAGCCTAGGAGAGTGCCTAGGAAATGAGTGTTTTTTGAATAATTGGCTACTGTCACTTCCAAAGGGAACATCTCACCTAATTCTCCTAATGGGACATCTAGCTCAGTTTCCTACACATAGAATGCATTCAGTAAAGATCTGAGGGAATTGTTGGCTTATTTTGAAATGCAAACCCCCTGAGAGCAGGAACTTCATTTATTTTCATTGAAATATATTTGACATGTAATATAAACTTAAGGTGTATCAATGTGTTTATCTGATACTTTTATATATTGTTATGTGATGGCCATTGTAGTGATAATTAGAGGCAGGAACTTTATTTTATTCACTTCAGTGTATCCCTTGTCTGATAGTACCTGACACGTAATAGATATTGAATAAATATATGTTGAATGAAGGCATGAATGAATGAATAAATGAAACTATCTCCTTGAACCCCCCTTGCCTATGGCATTTACTATCTCAGACTTTATTTCTAGTAATGTGCAGGCAGTTGGTACTATAATGTGTGTCACATCTGTGCTTTTGCTTGCTAAGCTCCTGAATCTTCTGAATCAGTCAGAGAAAATTACTCTTGAGGGTAACTTGAATTTCATTTAATTAATGTAAGTTGCTTCCAGTGTTAGTCAGGTCTTTGGACAACAAAAGATAAAATCTTGTCTCCCGTGTGACAAGGTCAATATTAGAAATGCAAAAGAGAAATTGGATGTCAAATGAACTCACATTAAGCATTTTGTTTTGGGGGGGGTTCACTTATTTATAAAACAAGATGTACCCGTGTTTCTCAAAGTGACCGTACATCAAATTCAAGGACATTGTGGGAACTGTGCATTTCTAGGCCTCACCTCAAATGAACTGAATCTGAATTTCTGTGGCTGTGGCCTAGGGATCTGCATTTTCAGCACTATGGCCCCCTTAACTGGAAATTCCTCTCCATGGTTTCAAGGGTGCCACTCTGTTTTATTTCTTCTCCATCTTTGCTTGTTATAGATCCTTTCTAGTCTCTCTTTTACTGATTGCTTTGTACTTAATCATTTTGGAGTCCCTGCCCCCCACCATGATTTCAACTATTACTTATAAGTGGTGGTCTATCTACTCTCCTCAACTCAAGTACTTCCAGTGATTGCACTGAGTCCTCTGCATGACCACCAAAGGCTCTGGGTGATTCTTCTGTTCTCTGAAGTTCAAGAGCAGATTAGCTAATACTTTTTAAAACCCCCTTCTTTCCATCCAAATCCTGATTGATTCAGAAGGAAAACTGAGTGAGTGTAGAGAAAGGGACACACATCTCAATATATATCATCCATGGCAGTCAGTTTAGAGGCTGGCGTTATTTCAATGGCTGCAGACAATGGGTATGAAAACACCATTAATAGATATGAAACACATTGCTGTTTAGTGATAGATATACTCTGGGTTTTGGTATATGTTTTTGACAGATTATCTCATCTCTCACAGCATAGATCCCATCTGAGGCTCAGGTAGGGCCTGAGTAGTGCCTCAAGGTGGGTTAGGCTGAGGGCAACAGGTAAAAAGGAACTAAATGAAACCAAAACCAAAACCCATCAGATTTTTTCAAGTCATCAAACTGAGTGGTTGGCCAGTAATTCTCCATTATGGCTACATAGCAGAATTATTGCGGGAGATTTTAATTGGCCTTGTCCCAGACCACGTAAAGCAGAGACTCAGAGAGTTTGTAAATCACTAACCTAGGCTGGAATACGGACCCACAGGAGCACAGTTGCAGCCAACTATGAGCACTGTTGTTAAGGCTAATAATCCAGTTCAGACGTATCTTGAAATCCTATTGCTTTATTATAGTTGAGCACTTACTATGTATAAGGCATGATATAGACACTGACATAAAGAGACGAAAAGTGGTAAAACAAACTAATGTTTTTTTTTTAATATAAATTTATTTATTTTTGGCTGCGTTGGGTCTTTGTTGCTGCGTGCAGGCTTTCTCTAGTTGTGGTGAGCAGGGGCTACCCTTCATTGCGGTGCGTGGGCTTCTCATTGAGGTGGCTTCTCTTGTTGTGGAACATGGGCTCTAGGCTTGTGGACTTCAGTAGCTGTGGCACAAGGGCTCAGTAGTTGTGGCTCGCAGGCTCTAGAGCGCAGGCTCAGTAGTTGTGGCGCACGAGCTTAGTTGCTCTGAGGCATGTGGGATCTTCCTGGACCAGGGCTTGAACCCGTGTCCCCTGCATTCTCAGGCAGATTCCTAACCACTGCGCCAGAAGGAAGACCCAAAACGAATGCTTTTTTAAGACGGTTTCTTGAATATAGGCTGTTCAAGGCACTTTAATCATTTATCAGTAATTCTCATTAAAGGCTAACAACAGTCATACTTAGCATCCCCATTTTATAGGTGAGAAAAAAGGCTCAGAGAGGTTGAGTAACTTCCTCAAGGTAAGTCAGCTAGTAAGTAGCAAGAGTCAAGATTCAAACTCATACCTGCTGGCTCTAAAACCCATATTCTTTCCACTATATTTAGTTGCCTATTATGTCAAAAGAGGAGGAAAATATTTTGCCTGCCCTTCTGGAGTTTCAGGCTGTTTTGGGAGGAGGGGTATAGCTCTAACAATGAAAGATCATGCTACGTGTTTGAGAGGTTTAAGGTTGTTGCTAAAAGAATGAAGGGGGAGGGGCAAGATAGAGGTAGAGGATTAAGAGGTATCAACTACTCTGTATAAAATAAATAAGCTACAAGGGTATATTGTACAACACAGGGAATATAGCCAATATTTTACAATAACTATGAATGGAATATAACCTTTAAAAACTGTGAAAAAAATTAAGTCAAATGAGAAATTTTTTTTGAGGCTTTCTAAACACACAATGTTTCTTGGAGAATTTATTTTAGAAGTGATACTTTAAAGTCTAAATAAATATAGTATTGAAACGGATTCTTTAAAAATGAAGAGAATGAAGGGGAGGTTGGAAATCATTCCTTGCTGAAGGTGGGCTCCTCTGGAATGCTTCCTGAGGAAGGATGTTCAGAGCAGCTAAAAGCAGGCTGATGGAGAAGTTTGGCAAAGCCCTTGCCTAATAGGGAAGGCAAAGACAGGATGTAGGGATGCACAGGGACTTTTTCAGGATAGGGTATGTGGTCTGCTTTGAATGGAGTAAAAAAGTGCTCTAGTGGAGTCATGTGAGGCATCTCTGGAACAACACAGTGTGTCCAGAGCCCGGAAGTTCTTGGATGACAGGCTCAGGAGTTCACCTGCTCATCAGGCAAAAGCGCCTCATGGAGATCCAAAGGCCAGAAGTGAAATGATATGTCTTGGGGACTGAAGCCAGGAGAGATTGGAGGCCAGACGATTAGTTAGGAAGCAACTGTAGTTAAGATGAAATGAAGAGGAAGGATGGGCAGAGGGAAGGATGAGAGATATTTCAGAGGTAAGATCCTTAGGACTTGAGTTGATGGTGGTGGCATGGAGGAGAGGAAGGGTGGGATCATGGAGATTGTTTAGAATTTGGGAAGGACCCCAAACATGAGGTTGGGTGTATTTACCTAGGGCAAGAAGAGTTGAGGATCTGGGTGTTTGGGTGTGTGAGCTCAAGGTGATGGGAAGAGATGGAGAGGGTTCATGAGGCAGATGATGACTCAGATGTTGCTGAGAGGGGCTCCGAGGTCCTGGCCCCCAGGTCAGACTTAGCAGCTATCCGCTTGGGCATGATGGCCAGAGCATCTGGCTCCTGTAGAAGTGTTCTACTTGAGTGGATTCTTATTAAATGTTAACCACATGAACACCATTGATTTAAAAAAAAGTGGTATCAGAAAACACTGGGTAAGAAGAATTTGGGAATCATATCCAGTTAAATAAAGCATAAAGATTGCTAGTTAGTTAAATAACTAAAAAGCTACTTAAACATTACTAAAAAGTTACTTAAAAGTTAATTAAATCAATTTTGAAATACCAACTTTGAGATTTTTTCCTATAGACTGGAGAGATTGTAATTAAACTAATTATAGTCATGCTAGATTTCCTCCCTGATGTTTATTTTTCTTCTGGTTACATTTCAGACAATTAATAGTGTCTAATGACTCAAGGTTTCATGTAATTACCACCAATGATTAGAATCTCTCTCTTATGGAATGTTCTTTTCACACAGGCACTCTGGGAGTGAAGGAAATTTATGATTATTCATGAAGTCTCTCTACAGGCTGTAAAAAGTTATCAGACTGTAAAATAAATTTATTATTCATTTATATCTTTATTTGGAGCTAGAAAAAATGATTAAAATAATTTAGTACCCTTTAAAAAGTTCCAACAATTCCCTGTCACGCAGAGCCTTTCTTTCCTCCAATTTTAGAATGTTTGAGAGAAATGAAAATTAAAATGGGAGAGACAGATTTTTGTTTTTAATTCCTTCGAATGCTTGGTTTTTAGGCTTCCTTTTCCCCCACTAAGTGTGAAAGTATTTTAGTGAAAGTTTCATCGCAACTTTGTCAATAATTAATCCTCTCTTTCTTCAGAAAGTCTGACAATGTTACAGTAACAATAACAGGTCATAAAACACTCCCCCTAATTGTGCAAGAACTCATTCTTCCCTGACAGGGTTCAGGTTGACTGGAATGTGCTGAAGTCACATTCCAGCACCTTCTCTGACCAGGAGAACCACACAGGACTCTGGAAAGAATGGATGAGAATCTTTATTTCTGCTCCTAGAAAGGAGAGCTGGAAGTACTGGAAGAGGCTGGGAGGCACAGTAGAAAAGGAAATGGGGCTGGAAAACAAAGGACAAATTAACTAGAGGAAGAGAGTGGGTCAGTGTGTAGAAGGATGGGCAAATAGAACAGTGACAATTGCCAAGGGCGTGGTTCATTAACATAAGTTAGAGAGGATGATAGAAAAGCAGATCAGAGATCCATCGGTAAGGCCAAAGGCTAGGAATCACAGGCAGGGAAATGAAGCACACTTCAGAAGGTAAACATTGTTCATTCAGTGGGGATCTCTTCTCTTCCCTGTCTTCCAAGAAAATATACTTGGAAATCCAAATGGAAGATTTCTTCATTTATTGGGATAGTGGATGATTAAATGGAACCTTAAAAACTAAATCTTGAAATTCTTCCTGGGATTTACTTAGGAAATTCTTTAAGGGATTTAATTTGCCCTTGAGTGATGGGGTTGGTTTTGAGAGAGTGAACTCACTGAGACAGCTTGTCCAAAATTCCCAAATCTTTCTTCTTAATATCTTTCAACATACTATGACATTCACCAGTTTTAAAAATACAATTCAATGATCTTTTATTAATTTATTTGGTTTTTCAACCATCACCAGAATCTGGTTTTAGAACTTGGCCATCACCCTGGTAAGATCTCACATGCTCATTTGCAGTTAATTTCCATTTCTATCCCAGGCCCCAGGCAACCATTGAACTACTTCCTGTTTCTATAAATTTTGATTATTCTGGACATTTCATATAAATGGAATTATACAATGTATGGTCTTTTGTGACTGGCTTCTTTACTTTGCAGTGTTTTTGTGGTTCATCCATGTTGTTGCAAGCATGCCTTTTCAGTCTTTTATTGTTGAATAGTATTTTATTGTATGGTAATACCACGTTTTGTTCACCTATTCATGGACATTGGACTGTTTCCACTTTTTGGTTATTATGAATAATGTTGTTGAGAACATTCCCATGCAAGTCTTTATGTGATCATATGTTATTTGAAACATGTTATATTCTATTTATAGTTATTAAAAATGTTGGCTGTATTCCCTGTGTTGTACAATATATCCTTGTATCTATTTTACGCATAATAGTTTGTACCTCTTAATTCGCTACACTTATCTTACCCCTTTGCCCTTTTGTCTCCCCACTGGTAAGCACAATTTGTTCTCTGTATTTGTGAATCTGTTTCTTTTTTGTTACATTCACTAGCTTGTTTTATTTTTTGGATTCCACAGATAAGTGATTTCATACAGCATTTGTCTTTTTCTTACTTATTTCACTTAGCATAATTCCCTCCGAGTCCATCCATGTTGTTGCAAACAGCAAAATTTCATTTTTAATGGCTGAGTAGTATTCCATTGTGTGTGTCTGTGTCTGTGTGTCTGTGTCTGTGTGTCTGTGTGTGTCTGTGTGTGTGTACCACATCTTCTTTCTCTATTCATCTGTCCATGGACACTTAGGTTGCTTCAATATCTTAGCAATTGAAAATAGTGCTGCTATGAACATGTGATCATATGCTTTTATTTCTCTTGGTTAGATACCTAAGAATAAAATTATTGGATCATATTGTAAAGTTATGTTTAACATTTTAAGAAATTGCCATGATTTTCAAACTAACTGCACTGTTTTACATTCTCACCACCATGATATGAAGGCACAACCACGTATGTGCCTGTCTCCATATCCTTGTCAACTTATATTATTGTCTTTTATTTTTATATTTTTGTATTTTAAGTTTCAGCTTTATTGAGGTATAACTGACATATGAAATTGTAAGATATTTAAAGTGTGCATCATGGTGATTTGGTATATGCATACATTGTGAAATGATTCCCCCCATCTAGTTAATTAACACATCCATCACCTCATATACCTTCTTTTTTTTTTAGTGAAATTTTTTAAGTTCTATTCTCTTAGCAAACTTCAATTATACAATAGAGTGTTATCAACATAGTCACCATGGTTTACATTAGATCATCAGACCTTATTTATCTTATAGTTGAAAGTTTGTATACCCTTTTACCTACCGCTCCCTATATCCCCACCCTCTAGTCCCTAGCAATTCCTTTTCTACTCTGTTTCTGTGAGTTGGCCTTTTTTTTTTTTTTTTAATTCTACACATAAGTGATTCTATGTAGTATTTGTCTCTCCCTGATTTTCTTTCACTTAGCCCTCAAGGTCCATCCATTTGTTGCAAATGGCAGGATTTCCTTCTTTCTCATGGCTGAATAATATTCCTCTCCGTGTGTGACATTTTCTTTATCCATTCATCTGTTGAGAATACTTAGGTTGTTTTCATATCTTGGCTATTGTGAATGAAGATGTGATGAATGTGAGCATGTAGATATCTCTTCTATCACCTGTTTTCGTTTCCTTTGGATATATACCCAGGAATGGGATTGCTGGATCATACGGCTGTTGTATTTTTTATTTTATGAGGTATTTTCATATTGTTTTCTATGGTAGCTGCATCAATCTTCAGTCTCACAACAGTGCACAAGTCTCCTTTCAGCACATCTTCACCAATATTTGTTTCTTGCCTTTTTGATGATAGTCATTCTAACAGGTGTGTGAGGTGATATCTCATTGCGGTTTTTATTTGCATTTCCTTGATGATTAGTGATTTGAGCACCTTTTCATTTACCCGTTGGCCATTGTATATCTTCTATGGAAAAATGTCTATTCAATTTCTCTGCCCACTTTTTATTCAGATTTCTGTTTTGTTATGTTTTTTGCTATTGAGTTGTATGAGTTCTTTATATATTTTGGATATTAACCTCTCACAGATATATGATTTGAAAATATTTTCTCCCATTCCATGGGTTACCTTTCCACTTTTTTGTTGGTTTTCTTTGCTGTGTAAAAACTTTTTAGTTTAATGTAGTCCCACTTGTTTATTTTTGCTTTTGTTGTCTTTGCTATTGGTGTCTGAAATCCAAAAAATCATTGCCAATGTCAAGACCAATGTCAAGGAGCTTACTGCCTATGTTTTCTTCTAGGGAGTTTTATGGTTTCAAGTCATGTTCAAGTCTTTAATCCATTTTGAGTTGATTTTTGTGTACGGTGTTGTTTTGTGTTGATCTCAGCCCATTGTTAGTGATACTATTGGCTAGGGATGCCTGGGGTACTCCTTTGGGCCCATCTACCTGTGGCAAGCACACACAGACATTTCCCTGACTGGAGCCAATGTTGTGGCTGGATCAGCCGTTGTGGTTCTTACGACTGCAAGACACATCTTGACAACAACCATAAGGGAACTTTAAAAAAACAAGATTTATTACTCACAGGACTGGGGTTTACATGGCACACCCAGGGGCCACACAGTGAGGTTGAAAGTAGAGAAAGAAAGAGAGTACAGACCTGGGATTCTACCTTTATTAGGGTCTGAGGGTGGGGTGCCTACGGTTTTGTGGATTTATTCCTGGCAAATTTTAAACATAAGAGCAGGAATTAGGGTGTGGGAAGGGAAAAGTGGGGTCACTGAAGTGACAGTTATCTAGGTTACCCAGGGGTTTCTAAAAGGGAAACTTTATGGGTGGGGAAGCTTGGTTTCTTATTTATTTGTTTAGTAACTGTGTATACAGTTGGCAGTATGTTTAGAAATACAACTAACCTTTGTATATTGATTTTGTATACTGAAATTTTACTACATTAGTTGATTAGATCTAACAGGTTTTTTTTTGTTTTTTTTTTTGCGGTACACGGGCCTCTCACTGTTGTGGCCTCTCCTGTTGCGGAGCACAGGCTCCGGACACACAGGCTCAGCGGCCATGGCTCATGGGCCCAACCGCTCCAAGGCATGTGGGATCTTCCCGGACAGGGGCATGAACCTGCGTCCCCTGCATCAACAGGCAGACTCTCAACCACTGTGCCACCAGGGAAGCCCTATCTAACAGTTTTTTAGTAGAGTCTTCAGGATTTTCTCTATATAATGTCCTGTCATCTGCAAATAGAGACACTTTTACCTCTTCCTTTCTGATCTTTTTCTTCTCTAATTACTCTGGCTAGGACTTCCAGTACTATGTCGAGTAAAAGTGGTAAGAGTAGATATTCTTGTCTTCTTCCTGATCTTAGAGGAAAGTCTTTCAGTTTTTCTCTGTTGAGTATGATGTTAGATGTGGACTTGTCATATATGGCCTTTATTATGTTGAGGTACCTTCCCTCTATACCCAGTTTGTTGAGAGTTTTTATCATGAATGGATGCTGAATTTTGTCTAAAGCTTTTTCTGCATCTATTTAGATGATCATATCATTTTTATCCTTCATTTTGTTAATGTGGTATATCGCATTGATTAATTTGTGGATGTTGAATCATCCTTGCATTCCTGGAATAAATCCCACTTGATCATAGTGTATGATTATTTTAATGTATTGTAGAATTTGGTTTGCTAATATTTTGGTTAGGATTTTTATATCTATGTTCATTGGGCATGTTGGCCTTTAATTTTATGCAATGCTCTTGTCTGTTTTGGTATCAAGGTAACGCCAGCCTTGTAAAATGGGTTAGGAAGTCTTCTTTCCTCTTCAATTTTTTGTAAGAGTTTGAGAAGGATTGGTATTAATTCTTCTTTAAGTGTTTGGTGGAATTCACCAAGGAAGCCCTCTGTTCCTGCACATTTGTTTTTTGGGAGGTTTTTGATTCCCCTGATTCAATCTCCTTACTCGTAATTTGTCTGTTCAGATTTTCTACTCATGATACAGTCTTGGTAGGTGTATGTTTCTAGGAAACATTTCTTTGAGGTTGTCTAATTTGTTGGTGTATAATCATTCATGGTAGTCTCTTATAATCCTTTGTATTTGTGTGGTATCAGTTGTGATGCCCCCTTTTTCATTTTTTAAAAAAATTCATTTGAGTCCTCTCTCTTTTTTTCTTGATAAGTTTAGCTAAAGGTTTGTCTATTTTGTTTATCTTTGCAAAAAACTAGTTCTTAGTTTTATTGATCTTTTCTGTTGTCTTTTTAGTCTCTATTTCATTTATTTCCTTTCTTCTACTAACTTTGGGCTTAGTTTGTTCTTTTTCTATTCCTTGAAGTGTAAAATTAGGTTGTTTATTTGAGATCTTTCTTTTTTTTAATTAATGTAGACATTTGTTGCTAAGAATATCCCTCTGAGAACTGCTTTTTTGTGTCCCATAATTTTGTATATTGTATTTTCATTTGTCTCAAGTTATTTTTTCGTTTCTCTTTTTATTTTTTGTTGACCCATTGATTGTTCAGTAACATGCTGTTTAATCCCCCAATATTTGTGAATTTTCCAGTTTACTTCTTGTAATTGATTTCTAGTTTCATATCACTGTGGTCAGAAAATATGCTTGACATAATTTCAATCTTATTAAATTTATTAAGACTTGTTCTGTGGCTTAACATATGATCTCTCCTGGAGAATGTTCCATATGCACTTGAGAAGAATATGTATTCTGCTGCTGATAGATGGAATGTTCTGTAAATGTCCGTTAAGTCCATCTGGCCTGACATGTAGTTTAAGCTCAATGGTTCCTTATTAATTTTCTATCTGTATGACATATTCATTGCTGAAAGTGGGACATTGAAGTTCCCTATACTATTATTATGTTGCTGTCTCTTTCTCCCTTTAGGCTTGTTAACATTTGCTTTATATATTTAGGTCTTTCTATGTTGGGTGCATAAATATTTACAAATATTATATCCTCTTGTTGGATTGATCTTTATTGATCTTTATGATCTTTCTCTTTCATTACAGTCTTTGCCTTAAAATCTTTCTTGCCTGATATAAGTACAGCTACCTCTATTTCTTTTGGTTTCCACTTGCATTTAATATTTTTTCCATCCCTTCACTTTCAGTCTGTGTTTGTCCTTAAAGTTGATGTGAGTCTCTTGTAGGCAATATATAGTTGGGTCTTTTTTCTTTTTTTTTTAATCCATTTAGCCACTCTAAGTCTTTTGATTGGAGAATTATTTCATTTACATTTAAAGTAATGATTGATAAGCATGCGTGGAATTACTATTGGCATTTTGTTTATTGTTTTTGGCCGTCTTGTAATTCCTTCATTCCTGTCTTCTTCTCTTGTGTGCTTCCTTTGGTTTGATAATTTTCTGTAGTGGTATGCTTAGATTTCTTTCTCTTTATCTTTTGTGTATCTATGATAGATTTTTGTTTTGTTGTTACCATGAGGCTTACGTAAAACTTATATTTATAACAGTCTTATATTTATAAGTTATATATAATATATATATTATATATAATATATATATTATATATATAATATATATATTATATATTATATATATAATATATATTAAATATATATATTTATAACATATTTATAACAGTCTATTTTAAGCTGATAACAACTTAACTTTGAACACATACTAAAGCTGTACATTTTTATAACCCCCCCTACATCTAATTTTTTTTTTTTGCAGTACGCGGGCCTCTCACTGCTGTGGCCTCTCCCGTTGCGGAGCACAGGCTCCGGACGCGCAGGCTCAGCGGCCATGGCTCACGGGTCCAGCCGCCCCACGGCATGTGGGATCTTCCCAGACCGGGGCACGAACCTGCGTCCCCTGCATCGGCAGGTGGACTCTCAACCACTGCGCCACCAGGGAAGCCCCATCTAATGTTTTTGATATCACAATTTCTTTTTACCTTGTGTATCCATCAACAAATTATTTTAATTGTTATTTTTAATGCTTTATTATTTAACCTTCATACTGGATTTATAAGTGATTTACCCAACACCATTACAACAGGAGAATATTCTGAATTTAACTACATATTTACCTTTACTGGTGAGATTTATACTTTCATATGTTTTTCTGTTACTAATTAGCATCCCTTTGTTTCAGCTTGAAGAATTCCCTTTAATATTTCTTACAAGGCCAGTCTAGTGGTGCTGAACTTCTTCAACTTTTGCTTGTCTGGAAAATTCTTTATCTCACCTTCAACTCTGCAGGAAAACTTCGTTGGGTAAGTATTCTTGGTTGGCAGTGTTCTTCCTTCAGCATTTTGAATATGTAATGCTCACTCGCTTCTTGCCTGCAAAGTTTTTCTGAAAAATCTGCTGATAGTTTTATGGGTGTTCCTTTGTATGTAATGTTGCTTTTCTCTTGCTGCTTTTAAAATTCTTTCCTTGTCTATAATTAAATTTTCAAAAGTTAAAATGTGTCTCAGTGTGACTAGCTTTTAAATTACAGCCTTTCCAGTGGGTGTGAAATGGTATTTCACGTGTTTTGTTTTGTTTTTTTTGGTTGCGTTGGGTCTTAGTTGCAGCAGGCAGGCTCCTTAGTTGCAGCTCATGGGCTCCTTAGTTGCAACTCGCTGGCTTCTTAGTTGTGGCACGTGGGCTGTTATGGCATGCATGTGGGATCTAGTTCCCAGATCAGGGATTGAGCCTGGGCCCCCTGCATTGAGAGTGTGGAGTCTTAACCACTGCACCACCGGGGAAGTCCTTCATGTGGTTTTAATTTGCATTTCCTTAATGATAAATGATATTACGCATCTTTTCATGAACTTTTTAGCTAGTCATATATATTTTTCAGTAAAACATATATGCAAATATTTTGCCCATTTTAAAATTGGATTCTCTTCTTACTATTGAACCATAAGAGATCTTTATATTTTCTTTTTTTAAAAAAAATTATTTTATTTATTTATTTTTTATACAGCAGTTTCTTATTAGCTATCTATTTTAAACATATTAGTGTATATATGTCAATCCCAATATCTCAATTCATCCCACCACCACCCCCTGCCTTTATATGTTCTTGATACAAGTTCTTTATCAAATATATGATTGCAAATATTTTCTCACTTATCTTTCCATTTTTTTAATAGTGTGTTTTAAAGCACAAAATTTTAAATTTTGATGAATTCCAATTTTTTAGTGTTTTCTTCAATGTATTGTGCTTTGGTATTGTAACTAGGAAATCTTTGTCCATGTTCACAATGATATTTTTCCATGTTTTCCTCTAAAATTTTTATAGTTTCCACACTTACATTTAGGTCTCTGATCCCTATTTGTTAATTTTTTTGGTTATGGTGTGAGGTAAAGGCCTAAACTCAACTTTTTGCATCCAATAATTTTTGAAGAAAGGAATTTAGAAAAATAAACATTACATTTTTTTTTCAAAATATAATTGGGATTTGTGACAACATGTTTTTTTCTTTAGCATACTTAAGAGTACCTGATATTTTCTCATTTATTTTTTATTTTTCTTTTGTCTATCTCCTCCTTTAGGAAAATTACCAGAGGCAAAAGTGGCCTTATCTCTGTTTTCCATTGTTGTATCCTCAATGCCTTGCAAGTGGTAGGTACTCACTGAATATTTGATGAGTGAGTGAGTGAATGAATGAATGCATGAATGAAATGCTAGGGTAGTAAATCAATCAGAAGAAATAAAAATGTCTTTTATTGCCTCAGTAGGTGGGGGAGGAGTATAGAGTGAAGGTTCTAGAGCAGGAACCAGCAGGCAGTGAGTACAGCACTAGGAGGTGAGGACTTACCTTAGGTTTGGGGTTTCCTTCAATGCCACTCTGATCCAGAACTTGTGCCCACAGCTGTGAATGTGCTGGCAAAGTGCCTTTTGGCCACCCCAAGTATGGCTTTTGAGGGGAATTTAATGTTGTAGTTAAGGACATAAGCTTTATATTAGATATTATTCATTTATTCAACAAGTATGTTTGTGTTCCTGGCCACATACCAGGCACTTTGCTAGGATTTGGAAGTTCTGTGGTAGAGAAAGCAGGTGTTTACCCTGCTCTTATGAAGTGGTCATCTCCCACGTACTTACTAACTAGCTGTGTGACCTTGTGAATATTATGTAAACTCTCTGAGCTTGTTTCCTCATTTATAAACTGAGGATTGCAAAGTAGCTACTACATTTGATTTTGACAAGTATTAAGTCATTATATAAAGTAATGACAATTCCTATGGTACATCGCAAGTGTTCAAAATGGTATTACTATAAGTTGTTCAACGTGTCAGTTAAGACAGAATTGTTCTGTATTATTGAGTCTCAATTTCCATTTAGTATGTTATTAATGGTTCTCATTACCATGGGGCAATGAATCATCAAAGAACCAAAAATTAATATTTCTTTCTGAAAACCTTTAAACTTGTTTATTATAAAGGCAATGCGTGCACTAGAGGAAAAAACAAATTTAAACAATATAGAAGCATGTACAATAAAAAGTAGAACCTCCCCTTCCACACACACACAACCTATTCCTCAGAGGTAATCACTGTAAACAATTCTTTGTTTCCTCTTCCAGAAAAATTTCACGCACGTAAAAGCATATATGTGCACATTCTTAGACAGAAAATGCAAATGGAATCAGATACTACTAACTGGTTATCACTAAGCATTCTCGCTTCAGAGTATGTACTGGAGAGCCTTCTAAGAGCAGCACATATTGTTCTTATTCAGAGTCAGAATTTCTTTCTTTTTCTATTGAAGTATAGTTGATTTACAATGCTGTGTTAGTTTTTGGTATACAGCTGATTCAGTTTTTTATATATATGTATATATATTCTTATATATATATATAAGAATATGATATAAGAATTCTTATATGCTTCTAATATATACATATATTTATATATATACGTGTATATATATCCTTTTTCAGACTCTTTCCCATTATAAGTTCTAACAAGATATTGAATATAGTTGAATATAGTTTCCTGTGCTATATAGTAGGACTTTGTTGTTTATCTACAGAATGAGTATGTTTTAATATTTTCAACAAAATTAAAAAAAAACAACTCTCTTAAGGTTTTCGAGAAAGCCTGTGGGTTACACTTTTCTTCTCTCTCCACCCCCGCACTCCCCAGTCTCTGCCCCTGTAGCTTCTAGCAGTCAGAGACTGGCACCTGCCCACCCACGCTTTCTTGGCCTGTGGCCAGCTGTGGTCAAACCGGCAGCAGAGAGGGGTGGGGCGGGGGTGTGGGTAGTAAAGAAGGAAGAGAAAACATATTTTCCATGAGTAATCAAGAAAGAGCAACAAGAGTAAAATCAAATCGACCTAAGGCACTAGCACCCAAAAGTGTTTAATTACATGTATTTAAATAAAAGGTATCAGGAAGAATGTTCTAGAAGGGATTAAAAGGCAATGGGTGGATGAGGGACCCGGGTCTTAAAGTAGTAGCAACAGCTGCACAAGCTGTAATGTGGGTGGTGAGAAAGAACTGGGGGTCCCTGTGGACAAACCTGTTCTCTAGAAGTGTAGGGGGGAGAGAGAGAGAGAGAGAGAGAGAGAGAGAGAGAGAGAGGCAGATTGAGATCCCATCAGAGAAGTGAAATGGCAAGACAGCAAGATTGGGCCCAGCACCAGAGGAAGGACAGGAATGCTCCAGCCTTCCTCACTGAAAACTCAACTCCTCTTCTTCCACTTTCCACCTGCTTGTTTCTTCTCCCACCTTTCTGCCCTTAGCCCCATTGCTTCACTTCATGTCTGTGAGGGGCTTTACTAGACCTCAACCCCCAGCCAAGGCTCTAGATGATAGATGTCTCCCCTGACCACACGTTTCTCAGTGGTTAGATGCTTAAAGCAAGTAAACTCTGAAATAGAGATTCTGATCATCTTGGAGGATGTAGAAATAGATCTCTGCTTGTTGCCTCTTTCTTTTTGCTTACTCATTTAATCTTGGTTCTCTGAATTGTTTCTACCACCCCCTTGGTCAGAAAAGAAGGCTATAGAATGGTTTAGAGCTTCTAAAGTAGGCTGTTAGAGGGGCCAGTGCCTCAGCCTACCGGCCTGGCTTGGAGGCCACACCCAAGAATGTAACATCTCTCTTTCGATGGGGCTTGCCTAGACATAAAGCTTTTACCGTGTCTGTAAGCAGGGGAAGCTTGGGCCAAGATTATATTGGGCAGGTAATAAAATGAAGGGCAATAAAACTAGATAAGCCACTTATTTAGCGGCAATTTACTGGTGAAGCCATTTCAGCAAGAAGAGGTAAGATGGAGGACTCCATGGGCCTGCTCTCAAGTCCTTTCAAGTAGTTTCCTCTACAAAGAAAACATTTTTTTCAGGGGTCTTGACTTGACTGAAATTGTGTAAGTGCATTTGTCGAGCACTCGGTGAGAGTAAGTAGCAGCTCAGAAGGGAGTCTCTGGAATTTGTATCCCTCACTTCTGATGCTATGAATGATCACCACTGGACTTCTCAAAGCTCTCAGAACCTTTCATCAGCCATGGAATGAAGAGAGTAGAGGTCCATACCTTCACTCCAATGTTCATTGTGGCATTAGTTAAGGATAGCCAAGGTATGGAAGCAACCTAAGTGTCCATTGATAGATGGATGGATAAAGAAGGTGTGGTGCATATATAAAATGGAATATTACACAACCATAAAAATAAATGAAATCTTGCCATTTTTGACAACACGGGTGGATCCTAGAGGGTATTATGCTAAGTGAAATAAGTCAGATGGAAAAAGGCAAATACCATATGATCTCACTTATATATATAATCTAAAAAACAAACAAACAAAAAATGAAAATAGACATATAGATACAGAGAACAAACAGAGGGGAGGGAGGTGGGAGTGGGAGGGACAAAATAGGTGAAGGGGATTTAGAGATACAAATCTTCAGTCATAAAATAAATAAGCTATGGGGATATAAGATACAGCATAAGGAACATGGTTAATAATATTGTAATAACTTTGTATGGGGACAGATGGTTACCAGACTTACCATGGTGATCATTTCATAATATATGCAAATGTGAAATCACTGTGTAGTACATCTGAAACTAACATAATATTGTATGTCAACTATATTTCAATTAAAAATTAAATTTATAAAAGAGAGTAGAGGTCTAGTACCAATCTGTCAAGACTCAATTAACTGTTGATTGATTTGCACATTAAAAATCAAACATTCTGTAAAGATAGAATCATTTTCTTAACCACACACATCGTCGTGATGTTATATTGCTTTTAAGGAATTAATTAAGAAGGAAAAACATGAAAGATCAGATTCTCAAAACTGCCTGACACGCACACCCTTACATATATACACACACCTACATATATACACACATCTACACATACATACACACCTACACACAGGTAAAATAACTTAATTAAGGTATACCTCTAAATAGCTTTTTTAAGCATTAGCATAATTTTTCTATCAATAAACACTCTCTCTTTACAATATTAGTTCTGCATAGTACAAACTTCTCTAAATCTCACTTGGTGATTGGGTTTCTAAATATTAAATAAAATATCTTCCTAATGCTTGTAAACTGTATTTTTTAGTTAAGAAGAGGCACAAATGATTCAGTGACTGCATTATTCTTTGGGATCTGAGTTGTGGTTATGTGGGCACCCAGCCCTTTAGGACACAATGGTGAACCATTGGTTCATGAAACACTGCCAGGAATGGCCTTCATCCAGATCCCAGGGCAAGTTCAGCCAGCACCAGGGAATCACCCAGGCCAGGGAAGACTAGTCAAAAGTACACATTTCTGCCTTTGTCAGAATCCTGGAAACCTGGGAATTATTCTCAATACCTCCCATTTCCCTCTGTCCTGTATCCAATCAATTACCAACATCTCTCAACTGCTTTCACCTCTGAAATGCCTCTCCAATCTGTCTACTCTTCTTAAACTCCACTGCTTCTTTCCTAGGTCCAAATAGCTGGATTATTACAAAACCTTTCCAAGTGGGCTACACCCACCCACTTTTGTCCCCTTCCAATCAAGTCCCTATACTATGGCCAGATGGATTAAGAAAAACGAGCCTGCGCCTAAGCAGTCCTTCCTCTCCTTAAGAGTTTCCACTGGATTCCCTTTTGCTCTTAGAATGAAGATCAAAATCCACCCCATGGCCTAGAGGTCATGAACCAGCTGCCCCTGCTCCACCCTCCACTCTCCTCCTATACTTCACATCACTGTTTCTCCATCCTCTCCACTGCCCTGGCTCCTCATAGCTCAGCAGATTTGGAGACAGAGAAGATCCAGGTACCTGAATTTTTCTCAAAGCTCCTTAGGTGATTCTGAACCACTACTATAGTTGAAAGCAACTAGACTAAAGATGGAGCCATTGGAAACTTGCATTATGGTAAGTTTGCACCTGTTAGCATGAGGGTTTGCCTTGGGCCAACTCTACAAAGCAGCCAGGAAAAATTCCCAAATCGGCAAGTCACTAGGCAAACTTTCTAGAAGAGGAGGTCACTGTTGCTACTTCTGCTACCCAAAAAGGGTTTAAAGAGTGAGTTGCATACAACCCACTTGGTAGATGCTTTTTGACTTTCTAGAAAACCTAAACCTAGCTAAAATCTGCAATTCTGAGACTGAGGTTGCATTCACAAAAGCTCTGAAATGTTACCTTAGATGAAGCAGATGGTTCCTACGTAACCACAAACTCAGCTGGGAATGTCTTTTTCTGACTTTCATGTTTGTAGATTCCATTCAATCCTGTTATAACAGATCTTGTTAGGTGGATTTGGATGCGCTTTGGGTTCAGCTGTGTTCCAGAAACTAGACAACTAGTAAAGGCAAAGCCTGATCAAACTGGGTATTTCTCCTCTCTTCCAAATTCATTATAGAAAGAGTCCAACGTATTGTCAAGTTCACTTTTCTGCAGATCTCTCATGGATTGCATTTGGAAAGCAGGATTGAATTTGTTTATCCCTGCTATTTATAGCACCCACTGAGTCCTCAGCCAGCTGTGGGAGGATGTGACTGCGTTTAGATTCCCATCCAAGTTGTATGTGACAGTATCTGGCACCCATTCAACAGCTGCAGTCATTACTTGGAGAGTAAGCACAAAGGGAAATAAATCAACTTTTAATGTCAGGATGTCACACCCTCTCTAACGTTTTTTGGATATGAATGAGGCACTAACTATATAATTAATCTTGATCTCGTCTCTCTATAGTCAGATGACTACCAAAAGGTTCTATCTATAACACCAACAATTTTTTTAACATCTTTATTGGAGTATAATTGCTTTACAATGGTGTGTTAGTTTCTGCTTTATAACAAAGTGAACCAGCTATACATATACACATATTCCCATATCTCTTCCTTCTTGTGTCTCCCTCCCACCCTCCGTATCCCACCCCTCTAGGTGGTCACAAAGCACCGAGCTGATCTCCCTGTGCTATGCGGCTGCTTCCCACTAGCTATCGATTTTATATTTGGTAATGTATATATGTCCATGCCACTCTATCACTTCGTCCCAGCTTACCCTTCCCCCTCCCCGTGTCCTCAAGTCCATTCTCTAGTAGGTTTGTGTTTTTATTCCTGTCCTGCCCCTAGGTTCTTCAGAACCTTTTTTTTTTTAGATTCAGTATATATGTGTTAGCATACGGTATTTGTTTTCCTCGTTCTGACTTACTTCATTCTGTATGACAGTCTCTAAGTCCGTCCACCTCACTACAAATAACTCAATTTCATTTCTTTTATGGTTGAGTAATATTCCATTGTATTTGTGTCACATCTTCTTTATCCATTCATCTGTTGAAGGACCCTTAGGTTGTTTCCATGTCCTGGCTGTTGTAAATAGAGCTGCAATGAACATTGTGCATTGCAGTCAGCTGCAATGACTCTTTTTGAAGAGTCATTATGGTTTTCTCAGGGTATATGCCTAGTAGTGGGATTGCTGGGTCGTATGGTAGTTCTATTTTTAGTTTTTTAAGGAACCTCCATACTGTTCTCCATAGTGGCTGTATCAATTTACATTCCCACCAACAGTGTAAGAGGGTTCTCTTTTCTCCACACCCTCTCCAGCATTTATTGTGTGTAGATTTTTTGATGATGGCCATTCTGACTGGTGTGAGGTGATATCTCATTGTAGTTTTGATTTGCATTTCTCTAATGATTAGTGATGTTGAGCATCCTTTCATGTGTTTGTTGGCAATCTGTATATCTTCTTTGGAGAAATGTCTATTTAGGACTTCTGCCCATTTTTGGATTGGGTTGTTTGTTTTTTTAATATTGAGCTGCATGAGCTGCTTGTAAATTTTGGAGATTAATCCTTTGTCAGTTGCTTGATTTGTAAATATTTTCTCCCATTCTGAGGGTTGTCTTTTCATCTTGTTTATGGTTTCCTTTGCCGTGCAAAAGCTTTTAAGTTTCATTATGTCCCATTTGTTTATTTTTGTTGTTATTTCCATTTCTGTAGGAGGTGGGTCAAAAAGGATCTTTCTGTGATTTATGTCATAGAGTGTTCTGCCTATGTTTTCCTCTAACAAATTTTATTTAATTAAAAAAAAGAAGCTTTTTGGACCTAGAGAGTGTCATACAGAGTGAAATGAGTCAGAAAGAGAAAAGCAAATATCGTATAATAACGCATATATGTGGAATCTAGGAAAATGGCATGGATGATCTTATTTGCAAAGCAGAAATAGAGACACAGACATAGAGAACAAATGTATGGATACAAAGGGGGAAAGGGGTGGAGTGGGAGGAATTGGGAGACTGGGATTGACACATATGCATTATTGATACTATGTATAAAATAGACAACTGATGGAAACATACTATATAGTACGGGGAACTCTACCTAATGCACTGTGGTAACCTAAATGGGAGGGAAGTCCAAAAGGGAGGGAATATCAGTATGTGTATGGCTGATTCATTTTGTTGTGCAGTAGAGGCTAACACAACATTGTAAAGCAACCATACTCCAATAAAAATTAATAAAAAAATAAAGCTTTCCAGCCTAGACAAAAATGTCTTCTTAAAAAATAATGACTTTATGAAGGTAATATGTATGAAAGTTTCCAAAGTCAAAATGTTCAAAAGAACATACAATGAAAAATAGATCAACTCCCACACCTGTCCTTCAGCCATCCAATTCCTTAGGCAAGCACAGTAACCAGGTTTTTATTTACCTGTCCAGAAATATCTTATGCATTTACAAACACACACGCATGCACAGACACACACACACAATGCTGAACATCTTGTTTTTTCCCTATATTTATTTATTTTTTCTTTTTCTTTTTGGCTGTGTGGCTTGTGGGATCTTAGTTCCCTGACCAGGGATTGAACCAATGCTCTCAGCAGTGAGAGCATGGAACCCTAACCACTGGACTGCCAGGGAATTCCCTCCTTTTTTAAATAGTGTATGCTAATTGTGTCACATCAAATACATAGAGATGGGCCTAATTTCATTGCTAATGGCTGTGTTTCATGCAATAATTTCTTGACTGCCCAGTAACCCTTTTCCACCATGAAGACCTTTGTGGCTTCTCGACTCTCAGGTATGACACAGAAAGGTCTCCACAACCATCTCTCGGCAACAATTTTTTTTTTTTTTCCGGCAACTATTCTTTAACCTGTTGTCTCTCCTCCAATTAAACTGACCTACTGTGGCTCTTGAATGGAGCTCTAATCCCTGCTCTTTCATTAACTCACTGTCTGGCTGCAGACAGGTGATCTCACTCTTCTGACCCTTGGTCTTCTCATCCCTGAATTAGGGGTGGTATAAGGAGGGGGAAAGGGGTGGACCCATTTCTAAGGTCCTTTTCAGCTCTCACGTTCTGTGAATCTGTGACTAGATGAGGTCAAAGGGCCTTTCCAAGTCTACACTTTGATCAGCAACTTAAATTTTTATGGGTTTCGTCCTGTTTTCTCAATTGTCTGTAAGCTCTTTAAGGATGAGACCATCTCTTTAGACAGTAACCCCCAGAATGTCCTGCTAGAATCGTTGCTGCAGAAATGTTTGTTGCTTTTCTGGGTTATCACTTCAAGTGCTATGCCTTAATAATTGCTCCAATCCTATAGCTGGAAATAGGTCAGTTAGGGCAGTTTCTTTCTTTGAGGACAAGTGATAAGAATTACAATGCTTGTGCTCTACCAGAACAATTGAGAACAATTCTTCATTTGAGCAGTAGGTTTCAACAATACATCTGACTTAGGCAATCTATGCATTCCTGGCATGATATATATAAATATTTTTAGCAATTTGAAGGGTAAAAGAGTAGAGTTTTAGAAATAAAGAGGACATTGGGGATGACAAAATTCAAACTTTTTAATTTTATAGATGTGGAAAACCAAGGCCTAAAATTTAAGAGATTTGTCTAAGGATTATGACTCATCTAGAGATAGAACCAGGGTTAGGATCTGGGTCTCCTGACTCTTGTTCTAGAGAAAAAAGAAAAAGGTGAAAGAGAACCTTTACAGAGTGTCTGTTATATGCTGTCATTAATTGGAACTTACTGTTCCGTGAAACTACATGTATGTACTACATAGGATATTATGGTTTGTATCTTACTACACTTCCTCATCTGAAAAATTAGATGAATAAACCTACTTACCTTACAAGGTGGTAGAAGGATTACATGAGATGCCTATAGGGTCCAAGGAAAGCCCCAGGTACATAAATGTTACCAATGTTACCTATAATTATTACTTAAAGATCTTCACAATGAAAAGTCATTTGTAATATAATTTCCTTTTTACTTGATTTTTTTTTAGGGGAGAGGGAGTTGGATTTAGATATCCGGTTTCGTTAAAGGAAGGCACACCTCTCTATTACCCTAATGAACGTCATAGCCACTCATTGACTTAACCTTCATCTTAAAATGGGAGAATTATTCCTTGTTTTTGCCCATCTTTCAGTGACTACGAAGATTATGAAAATTTCATTCATTCACGCATATCTTCATGACTTTTGCCGAATCTGCAAAACATCTCTATTATTATTTACTTATGTTTTTATTTAAATAGACCAACTTTGAATTCAAATAATTTATGTATAGTTATATTACAATATAGAACTTTTCAAATAAAAAGGTTTTTTCCTATGCCACTTAGGAAACACTGATATAGTGAAATGCATTGAGTTGAAGGATTAGAAGACTTGGGTTCAAATCCCACCTTTGCCCTTTGCTAGTCATAATTTTGAGCAAATTGTCTCACTTTCTTTATCTATAGAATGATGAGCACAATATATAATTCACAGTGTTTTTATGGTAGTAAATAGGATCAGGTATATGATAGCACTTTGAAAAATTTAAGACTCAGTGTACATTATTAGTTATTGCTCAATTGAGGGAAAATTAGCATGTTGGGAGAAGAAAGTGGTACCATTTAATAGTGGACAGTTTATTCAGAAGGTGGGTGGATGTAGAAAACATCAACATCTTAAGGAATGGATGTAGATCAATGCACTATGCAATGGGTTGAAAATGGCAAAAAAGTTAACAAAAATACTGCAAAAGGAGAGGGCATAATCCATTTACATTCAGTTTGATGAAAAGAACTTGCCCAACATGAAATTGTGGCAAGTTTATATAAAACTTTAAAAATAGAGCTTCAAGTGTTAAAACTTAATCATATATATAATGAATAAAAGGTATCTTAACAGTAATTAATATTTTCTATATTCTTTTGGAATCATTAATTTTCTAAGACTAATATAATTTTTTTACTTCATCTTTAGAGTATAATATAAACCATGTCAATGCTCCCGTATACTTATGACTTAATTGCAAAGGGTAGGAATAGTCAAAACTACAAGCTCCCCAGACTCAAACCATGCTTACTTGAATAAAAATCTCTTTGGAACGTAGTCCAACCCTTTTCCAGTCTCTTTACTTCCTTGATTACCTGCTGTGCCCTCCTATTCTCGCTGGTGACCTTGTCTGCAATCTCATGAAGAAACTAGAGGGACTGCCGTCAATTTCCTGTCTCCAAATCTCCATGGCAACACTGCCTTCCCCTTCTCCCTGGACCTCCTCTCTGGATCTGACGCATCCTACTTCTTATTGGAACTTTGCACTCTCCATGCCTTCTGCTCTCCCTGTGGCTCTAACCTCGCCCCCACTGCAGCTTTTTCCCATCAGCATTAAAGACTTTCACCCTTCCCCCTAGCAGGTTCCCACCTCCACAGGTTCCCACCTAGCACTGCTTTGACTCTCTAGCCCTTACTCAAACGTGTCCAACGAACTCTCTTCTTAATGCCCTATTTTGTCCTCTTCTGCATTCCTCACCTCTTAAGTTAGCCTCCATATTCCCTTTTCCTCCAAGAATATGATTTTTTGCTCCAAAATTGAATCCATAGGAATTTTTATATACTATTACACAAGTAGCAAAAGAATAAATAGATAAAATTTGGCTGTAGTGCCAAATAAATTGTAGTGCCACAAAAATTTTCCACGTGCTCCCATTTCCCCTTATGTGACTTTTCTTTTTTTTGCATGTGAGTAGGTTTCTTGTAGTCATAGCAGCCACACTGACTTTTCTATCCACTCTAGGAATAAAGCATAGCCTGCTACAAAAACAACTGGTCTACCTGAGAGATTGTTGCCTTCATTTATCTGAGTGCATTCTTATGAAGATCGACAAAGACTTCCATCCCACTAAATCCACTGTAATCTTAAATCTAGACTTGAAGCTCAACTACCTAGTAGTGTTTGATGCAGCTGATCACCCCTTGGTGACAACTTCTCTTTCCCTGGTTTTGTGATGGTAAAGCTTCCTGGCGACCCATCTACCTTGGCTATTCCTTCTCAGTTTTCCTGATGGCGCTCTCCCCTCTTCTGTCATTCCACACTGAAGTTCCTAAGGGTTCCACGCTGAGTTCCTTTGCTCTTGTCACTCTATCAACTGTCCTTAGGGAGTGTCACTTACTTTTTTTAAAAAATAAATTTATTTATTTATTTATTTATTTATGGCTGTGTTGGGTCTTCGTTGCTGCGTGTGGGCTTTTCTCTAGTTGCAGTGAGCAAGGGCTACTCTTCGTTGCGGTGCGCGGGCTTCTCATTGCAGTGGCTTCTCTTGTTGCACAGCATGGGCTCTAGGCTCACGGGCTCAGCAGTTGTGGCACATGGGCTCAGTTGCTCTGCGGCATGTGCGATCTTCCCAGACCAGGGCTTGAGCCCATGTCCCCTACATTGGCAGGTGGATTCCTAACCGCTTTGCCACCACGGAAGCCCCAGTCTCACTTACTCTTCAGACTCCGGTTACCATCTTCATGCTGGTGATCCTCAAATTCATTTCTCCAGCAAAGACCTTCCCCAGAACTTCATATCTGTCTTTATTGTGGTCAACTAGATATGCCCACGGAATATTTCATAATAGGCAGGCAAATCTCAATATTTTCTAAAACAGAACTCACCTTCCTACTCCAAAATTTTTATCTTCTCAAGTGTTCTCTAACTTAGTAAAGGCCACCACCATCCACTCAGTTGCTTAAGCCTGAAACTTAGGAGTCACCGTTGATTTAGCCTTTACTTACCTCTTCCTTACCATGCCACCCTCTTCCCATTAATTAATCACCAAGTCTTTTCCATTCTATCTCTTATATACTCCTTTACTCCATTTACCTCCCTCAATTGTCACTATCATCAAACCAAGTGCAAGGTACCATCATCTTTCAACTGGATTCTGTGACAATCTCTTACTCCCCCACTAAAGCACATGTGATTGTGCCACTCTCTCTTTACACTCTTTAATGGTTTCCCATTGCCTTTAGGATAAAAGCTCAAACCCTTAAGGCCTCCCAGGCTCTGTGTGATTTTCCTTCTGCCTAGTTGTAGAGATTCAACGTGTGTCATTCGGTTCCTCACCTTTTCCATTCCGAAAACTGGCCTCTGGGTTCTTTGCAATGAGAAGCCACCTTTCTTCTTACCTTAGGACTTTGCCTGGAGTACATTTGCTTAATTTTCAAGCCCCCTACCGCTCTCCCTCCTCAATTCTCCAGACCTCCCCCCGACCACAGCTTTAACATAACTATCTTATTCTTTAGGTCTTAACACAAAAATTCCATCCTCAAAAGAGTCTTTGTGAACCCTCTAAACCCTTACATAACAGCTTGTACTCTTTCTCAGCATTGCCATAATTATATTTGCATAAGTTTTCTATGTCTTTCCAGCTACTAATCTGTAAGCTCCCCGAAGGCAGTGAACTTGCATTGTGCCTGACACATAGTAGGGTATAGAATAAATATTTGATGAAGGAATAATTTATTTTTGAGAAATCCTTTACTTCTTCCTATTAACTTTTTTTTTTTTTTTTTTTTTTTTTGCGGTACGCGGGCCTCTCATTGTTGTGGCCTCTCCCGTTGCGGAGCACAGGCTCCGGACGCTCAGGCTCAGCGACCATGGCTCATGGGCCCAGCCGCTCCGTGGCATGTGGGATCTTCCCGGACCGGGGCACAAACCCGTGTCCCCTGCATCGGCAGGCGGACTCTCAACCACTGCGCCACCAGGGAAGCCCCATCTGCCTATTAACATTTTTAAGATTTATTTATAGCAATAGATTTGAGTAACTCCTTTCACTCTTTTTTTTTTTTTTTTCATTTTTGGCTGCATTGGGTCTTTGTTGCTGTGTGTGGGCTTTCTCTAGTTGCAGTGAGCGGGGGGTGAGCAGGGGCTACTCTTCGTTGCGGTGCGTGGTGGGCTTCTCATTGTGGTAGTTTCTCTTGTTGCAGAGCATGGACTCTAGGCGCCAGGGCTTCAGGAGTCGTGGCTCACGGGCTCTGGAGCGCAGGCTCAGTAGTTGTGGCATGAGCTTAGTTGCTCCACGGCATGTGGGATCTTCCCGGACCAGGGCTCGAACCCGTGTCCCCTGCATTGGCAGGCAGATTCTTAACCACTGCGCCACCAGGGAAGCCCCCTTTCACTCTTTAGATTGCCATAATTGGAAGTATGAAGATTTAAGAAAACCTTTTGAAAAAATAATGTGTAAGTAAATTGAAGGCTTAAGAAAAAAAAAAAATCATTTCCCCCCCAAGACTTTATATCTCTCTGTGGAGGGGATTTCACCCGTGAAGAAGAAATAAAGATTTCCAAAATGAGAAATGGATAATACCAATAGCTGTCATTGGTCAGGCATTTGCTATTTTTCAGAGCTAGTCCTCAGTGCAAAGAATGTACTAATTAATTTAAAACAACTCTATGAGGTGGTTACTATTTCCACCCTTGTGTTGGAGTGTGATTGCCATCACTTTGTTTACCGCTCTGAGGGAAGCATGAAGGCACACTCTCCATCTGTTGCTGACACACCTCTTAATTAGGTCATATTTTACAGTTACACTAGATTCTGATAATGACCGGGATTCTTTTCTGGCTGCCTAGAAAGATCTCGGGCCACACTGCCAGAAGGCTGTCTCCCATCATGTGTTGCCTCTTGCATCACAGATTCTTCCCGGGTGGACTTGGCTCCATCCTATCTCATTCCTGCCAGAGGAATTTATCTAGTCATGCATTGCCCTTGAGGCCACAGTTGCCAGTCCTTGTGATTTTTTTTTTAAACACTGTGGTTCCTAAACAGTGTTCAGAACAGAGGATTCTTCAGGGTGCCCACACTGGCTCCTATCCAAGGCCTCTGGAAGCATAAGGATAGGAAGCAGTGAGTGTGTGAGGGGGAGCTGGAGAGTAACATATCTTACTTCATTCATTCATCCATCCATTTATTAATTAAATTTATTCCATAAATATTTATTGCTTATCTGTCATGTGCCAAGTTGCATATTAGCTGTTGGGGACATAATACTGAAGGAGAAATTCCTGTCCTCAAGGAGCTTATAGTCTAGTTGCAGATGCAGGTAAGTAAATATAGCACATGCCGTTGAAGGAGCATAAGAGAGGAGTGTTGTAAAGTTAGTCCTCATGGTGACAAGAGTCATAAACCCAGCTGAAAAATTGAGTAGGTGTAACTGTGAATATTCATTGGCTTAAGGAAAAGGAAAAGCAATTGGAATAATGAAACTCTGAGAAGGGCTGTGGCAAAGGACTCAGTACCAGCTAGATCCAGGCACTTGGATGTCCCCAGGAGCCTTGCTGTTCTTGGTCCAAGTTAGGCGCTTTCCTCTCTTACTGCAGAACAGCTCTCCTCACAGGGCAAGAGGCAAGGCCTCCATCAGCTCAGGGTCTGACTCAGAGAGGACTGGTTCCTCTTTTTCAATTCTAATCAGAAAACCCCAGGGAAGAACTCAAATCAACTCCATTGGGTCATATCCCGTCTCTAGATCGGTGATTCTCAACTGTAGGTGGTTTTGCCCCTCAAGGGATATTTGGCAATGTCTGAAGGTGTGTTCTTTATTACAAAATTTTATTTATTTATTTTTTTGTCTGTGTCGGGTCTTCATTGCTGTATGCGGGCTTTCTCTAGTTGCGGCGAGCAGGGGCTACACCTCGTTGCGGTGCTCGGGCTTCTCATTACGGTGGCTTCTCTTATTGTGGTGCACGGACTTCTCATTGTGGGGGCTTCTCTTGCTGTGGAGCACAGGCTCTAGGCACATGGGCTTCAGTAGTTGTGGCTCACGGGCTTAGTTGTTCCACGGCATGTGGGATCTTCCCTGACCAGGGCTCGAACCCATGTCCCCTACATTGGCAGGTGGATTCTTAACCACTGCGCCACCAGGGAAGTCCTGAAGATGTGTTCTGTTTTCATGACTAGTAGGGTGGAGAGGTCATTACTGGTATCTAGTGAATGGAGGCCAGGGATACTGCTGAACATCCTACAATGTACAGGACAGCCCCCCACGACAAAGAACCACCCGGCACAAAATGTCAATAGTGCTAATGTTGAGAAACTCGATTCTAGACCAATGAATTGTGGTCAAAGGGAGGGTCAAGAGGGCCTTTGGTGTTTTCTAAAAGACACTTAAAGGATGAGTAGGAGCTGTCCAGGTAAAGAGGGAGGGAAGGCTGATCCATGAGGAAGGTACGTGAGCACAGAGCCAGGACTGCCCAGAAGAGGTTCCCATAAATAGCAGTCGTCACTCCGCCTCCCATTACTACCTGATGAAATGTCATGAATCTATGGAAGGCTCATGTGGAGCAGAGTGTCTTGTCTTCAATACTATCATTATCCCGCAAGGCAATTTATCAAGCACAAATCATAGGTTATGTACATTTCCTCTACTGTACTAAGCTTTTTGTCAAAGGCTAGTGTTTCATCTGAGATTCATTTATATTTATCAGGAGATAGTTTTAGTCAGGTATTAAAACACATCAATGGACTAGACCTAGTAGTTAGGAGCATTGGCTCTGGAATCAAACGGACCTGGCTTTGAATTCAGGCCCTATGTCTGCCTACGGGTGTCCACAGCCACCACAAGTAGACAGGCCAGTGCTAGGGAAATGCAGAAAGGAGGCCACGTGAGGGAGGGCGGAGGACCCTAGACTTTTTAGGATGAGAAAAAATTGGGTAAATAGAAGGGAGGAAGGTATTCTAGGTGGAGAAAGCAGCACCTGCTAAGGCTTGGAGTTGTGTGTGTGGGAAAAGAGAGATTAGAAGGTGAAGCTGACTTGAGGAACAACGAGGAGTGTAATTTTGGACACACAACAAGCATTTCCTGTGGAAGATCTAAGTAGGGATGTTCAGAGAACGGTCAGAGTTACAGGCAGGATTCAAATTCAGGTGAGAGGTAAAGAGCTGGAGATTTATATATGCGAGAAAGAACTCTTCCTTAATGTAAAGAGCTTTGAGAGAAGGAGAAAAGAGGAAAGGAATGTTTGTTGAAAGAAAGGAAGGAAGGAAAAAAGAAGGCAGGGAAAAGGGGTAGAGAAAAAGAACACAGATGAGTGTGTGAAGAAAGAGAGAAAGGAGTAAAATCATGACAATGTGGTGTCACGGGTGCCCAGGGAGGAGAGAATCTGAAGAAAGGAAGAGCTGTGAGTCGTGTCAAATACTGCAAAGAGGCCAAAGATTACTAGAGCTGTTACAGAGATCACTGGACACATACAGTGCAATTTAAGATGTGTATTTCTAGGTGGAGGGTAGAGGTAGATATCCAATAAAGGGAGTCCCAGAGTAAATGCAGGTAAGCATTTGGAGACAGCTAGTATATAATAGCCTTTTACAAATTTGGATACAAGACAAAGATGCCCATTATTATTACTATTATTTCACATTGATTTGAAACTTCCAACCCAATATACAAGTGCAAGAGAAAGAAAGAGGAATAACAATTGAAAATAAGTTAGCAAAACACATTCACTATTTATAAATTATTTTACCTTCTACCTATGGTGCCTCAAATATGCAAATAAAAAAAAACTACTAAACTAAACTAAAAAACAACCTATTAAGGCTAATACAATAGCTCAAAAGTTGGCTAATTACAAAGTAAATATATATGGCCATCAGTTAATTAAAAAGCAATCCAGTTTGCAAGAGGAACTCAGAGTGACTAAAAAAGAATCAGTCAGTAGAAAGACCTAAGATGTTCAATATTGTATATGTATCAATTATCCTCAAATTAATTTAAATGCTTAGTATAACTCCAATCAAAACCCCAGTACACTCTTGGGGTCAGTTGATAAATCAAGTCAAAATACCATTAAGGGTAGAAGTCTGGATCCCGCAGAGAGAGGTGGTCAGTAAGAAATTCTTTGTGGGGTAACAAAAGATTTCAGAAAAGGGATATTAATATTCACTTTTGTCTCATATATTCAATATAACCACCTTCTATTTTCCCAGACATTCAGTAAAATCTGCTAAATATAGAAATGTCTTTTATGGAAGTTTCAGGGGAGAAAATCTGAACAAAAGAGATGGAGTTCCACCTTTAAATTAGTAGGGAACAGGGGCTTCCCAGGTGGTGCAGTGGTTGAGAGTCCGCCTGCCAATGCAAGGGACACGGGTCCGTGCCCCGGTCCGGGAAGATCCCACATGCTGCAGGGTGGCTGGGCCCATGAGCCATGGCCGCTGAGCCTGTGTGTCCGGAGCCTGTGCTCCGCAACAGGAGAGGCCACAACAGTGAGAGGCCCGCGTACAGAAGAAAAAAAAAAAATGAGTGGGGAACAGAGAAAAAGAACAGCTTGAGAAAGTGAATTTATGGTTAAATCCAGTGGAATCAGAACTAGGAGCCAGAAATGATTATGTAAACCCCTGGGAATTTGAAGCAATCTTAAAGAATGAATTGCAAACTCATTGAGATTTCGGAGGAACCTTGAGCCACCTTATTCTATTATCTCAAAGTTCAGAGTAATTTCAGTTGACATCTCACTTACGAATGTGAAATCTTAATCTTTTTTAAAGAAATTCCCAGAAAAAAGACAAACTATTACTAGTGCTTATCTCTGCAGTATTAAATTATAAATGATTTTAATTTTTTATAATTTTGAGTTTTCTATGATGAGCATAAGTTCTTTTTCTTTCTTTTCTTTTCTTTTTTTTTTTTGTCTGCACCATGCGGCTTGCAGGATCTTAGTTCCCTGACCAGAGATTGAACCCGGGCCCCAGCGGTGAAAGTGCTGTGTCCTAACCACTGGACTACTAGGGAATTCCCAAAAGTTATTTTTCTAAGAAAAGTTTGTCAGTGAAAAAAAGAGAAGTAGGAAGAATGCTTGGGTGGAAATCAGGGTCAAGTAAAGCTTTTCAAGTTTATTTGCTTGGTGGTTTCTAGAAAGGTCATGGTAAATGATTCTCTGTATCTCATCTTCAACCATCATTATTGCGGTTCTCATTTTACGTGTTTTACTGTAATTTTGGAACTAAGCACCAAGGTCAGCAACACATTTCTATCCATTGATACCTCTCTCTTCTGACTTCCCACACAGACTACACCAATTATACACTTTCCTGAGTTGTTGTCTAGTTGTTTCATGTGCTTACCTATTATCTTGCTAACTAGGTTATAAACTTGTCTATAAACTTGTCATGTCTTATATTACTGCTGATTCTCCTGTGGTACCTAATAGATAAAACTGGTTTTGTGTTTAATTAAAACATTTTTTTAATTACCTCATAACAGGAATAGAGGTGAATATTCAGTGATTTTCAAGAAAAACTGAACTCGTAATAACTCTTTAAGATCACATAGATGATATAGCGATAGTATAAGTTTCCAATTTTTCATGAGATTTTCCTATGAGGCAGCCTGGGAAGCTGCCTACCATACTTAACCAAGCTATGCTTGATGAAGTGATGGTAGGTTGATTGTAATTCCTTATTGCTGTAGAGCTATAGAATTGTATTTTATATTTATATCTGTATTTAGAGCTGTAGAGCTTTATTTTATCGAATCAGTGCCTTCCTGTGTAAGTTCCTCGAAGACACTCACATTTGTATTCTGCCCCCATTGTAATGCTTGACACATAGCAAAAACTCAATAAATGTTTGGAGGAAGTGACGTCATTTGGCTTCCAAACAACTCAGTGAAAGAATCAAATAAAGATAGTAAGGACAAAAACAAAATAACAAGAATTACTAATGTTTATTGAGTACATCCTATGTGTCAGGCATTATGTTAAACATCTTGCATAACGTATCTCATTTACTCCTTAGAATAACTCCAAGAGGTAGGTGCTATGAATATTTCAGTTTATGGATGGGGATGGAACCTGAGAAAGGTTAAATGGTTTGGCTAGTGTCTATCTAAGAAGTTGCAGAGCTGAGAGAAAAACTGAGGCCGTCTAATGATAAAATCAGGGCTCTTTCCATTTTCTTCTTCCGCCTTCCATAAAACCAAATTTTGTCTCAATATTTGGAATCCTCTTCTTGCTTTTTGGAAAAAAAAAAACGCTGAGCTCCTGAAAATAAAATCTAAGGAGTCCTAAAGTATATAATAATACCAATCTGCATAGTACAAAAGGATGAAATATTTAGTACCAAGGGCAGCAACCCAACAACACAAAGAAAGATTTTAGGCCAACAGGAGACTGACTTTTTATTTTTTTATTATTATTTTAAAAACTATTTTTAAAATTTATTTATCTATTTATTTATTTGGTTTCACCGGGTCTTTGTTGTGGCATGCATGTGGGATCTAGTTCTCTGACCAGGGATCTAACCTGGGCCCCCTGCATTGGGATTGCGGACTCATCCACTGTGCCACCAGGGAAGTCCTGGGACTGACGTTTTAGATCATTAACTTTAGGGGAAAAAAGGGCTTGATTTCAGTTTGAACTGGTTCACAGGAGAAAACATTTGGCCTATCTACCCCAACACCCCATCTTTATAAAATGTTATCAAATTTATCTCTGTATTTAAAGTGGTGACGGCCATATTAATTATTAAGTTTGTCATATATGAAGCAGATTGGGGTAACTCCAAACCACATCAAGTGAATTCTGCCTTTGTTCCCTAGACTTTCCAAACTAGTTCTGTAGATCACTTCTTATTACTCTTTGAGCAGAAATTCAGGGTGAGAGTGGAAACAGGTATGTATCTTTGTTTAAAAACCCTTGATGGGGCTTCCCTGGTGGTGCAGTGGTTGAGAGTCCGCCTGCCGATTCAGGGGACACGGGTTCGTGCCCCGGTCCGGGAAGATCCCACATGCCGCGGAGCGGCTATGCCCGTGAGCCATGGCCACCGAGCCTGCGCGTCCGGAGGCTGTGCTCCACGACGGGAGAGGCCACAACGGTGAGAGGCCCGTGTATCACACACACAAAAAAAACCTTGATGGGCAGGACTCTGGTTCTGCCTGTGCCCCCGCTACCGTTGCCACCATTCTGCCACCCCCATCTCTGGGCCTTCCAGCTTGTTGGCTCACAGAAGGAAAACACCCAGGGCAGGTATCATCCCGTTGTCCTGCCCCACTCTCCCTCCTTACGGTTCTCAAAGGTGAGCGTGGTGCAAGGACAGGTTTGCTGGAGAATCAGCTAAGTGTTGCTTGGCTGGCAGCTGTGTGCATTTGGGGTACAGTGGATCAGAGCACTGCTCGACTGAGGTGGCAGAGGAAGACAGGCTCCTTTTATACCCATCGCCCTGAAATAGACATGAGGCAGGTTAGCGATCTGAATTGCCTGTGGTCTGAACACTGCAGGATGGGAGGCAGTGGGCATGAGAGGGCAGGAAGAACTGGGTGGGGGGGATTGGGCAGTACCTCGTTTAATTTCCTGAAGCCCTAGGGTGATGGGGGACAGCTGACTGAGTCCCTTTCACTGCACACATCCTCCCACTTCCCATATCATAGGACCTGGGAACCTGGGAAGATTCTTACCTGGTCAGAACCATTCAGCTACTGAAAGTGGCAACAAAAGTGGGAACTATAATTGAGAACTTTTATATATATTTTATTCCTCTGGGATCCACAGGTGCCATATAACACGCGTATTGATTTGCTGTTGCTACTATAACATATTACTACGTACGTAACAGCTTCAACATGACAAATATATTAGCTTATGTTTCTGTAGGTCAGAGGTCTAACATGGGTCTGCTGGACTGCTTTCCTTCCAGAGGCTGTAGGGGAGAATTGGTTTCCTTGCCTTTTCCAGCTTTTAGAGGCCCCTTCCTCCATCTTCAAAGGTAGAATACGGTGTCTCCTCTTCTTCTGATATCTTGCCTCTTTCTCATAAGGACTCTTAAGATTACAGTGGGTCCACCTACGTAATCCAGAATAATCTCTCTAGCTCAAGATCCTTAATTTAATCATAGCTGCAAAATTCCTTAAGCCATGTAAGGTAACATATTTGCAGGCTCTGGGGATTAGGATGTGGACGTCCTTGGGGGCCGCTATTCAGTTTCACAGCGTGTGAATCTCATTTTCCATTTTCACAATCTGATCTTCGAAACATTTACAGAAATGTACAGACATGTATTGTGTATTAAAGTAGAGGGCTACCTGCAGTGAGGTAGAAATGTATTTCATTAGAAAACAAATATGGCCTGCACTCTGCTCTTATCATATTAAGAGATACTACTCTTTTTTTTTAAATGAATTTATTTATTTATTTTTGGCTTCATTGGGTCTTTGTTGCTGCGTGCAGGCTTTCTCTAGCTGCGGCGGGCAGGAGCTGCTCGTCATTGCCGTGTGCGGGCTTCTCATTGCGGTGGCTTCTCTTGTGGTGGAGTACGGGCACGTGCGCAAGGGCTTAGTTGCTCTGCAGCGTGTGGGTCTTCCCTTACCAGGACTCAAAGCCGTGTCCCCTGTATTGGAAGGCAGATTCTTAACCACTGCGCCACCAGGGAAGTCCCCAGGTGGCCAGGCGGAATTTTTGCATCCTAGATCCTAATAAGGACTGTGAGTGTCATGGAATTCCCGGTTTAGCTGTTTTTATTTCCCCTGCCTCGTTGTGGGACAAGAGGCCACCCCTCCTGGATCTGGACCACGCTCCTCCTTCTCCACCACCTGTGAGTAGAGCCTTCGGGGCGCTGAATCACTCTGTGGTTTTCCTTCCCTGCTTTGGACCCACAGAGCGCCATGTCACACTCAGTGAATTCTGTATCTATCTGCCGGCTTGTAATCAGTGTGACTGTCACTAAAGAAATGAAGTAGGGCTTCCCTGGTGGCGCTGTGGTTGAGAGTCCGCCTGCCGATGCAGGGGACACGGGTTCGTGCCCCGGTCCGGGAAGATCCCACATGCCGCGGAGCAGCTGGGCCCGTGAGCCATGGACGCTGAGCCTGCGCGTCTGGAGCCTGTGCTCCGCAGCGGGAGAGGCCACAACAGTGAGAGGCCCGCGTACCGCAAAAAAAAAAAAAAAAAAAGAAATGAAGTAATTTTACACTCTCTTTCAAAAGCAAACAAACCTGGACGTCCCCATGAACCTTGCAGGGAGTCCCCACGCTGTGAAAGTGGACGTTGTGAGGAGGAAAGGCAGTGTTGCTTTTGGAAGTTCACAGGGACATGCTAAGCTAACTTTGATCCTTTTTTCTGGCATCCTGGCTCCTGAAACCACCCTCTGCTACCCAATGAGATGACGAAACCCTCTGACAATTTGATATGCTTGATTTGAGATGCCAGGGACGCCTAGATGGCATGTATGACGCAGGACTGTCACCTGGGGTTGGGCTATGGCCCAGGAGAGCTCAGTCTGTACCCCCTAAATTTTTTGTATGAATAAAATCTGGTTAAAATGAACCTGCAGAGCCTTCGGATGGCAGCATGTGAAGGCAAAAAAGGGAACAATCATAGCTCCTGTGCTAAGAGTAAAAGATATTGAAGGATGATTGTGTTGATGGGAACTTCAGGTCCTACTTGGCACTGGCTAAACCAGCCCTTCTCCCTCTGCTGCCCCCTTAAGACACTCCCCAGATACCTGGGTTCAAAGTTTGGGGCCTAGGAAAATTTTCAGAATTCAGTACAGGTGACAGTGTACAGACCCAGATTTGAAAACATGAGAAAAGGAGAGAAAAACCCTAGGTCCAAAGGCCAAAGGCTCTCTCATTCTCCCTGAGGACCATCAACTAATCTTCCTTTACCTCTTCTTCTTTTTCTTTTCTTTTCCTTTCTTTCTTTCTTTCTTTTTTTTTTTTTAACTCTCCATTCAGGAACAGAGCAGTGACTTAATGGGTGACATAGAAAAAGAACAGCATTAGACAACAACAGTTCTCAGTACTATGATTAGTAGTTGCTGCTGCTTGTCATAAAAACATCAGAAAAACAGCAACCCATCTGTTCCAAATTGATACAGCAAAGGTTCCGCAAGAAGTGTTTATCCAGATTCTATGGGAAAGTGTCTGCGTTTTACGGCATATTGACATGTGTGCCCGTGCAGCTAAAAGATGTCAGATGCCAGCTTTCTATCTAGCCGTGTATCATGTGACATCTGTCACCACAATAGCTAAGAGTTTTGACAAGTGGGCTGTTTTAGCGTGAAAATGTCCAAGTGGGAGGAAGAATCTCCTTTGCTGTAAGTGAAATGCCACTTCAAATCTCCAGCACCGCTTGGACTAGTCTGTACTGAGGATATAATAGGAAATGGAATCAAACCATCTCCAACCCACAAAGCAAATTGCTCTAACACTCTGTGTTGGCGTCTCCCAGGCACATCTCACTGGTGGTAATTAGCAGCACATAAATGCTAATGACTAATTAGCTTAGCCTACTTGATTCAGGAGAATCAAAGTAAACTATTGTCCAAAAGGCTGACTTAACAGATATATAGACAGTAAAACTGCAAGTTTTTTGGGGTTTTTTTTTTTGGCTGCGTTGGGTCTTCATTGCTGCGTGCAGGCTTTCTCTAGTTGTGCCGAGCGGGGGCTACTCTTCGTTGCGGTGCACAGGCTTCTCATTGCAGTGGCTTCTCTTGTTGCGGAGTATGGGCTGTAGGCGTGTAGGCTTCAATAGTTGCAGCTTGTGGGCTCAGTAGTTGCGGTGCGTGGGCTTAGTTGCTCCACGGCATGTGGCATCTTCCCCTACCAGGGATCAAACCCGTGGCCCCTGCACTGGCAGGCGGATTCTTAACCACCGCACCACGAGGGAAGTCCCAAAACGGTAAGTTTTAATAGCTTTCAATAACCCCTGAGCTGGGTGGATGGGAGGGAGGGTATGTGAATAAATTAATGTTATTTACATGTTAGGAGGTAGAACTGGGTAATTCTCAGCCTCTGTATGCCAAGGTCTCAGAAAATAAATTTAATTCACAGACATACGAATTCTCTGTATACATTGACTTGAAGGTCTGTTTTTCCTCTGTTGTCAGAGGATGTGATACCTAAAACTTACTGCAGGAACATCTGGTATCCTTAATAAAACATGTCAGATAAATGGGCAGCTTCTGCACAGCATATGTGGATATAAGTGGAAATAAATAATTCACTTTTCTGGAAAAATATCAAGGTCAAAGAGAAGACTCTTTACAACAAGTTGTTAATGATGTGTCACAAGAACAGACGGCTCTGACTGCTAAAGCCCTCTAACTGTGTCCTTGAGTGAGTGAAGATTCCAGAACCTATGTAAAGAATAATTTAGGGACAGCAGCGAGTTACCAGAATGGACTGGAGAGCTTGTCTTGAAGCTGCGTTGGCTAAACAAGCATAGTTTTTACTTGTAGGTTTGTTTGGTTTTGGTAAATGTCTTTGGAGAAGGGGAAGTTATGGGAATTAAAGTCCCCCCACTTCCCTGCCCACAGGGTACCCCCTGGGACTGCCACTGGAGGGGAGAAAACTGATTTTTGGGAACACTACTGGATTTCTTCACCTACCTGATGTAATTGATCTTTCTTAGAGAAACCAGGAGGGCTTGAATTTATATTAGCTTATCTTACATTTAAGTGCTTGTATTCAAACCTTGTTGATTTGTTTTATATAACTGAAATGCTTATCTTTTCTCTTGAGAAATTGGAGTAAAGTTTAGTTTTGCTTTTATGTTATTTTCAGTCCTCTAAAGGGGTTAAAATGGTTCTTTGGGGATGAACTGTCATATGTATTGCCTTTCTCAATTCAATACAAGCACCAAAAGACTGAATGGCACACATCTTACGAACACAGACTCATTTTATTTATTTATTTATTTATTTATTTTTTGCGGTACGCGGGCCTCTCACTGTTGTGGCCTCTTCCGTTGCGGAGCACAGGCTCTGGACGCGCAGGCTCAGTGGCCATGGCTCACGGGCCCAGCTGCTCCGCGGCATGTGGGATCTTCCCGGACCGGGGCATGAACTCACGTCCCCTACATCGGCAGGCAGACTCTCAACCACTGCGCCACCAGGGAAGCCCTCATTTTATTTTGACTACATTGTAAGAGGGGATCTAGGATAGTAAAATGTATCTTCTAATTCCAATTTCTCAACTCCAGACTCATCATAAAATACATTTTTATAATAAAGCCTCACAAAAATTAGTGTGAATTTTGTTCTTCTTTTGGAAGCTAGTATGTTTGTATGCCCCATATACTCCCGTTGTACTATAACATGTAAACACTATAATACTAAAAGATCCAAAATCATTTAAGAGTTCTGGTTATTGAAAATGCGACTTGGGAATTCCCTGGCAGTCCAGTGGTTAGGGCTCTGTGCTTCAACTGCAGGGGGCCTGCGTTTAATCCCTGCTTGGGGAACTGAGATCCTGCAAGCCAAGCGGTGAGGCCAAAAAAAAAAAAAAAAAAGCAACTTTATTCTAATCATGTCAACCAAGGAATGTGTCACTTCTGCGATCCTGGTTACAGTAAAACTAAGGAGGTAAGTTAATATTCTTAGGCTTCTGAAAGTCAGAGATTACTTCAAAACCCTAACATAGTTTGGAAAAATAACCTTCAATGTCACTGCATAATCTCATCACAAACACCAGCGCCAAACTGAGACAGGATAACAGGTTAGCACCCCTTCAAAAGAAACTCTGTAAATATATATTTACCCAAGAAGGAGTGATTTACTCTACTGAGGGCTAGCGGAGTAGTTTATTGTTTAGATAGACAGATTTGGGAGAAGTTCCTGTAACAGTAATGCTATTTGGGACTTCATTTTCATGGGCAAGAGTTTTTCTTGGAATAGTCAAGTTCTACTAATGCAGACATTTGAATGGTGTTATGTTAATGTAGACAGAAGACAATATGGGTATAGATGGTTTGGGTCTCATTATGAAAATACAAAAATGTACAAGAATAAGATGCTGTGAGATCCTCTCCTCACCCCAAGCTCATTCTCTTTCTTGTATTTTTCTGTTTCATTTAATGACATTTCTACCCACCCTGATCCCCAGGCTAAAAACCAGAGGATCTGCCTTGACTCATGGCTAAGGTTTAACCAATTCTACCTCTTTAAGGGGCTAAATATTTCCTGAATCCTTTGGCTCTTCTCCACTCCTGATTGGACAGGGTACTGCAATACCCTCCTAACTGGTTTCCTTTCTCAAGTCAGGTAAGTGTCCATTTTATACATACTCTTTTACTTGGAAACATTGCTTTTTGGAGAGGCCTGACTCCATTTTCAAAAGAACCATTGTTCTTGATTGTCAGTTGATGTGTACTCTACTTATCTTCCTCCCTTCATCCCTGATTATCACCTTGTCCTTTATCCCTTTAGTTAGCCCAAGGATGGAAATGATATCACCACTTGCTCAGAAGTGAAATGGCAGTCAGAGATGGGGTAAGATTTAGGAATGGGGTAGAGGTTAGGGCTATCTATTGAATATATTACTGTTTGTAAATTGGTGCATTCACTATGGAGAACAGTATGAAGGTTTCTTAAAAAACTAAGAATAGAGTTACCATATGACCCAGCAATCCCACTCCTGGGCATATACCCTGAGAAAACTACACTTCAAAAATATACATGCACTCCCAATGTTCATTGCAGCACTGTTTACAATAGCCAAGACATGGAAGCAGCCTAGATGTCCATCGACCGATGAATGGATAAAGAAGATGTGGTACATATATACAATGGACTATTACTCAACCATAAAAAAGAATGAAATAGTGCCATTTGCAGCATCATGGATGAACCTAGAGATTATCATACTAAGTGAAATAAGTCAGAGAAAGGCAAATATCATATGATATGACTTAGATGTGGAATCTGAAAAAATGATACAAATGAACTTATTTACAAAACAGAAACAGACTCAGAGACATAGAAAGAAAACTTATGGTTACCAAAGCGGAAAGGTGGGGGAAGGGATAAATTGAGAGTTTGGGATTAGCAGATACACACTACTATATAGAAAACAGATAATCAACAAGGACCTACTGTATAGCACAGGGAACTCTACTCAGCATTCTGTAATAATATAGATGGGAAAAGAACCTGAAGAAGAATATATTATGTATATGTATAAGTGAATCACTTTGCTGTACACCTGAAACTAACACAACATTGTAAGTCAACTAAATACCAATACAAAATAAAAATTTTTAAAAAGTGAATGTAAAAAAATAGTAAAAAAATACCAGTAAAAAAAAAATAGTAAAAAGAAACAAAAAGTCCTACTTTACTCCAGTTTTGTCCACTGTGGACACTGTTGGCACCCTGCTCAAATTGTTTTCATCCCTTTCACCACCTCTGTTTGTCCACCCCCAGGCTGTGCATGCTTTTCTGGAACTGTAATGGAAAGAGGACTGTCCTTTGGCAATGGAGCGCCTAGCCCACAGGGAAAACAGGAACTTCCCAAGAGTCTTCATTTCCCCCAGAGTGGCCATTAGGTGGCAACTAAATGGTGTGGGAGTACAAAACCCCAGCTACTTGCCTTAAGGTGGGGCAAACTCTGAGGTGTAATTTTTTTGTTGTTGTTGTTACTGAAGTACAGTTGATTTATAATGTTGTGTTAGTTTCAGGTATACAGCACAGTGATTCAGTTATATATTTATAACTGAATATATATATGTATAACTGAATACATATATATATACACATATATACATATATACATATATATATATATATATATATATATATACTTTTTCAGATTATTTTCCCTTTTAGGTAATTACAAAATATTGAGTATTGGGAATTTCCTGGCGGTCCAGTGGTTAGGACTCCGCTTTCACTGCTGAAGGCCTGGGTTCAATCCCTGGTTGGGGAACTAAGATCCCACAAGCCTCATGGTGTGGCCAAAAATAAAAATTGTGTATAGATTCCTGTGCTATACAGTACATCCTTGTTGGTTATCTTTTTTTTTTTTTTGGTTATCTTTTTTATATATAGTAGTGTGTATATGTTAATTCCAAACTGCTAATTTATACTTCCCACTCCCTCTTTCCCCTTCAGTAACCATTAGTTTTCTTTCTTTGCCTGTGAGTCTATTTCTGTTTTGTAAGTAAGTTCATTTGTATCTTTTTTTTAATTAGATTCCACACATAAGTGATATCATACGATATTTGTCTTTGACTTACCTCACTCAGTACGATCATCACTAGGTCCATCAGTGTTGCTGCAAATGGTATTATTTCATTCTTTTTTTGTGGCTGAGTGATAGTCCATTGTATATATGTAGCACACCTTCTTTGTCTATTCATCTGTCGACGGACATTTAGGTTGCTTCCATGTCCTGGCTATTGTGAGTAGTGCTGCAACGAACTGAGGTGTACTTTATACTCTAGAGCTCCACACAGGATCAGGCTGAGTCTAGGATTGAACTTGAAACTGCTCCTATGCTTGGCTTCTTACATTTCTCTATCCTGTTTCTCCTACTTACTTACTAGTTTTTTTCTGGAATAATTTCCTTAAAAGTATCACTTGCGCTCAAATCTTTGGTTCAGGGTCTGCTTCTGGGAGAACCCTACTTACACTTGCCTGTAAAATTCCTTCACCAGAAATCTATCTAAAATAAAGATCCGACCATGTCACTCTCCTGCTAAAGCCTTCAGTAGGTGGTTGTTACCTACGTGACGCCTTCATGGACATTCAAGGCTGGCCGCTCTTGGCCTTTGCCTACCAAGTCTACCCTATCCCAGTTTCTTAACCTATGGGGCAGTAGGGTTGAACAGCTTCGGTTCCCCATTCAGCTCCTTGTCATCTGCTTGGTTTCTGGTGTTCCCATTACCTGTGAAATTTCCAGAAGCCCCTTAGCTTCCACATCTCCCCCAGATGGGTTAAGACTCCTCTTTTGTACTCTTCTAATAACGTAGTCAATCACTTTTGAATGTGTTCCATTTACTACATCATATTGCAGTTCTCTTGTTTGTCTCCTCAACTAGAAAGCCGTATCCTCAAAAGCAGGGAGCATGCCGTCATCATTTTAAAATCCCCACTGCCTAGCACAATGCCTAACACATAGAAGGCTGTCATTAAAGTTTTTGAGTGAATTCACATAACCATTTTTTCATGCCAAGTAACCAGAGATAGGAGGTAATTATAGCAGTATGCGCTCCAATTCTATCACATGGAAACTAGAAACACACTCTTAGAATAATAAAAGTGGCAAAGACTTTCAAAATATTTATGCTTCTGACAGTCAAGGCGTAACTACAGTGGTTAAACTGATTAGGCATATGTATTAGGTCTTCATCCTACAATATATACCTTGGGCTTTTTTGCTCAAAATTCTTTTACTCCATCTTGGATTATATAACTGGATGGTTAGAGCCTTTATGTAACCATCGTTGTTTTTTTAGTGGCTTTGTTTACAAAAATTTTTTTTTTAACTTTGTGGTTTTTGTGGACTCCACAGGACTGCTCCCTGACCTACCTCCTGAATTGGGAACACAGCCTACTAGTTCCACGGCAGCCACTCAGCACTATGCCTCATTCCTTAGCTGGGTTGGCATAAGTGAAAATGCCACAGGAAAAACAAGAGAGAGCACTAAAATAAGCTCTCTTGGTTTCATCCTGCCAAAAACTATTTGGGAAAATAATTAAACATCCATCAAATGTGAAACTGTCAAAATTAGGCAAAAAAGAAACGTATTTGCTACTTTTACGGAAAAAATCACATCCCATTAATTGGAGGAGAATGTTTGCAACATTCAGAAACTTGGCAATAAAATCTGTGGCATGAAGAGCCAGGCTCGTAGTGGGGTGAGAGGTCAGAGCAAACATGGTCCACAGCTGGGCAAGGGGAGGTTTTTCTTTATGTACAAATGGTCCACATCTGGAAGGTATAGAGCATTGGGGGCACCCAGAGAATCACAACATATGTGTCATGGAAAGTCTGAGAGTCATTTTCTGTCTTAGGTTTCTCAGATTATGGTCTACCTGCCACTCACTCCCATCCCCTCTTGCCTACTCAAGGACATTGCTATCCCTTCTCTTCACCACATCATCAGTTTTTCCTTTCCACTGGACCATTCCCATCAACATCAACCCACTGATTTCTTGTTTATCTCCCACATTCTTTCTTTTGTTTGTTTGTTTTTGCAGTACGCGGGCCTCTCACTGTTGTGGCCTCTCCCGTTGTGGAGCACAGACTTTGGACGCGCAGGCTCAGCGGCCATGGCTCACGGGCCATGGCTCACGGGCCCAGCCGCTCTGCGGCATATGGGATCCTCCCAGACCGGGGCATGAAACCGTGTCCCCTGCATCGGCAGGCAGACTCTCAAGCACTGCGCCACCAGGGAAGTCCCCCAAATCCTTTCTTTATCCTCTCTTTTCCCAGTGGCTCCTGTGCCATTTCACTTCTCCCACGAGACGCAAGAGGGAAGAGATATGGGGATAAATGTGTATGTGTAACTGATTCACTTTGTCATAAAGCAGAAACTAACACACCATTGTAAGGCAATTATACTCCAATAAAGATGTTAAAAACAAACAAAAGTTCTTTTAAAACTTTTCTCTATTACTGTGTCCAGTTATTTCCTCACGTTCTCAGTTTAACCCTCTCCAGTGAGGCTTTTGCTCTCTCCCTCCACCAAACCTACTCTTGTCAAGGTTACCATTGACCATCACGTTGCTAAAGCCAACGGTCAGTTCTCAGTCCTCAACCTACTTGATCCATCAGCAGCATTTAGCACAGTTGTTCACGCCCTCTTTAAAAACACTTCTCTCTGGGGCTTCCCTGGTGGCGCAGTGGTTGAGTACATTTATTCCCCCAATCCTGGCTCCAGGCAACAACTGATATGCTTCTTAATGACAGGGGTGGAAGTGAGAGAAAGAACAGCATGTTTTATTCTAATGGGAAAGATCCAGCAGAGAAGAAAACTAGATGATACAGATCACTATAGCATGCATTTGCCCTTTCTAGAATTTTACATAAATGGAATTGTTACAGTATGTACTCTCTTGTGTCTGGTATCTTTTATCAGCATAATTTTTTTTTTGAGATGCATTCATGTTGTTGCATCTATAAGTAGTTCATTTCTTTTTATTTTGGGATAATCTTTGGCTTTAAGGAATACACCACAACTTGTTTATTAATTCACTAGTTGACGGCCATTTGGATTATTTCCAAGTTGAAACTCTTATGAGAAAAGTTGAATAAATGCTAATAAAACATTTGTGTACAAAACTTTGCATGGATATGTTTTCAGTGTTCTTGGGTAAATACTTAGAATTTCTAGGTCATATGGTAAGAATATATGTAACTTTATAAGAAACCGTCAGATTGTTTTCCAAAGCTATTGTTCCATTTTACCTTCTCACCAGCAGTTGCTCTGCATCCTTGGAGACACTTGATATGTTCAGTCTTTTTACTCTCAGCTATTCTGGTGGGTGTGTAGTGGTATCTCCTTTTGGTTTTAATTTGCATTTGCATTTCTCTCTGACTGATAAAGCTAAGTGTCTTTTCATTTGCTGATCAGCCGTCCTTACATCTTCTTTGGTAAAGTATCTGTTCATATCACTTGGCCACGTTTTTAACTGGGTTATTATTTCCTGACTGAGCTGTAAGGGTTCGCTATAGTTTCTGGACACGGGTCCTTTGTCAGCTATTTGTACTACATGTATTTCCTCCCAGTACACAGGGTGCTTTTCTTTTTTTTAATGGTGTCTTTTGAAGAGAAGACACAATATTTTAAAATTTTTGATGAAGTCTAACTTATGAATTTTTTCTCAGTATTTTAGCTGTTTGTGTCTTAAGGAAACTGCTTGCATCAAAGTTGTGAAGATTTTCTCTTATAACGTAAAGTATATTTTGTTTATTTTGTCTCCCACAAGATAAAAAAAAAATGCTACTAATGGTACCAAGTACTAGAGAATATTTGACATAACTGTGTATGTCTACACTTTCCAATTGATAGTGTAACTAGACTATACTGTCTTACTTTGCTGAGTTTCTATAGGCAGACACTATAGCATAGTGGTTAAAGGTAAAGACATGCAAAATAGATCTGGAACTGAAATCTGCTGTCTGTGCACAGTGGCCTTGATTGGGCAAGTCACTTAACTTCTCAGAGCCTCTTTCGTCATAGGCAAAATGGAAAGAATGATGATTTTATGAGATAATACACACAATCCTGGGCACATGGATAGGGTTGAGTGAATTTTAGATGCCATCATCATCCTTATTAAATATTTATTTAGTTGTGCTGTGTCTTAGTTGCGGCAGGTAGGCTCCTTAGTTGCGGCATGCGAATTCTTAGTTGCAGCATGCATGTGGGATCTAGTTCCCAGACCAGGGATCGAACCCAGACTCCCTGCATTGGGAGTGCGGAGTCTTAACCACTGCACCACCAGGGAAGTCCCTCATCATTATTATTAAAGTAAATTTGAAGCCTCCAGTGCGAACTTAGCCAACAGGCTACGGTAAATAGTATTTATAAAATATTCAGAAGTTTACAGTATTGCTATGATTATTATTAAATTTTTATCCAAGCATTTCCCACATAGTAATAAGCCACACGTTTCACAGTTGGCAGTATATTTTCCTAACAAACATTTGGGGGTGTTTGTAATTTGTCAGAGCCATATGTCAACAGATTCCTTCCAAACTTCTAAGAATAGAATAACCTCACATTATTTATTACCACAAAAGGACCATCTAAAAGTGTCTTGGGGACTTTCCTGGTGGCCCAGTGGTTAAGAATCTGCCTGGCAACACAGGGGACACGGGTTCAAGCCCTGGTCTGGAAGATCCCACATGCCGCTGAGCAACTAAGCCCGTGGGCCACAACTACTGAGCCTGCGCTCTAGAGCCCGTGCACCGCAACTACTGAAGCCTGGCCCATGCTCTGTAACAAGAGAAGCCACTGCAATGAGAAGCCCACTCATGCTGTGCACCGTGACGAAGATTGGTCCCTGCTTGCTGCAACTAGAGAAAGCCTGCGCGTAACAACAAAGACCCAATGCAGCCAAAAAACAAAAAAAAGTCTTGGCCGGTACTGCTTCTGTTTCATAAAGTCAGGTCGGGAAAAGTTTTTGTAAGTTTAATGTATTTGTAGCAATTGCTTGTTTGTTCTCTTTTCATCCTTTACTGTGGCAACCATTCATAAGTCATATGCTAGGTCTTAGGACAGAATATCTTTTATTTGCTATATTTCTTTCCCATTCACCTTCTTTAATAACACATTTACAGAAAAGCGATTCAGAGAGCTTTCAGGTCCCCCTCATTATTTGTATGTCATTTATAATTAAGTTGGCTTGTTGCATTTAGAATCTTGGACTGAATATTTAATAAGCAATCTGCGTTCAAACATTGGTTGCATTTTAATAAATATTTTAAACCAGCCCCTCAAAAAGGATGACTTTTGGGTTTCTTCTGATAGCTGCTAAGCCATATGCACGAAAGTCTCATTATTTGTTCTGCTGTGACTTTCCTGGAGGATGTAAACACAGTAAAAACTGATTTTGATGTAAATAGACTGTGATGACCCAGGGGCTTTTGCTGTTCGGATTGCTTTGAACCTGCATTGCTTGGGTAGCAGTGCCCATTCTCCAGTGAAACATCCTGAAAGAACAAAATGACTCACACTCTCACTGATCTATCCGCTTCAACTCAAACCACATGAGATACATACAGTTTGGTTTTGACTGTCTGTCGTATAGTTAAGTAGGATTTAGCTAAATGTTTATTTGCTTCCTTACTCTTGGATTATATTCTTAAGGATTATATTCTATCTCCCCATGTTTGCTCAGGGCATAATATTCCTTTTTCAGGGATAGGAAAGCTCGTTCTTGTCATAACAGAATTATTCTTCTTTCTGGTCACTTTTCAAGTCACATAGAAGTCTCTGGGTGTCAACGTGTTTGTTTTCTGTTTCTCCACTTCTTTTAGGTTTTGCAGGAGGCGGCTTCTGAGGGGGACCAACCAAGACTCAGTCCTGTGAAGTGAAGCCCAGGGACTTATGACCAGCAGGGCAAAGGAAGCAGGCTTCTTCTGGCCAAATAGATGTCACGTTTCCTAAGCATGGGAGGAATGGAAGAGTGACACTGGGATGCTGCCAGAGCCTGTCGCCCTTGGTGAATTAAAGTTTAATTCCCTTGGCTTTATTCTACCATATAAACAAGTCTCATTACGTGTTCTGTCAATGCCCCTAAGAGAGCAGTATTTTTAGATGATCAGCTTTATGTGTTTGAATGTAAAAGGGTTCCTGATCATTTCTTGTGAAATGATGTCTGGAGAGGAGATACAGGAAGGAGCAGAACCAAATAGAACATAAGAGTGCTGGGTACGTGAGGATGGATGGAGGGCCATTGAAGTATAGGAAAGAAAAAGGATGCCAAATTCCAAATCTTCATACTTTCCAGTTTGTCTGAGTAATGGAAGTGGAGCACAGAAGCCTTTGTGGTGATCAGACAGAAACCACAGCCTAAAGCAGTGGTTCTCCTTCCCCTTTACTTTAACATCACCTAGAAGGCTCTAAAGCTACCTAAGCTTGGGCCTCACCCCTCACCTCCAGCCAGACTGATTTAATTGACCTGGGGTGGGCCCCAGACATCAGTATTTCATTCCCTCTGTCAGTGTTTTTCAAATGCAGCCGGAGTCAAGAACCTCAGCCTAAAGGAAGCTTCAGGAGTCCCCAGGAGTGGGGATCCCCACTTTGGTATCTTCTCTTAAGGAGCCTGGGGAAGTCCTAAAGACTGTTCAGCAATGGAAGAAATCCCCTCTTCTATTTTGTGGGAAGATGAGGAGATGGTCTGTCATCACCCCCTGGAAACTCCCTGGGCCCTTATGATTCTTCCTGGTCTCTCCACACAGACACTCACCACAGAATGCCTTCCGAAAGAAGTGTGGCCCACTGCTCATGTCCAGTTTTTCACATTCTTTCAGGACCAAATTCCTTTGGAGATATTTACAATTAACCTTTTCTCAAGTTAGATTTCAGACAAGTTGGTACGGTTATAACATGATTTTCCAGTTTGGTGTGGATGGAGACCGAGTTCTCCAGTAGTAGGAAAACCTGTGGGGTTTTATGGCATGTTTCTTAAACACAGTCCTAATGCAGTTTAAAACGACAACAGGTGTCGGAAAAATATATAGTAATAGAAACCAGTTTCAAATCAGATGAATGATTCTGAACTCCGAGCTCGGAACAAATTAAAAAAAAACAACTGTATTAGTTTTCTCACCTGAAAAATGGGATTGCAAAGACCTGTCTTTCCTGTCAAGGATTTGTTTATGAATATTAAGTTAGAAAATTTAGGTGAGTTTAGTTAAAAACTGTATATCATTTTTCAGAGGTGAGATACGAGATAGTCCAGTTAAAGTCTATTTTCAATTTAGATTTGATTGCATTGAAAAAATGCAACTTATTTAGCCAATTTCCAATTTGAGGAAGGTATGGAAGATAAAAATGCCTATATTAGCTCAGATATGTGTATCAAGATTTGTTAGAAATATCTTGCATTGGTAAAGATTTACAAATTTTTTTTTAACTTTTCAGAGGTTTGGGTCATTTTATCTTTACAATCACTCAGTAGAAAATAAACTCTCAACCTAAGCAATTTTCAGCATATGGACTGTCTTGTTTTTTTCTAGACTCAAACCACTCCCATCCTCTCTAGCCCTCCAGAAATGAATGCCAGACTTTTTTTAAACCATTTCGTTCATAAGTACTTCAATATTTAAAATACTTTTGAGATAAATGGTAGTGGGGTTTTTTTAAAGTGTTTTTTTCTTTTTTGATGTGGACCATTTTTAAAGTCTTCATTGAATTTGTTACAATATTGCTTCTGTTTTGTGTTTTGGTTTTTTGGCGGTGAGGCATGTGGGATCTTAGCTCCCTGACCAGGGATCGAACACACACGCCTGCATTGGAAGGCGAAGTCTTAACCACTGGACTGCCAGGAGAGTCCCAATGGTAGTGGTTTTAATGCTGACAATTGTGGAAACTTTTGGCACCCTGGCATCTAACCAAAGGTCACATGACTTATCAGTAGAACTAAGACTTGAAACAAGCTTTTTAATGTTATTAGAAAGAAGGAACACCCCCCCTTTTTTTTCGCTCATTAAAAAAAATGTATCAGGGCTTCCCTGGTGGCGCAGTGGTTGGGAGTCCGCCTGCCGATGCAGGGGACGCGGGTTTGTGCCCCGGTTCGGGAGGATCCCACATGCCGCGGAGCAGCTGGGCCTGTGGGCCATGACCGCTGGGCCTGCGCATCCGGAGCCTGTGCTCCGCAACGGGAGAGACCACAGCAGTGAGAGGCCCGCGTGCTGCAGGAAAAAAAAAAAAAAAGTATCACATCTCATGGGTAAATATATATATATTTGATATTGTTTTTTAACCAATTGGAATTGGTTCTCATGGATCAGGGAATAAATAAGCTGTAGAAAAGAGTTGTAGAGTTAAAGAACTAGATGGGACTTGAATATCTTTTTTAAAAAATTAATTAATTAATTAATTATATTTTTGGCTGCATTGGGTCTTTGTTGTTCCATGTGGGCTTTCTCTAGTTGCAGCGAACGGGGACTACTCTTCGTTGCAGTGCACGGGCTTCTCACTGCGGTGGCTTCTTTTGTTGCAGAGCATGGGCTCTAGGCTCACGGGCTTCAGTAGTTGCAGCACTCAGGCTCAGGAGCTGTGACTTGCGGGCTCTAGAGCACAGGCTCAGTAGTCGTGGCGCACGGGCTTAGCTGCTCCACGGCATGCGGGATCTTCCCGGACCAGGGCTCGAAGGCATGTCCCTGCATTAGCAGGAGGATTCTTAACCACTGCGCCATCAGGGAAGTCACTTGACTACCTTTTTTAAAGCCTGTATTCACTGTCTGGAACTTTATAAAGAGAATTAGTTGACATTTTACAGAGATGAGGCAAAAGATTTCAATGGGTAAAACAATTAAGAATCTGCTTTAAAAAGAGTTGACAATTGAAATGAGTTCTACAAAGATTTTATTTTATACTTTCTCAATATTGTGTCTCAGTGACACTAATATTGGTCATTTTAAAGGTTAGATAGTGATGACAATGGCTACGTGTCCAGACAGGTTAGATTCATTTTGGAGCCAGTAAAGTAGAAAGATCTTCAGGGAACAATGACTCTGGGCTGAAGAAACATGACAAAATATGATTATATTCAGAGCACATCAAGTCTAAAAGATTGTAGAAAGAAACAGGTTGTTTTTGGGAAAAAACCAAACCCAACAGCATTTGATTCAATAGTTTCCTCTGGAACCCAGGTGGAAGGGTGTGTGTGTGCATTTGCAACCAGCCATAGACAGTGACAAGCAGACTAGCATAAGTTATGGCTGTAGAACTGTAGTCTCAGGTCACATAGGCTAGTGTCCTTCATGGATGTAATAGCAAGAGTTATGGTACCAGGGCAAGCAAGTTCGATGGGGTTCTAAGGAGAGCTTCCAGGTAGTTGGCAGTCTGCCAGTATTCTTCTGAACACTGGAGGTTTTTAGATGCAATATCACTGCAGTTACTATATTGATTCTACCTGTTCCTTGAAAGATTTTGATTGATTACATTGGTGACTTTCAACCATAGAGTGTTAAAAAAAACAAAATTAAACAAAAAACAACACTGATGTGTGGGCCAAACTCACAGAGATTCTTTTTTTTTTCTTTTTAACATCTTTATGGAAGTATAATTGCTTAACAATGGTGGGTTAGTTTCTGCTGTATAATCAGGTGAATCAGCTATACATATACATACATCCCGATATCTCTTCCCTCTTGCGTCTCCCTCCCACCCTCTATCCCACCCCTCTAGGTGGACACAAAGCACCGAGCTGATCTCCCTGTGCTATGCGGCTGCTTCCCACTAGCTATCTATTTCACGTTTAGTAGTGTATATATGTCCATGCCACTCTCTCACTTTGTCTCAGCTTACCCTTCCCCCTCCCCGTGCCCTCAAGTCCATTCTCTACATCTGTGTCTTTATTCCTGTCCTGCCCCTAGGTGCTTCAGAACCATTTTTTTTTTTAGATTCCACATATGTGTGTTAGCATATGGTATTTGTTTTTCTCTTTCTGACTTACTTCACTCTGTATGACAGACTCTAGGTCCATCCACCTCACTACAAATAACTCAATTTTGTTTCTTTTCATGGCTGAGTAATACTCCATTGTGTATATGTGCCACATCTTTATCCATTCATCTGTCGATGGACACTTAGGTTGCTTCCATGTCCTGGCTATTGTAAATAGAGCTGCACTGAACATTGTGGTACATGATTCTTTTTGAATTATGGTTTTCTCAGGGTATATACACAGAATTGCCATTGCTGGGTTGTATGGTAGTTCTATTTGTAGTTTTTTAAGGAAACGCCATACTGTTCTCCATAGTGGTTGTATCAATTTACATTCCCAGCAACAGTACAAGAGGATTCCCTTTTCTCCACACCCTCTCTAGCATTTATTGTTTGTAGATTTTTTGATGATGGCCATTCTGACCGGTGTGAAGTGATACCTTATTGTAGTTTTAATTTGTATTTCTCTAATGATTAGTGATGTTGAGCATCCTTTCACGTGTTTGTTGGCAAACTGTATATCTTCCTTGGAGAAATGTCTATTTAGATCTTCTGCCCATTTTTGGATTGGGTTGTTCGTTTTTTGATGTTGAGCTGCATGAGCTGCTCGTATATTTTGGAGATTAATCCTTTGTCAAATGCTTGATTTGCAAATATTTTCTCCCATTCTGAGGGTTGTCTTTTCATCTTGTTTATGGTTTCCTTTGCTGTGCTAAAGCTATTAAGTTTCATTAGGTCCCATTTGTTATTTTTGTTTTTATTTCCATTTCTCTAGGTGTGTCAAAAAGGATCTTGCTGTGATTTATGTCAGAGTGTTCCACCTATGTTTTCCTCTAAGAGTTTGATAGTTTCTGACCTTACACTTACATTTAGGTCTTTAATCAATTTTGAGTTTATTTTTGTCTATGGTGTTAGGGAGTGTTCTAATTTCATTCTTTTACATGTAGCTGTCCAGTTTTCCCAACACCACTTACTGAAGAGACTGTCTTTTCTCCATTGTATATTCTTGCCTCCTTTATCAAAGATAAGGTGACCATAGGTGCATGGGTTTATCTCTGGGCTTTCTATCCTGTTCCATTGATCTATATTTCTGTTTTTGTGCCAGTACCATACTGTCTTGATTACTGTAGCTTTGTAGTATAGTCTGAAGTCAGGGAGCCTGATTCCTCTGGCTCCGTTTTTCTTTCTCAAGATTTTGGCTATTTGGGGTCTTTTATGTTTCCATACAAATTGTGAAATTTTTGTTCTAGTTCTGTGAAAAATGCCAGTGGTAGTTTGATAGGGATTGCATTGAACCTGTAGATTGCTTTGGGTAGTATAGTCATTTTCACAATGTTGATTCTTCCACTCCAAGAACATGGTATATCTTGCCATCTGTTTGTATCATCTTTCATTTCTTTCATCAGTGTCTTATAGTTTTCTGCATACAGGTATTTTGTCTACTTATGTAGGTTTATTCCTAGGTATTTAATTCTTTTTCTTGCAATGGTAAATGGGAGTGTTTTCTTAATTTCACTTTCAGATTTTTCATCATTAGTGCATAGGAATGAAAGAGATTTCTGTGCATTAATGTTGTATCCTATTACTTTACCAAATTCATTGATTAGCTTTAGTAGTTTTCTGGTAGCATCTTTACAATTCTCTATGTAGGTATCATGTCATCTGCATGCACTGACAGTTTTACTTCTTCTTTTCTGATTTGGATTCCTTTTATTTCTTTTTCTTCTCTGATTGCTGTGGCTAAAACTTCCAAAACTATGTTGAATAATAGTGGTGAGAGTGGTCAACCATGTCTTCTTCCTGATCTTAGTGGAAATGGTTTCAGTTTTTCACAATTGAGAACAATGTTGGCTGTGGCTTTGTCATATATGACCTTTATTGTCTCGAGGTAAGTTCCCTCTATGCCTACTTTCTGGAGGGTTTTTATCATAAATGGGTGTTGAATTTTGTTGAAAGCTTTTTCTGCATCTATTGAGATGATCGTATGTTTTTTCTCCTTCAGTTTGTTAATATGATTTATAACATTGACTGATTTGCGTATATTGAAGAATCCTTGCATTCCTGGGATAAACCCCACTTGATCATGGTGTATGATCCTTTTAATGTGCTGTTGGATTCTGTTTGCTAGTATTTTGTTGAGGATTTTTACATCTATGTTCATCAATGATATTGGCCTGTAGTTTTCTCTTTTTGTGGCACCTTTGGTTTTGGTATCAGGGTAATGGTAGCCTCATAGAATGAGTTTGGGAGTGTTCCTCCCTCTGCTATATTTTGAAAGATTTTGAGAAGGATAGGTGTTAGCTCTTCTCTGAATGTTTGATAGAATTTGCCTGTGAAGCCATCTGGTCTTGGGCTTTTGTTTGTTGGAAGATTTTTAATCACCATTTCAATTTGAGTGCTTGTGGTTGGTCTGTTCATATTTTCTATTTCTTCCTGGTTCAGTCTCAGAAGGTTGTGCATTTCTAAGAATTTTCCATTTCTTCCAGGTTGTTCATTTTATTGGCGTATAGTTGCTTGTAGTAATCTCTCATGATCCTTTGTATTTCTGCAGTGTCAGTTGTTACTTCTCCTTTTTCATTTCTAATTCTATTGATTTGAATCTTCTCCCTTTTTTTCTTGGTAAGTCTGGCTAATGGTTTATCAATTTTGTTTATCTTGTCAAAGAACCAGATTTTAGTTTTATTGATCTTTGCTATCATTTCCTTCATTTCTTTTTCTTTTATTTCTGACCTGATCTTTATGATTTCTTCCCTTTTGCTTACTTTGGGCTTTTTTTGGTTCTTCTTTCTCTAATTGCTTTAGCTGTAAGGTTAGGTTGTTTATTTGAGATGTTTCTTGTTTCTTGATGTAGGATAGTATTGCTATAAACTTTCCTCTTAGAACGGCTTTTGCTGCATCCCATAGGTTTTGGGTCATCGTGTTTTCATTGCCATTTGTTTCTAGGTAATTTTTGATTTCCTCTTTGATTTCTTCAGTGATCTCTTGGTTATTTAGTAGTGTGTTGTTTAGCTTCCATGTGTTTGTATTTTTTACAGATTTTTCCCTGTCATTGATATCTAGTCTCATAACGTTGTGGTCAAAAAAGATACCTGATATGATTTAAATTTTCTTAAATTTACCAAGACTTGATTTGTGACCCAAGATATGATCTATCCTGGAGAATGTTCCATGAGCACTTGAGAAGAAAGTGTATTCTGTTGTTTTTAGATGGAATATCCTATAAATATCAATTAAGTCCATCTTGTTTAATGTATCATTTAAAGCTTGTGTTTCCTTATTTTTTTTCGTTTTGGATGATCTGCCCATTGGTGATGTTGGGGTGTTAAAGTTCCCTACTATGATTGTGTTACTGTTGATTTCCCCTTTTATGACTGTTAGCATTTGCCTTATGTATTGACGTGCTCGTATGTTGGGTGCATAAATATTTACAATTGTTGTATCTTCTTCTTTGATTGATCCCTTGATCATTATGTAGTGTTCTTCTTTGTCTCCTGTAATAGTCTTTATTTTAAAGTCTATTTTGTCTGATATGAGAATTACTACTCCAGCTTTCTTTTGATTTCCATTTGCATAGAATATCTTTTGCCATCCCCTCATTTTCAGTTTGTATGCGTCCCTAGGTCTGAAGTGGGTCTCTTGTAGACAGCATATATATGGGTCTTGTTTTTTTATCCGTTCAGCCAGTCTATGTCTGTTGGTTGGAACATATAATCCATTTACATTTAAGGTAGTTATTGATAGGTATGTTCCTATTACCATTTTCCTAATTGTTTTCAGGTTTTTATTGTAAGTCTTTTGCGTCTCTTGTGTTTCCTGCCTAGAGAAGGTCCTTTAGCATTTGTTGTAGAGCTGGTTTGGTGATGCTGAATTCTCTTAGCTTTTTCTTGTCTGTAAAGGTTTTAATTTCTCCATCAAATCTGAATGAGATCCTTGCTGGGTAGAGTAATCTTGGTTATAGGTTTTTCCCTTTCATCACTTTAAATATGTCCTGCCACTCCCTTCTGTCTTACAGAGTTTCTGCTGAAAGATCAACTGTTAACCTTATGGGCATTCCCTTGTATGGTAATTGTTGCTTTTCCCTTGCTGTTTTTAATATTTTTTCTTTGTATTTAATTTTTGATAGTTTGATTAATATGTGTCTTGGCATGTTTCTCCTTGGATTTATCCTGTATGGGACTCTCTGCACTTCCTAGATTTGATTGACTATTTCCTTACCCATATTAGGGAAATTTTCAACTATAATCTCTTCAAATATTTTCTCAGTCCCTTTTTTTTCCCTCTTCTTCTGGGATCCCTGTAATTCAAATGTTGGTGGATATTATGTTGCCCCAGAGGTCTCTGAGATTGTCCTCAATTCTTTTCATTCTTTTTTGTTTATTCTGCTCTGCAGTAGTTATTTCCACTATTTTATATTCCAGGTCAATTATCTGTTCTTCTGCCTCTTGATTCTGCTATTGATTCCTTTTAGAGAATTTTTTATTTCATTTACTGTGCTGTTCATCATTTTTTATTTTTTTTCTCCTTAGTTCTTCTAGGTCGTTATTAAAAGTTTCTTGTATTTTCTCCATTTATTTCCAAGATTTTAGATTATCTTTAATATCATTACTCTGAATTCTTTTTCAGGTAGACTGCCTATTTCCTCTTCATTTGTTTGGTCTGGTGGGGTTTTACCTTGCTCCTTCATCTGCTGTGTATTTTTCTGTCTTCTCGTTTTGCTTAAGTTACTGTGTTTAAGGTCTCCATTTTGCAGGCTGCAGGTTCGTAGTTCCTGTTGTTTTTGGTGTCTGCTCCCAGGGGGTAAGGTTGGTTCAGTGGGTTTTGTAGGCTTCCTGATGGAGGGGCCTGGTACCTGTGTTCTGGTGGATGAGGCTGGATCTTATCTTTCTGGTGGGCAGGACCACGTCCATTGGTGTGTTTTGGGGTGTCTGTGAACTTATTATGATTTTAGGCAGCCTCTCTGCTAATGGGTGGGTTTGTATTCCTGTCTTGCTAGTTGTTTGACCTAGGGTGTCCAGCACTGTAGCTTGCTGGTCACTGAGTGGAGCTGGGTCTTAGCATTGAGATGGACATCTCTGGGAGAGCTTTCACCATGTGATATTATGTGGGGCCAGGAGGTCTCTGGTGGATCAATGTCCTGAACTCGGCTCTCCCACCTCAGAGGCTCAGGCTTGCCACACAGCCGGAACACCAAGACCCTGTCAGCCACACGGCTCAGAAGAAAAGGGAGAAAAAGAAAGAAAGAAAGAAAACATAAATAAATAAAATAAAATAAAGGTATTAAAATAGAAAAAGATTATTAAACATAAAACAATTAAAAACTAATAAAAGAGAGAGAAAGAAAGAAGAGAGCAACCAAACCAAAAAATAAATCTGCCAATGATAAAAGTGCTAAAAACTATACTAAAAAATAAAACACCAAAAAACAAACAAACAAAAAACAGACAGTCTGAACCCTAGGACAAATGGCAAAAGCAAAGCTATACAGACAACATCACCCAAAAAAGCATACATATACACACTCACAAAAAGAGAAAAAGGAAAAAATATATATATAAAATTTAAAGGCTTCCCTGGTGGCGCAGTGGTTGAGTGTCCGCCTGCCGATACAGGGGACATGGGTTTGTGCCCCGGTGCGGGAAGATCCCACATGCCATGGAGTGGCTGGACCCGTGAGCCCTGGCCGCTGAGCCTGCACGTCCGGAGCCTGTGCTCCGCAATGGGAGAGGCCACAACAGTGAGAGGCCCGCATACCGCAAAAAAAAAAAAAAATTTAATAAGGGAAGATAGCAACCAAATCAATAAACAAATCTACCAATGATAATAAGCTCTAAATACTAAACTAAGATAAACATAAAACCAGAAACAAATTAGATGCAGAAAGCAAACCCCAAGGCTACAGTTGCTCACAAAGTCCACCACCTCAATTTTGGCATGATTTGTTGTCTATTCAGGTATTCCACAGATGCAAGGTACATCAAGTTGATTGTGGAGATTTAATCCGCTGCTCCTGAGGCTGCTGGGAGAGATTTCCCTTTCTCTTCTTTGTTCGCACAGCTCCTGGGTTTCAGCTTCGGATTGGCCCCCCCTCTGTGTGTAGGTCACCTGAGGGCATCTTTTGGGAAGTCTGAGGTCTTCTGCCAGCATTCAGTGGCCCCCCCTCTGTGTGTAGGTCACCTGAGGGCATCTTTTGGGAAGTCTGAGGTCTTCTGCCAGCATTCAGTGGCCCCCCCTCTGTGTGTAGGTCACCTGAGGGCATCTTTTGGGAAGTCTGAGGTCTTCTGCCAGCGTTCAGTGGGTGTTCTGTAGGAGTTGTTCCACATGTAGATGTAGTTTTGATGTATTTGTGGGGAGGAAGGTGATCTCCATGTCTTACTTCTCTGCCATCTTGAAGGTGCCCCTCCTGTATTCTTAAAAGACATCATAGAGACTTGAGGTGTAGGTCTGTCTCCTCAGTTCTTCATGGCCGGCCAGTTAGCTGTGGCTTTCCTGTTCTAGTTTGTCAAGTCAGAGAGACCGGGTAAGATGGTAAATGCACAAATAATCCACCTTGCTAACTCTGAAGGGCTGCTAAACCTTCAGGAAGTGCTGGGCGGACCTCTAGGATCCCAGAGATTCTTGATTTAATCGAAATGAGTGACACCTGGACAGTGGTATGTTTTTACATGCTTCTCAAGTGATTCTGAACTGTGCCTGGGTTGACAACTGCTAGCTTAGGCGATGAGGAGCCCTTCCTGACTGGAGCTCTTCTGGGGGATGGGGGGATGCCTTCATATAGTCAGGAGCCCACCACATCACTGCCATATTCTCTGGGAGGATGTAGGGCCAGTTGGAATGGGAGCTAACAATGTACTATCCATGTCCTCTCATTAAGTTGACTCCCCTTAGCTGGGTGGTCAAGTTCAACTGTGAAGACCCCTATATGTCATCAGATTTCTCATCACTGGAGACCAGGACAGCCTCTGAAACCAGAAGAGAAAACTATTTTTAGGTCAGATCTTAACAGAAGACTTCTCAGGACAAATTTCTATTCTGTGTCTGGCCTAGATACAACTATCAGGAATTGCTTGTCAGATCAGGTCAAAGCAGTTCTGTGCTGCCTGTGAAGAAATGAGTATTATATGCCAGGAAATCACTGACTGAAACCAGCCTGTCTTCTCAGGGCATATAGCCTTATTCTATGGCTCTTTTTGTCTGGATTTATACAGAAAGCACTATTTCCACTTTAGAATGAGAACTGAGAATGCAGATGGATTCCCTGAATTTGAGTGAATGAAGCAATGTCCACACCCTTTTCACCCAAAAGCAGGAAATGACTTTCTTTTTTATTTCCTATAACAAGATGTGTTTCTTATCAGGACAACGACATCAACTTTGTTACTGTAGACAACTCATATTAACCAATTATTTCTCCCTTAAATAAATGCGTTTAAATATTTTTCTTTCTGTTATTTATTTTTGCATTAAAAAAGTACTACATGCTTCATCAAGAAACCTTAATAATTTGGAGAAGAAAAATGAAAAAGAAAAAGAAAGGGTAATCTTACTATTCAGAATGTCACATTTACCATTTTGGTTTATGTCTTTTCAGATCCTGTTTTTGTTTTTTAATTTTAGGAAAAACACAACTGACAAGAACAGGGCAGGACCCAATCCTAATAAGGAACTAGAGTAGTTAAAAGAGTCTAAGAAAAGGTCAAGTCAGAAACTCAGTTACAAGAAGCAAGAAGCCCAGTAATCAAACATGGACACCACGAGAAATAGACATTGAATCACGGAGTGTTGGTCTGAAGGCTAAAAAGTGTTTGATTTCTCAGTATAGGATAGGTTCTGGAAACTAGGATCAGGTGGGGATTTAAATGGCCCCATCTTTGGGGAAGTGGAGGGCTACAGAGTTCAGGAAATAAGCTGGGTCAAACAAGTATCTTTCTTATTACATCATGGGCATTTTTTCCTTTGAAATATCCTTTAAAACAACCCCTCCTCTCTACTCACATAAAGCAAATGCAGCCTGGTTGTCTTCTCTGACTGAGAATCTTCCTTTCCCCAGATGACCCTACATACTGCTGCCAGATGAGTCTCCTTAAACTGGTGTTTTAACATTATCTTTCCCCTCCTTAGAGATAAAAAATGGCTCCAATTCTTGAATTGGGTCAGTTCCAAACTTCTCACCCTGGCTTTCATAGTTCTCTATAATGTAGCACTAACCCATTAATTCAGCTTTGTTTTTTATGTCATACTTTCACTCTCTCTCACTCCAATCAGGTTGAATGATTAATTGCCCTAAAAGTGCATCATTCTCTGTACCACTGTCCCTACCCTCATCCCCATATTACCATCTTGTCTGGCATGTCCTACCTTCTTCCCTCTGCCTGTTGTCAATCCTTCAAGGCTTGGATCTAGTAGCATCTCCTTCACAATATGTCCCTTGATAAATCCACACTGATTTATGTTTTCTTAGACCTACCACACCAGTCATAATTTACCACTACTTACTTACTACCTTGTATTAGTCACCATTTTATTTTTGTTATCTGTTCCTTTTCCACTTGATTGCAAGCTCACTGAAAATAAAATCTATAACTGGGCCATTTCTCATCTAGTATATAGGGTCAACTTTGTATAAATACATAAATACTCAGCTTATTAGAGAGAATAGAGATTGTACATAGAAAAATTTAATATTCAAATTCTATTACAGTGGATTTTCCTAGGATTTTCAAAGAAATTATGTTTTGCTTTCTCCAGTCACTGAAATAGTTTTCCTATTTATGCAACATAATTCAGCATATGCAACACAATACATAAACATTATACAACAAAATGCATCAATAATAAAGCTTAGGAAAGACTAACTTACGTATAATAATCAAACTCAAATATTTTTTCCTCTCTTTTCATATTCATCAATGGCATTAAAACAGATTCACTCAATGTAATCCAGGGTAGATTTGAGTTTATCATCCTCATGATGACTTTATGTGCTCAAGGATAAGAAATTATATTCTTTTTTTAAAATTAAATTAAATTAAATTAAATTAATTTATTTTTGGCTGCATTGGGTCTTCACTGCTGCACGCAGTCTTTCTCTAGTTGGGGCAAAAGGGGGATACTCTTCATTGCTGTGCGCGGGCCTCTCATTGTGGTGGCTTCTCTTGTTGTAGAGCACGGGCTCTAGGCTCGCAGGCTCAGTAGTTGTGACACACAGGCTTAGTTGCTCCGCATGGCATGTGGGATCTTCCTGGACCAGGGCTCGAACCCGTGTCCCCTGCATTGGCAGGCAGATTCTTAACCACTGCGCCACCAGGGAAGCCCCAGAAGTTATATTCTTTTGTTTTTCTAAGTTATATTCTTTATCTAAGTTCATTTAACTACTATTTTATCTATGTTCGCCTTCCACAGTTATACTGGAATTTTATATTTAGAAAAAATAGAATCTTGGAGAACCCATATTTAAAGAACATGTAAAATGGTAATGATTATAAAATTAAATAAATTATAAAATAACAAGCCCAGCCATGAAAAAGTACCAGCACAGATAAGAACTGTCATCTGGGTACCATTTCCTCTTGGAAGACAGAACCATGGATGTAGAGGGCCGACTGTAAGTTATACTCGGATTTTTGACTGTGTATTGGGGGCTTGGCACCCTAACATCCACTTTGTTCAAGGTTCAACTGTATATCCTTTCACTGCTTTCTAATGTAGATGGGTTCATAGCGTATATCAAGTTATGTAACATTTTTCAGGGACATTTTCCCATGAAATATATGCAAATACACATTTTTATAGGCTCATATTCTTCCATTGGATTTAACCAATCTCTATCAATAGACATTAGTTTGATTCACAATATTCCATTGTCTCTAACTCTTTTTAACCATTTAGTCTGCTTGTTTATTTTGTCTTTGCGCTAGTATAAACACTGCACAAAAAAAATATATATTCTTGTACCTACGTCTGCGTGCCCTTGACAGATTAAGAAACATGATTTAACATTTTTTTTTCTGCTTATGTATTCATTGAAAACAATCACAGAAATAAGCAAAATCTCAAAGAAAAATCTCCATAAGCTTGACATTCAGAGATGATCACTCATAACATAAGAATCTCTGTCCTTCCAAATTCTCTGTTTATCTGTATGGTTCATTTTATTTTATTTTTTTTATTGAAGTATAGTTGATTTACAATATTATATTAGTTTCCAATTACACCATAGCGATTCAATATTTTTATAGATTATACCCCAAGTTACTACAAAATAATTATTTATATGGTTTAAAAGGATAACAATATTCATTTGTTTCTCAGTAGAATCAAAATTCAAAAATTCCTTTGTTCCCATTGCATCCAATGATGTGATTATAAGCTCTCATCAGAAAAAAAAGAAAAAAGTTTGTCTTGGAATATATACCTGGAACTAAATACCCTAGAAAATGTATGTGCAATTTTGAATGTTGCTTTTTCTGTTCCTTTAAAACCCTTGGAGTCCAGCTATTTTTCAGTAATGAAAACATCTACAATTCTGGAGGCGGTGCCACGCCAGGTGTTGGTGAAGACAAGGTTGGGTAGAAGAGTAGGGCAGCCAAAATGTGCCTGCCCTCACCTGCAAATACCTTTGGAGAGAGACCAGGTTACTGTCTCACCACTTTCTCTGGGGAGGTGGGAGTTGGGTGTCTCTGTCCTAAGGAGGAAGGGAAAGGGCAATACCGTGATTTCCAGTTCTGAATTTCAGCTTTCTCCCTCCCTTGGAAAGATGGTTTGGGATGAACTCAAACTTCCATTTAAAGTACACACAACACTTTGAAATGATAAGTTGTAATTTGGGATACGTCACTTGATCTTAACTTACTTTCTGTGTACGAAATTTCTAGTTTATCAAGAAGTTTCATCCTCTGTAAAGTGAGGAACATGGAACAGGTGATTTATACAGTTTTTCTCAGCTGTGAGCTACAGAATTCCAGGATTCTAACTCTAATCCTTAACTATTGGAGGGATACCATCACACATTGCCCAGCACAAAACAGGCTCTTGGTAAACATCTGTTGAGTTAAATTAAACAGGGACAGAAAAGATTAACGCTAACTAGATTAATTACTCTATAAAAAAATAGAGACTCTGTGTAAATGAAAAAAGCAAATTCCACTGCGGCAGGATGTCCGGTAATTATTTTGCTCTTAATTAGTCTTAAGCTGATGATTGCCAAAACTTTGGCTGGTAATAGAAGTAGAGCCTCAGATATAATATAACCAGATTGAGGAAATAAATAGTAAAGTTTGAATTCATTCTGACTGGACACTTAATTAAAGTATGGCAAATCAGAGAAGAATCCATTGCAGATATTCAAGAAAGATGGAAGGCATCTAGTAGATAAAAAGGAATGACCCCTATGTTTATACTTCATCTCACCTTCCTTTGTCATCAGAGTAGAACTAGTAGGAATTCTCTTCCATCTCACATACTCACCTCTTGTTCTGCATGCTGCCCTTTGATGACTTCTTGTCCTCAAGATTGTTCACTTAAACAAGTTTCCCCTCTCTAAATACATTGGAGGTGGGCCTGGGGGTAACCCAGACGTACCATGGAACTTGTCCCAGGTCACCCCCTCTTCAAGTGAAATGGGAAAGACCTGAAGGTGCTGGTGCTGAAATCTGGAGTGAACTCATGGGAGGCTGAGCCCCATGGACACCCAGGTTGATTAAAATGTGAGTATCCTCAATGATCTATTCCCATACTCTTAGATTGTGTCTTTAAAGAGAAAGTGTGTCAAGAGGAAAAATTAGGTAGTTATGAGATCTGAAAAACTGAAGTCTCCAAACACTTTAACTCAATATAAAGTCAAACAATTTTTTAAAATTTAAATGAAATTGGAGGATTGTCTCAATGCTTTACTTTGAAACTGCATGTCTGGTTTCAGCCAATCTAACTCAGTATCTCAAACACCCATGGGACATACATGACTTTCAGAACATGAGTGCCAACCATTGTTATCAAGTCAACACTCAGTTTAAGACACACTTCATTTTACCAAGCACTTACAGGTGTGAGGTAGCCCAAGTGCATTTAGTCTTTGAAAAGATTTATGTTTATCTGCAGGGGGTATATATGTGTGTAAGTATTCTCACAAATGAATATATGAGACTTGCATCTTTAGAAAATGTGCATATCTTGTTTTTGTTGTCATGCCATAACAAACTAGTACAGTTATTGCAAGAATGCCCAGGATATTTCCTCATGACAAAAAATCAACCACATTTTTCCTGTCACCATGGAGTATTCTGTCTGCCTATGATAGACTACTTGAAAAACAGAACTGAAATGATACTCAAGTAGACCTTGTCTACCAATGTGATAATGTCAGTCCAATTAGTACAATGTGTACCTGCATTACATTGTGTGACGTCCGTCACTAAGGCAATTCCTGTAAGCCATATTTACTCTAACTTGTAGACCATTCCATTTATTTGCTTCTGTTTATAATCCTTTAGGATTTCCAGATTGTGCCAAATGGGTCTTCTGAATCCATGTGCAGAGTGTACAGAGAATTTGAGGTGCTCTCACACTGTTGACTCCCTTTGGGGAGACTTTTTGGAATGTAAAATTGTGTTCACACCCTCGGAGGTCCTTTACAGCCAAGGTCATACCGGGTCTGTCTCTCTTACCAGATCATCAGCAATGCGAGTTCATGGACTATAATCTCAACGTCCTTGCCTCAACTTAATAAATATTAGTTGAATAAACAATTATATCCACAAACGGGAATAATTAGCAAAATTGTTAAAGCTCATTTATTCTTTTCCTCTCAAGTTTGAATTAATATGTTCTGCTACTAATAAGGGCATTCGTGCTTGAGACGGAGGCTATTTTTTCCTAAAGATAAATGAGTAAAAGTTATCCTTCCTTAGGGCTACCGTTTGGTACAGTGCCTGACTCATCTTGGGTTCAGTAAATTGTTCTTGACATAAATGGACTTAGCCACCCTATATATTACAAAGATCCATTCAGATGATAATAATTATTTTTTACCCTGCTGAGTACTTTCAAACTGAAATTATATAGGAAAATAATTTTTAAGTAATATAAATAATATCTAAAGTGCCTAGAAAAACACTTGGCATCTAGTAAGTACTCAGTACATATTCTTTCCCTCACACGTATTTTTATTATTATTATTATATTTTTATTTTTGGCTGCATTGGGTCTTCATTGTTGCACGCGGGCTTTCTCTAGTTGCGGCGAGCAGGGGCTACTCTTCGTTGCGGTGCTTGGGCTTCTCATTGTGGTGGCTTCTTTTGTTGCAGGGCACAGCCTCTAGGCGCGTGGGCTTCAGTAGTTGTGGCACATGGGCTCAGTAGTTGTAGCTCATGTGCTCTAGAGCGCAGGCTCAGTAGTTGTGGCGCACGGGCTTAGTTGCTCCGCGGCATGTGGGATCTTCCTAGACCAGGGCTCGAGCCCATGTCCCCTGCATTGGCAGGCGGATTCTTAACCACTGTGCCACCAGGGAAGTCCCCCTCACACATATTTTAAAAGCATAATGAAAACCCTAGCTCTAAAGCTTGGTGGAAATACATAAAATTAATGTAAGTAGAGGGCAAATGGCTAAAAGAAAAGGTCAGAATTATCTTTTGACCTAGCAAAGAGGTTTAACTATCTCATCAGAATTTTTATGTTACCCTGCCCTTCTCATGTTTCTAGGCATCATAGTGAAAATGCATCTAAATTAAGGTTGCCAGATAAAATACACAGCAGTTAGTTAAATTTGAATTTCAGACAAATAATAAGTACATCTTTAGCATAAATATGCCCCATGTAATATTTGGGACATACTTATGCTAAAAAATTACTAGTTGTTTATTTGATATTCAAATTTAACTGGGCATCCTGTTCAATTTTTTTGAAATTTTAATTTTTAGCTTATAAACAGTATAAATTTATTTCTCATAGTTATGGAGGCTGGGAAGTCCAAGATCAAAGCACTAGCAGATTTGGTGTCTATTGAGGACCCACTTCCTGGTTCATAGATATCTTTCTTCCTGCTGTAACCTCACATGGCAGGAGGGGTGGCACTGTATTTTTATTTGTTAAATCCGGCGACCCTAATCTAATAGCAATGAGCACGGCAATATGAAAAACAGTAATACTTTGGTGAGCTCTTTTTTTCTTTTTCTTAAAGAATGTTTGATTGGCAGTCGACCAATTTCTTTAAAGTTAAGCTAATTTTTTCCTCATCCTACACCTATGGTTAGTTTGCAGGGTGATTTCACCTTCCTTTAAAAAAAATGCTCTCAAATCAAAATGTCTATTTTGACTCTCCATGGTCACCAGAATGTGGCTTGCAAGAAGGGAACAGTTGTTAGTCCTGGCTAAAAGCCAGACATTTGGTGTAGAATTATCAGTTGCTTATTCTACTAGAAGTTTCAGTGGAAGCTTGTAAAGCAGGTTTTCCTTATTGGTTTGGATGAGTAGCCAGGAGACCATTTACATTGCTGTTTATTTTCATTGCATAGTGAAGAGCCCCAAGCATTCACACTGAAGAAGACAAGGCAAAGCTCTATAAGCAGTGTGGCTATGGGCTCATGACCAGCTTGTGACCTCACCAGTGAGCTCTGGGGCACAGGGCAGAGCAGCAGTGAGCCAAGTTTGGATGGATACCACCAGCAAAGAAAGAAAAAACAGAAGTTTTACTAAATTGGTCATTTTGTGGACACTTTTTTCCTCATTACTCACCACTCTCAAAAAGCCATATAAATCATCTCATGCCTGAAATCTAAAATTCCAAAGAGCTGGGTAGGTGAGCAGCTGTGGGAGGCTGAGGCCTCTTGCCAACATAAAACCCGAAGGACATTCCGGGTCCTTAGCCAGCTCCCCAAATCCCTCTTCCCTTCCTACTCGGAGCCCTGGGGATTGGCCAGCCTGTTTCCTTTCCACTGTTACCACCTGTTACTTCCAACTGTGTTTCTCTCCTCCCTTGGTACAGAAGACAGCCCCACAGCTTCTGGCCTACCTTGTTCATGCTGACTGCCATTTACTGACCGCTCACCGTGCATCAGGCTCTCTACTGTGTACTTTATACCATAATATTGTTTAATCTTTATTATAGTTTTGAGATAGGCATTGCTGCCTCCCATCTTACTGAGGAGGAACTGAAATTCTGGGAGAACCTACCCAGAGCTTAAGTAATGAAGATGCACTTCAAATACAGTTATCTGGGGCTTCCCTGGTGGTGCAGTGGTTGAGAGTCTGCCTGCCGATGCAGGGGACACGGGTTCGTGCCCCGGTCCGGGAAGATCCCACATGCCGCGGAGCGGCTGGGCCCGTGAGCCATGGCCGCTGAGCCTGCCCGTCCGGAGCCTGTGCTCCGCAACGGGAGAGGCCACAGCAGTGAGAGGTCCGCGTACCGCAAAAAAAAAAAAAAAAAACAAAAAAAAACAAACACAGCTATTTGACCTCAACGCAGTTCCTGAGTCAAGCGACATCGCTTGTCTAGGTGACACTGCCAGTAAAACCATAAGAAATGGGCTTTCCCTAATTTAGCACCAGATCGTCTCACAGGAGAATACAGAGACCACAGACGTGATAATAATGGATCTCGGAGGCTTAATGAGACTTTCTGAGGTGAGATGAAGAGATAGATAAGCAATCTGGTAAAGAAGTGGTTTTCAAACTTTGATGTATACGACACGGCTCCAGTTATTAAAGAGTTAAGTGGTAGACTGTGGCTTCCTTCAGCACTGGGAGGCAGAATTGTAAAAAAGGAAATGCAAAGGAAGACAGTCAATGGTTTGAAAGTAGTTTGCTCAGGCCACGTATATGATAATGGTGGAGGCGCAGAGGCCCGAGTCAGTAGCATCTGGCAGGGAGAAGGGTGAGGTGAGGGCAGGGAAAGTTTTAGAAGAGAAGTACCACCTGATTTAATTTCACCTTATTACTTTATTTTTTCATTTTTATTTTTTTATAAATTTATTTATTTATTTATTTTTGGCTGCATTGGGTCTTCGTTGTTGCATCTTAGTTGCTGCGCGGGGGGCTTTCTCTAGGTGCGGCGAGTGGGGGCTACTTTTCGTTGCGGTGGCTTCTCTTGTTGCGGAGCACGGGCTCTAGGCACGCGGGCTTCCATAGTTGTGGCGCACGGGCTCAGTAGCTGTGGCTCGCGGGCTCTAGAGCACAGGCGCAATAGTTGTGGTGCACAGGCTTAGTTGCTCCACGGCATGTGGGATCTCCCCGGACCAGGGCTTGAACCCGTGTCGCCTGCATTGGCAGGCAGATTCTCAACCACTGCGCCACCAGGGGAGTCCCCACCTTATTACTTTAGCTAGAACTCAATCTAGTCCCCTTTTTTGAGGATTTTTTTTTTAACCTCTTTTTTTTTTTTTGGCCAAAAGAACCCTGCTTCCTCATATTATGGAGTCTATGAGATTCTTTCTGCTCTCTTTGGCATAAAAATAATCTTGGTCCTCTTAATTTCCTGGTTCTTCACTCTGCAGTGGGAGAGATACAAGATCTGTTGATAGTTCAAGAACTAGCTTCTTCCAATACAGCAAAACCTTAACAATGATCCCTTGCAAACATTTGCAGGTACTTATATTTTACAGTTTGCTGCAAGCCTGTGAGCAAATTGATTTATAGCATAAATAGGTTCTTAAAGGAAACGTTCCTCTTTTCTTCCTAAATATTTTGAAACCATTCCAATAAAGCTAAATAATTTTGAAAAAATAGATATTATTCACAGAAATAGAAATGGGATCACAGGGGAATCTAACTAGTAGATAATAAGGCTGATACTGGCATAAGAAAATCTGTGCAGATTTCGTGCACAGCAGCTGAATTTTGTGTGTGGTCGTGAGCATACTTCAAATATCTCCAGAGGAGGAAAGAGAGAAAGAACTGAGTTTTATTACCAGCCTTCTCTATACTTATGTTCATTCTCCATTTTATTTAATCCTCATAACAATCTTTAGCTGCAAATGATATTTTTCTGCACTTTCTTGCCAATCCTACAATCCTCATACTTCCTCTCAGGTCAACTTCTAGTTAATTATTTAACACAAAACAAAATGAAACAACGTGTTGTTTTAATGTGATTTAGGGAAGAGTGAAGTAACAGGTTCTCACTCTTTGATATGTTCTTTCTATACTTAGCAATGCAACAGTAAAACCACACGAAAGTAGTGTATTGAATCATATAAAAAATACAGTAGGTAACAATTTATCAATGTCTTGGAAAATGACATCAGGAAGATGTAGAGAGGAAGAGGATTCCAGTGAGAGAGACTCAGTATGTATGAAGGCAGGGAGGTATGAAATAATGGGGACAAAAACAAGAAGACTGTAAATGATTCAGGATTGCTGCAGAGCAAGGGTTGGCAAACTATGACCATACGCCAAAAATGTCCAGTCATCCAGTTTTATATGGCTTGTGAGCTAAAAATGGTTTTTACAACACTTTAAAATGTTTGGAAAACAATCACAAGAAGAATATTTTATGATGCATGAAAATTAGATGAAATTCAATTTGTGTCCATAAATATAGTCTTATTGGAATGCAGATACACTCACTTGTTTACATATTATATATAGTTGCTTTCACGCAGCAACTGCAGAGTTGAGTAATTGAAACAGAGGATGCGTGAAGCGCTCTCATTGCTTCCCACTGCTGCTCAGTGCACTATGCATCATAGTGTTGCCCTTATAACTCTACAGCATTTTGAGTGTGACACACATCAGTACACCAGAACATTTACATTTATTACCAGTGCATACCTATCATGTCAAAACAAGAAAAGAAAAGTAGGTGTTTCTTTTTAATTAATTAATTAATTAATTTTTGACTGCATTGGGTCTTTGTTACTGCGTGAGGGCTTTCCCTAGTTACGGTGAGTGGTGGCTACTCTTCCTTGCGGTGCATGAGCTTCTCATTGCGGTGGCTTCTCTTGTTGCAGAGCACAAGCTCTAGGCCCGCGGGCTGGCTCGCAGGCTCATCAGTTGTGGTGCACAGGCTTAGGTGCTCCGCGGCATGTGGGAATCTGCCTGGACCAGGGCTCGAACCCATGTCCCCTGCATTGGCAGGCGGATTCTTAACCACTGCACCACCAGGGAAGTCACAAGAAAAATAGGTTTTGAATGTCACGTTTTAAGGCAAAGTGGAGTGTGGATTATTTTGTTATCATATGGCAAAGGATTGTGTTTATTATGCAAAGACATGATAGCTGTGCTAAAAGAATACAATATACATTGGTGTTACCAGACTAAGCCCTCATCACAATATTCCAACTCACAGGAAAGTCACAGTCAGAAGAAATAGACAATTTTAACTTAACACAGAATATCTCATCACAGCAAAATTTCTGCACAAAAATAAAAAATGAAAATGGGGCTGCAATCCAAGGAGATTTCGGAGTGATTTGTTATTCAAGCAGAAAGCCATTTACCAATACAAGTTAATTAAATTGTGCTCAATTCCAACAGCTGAAGAAATCTGTACATAAAAATAAACATGTTTAAGACTGTTCGCCTCTTAGTGAGAACAGTTGCTTGCAGAGTTGAGGACCTGGGGAGCTACGTCAACAGTTAATTTAAAAACAAGATAAATCATTTTGCATTGTGTTCCTTGGCTCTGGATGAGTTGACAGACGTTACTGACCCTCCTCAATGGTTGGTTATTCAAGGAGTCCAGGTGGAGTTTGAAGTGACTGAAGAATTAGCCTCTGTGAAAAGTATGCGTGGAAAAAGTATAGGCGAGATAGAAGTTGAGAAACATGAATTCAGCACAACCTGAAGAGGAATCTGCTATGGCGTGTGACAACTGATGATAGGAAAAATATGTGTGCAACAGAAAAAGGCTCAGTTGGACAAACTTACAAAGCTTGTGAAAAAGGAAGCTTTTTCATTGTTTGTTCATCAGAAGCTAGTTTGCAGAAAATACGTGACTTTATCGTTTTCTTGAAATCTACTGTGTGTTATTGCAGTTTCAGTGGTGAACTTCATCGCTGTCGAGGACTTAACAATCGTTAGTTCCAAGAATTCTTATCAGAAATTGAAGCTGGGGACTTCCCTGGTGGCGCGGTGGTTAAGAATCCAGTGTAGGGGACACGGGTTTGAGCCCTGGTCCGGGAAGATCCCACATGCCGCAGAGCGGCTGGGCCCGTGAGCCATGGCGCTGAGCCTGCGTGTCCGGAGCCTGTGCTCTGCAACAGGAGAGGCCACAACAGTGAGAGGCCTGCGTACTGCAAGAAAACAAAAAAACAAAAAACAGTTCTTGTATGTGCAAATTATACCGTGGTAAAGTCATTTTGAAGATAATGTTGTTTAAATTACAAATAACCCCAAGTTGCTTTATACACTCCCATGTTGTGAAAAGTGAAAACAAGAAGTAACATCTCCATTTCCACAGAAATTTACATACGATACATTTTCTAAGCTCTAACTACAGTACTAGCAGAGTTTTTGGATCTCAGTGCAAGATCCAAAGGAAATTTCCATGTTTCAAAATCCATTTAACTATGTCGTTGAGGAGCTTCCACCTAAGTTTCAATTAGAAATGATTAATCTGCAATGTATCAGTATTTGACAATACCTATCTCTGTAAAAAGACATTTTCAAAGATAAATACATAAAATCTCATTCTAGATTAGTATCAACAGATAATTGCAATACATTTTGATAATAGGAAACACTAATATCGAACCCTAATTAAGTAAAATGTTATTTCCACAAATTCCATTCTTCTCATCAGACTTGTATTACAAAAAATTGTACTCAATTATTATTACTATATTTTAAATTTAGTCAATAAAATTTTGTGGAAATTTGTTTTATATATTTTTTTATTATTATTATTATTTTACAAACAACTTTGACAATGAAGTTTATGTCCCCTCTGCGCACCAACTAATCACTATATTCACCCACATTGACCCAAACCTTTTTACCCCCTTAGGTCTACACTACCAGCCTTCTGTAGGACCACCATAGTGTACTCCAATAGCAAAAGGTAAACCACCTGTTCTATTGATAAAAATGTAAATCTGGAATAAGTAAATAGAAAAGGCATTTTTAAAATGAAGGAGATTTTTTTGGACATTCAGGTGCTCATTCTTGTTTTTTTTTTGTTTTTTGTTTTTTTGACTAACTGGATGTTTATTTAAGCAGCTCCCTACCATTGATCATTAAACTTATTTCCAACATTTTATACCATAAACATCATCTTCATGATTATCCACAAAACTAGAGTTTTCTTTCTTTCCCATAGCATATTAGTTTTCTCAAAACTGCATTTTTTTGAATTTTATTTTATTTATTTTTTTATACAGCAGTTTCTTATTCGTTATCCATTTAATACATATTAGTGTATATATGTCAATCCCAATCTCCCAATTCATCACAGCACCTTCACCACCCCCTCCCCCCCCGCGGTTTTCCCCCCTTGGTGTCCATACTTTTGTTCTCTACATCTCTGTCTCAATTTCTGCCCTGCAAACTGGTTCATCTGTACCATTTTTCTAGGTTCCACATATATGCGTTAATATACGATATTTGTTTTTCTCTTTCAGACTTACTTCACTCTGTATGACAGTCTCTAGATTCATCCACGTCTCTACAAATGACCCAATATTGTTCCTTTTTATGGCTGAGTAATATTCCATTGTATATAAGTACCACATCTTTATCCATTTGTCTGTTGATGGGCATTTAGGTGGCTTCCATGACTTGGCTATTGTAAATAGTGCTGCAATGAACATTGCAGTGCATGTGTGAAATTTGTTTTCTATTTTATTTTTATTATTTATTTATTTATTATTATTTTTAATTTATTTTATTTTTGGCTGCATTGGGTGTTTGTTGCTGCACGCAGGCTTTCTCTAGTTGCAGTGAGCAGGGGCTACTCTTCGTTGTGGTGCACAGGTTTCTCATTGCGATGGCTTCTCTTGCTGCACAGCACAGGCTCCAGGGCATATGGGCTTCAGTAGTTGTGGCACGTGGGCTGAGTAGTTGTGGCTCGTGGGCTCTACAACGCAGGCTCAGTAGTTGTGGCACACAGGCTTAGTTGCTCCATGGCATGGGGGATCTTCCCAGACCAGGGTTCGAACCCATGTTCCCTGCATTGGCAGGCAAATTCTTAACCACTGTGCCACCAGGGAAGCCCTCTATTTTATTTTTAACTTTTATTTTTTTATTGAAGCATAGTTGATTTACAGTGTTGTGCTAATTTCTGCTGTACAGCAAAGTGACTCAGTTATACACGTATATACATTCTTTTTTATATTATTTTCCATTATATTGGGTATTGTTCCCTGTGCTATACCGTAGGATATTGTTGTTTATCCATTCTAAATGTAATAGTTTGCATCTAATAACCCCAAACTCCCAGTTCATCCCTCTCCCTCCCCATCTCCCTGTTGGCAACCACAAGTTTGTTCTCTATGTCTGTGAGTCTGTTTCTGTTTTGTAGATAGGTTCATTTGTGCCATACTTTAGATTAGATTTAGATTCCACATATAAGTAATATCATATGGTATTTGTCTTTCTCTTTCTGACTTACTTCACTTAGTATGATAATCTCTAGGTCCATCCATGTTGCTGCAAATGACATTATTTCATTCTTTTTTATGCCTGAGTAGTATTCCATTGTATATATGAACCACATCTTCTTTATATAAATATCTACACAATATCTTCAATTTTGTCTTTTTGGCTATGAAGCCTATTAATCTGCCCTTTACAGAAAAAGTTTGCTGACCCCTACTATAGAGTAAAAAGTGAGGGGCAAATTCTGGTTCCATTAATGGCAGCGGCTTGTATTAAACTAACCCTCCCACAGATAAAGTTTATAAAGTCTTTAAAAAAAAAAAGGAGTTCCCTGGCAGTCCAGTGGTTAGGACTTCATGCTTTTACTGCTGTGGCCCGAGTTTAATCTCTGGTCGGGGAACCAGATCCTGCAAGCCACGTGGCATGGCCAAAAAAGAGAGAGAGAGAAAAGAAAAGAAATCCAAGAGAGTTTCAAATATGTGGAAATTAAACAGCACACTTCTAAATAACACCTAGATAGGGAGGGTGGGAGGGAGATGCAAGAGGGAGGGGATATGGGGATATATGTATACGTATAGCTGATTCACTTTGTTATACAGCAGAAACTAACACAACACTGTAAAGCAATTATACTCCAGTAAAGATGTTAAAAAAAAATAACACATGGGTCAAAAAAGGAATCACAGGAATATTAAAACTATTCCGAACTGAATGATGAAAATATAAACTAATAAAATTTGTGTTATTTGTTAAAGCAGTGTTCAAAACAAAATTGGTAGCTTGAAGATACAAAAGATATCTTTTGTTATAAGATATCAAAGGTATTAAATCAGTGATCTAAGTTTCCACATTAAGAAATAAGGAAGAAACTTCCCTCGTGGTCCAGTGGTTAAGAATCTGCCTTCCAGTGCAGGGGACACTGGTTTGATCCCTGGTCAGGGAACTAAGATCCCACATGCCACGGAGCAACTAAGCCCGTGTGCCACAACTAGAGAGCCCACATGCTGCAACTACAGAGCCTATGTGCTCTGGACCCCATGCGCCACAACTAGAGAGAAGCCTGTGTGCCACAACGAAGAGCCTGCGTACTGCAACAAAAGATCCCACATGCCACAACTAAGACTCAAATCAGCCAAAAATAAATAAATAAAAATATTTTTAAAATGCAGGAAAAGCATTTTACAAAATTCAGCATTTGTTTACAATAAAAATTCTTAGCAAATAGCAAATTCCCTGAATCTGATAAAGAGCATCCTTAGCTAATCATATTTAATACTGAAAAACTGAATTTTTTTCCACGTAAGATCAAGGACAAGGCAAGAAAGGGTGCTCAGTCTCATCACTTCTATACAACATTGTATAAGATGGAATAATAGTAGAAAAAGAAATAAAATACGTATAGATTGGAAAGAAAGAAATAAAACTGTCTTCATTCATAGATTATATGATCATGCACATAGGAAATCCTAAGGAGTTTACCAAAAGCTATTAAAACTAATAAATAAATTTAACAAGGTTGTAGGATACATGGTCAATATACAAAAATCAAATGTGTTTCTATGCACTAACTCGGACAACTGGCAATTGAAAATATTTTAAATGTTATTTACAATAGCATTATATAATGGCATCAAAGTATATTAAATACTTAGGAGAAGACTTGTATACCAAAAACTATAAAACACTGCTAACAGAAATTAAAGATCTAAATAAATGGAAAGATAAACTCTGTTGTTGAATTGAATTACTCAGTATGGTTAAAAATGTCAATTCCTGGGCTTGCCTGGTGGCGCAGTGTTTGAGAGTCCGCCTGCCGATGCAGGGGACACGGGTTCGTGCCCCGGTCCGGGAAGATCCCACATGCCGCGGAGCAGCTGGGCCCGTGAGCCATGGCCGCTGAGCCAGCGCATCCGGAGCCTGAGCTCCGCAACAGGAGAGGCCACAACAGTGAGAGGCCCGCGTACCGCAAAAAAAAAAAAAAAAAAAAAAGTCAATTCCTCAAACTCATCTATAGAATCTGTGTATTTCCAGTCACAATCCCAATAGGTTATATTGCAAAATTGGCAAATTTGTTCTCAAGTTTAAATGGAAATGCAAAAGATCTAAAGGAGCCAATATAATCTTGAAAATAAAGTCCAATGTTGGGAAAAAAAAAATAAAGGAGTCCACTGTTGGAAGGCTCACACAATTGTATTTCAAGACTTAATATAAGGCTACAGCAATCAAGACAGTGTGGTATTGGCATAGACAAGGATACTTATACAGCTCAGTGAAACAGAATAGAGTCCAGAAATAGACCCACACTTATTTGGTCAATTGATTTTTACAAATGTACCTTTTCAATGGGAAAAGAAAATCTTTTCAACAAATGGTGCTGGAATAACTGAACAAATATATGAAAAAAATTGGACTACATTCCCTACAGCACACTATATACTGAAATTAATTCACAATAAATTGTACATCTAAGTGTAAAGGCTAAAACTACAGACTTTCCAGAAGAAAATATAGGACAATATTTTTGCAAACAAGAATAGGCAGATTTCTTAGGAAAAGTACAAAAAAAAGCACTAAACATTAAATAAAGATTAAATTTATCAAAAATTTAAATTTTGAAATTTTGCTCATCAAAAATGCCATTAGTACGTCTTCCCTGGTGGCGTAATGGTTAAGAATCCACCTGCCGTTGCAGGGGACACGGGTTAGAGCCCTGGTCCAGGAAGATCCCACATGCTGCGGAGCAGCTAAGCCCGTGCACCACAACTACTGAGCCTGTGCTCTAGAGCCCTCGAGCCACAACTGCTGAGCCTGCGTGCTACAACTACCGAAGCCCGTGCACTCTAGGGCCCGCATGCTGCAACTACTGAGCCCACATGCTGCAACTACTGAAGCCGGCACGCCTAGAGCCTGTGCTCCACAACAAGAGAAGCCACTGCAACGAGAAGCACACGCACCACAACGAAGAGTAGCCCCCGCTTGACGCAACTAGAAAAAGCCCACGTGCAGCAACAAAGACCCTACGCAGCCAAAAATAAATAAAAAAATTTTAAAAAGTCATTAGTAAATGAAAAGGCAACCAACTAAAGACTAAGAAAAGTTATGTATCTAGAACATACAGAAAGAACTACAAGTCAGTAATAAAAAGAAAACCCAATGAACAAATGGGCAAGACTTAAACAGGCACTTTACAAAATATTACAAATGGTCAATAAGTACGTGAAAAGATGTTGAACATTAGTAGTCATCAAAGAAATGCAAAATAAAACCACAATGGGATTCCATTTCAGACCCATAGAGTAACTAAAATGTTAAAAACTGACAGCACCAAGTGCTGGTGAGCATGTGGGATAACTGAAACACTTCTACATTGCTGATGGGCAAATAAATTGCTACAAACACTTTGAAAAACTGTTTTGAAATTCCTTACAAAAGAAATCCAGGAATTCTCCCCCTAGGTGTTTGTTTATCCAAGGAAAATAAAAGCAAATGACCAATGAAAGACTTGCCTAAGAATGTCCCTAGTAGCTTTATCCATAATAGCCGAAGTATGGAAACAACTCAAAGGTCCATCAGAAGAATGGATAAGCAAATTGTGATATATTTATACAATATGAAACTCTTCAGCAATTAAACAAGTGAACTACCAATATACAGGAGAACAAGGAAGTCAGGCACAAAGAGGTACACAGAGTATGGGGATATATGTATATGTATAGCTGATTCACTTTGTTATAAAGCAGAAACTAACACACCATTGTAAAGCAATTATACTCCAATAAAGATGTTAAAATAAATAAATAAATAAATAAATAAATAAAGCTCATATTATGGCAAAAAAAAAAAAAAAAAGAAGTACACAGAGTATGATTCCTCTTATATGAAGTTCAGGAACAGGCAAAACTAATCCATGCAGATGGAAATTAGAGTATGTGGGGCAGGTATTAACTAATCAGCTAGAAGGGGACACAAGGGAAACTTGTGTGGTGATGAAACGTTCCATATCTTCACAGGGAAGTTGGTTACACAGGTGTATACAATTTTCAAAACTCCTTGAATTGGACACTTAAGTTCTTTGCATTTCATTACATATAAGTATTAGCTCAATTAAATGCTGAGTGCAATTAAGTAAGAGAGGCTGGGAAGATGAGGCAGGCCCAGTAATGCTTATCCATGAAGGGCCTTGTACACCCTTGTACATGCTAAGGAGGTTGGATTTGGCTCTGTAAGCAATGGGGAGCTATTGATGGGTAACAAGTAGGGTAGTGCCATCAGGTATGCATTTTAGAAGGTTACTGAGGTGCTTCATGTGAAGACAGAAGTTAACTTCCCTAATATTCTTTTTTTATATTAATATTGTCAGTGGAAATGCCCTTGTCAGTTGCATTATTGCCAAATATTTTCTCCTATTCTGTAGGTTGTCTTTTCATTTTGTTCATGGTTTTCTTTGCTGTTCAAAAGCTTTTAAGTTTGGTTAGGTCCCATTTGTTTACTTTTGCTTTTATTTCTTTTGCCTTGGGAGACTGAGCTAAGAAAATATTGCTAAAATTTATGTCAGAGGATGTTTTGCCTATGTTCTCTTCTAGGAGTTTTATGGTATCATGTCTTATATTTGGGTCTTTAAACCATTTTGAGTTTGTTTTTTACACGGTGTGAAGGAGAATTCTAATTTTATTGATTTACATTTATTAGAGAAAATCCCACTGTTGGTGGGAATGTGAATTGGTGCAGCCACCCTGGAAAACAATATGGTGGTTCCTTAAAAAACTAAAAATAGAGTTACCATATGACCCAGCAATCCCACTCCTGGGTATATATCCAGAAAAAATGAAAACTCTAATGTGAAAAGATACATGCACACACCAATGTTCATAGCAGCACTATTTACAATAGCCAAGACATGGTAACCACCCAAGTGCCCACAAACAGATGACTGACTTAAGAAGATATATATAAAATAGTGGAATATTACTCAGCTATAAAAAAGAATGAAAGATTGCCATTTGCAGCAACATGGATGGACCTAGAGAATATTATACTTAATGAAGTAAGTCAGCCAAAGACAAATACTATATAATATTTATATGTGGAATCTAAAATATAATACAAATAAATCTATATACAAAACAGAAACACACTCACAGACATTGAAAACAAATGTATGGTTACCAAAGGAGAGTGAGGATAGGAGGGATAAATTTGGAGTATGGGATTAACAGATTCAAACCACTATATATAAAATAGATAAGCAACAAGGATTTACTATATAGCACAAAGATTAATAACCTATAATAATAATATAATCTGAAAAAAATAACTAAATCACTTTGCTGTACACCTGAAACTAACACAGTATTGTAAATCAACTATACTTCAATTAAAAAAATGTGGAATCAAACTGGATTTCTGTAGTCAACGTGTTCTTCTTCCAGAATTTTCTGGAATTACCCATCCATCTTCTCTGATAATTCTGCAGAAGCCAAGTCCAACAGACGACTGGTCCTCAATGAAGTGGCTGTTTCCATGAGATTAAGCAAAATTTCTGGTTAAAATACAATCCTTACGTCTGCTCACTCAGCTGTATCACTTCAAAGAGAAAAACAAATAAAACCCAGCTTCCTGTCATCTCCCATCATCCTTTGTCATTAAAGGATGACAAACTACAGTTGCTTTCCATTTTGACTAGAAGCAAAACTGCAGATAAATAACATAACAGATCAAGAAGCCAAACAAACTGAGTAAACTCTTCATCAGCAAAAGCCAGCCAGTTAAAGACAGGGTGAAAAACCCCCACACTGACACCCTCTCCACCTCCAATGGAGCAAAGAAAAAGAAAGAAAAGGAAGAGAAGCTCTTTTCTGAACAAGCCAATTATAACGTAATACTGTACCTAAATTAATGAAATCTATACGTTCTTTCCAGCTACTTATACAGAATTAAAAAGAAACTACTAAAAGAACAGAATTGTACTCACTTACCATGGAAGCTTTTCCTTTTCTAGAGACGAATCCCAACACGACATTGTAAATCAACTATACTTCAATTAAAAAAAGTTATTAAAAATGTATGGGAAGATCCCACATGCCACAAGGCGCACCCAAAAATAAATAAAGAGATTTTTTAAAAGAATATAAAAATGAATCCCTCCTCTTGCTACCTGACAGAAAACTTTGACTATTAGAGACCAAGATGGGAGCTTTTGGGGTACCCAGAGACGGTCCTCACACTGTCTGAACCTCTTCTCTCCTGTCTTCAGATAGAACTCATTGTCTCATTCATTCATTCATTCATTCAGAGTCTACTCCCTGTCCATAAATATCATTAGAGGACCACATGAAAACATTATATATACTTTTATTGTTGTTGCTTTTTGATGATGCCAACATTTGATTAATTTACTTTGTAAAGCAATGGCATATACCTTCTTCCACAAATTTTCAACCTTACCCCCACCCCCTTAGGGTAAAGATAGTAGCTTTTCATAAGAAGGCAACCACATTCTGATCCCTGTTCTTTTAAAATGTAAGCAGAGGGATGATGAGAATAGCTGTAGAAACACTTCGATGACAATTACATCAATTAGATCACCAAAGATCAGGGGCCAGTCACACCTTTTACCCTCAGCAAACTTACTATAGAAAGAAAAGTTTAGAGTAAGATTTTTCAGTGTGCTTTCTGTGGGTTCAGAATTATGTGGGGTGCTTTTAAAAAATGTACATTCCTAGGCTCTACCCCAGAGTTACTGAATCAGAATCTCTGGGACTGAAGTCCCTAAATCTTCTTTTAGAACAGGCACCCAAGGAGAGTCTTATATGCTATAAAGTTGACAAGCACTGAACTAATGATCTCCAAGGTCCTTTCCAGTTCTGAAAGTCATGACCTCTGTGTAGCAGAGATAGTGTCATTGAGAGGATGATTTTTTTTTTTTCTTTTGTCCACACCACACGGCTTGCGGTGATCTTTGTTTCCTAACCAGGGATTGAACCTGCGTCCTCAGCAGTGAAAGCGTGAAGACCTAACCACTGGACCGCCAGTGAATTCCCCGAGAGGATGAGATTTTTTGACTGAGGTTGGGGATGTTGCAGTAGGGGGATAATCTTGGGAAACAGAGAACTTTAGAAATGATACAATCGAGTATACATAAAAAAATTATATAGAAACAAGGATGATGACATTTACCCCTCGAAAGAGTAAAATCAATGTTATTTTGAAATGAATACTTCTGACATGTTTTGTAACGGAGAAGCCTACTAGGAATAACCATCTTAAAAATGTGTGGTTGATAAATTAAGCTATACTTAGAAAGAGAATAAGAGAATAAATTCCAGATGCCTCTATTTCATGTAGCAGCACAGTGACACTTAAGCAAAGGCTGTTCAACTTAAGTTAGAGATGACAAGTGTTTGCCACAGAATGGAGTAAATATTTTTGGTAGAATGCCTTTAATCATCATTCTTGTGGTAGATTATACTTTATTGGTGATAGAAGGAAAACAAACTGAAGAATCTTAGCGTAACTGAGGAAGCATAACATTTTGACTTACAGTTAACGGTGATTGTTTGGAAACTGTCATTTATTCAGCTGTTTTGAGAGAGCCACTGAAATAAAAAGCATATTTCTAGGTCAGAAAAATCACAGAGAGGAAAACATTTTAAAATCCAATAAATCCTCTCACTAAGTGAACCGAATTCTCTAGGCTGGAAGTAGCCATACACACTGGAATATTCAGTCTCCCAGACTGTATTCCTAGGAATACAGTTAATTATTGAAGCAGCCACTAAATGGGTTAGATGATGTCCTCAAAACAGACACAGTGAATTCTTGCCCTATCAACACTTTGGGCCACACTTATTATCTTTCCCTCTGACATCAAAATTAATTTTGAAAATACATGTTGCCCTTACAAGTTTCCGTGGGAGGGCCCTCTGGAGGTGTCTTGGCAAACTTGTGAGTCTTCTAGGGCTCCACGTCCATCTCGACAAATGTAGAGTTTATAAAATTATTGTCTGCTTATAGCTTCGTGAGCGCTGCATCCTCTCTGGCGGTATAACAACTATTAATTTGTGGAATGTGTTGCACGGTACTTTTGTAAATAATGCTACACATCCCAATCCATGTACAATTATGTTGTCCAGAAAAATCACACGTGGCCCAGATTTCAATTATCTTGTCTCACTGTCTACTTAAGAGCATTGTCTGCTTGTTAGGCACCATTAAAAATAAAAAAGAATAGAGGTCTCATTTCAATCCTTTTAAACTTATCTTTAGACAACTCCCTCTTCAGCTCCCTTTTGTGTGGGACATTCCACATTTCAGCTGCTTCCTCCATCCCTGCCTTCCTTGGACCAGTAGCTATCTTCAACCATTTCTATGAAGTAAAAAAAAAGTGTGAACATTTTATAAAACTTCTTGTCTACCTTTCCTCTTCTTGCCTACAAATGTACGTGCAGACCCAGTGGCCAATCCTTTGTTCTCAGAACAACAGGTATTCCTCCTACTATGTAAGAGCTTTGGAAATAACATCTTTAAATTTTTACACAGTAGTATTACACACTCATTGTAGAAAAATAAGAAAATCAGATAGTATAGGTACTCAAAAATGACTTTTATCTTCTCATTACTCTGACTCTAATCAATCCTACCCTTTCACTTATTAATCATCACTTACTGCTGTTGACTCCCAAATCCTCCTCTTCAGCCTAGACTTCTCTTCTGAGTCCATACCAACATATCCCCCGACTATCAGACTGTCCTCATTTGGATGTCCCACAGACACCTTAATTCAATCCCCCTAACAGTTGTCTCTATCTTTTCTCCAACATCTATTCTTCCTTCCATAGTTATCTCTTCACTGGGGTCATGATCAGAGTTGTCCCTGATCCCTCCTGCTCGTTATCTCTTCATCTAATCAGTTCTCAAGACCTGCCAAGTTTACATCAATATTCTTGAATACTACCCTCAGGCCTTCATTCCCCCAGCTCCTTACTCCATCATTATATCCTACCTGGATGATGGCACTAATCTCCCAGCTGGTCTTCTTGCATCCAGTCTGGTCCACGCTGCAATCCATCCTCATTACATTCCCAGACACGCAATTATGTTCACAGCCATCACCATAAATGTGAGCTACAGTTCCAGAGTGTGTTGGCCTCCTTGTCATCTTTGGGTACTTATGCATTCCTCATATCTGTGGAAATGCCCTCACTTTCCTTTGCTCTGCCTGTGAACATACTCTCGTCCTTCAGCTGTAGTTTTCTCCCTTCTGGGCATCCTTCCATGCATTCATGGACATGGTTAAGTGCATCTCCCTCTGTGCTCCCATAATACCTGTGTCTAATCCCCTTTTCATTTCCTCATATGTGCCAGACTCTGTATTGCCCCTGAGCCTTCCCATATGCTTTTACCTCTACCTGGACCTTTCTCTCCCATGTGACTCTTTTTCTATCTGTCCTTCAGTTCTCAGCCTAAACATCACTTCCTTTAGGAGGCCTTCTTGATCATACACTAGATTAAGTTCCTTTTTCATTTTTTAAGATCACTCATAGATCTCCATACTTCCCCTGTCACAATCCTTTATTGTTACTACTTGGGTAACTGTCTGCCTTCTCCACTCTACTAAATACTTGATGGGGTCAGGGGCTGGGTCTTTCTTCTTTCTTGTTGTACCGGAGACACTAGCATCATGCCTACCAGCCAGTAGGAACTCAGTAAATACTTCTTAAATAAATAAGGGAATTAAACTACTTATCACATTGTTGTAATAATTTGTTTAATATGTCTCTCTTGGCAAGGATTGTTCTGTTTGTAGTTGCATGATGAACACCTAGTACAATGCCTGTACATGGCAGGCATAATAAATGCAAGTTGAATGAATGATCTGCAATCAGCAAATCAGAACAGCTGGATCTTTTTACTGAGCTGGTGTGGGCATCTTTTACTCATTCACTTTACAGCCCTCAGTTTATCTGTCTATGAGCTTAGACCCACAGGTTATATAAATATGTTATTATCAACATATTTCTCCCATCAGAAATATAAGCTAGAATCTAAATCACTTCAAATTTGGTTTCCTCTCTCTTATTTTTCAAACATTATGAGAGTGATATTAAATTATAAGTCAATTTCTGTCCAGAAAAGGGTGGGCAGAGAATATTCTGTACTATGAGCCTAACTCTACCATAATAGCTCTGTGAGGCAGTATGGTTATGTTCATTCTCACAGATGAGACAAAAATGCTCAATTAATTGAGAAACATATGAAGATAGGTGGGCCACTAAATTCTACACTTTCCCCATTGTATCATACTACCTAGGCACAAAAGATGCCTTGCTTATTTACCTCTAATGTCTCTATTGTGTTGTATTTCTTATACTTAAAATTATTTATTGGTTAAACAAGTTAGCTCACATTTATTTGAACCCTACTATAAGCCAGGGACTAAACTTAGGTACTCTAGATATATTAAACTTCAGAAAGTTGTATGAGCTTCTTGTCATATCATAGATGTCGAAACTGAGTCTTAGAGTGACTTGTAATATAGTTTGTAAGCAGTAAGCAATAGAACAGGAATTCAGACTCTGACTTGTGTGACTAGAAAAACTCTGGTCTTTCTGTTTTATTATGGTGAATACCATATTTCTATTGGGCTAAATAAAGATGACACTTCAGATAATCTAACCAAATATCTCTGGATCTTGCCTCTGCCTTGGAAGGGAAGGAAAGGTTCTTATAGGGGGAAAACATTTCAGTCCATCAGTTGACACCTTTGACCTCTTCAATGTACAAACCAGGTCAGAGAAATAGGCCTCAGCCCTTAAGGGCAGGGAAAGGATGAACGGAATGGAGAAATTTTGTGCAAGTCAGTTTACATAGAATAAATAAGAGAGTTAAGTTGTCAGGTGTTAGACAAGTGATGATGCAAATTACTTAATGACAAGCAAATATTAGTGTTGGACAGTAATTAAAAAACACAATGAATAATCCTTAAAAATGATGTCAACAAACAAATTCATTTGCAAAACATACAATAAAATATTGACGGCATGCAGAATGTACCTCTAGTAAGCACTTAAGTCTTTAGCAAGTTTCATATAAATAAGGAAGGAGCATCTCTGTATGCTAAACTGCTTCTTTCCAAAATTAGTATAAAAGCATTTTGGAACTGATGGAATTTTTCAGTTTTCCATGACTTCCATTCCCAGAGAAGTGATCTGAAGGTTCACTTCTAATCCAAATCAATTTTCAGCAATGTAAGAACTTCACATTAAAATGGTCATAAAAAATCTTACCCTTGGGCTTCCCTGGTGGCGCAGTGGTGGGAGTCTGCCTGCCAATGCAGGGTACATGGTTTCGAGCCCTGATCCCAGAAGATCCCACATGCCGCAGAGCAACTAAGCCCGTGCGCCACGACTACTGAGCCTGCGTGCCACAACTACTGAAGCCCGTGTACCTAGAGCCCGTGTTCCACATCAAGAGAAGCCATAACAATGAGAAGCCCACGCACCACAATGAAGAGTAGCCCCCACTCACCGCAACTAGAGAAAGCCCACACGCAGCAATGAAGACCCAATGAAGCCAAAAATAAATAAATAAATTAGAAAAAAATTTTTGGACCCTTTTTAGTTTAAAGGTAATTTTATGCAGGTCATCTTTCGGCCATTAGTATCAAGTGTAGTCTAAATATCATATTGTTCCTGATTAGCAACGTTGTTTCATGTACATTGTAGAACTTCTTTAACAGTTTCTTTCAGATTCTAGGAAATAGGAACAGGAACTGAGTTAAACTAAAACGCTGCTTTTTAGATGTCCTTCAGAAATATTTCAGTGTGTCTGTATGTTGTGCTCATGAAATTGGCAATCATAAAATCCCAGCGTATTTATAGCATTGCAGTACTATGAAAATTGTTCAAGTAATCATCAATCTATGCCAAGGCTGTTCAGGTGGCTTTCCCAAAATTTGTAAGAAAGGAATTTACTTTTCCTGAGTTAATTTTTAAAAATTCATGCATTATCATGGGCTTCCCTGGTGGCGCAGTGGTTGAGAGTCCGCCTGCCGATGCAGGGGACACGGGTTCGTGCCCCGGTCCGGGAAGATCCCACATGCCGCGGAGCGGCTGGGCCCGTGAGCCATGGCCGCTGAGCCTGCGCGTCCGGAGCCTGTGCTCCGCAACAGGAGAGACAACAACAGTGAGAGGCCCACATACTGCAAAAAAAAATTAAAAAAAAATCATGTATTATTATTTTTAAAATAAATTTATTTATTTTTGGCTGCGTTGGGTCTTCGTTGCTGCGCACAGGCTTTCTCTAGTTGCGGCGAGCAGGGGCTGCTCTTCGTTGCGGTGTGCGGGCTTCTCATTGCGGTGGTTTCTCTTGTTGCAGAGCACGGGCTCTAGGCACGCGGGCTTTAGTGGTTGTGGCTCACGGTCTCTAGAGCGCAGGCTCAGTAGTTGTGGCACTGGCTTAGTTGCTCTGTAGCATGTAGGATCTTCCCGGACCAGGGCTCGAACCCGTGTTTCCTGCATTGGCAGGCGGATTCCTAACCACTGCGCCACCAGGGAAGTCCTTCATGTATTATTTTTAAGGATATTTTCTTTGATTCTGGAAAATATTAATTAACATATAACTAAGAACAGCAGTGGACCTTTAAAGAACATATTTTTCAGACCTGAATGCATGGTCTGATAAGCAGAAGTGTAATGAACGGAAAACAAAGTAGAATCTTTGAAACTGGGACTGTCCCAGGAAATCTTAGGCATATGGTGACCATGGCAACCATATAGCATTTTTCACTTTTCATTATCCTTTAGACAAGTAGTCTGCAATTCCTAGCTGGCAATGCAGTGTTATGAATTTACACTGATGATAGTAAATCATCAGAATCTGTTCTTTGTGTCTGAAAAAGAATTAAGTCATGCAGAAAATGCCTTATGGTATCTTTTGTGTGCTCACGCATCAGTACACTTTATTGCCCTGAAAAACTTCTTGGAGAAGAGGAAGTGACAGATTCATATTTGCTTCTTTGGAGAGTCATAATGTGCATGGTCTACTTTCAAGTTCATTTCCATTTGCTCAATCATTGATTCTGCTTGATTTGTAAGAATCTGAGATTTAGGATATCAGAGAAGATGAATCTATAAGCTGTTTGCTGCCACTTCCTGGGTAACCAATCGTCTTGCCTAAACAAATGGAGAAGAACTTTTAACTGCTTCCTGGCTGTCATATACGTGAACCTTCAAATGTCTCAAAAGGTCAGAAAAATGTTAGGGACATAATTGATAAAAAAAATTACTTCCCGAATCAGTTAGACGTCTTCTTAATAAAACATATACTCCCTCCTGCTATTTACTTTATTTTATTTTTATTTCCTGCCCAGGAGAAGGAATGTATAGTTTATATCTAAAACAGAATTTCTTGGGAATTCCCTGGTGGTCCAATGGTTAGGGCTCTTCACTTTCACTGCTGAGGGCCCAGGTTCAATCTCTTTTCCGGGAACTAAGATCCCGCAAGCTGCATGGCGTGGCAAAAACAAACAAACAAACAAACAAACAAAATCCCAGAATTTCTGGGGATAAAAAAAAGGAAGGGTTAGAATATCACACATAGAGTGATTAGAGACCAAGAAGAACATTAGTAGTTAATTATAACTTGGAGTGTTCCAATAGCATAAAGCTACAAAATGGAACACTTTTCTCAGAATGAGTGGCATCTGTTGCCTCCACAAATGTCTGTACAGTTTATTTGCTTTGTGTCAAATATTCCGATTGGGTAGGCTATAGGAACCACTACTGCATGTCATCGCCCCAGATTCCTGTAGTAACACACATCCATTAGAAAGAAGCCTTTGAACCCGGTCACAGTCAACAGGTGTCTAATCTTTCTAATACTACATTTTTTGCCCTTGATTCTGTCTCAGCTGTTACTGAAGTTTGCATACTTACAGCTAGGGACATCAGCTCTTCCAAACAGCCGCTTTACTTGGGGAGTGATTTTGGCTTGTGAAATTATTTTTGTGAGTTTGGCTTGTGTTTTAACGTTTTGCGGACATCTGTGTAAATGTAGTCAGAATGCCTACAGTTCTAATACCAAATAAAATTTGATCAAAAAATATTATCAGGGCTTCCCTGGTGGCGCAGTGGTTGAGAGTCCGCCTGCCGATGCAGGGGACACGGGTTCGTGCCCCGGTCCGGGAAGATCCCACATGCTGCGGAGCGGCTGGGCCCATGAGCCATGGCCACTGAGCCTGTGCGTCCGGAGCCTGTGCTCCACAACGGGAGAGGCCACAACAGTGAGAGGCCCGCGTACCACAAAAAAAAAAAAAAAAAAAATTATCAGAAAAATATATAATTGAATTACATTAACCTTATCTGACGTAATCTTATATCTCTGAGTTGGAATCAGCTTTAAAAGCAATTAAGCTTTAATAATCCTTAAATAATGGGGCGGGCTAGCAGTTTCTTTCTCTCATATAAAGTACATGAAGATACTTTTGAAGGTGAAGGGCGATGGTGACAGTGATTATAATTATCTCTATGGAGCACTTTGCATGTGCTAAGTACCTTGTATATATCATTACCTTAACTCTGCACATCAACCCCACCCGGTAAAAGTGTTTCATCTTACAGATAAAGAAACTGATACTCCAGAAAGCAGAGCGACCTGTCATAGGATGTACAGTGAAGCAGTGCAGAGCTGGGGCTCTCAGTGACTTTGAGAACAGGGCACATCTCCTAACTGCCGCGCCCTCCTGCATCCCTGAGTAACCTAGATAAATGAAGTATTAATATCCTTGGCACATGTAATGCCACTTTTGTCTACCATTTGCTGATACTGCAATTAATAAAAAATATTATTAGTTTATATTCTTTTAAAGATAAGTATAGAATAAGTAACTGCATCTCTAAGCCGGATCTCTTTTGGGGGATACTGCTTCTCAACAGGTCACCTCCACTCTCACGATCCTCAAAGTCCACAAATCCCAAGCAGGCTTTGCACGGACCCTCAAGGGTGCTTCTCATCCTGTGTACACATGGCAGCAAAGGCAGCATCATCCATCCACTCAGTTGCCTAAGCCAGAAGCCTGGGTATATCATCTACATTTCTCCTCCTCCCTCTCTCCCCACGTAAAATCACTGTCTGTTGATGCAATCTCCTACATATCTCTTAAATCCATTTACCTCTTTCCTCAATGCTCAATCCCTCATTCATACCATCATCATACATAGCTTGGGCCACCCCAGCAGTCTCCGTATGGGGCTCCCTCTCTTGCTACTCTCCAAACTGTTCTTCACTATTCAAGTTGTACTGCTACAGAGCTATTGCAAGTATAATTCCATTCTTCCCTCTCCCTTCCTTAAACTTGTCACATTTCTCCTGGGGTCAAGTCCCTTCTCATCATGACCTTCATGTGATCCGGGTCCTCCCTACCTCTCTAGTAGGAGAGACAGATGACAATGCACAACAAGCCAAGAGACAAGTGCAGGGGTTTACAAGTTGCCCTAAATGGTGTGAAGGAAATAAACAAGGACCTGAGATAGAGAGAAGCAGTGTTGTGGGCTGTGGCCTTTGGGGTTCCTTCAAGTAGACGTAAACCGAGTAGAGAACAATTTAAAGGGACTTCTCTGGTGGCGCAGTGGTTAAGAATCCGCCTGTCAATGCTGGCGACACAGGTTCGAGCCCTGGTCCGGGAAGATCCCACATGCTGCGGAGCAACTAAGCCCATGTGCTACAACTACTGACCTTGTGCTCTAGAGCCCATGAGCCACAACTACTGGGCCCATGTGCCATAACTACAGAAGCCCACGTGCCTAGAGCCCGTGCTCCGCAACAAGAGAAGCCACAACAATGACAAGCTCACGCACCAGAGTGAAGAGTAGCCCCTGCTCGGTGCAACTAGAGAAAGCCCGCGCGCAGCAACCAGGACCCAACGCAGCCAAAAATAAATAAACAAATAAATGAATTTATTTAAAAAAAGAACAATTTAAAGGCCCTCAGTTGGGGGACAGAAAGGCCCGATCAAGGACTTGTAAAAGGTCTGCGTGTCTGGGACAAGATGAACAGAGGAAAAGTGGCATGAAGTGAGCTTCACAGCCCTGCCCTCTGGGATGGTGTATGGATTTTATCGTAAGAGAAATGAAAATGCTTTGTCATGTAAACAAATATCTCTGGCTGCTTCCTGGAGGGTGGGGCATTGAGAACAGAAGCAAAGAAGCCAGTGAAGAAGAGATTGCAGAGGTCTAACAGGGAGAGATGTCGCCAGACTGGAGTGGTGACAGAGGAGGGGAAAACTGCTGAAGAGACCTGGGGGGAGTTTTACAGCTACGATTGACATGATCTGCTGGAAAGGGAGGGATAAAGGCAGACTCCAGGTTCCTGACCAAAAGTGCTACATGGGCCATTTTCTGAGAAGGGAAACTTGGGAGAAGAGCAGGCCTAAAATCAAAACTTTTTTAAACCAATCATCTGTTGATGGGCACTTGGGTTGTTTCCAGTTCTTGGCTATTGTAAATAGTGCTGCTGTGAACATTGGGGTGCCTGTATCTTTTTGAATTAGTGTTTTTGTTTTTTCCAAATATATATCCAGGAGTGGGATTGCTGGATCATATGGTAGTTCTCTTTTTATCTTTTTAGTATTTAAAGGACCTTCCAACACACGATTGGTTTAAGAAGATTTATACACACACACACACACACACACACACACACAATGGAATCTGACTCCAGCCATAAAAAAAGTTAAATATTGCCATTTGCAGCAGCACAGATGGACCTAGAGATGATCATACTAAGTGAAGTAGTCATACAGAGGAGACAAATATTATATGATACCACTAATATGTGGAATCTAAAAGAATGATACAAATGAATTTATTTACAAAACAGAAACAGACTCACAGACATTGAAAACAAACTTATGGTTACCAGGGGAAAGGTGGGGCGGGGGTGTTAATTAGAAGTTTAGGATTAACAAATACAAACTACAATACCTAAAATAGATAAGCAACAGGGATTTACCATACAGCACAGGGAACTACATTCAATACCTGTAATAACCTATAGTGGAAGATAATCTGAAAGAAATAGAGAGAGAGAACTGAATCACTTTGTTGTGTACCTGAAACTAACACAATATTGTAAATCAACTATACTTCAATTTTTAAAAAATAGACTCTTTTTAGACATTTGAGATGCTTGTGAGACATCCAAGTGGAACTGTCGAGGAGGCAATTGCTTTGGGGTTTGGAATTAGAGAATAGATCTGGGTCATAAATTAACAGTGGGCATTTGTGCACACATGGATAGCACATGTGAACATCTCCAGGAAGCTTCTCCTGACTTCCAGCCTGGTTTCAGGCCCTTTTGTGTCTGGCATTGCACCCTGGACTGCTTCCTTCTCTGTAAGGATGACTCATCCTTCACTGTGCTGAGACCCTCCTACAACTGACACGTGTCCCCCATCCGTGAGCTCCAGGAGGCCAGTGGCCAGTCTCTATGCACTGCTCTTCCCCCAATCCAGTCCTATGAATGTTATCCACCCAAAAAGAGAGAAAGTGGACTCCCAATGGCAAATCTCACCCGCTTCGCAATTGTGGTCAGTGTACTTGTACTAGGGCACACGAGCCCAGGAAGCACATTGATCTGGTCCTCTCCAGAATGTGTCTGGAGGACGGCCTTTACCTGATGTCCCTGTGTAGTCGAGTCTACGTGGCACCTTCTTCTCTTCATTCTGGCTGAGCTGTGTGTGAGCTAGTGGTTGGGAGGACTCCTGTGGGCGCAGCACAAAAGGATGGAGTCCTGACCTCTGGGACCAACCAGCCTAAAGTGCCAGATGGCAAGCATGTATTTTATCTAAGAAAATTAAATTTTATTCTGCTTTACAAAATGAGAATTTTGGAGGAATTTTTTTTCAATTTTTTATATTTATTTATTTATTTTGACTATGCTGGGTCTTAGTTGCGGTAGGTGGGATCTTCGTTGTGGCATGTTTTAGTTGCAGCATGTGGGATCCTCGGTTGCAGCATGCGAACTCGTAGTTTCGGCATGCATGTGGGATCTAGTTCCCCACCCAGGGATCAAACACGGGCCCCCTGCATTGGGAGCGTGGATTCTTACCCACTGGACCACCAGGGAAGTCCCTGGAGCAATGTTTTTAATTTATTTTTTTATTTATGTATTTGTTCTTTTTTTAAAAAAAAAATTTATTGAAACATAGTCGATTTACTATGCTGTATTAGTTTCAGGTGTACAGCAGAGTGATTCAGTTATACATATCTATGTATATATTATTTTTTAGATTCTTTTTCATTATAGGTTATTATAAGATATTGAGTATAGCTCCCTGTGCTATACAGTAGGTTCTTGTTGGTTATCTATTTTATATATAGTAGAATGGATATTTTAATCCCACACTCCTAATTTATCCCTCCTCCCATCCAAGAGCAATTTTTGGAAACCCTTGTGTACCTCAAAACTTTCCTGATGTCCCCCATCCATGGAGAAGAGAAATGACTTCCCCTTAGGTTGGAACGTGTCCTAGTTGTCAGGTTTTCCCACCTGTCATCCTCATGCAGTTTGGCTTGCATGATGGTTTACTATGATATTTTTATCGAAAGGTAATGGAACGATATCAGCCTGAAAATCCAAAGAGTTAAGTTCTCGTGTCGGCTCTGCCAACAAGAAGCAGTGTGGTCTGAGGCAGATCAAGTCAGCTCTGGGCTTCCCCTTTTATAACAGGTAACTCAGGTTCCTTCTGGTTCTAAAATTCGGTCATTCTAGAAACTGATTCATTACAAAGCTTCAAGTTATTACTGCAACAGGATAGAGTTGTCAATATTAGCAGGTTTTGTGTTTTTTTTAGTATCTTTTTGCCCCTCTCCATTCCCCACTCCGGTCATGTGGTTTTTTTTTTCTTTCTGGTTCAGATGAAACTTTCTTCTTTACTTGGTGTATTGGTTGCCTATTGCTGGGTAACAAACTGCCCTAAAACTTAACAATTTAAAACAACAAACATCAATTATCTCACAAAGCGGTGGGAATCCTGGAAGAGCTTAACTAGATGTCTCTGGCTCAGGATCTCAAGTTATCACGCAGCTGTTGGCAGGAAGCTATAGTTTCTAATCATGTGGGTCTCTCAGTAGGACTGCTTTGTGACATGGTTTCCCCCAGAGTGAATGATCTTTGAGAGACAGCCAGACAGAGTCAGCAAGAAAGTACACAGACATGCCACAGTTTTTGTTTTTAATATATTTATTTATTTATTTTTGGCTACATTGGATCTTCGCTGCTGCACGGGCTTTCTCTAGTTGCGGCGAGTAGGGGCTACTCTTTGTTGTGGTGCACTGGCTTCTCATTGCAGTGGCTTCTCTTATTGCGGAGCATGGGCTCTAGGCACGCGGGCTTCAGTACTTGTGGCGCACAAGCTCAGTAATTGTGGCTTGTGGGCTCTAGAGCTCAGGCTCGGTAGTTGTGGTGCACGGGCTTATTTGCTCCAAGGCATGTGGGATCTTCCCGGACCAGGGATCAGGGCTTGAACCCGTGTCCCCTGTGTTGGCAGGCAGATTCTTAACCACTGTGCCACCAGGGAAGTCCTGCCATAGTCTTTTTACAACCTAATCCCTAAGGTGACAACTCAAGGCTTCTGTCAAATTCCTTTCTCTACTAGCAGCTCATTGAGTCCAGCCTACACTCAGGGGGCAAGCAATGAGCTCCATCTCTAGAGGAATGAACTCCACATTCTTGAAAATGTCTTTAAAACCACCAGATTTGACTAAATATTCTTAGCCTCCTGTTTGTTTGTTTTGAGTTTATGAAAGCAATTTCTGCATGAGTTGAAATATGAAGTTTCCTTTTTACTAGAAAAATTTTGAGATTGTGAACCAAATTTTGGTTATGAACCAAATTCTCACTCTTGTCAAATTTGACTACAGGGTTATCCTTGCTTTGAGACAAACTTGGAATTACCAAAAACTTTATAACTAACAGAATTGTTCTTACTTCTAAATGAATATACATGAAAGAGCACTCGAGACTGATTAATTTCATTATCGCTTTACACTGATAGTCAGAATATACCAGACTTCTGGGACAAGAAAAAAACCACTACTTAAGGGGAATTCCCTGGTGGCTCAGTGGTTAAGAATCTGCCTGCCAATGCAGGGGACACGGGTTCAAGCCCTGGTCCGGGAAGATCCCACATGCTGCGGAGCAACTAAGCCCGTGTGCCACAGCTACTGAGTCTGCTCTCTAGAGCCTGCACGCCGCAACTACTGAGCCCACGTGCCTAGAGCCCATGCTCCGCAACAAGAGAAGCCACCACAACGAGAAGCCCGCACACCGCAACAAAGACCCAACACAGCCAAAAGTAAATAAATAAATTAATTAATTTTAAAAAAACCCCAAAACAAAGAAAACCCACTACTTAAAAGAGAATGCTTGCCAACCTAACAATGAATAATTCTGGGTTTTAATGTTAATTTACTTTTGTTAATTTACAGTGGGTAGTAAAATGGTTAATTGTTACTCTTATCAATATCTGTTCTTTCAAGAAGGTTTACTGAGAAGTGGAAATATTACTGCTGGTCATGAGGTTTTTGTTTGCTCTGGGATTAGTAAGGTAAAGAGAACCAAAGGCCAGTTGTAGAATCTGTGTGATATTATATGTTATCCTGACATGTTATTAGATGAAGGCTTTGCTAAATCTTTTTAAAAGAAGCTGGTAGAAGTCCCTTGTTTAGCTTTCCTTTTAAAAAACTATTTTCCAATGTCATAAAATAAATCTATTATATGTTTTATCAAGGCAACAATGGAGATACAAGATTGTCATTTAGATGTTATAAATCTGAGAGGCTGTTAACTTCTTGGTTTCTTCTGAAATTATTGTGATTTTTAACTTTTTTTGTTCTACATTTTCTCTGCCATCACTGCATTTTCTTATACTAAACTGCTATTAGTATTTCCCACTATTTACGACCTGACCTGAGCTTTTCTCTTCAATAAAGTGCCAGATTACAGAATATTTTCACTGTTTAAAAAATGATGCTCTGACCAGACAAAGAAAACAAACTTACGCTTACCAAAGGAGCGGGGAGATGAATGAGAAGTTTGGGATTAACAGATACACACTACTATACATAAAATAGACAAAACAGCAAGGACCTACTGTATAGCACATGTAACTATATTTAATGTCAAGTAATACCCTATAAAGGAAAAGAATCTGAAAAAGAATATATATATATATATATATATATATATATATATATATATATACACAAAACTGAATCACTTTGTTGTACACTTGAAATTAACACAACGTTGTAAATCAGCTATACTTCAATTAAAAAAAAAATTCAGGGACTTCCCTGGTGGCACAGTGGATAAGACTCTGTGCTCCCAATGCAGGGGGCCCAGGTTCGATCCCTGGTTAGGGAACTAGATCCCCAATGCATGCCGCAACTAAGAGTTCACATGCCGCAACTAAGGAGCCAGCCTGCCGCAACTAAGACCCCATGCAACCAAAGAAATAAATAAATATTTTTTTAAATTTCAGAAAAAAAAATGATGCTCTGTGAGGGCAGCAAACAAGAGTAATTCCAGACCCTCATTTGCTTTTGCATTGGTGGGTCCATGGTCTTCTTCCCATCGAGGTGATCACTTACTTTCTGCAGAAGTGGGCACTCAGTGCCTCAGAAGCTAGCCAGTTCCATTTCTGGGTGCCTATCATTGTTTTCTACAGAAAATTCACCTCTAAATAGACTCCTATCTACCTCCCTGCTCTTTTAACTGGCTGCTTCTATTCTGCCGTCTGGAGCTACACTGCCTGGTCTCATTCCTCTTCTCTGTGACTTCAATTGCTTCAAATATTCTTTTCTTTCCCTTGTTGAACAGTGTTTGTCACCTCCCTAAGCCTGAACACCAGAGTACATCAATGTAGTTTAAATTCACACTCACTTCTCTTTTCCTTGTTGAACAGGTTTTGTTCTTGCAGTGGTTCCTCATGTGTAAGGTTTTCTAGAGCCTCTTCGTATTCATCAGGCTCCCAGTTTTCAATAGTGAACTTTCAGGAACCCCATTCCCAACAGTGTGGTCAGACAGACCCGAGTCTGCCCCTGGCCTGACCACACACCGGTCCAACCTCTTGGAGTGATAATGTCTTATCAACACATGGGAGGCACTAACAGGACACGACCCAAAGCTTGTTGCGTGGAATAAGTGGGATCATGTGAAGCATTTAGCTCCTTACCTGGTATGTATTAAGCATGTAGTTTATGTCAGCCACGTATGTAATTTAAACATACAATCCTACATTTATCACTATAGGATGAGAAAAAATTGTCACCTCCCTAAGCCTGAATACCAGAATACTATCACAGAAGTTTTAGTTCGTATTAGCTTTTTCACCACCCTCGTCATACACGGCTGATTCACACTGAGATCATCAAAACTCCTAAATCTTTTTTACATATGCTTCTAGTAGTCCACATCTTTCTCATCTGTACTTGTGGAGTTTTTGTTTGTTTTATTGTTGTTATTCTTAATGTGGTTTTTATTATTTATCCTTATTCAGTTCTAACCTTTTCAGCGCTACTGATCATCCCAGCCTGTGGAGATCACTTTGGATTCTGTGTTCGCTCTACTTCCCAGCTGCATGGAACTATTGCAAAGCCCAGTTGCTGTTTGCATCCCCGCCTCTGAGACTTTGCAAGTATATTCTTTGCCAAAAAGAACAGCCTCATTCCTCACACCTCCAAGCTGGGGAGCAGCTGCGAGCTCCTAGTGAGCTGCAGGCTTGCCATGGCGCTCAGAGCTTCCGGGAATCCTCGGGTCGGTCCACTTTCTTGCGAATGCCAAAGGCAGCTGCCGTGTGTTCCGTGGTGGCCACTTTTCACACAGTCTGCCCAGTAAAACTGTGGCTTATGTCTCTTATTCCAGGCTCGGAAGTCCTCTTATCCATCCTCCACGGTGCTGCCCACATGATCAGTCAAAAATATACATCTGGTCATGAGGCTCTCTGACCCATCAAAGCTCCCTCCGAGCATTGGCGCACCAAGACCACACAGTCCAGAGCCTGCCAACCTGCGGCCTCCTGTCCTGCTCTTCCGCTGGCTTCCCGGTACTCCCCTCCCCCTCTCCTTCATGTCTCCTCCTGGTCAATATCACTGCATCTTTCAAGACTTGGCCAAAGGGTTGCCTCATTTTAAAGAATCTTCTGCAGGACCCTATCCCCTCCCTCCCCTCTGCATTCTAAGTGAGATGCTCCAAGAGCATCTTCGGTCCTTATCACAAAGTTTTACGATTGTGCGTTAGTCGTTTTTCCATATGCATCTGCCCTCACTGGGCTGGAATGTTCTCAAGTGCAGGAATGATATCTTTGATGGTAGTGCAGTAGGAATTCTTGTGAGCAAGACACGTAAACTCAATTTTGCTGCCTAGATTGTTTTTTCGCCCCTATGGCACAAAATTTTATCGAAATCTCCTTTCCTCTTTAAATTCTTGAGACAAAATATATAAACCAAAGATAGTCTGGACAGTAAGAGTTCATCTAAAATGAATTCTGTCCAAAGCAGCTATGAACCCAAATAAAACTTTAATCTTCTTAAAATTCCTCAGAAATTATTGTACACTGAGGGAAAGTTTTCTTAAAATGCCCTCATTAATTAGTTTCCTTAGCAAATATTTACTGAGACCGCACTGTTTGCTGAGCCCTGAAATAAGCACTGGGTGCCAGGGTGAGGGGTGAAACCAAGTCTTTGTCCTCATGGGATTCAGAGTCTTGTGAGAGACCAGATGCTAAACAAGCAAAAAAATAATGAAATACTAGAATACGAAGTGCCAGTTATTTGACAAATGCTGGGCATTGCTGTGGAAACTATCAGTGGAACCTGTGTAGATAATGCGGTCTGAGTTGGCCTCACAAACAAGTAACATATAAACCGAGTCCAAATGTGTAAGAAGAAACCAGCCATACAAAGAGTGTTCCTAGTAGAGCAAAGGGCATGCATGAGGTCCCAAGGTAGAAGAAACTTGGAGAAATAGAAAGAAAGCGTGTGTGGTTGCCACCTAGAAAGTGCCGGTGAAGCTATGGGAGCGGAGGTTGAGACACGATCCAATTTATATTTTGAAAGATGTGTGAAGAATAGGAGGAAATCTTTGGGGTCTAGGGTTAAGTGAAGAGTTCTCAGATGGGACACTGAAAGCATAATCCATGATAGGAAAAATTGATAAATGGGACTTTAACAAAATGAAAAACTTTCATTCTGCAAAGGCCCTGTGACAAGGATGAAAAGACAAGCTACAAACAAGGAGAAAGTATTTGCAAATCACATATCAGACAAAGGATTGGTATCTAGGCTATATAAAGAGCTCTCAAAACTCAACAGGAAAAAACCCAAACAAGCCGATTTAGAAAATGAGCAAAATATGTGAACAGACATTTTGCTGAAGAGGATATATACAGATGGCAGATAAGCACATTTCAAAAAGATGCTCAAAATCATTAACCATCAGGGAAATGCAAATTAAAACCACAATGAAGGGGACTTCCCTGGTGGCGCAGTGGTTAAGAATCCGCATGCCAACGCAGGAGACACGGGTTCGAGCCCTGGTCCGGGAAGATCCTACATGCCCCGGAGCAACTAAGCCCGTGCGCTACAGCTACTGAGCCTGCGCTCTAGAGCCCATGTGCCACAACTACTGAGCCTGAGTGCCACAACTACTGAAGCCTGCGTTCCTACAGCCCGTGCTCTGCAACAAGAGAAGCCACGACAATGAAAAGCCCGCGCACTGCAACAAAGAGTAGCCCCCGCTCGCTGCAACTAGAGAAAGCCAGCGTGCAGCAATGAAGACCCAGTGCAACCTAGAAAAATAAATTTATTTATTTTTTTAAAAATGCAATGAAGTATTGCTACAAATCTATCAGAATGGCTAAACTAAAACATAGTGACAGGACTTCCCTGGTGGTACAGTGGTTAAGAATCCACCTGCCAATGCAGGGAACACGGGATCGAGTCCTAGTCCGGGAAGATCCCACATGCCCCAGAGCAACTAAGCCCGTGCGCTACAACTACTGAGCCTGTGTGCCTAGAGCCCGTGCTGGGCAAGAAAGAGAAGCCACCACAATGAGAAGCCTGCGCACCTCAGTGAAGAGTAGATCCCCGCTCACTGCAACTAGAGAAAGCCCGTGCACAGCACTGAAGACCCAATGCAGCCAAAAATAAATAAATAAATAGATTAAAAAAAAACCAAAACATAGTGACAACAGCAAATGCTGACAAGAATGTGGAGAAACTGGATCACTCATACGTTGCTGATGGGTCTGTAAAATGGTGCAGCCACTCTGGAAAAGAGTCTGGCAGTTTCTTAAAAAACTAAACCTGCAACAATCATATGACTCAGCACTTTTACTCTTGGTCATTTATCCCAGAAAAATGAAAACTTATGCTCACACAACAACCTATAGACGTATGTTCATAGCAGCTTTATCTGTAATAGCCCCAAACTGGAAACAACCCAGATGTCTTTCAGTGGGTGAATGGTTAAACAAACCAGAGTACGTACATACCATGGATACTACTCAACAGTGAAGGGGAATTAACTTCATACGACAACTTGAACGAATCTCCAGGGAATTATGCTGAGCAAAAAAAAAGCTAAAAGTTTATATACTGTATGATTACATTTATGTAATATTCTTGAAATGAAAAAAATTTAGGAATAAAGAGCAGATTAGTGGTTGCCCAGAGTTAAGGAAAGAGAATAGAGGGAAGGAAGAAGGTGGGTGTGGCTATGAAAGGGCAACCAGAGAGATCCTTGTGATGGACTGTGGTGGTAGGTACACATAAGATAAAACTGTATAGAATGAAATACACACACACACACACACACTCACACACACACACACACGAGTACAAGTAACTCTGGGGAAATCTGAATAAAGCTGGTGGATCATATCAATGTCAATATCCTGGTTGTGATGTTGTATTAGAATTTTGTAAGATGTTACCACTGAGTGAAACAGTAAAGGGTACACAGCATCTCTCTGTATTATTTCTTACAAACTGCATATGAATCTACAGTTATCTCAATAAAAATGTCAGTGAAAAGAAAATCTCAGGAATTCCCTGGTGGTCCAGTGGTGCCTTCCCTGCCAAGGGGTGGGTTCAATCCCTGGTCAGGTAACTAAGATCCCACAAGCCTTGCAGGGGTGGGGAAGGGTGTGGGGTGGAATCTCTGGTGAGACTGGATTGGATGGAGTTGAGTGAGGGCGGGAGCAGTTAGAGTGGCAGCTGGGACATGGGTTAAGAGGCACCTGCAGTGGAGATGATGACTTAGAGCCTGTGGGCTGGTGCGGGAGTGGCAGTGGAGAGGAAGAAAACTGAGTTTGCTGTGAACTCTGTAGAGTCTAGCCGTCTGACATTTGAATGTAATTTTCCTAGAGAGCTTCCCAAATCCCCAAATTTTCAAGAACCATAACATAATAAGTATGTCAATATCAATTATGTATGCTTAAAAATTAATTGATATCCCTTAGTCTCTTGGGCCACGATACAAAAACAAGAACAAAGCCTAATAATGAGCAGAGACTGGGCTCCAGGGACCCTTGTAGAGTCTCACCTTCCCTCACCCCCATCTCCTTGTAAATGGACTCTGGCATCAGGCCTCACTACCGGCCCCACCTCACCAGCCCAAAGAGCTCCAAACCCAGCGCTGTGCTCAGAACCCCGCCCCTCTCCATCTTGACCTTGGATGACAAGGGGATAAAGAAGACGGCAAGGGCGGGGCTTACTTCCCCTTTCCCAAGTTCCCCCAACCACATCATCTCATAGACACACCACAACCTCTTCTCATTCCTTGTGTCTTCTTCCCACCCCATCCCTGTGCCTGAGATTAAATACCGTACCTTCAAAATCACACACTTTCTACACAAGACTTCTGAGGCACTTTTACGAGAAACATTACATTTCTGAATACAAAAGGCCTGTTTGACTACTGTTTCCCTGTGGTGTGATAAAATGTCTTTTCCCCAGAAAGGCCTTCAGAGCCATGAGTAATAATTTAAGATCTAAACAAGGTCCTAGTTCCAAAAGATAGGAGATAATTCAAAGGAAGTGAAGTACAATTCTAAAGCAAATGTTAAAAAAAAAAGTAAATGATAAATAAGGAAGATACAATATTTATCTATATTTATTATATTAAAAACACTAAAAATGAGAAGCACCAAGTGGTGTAACTGTGAAATATCACAGATTGTGACTGTTTTCTCATCATTGGTTCATAGTGAGTTGAATTTTGAGGGACGCTCTAGACATCTGGCCCTTGGTAACTTCCATTGTGGCTTTCAAATCAGGCCAGAGGAAGGAGGGAGGTGATGAGGTCCAGAATGTTCCTGATGAGACTGAAAAGAACAGTTTATTTGGAGGGTCCAAATGGCCCCTTCTCCACTGCATCCCCAAGTGATCAGGCACAGAAGACATCAGCGCTAGGAGAGCTAAGTACTTAGGAATCACTGGCAAAGTTTGACAGATATTAAAAATTCAATATCAACAGGCTGACAGCTGACTTACAGTTTTGGTAGATTTAAAACTGAAAAGAAGGTTCAGAAGTGAGTCAGATATCCAGATTCTTCAGAGTGGGAAGGAATATCACATTTGAAATGGAGTGGGAGGTGATAGAACCACCAGGAATGAGAATCCTGAGGGAGAATGATTAGAGGTAAAAAACTAAAAATAAAACACAAAATCGTATTAGGTACTGAAACACAATATAAAGCTTAAAAAAACCCACATCTATTTGTTTCATGATAATTCACTATTTTATCTACTTCTTTATTCTTGAAAAATGTACTTTGAAAAAGATTTGCTCTGGAGCATAATGTAGGTGAAGATATGGACACAGTTTTTTCACCTGTTAGCTATTTTACTTAAAGCTGCTGTTTCGGGAGTTCCCTGGTGGCCTAGTGGCTAGGACTCACTACTGTGTCAACTACTGTGGTCTGGGTTCAATCCCTGGTAGAGGAGCTGATATGACACAGGTTGCATGGTGTGGCCAAAGTATACTAAAGGTGCTGTTTCTTCCTATTCTTCTGTCTTTTTGTCCACGTACAAAAAAAGTCATTTAAATATCACTTAAATTTTTAAACCCTAGGTAAAATTTTAAGTAGCCTTATTCTTTAACTCCAAGCTGACACGCCCTTTCTTTGTGAAGTCTTCCTAAGAGAACGTGTCTTCTCCTTGGTTCATCACTTCTTCATTAGATGGTAAATATTTGCTTCCCCATCTGACCCCTTTTTTGTCACAGTGAGAATTGTGAGGGCCTTTTCCACCTTCCACTGAGATAAGTCCAGGACCTGTAACATAGTAGGACTCAAGAAAAGTCCGTTGAATAAAAGAGAAGCTAGAAAAGTACCCAGTGGGACGGATATTAAAATCATTAGGTCTCTGGTCACATGGTTTGCAAAGCCCGTGACAAAGTTCCAGAAGAGGAAGGTCTCATTGGTCTCATTTATCATTTTATGATTAGCATGTCAGCTTCTAGAAAATACTGAAGAATGACTTTTAGCTAAGGCGGCAGTACTGAGCCTCTGTATGACTGCGGGATAATGACCTGACAACCACATCCATCCTATCGAGCTTCCTGAGCAGTTTGTATATTGTCATTAAGCAGAAAAACAATCTCTTCTCATTGCATCATGGCAAAAGTATTCACCTCACCCAGGGTCACTGCTTTAAGCTATAAGCTTAGAGGTCCCACTAAAATCTGCTCTGGGGGAACTCGGCTGGACATGGATATTCAAAACACGAAACACACAAAAGCTGTAAAATACGTAAATAAATATACATATAAACAATCTCAAACTTAAGGAAAATTTGCAAGTACAGCACAAGAAACATTTTTTCCTTACCCATTTGAGAATAAATGGCTGACACTACGTCCCACTACTCTCCCATACTTTAGTGTGTATTTCCTACAAATGAAGACATTCTCCTACATAACTACAATATAGAAGTAAAATCAGGAAATTAGTATTGGTACTTTAATAAAATTCTCAGGCTCCATTCAAGTTCCTCCAATGGTCCCAGTCATGGACTTGGTAAGAAAAAGGTGCAGTCTTAAATCCAGATCTTGCAAAACAGACACCGAATTTAGTTATCATGTCTCCTTAGTTTCCTTCCATCTGAACAGTTCTCAACCTTTCCTTGACTGTCATAACCATGACACTTTTGATGTTTACGGGCCATTTATTTTGTAGAATGTTCTTCCGTTTGGGTTTGTCGGATATTTCTTCATGATTAGGTGCCTGTTATATACCTTGGGCAGGAGTATCACAGAAGTGATGATGTGTTCTCATTTTATCCTCTTCAATCGACACATGATGTGTGTTTCTACCATTATTGGTGATGTTAACTTTGATCACTTAAATTCTTGTCTGCTTAGCTTCTGCAGGGTGAAATTACATTTTTTTCCCCATTGTAATTAATAAATATCTTGTAAGGAGGTTTTTGAGATTATGTAAATATCATTCCTCATCGATTCATTATTACTATTAATTTATTCATTATTTTTCATGTTTCTTATAATGATACAATTACATAATTGTTTCAATAGGTTAAGTGATCTGCCTAATCTTTTATCTGTTTTTTGCATCAGATTTATCTTTTTTTTTAACATCTTTATTGGAGTATAATTGCTTAACAATGGTGTGTTAGTTTCTGCTTTATAAAAAAGTGAATCATCTATACATATACATATATCCTCATATCTCCTCCCTCTTGCGTCTCCCTCCCACCCTTCCTATCCCGCCCCTCTAGGTGGTCACAAAGCACCGAGCTGATCTCCCTGTGCTATGCAGCTGCTTCCCACTAGCTATCGATTTTATATTTGGTAATGTATATATGTCCATGCCACTCTCTCACTTCGTACCAGCTTACCCTTCCCCCTCCCTGTGTCCTCAAGTCCATTCTCTACGTCTGCGTCTTTATTCCTGTCCTGCCCCTAGGTTCTTCAGAACCTTTTTTTTTTTAGATTCCATATATATGTGTTAGCACACAGTATTTGTTTTTCTCTTTCTGACTTACTTCACTCTGTATGACAGACTCTAGGTCCATCCACCTCACTACAAATAACTCAGTTTTGTTTCTTTTTATGGCTGAGTAATATTCCATTGTATATATGTGCCACATCTTCTTTATCCATTCATGTGTCGATGGACACTTAGGTTGCTTCCATGTCCTGGCTATTGTAAATAGTGCTGCAATGAACATTGTGGTACATGACTCTTTTTGAATTATGGTTTTCTCAGAGTATATGCCCAGTAGTGGCATTGCTGGGTTGTATGGTAGTTCTATTTTTAGTTTTTTAAGGAACCTTCATACTGTTCTCCACAGTGGCTGTATCAATTTACATTCCCACCAACAGTGCAAGGGGGTTCCCTTTTCTCCACACCCTCTCCAGGATTTATTGTTTGTAGATTTTTTGATGATGGCCATTCTGACCGGTGTGAGGTGATACCTCGTTGTAGTTTTGATTTGTATTTCTCTAATGATTAGTGATGTTGAGCATCCTTTCATGTGTTTGTTGCCAATCTGTATATCTTCTTTGGAGAAATGTCTATTTGGGTCTTCTTCCTATTCACTAATTTTTTTGATATCTGTATGAACTCACAGCTTCCTATGTTATTCAATGCATTATAGTCTGCTACTATCATTATTTATTTTTTTGCTGAAATTGCCCCAGATCTGGGGAGGCCCTGCAAGGTAGCCTCTGTGGCACCATCATTCTTTGAGCACTTCTTTATTTCAGCCTCAACAGGAGGTTCCAGGCTCATCTTGTACTTTCCCCACCCCAATACCAAAGCTAACCACTTCTCCAAGGGCCTCTGAAGAATGGTACTTAGAAACCGAGATCTGAATGCTACGCGTACTCAATACTATTGGGGTATAACTGCTTCCAGATCCTCTCAGTGGACAAAACTAGGAAGATATGTATTTGAATCTCTCTCTCTCTTTCTCCCTCTCTCTCTCAGTCTACTAAAAACTGTGAGTTCACACCCCTTATCTCCAAGTCTAGCCCAATACCATTATCCTTAATATTTTCTTACTTGATCAGTCCCTCTGTAGGTAAGGATTCTCCTAGAGCTGACACAACCACATTCGTCCCGGGTGGATGCCCTCTTCGACACCCCTATGCAAGGCAATCTCTTCACGTGGATACCCTTCTCACCTTGCTTAGGCTGTGACACCCCACCTACCCCACCGCGAATCTACTCTTGCACCCACACACTATGCACCGTCTTGCCCAGTCCCACCTAGTAACTTTCAGACTAAGCTGAGTATGGCTTGATTCCTCGTCTCTGTGCTGTGTCTGTGACCCCACCCACCTTTTTTTGGATGCACCATGCAGCAGGGTCTTAATTCCCTGAACAAGGATCCAACTCGTGCCCCCTGCAGTGGAAGAGCGGAGTCTTAACCACTTGGCCTCCAGGGAAGTCCCTGTCTGTGACCCCTTGCTTTCTAGGTGTGCATCTTAATATAAACTGTGGCTCCGGGCTACAACTTTTGTCAGCCTCCTCTCAGGAACAATGGAACCCCATTCCAGTCCAGGGCTTCAAGCTGTGGATCTCACACTCTTCCACTGCCTGAAATGAGGCATCTTTATTCCCCATTGCCCCACAAGGATCACACTTGTGGCCTGGCCTGCCTCCTTGCAGACCCAGGGCATGTCAAGCCACAGCTCCATCGTACCCACTGCTCTAAGTTTTCTCCTCTTTCTGGCCCCTAAACATTGAACTCTTGTTGTGGGTACAGTCATATCTTTACCGTTTTTGTGCTTTACCTAACATTGCTATGTAATTTGAATACAGAAAACTAGACAGAATCTGGGAAGAGTTAAGAAATGGGAGAGATTTTTTGTACCTTTGAACAGGATGATAACATAAGTATAGAAAGGATCATAAAACGTTAAAGTGCCAAAATCCTTTTAAGAAGGATTTAAGAAGCAGCATGGAATTTGACTCCTTTGTTGCATTTATGTTTTTAAGATTAGAGTGCTATGTGAGAGAGTGAGAGGGCCACTGGTAAGGGGCTTCCAGAGTCTGGCCCTCAGCTTTGCAGGATGGGACTGTGCACCCAGAGCTGATAGGCTCTCAGACCTACACCAACCCAACTTGGCTTCGTCATGATGCTGACAGAGGTAAAAATTCGGGCCCACTCACTTGCACTCATCCCTTCCAATGCCCTGGAAGCAATTTTATGTTTGCCATTTTGTATTCTTTTTCTCAAAGAGAGACCTCCTTAATTGTAAAAAAAAAAAAAAAAAAAAGATTCAGGTCTCATAAATTCTGGATCTGTCCCTGCAAGGGACTAATGGTTAAATTAGAATGCAAATTTCCGGTGAAAGGAGGTCATTTTCTAAGAGAGCATTCCGTTTACCAGTAGATAGAGGTGCTAGGAGGATGAATTCATCTTCAGAAAGTAGCTTAGGTGTCTTACAGAGTGAAAAGAGATGGGTGGTCCTGGGGGTTAGCTTATGCAGACCATGTAAATTTCAAAGCTATTCTCACCCACCTACAGAGTGTGTCTATAATTCCTGTATGGCCTGTTCAGTACATATGACTATCTCTTTCCAAGAACATATTTGATTAACTCTGCCCCAAATCTTACTTACTTGCTTTTTCTTTTTTTAAGATTCCATATATATCACCTTCTGCCAGTTTTAACATATTTCTTCCTTGTTAGGGTATAATATAGTTGATTAGGTAAACAGCTTTCAAGACATCCACCCTGGTTGCTACTTGATAAAATCTGATTGTTCCTTAATCCCCTCAACTTTATATTCACAGGTCACCTTTTAGGGTGGGTTAATTTTATCCCTCACTCTACGAATTTGCTGCTCCCAGGTTAGTTCTCTAAAGGTCACCTTGTTTCCAGATGATGGGATCACCTCTCTATTATCCCCACCCATTGACTTGTATAGTCAGAGCCAGCATGACATTAAGTCTTGCAACTCTAAGCACAATTTGAAATTAATAACAGTTACATAATTTAACAATTAAAACAAATCTTATAGAAAGTGGACACATTGAAAATCTTCTCCCTTTGTTAGATTACTGGGAGAGCTTCTAGAAATCTTAAGGCAATTAAGTTATATAGGCACAGCAGAAGAAACATTTTGCATTTTCCTTAAGTGCAACTTCAAGTGATAGGGATTAATGTTACTGCAGACAACCACTGCTTTAGATAACAAGGCACAGAGAGCAGTGTACATAAAGCAGTGACAGTAGAAGACTTGCCTTCCAGGAGCTTAAATCTAACTCAAGAAGAAAAACATATAAATGAAACATGATTTTGAAGTTATTTTAAAATTACAAATAATTATAAATGTTTATTGGCGATAAGCCAAGGAAGTGAAACCTGAAAGAAATTAATATAAAAACAACAATGATGGGCTTCCCTGGTGGCGCAGTGCTTGAGAGTGGGCCTGCCGATGCAGGGGACACGGGTTCGTGCCCTGGTCCGGGAGGATCCCACATGCCGCGGAGCGGCTGGGCCCGTGAGCCATGGCCACTGAGCCTGCCCGTCCGGAGCCTGTGCTCCGCAACGGGAGAGGCCACAGCAGTGAGAGGCCCGCGTACCGCAAAAAAAAAAAAAAAAACAATGATGACAGTGGCTGCCACTTATTGAAGGCCTGCTGTGTGATACCCCCGGGGTGGTACTCATAGTATCTACATTTTATGGATGAAGAAATCAAGGCTATGAGAGGTCTATTCAAGATCTCATGGCTAGTAAAAAGGAGAGTTATGGTTCAGATCATTACTCCACAGGGGCTGGGCAAGGGTTTGGAGAAAAGCAATCTAGTGAACAAAGGCACCCTAGGATGACCAGGCTGATTTAGCTGGAGGGCAGAATTCAAGTGGAAAGCAAGGAGGCCAAGGAAAGGAAAGAGAAGGTGTGGGCTGGCAGCAGAGAGTAGGAGGGGGCTGAGGGATTCCCATAAATTTAGTCCTTTGGAGCTGAGGTGATAAGCATGCAAGAATCGACCAGGGAGTGGTCCTATTCTCTTACAAGGTTGTACAGACCTGGAATCTACAGACCTGGTGGTAAATGGAACAGTCTTTGCAACAAGTAGTTTACATGAATATTTACCCATAATCTAAGTGGTGGCTAGAGAAAGAGTAAACAGAGATAGTAAAGCAAGATAGTAACAGTGTGGCATAAGAGCTATGAATGCAACAAACAGGGTGACAATAGAGTAACTGCTCAGGGGATCAACATTAGACAGGGAGATGTTGGTCCCAGGGGCGCTCTTTTAGCCACACCTATTCACTTATGTAAACAGCAAATACTAATGAATTTCGGTAACTTTTTCTGAAATGCATAGAGTGAAGTATTTATATATACATATGTATATATATACACACGTATATAAATGTACTTCTAAATATACTTCATGAAATGACAAAAATGTCTCCTACTTTTTACAAGTGTTTCCTCTTATAGAACTAGTTATAAGAAATATGCCTTGAAGAGTATCAAAAAGAATATGAACTGAATTCAAAGTCTGTGATTTCGTAGGGAAGTTTCCAATTAGAACGGAAATATTCGAAACACATTCTGAAAGACTTAGAGAATGGTGGTGTTATAAGGCAATGTTTTCATTTCAAAATATAAACACTGAGTTTGAAAACTGCTGGCTTCACTAGATTTGTAAGTGAGGGTTGTGCCATCAGAGAATGATCCCAGGGGCGTCTGAAATTCCTGCAAACTCCAGGAAACTCAAATGCCTCTACAGCATGTATCCTGAAGGAAGCTATCTTCCTAAAAGCAGAACACCCTCAGGTGTAGATATTCAGATCCCATGCTCAGAGAGCACAGCATGAAAGGTCACAGTTATGAAAAAGGTCACATTCTTTTTTGCATTAAAGTAACACTGACATGTACACTACCAAACGTAAGGTAGATAGCTAGTGGGAAGCAGCCGCATAGCACAGGGAGATCAGCTCGGTACTGTGTGACTGCCTGGAGGGGTGGGATAGGGAGGGTGGGAGGGAGGGGGACGCAAGTGGGAAGAGATATGGGAACATATGTATATATATAACTGATTCATTTTGTTGTGAAGCTGAAACTAACATACCATTGTAAAGCAATTATGCTCCAATAAAGATGTTTAAAAAAAAAAAAGTAACACTGACCACTACCACAACAACAGAAAAGAGATGATTGACAGCAGAGGTGGTTATACCACGTGGTTAAAGCATCTTAAGTTTCTGGAACCACCCCCAACCCCTACCTTCGCACAGCCCCCTTTCCAAGGTCCTACAAGGGGCCCCTAGCAATGTATCCTCAAGGTCATATATTTTTGAAAACTTAGAGCAAGAGAGAGATTCAAATTCTCTTTTTTAAAGAGGGGCCCCTATACTGTATAAGCTGCAGTTTCCAAACCCTGGATCTTCCTGATGCCCACCTTGTACCACACACTACACTCAGTGTTGGAGATAAAAATGATGAACCAGACACACTCTCTCCTGGGGAGCAGCTCCGTGTAAAAGCAAGACAAGAAAACCAATTACAGTGGGACACCTGCTTGCTTGTGGATTGTGCAATGGGAAAAAAGGTCCAAGGGATGCTCTTTTATTGTTGTTATTAGTCTTGTCACTAAAATTGTTAACTTATTCGCTTTCTTTTACTAAGTGACAAGTGCCCATTACGGTCCAATGGTAAAGAAATGTAGAAACAAACAGTTAATAACTTCTATAGAGATCTTTATTACCCTCCAGGCCCCATGAAATGCCTCATGTCATGAAGCTATTCACCCCAGGCTCTTTCGGGTGCTTATGGCTTTGTAGCACGTGCATGACACTTAAAGTAACATAGGAACATGGGACTGGTCAGGAGAACTGAAAACAGAACTGAAAACTGAAAAGGTATTCAGGTCTTGGCAATTAATCCTTAAGGTTCACGTGGAAGAACATTAGGAGATAAGAGTGGGGAAGGAGACAGGACTGTGGGCCTAGAGTTCCAGATGGGGAAATCTAGACTCAACTCCAGATGGTTTCTCTGCAGAGCATCCGCGTAAATAAGCACTGCTTTAGAATAGCAGTTGTGGGACTTCCCTGGTGCCGCAGTGGTTAAGAATCCGCCTGCCAATGCAGGGGACACGGGTTTAAGCCCTGGTCCGGGAAGATCCCACATGCCGTGGAGCAACTAAGCCCGTGCATCACAACTACTAAGCCTGTGCTCTAGAGCCCGAGAACCGCAACTACTGAGTCTGCGCACCACAACTACTGAAGCCCGTGCAACTAGAGCCCGTACTCTGCAGCAAGAGAAGCCACTTCAGTGAGAAGCCCGCGTACCGCGATGAAGAGTAGCCCTGCTCACTACAACTCGAGAAAGCCCGCGCACAGCAGGGAAGACCCAACACAGCCAAAAATAAAATAAAGTAAATAAAATGGCAGTTGTGCCTAGAGTTGGATTTGGTGGTGTGGACACGGGCAGGGCAGGAAAGGCAAAGAGGAATGGGAGGCCTAGGGGCCTGAGTCCGGAGAGTAGCAGTGAAGTGAAAAGTAAGAGATGGGTATGAGAGACATCAGAAGACGTCAAAATTGATTTGGATGTGATAGTGGGAGGGATAAGAAGGAAACTCATATTACTCTGTGGTTGGGTGGAGAATTCATGGTGGCAAAAATTAATAAGAACTCAAGCGGAAGACTGTCTGGTTTTGGGAGGAAGACAGTAAATTTGAGCTTGGTTTTGTTGCCTCTGAGATACCAGTAGGTCAAAAAAGTGGAAATGCCTAGTCCTTTGCTACCCAGAGTCAAGTGTGGTCCACAGAGCAGCAACATTGGGGTCACCTAGGAAATTATAAAAAATGCAGTGCTCTGAGTTGCAGACCTGCTGAATCCAAGCTGCATCGTAAACCTCTACCTGTAAAGCCCTGTGTTCTGACCTGGTTCCAAACTGCTGTGGAATTCACCAAACTTCTTCTACTCTGAAGGTTAAAACTTCTAGGATTTAGGGCCTGTTGTATAGATGTGGTTAGTGCAAAGGAGCTGCAGAAAAGATAGATCTGTAAAGTTGTGTGGGACCCTTAAAAAACTTCTGCTCTGAAGTACACTGAAGCCAAACTGAACACCTGTGGACCATGTGTAGGGCTGTCAGGGAGGCTGACTCATCTGCCCATCCGTCAGCTGCATCACACATTTTCCTCTGTATTTAAGAGGAGTGATAATAACATCAAAGAGAACACAACTTACAGGGGTTTTAATGCACTTGTCAAACTGTAAGAGTTTGGGCATGGACAATAAGTGAGAATTTGAGTACACCACCATTATTATAAAATCAGGAGCTCATTCTTTAAAACTCTCCATGTTTATAAATACTGATGTTTCCTTGTTGATTACATAAGTCAGTTCCTCAAGTTCACCACAAGACAGACATCTGTGTGTAAGAAATCATCTCCTGATCTTACTGTAAAAATCATAACATGACATTTTCTAATATCCAGTTTATACAGATGCATAGAAAATCCTTTTCCTTTTCTTTGTTTTCAACTTCTCTGTTAACTGTTAGAAGAGTGTTTATATGACAATGCAGTGCTACCCTTTAAATACGTGCAATATTATTTGACATGTCAGATGAATGTGTTGGGAATGGGTTTATAGGTAATTTGACTCTAAACAAAGTGAAATAATGCATTTAAAGAATATGTAACTGGTAAAGACCGTATGACAATATGCCACTACTATAAGATACATTCACACCGATGACTTTTGCGCTGAGACGTAATCACTCAATTCTGATTGCCTACTATGTACCCAGAATTTGGTTAGGAATGTTACACATATAAATCCTTTATAAACGCCTTAGAATCTCAATTTCACTGATTTCTTGGATGTTCGTATTTACCTGAAATCTTCAGCAAGAGGGAAAAAAAAGTCAGAAGTGATATGAAGATGCATAGAATGTGCAAAAGTAATATGTTTACCAGTGTAGTGAACTTTAAAAGAAGCTGTAAATGAAATGCCACTGCTCCATGAGCAGCTTCAATCAGTATCAGAATTATTAGGATGAATCAAATGAAATTTCTGTCCAATATCAAACTGGCATCTGACCATCAATTATTGGCCAAATATTGGCATTTTCACATAGTTCAGCCTGTACTGTAATTAGGTAATTTCTTATGGGCCAACCTATGCTATAAGTAGACAACAAAGTTGACAGAAAACAAAGGGTGTACATGTAAGATTTTTTTCTTTCGTGTGGTTAGTTTTCAGGGTAGAGGCGTCTAATACTATTGCTACACAGACTCTTAATGACAACTCGGAAACTTGACTGCCAAGAAAGAGCCTAAATTTCGTGATGAGCCATTAGTTACAGTGCCCCGGTCTGATCATTGCTCCAATCACCAGAGAGAAGCTGACAGTGTGACAGGGTGCAAATCAGCCCCACAGGAAAAACATTGGTTGTTTCTTTAGCTGACTAGAAATGTACATGTGATGTTTCAGCTTATTGATTGTGTCTTCTTTGAAAGGAAACTCTAAAACCCTAAACTGCAAAGACCGAAGGGTAAATGGCTATCTCATTGTTTAAAATCTGTTGCCAAGAAAGCTTACCTGACACAAATCAGAAGCTAACTCTGTTTATTTTCACGATATCTTATTTCATGTAATCAAATTTTGAATGCATGGCCAGTTCATGCCTCTGACCTCAGGGCTAAGTTTGTATCACAGCAGGATAATGAGATGAATAAGTTCTCAAACAGTTACAGTAAGTCCCCTACATACGAACCTTCAAGTTGTGAACTTGCAAAGATGCGAACATATTATAAACCTATTACAGCACAGTACTATACAGCCGATTGTGTTAGTTGGGTATGTAGACTAACTTTGTTAGATTTATGAACAAATTGAACTTATGAATGCGCTCTTGGAATGGAACTCGTTCATATGTAGGGGACTTACTGTATGGGGAAAAAATTGTTATCTGGGAGTTTTTAAAGAGATAATATATATATCACATTTTAAATGATTTTATGAAACCTTAAATGGTCAGACAAGGGCCAGCAGAGTCAGGTAAAATTTATTTAGCTACAAAATCCTTCAAGTGAATTATTTCCAAGTTAAAAAAAAAAAGAAACCCAAAACCTGAAAGGATAAACAGGAATTTAAAATGGGTGACATGTGGGACTTCCCTGGTGGCACAGTGGTTAAGAATCCGCCTGTCAATGCAGGAGACATGGGTTCGACCCCTGGACCGGGAAGATCCCACATGCCAGGGAGCGGCAAAGCCAGTGTGCCACAACTACTGAGCCTGTGCTCTACAGCCCTCAAGCCACAGCTACTGAAGCCCGCACACCTAGAACCCGGGCTCCACAATGAAGAGTAGCCCCAGCTCACTGCAACTAGAGAAAGCCTGTGTGCAACAATGAAGACCCAACACCTCCAAATAACTAACTAAATAAATAAAATGGGTGGCATAGATTAGCAGCTATATCAGTACAACACTAGAAAAATAACTCAGTGCTGAACATAATAAACATTCAAAATTTTTAAATATTGCTAACATCAGCATTACTATTCCCATTATTATTGAATACGTAGAATTGCCTTTGAAGTAAGTTTTTTATAAATGTTGGTAAGGTGTTGATTTGGCTGCAGATTTCTTTATTCGGGTCTAGAGAATAAAGATGCTTTTTATTCCTGCAATAAATTATAAAATTAATTATGTATGCAACACATTACCTTATACTTATAATGGTGCTATAGTCAACTCTCACAGCAGAATGTGTACCAAATTGGAATCTAAAAACCTGGATTTGAGTGTGGGCTCTGTTACTAATGTTAACCAAGGAGGAGCCGCCGAGAGTCACGAGCTTTAGTTTCATTGTCTGTAAAACAGGGCTAAGCCTGTAGCAGTAATGATAGCTAACGTTTAGCGTGTAATGCTTCCTGTATGTCAGAGACTTTCCTAAGAATTTCATCCACATTGACTCAGTTACCAATACAGCTAATGTCTAGCATTAATGTAGTAAAAGGGGGATTGTGCTGATCAGTTTCTATTTGCCCTGCTCTGCTAGGAAGCTGACCCCTGCAGATGAGTCCCTGGGGCTCCCTGACACCTGACTTTTGGTTGGGTTCAGACAAATGGAAGCACCAGCAAAAGATCAGAGGGTAGGAGGAGAGAGAGGCTGGGGTATTTCCTCGCCACTTCCTCCTTGAGTTAGCAACTCTATTCGAATTTGTATATTTGGGAGGGAGGTGTTCGCCAAGACTAAATCACCTGCCCAATAGCCTCTTTTCCATCTTTCCTCTTCTCATGGGGCTCACTAAACACTCTGTCCTTTAACCTCTTCAGGTCCTGGGTAGTAGTGACCTCCGGCCATGGCTAGTCTTCTGTACCCCAGCATCCCTCTCTTGTCCCCTTAACTCCCTCCCCACAGCTCTGTGAAGAGTTCCTTCATTAAAGTGGCTTGATTTGAACCCTATGAGTGGAATACTCTTTCTTGCTGGGACCCAGACTCTTACAAGGATTTACTATTTTAGCATTGCAGTCAACTACTTGTTACTTAGTGTAAGGGTATCTTAAACAGAGTTTTGTTTTGTTTTGAATGAATTGGAATGTTAGGAAATACGATCTTGAGTTTCAGCCATTTTTTAAAAAATCGAAAGGTTTTTAAATTTGAACTAGTTCACTATTTTTTTTTTAAATAAACAAACAAGAAAACCCTCATTCATTTGGTTTACACTTCAGAGAAACGATACTTGGGATTTGACTTAGTTTGGGATTTCAACAAATTAGCTTGATATATCCCAGTTAAATTGTTCATGGTTTGATTTGGTTCAAGTTCAAGCATAAAACCCTAAAATACTGGAAAAGGTGAGTTGGCATAAACAGGTTTCTCTGAGTGGGACTAATGTGCACTCTAATTATGGGGATACATTCCTAGAATGGCAGAAACTCAAGGTCATCTTAGTAATAAAACAAAATGAGTGATTTTCACTGAAATGAATGGCTTATCAGCCACTGGATTTCCCAGTGTATTTAGCTTCCTAAACAAAATCATGACAAATTGTGTACGTGTGTTTTCTAAGCACTGTTATATCTCTCTTCTCTTTTTTCCAAATGAATTCCCTTTCCAATGAGATCAGTATTTCTCCAAGTATGAGCCCTAGACCATCACTTGGAATTTGTCAGAAATGCAAATTTTTGACCCTGACCCCAGATCTACTAAATTAGAAATTTCTATGGGTGGGCACAGCAATCTGTGGCTTAACAAGCCCTCCAGGTGATTCTAATGTACAATAAAGCTTGAGAACCACTGACTTAGATTTTATGTTTTTTGAAGTCAAGTCCTATCTAGTATTTCTGCATTGGGATTGGGATCTACTCAAAGATCATGCTGATATAATTAATTTCATGTGTGTGTCAGTGACAAGCTAACAGGGGCAACTGATGGAGTGACCAAAGACATAAGTGACAGAGGTAGTGTTTGAACTTGGGCAACATAACTCCAGAGTCTAGCTTCCTAACCATGAGGCTAGAATGCCTCTCTAACGGCCACACAGAGGGGAGACACAAAAGCATATGAAACCCTGAGCAAAACTTGAGAAATAATATTCACATAAACTTTTTAACCTTCAAACATGTTTAATACAAGAAGTATCTATTTGGAATAATACGCATTCGTTTCCTTATTTTACCCAGTAGAAAAAATCAAGACGGAATTTTGCTAATACACATCTAAATTTTCAAGCACAAGTTTCTGGTTATCCTGGAACTAAATAAGTTTTCACGTTTTTGCTCTTGAAAGCCAATTCTTTGTTTAATGAGAAGCAGGCAGAGCTGCACACAGAGTACAGCTACAGTCTGTGATAAAGCCACGTACACCTAGTGCTAAGCATTCCAAATATGTTTAATTATATATTCTGGCTTTCGTATTTCTTTCACTAGGACAATAGATCTGTTTTATTCTATATGTATGTATTTTTGCCTGGAGCCACAGCTTCCTGAGAAAGCACCAAATGGACAGGAGAAGCAGGAATGGGGGTGGCTTGGGGTTTCTAATCTAGGGATTCCCTTAGTCGGAAACTAATGATGTTTCACAAGGCAGGCACATCTTTAATCTCTCAATGAATAATGTATAATGGTTTAGAGAAAGATATAATAAAAGATCCCTATGTTCCAAAGCCAGTAATTTGGGAGTTCTGCTAGTTCCTCCCTCTCTCGCCCCTAAACACAATCTGTCACCAAGCCCTGCCGGTTCTAGCTGCCAAACTAGTCTCTTTCCTTTGCAGTCTCATTACAACTGCCTTAATTTAGGACCTAGACTCAGTTGGTCTTGCGTTCCCCTGCTCACTTTTGCCTCACTGTCATGACAGCTATACTTTTCTTAATATATTGTTTCTCTATTTTAAAAGTCACCACCGGGACGTCCCTGGGGGCGCAGTGGTTAAGAATCCGCCTGCCAGTGCAGGGGACAGGGGTTCGAGCCCTGGTCCGGGAAGATCCCACATGCCACGGAGCAACTAAGCCCGTGCGCTACAACTACTGAGCCTGCGCTCTAGAGCCCTCGAGCCACAACTACTGAGCCCGTGTGCCACAACTACTGAAGCCTGTGTGCCTAGAGCCCATGCACCGCAACAAGAGAAGCCACGCAGTGAGAAGCCTGCGCACCGCAACGAAGAGTAGCCCCCACTCGCCCCAACTAGAGGAAGCCCATGTGCGTCAAAAAAGACCCAACGCAGCCAAAAAAATAAGTAAATAAATAAAACTCCCAAAACAGTAACATTTTAAATGTCACCACCAACCTCTCCCATTCCCCACCTGATTAAGTCTTCAGCAAGCTTACCTCCTATCTCCCCATTGCTCGAACTATATTCCAGTAATTTGCTGTACAAGCCAATCTGCTTCATACCTTCTAGGCTTTCCTTCCTACCCATTTCCTCTGCCTGGAATTCCCTTTTTCCTCCTAGACAAAGAGGGCAAACTGTTGTATTTCTCTCAAAACCTAGTTCAAAGGGAGTCTTTCTAGCCCCACATGCAGGGATTTCTCTATGTATTACCATTACTGCCTTATATGTGATCTCACAATCCATCTCTGATTATTTTAGTTTTTTATTTGTATGCCTTGTTCAGTTTGGATTTCCAGACATTGCACAAAATGCCCGACACAAAATAGGCACACATAAGTTAAGGAATGATTGCATTCATCAGCACTATATAATAGTCTGTAGCTATAAACACTTTTAGGTGTGGATAAAACTTGAAAATGTTTTATCTCCCATAAAATGTTTTCAAAAGCCAGATGCTTGGAGTTGAAATAACTTTATCGCCTCTGTCTCCTGTAGCATTTGTTCACTCTGTCTTTTTTTTTAAACTAATTTATTTATTTATTTACTTTTGGCTGCATTGGGTCTTTGTTGCTGTGCACGGGCTTGCTCTAGTTGCGGAGAGCGGGGGCTACTCTCCATTGTGGTGCACAGGCTTCTCATTGCGGTGGCTTCTCGTTGTGGAGCACAGGCTCTAGGTGTGCTGGCTTCAGTAGTTGCAGCACACAGGCTCAGTAGTTGCAGCACGCGGGCTTCAGTAGCTGTGGCTCGTTGGCTCAGTAGCTGAGCACGGGCTTTGTTGCTCCGTGGCATGTGGGATCTTCCCGGACCAGGGCTCGAGCCCGTGTCCCCTGCATTGGCAGGCAGATTCTTAACTACTGCGCCACCAGGGAAGTCCCTCACTCTTTGTCTTGAGTCATGGAGTAAGTGCAAAAATTATTTCATTTACCGCAAGTCTTCCTGTTGTTGAAGTTATGTCGATAGGGCGTAATGGAATCAGAGAAAAACTAGCTGACCAATTTATTTGCCTTATTCTGCTCTCATCCCGTGTTTCAGTTGTCTGGTCCAGATAAGCCTAGGTGTGCCCAAGAAATTTGATTTTGAAAATGAACTTGAACTGCCTAGATTATTAGGCAGAACTGTTAACCTCAACAGTCAAATTATAAACGTTTGAGATATAAAACAAAATGCAAATGTATTAATTAACAGTGCAAGATATAGACATGTTCAAAGGCCCTGCTATTTCTATCCACTCCTGCCTTCAACAGGAAGTAAAATTAGAAATCAGAGGGCTGTTTGTTGAGTGTGAACTTGGAACAAGGGGAAACTGCCAGTCTCCTGAGATATTTCTTCCAGACCAGAAAAAAGCCAGATGAACTATTCCTGCCTTCACTGTAACAGAAAACACTTATCTTCCGGGACCTGGACATACTGTGTCTGGCAGAGTAAATGATTTTCTCCTGGACAATGCAGGAGAAATACAACCAACTTTCTGTTTTGGGGGATGGGTTTTGTCACTCTCATTGCCTAGATTCTTGCCTTCTGCTAACAATTTTGTTTTGTTTTGTTTAAACAAGATGTAATAAACAGTGACCTCAGAACGCACCCCCTCTCACTCTTGGCTTTCTCAACCACTTTCGCTACTTGGCCCTTTGTCCTCATCTGGCCTTGTTATCCTAGTTATGATTTTCACTTTCTCTTGATCACCTTACAGATAGACCAGGGAATAAAAATAAGCAGTCACCCTAATAAGATTTGGATGGTCGCCGTTTTCTCAGGCATCTAATTATGATCTGTCTTCTCTATAGAAGACAGGTCTCATCTTCCATATTTTTAACTTACTGATTTTATTCTTAGAGAATAACATTCTGGATGTATCTAATAGTAGTTCCCTAGATACTGACTATGCTTGACACATGATGGTCTTGACAACTACTGCCCAAAGATAATTTTTTGAAAAGGAAGAGGCAAATTTAAACATGAAGAGCTGAATCTTTCTCATAATTATCCTTCAAAACACTTCCCTTTCTGCCCCCACTTAAAAACAGAAGATGGGAGGTGACCTTCATAAAGTTATATTGGGAGGGGCTTCCCTGGTGGTGCAGTGGTTGAGAATCCACCTGCCATGGCAGGGGACACAGGTTCAAGCCCTGGTCTGGGAAGATCCCACGTGCCGCGGAGCAACTAAGCCTGTGTGCCACAGCTACTGAGCCTGCGCTCTAGAGCCCACGAGCCACAATTACTGGGCCCATACACCACAACTACTGAAGTCCACACACCTAGAGCCCGTGATCTGCAACAAGAGAAGCCACCTCAGTGAGAAGCCTGCACACCACAACGAAGAGTAGCCCCCGCTCACCACAACTAGAGAAAGCCCGAGCGCAGCAACAAAGACCCAACGCAGCCAAAAATAAATAAATTAATTTTTTTAAAAAAAGTTATATTGGATAGAATTACTCACTGCCAAAGGCTAGCAAGAGAGGCTCTCTGTTCACGTCGCCTCCCGCAGTGTTTTTCTGTGGTTGCAGAGGCTCAGAAGAGAGTGTGTGTGCAGATAGATATTCTCTGTATGGCTCCGGAGTTGACTCCATTTTTTTTTTTATTCCACTCTCGGCATGCCTGACTTCTTGGTTGGCCACAATTATTCACGGCCTTGAAGGGCATAACTTGTTCATTATCTGCATTATCTTTCACATCTGTACAATAGGAATCAATATACTTGGTCTTGATCTACTATACAGATATAAACTAAGGTCAGCGCCTAAGAAGAAAGAAATTATTCAGTGTATTCTTTTTCTTAAGGTTTTAATCCTGGTTGCTGAATTTGGGGCACTTTTCTGAAATGTGATTCTAATTTTTCGTATAATACACATACACAAAAATACTAAGCCTCTTTCAGTACGTGACTCACAACTTTCTTCTACCCACGTGCAACTTTAAAAAATACCTTTATATAAGCATATTTTGATGTTTAACTCTACTATAGCTGGCAACTTAGAAATATTAAATAGGGAGTTCCCTGGTGGCCTAGTAGTTAGGATTCCAGGCTTTCACTGCCATGGCCTGGGTTCAGTCCGTTGTCAGGGAACTGAGATCCCGACAGCTGTGCGGCCAAAATAAATAAATAAATAAATAATAAAACTCTCGGTTGTTCCTGGGAGGATCACTTGTTTTGGGGACCCTTTTCAATAGATTGACTACCCTCCTACCCAGCCTAGATTTCTGATTCTTCCTTCTTCTCATCACAAAATAGTTATACATCTGTGCTAGGGACCATACAGAGAACACTAAAGGAAATGGGCTTTATTTTTAAGAAGTTTACATTTTTACAGAATACACTGATATGTAACATGAAGAGAAAAAGTAGAGTAAGTCACTATACAATTAGTAAAATAGATTTAGAATGTCTGTATGAGGGATAATTGTATTTAGGGTTCATAAAAATAGATGAGGCCGATGCTACTGGCTTACAGGTATAAAATGGGCAGCAGTATAACCCAGTGATGAAGAGGTGACGATTGCAGCAAGATAGACCTGGGCTCATAGCACAGCCCCACCACTTACTCGCCATGTGACTAGTTATGTGACAGCATCCTTTGGACCTTTGGCATTTAACTGATCTAAGCCTTCATTTCCTCTTCCATAAAATGGGGTTAATGAAAACTTCTTGTTTGTTTCTTAAATAATATAAATCATATAAAGCACTGAGCACAGTGCCTGGACATAGTGAGAGCTCAATAAATAGTTGTGTTTTAGAATTACAATGCTTTGTATTTATTCAAAGAGTTTTCAGATACATCATCTCATTTGATCTGGACACCAATTTGGGAGAGAGGATGAGATAGGTATTATATACCCCTCACAACCCCCTACACTCACATCCACCTTCCAATTAGATGAGGAAGCAGAGACACAGAAAATGGAAATGACTCGCTCAAGTTAGTGACAGAGCCAGTACAAACACTGGCCTAGAACTCCTTCTACTCCATCTCACCAAATAGGAGGCCCAGCCACAGGCGTTCTCAGGTCTAGACAGAGTGACATCATGTAAACAATTACCGCTCTCTGACTAGCCTAGGAAAACGTGAAAGCTTTCAAGGACTATCTGAATGGCGAGAAAAGGGTAACTTTTGGATGAGGTGAGGGATTGGTACCTAGTTCTGCTCAGGAAAAAGCTTACCAGAGGTGTATTCTAAGGGGACAAATCCTAATCCTAAGGAAAATTTTATCAAATATGCCTTAGGAGAGTAGAGATGTATCATTTTTTTCTATACACCAAGGATATTACCCACTCACAGAACTGTAATAAAGATTAACTTGGGTAAAATGCATAAAAGAATTTGTACATGGAGCTGTTAGAGAAGCTAAGGCTCTGGAAATAAAGAAAATAGGAAAAATCTGGCTCGTCTATTCTTTTTCTTTTTGATATATCCTACCCTACATCATGTAAAACACTTTTACTTTGTTAGATTGGCTGAATTTACATTAATTAAGGATTCACTTGGGCTAATAGGCAACTATTTTTTTTTTAACAGTATGAGGACTTTTTTTCTTTTATAAAGTTATTTATTTATTTATTTTTGGCTGTGTTGGGTCTTCGTTGCTGCGCGCGGGCTTTCTCTAGTTGCGGCTAGCAGGGGGCTACTCTTCTTTGCTGTGTGTGGGCTTCTCTCACTGCGGTGGCTTCTCTTGTTGTGGAGCAGGGGCTCTAGGTGTGCGGGCTTCAGTAGTTGTGGCTCTCGGGCTCTAGAGCGCAGGCTCAGTAGTTGTGGCGCAGTTGCTCTGCGGCATGTGGGATCTTCCTGGACCAGGGATCGAACCCGTGTCCCCTGTATTGGGAGGCAGATTCTTAACCACTGTGCCACCAGGGAAGTCCCAATGGGCAACGATTTTTTAAAAAAATATTTATTTGTTTGACTGCTCCTGGTCTTAACCGTAGCACTCGGGATCTTCGTGTGGGTTCTTAGTTGCGGCATGCTGAATCTAGTTCCCCGACCAGAGACTGAACCCAGGCACCCTGCATTGGGAGTGCGGAGTCTTAACCAGGGCACCACCAGGGAAGTCCCAATAGGCAATCATGGTTTTGAAGTTTACTTACTTACCAGCCATTTATAGATTAATGTATTGTTTAATCAGATTGCTTTCCTAATTTTTAAATGACACCAAAGAAAACAGAAGAATTTTGGCAAGGAGAGGAGGCAGGCAATTTGAGGATAAAGAGTAATTTTGGGAGTATGCAATATTGGGGTCAATCAACTAGTAGGTACTCAAGTAATCTGAGAACACAGGACTCTCAGAGCAGAGACTTGCAGAGAAGGAGATGGTAGAGTCCCAAAATTATTGTATGGCAAAATAATTTTCCAGAGTTACGCCTGTATCCAGAGAAAGTATGGAAGTATTTTTCTTCTTCACATTCCTCTTGCATAAGGGGGGCCCTTATGCATCCTATAATTTTAACTTAAGGTACCACTCACTGTTATTTGACTACATAATGGCTAAACAGATATTTGTGGGGTGGCCTGGCAGGTTATATTGTTTCTACAGGAAAATGATTCCTGAGTTTTAAATAAGGAGACTAAAAATCACATTTTTTTTAACTTAGGAAATGCCTAGGTTTATATTATACATATTGATACGACGTGCTGATGTCTTTAAACAAGAAACAGGCAGCTATAACAGCATTTATACCTTAGCTCTCTCAAAATGGAGTACACGTCTTGGTTTCTACTGTTATTGGCCACTGTATTTTTCTGTATTACTTTTATTTTTTTTAATATTTCTTCCTTCCTTCCTTTCTTTCTCCCTTCCCCGCCCCTGCTTCTTTCTTTCTTCCTTTTGCCTGTGCCAGGTCTTAGTTGTGGCATGCAGACTCTTAGTTGTCCCAAGCATGCCGGATCTAGTTCCCCCCTCTGGGGATGGAAACTAGGCCCCCTGCATTGGGAGCACAGAGTCTTACCCACTGGACCACCTGGGAAGTCCCTGTATTACTTTGAAAATGTAACAAAAAAGCAGTGAAAACTGATATGTTTTGTATTTTTTAAGGATAGTTCTGATTGTTTATTTGCATCAAATTGGTTCAGAGAAATTGTTCAAAATAAGGAGACGATCCTCTGAAAATATCTAGTCTAATGCTTCACAATAGAATGTTGAATAAATTTAAGTATTTTTAAAATAGAACTGGACAGCAGTATCTACTGGGACTCTTTGCCAGTCATCAAGCTATCCTAAAGATACTTGATTTCTTTTTCTGAATACACTTTCTCCTTAACTTATTTGTAACTCTGATCGTAAATCCCCAAATATGCATGGCACCATATTCAGTACAAAAATTTCAGAGCAAATGACATTTATTTGGCATTACCCTTATCCTAGCTGATCTCCTTCATTTTTCATTGAATTTAAGTCAAGTTTACCAAATTGTGAGTTAATCTGAGGCAGTTTCTAAAGTATCACATTAACACTGAAGACATTTAAATACAAGAATTTAGGCCAGTACATCACAACTCACATGGTTTATGCCTCTCCCTCTCCATCTTAGCGCGAGTTACTACCATCTCTTAACTGGCATTTTACAACAGCCTCTGGAATTGGTTTCTTTGCTTTCAATCTGCCATCTGCAATCAGGTCTCAATCCAATGGCCAACGTGATATATATTTTTTTAATTAGGCTGTGTCATTTTCCAGCTGAAATCCTGCCAAGCGCTGACAATTGCGCTTAAGACAAAAATCTAGATTTCTTACCATGACCTATGAGGATCCCTTTTCTTGTCCTTGTCCAGTTTACCCCCTTTTTTGTCCTTCTTCCATTCATTTCTAGATTCCAACCCCCCTGGCTCCTCTGTGTTTCTCAAGGAAGTTTAGCCTGTTCCTTACCCCGGTCTTTGCACTGTAACTTCCATCAGTTGCCTGACTCCTGGATTTCACAAATCTGGATTCTTCTCTTTCTTCAGATCTCAGTCATTCCCTGATCATCTCTGTAATGTGGGCCCCAGACCACCTAGTTTCTCTCTAGGATATGATCCTGTCTTATTTCCTTCATGGGACTTGCACTGAGTACCGTTATTTTAATGCTGATTATTACTTTTTTTTTTTTTTTTTTTTGCGGTATGCGGGCCTCTCACTGTTGTGGCCTCTCCCGTTGTGGAGCACAGGCTCCGGACGCGCAGGCTCAGCGGCCATGGCTCACAGGCCCAGCCGCTCCGCGGCATGTGGGATCTTCCCGAACCGGGGCACGAACCCGTGTCCCCTGCATCGGCAGGCGGACTCTCAACCACTGCGCCACCAGGGAAGCCCGATTATTACTTTTTTAATATTTATTTATTTTTGGCTGCATCGGGTCTTAGTAGCCACAGGCAGGATCTTTTGTTGTAGCGCCAGGGCTTCTCTCTAGCTGTGGTGTGTGGGCTCCAGAGTGCTCAGGCTCAGTAGTTGCACACATGGACTCTCTACTTGTGGCGCACGGGCTTCAGAGGGCCTGGGCTATAGCTGTGGGCCTAGCTGCCCCACAACATGTATGATCATAATCCCCCAACCAAGGATCGAACCCACGTCCCCCGCATTGGAAGGCGGACTCCTAACCACTGGACCATCCGGGAAGTCCCCGAATACAGTTATTTTATTTACAGCTATCACTCTGTCTTTTCCTTCCCACCAGAATTTAAGCTCTATGGCAGCAGGGATCTTGCCTTGTTCTTAAACACTGTCACTGAGAATTGTTCTGGTGTATATGGTAGTTAAACTGACGATATTTTAAACTCTTATAACCTATATTTTAGAATAGGAGACTTTACTATAAAGTATAACCTTTTCATGTTATAGATGATAAAAATTAAAGCATAGAGAGATTAAAAAACATATTTGGTAAGTTAGAAGACCAGTACTAGAATCCAGTTTTCCCAACTCCACAACTTCACATGACCTCTCAGTTATAGCTGGCTGCCCTGAATTCTCCCCAGTTCTTCAGCTAGCTTGATCATACTTCTCTTCCTTCCTTATACACTTTTTTCTAAGCTACTGTTTTCTTCGTTCATTGCTGCTAACATAATTTATTTATTTCTGAAGCTTACTAGCTTTATTATTAACTCTATGATGCACTTTGTGATGCTCGTTATGAAGACTATCTTATGAAAATAAACGGTAACATGTGAAAAAAGCCACAGTGTACAGCAGTACCGCACACAGTGCATATAACAAAGGCTCAGTTGTGCTGTTTCAGGGAAGAGTCAATAATTAGTAACACATTTCTAAAGGTCTCTCTTGCATAATTTTTGTGTCCAGATGTCTATGACATTTGGGTTCTAAAATAGAGTTCCAAATACCACACATTCATGCACATTTTCCAAAAATAATTGGATGATTTTTGAATCTTTCTATTTAATAAACATCAGGCCTAAAGATGGGCTACTTCACAATGTCAAATTTATTCGTTTTAAACATCCATTTCGATGTGGAAAGTGTTTGGAACAAACACAATTAAAAGAGTGCCAGATTGTAAAGCCTTTGAAGTTTTTGTTTATGATATGTGTCTTCCAACTGCTAGTAGCGTAAAAATGGAAAGTAATTTACATAAAATTTTTCAATTCACATGTTCTTGGAGATGAACTTTTTCTTTTCTTTTTCTTTTTTTGTTTGAGTTTAACTATTAACGATTCCCTCAAAAGCCTTTGGTGGATCCCCACGGCCTGGAGTATAAAGCCCGAGCACCCTAATAAGGTACGAGCTCCTTTTCTTGCATCTGGCCCTGCCTACCTCTCCAGCTTCAATAGTTTCCACTCCTCCAAGGTTTATGCTCCAGGAACACTGAACTGCTTGTGATTCCTGGAACACAGTAGAATGTTTCTTTTTTCAATGCCTCTGTCCATGCTGTGCCCTTTCTCTCCACGTCTCCCAGCTTAGTCCTAGGCACCTTTAAGTTCCGCTTCATGCTCCACTTCTTGTAGGAAACCATCTCAAGATGGGTGATGTGGTCCTTTTGGGAGCACAACTCCTCCACTGGGTGACACTGAATTGTAACTAATTATTTATTCATGTGTCCTTTTGGGCCGTGGACTACTAAAGGGGGCTCACCTTTGTCTCCATGCCATTTAGTAGGATTTAGATAAGAGAAAAATGAATAAATAAGGGATTTTTTGCATAGAAAAATTAAATTACAGAAAGGCAAAGGTTAGACTTCAGTGATTGCTAGGTGCAAGAAAACCTCAATTGATTAGAACCAGCTAACTGTCTGGATTTACTGGAATTTTTGAAGAGAGAAGATTTACACTGTTGATGCTTAAAAAAATCTTAGGAAAAACATGGTTTTACCAAGGATCTCTTACAAATGAATGAAAGAATGAAAAAATAGTTTCTAGGGTATGTCATAGCATAAGCAAGATTTAGCACAAACTTCTATGTCTATTTCAGCGGCTGCCAATCCTTCGAGAACTGGGGTTCCTCAAAATAATTTAAAATGATCTTTAATCTACTACTGCAACCTGAGTGTCTATGTATACATAATATAATAATGGTGCTATATGAATATTTTAAAATGTATGTTGATATTTGAGATCGATAAGATACAAAACCATTTAAAGCAATACTTGATTCACAGAACCAACGTCATTATATATTTTCTCAATCCTTGTTTTCAGACATTCACTTGACATATATATATATTGGGAGCCTCTTGTGTGCCAGGCCCTGTGCAGGTCCTGGGAATTCAACAGGGAACAAGTTAGTTGTGGCTCCTACCCTCAAGATATTTACAGTCTAGTAGGAAAGAGATAAACAAATAACACACTGAATGAGCCCTAGGAGAAGAAACTGGGAGCTATGTTAGAAACCAATAGGAGAGAAGAAAACATATTCAAAGGAGGCTTTTCCAGGGAAGTGATTTTAGATTGAAATCTAAAGATTAAGAAGCAGCCAGCAGGGAAAGAGTTGAGGGAACAGCATTCCAGATAGAGGGATCAGCGTGTGCAAAGAAAGGTCCAGTCAAGAAAGAACCTCAAATGTTTTGAGGAACAGAAATAAGTCCATTGTATTGATATATAGCACACTAGGCAAGGAGTGAGGTAGAGCTGGGGACAACACCAGCTCATTCAGTTTGGGGCATCGTAAGTAACAGATTTCCCTCTAAATCACAGTGGGAAAAAAGTGGAACGGGGTAGGCTACTTACTGTCTATCTAAATTACTTAATATAGTACTAACTTGTGCTGTGTGTAAATAAACAGTTAATTGTGTTTCCCAGATACCCAAGTATTATTTATGACAGTATTTATCTTTCAGAATACAGAAAGAACGCTGGAATACTGAACATTTCCCCAAAATGTGAATAATTTATTCTAACAGATCTAATCAAGTGTGTATTGATAGAAGCTTGGACTTACACGACACCCTTCTCAACCAACCGTAAATGAATATCCACAGAAAAGAAAGGGCAATTTTTTTCTTTTTCTTTAACTCTGGGCACACTGGTTCCAAATGGCAACATTTTGTCCAATTGTTTCTTGTCCTGGCCATGAAATTTCAAAAGCGTTGTGACTTGAGATAGAGCTCATGGCAGAAGCAGATGCATTTAGCCAGGGATGGATACTGTCTTCATACTTGAATTCCAGAGGATCACTATAGTGTTTGCTCTAAATTCATTCTCATTATTTATTCTCACATAAGCTGAATTTTTGTGCCCCCGAGGTACTTTTCCAAATGAGGAGGAGGTTATGTTTCCACATCCTTTTGTGTTTGAAACACAGTCTCAAACTTAAAATAAGAATATGGTGATCATAAACATACCTTAATGAATGTCTACGTAGTATTTTATGATTTTTAAACACCTTCATCCGTCTGTGACTGCATGGATCCCATAACTGGAGGCATTTGCCCTCGACAGTACCCTGAGGAGATTGAGAAATCAGCTGTCAGTGATTTCCCTGGGGTCTCGGGAGCTTTGGTGATGTAAGCACTTTTCTTCATCATGTTAAATTTAGGAGGAAAGAAAAATCTGCTGAGTTTGTGTTTTTTATGGCAATAAGCCAATTTTCCTTTCCATATGTTGCTTGCCCTTGGGCACTCAGAAGGTACATGGTATTCATTTCCACTGAAGGAGAAGACTTAGAACAAGGGGGAAAATTGAATGAGACAGGACAGTATGATTAGCTATTACTATGATCTGCAAAAGAATATAGAAATTAGGACTGGAGGCTGGGGATTAGGAAAGGGCACAGTCAGGCTGGCATCCATGAGAGCATGTAGATTTTCTTGATTTGTTGTGCAAAACAGGAAAGTTGGAACTGCAGGCTCTCACTGAAATCACACTCCAGTAAATTTCAGGCAAAGAAGTGAACCATCATTGGGTTAAGTGCTCTGATGAGGGAAGTGTAGATTACTGGAATGGTAGTGCATGTGAAGGACGTGGGACCTGTGAGGAGGTAGGCTTTTTGGAGGAAGTCCTTTCTAAGCCGAGATCTAAATAATAAAAATGGAATTTCAGGGCTTCCCTGGTGGCACAGTGGTTAAGAATCTGCCTGCCAATGCAGAGGACACGGGTTCGAGCCCTGGTCTGGGAAGATACCACATGCCGCGGAGCAACTAAGCCCGTGTGCCACAACTACTGAAGCCTGTGCGCCTAGAGCCCGCGAGCCACAGCTACCGAGCCCACGTGCCTAGAGCCCGTGCCCCGCAACAAGAGAAGCCACGATAATGAGAAGCCCCCGCACCGCGATGAAGAGTAGCCCCCTCTCGCCGCAACTAGAGAAAGCCTGCACACAGAAACGAAGACCCAACACAGCCAAAAATAAATAAATACATTTATTTAAAAAAAAAAAGGAATTTCAGGCACAGGAATGGGATGGGGTGAGCTAGAATGTGGAGCATGGAGGAGGAAGCGCTACTGCAAAATATAGTTAAATGGGAGGTGCATTCCAGGAACTAAACGTGATTCAGTGTACTGAAGCATAGTGTGCAAAGAAGGGGGCGGGCAAGGGGTGATTAAGAGAGGAGGTTGGAGCTATGTATCCACTTATTTGTTGTTGTTGTTTTAAATTTTATTTATTTATTTTTGGCTGCGTTGGGTCTTCATTGCTGCACGCGGGCTTTCTCTAGTTGCGGTGAGCGGGGGCTACTCTTTGTCATGGTGCATGAGCTTCTCATTGAGGTGGCTTCTCTTGTTGCGGAGCATAGGCTCTAGGCGCGCGGGCTTCAGTAGCTGTGACACGTGGGCTCAGTAGTTGTGACTAGCGGGCTCTAGAGCACAGGCTCAGTAGTTGTGGTGCACGGGCATGCACAGTTAGTTGCTCCGCAGCATGTGGGATCTTCCCGGACCAGGGATGGAACCCATGTCCCCTGCATTGGCAGGCGGATTCTTAAAACACCGTGCCACCAGGGAAATCCCTATGTTTCCATTTATGAAGGGCCTTCCAGGACAAGCTAAAGACTGATCTGAGGACAATGGGGACCCAATATGGATTTTAAGATGGAGAATGAGCTTTTGGGAAAGATCAGTTAGGCATCCTTGTAAAGAATGGATTGGAGGGCTCAGGAGGTAAATAGAAGCCAATAGAAAGCTGTTGCAATGATGCAGATGATAATGATGACCCAAACTAAGGTAGTCATAGTGGAGTGGGTAAAAGTGGGTGGAGTTAGGACGCGAAAATAATGAGAATTGATAATTGGTTGGAAGAAAGAGGTGGAAGAAAGAAGGAGGCCTACGCTTGCCTAGTTTTCTGGTTTAAAGAGCTAGTAGAGGATGTGTCTTTTCTCTAGGAGGAAACCCAAGGCAGTTGGGTCAGTGTTCTTTGCACTAAGTCCTCTGTCTCAGATCACACTAGGTTGAGAGGGAAATCTGGGCAGCCAAAGTGCAGCTATGAATCAGGTACCATAGTGTGATTTCCCAAGAAAATACTGTTTTATGCCTATTTTCCTGATATTTCATCTGGTTTAGCATTTTTCTAGAGAAGAGTGTCCTGGTTTGTACCATAAATTATATTCACCCTACTTATGGGTAACTGCCCGTAGCAGGAAAAGTAAGTTAGTTCTTTTCTTGAACACACATTTTACCATTTTACTGGGGTTGCAGTCTTAAACTAGTGTGTAAAAGGGATGAGTTGGCTGGAATAATTTTCAGCCAACTGAAAATTTTCATTTTTCATTTTCATTTTTCATATCATTTATCTGAGTAAAATTACTGTAGAAGGAATTCTAAGTTATATCTATCCTGATTGAAAAAAGTTCAAGTACTTGATGAACTTTGTAATTTCACCTCAACTTGCCATTTTATTTTTTCAGTTGTGAGTATAAGTGATTCTAAATTCTCCAAAGGGGGTTAGTAAACCACATGGACATGGCTATAGTATTATAAATGTTCTGCACAGCCTTTTTTTCATATAGATGTGATCTATGGTAGATGAGATTGTTTTTAGGATAGGAAGTCCCATTATAGCCTAAAGTGAATAGTTGATTTCAGGGCTATGGAAAAAGAAGATATTCAGGATGTCTGAACTTGGTGAAACCATTCTAGACCACTGTCTTTAAAAAAAATCTCAAAATCTACCTAAAAATTTTAATATAAACCCCTCATTTCTACATTTACAGCCCATCTTCTCCTTCCGAAAAGTATATAAGATAGCTCCAAAAGATTCAGCCCCCATTAGAAACCAGTTTTTCACAGAAGTGGATATGTTTCTAACTGCAACTGTTTTTTGAAAGATGACTTTATACAGGCCACCCGGCTATTTCACTTTCAAACAGATTGCATTCCAAAAATGCGTTTGAGGGTTGGCTCTTTGAAAGTTGGAATTCATTTTTCTTTCAGAAACACTGTGATGGTTGAGTTCCCAGGCGAGTGCACAAAAACCTGGTCAACCTTGGATGTATACCGCTTGCTTGAATTCTGGGTCCTAAAAGTATTACTGAGGAGAGTGGAATGAAGACAGCTTTCTCCCATTTTCTCCATAAAGAGGAAAATTCTAGAAAATGTGAAGGCTGTCTTGTTATCTCCATTTTTCCCTCTGTTCTCTCTCCTGCTGGTGTTTCTCCAGGCTATCCCAAGTCCTCACTGCTTCCCCCCACTTGGGTCTGTTCCAACTCCTTAAAAATGTCTTATTTTCTAATGATTGCTTCTTTCTTCCCTAGTAAAACTCTCAGGCACTCAAGTGGAGTTATCTTAATTTTCTATTAAAACCTTCTAACTGAACACCATATGTGAAAGACTAATGGATTCTGAATATTTGCAGAGCTCTTTCTTAAAAAGATAAGGAATATATTATTACTTCAAACATGTATATTTTGGAGAGGAAGAATGTAATGCAATTTAATAGGGGAAATTCAGGTTAAGACAAGGTATTTTTGGACAAAGTTTCCAAAATTTGATTCTTTAAGTTCCCACTTTTATTTATTTTTAAATTTTACTTATTTATTTGTTTTTTTGTTTATTTACTTAGGCTGATCGAACTGGGGCCCCAGCAGTGAAAGCACAGAGTCCTAACAACTGGACAACCAGGGAATTCCCATAAGTTCCTACTTTCATTTATTTGTTTATTTACAATTTCTGCTTTTACTTTTTTTTTTTACATTTTATTATTTGGCTGCGCTGGGTCTTCGTTGCGGCGAGTGGGGGCTACTCTTCACTGCAGTGCACGGGCTTCTCTTTGCGGTGGCTTGTCTTGTTGCGGAGCATGGGCCCTAGACGTGCGGGCTTCAGTAGTTGTGGCATGCGGGCTCAGTAGTTGTGGCTCACGGGCTCTCGGCGCGTGGACTTCAGTAGTTGTGGCACATGGGCTTAGTTGCTCCACAGCATGTGTGATCTTCCCGGACCAGGGCTCGAACCCGTGTCCCCTGCAGTGGCAGGTGGATTCTAAACCACTGCGCCACCAGGGAAGTCCTGCCTTTACTTTTAAATGATGGCAACAATTAGCATTTGCATATCACCTTATAATAAAATTTGATATACATTTGAACCTGTAAGGTATTATTCCTGTTTAACAGAAAGGAAACCGAAGCTCAGAAAAGCTAAGTTTTGCTTAGGATTTCCAGCTCAGACTGGAAAGAATCCAGTTCCTGAGACTCAGCTTCCAGGAGTTCTGCTGTATTCGGCTGCCTCTCCATTTTCCAAAGTTCCCAGTATCTCCAAGCTGACAGCAAAGTTTCTGGCAACAGGGGTGAGGGGAAGGGCATGGAAAGTCAGGAATTTAGTTCAGGACTGCCATCCCCAGAAAACCATTCAGATGTGTCTCCTCTTACAAGAAGTGGTTGCTCTGCTAATAGCTGTTGTAAACTTGATACCCGGTCAGAAGGGGTGGAGGAAGGGAGTCAGGAATAAATGGAAACATTGCATATTCAGGGGATGCATCTATATACTATATAGATATAGGTGTGTATGTATAATGATGGCTTTACATTGCACATCAGAGAACACAGATCAATATCTACCATATTGATTTTCAGTTTTCCATTATTGATGAGACAAATTATGTAGCCTATAAATGTCACTGTTTAGGAAACTTTTGCAGAGAGAGAACACACACTTGACCAAATAGTAAAGGAAAGAAAAAAAGGAGGTACAATTCAAGAAGTCATAATTTTCATAATTGTAATCAGAATTAAAACAAAGCCTGGGGCTTCCCTGGTGGCGCAGTGGTTGAGAGTCCGCCTGCCGATGCAGGGCACACGGGTTCGTGCCCCCGGTCCGGGAAGATCCCACATGCCGCGGAGCGGCTGGGCCCGTGAGCCATGGCCGCTGAGCCTGCGCGTCCGGAACCTGTGATCCACAACGGGAGAGGCCACAACAGTGAGAGGCCCGCGTATCGCAAAACAAACAAACAAACAAACAAAAAACGAAGCCTGTCCAAATGAAATTAAAAAAAGAGTCTGTATCTTTGGAAGAAGAAAAGTGCCGTGGTGGCAGGTTCTGATCATGGCAGACAAACTCTCTTCCTGTTCCTAAATGACATGTGGATCTGTTAAGAAGAACCTTCTCTTTGGAGGCCAATCCAGCTAATCAGTAGTGACAAAGTTTACACAGGAAAACACAGATCTTCAGAAGTCCTAGTCAGGGCTTTGGACATGAAACACCAAGTGGACCAATGAGGCACCCACTCCTTTGGGTGCTTAGAACCATGAACCCTTGAAAATCTTGCTTTGGTCTGCCTAGTACTAGAAGTGCCCTGAAAATGCAATAGGGAAATGTACATCTCTTAACTCTTTCCATATTAAAGAGACATCTGGACTTAAAAATATTAGGCAAACATTTATCAAAAGTTTGTCAAGGAAACAACAAACATTGCAACTGGGCGATAAAAGGAAGGTACTAGACTATTGCCTACATTCAAAAAAAATGAGTCATATGATCTTTTGTGGAGAAAAAGGGGGTTTTGGGGAGTGGCGAGGAGTGAGGAGAAAGACTTAAAGAGTCCTGTGATGGTGGGTCCTTTTTTATTAATTGCTGATAACCTATCAAAGCTAGATTGGAGAAAATCCCAACAATGAAAATGTTAATCCACTTACTCTAAACAAAGGCTAGGACTTGAAGTAGACAGGCTAGAGTTTGTCATTATTTGGGAGTGATTGGATTTCTCTGAAATTCAGAACATCCTCAAAGAATGTTAAAGTCAAATTGGAGCAAAAGGAGCATTTTTCATTTTGTTTTGGTGGATATGGGGACTTCTATTTTGTATAGCAGCATGTTTGGGTTTACTAAAGTATAGAAGTCACTACGATTAATTTACTATACTATATTTTATTAATAAAGGAAAGATTCTAAAATCAAAGACATACTTCCATGCAATGGTTGTTCTTAATATTCTTTACTCTAATTTGTAATTATTTATTTAGATGTAACCTTAACTTCCATTGCAAATTATGATTCTATTCTGTTATTTTCCATCAACATACTTTGCTTATGCTAGCACATAGTCCTTATAGTTTGATAAAGGAGCTTCTTTTGTATGTAAAGAGACATTTACAGAGCAAGTATACAGTCAGCCCTCCTATTTTTGGGTTCTGCATTCACGGGTTCGACCAACCACGGATGGAAAGTATTCTGGAAAAAATAATTCCAGAGAGTTCCAAGAAGCAAAACTTGAATTTGCCATGCACCAGCAACTATTTACATAGAATTTATTTTGTATTTACAACTATTTACGTAGCATTTATGCTGCATTAGGTATTATAAACAATGTAGGGGTGATTTAAAGTATACAAGAGGATGTGAGTAGGTTATTATATGATGCAAATACTATGCCAGTATATGTAAGGGACTTGGGCACTCGTGGATTTTGGTATGGGTGGTGATGGAGGTTGCCTTAGAACCAATCCCCGGTAGATCCCAAGGGATGACTGTAATCTTTGAATGAAAATAATATATAAATTACTTTCTGGATCAATTTATAGTCAAATCTGCTACCTATATCGATTTATGAGAGCACAATACTTTTTGTTTAATGAATATTTCTTTTTTTTGGCCATGCCACGTGGCAGGCATGTGGGACCTTAGTTCCCCAAACAGGGACCGGGGATCGAACCCGTGCTCCCTGCAGTGGAAGTGAGGAGTCCTAACCACTGGACCATCAGGGAATTTCCAAATATTTCTTGAATAAATGAATTTTATATTGAGAATTTAAGAACAAGGTAAATTTTTTAAAAGCAGATTTCATTGGCTAAGATGGGTGATGCAGTACAGATATAAAGAGCAGATACAATGAAGCCCCATTGGTAGCAGAATAACTCAATGTCATTCTCTCTGTTCAACAAAGCTCAGAGGGGTGATAATAAAACTCAAAGCATACCCAGTATTTTGTACTTTACTAAATTTGTTCAGTTCATTATTTCATAAGGTCTTCATAATTTCTACCTCCAAAATATGTCTTAAGTATGTCTACTTCTCTCTCTGCCTACATTGTCACTCCTCAGTCCAGGCCTTCACCATTGCTGCCTTGGGTTACAGTTGATGGCTTTTACTTTATTCCATTCTCCAAGCAACTGATAGAACCATTTAAATCAGATTATGCCACTCCCTGGTTTAAAACCCTCCAGCTATCCCTTAATTCTAGAATAATATGTCTTATTACAGGCCGAAGGCCCTCCAGGTCTGGTCCCTGCCTACCTCCAACATAATCTCATGCCATTCTCATCTCTCATTCACTGCACTCTTAGCGAGAGTCTTCTTTCAATTCCTCCAACATTAGAAAGACTTTCCCATCTTAGGGTCTCTGTACATGCTGTTCTACTTAAAAAAACTCATTCCCTACCATTAGCTAAGCTAGCTCCTTTTCACTTTTTGGCTAAAATATTATCATACTCATCCTTTTCTGAAGTTTTTCTTTCTTGCTCTCTTCTTTGTTTTCTTCATAACATTTGTCACAATTTGTAACTGCTTCGTTTATTTTTGTTTTACTTTGTGTTTTTATCTTTTCCTTCTTGGATCCCTGAGCGTGCAGGCTGTGCCCATCTCGTTCCGATGAATGCCCGGTACCTAAGGGCAGAGCCTGGTAGGTAGTAAATATACAATAAAAATTCATGAAGAAATGAACAGTAACCCTGTGAAGTGCACGGGCTTTTCAACAAGACCCAAATCATTTACTCACGGTCACATACCAGTTGAATGGTGAACCGAATAGAGGTTAAGCCTTTGTGATAGTTTAGTGTTCCGTCCTGTTCACTGATTGACTGTCTCCATTCTGTCACACACCTCTGCTGAGAAAATTACTTAAGAATAGGAGAAAAGCTGAGAGTAGTCATGGAACAGGAAGGGCACAAACAGATAAATTTGATATTTTCTATACATGAACAATGAATGAGCAGACCAAGTATAATAATTGAGAAGTATGTAAAAACCAGACCAGAGAAGGCCTTAAATATTCTTAATTTGGGAGGTCACGAACAGCATTTGAATGTTTCAGACTAGAGAAATGGTATGTACAAAATGGGACTTTTTTTGCATTAAAAAGAAAACTTTATTTTATTGAAGTATAGTTGATTTACAATGTTGTGTTAATTTCTACTGTACAGCAAAGTGATTCAGTTATACATATATATAAATTCTTTTTCATATTCTTTTCCAATATGGTTTATTACAGGATATAGAATATGCTATACAGTAGGCCCTTGTTTTTTATCCATTCTATATATAATAGTTTGCATCTGCTAATCCCAAGTTCGCAATCCATCCCTCCCCTACCCTCCTCCCCCTTGGCAACCACAAGTCTGTTCTCTATGAATCTGTTTCTGTTTCATAGATAAGTTCATTTGTGTCTTATTTTAGATTCCTCATGTAAGTGATATCATATGGTATTTGTCTTTCTCTTTCTGACTTATTTCACTTAATATGATAATTTCTAGGTCTATCCATGTTTCTGCAAATGGAATGATTTCATTCTTTTTTTATGGATGAGTAGTATTCCATTGTATATATGTATCACATCTTCTTTATCCATTCCTCATCTGTCAATGAACAACAAAATGGAACTTTTGAATGAAGAATGCGAGGCTGTATGTCAGAGGGAAATGGCAGGGATGTCCACGAAGGACGTTACTATTTGATTATGTGGTTAGCAAAATCACATTTTTCTTGTACATGGTTTTAAAATGATAAAATGAGGAGAGTCCAGAACTGAAAGCAAGTGATCCCTCTTCTAGTCCTGCACTAACTACCTAAGCGTTATCTTATAACCTCTCTGGGTTTTCCTAACCACTGAAATAAATAGCTTGTATCAGATGAAACTCTAAGCTTCTGATTCTAGCACTGAGGAAAGCTTTAAGCACTAAACAAATACTCATTTGTTAAACAAATTAACAAGTAAATGAAATCTATGATCATATGATACATTTTTCACATTTTAAGATTTATAGTTCCTTATAGAAACCTTGAAATTTCAGAAAAGTATGAAGAAGGCAACAAAAATCACACATAACCCCACTAATCTGAGACAACTCTGGTTAACATTCTCATGTACCACCTTTCTGTCTCCTTTTTCCCCCTAATTATTTTTTTCACTTTGTTTCTTCCAATCTATCTTTGCAAATATTTTTGTTATTAATGGGGGGGTCTGATTAATATATTCTCTATGTGAAACATTTAGAAACTCCAAAAGAAGAAAATAAATTGTTAGAATCCAACCCTGTATGTAATTTTGTATCCTACTTTTAAACTTCTTTTTTATTAATTAATTAATTTATTTTGGCTGTATTGGGTCTTCGTTGCTGCATGCGAGCTTTCTCTAGTTGCTGCGAGAGGGGGCTACTCTTCGTTGTGGTGCACGGGCTTCTCATTGCGGTGGCTTCTCTTGTTGCGGAGCACGGGCTCTAGGTACATGGGCTTCAGTAGTTGTGGCACGTGGGCTCTACAGTGCAGGCTCAGTAGTTGTGGCGCATGGGTTTAGTTGCTGCGCAGCATGTGGGATCTTCCCGGACCAGGGTTTGAACACGCGTCCCCTGCATTAACAGGTGGATTCTTAACCACTGCGCCACCAGGGAAGTCCCTTGTATCCTACTTTTAAAAAACTGTTGTAGCACAAACATTTTCTCATATTACTCAAAATTCTTCAGAAACATGGTTTCTAATATCAACAAAGTAGACAATAATATGCATACTGTCTTTTAAAAATAACCAGTACCTGGCTTCATGTCCATCAGTCAACTTCCAATGATTTGTTGAGCATAGATTGTGCATTATACCTGAATGAAACTACCAAGCTCAGGGTTTTTCCCCCAATCTTATTTTCCTAGAATTTAGTACTCATCTTTTCACACTGGGAACACATCCTGGACTTCTACAACTTCAGCTGAATTACTTATTCCCTCCTCTGTGTTACCATGACACTATATTTATCATTCTATTAACATAGCTCTTATTTTCTAACATAATTAGTTCTCTATTTCCTCCTGCTAATTAAGGGCTCCCTAAGGGCAACAGCTGCTCTTTATCCTTTGTCTTTAGGGCCTAGGATAGGACCTAGAACTAAATTGGGGTTTTGTTTTGTTTTGCTTAAAAATCTCAAAATCAAAATGAATCTTATGGTATACATAGCCATCCATCAGAAATTTTCACCTTTAGGGATTTACCGTCATTTCAACTCAACATATCCAAAACTATTAAAACTCATATCTCCTCCTACAAGAAAACAAACAAAATAAAATAAAACTTTTTACTCCTCTGCAAGAGGTACCTTGTCCTTGATACTTTATTTTCTTGGTCAAGCTTTAAACCTTGAAATTATTTTGACTCTATCTGGTTGGTCCCTATTTTCCCGTAACTATTTATTCCACAAATAAATACCGAGTGTTACTTTACACCAGGCATTGCTCTGGGTGCTAGGTATATAGTAATAGTAAATAGGGCAGACAAGGATCCTTATCTTTTTGAGCTTACGTTCTAGTGAGGGTGACAGTCAATAAGCAAAGAAGAAAAATGTCAGATAATGGTTAGTGCTTCCTGGAGGATTAGAACAAGATATAGAGAGTAGCTACTTAGGGTTGATCATCAGAAAAGCCCTCCCTTTAGGATGCTTCTCCTCTGTCTCCTCTCCTCTTTACTCTGGCCAATAGGCCCTCATCGCCTCGTGCCTGCATTAGTCTAACAGCTTAATGGACGGGCTTCCTGACTCCAGAATCAACTCCATATCCTGCTACTAAACTGATCTTCTATTTGATGGTTGTGGGAAAGAGAGAACATCCAAGGAAAATTGTAATTTTCTCCTTTGTTAAGCACACAGATAGCAGCCTAAATTACAGAACTCAGATCCAGTTTTTACTCACCAAACCAAAAAGTTAATTACTCGTTAAGTGAATAAGGGCTTAAAATTGGAGAGATCTCTTTGAGTTTCAGCTCAGAGACCTTTCTGATTAGTGCTGAGGGAGAAGGGATTCAGAATTACACCCTGGAGTGAGCAAGGAGTCCTTTTTCTTTGACCACTGAGGCCAGACAGAAAAGAACATTCATGGAGCTCCTACTAGGTGCTATGAACTCTACTCATTGCTTTATTCACCTTTTATCACTGAGACCTCATAATAACCCTCTACAATAGAGATAATTAATTAACTTGCCTCAAATCCCCACAATGAGTCAGTGGTGGTGCAGTGACTAGGACTCAAATTTGGGTAGAAACCTAAATTTTATATATTGTTTGGTTATAAATGATACTCTGAGAAACGTAAACAAAACTACAAATCAGTTGAAAGAGAGTGGTACCTAGAACAATTCTTTTTTTTTTTTAAATGCTGTCTCTTCTACTCTGTTCTTTTTTTTTTTTAAATAAATTTATTTGTTTGTTTTTATTTTGGGCTGTGTTGGGTCTTCGTTGCTGTGCACGGGCTTTCTCTAACTGTGATGAGCGGGGTCTACTCTTCTTTGTGGTGTGTGGGCTTCTCATTTTTGTGGCTTCTCTTGTTGCAGAGCATGGGCTCTAGGTGCGCAGGCTTCTGTAGTTGTGGCACTCGGGCTCAGCAGTTGTGGCTCACGGGCTCCAGAGCACAGGCTCAGTAGTTGTGGCACACAGGCTTCATTGATCCGCGGCATGTGGGATCTTTTCGGACCAGGGATCAAATCTGTGTCCCCTGCATCGGCAGGTGGATTCTTAACCGCTGCGCCACCAGGGAGGCCCTAGAACAATTCTTTGTAGAACAAATGAATAAACAAATGAGAATAATTAGGAACATTTATACCTAAAGTAGTCATTTAGGAAAACGAGCAGAGGAAGGAATTAACCACAGTTAAAGATAATTGTCCATTCATTAATGCAACAAATCATTAGTACTTTGTGGCAGATGTTGTGCTTGGTATTGGGGATATTGTTCTTGCTCTCAAGGACCTTATAGGGCAGTGGGGCAGGAAGATATTAATATATATGTGCTTTGAAAGACAAACACAGGCTACTTTGAGAGTTGGGGACCCTGAGCTACTCTGGAACTTTAGTTCCTAGGTTGGAAGCTAAAAGTTACATAGGAGTTTTTCAGGCAAGTAAGTAGGTATGAGCATTCAAAGCTAGTGAGCCTTTCATGCAGCATTACACCATTACATCTCAAGGTAGAAAGCAGCATGGTAAAGAGAGTTGGGAAGCGGAGTGAAGGAGATCATGTAGGGACTTAAAGATATGGGGTTTTATCCAAAGACATTAAAAGATTTTGAACCAGAAAGGGACAAGATTAGATGTGGATTTTAAAGAGATGACTGTGTCTGCTTGGTAGAGAACAAATTGGAGGGAAATCAACTTGAATGCAGAAAACCTGCTTAGGAGGGTTATTACCATAGTACAGGCGAGACTTGATAATGCCTCTCACTGGATAGAGAGGACTGGGTGGGTTCAAGAAACACCTAAGAGGTAGAATGGATAGGATTTGGTGATTGATTCCCTTAGAGTATGAGGCATGGGACTGTTTCTGGAATGACCGGCCATATTTCTAAAGTAAGTAAGAAGGTGGTGTTAATTAATGGCGTTGGGACCCCAGATGAAATGAGAAGAGTGTGGAGAGTGAATATCATTAAATTAAATCGGAAGAGGTAAGCAGTGAGAAGAATGAGGCCTAGGCTGGGCTGTATCAGCCAGTTGTGATAAAGGAGGGTTTGAAATTCATTGGCTAAGGACAGTGATCCCTAAACTTTTTTTTTTCTTTTTTTAGGAGAAGAGACCCTGGAGCTATGGCAGGGTCCCTCCCCTCCAGGGGAGAGTGGGGGGAGGGCTAGATTGCTCCTGGGTATGGGTCCCCAGTCTAAACTTTTTAGTGTCCTATGCCTATGGGTAAAAATAATTGTTTTTAGTAAGCAGCTCCATAAATTGTATTTATTTATAAATCTTAAAATATTGTCAATCTCTATATTAAATATTAGTAATTATATTACTGTATAGATAAAATAATAGAAATACAAACGGTATCAATATCTTCATGTAACCCAATAGATCATGAAACTTCAGAGGTATCTGGTCTAGAGAATTTTGAAAAACAAAGTATTGTTGTTTCAGACATACAACTTCTAAAAGTACCAAAGCCACCTTTAAATCTTTTAATTTAGATGAAATGAAGCAGTCAAGTTAAGCTTTTTAAGGTTAACAATCAATCAATCAATCATCAAACAAACAATAATATAAAGGAAGGCTCCTCAATTCTAAGCTAAACATCAAATTTCTTATCCAAACTCAGAGGCTGGCCAACCTGGGGCCAAGTGGGAACTCCAGAAAAGTACTCAAAGACTGGCTGCTCCCAGAAGACACACAAGACTTCAAATCTCATAGGATGTTAGATTGAAAGTATGTATTTATCTATTACTTGTTAAACTAAACTGTTTTAGTTCTGAGTGACAGAGACACAATTTGAACCTACTTAAGCAAAAAGGGGAATTGATTAGGAGGACTCTGGAGTGTTTTATGGGACCTAAAGAGGGCAATATGGGTATTGGGGAACTGGACCCAGAGACTTGAGTCATATCAGTCCCACAGTCTCAAGTCTTTCTTCCTTACACATCTACTTCCTTCCTTTCTTTTATATTAATTTAATTTTCGTAACCTATGAAGTTGATACAACTGTTGTCTCCATTTTATGGATGAGGAAACTGAGGCACAGTAACTTGTTCAGGGTCATAAGGTTAAAATGTGGCAGAGCCAGGATTCAAACCCAAGCAGCCTATTGACAGAGCTCACACTCATTAACTTTTCATTATGGAATATTTTAAAGATACACAGAAGTAGAGAGACTCATATAATTAATCCCACATATGAACTAATCATCTAGCAGTAACAATCATCAACTTATGTTGACTTCGGTTTCATACATAACCCCACCAATTACTTCCCATTGACACTGGTTTATTTTGAAACGGATCCCATACATAATTTCATTTCATCCGTAAATATTTCAGTGCATATCTCTAAAAGAGAATTTTTAACAATGGCAACACTATTACTAGAACTAACAATTAACAATAATTTCTTAATATCATCAAATACCCAGTGTTAAAATTTCTAGTTGTTTCACAACTTTTTTCCCTACAGGTGAGTATTGGCATTGGGATCCAGATGATACCCAAATATTACATTTGATGGCCATATCTGTTAAGTCTCTCACTCTCTTTTTTAAGATACTATACTTTATTAGGATGGGTAAGACCTAAATAGTTATATTTGAAGTAGAAATTGATAGGTAGCAAAAGATACAGAAAACTAAAGTAGAATGGGAATTCAAAAATAACTTTCAGTGACAGTCTCCAAGAATAATATTATTGTTCTGAAAAAAACAAAACAAAACAAAAAGAGTGGAATAGTACATGATACCTATTACACCCCTTGGAAAAGACAAAGGATTCTTCTACTTCTAAGCACTCAAATACTTTCCTGTCTAGGAAACCCAATGTACAAATATATACAGGAGATGAAAATACATTTATTCCTAACTAGTTTACAGATTCCTAAAGACTTTATTATGGCAAATTTTAAACACACAAAAGTAGACATAATACCCTGGATAAGCTTCAACAATAATCATGACTAATCTTGTTTCATAGATAACCCCACTCACTTATTCTCTCATGTATTACTTTGAAGCAAATCCCAGACATCATATCATCTTATCTGTAAATATTTCTGCGTTTATCTCTAAAAAATAAGGATTTTTAAAAACATAACAAAAATGCCACTATTATCACACCTAAACTATTAACAATGATCCCTTAGTATCATCAAATATCCAATCAGTATTCAAATTGCTAGTTTTCTCATAAATCTCATAAAGGGGTTTCTTTCATACAGTATGTTTGTTTGAATGAAGATCTAAGTAAGGCCTACAAATTATAGTTGGTTGATAGTTTCTTAAGTCTCTTTTACCGTGTAGGTTCTCCCTCCATTTCTCTCTCTGTCTTTTTTTTTAATTGAATTATAGTTGATTTACAATGTTGTGTTAATTTCTGCTGTACAGCAAAGTGACTCAGTTTATATATATATAAATTATTTATATGTGTGTATATATATATATATATATAAATTATTTTATATTCTTTTCCATTATGGGTTTTTCTTTTTTTTCGTCAGCTGCATTGGGTCTTCATTGCTGCACGCAGGCCTTCTCTAGTTGCAGCGAGCGGGGGCTACTTTTCGTTGTAGTGCATGGGTTTCTCATTGTGGTGGCTTCTCTTGTTGTGGGGCATGGGCTTTAGGCGCATGGGCTTCAGTAGTTGTGGCACTCAGGCTCAGTAATTGTGGCTCGTGGGCTCTAGAGCACAGGCTCAGTAGTTGTGGCGCACGGGCTTAGTTGCTCCACAGCATGTGGGATCTTCCCAGACCATGGATCGAACCCATGTCCCCTGCATTGGCAGGTGGATTCTTAACCACCAGGGAAGTCCTCCATTATGGCTTATCCCAGGACATTAAGTATAGTTCCCTGTGCTATACAGTAGGACCTTGTCCATACATTCTCTATGTAATAGTTTGCATCTACTAACCCCCAACTCCCAGTCTATCCCTTCCCACCCCCTGCCCTCTTGGCAACCACAGGTCTGTTCTCTATGCCTGTGAGTCTGTTTCTGCTTCGTAGATAGGTTTGTTTGTGTCATATTCTAGATTCCACATATAAGTGATATCATATGGTATTTATCCTCCCTCCATTTCTCTTTTTCCTCCCTGCAGTGTATTTATTGAAGAAACTGGGTCCCATGATATATCCCGCAGCCTGGATTTTTTTTTTTTTTTTTTTTTTTGTGGTACGCGGGCCTCTCACTGTTGTGACCTCTCCCATTGCGGAGCACAGGCTCCGGACGTGCAGGCTCAGCGGCCATGGCTCACGGGCCCAGCCACTCTGCGGCATGTGGGATCTTCCCGGACCGGGACACGAACCCGTGTCTCCTGCATCGGCAGGCGGACTCTCAACAACTGGGCCACCAGGGAAGCCCGCGCGGCCTGGATTTTGAAGGCTGTACCCCTATGATGTCATTTAACATGTTCGTCTGTCTCCCATATTTCCTTTTAACCTAGTCATTTATCCTAGAGGATTGACCTCGTACAGGTTTGGTTCTTTAAAAGACTGTTTCGGGAGTTCCCTGGCGGTCCGGTGGTTAGGACTTGGTGCTTTCACTGCCGGACCCAGGTTCAATCCCTGGTCAGGGAATTAAGATTCCACAAACTACACAGTGTGGCCACACACACACACACACACACAAAAGAGAGAGACTGCTTCACAGGTGGTGTCATGTACTTCCATCAGGAGTCACATAATATCTGCTTGTCCAGCTACTTGATATGTTGACAGTTAGTGATTATCACTGTCTACAGCAGCACTGCCCAAGAGAAATATAATATGAGCCACATATGTAATTTTAAGAGTTCTAGTGCCCCTGTTTTTTTTTAAATAAAAAAATATATATATAATTTTTTGGCCATGCCATGCAGCTTGTGGGGTCTTAGTTCCCCTACCAGGGATTGAACCCAGGCCACAGCAGTGAAAGCACCAAGTCCTAACCACTAGACTGCCAGGAAACTCCTTTTCAAAAATAATTTTAATAATATATTTTATTTAACTCAGTATATCCAAAATATTACCACTTCAACATTTATTTAAAACGTTTAATGAAATCTTTTATAGTCTTATTTTCATACTAAGTCTTCAAAGTCTTGTGTATTTTTTCCACTCATAGCTGGTGGGTGCTCGAGCCTGTTCACACTAGCCTATGAGAGTCAGCTGTGAGCATCTCATCCCAACTCTATGCTCATGACATCCTTTCGGTTGTTCGAAATTGGCTATGGTGGTAATATTCACTCCACAGCAAATACCAAAAAGAGGTTTTTTTCCATCTCAGAGAGCCAGTTATTAAATATTTATCAGCACACTATTGCTTATATCACATCTCATTATGGACCAGCCACATTTCAAGTGCTCAATAACCTTGTATGGCTAGTAGATATCATATTGCATAGCCCACTAGGCGTTTGCAAATGAGTGTAACTTAGTCTATCATTCCTTCTTCTTTTATTAGCCGGAACAGCTCTATAAATTTTTCTTTAACTATATTTTTTTTACATTTTTATTAGAGTATAATTGCTTTACAATGGCGTGTTAGTTTCTGCTTTATAACAAAGTGAATCAGTTATACATATACATATGTTCCCATATCTCTTCCCTCTTGCATCTCCCTCCCTCACACCCTCCCTATCCCACCCCTCTAGGTGGTCACAAAGCACCGAGCTGATCTCCCTGTGCTGTGTGGCTGCTTCCCACTAGCTATCTACCTTACGTTTGGTAGTGTATATAAGTCCATGCCACTCTCTCACTTTGTCACAGCTTACCCTATTTAGCTACCCTAATGTACAGTAAATTCAAGGAAGGCAGGATAAATCCTTGATCATTTTCCTTTATTAACTAGTGTTCAAAATAATGAGTTGGTTCTCCAGTAAAAGTGACCAATCAATGTTTTCTGGTATCATTATGGACTCACGGATTCTAACATTTAACTATTTCCATCCATTGCATTTGTTATTTTTATTGATATTTAAATTGCCCCATCTTTGGCCAGTGGAAGCCCCTTCGAGTTGAAAGCCTACACTTTAGACTGCTGTGCTACCACTAGCACGACTCAGACTTTACATTTTATTTTCTAGATCAAAAGTTCAAAAAATGGTGTGTTAGTTTCTGCTTTATAACAAAGTGGATCAGTTATACACATACATATATCTCCATATCCCCTCCCTCTTGCATCTCCCTCCCACCCTCCCTATCCCACCCCTCTAGGTGGTCACAAAGCATCGAGCTGATCTCCCTGTGCTACACACCATTGTAAAGCAATTATACTCCAATAAAGATGTTAAAAAAAAACACAAAAAACCCATTGATTTAAAGAGAAAAACGATCACCCAGCAAGCACACCTCTTTAAAAAAAAAAAAAAGTTCAAAAAAATGTGGGATTCATTGGCCCAGCTTGTTTCAGTTGTCACCACTGTGAGTGGCAGTGTTACGTGGGAACTTGGCAGCTCTGATAGGAATTGAGGGAAGGGCTGTCTCAGAAGAATGATTGTTTGGCAGACAAAACAATAGACGTCCAACCATAACACATTTAAAATATTACACAGAAAATTTTAAAGCACATGATCCTTCTCGTGTCAGTGATTGGTTGCTTTGTTTATTCATTCAATACATACCTATTAAGGATGTATGATACTCATGGAAATATTATTCTGACTGTAAAAGTTAATTAAAAGAAACACGAGGGCTTCCCTGGTGGCGCAGTGGTTGAGAGTCCGCCTGCTGATGCAGGGGGCACGGGTTCGAGCCCCGGTCCGGGAAGATCCCACATGCCACGGAGCGGCTAGGCCCGTGAGCCATGGCCGCTGAGCCTGTGCATCCGGAACCTGTGCTCCACAACGGGAGAGGCCACAACAGTGAGAGGCCCGCGTACCGCAAAAAAAAAAAAAGAAACACGAACCTATGTGAAATTCTTGAATCCCTAAAGATTTTTGACTTTATCAAACTGAAAGAGAGTGAGTGCTAAAAAAAAATTTACATACATTAGAAAGTAGCACAGAAAGCATAGCTGCACGTATTTAAGAAGACAGAGAGCTTCTTTTTGTTTCATGTGAATTCAGGGAAGAGGCACCTTTTAGTCAGACTGTCCTTTAGGTATGAAAAGTAAATTTCACATTAAACAATCTCATTTTAAATTCATCTATGGTAAATTAAATGGAACAAGAAAGAGTTCTAACCGAGCAACTATGGTCTCTCTAACTTAGTATCTTCTTACTGAAATCCCTGAGGGCACTAACATTGATCCAAAAATCCTACTAATCAACTAAAGATTGGCAGATAGGTGTTTATGTCATGCCCATATGTTTGCATAATTTTCAGTAAGCAAAATATGAAGAACCTGTTTTCTAGTAGAAAGAGAGTGCACAATAACCAAAGTATTCAAAGAATGTGTTGTTATGATTCATCAGGTACTCGAAAATAAGCAAAGAAGTATTTCCATGATTTTCTTTTTAAAGACGAAAATATCAATAAAGCTTTCAAACCTGATGTTTAATTTTGTAGTTGTCTTGTAATATTTAAGGTTTTCAATAAAATCCTTGTGCAAGTCAACCATAAAACATGTTAGTGGGGAAAATAAGTAATTAACCTGGGGAATAATCAGGGAAACTTACTAGGAAAAGAAAGGCAGAGATTCTGAGAGCCACAAATGAGAAATTGTTATCTTGTTCATTTTATATTAGAATCTTGGTTATCAATTTTTTTGGGGGGGGAGGTTTGGGGGGTTAGGGGGAGGCTTAGGAGATAATTTAGAAAAATAAAAATGTGATGGATATGGACTGTATTTAAATTTTTTCATTCAATATGTAAATAGTACTATGGGGAGAAAATATGTACACTTTTAGGATTCAATTGATCTATTTTATTGAAGGGGAAAATGGGGCATAACTAGCCATTCTTTCTATTCTTATAGTACTGATCATTCTAGTAGTCCTGTGCTTTCAAAAACAGTCATACATTTTTATGGATTTTCCTTCTAAGAGGGGTTTGTACTCCTCCAAAAAAAAAATGTTCTTTTGGTCTAAATACTTTCCTTTAGAAGTGTGTTACTTAACAATCCTGATTTGGTTAGCAACCTTTAAATATATTACTTAGTCATTTATGAGAGTTTGGCAATAAAGTTAAATAATTATACTTATTCATGTTTGTCATATTCATTTTAGCATTACAGGCTTCAATGACTTCTAGGGGACTTGAAGTACATGAAGATTTATTGTCCTTGCTTAGTCACTGTATTTTGTATTATCCATTTTGGTTAATCAGTTGCAAATTCAAGCTGATGATATTATTGCTTCTACTTGTGTTCTATTGCATGCACCAATAATGATACACTCTGTCATTTTTTTTTCAGTCAACATCCATAGAAAGATTACCAGTGCAAGGCACTATGCTAGTGTGTTATGGATGCAAAGGTAAATATGACATGATGTCTCTTTAGAGAGTTCATAGCATGGTGGTGCAGACAAATCTATGCACAGGCATGTTAATATAATGTGCTAAGGGCAATGGTAGACATGGATCCTGGGTATCATAAATGCACAAAGGTGTGTGTGTGTGTGTGTGTGTGTGTGTGTGTAGGTAGGTAGAAAAATACTTTCTAGGAAGAGATGGTAACTGAGGTTGGTTTTATTAAAGAATAATTAGGAATTAACCAAAGGATGAGGAAGAGCATTGAAAGGGGGAAGGTGTTCCGTATAGAGACAGAGAAGAAAAGATACAGCACCATTGCTAGAGAGGAAAGTGAAAGACAAGATGTATAAGGAGATGATGAGGGATTAAAATAGAAAGTTAGGTGGGGGCCAGATCACAAAATTCTTGAATTCCAGGTTAAGGAGCTTGAACTTTATCTTACAAGCAATGAAGAGTCGCCGAAATTTTAAAATAAGGGGTCAAAATGGTAAGATATAGACAGGGCCAGAACAGAGATCGGAAGATTATTTAAGTGGCTGTTGCAGTATTCAGGATATGAGAGATAGGACAGTGATAGCAGAGGCAGAGAGTAAGAAAAGCATTCAAGAACTAGCTAGAAGGTGGACTGGAGAGACTTGGTGATAGATTGAATGTGGGAAATACAGAAAATGGAGGAGTTAAAGACAACTGTGGAGCATAGCATCAATACCAAACACAATAGAGATTATAAGACAAGAAGGAAGTTTGACAGGAAGTGATGACTTTAATAATTTGAGACTTGTTGAGGCTGAGGTGTACCCAGAGGGTTCAGGTAGCAGGCAGCAACTCTGGGGAAAGTTTTGGGGTGTAGCTGTAGACTTAGTGTCATTACCAAGTGATACTTAAAATCATGTCAAAGGTTCAGGTAACTCAGAAAGAATGTAGAGTGACAGAATGCTTCTCAACTCACTGCGAAGTTATACTTTTAGAGCACTTATCTCCACCATTAACCGTAGACTTTAGATGCAGTACCTATCATGAGTAGATCGACCAGCTTGACTTATCATTAACTTATATATCTTTGGGGTTATTCTCCAAAGCCTAGACATGGAGGCTCATGTTAAGTGAAGAAGCACAGAAAAATACCACCAAAACAAAGAAGCAAACAAACAAAAGTATTGAAAGTTGAATGTGGGCTTCCCTGGTGGCGCAGTGGTTGAGAGTCCACCTGCCGATGCAGGGGACACGGGTTCGTGCCCCGGTCCGGGAAGATCCCACATGCCGCGGAGTGGCTGGGCCCGTGAGCCATGGCCTCTGAGCCTGCATGTCCGGAGCCTGTGCTCCGCAACAGGAGAGGCCACAACAGTGAGAGGTCCGCGTACCTCAAAAAAAAAAAAAGTTGAATGTACTGACAGTTCTTCAGGACTATTTATTATATTCCAGGCACTGGACAATAGCCCCAACATACTAATTCTTTTTTTTTTAATTTATGTATTTATTTATTTATTTGGTTTCGCCGGGTCTTAGTTGCGGCAGGCGGGCTCCTTAGTTGTGGCTCGCCAGCTTCCTTAGCTGCAGCATGTGAATTCTTAGTTGCAGCATGCGTGTGGGATCTAGTTCCCTGACCAGGGATTGAACCCAGGCCCCCTGCATTGGGAGCATGGAGTCTTAACCACTGCACCACCAGGGAAGTCCTCTAACATACTAATTCTTCAGTTTGTTCTACCTCTTAGTTCAGCTTTTACACCAAACTCTACCCATCTGGCAAAGACGTCACTAAAGTCTCAGTGATCGAGTTCCTGGTCTAGTACTACATCTCCTGATAATATGCTGTCAAAGTAACCAATAGCAATAACACCATAAGATTATTTGTGGAACTTTTAAAATGGCAGTGGAATTCTTTAACTTAAAAAAACCAAAACAAAACACCCTCTATTATTTTCGTTGACTTTTAAGTTAAATCAGAACTATTTTCTGAGCAGCTTCCAGGAAAGAACTGTGAACAAAACTCTTGTAATGACATTTCAGAACCATGTGTGGCAACCTGCAGATTAGCACTAACACAATTTCCAAGAGCTACTAAAAATAGGCCTTGTGCAATTGGGCAAAATGAGTGGGTGGATAGATGTTTTTTAAAGTAGGGCCATGACCTCTGAGACTTTCTGTTGTTTTTGCTATGATCCATAAACGGAACAAAGTGCTGTTTTCCTTCTTATAGGAGTAGTCCATGACTAGTCTGGAACCAAGACATTGTATAGAAATGAAGGCATAGTCCTGGTATTGCTTTTAGTGGCAAATATGGGCTACCCACGCCTCCTCTCCTATTATCCATGTCCACGGTAAACAGTTTGCTAGAGCAATTCACAATTCTAAGTCCCAACAGTTCCAATTGGCCACAGCAGGTTTTGATGATCCAGGACTCTGCTTCAGAGTCCTTCTAATCACATTGCTCAGGAATAAGTAAATTACTACTAATCAATTGGAAATGACAAGCAAGATGGAAGTCAAGGGCCATTGCTGGTCAAGACCTTCCTTTTCTACACCGGATTTAAGGTAGGCATCAAATGTGATTTTCCTTGAGATAAAAAATGGGCTAAGGGACTTCCCTGGTGGTCCAGTGGTTAAGATTCCATGCTTCCACTGCAGGGGGCATGAGTTCAATCCCTGCTCGGGGAAGTAAGATCCCACATGCCATGTGGTGCAGCACCGCCCACCCACATCAAAAAAAAAAAAAAAAAAGTGGGCTGAGAATATAATCAGAATTGTGCTCTTCCTTCAAGGAGTTCTCAGTGGAGTAAGGGAGACAGACATGTGAGATAAGAGGAATACGGGAGGTTCCTTCACATTTAGAGTTTAATCTGATTTCACAGTGTAAACGAGAAAGGAGAGATGAAAAACAACATGCTCTTAATCTATGTCATCCTATGCAAGTACACGGAGTACAAAGCTTTTACCTCCTGCCCAAACTGATATCCATGAGACCAGGGACAGATAACTTATTTCATCTGGTCACATCAGGGTATTGAGAATTATGTCTCTGAAACATCACAATCAAAAGGGACTTAGTGTTAATAATAAATACAAGCTAGTTAGACATAAATAGCCACAATAAACTGGCTTACTAGAAATCCTGTATTTCACATGGAACAGATCCAAGCATAACATTGAGATACATAAAGTTACCATATAAGAGATTTAAGAAAGTTCTTCCATAATCCTCAGAGTGAGTCTCGAAAGTACAATGCCCAAGGATTCTGCAAGTTAAAGAGGTTTGTGGAGAAAGTGGAAGGGATTCAACAGAGTCACAGAGATGATTAAAGGGTTGGAAAAATAGGAGCTAGAAATTATTTAGCCTAAGTTAGAGATGACTACCAGGTTTCTTAATAACAGTATTCAAGCAAAGTAAGGGTTGTTATACACAAGATGATGAACTGCTGCTTTCTGTCTCAGCTAGAGAGTGGACAGAAGAAGTAGACATTGATTACAGCAGGACGGATCTAAGTTAGATATAAAGAAGTACTTTTGAGAATGAGCATTGTTGGATGAGAGACCTTCTCAGGATCCTCTTCTTGCACGTCTTCCTTAAATGATGCCATTTCACTGTTTTTTTTGTTTGTTTGTTTTGCGGTGCGGGCCTCTCACTGTTGTGGCCTCTCCCGTTGCGGAGCACAGGCTCCGGACGCGCAGGCTCCGCGGCCATGGCTCACGGGCCCAGCCTCTCCGCGCCATGTGGGATCTTCCCGGACCGGGGCACGAACCCGTGTCCCCTGCATCGGCAGGCGGACTCTCAACCACTGTGCCACCAGGGAAGCCCCTCACTGGTTCTTTTTAAATTCTATATCTCTTCTCACTTTACATGTTCTCCTTAGTTTATTTCATTTATTCTGACTTTAATTACCCATTATAACCTGACAATTACCAAATATATATCTCTAAATATTTCCAGTCCAGACTACTTTCTAAGTACCTCCTGGACGTCAGGCTTTTATCTTTCACCTGTTCTATCGCAATAGCAACATAACTGATACCTCTGTATCTCCAATTTCATTCTCTGGTGTATATGATGGTCTGAACATTTCTATCTAAAAGTAAGTCTAATATGTCATTTCTTTACCTACAATCTTTTTTTTTTAATTAATTAATTAATTTATTTATTTTTGGCTGCCTTGGGTCTTCATTGCTGCCCTCAGGCTTTCTCTAGTTGCGGTGAGCAAGGACTACTCTTCGTTGTGGTGCACGGGCTACTCATTGCGGTGGCTTCTCTTGTTGTGGAGCACGGGCTCTAGGCATGTGGGCTTCAGTAGTTGCGGCTCGCGGGCTCAGTAGTTGTGGCGCACATGCTCTGCGGCATGTGGGATCTTCCCAGACCAGGGCTCGAACCCATGTCTCCGGCATTGGCAGGCGGATTCTTAACCACTGCACCATCAGGGAAGTCCCTGACTACAATCTTTTAATGAGTCCCATTACTCACTTGCTTTCCATCATTTGGTCCCTTTACCTAGCCAATATCATCTCCTGTCACTCCCCAAATGTTATTAATTCCAAGATAATTTCACTTCTTTCATCCCGCTGTGCTTTTTATGTACCTGGGCTTTTTAAAGTCTCTGTACTCTTCACTCCTCCTAGAGCATACTTTCTCACTTCTTTTTATGGTCAACTTCTACACTTCAGTTCCAGGGATTTTTCTCTGACCTTACCACGTTGGACTCATGACCCTCAATAAATGTTCATGAATTTCCATGCAAGCTTCCTCTGAATACTTTAATGTTGAAGTTATTATTAATAAGAGCCTTCCAGGCTTCAGATTCAATAACTGCTTATTTAGAAAACATCTGAGTTAAGTAGCCCACTAACAGATCTTGTGACCTTCAGACGTGGTATATATCAGACTATTCTCATCACACTGGATACAGGATGCTGCTCGTCTGATACTCCTTGTAGGATCTTCTCAGGCATTTCCATATTACTCTTCCGCTACTGGACAAAGTACCATTTCCTTACTCTCTGTTACCCCAGCACAGTCATTCACATATGCTTAGGTACTTTATGTTCATCATACAACATTCCTATGAAGCAGGTGTAGTATTCCCACTTTACGGGTGAAAATGTCACCACCTATACGCAGATGACATATGTAGTGTATGTGCGTGTGTGTATACATTATACTTGTTTATGATACATATATATCCTCTGTGCTCTAGCCATGAATAGCCAAAAAAAACCCTCAAAATCAAATTTCCAAAAAATGAATTTATAATTTTACCCCCAAACTTTGTTCTTCTGACATTAACTGTCTCAAGGAACGCTGTCAGAAGCCTAAGAGTGATCCTCAACACTTTGCTCCTTTTTTTTTTTTTTTGCGGTACGTGGGCCTCTCACTGTCGTGGCCTCTCCCGTTGCGGAGCACAGGCTCCGGATGCACAGGCTCAACAGCCATGGCTCACGGGCCCAGCCGCTCCACGGCATGTGGGATCTTCCCGGACCGGGACACGAACCCGTGTCCCCTGCATCGGCAGGCGGACGCTCAACCACTGCACCACCAGGGAGGCCCCAACACTTTGCTCCTTTTTAATCCCTATATCCAATCCATCACCAACTCCTATAAATTATCCCTCCTAAATATCTCTCAAATGTGTCCAGTTCTCTCCACCTTTACCATGATCAGTCCAAGCTTTCATCATCTTTTAAAATTTTGCCCATGCCATGCAGCTTGTGGGATCTTAGTTCCTCAACCAAGGACTGATCCCATACCCCCTACAGTGGAAGCACACAGTCCTAACCACTGGACTGCCAGGGAATTCCCTCATCATCTCTTGTAATAGCCTCTATTTCCTCTGGTCCTATTCCTATACATATTCTACAGTAAAGATGATCTCAAAATCCAAACCTGATCATGGTACTTCACGCTGCCCTTTCCTCCCACCTCATTCAAAAGCCATTCAGCAACTTCTCGTTGTTTTTATCAAAAAGACAAACTTACAGCTGCTACACAATGGATCCCGCCCACTTCATCTCAAACCCACCTTGTCTCACATCCTTCTCCCCTCCCTCAACTCCTCCAGCCACTCAGCCTTGCTTTCCAACCTTCAAACCTGTGGTGGCCCATTCCTCTGCAGGCCTCGACACAGGCTGGAAAGCCATCTTTCTTCTCCATATCACTGAATTAACTCTTCATCAACCTGCAGATAGCAGCTCAAGAGACACTTTCCCAGAGAAATCTGCTCCGAATCACCCTCTGGAGTTGAGTCATATTTTTCTATTATAAGTTCCAAAAGCACCATCTTCTTCTCCTTCTTGCCCCCTCTCTTCTTTTTACTTTTTATTTTATGATTAGTTGATTGCCAACCTCCTCCATTCCATTAGACTGTAAGCTTCATGAAAGCAAGAACTGTGTCTATTCTTAATCACCATTTTACCTCCAGTACTGAGTATAGCACCTGGCACATAGTAAGTATTTGAAAAGTTGAGTAAGTTAATTTATTGGTTGATATTTGCCCCACACTGAGCTAAGTGCTTTACATATATTATCTCATTATGTTTTTAAAACAGAGTTATGAGGCTACTACCATTCTATTATTAGCTCCATTTTACAAATGAGTAAAACAGGATCTAGAGATATTAGGTGATTTTCCCAAGTTTCACAATATGAACACTGAAGTCCTCGGCAGTAAAACTACATGCGTGACTGTTATCCATCATTTGTGCATATCTTTGTAGATGTAAACATATTAACTAAAGTACCATTATTGAGCGTGTGAAAAGGAAGAAATCTCTGAATCACAAATTGATCATTTATGTCTCTTGAGCAAACCTGAAAATCCTGAAATATTTAAGAGTCAACAACAGAATCCCATGGTTGTTAGGTCGGGTTACTTAAACAGAAGAAAAAAGTAGGCTGTACCTGGATTGTACTTGTTCAATGAGTCTAATTGTTTCACTGACCAGTGAGGCATAATAACTTTGCACAGTACAACACTAACTATGACTGGCCTGGGAAACACATCTCAAAGCGGTGAAAAAACACATCAAGCCACAATTAGTGACTTGATTCTCATCGTACCAACAGGAAAACAAGTTACCTCATTTATGTTGACCGTCTTTATACATGCCCATGACACTACTGAGCAACTGTAAGCAGTGCAACTACTTTGAGCAGTCTAGGCAAAGGTACTTAGGGATTTTTCCTTCTCCCCCCGCACCATCTGGTCCACCCAGATGAGAATACAGGTAGAACAGCATGGCTATTCTTAATGGCTCTTGTTACAAGAGCAATAATTCAAAATTTGAGGCAAATTTTATGTTAGTTGATCGCATATGTTTATAAGAATTTCATCTTCATTTCTGGAAGTTGTGTTAAGGATTTTTAAAGTATCACACTATCTTTTATGAAATTATTGCCAGTGTGACTGTGGAATTCTCAGTATATCTGAGAGGTGGGAGGCTGATAGGTATGTACTCTTCAGGGTACTGTACAGGATGTCGTTAGAAGTCTTATTAGCTTCTCAGGCAGGACTTCAAGAGGTGGCAATAACTAGATCTCAATAATACCTCAGATCTCCAGCTCAGGTATGGGCATCCCCAAACTGGGCTTGATTGTTATATTTAAAATCTATGAAATTTTGGACACTACCTCAAACCAATCAAATTTAGATAGGTTTGAGACTGCCAATTGGAAGAGACTGCCAATTCACTGTTTTTCAATGGAACATTTATCTGGCAGGATAACCCATTTCATTTACTAAGGGAATTTCTTCCTAGTGGATGACTACATAGAAGGCCCAATTAAAGATCAGATTTTTGGATGAGCGACAATTAGGAATTAAATGTTATTAAGAAGTATCCAGAGCTTCCCTGGTGGCGCAGTGGTTAAGAATCCGCCTGCCAATGCAGGGGACACGGGTTCGAGCCCTCATCTGGGAAGATCCCACATGCCTCGGAGCAACTAAGCCCATGCGCCATGGCTGCTGAGACTGGGCTCTAGAGCCCGCAAGCCACAGCTGCTGAAGCCCGGGCGCCTAGAGCCTGTGCTCTGCGTGCAACAAGAGAATCCACTGCAATAAGAAGCCCGCGCAACGCAACGAAGAGTGGTCCTGGCTCACCGCAACTAGAGAAAGCCCCGCGCACAGCAACGAAGACTCAACGCAGCCAAAATAAATAGATTAAAAAAAAAGTATCCAATTTAGTCATTTCCTTGCTTAAAAACTTTCATTCTCCCCATTGCTTTCAGGAAAAAATACAAACTATTTATTGATCTTTCCCCCTCCTTTCTTTTCAAATCTCACTTCAAGCATTTTTATAGTCCACACACACTGAACGACTAAAAATTTCCTTACTTTTATGATAAATTTCCTTTCATTTTGGCGACATTCATATCTATATTTCAAAACCCTGCTCAAGGATCTATATTCCTTAGCAATTCAATTTTTCAAACAGTCATTCTATCCTCCATGTTTTCATAGCGTTTTGTACATATCCCTATCAATACTTAACTGTTATAATTGTTAATTTACATATTAATCTCCCTCACTGAAATGTGAGTTTCTTGGGGGTTGGGACAATCTTCTTTATCTATTAAATTCTAGTGTTTGGCAGGCAGTAGGGAAAAAAAACTTTAAAATGCTTGTTGCTATGTCCATTAAACTAGGTGGTAAATTGGCTGTCTCAATTCCTCAACAATTCCAGAATATTCTGTTTTATAAAATATTCCCCTTTACATTCTGTTAGACCAGTGGTTCTCTCAGGGTTCTGAATTTTGTGAGTTAGTAAAAAAATTTTTTTAACTATTTTGGGGAGCAATAAAGAGCATTAAAAAAAAGCTACCATCTGTTAACATCTTAATTTCAAAATATACACCTTAAGCTTAAAACATCAGAAAGGATATAATTTCAGAATAATCAACAGTCTTAAACTGAACAAATTTAACTTTACGAAAAGTTCTGTAGGTTGTATTTATTTTTCATTTTACCACCAACTGGTGAAAAATAGCATTTGGGAAATGCTGAAATAGTTCAGTGTCCTCCCCAAAATAATTTTGAAGAATTAAGTACCCTTTTATGCATTCTTTTTTTTTTTTTACTTTTTATTTATTTTTGGCTGTGTTGGGTCTTCACTGCTGCAGGCGGGCTTTCTCTAGTTGCGGCGAGCGGGGGCTACTCTTTGTTGGGGTGTGTGGGCTTCTCATTGTGGTGGCTTCTCTTGTTGCGGAGCACGGACTCTAGGTGTGCGGGCTTCAGTAGTTGTGGTGCGAGGGCTCAGTAGTTGTGGCGCAAGGGCTTAGTTGCTCCGCGGCATGTGGGATCTTCCCGGACCAGGGCTCAAACCCATGTCCCCTTAATTGGCAGGCGGATTCTTAACCACTGCACCACCAGGGAAGCCCTCCTTTTATGCATTCTTAAGGTAGCATCTGAGATATTTTCCTTTTAAGTTCAAATTGTTGTAATGAGTGTCATTTCTGGCATGTTGTAAATATTGACACTAAAAAATACAATTATATCTTCTTAGAAAATCCAATCAATGGAATCTTTACACCATATTTATTTGATACCCACAATCATTCACTTAAAAATATCTCTACTGGGGACTTCTCTGGTGGTGCAGTGGTTGAGAATCTGCCTGCCAGTGCAGGGGCCACAGGTTCGATCCCTGGTCCGGGAAGATCCTACATGTCACGGGGCAACTAAGCTTGTGTGTCACACCTACTGAGCCCGCGCTCTAGAACCCAAGAGCTACAACTACTGAGCCTGCATGTCACAACTACTGAAGCCCTCACGCTTAAAGCCTGTGCTCTGCAACATGAGAAGCCACTGCAATGAGAAGCCTGTGCACCACAACGAAGAGTAGCCCCTGCTCGCCGCAGCTAGAGAAAGCCCGTGAGCAGCAACGAAGACCCAAGGTAGCCAAAAAATTTAAAAAATATATCAATACATGCTCATACAACACAAGAAATATAGCCAATATTTTATAATAACTATAATTTATTTATTTTCTTTTATTTATTTTTGGCTGAGTTGTGCCTTTGTTACTGCACGCGGGCTTTCTCTAGTTGCAGTGAGCGGGGGCTACTCTTTGTTGTGGTACGTGGGCTTCACATTGCGGTGGCTTCTCCCATTGCAGAGCACGGGGCTCTACGCGTGCAGGCTTCATTAGCTGTGGCTCGAGAGCTCTAGAGCGCATCCTCAGTAGTTGTGGCGCACGGGCTTAGTTGCTCCGCGGCATGTGGGATCTTCCCGGACTAGCACTCAATCCCGTGTTCCCTGCATTGGCAGGCGGATTCTTAACCACTGCACCACCAGGGAAGCCCTATAATAACTATAAATGGAGTATAATCTTAAAAAATTGTGAATCACTCTGTTGTACATTTGAGTATTGTAAATCAACTATACTTCAATTAAAAGAAAAATCTAATGGGACTTCCCTGGCGATCCAGTGGTTAAGACTCCGTGCTTCCACGGCAGGGGGCACCGGTTGGATCCCTGGTTGGGGAACTAAGATCCCGCATACCATGCAGCCAAAAAAAAAGAAGGAAGAAAGATCTCATTAAAAAAATACATGAACACACAGATGGAAAATCTACATTATTCCTTTATTTCCATTCTACTTCCCCACAGAGTTTTATAATATTTATACTCAGAAGTCTATTATCAATTTAAATTTAATTTAAAAAATTTCTATGACCCTAAATGTTATCAAATATCCTGAAATGAGTTACCATTATAATTATTAGTGCATATTTGGTCAAAGGAACATAAATATATTGATATTAAATATGACATAAACATTTATTGGAAATACATTCCTTAATTAGCTGAGTTTTTTCCAACTAATTAATGTGCCAAGAATTTGTTTTCTAGGGAATTCCCTGGCAGTCCAGTGGTTAGGACTCGGTGCTTCCACTGCAGGGAGCATGGGTTCGATCCCTGGTCGGGGAAATAAGATCCCCACAAGCCGAGCAGTGCAACCAAAAAAACATTGTTTTCTATAGTGAAAATGTTCTTCTTTTTTTGAATACGTACTGAGGGCATTTGTTCACAAAAAAATATGGATGATGGGAATAGAAAGGGTTTTGTTTCAACTACATCACAAAATTCTTTAAACTCCTTCCAAGATATGTGCAAAAAACCCCCAGTGATCTATCGTTGAAAATTATTTTTAATGATCAACTGACACTTCAATTAGGGGCTTCTTGAGTTTTGATGAAAGTAAAAGCTGGAATCTATTAGAGCTGCAAAAGCGTAGCTACCAAATAATTATGACATTTACTTCCTCTATTTGTCTCTGGTGCTCTTTTTCCATCCTTGGACAAGATAAAACAGGAAGATCAGTGATGGGCGGACCGCTTGCCTCTTTTGGTGAAGTGGAAGAAAGGTTATTGTGAAAAGGGGGGTGGGAAAGGAAAACCAGCTTGAGAGGAACATTCTCCCGCAGTTCAGTTTTGAAAAACGAATGCATATGGAAGTTGAAAGCCTGACAGCTTATTATCTTAAAAAACCATCTATGTGCTCACATATCCCTTGGAAATTCTGTGTATACCTCCAGGGCTAAGCACACCCCAGTTTGAAGGGCACTGGACTAGACCTGAAAGTATTAAGTGTTTTCTTTGAAGCAGTTACATTCCAATCCTGAGATGTACCCTCAATCTTGAACACATGGGAGATACCCTAATCACCGCTTTGGGATGGTATGTTTCTTCTGTAAAGACCGATCTCATGATTGATATTGATTCTCTCAGCTTTAGTTTCAAAGTGTGGTATTTTCTGACCTTGACATGACCTTCAAATTCTGGGAGAAAGGAGTTACGTTATTCAGAATGTAAGCCTCCTATGAAGTTATTGCCTGAAGTTATGTAGAAAGTCCTGCTTTAGGGTATTTCTTCATGACACTGTACCTTTATGGCCTGGCCATCTTTCTGTCTTCCGTGTTTTCTCACCTGGTCCTTCTGAAGGTAATTGGTTTGCATTTGCAAATTTATGAAAAAGGTGGGTTAGTGTGGAATCTATGGCTACTGAATAGAGCCTAGTTAATCAGCCTAGCAGGAACATGAATCTGTGAATCAAACAGTATCTGTAAACTAAATATTTGGGATGGAACTCCTACAAAAATCAGTATTCTATATGTGGTTTTAATAATTCAGTTTTCAATAAAAATAAATATCGACCTCCTCCCCTACTCCATAGTTCTCATCCTTTGAAGCCTATATAAAAATTCATATTGTAAAAAGAACCTATTTTTGTGCAACTCATATATACAAAGGAGGCATTTTACTTTTTACTTCCTCTCTCTGAGAATAGAGTGAACTAACTCGTTTTTGTGATTAATTAGAATATAGACACTGCAATCACAAAAGGGTTAGCTATCATTAAATTTAGAATTTAAAAGCATAACTTCAGGGACTTCCCTGGTGGCACAGTGGTTAAGAATCCACCGGCAAACGCAGGGGACACAGGTTCAAGCCCTGGTCTGCAAAGATCCCACACGCTGCAGAGCAACTAAGCCTGTGCGCCACAACTACTGAGCCTGCGGTCTAGAGCCCGTGAGCCACAACTACTGAGCCTGCGCTCTACAGCCCGTGCTCCACAACAAGAGAAGCCACCACAATGAGAAGCCCGCGAACCGCAACGAAGAGTAGCCGCCGCTCTCCGCAACTAGAGAAAGCCCATGTACAGCAACGAACACCCCATGCAGCCAAAAAAAAAAAAAAAAAAAAAGGACAACGTCACAGATAAAGCGGTTTTGTGTGAATTTTTAATGACGTAGTAGTTGAAATTGGAATTTTTATGCACTAGCTTTAATTTAAAAAAATTGCAAAACAACCTTTCTACAACTACATATTTTATGGAAATGCCTTACATTGTATAACATGCAAATATTATCAACACTTAAAACCTACCATAACATATTTCTATTCTACTAGTTTATTCAGTAAAAATCTGTTTTAGTCTTTTGTTGAAAGTTCAAGGTTGTGTGTACCTAGTGCCTGTCAATCTGCACATTCATATATTGATTCATTTAACAAATCCTTCCTGATTGTATGCTATGTCATAGTCACTCTTTCTAGATGCTGGAAATACAATATTGAGCAAACCCAGAAATGGTCCTTTCTTGCATGGAGCTATCAGTCTGTTGGCGGAGTATGCAGTAATCAAATAATTATACACATTTAAAAACTGCAATTTTGGACTTCCCTGGCAGTCCAGTGGTTAAGACACTGCACTCCCAATGCAGGGGGCACGGGTTTGATCTCTGGCTGGGGAACTAAGACCCCACAAGCTGCAGGGTGTGGCAAAAAAAAATATATATATATATATATATATATATATACAAAAATAAAAACTGCAATTTTGACATGTTTAAAAACGGCTGTTGCCACAAGTGCTGTGAAGGAGAGGAAAAAGTGCTGGGAGAATCTGCAACAGGATATTTGAATGTTGGGGAGTGTGGGTGGTCAGAGAAAGCTGCCCTGAGGAAGTGATGTAAGAATGAATGTGGGGGGACTTCCCTGGTGGCACAGTGGTTTAAGAATCCACCCGCCAATGCAGGGGATACGGGTTCCAGCCCTGGTCTGGGAAAATCCCACATGCCACGGAGCAACTAAGTCCGTGCGCCACAACTACCGAGCCTGTGTTCTAGAGCCCGCGAGCCACAACTACTGAGCCCGCGTGCTGCAACTACTGAAGCCCACGCGCCTAGAGCCCGTGCTGCGCAACAAGAGAAGCCACAGCAATAAGAAGCCCACGCACTGCAATGAAGAGTAGCCCCTGCTCGCCACAACTAGAGTAAGCCCACATGCAGCAACAAAGACCCAATGCACCCAGAAAAATCAATCAATCAATTTTTTTAAAAAAAAGAATGAATGTGGGTTCATTAGAAAAAGGGAAAGAAGAGCGTTATAGACAGGGAACAGTTCAAAGGCCAGACAGGGCTCAAAGCAAACCTGAAGGACAGAAGGAGGCTAGCTTCTGGAGGAGAGGGTTAGAGGAAGAAGGAGAGCCTGGAGAGGTGGAAGGCAGCCAGACTTGCTGGGCTCTGCAGGGCTTTAAAGTGTTTTGATATGTAGACCAACAGAAAATTAAAACTTTTGTAGGGTTTTAATGTGGGTGGGGTGATAAAATCAGATTGGCATTTTAAAAAGATTACTGGCTTCACAGTAAGAATGGATTAGAGGGCAGGGCTAGAATGTATGGTTTAGTGAGATAGATGCTACCCTGAACATATGCATGTAAACACAAGCTTTTGAAATATAAATCATGTTTTAAAGGGATTTAGAATTTTCTAAGAAAAGAATCACTGGTTTTTATCTTTTAAATCTTTGTGTTTATTTTTGGGGGCCAGGGCACAGTTGGTTCACGATACATGGAGAAAAAGAAGAAAGAACAGTATTTTCCAGAAGACCTGGGGAAAAACATATCATCAAAGTTAACTTTTTCCCCAAAACTGAAAACAGCTTTATTTTTTGGATTATATACTCAATATAAATTATAATATCAGTATAAGACAGTATGGAAAGTACATCCTTTTAAACTACTTTTTATGCTTGTAGTCACATACAAACGTATATATACGCTTTTGGGAGCATGGCTGTTTTGTTCAGTAACGAATATATGCCCAGTACTTAACAAAGTAGGTGCTCAGTAGCTATTAATTGCATTAATTATTGCTGTTATATCTGTTAATATACATATTGCTTTTTTCACTCAATAATAAGCCCTGGACTTACATAATATCACATCAACCTTTTTAATGGCTCAATAATTCATTATAGGCGTGCCATGAGGTATGTAAACAACCCCACACTGATGGAAGCTCAAGATTTTTAGGCTTATAAACACATCCCTGTGATTCAATGAGCATCCTTGCACAGACATTTTAATACTTGTCTAGGATAAATTCCTAGAACTGAAGTTGCTGAGTAAAAAGTTATATACACATTTTATATTTTGATACCTATAGCCAAATAGCCTACCAGAAGAGTTGTTCCTATCCCCATTCTCAATTGTATTCATTTTCCTATACCTCTGATGGGTTAAAAAATTTCATCTCCTGGTGTTTTTACTGCACATTTCTCTGATTATTGGCCAGATCTGCACGTCTTTTCATAAGTTTACTAGCCACTTGTATTTTCTCTTCTGTGATTTTCTAATACATGTCCTTTGCACATTTCTTTTTCTTCTACTAGATATGTGTTTATCTTATTGATTTATGAGAGCCCTTTGGATATTAGTGATATTAAGCCTCTTTCTGTCATATATATCCCTATTTCTTTTTCCTAGTTCACTCCAAAAAAATCTTTATTACATCTTTGGAAAACAAAAGTTTTATAATTTATATAGTCAGTTTTGACAATCTTTTCCTTTAAGGTTTCTGGCCAGTGTATTCTGCTTAGAACTAGGTCTTTCACTTCCCAGTATTATAAAAATACCTCTCTAATAACATTTTCTTTTGGTACTTTTTACACCTTTGAGAACATTTCTGGAGGGCAATCAGGTGATACTAATAGGACTTTATAAAATGTTCATTCCCTTTGCCAGAAATTCCCCTTTTAGAATTTATCCTAAAGGAATAAGATACAAAGTTTTAGTTTCAAGGATACTCACTGAAGAGTTATTTATAATGGCAAAAAACCCAAAACTGTAAACAATGAAATGTTCAACAATGCAAGACTGGTTAAATCAATTATGGTATATCTATATCCATTAAAATACAAAAAAATTTTAATCATATTAAAACATATTAAAAACTAAAAGCAGAAATATGCTAAGTCCAATTCATAAACACCAAAAAAACTTTTTGGCTAGGCACAAAAAAAGAAGACTGTATTTGCACAATAGTGGTTAGTTCTGGGCACTGATGACCTTTTTTCTTTTTCTTTTCTTCTATGAGAGTATTTGAACAATAAAAATATTTAAAATTTAGTGTAGCCTACAATTATGCAGATACAACATCGTTAAGTGTGTTATTTGTGTTTTAGTAGCCAAGGGGGCCTTAGACTAGAGAGCATTATCCTTGTCTTCAACTTGCAAAGGCAAATTTTGCCTCATCCAATAACTTAAGCAATAACAATAATTTAAGCAAGTGAATTAACCTTTTCGTACTTGGGTATTCTCATCTGTTGAATGAAGATAATAATACCTACCCCGATTTAACTCACAAGGAAGTTGTGTAAATTGTAATTCACTGTAAGCAACATAGAAAATGGTGCTAATATTATTTATATTCAACTCCATGATTACCATTGTTTTTGCTTAAGCCTCTTTATTGAGGTATGATTGACATATGAAAAGCAGTACATATTTAATGTACACAATTTGATGAGTTTGGAGATAAGTATACACTTATGAAACCATTACCACTACCTATGCCATAAATGTATGGCATCTCCCAAAGTTTCCTACAGCCCAGTCTGTTTACTGATTTTTTTTGTGATAAGGACACTTAAGATCTATCCTCTTCCCCAAATTTGAAGTGTACGGTACAGTATGGTTAACTATAGGCACTATGCTATACAGTAGATCTCTAAGACTATTCATCTTGTATAAGTGAAACTGTACCCTTTGACTAATACCTCTTATTTCCCTCTCCTCCCAGCCCTGGCAACCACCATTCTACCTTCTGCTTCCATGAGTTTGACTAGATTCCTCACATAGGTGGCCTCACGTAGTATTTTCCCCTTTGTGTCTGGCTTATTTCACTTAGCATAATGTCCTCAAGGTCCATCCATGTTGCTGCAAATGGCAGGATTTCCTTCTTTTTAAGGAAAAAAAAGATGGAACCCATCGTGTGTTATATGATTATTGCTGCTTTTAATGTAAATGCAATGGAAATGGTAGGTCAATATCTTTAAAAAGAGTATTTTTAATTATCTAAGGGAAAGAAGAAACAAAAGAAAAAAGTGGCCTACCAAAACAGATTGCAAGGGAAGATGATTATCCAGTAAACATTTATTAATTGTCTACTTTGTGCTGGGTTGGTGCAGGGGTAGGGGAGAATAAGAGTGAATAATACAGAGTCTCTATTCTCAGGTACTTTATTCCGATGGATGACTCATGTCAGTGCCACAGACGGAATCACAGACCATTGTCCCTAGAACCTAAAGAGGCAAAGTGCTGACAGAGGCAAAGTGCCTTTACCAAGGCAATAAAGGACAGTCAAGTTCGACTGTCAGAAATCAGCTGAACCAGGTCTAGGAGCTCAGCCTCATCACAGAGTTACAGTGGAAGAGTTATCAAGGTAACCTGCAGCAGTTCCACAGAGCCTAAAGTGAAATTAGGGGACAAATTGGTTGGGGGTGCCCCATTCTGAAGGGGTTCCCCTGGTAAGCATAAGGGGGAATCCCCTTAAATATGGTAGAACCCCAACAGTAAATATAGGGGCTAGAGGGGAGAACAGATCCTGGCTTGCTGCTAGGAGGCTGGAAGGGGTGGGGGAATTCTTAAAAACTCCATTTACAGAACAGGAGATCCCCTTTTGTTACTCAAAGTTCCCTTGTACAGGGTATTCGTAGCCATTTGTGGATTACTATCCTCTTGAACTTTGTTTCTGATTCGATCTTCCTTCAGGGTTTAGAAGAAGACACCTGAGTATATATTTATACATATAAAATGATAAAAATATAAATACATGCACACACATACACCACACACTCCCACTGTTTGGCTGTTAGGCGGTCAGTGGCCCTAGAATTTAAGTCATTTATTTGTACCACTTGAATCTAGTGTTGTTCATTCCTCATCGGTGCATGTTTAAACATAATTCCAGACAGAAGATGATGTGAATTTTACAAAATACAAGGTAAGATATATGTCTGAGAAAAATACAGTTCGGACACAATTAACAACTTTATGGATTCAAGCATTTCTGGTGATTCTGGTGCTATCGGAATCAGCAAAAATAATAATACTAGCATAAACTTATATATTGCCTACTATGTACCAGGCATATACGATGAAAAGAAGCAAAGATATGAATTTAACAGTATGGGAATGAAAATAATCTTTAAAGTTGAAATTTAAAAATTCTTAAGTACATTTTACTTCCCATCACCTTAACTCTAGATAAGCAATTAACTTCAGTAACTGTTTCCTCCTTTTATGGAGGAGGCAGTGGTGGTTAAAATTGAATAAATAGTGTATATATATTTATTTGCAAAGTGCCTGGAATTTAAAAAAATGCATTAAGGACAAAGCACAGTATTATTATAACATTCTTCCATATATTACATGGAAGCACATAATACATACAGCCAAGCAGGCAGAATCCTCTCATTTCTCCAACGTACAAATTAGGTCATCATAGATTCCACTGTCCTAAACTTTCCAACTAAAACAAAGCTGGACAAAATTTTTTAAAAACCCACAAACTGGGGCTCCTCTGGTGGCGCAGTGGTTGAGAGTCTGCCTGCCGATGCAGGGGACACGGGTTTGTGCCGCGGTCCGGGAAGATCCCACACGCCACGGAGCGGCTGGGCCTGTGAGCCATGGCTGCTGAGCCTGCACGTCCGGAGCCTGTGCTCGGCAACGGGAGAGGCCACAACAGTGAGAGGCCCGCGTACCGCAAAAAAAAAAAAAAAAAAAAAAAAAAAAATATATATATATATATATATATATATAAAGACAAATGGTATTTTATGTCTGGGAAAATCTGGCTTTTTCATTAAAGTTACTCTAGAAAAACATAGCATATTCCATATCCCACATGGTATATTCAAAGCTTTAAATATTATTTTAAAAGAAGAAATTTCTGAATCACAAGACTAGAGAACCTAAAAATTGTAACACATGCTCTTTATTAAACATACACAATATTCATTAATATGTAATGTAGAAGATTAAAATCTCTAACACAGGATAATCTACAACTGTAGAGTTTGTATTTTTTCCCCATGCACGTCCTGACATATATTAATGTAAGAAGTAACATATCATTTTTTCCCACTCAATAATTATCTTGAACATATTTTACATTAGTTTGTGATTAAACTTTTAATATATATTTTTAAATTTTTAATTTACTGAGTTATTTTTAAGGTTACATACACTGTTTCATTTAGTCCTCTTATTATATTTCTTAAAAGAGTAAAAAGCTCCTCCATAGTTTGAAAATCTTTTTTTAACCTGAAATATATTTGAATAAAAATAATTTAAGATTTCACACTTCTTGGTTTTTTTGCTTTTCCTTTTATTTTTTCTTCTTGTGTTTTTACAAGTTTGTTTCACATTTCAAAATAGTAAAATGAATCTAAGCACTTTAGATTTTGCTAAATTTAGCATATTAAAAAATTTTAAATAGGAGTATAAGGGCTCTAAGATGGAAAATCTTCTGAAAAACTTGACTACGATTATTATTGTAAGAGTTTCATTTCCAGCTCCATCTGTTCTTCTAATCATTCTAAATTCCAAATGCAGTGTAAACAGTTAAAAAAAACAAGTCTTACAAATCAATTCTTGCCTTTACACACACGATCTTCGGAGTCGCACGCAGCGTCTGTATAAGCAGACTCCTCCCCACTCTTGGGGAAAACCCTGCCTAATATTTATAACGTTATGACATACTGTAATACTCACAAGGTGGTTGTAGAAGTATAAACACGACTGGAGTTATCTGATTGGCTGCTGGTGATGTAACACCCATGTCAATACTTCCCACTGAACGCACGTGTTCGACCTTTTATTTAAATTTCCATTTCATCACAGCAATAAGACACTCGGGGCGGTGCATTTTCTGTGAAATGATTATTGCCTTGGGCCTGAGGTGCTGCCTCGCACACACAATACATCAGACGAGGAGGTGTCCGTGGTTGCAACCTCCTCGCGTGAAAGGCACAGCCTGGTTCAGTCTTTGTGAAGGAACAAAATAAGTTCACTTCCTTGGGCACCGCCACCCACCCCCAGCAAATGACAAGGCTGGAGCGCAGCTCCCACCGCACAGTTATTTCCAAAGTCCCAGGTGAACTCGTGGCGAGAGAAGGAAAATGTGCTTCCCGGGCGCGGGTAGGTGCGTGCGGGCAGCGGGGAGACGGCCAGACCCTGACACTCGCCAGCTGTTAGTCCTCCGCGGAGCCCGGCCCCGGCCGCACACGCCCGCCCCCTCCCCGAGACCCCCAGCCCGCCGCCCGGCCTTTTGTCCCCCGCTCCTCGGCCGACTTCCTTCCCCGCGGCCGCACCCCCGCCCCCAGGCCGGAGGCGCGGCCCGGCCCCTTTCCCGGTCCCCTGGCGCCCCCACCCCACCCCACCCCAGCCCAGCCCCAAGCCCAGCCCCCCTCCCCCAGCTCGGCCCCCACCCTTTCCCCCTCCAGCGGTTACTGCTACCCCGGTGCATTGTGGGCGCACGGTCCGTTGTTCATTTGCCATTCGACCTCCGCCGGGGCCTGGTCGGACGGAAACGCTCCGCCGGCTTTATTGTCGGTTCGTTATGTGGCGGAGCCCGGCAGTTTAACGTGCTTCTTGCCCTCAGCGCCTCGGAAGCCGGCAGCGGGTTGGGACTCCTCGGCGCGCCGGAGGAAGGATATCTGTTTGGAGGGTCGGTTTGTGCGCGCGGCTTTAAAGAGGGGGCAGCGGAGGGTCTCCCCGCACTCCGCCTCTCAACTTCGAAGGCCCCACGCGCCCCGGCTCGCTGCTCACCTCTCCGCCGCCCGCCCCCTTCTCCGCGCGGGACGCTGCCCGGAGCGCAGCGGGGCGGGGGTGGAGGATTAGGAGGCGGCCGGAGGCGGCGGCCCGGCGGGAGGCGGCGGCGGCGGCGGCGGCGGCGGCGGACGCGTGAGGCAGCCCCGGGGAGCGAGCGCGAGCCGGGCGGGAGGGCGAGGCCGAGCCCCGCGAGACCGGAACGCCCGGGGTGGGGGCGGGGGCGAAGCGGAGGGGGAGCGCGCGGGACGCGGCCCGAGGCCGGGCGCGAGCCGGGGCACCGGGCGGCGGCGGCGGCGGCGCGCGCCATGTCGTTCAGTGAAATGAACCGCAGGACGCTGGCGTTCCGAGGAGGCGGGTTGGTCACCGCCAGCGGCGGCGGCGGCGGCTCCGCGAACAATAACGTTGGCGGGGAGGCCTCGGCTTGGCCCCAGCACCCCCAGCCAAGACAACCCCAGCCGCCAGCGCCGCAGCAGCTCAATGGGCGGGGGGCCGACGAGGAAGTGGAATTGGAGGGCCTGGAGCCCCAAGACCTGGAGGCCTCTGCCGGGGTGGCCGCCGCCGCCGAGGAAACCAAGGAGTTGCTGCTCCCCCAAGACGCGGGCGGCCCCACCTCGCTGGGCGGCGGTGGCGCAGGGGGCCCCCTGCTAGCGGAAAGGAACCGTCGGACTCTGGCCTTCCGAGGCGGCGGCGGCGGCGGCGGCGGCGGGGGGCTCGGCAACAATGGCAGTAGCCGCGGCCGCCCCGAGACCTCGGCGTGGTCCCTGAGGCATTTCAATGGGCGAGGGCCCGCGGCCGTGGAGCTGGAGCTGGACGCGCTGGAGGGGAAGGAGTTGATGCCAGACGGCGCGTCCCTGAGCGACAGCACCGAGGACGAAGAGGAGGGGGCGAGCCTGGGCGACGGCAGCGGGGCGGAAGGCGGCAGCTGCAGCAGCAGCAGGCGGTCGGGCGGCGATGGCGGGGACGAAGCGGAGGGCAGCGGAGTGGGAGCTGGCGAAGGAGAGACTGTCCAGCACTTCCCGCTCGCGCGGCCCAAGTCCCTAATGCAGAAGCTTCAGTGCTCCTTTCAGACCTCCTGGCTCAAAGATTTTCCCTGGCTGCGCTATTCCAAGGATACTGGCCTTATGTCTTGCGGCTGGTGCCAGAAGACCCCCGAGGACGGGGTAAGCGGGGACCTGCCTCCTGTGGGGCACGACGAGCTTTCGCGAGGGACCCGCAACTACAAGAAAACCCTCCTTCTGAGGCACCACGTCTCTACCGAGCACAAACTCCACGAAGCCAACGCCCAGGTACGGTGTATTCTGCGTCTGCTTGGGGGAAAGGTTTATCAGCTGAAAACCCCGTTTTCCTGGGTGAAGACATCTTTCCTGTTGGGAGAGAGGTGTCGGGAGCTTACGCGTGGGGGGGGTTAGAAAACCTGGGAACAAGTTTTCAAAAGTTACCGGGGGAGGGGGGAATAACAATTTTCTAATCGTAGCGCTGAATTTGTTTTAATTTTTTCATGACGCAGATTTCTTTGCCCATCAGGTTGAATCAAAAGGAAAGTTTAATACGCGAGGTGGAAGGGTTTAACCCTGTAAGGTTAGCTTTGTGGGGTCAAAATGTTATTAGCTGTGGTTTTAGGAAAGCTGCTTTATGTTGGTAGTCTTTCAGCTTGCCGGTGGAAGTCAAATCTGGTAACTCTTTGAAGAATGAATTAAACAATTTCCTTAATCTTTGACGCAACCCCTTTTAGGAGAACATCCAGCGGAGAAAAATATTTTTTATCATATCAGGATAATGTGAAATATGAGAGCAGTATGTAAATGTAGGGGAAGCTACGTGCCTAACTCCTTTTTCGTGGATTATTTTACTAAGTTCATCTCCATTAAACTTGTTGAACTTCTCTTTCCAAAGGCATACTTTTGGTAAATTGTGGTAGTTTTTGTTTCCTTCTACCCAGATTTTTGTGCTGAGATTTTCTGTAATCCCCCCTTTTCAAAAAGTTTCTTATAAATGCAGTTTACTTTAAACTTAGCATATTTGAGATGTTTAATGTAAAGTTACTTATACCAAGTAGTTGATTTGGACTGGTAGAGCATGTATTTACCGGATTCCTTAAAATCATAAGTTCTTAGTTATAAAACAAGCTATACTTCAGTTGTTCTTAGCTCTTGTCTTAATATTTCTAGTCTAAAGATAATAGTCTTACCATTTTGATAATCCTTTTTCAAGCCAAACAGATGTTGATCAGTGCTTCGAAGACTTTTAGACAACCTGTGGTGGTGGATGGAATTTATTCTTTTGTATTGCTAGCCATTGATTTTAGAAAGTCACCTTTCGGATATTAGTCCCTTTGTGTTTTTATTGGAGTGATCTTGCTGTTCAGAACACTTATACTGGAGTTAGTTAGGCACTATCCAATAACCCTGTAGCCCAGAAGTTTCTCAGAAGTTGAGGCTTTAACGTTAAAGCATAGGGTTGTTTTTCTCAGGGGGCAATGGCAACAGTTTTTGCACAAGTTTTAGTTGCCTAAGCCCTAGAAGGAAGGTCACTTAAAGATATAAGGCCCAGAAAGTTTAAGTAAATTGTCCCAAGTCTTACAGTTCTTCGTGATAAATGAGACTGAAGTATATAAGGAATGTTGCAATGGGAAAAAAAAGTTTTGGAGTAAATCTAGGTTCAGATCTCAGCTTTCTGCAATTACTAGCTTTGTGAGCTCGGGCACTGGAGTGCCAGACTTGTCTTCTGTATGCCGAATACAGATGTCCCTTACTCTGCCAAGTAATTATTCTGTTCCCATTTTTCAGAAGAGGAGTCTAGAGGTTTTAAAGATTTATATATTCCTGAGATTATTTAGTAGTATGATGGAGAGGTGGAAGGCTTGTGAAAATGAAAGTGTGCTTTTCTAAATGGTAAGTTGGTTATTTAGAAACATTTAAAAAGACAATCAATGAATTTTCCTAATCCAATGGACCAGTTACTCTTATCTTCTTCAGCGTAGTCTACGTGTAGGCAGATCTGAATGGGAGTACAAATTATAATTAGCTGCTTAGTGAACCTGAAATCAGAGGAAGGGGAATTAGTTGGATAACTTTATGATAGACTTAGTGTGGTGTATCCTTCTCCCCTAGGCATATGTCTGGATTAGGGGATTCATTCCTAGGTAAAACCTTTTCTAAACTTAATCCGTGAGTTATCCCTCCCTTACCCTTTGCCCCCTTAAACTCCCTTTTTACAGATATAATCTTTAGACCACCTTTTTTCTCTTAGGACATTATTTCATTAGACTGAGAGTAATAAAGTTTAATAGTCATGTTTGTCTAACATGACTATTTATTGGTTCCCTGGTTTGGATTTTGGATGTTATTTGTTTTCATTCTAACTAACCTTAGTTTGAGGTGTTACCTTGTGATTGACCCCAGGTACCACCTATAGAATCCTTTTGTCTTGTTATCACATGAGTGTCAGGTTCAAGAACTGACTTATTTTTTCCTCTGGGCAGAGTTAATCACTTTTTTTCCATTCCATGTAGCCTTTGATTACCTGTAGGAGGCAGTATAACACAATCTGTAAGAGCATTCTTGAGCTTAAAGAAGGGGGACCTGAGTCCTAATCCTCTTTCTTGGCAGGAAAATGAGTTAGTTAACTTCTAGTTTCCTCATGTATGCAAAGTATATATGCCAGCATGTAATCACTCAGTAAATGATAACTGTTGTTGTCATCATTACTTATTTTCATTGTAGGTAACTATAACAACACTTTTTTGGGGGACTTGGTACCTCATGTCTCAGTGTTACCAGTTTTCTCAGTTTGGGAGCCACTTTATCTCATGGAATCACTCTTGATTCTAGAGCGCAAACCAGTTCTCTTCTTCATACTTTTAGAGACTCTGGCCATTCAGTTCTTTGAACATTGAGACTTTCTCATCATACATGCAGTTTTTCTTACCTTCGTAAGAAATATCTTGCATTAGCCTTGTCCTGTCTTAAAAATGCTGAAATAAGAGTTTTGGAGTTCCTCCGGCAAGAATTAAGTTTGAGGCTAGGGTGTAGTTCACTCCCTTTATCCTCCCCTCCCTTTTTTTTTTTTAAACCCAGAGGACTAGCAAGATAGTTTTATTATTATGAAAATAATACATGCTTATTTTCAAAAATTGGAAAAGTGTAGAAGGATAAATAATAGATGAGTCTCCCTCTTACCTAGTTCCCCCTCACCTCCCAATAACAATTTCTTCTATCTACTTCCACAGTCTTTGCACATAGACGCATCTGTGTGTTTATCCTCTCTTATTAAAACGTAATCAGGAGCACACGGAGGCCTGTTTTTTTAAGAGTTTGGCCAAATCTTAGCATGTGAATAAGGGTTACTTTACTTTTTGTTTCTTATGCCTTCTGTAAGAGAAAAGTTATTTTCCATTAATTCCATGGTGGTGGCCAAAAAACTGTGGCACATTCTTTTTTTTTTTTTGGCTGTACCTCATGCCTGTGGGATCCCTAACCAGGGATCGAACCTGTGCCCCCTACATTGGACGTGTGGAGTCCTAACCATTGAACCGCCAGGGAATTCCCTGTGGCACATTCTTAAAACCTTTGATATTCTTCTGTTATTTGGATGTTGGTTGTTAAGGATTGCTCATGGGAGAGTCCATAAATATGCTTTCAGAATCTGTTCTGGAGCCTTCTATTTCAGAAATACCCTTGTATTTATAAGGATGTAAGGGACAACATGTAGTTTCTGTTTTGAGTAACAACTGCCTATATCTTAAGAGTCAGGTTCAGTGATTAGCTCATGTAGGATTTGACCATTCGGCCCAGAGGACTTAAAATTGCTTTAATAACAGTGATTACCACTGTATCTTGGTTCAGATCACTTTCTACCCAGTTGTGAAATTTTCGTAGCCTAAATCACACATTCTGTCAACTCTTTCCAGTTTAGTAAGCTTAAAACATGCACTCAAATGTGTTATTGTTATAAATTTAGTTAACCTTTCCAGAAAGTAAATATTTAATTCAGATCAGTGATCTGATTAAAATTACTAATTGGAATATGTTGGTGAGCAACAAAAGCAAAGGTGAGACAGATCTACCAGCCTTCTTTGCATTTGGCAAAAATAAGTTGTTTGTTTGTTTTAAAGATTTTGGAAGAAAGACTGAAAAAACCTTTCACTAGGAAGGAGAAATAGGTATTACAGAGGACTGCGGAGCCTATGGCCCATTAAGTAATCAGTTTGTATAATACTTAAATAGGTTCTAACAGTCATTCATTGTGTTTGATTTGGTAAAAGCTGGTTCCTTTCCCTTCTGGTTTTTACTATATGTTACAGTGTATCTAGAATTGGCTTGTTTCTCCCTCTTAAACTTACGTACACATATTAGGTAGATACAAGGCACTGAAGATAAACCTATATAAATAAGACATTTTTCTGCCCTCAAGAAACTTGTACTCTAGTAAGGAGAGACAGACATAAAATGATAGCTACCATGTTAGAAGTATATTCAAGTTACAGTTAAGACACTAAGGAAAGTCATCAATTCTATTTGTGAAGGTTGGGAGAAGCTTGTAGAATTGGCTCCTGACTTAATTGTGTTAAGTGAATAAGTGTTGAAGAGGGGAGGGCATTCCAGGCATTGCAGTTGGAAGCAGCTTGAGCATAGTGGAAATTGATGTCTTGATGTGTCTGAGAAGTTAGATGATTTGGTTGTTGAGCAGGATGAAAAATCAAGTTTGAATGGGTAGACAGACTCCAGGTTATGGATGATCTTTTTATGTTGAAATGATTGTATTGATATTTTATTCTGCTAACAATGGGCAAACTATTTAGCAGTTTTAAGCAGGGGAGAACCACGATGAAATATGTGTAAGTTGCTGTTTAGAAGCACCTGTGTAGTGTGTATGTGTGGGTTTTGAGGAGAGCTCGTAATAAAGCATATTTTTGGCATCTAAAATTGGTTGGAAGTTGTAATCACCTGAAGGCTAATACCCCAGGCCTATAGATTTAGAATTTCTAGGGAGAGTACATAAATTGCAAGGAAAGATGCCATCTCTCAAGGAGATCAGAGAAGTGATAGAAGATTGCAAAGGAGATCTTCCTTTCTTTCTCTACTGACTGTTACATAATTTGTCAGTACTACTAGCAGGTACCTATTTGGCATCATGTTCGCTGTGGCCTTGTTTGTCCTCATTACTAGAAATTGAATTTGGGTTTGTAAGTGGACACTGATGTTTGAAATCTTTCAGTATACTGTTCCAGTGGGTTGCTGCAGCAAAAGTAGTAAAGATTTTTGGGTTTAATGCTTTTAGCTTACACTTTGATGTTTGTGTTGGAAATTGTGTTTTCTACTAATCCATTTATCAAAAGAGGACTGTAATTCTGGGTATGGAGGTAAATACTAATTACTTGATTTTTTTAGCCAAATAGCATTTTTTAATTTATGGATTGACTACAGATGAGCTCACTGCAACTGAAGTTCCCTCTCCCATTGTACCCCTCAGAAGGGTGGGGAGACTGGGTAGTGTGGTCTTGGATTCTCTACAGGTTGGTGGCATTATCTAGCTCCCCCAGCTAGAATGCTGTGAAGACCCTTTGATCTCCCTCCCCACCCCTACCTTGAAATCTAGTTAATCACTCAAGTACGGATTTTACTTTCCAAACTTTTTTCCAGGCTCTGCGTTTCTACCTCTTCCCCCATTATTATCTCTCTTACCTAATTAAGGTCCTTGTTTCTTGGCAAGTGCTGTGTGTTGCACTATTAACAATAGATTCCCCTGGTCACAGTATCTCTAGTCTTCATCCCCTGATAATTATCCTCCACTTTGCTGCCACAGTCATCTCTATCTGCGAATTCAGTCAGATCCCTACTTCTAAAGCTCTATAGGCACCTATAGCAGTGGTTAATCTTGTGCAGGATTCAAATCTCTTGATAATCTGATGCAACTTATAGACACTTAGCTCCAAAAACATTCATAAGAGCATATTTGCATTTCTTGGGCTTTTTTGGGATCACCTTGAAGGTCTTTCATAAATCTAGAATTGTGAGGATCTGTAGACCATCTTGGTTCTTTTTCTCATGCCATCTCATTTGCTTAGAGTGCTCGTCCTGCCATTCCACTCTTGCATCCTTTAAGGTTCAGCTCAGATCTTTCTTTCAAAAAGCATCTCCTCCCCCACCTCCAAAAAAACTGGATTAGATGCACTTCCTCTCTGCTCTCATAACATGCTTGTTATACTCTTCAGTACCTTAAGAATCTTGCTCAGTAGTGATAACTGCAGGTTGGGAACTAATTCATTTTGGGTCTGCAGTGTACAACCTGTCTAAAGTAGGCATTCACTTCATGCTTATTAAATAAGTGAGTAAAGTCAGGATTTTTCAAGATTTTAGCAGCTTTTTCTCTGAGTAAAATATTTACTATTTTTTGGCCTCTCTGGAAATAAATTTGAAGATAATAAGCTGTGAGGATTTTAACCAAATGTATACTTTTCTATATTTTCTTAATTTTGGAAAAGTTAATTAAGGTGTCTTCCAGATCTAAAATTATAATTTTACGTATGAGCATCTTCACAAATAAAATAACGGAAGACTTTTCATATTTATAGATCCTCTGGTATAGCAAATTATCTGATTTCTGAAGTCTGACTGTCCATTTCCTTAAAATCTCCTTGTTTATCTAGTTTAGACTAATGTCTGGGCTAAGTCGTGCTTTCCTTTTTGGGAAAGGGAATAGAAAATTTTCCAACTGGTCTTTAAAAAGACTAGTTTTGGAAATATTTAAACCTTTTTATCAGTATATTTTTACTTATCAGTGATATCATGTTTATCAATATACTGAGAATGGACATAGAATGTTAAAGAACTAGAGAGAGAGATGACTTCTTAGGGATCTATTATGATTTTTGTCTTTAGTACTAGGAATTTATTTGGTTCAGCAAATAATATTGGCAGTTTATTTTAGTGCATATTTTGCTCTGTTTTACCCATATCCTCAAATAATACTCCCACTTGTTGAATACATATACTCTTGACTTGTAAACCCTTCATTGTGAAGAGCATGTTTAATAGGTGCTACAGAAACATGGCATAGTGCTCTGATTGATACTGAAGGAGAAACAGCTAGTGTTGCTTGTAAAAACAGGTAACTTTACTGTTCTTGCACAATAGTAATGAGAAAAAATAGTGGTTGAATAGCGTGTTTGGTTTTGTATAGTTCGTGTCAAAAATGGAATGGGCAAATATTTTGATGGATAGGCTTTTGTCTAAGTTATTTTTAAAAATTAGGACATTTGGTCTGATAATGGCAGAGAATTACAGAAATTAGGACTGGCCCAGAAAATTCAGAACAGTCACCATGGCCTAAAATAACTGCTATGACGTAGCCACCTCCTTTTTAAAGTGTTTTGAACTGCCTAGTGTATAAACTTTAGGCACTTCTTGACTTGTAAATGCTAATTCACTGCTTCACAGACTCTTCATGATGTGCTGCTAAATTTTGATCAGTGCTTAAAATTTTTGCTTCTTCCAAGTATTCATACTGTTACTACAATACCTGTTAGAACTTCGAACCGAATGAGCTTTGCTGGGCAGGTATGGCATGCATAGCAAAGCTTAGTTTTAGGCTTGCATCAAAGAAAGATGCAGTTTGGAAATTTGCTGTAGTGAATAGAGAGCATAAGCAAATTAGTAAAAAGTCTTTTAGTAAAAGTAAACAGTATGATGCTTCTGTAGAAAATTATACTACAGCAGTAACTATTTTAGATATTTTTAGTATTGGTTTAGTTCTTTGTATATTCATACAAGTCCTAAACATTTCCCATCCCCTTTGCTAAATAGTTTGAAACTTCACAACATACTGGTTTATGTACAAGATCTAAAAGTTAAAATGTGTTTTTTACCTCACTTCCTTTCCTCCAGCCCCTCAAAGCAAACATTTGGGACTTAATCATGAATAACTTGATTACTTTACTCCAACTGTGGCTGTTAGCAGGTTTTGCTTAGGATTGGGTGTTCCAGTAGGAGAGTATAGCCAATTTAGAATATTTTGGTCTGACAGAGCAAGAATGTGGGGGTGGGCTTAGAGTTTTAAGTATGCAGTATAAGTGCAGTGTGAAAGTATGAAGTATAAGTATGCAGTATAAAAGTATGCAGTATAAGTGTGCAGTATAAAAGTATGCAGTATAAGTATGCAGTATAAGTATACAGTGTAAGTATGCAGTATAAAAGTATGAAGTATAAGTATGCAGTGTAAGTATGCAGTGTAAGTATGAGGTATAAGTATGAAGTATAAGTATGCAGTATGAGTATGCAGTATAAGTATGCAGTATAAAAGTATGAAGTATAAGTATGCAGTATAAGTATGCAGTATAAGTATGAAGTATGAGTATGCAGTATAAGTATGCAGTAAGTATAAGTATGAAGTATAAATATGCAGTATAAGTATGCAGTATAAGTATGCAGTATGAGTATGCAGTATAAGTATGCAGTATAAAAGTATGAAGTATAAGTATGCAGTATAAGTATGCAGTATAAGTATGAAGTATGAGTATGCAGTATAAGTATGCAGTAAGTATAAGTATGAAGTATAAATATGCAGTATAAGTATGCAGTATAAGTATGAAGTATGCAGTATAAGTATGCAGTAAGTATAAGTATGCAGTATAAGTATGAAGTATGAGTATGCAGTATAAGTATGCAGTAAGTATAAGTATGAAATATAAGTATGCAGTTGAGGCTCTGGGAAGTGATAGGGATGCTGCCAAGGGTCAGTTGGAAATGCAATGGAAATTCTCCACTTTTTGTGCTTCATTCTGTCGTGATCTTGTACTCCAGATTTGCAGAGTTATCTGTAATGTTTCACTATTGTGAAATACTGAAGTGTCCCGGAATTCTAGTGTTTTGGTTCTTTCAGTTGACTTCTCATACCTGGAAGCAGCACGAAAATTCTTAGATAGATTATGTGATCTGGTTTAGTTTCAGAGAATTGGGATTGTTATATGCATGACCCCATGTGTTCAGGACTCAGAATGAAACCTGTTATTTTTGTAATTTAGCCCTACCCATTGTGGGGTTAAATGGAGATGTGGGATTGCTTCAGGAATCTCACCACCATTTAAAATATTCAATGAGAAATATTTTGCAGTCCTAACAGCTTTGTTTCCTACACCCTTTTTTCCCCTAATTCCTCCTTCTCTTCCTCTCCAAGCATATCAGTCCTCCCAGCATGTATCTTTTTCATGTTTTTCCCAGGCTCATATATTCATGGATCTGTATATATGTATCTCATTATTTTATAGTAATGACTTGTATTTAATATTTTGTGCCAAAGAAAGTAATGAATCTTTAACACTTAAATAAGGTCAGCATTATCAGTTATCTTTTCTACTAGAAATGTCTAAGCACGTTTTTTTGCTGGAAAACAATTGTTACTTCAGTTATCTACGAAGTTATTGAGCAAGGTGCTGAGAGAATAGACACCTAGTCACTCTGTGAGTAAAGTCCTGAAGTTCTTAATTAGAAACATTCGTAGTACTTACTGCTTTCTAGTTTAAGAAGGCATGGTGACTTGCCCAAGGACACACGCTTAATAACTAGCATAGGCAGCATTCCAAATCTAGATCACACTCCTTTATTTTTTCTGTTGATATCACATGTTATTTTATAGGAAATTACCATAGCTTTAGTGATGCTAAAATGAACTGTAATGAGTACTTATAAGATTGCTAAGAGGGAAGATTATAAACATTAAGAATTTTGAGTTCAGGAATTTTACCTGATGGATAGTATTTATGATCCTAAAGAGATAAGTCATTTTGAAAATTGATTGGGAAATTATATACTTGGTTATTCCTGTAGTTTGAAGCACATTTTTTATTAGGGTCCTAACTTTATCATTAGTTAGATTTAATTAACTTTGTTGACCTAAACTATTTGACTCAATGTTTGCCAAGAGTTTTACATATTTATTATTTTATTTATTTTTATTTTTGGCTGCATTGGGTCTTCGTTTCTGTGTGTGGGCTTTCTCTAGTTGTGTCGAGCAGGGGCTTCTCTTCTTTGTGGTGTGCTGGCTTCTCATTGCAGTGGCTTCTCGTGGTGGGAGCACAGGCTTTATGTGTGCTGGCTTCAGTAGTTGCGGCACGTGGGCTTCAGTAGTTGTGTCTCATGAGTTCAGTAGTTGCGCACATGCTTTGTTGCTCTGTGGCATGTGGGATCTTCCCGGACCAGGGCTCAAACCTGCACTGGCAGTCGGATTCTTAACCACTGAGCCACCAGGGGAGTCCCTTAAATAATTCTTAATCCATGTCTTCAGCTATATTTGAAAAGATAACATGATATGTGATACATATTCTTTAAATGAAATTCTGCTGATCCTCAGGATGTTTCTTTTTTTTTTTTTATGATAACAGTGGCTTGCAGCAAGCTAAGCTGTTCACTCACTCCTTTCCTCTCAATATTTGGGATTGTCAACACTTCAGTCTCAATATGTAATGATTACTAACAAATTAGTGTATTTCATAGTGCTTTTTAAAAAGTTACTGATAATGATTTGTTGTCTTTGGTCTGATGGCTTTAAAAAGTAAATAGAATTTAATATTAATGTTTTCCATCTATTACAGGAGTCAGAAATACCATCAGAGGAGGGGTACTGTGACTTTAATAGTAGGCCAAATGAGAACTCTTATTGCTATCAACTTCTTCGACAACTAAATGAACAGAGGAAGAAGGGTATTCTTTGTGATGTCAGCATTGTGGTGAGCGGAAAAATCTTTAAAGCTCATAAGAACATCCTGGTTGCAGGCAGCCGTTTCTTTAAGACTTTATATTGCTTTTCAAACAAAGAAAGCCCTAACCAAAACAATACTACCCATTTAGATATTGCTGCAGTTCAAGGTTTTTCAGTCATCTTGGACTTCTTGTATTCTGGTAACCTGGTGCTCACAAGCCAAAATGCCATTGAAGTAATGACAGTGGCCAGCTATCTTCAAATGAGTGAAGTTGTTCAAACTTGCCGAAATTTCATTAAAGATGCCTTAAATATAAGCATTAAATCAGAAGCTCCAGAGTCTGTAGTTGTGGACTATAATAATAGAAAACCAGTTAACAGAGATGGCCTGTCTTCATCACGGGATCAAAAAATTGCCAGTTTTTGGGCAACACGGAATCTTACCAATTTGGCAAGTAATGTAAAAATTGAAAATGATGGTTGTAACGTCGACGAGGGCCAAATAGAAAACTACCAAATGAATGACAGTAGTTGGGTCCAGGATGGTTCACCTGAATTGACAGAAAATGAGTCTCAAGGTCAAACAAAAGTGTTTATTTGGAATAATATGGGCTCCCAGGGAATTCAAGAGACTGGCAAAACAAGGAGGAAAACCCAAGCTACGAAGAGATTTATTTATAATATACCACCTAATAATGAAACAAATTTAGAAGATTGCTCAGTGATGCAGCCACCTGTTGCCTATCCAGAAGAAGATTTGTCATTCATCAAGGAAGAACCAGGTAAATACTGTATATACAGAGGTATTTCAGTTTTCATTCTTATTCTGGTTGGATATAATCTTGTGTGTATTCTTAAAGTATTTTTTTCATTATAAAAAGAATACATATAAGTAATACTAAAATTTGAGTCTTTATAATAAAAGGGAGAAAATCACTCAAACAAGCACATATTATATCTTACATAATCTTATACTAAATGTAAGATTTGACGTGTCTTAGTTTTTTCTCTAAGCATGTAGATGTGAGTTTCTCAAAGGTTGTGTTAAATATAGGAATTTGCCCATATTTTATGGAATGTGGACGCCATGTATAGTTCTTTGACTTTCCTGATCTTTAGCCTCTGATCACTTTTTGTACCCAGTACTGGAAAAGGTAAAATCTTCTGGTTGTAATGTGTGATCCGTTTGTCATTTCAGGACATTTTTGAGATCTAGTTAACATTCTTTACTCTCAATTTTCTTCGTAAACATATAATTGTTTTATAGAAGTTTGCAAATGTTAATGGGATTATTCTACTTTGTTTAGAGTTACTGTTCTGTGCTCCGCATAAATCTTTCAGAAGCTGGAATATTTTAAGTTTGTCCCACTATTACCTCATTTTCATTCTCATTTACATTAGTTAAGTAAGAGAGAGGCCTCTGAGACCTTTCTCTTCAATATATTCCCAAAGGAATATATATAAGAACCTCAACATATCACATTTGTAGTGTAGGTTTTTAAAAAAATGGAGTGAGTGGGGGACCATTGTTGAAGAGTGAAAATAGATTTGAAACTTTTCTTTACGTTTAATTTGATTGTCTGTGTTTAACTTATTTGAAGAAGTAGCCCAGTGGGTTTGAGATTTTCCTATGTGGACCCCAGACTTTTCTACCACTGTCGTATTTAGTGCTTGTGTTGCTTCAGAGCTCTATAACTGTTCAGTGTCTGAGTTACGTGATGGTGATCATCTGGGGATGGAGTACTTTCTGTTAAAGAGAATCATTGTTGTTAGTTCCCAAAGGGCAAAATGCCATAATCCTGTGAAATGGTTCCTCTGGCTGTTTAGGTTTGGGTTTAATTTTCATTGGTAGAAATTTTTAATCATGTGAAAATCAGTATGCATGTGTAATGAATACTATTTGCTGATCTTTCCCCTCCTACTTATCAAGTCTTTAGCAATAAAACCCCAGAGGTAGTTTCTTTAAAGTATTAATGGTAAGTAGACTTTCTTAGCAGCACTTTATGTTTTGTCTTAATTTTTAATGTAGAAGACCTTGAAGCAGTTCTCAGAATTAGAGCTACGTTGTCTTTTTCTGCATGAATTAATCATTTAGTAGTATGGTGGGAAACCTTTAGTGTTTTTTTTTAATTTATATAGATAACACGCAATATAAGGAGTTAGCAGATTTTTTTGTATAGTAGTTGATTGACAAAACTAATTAGAGCTAACCCCATTCTTAAAATTAATGCCACACATAATTGGAGTGATTCAAAGAGAAGAAAAGCAGTAATTTGAACCACAGTGCATACTTTCAAAAATAACATTGCTAGTGATTATCTTAGCAAGCACCCCTAGCTGTATCAGTGGACTAGGTCTATCATAAATTAATTTTTGGTCTAGTATGCTTTTAACTTATCTCTAATATCTTATAAATGAAAATTCTGTTATGTCGTTGATATCACATTAGTATCTGATGAGCCTTGCTTAACTCACAAGTTTGGTTGTATCAGTGATGTGCTACATTCCAACTGTTAAAACTTTTCACAACTTTTTAGTGCCTCTGAATCCACCTTCATTCAGTGGCAGAAAATGGGTCCTGTAAGAGCTAGAACATAATATGATACAGAGCCAGAGGCTGGCAAATTTTTACTGTAAAGGGCCAAGCAGTAAATATTTTTGGGTTCGTTGGTCATAAAGTCAGTTACTTAAGTCTGTCATTGTAGCATGAAAGCATTCACAGACAGTATGTAAACAAGTGAACATGGGTGTGTTCTAGTGTTGCCAACTTTTGGTATAGAGCAGTGGGTCTTAATCATGGCTGCATGTTGGCATTAATTGGGAACTTTACAGGCCACCATGATTCTTGGATCTCTCTGCTAGGGATATAGATTTAATTGGTCTGGGATGTGGCCTGGTTGTTGAAACTTTTATAAACTCTGCAGGTGATTCTGTTGTGAACCAAGGTTGAAATCTGCTGATGTAGAGGAAAGCCCAAATTGAATCAGGATTGGGAAGTGAGCTCTGCCACTTATATGTTACCATAATCAAATTAAGCTAAACTCGTGCCCTCGGTTTCCTCTTCTTTAGAATATGCTATTTATTTTATAGGGTTATTATGAAAAATGACAAATATAAAAACATAGCTCGCGTGGTCATCTTAGTCCCCCTTACAGACTATTGAGATTATTTAAAATCAGTTTTCCAGTGCAGTGTACTTTCTACCAAATTCTAGATAGGTGGTCTTATTATAGCCTCAGCCTGACCTTTTGTTTTAATACTTAGAATACTTTTTGAAGCAGCCTGTTCCAGGGTTAAAATGAGTATCATTATTAGGAAATTACTTTATATTGAGCTAAAATTTGCTTCTCTTTAACTCCTAATTCTGCCATTTTTAGTAGTATAATCTGAGCCTAACCTCTAATCTCTCTAATCAACCTGATAACCCTTCAGATATTAACATTTGAAAAATTCCCCTGAAGTCCCCTTCTTCTAGGCTAAGTGCTGTACCTCCCACCTTGTGAATGCCAAACCCTTTTACACCCTTCTTAACAGCCATAGACAGTTTGTTTCACCCTGAAATTTTGATGCACAGAATTGACTAGAACTCTCCAGGCAAATTCTGACCAGTAAAGAACACAGTGGGTCTGTATTTACCAAGGTTAAGGCCTTTCTCAAGGTCATTCAGTTAGTAAAAATAGAGGCAGGTTCCATGTTTAGGACTGTCTGGCATTAGAAGCTTGGCAGTTAATAAACTAGTGACCCAGTCTTAAAAAATGAGGCCCATTTTAAAACTTGTAACATTTTAATGAATTCCACATTAATGGTTATACTTTTTTTCATTTTCACTTATTGAAAAAATAGTGAAATTTTTCGGTGAAATAAATGCTTTTAAACGTACTTAAAATTCTATACCTAAACATGTGAAAAGTCGTGGTGAATTATCCATTTAGTCTATAAGCAGTGCTTGGCATATTTGGATTTGTGGGTCTCTTGTAGGAACTGTGACTTCCCAGATTCTTAAGCCTACTATTTGTAAATCACAGCTCTAAATACTGTTGTCTTCTTGTCATATAATGTTGAAGGTGGTGTTTGGATGCCTCATAAAGAAATATAATTGAGATACTGAGATAGGAAGGTTTATCAGGGATTGTATTCAGATGGTATTTTTTTTAATCTTAAAGAAGCTAGTATACCTATTATTTGACTCACTACTGGGATTCCCTTCAAATCATTTTTGATAATATGAAGATATTTGGAAGTGGAACTCCAGAAAAGTTAGAAACTTCTGTCTTTTTTACTGTCTTATTGGGGTTTATTGGATAATTAAAACTGTTAGGAAAAACAGTTCTGGGTAATAAAATAGGAAAAAAAGGAGTCATTTAATGAGTTCCTTTGATAATGTAAAAATTTCAAAACCTCATCTTCCTGATTTACAGCCAGAAAACAAGTTTCAGCCAAATAAATAAAGTAATGTAAATCTTAAGATTAGAAATTAAATTGTAGGGGCAAAAATAACTAATGCCTACATTATTTTACACAGTGTGTTCATCTGTACTGTTAGAACAAGTCAGGTATGTTAATCCCATCTTTGATCTACTGTGGACTCATGGAACATTGGGTTTTCTGAATCTGTATTTTTGTATTATTTGTGCCAGTCACACTGGCAAGTTGCCCCATTGTAAATAACTGTACTCTGTACGTAATACATTTTATATCTGCATGCAATACATCATTTTGAACAAAGATTTTGAATGACTGACAAGAAACAAATTATCAAAATACAAATAAAATATAGCAATAAAGAAGTGTGCTAGCCAAGGGTGTTAATATGGTTAGCCTAATTAAAATTGCTTTTTGTTGGTTCTGAGATGATAAGAAACCCTTCAAAGTGAGGAAACGTACCAGTTCTGTGGGATGACAAACTTTTCTGGTACTGAATTCTGAAAGGAATTTCTCCAGTGGGGTTTTGTATAGTTGACACTAAGTAGTATAATTGGCAATTTCCTCAAAAGCATTTTCTAGTAAATGCAACAGTAGATTATAGAATTAATTTTTATCTAATAAAAGCTGGTAAAATTTCATCTAGATAATTGAATTTTTCATGATGCCGTACAAATACTCAGACGCAAGGTGGTTTTAGTTGATCAAAGGATATAATTTAGGGTTCTTTTAAACAATCTAAAAGTTCCTTTCTCTCATCTGTACTTTGGATAGGAAAACAGCTTTGTGGCATTTGTGAATTTTTATTAATTCCTACAAGTAGAGTTGAATTGAGGTTTAAGCTTTAACATCTTTAATTTGTGTAACTGTCTATTGATTAAAAAGCATTTAATTCGAGTATTTAGAAAACAACTTTGAGAAAAGAATGCTCAAATTATAATATCTTTAAGATATCCTAATGAGTCATACTTGAAGTAGTGAATTACCAGCACTTACGCCCTTCTATATTTGGGGTGATAATTGATACGTGGCATCACTTTCAGATGTTGCAGAATCTTGAAATGCTTTCTTAAATGATCTTTTTTTTTAAAATTTAAACATTTTTACAACTTTGAAAATTGGCCATCTGATTTGAGATTTTCCAATATTTTGGCCATGCCATATAAAGTTACTGTATGAACTACTTAAAATGTTTCCACTTAACTTGGCTTGAGTTTATCACACATAATATGTCTAATTAGAAGGAAAGAAAATTTCATAATTATGAAATCTTGGAGGCTATAAATCAAAGCTTTTAAAAATCATTTTGGCAACAAAACCTGATAATCAATTGGCAGCAAAACCGCCTATTTATATTTTTTACTTATTTCCTAAAATGTGAATATCCATATGTTTTGTTGCAGAAATACCGTTTTGATTACAGGTTGCTACCCTACATCCACTGGGGGTGTTGTAGTTATTACTTGCCTAAAATCTGAAAATTTATGCATTGTACATCTTAACCCAAGTGTTTTACATAACAGGTTTATGGACCTGGATTAGTTCTTTCTTCTTAAGGGATTCCAGATGTACTGCTCTACGTTACAGGCATCCTTTTGGTTGAGTATGTTACAAAGGATGAACTACAAGTGATTTAAGGTCATTTTTCTCTAGAAACTGTTACATTTGGGTATTAAATGGTAGTTTGAAGGCCTGAGGCTCATTTTAAAAAATGAATGTCCACCACTAGCTAATGGACTGCAAAATATACTAATATATAAGACTCCTCAATATTTAATCTTAAAAGGATGATAATAGGTAACTATATGGTAATAGGAGTATTCTGCCATCTGTTTTTTCCTTCTCCTTTACTTTCCTCTGCCTTGTGTTCCTTTCCCTTCCCTGTCTGCCGTATCTGATCCAAGAGATGGCTACACTAATGATCATTCTCTTCAAGTTATAAGCCTTAAAGAAATAGAATTTGTGTGGCCAGACTAAAGCTGTGTGTTGAAGAAGCCTTGTGTGGATCAGTTATAAAAGCATTTTTGTGACTTCTATCTGTTGATGGTATTAAGTTGTCTAAACCCACCCTGTAAGTGTCAACCCCTGAAAATTTTTGTAAGACTAAATTTTTTATTTCTGATATAATATTTTGGGGTGACCAAAATATTATATTATATTATATTCTGGGGTTTAATATTCTGGGGTGACCAGAAATTTTATCTTATAACCACATATTATTACTTTTCTGGGACTCCAAACTTTCCACATCATAAGAGGAAATTTGGTAATAAAATTTTTATTTAAATCCGCAAGAAACTGAGCAACAGGTCAGGTCATATTGCTGTCAAGATTGAGAATTTGTTCACAGTAGGATGGCTGTGGGGTAGAAACATACCAGTGCAGTGTGGTAAATGTTAAAATCAGAAGTATGGCAGAGGGTGCAATGGGGGAGGTTCCTGACTGCTCATAAGAGTTGGAGAAAGCTTCATAGATTTGGATCTTGTATTATATAGGAGTTTGCCAGGAGAGGGTGCAAGGTGGCAAGAAATTGGAGTAAGTGGGTGAAAGAATAGAAGGGGCAGTGTCGTAGGGGTAGATGAGGTTGGGTCAAACGTTAGGGCCAGATTGTAATTCTCTGTTTGACGTGGTAATAAATTGTGAATTTTATTTTACGGACTCTGAGGCAGTGAGAGGTTTTAAATTAGAGATCCGAGCTGTATATATTTGCCTTTAACACAAAGGCATTTGGAGGGTGTTGTTCATGAATTGGAGTGGGGAGTGTCCCAGGGAGACCTGTTAAGGCCCAGTCATGGAAGAAATAACAGCCTTGTTTGAATAGAAGCGAAGAAGAAACAGTAGAGCCTAGTCTGTCATTTGAATCATCGAGTTTGGGGGTAAAGGGAAACTGCTATTTGTTGAGTCTCTAGGCTGCTATAGAACTGTCAAGGGTGCTTTGTATAATTCATTTGCAACTGAATTTACTCTCCACTGAAAGGGAAAAAAACCTCGAACACAGTGAATGAAGAGAAAAAAATCTATAACTGTTTATGAAAAAAAATCAGATTTAGTTTTCTGAAACTGTCTTCAGAGAAGAGAAATTTGTTGCTAGTATACATTTACATGAAAACAAAAGTTGAATAGACCTTACTGAGTTTTTGTAGGATGGAGTTGTAGTTATTTCTAGAACCTTGATTTCTGATGTCCTCTCTCATATTTCATTCTTTTAAAGAATATTTGTGTTTTAAGAAAATCTGGATTAATCTGCACCTGCCTTATGTTTGGAATTTTGGGAACCAAAAGCAAACGGTCAGGGAGACCTCCTTCCCAACCTAGCTTTGTTTAGCACTTACAGGCAGGTGCTGTACTAAGCACCAGATGCTTTGGAAGTGATGCTAGCCCAGTGTGGTCCAAGAGAAACCTATAGCCACATGCACCAAGATTAAACTCATTTAAGGACATCGTGATTTATGTTGCACTTTATAATTAATGCAATATTTTTATTTACTAATGTTATTTTTCATAGCAACTTTGTGAAGTGGATAAATATTGCTACTCTTTCCTTGTGAAGAAAATCAAGTTATGATTGTTATAAATTTGGGAGAAGGTAGAGACTGAGATTTACACCATTGTTTTTTCATCTCATTCTCTTTGCATTGCTTGGTAATCAGGTTTTTAAAAAACCCATGAATAAGATGTCATTTTTTTAAAGAATGCAATTCATGGTTAATCAGAGAAGTATAAAAAAGTGCATTCTAAGGAGGAAGTTGCTTTGAAGATAGACAAAAATGTATTAGTTAAAGAACAATGACAGCTAATAACTAGGTACACTTAAAATTTTGGAGGTGCTTTTATTAAAGAGGTTAATAAAGTGAAGGCTGGTTTGGCACAGAGCGTAGGTAGTTTTGTTTTTGCGCATTTAGCAGTAGATATCAAGTATCACTAGGAAAGTAAGTTTAAGATGGTTATACTTCTGCACTCTCATTTCCAGCATTGCAGATTGTACTTTTTTTTTTTAATTGCCTGGTTAGTGCCAGGTTTGGTGCTCCTGTTGTCAGGAGGCAGTGTAATACAGTTAACAAACAGTGCAGCACTCTGCACTAGCTTTAGTTTCCTCTTAAAGGTTGAGGATAAGAATATTCGTAACTATATAAATATGTAGTGAAATTTAAATGAGATTGCATGTACAAAAGGACTTTATAAAACCTGTTTTTTTTTTCTCTTAGGGAAGATGTCAGCTATTATCTGTTCACTGAAGAAAATACGTTTGTAAAAATAGAAGAAATTGCACGTGGCTTAGCATTTAGCTCTGATTATTTGAATGGTATTACATAGTGTACATTTACTTCCTATTATCTTATAAAACTAATGTTTTAATAGCTCTTCAAAAAAGGTCTTTCGTTGTTTGCAAAGAGGTCTCAGCCCTTTTTGCTAAGTTTACATTAAGAGAAAGATTTCCATAGGAAGGTTATGAATGTCACAAAAGCAAAGTATATTAGAGTTTATTTTTTAATCCTATATTTTTTTGAGAAAAAGATGATGACCAAGAGTTACTGGTGAAGCAGAATATATATTTTTTTAATTAATTAATTTATTTATGGCTGCATTGGGTCTTCATTGCAGCATGTGAGTTTCTCATTGCGGTGGCTTCTCTTGTTGCAGAGCACAGGCTCTAGGCACGCGGGCTTCAGTGGTTGTGGCTCACGGGCTCTAGAGCACAGGCTCAGTAGTTGTGATGCATGGGCTTAGTTGCTCCAGGACATGTGGGATCTTCCCGGACCAGGGCTCGAACCCGTGTCCCCTGCATTGGCAGGTGGAATCTTAACCACTGCGCCATCAGGGAAGTCCCAGAATATATTCTTGTATCAAATGATTGGTTGGTTTCCTGGCTTCTATCTTACTCACATCAACTCAGCTGATTAAAAATAAGTTGCTAGGTGGGTTGGCTGATTTCAAATAAGGTACAGCAGTGATATGATGTACTGATTCCTAAGTTAAGCATGGTTTTTGAAAGCTGTTGTCAACCTGGACAAGCTCATCTATTTTAAGATTTATTTTTGGTATCAAGAACCAAGTAGTTGGTACCTTTCAAATGGGTTTTAACATCTGTAGTATGGATATGATTTTGTTATTGTACACAGAAAGAATACATTTGCCATCTATTAAGGTTTTAGGTTGACGTATTCTCTGTTAGTGTCCATGTAGCATTAAAGATCACAAATTAAATCCTAATACTTGAAAGCCTTGAACAAATCACTATAGAATATTACGTAAATAGAAACACTCTGTATTTACAAACCTGCTTGGCAGAATTTTAAGAAGTGCCCTCAGAACAGACTGTACACTTTAGAATAAGATGCTGGGGAAAGGGACATTTTTTAAATAGTGATTTAAATTTTACTTTTTGATTATTGAAATACATTTAACTTTTCATAGGAAAGCAAAGCCACTAAATTTCAATTAATTAATTTTCAGTTATTCAATGTTTTAGTGTTATTATATACCAGAAAACTGAGAATTTTTTTTTTTTTTGCTGCACCATGTGGCTTTCAGGATCTTAGTTCACTGACCAGAGATTAAACCCAAGCCATGGCAGTGAAATTGCTGGATCCTAACTATTGGACTGCCAGGGAACTCCAGAGAAATTTTTCTTCATAAGTCTAAATTAGTAACACAGGTTGTAAAGGGCAGACTACTCAAGCCAACATTTAACAACATTTGTTGAAAAGCCTTTTATTTGTCATGCATTATGATAAATACTGGGAAAATAAAATCTAGGTAGTATCCCTGCTCTCAAGGAACAGGAAAGGAGGCTGTGTCTATTTACTGTTCCTTCTGACTTCCAACCCATTTACTGTAGGCAGTAACCTCACGTTCTACTATTCTAAGTTACAGAGAAAATAAAAGCCAGTAGACATTTAGTCTTTAAGTGCCTGTCTTCAAACTTCTCTCTGTATATACTGATTGTCTTAATGCTTCTGGATCCCAGACTCCTTAGGAATCTTACAAAATTGATAATTCCTTCTTTTTGCAGTATTTCTTCAGTGTCTTCTCCCTTTCTTGGGGACTTATTCCTTTTAGTATTTAAACATGTTTGTTTATTCCATCTTAAAAAAAAACCCAGACTCTTACCCTATATCTCACTCTTGCCCTTTACAGCCACATTTCTCAGATTGTCTGTACTGTATCTCTAATTCGTCTTCCATTCACAGCACAGGCCACTCTCACTCTTTCTACTTGCCAGCTGATCCACCAGTACCACTCTAAGATCACCAGGTGACCTCCAAGGTACTCAGTATTTATTGAATGAAATGAAAGAAACGCATACTTTAGTCTCCATCTTGAATTCTTGGTAGTATAGGATGGTGACACCAAAGATGAGTCTTGAATGGGAGGTAGAGGAGAGATTGCCTATTGTAAGTGGCATTTGAAAAATGTCTTCTGAGACTTTAATTTGAGGAGTAGATAGTACCAGTGGGATGATGCTAGATTCGTAAATAGAAACCTGAATATTAGGACCTTGTATTCTAAATTAAGGAGTTTGAAGATTATCCTAAAAACTGGTGAATTGATTTTAAGTAAAGGAGCAACATGTTTTATGTTGTCGAAAGATCTTTCTGGCAATGTTGTGGGAAATGAAGAGTGAACACTGACTGTATTTTGCAGCAAGGAGACCAAGAAACTGTTGAAGTAATTCTCTGATTAATCCAGGAGAATAATGATGAGTGCCTGGATTAAGGCAGCAGTAGAGAAAAAGAAGAGATGGAACAGATTCAAGGGAAATAACAGATTGGAACCAAGAGTACTATCTCATTAGTATGCTCTTAATGCTGCTTTTCCATATTTCAGGATTAACTCTTAGGAATTACCTCTTCTGTGAAGTCTTCCTTTACTAATCTAGTATTCATTGGTCTTTTCCACTTCTGAACCAGTACAGAAACAATGTTTTATACATTTAGTGCTTAATACTAGCAGTAGCAGCTATCTTTTGGGTATCAGACACCATAACTGTAACACTTGGCTTGCATTAACTAATTAAATTTCTTTATCAAATCTCTGATATAGGTAGATGCATATGAGGAAACTGAGGCACATGCTTGTACAAATGGAGCCAGGCTCTAAAGCTCATTCTTAATCCAGTGTGCTGGTGTTCCTGTGGAGTGTGCACTTGTTCCTGTGGTTGAAAAGCATGTCTTATGTATGCTTTTGTGCCTTGTAGCGTTAAGCACATAGTAGCTATTCAGTACTTGCAGATATCCTCTGTTTAGTCTGCATAAGAAACAATTCCAAGAAAAGAGTGTTCTGGGTGATGGCTATTGTGTGGTTGTAAATAACAGATTATTCTGTGTCTCCTTTTCAGATCTGGATGGTGCTCTACTCTCAGGGCCAGATTGTGATAGGAATGTGAATACAAATTTATTGGCTGAAGCCGGCTCCAGTCAAGATGGAGGTGATGCTGGTAGGTACAATAGAATTTTAGCAGGAGTACCTTTAAGAGGATTTGAAGATTGGGAGGTATTTGTGTATGTGTTTATTAAGGACCTACTGCAGTTTCTTTTCCTTAAAGGAAAGTATTAGGTATAAACACTTTCAGTCTTGGGCAGCTATGTTGATTGTAGAATTTAGCAGCCTGGTAAATACAAATGGATAGGTATTTCTTGTTTGTTTGAGGGAGTCATTTATTTAGAGTTGTTAAAACTTGTGGCTTGTGGCTTTCTGCTAGTGTATAGATGGAATAAGAATGGTAACTATCAGAATGGTTGACTAATGTATTTTAATTAGCTTTGATGTAAAATAATAGTGTGGTTGTTGATGACTATAGAAAACGTTAATTCTGAATAGTGATATTTATAACAACTACTTTGGGGGAAGTGCACATGAATACAAAGAATCCATGAATATTCCAAAGAATAATATGGGTAAATTAAAAAGGGAGAAAGCTTTCTTAACAGAAGAATTCCAAGCTAATAAACATAGAAGAATGATAGAATTGGAAAAACACCTATTTTTCAATGTCCATGGGAAATAATTCAAGGTCATCATTGGATAGTAAGCCACCATTGATGGGCTTATCCCATGATGACTGGGATAAGTTTGTTGTAATAGCATTTTGTTGTAAGTTTGTTGTAATAGCATTTTACAGTTTTGTTGTAATAGCATTTTCGCGTGGTCTCAGTATCATACCACAGGTTACTTTTATTCCCAAAGGAGAAAAGATACCTCTACAATAAAGAGATCTGATGAACATGATCATAGCCAAGTGATTAAATTTAGTATGCCTCCTGGTATGATGCACTAGCTGGCACCATCACCTATGTCTTATAGTATACTTGCCAGAAGGTTTCACTCGACTTTAATCATGAGGAGAAAAAAAGACAAATCTCTCCAAATCCAGCATTATGTCAATCTTTTATTATATCATTGATCCAAAAAAGAAAACAATGATGAAGATGCATTTGGGGGATAGTTGGAAAGGTGAATATGTAGTCTGGGTTAAATGATAGTCTTAACAATTTTTAAAATTCTTGGATGTGATAAAGGCACTATGGTTTATATAGGAGGAAGTTCTAAAAGATGCATGCTGTGTTTAGGGGTGAAGTGATGAAGCATAGAAGTTGTTTTCAAATAGTACACAAAGGTATGTATATGTATACATAGAGCGAAAGCACATGTGACAAAACTAACATTTGTTGAAGATACATAAAAGGATATGGGATATTCAGTGATTCAGTTTCTGTAGCTTTGGAAATCTTTATAAACAATTGATGGGGACCGGGACAACTGTGCTTTTACAGAAAACTCTCCGGGGCTTTCGAATATACAGTGTGCACGGACCAAAATTAAGCCATAATTCTGAAGAAACTGCCTTAAGGTGGTTTTCTCCTAACTGTTGAAAAGAATTTACAAAGATTTTGAAGTTAGCAGTTTACAGATTAGATGCATTGAATTTTGAACACTTGTCTCTCGTACAGAAAATCACTAATAGTGCCAAGAGTACTTTATTGCACTTGCTTTCTTGTTTTAGAAATCTGGTTCAAGAATGGGTTTATTTAGTTTGGCATGTGATTCAGATGTAAAATTTAAATTTGTGCACATAAACATATTCAGTGGAGGATGGTCCATATAATTTATTTCATTCTCAAAAAGCAAATCCTTGATTTAGAGTCCTTTCTCTTTAGGGGACATTCTAATCCATTAATGAGTATTTGGGGGAATTCCCTGGCGGTCCAGTGGTTAGGATTCTGTGCTTCCACTGCAGGGAGCATGGGTTTAATCCCTGGTCAGGGAACTAAGATATCCTGCAACTTGCATGGTGCAGCCAAAAAAAAAAAAAAAATAGTATTTTTGCAACTGAGATCCCTTGTGTTACGTTTTTGTTTTTGTTTTTGTTTTGTTTTGTTTTGTTTTTGCGGTACGTGGGCCTCTCACCGCTGTGGCCTCTCCCGCTGCGGAGCACAGGCTCTGGATGTGCAGGCCCAGCGGCCATGGCCCACGGGTCCAGCCGCTCCGCGGCATGCGGGATCCTCCCGGACCAGGGCATGAACCCAGTCCCCTGCATCGCCAGGCGGACTCCCAACCACTGCGCCACCAGGGAAGCCCCTGTGTTACGGTTTTGACGTCAAAAAAAAAGTGCTTTCTTCTTACTTTGCCATTATGGAATAATGTACCCAGAAGATTATTAAACAGTAAGCACAATTATAGAACTGAATAACCTTAATGATCCTTCAGTTTTATGAATTGCAAAGGAAATACCTTTTTCAGTTTTCAAATGGGTGTTTTAACAGATTGTTTGAACATTAAATGTATCCTTTGCAATCCAAAACAGTTACCTGAAGTTTGCTGTTTGTGTGTTTACTTTTACTGTATATTTGTTTTCTAAATTCTTTGGCACAATTTTCTTGGGTGGGCGGGTACTGCCGTGATACTAGTCAGTTGGTACTGCCAATTCTGGGTATTTAAATTTTGGTTTGTTTGGGTTGTGGCTTTCTTTTGTTTTTGAAGTCTCCTGTTCTTTATTTGTAACAATTGTATTTTAATTTTCTGCATCCCCTAACTCCAAAGTATCCTTTTTCTCCCTCCCACTCAAAGGCGCAATACCTTGGTTCAAGTTGCTCTTATACTTCCTAAAAGTAATTTGTACTGGTTATAAGAATCTGGAGAGATGAAAGAAGTTTGAGATGAGGCTTTCTTAATTTGAATTACCATTTTGTATTCCAGATATGGTTTTCTTACCTGGACCATGGATGCTTTTTATTGTATCTTACTGTAGGTCTAGAGAAACATTGCAAGTGTTAAAAATCTTCAATTCTGAATCTTGAGTTATCAATTCATCACTTGTTTTAGGGCTGCTCTCTTTATTCTTATGCAGTGAATAATATTTTGTTGGATATTAGCATATTTAACATGATTTATGAGGTTAGTTTTCCAAGTTTTTTGAGCAAGTAAAAAATAGTACATGTTAGCACTTTGCTAGATACATTTATTCAACAAATAATTGAATGGTGTATGTTTTGGACATTAGAAATACTGAGGTGATTAACAGGCACAGTCCTTGCTCTTAGAGCTTACTTTGTTTTGTACTGATTTGGACAAGAGCTATGAATCATAAAACTCAAACTTGATGTAGAAATGTGAAACTGAAAATTGATGGACTTTCACAGGCTACTACTCCCAACCTTATCTCTGTCACACACACATAGATATGGTGTCTCACTTTAGGATTCTGAAACTTTACCCCAAGCAGTATTACAGTTAAATTATATAATTATGGATTCAGAGGGCTTTCCTAACATTAAGAAAAAAGTGGGTGAAGGCATTCCAAGTACAAAACAATTACAATAGTAGTAATGAATTGCAATTTTTAAATACCTTAAGACCTTTTTGTATTGTTGGGTATTGATACTTTCAATTTTTCCTTAAGAGGGAAATCTTAAGTTCTTTTAATTTTTAAAAGAGGCAGTGTATCTGGCAAGTAGATACAGGAAATTGAATTCTTAGAAAACTCATTTGGCAAGCATTGTTTTATAAAATCGTGTATATGGGAGGAAAATTATTAAATTGCTGCACGAGTGTGCTGTGCATATATCCTAGAAAGCAGTGTTCTAGGCAGGGGAAGGAGTAAGTGCAAAGGCCTTAAAGTGGGAGCCAATTTATCATGGTGGAACAGCACAGAGGCCAGTATGATTGGAATAGAGTAACCAAGGGGGTGGTTTGGAAACAAGGGCTAGATCAGGTAAGGCTTTGTAGTATATTGGAAGTCTTTGGCTTGTACTATGAGTAAGATGGTTAGTACTTGCTCTGATTTAAAGTTTTGAAAGAATCTCTGATTGCTGTTTAGAATAAACTCTAGGAAGGCAGCACAGTGTGAGCTGGGAGACAAGCAGATGGCTATTGAAGATAATCCAGAGGCAGCAGTTGATGGTTGATTGGAATAGGATGGCAGTAGTTATGGGGGATTCTGGATATCTTCACATTGCCAGAGGATTCCTGGATCCGAGGAATTACATACATATTCAAGATGGAATTAAATGCAGAGGAGATGATTCCTACTTTAGCTTGTCTGAAGATCCCCAGGCACAAATTCCCTAAGGCTCATTGAGTCTACTTTCCAGACTTTTATTTATTTAAGGGTGACATTAGAGAGGTGTTGATGAACCCCCAGATTCCCCGTTACCTTGCACCAGTGCATCTGAAACAACAAACAAGGGTCTAATAATACAAGAACTTTACATTTGTAATTACCCTATATTTATATTCTTCATCCTTAGCCCATTTCTTCTCTACTGATAGGAGACGATCCCATTCCACAGCTGGGTTTCCCATTCCACAGCTGCTACTGGTCTTAAGTGATAGTATAGTTAGAAACAGCAGCTATTTAAAAGGGTAGTTTCATGTGGGCTCCACATACCATTAAATAGTATTTTTATTTTACTGATTTTTTTTTCTGTGGTTGAATTATATTTTAAACTTTAGTTTGTTTTCTATTCTAATAGCCTGCCAACCAGGATATTATAAATTGGGATAATAAGGTATGAGGCCATCTCAGTTTTAGACTAAAATATAGTTTTAATTCAGCTATTTTATATTAAGCTGTTCTATCATAAAATATAGATTTTTTTAATCCTCATAAGAGACAGATCTTAATTACCATCATTACATCAGGATCACTTTTCAATTGTTTTAGGTCCTTCACATGATTTCAAGTATGGCCTGATGCCTGGCCCTTCAAGCGATTTCAAGTATGGATTGCTACCAGGTACTTCAAATGATTTCAAGTATGGATTGATACCAGGTGCTTCTAACGATTTCAAGTATGGATTATTGCCTGAATCTTGGCCAAAACAAGAAACTTGGGAAAATGGCAAGTATTAGTCAAACATCTATAGAATTTAATACTTTTTATCAATTAAAAGCTTCCACATTCTGGGTTCTAAAAAACTCAGATAGTAGTAGCCCTATAATGATCCCTGTTCTCAAGAATAGACAAGCTTTTGATAGCAGTTTTCTGTTTAATATATAATAAGTGCTTTTTTTGTTTGTTTTTTAATTCTCAAGGTGAATCATCTCTAATCATGAACAAGTTAAAATGCCCTCATTGTAGCTATGTAGCCAAATACAGACGAACACTAAAAAGGCATTTGCTCATTCATACGGGAGTCAGATCATTTAGCTGTGATATTTGTGGGAAACTGTTTACTCGCAGAGAACATGTAAAAAGACATTCCCTGGTAAGTAACTTTAAATGTAAATGATCTTTGAGATAAACTATATTTGTGTCAGTGAAGCTTAAGATACTTTAACACTATTACCTGCAAATTTAAGGAAGGTAGATTATTAAGTAAATTGCTTTAAACAGTGAATGTGATTTATGAACCAGTACTGAACTTCATACAGAAAGATGATGTATTTACTCATTGTTAAATGGGAGGTTTAATTTGCATGGTTCAAATGTATTATATTGTCTGTACTATCCTTACATTGGATTTTTCCCCCTTCAATTAGGTGCATAAAAAGGATAAAAAATACAAATGTATGGTGTGTAAGAAGATCTTCATGTTAGCAGCCAGTGTTGGAATAAGACATGGATCTCGACGCTATGGTGTTTGTGTAGACTGTGCAGATAAATCACAACCAGGAGGGCAAGAAGGTGTAGATCAGGGACAGGATACAGATTTCCCTCGGGATGAAGAATATGAGGGGAACGGAGGTGGAGAAGCTGATGAAGAGCTGGCTGATGATGGAGAAGATCAGAATGATGCATCTCGATGGGATGAGTCCGGAGATGTTTGTATGTCTCTAGATGACTAACTGACCTACTATACTCCTCAAGGATGCTGCATTTGGACATAATATGAATCAACAATTTGAACTGTTGAACTTGAAGGCTTGCAAAATATGGTACATGCTGGATGGTAGTTATGTTGCTGTGAAAACTGTAGGGTCAAAGCCTTATAGCAAAAAAAATTTTTTTTTATATTTGCACAGGACTGTACAGCAGACAACCTTGTGGTTGGATTACATGGAGTCCACACATCTTCAGTCAGTTATCAAAGTAAAAATATTTTTTATTTATAGGATATACAGTAACTATTTGGGTCCTATGGAAATATAGTACCTGTTCTTAAAAAAGCTTACATTCATGTGCCACTTTAACATGAATTAAGAAAATCCATTATTAAGAGTACAGTGACAGCTGACCTAATTACTCTGTCCATCAAACCACTCAGGCTAGTTTGTACTAGTAGAGTTTTGTTTCTATTTTTATTTTTATTAATTTTATTTTTTTTAATACAGATGTTCAGTGAGGGGCCTTTTCAACCCCATTGGTTCTACTTTTCTGTATTTTCCATTTTAATTTGCTTCATAACTTAAACCAAGTCTCTTCTAGTCTTAGCTATTATTTCTCAATTTTGTGCTGATGGGCATGTTTATACGAACTGGAGAGGTAATTTATTGGAATGAACTAACTGACTTCCTCCATTCCCCTTTTCCTTTTTGACATGAATTATACTACTTTACAAATGAAGAATGATGTTGCAAAGTACCATGGTGAGGTTGACAAATACCACTAAAATGATTATGATTTAGAAGTAACTTTCTCCTGCTGCTCTAATCTGATAAATGGTTACTATATGACGTTTTCTGACAAGGCATTCGGTTTTGGGTATCTGTTACTTTGGCACTACTCTTGTTTGCTTCTTTTTATTTTTGCCAGTGTACTATACCTCAGTCCTATTTGAAAAGACAAATCTAATCGAAAGAAAAGTCATAGATAAAATGATTTGTTTTATAATTTATCCTTCATGTCCAGTTTTGGTTAGCTTGTTATGCAATATAAGTGAAATATCAGGTTTTTACTCCTGTGCCCTTTTTATCATTAAAATTAACACAAAAAGTGCATTCTCTTTTGTTTCATACTTACTGGGGTATTTAGTGTTTGAAATTATGATAGATAATTTAGTTAATTTATTTTTCATTTCCTCGAAGTCACTACATCTTGATATATATATATATAGTCTTTCTAGTAGTCACCATGATTCAACAATCTGCAAAAATCTTACAAATAAAGCATTGAGAGGCTTTACAATTTTTATTCTGTTAACTAAATTCTTCAGGGTACAAGGGGGTGATGTGTTAAGTTGAACTTGTTTAGCCTGATGACAGATGAATTAGCTGATTGACTCACAGCAGCATTTCACGTAATTGATATTAACATGCACAACATTTATCAGGAACATATTGTATATTATATAAGATTGAGGGATATCATATTTTCAGCTTTCTTTTAAATAGAAATTGAGTATATTTTCCTATTTTATATCAGGTAACTAAATTATGCTAGTCGTGTGGAGAAAATTGCAAAGTACACTTTGGCAGACATAATCCTTTTGGTGCTCCATCCCATCAAAGTTGAAAAGATGATAGGTTTTTTAAGAGACAGGCTTTCTTACTGTCTCTGATTTCAGTAGAAAAATGGTTTAATGTTAGACACTGATGCTTCTGCTTGGATAAATCAAAGAAAGATACAGTACAGTTACATGGTTAGATGCATCATTTGTCACCTAAACTTTATCATAGTTTCTACAAAACTGAAAAACCGACATGGATAGTTTTGGTTTGACTTTTGTTTAAGACTGAAGAGTACATCTTTTTCTCAATGTTCTAGACAAATGAGTAAAATGTAATTCTGGTTGGGTCCAAAGTAGACGTTAGTTGGGCAAAGATACTATGAATGGAGAAGTATTTTAAACGTAAAATGTTCTGCTTTGTGAATATGTAAGTATAGTATAAAGATTTCTTTCATCCCATTTATCCCTCTCCTTTAAAATAAACCATAGTTTACAATTGGTAGATCTGTCTATATATAAATATATATTAAAGAGAAAAGATATATATCTAAAAATCACCTAAGTCTGCTTTATTAGATTCACTTAAGTGAACTACAGTTCACTTATTGCATAGAAACTGGACTTGGCTTTACATTCTTAATGTACTTTTACTTTTCCTTAAGATATGAACTTACTCTCTTTAAACTGAATTTTCTTTTACTACTTAAATCATTTATGTATATCTGGTAAATTATGACCAAATTTTTGTTAGATTGCATACAGTAAATTGAAATACACTCTTGGTACACTACAGGATTGTTGTGCTTTTGTTTTGGTTTTAGTTGGAAACAAGGTTTGATGTAGATGGCTTGTTACTGTTAATTTAAAATATTCTATAATTATTGTCCATTACCTTTTATGTTGTGTTGTGACAGATTTGGCTATATTTTTAGTCAACTGAAATATACTTTAAGAGTTTGTTTTTAGAAAGGTAATCCAAAGGAAAAATGTTTATACTCTTGAATATATTAGCCTCAGCCTATATAAAAATTTCGTCTTTAAAGTAAACATTTTACCAGAAACAGAATTGACAGATTTTTCTACTTGCTGACTGCCTAACTTATTTTGTTTCATGATCTCGAGGGGACTGCCTTTTCCCTTCCAGATCTTTTTAAAAAAAATAGTTTAGTACTAAGGTATACTACTGGATGTTTCTATTTTTTTAAGTATATTCTTTTTCTGACTTACAGTACAATTTCAGGAAGTTGATAGATACTAAGAACTTATGATTGGTCTCAGAGAGGTAACAATGGAACACTCAAAATTTTGTCTGTGGAGCCCTGGCGGAATTATGTGTTACGCATTTGCTGAATTTTTCTCTTGTAACTTATATTTTAAATGAAAAATATTTTAGAGCTTTTATTTAATGAAGAGGAAGAGTATAAACTGTTCATTTCCTGTTCATTTTGTAGTAACAGACCCTCATAAATCAAGATCATGTGTTCTTTCTTACGAGTCTCAGAGACAGTTACTTCATACGGTCCCTGATTTTTCATTGTTATTGGCCCTCATTTTTCATATTCACTAGATATTTTGCTAAATTTTAACACCATAGCAATTAAGAGCTAAAAAAAAACATTATAGGAAGGGGAAACTGAACAGTAATGAGTAGCTTTGAAATTTGGGGGGAAAACATGAGCTGGTTTTGGTAGAGCCATCCTGATGAAGGAAGAGTGAGATGAAGGAGTTAATTCATGTAAAGCGCTTAGAACACTGCCTGGTGCATAATAGGGGCATGACACATCTTAGTTGTTTAATAATACATGGAAAACCAAGACGAAAAGAAGTGGGGAAAGGGGTGGAGAATAGGGAGAAAATAGGGAATGAAAAGATCGGGGCTTAGAAATTTGTAGTAATACAATGTGCTGTAAAAGGCCTGAAGATGACTGGAGTAGTATAATAGGGGAAAGTGTGATGGAAGATGGGTCTTAAAAATCATAAAATTTAAAACCGATAAGTTTTATTTATGTTTTTAGGATGTTGACGTAGGATGAAAAAGTTACTTTTCTGAATAATTCCAAAAGCTAGCATTTTTTTTAGTGCCTGCACATGCCATGCGCTTTACATTATCTTATCAAATTCCCTATAAGTAGGTGCTATTGTCTCCATTTTATAGAAGAGGAAAGGCTCCATTGAAATTTGCTTAATTTAATTTGACTCATGTAACACAGTTACTAAGTGGTAGAGCTGGATTTGGACCAGGTCTGATTCTGAAGCCCATGCTCTTTTTAGGGGGCTCTATTGCCCCAACTTTTGTAGGATTTTAGCTCTTGTAAAGGGGTCTGTCTGTGGAGACATCTTTTCCCTGTGAAACAGCTACGTTAGCAATTTGAATGTCTAATCCTTCCTCCCCCAAATATCCTTAATACTTTTTCCTCCTAGTACAGCAATTGTTGTATCACATGATTATAAACAAGATACCCAACCTCAGTGTAGCACATGCTGTTAATTGGCTATAGCATTTTCATTTTTAAAAGGATTTTTAACTGAAGAACTAGATGTGAACCCCAGTTTTTGTGCCGTTCAGTCACCCGGATCCTTAAACTTAACTATGGTACATAATATACATGCTTAGAACTAACAGGTGTTTTTTCTTAGTCACTTTAGGATTTTAAATGGAAAGGTTTTTTTTTTTCTTGCTGTATCCCTACTTTTCAAGTGAAGTTGAACTGTTCAAGGTAGTTTAAAACGTATTAGGGATAAGCACACTTTAAAAGATGTTTTCTAGCTCTGAATTTTATGACATTGGGTACTTAAAATTTGGAATATGCTGGCTATTGAGAACAAAATTTTGGGTTTAGGAGAGGGATGGTTGAGGCCATTATGAAATGGGAGAATCAGCATTTTAAACACTGTAAACATAAAAGAACACTTTCTTCTGCCTGCTGTTTGTAAAAGCTCTTTGGGAAGATCTTTTACGAAGACCAATTTTTTAATGTAATTTACCTACCTAGTATAAGTGTCCTAAGACATGTATGTAAACTTCCACAACTGTTTTGTCTGTGTATTTAGAAAATACACAAGAATCTTTATCAAACCTAAAAATATAAACTTGTGAGCACTGAACTGCTTCTGGCTTTGTGAATTTTGTTGACTCTGACATTTAATTCAGATTTCCTTGCTTTTAACGTATACTAACTTAGACTAATTGGGGTCGGGAACACCTTTGTAAATTTTGATTTATGTATAATTCAGATACCTCTGGACTTAAGGTTTACAAGTTTGACTTGCAGACTATTAAGGGTTTTTTGGTTTGTCTCTTTTTATGTGAAGTGCATAAAAGACCCAAACTACCTCCTAGTAATGCTTGGAGAGCTGCTTTAATTAATAGCAGTGATTTGTAATCCGCATATTGTCTTTCATCTTTATTACTTTTTTGGAATTCTCTACAGGTTGTAGAAAACATTGAAATACTCCTCCTGAAATGTACATACTTTTGGAAATGGGTTGAAAAGCAAAGGTGAACTACTTCATCTCATATTTGCTGCATACTAGTGGATTAATGGATTATAAGTAAATATATAAATTTCAAGTCTTTGAAACTTTTTAATAATACAGAAAAAACATACTTTTAAAAGGTTTTTGTGGTGGTGGTATTAGTAATAGCCCAAAGGAAATCATAGAATAACTAGATATCCAGACTTTTAATTATTAAAGAAATGAGTTTTGATTTAGTTTGGAAAACAGTGAATTACTGGATGGGATGCCTGTATTGCATATAATTCTTAGTATCTAAACTTTTAAAAGAACTGTCATGTGGCAGAATTAGATATATTCTATTGGTTTATATAGATAGACACTCTACGGTTCCAAGGGATTAGAATTGGAACTGCTCAGAGTGCTCAAGGTTAAAAAGCAGTTTTTAATAAATAAAGATGCAGTGGGGGCTTCCCTGGTGGCGCAGTGGTTGAGAGTCCGCCTGCTGATGCAGGGGACACGGGTTCGTGCCCCGGTCCGGGAAGATCCCACGTGCAGCGGAGCGGCTGGGCCCGTGAGCCATGGCCGCTGAGCCTGCGCTTCCGGAGCCTGTGCTCCGCAAAGGGAGAGGTCACAACAGTGAGAGGCCCGCGTACCGCAAAAAAAAAAAAAAAAAAAAAGCAGTGGGATTGCTCCCGGAAAAAACCAACCCCCACCCCTCACCACTGGAGATGTCCTAAATAAAATGAAAGATTACCTGAGAAGCATTTTGGCTAAGGCAGTATTGACCAAAAAATTCTATTTCAAGGTGGATTTTTTTGTTGTAATTTGTTTTGACCACTGTAGTTATCAACTTTTTGTTTTGCTTAGAATGTTGATAAAATTTTGTGTAAATATCTCATGAAGGATATTTTGACACCAAAATGAGCACAGTTGAAACTTAGAAAATCATGTTTATCTTTATGGAAAAAATTGTTACTTGAGCTTTTTTCTTTTTCACTACAAGTCATCACAGACCAATGTTTGGAAGCTGGTGTAGGAAATTCAGTTATTGGATCTATCTATATAGTTAGATAAGAAAATTAGAGGTCCTTCAGATCTTAGTCTATGTCCTAAGTGAATTTTGAACTAAGGGAAATTTAAAAATGGACTACAGGAAATCTATTCAGTTAATTGAAGTGAATAAAAGATAGGCTCCGTAGTTGCATGGTGCCTTACGTGCTATTAATACTACCTTCTGAATGTTTTTTCTTTTTTCCAGTAGAATCAGTTTGGCAATAAGAAAATACTAATTTTCCACGCATCATTAGGTCTGTTTTAGAGTCTTAGTGAAAGACATGCAAAAGACAGCCTTCTTGACACATGTCCCAACAGCTGTTGAGAGGACAATATATAAAGATTTAGGAGATAATTAATACAGAATTGATTCCCAGAGAGGGAACTATAAGGACTTTGCAGTCAAGTTTAGACCAGGGCTCCTCAGCTTTCATTTCAGTTATCTTCCCCGTAACAAACTCATTCAATAAGTATTTAACATTTGGGAAAACTTCCACATTAGAGACTACAAATGATATTCAGATAAAATTCCTGGCACATAGTCTGAGCTCGGAATTATTTCTAAGTGAATGATTATTTAAAGACCTCAACATTTTTAAGGCTTTTGCCTGCTAGTATCTGGTGGCTTGTAGCTCTCAAGCTAATTTTGTTTAGAAGTAGTTTGTGTTGTGCCATGCACAGGGATCACACTGAGCCCTCGGGGCCCTTTATCCCAACACCACCATAGGTGTCCATACCCAAAGGCACAATGACCAAACCCAACCTTTGGCTAATACTACCATAGACATCTCAACGCAAGTAGTCTTCTGTGATTCTTTTTTAACCTACACCATCTCCATAACAAGTGGCAAGATTAAGTATGAGCCACTTGCTGCAAAATTTTAATGACTGGCATAGCCACCACTAACATCTAAATGTCTGATATTCAGTGTATATAAGGAAGATGTGGAAAAACTAGGAAGAAAACCCTACTGGAGTTTATTCCTTCATGTAGTGTAGACTGCAACAATGCATCAATAAAGATATTTGGATCTGATGTTTTAGTTTACTGATAACGAATTTTTGGTATTTGTGAAGAGGAACGTTGGGTGTTGCATTTATATTTTACCATATGAAAGACAAATGTGTGTTTATCTGTACCATGTTCTTATGTCATCCACTTGGATTTTGGTAGCACCTAGATTCCTAAACTGAGATGGTGGTATTTACATAAGAGACGTGAGTGGTTCTCCAAAGCAAGTTTTGCCACACTAAATTTTCACGTAATTGCCACTTAAAACAATTAGCTCATTCCAAAGAATGGCAATTATAGGAACTGGATCAGTGTCCAGGAGTTACTAACCCAGGGTCTTATACTTCTCATCTATGGCAAAGGAAATGAGAAGAAATTATTTTAAGAATTACTTTAGTTCTAGGTAAACAACTAGAGTTTTATATATGTAGGTATAGTTTTTCTTTGATTTGCTTCCTTAAAAGATCTTATTATTGGGCTTCCCTGGTGGCGCAGTGGTTGAGAGTCCGCCTGCCAACGCAGGGGACACAGGTTCGTGCCCCGGTCCGGGAGGATCCCACGTGCCGCGGAGCAGCTAGGTCCGTGAGCCATGGCCGCTGAGATTTTATTATTTCATAGGCTTAAGGGTGTTTATTAGAATCCTACCTTGGACTTCAGGCAGTTATTTTTGAGCCATTAATCATCCTAAACTTTTGCTCTATTTGTGCCTTCTGAAGGTCGCTGACTCTTTAGCACCCTAGTCTATTTGCTGGCCCTTCTTTGTTACTACTTGGTGACTTACGCGACACTCAAAATGTAAGTTCCCATTTCAGTCAATGGACTCTTTTCCTCTTTGGTCATACATGTATTTGGCAGATGTACTGAACACCAATTTGTGAGAAAAGTTACCTGTGATGGATAATGGGATCACAGTGTATATTCTGTTCTCTATTCTACAAGACATTTGGGGTGGGAAAAGATGCAAAGTTAGACAATCAGGGAACTTTATCAAAGAGGCCTTTCATTTCAGCAATTTAAGAAAGGTAGTGATTGAGAGGTGTGGAGTGAAGATACAAAACAGTGCAGATTAAGTTAGTAATGCATACACAGCACTTTGCTTTGTCCCTCTTCAGTGTAGTAAAGAGGAGAAAGAATACTTTCACCTTGAAAATTTATTACTTTCTAGGTGCCTCCCAATTCTCTCAGCTATACTGGACAAGTCTGTAGGATTAGACAAGCTCTTGTTTTCTCGGAAGACCCATCTGTGTACTCAGGGAAACGGACACCTTAGTAGAGTCTACCTACTGTTTGGGGGACCTAGATGATGAAGACTTTGACCTAGAGGTTTCATATCCAGCAAAGCAGTTCAGTAAAATTGTAGGAACTTGGGGCTAATGTTCATTCCACATATTTTCTGAATAGGGAAAGAATATCACCTCTTCTCAAAGGCTGAAATCACAGGCTTCCGTAGTCCCCAGCCCCACCTCAAGTTATTCTTAATGAAAGTTATAAGATCTTTACTCAATATTTTTTGAATTTTATTTTTTATACAGCAGGTTCTTATTATCTATTTTATACATATCAGTGTATATAAGTGTATATATGTCAATCCAAATCTCCCAATTCATCCTACCACCCCCCCACCCCACTTCCCCTCTTGTTTGCTCAATTTTGATGTGCTTTTTTTTAGCATAGCATATTTATGCCTCACTAAAATTAATCTCTTAATATCAAAAACCTAGTCAATGTTCAAAATTCCAGTCATTCACGTTCCGTGTGTGTGTGGTGTATTTTACAGTTTGCTTTTCGGTCAGGAGTCTAATAATCTGTAATAGGAGTCAGCAAACCTTTTCTGTATAGGGCCAAACAGTAAATACTTCAATATATTCATTGAAGAATGATGTGCCTTCTTAACATCAGTGAATTATTTCCTTTCCAGAATTACAAATCCAGCAACAAGATTTAACACTTCGATGGCACCATTTTAGATACTACCTAGTCTGTGATTATGCAATAAGACCTTAACAGGAATTCAGTTAAATACCATACCCCAGTCCACAGAGTGTTCCCTCCCCCGAAACCCCAGTTGCTAAATGAGAAAGGATATGTCCAATTCAGAAATACATTCAGAGCTTGAAAGAGGAGACTTAACTTGCTGATAAAAATGTGTACCTTTCTAAATTAGACCCTTCTGTTGCCACTTAATCCTATCTTTATCCTCTGTTAAAAGATTCTTTTATATCAGACCTCAACCTTAGTTGAGTACTATGACTTTGACTTTCCATAGCCTTTAGAATGTAAACTATTTTGGGAGATTTTCATTAATATCTGCACTTACAAAAGGTGTCGGTAAATTGGACTTGTCAGTCTTCTTGGACACAGTTTGATAATGCTAAGCTTGTGAGTAACTGAGCCAAAGTATCTGCCCTGAAAAACACTTTCTATCACACTGAAGAAAATTCCCCAAACTAAAGACTATCAAACTGATTCAGAAGCCATGTCATTGTTTCAGACGCACATAATTCCCCATTGTAAGTCCCGTTGAGGACGATCTTCGTTGTGTGGCTCAGACTCTTGTAATAGTAGACCCGAGTACATGGCAAATGAACCAAATACTGAGCGCAATTCTTCTGAGTCAAAATTTCTATTAAAACATAATTTCAACATTGACCTAAAATAATTCCAACAGTTTTTCCTTATAATTAAGGTTAAAATTAATCAAAACAGATGGTCTGATTTTAAGAGATTTAGAAAAAGATTGGTACCTCTTCTATCTTACGTGGTAACTGTCCCATCAGAAGTGTCAAATATATCCAGAAAGGACATACGATGGAACTCTGAGAATACAGCAGGTTCCTACCTGGGCATCCCATTCACTCCTCAACCCACTGCAACCTAGACTGTGACTTAAATATTTGAAACTACCCTCTTAAAGGCCACGATCCTCACCTCTGCAGCATTTGCTACTGTGACTGAATGACTGATTTCCTTCACACAGCCCTCCCCTGGACCCTGTAAATGTTGGTGTTCTTTTAATTCTTCGCAGGGCACTCTCCCAGTGTTCTTTCCCTTCGTGTTCTTAGTCTCAAATGATCACAATGACTTGGCTGAGCTCTCTTCAGTGTTCACAAAGATTTGTAGAAATGACACCGTGCATTGTTGTTTGATGCACAGAGGATTTTCGATCACATCCTAATTTGGGTCACTGTTCTTTAATTTCTCGTGGATGACCTCGGGGGTCTTTAGATGTACGTTTTTGGTGTATGAAGTCTCATCATGAGCATAGCAAAGTCACCTTTAGAAAAATTATAACCTTGATTTTTCTGAAGCTATTTAATGCATGCCAGCCATGTAAACACTATTTGATGAGGTGATGTCTAGTAGACTTTATCATGTCATATCAACATGTATGTATCTCTGTTAACTATACAGACTAATAAAATCTTCGAATTGAAGGAACCTGAGAAAAACCACACCTGTTTATCCAGCCTCTGCTTGAACTCATCCCATCAGTTCATCAGTTCATTTCCAGCTCACGTAGCAGCCATATTAGGTTGAGATCCATCTTATTAGTTCTTCTCTAGACTGAGTTGAGTTGAAGTCTCCTTATTCCACCTCCCAACGCCACATGGATTCACATCCTTTCACATAATGGTCTATGCAACTGTGGGAACTTGAAAGGGGTGTACACTATATTTGAGGAGTACTTAGGGCCTTAAATTTTTTCCATTGCTAGAAAACTGTTTTCATTCCTGTAAGTATTAATATAATGTCAGAAATCCATAGTGTTCACTCTTTTCCAGTTTAATGTTTCTCTCTTCATTTTAAAGCTAAGAATCAAATATTTAATATGAATAACCAGTGCTCAAAACAAGATTTTAAAGAAAAGCACCCAGAAATATTTCTTGTAAAGTAGAATATTAATTTGTTGGCACTGGTATATAACACTTAACATAAGATTAAACTTGCTTCTCCAAGATAAGATTAAGTTTGCAGCTTGATATAAAAATTTAAACGTTGCTTAATCCTAGGCTTTCAAGAGTTTCATAATTGATTGATTTCTTAATGCAGTACAGTTTTAACATGTATAAATTTAATGATTGAACTCCCTTTAGAAAATGTATTACGAGGAAGATGTGAGTTATTTTTTCCTTTATTTGCATTTCAGATCATATTCTAAAAGAAGTGATAAATACTTCATTTTTATTAAATTCTTATAAAACTTCAGGTCCTTCAGCCCCAAGCCATCCCTCTCCTTAAGCAGCAGGATAGGTTTATAATTATGACTACTTTGTTATTTTTATAGTTAGTTTGAAAAAGATTATGAGTACAGTCCTGGTGCGTTTATGTCACCAAGATGGAAGAATGAGAATATTGTCTTCATTAGGTAGCCAGTTTAAGTCCTAAACATTATTGAGTATTCATTGGCATAATATTTCTTCTCAATGTTTGAACTCTAAAATTATGAGTCAGGAAATTCCATAAAAATAGTTACCCCAAAATGCATTTTTGTGAGGTTTACTGCATGCTGTTTGAAAGTTACCACCATATCCTTCATCTTTGTTTCAGCACAAAATCCAAGAACGTGAGCTGAGAATCCGAGGACATTTTGCCTGTGTAGGTGATGAATTTCATTGCAATTTTAGCCATTTACGAATATGAGAGGGAAAAAGGGGGATGTTTTTACTCTTTAAGCATTTATAACTCACTGACATCGTGCCAGTTTGTTATAACTTTTATATTTAATGTGAGCAATTTCTTTATAGTATCATTGTGACTCTAACCTGCTAGACCTCAGAATGGCTATTTTTTGGGAAACTAAGCTTAAATGATGCAGATGTAATATTATTTGCAAGCAAAAAATGAATAAATTTGCATTAGCTGGTTTGCCACTGTAAAAGTCCATTTTCTGCATATATAATGGAAATGAAGTGACTTGAAAAATCAGATTTGAGAATGTTTTCAATATATCATCCTGTTATTAACGTCCTGCATTTTAATAGAATCTTTTTTCTTATATTCCCACCTTTATTAACATAATTTGTCGTTGGAGATGATTAATGAGGCAACTGCAAAGGCAAAATCTGACATTTTGTATATTCTAAGAAAGACTGTCAATTTATTTTTTAGCCATATGTACACACAGAAAGCAAAACTTAATCATGCCATTAAAGAAAAATTGTAAGCAATTGAAACTGTACTATGTAATTGAGTCCCATCATAATAATTTAAGTATGTTCAAAGTATTTTCATTGTGGGATTAATAGTTAGAGTGTGGCACATATTTGAGGCCTTTTATATTTGAGTTTCAGAGTTGAAAGCTTTCCAAAGTTTCTAAAAAGTAAAGTTACAACACATTTATGTGGCTTTCTCATTTATGGTCATTAGAGAAGGGACTTACATAAGTCTTATGAGGCAAAGTATATTGAAAAGAGTATTCCTCAAGCAAAAGTCTTCATGATCTGTAGATGTGATATAGAAAGGTTTCAGAATAAACTATAGAATTTCATATGAACTTCACTTGTTTGAGCAAGTAAATTTGGTAAATAATTAAAGAATGTTTTCCTTTAATGTATCCAGTCCATTTGGTATATTAGATAATTATTATCATTTAGATCATGTCTATTTCTTTAGCTCTATTAGAGACCCTTTGTTCTTTCTTTAGTAAACAGTGATCTAAATTACCATATATGCTGTTGTATTCCACAGTGACTAATTAGCATAAGCTATTCAAACACACCAAGACATTTCTATTTTAAAATACATCCTTGAAGAGAAAGTATACTTTATAGGATAATTGCTAGTCACAGTATTCATTTTTTATAAATCTAATTAACTTATTTACAACGTGAGTTTTTAAAGTGAGCATTTTGTTTGCACATTTCTTTCCCCTGTTTGCATTGGTGCTTGACAGGTATTCCATACATTCTCCACTCACTCTTTTGAGTTCCTACTTTAGCCCCTTTGCTACCTTCATCTGATCTTTGGCTGACTCTTGGAAGTTACTCTTTTGTAGCTAAATTCTTTTAACTAAATCTAGCCATGTTTTACGATATAAATATGAAACCGAGGATCCAGTTCATCCTTGAAATCACTGAAAGTGAATTTTAATCCTATTCTATATGCCGAAAATAATCTCAATTAAATATTTCTTATTCTAATGGTAACCATGTAAATTTACTGCCTGATTCTTAATACCTCACCACCAGGAACAGTTTCTTTCTAGTGAATTCCTCTCTGCCTTAAATTTGGCCATTTTGCCCTGACTATGACCTTTCTTATTTAAGCCTAACTGGCTAACAAATGCAGAGCAAACCTCAAAAGAGGAGCATTGTTTTCACTTCTAAATAACCTTCTTCAGGGATTTTCAAACTATGCTCTGGGATCCTAGGAGTTCTTTGAAGATGCCTCTGAGTGGAGTTAGCTGATGCAGAGTAGGTAGGGCCCTTGGGCCTTCAGCCAGAGCTCTACAACAGCTTCACTTTTATCTACTTGTTTATGCTTTCAGGGCCCAGTACTTTAAAAAAAAATGTTTAAACCACGGACTTGATTTCAAAACATTCATGGATGAGAATATTAATAATAACAATAGTAGCTTTAGTTTATAGAGTGCTTATCATGTGCCAGACCCTAAGTATTTTCTAACATTAATCTATTAATCCTTAAAACAACCCTGTAAGATTAAGCATTTTTATTATTCCTATTTACAAATGAGGACACTGAGACTTAAGGAGATCAAATAACTTGCCCAAGTGATCACAGCTACTAAGCGACAGACTCTGATTCAAATCTGCGTGCGCCAATTAATGTCTTAAGTCAGGAATGGTAAATACAAGGTAAGTGTGCCACCACCCTGTGCTCCCACGCTTAAGGCAGACAGAGCTAATGGCTGAAAACAGTGTTTCTCACTGATCACCAACACAGCCTTAGAATCCTTCTCCATAAGGTGCTATGGGCAGTCACTCCTAATCCACTGGTGTTGGCATTCAAGACGAGACCCATCTTCTTACCCTACTTTAAGATGAGATGAGATATCTGTGACCTCACACTTCTGATCAGGAACTCTCCCCTAAGTCTAAAAGTGTTGCCAATTGCTGGTTTGGATATTGGTAGTAGAAAAACACCAAATTATCTTTGATCCTAGATGTAATTTTTCACAGTGAAGCTAATTTTGATAAACAAAAATCCCTAACTGTACCATCCTCATTCTTGCCAACTTCTAATAGAGGCTATTTGTTTTTCTATTTATATGCTTGTAATTTGTATAAATTTATAAGTTGATAACTATAAACACTATATACAACACTCAAGATCAGGATAGTTAAGGTTTTTTAAGCTTCTCTTTGAGTGCCTGCTGGAAGAAAGACCTAAAGTAATTTATATTCTTAACCTAATATGTTAGATGTGGGGTGGAGGTGGTGAGGAAGAGGGTGGAGGACTTATGTTTGAGGCAAAGTCCGCCAGTTTCCGTATTGTAGAGTGGAGAATTCAGTCGTTTGGATACCCATCAATATTTCCACTACCAGCATACCCTGCCCAGGAATGTCGTAGCTACAGGGCTGGGTGGATGCCCAAACATTTAAAAGAGAAACACACGTGCCCAACCCCCAGCTGATTTTTCAGTTGTTCTCGCCAGGAGGTAACCAGTAGTTGCTGTGCTGTGCCCTATCTTACCAGGGGAAGCTATGTGCAATTAAACTTTTTCCTTTTACGTTTTTAAAATGACTCATAGTACTTCCTGCTCAAGACACATCGAAGTGGTCCAAGACTATATTTAGGAACTTGCTATGAAATTACCTGTCAGTTCCAATCAATTTTTTCAATACAGTATATATATATGGAGAGTTAGTAGCAAGTAATTTATAATTTTCAATGCACAAAAAACTTGTCATTTTTTGTTGTTAACCGTTATTGAAATCTAGATTTCCTTAAATGGATAGACATCCCTTCTGTGAAATTATTACACATTAGTGTATTGGAATGGTCTTCATGTGACGATTATCGTGGAACCCATTAAATCCTTGTTCATAAAAATATTTGAATATGTCTTAAAATGTTCTCTACATAAATAAAAATTTCTCCCTAAAAGCTATTTCTGATACATTCTCTTTCCAATTATTTGTAAAACTAGAAATTGCTGGCGAGTGAATCACAGTGAGTGGGTTCAGTGACACTTGGGTAGTGCTACTAACTAGGAAGTTATTCTACGGTTGCAGTGTACGGTGAGCTCCACATGCCTTTTTTCTCCTGGTTTTTACTTTTGTCAGATGAGAGAATAGCCAGTTGTAAGTTGTCCTATTCCTAGGTGATCAGGGCTTGCTAAAAAAAAAAAAAAAAGACAACCAAAGCCGATGATTCAATTCCATGAAAGAGTTTTAGTTAGTATCAGTAGCCCACATGAAGTAGAGATAGAAAAACTGACCTAAGAACTGTGTGATACTAAGATAAGATGTACAGAAATGTAGAAAGCATTGTCATGCTTTTCTATAATGTAGAAAGCATTATAATGCTTTTCTGTAATGTAGAAAGCATTATAAAAAAACATTATAATTAAGACTGGAAATGATACCAGGGTTATATTCAATGGTGATTGGTAGCAGTTAAGGTTTGGTGAGAAAGGTTAGTTATGTGTGTTTCTTTGCAAAACTTTTTCCCCTCGATATTTCTAACTCACTGTGTATGAAAGCATCTAAGCCTAAACATTATAAGTTAAACTTTTTTAAAAAAGTAAACAAACATGCCACTGCAGTTACCTGATGCTACCACATACTAACTGCATGAACAATATTCCACAGAAATAAAAAAATCCTTTTGAATGTTAATTTACAAACATATGGATCAATGGCAAATACCATGAGCTATAAACTGAATATAGTTCTTTTTATCCTTAATGATTTAATAGAAGAATGGTTATGATCTAGGCTTAATATGAATACTAAAAACTCTATACCACTTTACCAACTGAAATTAAAATACTGTAAGATCAGAATACTTTCATCTTGTAGACAAATAGAACGCCGCCACTTTTTTGGGAAAAAAAATTATGCAGAAAAAGAGTCATAGATAAAGTTCTTCTTTAAAAACCTATTGTTAAAAAAAACCTTTTTTTAAAACTTTCAATAAAATTTCTGGCCCATAATTTATTAGATAACTGTCATCAGTATAGTTCTATGATAATGGCACTTGCCATCAAAATGTCATTTATGTGGCAAACAAACATACAAAAATAAGTCAGTGTAACTAGTTTTCAAATAGAAATTAAAACATTCTAGAAAATGGATGATTTATTTTTAAAAATTATAATACCTTAAATTGGCAGGTATGAAGTAAGTTGAGATGATTGGGACTATTGGAAGAGGCTTTCTGGAAAGCAACTAAGTAATATGTTTCAAGAGTCGTTTTAAAAACGTTCATGCCCCCAAAATGCACTCCCAGAAAACTAAGCCACAGCAGAGATGATTTTTAGACAAGTTTCTTTTTCAAAGTGTTATTTATAGGAGAGAAGAATTTTTTTAAAAAACCCTGTATTTCCAAGAATGTAGGAATAAATAAATTATGGTAGATGCTCACTATTAATTATTAGTTAATTATTATTAACTATTATTACCCATTAATAACGCTTTCAAAGAACATTGGTAATATAATAGCATATCACCTTATCTAAATATTAAGAAATAAAGACAAACTACAAACAATGGACAATGTGTCCAATTTTGTGTAAAAAATAAATATACCAATATCTTAATCTTTAGGAAGTTTTTTTATGTTTTACTATATTTTCCAAATTTTCTTTGATAAGCACGTATTTTAGTCAGAAAATTATATAATAAAAATTAAGAATCAAAGCATTTCTTATTATTTTAGGAAACAAACATCATTTCTCTTTTACAATTTATGGAAATGGTGCTATTTAGTTGATTAGCTGGTTGATTTCTTCTCCTTTGCTTTATTTCTCTTTCCAAATAAACATACAGTATTTTTTCCTGATTATAAGAGTAATAATGTTGTTAGTTTAAGAAATATAAAAATATAGAAAAGTGTGAGTAAATAAAAAAAGACATGAAAATTACCCACAGTGTTACCAAATAAATGTTAACATGTGTTGTATATTCTTCCAAATAATGTTTATGCAGATATGTCTATATCCTGGACTGGTTTTCAGGGACATACGCTGATAAATAACCATATCAGTTATTTACAAATGGCAACAGTCTGGTGGTTCCGTGTTCATACCTACAGGTGGCAAAATCTGTAGACTATCAACCTTTTCCAGTCTCCAATCCATCAATCAATTGGTTGATCTATTTCTATATTTTTTAAAATGTGGTCATATTATGTACTCTGTTTATAATCTGCCCCTTTTTCATTTAAAAATATAGTAACATCTTTTTATGTTAATAAACATATGGGTCTACATCATGTTAACAACTGCATTGTATTTGATTGTGTGCTTAGAAAGACCTTCTCCACTTCAAAATCATTAAAATATCCATCTACATTGCTTTCCGGGTCAGCTTATGTCAAGTTCGGTGGTCAGCAAACTTTTTCTGCAAAGGGTCAGATAGTAGATATTTTTGGTTTTGTGGGCCACGCAGAAGGTCTCTATCACAACTACTCAACTCTGCCATTGTAGCGGGAAAGCAGCCATAGCCAATACTTAAACTAATGAGTGTAGCTACGTTCCACTAAAATTTTATTTATGCACACTGAAATTTGATTTCATATAATTTTAATATGTCATGAAAAAATATTTTTTCAGCCATTTAAAAATGTAAAAGCTTTCTCCCTCCTCTTAGCTTGCCAGTCCTACAGAAACAGGTGGCCGGTCAGATGTGGGCTGCAGTCTTCTGTCTCCTTCTCTAGCTGAATGCTTCCCTTCACAGCTTTCATCTCCTGCTATGAAGTCTATCAGTGTCACACCTAAATTTCTTTCAGTTAGATGCTAACCTTCTTGGAAAATGTTCTCTTGATGGAGAATCCCTAAGGAATAAAGCAAAAACTCATACCTCTGACTTAGCTTGCTGTGTCTGTCCAAAACCTAAAATCATAAAATTCAGAGGCCTTCATTTCTATTCTAGAATAACAACAATTTCACTTTTTCTAGAAACTGAACATGTTCACTGAATGCACTAGTATATTTGATAAATTCTATTTCTTCCTTTTCTTGTAAAAATTTCCCATTGCTTTTATACTTTTACTGAGACGAAATTGATTTGGTACTGAAGACTTTACCTTAGTGTTGTCCTGTGGAAGCCATACTCCTAAGCTTCATTATATATGCTCCTTTTTTATAGTTTGTTCCTTAATTGACTGCCACAAAGAAATATTGCATTTTAGTAGCGACCTTGTATTTAGAAATGTTTTGTTTGCCACGTACTCTCTCAAGGGCCTAATATACCTTATCTTATTTAATCATCATATAAACCTTTGTGTGCTAGGTATTTATGTCCATTTCACAGATTAAAAACTATGGGTCAGAAAGGTAAATAACCTGCCAGCCAGCAAGTGCAGGATCGGAATTTAAACCTACATTTGTGAGTCTTTCAAGCCATGAGTGCCCTTGAGCAGTGCTAGCCTGCATCCTTGTAATTTATTTGCCACCCTGATGAAGTATAATTTTTGGTATTCAGTAGAAACCTTGTTAGAATTATTTGATGTAGTTGCAAAGGCTTACCTCTACAAGATCCATATCTCCCACCCAGAAACAAGTTGGTTGGCCAATGTGGTCAAAGGCTCAGAATAAATTAAGCCCAACAAACTTAATTACATTCAAAACACCCCTCAGTGAAAAGTCTGTTTCTTTGTGATACAATAAACATACAAAAACTTTTAAACATTGTTTCATTTATCTGTTGTCTTACCTTTTTGCTTTGTAGATTTTTAAATGTAAACGTATAGACCATTTTTTAACATAGTCAAATAAATCATTTTTATTTTCTTTATGGTTTCTACCTTCTCCAATTCAAATGTATTAAAGTAACCTCCTATTTTCCTTTCAATATTTCTCTTAAACTAAACCAGTCTCCAAGCTGTTTGTAAGATTGCCTGGAGATTTATTTACAAGAAATCTATGTCAGAGGATTTAAGTTTAGTATGCTTTTGCCTTCATTTCAGCCCCAACAATTCAGATAACAATTTTACAACCACATTCTCTTCCCTGTTACAAGTCTTGATGCCTGAATTTATCATGTTCAAAATTAACTTCACTTTTGAACAGATTCAGTTACCTTCGAAACCATACTTCGTGTTTATCAATTGCAGAGAAACCCATGAGCTGTGGAAGAGAGCCCCTTTTCCTAGAGATTAATCTCAGATTGCTATCTCAATTATTAGCTCCTATCTTAAATGATTTCTTAAATGGTCTCATTAATTTCCCATAAGAGATTAAACTTAATTCAGAAGTTGTATAGCTTCTCTGTAGAACTGTAACACACAATGGATGATCCATATGTTGCTTGTGGAGGAACTGGCTAAAATTTCAATCTCTGAAAGATCCACGGAGTTCTTTAGCTATTCTCCTAATTGAGATTTATAGTCACCAGATGAGCTCTATTGGTTTGCATCTAGGAGTTGGCCGTTAGAACTTCATAGTGCCTTTTTGTTTTTTTTTAAATGATTTTTGATTCTGCAGAGTTCCTCTGATTCTATACCCTTTGCCGTCTGCTCAAGGTGAAATACTACTGAGTAGCGGGTACGTTTAATTTCACTTACATTCCTCATTATGTGTTTTCTAATTAGAAGTGCAAAGCCGTTAAGATTTTGAAGTGAGAAAAAAGCAGTATACATAACTGACAGAAGTTATGAATTTTGTGAAGCAGAAGAGAAGTATATATTCACAGAAAAAAAATCTGGAAAATCATAAAGTTTGAAGTGGTTATCCCTGTGTGGTGGGATTAATGATTTTCAGTTTCTTTATACTTTCCTTTGTTATTTTCAAAATTTTAACATGAACATATATTACACAGAAAATAATTACAGGCATACCTCGTCTTATTGCACTTCACAGATACTACATATTTTACAAATTGAAGGTTCGTAGCAACCCGGCATCAAGCAAATCTATCAGTGCCATTCTTCCAACAGAATTTGCTCACTTCAAGTTTCTCCGTCACATTTTGATAATTCTTGAAATAATTCAAATACTTTCATTATTACTATGTTTGTTACAGTGATCTGTGATGGTGATCTTTGATGTTACTACTATTTACTTGCTGAAGGCTCAGATGATGGTTATCATTTTTTAGCAATAAAGTAGCTTTAAATTAAGGTATGTACACTTTTTTAAGACATAATGCCATTACACACTTAATAGACTACAGAATAGTGTAAACATAACTTTTATACAAACTGGGAAACCACAAAATTAACGCCACCCACTTTATTATGATATTCATATTTGTTTATTGTGACAGTCTGGAACAGAACCTGCAATATTTCCAAGGTATGACTGTATTTGGGAAAAAAAACCCATAGAACTATTATTACCTTTTACTAAAACATACCGCAATAGATATTATTAGATATAATTCTAAAAACTTTATTTCTGAGTAAAAACATAAAAGTAAAAATACAGCAAAATATAGAAAAATAATTATTAAACCATTGGCTTTATTCAATAGCACTGCAGAAAGTAAGGAGATGAAGAAAACGCCAAAACACGGGAACTGAAAGCAGGCAGGTGATTGATAAATGGTGGGAAGACATAAAGTTTCTGAGGGTCATTTCATATCCTTTTTCTTTTTTTCTTTCTTTTTTTTAAGGAATATTTCTTAGAATGAGAGAAAAATAATGAAAATCAAAAGATTTCTGTATTTATTATTTAGAGGATTGAACTAATTCTTTGATTACAAGCACTGGTGATTATGATTTATCCATTTTGAGGAAACATTTATTGAGTTAGCATATATAGAAATCGGCCCTGAAAGGGACTCAGATGAAGCCAATCAAGGCCTAAGTGAACTTATACAAAATTCAAACCTTATGTTTCATTTCTTGATCTTGGTGATAGTTATATGGGTGTTTCCACTTTGTAAACATTCATCAAGCTATACCGGGGTTAAAATTTGTGTGCTTTTCTGTATGTGTTACACTTCAATTAAAAATTTTTGACTTTAAAAAAACAAAAAATACCTCGTCACAGCTCTGCTTCTGTCTTTCTGCGGTGCATTACGGTAACCCCTGAGCTTGGTTCCCCAGAACATTTCCTCCGTACCCCCAGCTCTGCACCTGGCCAATCACAGCAGCCCATCTCCTGGGCTCAGTGACAGGTGGGTATACATTTCAAGCAGTGCCGTTAGTGTCCTTCCTTGGGCCACTCTCTGCAAGTTAGGGAGATCGTTTTTAAAATGAGATAGGGCTGGTATATTTTAATATTTCCCTAGATTTTCCTTTTTATTTATTTAGTTATTTTAGTATTGGTCTATGTACAAATTCAACAGTCCAGAGACCCAGGACATTATTCCTCACTTTCTCAGTCCCTCCTTTTCTCAGCCCTCTGTGGGGTGGGAAGGAAAACTGATAGCCTTTCATATCCTCAAGTTATCATGCTCCTTTTTCTTGGTTAAAACGTCAGGTTCTTTAACCTGAGAATAAGGAAAAATATTCTCCATGACCCCTTTTCCTTTATGGGATCCATGTGACAGATGAGTCTTGGACCTATACAATGAAAAAAGTGCAAGACTAAAAAAAAATTTTATTTTCTACTGCTCCATTATCAAGCACTCAAATAACAAATACTATTAGCTATATGTCATCTGTGTTTGTAGAATCAGTTGCCTTAGGCGGAATGAAATTAAATAACAGGTCTGAGCCAGTTCTGAAGCCTTAGTCCCTTTAACCCAGCCTTCACCTTTTCTGAAGCTTTCCTTTCTAACCTTTTAATCCTCTTCTCAATGTGTTGACGGTCAACCTGGGAATGATTTATGCAAGGAGCCCACTGGGCAGGACTGCTGAGCTGCAGCACTGCATTTAGGCCTGGAAATGGACTAATTCGTCTATGCTGTTTTTTTGTGCTTTTCTGGATCCTCTTCATAGGATTCATACCACATTAAAAAAATATATCAAACAACACATTATTTACTCAGTTCTGATTGCTTGAGCCAGAGGGAAGAAAAAAGAGAATAAGGAAAAGAAAATAGTAGACACAGTGCTACATGTGTCTAATTTTAGTTATCTCATTTGTATTTAATATCATTCCCTCTACACATAAGCATCCTATCTGGCATTGGAAAAAATTTTCATAAATTTCTTAGTCTTCATTCGTATTTCCCTTGTTGCGGTAGCTTGAATAAATATAAGCATGTAATATTTGTCGATATATTGTGCATTTGCTAGTTCCAGGCAAAAGTACATTACATCATCTCTGTGAAGAAATGTTTTATTTAAATATTTAAACACCAAAATACCTGATACATACATATAAAAGCATATTCAAAATCTGAAATCACTAAAAAAATTAAGAATTGTGTTGATTTGTATATATGTCTCTACATTAAACATTAAATCCTATAACTCAATATATGAGTGACTTCATTTCTGGCTTTTCTATACTCCGTATACCTAATATCTGTACATCTAACCCTCCATGGATAAGGGTCCAAAGTAATTATGTGTACATATAAATGCATTTTCCCCCAAATCGTTAGGAATACATGCCATAAATAATTTCAAAGAGCATCAGAAATTATTCCATTCACGTAAACCTTAAAGCTTCTAAATATAAAAGGCCATCATAAAAAATAAAAAGGCAAAGATTGCAAACTTATGACAGATAAAAATAAACTCTTCTTTGTGTATAAAGAATTCTTATAAAACGATAAGGAAGGGCTTCCCTGGTGGCGCAGTGGTTGAGAGTCCGCTTGCTGATGCAGGAGACACGGGTTCGTGCCCCGGTCCGGGAAGATCCCACATGCTGCGGAGCGGCTGGGCCCGTGAGCCATGGCCGCTGAGCCTGCGTGTCCGGAGCCTGTGCTCCGCAACGGGAGAGGCCACAACAGTGTGAGGCCCTTGTACCACAAAAAAAAAAAAAAAAAAAAAAAAAAAACTGATAAGGAAAATACAAACAGACTAATAGAAAAATGGGTATGGGCCATAAACTGGCAATTCACAAAAGAAGAAAAATATAAATGGCCAATAAACGTGTGAAAAATACCCAGCTTCATTAGTGATTACAGCATTGCCACATGACACAATAGGATGCATATTTTTATGTAAAATCAACGAAATCAAGATTTTTTTTTTTTTTATTAACTACCCCATGATATCTAGGATGCTGGGAAACCAGCGCTCCCATATACTGTCAATATACATAAAACGCTGAAAACTGTCAGGAAAGCAATTTAAACACATGCATCAAATTCATACTTTTGACCATGCATCAAATTCATACCTTTGATGTGATGCAGCTTCTAGGAATCTCTTCTAAATTATCATAGATTAATCCAAGGATGTACAGATATTGATTGCAGTATTTTACACAATGGTGAAAAATAAAAACAACCTCAATGTCCAACAATCACAAATAAAGAAAACTCAGGCTGAATATTTAAGCAAATTTTCCAAACTCCCAGGAAATAAAGAGCAGGGCTGAATTCAAGCCCAGGTTTGTCTGCCTCCAGCTCTTCTCCCTGAAGTCCTTCAAGCTTGTGGTTTTCCTGCTATCTTTCCTGGAACTTTCCTGAGGTGTCTCTCAGATTCTGGCATTTCTGTTTTTTTCTGAGCTCAATATTAGACAGTGGTTTCCAACTCCTCCTGTGGCCCAGCCTCATCGCTCTCCAGTCCAAGTAAGAGTTCTCGGGGTGACTGCAGGGGGATACGGAGTGGAGTGATGCTGCTAAACAACAAAACATGACCTTTGACACTCTCCATCACACTGGACTGAGTCCCACTCTGCACCAGTATGAGATGGAGAGGGGGCCTCCGTCTCCTCAGACCTCTCAGTGGCCGAGTCCTGGCGCCGGCAGACTGGCAGGAAAACAACATAACCCAGTACTGTGTCATCAGATGGCATATCTCAGGACACTATCTGCTCTTAGATTCAGATTATCACCCTCTCCTCCAGGAGCCAAGAGGCTCCACCAGCCTGCCCTGCCCCTCTTTTCTCTTTTATTGACAACAAATAGTATTTTCTCACTGCAGAAGTGGTACTTCTAAAAGACTCTACTGTAGCTCCTTTTCCAAACACTGTCACAAGAAAGGATAATGGTTGAGGTGCTTCTCACAGTCAAGAAAGCACAGGCAGAACTGTGATCTCTAAGTTGGCTGTCTGGGTTCCTTGATTCCTGAATCAGCTGTTGTAACTAAAAAAAGCCAAACATCTTGTTTTCCCTGCCCTGGTTTAAATGCCAACTAAATTTAATTACCCTAAGCCAGTGATTTTCAGAGAAGGCATCATCACCTGAAACCTGTTAGATAATGCAAACTCTTGGGGCTCACTGAGAATCCACTGGGTCGTCTGGGGGGCGGGGCGCAGGAGGGTGGCCCTGTAATGTGGGCTGTAACAGGCCCTCCAGGGGATTCTGATGCCCTCAGGTCAGGACCGTTGCCTAAGCTTCTACCCCTTCCATTCCTCACACCAGCTGACAACGTGAATCACACCCTTCTATGTGGCTCCCTTACGTTGTGTTATGTTACCACATTATGACATTTAGTTGTGTGTCTGCATTCCCCCCTCACTGTGAGCTCCTTAAATGACAGGATCTAGGTTTTACACGTGTTCATATCTCTAGGGCAAGCACAGCACCTGGCACTCATTAAATGTGTGTCAAATGAATATTGAATAAATTGAGGCACTAAGAGAAAAGGGAAAGTCTGAAACCTGCAGGCTTAAGTGTGAGAGTATTATCCATCAACAGAGTGTATGACCACCTATTGTCATGTTCTCAGGTTTCCAAAAGCTGCTTCTTCTCTATCATCTTTCATAGGTTTCACTGTCTTTCTTACTGCATCTGAATTTTTAGAAAGTTTCCTCCTGCACAATATCTTGAGCTGCAATTTGTCCCAGTTTTGTCAGCTTGGTCACATCTTCCACAGATGTTGGATATCTAAGACATCGTTAGCTAACATTTACTAAGTCCTTACTATTCATTTATTCAACAAATAGGCGTTGAGTGTCTACTATATGCCAAGCACTGTTCTAGGTACATTGTAAAATAGAAGAGACAAAAATCTGTGCTCTGTGTCTGGCTCTGGGCGGGATGTTTTCTACACGTATCATCTCGTTTAATCACACGCTGTGAAAATTAACTTTCCAAGTGTCATGGTGCACTTCAACTTAATGGGGTAAAATTTCTAATTTACATTAATCTCTTTTAACTCTACTTTGAGTGGCAAAAGGGGTCATCATATTATCACTAACTATGCCATATCCCTTTATATATTATAAGTTTTACCAAGTTCCTTTTCTGGCTCACAGCTCTTCGTTATTTGGCACTAAGCACTCATGAAAATTGCACCCTAGCCCCTGGGCTACATCCAGCTCTGTCTGTTTATTGAGTGAGGTGACTAATAGTATTTTGCACCCAGGCAGCAGCTTGGATAATACCGTTAAAGGTCCTGGGTGCCTGGGTTCTCATAACTATTATTACTGTTAGGATGTCGGCCATATGGCACAGAACTTCGAAACCCTTTGGTTTGATTTGTGATCCCTTGTTGATTCTAGGGACCGTTGAAGAGTAATGAAATTTTTAATCTAATTTTCCTACTTAAATAGTACTTTTAAAAAGACACACAGTAAGATATTGTTTTACTGTGGTAAAAAAGACAACATAAAATTTACCGTCTTAGCCTTTTTAAAGTAGTGTTACGCACTCGGTAGTGTTAAGTGAGAAAACATTGTGAAACAGATCTCTAGAACTTTATCACCTTGCAAATCTGAAACTCTGTACCCATTAAACAACTCCCCATTTTCCCCCCTCCCTGGAATATTTTTATGAGGCTTTCATATACAAAGCTTACAGAGTTCAATCTTTTTTTCTTGTACAGGTCTCTAAAAGCACAAGAAGAAAAACAGTAAAGGCAAAAAACCTGCTGTCTGTGTTTCCCTGAGAGTCACTTTAACCATCTATAAAAATCAGTGGCTGTCAGAGGGCTCCCTGAATGCCTTCATGTCTTTAACAGATAACTCTGCCCTTAGTAGTGCCAGGGAGTTGAAAAGCCTTTTGCCTGTTTGTGTGTTTTGGGAGAACATCTAGAAACAGATTCTAGGAAATAAAAGGGCCTCAGAGCTGTGGGTTCACCCTTCACCTCCCAGTGCTGGCGTTCTGTCCCTCACATCTCAAACAATAATCACGTGGCTTGCACTTAAATAGTTCCAAAGACAGACATCTCATCACACCTGAGGTCAGTGTTCATTCCTTGTTTTCCCTTTACAATTACTGTAGGCTTTGAGAAAACCTCACAAAACTGCTCTCCTACATGTCTGAAAGTGTTTCGAGTTAGCTGTCTGGTCTGATTCTCTGTCTTGACTGCTTCAAGACTTGCCATCTTTTCTCCTAGATACAATCTGGATTTAGGAAATATTAAAAGAACGTATTTTCCATAAGCAGAATATTAATATGTGACAACTGGACTTTCCCTATCAGTATAGTTCATTCATGAATTCAACAGATAGCAATACAGAGAACAGCTTGATGTGGGATGGAGCCTGGAAGCTGGGAGACCTACTAGCAGGATATCTTTGTTTGGTTTGGTGTTTTTGTTTGTTTGTTTGTTTAATAAATTTATTTATTGGCTGCGTTGGGTCTTTGCTGCTGCACACGGGCTTTCTCTACTTGTGGAGAGCGGGGGCTACTCTTCGTTGCGGAGCGTGGGTCTCTCGTTCCGTTGGCTTCTCTTGTTGCAGAGCACGGGCTCTAGGCGCGCAGGCTCAGTAGTTGGGGCACACGGGCTGAGTTGCTCTGTGGCATGTGGGATCTTCCCAGACCAGGGCTCGAACCCGTGTCTCCTGCATTGGCAGACAGATTCTTAACCACTGCGCCTCCAGGGAAGTCCCTAACATAACTTCTAACTACGGGGTCATGGTCAAAGAGAATCAAAGTGAACAGGTTGCAGTGAAGGTCACTGGTTCAATGTGATTAGAAGTATAGCTAGGAAATTAGATTATATTAAATAATATAAAAATAAAATGAGATTTTATATAAGAAACTGCTAATGGATGAAGAAAATGTAAAGGCAGACCCGACCCTGAGAACATTTTTAGAGAATTGAGAATCAAGTAAGTGTCAGATATATGCATATCTGAAATGTATTAAACTTTATTTTTTCACTCAAAAAAGTAATGCACGTTATTTCCACATTGAGCCCTGTGTAGTGTGTTTTTGAGACGTTGGCACAGTAATACATTCTATATGGATAGTTGATTTATCCATCCCCTATTTCAAAAAGTATTTGTGGACGTTTCAAAGTGAACTGTGGCTCTGAGTTGAAGATTAACTTGTTTAGAAGACTTTAATGCTGCCAAAAATACCAAATGATAACCAAAAATAATAAAGAAATAAGCAGCTCAAACTTTGCTGATCTTTACCGTAACACAATTTCTCTCATGACTGTCTACCTTTCGAAGTTCCATTAATGATATCCTGCACAGGCTACTAGGGAAGTAGTTTTCCAATTTTTTGACCCTGACACACATAAGAAATATTTTAAATGGAAGTTTAGAATAGGCATGTACATGTATATATACAACTGAGAAAAAGTATTATGAAATATTGCTTTACTCTACTACTTGCAATTCACTAATATTTTCTTTTCTCTTCCTTTCCGTTCCATTCTATTCCATTCCATCCTATTCTATTCTATTCCCTCTATTTGTTCTATTCTATTTCATTTTAAAATGTCATTTGTGACTCATAAAGTTGATTTCACAACTTACTAGTTGATCTTAACGAGCAGTTTGAAAAACATTGCTCTAGTCCAAGTACAGCAAAGGATGAAAACTAGAAACGTCTTCTCTCCGGACCAGCCCCAAGAACTTTGCCAATCTACTTCAGATTATTTCCATACTTCTTTTACATTCATTCATTTATTCCCTTATTTCATTTATTAGAGGAATAGCTATGAAGCCCCTACCACGAGTTGGGCATATGGTCAGTTATTGGGAAAACAGTGGTAGGCAGGCTAGATTCCAGAGATCACAGGACTAACCAATTCTAAGGAAACTTGAGTCAGAGGAGATCTAAACTCCAAGGGAGGGGCAGTGGTGGTGTGATGAAGGAGGTGAAATGTGTTCTACTACTCAACAGTTCCTTTTTCAACACGAAAAAGTAGGTAATCACCTACTCAGCAGTTTCCTGGTGGTAACAATGTATGCAGTTTTCAGAAAGGAAGACTCTGTACTTGGTTCTGCTGATAGATGGTGAATAAACATGGTCTCTTCACTGCTGCTAGTCTGATAGTGTTGGGTGGGTAACACATAAATGATTACAATACAATAGTGCAACAGACTCACATAACCATTTTGAGTTGCAGAGAGTTAACAGATAGTTAAAAACAGAGGAAATGACAGATGATGAGGGTAATCACTGGCGAAGGAGCCTGGTTGTGGGCAGATATTTTCCAGAATAGGAAGAGATTTGAATATGTTTTACAGGTTGAGGGAAAGGAACCAGTGGAGAGGCCAAGATAGGGCATGATTAATTGATGCAGTAAGGTGTTGGTGGATTTGGGGGTAGGGGTGAGGATCAAGTACGGAGGTGAAGGGATTCACCTGGGAAAGAGTAACTAGCATGGTGACCACTTTATGGATAAAACAAAGGAATAATAGTCAACGTCTGCAATATTATTAAATTTATTGCAAAGAGTAAAAGAATATTATTTGATATGGCGGGCATTTTTTCATTAGCTACCTTTTCTCATTTTCTTGAATGACATAGAGATAGCGTTTTGTCCTGAAGTTACTCCTTAAGTTACAAGTCCTCTTGCCTCATCCCTTTATTTCATTGATTTTTTTTTTCCTTTGGGCCTGCCAAAATGACATCATCTTTCATTCATGGTCCTGTATTTTTTAACTTGTACTTGAAGAGTAACAGATATACAGAAAAGTACAGGAAACAAAAGTGTACAGCTTGATGACTTTTCACAAAATGAGTACATCCGTGTACAGATTGTAGCCCTTTTAAGAAACAACGTTTCCAGCACTCCAACAGTCTGCCATCCCCAGCCCATACCAGTTATTCTCTCTCCATCCAAAGGTAACCACTATCCTGACTTTGAACAAAGGGCACACTTTTAAACAAGAAAATAATCTAAGCTCTCCAACAGATAAATAAATCCACATGCAAGAAGGTATTTCTGGGGCTTCCCTGGTGGTGCAGTGGTTAAGAATCTGCCTGCCAATGCAAGAGACGTGGGTTCATGCCCTGGCCCGGGAAGATCCCACATGCTGCGGAGCAACTAAGCCCGTGCGCCACAACTACTAAGCCTGAGCTCTAGAGCCCACAGCCACAACTACTGAGCCCATGTGCCACAACTACTGAAGCCTGCACGCCTAGAGCCAGTGCTCTGCAACAAGAGAAGCCACGACAATGAGAAGCCCGTGCACTGCAAGAAAGAGTAGCCCCCGCTCACCACAACTAGAGAAAGCCCACGCACAGCAGTGAAGACCCGATACAGCCAAAATAAAGACGTAAATAAATAAATAATTTTTAAAGGGAAGCTATTTCTTTAAAAGTTGTCCAAATTTCCAACCTGTTCTTAGCTGTTTACCCAAAATGTTTCCCTCACTCCTATATTGTTTGCCCAGTTGGAGTAAAAATGAAGAGTAGACCAATCAGAAAGCTTTTTGCTGGAAGACTCCCCTTAGCAACAAACATTTTGAAATGAAATGGGAGGCCGAATTAAAACCAAATGTGAACCACCTATTTATATAATAAGTAACCTGTCTCTGGCTATCGTATGCATCTGGTGCATTGGTATCTTTCTAAAACCCAAGACATCTTTTCAGATTACTTCCAAAATTAAATTCTGAAAAATACAGAAAAGTCAAAACAATCCACAGTTATTACCCAGAAATACCATTGTTTGTAATAGTGAAATACTGGAAGCATCTTAATGTCCGTAAGTAATAACATTTTAATGTCCATCAATTTGTGAGTGAAAAAGTCTCAGAACTATTTGCATAAAACCATCTCATTTATGTTAAAAATGCATAGATGAAAAAGAATTTGGATGTTTATTTCTTATCCAAAACCATTTTCTTTGGTCTCACACAGACATGACTTAACTTTGTTTTAGGAGCAATTAAGGAACACTTTAATACTTTGAGAGACTATGCTATTTGAGAACAATGACAAATGGTTATTTATTTATTCACTTATTCAATGCATATTTATTGGTAAATAATGGTTTGGAAGCCAATACTCAAGTGTCTCGTGGAAATGTCAGGTATTTAGATATTACATTTATAACATTTTGTATTATGTACTAATTCATGATTTTTAGCATGTCATTCTCTTTCGTAATTAAAGTGTCACTAAGCCAAGTATGACTTATTCAGATATATTGTATGAGAAGTTAAACTTGAGATGCAACTAAAGTGGTTACCAGTGAGAGGTGAGAGGGGAGGGGGGAGGGGCAAGCTAGGGGCAGGGGATTAAGAGGTACAAACTACTATGTATAAAATGAGCTACAAGAATATACTGTACAGCACAGGGAATATAGCCAATATTTTATAATAATTGTAAATGAAGTACAACCTTTAAAAGTTGTGAATCACTATGCTGTACATCTGAAACCTGTTTAACATTGTACATCAACTAGACCTCAAGTTAAAAACAGATGCAACTAGAATAATCCAAGTACAAGATTGTTTATTTCCAACTGCCTTGAAGTCAGTATCCTTATGAGAAATATAGCTGATGAGGTATCCCATACCTACCACTATAAATGATTCCCTCTCTCCTTTTTTATTACCACAGTTCTTAAGAGCCAACATAAAGGGTCCTCCTCTGTGAATGCATCTATGTTTCATTCAGGTAGAATGAGATGAAGTTTTCTTTTCACATGTGTATCCACATTTACCTGCATTATTGCATATATCACATATAATTGTAATTATTCACTTCAGGTCTCTCTCAATAGATTAAACACTCCTTAAAGGTAAGGAAAATGCCATATTCCTCTTTAAAACCCTAGCCCCTAGCATACTGCCCAGCACTATACCTGAGCCAATGTTTAGATAATGGTACCTAGATATCAATGGTAGTACCTAAATATTTTCAAAAGCAGGTCCTTTTTTAAAATGAATATTTCCATCTGAATGATTTATTTAGCAACTGTGGAAGATTTTATTTTCCAAAGATGACCACCACAATATACCCCCCATCCCCCATGCTCCTTGTACTGTGAGAAAGTGACACTCGTCCCATCAAGTAGTATGGCCAATGTCCCCTCCTCTTGAACCGGGGCTGACCTCTGTGATATTTTCAATCAATACAGTACAGTTGCAAGTGGTGCTATATGACTTCCAAAGGTAGATCATAAAAATGCCATGTAGGGCTTCCCTGGTGGCGCAGCGGTTAAGAACCTGCCTGCGAATGCAGGAGACGCGGGTTCGAGCCCTGGTCCGGGAGGATCCCACATGCCGCGGAGCTGCTACGCCCGTGCGCCACAACTACTGAGCCTGTGCTCTAGAGCTGGTGAGCCACAACTGCTGAGGCTCGTGTACCTAGAGACCGTGCTCTGCAACGGGAGAGGCCAGCGCAATGAGAAGCCTGCGCACCACAATGAAGAGCAGCTCCCGCTCGCCACAACTAGAGAAAAGCCCGCGCACAGCAACAAAGACCCAGTGCAGCCATAAATAAATAAATAAATTTGGAAAAAAAAAAAAAAGAATCCGCCTGCCATTGCAGGGAACACGGGTTCGAGCCCTGGTCTGGGAAGATCCCACATGCCGTGGAGCAACTAAGCCCGTGTGCCACAACTACTGAGCCTGCACTCTAGAGCCCACAAGCCACAACTGCTGAGCCCATGTGCCACAACTACTGAAGCCCATGCACCTAGAGCCTGTGCTCCACAACAAGAGAATCCACAGCAATGAGAATGAAGCCTGTGCACCGCAACAAAGAGTAGCTCCCGCTCACCACAACTAGAGAAAGCCCATGGGAGGCAACGAAGACCCAACACAGCCAAATAAATTAATTAATTAAATAAATAAATAATTTTTTTTTAAATGCCATGTACCTCTGCCTTACCCTCTTGGGACACTCGCTCTTGGAACCCAGCCACTATGCAAGGAAGGCAATCTGCCTCACAGAGAGGCCACATGCAGGTGTTCCAGCCAACAGCCCCAGCTGAAGTCCCAGTTTCAGCCAGCAGCAACTGCTACATGTGTGAGTGAGTCTTTGGATGATGGTTCTGGCCCCTGGCTGTCGTCACCAGCTGATGCTGCGGGAGAAGGAAAAGGCTGTCCCCCCTGAGCCCTGTCCAAATTGTAGATTCAGGGGCAAAATAAATGATGGTTGTTTTAAGCCACTTATATTTACCTATACTTATAGGTAGCTTGTTATGCAGCAATAGATAACCAGAACAGCTACCACTAGTTTACACACCAGTGGAAATGGAGGCAAGGGCTGGGGTCCCAGAGCCTCCTCTTCTATTTCCTGTTCTTAATCCAGGTGCAATGAGAAGCAACATGGAAATGGAAGTAGGATCAGAATCAGCAGGAGGAACCCAAGCTAGGACAAACAGTCCCTGGAAAATTAATTAGAACCCATTAAATTTCAAACAGAAACACTAAAAATGCATTTGTGATGCCTGGATTTTTTTTTTTCAGGGAGGAGGCAGAAAATTTTTTTTTAAATGATTACAGAATGATTGTGACAAACTCTTCTAATGTCTTATTGATGTGTTAAGAATCATGTTATAGGTATGGGAAGTTTAATTATCTAATGCCAGTGTTTTGCAATCTTGTAATGAAGGACCCGTAAAATTGCTGTGGATGCTTCAAGATTTGCCTAAAGTAACTGAATAATCAGTGTGAACAGAATGTGTTTACCGACCTTATCAATGCCTTTGACACAGTAAATCACATTGTGCTGAAAAAATTACACAGGAGTGAAATGTGCGATGCAAGCACATATGAGTTAACTGGCTGGTTCATGGACACAGGCTGCTTTCTTTCCTGGGAAATTACGTGTGACAGTTAAATTAACCTTAAGGGACTTGGAGGCTGGCAAAGATTTCCATTTTTTTCTTCCTATTCTTTATTTATGAACTGCCAAGTTCTTTCAAGAGTACAACAGTGGACTTTATATTAACAATGAAATACATTATTTGGGAAGAAGCACTGAAGAATGAGATTGAAGAAACCAACTTGGGGCTTACCATCCATTTCAATCTATGAAAATACCACAGCATTTAACCTTGAGTTCCACTGCCTTAGCTCTTTAGTTGAAGATAAAATGTAAACTATTTTTTATTAAAAACAAAAGGCTAAAATTAGATTCTATTTATTTTAGAATTTAATTAAAATTTAAAATTTCTATTTTCCTTTTATTCCCATTTAAGTCAAACTACCAATTTTTGACTTTGAAAATGGCAGCTGTCAAGTTCACAGGAGTCTGACTCTGGCTAACAGGGGTACACTTCTTTAGACATCCAACTGAACAAGCGTGAGCCTTTCTACTTGCTCTCTGGAAGTGGGATAACCTCCCTGATAAAGTTGGAAGAAATGGACATTGATACCCTCTGCTCTTCCCTTTAACGTTTTCTTCCTCTCTTCTCTTCTGTTTTCAATTCTGAGTGCAAGCTAATTTAAACAAACTACAAATCTGATTCCTAGTCACATTTTTTTTTAAGTTTGAAAATCAGTGCAAATTTCTAAAAGGAGAAGGTTAACATCCATTGTCATTGTGGTCTTCCTCCTGGAATGACTCTCTGCACTATTGCTTGAGTCTTGCAAGGCTAAGATTCATTAAAGATAATTATTAAACCCAAAATATTGATAGAGTATATACAGGAAGATGTTCATCACGGTATTGTGATTTTCAAAATGTCAAAAAATTAAAGACTGTCAAGAACATTGTATTATGCAGAGCTTATCTATGATTAGAAGAACATTTAGCAACAAGGGAGATCTTTATTTATTTATTTATTTTTTTGCGGTACGCGGGCCTCTCACTGTTGTGGCCTCTCCCATTGCGGAGCACAGGCTCCGGACGCGCAGGTTCAGCGGCCATGGCTCACGGCCCAGCTGCTCCGCGGCATGTGGGATCTTCCCGGACCGGGGCACGAACCCGTGTCCCCTGCATCGGCAGGCGGACTCTCGACCACTGCCCCACCAGGGAAGCCCCAGGGAGATCTTATTATATAGAATAGTACCCCAAACCATAAGTAGATTGTGATTACAACTACGCAAAAAAGTTGATAGAAAAAGGAAACATTAAAATGCTAGAATAATTTTTTTTCTTATTTTTCTTTACACTCTGTAACGGTGATTAAAAATATTTATATATATAAAATACAATTGCTAAGGTAACTGTTCCAGTTAATAAAACTGGAAGAAAAGGAAAGAAAAAAAAGCCCCAATTGTTAAGTACTTAATAATGCTTAAATTCAGGAGGAGAGAATAGAGATCATTTTGAGTTACAGGCTAAAATGAAGTGACACATAAATATGGAGAAAGTCTTGACAGGGGTCCTTCCTATGTTATATCACTCAGATTCAAGAGGTACACAGAGGTGACTTCCATCAGCAGACACAGTCCCCTTACAAATAAACTGTACTCCCATTCCTCATTTTCCTCAAAAGAGTCTTTGCCTGACTTTATCTAATTCCTTCACCTTCTCAACACTTCACACAGACTGGAGTTTTAAAAAGGCATTCTATTCAACAACAAAAAAAAGGCATTCTGTTTATAAGGAGAAGTGAATAATGTTTTACTTTTTTATCTAGAAAATAATTTTAGGAATTGCAAAGCTCTTTTTGAGAAAACGAGATTCAGTCTACATGAAGAAAGATGAAGAATGTATGAAGATATAATACCGTCAGAGGTCAGCTTGGTTTTGAGAGAAAAAACTTAAAACTAGTGTAGGAAAGCCAGTAAGTGGTAGAAGTACAATATGCAAAATAGATGTAGTTGAACCACAAACTTTACAAACAAGTGTTGATACAAACAGAAGTTAGACTATGAACAAAAATCAAATTAACCTGAGGTGGTTGGGAGAAGGTGGGTATTTTGGGTTTCCAAAGTGGTCTCGGGCTATATATCTGCAGCCGTTTTGGCTTGCTCTTCTCTCATAAGCATGCTATTAAACTGTAATTTATATGTGTACTTGGAATACAAATTCAGATTTTAGAGATTATCAAAAAGAAGTTCTTGGTTTCTCCCCTTGCTTAAACAAGTTTAATCTTGGATGATTTTCGTTTCCCCATTCAGTAGACACTTGTTTAAAAAGATTATTCTAGGTACAAGTAACTAATAGTAGGTAAATGCAAAATTTACATATAGTGGTGTTTTAAAATGTTCATTTTGCCTTCTACCTTGCATACATCCAAAATACTCTCATCGAAATTAGATTCATTTCCAAATATGAAAACCAATATTCCTGAAATTCTGGCTGTTATCTTTTAGGATCATCAATATCATTATTTGCATACATTTGGAATAAAGACAAAGGGCAAAAAAAAAAAAAAAAAGACATGGGCTTCCCTGGTGGCGCAGTGGTTGAGGGTCCGCCTGCCGATGCAGGGGACGCGGGTTCGTGCCCCGGTCCGGGAGGATCCCACATGCCGCGGAGCGGCTGGGCCCGTGAGCCATGGCCGCTGAGCCTGCGCGTCCGGAGCCTGTGCTCCGCAACGGGAGAGGCCACAACAGTGAGAGGCCCACGTACCGCAAAAAAAAAAAAAAAAAAAAAAAAAAAAAAAAAAAAAAAGACAAAGGGCAAATCACATTATCTATGCCTTGCTTGAAACCAATTTTTTTCTGAAGAGTATCATTAAAAAGTATTGTTCTCTTAGCAAATCCATTTCATAGTCCTGATATGTGGCTGTAATAGTTCTTTGTTAATATGGTTATAAGAAACTCTTCGCAAAGTAACCAATTGGGTATAACAAATCGTTTATCCATTTCTCATCCCACAATCATTCCTCTCTTTGACAAAAAATTATGGGGTAGTTGTTTGCAGAATACATCTTGTTAATGCTTTTTAAAAAATTCCTCTTCTCCTTCCCGAAGTAAACAACCCTAATCAAATTTTCCTCACACCTTCTGTGCAACAATCATCCTTCCCCGATGAAAAATGACAGACGTGGACTTCCCTGGTGGCACAGTGGTTAAGAATCTGCCTGCCAATGTTAGGGGACATGGGTTCGAGCCCTGGTCTGGGAAGATCCCACATGCTGCGGAGCAACTAAGCCCGTGTGCCACAACTACTGAGCCTGTGCTCTAGAGCCCACGAGCCACAACTACTGAGCCCTTGTGCCGCAGCTATTGAAGCCCGCACGCCTAGAGCCTGTGCTCCACTACAAGAGAAGCCACCGCAATGAGAAGCCCGCGCACCGCAGCAAAGAGTAGCCCCCTCTCACCACAACTAGAGAAAGCCCGCGGGCAGCAACGAAGACTCAACGCAGCCAAAAATAAATAAATGTATTTTTTTTAATTCTTAAAAAAAAAAAAAGATATGCTCACTGGGGGCTTCCAGTTTTTTTTCCAACAGTAGTTCCCATGCTCAGGACTCTGTATGTACAGTCTACATCAATTATTTAACTAATGACTATGGAGAATCTCAGGACTACATGTCTGTCATTCAACTGTTATATGTGATTCAAATATGAGCCAAGTGCTTTGAAGATGATTCATACATGAGTCAGCTGCTTGATTCACACCTTTTCTTGTGACAGTAATCCTTCTTAATGCTCTAATTTTATGATATAATTTTAGTAGTGGAATTAACCTGGAACAACTCAAAATTATGTAATTAATTACATTCAGCTTCAATTATAATTACTGTTTAATCTCAACCTCTCAGCCTGATACCCCAGCAGAAAGCCAGACACAATGGCAATCGTGGTGAATGGGGAGGTCTTTCCAGCTTGCGGGATCATATGGACTCACTAATTATATAAATTGTATTTATTTTTGCTAAAAAGAATCTCAGGGATTAGCCAAGTGTATTTATTTGGACCTGAGGGCTTGGAGAAGTTAAGGGATAGAGAGTGAAGGGAACTACTTTCAGCAATACCTAATTATGTTTCCCTTAACACTCGTTTGGAAAGGGTTTAATTGATGTAATTTTTAAGTTTCTGTGGTCACATAAATTTGGTTTATACTGGATTAAAAAGTTAAATAGGTTTCTTTACTATAGCGTTCCTTGGTCTTTAATATGTTAATATATGTTGTGAATCTCCAAGATGTGAGACATAAAATGTTTCTCAAACTGTTTTGAACAGAGAACACCCTCTCCTTTAAACAACAGCTTCGTTACAGTATAATTTACATGCCATGAAATTCACTTGCTTTAAGGGTACAACTAAATGATTTTCAGTGAACTTACAGAGTTGTACCATCACTACAATCCAAGTTTCAAACATTTTCATCACCTCAGAAACATCTCTTGTTCCCATCTGCTATTACTCTGAATTCCCACCTCCAGCCCTAGGCAGCCACTAATCTACTTTCTGTCTTTGTGGATTTGCCTCTTCTGGAAGTTTTATATGAATGGAATCCTACAATATTTGGTTTTTGTGTCTAGCTTTTTTCTCTAAGTATAGCTTTGATGTTGATCCATTTTGTAGCATGTATCAGTACTTCATTTCTTTTTATTGACAAACAGTATTCCATACAGATATACCTTTTTTTTTTTTTTGTGGCCACACCATGCGGCTTTTGGGATCTTAGTTTCCTTGGCCAGGGATCGAACTCAGGTCCATGGCAGTGAAAGCCTGAGTCTTAATCACTGGACCGCCAGGGAATTCCCTAGATATACCATACATTGTTTTGATCCATTCATGAGTTTATGGGAATTTGGATTGTTTCTACTTTTGGGGTACTGTGAATAATGCTATGGAACATTCATGTACAAGTCTTTGTTTGAACAAACTTTTTTATCTCTCTTGGATATATATTTAGGATTGAAGTTGAGAATCACATGATAAATTTATGTTTAACTTTTGAAGAAACTTCCAAACTGTTTTTCCAAAATGGCTGCACTATTTTGCACTCCCACCAGCACTGTATGTAGTGCTATTCGACCGTGTTTTTGTTGTTGTTGTTGTTGTTGTTTTTGTGGTACGCGGGCCTCTCACTGCTGTGGCCTCTCCCGTTGCGGAGCACACGGTCCGGACGCGCAGGCTCAGCGGCCATGGCTCACGGGCCCAGCCGCTCCGCGGCGCATGTGGGATCTTCCCGGACCGGGGCCCGAACCCGTGTCCCCTGCATCGGCAGGCGGACTCTCAACCATTGCGCCACCAGGGAAGCCCTCGACCGTGGTTTTGATTTGCATTCCCTGATGGCTAATAATGTTGAACATCTTTTTATGTGTTTATTGGTTATTCATATATCTTCTTTGCTCTATTCAAATTTTTTGCCTATTTTAAAATTGGGTCATTTTCTTATTATTGCACTGCAAGAGTTCCTTGTATTCTGGATACAAGATCTTAACCAAATATGATTTGCAAATATTTTCTCCCTCTTTTCTTTTCACTTTCTTTTGGTGTCTTTTTAAGTACAAATATTTTAAGTTTTGATGGAGTTCAGCTTATCAAATTTTTCTTTTATTGCTTGTGTTTTTTTTGTTATTTCTAAGAAAGCCATAAAGAATTACGCCTATGTTTTCTTCTAAAAGTTTTATAATTTAGCTCTAACATTTAGATGGATAATTCATTTGGAGTTAAATTTTGAGTATGATGGGAAGTAAAGGTTTGAATATATCTTTCTGCATATGGATATCCAATAGTCCCAGCACCATTTGTTGAAAAGACTATCCTTTCCCTATTGAATTGCCTTGGCACCTTTGTTGAAAAGCAATTGAGCATAAATGTAAGAGTCTTTAATATGTTAATGTATGTTGTGAATCTCCAACAGGGAGGATATAGACTGTTTCCCAAAATGTTTTTAACAAGGAATTCTACCTCCTCCCTTCCCCCCCTTTTTAAACACAGGCTTTCACACAGGTTCTCACTGCAGTCCACACAACAAACTTTAGGGAATGCTTCTCTAAGGCTCTCAGGGCTCTAACTTTTACTTGCAACTAACTTTATTGCTTGTTTTTAGAGGCTGAGAGGCTGAGTGTCGTATTTGAGGCTGCAAAACCAAAAACATTATTTCTACCAATATGCTTTCAGTAAGTACAGTATGACATCTCACTCTGCAGAAATGTATGTAAAGGCTGTTGAAAATATTTGCTTTCGAATTAGATCCATATTTTACACATAGATAGAAATAAGGTGAGTTTTCTTTTAGGCATAATGGATGAAACTTTGGAAGTATGGAGAATTTTGCAATTGCGTTTTACATTTTTAGGGCAATGCATCTTGCTTGATCATGACATCTGACAGGAATAAACATCATAGTAAGGTGTTATAGTAAAGAAGACCTATTTTGCATACACTTTATCATATATATACATACACACTTATATACACACACCCTTATATCTACATATATACACACATATGTTGGAGATGTATTTTTTCTTTTTTAAAACTATTTTTGTCAATGCTCTTATTTAACCAACTATAAGGCAAAACGTTGGAAAATTGCTTAAATGACCTCGTTAGAATGACAAAACTATCACTTTAGCATTATATTATTGCAACACACACACACAAAAAAAACAGTACAAAAATAAAGAGTGAAATTAAAAGTAGTGTCTCCTTATCATCTTGTATTTATCTGCAGAACAAGAAAAATATAGATAAAAGTCAATGATGAGGGGAGAAAAAAATGAACAAAACACTTTCATGGGGAGAATGCATCATCATAAATCTAGAAAAGCAGACCCAAAGCGCTTTGTCAGTGCTCTAGGCACAGAACCTGGTGAATGTCGCTGACGGACTGACAGGCGGATGACTCCAGTGGACGCCTGAGGTTCTAGAAACCTGCAGAAAATGACAGGGTAAGCCAAGCATGTAGGTGTTCCACCAACATATGCTGAAGTGCGTTCAGTACCCTAACCGACTTGTTGATTCTTCCAACCAAGCCTCTTTCTGTTAGTGATTTAGCGTTCTTTTTAAAAGCATAAGTTTGTTCTCTTATATATAAGAAATGATTGCATACTTAAGTTTCCAAATACGTAACAATAATATTTTTCTTTTGCATATTCTATTACGCCAAACAAAACTGATAGTAGAAAAATATATTTTCTGGTAAAACTGTAGCCACATTCAGGACAGGATTCAGAATGTAAAGCACTGCCTCCCGCTCTTTGTCAGGGTTTGAATTCCATCCAGTTTTGAGGCTTAATAGTCCTTGACCATTTCTAGTCTCACTATACTTTTAAAGTAACTTAAGCGTTCATTTTAGTTTAAATCTCAAAACTTTTTCAGAATGGATTTTAGTAATTAGCTAATGTAGGACAATTTACTTGTATTTTTTATTTCTATAATTTTATTTTTTATTGAGGTATACCTGATTAACAATTGCACCAATCTACTTGCATTTTATTCTTTCATTTGTTACCTGAAACCATGCCCAATGCTTGCTCAGCATTTATGATTTTTTTCCTCCGAGGAAAATTGGAAACTTCCAGGCTCCTTCCCCCTAAAGAGGCAGTTCACAGATTTTGGTGTTTAGCTGTTTTCTCTTTGGCCTTGTGTGTTCTCATTTTTTTTTTTTTCTCCTTCTAGCGTATGCTAGGCTGACCTAGAGGACCTGTGGTCGAGGCAGAGGCGTTCAGCGAGGACTGTACCAAGTTGAACAGTTACAGCTCTGCCCTCCGTGACCTTGTCAACCTCTGGCGCGCGGTGGGCGGGTGTTGATGACGTCGCGGCCCAGATGCTCCGGCCAGGGAGATGGTTAATCAGTTACCTCCTCCGAGCCTCGTGGGTACGTGTGGGTGGGGCGGGAATGGAGAGAGTTTGGATGTCGCACCATCATCGGGGATCCACGTTTCTGCCCATGGGGAAAATCTCTTTTCAGCCCGGCCCCCAGTTCTGCTCAAGGAGGAAATAAAATTCCCTCCCATCTGCGCAGCTGGACAGCTTCAGAATGAGAGGGGGCAGCAGGCTGATGAGAGCCTGGTGTGAACAGGAAGCCATTCCGCCGGCACTGGAAACAGGGGAAGGAATTCTCCCGTCTTTCCCAAGAGTATCCACGTATGGGAGATTTTCCTCCCCAAAGTAAGCTGCCCTAAATTGAACTGAGAAACCTACCTCCCAGGGAGAACCCTGGAGCCGGTTCCCGTATAGGGGCTAGGAGAATTTGGGCAGAAGAATCCACGCAATGATGGGAATATTCTATTGCACACCTGGCTAAGATTTTTACGAGAGTGAAGAGGGATTGGAAATTAATATATTTGTAGTCGTATATCAACCAGATATTGTAAAATGCTTGTGGTTCTTATTCGGCAGTGTCAGTTCAATCATTACCATGTCAGTTACTCTTGTTATCTTTATAAAGCTCTGATGTAAAGAACTCCTACCATGTCCTTATAGATGTGTGTTTGGGCTGGCAAAACTCCCACATCACTGTGAGTAACTAGTAGGCTGTTTTTCATTCTGTTTACCTCAGTGCTACAACTAACACCTGCAATAACAAATACAGTCAATAAATGATGACATGGGTAGAAAATGACCAGCAAATGGGTAAAGTAAATTCCAGTAAACTGACAATACATTTCCATTTAGTTACTTGCACTTTTCACATCTCCATTCCTTCTATTTACTTTGCAAAGAGAAAAGCCCTTTGAACCCAAACATTTATTGACCCCAGAACCAGACAAGTCACAGAAGAGGCCAGAGGGAAGGCAACTCTCTCAGCATCTATTTCTAGCGTGAGTAGAATTGCAGTGAGTAACCACTCAGGAGCAGTTAAGCAAAATTGGCAGTCTTCCCCACACAGCTAAAAGATTGGACTCAGAAAACACCCTCATACAGCCAGCCATTTAAAACATAAGTACAATATATTTACTAAATTGAATGTGAGTGATTTTCGAATTGTTCTCACTGCTGTTCCCTCTTGTAGATTCTTGTTAATTACCTTAAATGCATTTATGCATTTTGATTAAATAAAAAGGAGGAGGGAAGAAGTAGGTTGTGAAATGAACAGAAATAGAGGCACCTATCCTGAAAGTATCCTAATACTCCGAGAAATTTTTTCAGAGGAAGATGAGCTTAAATTTAACCAGGAAGAAAAAATAAAATAAATTAAACCAGGAAGGGTTCCCGTGCTTAGGTTAATTTATACTTTGTCCATTATTTGCTAAGATACATTTGGGATGGAAAAAAGTTCCCCTATTTATATATAATCAATTTATTGACACTTCTTTTATCTGTTTTCTAACTTTTAGAAGTGTGGGCAGAAACACGTTTTCGCTGATTAGAAAATTAAAAATTAATTTTAATTTCTAAGAAAGTGGAGGATTTGAGAGTACCTACAAAGTGAAGTTCATGGTTGTAAAACTTGGATTTCAGAGTGTTGTTTGAAAGGCAAGTAGTATTTATACGTACTCATGTGTACATCACTTTATAATAACCACCATCTCTCTGGACCAGCTCTTAACCTCAATATTATACTGCTTTGGGGGCAACATCACACTTTTTATACCCAAGAAACTTAAGTTTATTCCAAAAAATAGTAAATAGGTTTTGAAACCCTCAAAGTATTTGTTCTGCATAGAAACTAAAAGGAACTCTTTTGTTTGAGAAATTGTGGTGGTTTAAAGATGACTGTAAATTTCTCGTCACCACCTCCTCTCCCTCAAAGGTAGAATTTATTTCCCCTCCTTTTGATTATGGGCTGACTCTGGGACTACTTAATTAATAGAAGGTGGCACAGGGATGGTGTGCCAGGCTTAGGCCTAGGTCTTAAGAAGGCCTGGAGGTTTCCATTTTCTGTTTCTTTTGGGAGCCCCAAACTACCACACAGAGAGACCACGTATCCCTTGCATGGAGAGGGAGGAGAGTCAGCCTGCTGGCCTCCCGTGGTGAGGGCGGGCCTCCACATGCCTCCAGTTCCAGCCATCCTTTGGAAGACTCCCAAGGAGACCAGCAGAACTGCCAGTTGAGTTGTCAACCCACAGTATCTAGAAAGCAAACAAAGTGGTTGCCATTTTAAGTCACTAACTTTGAGGTAATTTGTTCCATAGTAAGAAATAACCAAAAGAGAAAGCAAGCCATTCACTGTCACCTATAACTCTTGGTTAATAGGGCATGGCTTTGCCTTAGAGGAATGACAGCTAGATTTGCTCCCTAGATGGAGTTGTGGCTGATGATTTATTGTGAGTTGCAGAGGGCTCAGGCAACAACAGTTCCCGTAGTTAGGGAGGGTGTAGAGACGGGGTCAGAAAAGATGATGCAGAGTGTCGAGTGGGGAGTAGAGGGCAAGGGATGACCTTCTGGGCCTGGGATCCTGGTGGCAGACATGAGGAACCAAATAAATGCTGTAAATAAAACCAATGACCAAGGCAGAGTGTAAGAGGTGGGGGCATGGGGCTGAATGATAAAAATCAATGCATGATTATTCACATAAAAATTTATTCGGGGCAGGGGAGAGATAACTTAGTTAGGAGTTTAGGATTAACATATTCACACTACTATATATAAAATAGGTAAACAGCAAGGACCTACTGTATAGCACAGGGAACTATATTCAATATCTTGTAATAACCTATAATGGAAAAGAATCTGAAAAAGAATATATGTATATAACAGAATCACTTTGCTGCACACTTGAAACTAACACAACATTGTAAATTAACTATACTTCAATAAAAAAAGTTTATTCATATGCTACATAAAATTATCTACCCCTCTACACTTTTGGAAATGCTGCCTAGAAATAACACCCTTTTTATACCTCATGGCTCCTTCTGAAGAATTTCTTCATGAGAAAGTAAATACATAGGGATTTTCTCATTTTTTAAAAACTGAGATATGTTTTCTTACATAATGAAACCCAGATCTTTCTTCATTGTTCCATGTGACAGTCACACTCAGTCCCATCAACACAATTACACAGACACATTCCCGCAATGAGAAGCACAACACACACACACACACACACACACACACACACACACACACGCACATTCCCAGACACATATTCTTAAATAGGATGTTTTTAAATTGGCAAATGTGAAGAAAATTTTTCAACTTTTATACTTAACAAAATTCCTAAAATTAGAGAAGCCAATTTGATATCAATTTTGGCATTCTTGAGGGAAATAAGTTTATTCATATTTTCAAATATGTAAGCATAAAACTGTATAATTTTAAAAAGCATATATCATCTTTGATTTGCATAACTGCCTTAGCTTTAACTATTAAATTAAGAGATTTCATGGCTAGCCTTTTTAATTTTAATTTTATTTTATTTAAAAAATTTATTTTTGTCTGCGCGTGGGCTTTCTCTAGTTGGGGCGAGCGGGGGCTACTCTTCATTGCGGTGCGCGGGCTTCTCACTGCAGTGGCTTCTCTTGTTGCAGAGCACTGGCTCTAGACGCGCAGGCTTCAGTAGTTGTGGCTAGCGGGCTCTAGAGCGCAGGCTCAGAAGTTGTGGCACACAGGCTTAGTTGCTCCAAGGCATGTGGGATCTTCCCAGACACAGGGATTGAACTCGTGTCCCCTGCATTGGCAGGCGGATTCTTAACCACTGCGCCACCAGGGAAGTCCCAGCTAGCCTTTTTTAAAAACTCGAAATGAAAGTAGGCTCATTGGATAAAATAGAGCTTTTCTTGATTTCATCCAGTTTGCCCATCTCTTGAAGCCTTGGATTATGGACATGTGAACATGTTATTTTGCCTGAGACCTATTTCTTTGAATCACAATGTCTTCGTTTATAAAACGGATATTTACCTGCTTCAGAACAGGATCCTTGCCATGAGGTAATCCATGTTTAAGAGTTTCATAAGCTGCAGAGGAGAATAAGTTGGCTGTGTCTTAAAGATTTAACATACAGAGTTTCATTTCATAATTAAAAAATAATTTATTGTTGAGACTGTTTCTTCCCATACACAGTGATTACAAGAGGATTTTCTTACTATTCTTAGTAGTTCATTATTTGGACTGTTTTTTAAAAAAAAACCTGTTTTTTTAAAAATTGCATTTAGTCTGAATACTATCTACCCCTTTTGTGTTTTATTATATGATGAATTTCTCCTGTTCTTTTTAGATATTTATCATGGAATTGTGGGATTTTAGAGCTGTAAGCAGTCATGGCAGTCACTTAGTTCTTATCCAACCATTTCATTTGGTAATGGTGACCCAGAGAGAGTCATTTTTGCATGTGATTTCTCCAAAAGATCCCATTTCTATGATGTAGCAGCTCTTCTAGCGAGGGTACACTGTGCCTTAGAGGTGAGCAACGATCCAGACACCATCACGGGGCTTTTTTGCTAGCAACCGCTCTCCAGAATGCAGAAAGACTTAGATGAACGCCACCCGCTGGGACCTTGTCATCCAAAGTCCTGCGCTTTGAAACATCTGTATGATGGCATGCACGTGCCAGAGTGAGCCCATCACAAAATGTTGCCCGCTCTGAGCTGAGATGTAGCGTGGTGGTGAGGTTCCTGCTCTTCCTTATTTTACTCTGTGTCTTGGTCCCTGACACACTTGGGTGGAAGGCAGCATGTTACAACTGAAAAAACCCTGTACAGAGAGTTCTGCCACAGATGAGGTGTGTGACCCCGGGCAAGGCACTTAACATCTTTAGTTCTTAATGGACTGGATTAGATGATCTCTAAGATAAATGAGAGAAAAACAACAGATGCTTAATTTAATCCTAAAAAAAGCTAATTTTTGTTTTCACTTTTGTTTTTAAAAGAAGATACTGTACTTGCTTGCATTGCAATAATTCAGCCTTCCTTCCTGCCCCTTAAGCCGGAAGCAAAAAGAATGGGGGTGGGCAGGATTTATAGAAGAGCGTGTTCTACTCCACGGCCGGATGAAAGAATTGTGAAGTTGGGGCTGTGGAAAGCAGAGAACACATTTATCATTATTTTTTAAATAATGGGAATGAATAGCAGTTAACATGGAACAAGGAAAAAAGCATATTTTTGAGAATCTGGAAGTCAAGATATGAGGAGCTAAAACATGATGTGGAAAGCCACAGGGATTCTGTAGGGGACTGCCTTTCTAGCTCATCTCAAACCCCTTTCTCAGACAGGGATCTTTCTTCCTATTTAAAATCAACATCCTCAACTCCAGATGACTGGCTCAAAGGTGAACACTTGACTGAGTTGGATCAGTCTCAGTTTTGACCTCGTATTTGGAAATGAGATTCAGTGAGTAGTATTTCTGGAACTAAGGTGATATAAATTAAGCTGTTCTCAAAGTAACTGCTCAATCTTGGTTAAGCATTGAAGGTGTAAATAAGTAGGACAAGTCTTTTATTCCTCTGCATGGTGATATAACTCCCTGAGAGCCAGATGTTACAAATTGATCTCAGTTTTTTAGAAGTGTAGGAAAATTGAATGTCTCAAGTTAACACCTAAAAGCTACATTGTTTTATGACACTTTTAAAAATAATAAAGAACTGGGCTTCCCTGGTGGCCCAGTAGTTGAGAGTCCGCCTGCTGATGCAGGGGACACGGGTTCGTGCCCCGGTCCGGGAAGATCCCACGTGCCGCGGGGCAGCTGGGCCCGTGAGCCATGACCGCTGAGCCTGCACATCCGGAGCCTGTGCTCCGCAACGGGAGAGGCCACAGCAGTGAGAGGCCCGCGTACCGCAAAAAAAAAAAAAAAAATAATAATAAAGAACTGATGACTCAAAAAAAAAATTAAGCTTTCTCTGACCTCACTGATCATATGTTCAGAGGAGCAGGAAAACTGGTCTGCAGAGGTGAAAAGGTAAGGGCTCACGAAGAGAAATAGAGACAAAAGGCAGAAATGGGGAAGGCATTCTGTCTCACTTCTGATGACTTTCAGGTTTGGGTCCAACTCCTTTCTGGGCCAGGGTGCACCTGCCCTTGGGTGCCATGAAATATGCTTATGGCCCTGAATCCCTACAGTAAACTCCCTGGGTAAACATTGTTAAGGCATCATATAAAAAGGGGCAGGAACATTCCTGTCTAGTTTAGGCTAATGGGGAAGATCAGTAAAGATAAAACATGTCCTTTGGTCTGGAAGTTTGGTTCTTAGACAGCAGAGGAAATGGTGAATCCCAGCAAAATCAAGTGTCAGCTTCACAGGATCTTTGCACAAGCTGCCCCGCACCTCCACCCCCATCTCTCCTCTTCCCCAGCGGTCCTCAATGTTGGCGCCTTCTTAACTAACAGGCTGCTAAAAAGTCACCATCTTAGGCCTTTCCTCCTCGATCCCAGCCCTTCTATCCCTGATTTTCCCTCAGACCATAAAGAAATACACTAATGATTTCCCAATTAGCAAATTCCACAAAATGAGGCTCCTTCAATTAGATTTAATAGTAACAGTATTAACACTGTCCTCCATCTTTATTTCAAGTTTCAGCTAGTCAATTAGCTAAGAATTTTTCTCTCCCATTCTCCTTCAATTTACCTCCCAAGCAATAATCACCCCCTCAGTTCTCTTAGGCCAAAACTTCTGGTTCAAAATTGAAAATTATAGTCAGTATCCTGGATACTTCTAAGCATGTCTGGATGCCCAAGCGATCACCTCTGCTTTCTACCCAATTCTACGTAAAAGAGACGGTATTATCTAAAACTTCTCTCCACAAGGGAAACCAGCAATACCCCCAGCTCTGAGGCTTCTTCCAGTGACACTGAGTAACACAAAGTAGAAGACGGGGAGCTTTAAATAGCTGAAAACTGCTTGCCCATGTGCACTTTTCCTTGGGGGTCTCCACCTCTACCCCCCACTCACTAATCACTGGGATGGAAGGATAAAGAGGGAGAAGGGAGAGGGGATTCCATCTTTGCCATCTGTGGTCCGGGTGACCTGGGGTCAGTTATTTGGTCTCTCCAGTCCTCAGACCCCTCACCTGTACAATGGGTGCAGTAATAATACAGTGGGTAGGAGGGCCTTATAAGGGCCCATATAAGGATTGCAGATAATATGCGTAACTTTATTTGCCCAGCATCTTGCACACACAAAAGTGTCAGCTGTTCTTCTTTTTATCCAAGCAGAGAAGCCCAGTTGGACACCTCAGCCTGTCACTCTTGTCCCCGTTCAGGCTCCTCTGCTAGCATAGCCCTCATCCCAAGTCTTGTCTTCTGCCCCTGGACATTATTACAGCTTCCACTAAATAATGTGTCCTGTCCAATAAAGTTGTTTTCTAATGCGGCAGAGTCTCATTTTATAAGGCTTTCCCCCCTTTTCCTCATGGTAATGAGGTCCAGATATAGTGTTGCTGCTTTAATTTTTATAAGAAAATATATTGCTTCCTTTCTATGTAAATAGCACATGTGTTTAGAATTATTTGGTGATCAATACTAATTAGGTATTCTGTTCAGTGGATGCTTAATGCTTTAATTCTGGACTTTCATCCTGTTACTTTGAATTGGTTAACCCAAACTCTATATTGATTAAACTGTCCTCTTTTTGTTTGACCTCCTTAATAAGGGGGGAAAGATCATTCAGTTGCATTCTTTTAAATTTCAGACCTAAAAATCAGCTGAGGGTATAAAAGAAAAAGCAAGGCATGCAATAACATTATGGCAAAATGTTGCCTATAAATTCAATTTAAATGAATTCTGTTGAGACAAAAACTAGTATCCTGTGGAAAATTCTTGTCATCTCTCTTTCTCTCCCTCTCCCATCCTTTCAATCTTATTTTCTAATAAATCTTATTCAGACTTGAGACCCTACTGGGAAATTTCACTTTTGGTTTTGGGAAATGTCAGTTACCAGTGGTGGGAATATCACAATATTTAAGCAAAGAGAAAATAATCTCTTCTCTCTCATATGTATTAAAAATAGTCACAGGGTATTTTCCCCCCCTAAATTCTGTAAAAGAAAAACAAAAATCACCCTGGACTAAAGTTAATGAGAGGGTGTTTTCCTAAGGGGAAAATCTTTTTAGAAAATTAAAAGAAACAAAAAGATTTGAGATTGCAGTCACTCAGCAGAAGGACAGGACTGGCCCCCAGCATTCACTCGGGCAGAGCACAGCGGCCCCCTTTCTTCCCTCACTCTTGAGTCCTTGGGACAGTCACACAGGCCATCAGGAAAATGGCTCTGGCCACAACCAAACATCCTTTTTTCCCTTCAGTTTTCAGTGGGAGAAAGAAGGAAGAGTAAGTCCCATCCTCTGAAACTTCCTGGGGGCCTGGCCTCTTGGGAAGGCATCTCACCTCACTCCCAGTGAGTCAACTGAAATTCCAGTTTGACTTCTAAGCCCCCAAAGAAGCTCTTCCTTCTAGTTAGCCTAAAAAATGGACCTTAGCCTCCTTAGTTCTCACTTCATCCCCCATCCCCCTTCCATTGTGAGCCTTGCCCATTTTTAGCATCTAGCATTGCTGACTCTGCACAGGAAAAAGTCAGGCCCTTGCTTACTTTTGAGGCAAATGTTTCACTTTTGTTTCTTCCATACTCCTTTCCTTTCCTTTTCCTCCTTTCTTTCCCTAGCTGAGTCAGGTGAAGACTGTAGGACTGACTCTGACAGAAGAAAAGAAAAGATGCAGAGGCAAAACAGTTTAAGGGTGGGTTTAGTCTCATTATCTATTGACAGAGGCCAAGTTCAGCAGAAAACTCTCAACCCGCACTTGACTTTGAATGTGCAAACAAACATCAAGTGATGCTTAGTCCATTCCTCCAAATTTGCAGGTGCCTAAGAATTTAAGGTTGTTGTCAAACCTTAGATAGAAAATAAAGAAACAAGTCAAAGTATAAGCAACAGGATAACACCAAATATGGGGACTCTTGTGTCCAGGTTCTGGGTAAAGAAAGGGACTCGAGGCAAGGGTAATCAAAATAAAACCACCTGTGTGGTCTACAGACCCTTAAATTTTACTGGCTTCCATGGTTGTCACCTTTTCAGCCCCCAGCCACAGACTCAAACTGGAAATACCAGGGGGCATTCCTGATTCAAAATTCATTTCCTTTGTCAGATGCCTACTCCCCTGAATAGAAAAGTAAGTGAAAACGAGGCTATAACCAGGAATCTCTCCTTAGCTCTGGAAGATATTGAAGAATTTGCTGCTAAAGCAGTAGCTGCCCAATAAATATCCTGAGACTCTCTGGCCAAAGTTGTTCTTGATGATAGGATAGCCCTTGATTATCTTTTAGCTGAGCAAGGAGGTAACTATCTGTGCTGTGGCCAGCACCACTTGCTACACTTAAATGAACACTTCTGGGGAAGTTGAGACTCAGCTACATAAAGTCACTGAACAAGCCACTTGGTTTAAGAAAGTTACTCCTTCAGCAGGCTCTTCCTCTGATCTACTTGATTTAAGTTGTTTTGGGTCATGGGGACCATGCCTTCAGAGTGCCTTCCAATCTCTGGGTATTATTCTGCTTACAGTCAGAATTATAGTCATGATTGTCTCTCTGGTTTGCTGTGTTCTCTCAAAAGTTTTACCTGCATGCATATAGTCGCTGGTGACCAGACAGATGATCTCCCTTTGCCTAGAATGCCAAAAATGGAATGAAGAAAACAGTCAACTACGAAACCAAGATGTTGATATTCCAACCTTTGTTTTCCAGTTGGCGATCCAACCTGACTCCAACATCAACAAGAAGCGGTAGCTCAGAGTGGCACCCAATACCTTAAACTTTGAGTACAACTGAGAGTACTGATCAAAAGGGGGAATTGATAAAGTTAATTTGAATATCGGCACCCACAAAATGGAAGCCACCTTAGTGGCCCAGCCGATGTCACAAATCTAAACTTAAGTCAGCCTGCACTTATGGGAAACCCCTGTCAAGGAAACCTAACATATACCAATCATAATCCTCCAACTCAGCTTTAGCTAACTTACCTTACCCTAGAAAACAGGACCTGCTGGCTTTCTAAGGAAATCCCTGACTTCCTAACTAATCATGCCCTCTTTCCATGTTGCCTCTTTCTAAGTCTCTATAAAACTCCCTCTTGACCCAAATCCTAGAGAGCTGTACTCCTCTGCTTGTGAGGCACAGTGCTACGCAATTCGTGGATTGTTTTCTCTTGAATAAAGGACATCAAACTCTTTAACTTAAAAAAAAGGGGGCTTCCCTGGTGGCGCAGTGGTTGAGAGTCCGCCTGCCGATGCAGGAGACACGGGTTCGTGCCCCGGTCCGGGAGGATCCCACATGCCGCGGAGTGGCTGGGCCCGTGAGCCATGGCCACTGAGCCTGCGCATCTGGAGGCTGTGCTCCACGACGGGAGAGGCCACAACAGTGAGAGGTCTGCGTACGGCAAAAAAAAAAAAAAAAAAAAAAGTATAAGCAACAGGATGTAAACAATTAAAAAAAATATATGGTTTATCATTGAATTCAGAATATGTATTTTAAATATTGCCACAATTCTAAGTGTTCATGTGACATTACACTAGCAATTTGTGCTCAGTAGATTTGGGCCTGGCAAGTTGCTGCTTTTTATATGTCTGAAGTTTACAATATTGGACCAAGATTTATTATAGGAACGTTTTAAAAAATAAGAAAATAATGACTTGTGAATTTACATGTCCACCTAATGCCAGAAAAACTGGATGAAATTGAGAAATTCAGTTAATCTATGATTATATTGATCCATAGTTGTATTCAGTATTATTTTAGATGAGATGTAAGGGAAGTCCCACCCTTGTATAGTGTGTGGTCAGGGAACAAAATGCTCAGTGATGGCTGGTTTTGGGGGTCTTCATCCCAAACTTTCTGACTACAGTTGTCAGGATCTGGGCATGTTTTATGCCCTCTCTAAGCCTCAGTTTCTTCATCTATAAAATGGGATAATATTAATATTCACTTCTATGTTTAAGAATATTAAATAAAATGCTAATATATATAAATTGCTAATATCTATAAATTGCTGAGAATAATGCCTGGAATGAAGAGAGCCCTTAAAAATATTACATACCAAATAGTTGGGAAGCAAAGACTACAAATCATTCATTTTATGTCAAAATAAGTGAACATTTAGAATTTTATAGACATAGTTGGATGTTTGTCTACATTTTCATCTTTTCTTTTTGGGCAAAGATAGAGTTGAAACCAGATAGGATATCACACAATTACAAGCCTACAAGTTTTCCTGTTTCTTTTAGTTTGGTACCTAATTTGGGAATACGTGGGTAGAAGGAACCAAAAAATGTTCCTTTGAGTAATACCTGAAAACAGGAGTTAAGATGAGGGTTTTCAGAACAAACAACAAAACCAAAGCCCTGGCTATCTACACAGAAAGTGGTCTTTAAGGCTTGACAGGATTCTTTGACTTTTGCTTTATGAAACATGGACAATCTTACATTTGATTGGTTAATTTTCTGCTGTTTTTTTTTTTTCTTAAACCATGTTCCCTGACTGCAAGCTAAACCTATTTATGGCGAGCACTGTTTTTTCAATTAGGTTTATTTTCATTTTCCCATAGGCCATGTTAGCTGAGAACTTCCCAAAGTTTATTTTTCTTTCCTTTACTTTGTATAATGGTTTTAAAATAAAATATACACCACTTATATCTATTGATTTTCTTTTGAAATACTAAGTCTGAAATTTTTTTTTTTACACATTTTAACGTCCCGTCATGACAGCTATTCAAAAATGCTTTTCAGAGTATAACGTTAGTCCATTTTTATGGTCAACTCTTCCAGAGCAACGATCAAACCCGTTCCGCCAACTCTGTGAAATGTCTTGTACAAGATGGTGCTCAGCAAAGAGTACTTAAGAATGATGTGTTTGTGTGACTTGGCTTTTCCCAAAACTTTTCAGCTGGATGTCAGAATGCCATCCAGACTGTCAATTTTCCAAGCTTAATATTGGCAAGAAATTTTCTCCAAGAGGCCCCTCCTTTGGGGGGGAGCGGTTAGGGAGGAAAGGGGAGAGGACTAAAAACGAAGCTCCACATCACCTTTCTAACAGTATAGGGGACGAGGGTTTGCACATCCCCGGAAAACTGCGGGCTGCTCTGGGGCAGGGGAGCCGGCTCACGGGGCTGGGAAGGTCAGCGTAGCTGGAGAGGGATCCTCTAGCCGAGGGGGAGGGGAGAGCCCTCGGGCGCTACTGGGGCGCTCCCCCGAGCTGGGGTGGGCGGACCCCAGGCTCCCCGAACTCCTACCCCCGCGGCCTCCGGCCCTCTAGTCTCTCCCCGCCTGCGCCAGCGCTTGGCCGCCGGCTCCCGCCCCTAGGCTTGGGGGCAGGAATTCGGCCGCCGCGCTCCCCGGGGCACCGTGCCCTGGAGGGCTGGGCCGGGCGGCTGGGCTGCACCCTCCTCTCCTGCTCCGGCGCTGCTCTTGCCCTCCCAGGTTCCGGCTCCCTTCCTCCCGCCTCCCCACCCCCCAGCTCTCTCCCCTCCCCTTCTCTGCTGCTCCCGGCTCCTCCCGTTCCCCTCCACCCTGCACTCCTCCCTGCCCACCGCCCACGCTCCTCCTCCCTTCCTTCTTCCCTCCCTTCTGCCCCTTCCTCCACCTCACCTCTCCTCCTTGCTCCCGTTCCCCTCCTTTCTTCTTCCCAGTTCCTCCAGATCTCCCTCCTCTCCCACAGCCTTCTCTCCTGCCCCCCTCCCTCTTCCTACTCTGCTCCTCCCGTGCGCCCCTTCTCCCGGCTCCCTTCCCTCCTTCCTTGAACCTCTCCGCCCTCCTCTCTCTCCCCCCTCCTCTCTCTCCCCCCTCCCCCCTGCTCCCCTCCTTCCTTCCCAGCTCCTCTTCCCGGTTCGCGGAGCTCCCACGCGGTTGCTATGGAGGCGCTCGCGGCTGCTCGCTGCTCGCCGCCCGCCGTGAGCTGCCCTGGGGCCCCGGGGACGGAGCAGGGACTCTGCCCGAGGCTCTGGCGCCTCGCCCCCTAGGGGCCCGGGAACAAAGCGCGCCCTCCCCCATCTCGGGAGTGCGCTGTGAGACCTTCAGGCGCCCCAGGCCCGGAGGCTTAAGACCACCGCGAATCTGCTGGCCCCCAATCTCTGTGGACCGGACCCCAGGGGTCGGGGTGACAGCTGCGCGCTACCGAGCTACCTTGTGGCCCCCCGAAGATCACTCTCGCTCTCCCCATCTCCACCCCCATCCCAGAGGTATCACTGGGGCCGGGGGACGGCCAGATGGCCCCATTTAAAGGACTGCCCCCTTTTGTTGGGGGGCCTAAGCATAGTCCAGGCCAATTTACATAGGAAATGGGGTTTGTGTCCCCAATTCAGTGCAGTGCCCCGACAGCTGGTGGTTCAGTCATCATGTCAGGACCCCACAGCGTGATGTCTAAATTGGCTTTATATGTGCAGATGTGTGCGTGTGAATAGCGATTGATTGGGAACCGGTAGCTATTAGGTACGGCTTGGAGAAACTCAGAGTTCACAGGGGAAGTTTTATCAGCCTGGTCGCAGCATAAGATCGTAGAATGGAAAAGTCTTGCTAAAGACTTCTGATGCACTCTTACAGAACTCACAGTTTATCACTTTGTCCGGAAATCTAAAAAGCCAAAAAGTTCAGATCTGAGGAGGATTTTGAAATAGTTACTATTTACATTTTGGTTGTTGCTTGTCAAAGTTGTAAGGCTGAATGTAAGAAGGCATAAGGAGGACCAGGACTTAAAAAACTTATCAATGAAAGATCTAATCTAATTCATTTTATTAAACTACTTTAATTCAGCTGGTTTGTGCCCAGTACTATAGCCTGTAGCAGGCTGCAAGTTATCATTAGTTTGGAATCAGTAGCTTAAACATGTGTACTTAAATGATAGAGTGTTAGAATAGGGAGGAATTTCTTCAGTTCTTATTTTACCAGTGAGGAATTTGAATCTCAGAGAGGTTAAGTGATTTTCCAAAGATCATACAGCTTTTGGAATATGATGTCAACTGTTCAAATCCATAAAAGACGAAGGAAAGGGAAACTTTAAGACAGTAGATTTAGGAGCCCTTGAAAAATACCTTAATCAAGACGCTCTCAAACCTTTCCACCAGTCCGCTGGAGCCACCAACAGGTAACTCCCTAGAAGACAAGGCCTGGAGAGGAATTTTTTTCCTCCGTCTTTATACATTCATCAACTTTAGCTTAAGTCTGTATTGGAGCCAGTTCTAGCCACTAGAGTCTTCTTGAACCCTGGACTGGAACTTGTGACTTTTTTTTCCATTAGAGCACTCATTTTGTGATGCGATGGAAGACGGAAAAGGCATGGTTAGGATTTGTATGAAATGGGAAATCAAAGCTGGGCTGGAACCCTCTGGTCTCATTTTTCAGGCAGGAGGACAAAGTGACTAGTGGAACCCAAGTTCATCTTGCTAGAAGGTGGGGTGGCTACTTTGGAAAGGCTTTGATTTCCACAGAACGACGACACTGGTTACTTTCAAAACCATTGAAAAGAATCCTTGAAACGTGGTCTCCTTACTTCGAAGAGTGTGTTGGAGGAGTTCTATCGGCTCAACTTGCCAATAGACTTCTTTTTTTTTAAAGGTATTAAAAATATTATTTATTTATTTTTGGCTGTGTTGGGTCTTTGTTGCTGCGCGCAGGCTTTCTCTAGTTGCAGTGAGTGGGGGCTTCTGTTCGTTCTGGTGCTCGGGCTTCTCATTGCGGTGGGTTCTCTTGTTTCAGAGCATGGGCTCTAGGTATCAGGGCTTCAGGAATTGTGACTCACAGGCTCTGGAGCGCAGGCTCAGTAGTTGTGGTGCACGGGCTTAGTTGCTCTGTGGCATGTGGGATCTTCCTGGACCAGGGCTCGAACCCGTGTCCCCTGCATTGGCAGGCGGATTCTTAACCACTGCACCACCAGGGAAGCCCACCAATAGACTTCTATTGGCTAAAACCTCTATCTTTAAACCTGAAGTGACTTTGTGAAAAATTAGGAAAGAGTGCTTCTAGGGAAGATTTTAATGGAGCTGTAGGATGCCACATAAAAAGAGAATGTGCATTCACACACTGCACTTTAAACATGAGAAACAGTAAGATTTTACACCTGTGTTGGAACTGGGTGTTAATTTCTGCTCTGCTTCTCCTATCAGAACAAGGTAGCAATATTTTTTCTGCCTCCCCTTTACTTGGGCCCAAGTTGTACTAGGATGAGAGTGTATTGTGATGAGGATGTTAGGTAATGAACATAAGAACCTCTCAATTCTTAGAAAGAGAATGTTTTTAGAATTACTAATACTGTGTTATATCTAAAAAATAACTCTATACAAGGAAATTATTTGAAATTGACTCCCCCACTACTACCACATACATACTCTCTTATCTCTCTTTACTGCTTTATTTTGACCACACTTTAGTACTTGTATTGGTTAGTTATTGAGGTGTAACAAACAGCCCCCAAACTCAGCACCAAAGCAGCAGTCATTTATTATTATAGCTCATGCACCTGTGGGTTAGCAGGAGGTCAGCTCCTCTAGGCTGGGCATGTTGGGTGGCCCTGCTAATGTTGGCTCAGCTTTATACATGCATTTGAGGAGGCCCTTAGACTAAGTTTGGCTGAGGAAGCTTAGCTGGAACAGCTCTGTTCCATATCTTTTATCCTTCTCCTGAGACCAGCAGACTAGCTTGGGCATCTTCTTCCCATGGCAATGACAGAGGAGCAAGAAGGGCATGGGAATCATGAAGGGCTCTTGTGATCTTCACCAGAGTCAGGAGCTGGCACCCTGTCACTTCTACCTCATTCTATTGACCAAATCAGGTCACATGGCCAGACTCAAAGTCAAGGAGAAGGGAAGAAGCCCAGGTGACTGCAGAGAACATGACGAAGGGAATGGATAGAGGGAGGGTAAAGAATTGGGGCCATGAGTGCAATCAAACACCGTGTTTGGCAACATCTGCCATATTATACATTTTACTTATATAAAAGTTTGTTTCTCTTCCTGCTAGAATGTAAGCTCCATATGGGCAGGAATTTTTGTCTGCTTTGTTTATTGCTACATCCTCAATATCCAGAACGGTGGCATATTATAGATGCTCAATAAACATTGGGTGAATCATTAAGGAGGATTACATTAATTATTTGGCTTATGTATAAAGCCTAAATTCCCTGGGACAGAATGTAATTTTATTAGTTTTTCCTCATCTTCCGATTTAAAGATGATTGTTCGCATTTGCTCACTATGGAAACTGCTGCCTGTTTGGAATAAACGTTATTTCTTAAGCTTTTAAAAAATTTCCAGATTTTAAAATAGTTTGGCATTTTTCTAGAACATAAAAACAGGTACTACCTAAAAGTCGATTATTAGATGGGCAGAAAATTAGTAGTAGGGAGGGGGGGATTTTACGTATATTTATGCAGAGAGTATATTGCTTCTTCCAAATGGGAATAATACTAATATAAATATCAAACTTACAGAATTTGAAAAATTATCAAGATCTTTGGATTTGAACTGTTCCAAAATATGTGGGATACAGGAGAGTACCTACCCAAATTACCTTTGTTGGGCTTTTGGGTCCACAGAAATTCAGTTATTTCTCTCTCCTTTCCACCCCAGTTTATCCAATCTAGAAGACACAGAGCAAAGGAATTTTCTTAAGGTCATGCTTTAAAGGGGAATTCCTGTGCGATATATTTTTCTATTTCCTTGAAATCTTAATTTACACTGCCACTTTTTGACCATGACAGATGATGAGGTAGGAGATAAAGTAGGCGTTAATACTTAGTTACATGAAGGGGAGTTTTGCAAATGTCCACACTTAGCAGCAGGCTAATTTGGGATTCCCACGAGAAACCCAAGTCTTTAACACCGGAGTGAGTATCTGAATTTTCATCATGTCAAGTGACTAATTCCACAGACAGGCAGCTTTTAGACCTGAAAGCTTGATTCCAGGTGGTTGTATAATTTTGGATAAGAGAGGAACCTGGAAACTTAGGGGTCTAGAGACATCCTGAATGATAGTCATTTCTTTCTCTGTCTCCCCCACCACCCACCTCTGTCCCCAGACACCATCCCCGTCACTTAATAGAGTCCCCAGAAAATGACTATTGTGAGTTATAAATTTATAATGTTGGGAACATTTCTCAGAAAGTTTTTATTTACAAATTTATATGAGCATGTTTGCCTTATTATTAGTGAGATCCTAAAAGTATACACTTTGTTTAGTGTAACTTGGGTCTTTTGGGTTGGGAGTTTGAAGATTTAGAGGTTCATACATTGAGCAAACATTCATCGAGGGGTGCAATTAGATGAAGCCCTTGGCCCTGAGAGAGCTCAGAACCTTGGGGAAGATGTGCACATCAATGGGCAATTTCAGCACAGGGGGATAAAGGCTGTGGTTGGGGAAAGCGTGGGGTGGGAGCTCGATGGAGAGGTCCCTGGGACATCAGGGGAGGCAAAGGAAGCCAACTAACGTTGGTAATTGTGTAATGTTTTCCAATTTGCAGAAGTCCTTTTGCATTCATTTCCCCTCATCGTGGCAGTTTCCCTACCTGCAGGCTCAGGCAGGTTATTATTCCCATGACACCCAGAAGCGGAGACAGCTGAAAAGTATACACTTTGTAAGGGGACGGAACCTGCCTTCACACTTTGGTCTCCAGGTGCTCTCTTGCAGGGCTGTTTCCATCCTGGTCCTATCTTGCTCCTTCTCTCTGCCAGGCTTGCATGGTTTCCAGCAGTGTGAACTGGTCCAGATCTTCCCAGGCCTTCCATCCCTCAAGTATAAAATGAGGACGCGGTTCAGGACGATTTCTAAGACCTTGTGCCCCTAACAGTCTCTAACTGCAAGAACTGTTGGTTTTGTAGTCAATCTGAGGAAGCTTGATGTGAAAGTCCTATAAAGTTTATTCACGTTTTGCAGAACCCCTTATGGCAGGTTGGTCTTAATTTTTAAAAAATATCTGTTTCAAGATGAAGACCTTGAGGAACTAGGATCCTGCCACTTCTCTATGGTCCCACAGTGTCCTGGCAGGTTCAGCATTCACGCTTCTGGCTCCTGAGTTTCTAATCTCTTATTCCTTTGTGTGAAATGGCTTTCCTTGTACCTCAACTTTTATTTTACTTCCTTTTCTAGTGGGTGATGTTTAAAACTCTGTTCTGTTATTAAATGTCCTAAGCGACTTCTTGCTCTAGATGTTTCCAAGTGTGTGTGCATGTGTGCGTATGTATACTCCATAATTTGCTCACTGCTAAAAAGAGAGGCTGCAGACTGAAAGTTGGAGAGCCAAACATTTTCTCGCAGACATATTTTAAAATACTGTTTCACTTATTTTGAACAAGTAACCCTTGACAATGGTACAGATTCCAAAATGACGTGTACAAAATTTTTTACATTTAAGTTGACATCTAACGATTGGGGGATTTCCTATATAAAGATCTGGGTTTATGACTTTTCATGAAAGTCAAATCTGGCAACATTAGTCCAGATTTCCTATTATGTTAGCAACAAGTCTTACCTCCTTTTGGTGGACTTGTTGGCTCGCCAGAGCTCCCCACAGCCCCCATTACCAAGTCCTCACCACTGACAACCCGATAGTCATTTAAATCCCTGGTTGTGCGCCACAGCAAAGACCAAACGCAGCCAAAAATAAATAAGTAAATAAATAAATGTATAAATCCATGGTTGGCCCCCTTAGACATTTGTGTTTGTACCTGCTCACCTCAAGTATTTGTACCTTAGATGTCCCGCTGACACAGAAGGGAGCCTGGTGGATCTGGGGCTGACCAGCTCTGAGACAGCAAGAAGGCAACTTTCCCTGCAGTGTTAGGATGAAGGTGGGTGGAGTCAAACAGGAGACACGCAAGGCCTGAGAAGAAAATGCCAATCAGGAGAGAGGCTTGGGATTGACTGGGATATATGTTCTCTGGACAACAAACAAGAGCAACAACAAATAAAATGAGGAGACCAAAGGAGAAAGAAAGAAGAACAACAATGGGGCTCATTGAAGGACAAAATGTATCAATGAGGGAAAACTGAAGAAAGACATGAAATGGTGAACATGAACAAATTATTAGTATATAACATTATATAATAATATATGATATTATTATATTTGGCCAAACCCCATGGTTTGCAGGATCTCAGTTTCCCAACCAGAGATTGAACCTGGGCCACAGCAGTGGAAGTGTGGAATCCTAACTGCTAGGCCACAGGGAACTCCCCATGAGCAAGTTATTAATTTCCTTGATTCTCATCTGCAAAATGGGGTATCTGTCTTAGAGGGCAGTCAATGGGATAAAAGGCAATATAATTAAAGACTGGACCACAGTGCCTGGCCTTTGATAGATGATAGAGGACTGTGTGATAACTCATGAGTCTAGGTGTGGCGGCTTCACTGCATGCTCTAGGAAGTAAAAATTACATCATTTTTTTCTGCATAAAATTTTATTTTTTAATTAAACATCTATATTTTAGGGGGGTCATTGAACATGAGCTTTTGAATATGGCAGCATTTCTCTTCCCAGTTTCATGTGAGCCTCTGGGTCCCACAGCGGTTATATAGGGCCCACAGAATAGGCACCTACACAGTCAGGGTGACACCTTGAATTTCCAAAGTAAGTGACTTTACCATTCTCCTAACTATGGCAAGGGTTCTGGCTGAGTCCCAAACTGGGTTCAGAGTTTGGCTGTGTGTCCCCCTGGCAGGGGTTGAATACTATTTGAAGGGGTTTATTCGGTAGCAGGGGGGTGGTTCACAAGTGTTCTGGTTCTCTTCCTTCCAAGCACATGGTAAGACTGTACTTTCCTGTTGCCTTGAGTTCAGGCGCACCCATGACACTTTCTTTGGCTGATGAAATGCATTTAGAGGTGATTTGTTTCACATCAAGAAGCCGCCTGGTCACAGGAGCCATGGGAGCATGTTAAGATGGAGCCTCCGTCAGCTTGGTTTCTCAGGTGAGCAGAGAACTCCCCTGGCAACCTGCACTGAACACACAGGAGGCCCAAGGAATACACGTTTGCTGCTACACCACTGTCAGTTTTGTTTTGTTACTGCTGCATAGTGTGGCCTATGCTGACTGATAGAGTTGATATTCTAGAGCCTTTTTTTTTTTTTTTTTTTAACTGAAGGTGGAGAGAGTTTTTGTCTGTTTCTCTTGCTTCTTTCATGGAGGGAAAAGGAGGGGATGAAAACAAGGGCAGTGGAAAGAGGTGGCATTGGCGTGTGTCTGTTTTCCCTCTAAGGCTTTGATCTAGTTGGAAGTCCCATTGGAGAAAGAAGTTGAGCTGGAAGATGAAAGAACCATTTTCATGAGTGATTTTCAGAGAATCTTGCCATAAGTTTTTAGACCTGAGTGACAAGGAGGTGCCCGGAAATCAGGAAAAGGCTATGCTCCCCCCTTTTCCCCAGGACCCAGCAGTGCCACGGCATCTCATAGATTGTGGTTTGGGGAAGGTCTTGACACGGCTCCTCTTTCTCCCACGCAGGGGAGCAGCAAAGGCAGGTATGACATCCTCAAGGGACAGCAGGAGCAGGGAAACAAGGGTAGATTTGTGACTGGACATGCCTGACATGTCACTCTGGAGACTCCCAGAAATAACCAGGGAAGATTTGGGAGGAGCAGTAGCGTCCTGGCGTCACACTGGGGGTGCTAAGAGCCACTGTCATTTGAAATTAATATTAATAGGACCTCATATGGATATTTAGGCTTGGGAGATGTGAGGACAGTAAGCCACATGATTGGTCAGCTGCTTTGGTTCAGCTGGGCCTGAGGTCTGGCTGCCCACTGGTTACAGTACACACATATAGATCTTTCTGACTGACCATCAGTTTTACGCTCTGTCATTTTTCCACATAAGCTATTTTTTTAACCATTAAAAAAAATTGAAGTATAGTTGATGTACAATATTATACAAGTTACAGGTGCACATAGACTACTTTTATCTGGCTGTATGGATCAGTGTATATTTTCTTTAGGGTCAAACTGAATGCATGGAATATTCATTCCTTGAGGAAGAAACCCAAAATGTTTGATATTATTTTTTAAAACACTGTAATTTCTAGACCTAATTACAGGACGAATTTTCCTTTTTCTTTTTTATGGAAAAATTTTCTTTCTAGGCGAGAGTTTGGGAGGCAGATTGCCCAACTACATTGACCTTGTCTGTGAAATGTCTTTAAGAAGCCAACATATACTCCTAAGGGAGATTTGATAATGAGTGAAGAGTGTTTTAAAGAAAGAAATAATAGAGAAACTGCTATAGAAGCACAGATATCTGTGAGTCTAAATGATGCAAAAATAATTAGAGAGAGATTATTTTATTATAGCTAAACTTGAATTGGGTTGGGGGAGTTCCATTGTAACACTCCTTACAAATCCACAAATTCAGTCCTACCGCCTAGGGGATGTTATTAACAGCTTGCACTCAGGTTATCTGACCCCAGGAGGTGACTTAAGAGGATCGACTGCCCCTCTCTCTCTCTCTTTTATTTTCTTTGTCCCTGTCTTTAGGCAGCAGTGAAGAAGTTCCTGGTGACACCTGCAGTTGTGACCCTGACTTTGAGAGTCCATTAATTCTTCTCCATCTGCTTGGATCAATAGCTTAGGCAACCCTGGGCATCACGGTCTTATGCACAGCAGAGCCATCTTGAAATATAGCGTAAAAATCTGGGACAACATCGACATGGAAAATAGCGTTTATAGGCAAGGGCAAATTGTTATATTTGTTAAGAAAGTCACCTTTCTTTCCAATATTATAACTTAAAATTTATAAAGGTCTTTTAAATAAATGTAAACAATTTTTCACCCCCAAATGGTGGAGTCCTGAGTCTTGCTCGAGGTCACCAATTAGAAGCAGAAATGGAATTCAAACTCAGGACTTCATGTTCCTTTTTTTTTTTTTTTTTTTTTTGCGGTACGCGGGCCTCTCACTGTTGTGGCCTTTCCCATTGCGGAGCACAGGCTCCGGACGCGCAGGCTCAGCGGCCATGGCTCACGGGCCCAGCCGCTCCGCAGCACTTGGGATCTTCCTGGACCTGTGCACGAACCCGTGTCCCCTGCATCGGCAGGCGGACTCTCAACCACTGCGCCACCAGGGAAGCCCAGGACTTCATGCTCCTTGACCATCCCTCTCCTCCCTTCATTTAGGGGACATTGTTAAATGATTAAGTGGTGACATTTTCTACAATACTTTTATGCTTCAACATTGTTATTTTGCTTCTATAGAAAGGATTAAAGAAAACAATATTTCTGTTTTTTTTAACATCTTTATTGGAGTATAATTGCTTTACAATGGTGTGTTAGTTTCTGCTTTATAACAAAGTGAATCAGTTATATATATACATATGTTCCCATATCTCTTCCCTCTTGCGTCTCCATCCCTCCCACCCTCCCTATCCCACCCCTCTAGGTGGTCACAGAGCACGGAGCTGATCTCCCTGTGCTATACGGCTGCTTCTCACTAGCTATTTTATGTTTGGTAGTGTATATATGTCCATGCCACTCTCTCACTTTGTCACAGCTTACCCTTCCCCCTCCCCATATCCTCAAGTCCATGCTCTGGTAGGTCTGTGTCTTTATTCCCGTCTTACCCCTAGGTTCTTCATGACTTTTTTTTTTTTTTTTTTAGATTCCACATATATGTGTTAGCATACGATATTCGTTTTTCTCTTTCTGACTTACTTCACTCTGTATGACAGACTCTAGGTCCATCCACCTCACTACAAATAACTCAATTTCGTTTCTTGTTATGGCTGAGTAATATTCCATTGTATATATGTGCCACATCTTCTTTATCCATTCATCCGATGATGGACACTGAGGTTGCTTCCATGTCCTGGCTACTGTAAATAGAGCTGCAATGAACATTTTGGTACATGACTCTTTTTGAATATTTCTGTTTTGATGTAAAGTACGATGACGTGCTACCAGTGCATGAACTGCTACATTTCCCTGAATAATAGCTCTCTTTCTTATATTGGCAAAGCAAGCCTGTGTACATATGAACCACCATACTAACTTACCCAAAAATCTAGTTACTGAAGAGAGCCTACATGTAAGCAGATCGCTGGGATCTGACAGCTTAGGATAAAAAATATTGAGAGAAAAGTAAACAGTTGCCTGTATATTACTTAATCCAAATCCTTCCTGATTAGTTCTAAAGAGAATAATAATAATAAACTATCAGCAGCAACCTTACTGAATGACTATTCTGAGGTCGAGCGTGGCACTCAGACTGATACCGATCTGCTGTCCTTTAATGCTCACAATAGCCCCATGACGTCAGTACTATTTTAGCCCCATTTTACTAGTGAGGAACTGAGGTTTACAGAGCTTGTGCAACTTGTCCAGGTTTTACAGCAAGCAAGCAGCTGGGTGGTATTTAAAGCATACCATTGATTTTACTCTTCTATCTGAGGAAACCCCGTTTCTAGAAAAAGATAATTTTTTCCACGCACACAAAAAATTCAACCAACCCAGAAATGAGCTGAAGAAGCCAAGAGACCTATGTAACCGATTTCAGCTTTGCTTATTGGAAACTGGCTTCAGTGGAGACTTGCTAACCTTGTCAATTTCCTTGGAAAAATTAATTTGCTTTGCAGCAAAGCTTTTAGGGCTGTTTATATTAAATATTACAAGTAAGCTAGATCCAGTCTACCTTTAGCCAGACACAAATTGTACAATTTAGAGGGGAAAAAAAAACCCCAGTTAAATTAAGATGAAGCAATGTGAAACATTTTTCATTTAAAGGAAAGGTAGCCACTCAATATAATATTTTTTTCTAGCTACAGGGGCTTGACCCTTTGGGGATGCTGAAAGGAAAGGAATAATGGGCTTGACTGAGGAAAGGGAAAAACAGCCACTTGAAAACAGTTGTGGCAGATTAGATGGCGTTATGATGCCTGTCACGACTTCCTCCTGCCAAAATGAGATTCATTAAAGAAAACTCTTAACTAAATTAAAATTCTCCTTACCAATATCCTCCCCTCCAGATGTGAACAGCAGACTGTGGCCCGGTTGACAACAGGACTGTGGGTAATCAGTGGAAATGTTTCATAACATTCTAATAAGAGGGGACAAGAAACACTGAGAAATATTTTATTTACTTTTAACCAAAAATGATGAAAACAGCTGACTGATGACTTCTCCTATCAGGAATCCACAAGGAGACGACGAGAGGTTTTCATGAGAGGCAATTGCTCAGCTGTGGTCGTTCTGCTCCAGCACGATGCTGTTGTTTCCTGACTTATGTACAGGATGAAAAGATGGTCTTGAGAGTGGCAGCAAGGAGGAGCAGTTGGCTCAGGGATCACCAGCCCCTTGGGTGAATTTTGGTCTTTTCTAGACCGATCACCAGGGTCATCTGTGCTCTGGGATACAGCAGCAACTCCTCTTGTGGGCATTTCAGCTTATGGAAAATGGTAGAAAACAGAACTGTCCATGTCAAACAAAAATACACTTCCAGTTCTGCTGTTTTATTATTTTTTGAGAGAGCGCTCGAAGGACACATCGGATTATTGCAGCTGCAAAATGATGCGGCCCCTGCCCACTGTGGTGTGTGGGGTTCCGATCCTGGAAGAAGACAGTGTGGGTCATACATCTTGTGTTTCATCTTATTCTGAGGGGGAAGTTTAAAGTTCCTCCCTCTGTCACCTAAATCCCAGGGAATAGGAATGTTGATATGAATCAGAGTACCATTTATTTGCTTGAATCTTTAAAAAAATCGTTTTAATTAGTTAATCAATGTTTCCTTCTACTTTTATCGTGCTAGAACTGACGTAACAGCACTGTATGAGTTTCAGGTATACAGCATAATGGTTTGACTTATAGACATCAGGAAAAGATTACCACAGTAAATTTAGTGAACATTCATCATCTCATCTCATTTCATAGAACAAAATCAAGGAAATAGAAAAAAAAATGTTTTCCTTGTAATGGGAACACTCAGGATCTACTCTCTTAACCCTCATATATAACATACAGCAGTGTTAATTACATTTATCATGTTGTACATTACATCCTAAAACGTATTTATCTTATAACTGGAGGTTTGCACTGTTGGACTGCCTTCCTCCAGCTCCCTTTCCCCCAAATCCCCCCCGCTCTGGTAACCACAAATCTGATCTCTGTTTCTATATTTGTTTGTTTGTTTTTGAAGTATAATCGCCCTACAACACTATGTTAGTTCCTGTTGCACAACACAGTGATTCAATATTTCTATACATTTCAAATTGATTGCCAGTATAAGTTTAGTTACCATCTGTCACCATACAAAGATATTGCATGGTTTTTGACGATATTCCCCATACTGTACTTCTCATACCTGTGACTCATTTATTTTGCAACTAGAAGTTTGTACCTCTTAATCTCCCTCACCTATTTCTTTTCTCCCTCCCTTCCCTTCCTCTCTGGCAACCCCTTGTTTTTTCCCTGTATCTATGAGTCTGTTTTTTATTTGTTTTGCTTTGTTTTTTAGATTCCATTTAAGTGACATCATACAGTGTTTGTCTTTCTCTGACTTATTTCACTTAGCATAATACCCTCTAGGTCCATCCATGTTATTGCAACTGGCAATATTTCATTCTTTTTTATGGCTGAATAATATTCCATTGTGTGTGTGCGTGTGTATGTGTGTGTGTGTACCCCATCTTCTTTGTGTGTGTGTGTACTCCATCTTCTTTATTCATCTGTTGATGGGCTTCCATATCTTGGGTATTGTAGATTATGCTGCAATGAACTTAGGAGTGCATATATCTTTTCTAATAAGTGTTTTAATTTTCTTCAGATAAATACCCAGGAGTAGAATTGCTAGATTGTATGGTCATTCTGTTTTTAATTTTTGGAGGAATCTCCATACCATTTTCCATAGTGGCTGTACCAATTTACATTCCTACCAACACTGCACAAGGGTTTCCTTTTCTCTACATCCTCACCAACACTTATTGTTTGTTATCTTTTTGATAATAGCCATTCTGACAGGTGTGACATAATTAACGATGTTGAGCATCTTTTCATGTGCCTGTTGGCCATATTTGCTTGACTCTTTTACTAGATCATAAGCTCGTTAAAAGCAGGGACACAACTTGCTTAATTATATTCGCAACTTCTAGTTTAATGATGGCTGATAATAGGAACATAATAAATATTTTGAATGAATGAATAAATGAATGAGCTTAGACCTGACTTTAAAATGGAGGAGGCCACTTTTTTCATTCTCTTGGAGGATGCTGTAGTCAGACAGGGTCCAGGGACACCTCTTGCTGGGGTAGAGTCTCACCCTTAGGAGACCAAGTGTGTCCCATGTGTGCACAAGGGGGAAGGAGGTGCGGAAAGGGTTGCTTTGCTCACCCTGTTCCAGAGCTTAGGGAAGAAGGTACTTGTAGTTTTAAATTTATCCTGAAGCCAATCTGAGGCTGAAACTCCAATTCAGAGTTCTCAACCTTCACTGAACTTTAGAAGCTACTGGGAGTATTTTTCTTAAAACACAGGCTCCCAGCCCAGACTAATTAAATCAGAAGCTGGGATGGTGATACCAAAGGGAATGAATACTTCAAAAAGTCTCTAATGTGAGCCAGAGTTGGGCCACGGCTCCAGTTCAGTGGTTCTGAGCTCTGTGAGTATCAGTATCACTTGTGACTGTTCAAAACGTGTAGCTGCTTCACCCCACTTCCAGAGGTGGGATCCAGGGGGTCTGGTTTGGGCTCACACTTCTGTATTGACGCAGCGTTTTGAAGAACGTCAAGGGCGGAGAGAACTTCTTGGCTCAGGGTTTCACTATCCTAAGAACAGTCTGAGCTGCTTGTTGAGAATACAGATGCTGGGTCCTCCTGCACCTACTGGATCAGACTCTAACAGAGGCGCGTGGGCCTCGCTAGCTTTAAAAGCGCTCCAGGTGATTCCCATTATTAGGGAACTATTACTTGCTCAGTGTGTTTCAAAGTGTGGCCCCCAGACCAGCAGCATAAGTACCACATGGGTACTTGTTAGAAATACAGGTTCTGGGGTCCCAGTTTAGATTCCCCCCGCATCCGAGACCCTGGGGGTGGGACCCAGCACTGTGTTATTTCACAAGCCCTGCAGGGGATTCCGATGCTGCTGAAGCTTGAGAACCGCCACTCTAGTTCCTGTTTCTCAAAGTGTGGGACCCAGACCAAGGCATTGGTATCGCCTGGGAACTTGTTAAAAATGCAGAATCTTAGCATCCCTGTCCCAGACCTAATGAGTCACTCTACATTTTAAAAAGATCCCTGGTGATCATATGCACATTAAAGTTTGAGAAGCCCCAGTTATTACCCAAATAAATATCACTTTGCTGTGGAAATAGAAAAATGTAAGCTCCTTTAATGAGAAGCAGAACAAAAATTAGTAATATGTCTCCCTTTAAGAACAGAAATAGCTTTAATTAAAGAGAAACTAAGAAGCAGATCATTTGGAACTCTATTAATATAATAAATACATTCCAGCATTAGGCTGAAGTAAAGGATTCTAGTAAGATTAAATGTAAATATCTCTTAACCCCTATCCCGTATTACTTCTTTCCATAGTATTTCCTAATTCAGTATAGTCTGTCCAATTATTTTACCCCAGAGCCTGACTTTACACACACACACACACATACACCCACACAGAGTCATACACACTTGTAAATATATTAGGGTTCTCTAGAGAAACCGAACCAACAGGATATATACATATCATATTATACATATATATAGCGAGAGAGAGAAAGAGAGAGAGAGGGAGAGGTGCTTTAAGGAATTGGCTCACACAATGGTGAGGCTGGCGTCCAAAGTCTGTAGGGCAGCCCGGCAGCCTAGAAATTTCTGCAAGAGTTAACACTGCAGTCTTGTCTCCAAAGACAGTCTGGAGGTAGAATTTCTTCCTTCTTGGAGGATGTCAGTCTTTTTGATCCTAAGGCTTTAAACTGATTGCATGAGACCCACCCACATTGTGGAGAGTAATCTACTTTACTCAAAGTCTACTGATTTAAATGTTAATAACATAAAAAATATTGGCATAGAAACATCCTGACTGGTGTTTCACCAAACAGCTGGGCACCACAGTTGAGGCAAGTGAACACATAAAATTAACCATTTGTATATATAAAACATATCTTTGAAACTTCTAGAAAGTCATAAACTATGGCTAGAATTAGAGCTAGTGGTAATTCATAAAGTGTATGTTTTGTTACTCATTTTATTTTTTTTAACATCTTTATTAGAGTATAATTGCTTTACAATGCTGTGTTAGTTTTTGCTGTATAACAAAGTGAATCAGCTATATGTATACATATATCCCCAATCCACTCCCTCTTGCGTCTCCCTCCAACCGTCCCTATCCCACCCCTCTAGGTCGTCACAAAGCACAAAGGTGATCTCCCCGTGTTATGAAGCTGCTTCCCACTAGCTATCTGTTTTACATTTGGTAGTGTATATATGTCCATGCCACTCTCTCACTTCGTCCCAGCTTACCCTTCCCCCTCCCCATGTCCTCAAGTTCATTCTCTACATCTGTGTCCTTATTCCTGTCCTGCCCCTAGGTTCATCAAAACCTTTTTTTTTTTTTAGATTCCATATATATGTGTTAGCATATGGTATTTGTTTTTCTCTTTCTGATTTACTTCACACTGTATGACAGACTCTAGGTCCATCTACCTCACTACAAATAGTTCAATTCCATTTCTTTTTATGGCTGAGTAATATTCCACTGTATATATGTGCCACATCTTCTTTATCCATTCATCTGTCGATGAACACTTAGGTTGCTTCCATGTCCTGGCGATTGTAAATAGAGCTGCAATGAACACTGTGGTACATGACTCTTTTTCAATTATGGTTTTCTCAGGGTATGAGCCCAGTAGTGGGATTGCTGGGTCATATGGTAGTTCTATTTGTAGTTTTTTAAGGCAGCTCCATACTGTTCTCCATAGTGGCTGTATCAATTTACATTCCCACCAAGAGTGCAAGAGGGTTCTCTTTTCTCCACACCCTCTCCAGTATTTATTGTTTGTAGATATTTTAATGATGGCCATTCTGACCAGTGTGAGGTGATACCTCATTGTAGTTTTGATTTGCATTTCTCTAATGATCAGTGATGTTGAGCATCCTTTCATGTGTTTGTTGGCAATCTGTATATGTTCTTTGGAGAAATGTCTATTTAAGTGTTCTGCCCATTTTTGTATTGGGTTGCTTGTTTTTTCGATATTGAGCTGCATGAGCTGCTTGTGTATTTTGGAGATTAATCCTGGGTCAGTTGCTTCATTTACAAGTATTTTCTCCCATTCTGAGGGTTGTCTTTTCATCTTGTTTATGGTTTCCTTTGCTGTGCATAAGCTTTTAAGTTTCATTAGGTCCCATTTGTTTATTGTTGTTTTTATTTCCATTTCTCTAGGAGGTGGGTCAAAAAGGATCTTGCTGTCATTTATGTCATAGAGTGTTCTGCCTATATTTTCCTCTAAGAGTTTGATAGTGTCTGGCCTTACATTTAGGTCTTTAATCCATTTTGAGTTTATTTTTGTGTATGGTGTTAGGGAGTGTTCTAATTTCATTCTTTTACATGTACCTGTCCAGTTTTCCTGGCACCACTTATTGAAGAGGCTGTCTTTTCTCCATTGTATACTCTTGCCTCCTTTACTAAAAATAAGGTGACCATATGTGCATGGGTTTATCTCTGGGCTTTCTATCCTGTTTCACTGATCTATACTTCTGTATTTGTGCCAGTACCATACTGTCTTTATTACTGTAGCTTTGTAGTATAGTCTGAAGTCAGGGAGCCTGATTCCTCCAGCTCCTTCTTTCTTTCTCAAGATTGCTTTGGTTATTTGGTGTCTTTTGTGTTTCCATACAAATTGTGAACTTTTTTTGTTCTAGTTCTGTGAAAAATGCCATTGGTAGTTTGATAGGGATTGCATTGAAACTGTAGTATAGTCAGTGCGTAGTATAGTCATTTTCACAATGTTGATTCTTCCAATCCAAGAACATGGTATATCTCTCCATCTATTTGTATCATCTTTAATTTCTTTCATCAGTGTCTTACACTTTTCTGCATACAGATCTTTTGTCTCCTTAGGTAAATTTATTCCTAGGTATTTTATTCTTTATGTTGCAATGGTAAATGGGAGTGTTTCCTTAATTTCTCTTTCAGATTTTTCATCATTAGTGTATAGAAATGCAAGAGATTTCTTTTAATTTATTTACTTTTTATTTTTGGCAGGATTGGGTCTTTGTTGCTGCTCAGGCTTTCTCTAGTTGCTGCGAGTGGGGGCTAATCTTTGTTGTGGTGTGCGGGCTTCTCATTGCAGTGGCTTCTCTTGTTGCGGAGCATGGGTTCTAGGCACGTGCTTCAGTAATTGTAGCACGTGGGCTCAGTAGTTGTGGTTTGCAGGCTCTAGAGCTCAGGCTCAGTAGTTATGGTGCACAGACATAGTTTCTCTGTGGCATGTGGGATCTTCCCAGACCAGGGCTCGAACCTGTGTCCCCTGCATTGGCAAGCAGATTATTAACAACTGCGCCACCAGGGAAGCTCAATGCAAGAGATTTCTGTGCATTAATTTTGTATCCTGCTACTTTACCAAATTCATTGACTAGCTCTAATAGTTTTCTGGTAGCATCTTTAGGATTTCTATGTATAGTATCATGTCATCTGCAAACAATGACAGCTTTACTTATTTTCTGATTTGGATTCCTTTTCTTATTCTTCTCTGATTGCTGTGGCTAAAACTTCCAAAGCTATGTTGAATAATAGTGGTGAGAGTGGGCAACCTTGTCTTGTTCCTGATCTTAGAGGAAATGGTTCCAGTTTTTCACCATTGAGAATGAGGTTGGCTGTGGGTTTGTAATATATGGTCTTTATTATGTTGAGGTAGTTTCCCTCTATGCTTACTTTCTGGAAAGGTTTTCTCATAAATGGGTGTTAAATTTTGTCAGAAGCTTTTTCTGTATCTATTGAGATTATCATATGGTTTTTATCATTCAGTTTGTTAATATGGTGTATCACATTGATTGATTTGAGTATGTTGAAGAATCCTTGCATTCCTGGGATAAACCCCAATTGATCATTTTGTATGATCCTTTTAATGTGCTGTTGGATTTTGTTTGCTAGCATTTTGTTGAGGATTTTTGCATCTATGTTCATCAGTGATATTGGCCTGTAGTTTTTTTCTTTGTGACATCTTTTCCTGGTTTTGGCATCAGGGTGATAGTGGCCTTGTAGAATGAGTTTGGGAATATTCCTCCCTCTGCTATATTTTGGAAGAGTTTGAGAAGCATAGGTGTTAGCTATTCTCTAAATGTTTGATAGAATTCACCTGTGAAGCCATCGGGTCCTGGGTTTTTGTTTGTTGGAAGATTTTTAATCACTGTTTCAATTTCAGTGCTTGTAATTGGTCTGTTTATATTTTCTATTTCTTCCTGGATCAGTCTTGGCAGGTTGTGCTTTTCTAAGAATTTGACCATTTCCTCCAGGTTGTCCATTTTATTGGCATAGAGTTGCTTGTGGTAATCTCTCATGATCCTTTGTATTTCTGCAGTGTCAGTTGTTACTTCTCCTTTTTCATTTCTAATTCTGTTGATTTGAGTCTTCTCCCTTTTTTTCTTGATGAGTCTGGCTAACGGTTTATCAATTTTGTTTATCTTCTCAAAGAACAAGCTTTTAGTTTCATTTATCTTTGCTATTGTTTCCTTCATTTCTTTTTCATTTATTTCTGATCTGATCTTTATGATTTCTTTCCTTCTGCTAACTTTTCGGTTTTTTGTTCTTCTTTCTCTAATTGCTTTAGATGCAAGGTTAGTTGTTTATTCGAGATGGTTCCTGTTTCTTAAGGTAGGATTGTATTGCTATAAACTTCCCTCTTAAAACAGCTTTTGCTGCATCCTACAGGTTTTGGTTCATCATGCTTTCATTATCATTTGTTTCTAGGTATTTTATTATTTCCTCTTTGATTTCTTCAGTAATCTCTTGGTTATTTAGTAGTGTATTGTTTAGCCTCCATGTGTTTGTATTTTTTACAGTTTTTTCCTATAATTTGATATCTAGTCTCATAACATTGTGGTCAGAAAAGATACTTCATACGATTTCAATTTTCTTAAATTTACTAAGGCTTGATTTGTGACCCAAGGTATGATCTATCCTGGAGAATGTTCCATGAGCACCTTAGAAGAAAGTGTATTCAGTTGTTTTTGGATGGAATGCCCTATAAATATCAGTTAAGTCCATCTGTTTAATGTATCATTTAAAGCTTGTGTTTTCATATTTATTTTCATTTTGGATGATCTGTCCATTGGTGAAAGTGGGGTATTAAAGTCCCCTACTATTATTGTGTTACTGTCGATTTCCCCTTTTATGGCTGTTAACATTTGCCTTATGTTTTGAGGTGCTCCTATGTTGGGTGCATAAATATTTACAACTGTTATATCTTCTTCTTGGATTGATCCCTTGATCATTATGTAGTGTCTTTCTTTGTCTCTTGTAATGGTCTTTATTTTAAAGTCTATTTTGTCTGATATGAGAATTGCTACTCCAGCTTTCTTTTGATTTCCAATTGCATGAAATATCTTTTTCTATCCCCTCACTTTCAGTCTGTATGCATCCCTAGGTCTGAAGTGGGTCTCTTGCAGACAGCATATATATGGGTCTTGTTTTTCTATCCATTCAGCCAGTCTATGTCTTTTGGTGGGAATATTTAATCCATTTACATTTAATGTAGTTATCAATATGTATGTTCCTATTACCATTTTCTTAATTGTTTTGGGTTTGTTTTTGTAGGTCTTTTCCTTCTCTTGTGTTTCCTGCTTAGAGAAGTTCTTTTAGTATTTGTTGTAAAGCTGGTTTGATGGTGCTTAATTCTCTTAACTGTTGCTTCTCTGTAAAGTTTGTAATTTCTCCATCGAATCTGAATGAGGTCCTTGCCGGGTAGAGTAATCTCGGCTGTAGGTTTTTCCCTGTCATTACTTTAAATATGTCCTGCCACTCCCTTCTGGCTTTCAGAGTTTCTGCTGAAAGATCAGCTGTTAACCTTATGGGGATTCCTTGTATGTTATTTGTTGCTTTTTCCTTGCTGCTTTTAATATTTTTCTTTAGTTTTTGATAGTTTGATTAATATGTGTTTTGACATGTTTCTCCTTGGATTTATCCTGTATGGGATTCTCTGTGCTTCCTGGACTTGACTGACTATTTCCTTTCCCATGTTAGGAAAGTTTTCAAATGTAATCTCTTCAAATATTTTCTCAGTCCCTTTCTTTTCCTCTTCTTTTTCTGGGACCCCTATAATTCGAATGTTGGTGTGTTTAATGTTGTCCCAGAGGTCTCTGAGATTGTTCTCAATTCTTTTCATTCTCTTTCCTTTATTCTGCTCTGTGGTAATTATTTCCCCTATTTTATTTTCCAGGTCACTTATGCATTCTTCTGCCTTAATTATTCTGCTATTGATTCCTTCTAGAGTATTTTTAATTTCATTTATTGTGTTGTTCATCAGTTTGTTTGCTCTTTAGTTCTTCTAGGTCCTTGTTAAATGTTTCTTGTATTTTCTCCTTTCTATTTCCAAGATTTTGGATCATCTTTACTGTCATTACTCTGAATTCCTTTTCAGGTAGACTGCCTATTTCCTCTTCATTTGTTTGGTCTGGTGGGTTTTTACCTTGCTCCTTCATCTGCTGCATATTTCTCTGTCTTCTCATTTTGTTTAACTTACTGTGTTTGGGGTCTCCTTTTTGCAGTCTGCAGGTTCATAGTTCCCATTGTGTCTGCCCCCAGTGGGTGAGGTTGGTTCAGTGGGTTGTGTAGGCTTACTGGTGGAGGGGACTGATGCCTGTGTTCTGGTGGGTGGGGCTGGATCTTGTCTTTCTTGTGGGCAGAGCCACATCTGGCTGGGGTGTCTGTGACCTTATTATGATTTTAGGCAGCCTCTCTGCTAATGGGTGGGGTTGTGTTCCTGTTTCGCTAGTTGATTGGCATGGGGCGTCCAGCACTGGAGCTTGCTGGTCGTTCGGTGGAGTTGTGTCTTAGCGTTGAGACGGATGTCTCTGGAAGAGCTCTTGCCAATTGATATTACGTGGGGCTGTGAGGTCTCTGGTGGTCCAATGTCCTGAACTCGGCTCTCCCACCTCAGAGGCTCAGGCCTGACACCTGGCCGGAGCACCAAAATCCTGTCAGCCACATGGCTCAGAAGAAAAGGGAGAAAAAAAACAAAGAAAAAAATTAAAATAAAAAAATATAATAATAATAAAAAAAGAAGAGGACAACCAGACCAATAAACAAATCCACCAATGATAACAAGCACTAAAAACTATACTACGATAAACATAAAAATCAGAACCAAATCAGTCACAGACAGCAGACCCTAAGTCTACAGTTGCTCTCAAAGTCCACTGCCTCAATTTTGGGATGATTTGTTGTCTATTCAGGTATTCCACAGATGCAGGGTACATCAAGTTGATTGTGAGGATTTAATCTGCTGCTCCTGAGGCTGCTGGGAGAAATTTCCCTTTCTCTTCTTTGTTCACACAGCTCCTGGGGTTCAGCTTTTGTTTTGGCCCCACCTCTGCTTGTAGGTCGCTCTCAGGAATCTGTTCCTGCCCAGACAGGACGGGGTTAAAGGAGTGGCCGATTAGGGGGCTCTGGCTCACTCATGCTGGGGGGAGGGGTACTGTAGTTATAACTCGAATGCTGGGCGAGCCTGTGGTGACAGAGACCAGCATGACGTTGCAACAGCCTGAGGTGCACCGTGTGTTCTCCCGGGGAAGTTGTCCCTGGATCACAGGACCCTGGCAGTAGCAGGCTGCACAGACTCCCAGGAAGGGAGGTGTGGATAGTGACTTCTGCTTGCACACAGGCTTCTTGGTGGCTGCAGCAGCAGCGTTAGCGTTTCATTACCGTCTCTGGCGTCCGAGCTGAGAGCCGTGGCTCACACCCGTCTCTGGAGCTCGTTTAGGCAGTGCTCGGCCTTGTGTGGGCAGACAGGGAAGGAATCCCCTCTCTTTGTGCACCTCAAAACAATGGTCTCTTGTCTCTTAGTTAGGTCCAGACTTTTTCCCCGGGCTCCCTCCTGGGTAGCTGTGACGCACTCGCCCCCTTCAGGCTGTGTTCATGCCACCGACCCTAGTCCTTTCCCTGGGATCTGACCTCCAAAGCCAGAGCCTCAGCTCCCAGCCCCACCCATCCTGGCCGGTGGGTGAGCAGACAGTCCTCTCAGGCTGGTGAGGGCTGGTCTGCACCGATCCCCTGTGCGGGAATCTCTCTGCTTTGCCCTCTGCACCCCTGTTGCTGTGCTCTCCTCCATGGCTCTGAAGCTTCCCCCCTGCCGCCCCTCTCCGTCTCTGCCAGTGAAGGGGCTTCCTAGTGCATAGAAACTTTCTCTCCTTCACAGCTCCCTGCCAGAGGTGCAGGTCCTGTCCCTATTCTTTTGTCTCTGTTTTTTCTTTTGCCCTACCCAGGTATGTGGGGAGTGTCTTGCCTTTTGGGAAGTTTGAGGTCTTCTGCCAGCATACAGTAGGTGTTCTGTAGGAGTTGCTCCACATGTAGATGTACTTTTGATGTATTTGTGGGGAGGAAGATGATCTCCACATCCTACTCCTCTGCCATCTTGAAGGTCCCCCTCATTACTCATTTTAAATGTAATTGAACTCTTTGGGTTTTTCTTCTGGTTCCCCACCCCCTCACCTGAACTTTGCATTAAACTTGTGTTCAGACAATGTAATCTCTTTTTTTTTAATTTTATTATTAAACTAATTATTATTATTTTTGTCTTTGTTGTGTCTTCTCTGCTATACGCAGGTTATCTCTATTTGCAGTGAGCAGGGGCTACTCTTCGTTGCCGTGCATGGGCTTCTCATTAAGGTGGCTTGTCTTGTTGCAGAGCACAGATTCTAGGCAAGGAAGCTTCAGTAGTTGCAGCACGTGGGCTCAGTAGTTGGGGCTCACAGGCTCTAGAGTGCAGGCTCATTAGTTGTGGCACATGGGCTTAGTTGCTTCAGGGCCTGTGGGGTCTTCCCAGACCAGAGACTGAACCCATGTCCCCTGCATTGGCAGGAGGATTCTTTTTTTTTTAATAAATTGAGAACATTTAAAAAAATTAATTAATTTATTTATTTTTGGCTGCATTGGGTCTTTGTTGCTGCATGCGGGCTTTCTCTAGTTGTGGCGAGCAGGGACTACTCATCTTTGCACTGCACGGGTTTCTCATTGTGGTGGCTTCTCTTTGTTGCGGAGCACAGGCTCTAGGAGTGCGGGCTTCAGTAGTTGTGGCTCGAGGGCTATAGAGCGCAGGCTCAGTAGTTGTGGTGCACGGGCTTAGTCACTCCATAGCATGTGAGATCTTCCCCTCCCAGGGCTCAAACCTGTGTCTCCTGCATTGGCCAGGAGGATTCCTAACCACTGTGCCACCAGGGAAGTCCCAGACAATATAAACTCTTAGTGCAACCTCTTAGCTGTTACAATTGCTCATACCCTGCTCTGTTAACAACAAATCTGAATTAAATAAATAATTTATGACAATCATAACTTTTTTAAAAAACAATTAAAGTATAGTTGATTTATGAAGTTGTGTTAGCTTCAGGTGTACAGCACAGTGATTTAGAACATATATATATATATATATATATATATATATATATATATATATATATTCCTTTTCAGAGCTAGTTGTAGCTGAAAGCAGACTGTATCATCATTTACTGTCCACGTTGCTCCCTTTAGGGGTTTAAGTCAACTTGGCTTGAACCCACGTTTCAAGGTCTGGGCCAGTCAAAAGTCCTTTTTACTCTCTTTTTGAATTGCTAGTCTGATTTCCTCACTGCTCCATTTGCCTCCACTTCTGTGTCCAGGTGTTTAGTTGTGGCCTCTGCTATGCAGAAAGACAAATTCAGACCATGGGAAGGCAATGGGACAGCTATCTTGGGGATTAACACCTATTGACTTTGAGGTCTTTTTCTTTAGTGCATTATTTCTTTTCTTTTCTTTTCTTTTTTTTAAATAGTGATCTTGGGGTCTTCTTATTTATTTATTTTTATTTTATTTATTTTTGGCTGTGTTGGGTCTTCGTTTCTGCGTGAGGGCTTTCTCTAGTTGTGGTGAGCGGGGGCCACTCTTCATCGCGGTGCGCGGGCCTCTCACTATCACGGCCTCTCTTGTTGCGGAGCACAGGCTCCAGACGCGCAGGCTCAGTAGTTGTGGCTCACAGGCCTAGTTGCTCCACAGCATGTGGGATCTTCCCAGACCAGGGCTCGAACCCGTGTCCCCTGCATTAGCAGGCAGATTCTCAACCACTGTGCCACCAGGGAAGCCCATAGTGCATTATTTCTTAAATAAGTGATTCCCGTATGATGGTATGGAGGTAATTTTGTGTAATCAAGACTCTGAAGCTATTGTGGTTCTACATGGCCCAAAGAGAGAGAAGAGGATGTCTGTACGTGGTCCCTGGTAGCTCTCTGGATTTGGGCTTTGGCTTGTCTGAACTGCTATGTAGGTGAGTCACTCTAGACAACCTCCGTGGTAGGGATTACTGGTACAAAAAGTCACGTAAAACACCGTGCAAATGACAGCAAATCCACAGATGCATTTGGTCACCGTTTGTTAAGGTGAATGATGGTTCCAGGTGGGACCCTGTGGCAGGAACCTCATCCAGTTTAAGGAAGGAGGTTTTGTTGGAAGGTATCACCGAATTGAAGACTGACTACAAGGCTGAGGGCAGCTCCAGGCACTTAGGGCTGGGTTATCCCTTATCATCCTCTCGGGCTTCGCCAAGGAAAGTGGGGCCTGATGCTGACTGAGCTATTATGTGAGTGCTGTTCACGGTCAAAGAGGGAACAGGCTTTCCCACCTGCTTCAGTAGAAAATCTCCACCGAGGACTTCACTTGGTTCCAGTTGCGTTCCCATGTCCATCTCTGGACCAATCACTACAGGCAGGAAGAGGGTTCTGTGACACTCAAGCTGGGGTCATGTGTGTACCTTCTTATGGAAAGGGGGTAAAGTTTGTTTCTAGAAAAAGTGGAGACAAAGTGGACTGGGCAGATAAAAACAAAATCTACAAGGGGAATTCAAGAATTCAAGAATTAATTTGCTTATTCATGGATTTTAATAGCTCTATTGGCAGTCCCCTTCTGTGGGAAAGATATTTTGTCCTTCTGTAAAGGGGTTTTCAGCTTTTTGTTGTGTGCTACCCCAGGTAGCCATTTTTGCTCATGGAAGGTTTTTCATGCTCCATCTCACATTTACTTATTTTCCTTGGGGGATTCTTGCTATGATAGCAAAGTGTTCTATTTTGCATACATTGGGGTTCTATTTGGTTATGGTATAATAGTTATCTGATATATGGTATAATAATTTCTTTTTAATGGCTTTGTTGAGTAAGTAGATACTCTTGTACTTTACCTAACCAACTCTGTTGGACACCAAAATTATCTCTATTTTTTTCTCTCTTATTAATCCATCTTTTCTTTCTCTTGTCATCTTTCGTGAGAGAAGATATTTGTAGACAGAGTGAAGAGAGGCTCATAATACTTCAAAATTTTGCTATGAGAGGTGGTCAATATTAGGAAGAAAAAGGTTTGTTTTTCCAGTAGATGTTCCCCTCTAAAGAATATTAATGCTCAAAGCTTCTCCCAAGAAGCATGATGAGAACCTTCTCTGACCTCTCAGGTTGGAGAGACTAAGCATTTTATGGAAAATGCAAGAAGAAGCAAGTATGCTGAGGGAAAAAAAAGGAAAATTTTTTAAAAAGATGAAGAAGTGGGGAGAACATAAAAAAAAGAGGTTCCTGGAAACCTATCCATGGAAGAATCTGTATGGACAGTAAGGGTTATATAGATGTAAACAACAGAAACCAACTATGGATAACTTAAGTATTGGATATGTATATATAGGTCACAGGATTTAAAAATAAATTCATGAACTAGACCCAGAGAGGGCACATAGAAGAGCTGCTCCACCCTGTGCTATACAGTAGGTCCTTGTTGGTTCTCAATTTTGTATAGTGTGTGTATATGAAAAAGCTGTATGCTTAGAGAGAAAAAAACATGGAACCAACTAGAAATGCACGATAACTAGTTTATATTTTAAAAAATGTGAATGCAATCAAATACATTTACACAAAAGAGTAATAATATATTTGATAACTATAGCTAGATTCTACATTCTAAAGATAGAGCAAGATATTATAAATACATCAAGTTTAAAAAGAAAAATAACCTTGGTATACATAAGAAGAAGAATACATGATCTCTTTGAAATAAAAATATGTATTCAGTGGTTTTATTTTGTAACTGAAGTTGTTTGAAACAATAAACATTAAATTGAAGAAAAAAAAAAAGCAGCTCTAGAGAGCTAGCGAGCAGGAACTCACTGAGCCCAGGACAGTCTCTGGTGCTGGGCTCACAGGATAAATTAGCTTCAATCATTGGCTTAGCTGGGCTTGGCCAGGGGAGAGAAGGATTCTTGGACAGTCATACCAAGTCTGGACACAGTGGTGGAAGGGTACTTCTCAAAGCAAACTCAAAGTGTTGGTACCAGAAGGAAAGGGCATGGATGTTGGCCAGGCAAAGACAACAGTTGAGGAAACCAAGGCCTGAGCAGGTTGTTCACTTTGATTTTCATTTCTCCTTTGATTTTGTCTGTAAGAGTACAGACCTCTCTCCCAGAAAAATGTTCTGTTACTTCCTGCTCTGCCTATCTTATATTCCTAAATTTGTTTCAATTGGCAAGTTGGGCCTTTCTTGCCCCTGAACCCTAATGGAAAATTGCTGATGGGACCCCCTCTATCAATGCCCACGTGCCTTGGGTAGACAAATTCAGAGATAGTTATTTATTTATTTATTTTGATCTATCTATCTATCTATCTATTTTTTTTTAGCGGTACGCGGGCCTCTCACTGTTGTGGCCTCTCCCGTTGCGGAGCACGCGGGACGCGCTCCGGACGCGCAGGCTCAGCAGCCATGGCTCACAGGCCCAGCCGCTCTGCGGCATGTGGGATCTTCCAGGAAAGGGGCACGAACCCGTGTCCCCTGCATTGGCAGGCGGACTCCCACCCCCTGCGCCACCAGGGAAGCCCCAATATATCTTTTAATTGAAGTATAATTGATTTACAATGTTGTGTTAATTTCTGCTCTACAGCAAAGTGATTCAGTTATACATACATATATATTCTATTAAAAATTTTTTTTCCATTATGGTTTATCGTAGGATATTGAGTATAGTTCTCTGTGCTATACAGTAGGACCCTGTTGCTTATGAGATGGTCATTTAGCTGAGCATGGGAAGGTGTTGAGGAAGACTTGGACAAGCCTCCCCATAGCAGATCCCAGATGGTCTCTGAGGCTTTCCCATTCTCGCAGAGGTGGTAGGAGGCACAGGTGGGCCTAGCAGCCTGGTTTCTGATCTCCAAGGCCAGTGCTCTTACTTTAATATATCTGGTTGTGATAATTCTATGTGTCAATTTGACTTGGCCTTGGGATGTCCAGATCACTGGTGAAATATTATTCTGGGTGTCTGTGAGGGTGTTTCTGGAAGAAACATTTGAATTGGTGGACTGAGTAAAGCAGATGGCTCTCCTCAACGTGGGTGGGCATCATCTAATCTGCTGGGAACCTCAATAGAACAAAAAGGCAGCAGGGAGCCTTCCCTGGAGGTCCAATGGTCAAGACTCCACGCTCCCAACGCAGGGGGGCCGTGTTCGATTCCTGGTTGGGGAACTAAGATCCCACGTACTGCAACTAAGCCCATGCGCCACAACTACTGAGCCCATATGCCACAACTAGAGAGTCCACACACAGCAATGAAGACCCAGTGCAGCCAAAATAAATAAATTAATTTAAAAAAAAAAAGGGAGGAGAAGGTTAAATTCTCTCTCTGCCTGAGTGCTGAGCTGGGACATTGATCTCCTGTCCCAGGGGCTCCTGGTTCTTAGACCTTCAGACTTGGACTGGAATCTACACCACTGGTTCTCGCTCTAAGGCCTTCAAACTACACCATCAACCCTCCTGGGTCTCCAGCTTTCAGACAGCAGGTTGTGGGACTTCTCAGCCTCCATAATCATGTGAGACAATATCTTATATTAAATAAAAAATATATGTATATAATCTTCCCATGGTTCTGTTTCTCTGGAATCCCCTGAGTAATATACCAGTCATTACAACTTCAGACATAAGGTAGTATTCCATGGATGAGTTTTTGCTGAATTTGAGAATCCCTGTGCAAAGTAAAAGAATAATTAAATCAAATAGTTGGGAGGGAAAATACGATTGGTGTTAAGGGGGCAAAAGTGGGACAGAAACATTTCAGGGGCAGTCTTAGAGGTAGAATGTGGCTACTGATGGGACGTAAGGACAAACAAGGAATGGGGCATAAGGCAAAATGCTGCAGGCGAAAAGATAAAACTCTTTAGTCCTAAGGAAGATTGATATATCATAAACGCAAGACAGAAATCAGTGTCCAAAGAGAAAGGTCATTTTTTTTGGATACATAAAGATGTCCAAAAAAAAAAAAATCCATAAAACACTTTGTTGCAGTTCAGAAACAAAGAGTAGGGGGTAACTGTAAACACAGATCCTAATAGAAGTGACGATGAAAAATCGCAACAGGCAGGCCTCGGCTAAGGTATCTGCACATTCCAGACTCAGGTCATTTCAGGGGAAACAGGACGGAAGAACAGATGAATGGGATGTAGTCTAGGAAACAAACAGAAGAAAGAAATTTAAATTTAAGGACTATAGGGACTTCCCTGGCGGTCCAGTGCTTAAGACTCCATGCTTCCATTGCAGGGGGCGTGGGTTCAATCCCTGGTCAGGGAACTAAGATCCCGCATGCTGCGTAGCCAAAAATAAATAAATAAATAAAAATTAAAGGACTATAGCTTGTTCATTTAGAACCTACATAAAAGACAATTAGACAGTATGGCTATCAGACATAGCCAGAAACTAGAGATAAACCAGTTCTTTAGTTTTATGAACTTTGTTTAAAAATTAATATTTTTACTGAAAAAGTACAATAGTAAAAATTTTAGCGCTCTCTATTACAATCCCTTAAATTGAAGTTAAACTCTGAAAAATTAAATTCTCAAGTTCTGAAAACTAAAGTTAAATCTTTTTTTTTTTTTTGGTTTTCTTAAGAAGGAAAATCCTAAAGTGTAGGCAAAGCACACAGGTGATTTGGAACAGCTGAAGGGGTGCGCTAGTCTAATGGTGCAGACACAGAGACCACATAAGAGCCAGGACTACAAAGAACAAGAGAATTTTAGATGTGGATGGTACCGTAAAAAGTACTCACAAAACCTGCTCTGAACCGACATAAAGCTATTTTGGTTTTTATTTTTCTATTTAGTAAGATTATTTTTTCTGCTGAAGAATTTTTTTTAATTTTATTTTTTTATTGAAGTGTAGTTGATTTACAATGTTGTGTTAGTTTCAGGTGGATAGCAAAGTGATTCAGTTATACATATGTATATTCTTCTTCAGATTCTTTTCTATTATAGGTTATTATAAAATATTGAGTATAGTTCTCTGTGCTATATAGGAGGTCCTTGTTGGTTATCTATTTTATGTACAGTGGTGTGTACATGTTAATCCCAAACTCCTAATTTATCCCTCCCCCACCTTTCCCTTTTGGAAACCATAAGTTTGTTTTCTATGTCTGGTGCAGAAATATTAATGTGTTTGATTTCGGGCAGTTTTTTGGCTCTCCTTTCACATATATTCTATCGTCCAGGACTTAAGAAACAGTCAGTCAAGATACTTCTTAATGTTTTCACTTCCTGACACTCGATTTTGGCTTACAGCAGATGTTTCCATTATACCAGAGTTGTGCCCCAAAATGGGATGGGAATGGAACAAGTGCTTAGTAGGATGAGCAAAAAAGAGCGAGGGTAACTTGCCACATCTTGATCTTTCCCCACTTGCCTTCTTTTATGATTCTACTTCTTGAGTCTTTGTTTAGAGTTCAGTGGAGAACTCCCAAGTGAGAAGAAGAATTCTTTCCCATCCAGAACTTTTTCCCATCCAGAAATAGTAAATCATTTTCTATCTCTGTTATTAACACAGCATCGGCATCGCCCGCCACACGAGCTCCCCACCCATCCTCCAGGAATCTTCTTTGCACCTGGAAATTGTTACTTGCCTTGAAGTGTTCTTCTTCCTAACATGAACTTGCTTGTGAGTACTCTAGCACAGAATATGTCCAGATATTAAATAATAGAATATATGATACAACACAAATATAAATGAATTTGTACACAATATATTGAATGAGATCATGCAAATAACACATGTAACACATTTCCTGGCATTCTATTAAGACTCTATAACTGTGCATCATCATTATGATGATGATGATGGTGATGGTGATGATAACAGTAGGTAAGACTCTTCTAGTACCCAGAATCTCCAAGCCGTCTTCTCATTGACCCATGTTCATCTCCCTCAGTGACTGAGCTCATCTTATGTTTTCTGATCTTTCCCATTTTCTTGGAATCTCTTGGAGCAGGTTGATTTCCAACATCTCTAGGTCTTGCCCTGGATTTCATCCTCATACAGGTAAGTGGCACAGCACCTCCCAGTACTGATGATTTTGTGCAGTAGGCACTTAGAGGTAAAAAGCCTCTCTGCTTTACCCTAGAACAGTGGTCATATTCTCTCTTCCTACATACATAGTACTACTTATCTCTTTTTTCTCTCTTTGAAGTAAGCATTCTAACTCTGAGAATACCTCCACAAGTTTCAAATGCGGGTGCCTTCTTGACTCTCCCAAGAGGACATTCAAAAACGATACCTTTGCTTTCTCAGGAAAATTTATATAACCTATGAATTATTTAGCCTCTTAACCCATATAGAGTTTTCATACATTTTATTTTCCTGAGTGTATTAATAATCAGTGCTTATTGCAGATGAATTAGAAAATATGTAGGAATATCCATATATGAAGAAAGGAAACAAAATGATGTATAATTTCAACATCCAGGATTTGTTCTGTCAGCATATTAATGTGTGGACTTCCATATTCCCTTTTATAGTCCAGTCCTTGGGATGGGATCATTATATACATACCATTTTTAACCTGACTTTAACATTTTTAATTTAACATATTTTGAAAATCTTTGCATATTAATAAATAAAATCAGATGGAATCTCAACGTTGAGGTCCAGTAATGGGAGCTAGGGGAGATATGGTAAATAGCAAATAGGCTTAGTGTTGGTTCATCAGCATCCACATGGAACCCAAAAATACACAAACATCACTACAGCAGAGGCACCACATCTACTGCTTTATTGTTGTTCATAGCTCTTATTTCCACTTGACTCTTTTTTAAAAATCAATTAATTAATTAATTAAGTTTTGGCTGTGTTGGGTCTTCATTCCTGCATGCGGGCTTTCTCTAGTTGTGGCGAGTGGGGGCTACTCTTCAGTGTGGTGCGCGGGCTTCTTATTGTGGTGGCATTGTTGCAGAGCACGGGCTCTAGGTGTGTGGGCTTCAGTCATTGTGGCATGCGGGCTCAGTAGTTGTGGCACACGGGCTTAGTTGTTCCACGGCATGTGAGATCTTCCCAGAACATGGATCAAACCTGTGTCGCCTGCATTGGCAGGCAGATTCTCAACCACTGTGCCACCAGAGAAGTCCCGTCCACTTGACTATTTTTATTTATTGCTTGTGAGTTGTCTATCTTCCCCACAAGAATATAAGCTTTATTTAGTTTATCGTTATATCACTGGCACTAGAGCTATATCTGGTACAAAATCAGCACTCAACCCGAATTTGTTGAATAAATTAATGAATAAACACTATATGAATGAATGAATGAGTGAACGAATGAAGATTCACGCCACAATCTGCAATTACCTTCTTGTTCATTTATTTGGTATCTTGTTTATTATGTAGCATTCTCCACCAGGATGTAAGCACAGCACCCAACACAGAATAGGTCCTCACTAGATACTTTTCGATGAGTGAATGAATGAATTAGTAAATTTATATCTTCAGTTGATGTCATTGTAACCAAGTGGATTGTGTCAGAGACAGCATTTACCAAATGTCCATGCTCCCCCTTACATTTCCCAGCATCCTTTGCAGAGGTTGTAGCCATGTGACAAGCTCTGGCCAATGGGCTATGAGGGATGAGGAATGAGGCAATTAAGAGCTGGTGTACTTCCTGCATCTCTTTCTTTCTTTGTCTCAGGAACTTGGATGCCAGGTATTTCAGCTGACACAGCTATAGGGTGGAAAAAAGACACCCACACCTCATCAGACTTTAGGTAAGTGAGAAATAAAGCTTTTGGGGGTGGTGGTGGTTAGACCACTGAGTTTTAGAGCTTGCCATTTTAGGACTTACTGCAACATTAGCCAAGACTATCCTGAATAATACATATATAAAACCAGAATTAGAAATTTATTCTCTGGCCATTGAATTGAACAAACTTAATTGATATAAACTAGGATGTTGTCTATGATTTTCATGATTTTATTTGCTTTTTTGTTGTTATAACACTCACCCCAAAGTCCTGGGCTGAAAGCAAAGATATAAAACTGAAAATGTTCTGAATATGAATCAGATTTCTTCAGATATTCCATGGGTTTGAAATAAAATATTTCAGCTTAGTATGCTACCTAAATTGTTTCTACTGTCAATTCTAATTTCACCTAACCCGTAGGTTGTTTATAATTTCTGAACAGGAACAATTAATTCCCTTAGAGCTGGAGTAATAAACAAATATTTAAACCCTTGGGGTGTCATATTTTTAGGCTGACAACTGCAGCGATGGTAAATATGAGGAAGAGAGAGTGCTTTTGGTTTGCTGGAGTCAATTATTTACCTGTTTCGGACATCCCCAAACTTTCTGGGCTCATGGTTATAGTCAACTCAGTCATTTATTCATGAGCCAAAAAATGTATAACATTATAGGTGATTAAGTAGTTAGGTCCAAATAACTTACTGACAGTAATTTGTATGGCGCCCGACAGATGTTCTTGTGTTTCCCTCAAAAATTTAAAGCCTCCTGCAAGGCCCACCTGATTCACAGCCTGTGACCCTGGCCACCTCAGCACACGTGGTTTGGAGCTCTAGATCTCTGATTTAATATTTGGGCGCACATGGTTTGGAGCTGATTTGATATTTGGGAGGATCTGAGGAGCACTATTTTGGAGATCTTTCGGGAAGTTTCTAACGTTTCATGAGCTTCTGTATTTTTTTTTTTTGAGAAGTCTCTATTTTATTTATTTATTTAAATTTTAATTTTACATTGGAGTATAGTTGATTAACAGTGTTGTGTTAGTTTCAGGTGTACAGCAAAGTGATTCAGTTATACATATACATGTATCTATTCTTTTTCAAGTTCTTTTCCCTTTTAGGTTATTACAGAATATCGAGCAGAGTTCCCTGTGCTATATGAGCTTCTGGGTTTTTTTGTAGAAAAATCGAGTGTCTATTGACAACACAACCGAGGGGAGTAACTTGAGCTTCAAGTGAAATTTGGAGCATTGTGGCCATCGCTCTGAATATTTCACATTTCACTGAAAGAAGAAGTCATCAGAGTAGACGATACCAGGTGAGGTCAGTAGACAAAAGAGTAAAGTGGGTAAGCTTGTTCCTGGTACTTTCAGCCTCTGTTCTTTAGGCTCCCAGAGTCCAATGCTCCTGTGGATTTCCTGTGACCGCTCTGGGTAATCCTTTCCAGCTTCTTTGATCAGCTAATCCTTGCTACGGAGCTTAATTGTTGACCTTCTTCAGGTCTCGGTCTTAGATTTCAATTATAGTCTATGAGTAGATGGTTCCCCAGACCTTTAATTTTTTTCTTTCCTACTGGTGTTTCCCTTTTAAAATCACCCCAGTCCTTTAGTAAAAGAAAGTCAACCTTGACAGCCATGTGTAGAGATCTTGGGGAGACAGAAAAGCAGGGCAGTCAAGGGGTCCCTTCCTCAGGTCCCACAGGGAGACATGGGATCCTATGAAGGGAACACAGGTGTGGAGGTTCAGGGGGTGCCCAGCGGTGCAGTAAGGGGGAGCCCACAGTGAAACAGAACCTGATGGAGGAGACACGTGACACTCACACACCGTGTCTGGAGACCTGACTCCAGAGACAGTTGAGAGGCAAAACTTCCGCTCTCCCACGGCGTGCTAGTCAGGGGTTCTTCACTCTCGATGTACAAGAGAATCACCTGGGGAAGTTTTTAAAATGCCAGCGTCCCACCCTGACCAATAAAATCAGATTTACCAAGAGAGGCTTGGGTATCAGGAGATTTTAAAAGCCCCAGAGGGGATTCCAATGAGTAGGCAGGGTTGAGAACCACTTTGCTAGAGGAAGCTGACTTGAGAAACAGGTGGAGATGTGGGTGGGGCAGAGTGAACTTGAGTTTCTCCTGGCCCACCAGCAGGTTCAGGGGATAGGGGCCTGGACCTGTGGGTAAACATCTTGCCACCATGTGAAGCACAGGCATAAACCCACCACGGAGGAATGGGGAGCCGAGATAGGAAGGAGGGTCAAATCTTGATGACATCCTTTGAGACAATCCTGAAGCTAGCACTGTGTCTGGGAATTCCAGTTTTATACCCCACACCATCTCTTTTTACTTAAGCCAGAATGGCTTGGGTTTTCTGCTTTTGTATAGAGAGACAGCAGAGGGCTGCTTCCATGGCTGTTACTCCCTACTTCCACCTTCTCTGTCAACAATCTTCAAGGGACATTCACATTCTAGACCTTCTATAAAGGACTTTGTTTTTGCTTTGGTTGACAGAGACTACTCATTGGGTCCCAATATTTCTTCTCCCTTTCTTCCATAGCATAACATTTCTAGCTGAGCTGCCCAGAAAAATAAAGATTACAGTTCTTCGACTCCATTGCAGCTATGGCCCTAAGACTAAGTATTGGCCAGTAGGATGCAAGCAGGATAAAGTGATGGGATCCAGAATCCTTAAAAGACAGCAAAAAACAGGCCCTTTTTCTCCATCCTTTCTCCATTTTGCTTTCTGAAACATGGATGCCTCCGTCTTTGACTTGACGACGAAGCCATACCTTAGGAATGGGATAGATAGGGAGCTTGAGTCCTCGGAATTCCAGGGTGTGGACCCACCCCATTGACTCTGGCCTGACACTTCCAGAGTTCATTAATGCGAATGAGAAATACATGTCTCTCTTATTAAGCCAATGCTATTTTGGGTTTTCTGTCACTCAAAGCTGAATCTAATCCTAGTTAATATACCTTATTAAGTTTCATCTTGAGAGATTTGGACCAGCACTTTGTGTCTTTTGGTACCAATGTCATCATTCAACATCTCTACCCCATCCAGCTCTCTATCGTCAGTTAATGAGATCAGTGTGCCATCCGTGCTTCCATCCATCATTAATAAAAATGGGAGCGGGAGAGGGCCAAGGACAGCAGTCTCCAGCTTACTCCAGAGAGCTCTTTCTTTGGGGTCCTGGTGATCTGTCCACCTTGTCTTTGGACAGAGGTGTGAGTTGGTGTGGAGGAAAGCTGAGGAGCGTCAACTATAGATCAGTGGGTCTCAAGCTTTAGTGTGTAACAGGACCACCTGGAGGGCTTGTTAAAACACAGATTGCTGGGTCCCATCTCCAGAGTTTCCGATTCAGTGTGGCTGGGGTGAGGCCCAAATATTTGTGCTTCTACCGAATCCCAGGCGATGCTGATACTGATGGTTCAGGGACCACACTTGGAGAACCGTTATCCTAGGCTATGTTTTTTTCAGTTGGAAGGCGATCCATAAAAGAGAAAGAATATTTAAAAGTCATTTGGCTATGGACAGCAAGTCTTTGTGGAGACAAAAGGGGATGGACTGCAGAGTATCGGTGAGGGTTGGACTCTGATAGGACCAGGGCACTGCCTTGTGGCTTTCAGGAAAGAGCCCAGCGAGACAGGGTGCACATAAAGGTAGATTGGCCCATTTGCTATGAGGAGGCTGTAGGAGCTTCTGTCCAGTGGCTTCTATTTTCTCAGGTGAAGAATATGCAAGAGGATTAACTGACGTGAGGGATATTAGCTAAGTGAGGAGAAATTTTGAAATAATTTAGGCATGTCCAATATCCCAGGGGAGTGTAATATGTACCAGGGTATGATAGGAAGACTCAAGCAGGGTTGATACCTATTTAAGGAGTTAATTGACTAATCTTTGTATTAGTACATTACTAAGAACATCTAAATATTAAACGCAAAGCAGTTCCAGGGGGTTACGGCACTAAATTCATCAAGATGTCTCCAGGCCCAGAAAAGTGCTTAGTGAATGTTCAGTTCACATTTAACAGTAAACAAGCATGTGAAGTTTGATTTGTAGTTTAGATGGTCCCCCTGGAACAAAATCACAGTTTGTTAGTTTTTATGTGGTTATATTTTTTGTTACTTTTAATGAATTAAAACAATACTCTGTTTCATGGACATGCATTATTTAATGTGATTGTCTTAATGGAAATAATACTTCATACATTGTTGGAGTCTCACACCTTAAAAAATAATGCAACAAGTGTACAACTACCAAATCTTGAAATGCAATTTTCTTTCTAGAGTTACAAGAAATTCCAACAGGTTCTGCTACATGTAAGCACATTCCAGCTTACTTCTGACCCACAGGAGCAGTCAGAATCATGGTTCAGCAGGCTTCTCTCTGGGGACATGAGAAATTGGGGAATAAATCTGGGGACATTTGGAATAGCTTCACACACCACCACAGAGTCGGGGACTGGCTCCAGATTGCCACTAGTTCTCAGAGCAAGAAATTAAAACCAGTAGAAACCCAGAGGACACCTCTGCCACTAGATAGGTCCTCAGAGAAGAGGGCGGTGACCAACTGTCCCAATTTGCTTGGGACTAAGGAGGTGCCTGGGATGTGGGATTTTTAGTGCTAAACCTCTGGTAGTCTAGAACAAGGCAGGCCAAATTGATCACCTTAGCAGGGGCTGACCATTATGAAGAAGACCCCCCAGTATAGCTAGCATGGCAAGACTGCTGTTTGATTTATGGGAGGGGACAAAGCTGGCTTCTCGTGTATGTGACTGGTGTAGTGTAGTCACACAGATCCCCACACTCAGGAGGGCCCATGCTTGGTATAATACTCTACTGTCGTCACTTGAAAGTCTTAATAACATTTGAAGAAAGGGTTCCTCATTTTTCTTTTGTACTAAGTCCTGCAAGTTGTGTAGCCAGTGTGCAAATTACATAGGAAGGGAGCTGGTGTTTCTGTTTTTATTTCTATGTGTCCTGATGAGAGATGAAGACAGGTTTTCTCTCCCCCGTCTGCCCCTCTCCCACTCTCCTTCTCCTCTTTCGTTAAGCCAAACCTATGCAAGGTATTTCTTTCTTTCTTTCTTTCTTTTTTTTTTTTTTTTTTTTGCGGTACGCGGGCCTCTCACTGCTGTGGCCTCTCCCGTTGCGGAGCACAGGCTCCGGACGCGCAGGCTCGGCAGCCATGGCTCACAGGCTCAGCCGCTCCGCGGCATGTGGGATCTTCCCGGACCGGGGCATGAACCCGTGTCCCCCGCATCGGCAGGCGGACTCTCAACCACTGCGCCACCAGGGAAGCCCTACTTATGCTTTTAAATATGGACCGTAAGGAGGACAGGGGATGGTCAGCTGAGAGAGGGTAAGTACCACTGAAGCTGGAGTGTGAAACCGGGTGGCTGAGCCGGGTGTAAGGCTGTAAGGGTGACCTTCAGGAATTAGCTGAGCTCAGCTGTGTTCTCACCGTGACCATACCTCCTAACACGACCCAGAGGGTGGGCTCACCGGGTGGGGGGTGGGGCGGGGGGGGACGGGGGACGGTGAGCGCCTTCCTCGCCCCAAGGATGGCGTGTGGGGGGACCTCATCCTCCGCTGGCCTCACCTGAGCCAGGCCGCCAAGTGACAGTCATGTTGGCTGTCGCTGCTCTGAGCTGTTCCGGGCAGCAGGGAGCCAGGTACCGCGGTTTAGAAAGGTAGGTGGAGTAGGGCCTGCTGTGAAAAACGCAGGTTCTCTGACATTTAAAATGTATTTTTCTTCCTGTCTGGATGGGTAGATATAAAAGCCGCGTGATAGATGAGGCCCGGGAAAGGGAGTTGTCATCAGATGCAGCGGTTCTGCCCGAGGCGCTGAAAGGTTGCTCTGGTCCCTGTTGTCTCTCTTCCCCCATCCTTTGCTTGTACGTAATTGGATTAAGAATCACTCTGTGGAGGTCTGGACAAACCATCCTGGGCTTCTTAGGGAGGGGAAAAAATATTCTATAAATACAAAGTCTGGCCTGGCTGGAAAAGAATAATTTTTAAAGCTTAGAAAACTTGGCATCATGTATGTGTTTTGGGTCCTGAGTTTTATTAAACTAAGTGATGAATGACTTCCAGGCAATGAGTCAGAAAGGCAAGAGAGAAGCTTCCAAGTGGCTGCCAATATGTTTAGAGCAAGGACACCAAATCCAGGTGCCCCTACTGCTTATTTCTAAATAAGCTAAAATGTCCTTAAGTTGTGAAAGTTACTCCTCTTTTGTTCTGTTTTAACAATATTAAGACTCAGAACAGTGTTGCTGATATATGATTTTTAAAATGTTGTGCATATCTAGACAGTTCTAGAAGTAACTTTTTATGAAATAGTGTATATTTAAACATTTGGTTGGCATGTTTGTGAAGTCAACTCAGGTCAGCTTAGGAAAATAGACTATATTTGTGTATTAAGGTAAAAATTTCTCAGCAAGGCAAATATTTAAGGAAATGATGAAAATGTCAACATTTTATAAAAGATAGAGGTAATTATTGTTGGATGGTGAATATTTAAGTTCAAAAGATGTGGATCTACTCCTGTTCTCTCCTTTAAAACACATCTGAGCCTTAATTAAACATCTATTGTTAGCGGAGGTTTAAATGAATATTCCGCTAGAGGGCAGCATTTGATAAGGGTTTGATAGAAATATATATACATTCACAGTGTATAGATATCATAGAATTTTGTTTTTTAAGCAATAATAATAGAAGGTACTTATCTTGCTTTCAGCAGCACAACTGAAGAAGCTATGCATGCTTGGTTTCAACATGGGGTAAATGGTTCTTAAAGCAACATATCTTAGGTTGAAGAGGGTGTGTTTGTTTTGTAGTTTTCAAGATGAAAAAGCAATCAAAGGAACTAAAAACAATTTAGGTGGTACTTTACAAGGGCTGGATTGATCCCATTGGCTTGCTAAAAAGGAGTTTGGTTGTTTTAACTCAAACTCCAACACACTATTTACCCTCCCTGGGAAACCATCCAAATTTGGCTGCATTCCATATGCTAGAAAAAGCGCGGAGCCGAAGCCAACTGTGGGTTTGACTGAGGTGGCAGAATAGTGCAAGGAGAGGTTGCAGCCTGCTTCCCAGGGGCCAGAAACATCAGAGCCACACCCCTGGGATAGTAGTGACTGGGAGGTGGCTAGGAGGTATGCCTGGCTCATAGACGTTAGTCAGTGAAAGTTGGTTTTTCTTTTATTCACGTGCTATGCAATTGTATCTGTCTTGTGGTGCTGCTTAACTTATTACAATTTTAAAAATTAAAGAAACTCACGCACATGGTAAACAAACAGTATAAGATGGTGCATGATTAAAAATGTATTTCTAGTTTCCCTGGTGGCGCAGTGATTGAGAGTCCGCCTACCGATGCAGGGGACGCGGGGTCGTGCCCCGGTCCGGGAAGATCCCACATGCCGCGGAGCGGCTGGGCCCGTGAGCCATGGCCGCGAGCCTGTGCGTCCGGAGCCTGTGCTCCGCAACGGGAGAGGCCACAACAGTGAGAGGCCCGCGTACCGAAAAAAAAAAAAAAAAAATGTATTTCTGACCCCACAGACCAGATCCACCCTCCAGAGGTAACCACCAGCAATGATTTTTTGGTATAGAAAATGTTCGTGCAGAAAGATGCTTACATAGGCATATGTATATGTCATACAAATAGGAGCAAATTATATAGACATTAGTCTATACCTTGTTTTTTATGTTCAATAATGCATCTTGGAAATCTTCCATATCTTATGGCTTAGCTTTTTGAATTTTATTTCCCCAGTGACATACTTCTCAATGGCAGGAACTTCATTTTTTTTTTCCCTTTTCCTTTTTGCCTCATAGTGTCAGAGGGAGTACATCAACATTCTAGGTGTTTAATAACTATTCTGGGGATAAAGAAGATGTGGTGTATATATATATATATATATATATATATATATATATATATATATATATATATATATATACAATGGAATATTACTCAGCCATAAAAAGGGAAGAAATACTGCCATTTGCAGCAACATTGATGGACCCAGAGATTATCATATTAGGCAGAGAAAGACAAATATCATATGATATCACTTATATGTGGAATCTAAAGAAATGAACTTATTTACAAAACAGAAATAGACTCAACAGACATAGAAAACAAACTTATGGCTACCAAAGGGGAAAGGGGTGGGGAGGGATAAATTAGGAAGCTGGGATCAACAGATACACACTACTATATATAAAATAGATAAAAAACAAAGACCTACTGTATAGCACAAGGAGCTGTATTCAATATCTTGTAATAACCTATAATGGAAAAGAATGTGAAACAGAATATGTGTGTGTGTGTGTGTGTGTGTGTGTGTGTGTGCGTATAAATGAATCACTTTGCTATGCACCTGAAACAAATATCAACTATACTTCAATTTAAAAAATTTAAAACAAAACAAAACAAAAAGTAACCATTCTGGGATTGATTGGCTGGAATGTTAGTCTGCTCCTGGTGAGGAAGGAGAAGGAAGGATTATAATCACATTGAGGAATTTGTTTTATTCATTTCCAGAAAACAAGAAATGGAAAGAGTACATTGGGTCAACTTGTCTAGTACTTTTCTCAGCTTCTAATACTTGAAACTGACCTCAAAAGCCTTGTATTATTTTGGCCTGTGGGTTGTCCCAGCTCCTTTCATTTGTCACTCAACAGTGAGCTGTGCCTTCGAATTGGCAGGTGTTCATAATCTCATTATTATGACTGGATGCCCTGTGATGACAGGGTATAAAGGGATCCTCAGAAGTCAAAGATGACATTCATGTGGGTCTAGCATTTCCGTGCTATAGAGCACTGATGATGGTCCTTCACCTTAAAGATTGTGTTTTAGGATTTCAATACATTTGCATGTATTGAAATCACATGCAAAAATTGTAGTATTTACTTTTTACATTTTATCCTTTGTTTAGCTTTTATAGCATTGACTTGAGGAATCTTTTTTTTTGTTCCCAAAATATCTATGAATTTTATCATTTAGAACTAATCTTACCTAGAGACTTACTGTGGTATAACCTCTCAATTTTTTTTAAGTCCTTGCATAGGTAACTAGAGGGTGTTGGGCTAAGTGAAATAAGTCAGAGAAAGACAAATACTGTATTATGTCACTTATATGTGGAATCTAAAATACAAAACAAATGAACAAACATAAAAAAAACAGAAATAAAGACACAGAACAAAGAGGTGGTTGCCAGAGCGGAGGGGGGTGAGGGAAGATTTCGAGGTACAAACTTCCAGTTGCAGAATAAAGGAGCCATGGGTATGAAATGTACAGTGTGGGCAATGTCGTCAATAACTATGCAGTATCTCTGTATGGTGACAGATCATACACTTACCATGGTGATCATTTTGAGATATAGAGAAATGCTAAATCGCTATGCTGTGTAACAGGAACAAATATAGTGTTGTGGGTCAATAATACTTCAAAAACAAATGAATAAACAAACACACTCATAGAAAAACAGATCAGACTTGTGGTTACCAGAGATGGGGGAGGGGGGATTGGATGAAGGCAGTCAAAAGGTACAAACTTCCAGGTATAAGATAAATGTGTACTAGGGATGTCACGTACAACCTGATAAAGGTAATTAGCCCTGTGGTATATTGTAAGTGAAAGTTGTTAAGAGAGTATATCCTAAGAGTTCTCATCACAAAGAAAAAGAGTTTTTCTATTTCTTTAATTTGGTATCTATATGAGATGATGGAAGATCACTAAACTTTTGTGACTGTCATTTCATGATGCATGTAAGTCAAATCTCTATGCTGTACACCTGAAACTTATTCAGTGCTGTATGCCAATTCTATCCCAATAAAACAGAGGAAAAAATAAATTAAAGTATTCTGATACCACTTCAAAAATAAAAATAAAAACAGTGAGCCACAAACATTTCCTACTGGATAAAGACAGAGTCTCTTGGTTGGGGCGGGATCCTGCTGAATTTGAAACGTCTATTTTCTTCCAAGGACCCATGTGTCAGAAAACTGGACTATTTCCTAAATGCGCTCCCACTTTCTTGCTTCTGGGCCTTTTTCTGCTTGTTTGTCCTCAGAAGTTCTACTAGTTTCTTAAGGCACAGCTTCAGTGCTACCATTTGCATTAGAGCCAGCAGACGTTGAGGGTCCTCTGTGTGCAGGGAAGCACCCATGGAGGCCTGGCCCTGGGGTGGACAATACAGATAAGGCTCAGTTTCTTCCCTGAGCAGCTCTGTAGGTGATGGGGACCACGTGGCCAGTGCTGCAAGGGAGGCTGCGAATGTGCTTCAGGAAGAGAGAGAGGAGAAGACCAGTTCATACCAGGGATGACACTGTGGTTTCGCTGACAGGATGCTTAAGTTGGTTTTTCAAGGGTTTGAAGGGCTTGGTTGACCAGCTGCAGTCAGTGGAAGGATCTTCCAGGTCTGGACAAAGGCTGTTGGTATTTTCTAACCATGGCACGTGGGAGAATGACTAACAGTCTGTGTCTAGAGGGTCGGGTGTGTGGAAGAGGCTGGAGGCCAACCACGTCTAGATTCGGAAGAACTCTCATTGTTATGCTCAGGAATTGGGGATGGAAACCATGGAAGAATGCCGTGCAGGGGGTGATTGGATGGATGATGACTGTTAATCAAAACCGGGAACATAGGGACTTCCCTGGCGGTCCAGTGGTTAAGACTCAGCACTTTCCCTGCCATGGACCCAGATTCGATCCCTGGTCGAAGAGCTAAGATCCTGCAAGCTGTGCAGTGTGGCCGGAAAAAAAAAAAAAAAAAAAGGTGTCCAGGGAGGGAGACAGGAGAGAATTACGTGGATGGGTCTTGTACATATTGAGTTTAGGGTGCATCAGAGACTTCTCATTGGTGGTTTCTGATAAGATTTGGGGAGCTCAGAGGGGCCAAGAATGGGGGTGAGTGAGTAAAAGGTTAACAAAGCATGTTCTTCTTTATGAAAAAAATGACCTTGGGTTACCTTTCTAGCTGTTTGCCGGGAAGTCTGACAGAAGTGAATGCTAGCTGTGTTACCAGGCAACACCGCTTCTGGTAAGAATGACCCATGGTTGGTGAGCTGCATATAGACTGGGAAGTCTGCAAATGAATATAACTGCCTGGTGAGAGGGCACAGCTCTGGGCTTCTCCTCACTGGGACCGGGAAGCTGTGGCTCTAGGACTGTTACAGTGGAAATGGTTCCTTATGTATATGGGGCTTCTGCACCCACCCGCATGTTCTTAGGCTCTCATCTCTGACCTGTGAAGTACACCCTTAATACCAGCCCCTGGTCAGCTGGGAGCATCCCTACCAGTACGCTGCTTCCCGCGCAGGGACCCCTACTGAAGCCAGCATCAGGTGAGGCTTCCTGGGTTCTGTTTTAAGTTCCCTTAGCTGAGCCTAAGACTACAAAGAATGGACACTGCAGGAAGCAAAGACTGGATTTATTTATACGTGACATGCAAAAAACGTAATCTCTTCTTTTTGCCCCTAAAAGAATATTCTGCCTTTGTGTGAGCAACATTTTCTTCCACTGAACCCCAACAGTGACCCGGGTATATGTCTTTGCATCTAGCACAGTCAGTGCTGGTCTCATGGCAGTTGCTCGGTCAATAATTGTTGCATAACTGACATCAATACTTGCTAATCATTGTCATCTTCCTCCTCTACATAGTTCGCACTTACTGAGCACGTATCTGCCAGGACCTGTGCTTGGGGCTTCATGCAGATTATCTAACTGGATCCTCATAGCAGCCCTATAAGGTAATTACTAAAAATATCCCCATTTTACAGATGAGAAAACTAAGTTGGTCAACCAAGATTCAAAACCCGAAGTCTGACTCCAGAGCCCAGCTTCTTTTTTTTTTTAATCCATTAAAAAAAAATTCAGGTATACTTGATTTACAATGTTGTGTTCGTTTCTGGTGTACAGCAAGGTGATTTAGTTACATACGTGTAGATATATATGTATATATAAATATTCTTTTTCAGATTCTTTTCCATTATAGGTTATTACAAGATATTGAATATAGTTCCCTGTGCTATACAATAGGTCCTTGTTGGTTATCTATTTTATATATACTAGTGTGTATCTGATAATCCCAAACTCCTAATTTGTCCTCTCCCTTCCTCCTTTAGTAACCATAAGTTTGTTTTCTATGTCTGTGAGTCTGTTTCTGTTTTGTAAATAAGTTCATTTGCATCATTTTTTTTTTTAGATTCCACATATAAGTGATATCATATATTTGTCTTTCTCTGTCTGACTTACTTCACTTAGTATGATAATCTCTAGGTCCAACCACGTTTCTGCAAATGGCATCATTTCATTTTTTTTTATGGTAGATCCCACCTTAATCACTCCACCATTCTGCTTCTTGCTGCCATCACTTCAGTGATATTTCAGTGAAATATACTTTAGGCATTTATCTGCTTGGGCCATAAAAAGGACAAAACCACATCTTGCGTATGTCTAGAAGTAAAGTAAAGCCAATTATTCTTCAAATGTTTCATATGTACAGTGGATTTAGGACCGATGTAGTGAAAAGGTCTAGTTCTCATTTACAAAACTGCTAAGTGGGAAATCACTTAAAATCCTGTGTAGGGCTTTACAAACACACACAAAGCAAAAAACCACAAATAATCCAATTTTAAAATGGGCAGAGGACCTGAATAGACATTTTTCAAAAGAAGATATACAAATGGCTAATAGACATTTTTCAAAAGAAGATATACAAATGGCTAACAGGTATATGAAAAGGTGCTCAATGTCACTAATCATCAAGGAAATGTAAGTCAAAACCATAATGAGACATTACCTCACACCTCAAAAAATGAAAAATAGAACTACCGTATGATTCAGCAATCCCACTTCTGAGTATGTATCAGAAGTAAATGAAATCTGTATCTCAGAGAGATATCTGCAATCCCAAGTTCATTGCAGCTTTATTCATGACAGGCAAGATACGAAAAGAACTTAAAAGGGTCCATGGATGGATGAATGGATAAAGGTGTGGTAAGTATATACAAGGGGATATTATTTAGCCGCAAGAAAGAAGGAAATTCTGCCATTTGTGACAACCTGGATGAAGCTGGAGGACAGTCCGCTAAGTGAATAAGCCAGACAAAGACAAATACCGCATGATCTCAGTTAAAAGAAGAAGGCAGAAAAGGAAGAAGAGGAGGAAGGAGAAGGACAAGGGGGAGAAGAAATTTGCTAAGGGAGTAGATCTTAAGCCTTCTCACCACACACACACACGCACACACACACACACGCGCGCGCGCACGCACGTGCGACAAAAATACACAAGAATAAACAAAATGTTGTATCCAAAGTTAGAAATTAATGACTAACTTTTATACTTCAGAGAAAAGCTCAGGATTTAGGACTTTTCAGTTTCACCTTATCTTCCACGTGCTAGTTTGGTTTTATTATATACTGGTGGAAATCTCAGATGATTTTATTCTAAACTTTAATTATGCCTTGAAGAATTTTACAAGCGCTGTTATGGGCTTAACTGCAGTAGAGCATTCTGCATACTAATACTGCATTTTATCAAGCACAGGAAACTGGGAAGATTTTAATCAGTCCAATTTTTATTAGTAATGCTTGAAAATGCCAGAAAAACTCGAGTTCTCTTTCCTTTTTTGTAACCGGCTCTCTCCCACCTCTTCTGTCTCGCCTCTTTCACCCTTCTCTAGTGTACTTGGGAAAGACAGTTTGATCTCGCTTCTGTCCTGGCCAGGCCCATGTGAAGGCTCTACCATGTTCTTTGGCTGCTCTGCTCCTGGCTCTGTGCCACCCCCCACTCCCCAGCTCTTGTACGAGGCTGCTGGGGAGAGGCGACAGGAAGTCCGAGCTTCTCTGCACATTCCTCTCCTTAAATCTCTATGGTACTGTGACTACAAGGCTGTGTGCTTAGGTGGGGCGTCCAAGTGGGACACTTTTGAGAGTGAAGCAGGGCCTCTTACCAGTTACACCAGGGCATCACACAAAGTGGCAGTCCCAGGCCAGCTGAGATGAATGGTTACCTTAGTATAGGAGGCATTTCCTGAAGGTTTGTGGACAACAGGAGGGAAACACAGGGCAAGCAACAACTTAAACTCGACTCTCACTCACTCATGGGCTTCCTGAAAATCCTTTAGCATCCCTACCCTGGGAGCTTTCTGGTTTCCTCAGGTCATACACTGCTGTTCATGGCTCAAGTTTGGGGAAGGGGAGGGATTGATGTGAAGGGGCCTCTTTTCTGCCATGTCCAATAGGGTGGCCATTAGCCACATGTGGAAATTTAAATTTAAACTAAATAAAAAAAAATTCAGTTCCCTGGTAATATCATCACATTTCAAGTTCTCAGTGGCTACATGTGGCTAGTGGCCACCATGTTGGATGGCAGAGATACAGAACATTTTCTTTGTTTTTTAGATGTAGAACATTTTTCATCATCTCAGAAAGTTCTGTTGGACAGCACTGTTCTCTCCTCATATCTCCCTACTTCCATTCCTAGTCCCAGGTCTCCACTCACTTACACACACACACACACACACACACACACACACACACACACACACACAGCTCAACTGTGCAGATTCCATTCGTTTATTATGTAGAAAACTTGGCCATTCAGGCTTGCCCAAAGGGCCTCTTTTCTTTCTACTAAAAAGAACTATCAATGCACTCTGAGGTGTTTTTCTCAAAACCAAAGACCTACCTACCTAGAGATGAATGACCCCTCTCTCCCAGAGGGCAGAAATATCTACAGTCGGTTCTGGTTTCTCTAAAGTTATGACACTGATTTTCGAATGTGGCGTTTGGAAGCAATTTTATTACTTTATCATTGTATGGTGAATAGAGACGTAGAAGAAGTTCTAAAAGTCAGATCCTTTGTTTATTTAGCTATAAAAAGCAAAGAAAAGAAAATGAAAAAAGAAATACAGCTCAGGCTTCGGCACAACATCAACTTTTAAATAGAAAATATTTGACTTGTACAGGGGAAGCGTCTGCACTGTGTTAAATAATCTTGCCAGATGGCCATCCAAACAAATGAAGTGAAGCAAAACAGGCCAGAATTATAGTTTCATTGCAGTCAAAAATAACTTTCCTATTATTAAAATAAGTAATTTCGTGTTAAGGTACCGTGGTTTACGTAAAAATTTGGGGTCATGAGATATGCTAGAAAATATAGTGCAGAAGATGGCAAACATTTGCCTGAGGAAAGAGGCTATTCCTTTCCTCTAGGCAATGCCAAGGGTGTATGCTGATAATGCAGTTTTTCCAAATGATTTTCAGATTGTAAAAGTTCTAGGCTTTAAGCTTCTGTTCAGAAACATCTGTTGCTTGAGTTTTCTCAGGAAACCATCTTCCTTCCATTGCTATCCCCTCAAAAAAACTTAGAGGGGAGAAGCTGCTCTTCATGTTTTCTTTTTTTGTAACCCATTTTTTCGAGGGAAGATCAGACTCCATGTGACTGAAGTAGCCTTGCAGTTTTATTCTATTTATTCATTTAATAAACTTTCAAGTGCATTTTGATGTCTCTTCCTCCCAAGTTTCTTTGGAATTTACACGTCCATTTCTGCTTTTGGTAGAGTAGGTAGACAGAAGTTATGACATTATGTCCACAAGGCAAGACATGTGCCCAATTCACCACTAGAAATTTTGATCAACCACCAGCTGAGTGTCATAAGTTAAGGTGCTGATTTGGGAAAATAACATATAAGAACGGATGATCGGATATTGACTAGAGACAAACACTTCAGGTATTTAAGACTTAATTCATGTTTCCCACCTGGATCTCCTGCATCCTTCCTTTGCATTCATTCATTCATTCATGACCCATTGTATGCTACCTACCAGAGAAGTACCAAGTAAGGTCAGCATAGTTGCTGCCTCCACAGAGCTCTTAGGCAGTGACTAAGAGAGACCTAACCTCTGGCATGAGCGGAAGGCTTCCCTGAGGAGATGGTGAGGAATTAGCCAGATGAAAGGGTGTGGGTGGAGGTGAGGGCAGGGAAAAGGACAGTAAGCCTAGGGGAAGCTCTCTAGGCAGAGAGAAGAACAAGGGCAAAGGCGCTGGGATGGGAGACAGGATGTGTGTGTAAGGGGCTGGAGGGCCAGCAGGTAGGCGGGGTGCCTTTGAATACGGCTGAAGTGGGCAGGGACTCACATGCGCCAGCCCAGGCAAGATCTGGAGTTGTATCGTGAGGGCAAAGGAAATTTGCCAAAGTGCACAAAGGAGGAGTTACACGATCAGATTTGTGTTTTTAAGATCTCAGTGGCTTATGCGAGGAGAATGCATTGAAAGGATGTAAAAGTGGCCGAGGGAGATCTGAGCAAGTACAGGTGATAGAGGATGGGGGCTTCCACCTGGGTGAGAACAGTGGAAACAGAATTGAGTATATTTATGAGATATTTATGAGGTAAAATCCAATGGACTTGGGAACAGATTTGCCACAAGGAGTAAAGGAGAGGGTGGTGTCAAAGATGACCCTGGGCTGGGAGAAGCATATGACACTATAAGGTAGAGTCTAACTGGGGGAGGGGAAGAGGAAGAGTTCCAAAGAGGCAGAAAGGAGAGTGAGAAACAAAGCTCTGGTGCAGTCTCACCAGAAGTCCTATAGGAGTGGGAGGTGTGAGCAACACCAAATACATTTAGGGAGATTTCAAAGTAGAGTGGGCCTGTGCCCTGCTCTCTAGAGGATGCTGCAGATAGACATCAGCCATCATGGCACCAGAGAGGCTATGTAAGGGAGGTAGTGTGGCATGCCAAGGCCTGGGCTAGCTTAAGACAGCCCTCCAGTCTCCCAGGACCCCAGGAGAGAGGGAGAGGGGTTGTAACAAGGCCAGGAGGCTGGAAGGGTCCTGGAGGGAGTGACATGGGGAACTGTCAGTAGATGAACCGTGGACTGTGTCAACTAGAGTCCACAGCAGAGTCATGATGGGATGATGAGTCAGGAGTGGATGATGGTCAAAAAGAATGAAATCATGCCACTTGCAGCTACACGGATGGACATAGAGATCATCATACTAAGTGAAGTAAGTCAGAAAGAGAAAGACAAATGCCATATGATATCACTTCTATATGGAATCTAAAATATGATACACATCAAAGTATCTACAAAACAAAAACAGACTCACAGACATAGAGAACAGACTTGTGGTTGCCAGGGAGGAAGGGAGGTGGGGGAGGGAAGGACTGGGAGGTTGGGATTAGCAGAGGCAAACTATTGTATATAGGATGGGTAAATAACAAGGTCCTACTGTATAGCACAGAGAACTATATTCAATATCCTGTGACAAACCATGATGGGAAAGAATATGAAAAAGAATATATGTATTAAAAAAAAAAACAGAGCGGATGATGGGATGGTAGAGACAGGAGTCCAAAGACCAGACGGAATTAGCAGAAAACAGCACATGACTTTCCAGGACCAGAAACTGTCCACCTCACCATCTTCATGCCTGATCATGTGCAAATGTCCAAAGAGAAAGGAGGCAGGGATAACTTGGGTTAACTGAGTTTAATCAGGAATAGAAGAGCCTTGAGAAGATCCATGATTTTATAACAATTCTGTAGCTAATGATAATCAGATCTGGAGAATGGATGGGTTAATTATAAATGAGATTGGGATAATTAGCCAGCTATTTGGGAAGAAAAAAATACATTTTAACCTTTACCTATACCCAAATAATTCTAGATAGCAAGGGAAAAAATAGCACAAATAAAACCTGAAAGAAAATATAAGGGAGTATTTCCTGATACTTGAACGTGAGGGGCCCATCTAAGCTATAAGCAAGAGGTAAAATTTTAAAGAAAAACATTGACAGACTTAATGATATAAAGATTTAAAATTTGCAAGCAAAAATGTCTGAATTGAAAATGCACAGAAATTTGATATTACTCAGCCATAAAAAAGAATGAAATACCGCCATTTTCAGCAATGTGGGTGGACCTAGAGAACATTATGCTTAGTGAAATAAGTCAAAGAAAGACAAATACTATATATCACTTACATGTGGAATCTAAAAAATACTACTACTCAATGTAAATGCAAAACAGAAACAGATACACAGACATAGAAAACAAACATGGTTACTGAAGGGAGGAAAGAAGGGGGAGGGACAAATTAGGGGTATGGGATTAACAGATACAAACTACTGTATATAAAATAGATAAGCAAAAAGGATATACTGTATGGCACAGAGAATTATCCCATTATCTTGTAATAACCTATAACAGAATATAATCTGCAAAAATACTGAATCCCTATGCACTACATTTGAAATTAACACAATATTGTAAAACAACTATAAATCAATCAAAAATGCACATAAATGGAGAAAACTATTATAACAAATAAGACAGAAGTTTACAGCCTAACAATCTAAAGAATGCCACTACATAAGGAAAGGGTAAGATTTCAAATGATAAATAAGGAAAGGACATGAACTAACATGTTGTAAATAGAAAATGTAAAGGGTTGACTTAGAAAAAATGTTTAATATCATCAGCTGGTATTCAAGAAATATAATTTATTTTTTTAGTTTAATTTTATTTTTATTATTTTTTTTAATTTTATTTTTTTAATTGAAAAAAAATTTTTGGGGGCCTCGCCGTGGGGCATGCAGGATCTTACTTCCCCGACCAGGGATCAAACCCGCGCCCTTTCAGTAGAAGTGCGGAGTCTTAACCACTGGACCCTCAGGGAAGTCCAAGAAATATAACTTAAAACAACAATGACATGCCTTTTAATATCTGTTAACTTAGGAAAGATTTAAATAATGATAATACTCATTTCAGTTGAGCATACAGGAAAACATTCATTTTGCTGATGGGAGAGAAAATTGAGCCAGATCATTTGGAGAGCAATTTGACAATCTGGATTAAGGGTTTCAAAGAGTTTAAAATTGGAAATAACTTACGTTTTCCAAATAGGGGACTATTTTAGGAAACCAGTATATATCTACATGCTGTACTATTACCCAGCCATTAAAATACAGGCATTTGAAAATATTTAATGACATGGGAAAATGCATATGCTATAATGTTAAGCGGTTAAGAGCAACATGTTAAATTATATATACAGTGTGATCACAACTATGCAAATAAATATGCATGGAAATAGTTTGAAAAAAATGCAGCAATCTACCCATGCTTATTTTTCTTTTTTTTTTTTTTTTGGCGGTACGCGGGCCTCTCACTGTTGTGGCCTCTCCCGTTGCGGAGCACAGGCTCCGGACGCGCAGGCTCAGCGGCCATGGCTCACGGGCACAGCCGCCCCGCGGCATGTGGGATCCTCCCGGACCGGGGCACGAACCCACGTCCCCTGCATCGGCAGGCGGACTCTCAACCACCGCGCCACCAGGGAAACCCTGAACCTCACACTTTTTTATTAGAGACCCTCCCACCTGACCCCTGACACCACTCCTCCCCCAAGCCTAGCTGATGGGAGCAGGGGAAGATATCTCGCCCAAGCCTGGCCAATGATTCCTGAATTCGGAACTGGTGCTCCAAGAATCTAGCCCACTCGACCACATGTGCTGCAAGTTCAATGTGGGCCTCTCGTGGCCATTTTTCACCATGTGCTAGAGAAGCAAAGAAGGCAGCTATGTAGAGAGAGAAGAAAAGAGACCTGTTACAGAGAAGAGAGGAATCCTGATTCTGCCACCCCAAGGAGGCTGGGTGAGGGGACGGGCCTGACAAGGTGGAGAGTGTGGCTTTCTTGTTTCCCAATGGCTTTCTTGATCTTGATTCTAGGACTCCACGAGGTCTGGCAACACTGTCTGACCTTGGATCCTATGAGAGACCTTGTCTCAATAAATCCTCCACTTGTGTTTGCTTAATATAGTTCGAATGGGATTATTACTTGCTTCCAGCCATGTGAGACACATGTGTGCAGCTGGTCCCCGAGCCCTTTTGCAAAATCTGACTTGACATGTTTTCCTGTGATGATCTGGGCATTATCATGAAATCAACCAGAATAAGGAACATACTGAGAGCCAGAAGTGGCAGTGAAGATGGTATTAAAAGAGATGGCAAGGGATCCACTAGCCAGCTTGTTGGCTGAAGGTTTTGGTCAGGGGTCCAAGGCTAGTTTGCAGGTTTAACTTGGAGCCGAGGACTCTTGGTTGTTTTCAGGTTACCCAGGGCTCACCGTGCTTTGGGGGGGTTGATTCATAGCCATCTCGTGAGAGATCCCTGGATCATCCAGTAGGGCAGCGTCTTGGTGTCCAGGAAGAGAGAAGTATGTGTTACTCAGAACTTTACATCGCAACTGAGCCCTGTGCAGAGACCCCCTCGGAGCAGAGGCACTGACCTGTGCCGGGCACTTTGCCAGTCCCTGTGCCTCCTGCAGCATCATGCCAGGCCTTGTCTCTCTTGTTTCTGATACCGTTGCTGCCTCGGCCTGGGCTGGTCTTTCTGTTTGCCCGACAGCACTTGCATATAATTCAGAAAAAATAGAATCAAGTTAAATGAGTTAGAAGTGGCTGCTTTTGGGAGTGTGATGAAGGGGTGGAAAGGGGCAGAGCAGCAGGGCTTGCTTTCAATACAAGCAGTTTACTGCCCTGACTTTTTTTTTTTTTTTTTACTGTGTACATATATTACCTGGATACAAGCAATCACTATCATACCCAGATCCCAATCATAAAAATAGTGTTTATTTTTTAGTGCCAGCCTAGATTCTCTCTCCTGTGTTATTGACTCAAATCCTATTGGCCTTGTTCTGTTTACTCTGCATTATTTTAATGGCACAGACCTATGCTGCAATTTATTTCGTTTAGAAGCATTCATTTCTTTTTCACTTACCCGTTTATTGAATTCTTGCTATGTGCAAGGAACTTCTACATAAAAATAGTGTATGTTAACTGGACACTTTGTCCTATATGAGCTAATTACTAGGTAATCAATAGAGTCATTTGGAGTTGGTGATTTTGAGAATGTACATCTTCTAAAGAAACTTTAAAAATGCCACTTAAGACCAAATAAATGTCTATGCCAGGCTTCAGAATGTTCACTTCTTGCCTCTGTGCTTTGTTCAGGCAATGGTAGATGGAAAGCAGAGAGTGTATCTACAGCCTGAAGAAATGATCCATCTGAACAGTTTTTCATTCATTCACTTAAAAATTTACTGAGCAGGGCTTCCCTGGTGGCGCAGTGGCTAAGAATCTGCCTGCCAATGCAGGGGACACGGGTTCAAGCCCTAGTCCGGGAGGATCCCACATGCCACGGAGCAACTAAGCCCACGAGCCACAACTACTGAGCCCACGTGCCACAACTACTGAAGTCCACGTGCCTATAGCCCGTGCTCCGCAACAAGAGAAGCCACCGCAATGAGAAGCCCGCGCACCGCAATGATGAATAGCCCCAGCTCGCCGCAACTAGAGAAAGCCTGTGCACAGCAACGAAGACCCAACGCAGCCAAAAAAATAAATCAATAAGTAAGTAAATTTATTTTTAAAAAGTTTTTGAGCACATACTACATGCCGGTGTAAGAAGTGTAAGATCTTGGAGGGTATTTTTTTGCGGGGAAGGTAGCTTTCATTTTTTTACATTAAAAGAATCCATTACTGGAACTTCCCTGGTGGTCCAGTGGTTAAGACTCCGTGCTTCCACTGGAGGGGGCACGGGTTTGATCCCTGGTCGGGGGACTAACATCCCGCACGCTGCGAGGTGTGGCCAAAAAAAAAAAAAAAAAATCCATTATAGGGCTTCCCTGGTGGCGCAGTGGTTGAGAGTCCGCCTGCCGATACAGGGGACACGGGTTCGTGCCCCGGTCTGGGAAGATCCCACGTGACGCGGAGCGGCTGGGCCCGTGAGCCGTGGCCGCTGAGCCTGCGCGTCCGGAGCCTGTGCTCCACAACGGGAGAGGCCACAACAGTGAGAGTCCCGTGTACCGCAAAAAGAAAAAAAAAAAAATCCATTACTTCATTAGATGTTTGCTGCAGCGTCTCTTCAGATAGCAGGCATTTGGTCAAAACTTGTTTTGCAAATATGACTGATACACAACTTTGCAGGACAACATCACCAGTCCAGATTCCCAATATCTTCTTCTGCTCCCTACCCCTAAGGGCCATGCAGCTTCCTGGGTGACTCTCCGAGGAGCTGAACTTCCTGGGACCTTGGCAGGAAGGCCTGGAAGAAGCTGGAATGTGCAGTTTGAACACCATTCATAGAGGTTGTTACGTCCATCCTCCTTCCTGGCAAACATGTGGGCACTAAAAGTCAACTGTCCAGCAATCATCTTCAAGAACCCTCAGGCCTGAGGATGACAGTGCTTTGTGGGGAAAGATGAGGCATCTGATGTGGTCGCAGGCTTGGCAGACATGCCGGGGGAAGAACAGGGAGAAAGAACTCTTACTGATGGATATGAATACAGGGCCGTGCTTTCCCTGCTTGTGGGGAGAAACCGGCCAAAGAAGTGATAAGAATGGACAGCGGCAAAGAGGCAGGAGGACAGGATGGAGAGGGAAGGCGGCCTGGGGTGAAGAGCAGCCCTCACCTGGTTCAAAGGTGGAGGAAACCAACGAGCAGCAGGAACAGAGAGGAGAGCTGCCTTTGATCACGCGCAGCAGACCCACAGGTGATAGCCCCTCGAAACACAGAACGTCTACTGGGCGGTGTCCTGGGGGATGTCCACTTCCATCCTAAGCTCTGTGGCCTTGGCCTAAGCTCTGCATAAAATGGGGATAGTGGTTTCCCCACACAGAGCTGCTGTGAGCGTAAATGATATGATCACATGGAAGCATCCGGCACATCGCCTGGCACTGTGCTGTAGGAGCAAAGCAAGTCCTATCTCCCATCCCACTGCATCTCAGGAAAGGTCAAAGGGCTCAGGGACCCTGTGCCGAATACAAGGGAATCACAGATGTTCAATGATGGGGAGATGGGCTGGGGCTGGGGTTGGCGTGGAAGAAAGCAGGGTGTCCAACTGCACAATCTTCTAGTTCTTGAATAGGCTGGGCTGTGAAACTGTCTCCACTGCCCAGTCTATTAATTGATGAAATAATGGTGTAACCAAGAAATCATTCAGATGTAGTATGTAAGCTACTTACTAAGGCCGGACATTTTTATCTTAAAGAATCTGCTTAAGAAATTGAAAAAATTCTGAAGGCGCTCATGAGTTTGAAAGCACTCATCCTGGATCTCTGAGAATTCCAGTATTTGAGTATTTTGGCTTCCATTTGGGGAATTCTTCTCTGTGAGTGACGACATGTTATTTCAAGTAATTCTCACAATAGCCGCATGAGGTAGGAACTTCTTGGAAGCAGGCAGTAGACCATGAGTCATAGCTCTCCTAACCCCAGCTAAGGCAGATTGGACTAGGATATTGTCCAAGCCCGACTAATTAGTTTTCATCTCTTGTATTATCATTCCTAATATAAAAACAAGACTTAAAAAAGGTTAAATCAAATGTCCAGTTATCTATCTTGCAAGAGGCAAAACTCGGATTTGTGTCCAAGACTGTTGAACTCCAAAGCCTGCTGCCTTGCTACACAAATACATATGCTTGGTCTTTGCAGGTGAATAGGTCAAGTTCTAGTGGACATGGCCTTGGCCTAGAGGAGGGTCTCCAGGCTGGCTTGGCATCAGAATAGACATTGCCTTTCCTCTGTTTGCCAGCTAGTGTTTACATGACCCAGGCAACAGGACCAGCGGCGTTGCATGAGCAGCTAATGCATCTGGGCAGTCGTTGCCAAGGGAATGGGTTTGAGTTGTAATTATCAGGGCTGAACTCTAGACCGGGGGTCTCCGATCCCTGGGCCTTGGACCGGTGCCGGTCTGCGGCCTGTTAGGAACCGGGCTGCACAGAAGGAGGTGAGTGGCGGGGTCCAGCAAAGCTTCATCTGCCGCTCCCCATCGCTCGCATTACCTCCTGAACCAACCCCCTCCCTCTGCAACCCTGTCTGTGGAAAAATTGTCTTCCATGAAACCGGTCCCTGGTGCCAAAAAGGTTGGGGACCACTGCTCTAGATGAGAGATGTACCTACAACCGGTTTCTAAAAACAGCCTTCATGGCGAGCAGTTGACATGGGGAAGATATCCCTTTGGTTTTAAATTATTTTTACAACTGTAGGTAAAGCCTCAAACCCTCTAACCCCTGTGAACCTTTCTTGGATACCAGTTAGTTATCCTTTACTCAAATAAACAGCCCCCAAGTAGAAGCAGATACACAAAAACTTTTATTAAGTGGAAGTTAGACTTCATGGTAATTAACCAGTTACAAGTGCATTTAAATGCATGTGTGTGGACACCGTAGAAGTCAGAATGGTCTTCCTGAAAGTCCAGTGTTCTGGCTCGGCACGTGCCAGTGCAACCCAAGGTAGAACCATACACGCAGGAAATACAGGGCAACGATGACGTCAGACTAGATTGCAACACCATATTCATTGTTACAGCTAAGCATTACAGAACATGAAAGTCCAAAGACCAGAAGACTATTACTAAAGTGATTCTTACTACAGACTTTTACCTCTACTTAAATGCTTCCATAGGACCGACGTAGCAAATCCTCAACTCTGGGGGGACAGCACCATTTCTATATTTTATGCTTAAATGGGCCACAGAAACTGTAAACATTCAGTGGTCCTCGTGATGCCCACTGCAGGTAGATGCCAGCTGTCCCCTTGGGAAAGTGCAGTTTAGTTTAACTGGTGTCAACATTTTATATTGTCAATCTTCCATCTGAACTTTTTCTTCTCTTTCAATTAGCACCAGTTTATTTGAAATAGTTTTCCTGGTGTTAAATATTTAGGAAACATTTTTTTGTTTAACCAACACACAAAGTCCCAAACAATGGAAAGCAAAAAACATTCAAAAAGTTGTTTTAGAGAACAGCATTTAGAAAAACAACATCATTTAAACATTCGACAAATCTATGTACAAGGTGCCCAGAGCTGGCAAGGAGCATGGCTAAGAACAGTCACATGAAAGGTTTATTAACCTGAACCTCGTCAGGCTGTATTTACAGTCGGATAGGTATTCAGAAACGTAGTATCAGAACATCTGAATTTGGCTAAAAATCATATAAAAAGACACATCCCCACCCCCAATAACTTCTAAATAGGTAGCGAACATATCCAGTATAACCACAAGTACCAGGTGTAGAAGTGTGTTTTTCCATATTTTACATACAAACAGCTGAGAAAATATCTCAGTGGACACAGAAGAGATCCGGAATGGCAGGGAAATGGAGTTCTTTATTTCAACATTGCCAGATGAAGGAAGGAATTTTTTTCATGCTGAGTAATGTAGGAAAGTACTGATTAAGGAGCAAAGATAAATTATTAGCGAAAAAGTTTTCATGGAAATACAAAATCTAAAAGAGGGCTGAAGAAATGTGTGTATGTTTTATATGGACTTTCCAAAAAATACAAGTAATGATCTCCAAATAATTTTGAAAAAAAGACCAATGATTTTGCTTTGCTGGACAATATTTTGATGTTTTGTTCTTCAAAACTATATAATCCAAACCCTTTGGAGAATAGTTTTTTCCCTTAGATCGCGACTTAAAACACAATAGACACAACCTATGCTATATTCATCCAAGGCAATACTCATTAACTTCATGTAGTTTTGTTTGCTTGTTAATCCAGTGTTACTAGAACAGTCACCTCTAAAAGAACTGGGCCCATTTTTGTAACAGCCCACATTTCCCATTTCTGCTGAAGAAGTAAAGTATAAACCGTTTCTCCTTTATTCACCTTCATGGCTGAATTTGTTTAGAGCCTGAAATTTCAATGCACTGTCTTTAAAAACATCAGTTAGAACTATATAGATGGAAGTCCTACAACCCCATAATGATATGCATTCAAGTGTGTTTTGAACAATTTTCAGTTGTGGTAAGTCTCTATGAAAAAAACTGACTTGGATTGGATACAAAATAACATTACTCTTTGAAAATGCATAGTTTGTAACTTTTTACATTCATTCACTAATATTAAAGTCTTTTGTTAAGCCAGTACTTACCTCCAAATGGTGGTAAGATTGCATTTTGAAAGATCTCTAAAAATTGGAGAGCATTGTCTCATTGCTTTTGAATTAGTGCCCGATTCCGAGTTAATGCCGGTCATGTTAACACCCGCATCGTACAGGAAGGGCTGCTGCTTCTGTCTTTCTCTTTTTTGTTTAGCAGGCACTAAAAAGCAACGCTTTCTACTCTCAGCAATTTCCATTAAATACCCCATTTTAGCTATTTTATAATTTCATTTTAATAGGTTAGATTTGGTGTAGAAGACAATTTGAAAGATGGCTTAATTCTTAAAAGTAGAATGTTTTTAAACCCTATCATGGATGAAGGGCAACAGAGGTTTTGTATTGACTGTGGTTCTCTCACTCCCCGGCTCCCTCGTTTGAAAAAGATGACCGCTGGCCACTCGGCTGTTGTATTTGATGATAGTCACAAACCCTTTGGGACCTAGCGATTTTTTCTTATCCTGAGTTCTTCCTCTAAGTATATAGATTTTGATATATGAAACACTTTGGAAACTACACTAGTGTCTGGTTATTCCAGAGAGCTTATGTTTCAATGGCTGACTATCGCCCAACCATTCATTATAAAAATAGGAATTTAAGGTCATGTTGTAGGAAAATACTGATTAATGGCATTTTTAAAAAACGTGTATGATCCGCACGCCTGGGTTATTTTACACCCAGGACATTTTCAGTTATTGAAGTCACAGAATTAGTATATTTGGGGGGGGGGTATTGAGTTCTTCCCTAAAAATCTAAATCTTTTCTAAAGCTTTCTACCAGTGATCACAGAAGTTCCCCCAAACAGTCGGGATACTTTGGAAGAAGAAGCTTTGCTATCATCACAGGGCTTGGTCAATTCACAGTCATTGCTTTCCAATTAGCAGAGTGTAGGGGAAAAGGCATAAGCAAAGCAAGCATTTGTAATCTGCAAAGTGATGCACCTTTTTCTTTTGGCCGCACTGCACGGCACACAGGATCTTAGTTCTCCAACTGGGGACCAGGGATCGAACACATGTCTCATTGGAAGAGCAGAGTCTTAACCACTGGACCGCCAGGGAAGTACACCCCGTGATGCATCCGTTTTTTTGTTTTTTTTTTTTAATTTCCCTTGGGTGGGAGTAGTTTATGGATTATGCTACACTGTATATCCCTGAGGGGTAATCCCATCTCTGGAGCCACTGGCCCCCAAAGCTCTGCCTCTTTCCTTTCTGTCTTGGCCATCTGTGCCCAAAACACGGGAAGGGGGCTCCACCAGGGTGAGAGACACGTGCTTCACAACACGAGCAGATTGGATGAGTTTTCTCTTTGCATAAATATAAACGTAAAACAATTATACCCTGCAGGAGCCACTACCTTTTCACATAATAAAGGTCAATTCCATTTTCATGCTCTGTAATCCTGGGCAGAGGTCAGGGCCTAGAGCCATGAATGTGAAGCTCTCTTCCTCTGCCCTGATCACTCCATTGGCTTTGCTCTGGAGGGGACTGGTGGGGTGGGGGACTTGGGAGGGGGGCTTTGAGTCAAAGTGAAAGGATTAGGTATCTGCCTTGTCATTCTTTATCAGTTAGTCTGACCAAATCTTTTGTGATGAGTGTGGCAGGTTGCCTGCTGACCGACCTGCTCTCTGAATGATCACCCAAAACTGTTCAGACAAATGGAAGCATTTCCTGGAAGGAAGGGAATAGCCTCATAGGCTACGCCTAACATACCGGTCCCGGTAATATTCATTCCCTTGGACCTTAATGAAGAGTGAGAAATCGGGAACACAGAAGCGAAAACGTTTCATCCAGCGCTTCTGGAAGCAAACATACATAACAGCATGGCCTCTGGCTTGGGTGGATAAAAGCAAAGAGGAGAGGGTAACATTTTACTAGCGAATTCGAGGTGGATGCCAAGATGGGAAAACAAGACTAGTAACTAGAACGGGAACTGTCCTTTCTCTCCCTTAACGCTCAATTTCTTCTTCTGAATGCTGGTTTCTCCTCTTAATCGGAGACGTAAAGAGAATTCAGAAGAACATAAATGAGCCACTTTTTAATTTTTTAATAAAATTATGTTCTTTCATGATAGTGCCCTTGCCTTTTTCAGGAGTTGTTACTTGCTCCCCTGGCTAATTTTTCTGAATTAAAAATTGAGAGAATTGCCCCTAGTAAGTATGTAAATGTAACGGTTAATCAGACTTGAGAATTAATTTTTTAACACTTTCATAATATAAGTAAAGGGGATCTTTCCTTTGGAAGCTCGCAGTTAATAATTATGTGGACGGTGCTCAATAGGAAAGAATATTTTTAAGAAACAAGGACTACAGTTTAAGTGTTGAATTCATCATCTCCACCTTCTTTCAAAAATCTATAGTTTGTTTTTTTTTTGAGTGGTAGCTTCTTTCTTCTTCCCTAGACCTTGGGTCCTTTGAAGTCCTGCCGCTGTCATGGCATTGGTGCTTACCACTGCAAAACGGGCTTCTTTTCCAGCCGAGGAGGAAAGCTCACTGCTCCTTCCTCTAGTACTGTATTGCTTCCGAAACGTAATAAAAGTATCTTTTATCAAAAAGCCTGTTAATGAAGCAGGTGATGGGCCAAAAAGGTTTAGGCCCCATGACTAAACTTGGGAGGGACTTTACCCTAAACTCAGGATGTGACACCTGGGAGCTGATGGGAGAAGGGGAAGATGAAATCCGTTCATGGACTGGTCAACCTTTTAATCACTCACAACGACAGAAATCTCAGGCACTGCCCATGTTGTTGAAACTGTATCCATATTTAAACTTGACCTAACCATATTACCGGGTGTTTCCAACATTGAGCTGACAGTAGTTTGCAATGTGATCATTACAAATTGTAAATCTGAGCTGTTTTCAAATTTGGGGGCATCAGTGTAAGTTTACATGGATAACAAATGTCGAATGCTAGTGGCAAAATAACTTTTTTCCAAGGAGTCAAAAGTTTTACTCAGAACATGGCACCAGCTAATCAACTCGTATAATTAATTACTTAGATAGTTGGAATTTAGGGAATAGGGGTCTGGTAGGTACGCTGAAGGGATAAATTCGGGGGTGATTGAGTGTGCATTTGACAATGCGAAGGAGTGGGCTTTATTTCTATGCTGAAGTACCTGGACTGTAAGGATGGGTGAAGAACATGGGTCCCTGGGTCTTCTCAGGTCTAGAATCATTCTGGAAGACTGAGGTCTGAGCGAGCTCTTTCACACGCCCTTTCCCTCCTCCCTCCAGGCAGTAATGGGGCCGAGTCACAGGTTGAAGACCACTTGAACCAGGTTGGCCTTGGAGGTGGTGACGGTAATCTTAAATATTCTTATTTTACACTGGGTTCTAGGGAAGGTCAAATGAAGTCATGTATCTGAAGGAGACATACTGTCTTTTATATGTGAAAGGGTTAGTGATTATCCCAACACCGTCAGGACTCTGGTGTAAGACACAGTCTAAAATAACTTAGTTCATCCAAATGAAGGAAGCAACGTCTAATTTTTTTCCATGACACATTTATTCCCATTTTGTCTTTGCCCTCAGGGAAAGGTGTTAAGGTTTTCTACGTGGAAAAACTCCATTTCGAGGTTACTGGACACTCTAAAATACCTAAGTACCTACCAGTTCTGAAGCAAGGATTTTGCCACGTCAGAGGTGAAACAAAGGAACTTTTATCCTGGGATGCAAACTCACGAGGCAGGATGGAGTGGGAGAGGGTGTGGAAGGGTTGGCGACGGGCTTTGGCACAAGGAGGCAATGTGCGCTATCTTAAACTGCAGGGGCTCCTGGCTGCCTTCTCCAAAGGCACAAGGCTGTTCTTTGCCAGCCCTCATCACAGTGGTCACGGCAGTGAAAACAGTAAGCAAGTTAGGATTACAGTCATTCCATGCTTTGGGGCCTGGCCTGGGCACGCCAGGAGGCAGAGTGACAGCTGAATAATGTTTCCGTATATTTTGATCAGAGGCAAGGCTAGTTTAAGGATATTGTATTTTTATCTTCAAGTCTTCCATGAGAATGATTTCTGGGGAGAACTGGCCTCTTTCCCTTCTTTGATTTTAGTTGCCCAGATGGTACCCATGGGTGAGTTTGTAGGGCTGATGGAAGAACTTGGCCTGATGGCTCTGGAAGGTGAAATCTGCTTTTCCCAACAGTTGAAACTGGTGGCCAAAGGCTGCATCTGCCCACATACACGTTCTCTTTGGTCTGCACACGGTTGGCCAAGAATTTGAGTTTAGCTTAAGTGTCAGGTAACATTATATTTCCAAGTCAGAAGATCTAGCAGCCCCAGGCCTGATTTCTGCATGGTTCTGATTGTCTAGAGCTGGGATGCCCCTTTAGAGGGGGTGTGTGTCCTCTGGTTCACCATGATCTCCGTCATTCTTTAGGGTCCTTCTTCTGCCTGATCTGAATCGCTCATTTACAGAATCTGCCTGTTCTTTCCAAGGCGTCTGCTTAGAAAGGATTAGGAAGCTTCTATTTAAATAGGAAGCAAGACTCATTTGGTTCAAAACCATGCAGCAATAAACACTTCTTGGGAACTTTTAATGCCAACATTAGAGATATTCCAAGAGAATGAAGATAGAGATTTGGGCTGCTTCATCTCAAAGATGAGGCTGTATACATCTTCCCCTAACTCCGTGCATTTCTAGTCCTCATGTGTGCAGATTCTAAAGCCTATTAGAAAGCAAAGTCAGAGTGACCCTCTGACCACCTTATAGGGGCTGCCCAACGGGGGGACGACCATTCTATCCCAGCTTTTCTTCTGATGCTATCTGCATACTTGACTAATTAGTCTAGCTTTTGAATTACCAAAATCTTAGAAAGAAAAGATGCTTTCTTGCTTTAACAGTGAGTGGGCTAGAAAAAACTGTAGAGCATTATGAAATGGTTTTGGCAAAGCTCAAAATTATTTGTATGGTTAATCAACTCTCCACGGCTGCCTTTCTTGTTTCCCGACTCTTGGGAATACAGTGACTTTCTGATCTCAGACTTGCCTGTCTGAATTCTTCATGTGAAAAATCAAGCACTTGTTCTGGTAAGGAATTTCAAGTTATTTAGTTAGTGCTGAGGACAAAATTATTTTAAACATCGCTGATCACCTAAGAATTCTATCTTTGGGCTTTACACACCATGATTTTAGAAATTTCCATCAAATGATACTTGCCGGTTAAAAGCAGCTTTGTGGTTCTGGTTAGGTTGAGGAATAAGTTTGTCCTTGTGACAGGAATCTATCATTTTACACTAAAGAATTTACAAGTACATTTCTCCCATTGCCTATAAGCATATCTATTAACATTTTAAATATTTAAGATACATAAGATGATTCTTAAAGTTTTCTTTTCCCCCCTAAGTACTTTGAAAACACACTGGTAAAGATAAAAGGAGTAGCTGTTGCCATCTTGATTCTCTTGTAATAATCTTCCAACTGATCTGCATTTCTACCCTTGCTGCAGAGGGTTAATTGAAAAGATATGCATCAGAACACTTGCTTAAAAGAGGCATAGCCCTTTGTTTGGAGAGCAGGAATTGCTTATAATATTAACACTTCCTGTCTGGTAAATTACTGTATTTTAAAAAATAAGCTACAATGTATAAAACCAAGGTCATTTCCCACAAAATGTTCATGTTCTTTGTGATTACAAAACACTGCATCTTGTAAAATATTTCCAGTTCTGTTAACTTGAGAAGTACTAATGCTTATTTATAAAAGTGTCACATCTCTCAGAATTGTAGAAGCCTATGCAGTATATTTCTTGTCTTATTTGGAACATTACGTTATAATTATTATGGTATTTAAGATTACATTTTGACATAACACATTACCATTGTGATTCTCAGACTCACAAGAAAAGTTATAAAACATGAGATTGTCTTAAAAAAAAAAAAAGGAACTATTTACAAAAACAGGACCAAAAGTAAAATTCCCATTTTGATTTCTGGTCCTATGATAGATACACCTTTTAAAGCATGTATATCATTGATTGGATCTGGACTTTTTCAAAGTCAGTCAAAATAAGCAAACCCGTCGGTTTTAAATGCATTTTACACTTTCTTGCTCTAGTGGTGTGCATGACTTAGTGATACAATTGGTGCCTAAAAGTGCTAAGCTCGTTTTTATGTACTGACTTTCGGTTTGACTAGTTACAATGCAAAAGACACAAGGAAGCAGTTCCACTCTGGAGGAATTCCCACAGGTATGGGGAACAGGGAAAGCGTGTATGCTGCTGGTTGGGTTATTTTCTTAGAGAAATGAAATTTCCAGTTGACCCGTGTGCCCAGCGCTTTCTCCAAAATGATTCACATCCTCATCCATATTCATGAATCGTGCTCTGTTTCTACTCATTTGTATGCACAAATTCTTCCCTGCGTTCGTACAGGTCAGAGCTACAGTTGATGTGGTTGACAGAAATTCTACAGGGTCATGAGAAAAAGCAGCACCTTGTCCACAAAAGTCCACGGAAGTTTGCTCCTTAACCTGCTGTTAAAGTAAAATGCACGTCCTTCACGTCCCTCACCTATAGAATTCTGTGTACAGCTAATAACCGGTCATCCAACCGGCTGATTATAAAAGGGAACACCAAGGTGTCATATTCATAATGACATTCACAAACAGCCTTGACATGAGTCTGTAAAAACCCACCAGGGACTGTGCTGTGGTTCAGATGTCAGCCTTAGAACGCAGGTCTAAGAAACAAAGAAACTGTTCTGCTTCAAAGAGCATTCCTCCACACCTCAAAAAGTCGGTACTGTCCAGTTCATGGCAATTTGCCTTGAAATGGTATCACGTTCAGTAAAAGACAAACAAACAAACAAAAACTGTTCTGACTAGAAAAGATGCTGGAGATCATAAAAACCTTTCTAGTCTTAGGATCCTCCAGATCTATTTTTCACATACCCTTTAGTTTTCCCTGAGGAAAAGAATATTTTTTACAGTATTTTGCTACTATTCTCAAGGTATTCTCTCCCATATGTACAGGTTCTGTCACTTTTCTCTAACCATTCACAAGTGAATGCTGCGCTTTCCTTTTCTATTGAAGTCGGACGAAGGCGGAAATGGGTTTTAGCAGTGCCGGCTAATTCAGAACCCAGGGCTGCTTTCAAGTGTGGCTAAGTGTGACACCGGCGACAGTGGACTTCAACTTAAGTGATCTTGAAATTTCATAGAGGGCATGTCAGTTTCAGAAATCTTTTGCAACATACACGTAACTATTTTTGTAAAAGTTTTGTTGGAAAGCCCAAGAACTGTAACACACATCGTATTGAAAGTTTTCATCTGCAACACAGTTATGCCTGGACAAAGAATCGTCTCATAAAGGGCACCCACCCTGTTGGTGCACAGAGCTGCTGACAGGCATGCACATTCTTGCCCACTGCCCTCTTCCTGACACTGGCTTTTGCCAAACAAGGGAGGAAACTTCCCAGCAAGTGAGGAGGAGAGCAGTCTGTGCCCACCCGAGATGCGCACAGCAGTCCTGCATCCCTGGCCTGAGTGCTTCCCGCAAAGGAGCTCTCTCTTTGCTTCAATCAGCTGCTCCCAGAGCGGGAACCTGGCAGCTCCCTCGGAGGTGCCCAGGGACAGTCACCACCAGCTGATCGGCTCTAGGATGGGGAGCCCGAGCCAGGTGTCCACAGCCCTCCTGTATCTCCTCTGTGGCTCCCCACCCACTTGCTACCCGGGTGTTTCCTCCCGGTTGTCACACTGCCTCCCATAAACTGGTTGCACGTTCTCTGGGAAGAACTAAGGCTTAAAATGACTGTTCTCTGCTGTGCAGCTATCTGGAGAAGCCTGTCCATCACCAGGAAATGCCTTCTTTGGAGAGAGATGAGAAACAGGAAAGGGTAACGGGGAGAGAAAAGTCAAAGGCTACCACATGCCTTCTTCAGAAAGACTCTGGGACCAGAACCCACTGCGTTGCCGTTCCTTTTGCACAGACAGGTGCCCGTGATGGGTGAGGCTTCGGTTAAGCAGCCACATGCCCTGGGGCTTCCCTTCCCACCCATACTCCCCTCCCCCTGCCAAATGAACACAGAAAAGAACGTGGTACCACAGAGAAGGCATAAAACAGGGACTTCCCTGGTGGTCCAGTGGTTAAGACTTTGCCTTCCAATGCAGGGGGTGTGGCTTCAATCCCTGGTTGGGGAGCTAAAATCCCACATGCCTTGGGGCCAAAAAACCAAAACATAAAACAGAAGCAATACTGAACAAATTAAATAAAGACTTTAAAAATGGTCCACATCAGAAAATCTTTAAAAAAAAAAAAGAGGAGGCATAAAACAAATCTTGGACTTAACTTTCCAAAATGTAACAAAATAGCTCTACATTTTTTTTTAATTTTAGCATTTATAATCAGTGCTTTATATTGCAATTTGTAGCTTTCTGGGTGGCTTAAAAGAAGTTTCATCCCTTTTCTTCAAGGCCAGGCAGGTGAAGCCTGGTAGTTCCTTAGTCATTACATGCCTTGGTACAGGGAATCAGTGTCTGTGTGCAGAAAGTACTGAGGGTCTGTGCCCACCTCAGAGCTAGAGAAGAGGACACAGAGAGCCCCGGGCTGGCCAGCAGAAAGGAGCCCCGCATGAGTGTGAGATGCAGAGAGTGTGTGTGAAGAAGGCTTTAGAAAGGAGAAGAAATCCCAAGGAAGCTGCATCCAGTTCTACCCTTTGCTTGTATCGGTGCATTGGCTAATACCCAGGCAACCAGGCCAGAGCCTAGCACTAGTCATGGGCTGTACCTCTGGGGTCAGAGCCACAGAGCCTCACTCTAGGACTGCTCCACAGCCTCCATCTCTCCCTCCTTGTGTCCCAAAGTTCGGGGAGTAGGGGATGGATTGAGCCCCTCGTCACTTTAATCTCTTTTGATTAGTGACTTAATCCAAGGATCAAGGGCCATGGAACTTTGCTGAAGAGAAAACCCTCTGCTCCACTACTGCACCCCAACCATCACTGAAGTCCACGGTGAGCCTGCTGAAATGGCTGACCAGCCTTGGACTCACTGTGGCCACTGGGCAATCCAGCCACAGTGCAGGGCCATCTGGACCAGGCCAGAGCATCACCTCCCAGCAGAGACGCTTGTGGGTGAAGCTACAAGACACCAGGGAGGAGAAAAGACAGGCTGGGGTAGAGGATGCAAATACGTTTCTGCACTTAAAAAACCCTTTCCTGGCTGACTTTTAGTGCTCAAACATACATTATAGCTGGTGCTGTATTGATCGGTAATCACGATGTGATATTAAATGAAGCTCTTTCTCTGCTCTTAAAATAAGCGTTTTTAAAGAAAAAAATAAATGAAGGAGGGAAACAGGATCTCTTTCAAGGAATAATGCTTCAAATGTCACGTGAGAGTTTAAAAAATAAAATCGCCAAAATATACGAATGCACAGATTGCAGATGTTACACTGTAGAACCTCCTTCTTTTTCCCTTGCTTATTAAAAAAAAAAAGAGGACAGTTCTTATGACTAGATGACTTCTTTCTACTCTTTCCAAAAAAGCATATGTACAATCTCTAAATATATTAAACTTTGCTCTGTGCAATTTCATTTAACATTCCTATGGCTAATCCTAGGCCCCCGTCCCGACACAGTGCATCCTATAAGGTGCTCTTACTTCTTTGCATAGGTATAGGAGGAATAACTTTAGCAGGGCAATCAAGAGTAGGGTAGACAGAGAATGAGCTTATTCATAGGGCTTGACAACTACTCCCCTGTCCCCGCACCACTACCACCAAGACAGACAAACAAACAAATACCACGCTAGAAAGTCTAATAAATGGAACACAGTGCAAGCCCTGGTCCTATTAAATTGAGAGATTCCTATACCAACACGCATTTTCCTTTTGGTGTTCTGTATCTTCCCTTCTGAGCAAATTCTTAATGAATAGCTCCAATATTTTGATAAGAAAAATAAAGGTTTGGACCTTCCTTTTCCCCATATAATCTTTATATTGTTCATTAACCCATCTCCCAGACATGCTAAAGCATAAAACCTATAAAAGTGCACTCAGAATGGATGCTGACCTCACATAACTTTCTGAACACATAGGTACGTGGAGGCTGTGCTCTGCTGTGTGAATAAAGCACGCCCGCCGGGATGGTCTGGAGTTCTCTACCTTTTCTGAAAACAGTCAGTGGTGGCGTTTTGAGGGAAGGAAGGCCTGATGAGCCACTGACCTGGCAACAACTGTCAGATAAGCAGTGATGAAGAGATCCGAGCTGTGGTTGGCGTCGCATCCCTGAAGGAAGCTTTGAGGCTTACCCAGATGGCAATGCGTGCCAGGTCTTGAGTGCATTGTGGCCGGGAGAGAGTGGGCCAGGCCACCCCTCAGGGAAGGCTTCCGAGGAAGACTCCCAGACGTTTCCCAACAGTGACAGCGGGATGTCCTGAACTCAGCTGGGGCTGAAGTCTGCTGGTGATGTCCATTGTCAGTCTCTTTTCAAGCTTATGCCCTCCTGGGCCCTTCAAGCTAATGGCTCTACCGTGGTTCCGTTTGGGGCCATTCTTTAAAACAAAACAAACAAACAAAAAAAGACATAGAAAAGATACCCAGAGTGCTGCCGTTTCCTGGCAACACATCGTGATGTGTACTGCTCCCAGAAGTCCGATGGAGAACAGGCAAAAGACTATTCACAATGAAAACAGGTATCGCTCTTTGTACAAATGCTACTGAATAACATGTAGCTTTTTTTTTAAGTGTCAAAAAAAAACACCAAAAAACCTCAGAAACGGCATTATCCAGAAAGGTTATCAAAATAGGCCTCCTTTCCAGGAAAAATGGGCTTGGTTGGTTTGACTGCTACAGAAGTCCATAGTTTTCAGAGCTAGACATACAGCAAAAAAAAAAAAAAAAGTTGATTTTTTAAGGAAAAAAGTAGTTACAGCTGCTCTCGGCTGGGTTCTCAGCAAGAACAGTGAGGGTGGTGACCTTTTTTTGTTTTTTGCTGTGATTTCACCAAGGTTCCCGGAAGTGCTTTCCCTGGGTTTCAAGTGTGTTTTATTCAGAAGGAAAAGCGCTTTCCAACACCCTCAGCACAAGTCAAGGGCAGGAGTGTCTGGGCGACGATCAGGGGTCTGTGCATTAGTCAATGAACCGCTGGCAGGCCTTCTTCCAGCGGCAGGCCGTGCACCACATGTCACGGTTCTCCATGCCGTACACCTTCCGGCACTTCTTGCCCTCTCCCCGGGGCTTCCTGTAAGACAGGCCAGGAAACAGTATTCAGTGTGAGGGATTCAATGGGCATCCTTTGCGGGGCTCAAAATCCCTGGAAAAATCTAGAAAAAGTTAGGAAACATAGTAGGGGGTCTCTCTAGGTTCGGCCGTTAACCTGTGTGGGATGTTTTCACAGCCACTACACCGAACTGTTAAAATTTGCTACTTATAGTACTTCCAGTATTCTTCAGCTTCTATTTGTCCATTTGTAGACATGTCCATTTGGGCATCTTCATAACACTGAATTAAATAAGTAAATATAAGAAATACCAGTAGAGAGCATAATTCTTTCAAGTTTTTAAATATGTACTTTCAAATGCTCTCTTGCTTCTCAAATTTCTAGTCTTCTGGTTAAGGGAATCCTGGCGAGGACCTCCTTGATCTGGATTAAAAACTCGTATTTTGTACTTCATTTCATACAGACGTTAATGCAACACGGCTTTAAAGAGACCCTGTAATCAGCATTACCTATTCTGCAAGAAAATTTACTGTAAACTGTGACCCCAGAAAAATAACAAATCTTTATCAAGAGTTAATAGATGGGGAAAACCATGGGAACAAAAGAAAGGGTGTTTCATCCATTTCAGGGGAATTTTATGAAGATTGTATCTCTGGTTTCTCTTTTCCTCGCTGTTCTATTTTTCAGCTAATTCCCTGGAGAGGAGGCATTGTGGGGTTTCAAGCAGTCATACCTTAGGCTGACCGTCCCTCTGGGTGGGGAGGACAAGACGGTGTGAGTGTGCTGTCTCTGCTCTCCTGTGCCCACTGGGTGACTGTGGGTTGGTGACACCTAGTAAGCACATGGAAAACAAAGTTAACGGGGCAGGCTCTCCTCACCGTGCATTTCGTTAGCCTTTGCCACGTGGGCAGGGGTACCCAACCATCAGACACGGAGAGGCTGTGCTTCCTTCACAGAGACCACATGTTAAAATGGATGGGGTGATGCTCATGGTGGAATTTAAAGGCATCCCCCAGCAGAAAAGACCCAGCAACAATGAATACTTTACAAATCTTCATGACTTCACAACATCTCTGCATTCCCAGTTGCCCATTTTCACTTGAATATTTTAAACCTTAAAGCAAATTCCTATTCCAAGCCTCATCCGTCTCTCTTTTAAAGAAGAAAAGAAGTTAAGAGAATTCTCTGAGATTATACAGCTAGTCAGTGGCAACACACAATGTGGATCTCCGCCTTCTGTTTATTCAGTTAGGTCATTCGCAGCCAGTAAATAAATGGCTTCTTGCATAAGACGTCCATATAGCAAACTCTGGGGTCTGAACAGGGATAATGGCAAGAAGCAAAGATCCCGAGCAAATCAAGAATGAATGTCAACCTTGCAGTACTTAGTGAGCATCCACTATGTGCCAGGGTCACTGACAACAGCTTTACTTTTACATCTACTCCACCTGATAAGTACTCACTGTTCCTATTTTATAGATGAGGAAACCAAGCACAGGGAGGTTAAATAACTTGCCCCAGGTCATGGAACTTGCAATGGCCAGGGCTGCAGTGAGCTCTCCCTGATGTCAGAGCATGTGTTTAACCCCCTTATGCCCCACCTCTCAGTCATAATGATGGGAGGGTCCCCTTTGTTCTCCATTCCTCTTGCATTTCTCACTTACTCTCTTTGTATCACATGCTCACCTAGCACTAAATATCTTCCCAGCAAATGGGATTCTCAAAAGCTACACAAAACTAATTTTATAACAAAAGATAAATGATGTTTCAAGTAAATATACAATATTGCCATATACAAAAGAGCAAACATCTAATAAATTGATCAACTTAATCACTTAGAAGCCAACATGACCACAGAAATACCAGTACCAACCAACAGTCATGGGAACATTCCATAGAATTGATTTTCTCTAGTACAGGGACCAGTATTTTCTATTTTCTTTCAATGTAAAGGAATGTACATAAGTGTTATTTTCCTAGTCATTAATTAAAAAAAAATTAAACACGTAAGAAAAAAAAACCCTAACATTTTAAACCATTATTGCCATGAGTCTCATTTATTCTGTACCATTGGTCTTTACTTTTTGCTAAAGTTAGGTGGATTGAGGGCCAGCAGAGGTGAGTGACATACATAATTTTTTAAAAACCAAAGCTTTGGAGTTCAGTGTCTGCATTTGATGTGGGTTCTTCCAGAAGCAGAATCCCCACCTCCCACTCGCATCCCCCATCCCATCGGGACCAGGATGCGTATTAGCACAGTAGAGGGCGTGAACGCTTCAGAGTTCACTACCACTGTAGATGATCTAGAATATCCTCATATGACTTGTTTTTAAGTGCTCAGGACAATGAAAAAAATTTTTGTTCTAAAAATTATTGTAGAACTTGTAGAATCCCAAGAGTACCTCTTTATTCAGTCAGAGAACTGGAAATGTTTAGGTGACACGACAGTGACACTGTTTCCATCAGCCAGGGATAACGTGGAAGGTTCTAAGGTTGCATATGTCAATTTTGTGTGGGGTGATATGAGATTATAAAATGCTCTTCATTCAACAAATATTTATTAAATACTTACTATGCCCCAGGCACTATTCTAGATTGTGGGGATACAGCACTGAACAAGACAAAGTCTCTGCCCTCATGGAGTGTACATTCTAGTGGGGAGATAGACAATAACTACAAAAACAAGTAAGGGCATTTTAGTGGTAAGTGCCTGAAGAAAATAAAATAGGCTACCAGGCCAAGCGTGATGGAAGGAGAGGACATATTTGTTCAGGGTGGTGAGGGAAGGCTTCTTGGGGAGGTTACCTTTGATCTACAGAGCACTCCGGGGAAAGGGGGCGGGCAAGGGCCAAGGCCTCCCAGGTGCAGAGTGCCAGTGGGGCCGGGAGACAATGCGTGGGAGGCAGGAGGAAGGCGGGAGGACGGGAGGTGGTGGGTTCAGGTCATGTCTTGGAGCTGTGATGAGGAATTTGAAGGTGATTCTAAGTGCAAAGGAAGCCAGTGGAGCGTTTTAAGAAAGTGAGACATCTGGTTAACACTTTACAAAGATCGTTCTGGCTCCCTGGAGAATGGGTTAGCAAGAGCCTGGACAGGAACCCCGAGGACCGCTTAAGAGCCTTTTGCACTGTTTCAGGAGAAAAACGTACTGGTGATTTAGATGAGAGTGTGGCAGTGGTGGAGATAAGGGGCTGGATTCGTATCCTGTAGAGGCAGAGTCCGGGACTTGCTGATAGATGGGATATAGGACAGAAAATAAGAGGACAAATCTTTCGATGAATCAAGGATGCCTCCTAGGTCCTGGCCTGAGAGGCTGGAGGGATGAGGGTGCCACTTAACTGAAATTAGAAAACTGGTGACCTCATAGGTTTAGGGGAGGAATAAGGGGCAGGTTTGGACCCACTGCAGGAAGAACCCTTCTCTACCTTCTTCATTTCTGCTAACGGCTTTCTTAAGTCTGGAGTTGAGGGCACACGTGTTTCGTGTCTAGTCCTGTCTGATGGCAGCCCCTCCCGTTCTACAACAGACCTGGGTTTCTACAGGCTGCAGCATAGTGGAAGCCAGGACCCTGTTCACACACCAGCGTACGGCTTAGTTCTGTGGGAGGATCAATATCCTCCGGCTATTGATCGGGAGCTTTCCTGGATATTTTTTTTTTTTTTTGCAGTACGCGGGCCTCTCACTGCTGTGGCCTCTCCCGTTGCGGAGCACAGGCTCCGGACGCGCAGGCTCAGCGGCCATGGCTCACGGGCCCAGCCGCTCCGCGGCATGTGGGATCTTCCCGGAGCGGGGCACGAACCCGCGTCCCCTGCATCGGCAGGCGGACCCTCAACCACTGCGCCACCAGGGAAGCCCTCACTTCCACTTTATGGATGAGGAAATGGAGAAGTTAAGGAAGTTGCTGAGGCCACGCAAAAAGTAAATGGCGGACCCGGGATTTGAATATGGGCTGTCTGACACCAGCCGACCTTGGAACTTGGTTCTGAATGGTGTCAAAGCCCTGCTTTTTCTCTCTTCCATCCTGCCTCGTAACTGATGGCAGTATTGTGTGCCCTGGAATAAAGCCCTGGAAAACATGATTCGGCTCTTTCTCCCACTGGCCTCCACATTCCAGAGTTATTTGTTTTACATCTTAACCATTTTTAAGTTCTATTTGGGGACATGGTTTATAAGGCATATAATACACTTAGAGAGAGTGCTGTATGGTATTATTTCTAAATAACTAAAATGCGCTATATGCCTGTAATTTGTCTCCTGATTAGGTGTGACCTCAGAAGAGTTTAAGGAATTCTAAATCATAGTCTGCAAAAATCGTGGCTAATTTTTCCCATATGTTGAGTATATTTGTGTTATATGAGTCAACCCCAGATAGGGAGAATCCACTTTCTCTGCCCCCGGTTTTACAGTAATGAGACATGTCACAGATAACAACACTAGGAAGTACAACATAATGTCAGCCAGTGCCGGGCACTGTGTTCAACAATACAACGATACAAGGTGGTTGTCGTAGAGCTGAGTCGAGGGCATTCCTTGAAAGAGGTCCTGTGACCGGCTAGAGGTCACGGCTTGTAAATCCCAGTCAGGACTTGCCTCACACCAGAGCAGTAATACAGAGGTTGTGTCCTTCTGTAACGATGTTGGAGAAATTTCTTTTCTTTGTGATGTTCTATCTCCCAAATGGGAAAAAAAAAGAAAAAGAGCCCCTTGTCTTGGTTTTAATCTCTTCTAACATAATATTCTGAACCCTCCATCAAAGTGTTAATAAAAAACAAACCAGCTAAAGAGCTAACAATTAAGCACTACTATTTTAGGTCTGGAGACTGTCTTTCTGGCCTGAAGCCTCTTGGAATGGCCCTTGGATAGCAGGTTGATTAGCTCCTATTTGCTTGCATGGGGCCTATTACGGACTGGATTTTGTGTCCGCTCCACCCCCCTTCACATGTTGAAGCCCTAATTCTCAGTGTGGTTGTATTTGGAGATGGGGTCTCTAAGGAAGTAATTAAAGACAAATGAGGTCCAAAGGGTGGGACCCTGATCCAATAGGATTAGTGCCCTTAGAAGAAGAGACACCAAAGGGCTCTCTCTCTGTCTCCCTACCCCCCAAAAGAAAAGGCCATGTGAGGACATATCAAAAAGTTGGCCCCTGACAAGGCAGCAGGAAAGCCCTCACCAAGAACTGAATCAGCTAGCACACTGATCTGAGACTTTTGGCCTCCAGAATTGTGAGAAAATAAATGTGGGATGCTTAAGCCACCCAGTCTATTATGGTAGACTAACACACAAGGGCCAAGAGCTCTCAGCTTTCTGCCATGAAAAGAGAGGGAAAGAAATGGAGATAATTAGGGGTCATTGGGGGAAAACAGGTCAAAGAAAGCAGTAATTAACCATGGTCTTCTCCCTACCCCTAGGTCCATAGCCTTGGGCTAGTAAAGACTGAAACGTTCCATTGGTGAATATGCAGGTCGACCTTCTGGGCTATACACCTCCGGGAAGAGGTCTTACCCAGGGAACTTATTAAAGCCCCAAATTCAGGAAGTCCAGTGTAGGCAAATGAATAAATAAAATTCTTCAAACTTTGGGATTTCGCAGAAGGAGATTATTTCTACTTTCTAGGAAGCATACAAAAGCATCCCCTCTTCAATACCAGGTCTCAAAGACATGGGAGAAAAGGAAACCTTAAATGGGGTTGACAACCTCAGAGTACTTGCTTTGGAGTACAACAAGAAATGTGTTCTTTAATGAGGATTTAATAAAATGGCAACTGCTCTGTTCTTCAGTTGGGATAAAGTTGAAGCCACCACGGATACTAGTACCTTATCATTTAAAACTTTTAGAGGTTCTGTCTGAAAATCCTATTACACGAATTTAGGAGGTGGGGATTCACATGTTCTCAGAGTCAGCCTGGCTCCCTGTCTTCTAGAGGCGGGACTAGCACCCCTGGAGAATTCAGGGATGGTTGCTGGCACCCAGCCAGTGGACATGTGACAGTCCTATGCCTGGGTGGTGTGGAGTTGCGAGATCCAGCCCCCTGTAGAAGGGGGCGGACAGCAAACAGCCAGTTTTTTTTTTTCTTTTAAAAAAAGCATTGATAGAGAGTAGGGCAACATGAAGAACATTTTTAGTAGTAAGCCTCCTTGTCTTCTTTCTAGAATTAAACAAAAGCCTTCGAAAATGGCAGCTCCCTCCATCCCCTTACCTTTATTTTTAGATAGCGATGGCAAGCTTAACTGCTGAAACAGTCTAAAACCAGATAGATTGGGAATTCTCTGGCGAAAGGATAAATTAGAAGCTCACATAGGATTTTAGTGGGATACCTAGTTAACTCAGTTACTCTATGTACTTTCTGTCAAAGCTCTAGTCCAGAACATCCCTGGTAACCAATCGATAGCAAAATGAGGGACTCTGTCCACAGTGTCCACAGAGAGAAGAGTTTTAAAATTTCACTGTTAAAAAAACCAACAAGAGGAGGTATCCTGGCTGGTATCCTACCGTGTAAGACATTTAGGAACTTTGGAGGACATGGAACTAGTGAAATGTCAGAGAGAGAAAAACAAACATCGTATATTAACGCATATATGTGGAATCTAGAAAAATGGTAGAGATGAACCGGTTTACAAGGCAGAAATAGAGACACAGACGTAGAGAACAAATGTATGGACACCAAGGGGGGAAAGCGGGGGTGGTGGTGGGATGAACTGGGAGATTGGGATTGACATGTATACACTAATATGTATAAAATAGATAAGTAATGAGAACCTGCTGTTTAGCACAAGGAACTCCACTTCACTGTACAGTAGAAACGAATATAACATTGTAAAGCAACTATACCCCAGTTTAAAAAAAAAACAACCACACGGCATGATGTCACACTATACTTCAGAAGGAGATGATTTAATTAATAGAACAAAGGGGAAAATACTCCATTTGGGCTGGTCATAGAGGTAGTTTGAAAGGAAGTCTGAACTGGGCTGTTCTGTCTACACACTATACTTGTTTTTACACCAGACGAGCTTTAGGGGGATGCTCTTGAAAATTCTGCTCAAATCAAAGAAGGGAAGGAACGGAATTCAGAATAGCAGGTCTCTGTCATTCTGCGATTGTAGCTGCCTTGCTGGCTTAGAAGAGTTGTCTCAAATGTCATGTCCAGAGCCACTCTGGGTCTTTTTATGTCTATCCAAAAAAAAAAAAAAAAAGTCCCCAAAAGGGCTGACTGTTTACCTCTGACACCCACCTTAGGGGATCACTGTTCCTGCCAGAAACAAAACTAATACCTACATGTCTAAGCTATTCTTTTTAAATGTTGACTAACAGGGCATTCATCGTATTCTTGCTTTTTGAGAACAACCAGCACTTCCACTCTTTGTGAAGGAGGCACCTTTCATAATTATTCCAGATCCATGATCCTGTTTAAAAATCCTATTCTAGGAGTATTTTCTGGAAGCCACAAATTCTCGAATTGCTGCCAGCAGGATGCTTTTTATTGTTGACTATTCCTCTAGGGAATTTAATAAATATTCATTGACAGAGCACAGCGTAATTGACTGAGCCACTTTCATTTTTATCAGCTCCACAGGAGGCCTTGGTATTTGCTGGAAACCTCTGGGAGTTGCCAGTGGTTGCAATAAGCAGCTTTTGTGAGGTCCATAGGGAGAGGGGTGGAGAGGAGAAAATAAGGTTAATGTCTATCATCATAAGCCACTTTCCTGAACCTTATCAGGAGTTATAAACCCCCTTGAGCATCAGCGGTATGGGGGTCTATGGATATTCTGTGATAAGCTATAAAAGACCCGATATCTTTTGAAATGAATAGTTAAGAATCAAGCACATTCATGCTGAGTTTTCAGACAGTAATCATTTACCATATCAAATCAATTCTTATATACTACTTAAACCCGATGGCATATTTCAGCACTCATTTATTTGCAAATTACCCCTCAGCATGGGATATTCAGGCTTTGGAAGAAAAAAAGTGATTTCAATTTTTACTATTTGAACTTGCAAAATGACATACCCACAAACAATAATTTCAAAGTCAAATCTTATAAAGTTACTCATAATGATAAATGCCATTTACGTATAGGATCTCTTTCTTTTATGTTCAGGGTCTGAGTTCAGTTATTAATTTTATAAAGCCTTTTGGAAACATACAAATACGCCACCCACACAAAATATCTTGATATATTTCCAACAAGTTGTTTATCAACAGATGAAACTGTCTTTTAGTTTCTAAAATTCCAGTCAAAACACCTTTTTACAAAGAAGTTGGGCCTGTCTGGACCACGAGACACCTCGCTGAGTTTACAAATATCATTTAAAAAAAAAAAAAAGCATTCTTCTGGCATTCCAATTTTCATCTTTTTCTTGCATGTTTCTACAATTTGTTCTCTAAATATACGTTTGGCTTTGACCAGATTTCTGGCTTTTTGCTTTTCTACTTACTGGAATGCCTGTGAAGGTAACTGGAGGAGACTGCCAAGAAATGCTGAAGCTGCTGCCATTGGGGGTGAACTTGGCCGATCCTGGAATGTTCACAGGGGGCGTGGCCTGTCAAATAGAAAACAGAGGAAGTTGTTATGAAAGAACATTTCACCTCAGAGTCTTAAGCTGTCATTTCCAAAGTAGGGCCTCAGAACTAATCTCAGCTATATTAATGACTAAATTATAATAGGAGGAAATTAAACACAGTCAAAGAGAGTAGCTAGAGATAAACTTTTTATCTATCTAAGCAAATGAAGGTATAAAAGGAGAAAGTTTTTGACTACTGATTTCTGAAAAGAAATTTGCTTATACATACATATACCTATTTTAGGACATCTGTGGTATACAATTCCTCACTATCAAGTTGGGGAGTCACTTTTTTATGCAGTGATGGTAGGTTGTAAATTACAACACTTTGGGAGGGTAATTTGGCAATACATATAAAAATTCTTAGCGTTCTGTATGTTAGCTATTCCACTTCTAGAATTTATCCTCAGGAAATGGATATAAGGATGTTCATTGCAGAACTATGTATTATATTTAACAAAACTGGAAACACATGTCCAATAATAGGGAAAAGGGTAGATATATCATGATATAGCCACGGAGCCATTAAAAATGATGTTGTTGAAGAATACTCATTGGCGTGGGAAAATGTTCATGGGATAGTAAGTGGAAAAAACAAAGCACAGTGAAAACAGTACTACAATAGATTCCATTTTTTTTTAAAAATGAGTATACATACACACATAGAATACTTTTGAAGGACATACCAAAAATATGAACCAAGGGGCTTTCTTGTTGTTGGGACTAAGGATGGATTTTCTTTCTTTGCTTATGTTTCTAATATTTTTATGCTGAGCATTTATAATATCTGTAAACAGAAAAATCCCAATACTGTGAATATATGGTTTGGGAAGGAACTTCTAGACCCCTTAGTGTGTGTTCCAACTCTCATTATACAGATAAGCAAAATAATTTAATTAAGTTGGTTCAAGCCCACGATTTCGGACCTAAATGCAACACTGACAAACAAGAACAAAGGAATGAATAATTCTTTTGACCGCCGTTAAGAAGAGTCAGGAATGAAAGCTATTGCATCAACTAATTTAATAAGTAGCTCTATTCCATTGCTCTTGAGTTGAAGTCTACTAAATACATGGCTGAATTCTTCCTCTACTGCTTTAGTTTTTCTACTTTTATACGTACAGCTGCTAGTGACAGTGGTTTTGTAACTGGCACCACTGGAAAGTATTTTGGCAATACATAGCTGTTCATGTTATAGCCTAAGATTCAATAATTACTCTTCTGGAAATCTAAGGAAAAAATAAAGCTACTGGCACAGAGGTATCCTCTGTAGATTTACTAATGACAATTAAAAAGCTGGATAGACTAAAAAGTAGATCCCTAACAAAAGAATGATTAAAACCATTTAATGTTTTTATTTAATTGAATTCGGTTATATATTCAGTTCTATGGAAAGTGTTTATAAAACAAGGGTGGGAGAACACAATTACAAATATGTACAGGAGATTTTTCTTCTAAAAAGTTACATAAGGTGGTTGATAATTATGGGAAAATTTTCTAAAAAAGCTGAGTGTATTGAAATCTTACTAAATCAACACTTAAAAGAGTTCATAATTGCTGGGGGAAAAGGCGCTTTAGCTGTGTCCTGTATTTGCAGGATTTGTCTCTAAGGTCTTATGAGACTTTGGAGTGAAGGAGAATCCCCTAGAAGGTCTGTTAAACACAGACTGCTCAGCCCCACCCCTCCTTCTGGTCCCACAGGTCTGGGGCAAACCCAAGAAATATACATTTCTAACAAGTTTCCAGGTGATGCTGACACTGTTGGTTTGGGGAACACTGACAACCACAGCTCCAGTCTGAGAGAGTGAGTTACCAATTCAGAAGGGAGTGCACTAAGTCCCAGACTGGGGTGCAGGACGAAAGTGGCATTGTGTCAGCACTTTTCAATGCTCATCTTTTCACTTATTTTATTTTTTATTTAACAGGCACTTATATCATGTGCCAGGCTCCCTTCTGAGAGTTTTACAGTATTAAGGATTTTAATTCTCATAACAGCGTCTCAGGGATCAGATCTTCAATCAGTACTGCAAAGTCCAAGGACCTACAGGGTTTCACCTGTGCGAGATTCTGGCTTTAAAAGGAGAAAAAGAGTCAGAATGCTACTGCTTTTGGTCAGGAGTAAAGTGATTACTCTCACGGTCCCTTGCCAGTCACCTGGTAAGCGTGGTCGGTGTGCACGAGGTAGAGGGTGGTGGGAGCAGAGCGGCTCAAGGGTGTCATCAATTTTGTCTCAGTTTTGGCACAAGGAGTTTCTGTTCTGCTGGAATCTGGGATGGGGAAAGTAGGAGGCGAAGCCAGGGACTGGGAGGGCGAAACCGGGGCCAGGCTGCTCAGTCCGTCTGCCACCGAGTCTGTGTTGAGCTTGATCTCAGTGTAGTAAAAGTCTTCTTCTCCATCACTGTAGTCAGACTCCCCAACACGCCTAATGCAAAAGAGAGCAGAACAATCCTACTCACCCAAGCCATTTTCTTGCCTTGAAATCTGGCACATCACATGCTGGTCCTTCTGTCTGGAATGCTTTTCCTCTGTTCTGTCTGCCTGGCAAACTCTTACCTATCCTGCAACACTCAACTGTCCACTTCCAGGGCAGCCTTCCTTAACTTCCTAAAGCAATTAACCAACCAATCAATTATTCAACAACAATTCACTGAGAGTCTACTATGTCCTGGCTCTTTTTTTAGAGTCCCACTATTACAGTGAACAAAACATAAATAGACTCTGCCCTGATGGAACATACAGTCTAGGGGGAGAGGCAGACAAGAAACCCATAATGGAACACATCAAAAAGAACAAAATACGTAGGAATAAACCTACCTAAAGAGGTAAAAGACCTGTACTCAAAAAACTGTATGACACTGATGAAAGAAACAGATGGAAAAATATACCGTGTTCTTGGATTGGAAGAATTAATATTGTTAAAATGACCACACTCTCCAAGGCCATCTACAGATTCAATGTAATCCCTGTCAAAATACCAATGGTATTTTTCACTGAACTAGAACAGATAATTTTAAAATTTGTATGAAAACACAGAAGATTCCAAATAGCTAAAACAATCTTCAGAAAGAAAAGAGCTGGAAGAATCATGCTCCCTGACTTCAGTATAAAGCTATAGTAATCAAAATAGTATGGCACTGGCACAAAAGCAGACACATAGATCAACGGAAAAGAATAGAGAGTCCAGAAATAGACTCACACACTTGTGGTCAATTAACCTGCGACAAAGGAGGCAAGAATATACAATGGAGAAAAGGCAGTCTCTTCCATAAGTGGTGCTGGGAAAACTGGACAGCAACATGTAAAAGAATGAAATAAGAACACTCCCTAATACCATACACAAAAATAAACTAAAAATGGATTAAAGACCTAAATGTAAGACATGACACCATAAAACTGCTAGAGGAAAACATAGGCAGAACACTCTTTGACATAAATTGTAGCAATAAGTTTTGGATATGTCTCCAAGCAAAGGAAATATAAGTAAAAAATAAAGAAATGGGACCTAATTAAACTTGAAAACTTTTGCATAGCAAAGGAATCCACTGACAAAACAAAAAGACAACCTATTGAATGGGAGAAAATATTTGCAAGTGATATGACCGATAAGGGGTTACTATCCAAAATATATAAATAGCTCATTAACTCAACATTAAAAAAAAAAACAACCCTATTAAAAAGTGGGCAGAAAATCTGAATAGACGTTTTTCCAAAGAGGACATGAAGATGGCCAACAGGCACATGAAAAGATGCTCAACATCACTAATCATCAGGGAAATGCAAATCAAAACCACAATGAGTTATCACCTTAAACCTGTCAGAATGACTATCATCAAAAAGAACAAAAATAACAAATGTTGGCGAGAATATGGAGAAAAGGGAACACTTGTACACTGTTGGTGGGAATGTAAATTGGTGTAGTCACTGTGGAAAATAGTATGGAGGTTTCTCAAAAAACTAAAAATAGAACTACCATATGACCCAGCAATTCCACTCCTGGGTATATATCTAAAAAAAAAAAAAACAAAACAGTAATTCAAAAAGATACATGCACCCCAATGTTCATAGCAGCATTATGTACAACTGCTAAGATATGGAAGCAACCTAAGTGTCCATCAACAGATGAAGGATATAGAAGATGTGAGAGACACACACACACACACACACACACACACACACACACACACACAATGGAATACTACTCAGGCATTAAGAAAGAATGAAGTTTTTGCTATTTGTAACAACATGAATGGACTTGGAGGGTATTACGCTAAGTGAAATAAGTCAGATTGAGAAAGACAAATACTGTATGATGTTACTTATATATGGAATCTAAAACACACAACAAACTAGTGAATATAACAAAAAAGAAGCAGACTCACAGATATAGAGAACAAACCAGTAGTTATCAGTGGGGAGAGGGGAGGGAGGAGGGGCAGTATATGGGTAGAGGATTAAGAGGTACAAACAATTATGTATAAAATAAGCTACAAGGATATATTACTGTACAATACAGGGAACATAGCCAATATTTTGTAACAACTATAAATGGAGTATAACCTTAAAAAATTGTGAATTACCAGAATGTACATCTGTAACTTATAAAATATTGTACATTGACTATAACTCATAAAAAAAGTAAACCCATAAGGAAATAGACATTTAATACATCAGGTAGTGATACATCCCAGAAAGAAAAATTAAGCAGCATTAAGAGCGTCCTTAATCAGCTTAAATGACGGGGGCATTATTTTAAATAGTGTGTTCAGAGGAAGACTCTCCGAGGAGGTAATATTTGAGCAGACGTCTATATGAGGTGAGGGAGAAACCCATGTGGGAACCATGTGGGAAGAATGCAGAGTCCTGGGGTGGGCCGTCCTGGCACTTTCCAAGAAGGGCAGAGAGGCAGGTGGCTGGTGTTCGGGGCACCAGGCAGAGAGTAAGGAGAGAAGCGTGGCAAGGAAGGCAGAGGCAAGATCGCACAGGGCCTTGTAGCCCTGGGGAAAGACGGGATTTTGTCCTGAATGTGATGGAAGCTTCCAGGGATTTTGAGGACTCTGAGTTACTTTTTATTATTTTTTTATTTTTTAAAATTGAAGTATAGTTAATTCACAATGTTGTGTTAGTTTCAGGTGTACAGCAAAGTAATTACATACATATATTTTTATTTTATATATATATATATATATATATAAAGCATATATATATTCTTTTTCAGACTCTTTTCCATTATAGGTTATTACAAGAGATTGAGCATAGTTCCCTGTGCTATACAGTAAGTCCTTGTTGTTTATCTGTTTTATATACAGTACTGTGTATTTGTTAATCCTAAGCTCCTAATTTATCTCTCCCCAGTTCACCCCCTCTCATGCTATGCCCTGTGGTAGCCATAAGTTTGTTTTCTAATGCCATCTAATGCCATTTGTAACAACATGGATGGACCTACAGATTTTCATATTAAGTGAAGTAAGATAGACAAAGACAAATATCATATGCTACCACTTATATATGGAATCTAAAAAAATGATACCAATGAACTTATTTACAAAACAGAAATAGACTCATAAGTTACTTTTTTTTTTTTTTTTTTTTTTTTGCGGTACGCGGGCCTGTCACTGTTGTGGCCTCTCCCGTTGCGGAGCACAGTCTCTGGACGCGCAGGCTCAGCGGCCATGGCTCACGGGCCCAGCCGCTCCGCAGCGTGTGGGATCTTCCCAGACCGGGGCACGAACCCGTGTCCCCTGCATCAGCAGGCGGACTCTCAACCACTGAGCCACCAGGGAAGCCCTCATAAGTGACTTTTAAAAAGGATCACTCTGGCAATTGTCTGGAGAGAGAATAGAGGAGAGGAGGGCAAGAGGGGTGGGAGGCCAGCAAGCAGACTGTGGAGCAGTTGACAGTGGCCGGGCGAGAGGTGGGAGGCGGAAGTGACCTGAGCTCTCAAATCGGGGAAGTATTTTGCACGTTAGGTGTTAGGACTTAATTCCGAACTGTTAGATCCTCTGAGCTCCCTGTGAGGTGCGTTCAGTTTATTTAATTCACTTTATGTAATGACATTTCTGCAATTTTTTTTAAAACCCCTGTCGCCTCCCTAAGACTGATTCTCTAGGGCTATGTCTTGTTCATCTTTGTGTCACACTACACATATCAACGCATCTGGCCTACAGTAGGTGCCTATTAAATGTTGAATGAATGAACGAAGGAAGCTGATGTTATAGCACAGTGATTCCCAGCATGAATTCTGGAGTCGGATCTCCTGGGTTCAAATCCTGACAGCTTCTAGCTGTGTGTGTGATTTTGGCAGCCTGCACCCTTATATAAAATGACATACTGGTCCGGGAGGATCCCACATGCCGCAGAGCGGCTGGGCCCGTGAGCCATGGCCGCTGAGCCTGCGCGTCCGGAGCCTGTGCTCCGCAACGGGAGAGGCCGCAATAGTGAGAGGCCCGCATACAGCAAACAAACAAACAAACAAACAACAACAAAAAAAAATGACACAGCTGGCCCACCATATCTGTGGGTTCCGCAGCTGCAGGTATGGAGGCCTACTGCATACGTGCTTAGAAGTGTACCGCACACATAATAAGCACTGAGTGCGTATTAAATAAAAATAAGGCTGATGTTAAAAGGCCTCAATGTTGTGACTTCCCTGGTGGTGCAGTGGTTAAGAATCCGCCTGCCAACGCAGGGGACGCAGGTTCAGTCCCTGGTCCGGGAAGATCCCACAGGCCGTGGAGCAACTAAGCCCGTGAGCCACAACTACTGAGCCTGCGTGCCACAGCTACTGGAGACCGCGCGCCTACAGCCCGTGCTCTGTAACAAGAGAAGCCACCGCAATGAGAAGCCTGCGCACCGCAATGAAGAGCAGCCCCCGCTCGCTGCAACTAGAGAAAGACCACAGGCAGCAACGAAGACCCAAGGCAGCCAAAAATTAATAAATAAATTTATATGTATAAAAAAAAGCCTCAATGTTTACTATCACCAGGAAAAATATCTTCTAGTACTTCCGCAGTTTTTCTCCCTGAGACATGGAAAATTGTACTTTTCCACAGAAAGCTTTGCATAAAATAACTGTCGAGTAAATAATAACATTCATTGGATTTATGAATTTCTAGGGAAATGGTGCACATCTGGCCACTTGGTTTTATGGGATAGCCTCTGCACATCTCCCTTCCCTGGGGCATCCCCAAATTTCTGACCACATCCAGCAGGCGCAGGACACTGACTCGGAATAAACTTTTTTCCCACTTACAATCCCTGTATAGAACTTAAAACACAAGTCTCCCATTCTCCTCGGCCTTTCGGTGTAGCCACATCGGGGGCTTCTCCCAGCCTCGTTCCGTTTCCCCTGAGGTCTCAGGCGGAGGCGTCTAGGGAGGTGTCTGCACTGTACCAGGTCAGGCTGGGCTTGGCTTTCCTACAAGCAGAGCACGGAAGACCCCAGAGAGTGGGCTGAAGAATGTGCGCCTGTTCTATTCCTGTCCCCACTTCCTCTCCAGTAAAGGGCAGGCCGAGTTGCTACTGGCTGCCTGAGTGCCACTAATAGACACACAGGCCTGGGGGAAACTGTGTGTCCTACACGGGGATAAATCAGGCTCAGCCCCTGGTGTATAAGAGTGGAGTGAGACTTAAGAGAAAAACAGTGTACTTTTTATACTGACATGGTGTGCACTGCAGCTACATCAGATGCAAGACACATATTTGGGGGTCTGGAATGCCCCCTTCTTCCCCTAGGTCCCACAGCCAACACTCATTAAAAATGCCCCATCCTCCTACAGTCACATCATGGAGGACATGGGTTAAGGCAAAGGCGGTCCCCTTCCAAACCCTACCCGGGTCCATGAGAGCTTCACATACAGACAGAGCAGCCTTGGAGTCCTGCTAACGCAGGCCCATTCCTGGGCGATGGCTGGCAGGGATGTGAATCCTAATTCACCAAGGCGATGTGAAGCACACAGAGTAAAAAGGGAATCCCAGGGCAGTGAATACAGCAGCTGCACGCTGAATTTCACCCACCACGAGAGCACCCCAGAAGCTCAAAGGAAAATCCTGTGATGCCGTTTTTAGTCTATAAATACATACATGTGGCATGTGTTTCTGTGTAGTGCTGAATAGGATTCGAATCATTGGGCAGAGGGACCTTAAAACAAATACCCCAAGTCCTGATTATAGCTTCCAGATTATAGCTAAACCTTTAAAGAACTCTGAGCTATTTACTCTGTGAGCTGTGCTGACAGTGAGGTTTGAGGGGAGAAGCTGCAGGATCTCCTTCTTCGAAGCCTTTAGGAATAGGAGGGCATTCTGCCGCGCAGTGTTTCAGTGTGGTGTTTCCTGGAGGATGAAGTGGACCCTCAGGCTAGCGGAGCAGACTCCCTGCTTTGCTGGGCCACACCCACGGCGCTTGGTGACTTTCCACGTGCTGTGCCCTGGAAGGGTCTGGCTGTGTCTCCAGCATCCCAAGCCTACAGGTTAGGGAGATAGATCTCTGCTTCTCTCCAGTCACTGAAGGGGCCGAGCCACACCAATCAGCAAAATCACCTTAGAACCAGTTCTTGTTTTCTTTTTCTACCACTTTTTTTTTTTTGCGGTACGCGGGCCTCTCACTGTTGTGGCCTCTCCCGCTGTGGAGCACAGGCTCCGGACGCGCAGGCTCAGGGCCATGGCTCACGGGCCCAGCCGCTTCGCGGCATGTGGGATCTTCCCAGACCGGGGCACGAACCCGTGTCCCCTGCATCGGCAGGCGGACTCTCAACCACTGCGCCACCAGGGAAGCCCTCTACCACTTTTTTTAATGGATGATGCATTCCCTAAATTTATCCCTTGCTGGGCAAAGTGACTGTCGTGTTGATTTCTCAACACTCATCTTTTTGAAAGGGCTCCTCTGTGTCCAAGCATTTTGGGGGCTGGTTATGTATTTGGATTTGCCTTATGCACACTGGTTATGACTTACAGCTTCTCAAGGTCTCTTCTCAGTCCCAGATTCCTGAACAAGAAAAACCCAGAGACTAGAGCACAAGGCAACTGAACTACCATTGCCCCTCTGGAGTGGCCCCCTAATCCCTGTTGCTAGAAACTTAGTTTCATCTTTCCTTAGAATGGTTTCTGTGTAACACAAGGAAGTGTCAGTTGTACAAATAAAGGACTTATTTGGGCAACAGAAAATGATAGAGCAGGTCATCAGGCATCATATGAATAGCAACAGCAGCACTGATTGTCACTGTGGTTCTTAAACCCTTTTCAGGTTATATCTGCCTTTGAGGCTCAAAGTCACGAATACACTCCACTGGGAAAAAAGTGCACATCTAACTTTACAGACAATTTCAGGGGGTTCAAGGACCCCTTACCCTACCCTACCCTACCCTACCCTAGTGGTCCATCTTTTACAAATTATTCTAACATACATTTTAGTTTTGACCCTCACACATGCCGCTGCAGGGCTGATATAATTAGCCTTATTTTCAGAAGGACCTGAGGCTCCAATCAGTGACGTGTTTAATGTCACTTAGTGCAGCGGTCCCCAGCCTTTTCGGCACCAGGGACCAAAGTTTCTGGAAGACAATTTTTCCACAGAGCGGGTGGTGGAGGAGGATGGTCCAGGCAGTAATGTGAGCAATGGGGAGCGGCTGTAAATGCAGGTGAAGCTTCGCTCACTTGCCCGCCGCTCACCTCCTGCTGTGCGGCCCAGTTCCTAACAGGCCACGGACGGGTACCGATCCTCGGTCCTGGGATTGGGGACCCCTGACTTAGTGAGTATATTAGGGAGGCTTTACAAATGTGAGTCACCTTCTTTCCACTTGCCATACTGGCCTATGTTATCTGCAGTGGGCATCTCCATGGTGATTAGGAAGATCCAGCTGGCTGAGTCCCTAGTCCTGTGTTCAGAATTTTTAAGGCACAGTGTGGTGTGTAAATCCGAGTGCAAGTGACCTGGATCGAACTGATGGAGACACGCCAAGCTCTGAAGGGAGGGCTGCCTTACCCAAGATGAATGGTCCGGATGTGCTTCTGCATACCCACTGCAGTGCTCAGAACCTTCCCACAGTTTTTCCAGAGGCATTTGAACATCACCTTCATGGAGTTCTATACATGGGAGAGAAAGTTACATTAAAATGAAAACTAACCCAACAATTTTAATTTTTTCCCTCATTAGAAAAGGAGCGGCGTCCCATTCTCTTGACTATAACTCAGCACACCATTCTAGGAAACCCCCTGGCTGGGGAGGATCTTGGTGACCTCAGAGATTTTCTTGCATCCTTCATGAATACTGAGTCCTGCTGGAACATTTAGTTCACTTTCATTGAGGTGGTCACAGTGTCATTTAGGCATCAATGACAGTGTCTAACGTTCACTGAGCACTTACCACGTGCCAGGTGCTAGTCTAAGAATTTATCTCACTTAATCCTAAAAGATGGATGCTATTATTATCACCATTTTACAGATTCATGGAAAGCTTTCAGGAAAACTTGCCCTGGCTATGAGCCAGCTTCCAGCAAAGCTGGGATACGAAGTTTGGGAGTCTGGTTCCAGGAACCACTCTCTCCACCAGGATACGGTTCCATCTTCTCTTACAAGGATCTCAGAAGTTTTCCAAAACAGTCCAGCACAGGGATTGAGAGCACCAATTCTGGACTGCCTTTCTCAAGTCCTGGTTTCCTTATTTATCAAGTAGGAACAATAGTACCTGTCTCATAAGGTTATTATGAGGATTAAATGAGGTCATGAAAGTGAATCATTTAGCGCAATACTGACGGGAGTAATTATTCAACCAATGGCAGCTATTATGGTCTTATTATGATTATACTTCCCGGAGTGAATTTGACAGGGAGTGAGTTTTCTCCAGGGAGGGTGCTTGTCGTTGGACTGCTGTCTCTTTGCTACTTGTTTCCATGGGCACGGTGACAATCACTTCCATGTACTCACCAAGCCCCATCCCGTTTTCGCCTGGGAACAGACTAGACTTCACTTCCCAGCCTCCCTTGCAGTTAGGTGGGGTCAGGGCCAGGGGAACATGGGCAGAAGTGACACACATTCCTTCTAAGCCTCGTCCCTAAACTACTTCTCAATGTCACCCAAGCCCCCTCTGCTGACTAGAGGTAGGGGATACCCAAGGACTTAGGGGACAGTAGAACCACTAGATCAGAGATTTTTAAATTTTCAATATTTTTAAAATTGAAGTATAGTTGATTTACAATGTCGTGTTTATTTCTGCTGTATAACAAAGTGATTCAGTTTTATACACACACACACACATTCTTTTTCTAAATATTCTTTTCCATTATGGTTTATCATAGGATATTGAATATAGTTCCCTGTGCTATATAGTCAGACCTTGTTGTTTAGATCAGGGATTTTTAATCTTTTGTTTGCCATGAACCCTTCTGGCAGTCTGTTAAATTCCATGGCCCCCTTCTTGAATAATGTTTTTTAATGTTTAAAATAAAATACATAGGATTACGAAAAACTGCAAGAGTACTGAAACAGCTATCAAAATATTTAAAAATTTTGTGAAATGGTAATATATGTACTCTTTAACCCATTAAATAACAAGATCTTTAAGTGAGTCTAGTAACTACCATAATTTCAAAGTAGTGTTAAGCATAAATGATATTTCATGATATCTGCTAAAATTGAAAGGTGATTTGAAAATATCCATGATTTCTATTGATACTAAAGTCACAGGTGGCATTAACTTTGTTGTGGTTTGATGTCTTCGATCATAATTGCAGGAAATGCTATATTATAGTTAAAAGGTTCATGACAATAAAGATATACTTCTTCTCCCATCCAAGTTCACAGACTCCCTGAATTCTGTCCACCCCCTTTCCGGGACCTGTGGACTCCAGGTTAAGAACCTCTGTACCAGGAGGAAGGAGCCTGGGTCCCTGGAGGATTGTGTGGGGCAGAGACACCCCTTCACCACCCCCGCTGACCTGACTGGATTGTGACACGAGAAGTCCTTTACGGGGTTAAGCCACTGACGTTTGGGAATGGGTTATTTCAACCGTAAGCCTACCCTGACCAATCAACATAGTAGTCATGACACCTTCCTTGAACTGACAACGGAACTGATGTAGCTTTGTTTACAAGTCTAGTAGGATTTCTGCCCTCAAGCCCTGTTCTAGAAAGCAATCATTTACACATTTAGAGGATGATTCATCAGCTATTATGATGGGATTAATATCCTGATCCAGCCAGCCACCCACCCGCACCCAAGTCTTTCTCTAGGTTTTTCAGTTGAAACAAGGTACCTGGCAACTTCCCGGAGTGAGGATACCCTGTGTGTTGGGAATGGTCACTTACAGCGTGGCAAGTGGAGGACAGAGCGTGGTGGCACATGGCCACAGTCTGCTGGGAAAGATTAGTGACAGCAGAAGGAGCCCATGCCTCCTGTGGGCTTCATGAGCCCAGTGGCCTAGGGGTCCCAGGGGCTCTGGCCAGGTGGCCGGCATTCCTGACACAGCAACCTAGCCATTCCCACTGTAGCTCCCGGGCATCTCAGACAGCCTGCCTGTGCTCCCCGCTGCGATGGGCAGTACTGAGCCCTAGGAGCTGCAGCAGCAAAGAGAGGGAGCAGAAGGTGAGAGAGGGATATGAGGGGAGCTGAGAAGCAGAGACAGAATTAGGAGACTTTAAAGTACATGATCCTGATGCGTCGGTGTTTATTCTAAGGAGACAGTTCACAGATTTCAGGCTCCCTGATCTCCTTGAGCCACTGATCCAAACGCCTGAGATGTAAGATAAACCAAAGGGGGAGAGTTTAAATCTTGCCCTGCCCCCCACCCCAACCCCAAGGTTCACAAAAAAGAATTCTGCTTGGTGTTTTTTATTCAAAGCATATGACAACTTAACAGTATGAATGAACAAATCCTCACCCTAGGAATGCTTTCTGCCCGTTTTTCAAACAATGAAGCTATACTATTAAAAATTAGCCTCCACTTAAGGGAATTAATGACTCGAACCAAAATTACAGGTATCTGAGAGTCCAAATATCCTTCTGGAAGTGAAGTCATGATAGATGAAAACACTTTCTGATTCATTCCAAGCCTTTTTGCTGATGGTAGTCCTTTATTCATTAAACCAGGTAGCTATTTAGCAAGGAATAGTCCAGTGGCTGGTGACAGAAAGAAATCTAAGAAGCTGTGCGCCAGGAACTTAGATCCTAGTGGGAGAGACAGAGAAATGATAATAAATGACGATGGTTTCAGGTATGGTAAGGTCACTGGAAATGGGGGTGGGCTGCGTTAGGTCAGACAAAGCCTCTAGAAAGTGACTTCTGAGCTGGGACCTGAAGGTTGGAGAAGAAGCAAGTCATGCTATGAGCTAGAGTTTTCCAGGCAGAGGGAAGAGTTAATGCAAAGGTGTGAAGATGGGGCAGAGCTTGACATATTGTAGGGCTAGAAAGGACAGTGAATTTAGAGGGAAAGGAGAGAGGCTGTGACCTGTTTGAAATAATGTGGAGAGACAAGGAGGGCCAGATCATGCAGGGTCTTGCAGGAGAAGGTAAGGAATTTGGATTTTATTCTGAAATAAAGAAGCTACTGAAGGGGTTTAAGGAGGGGAACGACATTATATGATTTAGGCTTTAAGAAAACATCACTCTCTTCTGGGGAGAGAACATTAAGGTCCCCAGTGTGATGCTCCCACAGGTCAGAGAAGAGGGCGGCTGAAGGAGGTTTAGGCAGTGAGAATGGAGAAAAGTAGACACATTCAAGATCCATTCTGGTGCTCTGTAATGGCCTATACGGGAAAAGAATCTAAAAAAGAGTGGATATATGTATATGTATAACTGATTCACCTTGCCGTACACCTGCAACTAACACGACATTGTAAATCAACTCTCCTCCAATAAAAATTAAAAAAAAAGATCAATTTTTGAGGCAGATCACACAGTACTTGCTGTTGGGCTGAGCATGAGGAATGTTAAAAGGGGTGGTGTTAAAGATGACTTCTACAGCTTTGTGAGTCGTGGTTCTGTTTGGGATATGCTCATTTTGAGATACCTGTTATTGATCAAGAGGAGGTGGCAAGTAGGACCGTGGATCTATGAGCCTGGAACTGAGGGGCAGTCAGGGCGAGAGATGTACATTTGGAGTCAGGAGCTGAAGGATTTCTTAAAACAGACCTGGATGAGACCCTCTAGGGAAAAAAATGCAGCTAGAGATGATGAGAAGGCCCAGGATCCAATATTTCATGTAGGAGATGAAAGGGCAGCCAGAGAGAGAGAGGGTGGGGAAAGTGGTAGTAATCCAGACAGTGTGGTATTACCAGCACAAACAGAAGAAAGTGGTGTAAGAAGGGATATGTGACTTATCCAGTATCACTTGATGATTCCTACCAATTAGTCAGTTAGATAAAGTCTTTGGAAATGAATATAATAGTATTACACAACATATAGAACCAAATTCATTCTACATCTTCGGAATTTTGTAAAGGGTCACACTGCTGATCGTTTTAGGAACTGACAATCACAGTGGTATTTTTGTGCCATAACAAGTATTATGTGTAACATTCTGTTCCTAGTCTTTGCAATAATCCGTCAAGCATTTGCTTCTTGAATTGATTACTAAAGCTTGGTACTGATTATAGAAAAATAAATGTCATTGGTATAACTCCTTTCCTTAGTTAGGAGGAAATAGCTGGTATAGAGGTATTGAATTCCCAAAATACGATGAAGCTGGGCCAACATCCTCTCTAAATCCCTTGGAATTTGGAGACCTACCAATTGCAAGTGTTTGTGTGTCATCTCCTCAATTACGCCCACACTTTTTTGGGCCCCTGCTAAGGGCTCCAAAGAAATATGTTGCCCAAAGAAAAGTAGGTAATGGAAATGAAGAAAAATGATCAACTTTGCTTCCTCCCTGCTTTCCTCTTTTGCCCGTGGGGCACCACACCATCCCTTCTGATTCCTTCTAGCCCTATCGACACCTTTACAAAGAGCTTCTTCATTAAACTCTTCTCAATCACCCCACTTGAGAACACCACCAGCTGCCCCCAGGACCTTGATTGAAATGGGGAAAAAGTAGGTTATAAAAGAATATAAACATTATATATTTGGGAGGGTATGTAATACAAATAATTACGTGGTAGAAATTGCATGGTAGAAATATTGGGGAAGGGTATCTTATTTTGACATTAATTTGCAAACATAAAAATGACCCTATTTTAAATTTAAAATGAAAGTCACCCTGTAACACTTGCTTGATTCATTTTTGGAGAATGAAAGTATACTAGCATGAGCACCTTGACTTTAATGAAATCAAGTGACTTCTCTCTACCTAGGTGAAGAATGCTCTGGGTGGAACCAGAGGCCCCTTAAACGGTGCTTAAGTACTTTTCAAAGTCCCCTGACTACATCCAATGGAGACAAATCCTTTGTCTACAGACTACTCACTGTTATGCTAAAGGAAAGCCAGCCATGGGAGGAGGAGAACAGGGAGAAAATAGCTAAATAAACACCCAGAGTGCCACATGGATCCAAGCTTGCCCAAAGAGCCAAACCAAGCAAAGCTGCCGGGGGAGCTGCAGCCTCCAAGTCTGAACGTGCCCCTCTGTGCTTCAGTCCTGGCTTCTCCTCTCAGCTCGAACAGACGTTCACAAAGCTGGGATGTCCGAGGGAGAGAGAGGTCACTGTCGGTTGGGAAGCACAGCGTGCTAGGGTCCTCCACACATCTGCCTGATTAAGCTGAGGTTCCTGGCAGTTTACAAGCAGACTCGCGGAATCTCACACATGCCCAATGCGATATTCACAGCATCACCCGGAAAGCTCTTTAGAACCACCCAACTTTGGCCTCGTGGGCTACGATGGTTGGAAAGAACTTCCTGGGGACTCATCACTTTTGCAGCAGCTTCCAGAATGTCTCTCATACCGACTGCTTTGGGGCTCTAGGTTTCCTTCTTTGGCCAAGAAAGATCTTTGACCAAGGCTTCCTTCTTCATCTTCTCTCTGCTTCCCTTTCCATGGCAAACATCCATGCTGGTTTTGAATTATTTCATACTCAGGGTACGTGGAGTAGTTTCTATTTTCCTGATAGAACCCAGACTGGTACACAGGACTGACAAGATGACTGCTGAAGGTCACCTTCAGTTCCAAGGGTGCAAACACAGCTGCATTTTGGAGCGTTATATGACACGTCCAGGGATAAGTTCAATTATAGCTATATTCCAGGAGGTACATAAGCATGGCTTTGAGCATCACATGACCAGTTTACCAGACAGCTGCCTGGAGTTAACGTCAAGTTGCCTTTTCTAAGGCAACTGAGAAGATCCTGATGTGTTTTGTTTTTTTTTTTCCGTACACGGGCCTCTCACTGTTGTGGCCTCTCCCGTTGCGGAGCACAGTCCCCGGACGCACAGGCTCAGCGGCCATGGCTCACGGGCCCAACCGCTCCACGGCATGTGGGATCTTCCCGGACCGGGGCACGAACCCGTGTCCCCTGCATCGGCAGGCGGACTCTCAACCACTGCGCCACCAGGGAAGCCCCTGATGTATGTTTTATTTGGCAATTGGTGTGTGTGTGTGTGTGTGTGTGTGTGTGTGTGTGTGTGTGTGTGTTGGGATGGGCGAGGGGTGGACACTCATGCATCCAGGCTTCCCAGGGAGAAGAGGGTCCAATTATTCTGCACAGGTGAGTGTGCTGCCTCACACCTGCTTCCTCAGCCTGACTTATGGGAAGCCACGCCCCTGGCAGAGGCTGCAACGGCTCTTTCAGAACCAACACGTCTACTCAGACCTTCAGCAGGTTCCAAAGGCTGATAAATGCTGTCCTAAAAAAACCAGTAACTGTTAGAAGTTGTAGGGATTCCAATTCTTTTCTTTACTGGGAGAGCAGCCTTATACATGTCACCTCACCACCTTGGGACTTTCTTTATTCGTAAAACAAGAGGACTGAACAAGATTAGTGATTTTGGATCTGTGAGGTGTGTGGGTAAATTCCATTGTGCACCAAGCAGGGATCAAACATCTCTCACCTGTATGTGCCATTTATAGATTCTGTGGTAATAAAATTTAAAAATAACAAAAAGAGTTTTGTAAATGGAATAATAACAGAATGTATCCCCTTGTAGCTGCCTTCTATACCTTAGCTTAATTTTTTTTGAGATCCACCCACTGCTCCTTATTTCAGTCATTAGTTGCCTTTTATCGTGGTGTAGTATTCCATTTTATAACGTACCACAGGTTTCCAGTTTGGGGTGGCAATGAATAAAACTGCTATGAAATTTGTCTACACGTGTTTTTGTGGACATCCTTTCTTATCTCTTAGGTAAATATCTAAGAGTGGAATTACTGGGTCATATGGTGAATATATATTTACCTTTTTAAAAATTTTTTTAATTTTTATGTATTTATTTTTATATTTACCTTTATAAGAAAGTGCCAGACTGCTTTACAAAGTGGTTGTACCATTTTACATTCTCAAGAGCAATGAATGAGGGTTCCTGTTGCCAACATCTGGTATTCTGTACACCAAAAAGTGCACACCGTATGATTCCATTTTCAACAGGCAAAATTAATCTCTAGTGACAGAAGTCAGGGCAGTGGCTGCCTGTCTGGGGTGGGGGGTGGCATCTGACTGCAGAGGACACAAGGATTGCTGGCCTGGATCACAGTGGTGGTTACTCAGGTGGAGACATTAGTCAAAACTCTTTGAACTATACATTTAAAGTGAGTTCATTTTATCACGTGGAAATGATACCTAAATATAGAGTAGATTTAAAACGATTTCTAAAACCACATCAAAAGTATTCCTGAATTAATAGAAATCCCTAGTCATTATATATTTTCTCGATCAGTGATTTCTAAAAGTGCATCTCACCTTTGGGGACATCTGTACATTTCCAGACATGATCAAGAGGCCCTGTAACTTGGAAAGGTTGAGCCTGGGCTCGATGATTTCTGAAGTCCTTCGAGCTCCTGGACCACACACTGCCCGGCAGACTCTTCTAAGATGCTGTCATTAAATTGCCTAGATCTCTCTTCTTTACCCTGATCCTCCCTGAGGTCAATCAGCTCCCCGGCTCTGGCTGGCAATGCTGTGTCATCACCGTGAAACCCCGTACAGTGGGACCCTGAGCTGCTTTTCTTAGCACCACTCTCCCCAGCAGTTCTAACAGACGGGTCTATTTCTGGAGCAGCAGTTCTTCTCACAGAAGGCACCTCTCTGCTCAAAATTAGTGGGTTAGGAATTAAGTCCGTGCAGAGACTGGCAACAGGTGTATTCGTGAGGGCCTTGAGGGTCTGTTTTCTTTCCGGAGCAGTCATTCACAATTTAAAGTGATTCGCTGCTCTCTGATTCTGAAAGACGGAACACGTAGAATGGAGCAAATGATTAATTCTACTGTTTACTGTTTACTACTGTACAACTATGACCGAAGCAGCTTATGTGAAATGAACTGTTTTTTCTCTGACTCGAGATTCTCTCCAGTCCACAGGTAAAGTTGTTCATGGTCAAGACACCTGTGAAATAAATGAAAATGACAAAGGCTGGAATGTTGTGATGGCTTTTGATTTGTGCTGATGTTCTGAAATGCAGGGTCCTGAGTCAGATTTCCTCACATGGCCCTGATTTCTGCCACTGTCATTGCTTCCTTCGCCCCTCACCTGACGTCGTCTGGCCTCTTCCATTAACCCTAAATAAGCCCAAGGTGGCTGAGATGGCCGAAGGGCTGCAGCGGCCCTGACCTGGTCAGGATGGGTCAGGATGGAGGACGGAGGCAGGCAGCCTTCTCTCTCCACACCCACAGTTCTCAAATTCCATTCGGTCTGTTGTCAAACGGGTAAAAAGGAAAGCAAAATATTAGCAGCCGGCATTTACTGCTCACACAGTCCTCACAACAACATGATCAATATGGTGCTATCATTCTCCATATTGTACAGATGAGGAAACTGAGGCTTAGAGAGGTCAAGGGATTTGCTAAGGTCACACGAGTACGGCAGCTGGGGTGCTAATTCCAGAGCCCGAACTGTTTTATCCTGTTTAGCAGTGGACAAATCCAAAATCTGACTGAATTAGGAATCTGACATGGAAAGAAGCACGTTAGTAATTAGCTATCAGCCCCTCTTGATTTTTCCAGAGGTCGTCAGGAATTGATGGTTAACTCTTGGCCTTCCAGAGAATTGTTTCCTCGCAGACGCCTGGAGCGGCTGTATTTAGGGCCATTGCACCACCTTGTGGTCATGATGGGAACTGCACCTTCCCCGTAGTCCCAGAATCCTGGCTCATACTACCAGGCTTTTCTCCGAGCAGCCTCGAAGTACTGTCAGTCTGAAATTCCAGAGGAAAAATTCTTCTAGAACGGGGCTTGACGCAGTTGACTGGCTGATCTCCAGAGCCGGGAGAAAGAAGCCTTTCATTTCCCCTCCTCGCACCCCACGCACCTTGGCTGAAGGGCCTGTTAAGAGCGATGGGCGCTTCCTGCGGGAAGTCGCGCCCCCCACCAGACAGCCTGGAGTGCCTCTCTCTGTCTTCAATTTCTTTGCGAACCCTTTGCACCCCGCTCCCGCCCTGCCATGTAATGTTGGCTGTAGCTGGGTCTGTTTTCTTTCCATGTTGTTTTCTTCTGGGCGGCAGAGGGAAATGTGGATTCCTTCAATTAATTTGCCTCCAGAGTCATCTTTGCTCTTTCAGCGAAACTGATCTTATTTCTAACACATTTAAGATACAGGATTTGGGGCAAATCACATAACCTCAGCGAGACTCTTCTGCACAATAGGGATATGACTAGGCCAAGGATTTTTGTGATGATTAAATGACATGCTGCGCTTAAAAGCATTTTGTAAACTGTAACAAAATATGCAAATGTAGTTATTGTCAGCAATTGTTGCTTGCTTACTACTGAGAGTAGGAGATAACGCCTTGTCTAGGCAACGGGTCTCTCTTCCTCTTTACACAAGTGGAACACGGATCACGTAAGAGGTGACAGTGAGGAAAAGCGATAAGGAGTTTCTATAATGTGGAGGAAGATGAGGGTCATTGCTTCATAATCAGTATAGGGTATGCCTCCTCCCCCTTTGTTCTGGGGTCCTAAAATGTCCATTACAAAGTTGCTACATTCCTTCCAGTACATGGGGTTTTAGGGCTTGTAAGCCCTTTCTACTTATGGTTGGTCACACTTAATCTTCGTGATTGTCTTGAGAGAGGTTTGATAATGCCTGTTTGCCTGTTTGACAGATTAAGAAGCTGATGATGAGAGGGATGAAGTGTTTTCCTTAAGTTCTCAGGGTAGCAAAGTTGAGTTGAGAATGTGGATCTTTGGATTTCCGATCAGGGCTCCTTCATTTACCACTTATATGTTCCCTCTTTTTTTTTTTTTTTTTTTTGCGGTACGCGGGCCTCTCACTGTTGTGGCCTCTCCCGTTGCGGAGCACAGGCTCCGGACACGCAGGCTCAGCGGCCATGGCTCACGGGCCCAGCCGCTCCGCGGCATGTGGGATCTTCCCGGACGGGGGCACGAACCCGCGTCCCATGCATCGGCAGGCGGACTCTCAACCACTGCGCCACCAGGGAAGCCCTAGGTTCCCTCTTTATAATAAGGAACAGGGGCTTCCAAACTTTTTTGACCAGGAGCCACAGTAAGAGATACATTTTGTACAGTAGACATGTAAGTGTACAACTGAACCAAAGCGTCAAGAAACAGTACTTATCCTGATTATGTACGTTGCACCCTATTCTGTCCTATTCATTAAAGATGTGCTGTTCACGGCTCATTAAACCGATTCACAACCCACTAGTGGATTGAGACCTGCAGTTTGGAAAATACTGATCTAGAAGGTTCTCAAACAATCCCCACAGGATACGTGACCATCACAACTGCCCATGGTCTCAAATGGATATTATGAATCTGAGGGAATGAAGAGGAAAATAAAATGAATTCAGAAAGTTTCACCAACTAGAACATATTGCCTAATGGATTACACAATTAACTCTCAGAAATCTTGTGAAATATAATTTTTAAAACTCTAAAATAGCTGCATTACAGTTACTGTGTTTCTACCACATCGTGAGCACAGCATTTATCACTCATAATTATTATTGCCTCTTTACACATTAGTGTCCACCCACCCAACTTTCAACCTTGAAGGAAGGGGCTATGCCTTAATCTCAGGGCATTGAGCACTGTGCTTGCTGGGTGCTCAATAAATATTGGTTCACCTAACACATTAAAAAAAATGAATTGCAACCATCCTACTTTCCTGTTACGCTCACTATTCAAAGTACCATTAAGTTCAAAAGGCAACGACTAAAGTGGCAGGGGGGCGGGTGTGATGAATTGGGCGATTGGGATTGACATGTATACACTGCTGTGTATAAAACTGATGACTAATAAGAACCTGCTGTATATATATATATATTAAAAAAAGGAAACGGCTTGGTCTATGTAAAATCCTCTCGTTAAAAATTAGAGTCTATTAGCTTCATCCTGTTGGTATTACGGGGTGGGGGTGGGGGGCGGAAATCCAGAGGGAGAAGTCGTAAAGAAAGGAGGAACTTGGTTTTCACTCGTTCATGTATCCCTGCTATCCCGACTCCTGCAGAGTGGGTCTGTGCCTTTCAAATAAATGCCACTAGGTAATGATTTTTTTTTTTGTCTTTTCCCTTGGTGACTTGACTATCCCCTAATTGAGTTGAAGCCTACAGACCTTAAATACGAGTCTGACTAATGCAACCTAATTGCGGTGCAAGAGTATGAATGTTGGCTCGTGGCTAGAGTAGAAAGGAAAGGCTGTGATGGGCCTTCAGCAGCGCATCTTCCAAGCATTGGGGATTCCCTGTGCTGTGAGTCCTTGCCACAAGGCTGGGCCACGCTTGCTGAGAGCCAAGGCCACACACTCTGAAGGCCCCAGAGAGAAAGTCTGTGCAGCCTGAAGCAACACAACAAGACTCCAGGTCCACGCAGCCGTCTCGCCTATGGGTTCCCACTGATAAAAGTGCTAGCCTCTCTCCCCGTCTAGTCAAGCGAAGACGCAGTGTCTGTGGGGACCCACGGGATGCCGGAACAACTCCAGGCCCCCTGCCCCATGGACTGGAGTGTAAAACAGCAACTCTTCATGCCACTGCCTCCGGGAAGGATAGCAGACTACATTAATGCCCTGTTCTCTGGGCAGAGAGAGTGCGTACACCACCTCCCCTGCTACACAAGCTGCGTGATGCTAAGAGAGACGCAGGGAGGGACGGTGTTGGATCAGTGCCATCTCTTTGTTTTTCTCTTTGAAATGAACTGGGGGAAAAAAAGGTTGCACTGCAGTCCTCGGGGTTTTCTTTGGATTTTTGTTTGTGAGTAGTCATTAATAATGAAGCTGCCAATTGCAAATTAAAAGAGTAATAGATAATAAGTTTCATATTTACACGGAGATTTAAAAAATATTGTTAAAATGTTTTCTAGATAGAGCAGTAGAACTTCTTTATTCAATGAAACAGAAATGCTTTTTAAAATTGTGAGTGAACATAATGATTTAAATGTATGTGAAGAGAATGAAAAGAATATGAGTTTTCGCTTAAGGCAGACCTGGTTTGAATGGCGGCTCTGGCCCTTCCTAACCTGCAGGACAGGAGAGACTTAAACGTATAGTCTCCCTGGTCCTCAATCTCCTCCTCTCAAGACAGGAAAATAATACTTACCGTACAGGACTGCTGTGAGGATTAAATAAAAGTGTAATCAGTTAATTTATTAAATCAATTAATTAGACCTCCTTTTTCACTTCTAATTTGATAAATGTATAATTTGGGGTATATTACTTATATACTACCTACGTTTATATGTTAGCTTTCATGTATGTTTCACACCTGGTTTTATAAAAATAAGACGCAAAATATTCTTTCCAACAACGCTTCAGGGCTCAGTGAAGCGGAAAAGAGAAAAACATATTAATTTTATTTTACAGATGAAGAAGTTAAGTGCCAGGAAGAGAGTGAGTTAATTACCAAACCAAGCCTGAAGTCCAATTTTCTGACTTCCAAATACTGGTAAGTCCCAGGTTATCTGATGTTAACTCTTAACCAGTGCAGCAACTTACAACCAGGGGAGAGCATGGGGATGGGATGGGGGGAATGCGTCCTTGGAAGAAACATATTAATATTTTAGTCGTTTCTATCTGTCTTTAGCCACGACCCTTAATTTATTTTGAAACTTCAAGAACATTAGAGGGGAAGAGAGGAAGGGGCGTGGGTTGGAGAAGTAGCAAAATCGCCACCCCAGGATCAAACCCGCCCTTAGCGGGCGGAGGGAAAGCACCGTCCCGCAACTGAAACCCGAAACCAACCTTTCGTTTCCTGGGAATGGGCTCGTCAAAGAGAAGGTTGCTGGCCTCCGCCTCGTCGATGCCATCGTCCGGGGGCGCGGGGCTGCGGAAGGGCTTGAAGCTGTCGGCGGACAGCGGCGGCGACGGCGTGGACGGGTTGGACTGGTCGCTGGGGGCGCTCCAGCTCCAGTAGCCGCTGCTGCTCGTGCTGGAAGGCACGCCGCCTCCCTCCTTCCACGATCCGCTCAGGCCCTCTGTCCGTTCACACAAGCACAGCGTCAGTACCCAGTCCCGGACCCCGGGGAGCCCAGGCATGGGTAAGAGGGGAAACGGGGGCCCGGATTCCATGACGGTGAAGGCAGCTGCAGCCCACTTGGCAATTTGCAACAGCTGCGCATGTATGTTTTACTCTATTTATACTTCCAAAAAAAAAAAACCCATTATAATTTATAAACATTTATTTTAGCCACACGATAACAGGTTTCTCTAAGAGTTTTCTGATGGGTGTTGCTTTGTGCAACACTAGTTCTTTCGGATGAGAGTGGAGATTACATAAAAACGAGGGGAAAAAAAGATGTTCTGGTTCCGTAAGTTTGGGAAGACCGGCGTTTATGGACTGTATCCCTAAGGGAGAAGTCATTTGCGGTATTTCCCCACACGCCACACCTCCACATTTTAACACTTTAAAAGGAATTTCTTACATGACTGTGATTCTTGGAATACATTTTTAGAAAGAGTTAGTCTAAGATTTAAGAACCTAAGAGAACGAATTTCTGATTAGTTACCTAAAGCCATTTACCATCCTGCTTTTTCTAAGAAATAATCGTGCCTTACGTTTGGTGTGTGTTTTACATCTTACAAAGCTTATTCACACAATCTCCTGCATTCTCACAATATCTTTCAGGGTAAGGATTATCATGCCCCTTTTACAGACAAGGACCCTGAGTCACCAGGAATTTAAGTGATTTGCCATTTCACCATGATTAGTATATAACTTGGACGGGCCAGGGCCCCAAACCCTGGTATACCAGTTGGCCTTCTTTCTCCTTCAGGGCATGCAGGCCCTGTGTTGTGAGCATCCTCCCTTCTCTCTGGCAAAGCTGATATCGTAAAAGAAGTTATTGGTAATAATTACTGATAAGACTGGTGTTGAATTTTACCTTTCCACTTGTGGGGGAAAACATGATGAAATGCTTGCTAATATAGAGAGATCTTTGCTCAGTTTAATGTCTTCAGGGGGCTATTTTAATCACAGAAGATGTGCTTTACTTTTCAAAATGCCCAATCTTAATTAGCATTTGTATAAATTTGACTTTCTTTTTGGATAATTTCTTCTCCATATTAATGCACATTTTGAATATATTAAACTATATTTTAACTCCAAGGAGGAAAAAAATCCCAAAATGACTCATTAAAAAAATGCTGTTAACATCTGTGTAATTAGTAATGAAGAGAAGACAAATAGCAGACTAGCATTCATGGAAAAATTTCTCAACTACCTTCACCTAATTATAGGCTTCCAGAATATTCCACAACTTATATCAAGCAAAAATTTCAGTTAGATGAATGAAGTTTTAAGTTGAATAGCAGAAGTAAGTTGACCATCTCCTTAAAGCCAGGCTCTAACAGAATTACATGGTCATTTATGCAGGCTCACACCTTGACAGCAGCAACAAAACCAAATCAGCATCTCAGTCCCTGTAGTCTCCACAGAGACTGATATACTCCCTGGACCCAAGTTGCCTCTGATAGCTCCATTCAATACAACATGAATTCAAGAGGAGCCCAGTGTAAGGCCTTAGGTAATACTACCTGGTGTGACCAACTCACGTGGCAGGCCCAGGAGGCTTACAAATATATCACAGCATGCACTTGTAAATAAAACAAGTGCATAGTGCAAGATCTGTAATCATGTCAAGTATGAGGAACTGAAATTATTTTGAGAACCAACAATTGTTACAGTGTGGTTACACTGCTTCATGCCAATGCCAAAAGTTAATTTGTTTGTTTACCCGTGAATGACATTTCCTTTAGAAACACTATTTAGGGACCTCCCTGGTGGTCCAGTGCTTAAGAATCCGCCTTCCAATGAAAGGGACTCGGATTCAATCCCTGGTTGGGGAACTAAGATCCCACGTGCCATGGGGCAACTAGCCCGTATGCTGCAACTACTGAGCCCACGTGCTCTGAAGCCCGCGCACCACAACTAGAGAGCCCACGTGCCAAAACTACTGCGCCCATGCGCTGCAACGAAATATCCCGCGTGCCGAACTGAAGATCCCAAGTGCCACAACTAAGACCCGATGCAGCCAAATAAATATTTAAAAAACAAACACTATTTAATCAGAAGGACAATGGAATCTAGAAATATATTTTTCAGAAAATTCTTCAGAAAAAAGTCAGAACCAATTCATAATATTTTTCAGGGAGCAGTGTCTCCTTATCTTAAACATGTGTTTGCTAAAAATGCAGACAGGCATTTCGCTGAATCTCACCCTCTTTGCCGACCCACATCCTAACAAAATGATCCTTTTCCAGCACAGCAAAGGATCACAACAGTTTCCAAAAATTCACTGATATACAATCATTCTGGAGATAATTTTTATTTCTAAAAAAAAAAAAGCCTTCATTATCATAAATTGCTTCCCCTTTTTAAGAATTTCCTCCCCTTTGCAGAATAAATGAGAGATATCAGAAATCTGGGATTACTATTTGGATAGTTATTTTTTAAGTCATAATGAACACTTTCTTTATAACTATGCTAAGAAAACTTTGTATTGAAGAAGCAAAAGGTTTATTTTGATTCTAACATTTCAATACAAAGAAATATTAAAAATGTTCTCAAATTAAAAATATTCAATGGTAAAAAGAACGATTACATCAAAATTACTGTTTTCCCCTGAGGATTCCGTGAAATTCTGTAATTCCTTTTTCCTAGAATAGGTTTTGGGGATGACTTCACTTTTGCTTTTCCTATCATCTTTCTTTAGCAGCTCTGCCACGCTGAGAGGGACATCAGGAGAAATCTTGCTCATCTCAAGAGCACGGTGTCTACTCTGTGTGAGGAGGTGACATCACCCCAGCTTGAGGTGAATAATGACGGTGGGCCCTCCTGATTTCTGGTATTCATCTGAATTCCCAGTATCTTGACCATTCTTCCCACTTACAAATGGATTGGAGTAAGTTTTGGTGAGGATTCAGTGGACGTTCCACAAATTTATTTTAACACCTCTTGCTTACAACCAGATTACGGGTGAACCCTAGCGCTAGCTCATCATTGACTAGGCTGGTCTTTGAGAGAAGGTCTTCCCTGACAGTTAAGTTCCATCCGGTGGTCTCAGTACATTACATTCACTGGAGTGCAGTATGGCTTCTGCCATGGGCCATCCACTGTGAATGCTCTTGCCAAAGCCACAAAATTCTTTGTGAGGCAGAACTGAGTCCTTCTCATGCTTGACCTTCTGAAGCATCAGAGGTTGCTCCCTGAAACAAGCTTTTCCCTTGACTTTCAGGAAGTCACACTCTCCTAATCTCTGCTTCTCCAGTTACCCCTCCCTCCGCCTCTCCCTGGGTTCTTTTCCTTCCATGATGAGAAGGCTCACGACTTCCCTCTTAGCCACCTTCTCTTCTCCCTCCACTTCTCTACAACCCTCTCAGGGTCATTTCATCTGTGCTCATGGCTTCAAAATGTTGCCTTCCAATTCCACATCAGCCCAGACCTCTCTCCCAGGCTGCGCCCAGATCCCCATCAGGTGCTGCCTCTTGAATGAATGATCCTCAGGTACTCCGCACTAAACGTGTTTCAAGCTGGACCTATCATCTTCTTCAGCAACCCCACTTCTTGCTCCAAACATTCACTAACAGGTGTCTTCTTCTGCCTTTGTTCCCCATCTCAGGGAATGCGCTTCCTTGCGGAAGCACAGCAACTTCACAGAAGTCACCCTTATCACTCCCCCTCCTTCATCCTCTCTGTCCATCACCAACTCCTGTTGATTCTGCCTTTTTCACATTTCTCAGTTATGCCCTATATGTATCCACACTGTGACCACCAAGATTCAGGACACCCACATGTGATTTTCTTGTTTATTTTTTGTTTTGCCCTGTAAATCCAGTTATAACTTTCTAGTGCCTAAATCATTTAATAGCTCTCCTATGGCCTCAGATTAATGTCTAAACTCATAACCAGGCATACATGGCCCCCTGATTTCCTGCCAGGCTCTCCAACTTCATCTCCTACTGCCCTCCTGATTCATCATATTGAATTATGCAAGTCAATATTATATCATGACTAAGGAGATCTGGAATCAGGAAGATAGAATAGAATTTCAGCTCTGCTCTTTACAAGTTAATTAATCCCCAAGTGCCTCAGTTCACTCATCTGTAAAACAGTGATAACATCTCATAGAATTGTTGTGAGAATTACATGAGATAAAGCAAACTTAGTACTTGGCACATAGTAAGTGCTCAATAAATGCTAGCCATTAATACAGCTGTGATCATCTTTCCCGCCCCCCCCCCACCCCTGCAAAGAGACTGTACACTACCTGGGAGTATGGACACTGTTTCAGTGATGTATTCAAACCATCTATTATGGTACCTAATAAATATATACTGAATGAAAGAACAGATTAAGAAGCCTAGGATAATGCTTTTTCAAAATATTTAATCTTCAGAGCTCTTTGGTCCAACTCCCTCTCCAACCAAACAGAAAGAAAAAGCTGGGGAAGTAACTTCATTAGACCAGTCTCCATTTACCTGGGGGGAAAAGGAACACAGGTTCTCAAAGACGTGTTCTGGAAAGGTGATGGGGATCAATAAATGGGTAGTGAAAGGATGGACGCATGAATGAGATGCAGTGGGGTCTTTGGGATGACGGAGAGGAGGCTGATAGCTCTGGGGTCCACTTCTTCCGCATTTCTCCTCACTTCCTACGGACGGGTGAGCGTTAATTGTTCACTGCGTGTGGCGGGAATGAGACCCCTCAAAGAGAAGCTCTGCTCTCGGGGTCAGAGGGTCCTCCCTGTGCCCCATACCCCAGCCTCACCGTTCTGCCGCACAGGAGGGCTCCGAACCAAAGGGCTGGTGGACAAGCTGGTTAGTACCATCGCTGCTGTCACCTTGTCCATGTCCAGTTCCTCTGAGGATTTCCTGGAAAACAGGGAGGGGCGTTGTTAACTGTGCTCATTCTGCACCTACCACGCCAAGGACCACAGGCTACCATACACATTTACTCCTTTAGCTTGTCCCAATGAAAACCCAGTGTTTTGTTGGTTTTATTGTGCAGGTAAGGAAGCCGAACTCCATAAGTCAAAATCATGTAGTGTCAGGGGACTTCCGTGGCGGTCCCGTGGTTAAGACTCTGCGCTTCCACCGCAAGGGGCGCAGGCGCAATCCCTGGTCAGGGAACTAAGATCCCACATGCTGCGTGGCGTGGCAAAAAAAAAAAAATTAAATTAAATTAAAAAAATCTGATTTATTAAAAAAATCCTACAGTATTAGGAAGTGATGGTTTCATTCACTGGTCATTCATCTAACAGGTGTTTACTGAGAGTACAGTACCGGGCTAGGCACTTCTAGGCATAGGTGATGCATGGTAAACCACACACAAGGCTGGTGGGAAGAGACACAGTGATCAGTAAACAACCAAAAAGGAACAGAATAATTTCTGAGAGTGACAAGTGCTATGTAGGGCACAGACATTTTGACATGACGATGGCTGTGGGCAGCTGCACTTATTGGGGTCAGGAAAGGTTCTCCGAGAAGGTGATGTCTGAGGTGAAGTGTGAAGAGAGGAGGGGAAGGGGAAATGGACCCCAAGCAGCAGAGACAGCTGTGTGAAGGCGAGGCAGCAGCAATCAGCACCGGAGATCTCAAGAGAGACCCACTGGTGTGAGAAGGAGAGAGTGGTGCCAAGCTGGTCTTGTGGGGTCGTGTGGCCATGGAAGGTGTTTCGGTTTTATTCCAGGTGCAACAGGAAGTCCCTAGAAGGCTTGAATCAGGTCTAGTGACATAAAATGATTAATATTTTTAAGTTCATGGCCCAAGCTGCTACACGGAGAGCGGATTTTAGGGAAGGCAGAATAGAAGCAGGGAGGCCAGTTAGGACATGATTGCTAGGAGTCCAGACAAGAGGAAACAGTGGCAGGGACTAGGTTGGGGGCAGTAGCAGGTGGTCTGGCAGGACCGGCTGCTGTACTTGGTGTGCGGGGTGAGAAGAAGGGCAGGCACCCAGGTCTTTGGCTTGAGCATTAACTAGAGCCATTTACCGAGATGGAGAGAGTGGAGGAAAACGCAGTTAGGGGTGTATAAACTCCAGTGCTCTGCTTCACAACACTCTACTAAAGAAAGGCTAGGTCAGGGGGTAGTTACCGTGTGGTTAAAGTGAAGAGCCGCTGAGAAGCAGAGGTTACTCTGGTTCATTAATCTTGGCCAGTTAACCCCGAATAAAGGTTCATCAGATAATGATCACAGTGAACTGAAGCCAGCTGGAGTTGATTTCAGTAAAGAAGTTAATATCGAGAGGCAAAAATGTATGCAGTACCTTGACATCAGATAAATTGTACCATTTCCTGAGAGATGAACATTTCGAATAAGGGAACAGTTGAAGAAGCCCCAGAGGATTAATGAGGCATATCGACAAAGGAATTGACACTTTGACAAATGTGGCTTTCATTCACAGGTGTGCTGTACAATTTGTAAAAGCGACGAACCCTCAGAGAAACTTTATGGCCTTGCTTCACAACAACAATGGGAAAAGAGATTCCCGAATCGGAGAAAAATCAAATGGTTCCCAGTTTAGGTGGGTTGGATTAATTTCAACATGAAGTTACAAGAATTATTACGGTTTGGCTCTCGGATGTTCACCAAGGTGCTGAATTACTAAGCAAAGCATACTCTTTCAGTCTAAGGTACCAAACATGGGAATCTTTGAAATTTTCTTCTAGAGTTCTTCTCAAAGTAACTTATGCTCGCTCTTGGCCAACGGATCCATCAAAAGACAAATTACTTGTTTCAGAGAAAAATACTTCTAGAAAGCGAGCTTGGGAGCACACAATGAAATTTATTGCACAGAAGTTTTCAAGACAGTTTCATACACTTAGGGAAGAAACTAGTCACTCATTTGGCATACCATGAAAGGATGTTACAGTACCCACAATTTATAAGATCCTTGGACTTGGGAGTAAAAGTGATGCCATTTCCCCCCTGCCCCCAGAAATGAGGGCTCCTGAAACAGCCAGGGAAAGAACTTAAAGCACCTTAAGGTAACTTGGAGTGTTTTATGGCTCAACCTTCCCATGTAGTCATGGTCACAGGGGGACTGAGTTACTTGGGGGCCTTGAAGGAGAAAGGCTTGCTACAGAGACTGTTCTGTAGATGGTGGGGCTCCTCTGACCGGCCACCGGCCCAGAGCCCAGCTGTCAGGATCACTCCAGGCTGGCGGGGGCGGGGGAGGACGCACCTGAACAGGCTGTCCTGCCATCTCTTCAAAGACTGAATTACAGGAGCTGCTGACTTCTCTTTCCCACTGTCAGTCTTCTCCTTCTCTTTTGTTAACAAAAGGTGTAAGAACCTGGGAAAGAGGCCCATGAGCCTGGCACAGGGAAATGGCATGACTCTGTAGGGAGAAGGTCCCCTTGCCACCTGCCCCGATCCCTAATGGGACCTGCTATGCAGTCATGGTTTTCCTCTCTTGGTTTCAGGGACCTTCATTTTTCCTTCCTCAATCTGCTCTGTAGCTTTTTTGATTTTTCCCATCTAACATGCACATTTTGTTTTAGACTCACTGATAATTAACTTAAAAGCTGATTTGTGTGTTCTTTAAATATGGAGATCAATAGAGCACATAGCATTACAAAATATGCATTTTTATTTCGCATTTCCAAAAGCTGGAGTTTCAAAATAATTATTGCCTGTCATAGAGCGTATTTCTGATGAAGAGCAGAAAGGGGAGGGCTTCCCTGGTGGCGCAGTGGTTGAGAGTCCACCTGCCGATGCGGGGGACATGGGTTCGTGCCCCGGTCTGGGAAGATCCCACATGCCGTGGAGCGGCTGGGCCCGTGAGCCATGGCCACTGGGCCTGCGCGTCCGGAGCCTGTGCTCCGCAACGGGAGAGGCCGCAACAGTGAGAGGCCCGCGTACAGCAAAAAAAAAAAAAAAAAAAAAAAAAGAGTAGAAAGGGGAATAAACATTAGTATAATCAGAGTGTTTCTGAATTTGGATTACCTTTAAGTTTCCCATTGGCATTGGAGTTTATTACCAACAACAACAAATCAAAGGAATACATTGCTAATGATTCAGTTAACTTGTCTTTCTCAGGAAGTATTTTTATCCTGCTACATGAAACATTACCGGATGATATGGCCTGGTGCTGAGCTGTGTTTTTGTTTTTATCTTTAATTTCTTTTGGTACAGTACTATCTAATTACTGATTCATTGGTGCTGTAAATTCAAATCCTTATAATTGAACACAAATAGATGATATACAAAGTAGAATTTGTTACACTTTGAGAGAATCGCTACAAAGGCCTTCTGGTAGATTTAGAGTTGTTGAGGCTGGAAAAAAAAAATCACTGGAGGTGATACTACATATTCTCTCCTAATTTGAAACTGAATCTACTGTTGAAAACCTTACTAATCACGTGTTTACAAAAGGTTGAGACCTTTTTCAATTAATCTTTTCTCTCAGACTTAGTTGAGTAATATAGGACTTAATAACATTTAGAATTTTTTTTTAAAAATAGTAATATTCATTGTTACTCTATATGTGATTTGCCCCTCAGGCTGACCTGGCTTCGATGGATGAATAGGATTTCAAGAAGGGAGAATCACATTTCAGGCAAGGAATTAGGCAAGTCCTTGCCTTGTAATCCACTTAGGAGTCCTATTTGAAGGATGGGAGATGAGAACACAGAGCCTGGGCCAGTTCATGGGGCCTCATGTGCCAGGCTAAGTGGCTTGTCGTATTCTTGTAAGCAGAGGGAAGCCATTGAACCTTCATGAAACTGGCGGAGAGACAGATGATCAATCTGTATTTTAGAGAAGGGTCAAAATGGAAAATGTAATGGAAAGGGAAGAAGCTAAAGGTAGGCTGTTCAGCTATTTTTAGTTAAACCGTAATTCAAACCCAAAGTAATAGACTAAGAGACATCTGTTGCTCGATGAACAGATAGCATTTAGTCTTTGAGGACAGACTCCCTACATATCTGCTAAAGAGGTGTCCTGGGCTTCTCTGGGAGAGGCAGTGATGGTAATGGTGAAGAGCACAGACTTTGGAATGAGTTAGATCATGTGGCTTCAAATCCACTCTGCCATTACTAGCTGTGTGACCTTGAGTAAATTACTTAACATCTCAGAGTCTCTGTTTCTTTATTAGAAAGAGGAAGATAAAAATAGATCTGTCGAGAAGGTTAAATGAGAAAACGTATGCAAGCACAAGCACACAGCCTCACTACAGTAAGGGTTCCGTGGATGTTAGCTATTATTAACCTTCAAGTTCATGAATACGCCCATAGCACATAACCCCACAGCAAAGAGGAAAGTGTTAGGTTACTTCACTTGCTCTTCCTATTCACCACCAACACTAGCAGTTATTACTTTTCTTTTCTTTTCTTTTCTTTTTTTTTTTTTTTTGCGGTACGCGGGCCTCTCACTGTTGTGGCCTCTCCCGTTGCGGAGCACAGGCTCCGGACGCGCAGTCTCAGCGGCCATGGCTCACGGGCCCAGCCGCTCCGCGGCATGTGGGATCTTCCCGGACCGGGGCACAAACCCGCGTCCCCTGCATCGGCAGGCAGACTCTCAACCACTGCGCCACCAGGGAAGCCCTACTTTTCTTTTTTTGCGGGGGTAGGGTAGGGTGGCTTGTGCTGGTGGTGTTATTTTTCATAAAGACACAAACTTCACAAGAGTAAGAGGTGGTAACACTGGCGCGGGGAAGAGCAGCTGCTGGGTCCCTCGCTAGAGCTTCACACTGGAGCCTTGGCAAGGATACAGCTCATGACATCATGGCTCTTGAGGACGGTCCACAAGTTGCCAAAACCTTGAGTGCCCGTTTGGATTTAATTTTGAAAAACTTTCTGCTTTCAACCCTCACTCCTGCGGTAGTAGCTGTGTGCTCAGAGCTCCTTTAGTTCCTGGAAAGACAGTCTCAAGAAAATTCGGCAGAGTCTCTGCCCTCCGGAGCTCTAGTCTGTTGAAGAACCAGACTTTCATCGGATACACACAAATAAATGTAAACTTACAGACGTGACAAATGCCAGGAAGGAGTGGATGGATTCGGTGCTCCTGGCTAAGGGGAGAACTCCCGGCTCAGGGGGGCTCGAAGGGGCATTGGTGTTGCCTTGCTGAGGCCGTGGACGAGCCCGGGGCTGGGCAGTGCGAGAGTGCAGGCCAGGCTGCCGTCAAAGGAATGACAAGGCCGAGCGAGGTGGCCCTTGCACAGGTAGGGCCTGTGAAGTTGTGTAAGGCCCTTATCTTAAAGGCCCTGGGAAGCACTGAATTGTTTCAAGTGGGGTGGGGTTGGGAGAGGTCAGGTCAGCTTGGGGTGATGCTATCAGATGTGCTTTTCAAAAAGCTCACTCTGGTTGCCATGTGGAAAATGAGTTTCTGGGGTTTGACAACCGATCTGTTATCGGAAGAATTGACTGCCTGGTGACTGTGGCAGCAGGTTGCAGAAGGACATCACTTGTGACATAAAGAGGCAGTTGCGGGGGTGTGCAGCAGCAGGGGACACGGCCCCGGGCCCGGGGTCTCCCGCATGGGTGGGCGCTGCCGGTGTGGCCCCGAGCGCTCGGCCGTGGCCTGCGCCGAGAAGCCCGGCTATTGTTCACGCCACAAGAAGCATTTTTCTTCTTTTGATAACACTTCATGCCTGAATGCCATCTGCTTGCAGGGTGCATACAAATACGGTCTCCCCTGGCTAACCCACCAGCTAAGAGAGAAGTGTTTTACACCCAAGAGAGCCATAAAAGACATTTAACTGCAATTAAAGCGTGGTGGTAATAAACGGAAATAAAAATGAAGAATACATTTCTTAGATTAGCACCGATCCAGCTCCTTAGTAACTACCAAAATCTGCTGTCTAGACCGAGTTCAACTACTTTTAAAACTTGTGGTAACCTTCAAACAAGGAGTAAAGTCTGAAAATAAAGTCTCTCTCCCTAGAAAGGCCACAGTGACATCCCCAATCTTGGAATTCTGGGAAAGCTTTTCCTGAGAGTTTGGAAAACTGGATTCAGTAACTGTTAAACGTGATTAAGCACAAAAACTTCATTTTCTTTCTAAAGGGATCTTGTAGCAAAAGTGGTCAGTGTTACCTCCTCCAATTTCATTTCAGCTGTTGTTTCCTTTAAGACTATAGGGAAGATCAGAGAAGCTGCCTCCAGTGCACTAAAGTGTCCAGTGGCCTTGATTAAACAAGATGGAAAAATGAGAGCAAACACATCATAATAGGTAAGGCAACACAGGCCAGTACTTCTGAGACGACCTGTGGGGAAGGATCATTTTTAAGAAATTTCTAATCTGTCATGGATCAATACTTCCGTAAAATACAAGGGAAAAATGGGCTGTGGAAGATGTGGCCACGTTAAATTTCTATGTACATTTCTAAACTGCTGCTTCCTCTCGATTTCCGTACCCAGCTCACTGCGGGCTGGTAACGGAGTGCAGACTGGCACTGGTCCATGGACTGCACGTTGAGTACGTGGAACTAGGCAATTGCTTTGATGTTCATCTCACTTTGCCTGAAAAGACGGCATCCAGTCCTGTCCCTCTGTCCCCCACTTGCCGCTCTGCTCCTCTTGGGCCCCTCCCACCACCGACTTCTCTCTCTCTCGGCCGTTGTCACTCTGCACCCTGGGCCCCGCATCCCATTGTCGATGATCCCTCACCCTCTCCCCTGTACTGTACGTGGGCTCTCCTCTGAAGTTACTCCTCTTTTCCGTTGGGGTTACTTTTCCTGTCACCCCCTACTGATGTCAGGAGAGGATGCTGGCTTTTGACCTGCCCCCTAGGAGACCATCCCTCTTCATCCTCACGCAAAAACTCCTGGGTTTCGGAGGCTCGGCTGTGCAGTTCTCTCTCCCTCTTCCTATTTTAGCCATCACCAGCCTTTCCATCGGCACCTCTGTCACCTAACAGTCATTGAATATTTTGGCACATAAATTATAGCCATTATTTTTACCTTGCCTGGAATTACAATCCTAGGAGATCTACTGAAAGCACCCACTATCCTAATTTCTGGCCCCTTAGCCCCCAAAACATGCAGCAGAGTGCTGGCTGAACTTGAGGGAAAGACACTGCAGTCAGAGAGACTGAGGTTTAATCCCCAGAAACTCCATTTACTAGCTGAGTGATTTTAGGCAAATCTCGTAGCTTTGTGTAGCTTCATTCCTCATGTATAAGATGGGAATGATAATAATACTGACCTCACAGCGTTTTGGAAGAATTAAATAACTTATGTAAAATACCTGACATATACTAAACACTCAGTGAATAATAATTATTATTATCATTATCCTTTATCCAAACTCTTATTTCAGTGAACTTTTCTCAGGTTAAAAACCTGAATTATACCTACTGAAGTATTTATAGGTGAAATAACACGGAAACTAGGATTTGCTTTAATATACTACAGCCTCCCTCTCCCCCATCCCCAAAAGTGATATAAGACGGGCAAAATGTTAGTACTTGTTGAGGCTATGAGATGGGTATTGAGGGATTCATTAGACCATTCGCTCTACTTCTATGCATATTTGAAACTTCCACAATACAAATCAAAAACGAGAACACAAACCTGGATTTGGGCCACGATTTGTTATTTCTCTCCCCCAGCCTCACACTCCCCTGCTCTCTAGCTCACACTGCCTTACTGCCACCGCACCTGCTCTTCTGCCCCCAGAGACAGCCGGTCTCTTGCTTCTTCCGATTTCCCCCAGGTTACCAGCTTGCCGCTGTCTACCCCTTCCCTACGGTTGGGTTCACTAGTTGATGCCCTGGACGCGTCTTTCATCAGCATCCTTGAATCCCTGGCCTTTCTAGCCTTTTTGCTTCACTGGCCCAGAAGAACCAAACCCTGGTGGGATCCTCCCTGGCTGCTTTTTACTCCCTCCCTGGGGCAGCCAAGTGCTGATGGAAACCACCAGAGACCCTGCTGAGTGGGTCCAGCCTCAGCATAGATCCCACCTGTGCTTCTCCTCAACAGGCCCTTCATCTGTCCTTGGTCAGCACACGCTCCATCTACACCCAGGATTATCCTCTATCTTTACCTCTCTCTTCAAGGTTCAACTCCTGCAAACCCATATAGCAGATACTCTTTTTTCTGCCAATACTACACGGTTTAAAAAGTTTTTAAAAATTTTTATATAATTTTTAAAGGTTACACTCCATTTACAGTTATTACAAAATATTGTCTATATTCCCCATGCTCTATAATACATCCTTGAGCCTAACTTTTTTTCCTTTTTTTTTTTTTTTTTTTTTTGCGGTACATGGGCCTCTCACTGTTGTGGCCTCTCCCGTTGCGGAGCACAGGCTCCGGACACACAGGCTCAGTGGCCATGGCTCACAGGCCCAGCCGCTCCGCAGCATGTGGGATCTTCCTGGACTGGGGCATGAACCCGCGTCCCCTGCATCTCAACCACTGCGCCACCAGGGAAGCCCCTTGAGCCTATCTTACACCCAACAGTTTGTACCTCCCACTCCTCCACCTGTATATTGCCCCTTCCCCCTCTGGTAATCACTAGTTTGCTCTCCATATCTGAGTCTGCTCTTTTTTTTCGGTTATATTCACTCGTTTGTTGTATTTTTTAGATTCTACATATAAATGATATCGTACAGTATTTGTCTTTCTCTGTCTGACTTACTTCACTTAGCATAATGCCCTCCAAGTCCATCCATGTTGCTGCGAATGGCAAAGTCTCATTCTTTTTTATGGCTGAGTATATTCCGTCATATCTATGTACCACATCTTCTCTATCCATTCATCTCCTGATGGTCCGTTAGGTTGCTCCCATATCTCGGCTATGGTAAATAATGCTGCCATGAATACTGGGCTTCATGTATCTTTTTGAATTAGTGTTTTTAGTAAACAGCAGATACTCTAACCTCCTACATTTTAGAGCAAATTGAGGCCCACAGGCAGGACCTCTCTCACACTTTGCCTCTTCACCTCCTTTCCTCGGCCTCACAGGTGGTTCAAGTGTTGCTTTTCCTGCTTGAAGCCATGCCTCCACCTGTACCAACTTCATCCCCCTCTTCATCCTGCCCCTTCTCCTGTGCCCACTTCACTTTTTCTCAGTCCCCTAACATGCTTAAGTGTTTCTTCCCACCTGCGCTCAGGGACACTGAACAGGAATGGACAGGGGTAGAACAGGAGTGAGGGCAGTGGTTGGAGAACACAAGAGACAAGAGACTCTCAAGGAGGGACAGGCTCACAGTATCAAAGGAGGTGGACACCAAGCCCATCAGGACCAGCGGGTCGCCGGGCAGTAGCAGAAACTTTAGCAGGAAAGGAAGTGGCATTGCTGTGGGTTGAGGAGTGAATGGTTACTAGGAGGTGAGAAATTGGAGGCAGGGATCGTAATCGACTTTTTAAAGAAGCTTGGCCATGATGGAAAGAAGACTGTATTTCCTGGAGAAGTTAGACGGTCTTTGTTTTTTCTTCAAATGAATGGGACTCTAGTACATTGAGATGCTGACAGGAAAGAGCCAGTGGCACGGAGAGGTTTAAGATCCAGGAGAGGATGGACAATAAGCAGACAAGGTCTTTACTGAGGCTGCCCAGAGCGGGGTCCTGGGCTCAGGTGGAATTCACTTTACACAGAAGGAGGGGCATCAGTCACCTATAACTGGAACGACGAGAACAGAGGTGGCCTGGGCGTAGGCACATGAGTAGGTGTGGGGCTCGGGCACTTGACGATGTCTCTTTTTGAAGGTTTCTGCTTTAATTCCTTCCTCAGAAGCAGACACGTTTCTCCGTGGGGAGTGGGGGAGGGGACCCTGGAGGGCGGAAGGTTTGACATCGCTGTTAGGGGTAACGGGAGAGAAAACTGAACGGGACACCCAAAGACAGGCAGCAGGGAAGGCTCTGCTGAGGTTGGAAACCTTGATCCTCTCATGATGGTGACTGGAGGCAGGATGGGGGGCTGAGAGCTGGAGCTGGGATGCGTGGGAGCAGCCGCTGGCTTTTCCTGGGGGACAACGAAGAGGTGTGGGAGGTTTTGGTAAAACTGCATTTGGAGAGAGTGTCGTGGATCTTGGCTGGCTTAGGAAATGAGTGAAGGCTGGAGGGGATGAAAAGATGGGAGAGCAAATGGGGAGAAACCAGAGATCTTATTGAGGTCTGAACACAAGTGTGGTGGGAGCAAAAGAGAGAAAGAGCTGGAAGAACAGGAGGTTCTGAGCAGGAAGGGAATCCCAGAGATGGAATTCCAGAGACAGAAAAATCCTGGGAGATGGCAGGGCCAAGGCTCAGCCGCAGGAGGAGAGGGCAGAGGCGGGGGAGGGGTGGAGGTCACTGCATCGTGCATGGTGAGGCCACGTATGTAACGGTCACTCATGTCATCCAGGATAGGAAAGCTGTGAGCAGGTGGCTCAAGCTTTTAATAAAGGGTGAATGACCAGGATGTCTGGAGAGTCAAGGAAGGGGATAGGTGGAGGGGCAGCAGGAGGTTCACAAGAGAGTTCAGGAGGTAACAGCTTGCGGACAGCAGTGGCGACGTGGAGACATACGCTCTTGGGAGGTTCCCACAGCCTTCAGGATAAGATTCAAAGCCCTGTACAGGAAGCACGTGGCCCTCTCTAGCGGAGTCTCCCCATCTTGCCCCCATTTCAGCACAGGTGCCCTGCAGAGCAGCTCCCCACTCGTAGCAGCTCTCCACAAGAAGACGCACCTTCCTCTCCGTACCTGTGCACAAGCTACGCCCTCTGCTTTTGGATCAAGCTTCCTCCCCTTTCCACCTGGCCTGTTTCTCCTCACCCTGCCGTCAGCAGCTCCGTCCCACTCCCGGGGAGCCTGCTGATACCCACCCAGCCATGCCAGGTGCCCCGCTGTGTCGTCTGAGTTGCTTGTGCTCGCTCCTCCCCCGTGCATCACGACTCAGTCTGGCATCTGTTTCCAACATCTAGCAGAAACCTTGCTTAAAGTAAATTCTTTTTTTTTTTTTTTTTTTTCAGTACGCGGGCCTCTCACTGTTGCGGCCTCTCCCGTTGCGGAGCACAGACTCCGGACGCGCAGGCTCAGCGGCCATGGCTCACGGGCCCAGCCGCTCCGCGGCATGTGGGATCTTCCCGGACCGGGGCACGAACCCGTGTCCCCTGCATCGGCAGGCGGACTCTCAACCACTGCGCCACCAGGGAAGCCCTAAAGTAAATTCTTGAAGGGTTCTGGGACAAACTGGCGTTAAGCAGTGGCGGTCGGCAGCGGCTGAGGGTTGGCAGGGAGCAGCACAGAAAGCAGATCTGAAGAACTTCTGCAGATTTCTTCTGTCCGCTCTCCCTCAGCTCATTAGACCTGGTAATGCATTCAGTTCCTCGTGTGGAAAACAATTTCTCAAAAATTCAGCTATTAAATAAATCATTCACATGAATTTTCTTTCTTTTTTTTTTTACTGGTCCTAACAAGATATTGGCCTATCTCTGCAGAACTGATGTGGTTCCAGTGTCTGGGCTCATTCTCCTGTATTCACCAAGGCTCACAGACCCATCTGTGAACTCTGGAACGGCAGCAATAACATTATTAAATAATAAGTTCCAAATCCCCTGAAAACAATTCTGTGGGATTAGCTGGACTTCTGGATGTGAGTAAGCTGCGGAGTGTAGCTCTGTGAAGCGTCGTGAACATCCCTGGCTGGCCTTCTTTCTGTGTAGATTTGGCGCTTTTGATCGCAGCCAACATGTTCTCCCGGGAGCCACGAGTCTGGTCTTAAATCCACGCAGTTTTCTCCGAACACAAAGTCTTCTGTGAACATGGAAGTGCCCTTCTGGGATGGCCCTTTAGGCAGCAGATGATAGAAGACCAGAGGCACACATCAAATCCCCTCTTGTAACCTGTGTGTATGTGTGTGTGTGTGTGACTATGTGGGCTTACGTCCTGTGTGGGTCTGTGCGTGAGTGTCTCTCTGTGTGTCTGTGAGTATCTGTGAACCTGTGTGTGTATGTGTGTGTGTATCTTCGTGTCTGTGTGGGTTGATGTCCTGTGTGGGTCTGTGTGTGAATGTCTCTGCGTGTCTGCAAATGTGTACGTGTATTTGTGTATATCTTCATGTCTCTGTGTGAATATCTCTGTGTGTCTGTGAATGTGTGTGTATGTGTCCTGCGTGTGTGTTTATCTCCGTGTCTGTGTCTGCCTGGGTTGATGTCCTGTGTGGGTCAGTGTGTGTCTTTCTGTGTGTCTGTGAGAGTGTGTGTGTGTGTGTGTGTGTGTGTGTGTGTTTGTGTAGCTTTGTGTCTGGGTCTGTGTGTGAGTGTCTACATGTGGACTCATGTGCACTCTGTGCACAGAGGAGGAGATGCAGGGAGCTGCAGATGACCATGGCCCCAGACCCTGTCTCCTGCCCAGGGCCTGCTGGTCTCTTTCTTCCTGGCCTCCGGAATGGCAAGGTCCTTGCCGACCCTTTACATCCCATGAAGCACCTGCCTGCTACTCAGCAATGGCCAAAGCAAGGTAGTCAGACTGTCTGGAAAGGGCTCATGGATGTTTCAGCCAGCTTCTGGTTGGGCTGCTGTGGGCCGTCAGCTGGTCAGTCCCTGAGCCCTGGGGAGCAACTCGTCGGGCGGGGCCTGCCCTGTGTGCAGAGGCAGTGGGGCCCAGGCTAATGGAGTTGAAGCCCCGAGTCATTCGGGCCATCTGCAGGTTAACAGGCTGCAGGTCAAACGTCACAGCTGCCCTCAAGAAGAAAACTGTAATCACAATTGCATCTCTCACTCTTACTTTTATGTCCAAGTCGGGTCATACCAGACTTTCTGGTGGGCTTAATTATATTATTGCTCTGAGGCCTGAAATCCATTTAGGTCTCAATAATGTAAAGAACTTCTAGCTATCTTTATGGTGATGAAAGTTATTTCACAAGGGCAGTTGGGAGAAAACAAATCTAGTGTTTTCTGCTTTGCCAGTTAAGGGGAAAAGAGGTGATTTTTTTCTCTAGATTTTTTTTTTAAAAATAAGGTTAAAAAAGACTTTCTTATTTCTGTTACTTCTCCTCTTTCATTATGGAGACATTATTATGGTGACATTACTATGGTGACATTTTTATGTTGGCAACAGGCCTAAACGTGGGCTAGGAGTGACCGCTGTTGCCATCTTACCTGTTTTTCCAAAGACAGAGGTTCATATTGTTCCCAAGCAAGCTGCCCCAGCAGGCTTCCTGGGAGTGAGAGAGGGAGCCCCCTCGTGGGGAGAAAGCAGCTCTGGAGCCATCACTGCCCACGTACTGCAGGCGCTGGGGTACGTGCCCTGCCCTCCAGGGGCGGCTGCTCAAGCTAGGCAGAGGAGAGCTGTTAGCAAGTCAATGGGCTAATCTGCTCCCCTGCTCTAGGCTAAGGGGGAATTTAGGGCTTGTTGTTATATTTTAAAATTTTGGTTTATTTCATGTTTAGCCTGTGTGGGACCTGCTTGCAGACTTCGGCTACACCTTTGGCAGGACTGGTGCCTCCACTGTCTTATGCTATAAAGAGGGGACCAACTGGTATGGGTGTAACTGAATTAACTCCTTTTTAAGCTGCTCAAGTTCCAGATTTGGCTTAAAAAAAGAAAACATGTAATCAATACTTTTTTAAAAAACTGCATCTTCTTTCTAATAATAGCTAATATTTATTGAGCATTCCCAACGCCAGATGCTGTAGGTACATTATTTTGTCACTTAAATTTATTGATGCTACTGCCCCATTTTACAAATGTGGAGACTTTGGTAATTTCCTAAGAGCACTTGGCCATTCTGCTAGCCCTACCTTATTCCAGTGACCCAGTGGGGTCTTCACACCCCACACTAATGCCATTTTCATGGTCTTCTTTATAACCTTGTTTTAAATTCAAGACATGCTTGTCATCTTCTATAATTGAAATATATTTGTGAAGTTAATGCAGTATGTTTTAGAATATACATTTTTTTTCTGTATTACACTTGAAATTATCTTGGGCTTCCCTGGTGGCGCAGTGGTTGAGAGTCCGCCGGCCGATGCAGGGGACGCGGGTTCGTGACCCGGTCCGGGAGGATCCCACATGCCGCGGAGCAGCTGGGCCCGTGAGCCATGGCCACTGAGCCTGCGTGTCCGGAGCCTGTGCTCCACAACGGGAGACGCCACGACAGTGAGAGGCCCGCGTACCGCAAAAAAAAAAAAAAAAATTATCTTAAGATAATCCTTGAAAAGGATTTCTTTTATATACATGGGCGATTCCACATTAATGAGAACATAGAATATAAAAGTTGAAGTCGACAAAAATAGATTGAATTTAAGCTTTTTACTCCTATTAAAAAAAGTGTTTTGCTTTCAAAAAGATTCTCTATGGATTTTCTTTAAATAGAATTCTTACAATATTCTTAAAATGTTTTGAATGATTAAATTTCAATTCAACTCATCTACCCAAATTGTAACCCCTACCCAAATAAATACCTGTTTTATACTGTTAGGTTAAACCATATGAAATTGCTGATATTCACTCTTTATTTAATCTACAAAAGTGGTAGTTTCATATGGTTCAATCTGATATTTGCTCTTATTAAACATTTATCTTTAGTTTCAAGGCTAGAAACTAGCCTTTTAAATTGATTGTTTCAGATCAATGAACCAGACAGTGGTTCTCTTTCCTGAGTTATGTACTGTGGGTAATTTTATTTCTGGAGTTGGCTTTTATTGAAGATAATCTCCTGTTAATATAATTCAAACAAGCTTCAATTCAATGTCTACTATGTGCAAAGTACTGCTTTAGGCAGAATTCCTTGCCCCATACCTTGTCAATGTTCTACATGAGACACTTGGAATGTTGAGATTCTGGGAGATGAGTGGAAGCACCTACACCGCCCTCCAGAGGATCCTCATTCACACACACACACACACACACACACACACACACCCCAACATCAGTGGCTCTGTTTCCTGTGTTCTCTCGTTTATATTTTAACCATCTTAAGGTTATATGTTTCTGTCAATTCATACAGCTATTATTTGGTGACAGATCAATTCAAACTGTCAGTTAGGTATCTTGTCCCTAGAAAATGGTAACTCTATCATTCTTAAAGTGTTTATAACAGTACAATCTAAGCACTATGAAATCAAACCTATTTATTGAACACCCAAAGGCTGAACAACTGCACATTCAGCTGTGTCTACTCTGTGTACAAGGAACATGACTTCCCCAAAGGAATAAGCAGGAGAAACTGATACAGTCAGGAACACAATGCAAAGGTTACTGCTGGACATAACAGCAGATCAGTAACATGGCTGGATGGCTACTGGCCAGGGCATATCCAGTTTCCTGTAATAAGAGGTGGATGAATACAGGTTAGTAATGCCAAACAAGGCTTAGGCTAAAGCCAAGAGAAGTCTACAGTGCAGGGGAAGCAAAGCATTGTAGCTACTCTTTCACATTTCTTCTGAAAACAATATAAATGGCTTATAAGCCTAGGATGCTGGAATTAATATTTAATGTAAAGAGCATTACTGAAAACAATTGTATAGCTATCAGGTATAAATAATAATTTCCACCTCTGCTGGTAATTTTTCACTCGTTTAAATTGTCATACGAGCACAGCAGCAGTTTATAGGTGCACTTACTGTAATAGCATGTTGATTAAACTACGGTGGAATTACCCATTCAATATATCTTTCAATTCTGTGTTATTATGAAGTTCTAAATATTTCACATACAAATAGGCCCCTATTAGTCAACAGCTCAGTGGTTACCTATCTGTCTTTTTTCCTTTTTTTTGAATCATTAGGAAGGCTTATACATTTGCTTTTCTACATACTTGAAATGAACCAATAATCTTATGATAAGGAATTAACATGCATACGGACTAAGAATCTGGGTTTATTTGAAATCTGATGAGAAAATGAGCCAATTAAAATGATTATAAAATTGTAGAGAAAAACCCTTTCAGTATGACACGTCACTTACTTCATGGACATTTCTTTTCTCACTTGGTATGCTATTTCTATGAAGGTTCAACCAGCACAGACAGAAATAAGCACCCGCTTTCATTCGTAGGCAGGTAAATCTTCTAGAAGTTCAGAGAGGTAGTAATAGCTGCTCTGTCAGTCTGAGTCCTCCCAGAAGCGGTCACCGAGACAAGAGCAGTTCTGTAAGTGACTTACTAGGGAAGATGCCTATGAAGGGAGAGGGGGTGGGAGCTCGAGAAGGCAGGGGAGCCTGCAGGCCACCCGCCAGGTCTGACACCTGTCAGGAAGGAGTGAGGACAGAAGGACTGGCTGGGAAGTACTTTGGAGCAGTTCTAAGAAAGTCTCAGCTCAAGCTGATGGCGCCCTGAGCAGAGGCTGCTCGGTAGAGAAGCCCCGTGTCGGGCAGAATGACCCAGTTCTAGGAGCCCTGCTGTGCCGGGTCCTTGGAGACGAGCAGCCCAGGGGGAGGCATGATCTTACCAGGTGCGGCGGATTCAAAGTAGTGGCAGCAAGACGCTGGCCGGCAACTGTGCTCCCTGCAGCTGCAGCTTCATTTTGAAAGAAGATCTGAGTGGTGTATTTCCATGCCCTCCACAAGTACTATTTCTTTTTGGTGATTATGCAATTTAACACAGGGATCTTGTTGCTTTCAGACAAAGCTCGAAAATCCCCAGGTTGGACACCTTCCCTGAGATACATTCCTTGAGGACCAGCTGTCTACCTATGTGTTTTTCCTGACCTGGCATGGGTTACACTTGCTGTCATGGTACAGAGGAAAAAGACATTCAAGTTAAATAAAGCATGTGGGAGGATTTCCTGTCTCCAGAACTGTCCAAAGACCACTCTGATATTTGCCCCAAAATTACCTTTATTATAACTCCTTTGGATTGTGGCCCTACAGGGTCAAACCCAGGGTATAACCTACCTCCTTAAATAAATCATAATATTTAACATTTATGTAGCAGTTGCTATATGCCAGCCACTGCTCTAGGTTTTACTTTCATGAACTCCATTAATCCTCATAATAAGTCTATGAGGTCAATACTATTATTACCCCCATTTTTAGGGATGAGGAAACTGAGGCACAGAGAGGAAAGGCAAAGTAAGCGGTGGACACTGCATTCCCATCTAGGCAGTTGGACACCATCGTCTGTGTTTCCGACTGAATGTTTGTGTCCTCCCCAAATTCTTATGTTGAAGGCCTAACCCTCGATGTGATGGTATTAGGAGGCACAGCGTTTGGGAGGTAATTAGGTTTAGAAGAGGTTATGATGGTGAAGCCCCATGATGGGATTAGCGTCCTTATAATAAGAGAAAGAGACACAAGAGCAAGAAGGCAGCCATCTGCAAACCAGGAAGAGGGCCCTCACCAAGAACTGAATGAGTTGGCCTCTGGAGCTTGGATTTCCCAGCCTCCAGAACCGTGAGAAGTAAATGTCTGTTGTTTAAGCCACCCAGTCTCTGGTATTTTGTTAAAGCAGCCTGCAAAGGGGTTTCTGGACCCAACTCCAATGTGTAAAGGTGGAGGCTTCCCCACACCAGCAGGCAGTTCTCAGGTGCCAGCAGGGTGTCTGAGAATTCAACTCAATTCTGACACTATCTACCTGGGCTAGAATCAGCATCCACAGGTAAAGGGCTCAGTCCCACAAGACCCCTCCAACTCAGGATGCCCACTGCAAGTCCAGGTAGTTACTGACTAACCAAGTGTTTCTGACTAACCTGCTACAAACTGGAGGCTCCCATGACCCCCTCCTCCGGTTTGACTAATTTGCTAGAACAGCTCACAGAACCCAGGAAAAGGCTTTCACTCACTAGATTACTGATTTATTCTACAAAGATATTAGAGGATCTGAATCAGCAGATGAAGAGACACATAGGGCAAGGCATGGGGAAAGGGCACAGAGCTTCCATGCTCTCTCCAGGTGTGACACTTTCCCCAGTTTCCACGTGTTCACCAACCTGGAAGCTCTCTGAACCCCCATTCTTCTGGGTTTTTATAGTGGCTTCATTACATAAGCACAAATGATTAAATTTTGACCCTTGGTGATTAGTTCAACCTCCAGGCCCTCTCCCCTCCCTAAGGACAGGGTGAGACTGAAAGTTTCAACTCTCTAATCACACAATTGGTTCTCCTGGAAGCCAGCCCCCATCCTTTGCTAGGATCCAAAAGTCATCTTTCCTGAAGCATTTTCAGGAAGTGAGGATGACAGCCCAAATATTATTCCATTGCTCTTACTGCTCAGGAAATTCCAAGGGTTCTGGGCATTGTGAGTCAGGAACAGTAGGTGAAGACCGAATATATGTGAGAAACATATATATTTGGTCATCTGAATGACCAAATATGTATATTTCTTATAAATTACGATATTGCACAGCCTGAGCTAAGACAGTGTTTTTACCCAGTATGCTAGGGAAAGGGTTGGCAAAACCTCAAGTGGATAGGGTGCCAGACATGTGAGTGCAGTGTGCCACAATTTGGAGACCAGTGACCACTCACTGTACAAGCTGGGCCAGCTTGGCAGCAGGGAGGGAAAGGGCTCACCTTGATGAGCTCGGGGTGCACGGCAGCACTGCAGGGCAGGCACCTGGAATCTTAGGCCAGGGCAAACACAACTCTTCCTGGTACCATCCAATGGTGGTTCCCAGTGTACTTCTGGCCACAATCTGAATTGCCTCGAGAGCTGTGCATGTTCTAGCCTGCTAGTGACGGATGTCAGAGACTATAAGCAACTGGGAAGATGGAAACTGACAACAGTCCTGATGACAGTGACAGTTTTGATAGTAGCAGCAGTGGCAACAGAAGAGAATAGTGGCAAACAGCCACAGTCTCGTGGATAGTGGGACTAAATGAGAATAGAGAAATCCACTGTGAATGGCAGGTCAGGTGTACACTCTGCATCAGGAAAGAAAAAGGGATATATACATGTGCACAAGATTTTGTATATTATTTCAGTGAATCGATGGATTCCTTGAAATTGATCCACAGCCTCCAGCAGGTTAAAAACTCACTGTTTAAAGAAACTTAAGAGAGAACCTATGGAGCTCAAGATATATAACCTGTCTTTAACTGGCCCTGTGCTAAAGGGCAGAATACTAGTATAACTGTTTTGTAAGAAGGAGTCCTGGGGGTTGTGGAAACCACCGACTACTGAGGGTCAGCTTTTTTATCTTTTATGCTGGTGAAAGTAAAAGAGGACGGCCACAGAACCCTAAGCAAATGACATGACTTCTGCAAAAGCAAATTATGCCTGATGCACCTGTTATAAATCCTTGAGGAGATGAATATGCACATGGGTAGAGGGGAGGCGGTGAAGGTAATAATTCACAGCCCTCCATCTTCCCTACTGATGTTTAGCGATAGTATCTAGTGGGTTAGACCCCACACGGCTTCCAAACCACTTCAAGTTGGCGGCAGTAAAGATGCTGAAGGTAACCCCCCCTTCAGTCTTTAAAAATGCCTTTAGGGCTTCCCTGGTGGCGCAGTGGTTGAGAGTCCGCCTGCCGATGCAGGGGACACGGGTTCGTGCCCCGGTCCGGGAAGATCCCACATGCCGTGGAGCGGCTGGGCCCGTGAGCCATGGCCGCTGAGCCTGCGCGTCCGGAGCCTGTGCTCCGCAACGGGAGAGGCCACAACAGTGAGAGGCCCGCGTACCACCAAAAAAAAAAAAAAAAAAAAGCCTTTAGTACAATTCCACCTCACGGACTATTTTTAAAAAGTGGAGTTATCAGGGGATTGAGGGAGCCTTGTCATGAACAGAGAACCAGCTTACAGACAGGAAACAAGGTGGAAATGAATGGACACCTCTCTGCGTGGAGACATGTTAACAACCACGTTCCTGTGAAGCTGCTGCTTAGACCATTTTATAAATGATCTGGATGAGGGCACAGAAAAATGTTTGGATTTGCTGATGATCCTGACTTCTAGTTGACAAGGATGGATTTCAGAAGATATTTTAAGATTATGTTAAATAGACAAAAACATTGGTACATGTGAATGTGAGAAACTGCAAGGTAATAAATGCATTCAGAAAAAAAAAGTATCACAAACTTCCAGGCACATGAGATCTGAGCGATCAGTTACAACCCACAAGAGTTTCCTGGGATTAAATGATAGAATCCATTCAAAGGAAAATTATCTCGGGGTCAGCCAGTCCGACCTGTCATCTGAAGCCGCAGCCACCTTCCATAGCATCCTGATCGCATGAACTCTGACCCCTTGCTCTCACGGTGAGGAACTCCTCATGCCCAGAGGGAGCCCCTTCTTCATTCAGACAATTCAATGTTTCAAAAGTTCTCCTTCGTGTTGAGGCAACACCAGCCTTTTCCTTAGGTAGCTCAGTGTTCCAGCATAACGGAGCGCAATTCTGATTCCTCTCCCACAGAAATGTCACCCAAATTTGAAGACCTAGCATGTGTCTGCTGTTTTTTTCTTTTTTAAACAGGTTAAACATCCGGTATGTCTTCAATGTTTTGCTCGGAACAAGTCTAAATGTCCTAATTATTGAAGCTGCTTTTCCATTGGTCAGATAGTTTTACTTTGCTTCTGTCCTATGCCCAGGACTGAATTCAGTATTTCAGGCAGGATGTGACAAGTGCTCTATGAAGGGGACCTTGTTCCGGGGGACTCTCTTTTGTATAACAGCTTTATTAAGATATAATTTATATGCCACAAAATTCATGCTTTTAAAATGTAAAATTCAGTATTTTTTGTGGTTTTTAGTATGTCTACAGAGTTATGCAGCCATTACCACTTCCAGAACATTTGCATCACCTCCCAGAGAAGCCCCATACCCATTAGCAGTCACAACTTATTCCCCACACTCTGGCAACCACTAATCTTTTCTGTATAGATTTGTCTCTTCTGGACGTTTCACATAAATGGGCTCATATAACATGTGATATTTGGTGACGGCCTTTTTTCACTTAGCAGACTAATATTTTCAAGCTTCATCCACATTACAACCTGTATCAGAACTTTGTTGCTCTTTATTGCTGAATAATATTCCATTGTATGGATATATCAGGTTTTATTTATCCATTCATCAGCTGATAGACTTTTGTGCTGTTTCTAATTTTTGACTATAATGAATAATATTTTTATGAATATTCCTATCCAAGTGTTTGTGTGGCCATATGTTTTCGATTCTCTTTGGTATGTACTTAGGAGTGAAATTGCTGGGTTGTATGGTAACTCCATGTTTAACCTTCTGACAAAATGGAAATGACAATGTTTTCCACACTGGCTGGACCATTTTATAATTCTATCATCAATGTATGAAGGTTCCAATTCCTCCATACCCTCCCCAACACTTGTTATTATCTTTATTTATTTATTTATTTATTTATTTTTACCTGTACGCGGGCCTCTCACTGTTGTGGCCTCTCCCGTTGCGGAGCACAGGCTCCGGATGCGCAGGCTCAGCGGCCATGGCCCATGGGCCCAGCCGCTCCACTGCATGTGGGATCTTCCCGGACCGGGGCACGAACCCATGTCCCCTGCATCAGCAGGCAGACCCTCAACCACTGCGCCACCAGGGAAGCCCTATATTTTTGATAATAGCCATCATAGTGGGTGTGAAACCACTTTTGATTTGCCTTGATTAGTCCCAAGTGACTAATGATGTCGAACATCTTTATGTGTGCTCATTTTCCATTTGTATACCTTCCTTGGAAAATGTCTATTTAAGTCTTTTACCCTTTTTAATTGGGTTGTATTTTTATTATTGAGTTGTAAGAGCTTTTATAAATTCTCAATATTAGACCAGGATCAGATATATGATTTGCAAATATTTTCTCCCATTCTGTGGGCTGTCTTTTCACTTTCTTGATAGTGTCTTCTGCAGCACTAAAGTTTTTAACTTTGATGAAGCCCCATGCATCTAATTTCCTTTTGTCACGTGTGTTTCTGGTGTCACACCTAAGAAACCATTGCCTAACTCAAGGTCATGAACTTTACTCCTATGCTTTCTTCTAAGAGTTTCCTAGTTTGACCTCTTACATTTGGTCTTTAACCATTTTGAGTTAATTTTTTTATATGGTTGAGGTATGGGTCTAACTTTATTCTTCTGCATGTAGATACTCTGTCTCAGCACCGTTTGTTGAAAAGACGATTCTTGAATTACCTTGGCCCCCTCGTGGAAAATCAGTTGACTGCAGTGGGGGGCTCATTTTCTAGTAACGATATTGGACATTTGCTTTTCATGCTGTTGACTCATACTGAGTTTATTGTCAACTAATTCCTGTAAGTGTTTCATAGGTACTGCTGTTAAGCCAGGCTTCCCCCATGCTGCCCTTGTGCAGATGGAAATTGGGGCCCAGATGAGAGACTTCATCTTTATTGCTCTTAAATGTCACCTTTTCATTTCAGCTGGTCATTCCACTAAGTTGAGAGCGTTGCGATGTGGAGTCTGATGTCCCTCCCAGGTTTGTATCCTCTATATCATCAGTTATTCAGCTCAGTCATGGAATATTTAATAAAGTTCTTACCAGGCAACTGGTCTAGGTTGGTGAAGAAGACAAGGTACCTGCCCTCATGGAGGAGGCATAGAGAAGACAGATAACACAGAAGTAAACTAACAAGATAATTTCAAATAGTGAGCTTCTTCCGTAAGGGGTCATTTAGGGGAATCTCTTTAATTTACAATTGCTTTTGGTTGCAATTATGTCTCTGCTATCATCTTAGGAGACAGTCATGTCTAAATGCCATTGCTTAAGATTCATTTCAGAGAGTGGTGCACTTTGAGAAGGCCTTCCTTGTATCTGATGCGGATATGAAGGAGAATATCCTCTCTGGTATCACTCAGAAGGGCACATGGCAGGGATGGCTGGTCCACGAGCCTCACTCAGCAGAGTCTTGTTTCAGATTCTAGAAGAATACACTGCAATCCTAAAATGACTCCTTCAAATCGTTATATTAGAGAGGGCCTGATAACACTGCTGCCACTTTTTCCTGGATAAATGATACTAGCCGACTGGAGCTTTGGTCCAAATTTTTTCACAGGCAACCACAACACTACAAGCATATTCTTCCTCTCTGTTGAAAATACCACTTTGCGGGAAGTTTGCAGAGTCAACAGAGAATAATATTCGACTTAGGAGGAAGTCCGACTGAAGCTAATACAAATGAGATATACCGAGGGAAAACCTACTCCTAACCTCTCTCACGTCTGGGATGAAAGTCTATCAGTACTGAAGAGTAACAGCCTTGTCCCTAGAGCTGAAAATAATACCTGATGCATTCAACAAATATTTGTTGAACAAGCGAGGGAATCAAGGAAAATTTCTGCACGGTTCAAAACTTTGGCCTCTTCTGTAGGTTCTCGTTCATGTGACTTCTTTTTTAAATTAATTTTTGTTGGAGTATAGTTGATTTACAATGTTGTGTTAGTTTCTGCTGTACAGCAAAGTAATCAGTTATACATATACATATATCCACTCTTTTTTAGACTCTTCTCCCATATAGGTCATTACAGAGTATTGAGTAGAGTTTCCTGTGCTATACAGTAGGTTCTTATTAGTTATCTATCTTATAGGCAGTAGTGTGTATATGTCAAACCCAATTACCCCACCCCGTTCCCCCTTGGTAACCATAAGTTTGTTTTCTACATCTATGACTCTATTTTTGTTTCGTAAATAAGTTCATTTGTACCATTTTTTTAGATTCCACATATAAGTGATACACATGATGTTTGTCTTTCTCTGTCTGACTTACTTCACTCAGTATGACCATCTCTACATCCATCCATGTCACTGAAAATGGCATTATTTCATTCTTCTTTATGGCTGAGTAGTATTCCACTGTATATTATGTATCACCTCTTCTTTATCCATTCATCTGTTCATGGACATTTAGGTTGCTTCCATGTCCTGGCTATTGTAAATAGTGCTGCAATGAACATTGGGGTACATGTATCTTTTCAAATTATGGTTTTCTCTGGATATATGCCCAGGAGTGGGATTGCTGGATCATATGGTAGCTCTGTGTTTAGTTTTTCAGGAAACCTCCATACTGTTCTCCATAGTGGCTGTACTAATTTACATTCCCACCAACAGTGTAGGAGGGTTCCCATGAGACTTTTTTTTTTTTTTTTTTTTTTTGCGGTACACGGGCCTCTCACTGTCGTGGCCTCTCCTGTTGCGGAGCACGGGCTCCGGACGCGCAGGCTCAGCGGCCATGGCTCACGGGCCCAGCCGCTCCGTGGCATGTGGGATCTTCCCGGACCGGGGCACGAACCCGTGTCCCCTGCATCGGCAGGCGGACTCTCAACCACTGCGCCACCAGGGAAGCCCCGCATGAGACTTTTTAAAAGTTCATCTGAGTATCAAGCTTTCTGTTTTTTTTTTTTTTTTTCAATTTTGTTTTTAAATTCCTTCTTGATTAATGGACCATTGACTACTCCCAAGCCTCTAAGAGGGTATTAGTGACTGTCTGGGAGCTTTTGGTACCTTTAGACAGTCTCTTTCCGTGAGATTACTGGATGCTATTTAATGGTCTCCTCTGGGTACCTCTGAGCTTTTTCTTCCTGGCTTCACATATTTACATCAGCAGTTTTCTGCAAGAAAAGAGGGCTCCAGAACTGAGTTTCTCTTATCAACCACTGGTTTCCATTTGATTGATGTCATCTCATAAAGCGCAATTGTGAATAACATACCGGTCCCACTATTGGTCACATAAAGTGGATGGCAATAGGAGGCTGATAGAGCCACGACTGTGATATTTCAGTAAGTATATATTTTGTTTAACAGAAAATCTCTCTATTGCCACTGATCTTTCTTCTCTGCCATTTTGCCTCCATGCACACAAGGAGAAGTCAGATTTAATATTCATCAATTCAACGGATTCCATGGAAACAATAGTGATTTCTAAGATGAAAAAGAATTATGGATGCATGCTGATCATACTTCTTGGCTGCGAAAACCAAAATTCTGACTCATCAAATTAAATCACTCATTAAAATACAGGCCAGAAACGCATACCCTGCATTCAGGTACTGATGTCTATCAGGGCAGGGAATGAGATAATATCACGAAAGAAGAATTCACTCCCCTGCTCTCATGGGCAGCAGTACAGGATGCATTTCTAGGATCACTATTAATTTATTAAGCCCACACAAGATGTGAATTAAATTTGACCTTGTCCTTTGTTTTCCATGAGACTGTCTGAGATGCACGTTTTTGTGCTCCCCTAAGACAGGGGCACTGAGACCCCATAGGAGGGCTCTGTGGGCTTCAGAACAGGTTCCTGTGGGCACAGTATTTTGGGGACAATATCCCCAGGCAACAGCTCATTTATGGCAGTGATTTTGCTCTTTGGATTAAAGTGGCACACTCCTAGGCCCTCGGTACTGTGGCTTCAGGCTTCTGTTTTTGGGGGATGTGGGGTTACAGGGGAGCATAAGGCCCAAGGGAGGGGGTGAGGTCAGAGGTTCATCCATGCCCACCTTTCAGAGTCTTGCTTATAAAACTGATCTAATCCTGCATTCCCCTTACCTTCATGCACATTAGATTCCTTTGTCTAGATGCCCAGCTCCATCCCAGACTAATTAAATCAGAATCTCTAGGGTGGGCCTTGGGGCACTGACACTTTTAAAACTTCCCAGGAGACTAATGTGTGGCTTAGGTTAAGAACTACTGAGTCTGATTCAGGGGTTAACAGATGAGGAAATCCTCATGACAAGGGGCTGGGGACTTCTACCAACTCCTTGCAGAGGGACTCTCTTGATATCATTTCTTTCCTCTTTCATTATAAACAGGAATAGGAGCATTAAACCAAGTCACGTGACACACTGGAATTATGGGAGTTTAATTGCAAAGGCCTTGTTGGTGCTTATAGGTCAAAAAACTTTAGGATTCTCTCCAATACTTAACAGTATCCATATCCTTCTGCCCAGCCTGCTTTCTAAAAAAAATACTTCTTCCCCTTGATAGGGTCAAAGGAAATCAGATCAATTAAAAAGAAAGCAGTGACTCACAGAAGACATCTTAGTTCGTCTGAGACCCTCTACCCTTGGATCACCCAAAGACGTCTTCCCTTAGCCTTCTAACCTCTGGAGCCAAAGTATTCAAGAAGACATTGACCATCCTTAAACACTACAGCTGATACCGACTGCTCTCAGGAAACTTACTATGTCAGGACCTGATTCACAGGAGGAGTTTTGGGACAGATGTCTAATTGCATGTCCAGAAAACTTCAACTAATCCATTTTGAGTCATTTAATCTGTTTTTGCTCATAACTTAGCAATTTCAAGCAAAAGAGCTACATTTTTGGCACTGGTCTCTGTTCTGTATCCTTAAGACTGCACGTCTGTTCCTAAAATCTGAAAACAAGAAAGAACTCAAGAGTCTATTCAAACTGGGATTACAATATTCATCAGTTTTATCTACTGAGGGAGCTTTATATTAAATTCTACATGGTAGGCCTGTGCTGTCAGGAGCAATACCTAAGTGCCAGATCAGCGAGATTTATTACTTGCTGTTATTCACTGTCAGCTTCTTCTGATGGTTTGGTTTATCTGCCTCAGGGAAAACTAAGAAAGGCCAATTAAAACACTGCTTAAACTTTATCACACATCCATTTTTAAGTTGCAAAGGCATTCCATACTCTTTAAATAACTCCAGCAGTTAAAGACTCTCTGAATACTTTTAGCTAATGTGAAAGCCTCCTTGGCAGGGAAAGGTTTAAGCAGAAAAAAATACATGTGCAATGTCTTAAGTCCAACTACAGTCCACCCATCATTCCATAATTCCTGCCTTAACAGCAGGGCTATTACTTAGCGTTGTGAGATTCAAATATCCTGTTGCACATTATAGAACTGTCTCCTTCTTTCTCACATATTTATAGGGCTGAACTTGCATACGTTTAAGAGTGCATTATGTGCATTTTTCTAGTATAATGCTTCAGAGCATGCACAAAGTTGCACATGGTAGGGACCAATGAACAACAAATTCTCAAATGAACTTGGGTTTTGGAATGTTTACAAATGGCTAAACTGTGCCTGCCTTGTCTTTGTTCTCACCTTCCAATGATCCCTTGCTCTAGCCACCCCCAAAAGATTTTTCATTTGCTTATTAAAGTCAGTGTTAACCTATGATGTTCTCCATGGAGTCCACTCTACCTGGAGTGCACACACCCCCAGCTTGGCTTATCTAGATCCTACCCACTCTGTAAGGTTATCTCAAATTCCATGTTCCTCAGAAAGTGACAACTGATTCCCCAGTTAGAATTAATTACTCTCTCTATTATGCCCCCTGACACTTTGAACTTAATTTATATTATTGTGATAGTTTGCAACATTCTTCCCAGTCCCTCGCTTTTCCCTGTGTCCATGCCCTTTTTGAGTTGACCCTGTTTTCCTTACTCTAGAGGTCGAGCATTCTTCCTCACCCCATTGTTTTGGGTGTGTCAGTTCTGAACCTAGGCTTCAAGGGCCATCGCACGTTTCCATTCACCTCTGTGGCACTTCTGTCATCGCTGTGAGAAGAACACGCTCTGGCTAACTTGCTGGTCCAAAGAGGATGAGAGTCATGTGAAACAAACCTGAACTCAACCTGCACACTGACGCCCAGCCCTACCAAATCCAGTCTAGACAAACGGACCCCCAGCCAACTTACATACGAATGAGTGAGGATATACAACTGTTGTTTCAAGCCACTGACTCTGGGGTGTTTTGCTCTTTGGTATTGCTGTGCCAACAGCTAGCTGATATAGTTTTTGTATTTTAGCTTTTCATGTACACAGGTCTGTTCCTTCCGGTAGGCAGGAACCACACTCTTCATCTTTGTATTCTTTAGCGACTCAGATTCTTGCACCCAGTGGGCATTCTATACATTGTTGTCGGTTTCAATTAGAGAACAAACAATTCATTAAGGTTTAAAATCAACAGAGGGAGCTACTGGTTAGTGATGTCTTGATTATCATCAAAGACTACCTAGTGTGCCCCGCATGGCGGTACCAAAACAATCTGACAAGCTTCCATGGAACGCTTCCAGGAAAGATCAAAGTAACAATAACTACTGATTAGTACACAAATAACTCTTAGTTGCTAGGCCAATAATGGCAGGGTTACTCTTTTCACAGTGTGACATAGGTCAATTATCACAAAGCTTTAAGGAGCTGGGACAAAGAAGCCACGACTGGTCTTATAAATTGCAGATTTGGGGGTCTCTGACATGTGCTCAAAAGGGTTTCTAGCTTCCACAGATCTTTTTTGGTGGGCATTTTCTTCCTTTTCACCAAGGATTTTGGCTAGTTCATGGCTGTTTAACTCAAAAGAGGTCTGTTTACCACTTTGTTTTTAGGAAATGTGTTAGGTGCTGAGGGCTGGGAGAAAGCAGGTCACCGTTGCAGCTGACAGAAGTAGGTTACTGAGTACTTGAGCAATGAGCCGACTCCAGACTGAGAACTGGGTCTGCCTTCCAGCGCAGACTGGCTTCCATAGAACCAACTGACTCAGGAAATCTCTTAGCTTACTTGATGTGGAGGAAACCAGTACTGATGGGATGCAGTCATTGGTCTAGTATTCTATATACACCGTCTCATTTCATCCTTACCCTAATACCATAGGAAAAGGGAAGAGCTTTATTTTTTTAATTTTTTTTTCGATTTTCTTGTTTTGATGTGGACCATTTTTAAAGTCTTTACTGAATTTGTTACAATACTGCTTCTGTTTTATGTTTTGGCTTTTTGGCCATGAGGCATATGGGATCTTAGCTCGCAGACCAGGGATGGAACCCGCATCCCCTGCATTGGAAGGTGAAGTCTTAACCAATGGCCCGCCAGGGAAGCCCCAGGAAGAGCTTTAAAGATGCTAATTTATCCAAGGATGAATGAGTATTAAACGGTAAAGCTTGGGTTTGAATTCAAGTCTGTCTGTCTGCCTCTAAAACCCACGCTCTTCCCAGGACACCACTGCCTCCCATTGTGATCCCTGGTGCCTTCTTCTATCGCCAGATGTGACTCCTTGGATAGCAGCCTCAGCCCAGGTTGTCTCTGAGGTTTTCAAGCCCCCTACAAGGACATGTATATTTCTGTGCTCCACCTCCACTGGAAATCAGCCCTTAAGTCTTTCAGACCCAGCCACCAAGCCACTTTGTCTTTCCTTCCTTTTTCCTACCAGTTCTCAAAGTTTCACAGCCAAGATCATGCAGGTTATGAGAGAACTTCCTTTTTATACATGTTTGTACATAGGAAATGCTAAAGTACGAGGTGCATTTTCAAGACTAGTTAATAGTCTCTGTGCTGTGGCCACAGGAACTTTCTATATAAATTTCTTCCTGCATTAGTTCAGAATGTTCCACTTCAGTAACTCAGCATGGAGGAGGCTAAGTGTCTGCGTGAGGAAAGGAGTCATTCTCCTGCTGTCTGTGGCCTTTTCCTTTCAGCCACACGTAGCAGCGGCAGTAAGAGCTGCCAAAGCCATGAGGGAGGAGAGGAACCTGCAGAAAGCTCTTCTCATTCCCCTCAATGGCAAAGTAGGAAGTAGAAGGACAGCTTCCGTCAGCCCTACGTTCTCATCCAGAAGGGAAAACTTAAAAGCTGGGACCAAAATCCTGCAACGAGCCATTCAAAGGTTAATCAGCCACTGCCCTTTGGTTAGTCTCATCAATCTCTGTCAACCAACTAGTCAACAAGGGAGTTAGTGAACTCATCAGTCAGTCAACCAGGCAGTCAGATGCTACTGGGCCAGGCAGGGGTCAGGCATTTACAACACAAAGGCTGATATTCGATGCCTCATCTTCTAGGCCCTGCCAGGGCACCTTTCGCAAGGTATGCCCACTACCCATCTTGTACCAGTTTTCATGTATTTGATTGTGGCTCAGTTGCTCACACCTTCTTGACTATAAGCTCTGTGAAGGACAAAGCACTTTCTTTTTTGTTCCTTGCTCTATATCCAGAACCTAACAGAGTCTGGCCTGTAGGTAATGCTTGAATAGAGAGTTGCAAATTAAGTGTTAAATTTTGCAGAAACTAAATTTACTTGGAATGATGTAACTTTAAGGAAATAGAAAGAGGAGGAAGCTTGAGCTTCCTTAATATAAAAAGGAAGGAAATATGCAGATGTTACAGTCTGAATATCGTAGTCTAAATGAAAGCAGGGAATTAGGGAAGGCATGGAAGGTGGAGTAGAAGAGGAAAGAAGTGGTCTCAGATGCTTTGTATTAGAAGTTGCACTGGGGTTTGTCTGTTTAATTAAAATATATTGATATTTACAGTGTCAACCATACTCTGTGATGTGCCTAAAGGTACCCTGAGAATAGTTTTTCGAAAGGCACACTAAAATGAGAGGAATAGATATCACTCTGGGCAAAAATTAGGAGAACTTGTTCAGAGTTGCAGAAAATACTTTAATATCCATTTTCACCATGTATACAATGATTTATTATGCTGTTGTAACCAAACTGACTAAGCAGTTTTGGGACACTAAGAGATGCCCTGCATCATTCCTGACTTGCAGTTTCTAAAATAATAACCATAGGTTATTATTTAATATTTATGGTCCAGTGGAGAACCACTTAACATGCTTGCTCGATCAGTTAATCAAGAAAGCTTATTAAAGGGAAAAATCGGGCTTCCCTGGTGGCGCAGTGGTTGAGAGTCTGCCTGCTGATGCAGGGGACACGGGTTCGTGCCCCGGTCCGGGAAGATCCCACATGCCGCGGAGGGGCTGGGCCCGTGAGCCATGGCCGCCGAGCCTGCGCGTCCGGAGCCTGTGCTCCACAACGGGAGAGGCCACAACAGTGAGAGGCCCGCGTACCGCCAAAAAAAACCCAAAACAAAACAAGAAACAAAAAAAAAAAAAAGGGGGAAAATCACAAAAGTGCTATATATGGACCTTATACATTTTATTTTTAATTCAAAATCAAGATCTCTGCGCTGAGGCTTGCTGATTAAGAACATAGACTCTGGAGCAAGACTGCCTGGTTGTATCACTATTAGCTGTGAGATCTTGAGCAAGTGACTTTCTCTCCATCTCAGTTTCCTACCTGTAAAATGGGACTGAAAAGCTATCTACCTCATGGGTTTGTTGTGAGGATTACATAATGAACACAAACAAATTAACTAGGACAGTTCCTGGCACATGGTAACCTCGTAATAAGTGTTAATTATAGTTGCATAAATCATGCATTGTATAAAATATGTTGTTGTGATTTAAAGGGAAACAAGAATGTAAAGACATTTACCAAGCAAGAGAAGTGCCTAATTTAAAGATTTTTCCAGTCTTCTATAACGTTTCGTAGCACCTGGTTTGTCATCAATTTTTAAAGCAACTTGCCTTTTTCAAAGCAATCAACTTCGTTTTTATAGAAGTGATTTGTTACTACAATCCTTAACTTGTATGTACGTCTTCTACAGCTGGTCTGAGAATATATTTGCTATTGGGAAGGGTGAGTTCTTTTTGTCTGTACCCCAAAGCGCCTTCTCTCACTTTATGAAAAAAGGCAACTTTTCATCTGTTTTCAGTGTGGTAAGACCTCCTAGGTGGCGACTCGAGTCAATTAGAAAAATTAGCGTCCGTGTCAGAAAAAGTGAATGACTCTGTGTATTGGATTTAAAAAGTTCTTTTACAATTCAAGTGGTTTCCAGTTCTTTGGTTTCAAGAGAACTGAAGGAGAACCTAATCAAGTTAGATCATTAAAAATAGTTTTTGATGATACAGTGCTGTGATATTTGCCACTTATCTCACTTGAAAGCAATTCAATTCATTGAGTGACACTGATATAATGAAACCCTTTTTCTTCCCATCTACCTGTGTGTACAAGCGTTTTTTCAGTGTTCACATTAAAAATGAAAAATGGGACTAAAGATGATGCTGAATAGTGTCTCATTCTAGTAATATGTAATATTTAAAAGCAGATAAATAATTTTTAAAAAAATCCTGTATCTCATTAGAGATAGAGTTTTAATAAAACTTTTTTTATATTCACTTGCTTATCAAAATTTTAGTGTGTTGTGTTGGTCAAGTGTGCACTACTAATAATTTTAAGTATAGCTTATACCAGACAAAATGTTAAGTACTCAGAATCATACAGTCACACGAAATGTAAACTATTTCAATTTCAATTTATAAATATATATATATATATATTTTGCAGAGAATTATGGTAGGGTGATCAATAAAAACCTTTAAAGCATAAATATATTACATTAGGATAAAGTTCTGTGGAGAAGGTGGAATGGAAACTGAGTTAAAAAGAAAAGGAACAAGTAGACTTTCTGCCAGTTAAAAAGTTTATTCGTGTATTGTGAAAAATGGATGATGGTGGAATCAAATCTCTATGGTATTTAGATTTTATTGGATATTTTAAAAGTCATGCTACCATTTTTTAATCAAAATATCCATATTATTATTTAAATTACTAATGAAATGAAATTAAATTCCTACTTAAATCTATTATGCACAATTTAAGACGTCACCTTTAAAATGTGTGAAGGGTGCACAGTTTTCAACATTCTCTAGACTTTGCTCAGAATTCATGAGCAAGAACTTTTGTAGACGATCATCCCGAGAGTAGCCTGTCAGCTTTGAGTTTTCAGTATCAGAACGAAAAACACTGGTTAATCCAGGGAGTCAGTTCAAAGACATTCTACAGTTCTAAAGTTTCAAAAGACCTTTATCATCATTACTTAGTTATTAATGAGGGAAATGCTATTTGGTGGTGACTCACACCCTGATTCTTATCAGCTTTTACACTTCCAAAGCCATTACAAGCCTTTAGGTGGAACTGTATTATATTTTGCATGTACATAAAAATAGGGCTGCTTTGAAGATTCGTAGAAGGGATTGCTTTTAAATAATATTTTATCGTCATCAATAATTATCTTATGATTTTGGAATTTTCATTTTTTTCTCTCCCGTGCTATTCAAAGTACTTTGTAGACTGTATTCAATCCGTCTTTAACAAAGCCTGATGAAATATGTAGGAGGTAGTCAGAAAGGGGTTAAGTGATCTTTCCATAGGAAGTCAAAGATGGTGTCAACAGTAAATCGAATAAAACCAATGACTCTTCCTATTTATAAAAACATTCTGGATATAGAATAGCAAGGCCATATTAATGACTTGCTATTCCCTTTCCAAGCTGATGTTAGGTTTGGGCTCATTCAACCATATGCAAATACATAAATATATATATATATATATATATATATATATATATATATATATACACACACATATGTGTGTGTGTGTGTGTGTGTGTGTGTGTGTGTACATGACAAATACATATCTGCAAAATGGCATTCCCCAGGCCCCCTTCTAATTTAATTTTATATACTCTCTCTGGCTGGCTTCATCCATCATCATGGCTTAAACTCTCAATAGTCACTGATGATTTCCCCCAATATCTCCTGTCCAGATGTTCTAAAACTGTACTCCTGTTGTGCCCTAATGGAACCTTTTTGTCCAGTCAGTTGTAGAAGCCAGAAATGTGGGAGCTGTCCAGGCCTTGTCCCCCTTCTTGACCCCTTAGACCCAAGTGATCCAACCTTTTGTTGATTTTACTTTAGAAATAACCCTAAAATCTGTCTCCCATTTTGATATTTCACCACCACCGCCTAATACTGGCCCTTGTCCATCCTCCCAAAACAATAGCCACTTAGCTGGTCTCCCTGGTCTCCATGCCATTTAACCTATTGTCCCCAATGCCATCCAAGCAACCTCTTCAGAAGTTAAATGGAATCGTGCCACTCTAGGTCTGAAAATTTTCCAGTGTCTTGCCAATGTTTATAATTTGAATTCACATTTCTAAGTATGTTTTATAAAGCCCTTCATCATCTGCCCATTGTCTGCTTTTACAGTGACACTTCCCAGCTTTTAGCCCTGGGTCATTCCAATCCCCTTTCTTTTCCCTGAGTACACCATGCTTGCCTTCATTCATTCCTTCAACTATTTATCAAGTGCTTCCTCTGTGCCCATCACAAGTCAATGCATGGGGACATATCAGTGCAGACATGACCAAGTCCCTGTCCTTACAGAGGCTCTATTCTGGGCTTTTTTAGTCCATTCCTTTGCATTTGTCCAGTTTTCTTCCTGAAGTGCTCATTTCCCACCCCTCACCTGTCTAGCAAACTCCTACTTTACTTTAGGACTCAGCTATTCATGAGAAGTCTTGGAAGGTTACCTGGAAACTCTCACTCACATCTAGCCATTGGATAGTCCTTCTTCAGGAAATGAACTCCAGGAGAACATGGGCTTTCCTTGTGTTGGCTGCACGCTCAGTGCCTAGAACAGTGCCTGACATATACTGGGTTTTTAATAAATATCTATCAAATACATCATACCTACCAAAATACCTATCTAGTTATGTGCTTCTACCTTGAGACCATGAACTGTGAGTTTCTAATGGTCAGAACTTATCTAATTTGCCTCTTTACGTCCACTGCTTATCACAGTGCCTGGTACATTGTTAGGAATCAATAATGGTGAATATAGGCCATACAGATTTACATGAAGAAAACAAAACAAAACAAAAAAACCCCAAAAGCTCTGGGAAAAATGCTGTGAGGGGTTAATGTTATCCAACCTCTGGAGCAGGAAGGGGGAGTGGGGTGTAAATGCTAAATCCCAGAACTCTAGGATTAAGACACGGTGTTTGTGTTATAAAGTGGTAAGGAGACACACATACATACGACTAGTTAAAAAATACTGGGGTGCTTCTATATGTAATTAGAGGTTCCAGCAAAATGCTGTGGTAGCAGGGTGGCACTCAGGAAGGCTACTTGGAAGAAAAGCCAGCCCTTGAAAAGTTTCCTTAGGTTAGCATCACCAGACAAAACCCGGGACTCTGTCAGTTAAATCTGAATTTCAGATAAACAGCAAATAACATTTTTGTATTAGTATGTCCCATGCAATACTGGGGATATACTTACACTAAAAATGTATTCATTGTTTATCTGAGATTCACAATTAACTGGGCCTCCTGTATTTTTATTTACTACATTTGGTAACTCTGCCTCAGGTATGTGGAATAGCTTGAGAAGAGAGCAGGGATGGAAAAGCACAAAGAGAAAGGCCAGTTGTCCAACACAGCTGGAGCCTTAGGTATATGGGGGATGGGGGAAAGCGGAAGTTATGCGGGAGACTGCTAGGGAAGGAATGAGGCCAGATCACAGAGGCTTTGAGTGACCTTGACTTGTCAAAGAATATGATGTCATCCTGGGAACTTATGTTCAGCAGTGAGAGACTCTATCCTTTATGAAAAATAGAGCACACACATAAATTTTTGTGGACATAACTCATGCCTCCCTGGAGATGTACTGTAACACTGACTATATGAATTTTAAACACATCAGGAGTCATACAGAGCTTCCCCTTAAATGGAAAAAGATGTATTTTCTGAAAGTTAAATTAAATGTTTACATTTAATCAAGAACAGCTATTGGCAATCTGAACGTTAAAATACCTTCCAAATAAATTTCTACTGTATAGTGATTCACAGACATTAAATTAAGATGAAACAAGCTAGTATCTGCAGCAAAAAGAATAAATTATGATCTTGTTTATACACTAAGTGTTGGTTTAAGTAAGATTTTAAAGTCATATGCTTAGATAACGAGCACATTAAAATACTGGCCGTCTGAATCACAGATATAAAATTAATGACTAAAAAATTAACACATATTCATTATTTATTTAGTCATTCTAACCAACACAGAGCCTCTTACTTTAAGACAAATCATTCAGATTAACAATTAACAAAAGCAAATTAGTAATCTGTTTTGGTCCTACTGCATGAATATCAATATCTGTGTTTATTAATGTTTGAAATATAGCTCTGAAAAAGCCAAGAATTCACATATTTAGAAACGCATTGAGGAACATTTTCTGTGATTTTTTTTAAGGTAGAAGAAAACACTTTTGAATAATTGTGGAAATTTGAATATGGACCGGACATTAGATGATAACAAGGAAGTATTTTACGTTGTAGGGTTAAATCAAAAATAAAATCCTTTTCTGTTAGAGGCGCACACTCAAGTATTATAGGTACAATGATATAATATCTGGGATTTGCCCTTAAAATACTCCACTTGAAAAGAAAGCGTGTGGGACTTCCCTGGTGGCGCAGTGGTTAAGAATCCGCCTGCCAATGCATGGGACACAGGTTCGATCCCTGGTCCCGGAAGATCCCACATGCCGCAGAGCAACTGCGCCCGTGCGCCACAACTACTGAGCCTGCGCTCTAGAGCCCATAAGCCACAACTACTGAGCCTGTGTGCCACAACTACTGAAGCCCGTGAGCCTAGAGCCTGTGCTCTGCAACAAGAGAAACCACCGCAATGAGAAGCCTGCGAACTACAGCAAGGAGTAGCCCCCTCTCTGCAACTAGAGAAAGCCCGCGTGCAGCAACGAAGACCCAATGCCAAAAATAAATAAATAAATAAATTTAAAAAAATGTTTTTTTAAAAAAAGAAAGGGTGGGGAGTAGATGAAACAAAGCTGCCAAAATGTTGATGATTTTTGAACTGGGGTGACGGGTATGTGAGGGGTTGAGTATATGATTCGATTTCAGTGTATGTTTGAAAATTTCTATAATAAAAGGTAAAAAAACAGGTCTTTTTCATGAATGAATAATTTCCTTGGAAGTATATCTTGTAATACATTTACATCCACCTTCCAATCTATATTTTAAATATATATATTTGTACATATATATATACTTTTGCAGTGACTAGTTAATAGAGCAGTTGAGCATGTTTATCTTATTAATGATCACTCACAATTCACTGAGTACATTCCACGGACCAGGCACTGTGCTTAGGGATTACCATGCAATATTCAGTTAATATCTGCAGCAGTCTTTTGATCTAGTCTTCACTATTATCCCCATTTTGCAGGTGGAAAACTGAGGCTTGCAGAGGTGACAGTTCTCACTGTCCTAAAGATAGTGCATGTGTCTGTATTGAGATCCCGGCTCAGGCTGCCTGACTCTGAAGTCTGTGTGTTTAACCCTTCCCTATACTGCCAGGTAGATTAGCAGGAGTATAACTATACTCACAATACATATAATAATGAAAAGAAGGGGAAATGGCTCGCATGTTTCACCCTTGCCACAGCTATGGCTCAGGGCCAGACTTGTGATCCTCTCAGATCCAGCCTGGGTTCAGCCATAGATCAAGCTGTTGCGTGAAGCAGAAAAGCGGAAAGATGCTGCTCTAGACAAAGACAAGCAAAGACAACCAACACAAGTCTCTTCTCACTGACAACTGTTCTGCAGTTGTGTGTGTGTTCTTTCTAAAGTAATACAAAATGACGAAAATGCACAGTTTGCCTTTTTTGTGCCTTCTGATGCCTGAGTGTATTTTGCAGGACTTCACCTCCCGTTTTAAATCATTCATCACGCAGTGCCTCTTGTGTGGCGCAGGCGGCAGTGGGTGGGTGGGGCGGGCAGCAGGGAGAGGCGAGTTGGAGGACGCACATCCCGCAAGTGAGGAACCGGCACAGCTGCAGCCCCGTGAGACCCCGCCCCATGAGCTCATCCCCTGGCAGTGCAAATTAGGATGACGTAATGCTTCTGGAGAGCTCCTTCAGCCCACCACAGTGGGAGCGCTCTTGCTTTTCCTGAGCTCAGGAAAAATTAGCATCGGTATTTCTAGCTGTTCCTGAGGAAATGGCATTTTATTCAAAGGTGTCGTGGGAAACAGAACACACTGCCTGCGTTAGGATCAGCTTCTGTGCCAAAGGAAAACAGAGCTTATCAGTAAATAAGTCACTGATTACTGCCCTTATCAGACTAGGAAGGTAAGCGGCTTTCTTCAAAAACAGGGTCCAATTAAAATGGCAAGAGATAGTCTCGGCATTTCTTTAAAGTTATTTTAGCCGAAGAGTATAAAAAGAATAACCATAGCAATAATATTAAATAATAGTAATAATCATTATCATTTATTTAGCTCACTGTATACTGGGAACCGTACTAAATGTTTTATATATGTTATTTAATTTAGTCCCTGTTACAACCTTACAAAGTAGGCATATCCCCCATTCCCTCCCTCCCTACACTTTAAACATGAGCAAACGGAGGCCTGGAGAGGTAGGTAATTTGCCAAGGTCAGACAGCAGCAATTGGCAAAGCCAAGGGATTCCAGTCCAAAGCCCATATTGTTAATCACTATGCTACCTTGCTCTGTAGGCCCCAGGACAGGTCTGTGTAATAACAACTCAATAAAATAGAGAAGAGAGGATTGTTTCTCCCAAGAAATCACAGGCCAAAGCTGAGGTATCTGCCATGCTTGGCATTTCTCACCTCATTAGACACCCCATCTTGTAAAGGGGAACGGCGGGGAGAGGAGTATTTATTAAGAACCTACTGTGAAATAGTAGGAAAAATATATATTCATCTCTGCCCCTGGCTCCTAGCACAGAGCTCCTAAATCCCTTGGAATTTTCTGGGTGATAGGAGTGTCTTTTGCTCGAATGGGGTAACTCCTGGTGGGCTCCTGGGTGGGCTCCGGTCACCAGAAAGACCGAGCGATGATTAGGGGCTTGAAAATTTCAGCCCTACCCCCCAGTGTCCAGAGAGGGGACGGGCTGGAAACGGAGTTAATAATTGATCATGCCTATGTGAAAATAAAAATAAAAATCCCCCAAAGTTCAGAGAGCTTCCAGGTTCATGAACACATGGAGATGCTCCTCACACCTCCCCACACACCTTGCCCTGTGCATCCCTTCCATCCGTATCCTTTATCTGATCCTTTTATTTATTTATTTTTAGCTACATTCTTTTTAAAATTACTCTTTTCCATTATGGTTTATCACAGGATACTGACCATAGTTCTCTGTGCCATACAGTAGGACCTTGCTGCTTATCCATTTCATATGTAAAAGCCTGCCTCTGCTGACCTCGACCTCCCACTCCATCCCTCCTCCAACCCCCTCCCCTGGTCCTTTTATAATAAACTGGTAAACAGTAGGTAAACTGTTTTCCCCAAGGACTGTGAACTGCTCTAGCAAATTAAAGGAACCTGAGGAAGGGCTTGTGGGAACCTTTGATTTGTAGCTGACTGCTTAGAAGTACAGGTAAAACCTAGACTTGTGATTGGTGCTGGAAGTAGGGGGGCGATCTTGGGTGACTGAGCCCCTTGCCTCACTTCAGATGCCAGTGGAGGAGAAGGAAGAGTAGACAGAGAAGGTGGGATGAAAACTACTGAAAGGAGAGGAAATGCGATGTGGCATAATGGTTATGTGTAGGGTTTGAGGGTCTGGAGGATTTAGGTTTGGGTACAAGCTCTACTACAAAAGTTCGGTGGCCTCGTGCAATAGACTCAAAGGCTTTGAGCCTCAGTTTTCTTATCTGTAAAATGGGGGTGATAATACACTCCTCATTGTGTCATTGTGAAGATCAAAAAAGATAAAGCACAGTTCTGAACCTAGTGCCTGGTGTGCTCAGTAAACAGCAGGGCAGGATGACTAAGGGTAGAAACCTAGAATCCCCTTCTTGGTGCTGGAAACCTGGTGTCCTCTTGGTTCGCAGAGAGTAACCATGTTTCACTGGATTAAGTGGGAACCGATCACTTTTCTGTGAATCTGGGGGAAGATTTTTTCCACCAGAAACACTTTCACTCCCAGCCCACTCTCTTCCAAGCATTTTAGTTCCAACACTGGTTACAGTGTGGAAGCATCACCCAGTTGGCAGGTAACTGAGCACTTCAGTTCAGCTGTAGAGCTGATCACTGATCAGAAGCGCAATCATGGCTCTGGGGGATTCCAACGGAATACAGAATTTATACACTATGTGTGAGATTTCATTAAATCTGGGCTGATTAGGTATAATGAAATCTCACGCATGGAGAATAGATTTTGATTACTATGGGAACCCACCCAGAGCCAGGATCAAATTTCTGATCAGCCCTATAGCACAGAATCACCTGGAGGGCGACTTCTTATCTGTGCCTAAGATATCTGTCTATAAAATTACATGACCACTTCTAACACCTATTAAACTAATTAGGCAGCTTGATTTTTAACAGCACCAAAATCTGTGCCACAGGGTGCCAGAAACAGAACATTCCTGGGGAGATGCACTAAGAAAGGAACTTTAAACTTCAGTCACATGGCGAGGAAGTAGACTTAAAAAATGTAATTCCTATGAAAGCATTTCTTCTCTTACACTTAAAAGGAGAAGTACACACCCTTCCAGAAAATATTGTTTGTACACTTCATGATATCTGAAATCATGCTGTATTGGTTTGGCAGTCCTTCATAACAGTTGTGGATTTAGCTATTTGTGGTCTCAGATGATAAAGCATAATAATTACCAACAGTAAAAAATGTACTTTAATTTCTAATTACAAAGGTTAGATTTATTTTCTCCAACTGTGGGAGCATCTCCTTCCCCACTATTTTAAACTGGATGTTTACAAACAACATTACTTCTGAACTTTGCCCTGGTACAGTAAAGCTGGTGGTTTATACTAGGATGAAGTCATTCTTTGTAATGAAATTGAAAGCCGTCAAACAACATGAGTGGAATTTGTTACAAATTGGGAAATGAAAGGTGTAATATGGATGCCTCATATGCCCAAGTTTTTTTATTAAACTTTGAAGAAACAAATAGAATCATATAGTTTGATAACGGAAACTGACTTCTTAAGACACTTATTTTAAATGCTCTTATATTTAGAGAAAATCAAGTTCATCTGAGGATTTTTTTTTTTGAATGAAAGAGAGGCCAGTCTAGGAGATAATGGGCTAAATCCAATCTGTTTTAAGGTAGTTGCTTCCTTATGACAGCCACCAAATTACTCGTTAAGCTGGAATAGCCATCCCTACCTGTCATGAACAAGAACCAGATGCCATCTCAAAATGGACAGCATCCTCTAAATGGACACTCCGTATCAATCCCCCCAACATTTCGGGGGCTTGATGTTAATCAATTTCTATTGTTAAATTCTTGCCATCACTTAAAATAATTGCCATTTGAAAACAACTAGTAGAAGCAAGAGTAGCAGTGTTTCTAAACAAAAGAGTCAGGTATATAGCAAGTTAACTGTTGTTGATACAGCATGGCCAAGGAACGGTGTCTGTGGTTATTCAGATACTCAGTTACTAAAGTTATACATACGGTCAATTTCTAACCAACTGGATTACATGATGATGTATTGAACCTCCCAAATATAATAAATGCATCATAATGTTAAAAGAAAGATTCTGATGGGATTTCAATACTTCAAAATCATTTTCATAAATTTCAACTGTCACCGCTTTCTACATGTATGAAAGTACCAGTTAGTAATAGTTGAATGCTAGATAGCTAGATAACATCAAGTTAATGAGAGTTTTATTCTTTGTCATAATGTACATTTTCCCTTTATATAGTGCTTCAGGCTGATCCAAAGGCTAATAACCAAGGACTAGGAACAATTAAGAATGAAATACAAACAATACCAAACCCTCACATCATATTAAGGCAGGACTCTTCCAAAATTATAAAAATGAACAACGCATTCAAACCAGCAATAATGTTTTCAAATAGAGGCTAAAAATTTTAAGCAAAGACCAATTATATGTGCATATAGTGTGGGAGAGACAATGGTTTTGCACTTTTATCCTGCTTGGAATTCATAGGGCTTCTTGAATTTGTACCTTCATATCTTTCATTAGTTTTGGGAGATTCACAGTTGTTATCTCTTCAAATACTGCTTCCGCCTTAGTCTCTCTCCTCTCCTCTGAAAATCCAATTACATGTCATATCCATACCCCCTCTTCTGGATTTTCTATCCTTTTGTTTCTTTGTATTCTAGTCTGTTCACTAATTCCCTTTCCCTGTTTACTAATTCTTCTGCTGTGTCTACTCACAGTAGCCAGTTAACAAGTGGGCCCTCCAACCCCCAAAACTCTCACCATCTAGTATTTACACCCGTGGGTAGCTTCCTCTTACGTTAGATCAGTGCTGATCTATATGACCAGATAGGTATGATAGAATATCATAGGGTATATCAGAAGTGGTGGTGTGAGAGTTTTGAGGCTAGGTCATCAAAAGCATTCCATCTTCTGCCTCATGCTATTGGATTTCTAGTTCTGAGGAAAACCAGCCACCATGTCATGAGGACACTCGAGTAGTTCCTTGGAGAAGCTCACATTGAAAGGAACCAACTTCCGATCCATATAAGTGAACCCCCCCAAGATGGCTCCAGCCCCAGTTATGTCTTTAGATAACTGTCCCCCAGCCAATAACTGATGGAAACCTCATAAGAGAATTCCTGAATTTCTGACTCACAGAAACTATGAGAAAGATTAGGTGATTATTGCTGCTTTAAGTTACTAAGTCTTGTGATGATTTGTTACATAGCAATAAATAGCTAATCCACCCATCAATCAAGTTTTAAAATACAGTTCTTGAATTTTTCAGTTGGTTCATTTTGTATCGTTTCTAGTTCTCTTCACAAATTTCCAGTCTTTTTAAAAATCTCACAGAACATGTTAAGAGTATTTTTTAAAAGTCTGTGTGTGCTAAATTTATTATGTGGAGCCCCATGTTTCCACTACCTTCTATTTTTATTGTTTTTTTCATCCGTCCTGTTTTATCTCCTCATGAGCCTGACTATTATTAAAATAGTGGACATGGTATGTGAACATTTGTAGAAATAATTTGAGACCTTGATGACATTCTCTTCCTTGAGAGAGACTTGACTTTGCTATCAGCAGGTTTAGAAACTAGCAACCTGAGATCAGCTTGATTCAATTTCAAGGATTAAAACTGACTTGAAGTTGAGCTTTAGGCTCTGAGAGGACAGTCTACTTACAGTTCATTCTTACTCCTAGTGGGTAGCTATGCAGTGTCTCAATCCAAAGCCTGGGGTATTTACCAGACTCACCCCAGCTTTGGAGGGTTCTAGACTCCAGTTTTATTCCTCTATTTCATAGGGCTGTCAGGAGCCCTGTTCAGTTTCTCAGCCTTTCAGGTATGTTTTCTGGGGTCAGCAGACATCTGAGTGAAAAAGTGGCCCCTTATGGCAGGCTCACCTCTCTAGATTTTCTTATTTTCTATGTCTTTCCCATAATTCTGCCTTGTTAGATCTCTGATGTCTCCAAGCAATTCCAAGCAAGTATATTTTGTCCAGCTTTTATTGTTCTCAGTAGGAGGACTGGCCTAAATTTTGACCCTTACGAGAAGTGGAAGTTCTTGCATTGTTTTATTAGCTAATCTAGGATACAGTTACATCAGAAAACAAAAACAAAAGATGTACTTTGTTTTGCTAAGGGTCTAATAGCATTACTTCGTCAAACCACTTTCATACTACAGGAACTAGTATTCTTTAAATAAAGTTGTAAACGCTGCCAATCCACTCATTTATGACAAGTCAGCTGGTCAGAACAGAATATGAAAAAAACCCTATTGATAGAAATAAACCGTTTCTAGAGAATGTTAAGCAAATTCCTCCAAGGCCAAATCACTAGACAGGGAGGCCATTGCTCCTTACATTTAGCCTTCAGAAAAGGGCATAGGCTCTAGCTCTGTGGAGAACCTAGTAGCCATGTTGTGAGGACACTCAATCAGCACTATGGAGAGGCCTACAGGCCACTGAGAATATTCCCCACTGTTTTCTGGATCATTTGATACTATCATTACATCAGAAAGCCTACCTAAAAGTTAGTTACTGAGCAAAAGCAAGAAAGAAATGTTTCAAACACATAAGGAAATCTTATTTTTATAGTAATATGACTATTAATAACAATATACACTTCTTGTAAGGGACAAAATTTAGACCAACCCTCCCACTTAGAGTACTAGATGTCTAGTATAAGATCAAACAAGATAAACTAGAACTTAAAATGTCAGGTACTTTTGATTAGGAATGGAGGAAACAAATTCCTACATGTAACAATGTCATTTTAAAAGGAATATTTTAAGTATGTATCACAGTCGAAACCTTTTTTTCTGCTGAAATATAGTTCATCTAAAAGAGAAAGATGGACATTTACTGAAAATGTCTTTGGAAGTTTTTCCATGTATTCCAACTGAATTACAGGATTTTACAAGAATTACAGGACTACAGAATCACACTCCTGATTTATAGATTTGTGACTCAAATGTTCAAAGTAGGTTATTTGGTTTTTCTTTGTTTTGTTTTAACTTTTTATTTTATATTGTAGTGCAGTTGATTAACAATGTTGTGTTAGTTTCAGGTGTACAACAAAGTGATTCAGTTATACATATACATGTATCTATTCTTTTTCAAATTCTTTTCCCATTTAGGTTGTTACGTAATATTGAGTAGAGTTCCCTGTGCTATACAGTAGGTCCTTGTTGGTTCTCCATTTTAAATATAGCAGTGTGTACATGTCAATTCCAAACTCCCTATCGCTTCTCCCCACCCTTCCCCCCACCCCCGCCCCTGGTAACCATAAGTTCATTCTCTAAATCTGTGAGTCTGTTTCTGTTTTGTAAATAAATTCATTTGAATCATTTCTTTTTATCAATAGATTCCGCATATAAGCAATATCATACTATATTTCTCTTTCTCTGTCTGACTTACTTCACTCAGTATGACAATCTCTAGGTCCATCCATGTTGCTGCAAATGGCATTATTTCATTCTTTTTAATGGCTGAGTAATAGAATAGAAATACAGATCAATGGAATAGGATATAAAGCCCAGAAATAAACCCATGCCCCTATGGTCAATTAATCTATGACAAAGGAGGCAAGACTATACAATAGTGGAAAGACAGTCTCTTCAATAAATAGTGCTGGGAAAACTGGACAGCTATATGTAAAAAAATGACATTAGAAAATTCTTTAACACCATACACAAAAATAAGCTCAAGATAGATTAAAGACCTAAATGTGAGACCGGACACTATAAAACTCTTAGAGGAAAACATAGGCAGAAAGAACACTTTCTGTCATAAATCGCAGCAATATCGTTTTCAATCCATCTCCCAGAGTAATGGAAATAAAAACAAATATAAACAAAAGGGACCTAATTAAACTCAAAAGCTTTTGCACAGCAAAGGAAACCATAAACAAAATGAAAAGACAACCCACAGAATGGGAGAAAATATTTGCAAATGATGTGACCGACAGGGATTAGTCTCCAAAAATTTACAAACAGCTCATGTGGTTTAGTATCATCAAAACAAACAACCAATCAAAAAATGGGCAGAAGACCTAAATAGATATTTCTCCAAAGAAGACATACAGATGGCCAAGAAGCACATGAAAAGATGCTCAACATCGCTAATTCTTAGAGAAATGCAAATCAAAACTATAATGAGATATCACCTCACACCAGTCAAAATGGCTATCATCAAAAAATCTGCCAACAATAAATGCTGGAGAGGGTGTGGAGAAAAGGGAACCCTCTTGCAGTGTTGGTGGGAATGTAAATTGGTACAGCCACTATGGAGAACAGTATGGAGGTTCTTTAAAAAACTAAAAATGGAGCTACCATATGATCCTGCAATCCCACTCGTGGGCACATATCCAGAGAAAAACATGCTCCAAAAGGATACATGCACCCCAATGTTCATTGCAGCACTGTTTACAATAGCCAAGACATCAGGGACTTCCCTGATGGTCCAGTGGTTAAGACTCCACACTTCCAATACAAGGGGCTGGGTTCGATCCCTGGTTGATCATCAGGGAACTAAGATCCCATATGCTGTGCAGCATGGCCAAAAAACAAACAACCCCCCCAAAAAAAACTTACAGTAGCCAAGACATGGAAGCAACCATGTTGCTTCCATGGATATGGATAAAGAATGGAATGGATAATGAAGATGTGGTACAAAGTAAATTATTTGTTGATTATATTTTTATCTCCATCACTATCTATTGATGGCTACTGGCCACATGAAGCTGGTCCTCAGAGTAAAACATACCCACTAAAGGGAGACTATTTATCTAATTAATCAGCAAGTCAAGTTTCTTGATTCATCTCTACCATGTCTGAGATTTGTCTCTCTCTCTCTCTAATTTTCTACTCTTTCCAAATCATCCAGCATATTGATTACTCCGCTTACCCTCTTCTCTGTACACATCCCCCCAATTTCAATCTGTTCAAGAATCTTCAGTGACTTCTGGGTACTCAGCCTGGTCTTCAAGGCTTCAACATCATATGGTCTTGGTCTCCTTATTCCTTACTCCTTTTCAACTAAACTTCTACTTTATATAAGTCAGTCATTTCACTACTCCCCACGTGATGCTTATTTTTGCTTTTGTGATTCTCTTCCAGCCTAGATGCTCTCCTTTCTCCTTATTTATTCCAACTATATCATGATCTGGTCATCAAATACCAAGGACCTAGCACTCTTACTTATTAGAACCAAATACTGCCTTCTCCTACTTACCTACTCTATCAAATTTGATCCATGCTTGTAATCCTTTTCTTTGAAATTATATTTTATTCATGGTTTAAAATGCAAAAACTTGAAGTGCATTACATACCAACTTTCATTTTGTCAATGGTGTTGCAAACCTGCTGAGTCAGGGGCAGAATCTTCATAATCTAAAGCGCCACCCACAAAATCTACATTCAACAAAATGCCTTTAAATATATGCAACTTAGTGTGCAAATCTTAGTAACAGACTTTCATTGGACCATAATGAGCCTGCTTAGCCCAGGAATTACCATATGATTCACTCCTTTGCCAATGAGCTACCCAGATGACAAGATAGAAAGGTAAAAACTCATTTTGGTAGAGACCTGACTCCTGGTGGATTATTTCTTTCCCTGGGTTATGCAAGGGGATGAAATGACAAACTCTTCTATGTTATAGATTCCCTATTTCGTGGCTCCGTATTTTCAGTATGAAATATGCAGACCTTTTTTTTTTATCAACTAAAAGATATTTAAACAAATTTGTAATTAATTTTTTCCTAGATGCCTTAAGCAGATAATTCATATTCAGCAAATGTTTCTTTGGTACTTATGCTTGACAGAGAGAAAGAAAATATAAACAGGAAAGAAGGAATTCCAGTTCAGCACATTAACCAAGGAAAACATTAACTGTCCTTTGGAATACAATCCACAAATAGTCCATTTTGCTGCTGCAAAGTCAACAGAATTATCCTGTGGTCTCTCTGCCTAGTTGATAAACTCCTCTAGTTAAAGATTGCTTCATTCCTTTCAAAGGAGGCTGGCTATAAGATCACATGTTATTTCAGTGGACAGTTTTTAAACTGTTTTTTTTTTTTTTTGCAACACATTTTCCTCAGTGTGTAAAGCCTATTTTGATGAATTAGCAAGAAATACAACTTTATGCTCTTAAGTTCAGAGGTCATAGAATTTTAGCAGTCCTTATTTAAATGTTACTGTTTCTATAGCAGTGGCCCTTTACCCTCCCTGTCCATGAAAACTGCTACAGTTAATTTTCAAAATATATTGATGTGTGAGCCCATCCAGAATTTTTCATTTAATTAATCTGGCCTAAGGCTTTGGGCCCTATGGCTTTTTTTAGTTTTGTTTTTGTTTTTGGTTTTTTTTTCTGTTTGTTTGTTTTGTTTTGTTTTTTGATTTTAATGTGCAGTTATGGTTAAGGATCACTGTTCCAAGTGGAGAGAAAATGGGAAGACTAGAATAACAGGGGAAGAAAAATAAGTTTCTTAACAATAAGAATAAAAACTATAATTTATTCAGTACTTATATATGTATACCAGGCAGCATGTTAACCATGTTTCATACTATATCAATTATCTATTGCTGCATAACAGATGACCCTAAAGCTTAATGGCTTAAACAACAAGCATTTGTGTCTCACAGTTTCTGTGGTCAGAAATTTGGGAGTCACTTAGCTTGGTGTTCTGGTTCAAGGTTTCTCTTGAGGTTGTAGGCAAGATATCAGCCATGACTGCAGTCATCTGAAGGCCTGACTGGGGCTGGACAGCCCTTTTATAGAAAGGCTCAGTGGCAAGGGGGTTGGCAGGAAAATGTAGTTCCTTCATGACTGCTGGCAGGAGGGCTCAGTTCCTTATCAGGTGGGCCTCTTCACAGAGCTGCTTGAGTGACTCCACAACATGGCAGCTGGTTTTCCCCAAAGCAAGTGATCCTAGAGACAGCAAGGAGGAAGTCACTTGCCTTTTATGACGTAGTCTTGGAAATTACGTATCATCAATTATGCCACATTTTATTCGCTAGAAGTGACTCACTAAATACAGTCCACCCAAGGGGAAGGCAGTCAAACTCGGAGGTATCCAAGAATTTGTGGATATATATACGTTTAAAACAAACACAAATTTGTTAATTATAATAATTCTGGAAGTCAGAAGTTCAAAACGCATCATCAGGGCTGCATTCCTCCTGGAGATGCTAGGGGAGAACACGGTTCCTTTCCTTTTCCCGCTTCTACGGGCAGCCTACATTCCTTGGCTTGTGGCTCTTTCCTCCATCTTCAAAGCCAGCAGCCAGTGTAGCATCTTCCAGTCTCTCTCCCTACTTCCACTGTCACATCGGCTTCTGATTGACCCTCCTGCATCCCTCTTATAAGGACCTTTATGACTACATTGGGCCCACCCAGATATTTCATGATAACCTCACAACTCAGTATCTTTAAATCAGCACATCTGTAAAGTCCCATTTTCAATGTAAGGTAACATATTCACATGTTTCAAGGACTAGGGCATGTACATTTTGGGGGGACCATTATTCTGTCTGCCACACTAGCTAAGCTGCTGGATAGAGATACCTCCTGAAACCCATTCCAGCTGAGTCTAAACATGCCAAAATATGTTAAAGTTTTGTTTTATTATACAAATAATAGTGAATATGTAAATGTAGTCTCATTGTAAAATATGCAAATATTATGATAAAACTAAGTCTTACTTCACCATCACATTTAATTTCCAGGCCCTTCCCTCCAGGTGACCATTATTATCAATGAGCACCATGTATGATATGAGGCCTTTCTATATATTTGCATAAAATAAACAGACATATGTTTTTTAAAATTAACTTTTTATTTGGAACAATTTTCCAAATAGATGTATGGAAAAGTTGAAAAAAACAATACAGAGGTTTCCCGTACACCCCTAGTTTCACTTACCCGTAATGTTATCATCTCACAGTACTCTGGTATGTTTGTCAAAGTTAAGAAACCAACATTAGTACATTACTACTAACTAAACTCCAGACTTTATTTGGATTTCCCGACTTTTTTCATGAATGTCTTTTTTCTCTTCCAAGATCTATCCAGGATACCACATTGCATTTAGTTGCCATGTTTCCTCTGACCTGTGATGGTTTCTCAATTTTTCCAAGTTTTTCAACACCTTGACTGGTTTTAAGAGGTACTGGTCATTTATTTTGTAAAATGTCCCTCAATTTAGGTTCGTCTGATGTATTTTCTCATGATTAGACTGCGGTTATGCGTTTTTGGAGGGATTACCACAGAGGTAAAGTGCTTTTCTCATCACACCCCTTCAGGAGGGAGATAATATCAACATGACGTCTCTCTCATCATGTCAGCCTTGATCATTTGGTTAAAGGGGTATCTACCAGGCTTCTCCACTGTAAATTTACTATTTTTCCTTTTCCATGCTCTCTCCTTTGGAAGTGAATCACTACGTCTAGCCCATACTCAAAATGAGGGGAGTTAACATCTACCTCCTGGAGGAGGGGTATCTACCTAAATTATTTGGGATTCTTTGTAGAGAACATTTGGGTGGACATATTTTAAAGGTGTGCACATGCAGGTGTGCAAAGCTAGTAAGACCTGGCCTTTAACATGAGGTTGGTTTGACTGCAGAGTCTACGTTCTTTTACTGAGCCCCTTAAACTTTGCACTACTAAGAACTTGTTTTTAGTACCATTCAAACATATTTTTAATATTCTACAAAATTCCCAAGAACTTGTTAGAAAGGGCAATACAGGGCTTGCTTGCTTATATCTTGTTGCATATTGTTTCCCTGATGTATGTCTGACTTTCTCAATCAGACTTTGAAAGCAGGGACATAGTTTTATATACTTTGTCTCCCCTGAGCACCTAATACACAGGTACTCAGGAAATACTTCCTGCCTGAAAAGAAAGTGACTCCTTTTCCTCACTGTTTCCCACACTGTCTTGAGTGGCTACCAGGAGACACCAAAACTCACAGTGGTTGATCCCTTCATGCCCAGACCCAGGGCTAAGAGCCGAGATACGACAGGTTCACACCAGAAGGACTGAATAGAACCTGGGGATCAGGCTAGAACTGTCGGAAAAGCCGCAAATGTTAAAGTTTTCCCTCTTTCTGTTGCTACTTTAATGAGCAATTATGATGAGAGCAGATACCAATTTGGGTTATTTAACGAATGCTCAGCCCAGAGATCCACTCAGGCTATGAGTATAATTTTGGGGTTTCTATAGTAGGGCATTGTTTTCATCCCACCAAGGATTAGGAATCATGTTTCTGGGTCATACATAATAAGTCATTTTCTCCAAATCTTGGGTATTTGGGAGTCTAGATTCCAGGAAACCATTAGTCTTTCTGTCAACCTTTCTTACATGGCAGGTATCCAGATGGCTCAGGTGGGTGGGTGTCCCATACTTCGGTTTAATTGGAACACCCTGTCTCCCTGGGATGCAGAAGCGAACCTTTCCTCTGGAGAGGAAGGCAGCAAAGCTCCAATCTTCTCTCCCCATCCTTCCTGACCTTGTCCTGTTTGCTGTGTAGATGGACAAACGGAAGTAGTCCAAAGGAAGGGGCCAGCTGCGGATATGGTTAACGTGCTAACGAACTTAGGGAAGTTCATCAGATCAGTTACACTGCAAAATGTTTTCCTTCTCTTCAGCCTTTTAGCAGGAAAGTATGTTCAGAAGCCACGTCTGGTTTCTCTCTCTCTCCTGGAGCAGGAGAAAAGGAGGGGGAGGTTACTTCCTCGCCTACGTCTATAGTTAAGAGACTCTCAGGTCTACATACTAACAGACTCCAGAGAAAGAGAAAAAGCCTCTCCACCAAACAATGTGGGGTGTGAGGACTGAGGAGAATTTATAAATATGCTTAAGGACGTGTCTCTATGATGTTAGTGGGTAAATGTCCTTCCATGTCCCACTAAGTAAATACGAACTAAAACGTGGTCTGGACAGAGAGAAGCATGGGCCCAGGGATGTTCAGAAAAGCTGGTAGGTTTCAGAGCTGACCTAGCAGTTCGCTCAGCTGTGCTGTGCCATTCTGCACCCTCTCCGTTCTAGCGGATATCTGAGGGCTCCTGGTAGCTCAATCAGCCCGGAGACTCCTCTCCAGCCCATCGTTGTCAGCACAGTGAGCTGGGGAGGGCCCAGCATACTGAGGTTCCAACCTTGACCCTGTCACCTACTACCCAGGTGACCTTAGCCAGGTGAATCAATCTCTCTGAATCTCAGTTTCCTCGTGTGTAACACAGCGATATCGGTGCCTAACTGCATAGGGTCACATGAGAGTAAATGAGATAACTAATTAATGCAACACATGCTTATTAGCACAGTGGATGGTTCAGTATGTGATGGCTTGTATAATTATCAAAACGTCCCTTTCTAATGATCTTAAGACTTCAGGATAGTGAAATGTGGAAAATTAAGGAAAAAAGTTAGGAATGTTCAGGACAAAACCAAGTGAGTGGCTTCCACGCAGCAGGATAGGGAGATCTTTCTAGACTTGAAATGAGGCTAGCCTAAACGGAGGTGTGTTGTAAGTATAAAATAAATGCCGGATTTTGAAGACTCATTTTGAAAAAAAAAAAATCTAAAACATCCCATTAATAATTTAAAAATATTGATTACATGTTGAAATGATAATGTTTTGGACATGTTGGGTTAGATAAAATAGAATTTATTAAAGTTAATTTCACTTGTTTCTTTTCACTTTTTAAAATGTGGCTACCAGAAAACTTAAAATTACGTATGTGTCTTGCAATATATATTTTTGGACTGAGCCATTCTAGAACACTGAAATAGCATTGAGAGAAATACTTCAATGAATTATACCCTCGGCCATGTAAGAGTTAATGCATCTCCCTAAGATACTGCTTGAAAGTAACTCAATTACAAGGGAACATGAAGCCAAATATGCACAAACTGCTTATCAAATCATTAAATATAGTCTCCCCTGTTGCAGTGCGTAATCACTTATGAGAGCAAAGAGCTTAGGGACTTTCAAATCACGGAAAATTTCAAATATCCATTCAAGAAATGTTCTTGTCATCCCTGCTATATTTGTCTTGATCTAATCTGGCTGCAATTTAATGCATGACATTTTTATCAAAATCCACAAATGCACTCAACTGACACAAATACACTTATTTATGCACAGAGCCAGGGAAAGGGTTATCTTTGCTTAAAATAATGTGCTTAACTAAGGGACTGTCCCTTTTACTGTTGGGGAGGCTAGAGGTAATGGGCAGACACACATGGACTAACCAATATTAAATATTCACATAGCTAATTACATGGTTTATTTGAACTAGAGGATAAACAGATGCATCTCCCTTTTTGAGGGACCCTCAAAACTCAGTAGCTCCTAAACTTTTAACTTATTCCCTTGTGGTAGTAAATTGCTATAAAAAGTAATCAAAACAATACAAAACAAACAGACAAAAAGAAACAGCCCCTGTATGCATTGACAAACTCTCTTTTAACGAAATCTATGGTCAATCATTTAAGAAAAACATTTACATTTGGAATGGTTAACTTTTAAAAGGTGTAACTAAGTTTAGAATAAAAATTGTGGGTTTTTTTTTTTTTAAAGGAGACCCATCTCTTCCATTCCTATCAATCACAGCATGTAGTATTCTGTTTCTGATTTTTCCATAATATAATTTAAGTATAGGTATCACCATCTCAACATACTTAATATAAAAAATTTAAAATCCCCAAATTAATAATTAAGGAACTAAATAATTTTACTTCTTTTGAGCCCCTGTGGAATTTTAAAGCGGTGTTAACATTATATTTCTGATGGCATCCCTTACTTCTTCAATGTTATTATCTACTGTATTAAATTTCAAAGACAATCAAGATAAAAAGAGAAATTTCAATTCAAAGAATCCCCTGAGCACAGAGGGAAATTCCTTAGTTACGGTTGATAGGGCTGTGGCAATTATGCAGCTAAGTTCCAGCACCAGAAAACTGTTCTAAAGAGCAGTCTAACTACAGATGGGCATAAAATCTTCCAGGACAAATAACACTGTGTGTTGATAATGTCCAGTATCTTAATATGTCGACCACCCATGGCAGCCAAAGTTTATTTAAATGAGGGCGATACCTTAAACTTATAATATTAGTACACAGAATACTCTAAAAAATTTACATGCGGGCTTCCCTGGTGGCGCAGTGGTTGAGAGTCCGCCTGCCGATGCGGGGAACCCGGGTTCGTGCCCCGCTCCGGGAAGATGCCACATGCCGCGGAGCGGCTGGGCCCGTGAGCCATGGCCGCTGAGCCTGCGCGTCCGGAGCCTGTGCTCTGCAACGGGAGAGGCCACAACAGTGAGAGGCCCGCGTACCGCAAAAAAAAAAAAAAAAAAAAAAATCCTTTAGGCGGATCAAGAACTCCTCCTGGGTGGGCAAGTGAGTTGAGGCTAGGAGTTCAGAGCGCTCTTTCCCGCTCAACCAAGGTATGGCCCCATATTCCTCCCCAACACACCCCTCAGGCAGCTGTGACACTCATCAGGGTTGGCACAGGAAATGATCCCTTGGGGTCACTTAGATCCACCCAGTCTACTCCTAGAAGAGGCAACGAGTGCTGAGTGGTGTCGAATTGGGGGCCAGCTATTATTCCTCACTCTCACTGACTTGGGGTGGGGGGTCTCCTCATATTCTCAGGCAGCATTCAGTAAACATCTGTCCAATAGAAAAACAACACAAGCTGCATACATCATTTTGAATTTTCTAGCAGTCACATTACAAAAAAAAGGTAAAGGAGGAATTAACTTTAATAATGTATTTTATTTAGCATAACATATGTAAAATATTGTCATTGCAACATGTAATTAAGATAAAAATTACTGAGATATTTTTCATCCTTTTTCCCTTACAAAGTCTTCAGAACCCACTGTGTGAGCACATCTCAGTTCTGACCAGCTACGTCTCAAAACTCAACAGCCACTGAGGCCCATGGCAACTGTACTGGAGAGCTCAGCTCTAAGGAGTTTAGTGAAATCTCTCAGGACATCTTGTTCAAAGATAAATTTTTGTATAAACATTAATTTAGGAAAAATAAAGTGTTTACAAAATAATAGCTCTAATAAATTCCGTGTGGAAAACTATTTTTTGCAACATTGATTACTAACTTTATTTGGACAAAAGAATGCTATTGTGAAACTTGTGCGCCTTTTCAGCCACTAAAATCTTAATATCTGGACACATTTGAGAAGTGGCAAAGCTGAGGACGTTTTTTAAACTTTCAGCTGGCAAGCACAATAATGATCACAACTGCCAAGTGAAGTGGGCAGCACGATGCTTCTCAGCGCTGGGGCATTCTGCCCTGACCAAAGGATGATTCCGTCAGCCTGCCCACTGCTTCTTTCTGGATCTTTGTTTATAGTGGCAAGACAAGAGCCCCAGAAAGTGGCACAGAAATAGACTGCATCCTGGTTTCCAACCTGTGGGCCCTGATGCGTTTAGAGTCTGCCTGGACACTAACTATTGTCCCTTGACTGTATAATGTTCAATTTTCAGTCAAAACGATTTACTGACTGCTAATTATGAGGTGAGCACTGTTTCAGGGGCTGCACGTTGTCTCCCACGTATTTGTACTATTTCCCAAATACAGATGGAAGATATTATAATGAGTAAGATAAAAGTTAATGTAAAAGTATTAATGAATTACTAGCAGTTATCTCTCCCTTGCATTTCCTGCAATTGATGGAATCTAAAAGTATGTGTGAGGATTTGTGAAATTGCCTGATGCTGAGGTGTGGCCTTGCGGCATCACAAACGACTATTTACCGAGTTGGTCCGCATCAGATCACAGTTTCGCTCTCCTTCAAGTGGTACAGCTCATTGTCAGCCAGGGTTCTCCTGAGATGGGAACCTCCCACTGCTTCTTTGTTATTGAGTTCATGTTTCTGGTTAAGAAACACTGGTTTAGGAACAACAGCATGCTGAGATTAACTGCTCAATGCTAATACATTCAACATAGATGATTGCATTATATAACATGTACCTGCTACTTTGCAGTATTTCCTTAGGCATAATAAGCTTTTACCAAAACCGAAATCAACGTTAATCTGCAAGCTGTCATTTTATGAACGTTGATTTTAAAAACCAAGTCCACGTTAATCTGCAAAGCTGTCATTTTATGTCCACTGCCAAGAGAAAAATGAAAAAAGCAATGTGAGATAAAGTAAACCTTTAACAAGAAACTGGACCCAAACAGTTATCAAACCAGTTTTCTCCATTCCCTCCGGGCAATCTGATTTATAAACTGAGGTTCTAAATTATATTTTATTTAATTGCTGAGGGCAAGAGCTCGGGAGGTGTTTTTGAGCTAAGCTCTTTATTGTACTGACCTGCTCTGCTTTTGGGGAAAACTGAAAAACAATCTTTTAAAGTTGGCACTTTGAAGCTGGTCTACTAATCCTGCTAGCTCTATTTCCTTTCAACTGCATCAAGAGTAAATAGGTAGGAAGGATAAAAAGCCACCCTGGAGAACAAGAGAAAAATAGTCAAGTTTCACAGGTGGCTGGTAGACAGTAGCCAGCAACACCCTCCTGTATTGCCAAGCAAACACAGGCAAAGCAACATTTTTTCTACCTCTTATAAACAATCTGTGTTTAAACAAGGCATCCACAATACCTTCTCCCCAGTCTCTAAAAGCTGGCCATTGTTACGTGTTTAATTACTTGTCTCAATCCTGAAGAGTAAAGAAGCCAGCTAGGTGGTGATTGTTTGATCTACACCCCTTGGCTGGAGATGCGAGTGCAAAGCAAACCTGTTCAGGCTCACGTTTCTGTCCTCTGCAGTCAGAAGAAGAGCCCGCGTCTGGAGAGCAGCGCAACTAAAGCAGCCCCTTCCCACTGGAGGGTAGTGAGGAATACTCAGCACACACCAGTTGCATTCATGAGGAAACAATCTTCCTGCCCACCCAGCACTATATTTAGAGCCATCTCTTGGCATGCAAACTTATATTTCTGGGCTTTCTGCCACTCAGACAGGAAAAAAAAAAGGGGGAGACAAGAAAAACTGGTTTGGTTCCAGCGCTGAACCCAAACAACAAACGTTAAATGTGCCCTTCCCCACTGATGCATTTCTGTGTCAAACATCACTCCTTCTTCAAAAGCAGTGAGTACTGGATGTGGCCCTGAAGAATGCTTTTTTTCTCGTAATTCTAATCGGTAAAATGTGTCCTACACTCTAAAGGAAGCAGTGAAGCAAATTTCTATAAAAAGGACAGAATGTTTTGAAATTTTTTAAGTAATATCATCCAGGCTGGCATTGTCGACTTCCCCAAAGATGTGTTAGCCCCTGCACAAAGTTACATGCCAAAGCTAGCTGCAGAGCTGATGGGAAAAGAACATGCAGCGCTAACTTGCCAGGCCTCTCCAGACCTCAAATGCAGACCCAGCGAGAAACACTCCCTAGTATTCTGCTGTTTTGCCACAGGAACATCTGGCATTTGGGACCATCTGGGTTCTTTACCAGGAAGAGAAGTGACATGGGCAGAGGCCTTGATACACACCGCCTGAGCTAGTAGCTGCAAGTCCTACCCACGCCCATTCCAAACCGTGGAATGCCAGGCCGTATGAGAAATGAGCAAAGCAAACAGCTCTCTCCAACCTAAAGGCCCTTCCCGACTTTTTTCTTCCAGTGTATTTTTTCTTACAATCGTATTTACTGAGTTAATTTCAACAATTCCTTTTGCTCAATATCCTGCCATGGCACTCGCTGCCTAGAAATGTAGTAGCAGGACAGCCGAGCTCGTCCATAAACACAGCGTCAAGCAGCACAGCCGTTCAGTGGTTTGAGGGAGTATTTCCTCCACGTTGGCGTGGGCCATCACCTCTAATGACTTCAACAAATATACTAAAGGAAAGAAGATCTGCAGCTCTGCGGCCATTCTCCCACCCTAAAATTAATATTATGACAAAAAACTAAAATAAGTATTAAATTAAAAAAAACTCTCCCCCCAATTTCTTAAAAATACTAAATGATATGGATGCAAGATAGGCTCACTGGATGTGAAGTGTGAACACATCTGAAAGTTACAGCTTTATATAAAACCTCTTCTACTTTGGGATTTCATAAGTGGACAAATGCAAAGGAAACTGACTAGCTGTCAAACAAAAAGACACTCTCAGTGTCTGGGTCTTTGGGACTGTTCACAAGGCCTCCTTCCTCCAGGCCCAGGGTGGAATTCAAGCCCTGCCCCCCTGAAGCTGGGCACGGCACATGATTTGCTTGGGTCAGAGGAATGTGAGTGGCAGCGACACATGTCACCTTTCTAATACCGGTGCTCAGGCCTCTGTGCTCTCTTCCTCGCTACATTTACCCGAGTCCTAGACGGACATGAAGCATGTAAGCCAGAAATAAACCTTTGTTGGAATCCAACGAGATTTGGGGGTTGCTTGTTACCACAGCAAACCAAGCCTAACTGATCAATATAGTAAATGAGGAAACGATTAATAATAATTAGCAGAAGATAATTGTGTCACAGGTCCTGGTACCAAGAAGGCACCCAAGTCCATCCTTACAAGGGCCCCCAAGCCACCACAGCTTAATATTCATAGCTAGTCAACTTCTATGATATCTCCTAGCAGCTCTATCGAAACTCAAAGCAGGGCTTCCCTGGTGGCGCAGTGGTTGAGAGTCTGCCTGCCGATGCAGGGGACGCGGGTTCGTGTCCTGGTCCGGGAAGATCCCACATGCCGCGGAGCGGCTGGGCCCGTGAGCCATGGCCGCTGAGCCTGCGCTCCGCAATGGGAGAGGCCACAACAGTGAGAGGCCCGCGTACCGCAAAAAAAAAAAAAAAGAAAAAAAAAACAACTCAAAGCAAATAAAACACTTAAGAAAAAACAAAACAGAAAGGGTCCAGCTAAGGAAAACAGACATGAATGCTGAGAAACAAAGTGATTCCTAGAATCTCTAAATCCAATGTTCTCAACACTGAGTGCTCATCTGGGCCCAGCTCCAAAGATTCAGATTTACTTGGTTCCAGTTAGAATTCAGGCATCTGTACTTCTTCCCAGTCTCCCCCTGTGGTCTCCCGGCTTGAGAACCATGGCTTCACATTTCTGGGCTCTGGTTATTTTCAGTCCTGGGACATTAAATATTCCAGGAAAGAAGGAAATACACCAACAACAGTGCCGTTAACTAGCATGTTCATGTTACATGAAATGAGTGTCCTTAGGTACTGGGGTTGTCACTTTTCCCCTAGTCCAGCAGCAGAACACATTCCCAATCCATGGTTCATTGGTCATCTCATCCTGTTAGTATTCCATCCCTGGAGTAACCAGAAGCAGTAGTTCTAATTCCTATAAAACTACAGTATGTGACTGTTTAACAGTCAGGGAGTCAGGGGTCCCACTCTGAGCACAAGGTCAGTACAGATTCAGGGTCGGGGTGGAAAGTCAACTGGGCTAAGGGACACTATAGATATATGGGGTGTGTTAGCAAGAGTATCATTGGAGTCCCTCAAAGAACATCAGAAACCCAAGTCTTTTGGATACCAGGAGAGAATATTCAAGGGCACCATACAATCTCTCTCCCCCTAAGAACATCCAAAGTCTCTTTGTACCCAGATATATGAATGCATGTGTTTCCACTGTGATGATGATATGTTATTTACCATTCACTCACTGCTTACTATGCACCAGGAATAATATTAGGTGTTTTAAAGATATGGTTTCCTTTTATCCTCACATCAACCCCATGAGGAGGTATTATTATCATTTCCATTTTAGAGACTAGGCGATTCAGACTACAAGTTTAAGTGACCTGCCCACCATCACATGGCTATGAACATCACTGAAGAACAAGGAGAACAGAGGTGTTCACAATCTGCCCCATCACCTGGAGTAAAGCTGAGGGACAGGTGGTTTGCAACAATTCTCTATTGCTCTTCCCATCGTCACAATACCTATTTCCCAGGAACTTGCTTTAATCGAAAGAACATGCCTTAATGTAGACCATAACGCAGAATTTTGACAAATACATGTTGACGAATCCTTTCTGTTCAAATTCAAATGGATTTATTTTCAATTGAAGTTTTGACAGAGTTTGGCATCATTATACATTATTCACTCCTCTGCTTAAGGTTAAACAGTATTCAATCAATTATCCAGTGAAGATTTTAGAACCTTCTGAGTGCTAGTTACTGCAGATAGAATGGGAGCAGGAGAGACACAATCACACCCCCCTCTGAGCTTAGAGTCCAGCTAGACACACAGGCAATTAAATAGCAAGAATTGTGTGCTTAGGGGTATGATGGGACAAGTATTATGAAGTCTTTCAAGGTGTCCATGGAGACAAAGAATGGTCAGCTGTCCTTCCATACACTTGAAGTGCATTGGGCTTTGTTTCTTATAACTGCAGTCAATTTAACATACACTCTCTCTGTCCAGGCTTTGTCCTTCTCTGGTGCTGTCTTATAGCTCTACCTTCAGAGCAACTGGTATCAATATCATGTTGCTTCAAACAGCTCTTCATTGTCATTTGAAGCATTGCTGGCTTTGGGCATAAAGGCCTTCCTGTGGTTTACTGTGGAGCAACTGCTCAGCTAGTCATCAAATTATCAGCTATCACAGGAGCAGGCAAGCAGAGCAGAGCTGCATTAAAAGCTGGCTTTCAACTTGTTGAGTTACTAAGCATAATTTGGGCCTTTATTCTACCTTTGTTCAAGACATGAAATATGGGAAGCACACTTCCCACCAAAAGCCCTTTGTCAAGTGTCACACTTAAGCTTTTTGGACAGAATCACAGGTCTGATACAGACATTTTGCTGATACCTCACTCCTTATTTGCAAAAATCAACACTGGCTCTGTAGATATGTTCTGCAACTTGATTTCAGATATTAAAAAAGAAAACAACACACAATGATTTGTTTTAGGATTTGCAAGATGACCATAATTGCTAAGGATAATAGCTAATACTTATTAGGCTCTTACTATATGAAAGGTACCATTTGCTAGGTGTTTGATGCATGCCATCTCATTTAAACTTTATAAAAACCACATCAGGTCAGCACCAGCACAATACATCAATTCTAAAGCACACATGTTTTTCCATATTCTAATGTGTTTGCAAACAGGGTACATCTTATAATCAATCAAGTTATATCACAGTTTAAGACGCATGGACATAGAGAAAAGACTTGCGGTTGCCAAGGGGGAGGAGGGTAGGGGAGGAATGGATTGGGAGTTTGGGGTTAGCAGATACAAACTATTATATATAGAATGGACAAACAACAAGGTCCTACTGTATAGCACAGGGAACTATATTCAATATCCTGTGATAAACCATAATGGAAAAGAATATGAAAAAGAATGTATATATATGTATAACTGAATCACTTTGCTGTACAGCAGAAATGAACACAGCATTATAAATCAACTATACTTCAATTTAAAGACAGTTATATCATAGTTTACTTGGTAGCAATTTTTCTTTATGAATTACACATAAAATGATGCTATATTCTAAAATCCATGGTGCCTCAGATGAAAAAAATATGGTATGATTAGCCCCATTTCACAGATGAAGAAACTGAGGCTTGGAGAATTTGAGCATCTGGCCCAAGTTCACACAGCAAGTAAATGGCAGAGCAAGGATGTGATCCCAGCTTTTTCTGGCTCCGAAGTTCGTGCTCTGAACTGGTACACTATACTGCTTCCCACCACATGGAAATGCAGGCTTAATAAACATTTATTCTTTCAGCACTTAGCATCCACTATGAGTTAGCCACCAAGCTGGGAATGCTGGGGGTACAGAGATGAGTAAGACAGCTTTTCATAGGACTAACTAGGGACTGTGGGTATCTGAGCCGTTAACTAGAATGTTTAGCTTAGTACCTTTTTGATGGACTCTAGAGTAATAGCAGATCTAAGCCTGGACTTCCTTTACAGGGCTATTTTTTTTCCACTAAGCACTGTTTTTTTACTAGCTAAATATCTCACTCCTAGCCTTACACTGGGTGAGTACTATTTTTTTTTTAAGATGTTGGGGGTAGGAGTTTATTAATTTATTTTATTTATTTTTGCTGTGTTGGGTCTTCGTTTCTGCGTGAGGGCTTTCTCTAGTTGTGGCAAGTGGGGGCCACTCTTCATCGTGGTGTGCGGGCCTCTCACTGTCGCTGCCTCTCTTGTTGCAGAGCACAGGCTCCAGACACGCAGGCTCAGCAGTTGTGGCTCTCGGGCCTAGTTGCTCCGCGGCATGTGGGATCCTCCCAGACCAGGGCTCAAACCCGTGTCCCCTGCATTAGCAGGCAGATTCTCAACCACTGCGCCACCAGGGAAGCCCTGGGTGAGTACTATTTAAATCAACATTTTGGTGGGACAGACAGATGCTGAGATGGCCGCCAACGGTCTTCCCCTCCTACTATTCACACCCTGTGTAACACCCTCCCCATGAGTGTGGGTAGAACCTGTGATTTACTTGTAACCAACAGAATATGGCAAGAGTGATGGACTGTCACCTTAGTGATTAGCCTATTTAAGATTGTGAATTCCATCTTTTCAGCAGACTCTCCGTTTTACTGCCTTCAGTGAAGCAATCTGCCATACTGGGGAGGCGCACATGGCAAGAAACTGAGAGCTGCCTCTGGACAACAGCCAGCTAGGAACTGAGGTCCACAATCCAGCAACCCTAAAGGAAGTGAATCCTGACGATAACCGCCTAGATGAGCTTGAGAGAGGATCCCTCCCTAATTGAGCTTCCAGATGAGACCTTAGCCTTGGCCAACACCTCAAATGCAACCTCACGAGAGAGTCCCCAAGCAGGTGGCCCAGCTAAGCTGTGCCCAGATTTCTGACCCACAGAAACTATGAGATAAAAAATGTGTGTTATTTTACACTGCCAAGTCTGTGGTAATTTGTTCTGCCGTAATAAATAACTAATACACTTGGTGAAAAGGTAAATTTCTTTGTGTCGTGGAACTTTACGATGTTCTCAAATAGTTGATACCAAAATATTCCAATTGTGATTTTAATGTCTTGGTTACATCTGAAAAATAACAGCTACCACTTACTTATTGAGCACCCACTACCACTTACTGAGCACCCACTACCACTTATTGAGCACCCACTAGGTAAATTCTAGCATGGTATTAGCTAATATTTAATATTTCTTGTATATGCAGTAACTATACTAATGAACTCATTAGTATAGTTACTGCATATACAAGAAATATTAAATATTCATTTCATTTGACAATTTTTCAAAAAGGTTAGTGGACTTTATCATTTTATTGTCTAACTACTCCCCTTCTCTTGGTAAACGTAACCTTTCCTCCTAGAAAATGCTACTTCCGCTAACTCCAGTCACGTTGTTCTAGTGGGTCTTTATCTTATCTAACTCATTTCACCGATCACAGTGACTGATCCAAGGTTGGGCACCTCATCAACCAAGGATGGGCTAACAAGAATCTTTCTCCGAGATTTTGTTTTCATGTGAGGCAAGAGAGAGTAACGGAGAGTCCTTCTTGAGTTCTAAAGCTGTGAGAGACCAGCTTGAATTCTCAATGGCCATGCTCCCTGCAATTTGCAGGAAAACATTCTATAGGAGGAGAGAACAGCCTGATACTCAGAAGCAGAGACAGGCAGGGACAGCCTGGTTCCTTCCAGTCCTTGCTGATGGAGTTCCCGAAGTCCAGCTGCACCCTTGCCCTTTCTCCAGGTCACAGAAACCTAACTGTAAACTCACTCTAAGATCCTAGCAAGGATCCACTGAGATTCAGTCACCTCCACTGAAAAAGACTTAGGTAATACATGGATGAAGATTTTTCACTGTTTCAGACTGTCCTTTCCTGATCTATGTTATTGATGTTTTCAAATATCTGGGCCCCTCATATTTGTCTAAAAATAATTGTTCTATTGCTAAATTACACCACACCCAGCTGATTGCTGTACCACAGAATGTTAAAGTGAGAGAGACATTAGGGGTTATATGGTCTGATTTCCATTTATAAAGGAGGAAACTGCACCTCCTTTATAGTGAAGCTACTTTCCAAGATAAAAGTTAGTTCATGCCAGAATTTCCTAAAACTTGACCTTCTGTACCCATTCCAGTGAGTGATGTCTATCATATAGCATTACTTTGAAGATTTTATAGAGGCTTAATTTAAAGAATTTGACTTTTGTTATAAAGCTCCCTCACAAATCTGTCACCTTTCAAAGACTTGTAATTAACTTGGTTAATTAATAAATAACATAAAACTTAAGAACAGTTTATTTGATTTCACCCATAAAAGTACTCATTCCTGATTCTAACCACATGAAAAACACATGGTCACCAGTTTTCAAATTAATTAAATATAAGGGACTCTGTGTTTACTAATCTATACTCTGGTTTACTTTAACCATTTCACTTCTAGACTGTGTAATATTTGCTACACAAATAATAAGAATAATTACATTTATTTAATAATCAATAATGCTGTTTCTAATTTTCTAATCATGTATGATTTTAAATCATAAGATACTACATATTAAAGGAAATACGAAAATACAGAAAGGCAGAAAGAAAACAATGACTCATGTCTTAGGTCTGAAGTTGATATAAGCAATGACCTTGAATTATGTAATTCTTAGGCTAGTTTTTATACACTTTTTAATACTGAGCAGTTAAAATCCAATCTCCCAAAGAAACAGACCTTAATATGTTAATCAACACCCTGGGTGTTCTCTCATAACCGTGTTTACAAAGAAATTCTCCCACTTCCCTCTACTCAGCTGTTTTGCTGCTTTCAAAATTGCCCTCTCAAGCCAGTGTCAGTAAATCACACTTGCTATGGGTTCCTTTGCTTGCAGCACAAATTTTAAGCACAATTTTTAGTATCCAGGTCTGTTAATCACCTTGAGTTTCAGAAGATACTAAACTGCCTTCTCTGAGGTTTTCTTGGACAGTTTAGCTGACTTGAAGTCTCTATAACAACCCCAATGTACAGATACCTTTGGAATAGATAAACCATGCCAAAGCAAGCAGAGACTGTGGCCCAAGGGCATGTGTGATGCAACACAAGCTTTGAGTGTAGATTAGGTAGCAGCTGCAGGACAGAGTGAAGAGAAAATACTGTTTCTGAAACACTTTTCCGAAACATTCAACAAGACTGAAAACAAGCAGAAGGTAAGTGCGATTACTCAGATGTTAGAAGTAAGGCTTTAATATTAGAAGTAAGGCTTTAATACTGAGAAACAAACCGACAGTACAGAGCCGACAGGAGATTTCTCCTTTTTAGACTCCTTAAAAACAGAAAGCTTTATATTGTATGTCCTTTTAAGTACATCATCCATAAGTAATCACCCCCAAGAAGAAATCAAAAGGCTAAGCAGGAAAAGTTAGCCTGCTTCCACCGTAGCTGGACTAGTGTAAATCGCTGTAATTCACACCTTTCTCAGCTCTCCACTCAAACATCCTATCCATCATGAAAAGGTCTGTATTCACCAACAATAAGCCATGTTCTTTTCTATTTTTATTTGCTAGGTGGAGATCATAGGTTTACTTTGAGCCAACTACTTACTAATTCTCATTGGATCTCTTAAACCAACGTAATATCCTTGTGGAAGAGACTAGACAATAACCTGACACCCAGTTTTCTCTGTAATTTTAACTGGACGACACAAGGCTGACATCAGAAAATAAGGGCACTTAGCATCACACACTATCCAACTCGGTTCCACCCAGTTCATACTGGCTCATGAAGGGCGATCATTAACACCTCTTCCTGACTTCGTGTTTAGAGATTGTGAGTTGGCTGAAAATGGCCAAGTAGGAGTATTTACACCAGAGAAATCAGCAAATGATGCAAATCAGGGCTTTCTTTTTCTTCTGGAGTGCTAATTATTAAACATTTACCAACAAAACACGGCTTTCATCCATTCATCCATCCATCTAACAAGTTTTTATTGAAGTCTAATGTGTGCAAGCTAGATCTTGTGATAAACTTTGAGGGTACAAAGACAACCTACAGTCTGTGCCATAAAACAGCTTATAGCTTAGTTTACTAAAATGTATGGACCAGTTAAAATTCTAGTCTATCCCAGCTGAGTTAGATAGTCCTTGATGGTGTCAGAATCTTGACAGATTCTAAAAAACTCTATTAGACAATGAAATGGAATCCAAAAAAATATGCCCTTTTTTTTGAAAGTATAAAGACTAACTGTTGAAATATTTGATTTGGTGATTTAACAATAGCGTGGCACACTCACTCAGCTATTTTTTAAATTAAACTTTTATTTGGAGATAACTGTAGAGTCACATGAAGTTGTAAGAGAGAATACAGAGAGACTCCATGTATCCTTTATTCACTGCCCTTTACTACTTTATCATACTTTGCAAAACTATAGCACAATATCACTGCCAGGATGTTGACACTGATACAATCAAGAAACACAACATTTCCATCACTTCAAGTCCCTCATGTTGACCTATTACAGCCACACCCCCTCACCTCCTACCCTGACCCTCTCCTTAACCCCCGGCAACTACTACGTAGTCTGTTTTTCATTTCTGTAGTACTGTCATCTCAAAAATGTTAAATAAATGGAATTGTACAGTGTGTAACATTTGGGAATTGGCGTTTTTTTTCACCCAGCATAATTCACTGGCAAGTCCTTTTTGTTGCTGAGTAGTATTCCATGGTATGGATGTTCCACAGCTTATTTAATCATTCATCTACTGAAGGCTATTTGGCTGCTTCCAGTTTTTGGCTATTATGAATAAAACCGCTATAAAACATTCATGTATAGCTTTTTGGGTCAATATAAGTCTTCATTTCTCTGGGATGAATGCCTCTTAGTACAATTGCTGGGTCACATGGTAGCTGCATGTTTAGTTTTTTGTTTGTTTGTTTGTTTAAATATTTATTTTTATTTATTTGGTTCAGCCGGGTCTTAGTTGCTGCAGGTGGGCTCCTTAGTTATGGCTTGCAGGCTCCTTAGTTGTGGCATGAGAACTCTTAGATGCAGCATGCATGTGGGATCTAGTTCCCTGACCAGGGAACGAACCTGGGCCCCTGCACTGGGAGCACAGAATCTTATCCACTGCACCACCAGGGAAGTCCCACATGTTTAGTTTTTTAAGAAATTGTTTTACAGAGTGGCTGCAACATTTTACATTTCCATCTGCAAATATATGAATGATCCAGTTTCTCTGCATCTTCTCCAGCATTCAGTGTTGTCACTATTTTTTATTTTAGCCATTCTGATAGACATAGTAGTATCTTATTGCAGTCTTAATTTGCATTTCCCTGATGGCTAATGATTTTGAGTATCTTTCCATGTGTTTATTTGACTATCTGTATATCCTCAATGAAAGGAGGTCTGTTCATGTCTTTTGCCCATGTTTTACTCTGATCACTTGTTTTTTTCCTACTGTTGAGTGCTGAAAACTTTTATATATTTTAGATATTAGCCTTTTGTTGGGTATGTGGTTTGCAAATATTTTCTCCCACTCTTTAGCTTGCCTTTATATCCTCTTAACAGAGTCCTTTGCAAATAAAAGTTTTTAATTTTAATAAAGTCTAATTTACAATTTTTCTTTTATTAACTGTACTTTTGGGCCAAATCTGAGACCTCTTTGCCTAGCCCTACATTGCAAAGTTTTTCCCCTATTTTTTTCTAGTTGTATATTTTACATTTAAATTCATGAGACATTTTAAGTTAATTTTTATATGAGACTTAGGCTAAGGTCCTTTTTTTTTTTTTCCTTTGGATGTCCAATTGCTCCACCACTGTTTGTTGAAAATGTTATCTTTTCCTACATTGAATTGCTTTTACACCTTTTTCAAAAATCAAGCATTTTTGTGTATGTCTATTTCTAGGTTCTCTATTCTGTTCTATTGATCTATGTGACCATCTCTCTGCAAATAGACACATATGGATTACTATATGACTTGAAATTTATTCTTCTACTTGATCCTTTTTTTTTCCAAAATTGTTTTAGCTATTCTAGTTCCTTTGCCTTTCCATTTAATTTTAGAATACTATTATGTACAACTACAAAATATCTTGTTGGGATTTTGACAGTAATGTTAAACCTGTATCTCAATTTGGGAGAATTGATCTCTTCATTTATTCAGATATTCTTTGATTTATTTCATTAGTTTTGTAGTTTTTAGGACATAAGTTCTATGCATGTTTTGTTAGATTTACACTTAAGTATACATGTTCTGCTTTGAGCAATTGTAAGTGATACTGTATTTTTAATTTCAGGGTCCATTGCTAGCATACAGAAATACAATTGTATGTTTATCTTGTATCCTGTGATTGCACTTAACTCACCTGTTAGTTCTAGGAGGGTTTGTGTGTGTGTGTGTGTGTGTGTGTGTGTGTGTGTGTGTGTGTAGATTCCTTGGAATGTACTACATAGGCAATTATGTCATCTGCAAATAAGGCCAGTTCTTTTCCTTTCCAACATGTATGTCTTTAGTTCATTTTCTTGCCATATTGCATTGGCTAGAACTTCCAGCAGTATGTGGAATAAGAGTGTTGAGAACAGACATCCTTGTCTTGTTTCCAATTTTACAGGGAAAGCAGTTTCTCACCATTATATATAATATTAGTTGCTATTTATCAGGTTTGGGAAGGTGCCTCTATTCCTATTTTTCTTAGAGTTTTTTCATGAATGAGTGCTGAATTTTGTCAAATGCTTTTTCTGCATTGATATGATATGATTTTTCTTCTTTAGACTGTCAATGTGGTAGATTGCAGTGACTGATTTTCAAACATTGAATCATCCTTGCATCCCTAAAATAAATGCCATTTAGCCATAATGTAAAACTTGTTTTATATATTGCTGAATTCTATTTGCTAATATTGTGCTAAGGACTTTCAATTTTATATTCATGAGAGATATTGCTTGGTAGTTTTCTTTTTTTGTACTGTCTTTGTCTGGTTTTGGTATCTGGGTAATATTAACTTCAAGAGCAGAAAAGCCTATTGTATTTACACATATTTTTGCTCACCATGTGCTTTCTTCTTTCCTGATGTTTCAAGATTCCTTCATTTATTGTTTAGAGAACTTCTTTTAGCCATTATTTTAGGGTAGATCTGCTCACAGCATATTCTCTTAGTTTTCTTCCACTTAAGAATGCCTTGATTTTCAGTTCATTACTGAAGGGTATTTTTGCTAAGTATAAATGCTGGGTTGATAGCTCTTTTCTTTCAAGAGATGGAATATATTGTCATTTTTTTCTTACTGGTTTCTGCTGAGAAACCTACTGTCACTCAGGTTGTTTTTCCCCTATAGGTAAGGAATTATTTTTCTCTGGCTACTTCCAAGATTTGTCTCAGACAAAGAAAACTTTCAGATGTGTAATTATGGTATATCTTGATGTGACAGTTAATTGTATCTGTCAACTTGGCTAGGCCACATTACTCAGACAGTTGGTCAAATATTATTCTAGATGTTTCTGTGAAGATATTTTTCTAGATGAGATTAATATTTATATCAGTAGACTTTGAGTAAAGCACATGAGCCTCCATAATCCTCCATAATCCTGATTGGATGGGTAGACCTTATCCAATCAGTTGAAGGCCTTAATAGAAAAAGGACTGACCTCCCCTGAGGCAGAGGAAATTCTGCCAGCAGACTGCCTTCAGACTTGAACTACAACATCCACTTTTCCCTAGGTCTACAGCCTACTGGCCTACTGTGCCAATTTTGGACCTGTCAGCCTCCACAGTCATGTGAGCTAATTCCTTAAAATAAATCTCTCCGAGAGACAGAACCAACAGGATGTGTGTGTACGGGTGTATGTGTATATGTTGTATATGTATTCTCTCTATGTGTGTGTATTATATATACATATGTATTTGTATGTGTATATATGTGTGTGTTACATATATAATACACACATATACATGCATGCATATAGGTTACACATATATATTTGTGTTATATATACTTGTATATATAACACACATATATGTAAAAATATATATATATATAAATGCACACACATTCTATTAGTTCTGTAGCTCTGAGAAAGAGAGAGAGAGAGAGAGATTTATTTTAAGGAATTGGCTTACATTATTGTGGATATTGTCAAGTCCAAAATCTGCAAGGTAGACAGAACCAATAGGATGTGTGTGTGTGTGTGCGTGTGAGAGAGAGAGAGAGAGAGAGAGAGAGAGAAGCGGAGAGAGGGAGGGAGAGAGAGGGAGGGAGGGAGGGAGAGAGAGGGAGGGAGGGAGGGAGGGAGGGAGAACCTTAACTAATACATTTGGCATGGATTTTTTTAGATTTATTCTATTTGAGGTTCGGTGAGTATCTTAAAGCTGTAGGGCTAAGTCTCTTGCCAATAATGGTTTTTAGCCATTATTCAGCCTCTCTCTCTTCTCTCCTTCCAGTGATCTGATGACACAGATGCTAGATCTTTTCCTATAGGACCACAGGTCTCTGAGGCTCTGTTCATTTCTTTTTAGCCTATTTCCTCTCTGTTGTTCAGGCTCAGTAATTTCTATTGTTCTACCTTCCAGTTCACTAATTCTTTCCTCTGACCCCTCCAGTCTGCTCTTCTGTCCATACACTGAGCTTTTTATTTAGGTTATTGTATTTTTCAGCTCTGAAATTTCCACTTGGTTCTTTTTTATATCTTCTATGTCTTTGCTGAGGCTTTCTATTTTTCTTTTGTTTCAAGCATGTTCATAATTTTTCACTGAATCATTTTTATCATGACTCCTTTTAAATCTTTGTCAGATAATCCTAACATCTCTGTTGCCTTGGTGTTAGCCTCTACTGATTGCCTTTTTCATTCAGTTTGAGATCTTGTTTTTTTTTGTAGTATGCGTGACTTTCAATTGAAACCTGGACATTTTTGTATTGTGTGATGAAACTCTGGATGTCATTTAACCCTCCTGTTTTAACTGGCTTTTCTTGGCATGCCTCTGGCGAGGGAAGTGGGGAGGTCCTGTCTGGTTACTGCAAAGTGGAGGCAGAAGTCAAGGTCCCCCAAAGGGCCTGTTGACATCTGAGGTGGAGGCTCCTGCTGGTTGGGGGTGGGAGTTTCAGTTCTCCACTTGGGCTCCACTGCGGGGGGTCATTACTGCCCAGTGGGATGAAAATCTAGGCCCCCTACCTGGTCTTCTCTGGAACACCCCGGTGGGGCCCTCATAGCTTCACGAGGGTGGAGGTCTAGACTCCCCACTGTCCTTGTGTTGGTGTGGGTGGGGCTGGGCCCACAGTTTTTTCTGTGGTGTTCGGCTGAAGTAGAATGGTTATTGTCTAAAAGTTTTCTGTCTTCCTAGGTTGTCCCTTTCCTGTCTTTGGGCTAAGAGAGAGCGGCTTTTTTGTTGTTTGCTAGAGCTTTTTTTGTCTGTGCCGTTGGCATCTCCTGTTTGCCAGCTTCTTCAGCAGCAAGTCTGGGGTATATGAAGCAAAAAGAAAACCCAGGGAATTCACCCCCATTATTCCTCTGGTCCAGAGGTCTCTAGCCAGTCTGCCTTGTCTCCATTGTTCACCTTTATGTTAGTTTTATATAAAATGTCCAGAAGTTTTAGCTGTTCTTAGGAGAAGGAATAGGCAAAAGTATATTTACCCCATCTTCTGGAAAGCTGGACTCCCACTCAGCTATTTTTTTTTTTTAACTACTTTGTCACCTTAGGAATAAAAAACAAAAAACAAAACCCCCCAAAAAATAAAAACAAAAAAACCCACCACTGGATCCCAACAAATCAGTTGATATTCTTGCCATAATTATGAAGCATCAAATAGTTTGCTTATAAAAACATGATTTTTCTTAGATTAACTGCAAAGAATTTACTGACAATATCTGTAGAGAAGATTTTGGGTTTTGTGATCTTTGCTTCATTCTCTATTTACATGACATAGAATAGTTTTTAAATTAGAATATAAACTTCTCTACCTACAGTTAGATAAAAGCATGGATGCTAATGATTTGGGTGTTCTATCATTCTGCCTTTCTAAATGTATAGTAGTGGCACCTGAGAAGCCACAAAAAGAGCTTGAAGGCAAAATAAATCATAAAGTTGTTTTCAACAAGTTATTTTTCAGTTTACAGAGTAGCTTGGTACAGACTATACTCAGCTGTATAGGTAGACCTGTGTAGTCTGTACACAGATGGGGCCAAATCTATGGTAGGCAAAAATGTTAGAATAGTAACCCTTATTTAGTGGAATATTCCAAATATATCATTCTCTGGGAATATCTTCCCTCAGTCTGCTTGTTGATTTACTCAGAGTGTGGTAAAAATGATAGGGTGGAAAGATGAGAAAATTATACAGCAAGAGTGACAGTAAAATATAGTCGTTTGAACACTTATCTTTCTGGACAATTCTAGCGTGAAATGGCAAGTGATAAAAATTTGCTCTAATATATAGATAAATGACTTACGTGGGAGATTTCATTGAATTATTTTTCTTCCTTGATTGGGGAAAAAGATATACCTTTAGGGAAAAACTTTGGTAAGCTGAATGAAGATTTATCTTAATGATAAAGAGCAGTTCATAAAGTTGGCTTTAAAAATATCATTTGTATTATACATGTAATTTTTCAACATTTTAAAACTTCACATTTCAAAATAATTTTTTCATGCAATCTGTATAATCATTATTTTTAATAGCTGCACAATATTCCTTTGGGCAGCGTATCATAATTCATTAAATAGTCCATTATTGCTAAACATTTAACTCACTTGCAACATTTTACTTTTATAAATAATAAAATGAGTGGCAAGTTTTTGTACATAGTTTTCACCCTACCCACTACTTTGGATTACTTTCTTAAGCTAGAGCCCATGAAATAGTATTACTGAACTGATGGTATGATGGTTCTTATGACTCATAATAAGAACTGCTAAATTATTTCCCAACAGACTTGAATGGCTTTGTAACACCACCAACAATGTTAAGAGAAGAGGAGCTTGTCTGCATCCTTTCCAGCAAGTCACTGTTATTGAAAAACAGAAAGTGACTTTAGAGTTGAAATATTAATTGCTTAATTTGTAATGCTTGAGTTGGCAGTTGTTTACTAGTTTTATTTCTTCTGTGTAATATCTGTGGTTGGCCTTTGCCATTCATCTCCTCGGATTTGGGGATTATATTAAATCGATTTGAATGAATTCTTTATAATACTTAAAATATTAACCTGAAAATTGTTTTCCAAATCAGTCTTTAATATTTCTTAATGTAATAAGGTTTTCATTTCTATAAAGTTAAAATTTCTGATTCTTTTCTTTGCGATTTGTTCAGTTTATTCTAGGCTTAGAATGTCATTCACTATAATTCTGCTCTTCTTTTTCTTTTTATATTTATGTATGTTTTAAACTTTCTATCCAATATAATCTAGTTAAGTGTTTGTTTTGAATGGAAGGGCAAAGCTGATGGAGTGTTTTTTGAAAATTGCTAAGAATTTATCTCACTATGATTTCATGAATAATCCTGCCCTTCATTCTTGATTTATCATGTGAGAAATTCTTAGTTCTGCCAAGTCCTCTGCCTGTCTATTTCGGCCCACTGATCCCTATTTAACCTTGAGCCATTACTGTTTTAACTACTGCAGCAATACAGAACATAGCATGCAGTCACTGACTACTTGTTCAATGAATATAGAATCTGACAGGGCTAGTAGCCCTCATCACTAATGTTTAAGAATTTTCCCTAATATTCTCTCTCATGTGTGTTAGTCTCCACCCTCCCCAACATTTTATTTTGAACAATTTCAAATCTACAGAGAAGTTGAAAGAAGGCTACAATGAACACCTGTATACCCTTTATCTGGATTCAACAATTAATAACATTTTGTCACATTTTATTTTCTCTCTACATATTTGTATACAACAGTACATGTAAATACACTTTTTATTTTTCTGAACTCTTTGAAAGTAACCTGGAGACATCATGACACCTCATCTCTAAATATTTCAGTATACATCTCTTAAGAACAAAGCCATTCTCCTTTATAACCACAATACATTATTATATTCAATATCATTATCCACTAAACAGTCAATATTTAAATTCCCTCAATTCATCCACAGGTAACTTTACAGCTTAAAAAAAATCTGACCAAGAATCATCCATTACATTTAGTTGATGTCATGTCTCTTTAATCTCTTTTAATACAGGTCCTCTGACCATCTTTCTTCTCTTTCTCTCTTTGCCTCACTCTTTTCCCCCTCCCTCCCTTCTCCTCTTCTCTTCTACCTTCTTCTCTCTCTCACTCTTTCTCTCCATCTCTCTCTCTCTCTCTCTTTAACTTTCATAATATGACATTTTTTAAAGGTCCAGGCCAGCTGTTTCACAGAATATTTTAAACTTTGGATTTCTCTGACAATGTCCTCACTTGAGTATTATTTTTAATAAATTTTGGAATTATTCTAAGCTCCAGTCTCATCTTTTCCTCTCTTCATGTGCAATTCTACCTTCAAAATCCTATTGGAATTTGGATCCTACTGTAATTATATAAATAAAATTTTGAAGTAGTCCAGAGAAAACTGCACTGACTCTTAACAACAAATTTATGAAGAATGGGTATTTTTATATAATTTAAAAGTCTTCTTCTACATCTTCTTTTGTAACTCAAAAAATTTTTAAAATTCTTCATATAGATCACATACTTAGTAGTATTATTTTGTAACATTAGTTACATGATTTGGCTATTGAGAATTTTTTAAAGTTATATTTTCTTACTAGTTATGAACTGGAGTCACCCTCTAACTAGAGGGCGACTGCTTTCTTCTTTATATTTATCTTATTTGCAGGCACTTTACTAAACTCTAGAATTACTTCTATTAATTTCTTATTATTTAAATTTTTCTAGGTATGCAATCAAAATATCTGTTTACAATAACAATAATGTTATCTCTTCTTTCTCATATACATATTATCTATGTGACCAAAATTTTCTAAAACAGTATTAAATATGAATATGATAGTGATCGTTCTTCTCTCTTAAAGACACTGAGAAAAGATGCCTCTAAAAGAATTCGAAAAACATTTTGAACAAAAGCAGCCTTTCTGAAAGCCAGGAATTACAATTACTTAATAACCATACCAGTATTTTAATTTACAACTCTCCTTTGATGGAATAAATTCTTGTATTTTTTTGTTTAAACGTTTAATTTTGGATACACTTCATATGTCTATTTTAGCCGCAATCCAGCACATTTTTTTCAAAGAACTTTTAAAATAAAAGTAATGCATGCACTGAGAAAACAAAGTATTTTGTATTACTTTGTGTCTATAATCAGATGTACGTACTTATAGACAATGCCCAGGGTGTAAGTCAAGTTGCTGACAAAACAAGTGTTAGCAGCTGCCTGGCACACGGCCATCTCTACCCCCATCCCTGCTCTACCCCAGCCCTACCTCTCCTGTCAGCACTGCTGCCCCAGAATCCCACACAAGCCACAACACCTCTCTTCCTTACGTCACCATTTTTTCTACCTTAAAAAGATCATATACAAGCCATGTTTTCCCTTCCAACAAACACAAAGCATCAAAGTCATCACAAGAGGCTGTTACTCAGGGCATAAGGGCTTCACACAGGTTCTGCTTCCACGCTTTCCTATGTATCTCACGAAAATCACTCCTCAGCTCACTAAGACAAGTACTGAGAAGACTGCACTATAAGAAATGAAGTGAAATGAGATCTAATAAAGCTTCAGTTCTTTGAAGCTTTATGTCATTGAAAAAAACTAAGTTTCCTGTTGACTCTCACAAATCCCTCCCTACATTCTCACCCTACATGTTCCTCTGGTTAAACTCGTTTTTCTTTCCTTATTAGCATCAAGAGTAGGAACGTTCAGGACTTCCCTGGTGGTCCAGTGGTTAAGACTTTGTGCTCCCAATGCAGGGGACATGGGTTTGATCCCTGGTCGGGGAACTAAGATCCTGCATGCTGCACGGTACAGCCAAAAAAAAGAGTAGGAAAGTTCATCTTCTTAGCTCTTTGTGCTGTTTTGCTTTCTTTGAATAAGTGGTATTAAACTGGTCCAGCTTTGGGTATCAGAAGGGCTAGGGGACACCACATCATCACCTGCATGACACAGGCCTGGAGGGGAGGAAAATGGACATGGACGAGGGACAAATAGGAGAAGCTGGAGTTTTGGAAAGTCCATGGCAAAAGCAGCGGCTCTGGGAAAGGGGCAACATCACCAGTCACGTACAAACAAGGGGCAGGGCAATGCAAAGGCCAATGGCAGCTCCAGGTAATGCAGTGGAGGGCAGTGGGGCATCCCCGGGAACGGAACATGTGTACAGCTCATTTCCTGAGGTCAGAGTGTTATATGCAGAGTACAGCAGTAACTAGAAAAAAGCATCTAAGGTTGCCTAGAGGAATGAGTGATGGTCAGACAGTGTCTAGAGCTTGGACAGTGGGGATGGATGGCCTCAGTTGGAATCCTGGATCTGGTTTTGTTAGCTGTTTGATCTTAGCATCTTTCTTAACTTCTCTAGTGCTTTGGTTTCCCATATCCAGAAAATGGTGAAAACAAATCTCATAGAGTTGTAGAGACTAAATGAATCTCATAGAGACATATGTAAAGTGTTTGGAACCATGCTTGGTGTAGAGTAAGTGCTATATGTGTATTAGTTATTATTTCTAAAATCATATAATAGTTATTCTTTAGGCACAGAGTTTCCAGGTTGAATGAGAAACGCCATATATCAGACCTGGGCACAAACTGTGCAAACGAAGCTACTATTTTAGGGACATTGTCCCTAAAATCTCGACAGCTTTAGTTTTTAACCAACAGACTTTCCAGAGCCCAGTACAAGGAGAGAGTTGGAGAGAAAGCTGAAAATTATCTACTTGTCTATTCTTCCCTGGTTTCTGAGGGGTGAGATTCCTGCCAAGAGGCAAGATCCTCCCTGTGGATAGGTAGGGTGGGGAAAGACTGACAAATAGTATGTTTTTTTCTTTTTTTTTGCGGTACACGGGCTTCTCACTGCTGTGGCCTCTCCCCTTGCGGAGCACAGGCTCCGGACGCACAGGCTCAGCGGCCATGGCTCACGGGCCCAGCCACTCCGCGGCACGCGGGATCCTCCCAGACCGGGTCACGAACCCGCGTCCCCTGCATCGGCAGGCGGACCCCCAACCACTGCGCCACCAGGGAAGTCCAATAGTATGTTTTTAAGGATACATTTTATTGCCAGTGTATTACATTTTGGCTACATTATGGGTTAAACATGGTTTTGTTTTTTTTTATTATCCTTTGAAGTGACCTTAATAACTTTGCTTCCATGGGAAAAACATACATTGAATTCCATAATAAATGATTCATAAATAAGGACAATCCATTTGTTGGGGAATTTATGTATGTCTGAAAGAAGTTTAATAATATCTAAAAGGGCCTGCAATAGGATTGTTCAGTAAAATTCCAGAGAACTTTCAAAGAGCAAAATCCTGTGAAACCAGAAAGCCCAACACCAGAACCCAGTATCAGCTTAATCAGGTCCTTTCTTTATAAACTGCAGTCTCGTATTGGGGCAGATTGACCTTGGCAATCCAACTGTATTGCCAAGTTCTATAATCAGAGCAACTCCTCCAAAATGTGTTCAAAATTTGGTTCTAAGCCACAGCTCTGCCCACATTCCTTTACTACTTCCGACCATGACACCCAGAACTGATGTTTTGAAAAACAAATTTTAAATCCTCTTTGTAACCATGGTCATCAACTAGGCTAAAAGTCTTAAAGACCAGCCACCTTCTAAACTCATCCGGCCCCAGGGTTTGCCAGAGCTGGGCACCCCCTGCAGCCACCAGGAGTGTCCTCTACCTGGAACCCCTGTCCTACAGAAGAGCTTGTTAGATCATGAATCATGAAGCAAGTGCAGTATTCGAGGGCCATATTTAGTGGGACTTGCTACAAGGGCACTCTTCCTTATGAGTATCACTACAAGGCTGAAAAGAAATCTATACATTACTAGTAACTGGCAGGTATCATAGGCCCACAGTCCCTTTCCTTTTCCCAGGCACTTGCTCCCATCAAAGAACTTCATAAAAATGAAAGTCTCTACCCTTTGGTTACTTCAGGCTATTTGTTGTTTGGCTACAAACTAGGCTGTATGATAGAGATCACTAAAAAATGAAAACCATATTTAACCACCAACTATCCATTTGTTGAAAAGAAAGAGCATCAAAAAGAACATCGTAACAGAATTTTAAGAATACTCATATCCAGCAAAAGACAGAAAGTTGGTTTATTTATGTTGGTTCTTGCTAAAGACATGTCATACCTAGAGATGGGGTTCAAACAGAAGAACTCAGGTCACTGTTTCTGGTCTCAGGTTTGAATTTTATCAGTTAAACTCTATAAGCATTTATTCAGTACCTACTTAGAGAAGTCCTTGTATTAGCATCAGGAAATAGAGATAAGACAATAATGACAGCTAAATTTTGCATGTTTACTGTATTCCAGGTACTCTACAATGCATTTTCTCATTTAATCCTTACAATAATCCCAGGAAGGAGTTATTATTATTATCCCCATTTATGATGAAAAAACTATAGCAAGAAGACCTTAAAAAACCTGCCCAAGGATACATGGCGGTAAATGACTGGAGGTCTATCAGGCAGTCTGACTCAGAGCCCTAGTTCTTAACCACTGAGTAAGACTGTCTCTCACAGTCACTGACCTAAGGAGTTTAATCTAGAGGAAGTTTACATCTAAAGCCATGACAATGCAAGTACAGACACTATGACATAAGGCGGGATAAGCTAAATACTATAAAAGGTGCAGAAGGCTCTGAGATTCACATCCAGTGCGAAGAAGCAGTGACGCTCCCATGGGGAATCAGGACCTCAAATGGACTTTAAAAGATGCTTAGGTCTTAGGTGATGCAAGGGTGGTGATGATGATGGAGGAAGAGCCGGTCTCCCAGTCTTCTAGGAGGAAGGAACAGTGTGGGTGAGTTCAGGAAGAGGGCGGGAGCAGGGAGGGTGACAGCAAATAGCACAGTGTGGCTGGCAGTTAAGGGACACATAGGGAAAAAGAGGGAGAAGGAAATGGAAAATACCGCTGGCAACATGACTGCAGAAAGCTCCTAATTCCAGGCTCAGAAATGTATCTGGAATTTTGCAAACAGTAGGACACCATTATAAACTTTGAAGTCAGGAATTCCTGTTGACAGAATGGAATCATAATGGTACTGGAGAAGGTGGGACGGAATCTTCAAGATTTGGAAATTGAATGGTTGTTGGGGGGAGGGGAGGACAATGGCACCTGTACTGGGTTGAATGGTGGCGTCCCCACAAAATACATCCATGTCCTAATCCCTGACCTTATTTGGAAAAAAATGTCTTTGTAGATGCAATTAAGTTGAGGATCTTGAGATGAGATCATTTTGGATTATCTGTGTGGGCCGTATACCCAACAATAAGTGCCCTTATAAGAGCAAGGCAGGGCAAGATTTGAGACAGAGAGAAAAGATGTAGAGAAGAAGAGGAGGCAAGGTGGCCATGAAGGCAGAGATTGGAGTGATGAGGCCACAAGTCAAGGAATGCCAACAGCCACCAGACTCTGTTAGAGGCAAAGGATGGACTCTCCCCTGAGGCCCCCCAGAGGGAACACAGGTCTGCTGGATATTTGGAACTCTGGCCTCTAGAACTGTGAGAGAATATATTTCTGTAGTTTTAAGTCATCCGATTTGTGGTAATTTGTATGGTGGCCCTAGGAGATGAATAAAAGCATTCTTACTATAAGATAGAAAAGTCTGGAAGAGAGCTGATTTTGAGAAGTGCTTAAAAACTGACCAATATGATTTACACAGTTTGTAGAAAAAATATGGCCCATAGGATGAGACAGTAAGTTGGGCAGAAAAAGCAGGGCAGAATCTCTTCCTTCCCCATATCCTAGTTCATTATCATTAGTTTTGCCTTAGTGTTCGTCTAGCTGTGCAATACATGAGCTTGCTTTAAAGGCACATTCTTGGACCCCATATCTCCAGATTCTGATCCCTTTGGTCAGGGGTGGGCTCAGAAATACAGTTTCAAAAGCATCCCATGTGAGTCTGACGCAAATGATCCTTTAACATAGAAGTCAGCAAACTTTTTCTATGAAGGGCCAGATAGTAAATATTTTAGCATTTATGGGCCATAACGTCTCTGTCGCAAGTACCTGAATCTGCTACTGTGGTTCAAAAGCAGCCACTGACAATATATAACAAATGACAGGGGCTGCATTCCAATCGAATTTTATTATGCACACTGAAATTTGAATTTCATATAATGTTCATGTGTCATGAAATATTATTCTTTAATTTTTTTTCCCCCTCAACCATTTAACAATCTACGAAAACTGGTGGTGAGCCAGATTTGGTCCATGGGCCACAGCTTGCCAATCCCAGCTTTAACATGCTGTAGTTGGCAAATTGCTGCTTTAAATGTTAGAGCTGAGATTTTTCTAGCCAGTGGCATGTCACGAAGCAGCAGGAGAGAGAGGAGAGGTGAACATCTGATGCACCAGGATCATCCCCAGCATGTTGGCAGCCTATGCTAAAGCAGCAGCCGTGATGTGCAATCACACTGAGAAAGGGTGCCACTCATGCGAACATGATCCTCCAGGCGTGCCATGGACTTAAAAATAGACTGAGGGCCATTGTGCTGGAGCAGTGATGGGCAAACCCAGCGCACAGGCTGGAGCCTACATGAGAAAGCTTGGTTTCCAATGGTTTCATTCCACCTTTCTCTCCCATTGAAGAATGTCTTGGAGAATGCAAGGGAGTAGGAGGGATGACAGAGATGGTCCCAAGTTCACTCTAATTTTTAAGTCCTTTATAAATTTCAATTTGTTAAATGCAATTAGCAACAAACGACTTTCAATATATTTCACAATGTCGAATTGTAACCTGTCACTAAAAATATTAGAGAACTGCTACTTTGTTAGAGAAGGCAGGTTGTCTTCTCCCTTCCTGGGCAATCATCACTGCTGTCTCCTCTCTGTTCCTCTGGCTTTGAGTTAGTCCAGCTGCATAGATTTCTTTGCAAACTTCCTCTATACGGGTTGTAGACAGAAGCAAGTAAACAGAACAGAAATCCATGACCGAACGAAGATTCAGTAAGATCTCAACAGGCTGAAACTCCCGGCTCAAAATAATAAGATGAAATTTAACTAGGACCAATGTAATTGTCTGCATTTACATTTAAAGAGATTTGATTATAAAAGCACAAGTTGGAGGAGAGACTTTATGAGCAGCTGTGTGATGCACCAGTTCACAGGATAAAGGCCTCAGGGATGTTTTTAACTGCAGTCTCAACAAGAGCTAGTGAGATGGGGCTGCTAAAGTACTTAATATAATTTTTGGCTGCATTAATGCAATTACAATGTCCAGATGAATACAAGAGTCCACTGTACTCTGAAGTAATCAGATGACGTGTAGAGTCCTTTGGCAATGCTGGGCATTAGGTTTTAAAAGGAACATTAAAATAAAATAGTAGGAAAGGTATTTAGTAATAGGAGTGTAAACAAAGGAGGAAGAATAGGGTAAGAGAGAAACTGAAAAATATATTTCATTGAGAATATTTGAAGGGGTTGGAGCTGTCAGCAGTGCTTTTGAGGAAGCACTTGGAAATATTTGGAAACAAAAGAAACATCACATTTTGAAAGTTAAACTACACAATCAAAGCATAATGGGTCAAAGCCATAAATGCATAAAGTCTATCCATTTGGCTCCTGGAAAGCAGACCTGAAGGTACAAGGTAGAACATAATGTGTGCTCCAGCAGAGGTGTGGCTGTCTACCAGGAGGCAGGAGCAAAAGGGAGCCACAGAAGCAGACACTCGTCTTGCCCATCCTGCACTGCACAGGGAGAGAAGGTCTGTCCGTCAGAGAAAGATGAGAACATTCTATTATTGGGGTTTGAAGTCATTTCACAATTTAAATCATACAACTTAAGTCTCTTCTTGTCCTTATTCCATGTTCTAGCAACCTGGTTAAGCCGGGGATGATATGACCTTGATTCAGCTTGCCTACCAGGAGAGAATGTAATACACTGCTTATTTGAAAAATGAATAAACTTTATTTTTTAGAATGGTTTTAGGCTCACAGCAAAACCAAGTGGAAAGCACAGAAAGTTCCCATATACCCTCCACCCCACATCCTACCACACGGACAACCTCACCCACTACTGGCATCCCCTGTTACAGTGGTACGTTTGTTACAATCGATGAACCTACACTGACACATCATTATCACCCAAAGTCCACAGTTTATATTAGGGTTCACACTTGGTGTTGTACATTCCTCATGGGTTTTCACAACTGCATGATGACCCGTATGCACCCCTGTAGTATCATACAGTACAGATTTGTTCTACAAATCCTCCGTGCTTTGCTTATTCATCCTTCCCTTACTCTTGGAGACCACTGATCTTCTTACTGTCTCCACAGTTTTGCCTTTTCCAGAATGTCCTATAGTCAGAATCACACAGTATGTGTGATATCTTGTCATGGCTTGAGAGCTCATTTCTTTTTAGTGCTGAATAATATTCCATTGTCTGGATGAATCCCAGTTCATTTATCCATTCACCTACTGAACGACATCTTGGTTGCTTCCAAGTTTTGGAAATTATGAATAAAGCTGCTATAAACATCTGTGTGCATGTTTTTGGGTGAACACAAGTTTTTAACTTCTTTGGGTAAATACCAAGGAGTGTGTTTGCTGGATCATATGGTAAGCGTATGTTTAGTTCTGTAAGAAACTGCTAAACTGTCTTTGAAGTGGCTGTATCAGTTTGCATTCCAAGCAATGAACGAGAGTTCCTGTTGCTCCATACCCCGCCAGCATTTGGTGTCGCCAGTGTCCCAGATTTTGGCCATTCTAATAGATGTGTAGTGGTATCTTATTGTTGTTTTAATTTGCAATTTCCCAGTGACATATGACGTTGAATATCTTTTCATATGCTTATTTTCCATCTATATATCTTCTTTAGCGAGGGGTCAGCTAAGGTCTTTTGTCCATTTTTAAATCGGGTTGTTTGTTTTCTTATTATTGAGTTTTAAGGGTTCTTTGTATATTTTGGATAAAAGTCCTTTATCAGATGTGCCTTTTGCAAATATTTTCTCCCAGTCTGTGGCTTGTCTTCTCATTCTCTTGTCACTGTCTTTCACAGAGCAGAAGTTTTCAATTTTAATGAGGTCCAGCTTATCAATGATCTCTTTCACGTACTATGCCTTTGATGTTGTATCTAAAAAGGCTTCACCATACCTAAGATCTTCCAGGTTTTCTCCTAGGAATCTTTTAATATTTTTTTAAGTAAACTTTACCTTTTAGAACAATTTGAGATTTACAGAAAAATTGAAAAGATAGTACAGAGCTCCTCTAAACCGCCTCATCCAGTTTCTCCTATTACTAACTACTTACATTAGTATTATACTTTTGGAACAATTCATAAACTAGTATTGATACATTATTATTTACTGAAGTCCATAATTCTTATTCAGATTTCCTTAGTTTGTCTAATGTCCTTTCTCTTTTCTGGATCCTATCCAGGATACCAACACTGAATACAGTCTCGTCTCCTTAGGCTCCCCTTGGCTGTGATAGTTTCTCAGACTTTCCTTGTTCTTGGTGACCTTGCAGTTTTGAGGCATACAGGTCAAGTACATTATAGAATGTCCTCATCTGGGATTTGTATGATGTTTTTTGCATGATTATAGTGGGGTTATTGGTTTGGGGGAAGAAGACCACAGAAGTATAAAATGCCGTTTTCGTCACATCATATCAAGTGTACAGTATGCATAACATGACTTATCCCTGTTGACGATGACCTTGATAACCTGGCTGAACTGTATTTGTTAGTCTTCTCCACCAATTACCTCTTTTTCCTCCTTTCTATACTGTACTCTTTACAAGGAAGTCACCTTCTAAGCAGTTTATACGGAAGGAATGGAAGAGTATATTATGCTCTATGTCCTTGAGGTGGGAGTATTTACATAAATTCTTTGGAATTCTTCTGCCAAGAGATTTGTTTAATTTCTCCCCTGTAATTTATTTATCAAATTGTTTCTATATATATATAGGCTCATGGATATTTAGCCAATACTTTGGGTTATCATCTGACTCTGCTTTATTTTGCTGTTTAAATTGTTTCCGCTTTTTTTTTTTTTTTTTTTTGCGGTACGCAGGCCTCTCACTGTTGTGGCCTCTCCTGTTGCGGAGCACAGCCTCCGGACGCGCAGGCTCAGCGGCCATGGATCACGGGCCCAGCCACTCTGCAGCACGTGGGATCTTCCCGGACCGGGGCACAAACCCGTGTCCCCTGCATCGGCAGGCGGATCCTCAACCACTGCACCACCAGGGAAGCCCCGCTTTGGACGTTGGAAGTACGTTCTGTTGCATCTGGGCTCTTCAACGTGTACCTAGCAATGTGGTTTTTTGTTTGCTTCTTTTTTACTTCTTACCTTCTTGCATGATGAGAGGCTCCAGGCTCATCTGGTATATTTCTTGCCTCAGTCCTAGCATTGGTCATTTTTCCAATCCTCTGTTCCTTTTAGGAGAGAACAGTATTGAAAACCAAGATCCGAGTGTGCGGTGTGCTTGCTGCTGCAGGAGTGTTGTTGCCTCTCGGCCATCTCAGCTGACAGAAGAAGGAAATATATGTGTGTCTACTCACTCACGTATACAGACATATCTATAAATGTGGCATCTGCATTTAAACCGCCTTCTCATGTGAGCTGCCTAGGTGCTGCGTCACATGCAATTACCTGGTCAATTCTAAAGAGATCCAGCTTCTGTGTCTGCCTTAAGCCTACTGGCCTTTACTTGAAAAAATGCCCTGCTACACGCTACTCCTCCCTTGCTTCAAACACCATGGGGATTTTCAGTCTGGAGAAGAAAATATTTAGAAAGATATAATAGTTGCATTCAAATATCTGAGTAAGTGTTGCATAAAAGAGAGATCATGTGGGGTAGCTCCATAGGACAGAACCAGAACCAACCATTAAGCTTTTCATGGAAGACAATTTGAAGTTAACATTAAGAAAAAATATGTACAAATCAGAACGTTATTTTAAAAAGGAATGAGCTGGTCTTGAAAGTCATAAACTCTGTATAAATAGATGTGCTCAGAGGCTGGATCACCACTAGCTTGTCCTGGACGTTATGGTGGAGATTCTGGTACTGGGCATATACTGGACTCACTGAGAGCCATGAGTCTTAAAATAAGAGCTGCTTTTATAAAAATGGTGTTAAATTCTAAGACCAAAATCTAATCCCCAAAGATTGAGATTTATTATCAAGAAATGAATAAATGAAACTCCTGATTATTATTATACAAAAAACCCCCCATATTTTAGTAAGTCTCCTTTAGTTGTTAAATATGGAAGTAAAATATGCTAAAGAACAGAAGAGGCTTGTTTTTATTGAATAAGTGTGACTGAAGTAGAGGTGGATAGTATGTACTTTAATTGCTAAGATTACAGCAAATATTTGAACCATTGCAATAACCTCATGCAGAGAAAAGATTTCAAGCGTTATTTTACATCTGCTGTACGCTGTGTGCTAGTTCATCTGATGAGAAGCTTCTGGGAGAGCATCCAAGGAAATCAGGTAATTCTGAACACCTTTTCCAGAAATGCTGCCAGGTTTTTTTATTCTCTTTACCTCTCCTCCTCCTCAAAAATTACGCATATGGGAGCACGTGTAGGCGCAGGCACACACATACACTTTCACTCTCCTTAAGTAAGTGATAAAGATCTAATCATGTCACCAACACATCACTAGCAACCCAGATGTTCCTATTCAGGAAAAGAATAACACAAACCCTACAACAGGAGATGAAAGAGCTTCCTAAGGTAAGCTTTCAGTAAACACGGCCATGGCATCATGTAGAGGGTAACTGTATTTACACAGGTACCTATGTCCTTATGAACTATGCAGGATGAAGTCGTCAGGAATTTAAATGAAAAAAAAAAAAAAGTACTTCAACTGAGTCAATGAGAATGGCTGACTCATCTAATTTTCCTTCTTTTTAAATTTTTTAACAGCAAGGCAAATTTTTATTGCCTCGTGTTCATCCCTTCCCAGTATATTTTGTGGTGACAAACTCAGTTCCACTCTCCATCTTTCCAATAACTGGGGTCCAAGGGCCACAATGGAGCTTGCGACTGAAAATGGCCCATGGGTACCACCAGTATGTTGTAATGAGAGAAGAAAAAAACTATAAAGAAATTTATTTCTTTAAAAAATGATCTTTTATAAAATCTTAACTACAATAGATTTCCATCTAAAAATGCCCACTCTGTTGAAAGGAGAGAAACAGTTTCTTTGCCGTATTGTAGCCATAACGATTCAGCAGGTTCCTATTTTCCCATATTAGCAGGGATTTCAAGAATATTTTCAAATCTCAAAATCAAAACACCAGGCACTATGAATTTAATGACACATTTTATTTTTATTAATAAAATTCCATGCATGACGATAATCAGAATTATGTACAAATGCAGTTGACATGATTTTTAAAAAGTTTTGGAACAATTAAAGTATTTGGATACTTCTATAAACATAGAAAAAAGGAAAACGAATAGAGTAAAACTCTACGCAGTTGAACCCAACTCATTTATAATTTATAAAAATCTAGCAAATGCCAGTCTTGAGTTAATAACTCTTTTAAGATGATAAAGTTCATAACTTTTAGCAACAAATTATGATAGAAAAATTAAAATAATCAATGAAATAGAAGACACTGCCAGCTACCAATTCTATAATCAGTCTGCCCTTCTTTCTTACTACCAGGATGTTTGGCTTATTTGAGACGGCAATGTTTTCAGCTAAACAATTACATTTCCCAGGCTGTGGAAGTGGCCAAGTGACAATTCTGTCCAATGAGATGTAATTGGAAGGCACAGGGTAGCCTTCAGGGAAGGGAAATTCAGGGAAAGTTGTTTAAAAGAGCAAGCTCAACTTTTCACCTTTTGCTCTCTGCCTTTCCCCTTGTCTCTGCCTGGAAAAAAGTTCAATGTTGGAAACTACAGAAAGGATCTTGAGTCTAGGAGGATGATAGCCACCTAGGAAGGAAGGTGGAGAGCGACGTCAAGAAGCAAGGGTCTCCTATGACATCCTGAGCTATTGTATAAACCATGTAGTGGTTCTTTAAGATGTCTTATTACATGAAAGGGGGAAAAAACTAATTTGTTTAAGCCACTCTTAGTGAGATTTCTACTGCATGTTGCCAAACCAATTTTAACTATAAAGCTAATGCCGAGCACCCTCAAGTAATTTAAAAATACCCACTTGAAAGCAGCTAATAGACTAACCACTACCCAACTGTTCTCACAGCAGATCTCCTGAGGACCTCTACTCTGAAATATTGCTGGCTGAGTTTGAATAAATATGTGCTCCTGAAAGTAATGTACTGTTTCCATTAAGAATATTTTAAAATTAAAATTGTCATTGTTTGAGGGATGATGTGTGCCAAAGCATTACACAGTGAAATGCTGTGTATTTCAAGTAAAATGAAATACTGTTATGTGTGCAGTAATTAGTTTCAGTTATTGAGCTTTTCCTATACAATGACACGATGCTAAACCCAAGAGAAAACATCAGTAAACATACTCCAAAAACACTCATTAGGGAGAAACCAGAATGAGTCTGTGAAAGAAAATGCTGTGTTTCACAGCATTTTTGATGAGCATTTTAAAGTGAAGAGACAATTAAAAACTGGCCTAACTTTGTGGGGAGTTACACTGTGTGTCTATCAACACGTGCTTCTGAGAGGGTCTCAGCGAAACTGCGTCAGGTTCTTGGTGGGACAGGAACTAGCTATTGATTATCCCGTCTAATTTTAGTTATCATACTTAGATTGGCGTATCAACAAAGATAGAATATACTGTAAATTTAGATGAAGTACTGTAACGGGCTAAATTAAATTGATTGTTAAAGATGGCAAACACCAAGAACACTACAAAGATCATATATAATAACCAAAACCAAGCCCTGGGGTTCAGGTTCAACAATTAATGCTGGACGAATACAATGAAGTGTCCTCCAAGCTTCTGCCGTTCTCCCAAGGTTGTGCTTCTGTTTGATGGGGATAAAGATTATTAGACTCAACAAACATGGTTGAGAAGAAATAGTCAGAGGAAGGCTAGATATTCACAAATGTGTTATCTGTATGTTAAAATCAACATGTCGATCAACAGATATTTACTGACAAGTAGGCACTTCAGCATCTGGTCGGAGAATAAAGGTAAATAGGTGGGGAAAAAAATCAGTGTGGGGCTGCGTGGAGCTGCGTATAAATGCCACAGCACTGCCAGCGTGTTGTATCAGCTGGAAGCTGCTGTTCTCATTCCTGAGCATGCGTCAGCATCACCTGGGGGGGGATGTAGAACAAAAACAAAGATGCCTGCATCCCACACAAGAGTTCAGGTTTCAACTGTTCCAGGACCCAGTCCAGGTAAAATATTATTTAAAAAAACACCTCAGGTGATTCTGATGTCAGTTAGGGTTGAGATTCCCTGGGCTGGAGTGTTAGGGGATGGGCCTTGAGCTGGACCTTGGGGATGGGCAGCACAATAGATCAGTGGGGAGAAGGAAGATGAGTATTCTAGAAGGGGAAATAGAAAAGGGATGGAGGAAGGAATGACCAAGGGCAAAAAACAGTGATGAACAGTGGAGAGAGTGTATTAGAAAGTTCTGGGAAATAAAAAATACATATGATACATACATATGTAAGATGGGACCAGTTCATAGACATTTTTAAAAACAGTGGTAGGGGGCTTCCCTGTTGGCGCAGTGGTTGGGAGTCTGCCTGCCGATGTGGGGGACGTGGGTTCGTGCCCTGGTCCGGGAAGATCCCACATGCCGCGGAGCGGCTGGGCTCGTGAGCCATGGCTGTGGAGCCTGCGCGTCCGGAGCCTGTGCTCCATGACGGAAGAGGCCACAGCAGTGAGAGGCCCGCGTACCGCAAAAAAAAACACAAAAAAACCACAGTGGTAGGAAATGGAAAATTCTGGGAAAGGAAGTGACCAGGTGACAACAATAGTAGGGCGAGGAGCATAATGGATTAGGGCCAGTGCAGAGATACAGTAGCAGGAAGAGCAGCGTCCCAGGTGGAATGACTTGAGCGGGGGCAAACTAGGCAGAGTGGGTAACCTGGAGAAAAGAACCTTTGGGGGCACGGAACCAAGATCACTGGAGGATGCTGGGGACACCAAAGGAAAAGGGGGAGGAACAAAATGAAAAGAGCCATTGAAGGAGCTGCAGACAACTAAGAAAGAGGGAACCAAAAATCCAGGTTGAGAGAACCCTGTGAAAAGGGAAAAAGAAACTGTACATTGCAAGGACCCTGTCTCAGCGGGGAGGGAGGGTGAATGAAGGAACAGAGCCCACACAGTATTTAAAGATGCTGTATGAGGTTGGGGGTGGGAAGGGAAAAGTGGGCACTCCAGCAAAGAATTACAGGTTGGAGTGGAGCTGGTTTGGTAAATGCATGAGATCTTACAGCTCATGGAGAGTGAAAAACGATTGCTCTGCCCAATATATACAGGTGAAATGGAATCAAGATGAGAGTACGGGATGTAAAAGAATATTTTCCATGTGCAAACTTACTTGCACTTTGGGGTGGAAGGAGATAGATAACAAGGACCTTCTGTTCATGCTCGGCCCTTGTGAGAGAGGAGCATGTATAGGGGTGAAGCGGGAAATTAGTGTGTCATTAGTTAGTGCAATCCCTGTCCCTGGAGATCCTTAAGAAGAAATAAATACAGAATCTTCCCTGAAAAGGGTAAAGAGATTTTCATCTCCAGCCAGAGCAGGTGATAAGTGCGAGATGCAGAGTACAAATTATCTGAGGTGAAGGCCACTCCAGGGGCAGGAAATGATAGGGCGCTTGGTGGCTCACCCATGGGCGTTCTTAGTGGGGAGGTGACCACGAAACCTCAGCCACAGGAGCCCATTACTGTCTTATTAGCAGACTGATTCACAGGCCTACAAGGCTCACTGAACTCCCCTACCCCAAGAGGGACTCCTACCTAAACCTCAAAACACTTCCTTACTCTTTGCAGGGAAAATCTGCTGAGGCCCCCCGACCCCCACCCTGTTGCTGTCTTCTGTGTGCAGTTACCTGGGCTGGAAGAATGGTGACAGCCCTGTCAGCAAGGCAGCAGGGGACAGGCCAGGTATGTCCAGAACATCCAGGCAGGCACAGCTGTAGGTGGTCGGAATAATAGGCGCAGAGCTCAGGAGAAGGGCCAGGCTGGACTTCTGCTTGGGAATCTGCTCTCAATGGGGGCTCCCTGTCCCATGAGTGGGTGAGCTTACTACAGGCACAGCACACTGTGGGCCCTCAAACATCTGCTGAATGACTGGAGCAGATGAGCCTCGGGGCACCTCTAATGGGGGCGGGGGGCGGGGGAGTAGAAAGAAGAGTTAAAGAAAAGAGATGGAAAGGAGATGGTCAGTGGGTGGGACTTCTGGAAAGTTCAACACCATGAAAGTCAAGGGGAGTAATTCTGGGTAGTCCCATTTTCACTTATTAGATTGATAAAGATTGTCACTAGGGAGAACCGCTCAGGTTTTTGGGGAGTGCAATGGCTGCCGGGGATGTAAGCCTGAACAGCGTTTACAAAGCCATCTGGCAACAGACATCAAAACCTTCCCAACGTATGCACAGCTTTTACTCAGGCATATTTTTTCTTGAGTTTTTCATTTGGAAGTATGAAAGAACATGCACAAGACTTAGCTACAGAATAGTTAACGTGGCTGGGATGCTCTAAGATGAATCCCAATGATCTCCGCCTCCTGGTATTCACACCCTTAAAATACCTTTCTTTCCCTTGAGTTCGGGGCTGCACTAGTGACTTGCTTCTAACAAAGAGAATGCGGCAAAGGGGATGGGATATCACTTCTTTGATTAGGCTACGTAAGACTGTGACTTCTATCTTGCTCTCACTCTCCCCAGCACAGTAAGTGCATGCTATCATTTGAACACGTCCAGGGTAAAGAAGGATTCCTCTTGCTGGCTTTGCTAAAGCAAAGTGGCATGCTGGGAAGACCCATACGGCAAGGAACTGAGAACCACCTCCAGCCCACAGCCAGCTAGGAACTGAGGTCCTCAGTCCAGCAGCCTTTGAGGAAGTGAACTGTGCAACAATCACATGAGCTTAGAAGTGCATGGGTCCTTGGTTGAGCCTTCAGATAAGACTCAGTTCTAATAACACCTTAATTGCAGACTTGTAAGACATCCTGAAGCAGAGGGCTCAGCTAAGCCATGCCCAGATTCTTGACCCACAGAAACTGTGGGTTCCCTTAAACCAATAGGTTTTAGAGTAATGTTTTATGCAGCAATAGATAACTGAGTTAACTACAGTGCTATTTGTAATAAGAAATAAATGGAAATAAACCAAAATGACCAGGTATTGGTTGAATAAAAAAGTATACAAATATGGTATAATTCACCTATTAAAATTATGCTATAGACGAATATAAATACTTATGAAATATGTCTGCAGTGTATTCATTATATTTTTTAAAAGTCCAAAATATTCTGTGCCACAAAACCATTATTTGGAATAAATGTTTTATATATGTGCAAATATAAAGGAGTGAGTAGAATTATACATAGAAAGGTGTTAATAGTAGTTATCATCAAATCATTGCCTTAAGCGTGTTTTGGGTTTTTTGGTTGTCTTTCTTCTGCTTATCTATACTCACAAATTGTTTAAAATGACTGTGGACTGCATGATAATAAAAAGCACAATTAAATGTATGAGTAAGAGGAAAAGAACAATAAATGGGGATCATCAAAAACATAGAATACCATGATAAATTAAGGACGTTTCATTCATTCTTTTTATTGATTGCCTTCTATGTGCCACGGTGAAAACTGAGAAGAGTTATTTGATTTGATTTGGCCGGAAAGAAACAACTGGTTAACTAAGACAATGTGGCATCATCTCTTAATCAGTGGAAGAAGGGTAAGTGATTAGTTCCTACTGGCTGGATGTACTTGATGGTATATAATATAAACAAAGAAATAGAAGAATTTCAAAGAATATTACAGAGACATCATAATTGCTACAAATGGATAGGATTACATGGACAACATCTAAAATTGATACATGGTATAAATAATAAGAAAATTGACATCAATTGGACAAAACAGAGGTAACAAAGTTACAAAAATGAGAGGAACCAGGCAGTGCAAATACAAATAGACAAGATGTGTACACACCACAGAGGAAGAGAAATGTGTTGTTGCTAAGGAAATCTTAATACTGTTTTGATTTTTTTTTTTTGGGGGGGCCTGGCTGATCTCTTTCTTCAGAATACAGGTAATTTTAGGGCAGGAACTTGAGTTTCTTCCATTCTATTGGCCTTATTAAAAAATATATCCATACAGTAATCATTCAAAGTTTGATTCTAATGATAATTATGTAAGAAAAGTATTAGATCAAGTTAACTATCAAAGAAAACTGTTGTTCATTTTGTAGCTCAACATTTCAAAAATTTTTCTAGGAAACAGCCCATAAAAAAGACCACCACCCAATATAAAAATACTCTTCAGGGGCTTCCCTGGTGGCACTGTGGTTAGGAATCCACCTGCCAATGCAGGGGACACAGGTTCGAGCCCTGGTCTGGGAAGATCCCACATGCTGCGGAGCAACGGGGCCCATGAGCCACAACTACTGAGCCTGTGGTGTCTGGAGCCCGTGCTCCGCAACAAGAGAGCCCGCGCTCCGCAACAAGAGAGCCCGCGACAGTGAGAGGCCCGCGCACCGCGATGAAGAGTGGCCCCCGCTCGCCGCAACTAGAGAAAGCCCTCGCACAGAAACGAAGACCCAACACAGCCAAATAAATAAATAAATAAAATAAATTTATAAAAAACTCTTCAGGAGACAAATCAACTCTTTGGGGCAGCAAGATATCACACTGAAAAAAACTAAAATGTTATTTTTTTTTTTGCATTAAAAAAATTGAAGTACAGTTGATTTACAATGTTTCAGGTGTACAGCAAACTATGTACAGTTATACATACATATATATATATATGTGTGTATCTATATATTCTTTTTTTCAAATTCTTTTCCATTATAGGTTATTACAGATACTGAATATAGATCCCTGTGCTATACAGTAAGTCCTGTTGTTTATCTATTTTATATATAGTAGTGTGTAGCTATCTGTTAAGCCCAAACTCCTAATTTATCCCTCCCCCTTCTCTCCCCTTTGTCTTCTGTCTATTTCCCTTTTGTAAATAAGTTCATTTGTATCATTTTTTTAGATTCCACATATAAGTAATATCATATGATATCTGTCTTTGTCTGACTTGCTTCACTTGTGGGATAATCTCTAGGTCCATCTATGTTGCTGCAAATGGAATTATTTCATTCTTTTTTATGGCTGAGTATAAAAAGTAATTTTAATTTCCCAACCTGTCTCCCTTATTCTCAGGGAGAAAGCTATGAACCTGAAACAACAGCTCCTAGACCAAGGAACTCAAACACTAAAACTACCAAGGTCTTTGCAAACAAATGCAGAGTTAATTACAGATTCTGCTTCTGTTTAGACACACACAAAGCTGTGTCTGGGTACAAACCAACAAGTGGATGTGAATAAGTTTTGAATAAGTGAACCATTGATGGTAAACATGTAAAATGATGAAACTGTAACTAAGGCTTAGGGCTGGAGGAAAATTTTTAGGATTATTTTCCCTGCCTGGTTTCTATGGTCCAATGAGTAGAATTCTAAGGAACTTTTTTCATGCAAGTTTATGAAAACAGAAGTGAGGAACCACGGCATAAATGTATGGCACATGAAGCATCGCATGGGGACAGAACTGCAGAGGGTGAACACAGAACTGAGCGAGTCTGCATTCAAAACCGGGAAATGAGTGACATATCTTACTTCCCGGATGTAGAGAGGATCCAGCTGTCTTTCCCCTAACCCCCAACACACACGGAGAACCTACATGAATAGCAGCCAGAGATAAGCAGCTGGGACAGCCAAGAAGCACCAGCACCAGAAAAGACAGACAATGCAAATGAATGACCCTTGGGTTTCTGAATGAAACTTTTTCTTTCTAAAAAATGCTGTTCGCTCTGTTTAAATGGTACAGTATAAAAATGGCACTGTAACTTGTAATTTTGAGATATAAAATGTGAAACAGAAAACAAGGGGTTATAAATCAGCGGGAGACCAATTAAAATACTTAGACTGTCATTCAAAAACATTCCACAGAATGTAATAAAATGAGTGGGTGGTTGGTTCTATTTTAATAACTGAAGGCTGCAGGAAGATTTTATTTCTTCAAACTATCAGCCAAATATATCTAGGACTGACTGGAACATGGAAAGCACAGTTTTACGTTATGTTAAGCTAAAAAATGAAATGTCTCAAAAGACTGCATCTGTGTTCTGATTCACAGCAAGGCTCACCTGACAATAAACTACCCTTTATGCTCAGTATTTTGTGCAGTTAATTTCATAATCAAATTATATTCAGCTGTTATTCTACCATTTCGTCATAAATATGAAAGCAACCAATGTTCCTCAGTGAGGGTGGGCTGGTATTTGGGGCAAGAGAATTCCTCCTTGTGCCGGACTATTTTGCACAACCAAAACTGCCTCCTAAACATTTCTAAATGTTTCCTGAGTGGAATGAGGTTTTGTGGTAGGGATGACAATAATCACCTATCGAAAACAATTGATTTTGACTGTTGTGATATCTGTGTTCTTTAACTGGCATAACCATTTGCTTCTTTGAAAAGTGGATCCATATTTAGAAACCAAATAAAACCTGGAAATACTGTTAACATTCCAAATTGTAGGCTTCTAATAATACGTATAAAATTTGCAAGGAATAATTATAATAATGCATTATGCTGAAGTATTCAATCATAAAATGTTTTAGAGTTTAATTGGATTTATCTTTTAATTTATAGGCCTGAACCATAAGGTAAAGGCTGATTTCTCCTGAAACAAGACAGTATTTAATAAGGAATCCTGATGTTTCTTGACTCTCCATGCTGGAAGGGATTTTAAGAGCTCAACTGGTCCAACTGCCTAAGACATCTGTAAAAACAGGTGACAAAGTGGAGGTTCTTATAAGCCAAGGGTATGCAATCAACAAAACGGAAGAATCCAAGTCTCTTGACTTTTAGGGGAGTTCTTTCCTTTCGTTTGCAAATTTTGGGATTTCAAGACCTCACGATATTTAAAAAAATTGAAAACTAACAAGAGGTCACTAAGTTGTCCACAGTTTAAAGATGAAAAACACCCTGTCACCTATCATGATGACTTCATAAAAGAAAAGCCATTCTAACACCAAAAAATGTAGCAGCTACACAAAAGACTGCCCATTAGGCTGAAAACTTCATCATGGACTAGTGTGTATAGGCTCCAATATACCACTTGATTATTTTACCAGTTCCTTATTTCTGATCCCCATTGCAGGCATTCAGTCAATGACCACTAAGGTTTATTAGGTCTTCTTTTAAAAATGCTACTGGGATGTAACTATCGGTACGTGACCAAATAAAAATTAAATATCTTACCACTGAAGAAGGCCAAGTCTAGGTATATAAAATTTCATTCTTCCTCAACAGACCAGTTGCCTGCTGTGGAAGTTTCAAGCTTGGGGATCTACCTTGTCATTTAACTAAATTATCATTGCCTTTGAAGCAGTCATCCCATGCTTTTCCTCAGCACTTTTGGCTTGTGATGTGCAGCTCTGGCGAACGTGGAAAACAAAGTGGAGCTAGGAACTCCCCGCTCTCTGAAAAGACACTGCCCTGCGTTCCTGAGTCTACAACCTGGGACCAACACCAACTCAACAGCAGAGTCTTTAGTGGAATCATGGGGGACCTAGCCTTGATCTAACATCTCCTCTTAGATAACACAGGAAATGTTTCTTGGGAGTAATTTCAGTTAACTAAGAGAAAGAAAGTCCCCGAGAGAAAAGGAATGAACGTTAAAACTAGAGTTTGGAATTAACATAAACACACTACTATATATAAAATAGATAACCAACAAGGGCTTACTGTATAGTACAGGAAACTATACTCAATATTTTGTAATAACCTATAAGGAAAAGGAATCTGAAAAAGAACAGGTATAGGGCTTCCTTGGTGGTGCAGTGGTTGAGAGTCCGTCTGCCGATGCAGGGGACACCGGTTCGTGCCCCGGTCCGGGAAGATCCCACATGCCGCGGAGCGGCTGGGCCCGTGAGCCATGGCCGCTAGGCCTGCGCGTCCGGAGCCTGTGCTCCGCAGCGGGACAGGCCACAGCAGTGAGAGGCCCGCGTACCGCAAAAAAGAAAGAAAGAAAAAAAAAAGAACAGGTATATATGTATGTATAACTGAATCACGTTGCTGTATACCTGAAACTAACACTGTAAATCAATTTTTAAAACTTCAATTAAAAAAAACAAAATAAAACCAAAAAAACCTAGATACTCCATCTCTCTCCCTATAGGTTTACAAATTTTTTTCTTTCTCACTGAATTTTTAAAATTTGTTTCACTTGTTTTTAGTGTCCAAAGGTACAGGAATAAGAGAACAAAGATAAGTGTTCTATCCATTGACTTAAACAATCCGTTTTCCAAGAGATGGATCATAATTCTAAGTAGAGTAACAGTGGCCTTTTTAATATTACCTAGAATGATCAGATTTACGTGAAACTATAGCCTGCCTTTGATTTTCAGCTTTTCTCCTTTACTCTAGGATTCTCGCTGGGCTCCCGTGCATCTGCATGCTGCAATGCATCACACTGCTTGCATTGATCACCCCTTAAGCTGCCACCTGCTATCGCCTCCCACCTTTGATCCTTTGCCATCAACAGTGTAGTCTTCAAACAGCACTGCTGTGTTCTAACTGCAAAAACAAGTGCCCTCCTCAGTGGAAAAATACCACATTCCAGCTTGGTAAAGCAGGTGGTGTGTTTCAGAGGATGGAGCAGAAAGTAGTATCTCTTCCTTTCAAACAAGAAGGAAGACTATTAGCACATCAGCAAATAAAGTCATGCTCGATGAATTTTAAGTGCTGCCTCACAAATGAAAATGTGGCAAAATCTGAAAAATCAGCTTTTAGAAAGTGTTTCAGTCCATTTTTCAAACCCAACCTCTGAGCTTTTTTTTTTTTAACCGGTTTTCCCATCTTTCAAATAATGTGGAGAGACCAGATGATTTTCAAGATGCGCATACATCTTTTTGCTCTGTGAGATAGAAAACCTGACATTTGTGACAACATCCTGGCATACCATGATGACCATCACACACAGCACTACTCTGGCACATACAGTGCAGATGCCTGACACGTTTTAGAGGTATCATCCAGACGAAATAGCCTATTTCATTTCTAGCCCAGGAAGGCAGAATAAAGGGCTTGTGTTTTCGCTTTCTGTGGATAATTAGAATTTATATAATTAAAGTACTCAGAGTCTGGGAAATAAAGAGCAAGCAACAATCATATTTGGACTTTGAAGTTTCAGCTATAGACTCAGAAAAACTTAGTGTTTTTTCATTTCTGTTCTTGAAAGAAGGTTTTTTTCCCCCTATTAAGGTCAGTTTCTCTGAAGCCAAATAGGACACGTGAACTTTCAATAATGTGAAGACAAAACACCATAACCAAGAGTGGGAACTGTCCCTCTGCCACCAACAGATCCCTGCAAATGCAGGGAATTCTGCCAGTTTTGACTGGGGCTAAGAAAGAAGAAGACTGACACCAAGTAGAGTGATGCCCTTCTCGGCAAACACCTCTGCCATTGGGTAACTTCCAGATGTGACAACTGCTACCGAGGGCCATGCTGTCATCAGCTTGATGCCATAGACACACAAAGAAATTGTTTTCCATGTTTGCACATAGTTTCACCATACACTGAAGGAATGGCTGAAGCAGAAGTTACATTTTTTTTGCCATGGATGCTGGAGCAAATTTGCAAACTGGTGGATTCACATTTGAGATCAAAGGAAGCCAACATTAGACTCAGTCAGCTCCGCGGGGCATGATTCCGAAGGAAATGCAAGCAGCTTTATAATTCCAGCGTAAGAGTGCCTCCCTCTATTTACAAGGGTGGTAACAGAAGGAATGATTCAGTACATATAGAAAATGCTGAGTCCGGAAACTTCAAAAACATCAATGAAAAGCTGTGGAAACCTGTTCCTTACTGGATGTGTTGCCCTGGCCTCCTACTTGTCCAGAGAGTAGGCAATAACCTTGTCCCTGGGTGGCACATTCAGGTGGGTTCAGTGGCTGCTACTCTTTGCCACTGCTAAGTAGAGTTTGCCATGATGTGATGAATGACCAGGGAGCCCTCATGGCCAAGAGCAATGGATAAGAGCCCACTTAATCAGATTCCTACAGAACACCTATTCAGTGCAGAAAAGTGTGTTTTTTTAAAAAAATTGAAATATATTAATTGATGTATAATATTATGTTAATTTTAGGTGTAATACTTGATGATTAGACATTTGCATATATTATGAAATGATCACCATGGTAAGTCTAGTAACCATCTATCCCCAAAGTTATTACAATATTATTGACCATATTCCTTATACTGTATAGTACAAACCTGTGACTCATTTATTTTATAACTGGAGGTTTGTGTTTCTTAATCCCCTTCACCTATTTTCCCTACTCTCCTACCCCTCCCTTCTGGCAGCCAGGCATTTGTTCTCTGTATCTATGACTCTGTTTATGTTTTGTTTTGTTTGTTTGTTTAGATACAACATATAAGTGAGATTATGTGGTATTTGTCTTTCTCTGTCTGACATTTCACTTAGCGTAATAACTTCTAGATCCACCCATGTTGTCGCAAAAGGCAAAATTTCATTTTTTTTTATGGCTGACAAAATTCCACTGTGTATATATGCCACATCTTCTTTATCCATTCACCGACTGATGGACACTTAGGTTGCTTCCATATGTTGGCTATTGTAAATAATGCTGCAGTAAACACTGGGGTGCACATATCTTTTCAAATACTGCTTTTGTTTCCTTTGGGTAAAAACCCGTAAGTGGGATTGCTGGATCATACGGTAGCCCTATTTTTAACTTTTTGAGGAATCTCCATACTGTTTTCCATAGTAGCTGCACCAATTTACATTCCCACCAACAGTGCACAAGGGTTCCCTTTTCTCCACATCCTTGCCAACACTTGTCATTTTTTGTTTTTTGATGACAGCCATTCTGACAGGTGTGAGGTACTATCTCATTGTGGTTTTGATTTGCATTTCCCTGATGATTAGTGATGTGCATCTTTTCGTATGCCTGCTGGCCATCTGTATATCTTCTTAAACGTCTTTTCAGGTCCTTTGCCCATTTTTTAATTGGGTTGTTTGGGTTTGTTTGTTTTTTGATGTTGAGTTGTATGAGCTATTTGTATATTTTGGATATTAACCCTTTATCAGTTATGTTGTTTGCAAATATCTTCTCCCATTCAGTAGGTGGATTTTTGTTTTGTTTAGAGTTTGCTTTGCTATGCAAAACATTTTTAGCATTATGTAATCACATTTGTTTATTTTTGCTTTTGTTTCCCTTGCCTGAGGAGACAGATCCAAAAAAATATTACTAAGACCGATGTTAAAGAGCATATTGCCTGTGTTTTCTTCTAGAAGTTTAACGGTTTCACATCTTAGACTTAGCTCTTTAATCCATGTTGAGTTATTTTTTGTACACAGTGTGATAACGTAGTCCAGTTTGATTCTTTTGCATGTAGCTGTACAGTTTTCCCAAAACCATTATTGAAAAAGCTGTCTTTTCCCCATTGTATATCCTTACCTCCTTTGTCACGGATTAACTGTCCATAGAGTATGAGTTCTTTTGTGGGTTCTCTGTTCTGTTCCATTGAACTATGTGTCTGTTTTTGTACCAGTACCATACTGTTGTGGGTTTTTTTGTAGTTTAAAAAACTCATTAATTTTTTTATTGATGTATAGTTGATTTACAATGTTGTATTAGTTTCAAGTGTTCAGCAAAGTGATTCAGTTATACATACCTACATACACACACACACACACACACACACACACACACACACACATTCTTTTTCAGATTCTTTTCCCGTAGAGGTTATTATAAAATATTGAGTATAGCTCCCTGTGCTATACAGTGGGTCCTTGTTGTTTATCTGTTTTATATATAGTAATGTGTATATGTTATTCCCCAAATCCTAATTTATCCATCTTCCCACCTTACCCCTTTGGTAACCATAAGGTTGTTTTCTATATCTGTGAGTCTGTTTCTGTTTTGTAAATAAGTTCATTTGTATCATTTTTTAAGATTCCACATATAAGTGATATCATATGATATTTGCCTTTCTCTGACTTAGTTGTATGATAATCTCTAGGTCCAACCATGTAGCTGCAAATGGCATTATTTCATTCTTTTTTTTAAGGCTGCATGGCATTCCATTGTATACATACACCACATCTTCTTTATCCATTCGTCTGTCAATGGACATTTAAGTTGTTTCCTTGTCTTGGCTATTGTATAAATAGTGCTGGTATGAACATTGGAACTCATGTATCTTTTCGAATTATGGTTTCCTCTGGGAACATGCCCAGGAGTGGGACTGCAGGATCATACGGTAGCTCTATTTTTAGTTTTTTGAGGAACCTCCATACTGTTCTCCATAGTGGTTGTACCAATTTACATTTCCAACAACAGTGTAGGAGGGTTCCCTTTTCCTCACACTCTCTCCAGCATTTATTATTTGTAGACTTTTTGATGATGGCCATTCTGATTTGGTGTGAGATAATACCTCTTGTAGTTTTGATTTGCATTTCTCTGATAATTAGCAATGTTGAGCATCTTTTCATGTGCCTTTTGACCATGTTACCATACGTTTTGATTGGTGTAGCTTTGTAGTATATTTTGATATCAGGGCTCATGATACGACCAGCTTTTTTTTTTCTCAAGATCACCTTGGGTATTCAGGGTCTTTTGTGTTTCCATGCAAATTTTAGAATTATTTGTTCTAATTCTGTGGAAAATGCCATTAGTATTTTCATAGGGATTGCACTGAATCTGTAGCTTGCCTTGGGGAGTATGGCCATTTTAACAATATTAATTCTTGCAATTCATGAGCAAGGTATATCTTTCCAATGTTTTTGTCGTCTTCAATTTGTTTCATCAATGTCTTTTAGTTTTCCGAGTACAAATCTTTCACCTCTTTGGTTAGATTTATTCCTAGGTATTTTATTCTCTTTGATGCAATTGTAAATGGGATTTTTTTTTTCATTTCTCTCTTTGATAACTCATTAGTTAGTGTACAGAAGCACAACATATTTCTTCAACTTTATTGAACTCATTTATTAGTTCTAATAGTTTTTTTGGTGGTGTTAAGTTTTTCTATATATAAAGTATCATGTCACCTGCAAACAGTGACAGTTTTACTTCTTCCTTTCCAATTTGAATTTATTTTATTTCTTTTTCTTCTCTGATTGCTGTGGCTAGAACTTCCAATACAATGTTGAATAAAAGTGGCAAGAGTGGACACTCTTCTCTTGCTTCTGATCTTAGAGGAAATGCTTTCATCTTTTCACCACTGAGTATGATGTTGGCTGTAGGTTTGTCATATGTGGCCTTTACTATGTTGAGGTATGCTCTTCAAGAACTCTCTTATTCCTTAAAATTATACTCTTCCCAAAGTGATCTGAAAGTTACGGCAGATTTTTTTTTTTTGAGAATTTTACTTTATTTTGTTTAAATGGCCTACAGAGACAGGGAGAGTTATTAATTGAATGTGAAGATGGATTTGAGATAAAATACTGGTGGCAAATCACAAAAATTCATTTCTTCTTAGGTTTGTAGCAGTTCCTCTACAAATGCAAATGTTAATTTTCACTCTGTGTCATTATCTGCAGATATGTGGAAAATATGATGGCACAGTTTAGTTGTTAGGAACGAATCAAAAGGGAAGCTTATTAGCCCTGAAAATTAAACATGTGAGGAACACAACTCTTAAATATAGCTTTCAATGGGGGTAATACTTTCTATGAAGGTTACGAGGCACAATACAGGCTAAATGCCATGCTCCCCATGCCCCCAGCCCTCCTTATAAATGTGGTGCAGCTGTCTGGCACTTTTGCCAGTGATAGTTCTGTATGATCATTAACGCTACCTGCTTAGTATTTGTGAAATTACATTGCATGTGCAAAGAACTGAGGTGATATTTTTGAAAACCACATGGTTAATGTATTTACCAACTGTGGTTAGAGAATACAGTTTTTCCAAAAACAGCTCACAATTACCAGTGTCTAAGATTCAGTGTTGTGTTTTATTCAGTGGCTTTCGCAGAACTTGGAACAGTCTGGTCACATCCAAGTAACATTAAAGATGAGAGTTATCCTGATGTAATCAATCCCAGGGAACAAAAATGAAAGTTTCTAATGTGATTTGATGAAATCTCACTTTCTGAAGATGAAAGACACATTTTATTTAATTTTTAGTATGTGGTCGCAAATTGGATATAGAAAATAGCAGATGACCTTATGAGATATTCTTCTTACCAAGGGGCAGTGAAATTAGGCAAATCTATCATGTGACTGAACTTGAGGGTTCATTTAGGAAAGGGGAGTTCATGCGCTCCACTGAAGAAGTGAACGTTTGCCAAATCAAGTCAAAACAAATCCTGAGTGGGGGAGAGCCATCAAAATCTTTTCATCAGGGGCTTCCCTGGTGGCGCAGTGGTTGAGAGTCCACCTGCCACCGCAGGGGACACAGGTTCGTGCCCCGGTCCAGGAAGATCCCACATGTTGTGGAGCGGCTAGGCCCATGAGCCATGGCCGCTGAGCCTGAGCGTCCGGAGCCTGTGCTCTGCAATGGGAGAGGCCACAACAGTGAGAGGCCCGTGTACTGCCAAAAAAAAAAAAAAAAAATCTTTTCATCAGGACTTTCCTCATGGCGCAGTGGTTAAGAATCCGCCTGCCAATGCAGGCAACACGGGTTTGAGCCCTGGTCTGGGAAGATTCCACATGCCGCGGAGCAACTAAGCCCATGGGCCACAACTACTGAGCCCGCATGCCACAACTACTGAAGTCCGCATACTTAGAACCCATGCTCCACAACAAGAGAAGCCACCACAATGAGAAGCCTGTGCACTGCAACAAAGAGTAGAAGCCTGCGCGCAGCAACAAAGACCCAATGCAGCCAAAAATAAATAAATAAATTAATAAAAAATCTTTTCATCATTTAGGGATTAAGCTGTACAATTAAAGCTCGCCTCAAGAAAAGCCAATATATATAAATCAAAATGTAGGGAGGTAGTATTTATTTTAAAACAAAATTTCTTAAACTAGCAAGCACTTTTAGTAATGTGTTTACATTATGATTATGTTTTGACTATTTAAGTTGGTCTATATACCATTATTCATAAACACATTTATTATGCATATGACTTTTGCTTAAAGCGTGCAAGTCTTTGTTACTACAGTTTTATTTCTAAAGGCAACTTGGATTTAGCATGTCTAAAACCAAACCCCTTCCCTCCACCCAATCTATTTTCTTTTGTATTACTTCTGAATTACTTCTTTTTTTTAACAGCATTACCAACCACTTTATCCATCCAGATGCCCATGCCAGAAATTCTGGAACCATCCCGAGTACTTACTGAGCTTCCCATCTGCTTTATTCCCCCAAGTTCTGTAGAATCTGCACTTCACACTCTCTTGAACACAGCCCTCTTCTGTGATGCTTCTGTACTAGTTAAAGGTTTCACAATGATCTCTCTCAGATTTCTACATCTGCCTCTTCTTCTTTCTGCCTTTGGTGTCAAAACTGATATACACATCCTCCCTACCTCCTCATCTCCACAGATACCAGAAGACTTTTCTGAAATGTCAGTCTAAGTTATCACTTGAATAGCTCTCCATAACCTAACAGATAAAAATCAAATTCTGAAAGTATTCCAAGTTAAGCCTAACTCTCCAGGCTTATCCCTTAACACTTCCCCACCCTCTACTCTAAACTCTATTTAGGCTGGGGTGTGGAGTGGGGAAGAACATAGGTTAATATTTAGAAGAAGAATCAATAACAGTTTAAGCTAGAAACAAAGTAAACCCATTGTTCCTAGGAGTCTTTCTAAAAAATGTTTTATCTGTTGCATTTCCTACTTTACAAGTAGCATGTATTCATTAACTGTTTTGTTACTATATAAAAAAACATAAGAAATGCATTAAGTGTGACAACCCACGTCCAAGCCTAAAGTCCTTGACTTGGCCTGTTAAAACTGGTAACAGTTGCTACCGTAAGGAATGTCAGAGTATCTGGTAACAAGTAAAGAGGCCCTTTCAAATTCTGGAAATGAAGCTGCTTTCATATTTTTTAAAAACGAGAACTGTGGCTATATCACTTTAACCTTTCTTTTATTTAGATGAAATTTAAACATCTTCATAGTAATTATAATTGTACAAAAACATCAGTTATTCACAAGTGGGACTGACTTTCCTTTTAGGACACATCCTGGAATTGTGCTGTAGATTTTTTCCTGACCCACAGATGCTGAAATGTCTCTCTCCTTACATGGGATACTCCTTCCTCCCTCCCTAACCCTTAAGAAACACTGCCTTAGAAAGCTACTATTCCACCCTATCAGTGTGAGTGAGGCATTTTCTTCACGTGTGTCGTCAGAGCAGAAAAAAAGAGAAAGCATCGTCTTAGGGATAAATGATAAGCTGGACTGAAATGTATAATTAACCGATGCTTTACTCTGAACCTGCACCATTCAACAGTCGTCACTAACCATTCTGGCTACCTTATACTGATTAACTGAAATAATGATATTTGGGATATGTTGAGTTAAATAATATACAGTATTAAAATTATTTTCACCTGTTTCTTTACCCTGTTATTTTAATTAATTAATTAATTTATTTATTTATGGCTGTGTTGGGTCTTCGTTTCTGTGTGAGGGCTTTCTCTAGTTGTGGCAAGCGGGGGACACTCTTCATCACAGAGCACGGGCCTCTCACTATCGCGGCCTCTCTTGTTGCGGAGCACAGGCTCCGGACGCGCAGGCTCAGCGGCCATGGCTCACGGGCCCAGTTGCTCCGCGGCATGTGGGATCTTCCCAGACCGGGGCTCGAACCCGTGTCCCCTGCATTGGCAGGCAGATTCTCAACTACTGCACCACCAGGGAAGCCCTTTACCCTGTTTTTAAAGCAGCTATTGGAAATTTTAAAATTACATATATAGCTCATTAAATTTGTATTGTAAAACGCTGCTCAAACGTGATTCTTTTGAAATAAGTGAATGACAAACATCTTGTTTATTATTTGCCTTACTGTGATAAAAGCAGAATATAGAATTTATACTGGCAGGAGGAGGTGGGGAGTGGAAGGTAGTGGAAATCCAATTATTTCTACTACCTGTTTAAATTTTGAACAGAAGTAGAGAGAAAAAAAGATGTGTAAAATCTAAACATAAACCAATTCTTCAGAGGCAACCAGTGGCGTCGGGAAGGCAGAATAATGGCACTCCTAAGCATTCTGGAATATCCCCATATACCCAACCTGTGCAACAAAGTCAGCGGTCCACTGTAGCACAACAGAGCTACTGGTCCACCTGAAGTTTCGGGGGTTAAATTTTCTCCATTTTGCTGCCATAAATGATTTAGACGGAAGAGCATTTATTAACTATCCAAAGACTCTCTGAAAGTGATGCCTGCAAATGCCTGAATGTCACACTTTTTAAAAACTGAAGTATAGTTGATATACAATACAGGATTAGTTTCATATGTTCAGCATAGTGATTCTGTTTGTTTTTTGTTTTTGTTCTTTTAGGAGTATACTCCATGATAGATTATTATAAGGTATAGGGTATGATTCCCTGTGCTATAGAGTAAATCCTTGTTTTATATCCATTTTATGTATAGTAGTTTGTATCTGTTAATCCTACACCCCTAATTTATCCCCCTCCCCTCTCCCCTTTGGTAACCATAGATTTGTTTTCTATGTCTGTGAGTCTGTTTCTGGTTTGCATATAGATTCATTTGTATTATTTTTTGGATTCCACATATAAATGATATCATACAGTATTTGTCTTTCTCTGTCTGACTTATTTCAGTAAGCATAATATACTCTGGGTTACACTTTCAGTATTTTATTCAATACTACCCAATTGAAGCAGAGAGCATATCCTTTATTAATAGCAAAGTGACATAAATTATTATTTTAAAAATCCATATTAATAACCAAAATTCAAAATGCAATTATAAACAGGTGGTACATTCTAGTTTGGTACTAATGTGTGCTTATAATAAAGGGATATAAAACAAAATGATTGGAAATAGGTGAATTTTAAATGTCGAGGCAAGAATATACAATGGAGAAAGGACAGCCTCTTCAGTAAGTGGTGCGGGGAAAACTGGACAGCTACACGTAAAAGAATGAAATTAGAACACTCCCTAACACCATACACAAAAATAAACTCAAAATGGATTAAAGACCTAAATGTAGGACTGGATACTATAAAACTCTTGGAGGAAAACATAGGAAAGACACTCTTTGACATAAACCACGGCAAGATCTTTTTTGACTCACCTCCTAGAGTAATGAAAATAAAAATAAACAAATGGGACCTAATGAAACTTAAAAGCTTTTGCACAGCAAAGGAAACCATGAACAAGACAAAAAGACAACCCTCAGAATGGGAGAAAATATTTGCAAATGAAGCAACGGACAAAGGATTAATCTCCAAACTATACAAACAGCTCATGGAGATCAATATCAAAAAAACAAACAACCCATTTAAAACATGGGCAGAAGACCTAAATAGACATTTCACCAAAGAAGACATACAGGTGGCCAAAAGGCACATGAAAAGATGCTCAACATCACTAATTATTAGAGAAATGCAAATCAAAACTACAATGAAGTATCACCTTGCACCAGTCAGAATGGCCATCATCAAAAAACCTACAAACAATAAATGCTGGAGAGGGTGTGGAGAAAAGGGAACCCTCTTGCACTGTTGGTGGGAATATAAATGATACAGCCACTATGGAGAACAGTATGGAGGTTCCTTAAAAAACTAAAATAGAATTACCATACGACCCAGCAATACCACTACTGGGCATATACCCAGAGAAAACCATAACTGAAAAAGACACATGCACCCCAGTGTTCATTGCAGCACTATTTACAATAGCCAGGTCATGGAAACAACCTAAATGTCCAACAACAGACGAATGGATAAAGAAGATGTGGCACATATATACAATGGAATATTACTCAACCATAAAAGGAATGAAATTGGGTCATTTGTAGAGATGTGGATGGACCTAGAGTCTGTCACAAGGAGTGAAGTAAGCCAGAAAGAGAAAAACAAATATCGTATATTAACGCATATATGTGGAATCTAGAAAAATGGTACAGATGAAACTGTTTGCAGGATAGGAATAGAGACGTAGACATAGAGAATGGACATGTGGACACAGTGGGGGGAAGAGGAGGGTGGGATGAATTGGACATAAATACACTACCATGTGTAAAATAGATAGCTAGTGGGAACCTACTGTATAGTACAGGGAGCTTGGTGCTCTGTGATGATGACCTAGATGGGTGGGATGGAGGGGGGAGGGACATCCAAGAGGGAGGGGATATATGTATACATATAGCTGATTCACTTAATTGTACAGTAGAAACTAACACAACATTGTAAAGCAATTATACTCCAATAAAAAAAATAAAGTCAACACAAACAAGTGTGTAAAGTTTTCTCTCAAACACACACACATAAACTAACTGAGCCAAATTTATGTCACAAAACACAAGCTTTCCTAAGTTATCACTAAGAAAATAAAGATAATGTCAGTCAATGCTATAGGTGTCAGTACGGGAAAGAGAACTGCTGGTTTAGAACTGCTGGTTCTCTGACTCACCTTATTAACTTCCTTCATAATTTTTGAATCATTTTTTTTTAATTGGAGTATAATTGCTTTACAATGTTGTGTTAGTTTCTGCTGTACAACGAATTGAATCAGTTATATGTATACATATATCCCCTCCCTCTTGGATCTCCCTCCCATCCCCCCCAACTTCCTTAATAATTTTGTAGAATATTATGAGAGTAGAGTTGTAGCATATGTGCATTTAAATTATAGAAATTCAACTATAAGCATTTGGCAGGAAGAGAGAACTTTAAAAAAACAACAGGGATTCGACTTTCTATCCATGTTCAGTCTCTCTCAATTCTTAACTCTGGGTCACTTGGCCTCAGACCAAATAAAGGAGTAAGTAACTTGCTCTCTAGCCTGATGCATAGCTGTGTGTAAAACATTGTGAGACAAGATGTTGTTAATGAATGTTCTGTAAGACTGTGGTCTCAAGGCTATAACTCATAACAGACCTCCTGTCTTTCCTTAAAGGTAGGGAGGCGTCCAGGAACAACACCAAGGAGCTTCCTGTAGGGACTTTTCCTGGCCTATGGTTGCAGGAAAAATCTCTTCTCCACTCACCAGACTTCTTTACACAAAGCCAAATGCCAAGGCTGTTCCCTGAGAATCTGGTCATTTCCCATCTCTCTGAAATGATTTTAAGAAAAGGGACACTGTTAAGGAGGTTCATACCAGTGTTAGGGCTTCGGGGGGCTGCCCCTAAATATGCCACAATGGCATATTGATTATTTTGAATTAAAGTTACTTAAGAATCAGCGATGGAAGGATTGGGAGTTTGGGGTTAGCAGATGCAAACTATTATATATAGAATGGATAAACAACAAGGTCCTACTGTAGAGCACAGGGAACTATATTCAATATCCTGTGATAAACCATAATGGAAAAAAATATGAATAAGGATATATCCTTATTCATATTTTTTCATATTCTTTTCCATGTATATTTCTGTCTTCCTGAAAGTAGGAAATAAATCTCGCACATGAGAGGTATACTCCTTGCATCTGGAGGTAGAAGGACACCCTTTTTGCCAGAGAGAGGGAATTCGGGGCTTAGAAGCCTATATAAACAAACCTTGTTACTTATTTTATTTACCACCTCAGGCCCAAACTCTGTTTAGATTCTTCACGAATCCAGCACCCCAAACCTAAGCTTCTTTGTCCTATCAATTCCTCTCAAATGTATCGTTTCTTTGTCTAAAAAGTATAAAAGCTCCCTGCTTTGACCACTTCTTAGGTCCCATTTCTATGAGACCTCTGTGCACATTAATTAAAAATTATTTCTTTTTCTCTTGTTAATTTGTCTTGTGTAAATTTTAATATTAGTTCAGTCACAAAAACTCAAGAGAGGTCAAGGGGAAAATTTCCCCTACCTCAACACCAGATACCTATATATTTTTTAAAAAGCTTTAATAATTATTCTCAGCTTTATGGCCCCAAACATCCTTTGGAGAACATGGGCCTTGTCAGTCTCACGGATATTTACAAGTTTTCCCCCTAATTCACTTCTTCCTTACGTTACGTTATTAATTGTTTGAAAACACAGGTAAACTAAAGGTGCTCTGATCGTCCACTTCCTGTTGTGAACTCTTGGTCAGCACTGATGGTATGCCGCCTCTCCTCCCTGGTGCTTTCCCCGGGCCCCCCGTATAACTGTCTCCATAAGCAGAGGTGGGGTGTGGGTGGCAGAGCTAAGATCGTGTCTTCATCTGAGATCTTATTCAGTCCTGGACTGTTTTCAGAGCGAGGGTTATGAGTATTATTTGCTAGAACTTCACTAAGATGTTTAGTTCAGGGGCTGTAACAGGGTATACAAGATTTAAATTGAGGAGATATTAGAGGAGTGAAACAATCCGAGGGAAATCTTAGACTGAACCTCATCCCCAGAGACCTATGGCTCAAGGCTGCCCCAGATTCTGCCAAGAACTAGAAGTTCATATGATAGTAAGTTGAAGAGACAGCATAAAAACGATCAACTTCATCAGCATCCTACCATGTCTTCTCATTCTTAGCTCAGACTTACAATGGACAGAACATTAGAAGAGAGACCATTTCTAATCTAGAACTTCATGGTTCTTGCCTCTAGAAGTAGAAAAGAAATTAGCAAGCTTCAAATACTTCGGAACATCATGTTACATGGTTTCATCCTTCTTTTATTCAAGTTGTACGTCTCTTTTACAGATGCTAATAAATGAATCTATTCTTTTACTAAAAAAAAAAAAAAAGGCATAAATTCCACCATTCCGTTCAATGAAATTCTGAGTAGGAAGGGGGAGAATAATTGTCTTTTTTTCAATTGGTTTCCAATCTCAAGTCTTTCATAGTGGGTTCTGGACTCACAGGTGATCAAAGACGTTGTAAATAATAATTTTGTTTCTACTGAATCTTGATTTATTTGTTGACTTTAGAATCAAATCCCCAGCAAGAGGTGACTTGATTGTGTTCTGATGGCACAATGTGTTTCATTAAGTCATAATGTCAATTATGTCGGTTCCTAGCAATTTCCTGTTTCCGTCCCTCTATCCACATGATTATACTTGTGCTTTGGGAAGATCATTTTGGCTGCTGTGTAACAAACAGACAGACTGAAGCAAGAAAACAGGAACAACAGTTACTTGCTGACCTGAATTACTAAAAGGATGGGAAGGGATGGAAGTGGATAAAGGTTTCCTGGAGGGGACTTCCCTCATGGCACAGTGGTTAAGAATCCACCTGCCAATGCAGGGGACACAGGTTCGAGCCCTGGTCTGAGAAGATCCCACATGCCGCGGAACAACTAAGCCTGTGCACCACAACTACTGAGACTGCGCTCTACAGCCTGCGAGCCACAACTACTGAAGCCCGCATACCTAGAGCCTGTGCTCCGCAACAAGAGAAGCCACCGCAATGAGAAGCCCATGCACCGCAACGAAGAGAAGCCCCTGCTCACTACAACTAGAGAAAGCCCGCATGCAGCAACGAAGACACAACACAGCCAAAAAATAAATAAATAAAATAAAATAAAAAGTTTCCTGGAAAAGATGGTCTTCATAGCTACTTTGAGGAGATTGCTTTGGTTCTTAACAATTACATAGTATTAGTCTTTCTCCAACACGGGTAGGTACATATATATTGCCCTCCCAATTTTGTTTTGTTTTGTGGTATGCGGGCCTCTCACTGCTGTGGCCTCTCCTGTTGCGGAGCACAGGCCCTGGACCTGCAGGCCCAGCGGCCATGGCCCACGGGCCCAGCCGCTCTGCGGCATGTGGGATCCTCCCGGACCGGGGCACGAACCCGTGTCCCCTGCATCAGCAGGCGGACTCCCAACCACTGCGCCGCCAGGGAAGCCCCCAATATATTTTTTTAAAAAGAAAATGTTCAATGAGATAAGCTTAGAGACCTTTTAAACTTTTCCGTCTTTTCAGTAGTTTCATATTGGTTACAGAGTTTGTGACCTAAAAAGTTTTTAATACATTTAAACATTAAACATTTGCTCCAGAAACTGCTATGCTTCTGGAGATTCAGAAATAATGATACCAATTTTGCCTTATCTCTCACTTAATTCCAAGTCTGACATAAAAGACTTTTCTATAAGTAATATATAGTACATAAAAGACAAAGGAGAAAATGTAGAGACCACTGAAAATGGTAGCCCAAATAAGTTCACAATTTTCCATTGTCAACATGAGATATTGCTTGAAGCTCGGGTCATTTCCTAACTTTGAACTCAAAGGTTAATGAGTTTCTCAAGTTCTTTCTAAACGATACAGTTCCCAAAGAGGCATTCTATAAGGAGAAGATGACTTCATTTTACCCAGCAAGTGATATATATGACATCACTATATTTTAAAACCCTGCAAAACAAACAGTGCCGTATGGTTCAATTTTTTTCCAACAGCAAACTAACAATCTGGAGTATTCTAATAAATTGTTGTTAGGAATATTTTTGGCCAAACTTTTCTTTTTCCCTTGTTACAACTGGTTTGCTAATAGATTTCTTTAGCTTTAGAGTTATAATTAGAAGACAGTTTCTACTTTGCGTAATCAAATTGTAATTGCTGTTTGGGTGAAATCCAACCCGTTTAAGCATCAGTACTTCCAAAAAAACAATGTCTGGCAAAAAGAGGATAACAAATGCCATGCTCTAATGATCCAGGTTATCTAATAATGTTTTCCTAACAGTTGAGTTTTTATTGTTTTTTAGAGTCTGGACAGCAAGTGATATTAGAATTATCAATGTATTTTAAGGCATCACATTTGCAACTGACAATAAATTAATGTTCTCTGATAAACACTAATGATGGTAATAAGAAACAAAAATTCACTTGGGGTCAGAAACCTCCCAGTCTTAGGTCTGTCGTTTGTTAAATTTGTGCTCCAATGCCTGAATTTATTTCCAGTGCCCGGAGAATTTCCAAACACATACACATCTTGCTTTAGAAGCCAAAAAGCTCAGTTGCAGGCCCTGGTAGAATGAATGAACATAACTGTGTTTCTAGCTCCCCACCCTCCTGCCCACTTTCTAACCGCCTCCCTAGAAACTCTGTAAGTCTTTCAGAAAACTCCATCCTTTGTTAAATCAGCTAGTCATTTTCTGTTGCTTACAACCAAGAAGCCTCACGTCTACTTCAAAAATGCATCTCAAGTCTGTCCACTTGTCTTCATCTCAGCTGTCACCACTCTATGCAGTCCAGACTCCCATGACATCTGTTCTGCACTAAAGGAGCAGCTTCCCGACTAGTCTCCCTGCACCCACCTTGTCCTTCTCAAACCCAATGTACATGTAACAGTTAATGTGATCAGTCCTAAATACAAAAGGAACATTAATCATTCTTCTCCATAAAATTCTTCTAATTGATCTAAATATATACTTTAAAAATCTTTAACACAATCAATATAGCTCAATATGATTTGCCTCCTGGGTGCCTCTCCAACCTCATCTCTTGCCGCTCTCCCCCATTCTCTGTGCTTCAGCCACACTGGCCTTCTTTCTTACCTTGAGGCTTGCAGGCATACTCTCCCCTACCTGGAATACCTTCCTCTCTAGTCAGTCTGTCTAACACCTCCTCATTCTTTAGGTCTCAGCTAAAGTGTACTTGCATTAAAGAGGCCTTTCCTTATGCCTCATTCTAAAATAAGTCTTCCTACTTATGGACCTCATAATACCCTGTACGTTCCATCTATTAAAATTATTATAATGTATAATTATGTGTTTATATTTGTGTTGTTTAGAATCTCTCTCTCTCCTCAATTCTACCAGGGCAGGAAATATGTCTATTTATTTTACCTTGTATTCCAGTAGCTGGCACATAAAATCCACTTAATTAATAAAGATGTTGAATAAATTAAAAAAATGCACATTACTCAGTGAAAGAAGCCAATCTGAAAAAGCTGCATATTATATTATTCCAACTATAGACATTCTGAAAAAGGCAAAACTATGGAGACAGTAAAAAGATTAGTGGTTTCCAGGAGTTCAGGGTAGGGGAAGGGATCAATAAGCAGGGCACAGAGAATTTTTTAGGGCAGTGAAAATACCCTGGATGGTACTATAATGAGGGATACATGTCCTTATATATTTGTCCAAACCCATTTAATATACAACACTAACATTTAGGGAAGTAAACTTGAGGACAAAAACGATGACAGATGTTGATAACAGGAGGGGTGCTCTGCGTGTGTGGGGACAGAGGGTATATGGGAAATCTCTGTAACTGCGTCTCAATTTTGTTGTGAACCTAGAACTGCTCTGAAAAATAAAGTCTTTTAAAAAATAAGGTATTGAGGAACAAATCTTAAAAAAAAGAAAAAAGAAACAGAATATGTAACTTTCTAATCAAGCTAGATCAATAAAACAAAAGGTAGGAAAAAGAAAACATAGTAAAGCATGGTTTAAAAAAGAAAAAAAGAGGGCTTCCCTGGTGGCGCAGTGGTTGAGAGTCCACCTGCTGATGCAGGGGACACGGGTTCGTGCCCCGGTCTGGGAAGATCCCACATGCCGCGGAGCGGCTAGGCCCGTGAGCCATGGCCGCTGAGCCTGTGCGTCCGGAGCCTGTGCTCTGCAACGGGAGAGGCCACAACAGTGAGAGGTCCGCGTACCGCAAAAAAAAAAAAAAAAGAAATAAAGGACTTCCCTGGTAGCACACTGGTTGAGAGTCCGCCTGCCGATGCAGGGGACACGGGTTCGTGCCTCGGTCTGGGAAGATCCCACATGCCGTGGAGCGGCTGGGCCCGTGAGCCATGGCCGCTGAGCCTGTGCGTCCGGAGCCTGTGCTCCGCAACGGGAGAGGCCACAACAGTGAGAGGCCCGCGTATCGGGGGGAAAAAAAAAATTAAGATGGTGAAAAATTCTAAACATATCAGTAACTATAATGAATACAGTGAGTAAAATATCCTATTTCAAGAATATACTCTATATTTCTATTCTCTGGATTATTTTCTCAATTATAAATAAGATGAAAAATGTTTTGTATCTCTTACTTTTTAAAATAAAATCTAATTATAATAATCTAATATTAAAAATATTAAATAATCTAATAATAAAAAATATTAAATCTAACAATCTAATATAAAAAGATTAAATATTAAAAAATATTAATAATCTAATAAAAATATTAAAAATCTAATATTAAAAAATCTAATATTAAAATATCAACCTAACAAAAATTGGGAGGTGCATATAAAGAAGTGCTTAGGAGTTATACCATTAAATCCTTATAACATAAAAGAAGAAAAGTCTACAATTAACAGTCTAAAATTCTACCTTAAAAAACTAGAAAAAGAGGAGGAATTTACACTCAAAATAAGCAGAAGGAAGGAAATAATAAAAGAAGAAATCAATGAAATAGAAAATGGACAAACAATAGAGAAAATCAATATATGTGAAAGCTGGCTCCTTGACAACAGCTATAACACTGATAAACTGCTAGTTAGACTGGTTAAAAAAAAAAGATGACACACTGACCAATATCAGAAATGGGAGAGGGAACATTACTGTAGATTCTCTATCTTTTTTAAAAAGGCAATATTATGAACAACTCCATGCTAACAAATTTGACAATTTATATGTAATGGATAAATTCCTTGAAAGACACAAATTACCAAAACTGATTCAAAAAGAAACATGAAAGCTGAATAGCACTACAGTCGACCCTTGAACAACGAGGGGGTTAACCTGCATATAATATAGTCGGCCTTCCGTTTTCACGGTTCCTCCACATCTACAGATCTAACCAACTGTGGACCATGTAGTACTATAGTATTTACTATTGAAAAGATCTGTGTATAAGTGGACCCGCACAGTTCAAACCTGTGCTGTGCAAGGGTCAACTGTATATCAATCTTAAAAATTGAATCTGTAATGAAAAACACTCCCATAAAGAAAACTCCAGGTCCAGATGGCTTCATCAGTAGACCTACCCTTTAAGGAAGAAGTAATACCAGTCCTAAAACAAATTCAGAAAACAAGGAGGAGGGAACACTTCCTAACCCATTTTATGAGGCCATCATTAAACTGATATCAAAACCACACAACAATATCCAAGTAAATAAAATGATAGGTCAGTGGATGGAAATGAATGAATCCTTAATAGAATTTTAGCAAAAATTGATCCTTTGATATTTAAGGGGGTTTTAGCTCCGGAATCCAAAGCTGACTCAATGGTCGAAGACCAATCAATGTAACTCGACACATTAAAATAATTGTTAAGTATGCTCACGTAGATAGATGCATTTTTTTTTACAATATTCAACATTTATTGATGATAAAAACTCTCATCAGCTAATTAGAAATGGAAGAGTACTTCCATGCTCTCATAAAGAAAGAAAACAATCCTGCAGCTATCATCATTCTTAACAGTGAAATATACTGAGTGCTTTCCCCTTGAAGAACAAGATAAGGATACCCATTTTTGCCACTTATATTCAGTCTTACGTTGGAGGTGCAAGCCAGTGCAAAAAGACAAAACATAAATGAAAGGTATACATACGGGAGAGGAAGAGTAATGAGTTGTCTTTATTTGCAGGCAGCATGATCATTTTGTAGACCCTCCTAAAAACAAATCTACCAAAAAAACTAAAAAACCTAATGCCTGAGTTTAGTAAGTTTTCAGTATAGTTGGTCAAAATATAAATTGTATTTCTCTGTATCAGCAATGAATAACTTGAAGTTGACATTTAAAATAATATCATCAGGCTTCCCTGGTGGCGCAGTGGTTGCGGGTCCGCCTGCCGATTCAGGGGACGCAGGTTTGTGCCCCGGTCCAGGAGAGTCCCGCATGCCGCGGGGCGGCTAGGCCCGTGGGCCTTGGCCGCTGAGCCTGTGCATCCGGGGCCTGTGCTCTGCGGCGGGAGAGGCCGCGTACCGCAAAAAAAAAAAATAATAATAATAATAATATCATTTGGTGGGGGAGTGGCCAAGACGGCAGAGCAGGAAGACCCTGAGTTCACCTCTTGCCACGGGCACACCGAAATGACAACTATTTACAGAGCAACTATTGATGCGAATGACCAGAAGAAAAGAGGAAAAGATCTGCTACAACTAAAGATATAAAGAAGGAACCACAGTGAGATGGGTAAGCAGGGCAAAGATGTGGTACAGTCAAGAGGCCATAACCCCGGGTAGGCAACCCACACATGATAGGATAATTACAACTGCAGAGGTTCTCCCCAAGGCGGAAGGGGTCCAGGCCTCACACCGGGCTCCCCACCCTGGGTTTCCGGTACCAGCAAGATGAGCTCCCAGAACATTTGGCTTTGATGGCCAGCAGGGCTTACTTTCAGGAGAGCCAGAGGGCTGGAGAAATAGAGACTCCACTCTTAAAGGGCGCACACAAAATCTCACACGTTCTGGGACCCGGAGCAGAAGCAGTAGTTTGAAAGAAGCCTGAGTCAGACCTACCTGCTGATCTTGGAGAGACTCCCTGAGAGGCAGGAGGCATCTAGAGCTCAGCGTGGGGACACAGACACTGGTAGCAACCATTCTGAGAGCTCATTCTACCAAAAGGACATTGGGGCTGGCAAGTGTCACTTTGGAATCCTCCCTCGAGCATGTTAGCACCAGGACCTTGCTTGCCTCACCCACCAGCCTGCAGGCATCAGTACTGGGACACCTCAGGCCAAGTAGCTAGCTGGGCAGGGACAGAGCCCCACCCACAAGCAGGCGGGCTTCTTTAAGACCCCCGAACCCACAGCTGCCCCAGGACCCAGCCCTGTCCACCAGAGGGCCCAAGACCTGAAACTAGGCCTAGAATCCCCCAGGGTCCCACAGCCAGCCATCTCCACAGCTGGCCCTGCCCACTGGCAGGCTGATACCAACCCCTGGACTCACAGGGCCCTGGCTCCACAATGGACCCACAACCTGGCTCCACCTACTAATGGGCTGGCACTAGCCCTGGGACCAGCCTCACCCACCAGTGGACAAGGCATCAGCCCCAACACCCTCTGGGCCCTGGCCACACAGAGTAAACTTAAGAAAATAAAAATCATATCCAGAATCTTTTCTGACCACAATGCCATGAGACTAGAAATCAACTACAAGGAAAAAACCGCAAGAACACAAACACATGAAGGCTAAACAATATGCGACTAAACAACCAACGGATCACTAAAGAAATCAAAGAAAATTTAAAAATACCTGGAGGCAAATGAAAATGAAAACATAATGATCCCAAATCTATGCGAAGCAGCAAAAACAGTTCTAAGAGGGAAGTTTACAGTGATACAAGCCCACCTCAGGAACAAGAAAACCTCAAAGAAACAACCTAACCTTACACTTAAAGGAATTAGAAAAACAAACAAAACCCAGTTAGTAGAAGGAAAGAAATGATAAAGATCAGAGCAGAAATAAATGAAATAGAGACAAAAAAACTAAGAGCTGGTTCTTTGAACAGATAAACAAAATTAATAAACCTTTACTCAGATTCATCAAGAAAAAAGGAGACAGGGCCCAAGTCAATAAAATCAGAAATTAAAAAGGAGAAGTTACAACTGACACCACAGAAGTACAAAAGATCATAATAGATTACCATGAACAATTATATGCCAATAAAATATTTGCAAATGATATATCCAACAAGGGGTTAATATCCAAAATAAACAAAGAACTCATTGAACTCAGTATCAAAAGTTGCCCAACAACCCTATTAAAAATTGGGCAGAGGAACTGATTACACATTTTTCCAAAGAAGACATACGGATGGCCAACATACATATGAAATGATGCTCAACATCAGAGATCATCAGGAAAATGCAAATCAAAACCACAATGAGATATCACTTCATACCTGTCAGAACGGCTATTATCAAAAAGGCAAGAAATAACAAGTGTTGGTAAGGATGTGGAGAAAAGGAAACCCTTGTGCAGTGTTGGTGGGAATGTAAACTGTTACAGCCACTATGGAGGACAGTATGGAAATTCCTCAAAAAATTAAAAATAGAACTGCCATAAGATCCAGTAATTCCACTCCTGGGTATTTTTCTGATGAGAAAACAAACACTAATTCAAAAAGATATATGCACCCTGTGTGCATTGCAGCATTGTTTACACTAGCCAGGATATGGAAGCAACATAAGTGCCCATCAATAGATAGATGGATAAAGAAGATCACACACACACACACACACACACACACACACACTGGAATATTACACAGCCATAAAAAAAGAATGGAATCTTGCCATTTGTGACAACATGGATGGGCCTAGAGGGTATCATGCTAAGTGAAATAAGTCACAGAGAAAGAAAAATACTGTATGATTTCACTTATATGTAAAATCTAGAAAACAAAACAAATGAACAAATATCACAAAACAGAAATAGCTATAGATACAGAGAAAAAAACAGGTGATTGCCAGAGCAGGGCCGGGGGGAAGAGGAAAGAAATAGGTAAGGGAGAATAAGAGGTACAAACTTCCAGTTACAAAATAAATGAGTCACAGATATTCAATATGCAGTGTAGGGAATACAGTCAAAAACTATGTAATGTCTTAGTATGGTGACAGATAATAACCAGACTTATCACAGTGATCATTTTGAAATGTACAGAAATATTCAATCACTCTGTCATGTAGTAAGAACTAACATTGTGCTGTAGGTCAATTATACTTCAAAAACAAACTCTCTCATAGAAAAAGAGATCAGATTTGTGGTTACCCAGAGGCAGGTAGTTGGGGAGGGAGAATTAGATGAAGGCAATCAAAAGGTACAAACTTCCACGTATAAGATAAATAAGTGCTAGGGATGTAATGTACAACATGATAAATATAATTAACACTGTTGTATGTTATATATGAAAGCTAAGAAAGCAAACCCTAAGAGTTCTCATCCCAAGGAAAGGTAATTTTATATTTATTTAATGTATCTATATGAGATGATGGATGTTCTCTAAACTTATTGTGCTAATCACTAGATTTCTAATCATTTCATGATGTAAGTCAAATCATTATGCTGTACATCTTAACTTATACAGTGCTGTATGTCAATTATATCTTAATAAAACTGGAAGAAAAAAGATTACCAAAAAAAATTAAATATTATTTAGAACAGTATCTAAAAACATAAAGTACTTACAAATTAAGTTAACAAAATAATGCAAGATCTAAGCACTGAAAACTACAAATGCTACTGAGAAGAATAAAAGAACTGGGTGAATGTAAAGACATTCTGTCTATAAATTGGAAGATTTGATGTTTTTATGATATCAATTCACCCTAAACTGACCTATAGATTCAAATGTAATAACAATTAAAATTCCAATAGGCTTTTTTGAAGGGTAGAAAATGGTAGAATATTCTAAAATCTATATGGAAATCCAGCAAACCTAGAAAGATATGTTTAAAAAAGCAGAACAAGGTTGGCATACTCATACTACCTACTATCAAGACTTACTACAAAAAAAAAAAAGACTTACTACAGCAATCAAGAGGGACCTAGAGTCTGTCATACAGAGTGAAGTAAGTCAGAAAGAGAAAAACAAATATCATATGCTAACACATATATATATGGAATCTAAAAAAAAAAATGGTTCTGATGAACCTAGGGGCAGGACAGGAATAAAGACACAGACATAGAGAATGGGCTTGAGGACATGGGGAGGGGGAAGGGTAAGCTGGGATGAAGTGAGAGAGTAACACTGACATATATACACTACCAAATGTAAAACAGATAGCTAGTGCGAAGCAGCTGCAGAGCACAGGAATATCAGCTCGGTGCTTTGTGACCACCTAGAGGGGTGGGATAAGGAGGGTGGGAGGGAGACGCAAGAGGGAGGGGATACGGGGATATATGTATGCCTATAGCTGATTCACTTTGTTGTACGGCAGAAACTAACACAACATTGTAAAGCAATTATACTCCAATAAAGATGTTAAAAAAAAAGAGACTGTAGTACTGGCATAAGGATAGACACACAGATACAGAACAGAGGAGAGTCCAGAGCTAGACACGCACATATATGGTCAGTTGATTTTGAAAAAGATGTCAAGGTAATGCAATGGGGAAAGGCTAATCTGTCCAACAACTGTAACAATTGGATATCCATATGGGAAAATAAAAAGAAACCTCAATCCTTACCTATAACCAGGCAGAGTTAAAATGAGTAGAAAATTTCTCCTCCAAAAGTGGCTCTCCTGAGTCCTTTATGTTTTATTTTCTGGTACTTACAGGCTTTACCAACATGCCTAGTTTACCCATCAGGACAGGTCAAACACTGAAATGAGCATTACTTGGACTTTGAAAGAATTTGGTGTTACCAACGGTATTCAGTCAGGCCAATTCACAGAAGTCTCGTGCTACTGCAATAGCTTGGCACACATCCCAAGAATTGAACAATTCCTTCCGACTAGTTCTACGCCCTACATCCCTGGAAAAATCTTTAAATTCCCTACTCTGGATTTCAAATCTTTCTTTCTTTTCCCCAAATTTCCACCACTAAACTGGGCATGTTTCATTGATTATCTGGGCCCAGGCTCATCATCTTTTTCCAATAAGGCTAAAATACTGTCTTGGCTAATGGACCACTGAGCTCTGCCCACAGGAAATCTCTGACTGGCCTTTGTCTTTACTGACCTTGGCCTCCTATTCACTTCTTGGGCCAAACTACAGTATTGGATTTTCATTCTGGCTCAACTCTTCACACCCCCGTCTCTTTGTATTCCTCTCCTTATCCTCTTAAAGCTCATTTTCCTAACTCACCATAGAGATCACTAAAGCTAGTATTTTCCCTGAAGATTAAAAAATACTTAAGATAACATGTTTATAATTAGTAACTCCTCATTTTCAATTCACAGTCTCTTTCGGAGGGAGCTGTTATCTTTTATAACCAGACATTACTAAATGAATAAGTGATGAAACCTTCAGAGAGAGGGATCAGTCATTTAAAGGCTGCTGTCCCCACTGTTAGCACTGACACGCCTCGTACAGGTCACCTCACGCCCCACCAACTTATTCCTCCTCCATCATCTTTAAAATTGGAAAGAATTTTTTTTCCATCAATGATAGATCTTTAGGTCCAAAGACGAACACTGCTCATTCGCATGCTCTTTTACATACTCTTGTGCTCTTCCTATTTAGTTTTCTCCCCTGAAGAACCTGGAATAATTCAAGGGATATTTTGAGGACCTCACCTTATAATGCATTCACCCCTCTGCACCACCCCCCGCCTGCCCCCCACCGGGAAACAAAAAAAGAAAAAAAACACTGTTTCTTCCTGAAATCAATCAAGCAACATCCCGTGGGTAAGTGGACTCTCTTGCATTAATATAACTCATGTAATTAATATAATGCAGGAGTCCCGGTGGCCTTGCGAGGCAGTCTCAGACACTTCCATCCAGCCTTCCCTCACCCCTCTCCCTCACTGGGCTCAGACCTGCACCTTAGTCTGACTCGCACCTCCTGCCTTCCCTGCCTCCACCCACCCCAGGTGTTTATCCTAATAAAACACTTGCACGTTCAATCCTATCTTGGCATTTGCTTCTCAGATGACCCAGCCTGACACATCTGGATTAATAACTTACTTAAATTTATGTTTTCCTGAAACTAGCAGCTCTTAAGTGCGTCCTCAGAAAATGGGTAAAGAAACGGATTTTGTAATGCAGATCTCAGATACAGAGTTCCTCCTCTGTTCCTTTATCCCCATCTTGAAAAAGATATTAATAAAAGGAAATTAGGCTTTTAAATAGTTGTGTCACACTAACAACTTTCCTAATACTAAGAGATTCTCCATTACATACAAATTCACCCAGTTCTAATGAGAAGAGAGCAAGTTATTTGATATTAACCACTTAGGTGTCTGGCTCTCTGACGGTAAGGTCCTGGAGGGTTAGCATGCTGCCTCATTCACTTTTTTACTGAGTACTGAGTTCATAGCAGGTACTCAATAAATGTCTATTGAATGGAGATGAAATCAGTGATGCTTAATTGCAGTGAGGTACAGTGATTAAAGAGGGGCGTGGTTCTCAGAACTTTCTAGGGATATGAAAAAACATATAAAATATACCCATTGTTTTCATTACACAAACCATAGAAAAAACTTCATATTTCATCTTACAAACCACAGAAAGTGAAGTTCAACAAAAATCCTGTTAGCTACAGTGGCAATAAGCAAAATATAAAGTGAGAAAGATTATAGAGAACTGATTTTAAACCAATGAGGAGCTCTGCACCAGTCATACTCTATTCACCTAAAATCGTTGTCCTGCCCTTCTAAGAGCTGGCCAATACCTAATGTCTGGATTTAGAAGAGTAATAAGTTGCAATAACCATGTGGCTAGATATAGCGATACAGAATATGTATATGGGGTATATATAATACACGTGTGTTATATATGATATACTATATAAGATATAGATATAAAGGTTTACTCATACCAATATTCCCGTATACCCGTAGACTTACTCAAGTCTCATTATTTACGTACTGCCAACAGATATAACGATTTCTTCTAAAAAAAACAAAAAGAAAAATCCTGTATCTTCCTACATGTCCAGTAAAGGAGTTTCTTTAAAACAAAATATTGATCTATTTAGATGACAGTGGAAAGTTTACATTTACAAAATAACTTGATAACAGTAAAAGAAAATAGAACAGAAAGAGTGGAGAGTTAGATGAACTCCACAACTTCTGATTCCTTCATCATCACTTTAAAAAAGAGTAATTTATTTCACCAACTGTTGGCATATTTGTGATAATTAAACTCTTACTACAGCAATGAAAATAAGTGTATCACTGGAGATCTCAAACAATGAAGCTTTAACTAGTCTTTCCCATAATAGATTAACACATCTAAGCTATACCTTGTCATTGGGGAATTGTTGCTGCACATTAACTGGGTTTCCAATTAATGTCCCAATATTGTTTAAAGAACTCCATAATAACACTGGCTTGACTTTTAAGTGCACTCAGTGAATTTGAGACGGAAGAAAGAATATTCCACACAACAGAGCCAGAAAAGGCAGAAAACATTTTTCTTCTTCCTCTCTTCATTATTTTCCCCAGAAACTACTGCAAGTGGGTAAAAATTAACGACTAAAGATATACCTAAAACCATCGATGACAAGTTAAAATTATGAATTCCAGGTCTTTCAACATATAAAATGGTCTAATGAAAATTTTATGTAGAGTAAGTTCTACAGAATTGCAAGTTGGCCCTAAACTATGTAATATTGGGAAGTCTAATTCTTGTCCTACAGGCTTAGCAAAAAAATAAAACCATAGCTCTTCACATTTCAAATTACATGTCATTTTACCTATGAGTCAACCAAATAACGGATATGAACTGAGGTGCCTACCAGGTTCAGGGCATGATAAGACATTTCATAATGAACCCCCAGTTAAAGGAACTAATCCTAAAGAATTCAGCATGTATTTTATATGAATAAATGAGAAAAGCAAATAATTCCAAGTAGTTAAACAGAGGTAATGAATATATGAAAAGTTTCAATTAAAAGTTAAGGAAAATAAAGAGGCCTATAATTTTATAAAGTTTGACAAATTTGGTAGAAGAATAGAAAAATATGTATTTTTCTAGAGAAGATACTTTTGATTTCATATAAAAAGAAATGAAATTCTAATTACAAAAAGTGAATCAGTAGAAAAGGAACATTTATTCCTTTTCTAAAGATACTATTTTCCTAGTTAGCTATCAGAAACCACTCAAACAAACGCAGAACTTCTCAAACAATTGCTTATAACGTTTCATTACAGATGTTTTTTGGTAACAAAATATATTTCACATATTAAAAATAAGCAAGCTTTCATGCTACAGCATCTCCTTTCTTTTCTTCATTCAACAAATATTTATTGAGCTCTTAATATATAATTCAACATGGTTTTAATACCAGGGCTACACCACTGAACAAGATGGACTAAAATCACGGCCAACATGGAACTTACTTTCTAGGTGAGATAAATGACAGGCAAGAAAATAAGTAAAAGGTCTAGCATGTATATTCTACTACTATTCCACTGTCATTCTGCCATAATGTTGTCCTTTGGTTCAATGGCGCTGGATGTGGTTTAAATAGAATTACAATGTAATAAAAGCCTTTTAATATTTCAGATAAACCCTCTTGGCCCAGTTCTAAGCTAGATCTGTCTTAAAAGGATTACCATGATATAAACCTGGGATCACCAAACTTTTTCTATAATGAGTCACACATAAATATTTTAGGCTTTGCAGGCCATCTATGATCTATATCCCATATTCTACACTTACTTTTCCCTTTAAAAATGTAAAACTATTCTTATCTGGCAGGCCAAACAAAAACAGGCCAGGGGCTGAATCTGCCCTACAGCCATAGCTCTCCAACACCTGACCAAAAGATATGAGTATTCTTGCTTTTAAGTGGCTACGCTCGGTCATACATTTCATGTTTCTTTTATTTTTTTATATTTATTCTTTTGCTCTTGTTGTTCATTTGCCAAAATCTAATAAAACATTCTTTTCTAGAGCCACAGTAGTTCCAACTACTACAGCCTGAGTCAGTTCTGAAGAGCACGGCCACCTGCTCTATTTCACACAAGCAACAGAAAAATGTTCTTGGCAGAAAAACCTTCCTAAGTCTATACTTTAGAGAGATACGGCGGAGACTATACATGCTCTCCACTGACTTCCTGGAGCAGACACATATAAGGTCTAACGGTCCCTTACCTTGCTGGAGGAACGTCAATATTGGAAGAAACAACTTTTCGTTTTTGTTCAAGGAGACAGATGGAGCGAGTGTTTTCTTTTTCATGGTCAAGGACTCGGTTGACTTTTTTGGTGTCTGCTGTTTTCACATCCTCCTCCATGGCCAAGGGGAACAAGTGTTGATGAGACAGTTTTTTACTAGAGTCACGTTTTAAGTCCTCTGGTTGAAATGTGAAGGCCATTTCCCGCTTAATGCTCCCCACCTGTGAAATGAAATGCAAAAATTCTTAGTCACCCAAAATATCAGCTTTGCATGACTATGTGCAGATGGCCATGACGGGAGACCACAGACTCTGCTGTCCCTGTTCATCTTGAAGATTTTATAGTTTAAATGGGAAAAAAGTCACACAGAAATCAAATAACTGACATTACAAAGTAATGCACAATTGAGGCACCACCTGTCATAATGCAAACAAGAAGCATCGCAAGCACGAGAAAAGCCTTTCAGATGTGCAAAAGCTTCGAAGGCTTGAAAGCGTGAGACTTAGAAAAATCTAAAAATTTAAAACATTATTGTTTTCTCTTCTACAACTGAGAAAACTCAATTAAGTAAATAAATTCTTAAATATTTCATGCTGATTACGTTTAATGAAGAGAGCTATATATATAAAATCAAGCCTTATATCTTTGATTATGATACTGATCTTAACCACACTCTTTATCTAGTGAAGAACTGTTTTTTATCCTTTATTTATAGCAGTTAAGATCTTAATGAAATCCTTCATTAGTATGACAATTAAAAAGTCATATTAATTTTTCTTATGATTTTTTACTAAATGCAATGGTGATTAAAGTTTAAGACTAATATGAATTTAGACCTCAAGGAATTAAAACTGGTTAAGGAAAATAAAGAGGCCTATAATTTTATAAAGTTTGACAAATTTGGTAGAAGAATAGAAAAATATGTATTTTTCTAGAGAAGATACTTTTGATTTCATAAAAAAAGAAATGAAATTCTAATTACAAAAAGTGAATCGGTAGAAAAGGAACATTTCAGATTTTAGGACTGTGATGACTGAAAAAGGAGACTAAAGTTAAAAAAGAAAAAGGATTTTGTAATGTCATTGGTGCTGTAAATGAGGTCTGGAGTGAACTTGTTAAAGTTCTAAGTATACAAAGAAGAACCAGACTATCTGGCAACCCAGAGCCTCACTCATCAGCAGAGTATGTTTCAAAATATGTGCATCTATAAGACATTTCACAGGTCCAGAGACAGTCTCTCCCTTTCATGAAGTCAGTGTACATAGTCAGTAAAGCTTCACTCGCCCACTTAAATAGAGGATATGCTTATTTGTTTCTTTTTAATTTTAGTTAGGAGGAAAAGCACAAAGCATGTGATCAAACAGATTTAGAATAATAGGAGCTAAAGCCATAAACATACAGCATCTTCAGAATAAAATGAGAATATGTGGGCCCAGTAACAGCAGAGACTGGCAAAGTATGGTATTAATGACTAGAAACTCTCAGACTAAAGGAAAACTCTGAAGTATATGTGTGTTGGGAGTCACAGGACCTGCTCACATATGTATTCTTCCCGAGCCCAGGGATGACTTGTGCCTCAGGATTGCCTTGGCTGGAATGTATCTTTCACAAGAACACAGAGCCCTAAACTGAGCTCCCTGCTCTCCTTGGCCTGCACTTGTCAGGAAAAAGAGAGTATCTTCCATGGTGTTCCTGCCAGACCGAGCCCCAGCTCCACAGGACAATGGTCAGCCACCTGGGTCTACTTGCAACTCATTAAAGAGTTACCATATTTCTTAGAATGCACTAGTTAATGAAGCAAAGTAAGAGTCCAAGAAAAATGAGTGCTTTTAAGAGCTAACTGTTTAAATGACATCGATACTCAATAGAAAGGAATAAGAAAATATTTCACACTTCTAAAATGCAATAAATTTTCAATAAAAACGTAGTTTGGAAAACTGACTAATGTAATTATAAATTTTTAAAATATCCATCACTAATCACTTTCAGTGCAACTTCTTCTGCCTGGAGGTGGAAGAGAGAGGGAGGCATTTTTTCCACCTCTAGAGCAGCTCATTCCCAGCGATGTTACAACAGGAATATGCCAAACGCCAGGCATGAAAGATGAAAACAAAGGCGTGGTTTTGATGATTATAAATAGTTTCTCCCTAAGTGTCAAGTGTTACGGTAATTAAATATTTAAGTAGTCATTAGTATTAAGTTGTAGCAATAATTGACATCCATACCTCCCTTGGGGTCAACTGGACTGGTTAAATGAATTCAATCCAAAGAGAGGAGGGTTGAGGGAGAACATTACAGAAAGTTTAGCTTTTAGCTCCAAATATTTGGGGAAAAAAGCCAGCATCTAAAGCAAATTAATACAAAGTAGAATAAACTTCCTATAGAAATGATATTATAATTGTATGTCATGCTCTTAGCTGAGACTTCATAATAAAATAAATTATGGTAATATTCAACAATGTAAGCTATAAATCTTCCATAATACATTCTAAACATAAAATTAATCTCTCAATAATAATCAGGAAATTTTAGCAATGTAATGAATTTCAAAGACTACTTAGCCCAGACTCCTTTTTAAAAGTGGAATTAAAATGAGTTAGAAATGATCAAAGAAGAGAAAAAAGTGTAGAGGTGAGCAAGAGACTTTAGATACTTTGAGTCATAGGTTCCACTGTTTGTAAGGCTGGTGGAAGGAGTGGGTCACAGGTGTAGATGTTCATTATATCACTATGCCTTAAATGTGTATGTGTATTACATGTTCTCTTTTTTAAATTTATTTTATTTAGTTATTTTTGGCTGCGTTGGGTCTTTATTGCTGTGCACAGGCTTTCTCTAGTTGCAGTGAGCGGGGGATACCCTTCGTTGTGGTGCGCGGGCTTCTCATTGCGGTGGCTTCTCTTGCTGCGGAGCACGGGCTCTAGGCGCGTGGGCCTCAGCAGTTGCAGCATGCGGGGTCAGTAGTTATGTCACTGGGGCCCTAGAGAGCAGGCTCAGTAGCTGTGGCGCACAGGTGTACTTGCTCCATGGCATGTGGGATCTTCCCGGACCAGGGAATCGAACCTGTGTCCCCTGCATTGGCAGGCGGATTCTTAACTACTGCGCCACCAGGGAAGCCCCTATAGTTTCTTTTTAATGTTCTTTTATTCATATCAGATATTATATTTAAAAATATTTTTTAAAAGGAGAGTACACGGAGAGAAGAGAATGGAGCAAGTATATGAAGTCAAATCTTAAGACATGGGCTCAGAAATGGCCCAGAGAAATAGGGTGGTGGCTGGGTCGGATGCTGGACAAAGGAGAATGCTCTAAGATGGGAGGTAATAGAGCCCATTTGAATGCTGAGGCAGGATGGAAAGGAAGGGATGAGTGAGGGTTTGGAGGAGGAGTAAAAGGGGGCAGCCATTGCACCTCCAGCAGATCAGCTGAGGAAAGCAGATAAAGGAAGATATGAGCCCATTTATATGAGATTTCCGGAAAAGGCAAATCCATAAAGACACAAAGCAGACCAGGGATTGCCTGGGGCTGGGGTTGAGAGCAGGAACTGATTGCAAACGGGCACCGGAGAACTTTTTGCCATGATGGAAATGTTCTGGAACTAGACTGTAGTGATTTGTACAATGCTATGAATTTATCAAAAATCCCTGAACTGTATTCTTACAATGGGATGAATATTATGGTATGTAAATTATACCTCGATAGTACTGTTGATTTAAAAAAAAAAAAAGGAAAGGAGGAAAGAACCAAACCAGGAGTAACTGGTGTAGAAAGTATATTCCCCAAGAACCACCTGGACCAGAAACTGGGAAACGGTGCCACAAAGAGGCAGCCACGAGGTGCTTGACAACCCAGGCTGCTGCAAGTAGCTGTGCTGTTATACCCTGCACACAAGAAAGATCAGCTAAAATCCAGTCCCCACTCAAGCCAGGTCCCCAGGCCTCTTCACCCATGGAAAAGGGACATTTTTCTAATTCATCCACCCGGAGAAGAACTTTTTGTACTTCATCTGCCCAGAGAGGGCACTCTTACTTATTTTTTTCCCAACTTGCACAATGCCCTGGTGACAAAAGGAAACCCTTCTGGTGATCTGCAGGGCCTGGGCCGAGTTAGCTTCCTTCCTTGAAACCGGTATCAATTAATGATGTGACTCACATGAGCTGATATTTTTGTTAAAAGAAAAGTTGGGGAAATCTGAGAAATCTCTTTGTGAAACAGCTCAAGGGGAGGCAAAGGTTCAACAATAGAAGACAACCAGAGAAAACAAACAAATGCCCCAAATCTAGAAGCCCTAGGTGGCAAATAATGAAGAAAAAACAGCAAAACTCTTAACCAGGAATTTCGAGGAGAAAATACAAGGCAGAGGTTTGGGAGTAATCTTAGTCTAGATTTTTTTTAAAGTGTCTCCTGCATGAGGAAGGGTTAATCTGACTGTATCCCACAGTGACAAGACTGTAAATTGGAAGGCAGTAGAATATGATTCTGGTTGTCAAATTTCAAGATGGACATTGACAAATCGGAATAAACACAGCAGGGTGATCAGGATGACAAAGGATCTTATTGGGAGAAATCTGGGCATATTTCATCTAAAAAACAGAAGGTTTAAGGCCCCCATAGCTTCTCTTAAATACGTGTTAGAGCCCTTTTGAAGAGGAATTTGAGTTCCGTGCTCCTCCGGAACCAGGATCAGTGGTGCCCACTCTTGCTTCTGGCTGACCGCATTCTGACCTTATGGTTTACTCTCTCTTCCTCTTTTCTTCTCACTCTTCCACCACACTGTGAATGAGACATTTTGTATCTATAAGAAAGATTTACTACTTTTTACTTGACTGTGATTTCATGGACTCATAATCTGTTAAGCAGGTGGAATCTCAGAGACTACCTAGTCTCACATAAACATTTTATTTTGCACTATTCCTATAGAATCTGAATGCACTTTTCATTTTTTCAAATGTTCATTTACTACAAAATATATGCTTGTTGTTAAAATTTCAGTAAAAATGTGTATAAAATAAAATGGGGACAGTTTTCTATTCTTCCCCACCCTCAGGTCTAACCCCTAGAAAGAATAGCTTTTAACAATTTACTGCAAAACTTCAACTTACTTAAAAGGCATTAAATACCTATCTGCGTATATATACTGTCTGGAGTGTCTAAACATGAATGTGCTTATACTGCATGTATTGCTCTGCAATACACAATAAATCATGGGCATCTTTTCATGTTAGTTGTACTATATTAAAAATTTTTGAATACTATAACATTTCACAGGATCATATTTTTTAACCCATCCCTTCCTCACAGACATTGAGGTATTTTTCAATTTTTCATCGTTAAACATAATGCCACAATGAATATCCTTGTTGTATGTATGCATGTACCTTTATACTTGTGCAAGCATTTTTGTAGGAAAACGTGGAGGTTCGAATTGCTGACTCAACCAACCAAAATTTTCTTTATGGGGGAACAAACTATGGAACGCCCATACAATGGACTTAACCATGAAGTCACTAAAAAGAAGGGCATCAGAATAAATCCACAATCTATTAAGAGGAACACTTTTGCTCATGATCTACTAAGAGAAACAGGTAAGTTGCAGACTAGCATGTTAGGCGTGATTTCACTGCTTTTCAAAAACAAAGTAGTTTGCTAAAAAGCTACACACCTTCTGGGCCAAGAAGGTTCTTCTACTTCTTTTCTTGTATAATTAGATACACGCGTACACACATACAGACACACACACAACTTCCAAGTGGTGAGATTATGGGGGATTTTTTTACTTTTTTAAGGTTTTCAAATTTTAAAAATTAATACAAAGAGAATTTTTTAGAGGTTCACAAAAAGTAGGAGGAATAATCCTCCGTGCTGGTCAACATATGAGGGAACTGGCACTCTCAACACCTGTTGGTAGGGATATACATGTTGAAGGAGGACAGCATGGCAAAAGGCAGCGAATTTAATGGTGCACCCCTCTGATTTAGCAATTCTACATCTAAGGGGAAAAAAATTACCTAGAAAAGCACACAAGAATATTTAGCACAGAATTTCTTACAATATTAAAAAAATGCAAATTCCCTAAACATCCATCAATAAATTTGGGGTTAAATATGAACAAATAAAATGTATAGTTAAAAACAAAGATATATTTCTTTATTTATTGAAATGGAAAGACATTTAATACATTAATTGAAAAAAGGAAATCCAAATGAGTTTATGCAATATAATCTCGGGGCGGAGGGATGTATATATATAAAGAGGAAAACAATTCTGAAAGGACATTCCAAAATGTTAAGAATGGTTCTCCTTGGAAGCAGAATTACAGTCCAATTTTGCAATTTTTACAATGTTCGTGTATAGTTTGGTATTTTAAAATTTATAAAGTTATTCTGTTCTAAAAAAAATACACATCATTTTTACATAATTAAGTTTCTCAAGAATCTGGCATTTATATAACTAATACCTTTTTCTTCTACTTAGCTTTCAGTTACTAGTATATATGCACATACTAAAGGGGAAAAATGAATTACTTAAAATGATCCATCCAACTGCACTATTACTTTCCTTGCTTACCAGCACCTCTCAGCTATCCTGTATTACAAGCACTACCATTGAATTCCTTCTTCCTACCCAACACAGAAGCCCTTCAATAGCACATCACAGACACACGCTTTATCCAGTGTAATTTCCTGCAAGGGGACAAAGCTTGAGCTAACTGACAAATAAAACTCAAAATTTTTATTCCAACGAACAGCTTTTGTTTTCCTAAATGAAGATAAACAGCCTAACTGTAAATATGATATACTGGGGAAAATTGCAATTTTTTAAACAAGAAGTTAACAGTATCTATTTCAATCCTGAATTTCTCTAAATGGTGTCCTTTGTAAACTGGACTGAAGCTCGTCAGCTTTTCTCAATACAAAAACATCTGGTTTCCATAGGAGGATTCTAACAGCACATCAGAAAACAGAATGGCTTCTAGCATCAGTCCACTTGCTTGGTCAATCCTTCCTTCTGTCTACACTCAAGTGCATTCCAGGCTACCTTAATCCCAACACCCTCCCCATGAATATACGGTAATAAGATGCCAAAACGCATGTGTCAACACTCACTCTTGGAAACTGTCCTCACTTACTCATCTCAACCCAATAAGATTTGAGGAATTGGCTCTGGAGATTAACTGGATTTCCAGGAATAATCTGCAAAAAGTCAACCCATTTGCCTTCTGGGGCTTTCTGAATAGTAAGAAAGTAGTATAGAAATTTTGGAAAAGGAAATGAAATTCAGGCCACAGCAAAAACCACTCTCGGAGAGCGAGCCACGGGAGGCAAGTGAATGGTCCATTTGGCCAAGCAACGCTTTAAGACTCTTGCATTCACCAGGCAACCACACAGTCCCAGCTGACAAACTATAAGAGAATTTTCCCTATTTCAGATTGTGTTTCCCCACCTTAGGATTTATTTTTTAAACTTGCTTTCAAAACACATAAATATACATATTTAGTAACAGATGACAATGAAACGCCAACTACAGTGTGGAGCACGTAATCAGACTCCCAGAATTCGAAACATGCTACAAAAGCAGCAAAGGTTATGTTAATAATAGGAATAATTGATTTTTAAGTTAATTTAAAATATTACTACTAAGGGTCATGGTCAAAGAAAGACCAGACTCTTGAGTCGACTGACAAAGACTGTGTCCAAAAACAGTCAACAGAACTTTACTCATCACTTCAAATTAAATGCTTCAAATTTCATGCTATGTACACAGAAAAATAAGTTGGATGGCAAATCTATCCAGTCCTAATGAATAGCTGTAGTAGAAACACTTTAAAAATAATTGCTTCCAATTGCTAGTCCCTTGATTATATTATTCCCTTAGCCCTCTGAAAACAATGAAGTGTTTTTTGACTGCTTTACCCTCAAGTTTATTATCTCTCTATACCAAGACAGAGTAACTAGCTGGTGAAAATCATTCTGGTTTGCTGGTGTGATGATGGTGCGAGAAGTAAAACTCAGCACGACAGTGCCGAGACCCTCACCGTGATGGCAGCCACACAGCTACACTACCGCAGCGATCAGTGTTGTTAACGCCGGGTTTACTACAGCACGTTTCACCTCTAATATCTTGACAGTTTAATATTCAACAAAGCATGACTTGGTTTGCCTAATGGCAGATGAGTCAGACACACATTTAGGAAAGTTATTGCAAACATTTTTGGTGGACGACTACTTGGCTGAAGTTTCAAGCCTTCTATTAACATGATGCAAGTGAGAACAAACTGCGTATTTTAAAAAATCCTTTCTACAATCCTGAATGGAAATACCTATTTCTATAAAGTTCAATATTAACTTCAAGCCGGGCTAAAGTCACCTGTGTATTTTTTCCAACCAGGTGTAAGGAGAGAGAGGAAATATCAATAGGGATCTACCTCACTGGATTTAACTTTAGTATAGAGAATTTTGAACTTAATACAGTAATTAGGTATTCCATTTATTTTACATAAGTCAGAGTTTAATTCAACCAATCACACCCAATCATGTGAAAACCCTGTGGCCTTTACCTTCAGAATATATACAGAATCCAGTCACTTCTTATCACCTCCACAGTTACCATCTTGGTCAAGCCACCATTATCTCTTGCCTGAATGTGTACAATAGTCTCCTCCCTGGATCCCTGTCTCCTTCCTTGCCATGCCTTTCCCACCCCCCAGTTCCTTCTGAATAACAGTAGCCACCTTGTCCCTTACCAACCAGAGTCAGATCATGCACCCTCCAGTGGCTCCCCATTTGACAAAGAATAAAAGCCAAGGTCCTGGCGATGGCCTCCAAGGCCCCATTTGGTTTGGCCCCCCCAAATCCTTCTTTTTACCCTCTCCTACTTCCTGCCTCCCCTCTTACCTCTCCCTCGACCCTTGCTGGCCTTGAGCAGGCCAGGCACACCCCTGCCTCAGGCCTTCTCACTGGCTGCCCCATCTCCCAGGACTGTTCTTCCTTCGTATCAATACATCCACACTGCTGGCTTCCTCACCCTTTCAGCCTTTGTTCAAACATCTCTTTCTCAGTGAAGCCAACTCTGACCCTCCTATTTAAATTGCAGTGTGCATCTCCCACTCTTCATCTCCCATATTCTATTCTACTGTTGTTCTACAGCACTTACAACAAACTGCATAATTTATTATCTATTATGTTTATTGTCCAGGCTGCATTGCCAGAATCTTGCTCTACGAGGGTAGTTTTATTTTGTGTACTGATGTTTCCAGTACCTGGAAGAGTATCTGAAACAGAGGGTGCCCTCAATAGGCATTTAGGGAGTCAATAAATGAATGCATTTTTAGGTGATTATATGTGCTATAGGGTAGCACCTACTAATAAAATCTGAGGAGGATGGATGCCAAGTTCCTGGACCTGCAAAGAGTGGGGTCATATTCAATAGAAATTTCCTAAGCTACCAAGAAGGAAAGAGTGAATTGTGCTATAATTTGGAGAAGAGGTGAGAAGTAATTACAGGATGGCCTATATTACTCCTTTCCTTATCAAGTGTTGAATTTTATTTCATGGAGGATTTTATCTCCAGGAATGCGATCTTTATTGTATAATAAAATCTATAAAGAAAATAGGGTTTGTTTTACTTTTAAATTAAGGGACTCTGAACTTTCCTTCTACAAATATCGCCCAGTTAATCCAGGACAAACCTGTAGAGAGATAAGGCAGAATTTCACAACCAAGTCACAGTTAGAAAGTTCTATAATTTTCAAAACTCCTGGGGAGTGGAGATTCCTATAAGGGGCAGGACATGGAGCAGTCTGGTCCCCAGGGATGCCCAGAAACACTTCCCACACCTATCTGAGGCTCATAGCAAATCCAGGCCACTTATTCTCCCAGTCAATTCTAACATTTATAGTCAAGAATAACAATATGGGGCTTCCCTGGTGGCGCAGTGGTTGAGGGTCCGCCTGCCGATGCAGGGGACACGGGTTCGTGCCCTGGTCCGGGAAGATCCCACACGCCGCGGAGCAGCTGAGCCTGTGAGCCATGGCCGCTGAGCCTGCGTGTCCGGAGGCTGTGCTCCGCAATGGGAGAGGCCACAACAGTGAGAGGCCCGCGTACGGCAAAAAAAATAATAAAAATAAAAAGAATAACAATATGAAATTCAATGTCATCTTTCATTTCTTCCACATTTGGTTCATAGTAACTATTTCTGCTGATAGGGTTTGGGTCCCACCTGAAGTATTTTCTTAGAAGTTTCTTTCTGAAGGAGAACAGACAGCTGTTTTGCTGAGGGGCAGCTAACCTACGGAAGACTTGTCCATATCAATTGCTATGACTGCCACATAGAGCCCACGATTGCCACTGCCCACCACCACTGCCAGGAGGACCGGGGCCCCTGGGCACAAAATAGGCATCACTGTCTCTGACCTTTCCTCTTTGTAATTTCGCCCCAGGCGAATCTCACAGTCTCCTCTCACTGGAACCTTCCTCTGCCCATCACACGAAACAGAGAGCTACTCTGGAGACTGTATACTTCACAGAGCCTCTTCTGTGGCCGCCTACTGGAGCCCATCCCCATCTCCCTGAAGTCTCCTCTCCTCCCCTACTGAGGGTCTCTGAGCAACCTTGTCCCCACCTGGCCTGAATCCTAGGCACAAACATACACAGCAAAAAAGAAGAGATTCTTGGCAATTCAAGCAATGTGTTTGAGTTCATTTTCTTCATGGGTTTATATGGTTGTTTGCCATTGACCTGGGAATCAAATGAGACTTTAAAACATGATTTTTCTGACCAAACCACACATTTCCCAGAAGTGGTAGGAACAGAACTTTTTGGTAAGTTGGAGAATGTACTCCTGATACGTATAAATTAAAGGACAAATCAGTTCTCGAAAAGGACAATGCACAATTTCTCTGGGCACAAACAGGACCAAGAAAATCCTTTCTTTCAAGAACCTAATCTGAGAGACCAGAAACTGATGTCAATTAGTACTAGTGGCTGGGAGTGACAGCATGGGTGACCAGGTCAGGCCACGGGCATGTGAGAAAGTAGAGGAAACCAGGAAAGAGTGAGGAACACTTTGGAGAGAAATAGGAACAGAGGGCAGGAAGGTCCTCAGACAGACCAGGCGTCTGACAGCTGCCTCATCCCCCCGCCCCCCAAGTCCTTGTCCACCCTGAGCCTGAGTGGACTGTCTGTAGGTCGCCTCTGTGCCTGGACACCTGCATCTCCCACCTCATTATCAGAATCTCCGCCCCCCCCCCACCCCACCTTTCTTTTTTTGCAAAACCTGAGCTGGTTTCAACTTCTTGCAACAAAAAGAGTTGGACTAACTAACCCAATGCCTTGAATTCCTCTGGCAATAAGAACTATAAATGCAGCATTTCCAGTTCATCGGTGGTTGCCACAGGCTAACACAACCTCTTTAATTTTCAGAGCAGATTAAGAAGCAGCTTTTAAGTAAAAAAGAATTGTCAGTTGCTAAGTGTTCTTCCTTAAATATACATTTTATTTAAATACAATTTGTCATTCCTTTGCGCAGTAAACAGCAGGTGAAATTAAGAACTCAAGTTGAAAGCTAATGAATTCACATTTTAGATTGCATGTGGCTCTTAATTCACAGACAGCCAATTACTTCTACTAGCTGCACAGATGACTAAATAAAATCTGCTAATAAATGCAGCTAGAGTGTATTCAAGAAATTAAACAGTACATATTAGAATAAATCTGTAAATCTGCTTATCATAAATTTAATTCTTTAGAATAAAGGTCCAACAGGTGTATGAGAGGGTAGATGGGAACATGAGAGAGAAATACGTTCCACTTCAACACAGTCCTTCATAAGAAGGTAGATGGCTCAACGGAAGAGCTGGGCTAACCCATGACAATGAGCTTTAGGAAGACCTTAAGATAGAAAGGTGTGCTCGTGGGGTTTCAGTCTGGTCACGATCCTTCCTTCCTGCCTTGCTGGCCGTGGACTTCAGGCTTGCTTAGCCAGCTATAATAAATAAGCAAATGTGTGCCTGTATGTGTGTGTGCATGCATGTACGTACAAATGAAAAAATACAACACACATACACACACCCACACATACCTCCTGGCAGTTCTGCTCCTGTTAGAACCCTGACTGATACAATATAAAACTTGTATAAGGTAGTCATGCTTCCCCTAGACCTCTCCTCTAGTGGTCCAGATGCTACTTGGATGCAGAGAACAAGTTTTGCTCAGTTTTGTATCCCAGACACCTGATGTATGCACACTTGGCACATTCAAGGTGCTTGGTAAATGTTTGCTTAACTAATGTAATTACGTGATGATAAGACAGCAATGGGGCCAGCCTATAGGAGCCGAAAGGAAGACTTGTAAAATCTGGAGACAGAAGTGATTCCATACTCACAATACTCTGAAGTATACAGAAGACAATAACAACAGCAAAAGTAGTAGGAATAATAACAATGGCCACATTTATTAAACCCTTACTAAGTACAAGACACTGCATTAAAATTTCTTCATATACATTATTTCATTCCAGTCCCAAAATATCCTAAGAGGAAGATCTTATTAACCAAACTTTATAGGTAAGAAAACTATAGATAAGAAAACTAAAACTAAAATTACTACGTAACTGACTCGAGGTCTCACAGGTCTTTGCCCTCATTGCTCTCTCCTCTCTCCTGGATACTTCCCATCAGCAGTCAACCATTCTCCAGTATCCCCTATCTTTAAAAAAAGAACCCACCTTATTTGGACCTCTGATCCTCCTCAACGACTGCACCTCTGCTGTATGCCCTGTTGAAGTCGAGTTATCAGTAGAGATGTGTACATGAGCTGTCTTCACTCCCTGCCTCCTATTTACTCTTCAGCTTATTGTCATTGATTTCTACTTCCTCCAAAACAAGAAGAAAGCATGCTTTTGCTAGAGTCACAGTGAACTATACAGAGTACATCACTAAATGTAATAAATACATACTTTAAAATTTCCATTCTCTCAGTACTAAACACAACTAGCCTCCCTGAAGCATCATCTTCTCTTGGCTTTATGATAGCAGGACCAGTGCCAATTCTTTTTTTTTTTTCGATACGCGGGACTCTCACTGTTGCGGCCTCTCCCGTCGAGGAGCACAGGCTCCGGACGCGCAGGCTCAGCGGCCATGGCTCACGGGCCCAGCCGCTCCGCGGCATGTGGGATCTTCCCGGACCGGGGCACGAACCCGTGTCCCCTGCATCGGCAGGCGGACGCTCAACCACTGTGCCACCAGGGAAGCCCCAGTGCCAATTCTTATTTGCAGAGCAAGACAACAGACTCTTTAAGAACCCTGGAGAGTCAGGCTGGGATGTTCAACTGCACAGAGCCGGGAGGAAGGTCTGACCACATCCCAAGTCTGAACTAGCAGAAGTACCACGCGACAACAGGTACCGAAAGCTACAACTTCCACAACAGATGCTTCTGCAGCGCCAGGAAACTCTGACACTGTGTTTTGCCAGAAGGTCGATTCTGTACATGGCTACCCCTCACTGCCTTATTTGTGCCTAGTCACATGCCTCAGGTGGGTGCATTGCTTTGACAGAACCTAAGTCACACAGAATTCTAGCTGCAAGGTATCTGGGAAGTTCCAGCCACAGCAGCACAGAAAAATAATATACGAAGGGGATACAGAGGTGTTGAACGAGCCAATGTACAGTATTGCCATGCCACCACACGTTTCCGGATTTCTTTCTTTTTTTTCTTTGCAGCCGCCTCTATCTGCTACCCCCAACACATATTTTTAATCTATGTACTTTTCTCTGTTTTTATTGCCACCATCATTTTTTTTTTTGGACTACTACAATAACTTCTGGTCTAATCTACCCACTTCTACTCTTAGCTCCTCAGAATGTTATTGAGAGAATAAAATAAGAAAGAAGATTTCATAATTTTAACATACCATTTAAAAATTAATGCTAATAAGCTAGTGTTCTTAATTATAGCTATAAAACTTTTAAAAACATCATTTAATTAGGCAACTACCTATGTGATACAACTTGAAGATGCCATAAAGATACCTGGTTGAGATATACGTTCCAATGGCTAAGAATGCCAGAAATATTATCAATAGGGTTAAATCATAGGGTTCATTATATCATTAACCCAGCATCCTTGGTTAAACTATAACTAAACCAGGAAAAGGAGTCTACGTTTGTTGTGAAATCATGTACAACTGAAATCAAATCCCAGTCCTGCCACTTGCTAGGTAGTTGATCTGGGGAAAGTTTATTAACCTGTCTGCACTTCAAGGTCTGGTGTTCACCTATAACACAGGGATGATAGGTTGGTAGAAAGGACCAAAGGGGAATATCTAGTAAAGTGACTGATGCACGGTAAATAGACATCATTTCTCTCTGGCAATACCTTACTGAGAATTAGTTTGTGAGACTAGTTAATATCCAGTGTGCTGGGAAGTGAAAGACAAAGTACTGTAGCAATCTGACACAGGTTTAGTGCATCAGAGGACACGCAAACATACAAAAACAGGAGGTTCCGGTGGGGGAGATGGGGCTCTGCTCAGAGAGAAGAGTTTGGGTCACCAGGGGCAGCTAGAGGTAGGTAAGGCTTCTGGGAGCCTTGAGTGGGAAACGGGTCATAAGAAAAATAGAAATAGCAAAAAAAAAAAACAACCCAGGAAGAGATAACGAAACCCATCTCTCCGTTAAAAGTTTTTGCCTGGAGTGAGCCCAGTGGGGTGCCATCAGTGTCTCTGACCATATGGTCCAAACCATCCCACTTCCTCAACTCTAACCTTACTCAGGAACGCACAGGAAGGGCAGGAAGAAGGAAGAGGAAGTGTTCAGTGATAGCACATCATCCCTTGCTCTGCTCTACATCCCAAACCTTGTTCAACAACAGTAGCAATCTTCTTCACATCAACAGGATCCTGCACGAGTCTCCCTAACAGACACAGAGGGCAAGCCTACAAGCTAGAAAACATGCCAAATAGAGGTTCACTTCTCACCTGCAGACATCTGCTTTCATCTTCAACTCAAGAAATGAGCAAAAAGACAACTCTACTTTGGCTGTTGCTAAAACGTATCTCGTATATTAAAACGTATCCATGGCTGTTTACTGCTGCAAATCATATGGAAGAAAATTTTTTAAAAATATTTAGCCTATGGATTAATTCAATTTATAGTTTTTTTTTTTAAAAAACAGGAGCTTTGTGTTAGTATAAACTTTACTAAGTTAATGAAAGAGGAACGTATATTCTAGAATGGTGGCATCTAATTTACTACTTTCAAAGACAGACTTTGTAGACGGTGGGATTCTGTAAGTAGTTTGACAGGCGTGGTATACTAAAATTCACCTGATAAACACAACCATGTGGCCCTGACACCCCTAGTAGAAGAAATGAAACTTGGCTGGCAGCCAAATACTACTTATCACAGGACCCTACACAGAGCAAATGATTCATATGTCATATGTTTATAAATGTCAAAGAGCACACATTCAGGTTTTTAAAAGTTGAACTCTTTTGTTCATATGTTAGCTATTTATAGGATACTCTGTTAAAGGAAAAAGGTAAAATATGAATAAGCCACAATTTATTCTCTAGCTTCAAAAGGCAAATAAGTTGTTTACAGCCAGAAGCATGTACATTCTTCCAGGAAAACAGCAGACCAGTGATAGACACTATATAAACACCTTCTGTATCTCTGTATAACACACAATTTTAAAGTATATGTTAATACATTAATTCCCAACTAAAACATCTCTTAATTTTCTTATTTAAAGATCATTTTCCTGGAACACTTTCTAAAAGAGGTTGTATAAAAGATTTTAAAGGAGATAAAAATTCGAAAGCTTGAATATTTATTCCAACCCACACATAAATCCATCTCCTTTTTCCTAGTGATAATAAGAAAGAAAGGTATTTTAGTAGACCTTTGAGAAGAGTGTTTGCTTGAAAAGTAGGCATTCATTTAACACATATTTTTACCAGGTACTGTAGGCACAAGAGATAAGAGTGATAAATACACATATCCATACATTAAAAAAGTACAAAGGTCGCTATACCCATGGAGCTTGAGATCAGTGGGAAGGGGGGTCAGAAATAAATGAACCACACAAACATAAATAATATTACAACTGCAACAAATGCTCTGATAGAGAAGTATATGAGCTATGAGCACATGAAAGGTGAAAAATCAGAGAGGTCTGGGAAGACAACTCTGAGAAAGCGTCTTTGTCGGTTTGTGCTGCTATAACAAAAATACCATGGACTGGATGGCTTAAACAACAAACATTTATTCTTCACAGTTCTGGAGGTTGACAAGTCCAAGATCCAGTCCCTGGAAGGTTTGCTACCTGGTGAGGGCTAGCTTCCTGGTTCATAGACAGCTGTGTCCTCTGTGGCAGAGAGAGAGAGAGCGCCGGACTTTATAAGGACATCATTTCCATCATGGGGCTCTACCCCAAGGCCTCATCCAAATCGAATACCTCCCTAAGGTCCCATCTCCAAACACCATCACATTGGGTATTAGACTTCAACATATGAATTTGGGGCTGGGGGCGGAGGACACAAACACTCAGTCCATAGCAGGAAGTGACGGATGGACTGAGGTCTGATGAGAGGTGGAGCTACCAGGTGATGGGTGGTTGTGTCAGGAAAGCACGGCGAGCTTAAGAACTTGAAAGAGAGTCAGTAAGGCTGGAGACCAGAGTAAAGCATGGTGTGGAGTATGAGATGAGGACACGAGAGAGAGGGGGCTAGACCATGTGTTAGGAGCTGAATTGTGTCCCCCCATGCCCCAAATTCATATGTTGAAATCCTCATTCCTAGTACCTCAGAATGTAGCTGTATTTGGAGACAGGGCCTTTCAAGAGGTAATTAATACAAAATGAGGTCTTATAGGTGGGCCCCAATCCAATATGACTGGTGTCCTCCTAAGAAAAGGAGATTGGGACAGAGAAAACATGCAGACCAAAGGATGAACATGTGAGGACACAGAGAGAAGGTGGCCATCTTCAAGCCAAGGAGAGACAGAGCTCAGAAGAAACCCAACCTGCCAGAACCTTGATCGTGGATTTCGAGCCCCCAGAAGTGTGAGAATAGAAATTTCTGTTGCCTAAGTACCAGAGTCTATGGCATTTGGTTATGGCAGCCTTAGCAAGGAATGGTAAAAACTATGGTCTTGATCCTAAGATCATGGAATTCATGGATGGGGTTTAAACTGGGAAGAGGAAGGGTTATAGATCAGATGTGCCATTTGCTCTGGCTGCAGTGTCAAGGTGAACAGCAGAGAGGCGAAGTGGATGCAAGATACGGTAGGCTGAATAATGGCCCCCAAAGACATCCACATGCTAATGCCAGGAACCTGTGAATGTTACCTTATACGGCAAAAGTAACTGCAGATGGGATTAAGGATCTTGCAACCCCTACAGCCTCCAGAAGGAACCACCCCTGACAACACCTTGACTTTACCCAAGTCAGAGCCACTGTGGACCTCTGACCTCCAAATCAGAATACATCTGTGTTGGTTTAAGCCACTAAACTTGTGGTCCAGTAACCTCTTACAATGGCAGCAGAACCCTAATACACAGGGAGATCAGCCAGGGGGCTGTAGGCAACAGCCTAGTGGAGAGATGCTTGGATAGTGATGGCACGGATGGCGAGGAGACTGACTTGAGAAATACTCAGGAAGTAAAATCAACAGGAGTGGGTGCCGGGTTTGATTTGGGGGAGAAGTGAAGGAGAGGGAACCAGTGAGAAGCGTTTGTGTTCTTTACTTCCCTCCTACAACCTCCAAATACGGGCAGAGCGGTGGCTCTACCATCCCACTTTGGGAGTCAGGGATCTGACAAGGCATTTAAAGATCTGAAGGCAGGAAACAAAAGCTGTTTTTCTCATTTTACTTCATCTTGGAGTTTAAATTTTAAAATGCTACCTCCAAGCTAAATAGGCTATTAAAATTTTATGTGGAGACGATCAAAACCCTCAGTTTAAAAATTATTTCTGCATGTGAAATATTTCTTGACTTTGATTTCAAGAAAGCCTGGAGCCCCTGAGGTGCTTACCATAAAGATTTACAAATGGAATCTACAGAGGACCTATATTCTTCTCTTCTGTTCTATTTGCTTATCATATATTTATGCTCTCCTCAATAAACTTTTAGCCTCTTAAGACCACCGAAACCTAATATACATAGAAGAACACATATTACTTCATAATATATAGCCCTACAGCACCTATGCCACACCCTTCCTCGCTTTTGCAGTGACTCTGATCCCACTGAGCTCTAGGCAAACACAGTCATCAGTAGGGCCTTCTCGATGCCAAATCTAATGCAGGTCATTTCCTGCACTTGCACTTCAATTTCCTCACACCGGAAGCTGACCCTGCTGATAAGAAGGGTCTTGGCTACACTTAGGAAGTTCAAGCACTTGATGATTAAAAGTGGTGCTGATGTGACTTGTGCTGTTTGCGTCTCTCTCACTAATTGCCTAGCTTATATCAGAACAAAAAAGAGCTGGTATACTCCAATACTCTGCGTTCCTCTTTTAAGGACAGAAGTACGCCACACGTCTAGACACAGACTTCTACAAACATCACCAAGAATTTGGAAGGTCTCTCAGCATTGAGAAAGGAACCATCAGTCTTCAAGACTGTGGGCTTTACTGTTAGTAAGATGATAAGAAACCATCCTCAGAATCATGAATTTAGACTTGATTATCAAGTAAGATTTTGAAGCAGAAGAGGCACAACCAAATACCCCCAAAGGAAGAACACACAAAAAAAAATCTGCAAAATTTAGCAATTAGGGGCCATTTCACTCAGATGTTAATAACTCTGAATGACATAAGAGTCTCCACATTAAAACCCCAGTACCTGATATTCCTAAGTCAGCATGTTCATTCTCAGTGGGGAGGGAAGTATGTGCTTTAATTTTAGAAGATTTTTTTTTAATTGCTAAAGTCAAATGCCTGAACCCCTAACCTCTGCGACACCAAAAACTGTGTTGCACTATTCGTTTATAGTAATACTAAATAAATGAAATAAAGAATGTCTTGTTGATTTCTATATTGCTGGGTTTATGTGTTGGATGTTCAAGCTTTTGAAGGACAGGACGAAGCTACCTTGGACTGTTATCAGGAAACGCTGTTCATGAATCATGCATGACTAGCTCAGCCTTTTGGTTTTGCAGAGATCTGCATCCCTACCAAAGTAATCCAGGGCCATACTGAGGGACTCGTTTCATGGACAACGACTTACATACTCTTCACTGGTGTTTTTTAGCAGGTGCTTGTGAGTGAAACGTGCATGTAGTTTCCAGCAGCAACTATTTATTTCCTAAGCAGAAACTTTAAAATATAATTGATATTTATTTTGGAGGGTACAACTAAAAAACATTCCAGACTTACTGAGTAACCCAGATTTTAAAGTAAAGAGACCTAATACACACACACACACACACACACACACACACACACACACACACACACACACACATACATATTCAAGTCTTAATTCTCCTACTTTGAGGATACTGTTACCAGACCATTTTTAAAGGAATCAAGAGATCTTTGGGGTTTACTGGGGAACTAAATAGATTATCTAAAGCCAAGCAGTATGTCTTCCATGAAAAGCTAACTATAGCGCTGTCAAAACTCTCAGAGAAGGAGGCATTTTCTAGGTGGTCTATTGAAGTGGTCCTGTTTTTGGTTAATAAGTTCTTCTTTGGTTGGACTTAACCTGGTTTCCACTCCAGAGAAACTCAACTTGGTTTCCACTCATTCCATCTTCATTGGAGATGAAGAATAATTAGTCAGTGTACTTTTAGATTTTCAGAGCTAAAAGGACTCCAAATCTAGCTCACCAAGATCATAGGATACAAGATTAACAATGCAAGAAACAATCACATTTCTATATACTTAGAACAAACACATGGAAACTGAAATTTAAAACACAGTTACACTTACAATCACTCAAAACGAAATACTTAGATATAAATCTAGCAAAAACATATACAGAATAATCTGTTTCCTGAAAATTCAAAAGCACTGCTGAAAGAAATGAAGGAAGACATAAATATATGCAGAGACATATTGAGGCAGTGGATTGGAAGACCCAACCTAGTAAAGTTGTCAATGTAGGTTTATCAAAATCCCAGCAAAGTTTTTTTTTTTAATTTTTTAAATTAATTAATTTATTTATTTATGGCTGCGTTGGGTCTTCGTTGCTGCGTGTGGGCTTTCTCTAGTTGTGGCCAGCGGGGGCTACTCTTCATTGTGGTGCATGGGCTTCTCATTGCAGTGGCATCTCTTGTTGCAGAGCGTGGGCTCCAGGCGCACGGACTTCAGTAGTTGTGGCTCACAGGCTCTAGAGCGCAGGCTCAGTAGTTGTGGCGCATGGACTTAGTTGCTCCACGGCATGTGGGATCTTCCCAGACCAGGCATTGAACCCGTGTCCCCTGCATTGGCAGGCAGATTCTTAACCACTGCGCCAGCAGGGAAGTCCCTAATTTTTTTTAAATTGAAGTATAGTTTATTTACAATGTTGTGTTAGTTTCAGGTATACAGCAAAGTGTACACCAAATTCAATGTGTACATGAATGTTCACAGTAGCTTTATACATAATAGCCCAAAACAGGAAACAAACCAAATGTCTTTCAATTAAACAAACTGTGATACATCCGTACCATGGAATACCACTCAGTAATTAAAAGGAACAAACTACTGATACATGCAACTACTTGGGGTTCGTTCAAAACCTTGGGGGCTTCCCAGGTAAAATCTGGAACTGGTCCCCATATACAGAGGGCAGGGAGAGACAGAAGAAAGAGGCAGCCACTCCAGATTGTTGGGTGGTGGTTTTAATAAGCGAGGAAACTTACACAGGAGGCTTCCCTTGGGCGACTGCAAGATGACTAAATCTCCACACACCCACCAGAATCTTAAGAGCTTGTACAGAGGCCTTAACTGGGTTCAGCCACTATCTAGTCCAGGTGGTCTCAGCAACACCTTTCTCTCTTAAGGCTGCATTCTTGAAACAGCTCCTAGTGTGCAAACAGTGGGCAGAATGTACATCCCAAGGACAGGGGCGGGGGTGAGGAGCCTCCAATGGCCCAGGTCCAACTCTGGGGTCAACCGGTGGTCACATCCTCTCAATGACCTCCTCCAACACTTGGGTGGATCGCAAGGGAATTATGTTGCATGAAAAAAGCCAATCTCAAAAGGTTACAGACTATACAATTCTATTTATATAACATTCTTGAGTGATAAAGTTATAGACATGGAAAACAGATTAGTGGTTTCTAGGGGTTAGGGATTTAGAGGTGAGAAAGAGGTAGCTGTGGCTATAAAAGGGCAACATGCCACAACTAAAGATCCCACATGCCACAAATGAAGATCCCACGTGCCGCAACTAAGACCACACATGGCCTAAATAAATCAATAAATAAATGGCAACAAGAGGGATCCTTGTGATGGGACTGCTCCTTATGTTCACTGTGGTATCGGTCACATGAATCTACACACGTGACAATGTTGCGCACACACACAGATGCATGTAAACTGGTAAAATGTGAATAAGGTCAGTGAACTGTTATCAATGTCAATTTCCTGGTTGTGATATTGCACTGGAATTATGCAAGATGGTCCCACTGGAGGCAACTGGGTGAAGTATATACAGGATCTCTCTGTATTATTTCTTAGAACTACTGTGGGTGAATTTACAATTATCTTTTAAAGCTTTTTTTAAAGTTAAAAAATGTAAGAAAGAAAAATATATAGTCTACTCCCATTTTACAGGTGAACAAAGGAACAAGCAGTAAAGAAATTTACTCAAGATTACAGTGTAATCTTTTAGTTAAGAGCTAGGTTAAAAATAAGATTTAGGCCTCTGAATTTCCCACTATGCCACAGTCCTTAACACAAATAATAAAATAATCAATCACTACTGTCCCACCCCATACTGGGGGATTAAAATAATAAAGGTACCTTCAAGCAGCTAAAACTGTAGTCGAGGATACATGGAATAATATTAAGGGGATAAGTGAGTACTACATTTAAGTATTATACGGTTCTATCTTAAATATAATAAGAATATATATAATAAGAAGAATATAATAACTCAGAGAAAAAAGGTACAGACTTATATTTGTCACACAATTCTGCAAATCTGAACAAATTCAAGGCAAGTAACCTCATTTATATGCAATAACACGTATGAAAGAGACTTCTATTCAGATGCCCAGATTTACCTCCAAATATGTTCTATGCTTAGGATACCATGTTATGGGCAGAAGGTGGACCGCCACAGGAGATGGTAATCACCAGCTACTGGTTACCAGACACCACTGCACTACCCTGCCCCTGCCCTCCTCAGTGGCAAGCCCAGCAACACAAAACATCCTAGGAAAGACACAGGTCGGTCCTTTTCTTCACAGAAATAAGCCACATGCAACAAATAAGTCCAGCTCATCTGAGGTGGAATTAATTACTTCCCTCACACTTAAGATTTAAATTTATTACTATTGTAATCTGTGGCCCAAAGATGATGACAAAGGCATTACTATAATACTCAGTTCCATCTTAACAGTAGAAACTTTGCAACAAAACACTATAAGGAACTGGAGAGTGGTAACCTGCATAGGGGGCTGACTAATTTTGCACTGCAGTGAGTTCCAATAATGATTTGGATTTTGGTAATGATGGTGGATTTTCAGGCTCTGTTTACCTGGCTCTGAAGATGATGGACTTTTCAGCTCTGAGGATGAAGATTAAAACTTTTATGATAGTTCTGTTACCATTTTAGGAGCTTGTTATATAGCTTTAAAGTTCACTGAAATATGTTTCTTTTTAGAAATCAATTTTTCTTGCCCGATAAAATATGTGTTTTTATTGTTCCATGAGCATCACATACCAGGATTCCATTCAGTTTGTTTTGCTGTGTTTCACATCAGTTTTTCCTGAAATATTTTTTTTCGGAAATATTTTTTTGCATTCATATTCAATGGTAACTTTCAGGTTCCTACTCATTTTTTTGGTAACTTTGCTGACTTTGTACCTTTATATTTGCTTTTCAATCATGTACTGGATAGAAATTCATTCTTAATCTTGACTATTATTGTGGCTTGCTTTTAAATTACAGCCCCATTATTTGCTTTATATCACATGCATGGTATGGGATTAAACTCACCACACCATGAGGGTTTTTTTGTTTGTTTGTTTGTTTTCTGTTTGTATCCTCTAACATAGAAACTTCACTGTTTGCACATTGTTGGGTTTTTTTTTTTTTCAGAATTGACAGGCTATCACAATCTTTCCACGGCTCATTATTTCTGTATTTATAGAAACACAACTTAAAAATCATGTATAATACATGCATGGGATAAAAAGTACTTAAGCATCCCCCTCCCTCCAAAATTTAAAAAAAAAAAAAATCTCCCTATAACCTCAAAATGCTTCTTAGATGATGGCATGTCACCGGTAAAGTCAGCAAAACGGATGCAGTCTGGCTCTAAGGCCTGCCACCCTCACCCTGTCCTTCCACCAGGCTCCTTCCTGTCCCCTGGTCTCTGCACTTGCTCTGTGCTTCCCGCTGTTGTTTTATTTTGCTTTGCTTTTCGCCTAGAGTGGCATTCTCCCCCTTCTCACTTTACAATCTCTTTCTCACCCTTTAGACTCAGTTCTAACATCATTTACTCCAAAGCCCTCATGGACTCCCGTGAGTAGTCATTTCCCCCTTTCTGTGTTCCCAGAACGCTTCTGAGCTTGTTCTTACAGAACTCAAAAGGCTGGACTGTGAATATCGCAAACATGTTTGTTTCCCCTATTTGACAGAAACACCTCAGGTGGGGACCGTGGGAAAGCGCCTGACATAAAGCAGGTGACACACTGAGCAGGCTTGCTTCCTGATTGGCCCCAACCATTGGCCTGATGGATTAGGCTATTGTTTCGTTTTTGGAAAACAGGGGCAAGTTTATTCTCATGATCTAGGAAAAAGGCATGCGCCAAGTACACAGGCTGGGACATTTTTGTTTTTTTCCAGCTGACCCAGGCAGGGATCTGTCAGGACTCCCATTTAGAAGTAAGAGCTGAGAGAGAAAAGCCATGCTTGTTCAGAATCCTGTATGCTAGTAGCTATGTAGGGTGGGACTTACTTTTCTGGTAGGTGAATCTAGAAGGCAATACAACTTGGGAAGCAATAGCTAAGAAAGAAATCCAGTGCCCTCAGTCAATAGGGATCCTCTTGAAAAAACGCACTCCATGTTATATGTCCAGTGTACTCTGGACACTAAGGTTAGAATATCACCTCTTGTATCTTTAAGATCTGCACCTGGAAAGGAAGGGCAGGGAAACAACATGGGGCTTTGGTGACAAGGACCCTTAGACAACTGTTGGGGATGAATGAAATTATTTGGGGACGTACCTCCATACTGATGTACTCATGGTAAAAATGAGAAGCCTAACAATGTTAGTACACTTATGCCACATAAATCAATTTTTAATAGAGGAAGTTTCTACTGCTTTGGCTGATAAATTTTAATAATTTTTGTTGTAAATGTCTCAGAAATGTATTAGTTGCTTTCTTGCTTCTCTACTGAGCATAACAAACTTCGCTTGATGGTACAATGTTATAGAAAGGTTATTAAACTGTAACATAGAGTGATATGCCCTCAGGAACTCCTTGCCACTATGTTAAACGGATCCAGAGTTTTAAAACTTTTTATTTCATATGATCTCTTGCACAGTGTTTTTAATATAGGTTCCATATGCTCCATCAACATCAGTTTTACGCTTGCTGCTCTCAGGACACTGACGGTTAATGGAGAGATGTATTCTCTTTCTGCTCATTCCCAACTTTTCATTTGCTGTGGGCCAAGAAACCACATAACCACATTTGTTGGGACTGAGTGTTAAGCGTGAATAAGGCAACAGGCTGGCACTTCTCACTGGACTGACTATTCCTAGAAAATAAATAATCGTTGCTACCTTTGAGCCCTCAAAGTGCCTAGCATGGTGTTTTGTATACCATGGCCCTAAATAAATGTTTTCCGATTTGAATTAAACACATATGAGCTGTATTTTTACATCTATTTCAGTTCCTCAGGCATTGTTAGCTTAATTTTCTTTTAAGGTAGGTCACCAAGAATAGAGGTTGCCAGATAAGTGATCTCCCTATAAATGATATCATTTTTGTGGTCCGGAAGAATATACACAGCAAGGTGAAAGTTGAGTGGAATTCTAGGTGATTATTAATTCCTTCCTTCTTCTTATGGGGACTTGTGAATTATAAGGACAAATATTACTTCTATGATATGAAAAAGTTACATAAAACCCAAGATTATTTTAGCAGGTTTGTGGAAAACAGACTTTAATGAGGAGGGAATGGAAGCAGAAAGTACGCAATGAGGATACTATAGGAATAAAGAGAGTAATTATTAGGGAAGAAAAAAACATGGTAGAAAACATAAATATGGCTTGGTAATAAATGAGATACAGAGAAGGAAGGTGGTAGAGGAAAATCAACAGAAAATGTACAATGGCATGCTTGTTCTTTCATTTTCTACGCATATAAACGTTTATTGAGCAATCACTCCTACTCAAGTATCTTTAATGGGGTCTGGTACCACTAACAATGGAGAAAGTCAGAATAATACGACTTTTTGGAGGAAGGAAAGACGATGATGGCTTGGAAGTCACTGGGAGACAAGATAAGTATCACTAGTTCGACATGGGAAAACAGAAGACTAAAGCAAGAATGAGTCATAATGAAACATGAAAATCTACAAATATATGGCAGATGAGACAAAAACAGGGGGAAAATCAGAAAGAAAGGATTCAAAGTTGTTTATGAAGTCATCCTGAAATAGCCATTTAACCTCTGCCCAGGGTTGCCTCATGATTAAACTGAAATGATGGTGACTGTCAAAAACATAAGAAATACAAAAGGTACTGTATGTGAAATGATTCTAAAGAGTACAAAGCACTGTAAGAGCACAAGACACAATAAATATTTTGTTGTCACAAATGCAAGGGTAAAAAGAAGGACAAAAGCATGCATTTCCCATTACACATTTACTTTAAAACGTAAAGTCTTCTCTCCCAAGTGAGATGCTCCAAGTCCTATATTTTTCTCTACTTCTGCTTCCCAGCACCTTCCTGTTAACTTCGCCAACTTTTAAAAAAAGGATACACCAAAACTAGTTACCAAAGCAAAGATCAGACGGGCTGCCTGCACAGAGCTCTCCTTTGCAACTCACTGGGCACTATACAGCAAGAGAATATCCTTTGAGAAACTTGCCTAACTTTGATGTCGACGTCATAGTCTGAAAAACTAACTTTAAAACAAGGCTTTAAAACAGCAACATTGAAATGGAATTTCTTTAAATAGCTACAATTCCATTTCTCTTCCTAGTATACTAAAAGCGTGAATACCATTTGCTACTTGATCCTGGCCACTAAGCTTAAGTTTAAAATTCTGCTCCCTTTGCTTAGAATGGAAAGAAAAAAAAAAAAGGTGGAGGGCAAGGGGGAGAATAGGAGTCAGCAAGTATGAGCTAAGACTGCCTTTGCAACTTAGTAAATTCTTAACCACTGCCAGGTTTCTACATTTGTAAAATGAAAACCATAATATGAGTCTTATACTTTTCCCATCCTTGCAGTTGTCATTTCATATTGTAATTATTTATTTGGTTGTCTATTTCTCCCACTAAACTGAATGTTCCATGAGGACCACATCTTTCTTGTCCAACAGTATATCCTCTGCATCCAGCAAAGGGACTGGTACAGAGTAAGCAAAAAATCAATGCAATGTTTGGATATTCCCAGGTAAAAGTAATAAGAGAGGAAATCTATTTAATTATTAATCTATTTTCTTAATTGTGTCCTTTGATGGTCATACATATTTAAATTTGATAACATCTAATTCATTAATTTTTTCTCTTTTATAGTTAGTGCTTTCTTGTCTAGAAATTCTTCACCTACCCTGAGGTTGAAAAGATTTCTCCTCTATTTTCTTCAAGAAGTTTATAAGTTTTAGCTTTTATATTTATATATATGATTCATTTTGAAGTAATTTTTGTGTATGGTGCAAGGTGGGGATAGAGGTTTTTTCTTTTCTCTCTATGACCGTTAGTTGAAAAGACTTCTCCACTGAATTTCTTTGGTGACTTTGTTAAGCCATTTCTATGTCAGTCTGTATTTGGCCTCTCTATTCTGTTGCATGACTCTACCTTTCTATCCTGTAGCACCAGTTGCACAATGTCTGGATAACTCTCACTTTATAGTAAGTCCTGAAATCAAGTAGAGTAAGTCTTGTAATTTTGTTCTTATTTTTCTATTATATATTGATATTTTGTATTTCCACAGACATTTTCTATTAGCTTGTGAATTACTACAAAAAGTCCTGCTGAGATTTTCACTGGAAATGGCACTGAATCTATACATCAATTTGTGAAGAACTGACATCTTAACCATATTGAGCTTACTAATTGAACATGGTAGGTCAATTCATTTGTTTAGGTCTTCTTTAACTACTCCCATCACTGTCTAATAGATTTCACACATATTTTTTGTATATTTTCATTAATTTTATCCATGAATGTTTAGATTTTGATGCCATTATACACATTTTTTTAAATTTCATTTTTTCAATGCGGTACATGAAACTGATTTTTCTAAACTGACCTTGTATACTGTGACCTTTCTAAGTTCACTCATCATTTCTGGTAGTTTTGTTATTCCTTAGGATTTTCTCCATAGATGATCATATCATCTGCACATAGAGACAGTTTTACTTTCTTTTTTTCCTAATCTTTATGCCTTTCATTTATTTTTCTTGCCTTATCACACTGGCTAAACCTCTAGCACTATGTTGAACAAAGGAGTTAGAGCATACATCCTTGTCTTGTTCCTAATATTGGTGGAGGAAATTGTCTTTTGCTGTTAAGTGTGATGTTATAGGTTTCTTATATATGCTCTTTATCAATTCGAGAATTTCCATCCTACTTCTAATTTGTTGAGAGGTTTTTGTTTTTTTAAATCACGAATAGGTGTTGAACTTTGTTTTCTCTACATCTATTGACATGATCATGTGGCTTTTTCCTTTCTATCTAATTAATATAGTTAATTACACCAATTGATTTTCAAGTATTTAACAAAAATTATATTCCTGGAAGAAAAAAAAGAAACTTTGGTCATAATGTATTATCCATTTTTATATGGCTAGATTTGATTTGCTAATATTTTGTTTAGTATTTTTGTATCTATGTATATTAAAGTTCTATAATGTTCTTTATATGTAATGTCATTGTATGTTTTTAGTATTAGGGTTATGTTGGCCTCATAAAATTTATTGGGAATATACCATCTTCCTTTTTTTTGGTAAAGGGTTTTGTAAGATTAGTATTACGTATGTCTTCCTTAAGTATTTGATAGAGTTCATTAGTGAAGCATCCAGGCCTGGAGTTTTCCACGTGCAAAGGTTCTCAATTATAAATTCCATTTCTTTAACAGATGGTAGGTTATTCAAACATCCTGTTACTTCTGGTGGTCAGTTTTGTTAATTTAGGTTTTTCAAGGAATTTTCCCATTTCATCCAAGCTGTCAAACATACTGGCATAAAGTCCTCTACTAACATAAAGTAATATGTCCTAATTAAGCTTTTAAAGTCTGTAGATCTGTAAGACATCCTCTCTTTCATTCTGGATTTTGGCAGTTTGTGCTTTCTCTCTTTATAAAATCGGTATAACTAGGATTTGACCTTCTCAAAGAATCAGCTTTTGGTTTCATATATTTTCCCTATTGTTTTTTATTTCTTATTTCATTGATTTCCCACCGTACCTTTTTTTATTTCTTTCCTCTCCTTTTTCTAGCTTCTTTGGATGGCAGATTAGATCACTGAATTAAAGCTATATATTTCCCTCTAAGCTGTGATTTAACTTCTGCAAACTTTGATAGGATGCATTTTAATTTTCAGTTAAAGCTCTAATTACCACTGTGATTTCTTCTTTCTTCCAAGTGATTATTTAGAAGAATACTGACCAACTTTCATATATTTGGAGATTTTCTAGTGACCTTTTTTTTTTTTTTTTTGCGGTATGCGGGCCTCTCACTGTTGTGGCCTCTCCCGTTGCGGAGCACAGGCTCCGGACGCGCAGGCTCAGCAGCCATGGCTCACGGGCCCAGCTGCTCTGTGACATGTGGGATCCTCCCGGACCGGGGCATGAACCCGTGTCCCCCGCATCGGCAGGCGGACTCTCAACCACTGCGCCACCCGGGAAGCCCTCTAGTGACTTTTTAAATGATTTTTAAATTTAATTCCGTTGTGGTTAAAGAATTTACTCTGTTTAATTCAATCCTTTGAAATTTACTGAGACTTGGCTTTCCCTCCAGTATACAGTATATCTCTGTAAATATTTATTATACAATTAAAAGCAGTATTTTTCAATTATTCAGTGTAGTGTTCTATAAATGTTAATTAGGTTAAGTTGGCTGACAATATTGTTCAAATATTCTATATTCTTATATTTTCTTGCTACCAACCATCAATAATTGAGTGTAATTAAAATATTCAGCTATAACTGTAGATTTGTCTATTTCTCCCTTTGGTTCTGTAGGCTTTTGCTTCACATATTTTGAAGCTGTATTAGGTGTATAAATATTTAGGGTTTTATGTCTTCTTGATAAATTGACTCTTTTAACTTTATGAGATATTCTCCTTTATCTCTGATCATAGGTTTTAGGTTCTAGGCTAGAAAATGGCCTAGATAGGGAAGCTGTTTTCCTTTTGAAGAGGGATCTATGTCCTATGCTAAAGTGTCAATAAAAAGATAAAACGTTAAGACCAGGTTAATAGGTTCAAGAAGCTACTACTTTGTGTGATAGGGACTCTCTCGGGGTAGGGCAGGGTTCTTCCGTGTCTTGTCTCCTCTATGACCCACTGTTGGTACAGGGTTCTAGGAACTATCCTAAGCCACGGGTTATGATAGTAGAAAAAAGGGTGTTGGGGGACCACCTGAAGGCCTGCTGCCACGAGGGTTCACTCCCCTGCCATTCTGATCTATTACAATTTTCTTTGCTCATAACTCTAACTTGGGTCATGCTTCCCCTCAGGATGCCAAAGTACTAGCTATGTAGGAATGACATTTGTTGTGTACTTAAATCTTTTTCTTTATTTTTCTTAACATAACTCTTTTGGCTTTGTATTTTTGAATACACTATTCTGAGAGGCCCTCATTTGCACACTGTGTTCTCAGGTATAGGAGGAATCTCAGGGCTCCAGAGCAGGAATAACTTTACTCTAAAGAACGACTTTGACTTACCTCACAACCGGATGACTGTAAATCAGCCCTGAACAGGAAGGTGACACAGAGAGGTTAAAACAGGTCAGAGTTGACCAAAGGGTCTGAGTGAAAACAAAGAGTAAGGCCTGTGTGTGTGTGTGTGTGTGTGTGTGTGTGTGTGTGTGTGTGTATTATTTTTTTAAGGATTCCTGACCAAACCTTTAATTCTGGGACACTGGCTCACTTTCCACATGAGATCTTATCTTCCGTTGGATTAAGCTAAGTCTACACTACACAAAGGTGTGTGTAGGGGTGTGTGTGTGTGTGTGTGTGTGTGTGTGTGTGTGTGTGTGTAAGCACACGCACTCTTGCATGTATAAAAATCTCAAGATAGTGTTAGGTAAGCAAGATTTTAAGAATGAAACTTCTGTACTCTCCCATGCTGCCTGGGATGTATGCCTGGAACAAAATTTAGAATCCTTAACCTTTCAAAACTCTGTACTTCTGTGTGGCTTCCAGATGGTCCTCTAAACAAGAGCTTCTTTGTGGTTCCAGGGCCAGTGTCCCCTGCTGCAGGGGTAACAACAGTGCCCGGGTAGCTAATGGAGAAAAGAGAACTCTACTGACAAATCGGGAGAGCAGCACAGACCTACCTCGCCGAGCACTGTGTGCTGAAATATGGCAAATGTAATAGAAAACAGTGGGCGAGGTGTATCATCCTGGGTGCAGTCTTCCAAAATCGAGCTCTCTCCAGTTTCTGGATTTATCCAAGCTTTGTAGGACATCACCAGTGGCTGGTTTGGTGACTGCTATGTGATCTAGTTTGTGTAAATATAATATGTTGGTCTTTCTTATGTTGTTTTGGGGTTTTCTTGTTTACACATTTCTTTTTGTATTGAAAGAAAAATAATCCAAGCATTTTTGTCAAAAGAGTCTGCACCAGGCCAGAAGATGTGAACTATAAGCTCAGTGCCACTTTTCACAAAGCAGGACTTCCTTGCCCATTTTCTCATCCTTCTCCTTCCCTTACTTCCTATTTTGGACAAGTTCTGCTGTCCTGAAAACTTGCCTCCTGTCCCACCTTTAGCCAAAACAAACAACAAGACACACATACATATTTAATTCTCGGGATGACTCTAAACCCTAAAAGACTTGCATAAAACCTGAATAAACTAGGAATTCTTTAGCCCTCATTTCCAACCCATAGCAAGGGGCTTCCCCATAGAAACTCAGAGTGGGAGACTGAGAAGGGAAAGAAAGTCTATCCAATGCACTCAGGGACTCCTCTGCTGATGCAAGAATCCGATGTCAAAGTGAATGCAAGATCATCTAATAGGATGTAGACTGGATGTAATTCAACTCCATGTTTACTGCTAGAAACCAAAGTTTTATCCGGAATTTACAAGAAGGAAGAGAGTGGGGGAGGAAAATGAGGACCTGTCTGTGTCCTTTCTCTGATTCCTTTCCCCTTTTTCCTGAACTGCAGTAGACTAGACTCCCTTGGGCTGTGGTGACCCCATCATTGGGGTTTATTCATTAAATGGTTGAGTTTGCTGTACTGGATTTTTCTTTTCTCTCCCTCCTCTTACTGTTTTCTAACGCATGTTAACCCTTCTCTCCCTCCTGCTTTCTTTTCTTCCTGAAGAAGCACAATGAATGAATAAAGACTTACTGGCACTGAAAAATAAAGTAAAACAACACAAGTATAGGTGCATACAAAGCAGTACGGAGTAGTGACTGCTAATGGGTACAGTGTTTCTTTTTGGGGTGACAAAATATTCCAAAATTTGATTGTGGTGATGGCTGTACAGCTCTTTGACTGTACTAGAAAACATTGACTTGTGTATTTTAAAAGGGAGCATTATATGGTATGTTACCTGAATTAAATCATAAGAAAGGTGTTGAGAGAGAGAAATAGAGAGATGGAGAATTACATTTGAAGCGTTCCGGGGCCCAGTCCTTGGCACCTTCTCTTTCTACCTGCGCTGTAGGTATTCTCACCCAATCCCATCACTTTAAATATTGTCCATGTGCCCATGACTTCTGATTTTTATCATTAGTTCTGTCTTCTCCACCTACCTCCAGCCTACCTGACATCTCCACATGGGGGTCTTACAGGCATCTCACACTTAACATAGTTAAGACAGAACTCGATTCCCCTTTCCAACCCAACTCTTCTCTTCCTCCATGCGTTCCGAGCTTAGCAACGCACAACCGTCCGCAAAGTTTACTGTCTGTCTCTCCAGCTAGAATGTGAACGGGAACCCTTCCGACGTCTCTTCTCTCCTGTGTCCTTGGAGCTGACAAAGAGTAGGAGCTCAGTGAATAGTTGTTGAATGAAATAACCATGGGATTGAATGAAGTAGCAACCACCTGCCACGCAAATTTTTTAAACAATCAAACCATTAACTTGTCACTGAATTTAAAGAAGATCTCTGAGATAACTCAATTTTAACACATAAAGATAGCCATAGTTCACAAGCAGTGAAAACTACATTATTTCTATGATAGTTTTTAAAGTAAAAAGAATTTTCTCTTATAACCTCTGTGCTAGATTGCAAGAAAATTTCAAGTGACAAAATCAATACAGAGAGTTGAGAGACCTATTTGAATAGAACTCTCTTTTAGAATAAGAATAAAGAGCTGAAGAATATTGCTGTCACCCAACAGATGGCTAAGAGCACATTTTCAGAACCTCATAAACATCCACCAGGCATGGCAGTTCCTCTTCCCTTTCCATAAACCCTACCTTGGGTCATTTCAAACCTTCTAGTGGCTCCTCCCATACTGTCCACCTCCTCTTTCCCACTCTAAGATGCTATAGTGTGCGGTGGATGCTTACATAGGCTCAGAGGCCCATTTTCCTCCTTTTTCTGAGATAATTTTTATTGCAAGTAATATCTGATGAAAAAGACAATTTTTCCTTCAGATACTCTCCACATATTCATTTTTTTGTAAGTCGTAAGATCCTTATGCTAATATTTCTACTATTTTTCTAACATTTTGTTAAACTAGTTTTGAGTTGTAAGTATACGAACTTGTTCACTGAAACACTGTCAAAAGCTTACATTTAAAAAAAAAAATGTTCTTTAGGTTAAACTTTGGATCCTAACCCAAACTGATACATATTAGTGAGGTTTGTTCTTCAGCAAGCACTTGTAGCGACTTTCAAAGAATAAATAAGCTACATGAAAGTGATTATGGCAACCTACGAAAATTGTATTTCATGTTCTTTTAATTTAAAATTTACTGCAAAATAAAGCCCTTCTTTCCTTAAATTTCCATTGTTGCTTAGGTAACAATTCCAATTATTTTTTAAATCTGTTGGCCCCAAATGTTTTCTGAAATGTTTGACAAATATGTCATTTGGTAAAAAAAAAAAAATTCTCTCTCTATTTTTTTGTCCACAGAAACTGCTCCATTCTTCTCCAACACTTATTTTCCACATGTATAGCATGGAGATAATAAAATCCACCTTCCAAGATTACCAAGTTAGCTATGAGAGCCCCCTAAAAATTATAATGCATTAAATGTTGGGTAATACTGAAATAAATGTTGAACAATAGCTAGTAAAGAGTCCTTACACAAGGTACTGTGTTCACAAATGCTTAACCCCTTTATTTGCAGTAGTCATACTGTTGTTGACAGAAAATGTGTCAATCCTAGTCTCCTACTGAATTTATACATTCTCTTCATTTAAACAATTGTGATACTTTCAATCTTTTTTCTTCTAGAATGTGGAAAACATATTATTAAATATACCTGCCTGAGTATCAGCACCGTGTGTTTTTCTGCTCCCTGGGAACCTTGTAATTCTGTCATGATAGCACTTCCCATACCTCCTATCTCCTCCACTAGACCCATCATGGAGCCTGATTTGCCAAGAGAAGTAGGGTTTGCTACCGGTTTTTAAATTTCACCCACAGGAATGGTATTCACGGATACACAAGTGAAAATTCACCACATAAAATACTCCTTTTTTTTTTTTTTTTTAGAAACTTGATACTGAAGAAATTAGCAGCTTTATGAGAAAGAATATTTCAAAGCTTGCTGGACCCACTAACAATATTTTAACCTTTCTCTGTGCGTATGACAATTTATTTCTTTAATCATGTAGTTTTAGTAAGTTATCCCAAGTACAAGCCACTTATCCATGGGTTTCCCATTTAGAAAAATAATTTTAAACTGGTATTTCCCAAAATGTATCCCAAGGGAAAGACGTTCTAGGAAAAAAAAAAAAGTCTCTGTAGTCCAATAAATACATGAATGCCACAATCTATATTCACCTTCTTAGAAATTCAAAATGGCCCTTGGCATCTATAGTCAATAACTTCTTCATAGGTATATGGGTGTTGTACTACTCATTCAATTTCCTCTATGTTTAAAACATTTTATAACTTAAAAAAAAATCTGTATCTCTCTTTTTGACTGGAATTTCCCCATGCTGTTTAACCAGAGTCCATTTCTCCTCCATCTAGATATCTTCCAATAGTAGAAGCAAGTATTTACAAGAGTTTAGAAGTATACTTTGGGCTCTGCATCCCCATCTACCCAAAGAACAGTGAGTTCTTCACCAAACAAAAGCACAACAGGTCGTAGACACCAGTGCAGAGGAGGATGGAAAGGGCGAATTCACACCTCAGGGGTTCTCAGCCACATGCAAGTTAGAGGTGAAAGGTGACATCACTGTATTTCCATCGCAGGCTTCAACGACACATAGACACATAATTCAACGTGCGTGGTAAGCCTTTTCCCACCTGTATGGCTACTAGCCAGGTTTTTTCCAATATAAGAGCTATAGATCTGAACAGACTGATGAGCCTGAGAGCGAGAATGTTTCTGTCCTCTTCGCACAAGTAGATAAATGACTCACAGCTTCCTGAGATGAAAGGGAAGATTCAAGCTCACCACCGATACAATGGAACACCCCAGAGTTCAGATGAACGAAGTCACTTCAGGAAGCAGCTCTCTGAAATACCTTGGTAGTGTGGAACAAGCAGGCGGTTGTAACGGTCAAACTAACTGTAGGATTTTGAAGCCTTGAACGAAGTTTTACAAAGGATTCTTTTCTGGAACCATAAAGGCGATAAATTGCCATCCATGTCTAATTGCAGGAGGTCTGTGGGCCATATTTAATAACAATAGGCAAAGACAGAACAATATTATACCAATTTCCTTTGCTAACACTAAAGCACTGAGACATCAAGTTACTTGATAAGGCCATGCAACTAGCAAGGGGAGAAGCCAGAATTTGAACCCAGGGCCTGTTACCTCACAGAGGAAATAGTGGGGAGGGGGCCAGATAGAGGAATCATCTGCTTTGACTCAACCATGTTCCCTCCCATCTTACTAACAAGCCCACTACACAGGTCATATTAATGGACTAAAATTATCCTGTCTGTACGTTTTATTAAATGATATTTCAAGGCACATTGCCTTGAAAAAATTGGATTTAATTTAAAATGTTGGAGCACTTTTTTTTTTTTCCTCCAGTGGTAACTCTTGCAAAATAATAGTACAATATTACAACCAGGAAATTGACATTGATATAATCTACCAACCTTATTCAGATTTTTCCAGTTTTACGTGTATTCACTTGTGTATGTGTGCAAGTGCATATTATTTAGTTCTATGCAATTTTATCATATGTAGGTATGTGTATCCACCACCACAGGCAAAATACAGAACACTTCCATCACCACAAGGAGAGACCAGCCATCCCCAATTAGTTCGCATCAGTGAGGCTTTACTTTCGCTCAGCCTTCCATTATGACAAGAACGTAAGGAAAGCAAGTGTGTCACTGGAAATTGCCACGTGTAGCATGGAGACTATACACTCTTAGTCCTCATGGAGCCATGGACAGGCAGAATCCTTTTAATTCTTTGCACCTCAAGGCTCCATGGTCTTCTGCAAGATGAAATCCCCTCTTGTATGTTACTGCAAAGTTCTTACCCTAAAACTACAGACTCTCCTTCAAACCTCTAGAGCCAAGCCTATTTCCCCTATGTATAAATTATAACACTGGGTTTTCCAAATAGTATCTTCAATGAAGTGTGAGAACTGAATCACTCTAATTCCACTACACGAATCTCAGAGTTATATTCCGTTCCACTTCATCCAGTAAATGAGACCAACTGAAGTTATGTGCCAGATTTGGTGATCTAAACTCATCCTTTGACTAGCTATTCAGGAATTACCTCCTGGCCAGCCCATATAATCTTCTTCATATAGACTGGCTACAAATGTTTTAGGATATGCATCAAAATTACATCCCAAACTGTGGTAGCCTAGCAAGGTCTCTTGGCAGATGTAACCTTCATCTTGGGGATAAAGAGGAAAAGGGGCTTTGAACTTCTTTATCGACAATCTGGCAGGAATTTGCCAGGCTGTAGGCTCCCCGGAAGTGGAAGTCGGCCTTATTGACTGCTGTTTCCCACATGCATATCAGGAACATGGCAAGCCATGGCCCATAATAAACATCTCCTGAGGGAATGACCAGAAACATGGAGAGCAAACCCAAAGAAAATCATTCTTATTTCAGAGATTCGACTAGGCTGGAAGGTTGGCTATAAGGGTCTCTAAGTATTCTCAAATATTTCAGAAAGTCTAATGGAAACCGTGCATTTACCTTCATAGAGATGGGACAGGACAATTAAAGGTCAAGTTTCCTCAGCTTTAGCAGACATTGTATCAAGCCATGGTACAAGACTGGTTGTTGTGTGCAGACCAGAAGTTCTGACTGCGCACACTGCAGTGGGCAGGGAGAGGCTCCCACTCTTCTTCCCTTTGAGCACCCATGAGCAGGAAGACAGGGTAATGTGACCAGGGCCCATTTACCAGTGAATAGGCTCCGGGGGGTCTCAGAGATCAAGGACATCCCAGCGGTAGCTCCCTGGCGCCTCCTCACTAAGCTCAGGTGAGGGGATTCCAGGCAGGGTTGACTTCTCGCTTTTCCTCCTTTTCTAACCCTTGTGCTACGGGGCACTGCAGGCCCAACCAGCAGTCAAATCTGGTGGAGGAGAGGCCCTAGTTAAGGGCTGAGTATAAACTACGTCTTCCAGGCCAGTCTACCAGGCACACCAAGCCAGAGATGAAGGGAACTCGGTTCACGATGAAATGGGGCTCATTTGCCATTCTCTATCATCCTCTGGGCACACGTGTCCCCTGGGAACTGCACAGGGAGGGGGACTGACCTGGACAGGATTCACAGAGGGTCCTGCCCACCTCCCACAGCCAGAAATGAGACCACCTCTCCCTGAGGTACTTTAGGAAGGAAGAGCATTCCGAAAATAGAAGTTGATAAGCAGTGAGTGGTAGATGACTTCAGGAAACTGTGATTTCTCTCACCACAACTCTAAGGCAGTGAACTAACCGCAGATCATTCCAGGCACAAAGGACTAACCCAGCAAGGAGGGCGAGAACTTGGGGTTGGGCAGACCAGGGTGCTAATCCTGGTCCCACCTAAGTGGCTAAGCAGCCCTAGCCAGACAAGGCATTTCACCTTCCCTAGTCCCGGTGTCCTGAGCAGTCTAAAGGGGGTGTCAGGTTACCAGATAATCTCTGTTTCCCTTCCAAGTCTGGCAGTCGACAATTCAGTGAATGACAACTTTGCCTGGTATCAGATGCACATGCCTTCCCCTCGAGCCAACGCAGACCATTTGCAACACACATACTTATCAGCAAACTGGAATTCAGTGCTTGCTGCACGGGTCCCTGCCAAAGGCTTCTTAAAGCCATCTGATAGCCCAGAGACAGTCTAATAGATGTGCTAACCACCCCAAAGAGCTGGCACACATGAAACAGATTCCTCTCCGTTAATATTTATTAAGCACTGAAGGTGGGCACTCTGACATATATTATCTCACTTAAAAACCTTTCTTCCGGGCTTCCCTGGTGGCACAGTGGTTGAGAGTCCGCCTGCCGATGCAAGGGACACGGCTTCGTGCCCCGGCCCGGGAAGATCCCACATGCCGCGGATCGGATGGGCCCGTGAGCCATGGCCGCTGAGCCTGCGCGTCCGGAGCCTGTGCTCCGCAACGGGAGAGGCCACAACGGTGAGAGGCCCGCGTACCGCAAAAAAAAACAACCACCTTTCTTCCCTTGGACTTCTCTGGTGGCGCAGTGGTTAAGAATCTGCCTGCCAATGCAGGGGACATGGGTTCGAGCCCTGGTCCAGGAAGATCTCACATGCCGCACGGAGCAACTAAGCCCGTGCGCCACAGCTACTGAGCCCATGTGCCACAACTACTGAAGCCTGGGTGCCTAGAGCCCACGCTCCGCAACAAGAGAAGCCACTGCAATGAGAAGCCCGCGCACCATAAAGAAGAGTAGCCCCTGCTCACCACAACCAGAGAAAGCCCGCGCGCAGCAACGAAGACCCAATACAGCCAAAATAAATAAATAACTAAATTTGTTTTAAAAATTTAAAAATTAAAAAAAAAACAAACTTTCTTCCCAGTTTTCCAACAGATGTACTCTTGATAGAACTAATAGCGGTCTTTCAGGTCCAGGTGTCTCCTAACCTTATTATGACACTACACTATCAATCCCTTCAGACTCTCTGGCTCTTGTCCATAACTAATACACAGCATCGCAGAGCACAGCTCTGAGCCTAGTTATCTCAGCCCCCTACTGTTTTGCCCACTGAGTAGCAACTTATTTTAGAATCCTTCCTCCGTTTGACAGTGTCCTTGTATTTTTTTTAAAATTTTATTATTAAGCTCTGGTTGGAGACATTATTTACCTGGTGTTCCTCATTCAAGGGCCCAGGAGGCTATTTTTTTGTTTTTTGGGGGTGTGTGGAATCTTATCACTGCCCATAAATATGTAAGCTTCCTCGATCAGAAATTGAAAACTGTGTAATACCCAGTTTGTCTTCTTGTCTCATTTAAAGCCCAAATTAGCAGCCATTACAGTAATCAAGCATCTCAGATACTTAGTAGCATCTATTCCTCTATTTCTTCAGCCTTCCCAAATACTCCTGGATATAAGTGGGCATAAACATCACAAATAAATAGAGGGAGATTAAAAGCACAGGCTATGGATGTGAACCAGGGCTCTGCTTGTGCCCATACAGCCTCAGGTGTGCTAATTCACATCCAAGTCAGTATACTCAGCTGGAGAATATTGATTCCCAAACCATAATTTCTCATAGATCCTCCTTCATAGAAAGCATTTAGTGCAGCTCTTGGCTTATAAGTATTCAGCAAATATTCATTCATATTAACATTACCTTGGAACCCAAGTTGTCCTGCATTTCATTCCCATTCTTTTAATGATTTTATTGATTCCTCTTTGTTTTCTCCAATCCACTGACCCCTGACTTTTTTACCAGCCCATGGCCCCTTCCTGTCCTTACTTTTCTTAGATCCCATAGTCCATCGTTATAGTCACAGCAGTGCCAACTTCGTCAACAGTGTGTTCTCTCTCTTGTCATTGCTCACCCACCTGGCTAAACTGCATCTCTGCTGAATCCAGCTCTCTGCTTTGTCTCCAAGAGACAGTGAAGTGTAAGGCCTCATGGTACTAGCTCTGGAGTGAGACTGCCCAGGGCTCAAAACCTTGCTCTGCCACCTCACACCTGTGTATCTTTAAGTAAACTGCTTATCACTTCAGTAAAATGAGGATGCTATAACAATGCCTGACTCAGGGATAGGTAATGAAGTTTAAATGAGACCGTACACTTAGACTTGCACTAGCATGGTAATTAAATAACTTAATAAACGTTAGCTGGCATTCTGTTTGTTATTATCACTCTATGCTTGAGCTAATGGAATGAAGGTGGGGAAAATCACATACCCAGACAGACTGCTTACACTGTACAAGTAGAACCACAAACATCAGATGGGCCCTTGATACCGTCTAGCAACTCTATCTGATTTCCCTGGTACATTTGCTCTCCCACTCTCCCACAACACTATCTCTTTAGCTCTTATCCCAAATCTCTTTTGCTCTCAGCTGATGGCCTTCCCTCCTGCTGCAGGGGGAAAACAGAAGCCATCAGGTGAATACTACTTCCTCTGACCACCATCCAATATACAACTACCCACATCTGGATTTACTTTCTCTACCTTCTCCCTAATGGAAGAAGGGTCTTTGCTTCTGTCAAAGACCAATCCCTATACTTGGGTTCCAGGTCCCCTGCCCTATGACTTTTCTAAGGACCTTCCTCCTGAACTTATCCCTCTTTTCTCTGCATCTTCGGTTCCTCCCCACGGTAACCCCTGACGACCCTCACCTCTTGGTATTCATGCCCTTGCATATCTCCCCCGCTTAAGTGTGGGTGGAACCCATGATTCACTTCTAACCAATAGAATATGGCAAAGATGATGGAGTACTGCTCCTGTGATTACAGTGCCTTATATGAGTCTCCATCTTGCCAGCAGACAGGGGCTAAGATTCTCCTTGCTGACTTGATGAAGTAAGAGGCCATGTTGAGGAAACCATGTAATAAAGTACTGCAGGAGTAGAGGTGGGGTGGGGGAGAGTGGCTGGGGGAGAGGGGCTCTAGGAGCTGAGGGCAGCCTACAGGTAACAGGCAGCAAGAAGCTGGATCCTCACACCTAACAGATGCAAGGGAATGAATTCTGCTAACAACCTGAGGGAGCTGAGAAGTGAATTCTTCCCCAGTCAAGCCTCCCAAAGAGACCACAGCCCACCCAACATTTTGACTGCAGCCCTGTGAGACTCATCAGCAGACCCAGCCAAGCCTGGCCCCGACTCCTAACCCACAGATACCGGGAGGATGGTTGTGAGCCAAGAGGTTTGTGGTGCTTTGTTACACAGCGACAGAAAACAAATACACTTCCTACACACACAACAGATCATTCCCAACATGCTGTAGTCACATTAGAGTCTACAGTATCCTATCTTCAAAACAATCTAAACCATATGCTCTCTCCCCCTTCTCTCTGTTCTCCTTTCCAACAAGAGAGTTTTTCACTATGTCCTTGCCTCTACTCACTGCTCAGCCCACTTGGGTCGCATCCCTGACTTCACATTCTTTGGTTACGGATACCCATACGTTCCATATTATCGAATCCACATGAACATGTCTCTGTCCTTATCCTACGCATATCCCAGTGGTATTCAACACAGTTCATTACTCCCTACTTCTGGAACTAAATGGACTTTCCATTTTCTAGTTTTCCTTTGACATGTTTAGCTGCTGCTTCTCAATCGTCTTTGCTGGCTTCTCCTCCCACACCCAAACTTAAACAGTGCTGTGCCCCAGAGTCCGGCCCAAGGCTGTACTCTCCTCTGGCCTGCTGTACTCTCCTTCTCATCCCCAGCTTTAAATGACATCAACACATCTCCCAAATTTCTCTCTCTAGCCGTGGCCTCTCCCCTCAGCTCCACACCTTACAGCCATCCGCCTACTTGAAGTTTCCATGCCGGTGTCTAAGCGTCATCTCGGACTTAACAGGCCCCAAAGAGAAGACTTGATTTTTCTCTTCGCAAAAACCTGTTGTTCTCCCAGTTTGCCCAATCTCAGCAAATGGCACATTTGGCCAACCTTTACGCTGGGGCCTCATCCTGCATTCCCTTCTTTCTGTCACCCTCCCGCCCCGCCACATAATCCATCAGCAAGTTATTGCAGGTGGATCTTCACGATCGATCCTGAATTTGTTCCCTCCTCTCTAACACCACTCCTAGTCCAAAGTGCCCTCGCCTCTCACGTGGACTTCAACGATCGCCATCGAACTGGACCCCTGCTCCTCCCTGCTGTCCTCTATACTCCACACAGCGTGACCTTATTAAAAATACAAAACATTTTGCATGTTTAAAACATTCCAAAGACTTCTTACTCTACTTTAAAAAGGTCCACCAGGCTCTACGTCGCTGGCCTTTACCTGCCTCCCTGACATATCTCCAGCAAGATCCAGCCATACTCATCCTCTTCTCCTTCCCACCTCAAGACTTTTGCAACTGTTATTCCGGAAGGATCTTCCCAAGTTGCATGTCTCAAATCTCAGATCAAATGTCCCCTCCTCAGAGAGGCCTTCTCCCTACAAGCTGTCTCCTTCCTCCTAGACACTGAGGTATCATTATTTCCCTCATGGCATGCATCACAATCTCAAGCACCATGCTTATTTATTTGTCTGTTTGGTTGCTTCTTGCTCTGCTTCCAGCTTCTCTTGCTGGATGTGGGCATCTGGAAGGTGCTTACTGCTGTGTTCTAGAATAGTCCTTGACACATATTAGGTGCTCGATAAATATGCGAATAAATGAATGCCTAAATATATATAAGATATTGACATTCATCTATGCATTCGAATAAGATGATACTATTTTATTCATCAGAAAAACCTCTTCAGATGCAGTGTCAAGATGGCTTTAAAGCAGGAAAAGATTATAAAAATTATACCTCAAGCTACTCAATATATAAATTCCTGAAAAGTTGTGGGCAAACAACAACAGTATAAAATGAAGCCCCTTTTGAAAGAATTAAGCAGAAATTTGCTCGGAGATGTGAAAAATCTTTTCTGATAGTGTGAATGATCACACCCTAGTTCTTTTATTCTTATATATTTGATTTTTTTTTCTACATTGAGTTTGCTTTGAGCACGGACCATAAATTATAATCAACTTTTCTATCACAAGCTGTGCAACCACCGTCCAAACCACAAGACATCTTTTCAGTATTTCTGGACAAAAATGCTAAGAAGTCCTACTTTTGTTCCTTAATGTCACTGATGTCATGTGATTTAATTCCAAACCCAGCTATATCCTGTAGCCATACGATGCAGGCTTTTTATTAGACCACGGTAATGATGGTGGTCATGGTCTGAATTCCAACAAGCAACTGTCAAAAACTATCATCCCAAACGACTACTTGCTGAAAATTTCTCACTCCCAGAGTTGGTATTTCCAGGGTGGTCTAGGAAAGAAGTCTGTGCCCATGTCTACTCTGGGGCTATTCTAAATGCTGACGTTTAATATTTCTTTGGAACTGCAATTTCATGCTTTGAGGAGCTGACTTTTTTCTGCAAGCCCCTGAAGATTTTTTTTTCATAGTCTCTAACTAGTAAGCTCATTTGTTTATGTGTTTTTCTTCCTGAAATACCAATATCTTCTGAAAACTCCGATCAATAGTTTTATCCAGTTGATTTTAAGCACCACTCTTCAGAAAAATCACTCTCTCCATTGCTTCCCACTTGCTGCCCTCAAAACTTCTTAGCAACATACACTGTGCAAGAACCTCAACGTGGTTTGCGTTGGCCAATCACATGCCTGAAAGCCCAGCCAGTCAGTTGTGTAATAATAAAGCCCTTATCTCCTGAAGATATACAAACGGAAAGATCTCTCGGTGCTTCAGTACACAAGGGCCTTTGCTTGAATTCTCGCAGAAACTCACGTCTATTTTAAATGGCAAATTCCCCCCCACTTTCTCTGGTTTCCTATTTTTTTTTCCCATTTGCTATGTTGAGGAGGGGAAAAAAACCCCAATGCCAAACAATGTCGAGTTTTAAGCCGCGGGTACGGGGTGGGCGGGGCGGCATTGCCAAAAGCTGCCAGCAAAATGCATGTATACACCGGGACTTGGTTTTTTGCTCTTCTGGGTTTACCGGTTCCCTCACAGGCGCTTTTGACGGAAACTCATCCACAATTGTTCTTGGAGGCAGGAGGGGTTGAGAGATTGAGAAGACAAGCTGTTTGCTAGTTCCTATGAGCTTGACTAGTCCTCAGAATAAGGGGAAGGGGGCCACTCGTGCTTCCTCGGGAAGGACTACAACCTCACTGCCTCCCTACCTCGCCCGTCCCCACCGGGCGCAGACCGGCGCCTACCTCGTCCCATCGCCAAGTTCCCCGCCTCGCTCGGGAGAAGCGTCCTTTGCCCGCACCCACATCAGACAGCACGCCGGCCTCGGCCTTGGAGGAAAGAGGGAGCGGCCGCCCGGTGAAGGTGCTGGGGCCCGAGCGGTGAGCTCATCAGCCCCCTGGCTCTGCCCGCGCGGCCACCCGAGCCGCCGGACACACCCCTCCCGGCCCGGCCTCTGCGGTCCCCGGTACCGGCCTCAACCCGCTCCGCACCGGGCCCCCGGGCCCGTCCCCTCACCGCGCAGGAGGGTCCCGCGCGCGCTAGTCCCCGCAACCCGCACACACCTTCAATGCTCCCCGGCCCGGGCCCTTGGGGAGCTGGCGGCCGGGGCCGAGGGCCACGAAGCGCTCCTCGCCGTCCTCGTCGTCGTCGTCGCCGTCCACCACCTCGACGACCACCTCCTCGTCCTCGTCTTCCTCGTCGTCATCCTCCTCCTCCGCGCCCCCTCGGGGCTTCGGCTGCACCCGCCCGAGCCCCCTCCGCCGCCTGCTCCCGCCCTCTTCGTCCTCGTCTTCCTCCCCCAGAAGCAGCAGCACCGGAGACGAGGCGGCGGCGGCGGCCCCGGCGGCCCGAGGGGGGCCGGTCCCGGCGCTGCGCGGCGGCGGCAGTGGCGGCCTCCAGCTCTCCGGGACCGGGGCTGGGGCCGGCGCCGGGGCCGGGGCCGGGGCGGGAAGCGGGAGCCCGGGCAGCGCGCCTTCCCGGGCGGGCGCGGGGCCTGGCGGCTGCAGCGCGGCGTTCCCCCGGCGGCTGCCCAGGCTGGAGCGCTTGGCTAGACGCCGCGCCTGCATGCCTGACCGCGGGCTGCTTGCCGCCGCGCCGAGCCGGAGTTTGTCACCTTCCCCCTCGTCCTCCTCCTCCTCCTCCTCTTCCTCCCCGGGCGGCCGCTGTGGTCGCAGGCGCCCGGGGCGCGGGGCTGCGGGGGGCTGCGGGGGCCGCCTCCCCGGGCCGCCGGCTGCCACTGGCTGCAGAGGCGCGGGCGCCGCCTTCGCTGGACCGGCCCGTGGGGACGCCGGCGGCCGGCGGCTACGGCGGGGCGGCGCGGCGGCCGCGGGCGGGGGTGGGTGTGAGCGAGCGGCGCGCTGCCGCCTTCGCCGCCGCCGCCGCCCCGGAGCCGCGGGCCGCGCTTCGCTCCATGCGGCCGGCTACCGGGCCCGCGCGCTCCGGGCCTGCAGCTGCCGTGCCCCGGCGCGAGCTGTTTGTGTTGTGTATTTTCCACTACCGCCCCCCTCTTCTCGAGCCATTCCTCGCAGCCCTCCGGTCGCCCCGCGCAGACAAAACCCGGACTGGATTTATTTTTCCGTCCCACAGCCTCCGAAAATCGGGTGCTTCCGAACAGTCGGCCCAGCCGCGAGGGCCCACGCTAACCCGTGGCCGCTTATCCCCTTTGGAGGGAGGAGGATCGACTTGGCTGGAAGTAAGGTTGGCGGTCAAAGTCAGACTTTTGAAGGAAGAGATTTGCCGCAAGTCATTTAATGGTCTCTGCCGGGCAAGGCGACTACTCTTGAGCTTATATGAAATCGGGGAGGGTGTACCAACCCGAGATTTGGCGTTAATTCCTAACCTGAATCATCAGACTCCTTTGGATTGTTGAGGTACTGTTTCAGGACATTGCCCGCCAATCTCTCCGTCTCCTTGAACACACCATTCTAGGCCCTTCCTATTGAGCTCTTTTGGCGCTATGCTAAGACTTGCAGCTTTTATTTCTGCATTTTTACCTTGAGTGCCTGATTATAAGGCTAAATTTCAAGAAGCCTTCGGTTCTCACCATTCAATGTGTAGACTGCTGGCACTGTCCGGGCCTTTGGAGAAACAAACCGGGGCGAGGGCTCAAGATCACTTGAGTTTGTTATTGTAAAAATTAATACGAAGTAAGATCAAACACAGAACCAGTTTGCCACATAACTAATGGCACTGTCACTTTCTAAGGATTTTTAGGTGTGACAAAGAAAAGTCATTTGCTACTGTTTGGGGTTAGGCTGTATGGTAAGCCGTGTCCTTTACATTCAAATCATAAGCCAAATTCCACCTCTGTAGCTGAGAGCTGGAGAGGATCTCACTCACCACACACTCTGGCAAGTGCCTCCATGAGGCCAGTGTAAAAGGTGACCTCACCCTCAGCTCCCCTTCATGGTAATTACTGTAAGAGATTTAACATCATGTGCCCTGTTAGACACTTGAAGGCAGCTCATTAAATGCTCACTTATGGTGTCTTCCAACTGTTGAACATTTCCAGTGGGATGATGACAAAAATTCTAAAATGAACTTTTTCTTCTTCCTGAATCAGAGTAGCTTCCTGATAGACCTATTTCAAGTAACGACACTCTCATTATAATCATTCAGGCCCAAAATAGCGGTATCATGTTCACTCCCTTCTCCACCTTATTCCTAGAGGCAGTTGCCCACAAGTCCAATCCATTGTTCTTTCTGAAATGCCTCTTGAATCCACCCCTTCCTTTCCATTCCCAAAGCTCCTACAGAATTTCATGACCACAAAAGTTAAAGTTTCTATCTAACAAGCTTTCTACACCCAGTTTCTCAATAACACACCCTGCCCTGACCCCCTCCAACCATCAGCACTGGATTCATCTTCCCCAAACTTCATTCAGATCAAGGCATTTTCCGGTTGAACTTTCCATTTGCCAACATTTCATTGGAGAATGCAGAGAGAGAAAAGAAAATGGTCTGAGCATTTTAAGAGATGGTTGTGTTTGATCAAAGCATGGAAAAGCAGGGGTCAGCCAAGAAGTAAACTAATCAGCATCGGTGAGTGTTTGTGAAGAATGAAGGTCACTGAAATGATTTCAATTGCAAGAAATTTACCTTGGTCCATTTGAGGGATGATTTTAGAAAAAGGCCGCAGGGTCTTTCTCTGACCAGGAAGAATAAAGATCAGAGGCAAAGGGGCTTCCCTGGTGGCGCAGTGGTTGAGAGTCCGCCTGCCGATGCAGGGGACACGGGTTCGTGCCCCGCTCCGGGAAGATCCCACGTGCCGCGGAGCGGCTGGGCCCATGAGCCATGGCCGCTGAGCCTGCGCATCCGGAGCCTGTTGCTCCGCGACGGGAGAGGCCACAACAGTGAGAGGCCCGTGTACCGCAAAGAAAAGATCAGTGGCAACGGGTTGGCTGATAGGTACAGGGAGGCTGGTGGAGAAGAACAAAGGTGAGACAAGTGGACTAATGGTTAAACACGTGGTCTCAGGAGCCAGAGTACCTGGGTCTGAATCCCAGTTCTGGATTTACCAGCTATATGGCTTTACTCACCCTCTCTGTGCCTCAGTTTCCTCATCTGTAAAATGGGGATAATAGTAGAACCTTCCTAATAGTAAAGTTGTTTTGTAGGATAATGAGTTAATATGTGTAATCATCTTAGAAGAGTGCCTGGCACAAGGAAGATCTATATAAGGGCTTGTTACATTAAATGTATTGATGGTGGTGTATAAACAAGGTATTTTGGGGTGCTGTCAAAGAATAACAAGGTAGCTGTCTTTTAGCGAGCTCAGAACTGTCAGTGACTACAAGAACCTGCATTTAAAGCCTGACTACATCTTATCAAGGGGCTATGGGCAGGCCAAAGGTAAGCTTTTTATGTCTAAAACTGTCATAGATGATGGAAAGTAAGTGTTTTCCTGAAAACTGAGAGGAAAGACAGAGGAGTAAAATGAGTTCCTGATTGGTGTTTGTGGTTTAGTGGAGGAGGTACTAATTTACACCATTGTACTTTCTTTCAAAATTGCTACGTGTACTTTGAAATCAACTTGTTCTTTCTCTCAGGCCACCTCAGTGGAGCCCACACACATCCATTCCCTGGCTTCACTGGGCCCAAGATGCTGCCCTCTGAGCAGGAGAAAAAGACTGACCTTGATATTGGGACCACTAAGTTAAGGCTAATGTCACAAAAGAGGTTTGGTGCAAGCTGGGCTTTGAGAGAAGAGAAGGATCTAGATGGGCAGGGAGACCAGTATTATCCAGGCAAATTCAGGCCACTGCAGACCAACCTCATGAAATCAGAGCACGTATAGCGAGAAATAAACTCAAATTACCTGATTCATCAGGAATCAAGAAATATGTCATTACATGGGCTCGTGGAGCACTGCTTATGGAACTCATGGCTCAGAAATCAAGAAATATCTCGTGATGCCAGGCACGTGGGGAGGAGCCAGTGTTGCTTCCCTCTCCTCTGTTCTCCAAACGTAACATGTTTTTACTTCTAGTACTGGGAACAATTGTCACTGAGGATGAGGTGTGCCTCTAAGTCATGGGACACAGAAGGCACGTCTTCCAGAGAATCTGGTTTAACATCATTTACAACACGCCACCAATTCATTCAATATGTATTTATTGAGCCCTGCTAAATGCCACGCATTGTTCTTGGCACTGGTGTGCAGCAGTGAACAAAATAACCCTCACTGGGAGGAGAGTAGACACCACCAAAGAACATAAGTGAACTCTATGATTTCATAGATGCCATAAGTGCTATAGAGGAAAATAAAGCACAAGAGGGGTAGAGAGTGCTGGAAGTTTAATATAAAGAAGTAAATATTTATATTTAATATTTATTTAATTTCTTATTTGTAATTTATTATATTTATTGATAATGATCTATAATTATATTTATTAAAATTTATTATGTATTTCTCGAATATATATTTCATATTATATTTAATATAAATAAATATATTAAAACAAACCTACGAACAGTACGGATCATAATGTAAAAGTTGGTTGAGGGGCTTCCCTGGTGGCGCAGTGGTTGAGAGTCCGCCTGCCGATGCAGGGGACACGGGTTCGTGCCCTGGTCCGGGAAGATCCCACATGCCGCGGAGCGGCTGGGCCCGTGAGCCGTGGCCGCTGAGCCTGCGCGTCCGGAGCCTATGCTCCGCAACGGGAGAGGCCACAACAGTGAGAGGCCCGCGTACCGCAAAAAAAAAAAAAAAAAATTCGAGAGTCAGAAAAAGAATAATCACACTCCCCAAATCATCAAGGATAACCATAACCGCGGCAGAAATATAACAAATGTCTACCCTTCCACAAGAGCTCATTTATGTCCTTGAGAACCTTAAATAGATGGATTCCTTGAGAGTGGCAGCTCCTTTCAAAAATTATTTTAAAACTAAAAGTAAAAAGGTGCCCTTTAAACAAGTTATAAAAGTAAGATTAAGTTAGCTTTTCCACACTTCTGGGAAACGTAAAAATGATTTCAGATGATGACTGTCATCGCACCGTATGAAAAATAGATTAAGGTTTAGAGAATCATTCAGCTATTACACCCTTCAGGCTGAAAGCCTGTGTAAGTCAAGCATAAACCTCCACCCAGATAAATGTTTCTTCCATGAGCAATTAACTCAAACCCTCTTTAACAATACAATGTACTTTCTACACAGTTCTTTAAAATAGCTCCCAGAGACTTGGATTGTTTTTTCAATTTATTATTTTTTTTAGTGAGCATAAAACTGATAGAATTACTTTCTTTTTTATGTGACACATTTGCTATTTTGAGGTGGTGTGGAGTGTGTGTGTGTGTGTGTGTGTGTGTGTGTGTGTGTGTAGACGAGAGAGTGATTTTGTTTGTTTCCTGATCATTTTAGTCATCTCATATTGGCACTTGAAAGGCAATGGAAAGAACACTGGACTGGGATCCCAGAGACGTGAGTTTGAATCCAGATCTGAGGATTACTTGCCATATGAATAGTTAAGTCCCCTAATCTTGGCAGGGTTCACCACTGTAAGATTAACGAGTTGTAGTCTTTAAGGTCTTTCAGCTTTCGCGATCCATTATGTAAGATATGGACCCGGAGTATGATTTAAGTTTGAGATTAAGCCAAATGCCCATTATTAAAATCCACGAATGGAGTCTAACATGTATACCTACAAATGTATGTAGGATCTCATATAGACATCCCCTCTAACCCAATGTGACATGCTGTATTTTAGGACTGCCGTCTCTGTTCCTATCAACCTCACCCTTAATTTCATTGGCCCTCGCTGCTTTGCTGGGAATGCAAAATTTTGAAACTGTGCAAACACTTGCTACCATCTTATTTTACTAGTTATCTCTTTGGTGATAAGTTGCCCTAATGACTACAAACCAAGTAGTTGCTATTTTGTATTATTTGTATTAACATCTCTTTCTAGAAACTGAGGATTGCCTCCACCCAAGATGTATATTTACTTCCTACTAATGGTATTTTCATATCTCTGCAGTTTTGCTCTCATCTTTCTTTTCCTATCGCTTTTTTTCATCTAAGATCCTTCTGGTACAAGTAACCGAAATCCCCACTCACCCAAAATAAAAAGGAGGGAAGGGGTTTATCAGTTTGGATAACTCAACCACAGATGGGCCTCAGTTTGGGGAAAATTAGATTCGGGGCTTATGTGATGTGTGGTCCTCTATCTTTCTGTGTGTGTGTGTGTGTCTGTGTGTGTGTGTGTCTGTGTGACTTGTTTCGTTATCTGGTCGACTAGACCCAAGTCATAGGCAGCTCTGGCCATACACCTATCAGCCTTGTGACCAGGAGGAGAGGAGTTCTTTGCTGCCTGCAGTAGTTAAGGAAATCCCTGCAAAGGACCCTGGGTGGCCCTCTGGGTTATGAGTCCGTGTCTGTGGCCAAGGGTGGAGTGCTGTGATTGGCAGCCTTCACCAAACCACATGGTTAAAGGGAAGAAGGATGGTTACTGTCCTGGGCAGAAAAAGAACATAAAAGGCCACCATGTCTTATAAATATAACCAATATTATCTAAAATCTGAAACGTAAAAATGAGTCAAAGGAAAAACAACACATCTAATCTAATCTCCCTACCAAAAGACAACTACTGGTATTGTTTTGGTATTTTTTTAAAAATTTTCTATGCATGTTTTTTTTGTTTTGTTTTTCCACCTGGTTTTATAATTTAAGCTTTTGCTCACATATGGCAATATAACTTGTAGATGGATTGTGAGCTAGTAGGAAAAAATAAATTGTGAAAATATTACAAGAAAATGTGCATGAATATTTTTATAAACCCTGGGGAATGACAGCCATTATAAACAGGATGTCAAGTCAGAGCCATAGCAAAAGGCTGATAAATTTGATCACACACACACAAAAAACTTTAAACTTTATGGCAAAAGTACCATTAAAGAGTTTTAAAAGGCAAAAGATCGTTGGTTTTCAACATAAAATCAAGGATTAATATACAGCCAAGTACAAACAATTCAGTTTCATTAAAACAATTAAGTATAATATTCACCTATCAGACTGGTAGAAATGTTAAAGCTTTGATAATATTCAGTGTGACTGACAGTATGGAGAAATGGGGCCTCATGGATACTGTTGCAGTATTTACCATAATTCTAAAATGCACTTACCATTGGAAACCAGTGATTTCACTTCTAGCTGTGGACCCTAGAGCAATATTGGTACATGAGCACAAAGGAGCACAGAGGGGGTCCTTGTTAGGGCACTGGTTTTAATAGAATATTGAAAGCAGCGTAAATACTCATCAAAAGGAGAAGGGTTTAAAAAGAAGCCTTTGACAACAAGGGAACCACTATGCAGCAGCTAAAAAAAGTGAGGGAGGTCTCTCTGTACTAAAAGGGAAGAGGCTCAAAGTTTTAAATGGAAAAGGCAAGATGTAAAATTATATTTATACATGATCTCATTTGTGTTTAAAGCAAAATCCCACAGAGTATAATGTACACTCTACATAATGTGATTTCAGATGGAAAAGTAGATAGATAGATGGGAAAGTGACTGAAAGTTACCTCCCAGCCCTGGGAGAGGTGAACGGGACTGAGGGAAGAGGTAAAGGAGGCCTCCTACTTTCTGTATTTTTGGATTTTTTATAAACTTGAATTTGTGTTCAGATATTATATAGGTCACTTTAAAATAAAGAGTAAAAACTCTTCATAGCATAATTTTTACTACAGAATATTCTGTCCAGCTGTTGTGCTATGATTTCACCATGTCTTGCTATTTTCAACAGGGCACTGCCAACTTTTGTACAGAAAACATTATACATCTTCTGGATTCCTTCCTTAGGATCAGAGCCAGAAGTGGAATCAGTGGTCCCAGGGTGTGCACATTTTCTTGATACATTTCACTAGATGGCTTTCCAAAGGAGTTACCACAATTGACATTCTGACAACCATGGGAAAGTGGCCGATTTTCTGCACTCTCCCTTGCTTTGATCATATCATATCTCATTCTTTCCATCTTTCCCTCTCTTTGCTACTTTGATAAATGTTCCATCAAATCTCATTTTGGTTTAATTTCTTCCTTTGATCATTAACAAAGTATTTCCCCATGTGTTCAAGTTTTATTTCCTCTTCTGCAAATTCTTTTCTTATCCTTTGCCCATATTCCTATAAGAGTCTGGGTTTTCCGCTCCACTGGTATAAGTGCTCCACATTAAAAGTCCTCTCGTCATAGTTTTTGCAGATACTTCCCTAGCTTTGCTCTTTCTCTTTAAATTTCTTCATGTTTTCTTCCCCAAAGCTTTAGATGTATCTATGGGCCTTTCTTTTTCCTTCTTTGCTGATTTTATTTACAAATTCCTATCACTGTTTTCCCCTGAGGTTTGTACTAATAACCTCTGCTAGACTTCATCCTTTGTCATTTTCCTTCAATTCTTTTAATTTATTTATTTATTTTTGCTGCAAGTCTTCATTTCAATTTTGTTTATATGTTATCCAACATACTAACTTCCTTATACTACAGAATGTGCTAATTGATTATTCTTAAAATTAAGTTTTCAAATTTGATTCTCATTTACTTAGTATTGATTACATGCCTTCCTGTCTGTATTTTAAGTTAATAACTCTTGCTTAATCCTTCTTTTTTTTTTTTTTTTTTGCGGTACATGGGCCTCTCACTGTTGTGGCCTCTCCCATTGCGGAGCACAGGCTCCGGACGCGCAGGCTCAGTGGCCATGGCTCACGGACCCAGCCGCTCCGCGGCATGTGGGGTCTTCCCGGGCCAGGGCACGAACCCGTGTTCCCTGCATCGGCAGGCGGACTCTCAACCACTGCGCCACCAGGGAAACCCAATCCTTCATTTTAATAGAAATATTTTTAAGTTTAAATAATTATCATCCAAACAATAATATCTCTAATAAGTAATGTTTTTTAAAATACTAAACTTAACCTCTTTAAAGTATTCAACATGAATATAAATGTGAGCATACAATTGGTTCATCTGCTAGCACATTCTATAAAAATGGAATTGGTTTATATCTGCACTGTCCAATATGGTAGCCACTAGCCACATGTAGCAATGGAGCACTTGAAATGTGGCTAGTACAAATAAGAACTAAATTTTAAATTGCATTTAATTTTCATTAAGTTTAAATAGCCACATGTAGCTAGTGGCTATGGGGTTGGATAGTGCAGGCTCAGACCTTTCAAGGGTCATTTTCTACTTTACAGATCCATTTTTAGGTGAATGTGACTGAGCTAATGAAGGAAACAAATTACGCTCATGAAACTTTGCTGCAAGTCTAAAATCCAAACTGTGTTTTCTCATCTACTTACCTAATTTTAAAAAGCTAATGTTTTGGGCTTCCCTGGTGGCGCAGTGGTTGAGAGTCCGCCTGCCAATGCAGGGGACACGGGTTCGTGCCCCGGTCCGGGAGGATCCCACATGCCACGGAGCGGCTGGGCCCGTGAGCCATGGCCGCTGAGCCTGCCTGTCCGGAGCCTGTGCTCTGCAGCGGGAGAGGCCACAACAGTGAGAGGCCCGCGTACCGCAAGAAAAGAGAAGGGAAAAAAAACCTAATGTTTTTGAACTGTTAGCTTATATTTAACAATTCTCATTTATTACCTTCATCAGGCTTCCAATTAGGCTATTTTCAGGTTGAAGGGTGGTGAGCTATCAAAAGCACCTAATGTATCCCCACTGCTTCCAGAATTATTTTTATCTACACCATTTTAGTTCCTATGTTTGTTATTTTATTCTCAAGCTATTCCAAGGAAAGAAGTACCTGAATTAACCCCAGTAACCTATTATAAGAGTCTTGAAAGCCATAAAATATAATGAGACATTAACACGTGTTGATATAAATGCCCCTGGGATTTCTTAAAAGCTAGTTGTAAATTTCTTTTTGTTGTTGGTAATATCATGCCTGTTAATATGAAAAATAAAAGACAGAATTTTGCAAACTGTCTAAAAATTCCTAGGTGCTCTATACCCTCAATACTAGGTCTAGAATTTTCCCTAAACCAGTGTAGATATAGAGACTGTCCATCTGGCCCACATGCCTGGAGTGAAGGAGGGCAGGGGGTGGGGAGTATCAGCCTTTATCGTCTTCAATTTCTTTCATTAGGGATGCAGAGATTACTTGCAAGTTTTTTCTGTCATTTCTTTAAAAGCGATGGCAAAACTTCTTGTCCCACCACCTTCTATATATAAACCCCGCTATCCGCATGCCCCCAGTAACTTCATCCTTACCTAGTCACAGCCAGTAACTGCCACTTGATATGTTACTTCCACACGACAAAGCTGATTCCAAGACCTTTGGCCTAAACTGAAATTTCAAACAAAACCTGGTATAAATACTGTTGTTTCTTGCTCCTTTCCAGAAGTTAAGGGAAGGGAAGAGAAGAAAAATGAAGAGAAACAGAAAAGGAAGGAGAAAAAAGAGGCAGGGACAAGAAGGGTGAGCAGCAAAAACTATGAGAATAGTCTTGGATCTTTGGTAATTTACTATGTTATATATAAAAATCCACACATAAAAGTTTTTCTTCTATTTAGCCTAAGTGTGTCCTTCAGAAAATTAGGGCTAATTTCCCTTATTCAATTCTCACTGAAAAGAAAAAACTGCTAGTTGGGACCTTGGATATAAAAATAATGATCATGGGCTTCCCTGGTGGCGCAGTGGTTGAGAGTCCGCCTGCCGATGCAGGGGACGCGGGTTCGTGTCCCGGTCTGGGAGGATCCCACGTGCCACGGAGCGGCTGGACCCGTGAGCCATGGCCGCTGAGCCTGCGCGTCCGGAACCTGTGCTCTGCAACGGGAGAGGCCACAACAGTGAGAGGCCCGTGTACCGCAAAAAAAATAAAAATAAAAATAATGATCTTTACTAGTTTTAAAATCTTTCCCTATGGGTTTTCAATACAGAGTTTCAGTCATGATGCCATAGTCATTTCACCCAAGTTGTTTCATGAGGTTTTTTTTTTTCACTACTTCTGTATTATTCTGTTAGTGATACTGTTTTCTTGTTAGCTTTAAATACCTCTCTCCCATTCTCACTTCATGTTCAATTTCTTGTTCTCAATGACCTCTGTATTCCTTTTAATACCTTGAAAATCATCACTCATTCCCTATCTTCTAGAATCTAAAATCAGATATCACCCTGGGTATATGAGCTGTCACCTTTTAGAAGAGCATTTAGCTTGTGTTACTTAGGACTGTAGATATTCCTGGCCGGGATTAGCTACATAATTTGCGGAGCCTAATGAAAGATACATATGCAGGGCTCCTTGCTCAAAATGACCATAAATTTCAAGACAGACAGCAGAGCACTAAACCAAACGTGGCATCTTCTAAGCATGGGGCCCTGGGTGACAGTCGGCAAGTGCATGAAGTGAGCCCCATTTCCAGGTTAGTCCTGTGACACTGGGAGGGGTGGGTACAATACACTTATGGTTTCTTCCACTTCCTGTTCTCCAGTTTCTTCTCTTTCCTTGGCGAAGGAGAATTCTGCGTTAGGAACTGAGAGCTATCTTGTGCTTGGGCCTGTGGGAGATTCAGAACCTACCTGTTCTAGGAGGACTTGGGAGCTTGTTGGGGACACTGAAGAATTTTTGAGCAGAGGAGGAATGCAGTTCAATGTGCATGTTAGGAAGGTTATTCCGGCAGCAGCCCAGAACATAAACTGGAAGGGAATGGTCGTAGAGGCAGGGAGTTCTTCCTTAGTCCAGTGAGAAACAAAGACAGTTGGAACTAAAGCTGCACCACAGGGTAAAGCGAGGAGAGGGTAGCTTTAAGAAATATGCAAAACAGAAATCAACAAAACCTCTTGACCAATAGGATTGGTCAACACGGGAGAAGAAGGAACAAAGAAAAATTGTTTGTTTCCAACGCATGGGACTAGGTTGAGCCTAGTGAGAGTCACAGTGGGTAGGGGAGCAGAGGGAAGCAGGCTTAGTGGGGAAGATAGTACCATTTGGGGAAATGTTGAGTTTGAGGTGCTCATGGGCATCCAGGGCAAGTTGTGTGATCATGTTTTGGGTATATTGACTTAGGAGCTTTGCTGATCCTTGGCCAATTTGCCATTGGATCCATTCCTCACTCTTCCCCCAATTTGCTCTTTATTGTAGGTTGTCAATCTCTGCAAGCTGTTTCTCTCAGACACTCTTTGCAGGGGCTGCTAACTGGGTTTAGCCAAAGAGAGGCATTGATGGGAGATTAGAGAGAAGGCAGAAGCCAGGAAATGCCTCCCCCGTCTCTGCTCTAGAGGTGTCCTCCCGCTGGGCTCGTCTCCTCCAAGGCTCCAGTTGCCCCACATAGACCAGCGGCTCCAGTTTTCACCAGATCACTAGAACCATTGACCACGGTATGGCCCCACCTCTTCCTGTCATCCCTCAAGCCTAGGGGATAGCAGCTTCCAGTCACTACTTTCTGGGTTGTCTCAACAACTCTTGTTTGTTTGCTCAGCTCTTCCATCACCAGGGGGGATGAAATTCCTTCTATATTAAAATTTAGAGTGTTTTCTCTTTCCCTGCTTGCATCCTGCCTGGTACAGGACTCATTAGCATATGTAGATGTTTGCTAATGTAATTGAACATGTTTTGTGATGGCAGATGAGGACTGAAAATTGCCAATTGAGTTTGGTAACAAGTTGGTGATATTAACAAGAGCATTTTTCAGGGGACTCCTAAAAATGAAAGTCAGATTGCAGTGGATTTAAAAAATGGCTGAGAATTAAGGAAGTAATTAGTGTACATTTCAGGTTTTTATTGTTTTCTAGAAATTTAACTCTTAAAGGAAGGAGGGAAGGAGATAGGATAAAGAGGATTTTTTGAAGATGAGAAAGACTTGGATATGATTAGAATAAAATAGAAAAGAAATAGGAATTAAGAGGAGTAACTGAAGACAAAAGACCCTAAGAGCCCAGTGGATAAACTGACTGCATTAGTAGAGGGTTACTTATTTGTCTCATACGAGAGAAAGAACCTCAAGAATGATATAGATTGCAGATATTTTTGTAAGTAGGAGGCCAGATAAGAATTTGATTTAGTTCAAACCCAAGGGCTTCTATTTTCTCTGTGCTGGTGGGTTTCCAAAGAGTGGTGGAAATCAGCACTGGTCCCTCAGGAGAATGGGAGAAATAGCAGATACAGGTCAGGGTCAAATCATGGCATGAGGAAGCAGCAGCTGAAATTGGCTCCCACAAATGGTGTTTCCACTGTTGAACTGTGGGAAGTTCTCCAGTTTCTCTCAGAGCTGGTGTAAGAGTGAAGAAGGCAAACACATTTGACGTGTGCTGTGGTTCTCCATTGACCAGCAGCATTACCCGGAAACCTCTTAGACGCAAAATCTTAAGCTATGCCCTAGACCTAATGAATCAGAAAATCTGGGGGCAGGGTTTAAGAAGCCCCCCAGGTGATTCTGATACACTCTAAGGTTTGAGAACCACTGCCTAGACCATGGCCACCACGGTGTGATCTGCAGACAAGCAACTAATTTGAAATGCAGAATCTTAACCTTCCTGCCCCCAGAATCAGAATCTGGGTTTTAACAAGATCCCCAGGTAGTTTGTAAGCACGTTTCGTTAAGAAGCACTGAACTTGGAAGTTTATGCTCTCGAGGGGTATTTATAGATTAGCCAGTGGAGTTTAAATTAAGGGGTGACTTTTAATGGAGTAATTTCAGGTTCAGTTTAGATGGTAGGGGACATGTCACATTGGGAGGCTAAGAACCCTGCCTGACACCATATACCCACACATTTCAAATGACACCACATAGTACACATTCTGTCTCCTTCCATGGATTACACGAGACCAAGATTTGAAAATATGAAACCAAATCGAACCAAATGCAGCCATGAAGGCCAATCCTTTAAAAAAGGCTATTGAGTGTCTCCTGTGTGTGCCAAGGTCTTTGCTGGACTCTGAGATGCCCAGACCATTACCCAGTTACTGCACTCAGGAGCTCCTGGTCTAACGGAGGACACAGCCACGGGATCACATTAGTACAGTGCCTCTGGTAAAGACATAAGCATGGTCTACAAGGGTATTTGGGGATGATGGAGAAGGAGGAAGCCAGTCTGGGCAGGGTAGGTCAGAGAAGGCTTGTGGAATGAGGTCCTGCTGAAGCCAAGTGTTACAAGGTGAGTGGGGATCCACCAGATGATGAAGTGGCAGGAAGGACATTCCAGGGAGAGGCAGCATGGAGGCAGAGGCACAGGGGCAGCACAGAAAATTCAGGAACTCCACCCAGGGGATGGGAATACATGTTTGGCAATGCCAGGACACATCTCATTAAAATAACAGTTCTTTTTGATGTTTCCCCTCCAAAGTCTATGTCGTCTTACTTTTGAGCACAACTCTTTCCGTGCAGGTTTGTGGCTCAGCTGCCCGATGGAAGCCTTCAGCAGTGGCAGCGGCACTGCCATCATTCACTTCACACAAGGACCAACGGTCCAGAGCGGGGAAATCAAGACGTGTTAGATGGTCTGCGGAGGAACCCCTCCATTGCCACATCCTCTCCTCTTCTCAATCCGGGAACCATGATTTCAGTGCCACAGAGAAATGTGAATACTCATATTTGGAAACATTTGACAATCTCTTTTCTCCACTCAGTGTGGCTAAGGGCACCCTAATGTGTACCCAGGTGAGGGAAAGGGTTTCACATAGCAGCCAAATGGTCTTAAGTACAGAAAACAAAGTACGCTTCTCTCCTATCCAAGAACCTCCGATAATTTCCCATCAGACTCAGAAGAAATAGAAACATCCTTGAAAGGCCTAGAACACCCTGTAGAATCCCACCTCTCACTCACCTGCTCTCCTCTCCTTCCCTTCTGTCCACAGAGCCTTCTCAGTCTTTCTTGATCACACCAGACTCATGTTCATGTCAGGCTGTCCACTCTTCTAGTCCCTTCTGCCAGAGTGCCCTTCCTTCAGATCTTAGCTTGGCTACTGGCTCCTGCACTCCACTCAGGCGTCTGCTCAAATGTCATGTCCTTAAAGAGGCCTTTCCTCACCCCCCTGCTAAAACCGCCCTCCAAATCTGATGCTTTTTTTTTTCTTTAGAGCACTTATTACCAGCAGCTAGAAGACAAGCTCCGTGAGGTTAAGACATCATCAATCTTGCTAGAATAGCACCTAGCATTTGTAGATGCTCAAACATTTCTTTCCTGAATTTAAAGTCATACTCGACTCTTCCATCTCCATCCCTAGAAGAACGATTATCCAATCTAGTGAGCTGACAAACTGATTTTTGCATCTTTTTGTGGTAAGCTTCAGTGGTTCTCAAACTTCAGCCGTGCCTCAGAAGCACCCGGAGCGTTTATTAAAACACAGGTTCAAACAAACATAATGGGTTAGTAATAAGTAGGAGTTGAGATTAGTAAAACCAGTACTTAATTATACTTGGAATTTTGTATATCTTTGAATCTCCATATAAAGTATGAACTGTGATTTAATGCTTGAGTTTTCTTTAAAATAAAATTTTATTTATTTATTTATTTTAATTTATTTTATTTTATTTATTTTTTTTTGCGGTACGCGGGCCTCTCACTGCTGTGACCTCTCCCGTTGCGGAGCACAGGCTCCGGACGCGCAGGCTCAGTGGCCATGGCTCACGGGCCCAGCCGCTCTGCGGCATGTGGGATCTGCCCGGACCGGGGCACGAACCCATGTCCCCCGCATTGGCAGGCGGACTCTCAACCACTGCGCCACCAGGGAAGGAAATGAAAAAAAAACCCCACAGGTTAATGGCACACAGCCTCAAAGTCTCTGATTCCGCAGATGGGGGTGGTGCTGATACAGGTACCACAGTTTCAGAACATAAGAGACATCTGCGCCAGACATCCCCTCCAGCGGTGTCCCTCCTTCTCACCTGTCTCTCCCAACCCCACTACCCTTTCTGCAATTGCCAGTAGCATCACAGAAAGCCAGGAGGATTTGTGCCTGGGCTCTGCTCCTCGATAGAAGGGCATCTTTGTGATACGAAGCCCAAGGCCTCCACTTCTCACTCTCCGGGTTTTGCGCTGTAGTCAGATTCTGAAAGAAGTCTGTGGGACAAAAAAAAATACTTGTAGAAAATTATGCATTCTAATTATGTCAAAATTTGTAAAGGGAATGCTTTTCACCCTCACACTCTGTCAGGCTTTAAGCCAGTGCTTTCTGTGCCTTGTAGAATATGTCAGGGTCACCAGCACTTAAAGGCTGTGGTTGGCCATAGGCAATCAAACAGGGCTCTGCGGTGGAGATTGCAAGTCTAGGCATTGACTGGTTGTTTAACTTCTGACCCGTGCTATTCAGAGGGAACAGGAAAGAGATTCAGTTCTTGAGCTGCAGCAAATAGACTTCTTATTTGTTCCAATAGGTAATGAGGGTGGTGGTGAAGGGGAGAAGTTTCTGAAAGCCACCTCATTTTTTTTTTTTTTTAGAAGATGTTGGGGGTAGGAGTTTAGTAATTTATTTATTTATTTTTGCTGTGTTGGGTCTTCGTTTCTGTGTGAGGGCTTTCTCTAGTTGTGGCAAGCAGGGACCACTCTTGATCGCGGTGCGCGGGCCTCTGACTATCGCGGCCTCTCTTGTTACGGAGCACAGGCTCCAGACGCGCAGGCTCAGTAGTTGTGGCTCACCGGCCTAGTTGCTCCGTGGCATATGGGATCCTCCCAGAAAAGGGCTCGAACCCGTGTCCCCTGCATTAGCAGGCAGATTCTCAACCACTGCACCACCAGGGAAGCCCAAGACACCTCATTTTAAAGATGTATGCTATGGTCTGAATGTTCATGTCCTTCCCAAAGTTTATATGTTGAAACCTAACCCCCAAGGGGATGGTATTAGGAGGTGGGGGCTTTGGGAGGTGAATAGGTCATGAGGACAGGCTCCTCATGAATGGGATTAGTGCCCTAATAAAAGAGGGCTGAGAGAGCTCCTTCACCCTTCCTACTATGTGAGGTTGCAATGAGAAGACCTCTGTCTATGAGGAAGTGGGTCCTCAGCAGACACTGAATTTGCCAGTGTCATGATCTTGTGCTTTCCAGCTTGCAGAACTGTGAAAAGCAAATGTTTGCCATTTGTAAGCCACCCAATCTATGGTACTTTGTTGTAGAAACCCAAACAGACTAAGACTGTGTGTGTGTGTGTGTGTGTGTGTGTGTGTGTGTGTGTGTGTGTGTGTTAGCTTCCATTTAGATGGATCATTCTAGTACACTTCTGGTCCTATAAGAGACTTCTATGTTTCTTCCCCACCCCAACCTTTTTCATGCACATTAAAAGTCGATTGATAATTCTGAACCCCATTTTCCTTCTGCTTTCTCCCTTGATATTCTCCTACTGCTCAGAGCAAAATTATTGAAGCTCTCTCTGAGAATACAATGATCTTGGGGGTATGCTCCATTCAACAGTTATCATCCAATAATCCCCTAGCCAGAATTTATCTGTGATGGGTTACACACACTCTTAGCAGGTCTTTGACTTCAGGAGAGAAAAGTTTTGTGAAAATGGTGGGGAGGTGGGATCAGAGAAGGTCTAGGGTAAAAAGAGTGGCAGACAAGGGACCCTTGTGACAGAATTGTTCTGAATCTTGACTGTTGTGGTGATCATACAAATCTACACATATGACAGAATTGCATAGAACTAACTACACACACACACACACACACACACACACACACACAACTGCATGTAAAACTGGTAAGATCTGAATAAGGTGTATTGTATCAATGATGATATCCTGGTTGTAATATTATACTATTGTACTAGATGCTACCATTGGGGGAAACTGGGTGAAGGGTACACAGGGTCTCTCTGTGATTTCTTACAGCTGCATGTGAATCTACAATGATCTCAAAATAAGCATTTAAAAAAGAAGTGCTACAGAGAGGAAAGGTCTGGTTGATGTCAGAATGCAGAGTCCTGGGCAGCTGGGGCATCGAAAGGGCAGTAGGAGCCTAGAGAAAAAGAGAGGACCCAGATCTAAAGGGAAGAGGGGCACAGACATGATGGGACATGTTCCTAAGGAAAACTTCATTCTCCTCCTGTCCTTAAATTATACTACAAGGAAAATATAGTCTAGCACCAAGCCATAATTTCTAGAATGATCACCCATCAGATGCTGAAGATAGTAATAATAGCTGACACTTACTGAGTGTTGCCAGGTGTCAGTTTCATGAGTTATCTCACTTGATCCTCTCAGTGGTCCTATGAGATTGGTACTATTATCACATCCACATTACAGATGAGAAAATTAAGGCACTGGCAGAGCCAGGCAGAGCTAGGATCTGTCTGATTTCAGCAGCAGCGTCACCAACAATAAGTGGGTGCTCATACGTGCCAGGTATACTGCCCTAAATGCTTTTTTCTTCATGCGGAAGAATGTGCCTATCATCCTATCATTATCTGTGGAAAAGTCTCCATTATACATTGGCATCAAATAAACACATTCATTTTTTGTGCGCTTTCTAAGTGCCAGCCACGTTACATAAATTATTCTGTTAAACCTTCCCAGCAAGTCTGGATGTATTATCTTCACTTTATTGATAAGAAAATGGAGGTGAAGTCTTGTCCAAAATCACACAACCAGCAGGTGCAGAAGCAGCAGCAGCCCTTGGGTGGGCAGACTACAGAGCTACCGTTCAGCCTCTGAGCTCTACTGCGTCCAACCCAGAAACTCCAAACTCACGATCATTTAATTGCCCCCAAAGCTAAATGCTTTTCAGTCTCCTGGTGTCCACTGAGTAGGCATGAATCTGTTTTATTTTGCCTGCTGTGTAACAGATACAGATCTTGCATATTCATTTTGCAAAGCACTCTCCGGGAACTTTCTTTGCTATGTTACTCTATTCACTACTCAAGGCTCAGACAAGTTATTGAACCATGTAAGTAAAAAGAACCTGTGGCTTGAGCACACAGCGGCAAACACGATTTAATGTTTAATAAGCATCATCATGATGATGGCAATGACATTCTGCTTTGAAGGGTTGCAGGAAGCAATCAACATCTCAAAACTATAAGCCATCAACTCCTTCAGTTTTCTCTCACCTGTGTCACTGCAGAGCACCTGATGGGGTATGGAGGTCTTAACTGGGTATCTATCAGTCCCTTCCTTCCCCCTCCCCTCCCCCGCCCCAGTGAAGAGGACACATTCTGCTATTCTATCGCCCTATAATCACAGAGACTGTGCACACGGAGTTAGAAGGATTTGCCAGGGAAATTGCTTGCAGGCGTTAACCAAATACACTCACAGCACCTTGCCGCGGGCCCGGGGTGACAACGTGGCTTCCTCGCGAGTCGCTGGCCGCACACTTTCACTTTTCTCCTGGGGCGCCCGCCCACTCCGAGCTACTCCACGTCCTGGTTTTCCCCGGGCTCCCTACCCGGCAACGGCTGCCTGTAAACACGCGGGGTTGCAAGCAGGGGTGCCTCGATTGGAGGAGCCCAGCCCGGCCTCCCCTCCGCCGGCTGCCGAGCTGTCAGTTACACGTACAGTGTGAGCTAGATTTTGGCGCCACAGCTGGGAGTGAGGCTTTTGTTCCATAACAAAAACAAGTGCCTGAATGGCAGGGCTGCCAGCGCCCAGCCCGACGAGGCAGGCATAAAGGAACCGCCTGGCGAATGTTCGTGACCTGTCATTAGAGACAGCCCCTCTCGCTTCCGAACGATCACGGGGAGGCAATGTGGCAAATTATGTGCGTACCCGCCACGACCTTGCTCAAGCCTCCAGGGTGAATATAGAGCACCAGGCTCTAATAAGCGGCCTGTGAGCTCAGGTGGAAAAGCACCTGGGTGGTAACCAACGGAGTCCTTTCCTGCGCTTTCTGCCTCTTCTGTCCATGAACTTGTTTCCCCTCTGCGATTGAAAGGCTGGCCTTCTGGCTGAAACAAGTTAAATGATGGATTCATTTATGCTAGGAAGAAAAGCTAGGCATTGAATGTCGTAACGCTGTTCACCCGATCTGTGCCCTCTTGTTATAAATATAGACAGACAGTCTCTACTATATGATGTGTTTGCTTTTTGCTAAGTTCGAACACATCCATATCCAAATTGTTACCTACTTTGGGAAAATTCCTGTGTGAAACTCTGAATCATAAACCAGATAGATTAGGGGTGACTATTCTCATTGCAGAAAGGATTCTTCAAGTTCCAAAAGCATTTAGTAAGACTTGAGGATTCCATCCCCCAACCACTCCCAATCTGGGGTGGGTGGGTGGTGTGCAGCTGGGCAGTGGGGTGAGCTCCACCTCAATGAGCCCTGCGGCTATTTAAAGTGTTACAATTGGGGGAGGGGAAGGGTAAGCTGGGACAAAGTGAGAGAGTGGCATGGACCTATATACACTACCAAATGTAAACTAGATAGCTAGTGGGAAGCAGCCGCATCGCTCGGGGAGATCAGCTCGGTGCTTTGTGACCACCTAGAGGGGGGGGATAGGGAGGGTGGGAGGGAGATGCAAGAGGGAGGAGATATGGGGATATATGTATATGTATAGCTGATTCACTTTGTTATAAAGCAGAAACTAACACACCATTGTAACGCAATTATACTCCAATAAAGATGTTAAAAAAAATAAAGTGTTACAATTAAAAATTTATTTCTTCAGCTGTAGACTCGGTCTTGTTGGAATGAAGATGTTTTCGAGGACATTATGAGGTTAAAAGGTAGTCACTTACACCTCAGTGTGAATGAGTTTAATCACTTCTTCCTTGAGAGCAGGTTCTCAAGAAGGAGAGAACTAGTTGCAGCTGAGTTCCTGAAAAGAGAGACAGAGAAAGAATATGAGTGGCAATGGAGGCAGAAAAAGAGAGTTTGGGTGCCTCAGAACAGAGATGTTTATTGCTTCATAATTCTGGGAAAAGTCAGCATTTTAGAGAGAGCAGTTTTTTTGTTTTGTTTTGTTTTTGCAGTACGGTCCCAAAGAACTTTCTGTGACAGTGGAAATGTTCTAGACCCACACTGTTCCAAAACGGTAGCCACTAGCCACATGTGGTCATTCAGCACTGAAATGTGGTTAGTATGACTGAGGAACTGAATTTAATAGCCATGTGTGTAGCCATGGAACTAACAGCTGTCAACAGCCACAAGACTGAGCTTGGGGGTGGCTTCTCTGCCATGAGAGCCGTGAAATGACTGCAGCCTTGTGAGCCCCGGAGCTAGAGACACCCTGAATTCCTGACCCCCAGAAAATAGGAGATAAGACATGTGTGTTGTCTTAAGTCACTACATTTTGAGGAAATCTGTTACACAGCAATGAAATTTGATTGTAATATGGTCAGGCCCATTTAAAATACATTTGTTCTAGTTAGGGCATCCCTAGGTCCAGAGAAACCTCCAAATATCAATGTCTGACGCAATAAAAGTTCCATTCTTTTAACAGTCCAATGTGGGCAGTCTTCTGATGGTGATTCAGGGCCTCAGCCCCTTTTTGCTTTTGGCTCTGCCATCTTTAACTTACGGCTGTTCAGGTCGCCAGCCAGGTGAAAACTGCAGAGCGGAGCCATGGGCTTAGCTGTTTTGGTAGGGGAACAGACCTGGAGGTGGCGCCTATCATTTCTGCCCGCATTCTACGTGGCCAGACCTCAGTAAAACGATCCCAGCGAACTGTCAGTCAGACTGAGAAATGTAGCCTGACTCTGCGTGTGTCCAGGGTGTAGGGGAGGCAGGTTTGGGGGCCGCTGACACATTGTGCCACAACACACTCTCCTTTTGGGAGGTAAGCTCCTTGACAAAAACGGACCTTTTGGTGCCTTGCCAAACCCCAGGGTCACAGAGGCAAGGCTCTCTTCACAAATAGTGATGGTGATGAGAGAATGGGAAAGAGACTGACAGTGCTCCCCATCCCAAGAGGGGCATTCACCAAAACTGTCAGAACGTTCTAGTCCTGTAAGGGTCTATGACTCAGCCCAAAGTTAACCAAACCAAAATTGTTTATAGGAAAGCCTGGGCACAGTTCTGGAAATGACTATGGAAGAATCAGGAAAAGATGTCTGTGCTTGTTCAAAGGGGACTTGGGATCTATAGGGTGGGGGCTGGGATGGAATTCCATGAGCCGAGGCATCCCTTAGATGTGATTCCAAAGGTACCGTCAAATCTACCATTGCTTCTGAGGCCAACTTGGATTTTCTGGTTGCTGCCCCCAATGTCACCATCTGTCCTAGGGTCTGTAGACAAATGAAAGAAAAGATTGGTTTGATGGATTTTCATTGTTTTAAGTTGAGGGGTTATCACTCATACATTGATACTTTTAAAAATGTCACTCCTCCTTTCATCTCTCTGGGCCCTGCCATCCACCTCCCTTCACCCTAACCTGTAGCTTGTTCCCAAAAAATGAGTCAGTGAAGATGGGAATGTTCATTTAACTGAGTATGTATCTGCCAACATTAAAAAAAAGTTTTGCCGACCTGAAGGAGTCACATAACCAACAGAGAAAGGAAGGAAGGAAGGGAAGGAAAAGAAAGAAAAAAAGAAAAGAGAAGAATGTTGGGAGCATATCCAAAGACAGATTTCCTTGGAGTGGAGTGAACGTAGCTCAAGCTTCAGGGCCCCTCACTGATCAGTGCCCCTTCCGAGGCTGCACGCTCTCCTCAGGGAGAAGCAAAAGAAGCAGTAGCTCTAGCACATGCCTGAGGACAAGAGTGCTGCCCTAGCCTGGGCTTCCCCTCTATATACATAATTTTTAACAGCTTTACTAAGATATTATACACATAACATAAAACACATCCATTTAAACTGTACAATTCAGTGTCTTTTAGTATATGCAGAGCTGTGCAACCAACACCATAATCTAATTTTAGTACATTTCATCATCCCGAAAAAGAAACCCAGGATCCATTAGCAGTCTCTCCCCATTACCACTCTCACACCCTTAACTCAGGCAACCACTGATCTACTTTCTCTTTCTATAGATTTGCCCATTCTGGACATTTCATATAAAGGGAATCATATAACATGTGCTTTTCTGTGACTGGCTTCTTTCGTTTAACATAAAGTTTTCAAGGTTCACCTATGTTGCAATAGGTACCAGAACTTTATCTCTTTTTACTGCCAAGTAATAGTCCATGGTATGGATAGACCACGTTTTCTTTATCCAGTCATCAATTGATGGGTATTTGTGTTGATTGTATAATCACTTTTGTGTCTATTTTGTATGTGCCCTACTGGTGGTCCAAGAGTTGTGGGTAGGGTTGACAGACTGCCAGCACTACCTTCATATCCACCTGGCCTCTTGTGACACCTTGCCTCTGGCAGTTGTCAGGGAGCATTTGGACTTCAATTTTGAGCCTTGGAGAAGGGTCTGAGACTGAGGCTGCGCTGTGCCCAGGGTACTTTAAGACCCAGGCTTCCAGGTGTCTTCCCTCAACCCCAGGACCAGCCCAATGTGGGTAGGAATATGAGGAAGAGGTGAAAGGACCTGACCAAACCTAACCAGCTGCTAGGGTACTAGTTGCAGGAGCCATGCCAACTATGATCAAAGAGCTGGAGTTCTCTGAGGGCTTGCTGTAGCAAGAAGCCCTGCCTGAACAAGAAACTGGAGGAAGTTATAAATGTGGCATTCCGCGTAGCTGCAAGAAATTGTTCTAAACTGTCAATCTTTTTTAAAGTTTGATCAACTATGCTAAAAGAAAGACTGGACTATCCTTCTAATTTTTCAATAGAAACACATTACAAACTTGTTTTCATATGAAGAAATAATAAAAGAGTATACAGAGAGAAGTGGTGGTGTCAGTGAAAGTGGAAAAGAATGCCAATATTCTTCTTCTCCAGAAAAACAAAGAAAAACCTGGGGGCTTCCCTGGTGGCGCAGTGGTTAAACATCTGCCTGCCAATGCAGGGGACACGGGTTCGTGCCCCAGTCTGGGAAGATCCCACATGCTGTGGAGTGCCTGGGCCCGTGAGCCATGGCCGCTCAGCCTGCGTGTCCGGAGCCTGTGCTCTGCAACGGGAGAGGCCACAACAGTGAGAGGCCCGTGTACTGCAAAAAGAAAAAAAAAAAGAAAAACCTGGCAAAAATTGTCAGAATCAACTTTTCCACAACCCTGGAAATTAACTAAGGGCTTGCAGTAATCAGGAAGTGCTTATTCAAGGAAAGTGGCGAATCTCAGTAGGAACAGTGAGCTTTGTGGCATTTTATTCTAGCCTGGGACCTTCCCCACACCCCAGCTCAGAGGTAGCCTTGAAAAAACAGCCCATATTTTCAGTACTGGAGGGACAGAATGGACATTATTTGCAAAGAATTGTAATTATTTCCTTTTTATCTGGTGGCTCCATGGAAGACCAGCTCAAAACACTTGTCTTTATTTGCCCTGATTTGGAACTGGTCCAGTTCAAAAGCTACTGGGAGGGAGTGGGGCATTTGTCCAAAGCATTTAAAGGCAAATGTTTTAGCTGCTGCTGCCTGAGGCTATAGATAACAGTTGGCATAAACCACAAAGCTTGGGAGAAAAGACTGGGAAATGAGATGTCCATAAAGGCTTTGAAAAGCTCACACATATTCCTGGGAACCTAGAATGCCCTGGGTGCTCAGGAACAACATGAGAAGGCTGTAGGATCTGACCTCTGGCTGACCTTGAGGTTCTACACTAGAGAAAGTGAAGGCTAAGGCAGAGTTGTAAACTACCAGGCTGAGTGATGAAGGCATGCCAACCACACACACAGAGCCCCTTGGCCAAAAACTTGAAATATTTTTGGTATGAGTTATTTAAGGAAATATCTGTTTAATCATTAGCTGACTACCAATCTAGCAGAACAGTGACTTCAGTGGCCACATATGACAAAGAATACAGTGTTTTCAGAATTAGTTCATAAAAGTCATTAAATAAATAGAGAAAAATAAGTAAAATAAACAGCAAACAACAAATCTTGAAAAGAGGAGAGAACCTGATTACTAGTGCTTCCACATTATAAGATACAAAATGCCCAATTTTCAACTAAAAATTATGAAGCATGCAAAGAAAAAATAATGGTGAAAACAGGAAAAGGAAGCATTAAAAGAAGCTGTCCCTGAGGAAGTCCAGACACTGGACTTACTAGTAAAAGACTTTAAATAAACTACTTGAAATATGTTCAAAGAGCTAAAGGAAACCATATCTAAAGAACTAAAGGAAAGTATCAGAATGATGTCTTATCAAATAAAGAATATCAATAAAAAGAAATTATATTTTTAAAAGAACCAAATAGAAATTCTAGAACTGAAAAGTGCAATGACTGAAATAAAAATATTTACCAGAGGAGTTCAACAGCAGGTATGAGCAGGTAGAAGAGTCAACAACTTGCAGACGCAAGTCAATTGAGATTATCCAGTATGAGGAACAAAAGAAAAAAAGAATGAAGCAAAAAGTGAATAAAGTTTTAGAAACCTGTGGGGCACCATCATATGCATAATGTTAGTCCTAGGAGAGGAAAAAGTGAAAGGATGAGAAAAGTATTTGAAGAAATAATGCTAGAAAACTAAAATTTGATGAAAAGCATTGTCTACAAATCCAAGAATCTCAATAAACTCCAAGTAGGGTAAACTCAAAGAGATCCACAATAATACACATCATAATTAACCAATCAAAAGCCAAAGACAAAGAATCTTGAGTGCACAAAGGGAAAAATGACTAATCATCTACAAGTGCCCCTCAAAAAGATAAACAGCAGATTTCTCATCAGAAACCATGGAGGCTAGGAAGCAGTGGAAGAAGGCATTCAAAGTGCTCAAAGAGAAAAAAAGTCAATGAAAAATTTTATATCTGGCAAAAGTATCTTTTAAAAATGAAGAGAAATTAAGATATTCCCAGATAAACAAAAAGAGAGTCTGTTGTTAGCAGACTTATCCTACAAGAAATGCTAAAGAAAGTCCTTTAGGCTGAAATAAAAGGACACCTAGATGGTAATTTGTAGTCATATGAAGAAATAAAGATCTCTGATAAAGATAATTACATGAGTAAATATAAAAGACGGGGGCTTCCCTGGTGGCGCAGTGGTTGAGAGTCCGCCTGCCGATGCAGGGGACACAGGTTCGTGCCCCGGTCCGGGAAGATCCCACATGCCACGGAGCGGCTGGGCCCGTGAGCCATGGCCGCTGAGCCTGCACGTCCGAAGTCTGTGCTCTGCCAAGGGAGAGGCCACAACAGTGAGAGGCCCGCATACCGCGAAAAAAAAAAACAGTATGACTGTATTTTTTGTTTGAAACTATCTTTTTTCTATCTGATTTAAAGGCAACTGCATAAAGCAATATTTATCAATCTGTTAATGGGCACACAATGTATGAAGATGTAATTTGTAATAGTAACAATGCTGAGCAGGAGAGAAGGGAAAATTGAACTAGGTAGGAGCAAAGATTTGGAATACTAAAATTCAGTTGACGTTAGGGACTTTCCTGGTGGTGCAGTGGTTAAGAATACACATGCCAATGCAGGGGACACGAGTTCCAGCCCTGGTCCAGGAAGATCCCACATGCCGCAGAGCAACTAAGCCCGTGCACCACAACTACTGAGCCTGCACTCTAGAGCCCGTGAGCCACAACTACTGAAGCCCATGTGCCTAGAGCCTGTGCTCTGCAAAAAGACAAACCACCTCAATGAGAAGCTTGTGCAACAACAGAAGCCAAAGCAATGAGAAGCTCGCACACCACAACAAAGAGTAGCCCCCACTCGCCACAGCTAGAGAAAGCCTGCTCACAGCAACGAAGACCCAATGCAGCCAAAAATAAATAAATAAATTTATTTTAAAAATATTCAGTTGATGTTACTCTAAACTAGATTGTTATAAATTAAGAGGTTTATTTTAATCCCCAGGGCAACCACTAGGAAAATAATTCAAAAATATGTAGTAAAAGGAATGACCAGGGAATTAAAATGCCATGTAGAAAATATCTATTTAACATAAAAGAGAGCAGTAATAGAGGAATTGAGGGACAAAAAATGTCTAAGACATATAGAAAACAAATAGCAAAATGGCAGAAGTTCTCCTTCCTTATAAGTAGTTACATTAAATGTAAATGAATTAAACTCTCCAATTAAGAGACAGAAATTGATAAAGCAGACTTAAAAGAAGATCCAACTATATGTCATCCTACAAAAGACACATTTTAGATCCAAAGAATACAAGTAGGTTGAAAGTAAAAGGATGGAAAAAGATATTCTGTATAAATGGTAACAAAAAGAGCTCAAGTTGCTATAGAAATATCAGACAAAATAGATTTCAATTGTTACTAGAGCAAAGGATATTTTATAATAATAGAAGAATCAATCCATCAGGAAGATATAACAATTATAAACATACATACACCTAACAATGGAGCTCCAAAATACTGAAACAAAAGCTAACGGAATTGAAGGAAGAAATAAACAATTCAACAGTAATTGTTGGAGACTTCCGTGTCCCACTTTCAATAATGGCTACAACTAGACAGAAGATCAGCAAGGAAATAGAAGAATTGATAGGTAGCAAAGAACACAATAAAGAACATTTATGACTCAACAACAAAAGGACAAACACCCTAATTAAAAATGAGTAAAGGATCTGAATATATATTTCTCCAAAGAAGATATGCAAATGGTCAACAAGTATGCATAAAGATGCCCAACATCGTTAGTTATTAGTAACATGCAAGTCAAAACAATAATGAGATGCCACTTCACATCCACTAGGATGACTATAATGAGAAAAAAAAAACCAACAAGTGCTGAGGAAGATGTGGAGGAATTAGAACTCTTATACATTCAGGCAAGAACATAAAATGGTATAGTTACTTCAGAAAATGATTTGGCACTTCTTCAAAAAGTTAACAAAAAATTACCATATGACTCAGCAATTCCACTCCTAGGTATATACCCCAAATAATTGAAAATGGCTACTCAAAGAAATCCACGTACACTTATGTTCATAGTAGTCCTATTTACAATAGCCAAAAGGCAGAAAAAAAACCATATTTCCATCAACATATGAATGGATAAACAAATTATGATATATTCATGCAATGGTATATTATTCAGCCATAAAAAGCAATTAAGTACCAATACCTGCTACAAAACATTACGCGAAGTGACAGAAACCAGACACAGACGGTCACATACAACACAATTCCGTTTATGTGAAATACCCAGAGTAGGTAAATCCGTTGAGGCAGAGAGTAGATTGTTGGTTGCCAGAAGTTGGGGGAGGGAGAAATGGGAAATAACTGCTTGATGTGTATGGGGTTTCCTCTGGGGGTGATAAAACTGTTCCAGAACTAGATAGAGGTGATGGTTGCACAACACTGAGAATGTATCAATTCCAAATCCCACTTGAATTTCTCACTCTAAAATGGTTAAATTTATGTGATGTAAATTTCACTCCAATAAAAATTTTAAAGATATAAAGTCCTCTACAACATGGATGAACCTTAAAATGTTATGAAAGAAGCCAGACACAAAAGACCACATACTCTATGATACCAATTATATGAAAGGTCCAGGATGGGCAAATCCATAAGGACAAAAAATAGATTAGTGCTCCCCAGGGACAGGGAGATGGGGGGATTGGGCCTGACTGCTAATAGTAACAGAGATTTTGGGGGAGTGATAGAAATAGTTTGCAATTAGATAGTGGTGATGCTTGCATGACCGTGAATAAACTAAAAACCACTAAATTGTATGCTTTCAAACAGTGAACTTTATGTTATGTAACTTTTACCTGAATTCAGAGAAAAGATGTCGGGGAAAAGTGTTGTAGGGGTGTGTCAGGCAGCTAATTAATAATAGTTATAATAGAGTTATGATGTCATTTTCTGAATTTTGTGGGGCTTTTCAGATGTCTTCTCTCCTTCTAAATGAATGAATATTCATTTTGTACCTATCTTGTATTTTTTTCCTAAGAGGGCTCTTCAAGTTAATTAAACTTCAGGTCCCAGAAAACCTGGATGCCACTCCTATATTAATAGGTGCAGAAACTCAGCCACCCATAGCTCTACAAGATTAAGGAATTCTGTCACCAAGCAAGCTGTGCATCTTCAAGGGGACTCACTGCCAAGTCCTCCACACCTGTCTGCCTCCACCCATGGGTCCTCAGTCCTCCTCTGAGATGTCCTTCTCTTCTCACCCTTTTCACTGCCACTGCCTTCATGTGGTTATTATCAGCCACATCACCTAACTGTTCTATAGTTTCACAAACCACTGCCTCCAATCATCCTCCAAACTGCTGCCAGGGAAAATCTTGTTGAAACACATATTCTCTCCTGTCTCATGTCTACCGAGAAGCCTTCCAAAGCTCTTTATCTGTAGGGTAAAGAACACATTTCTTAACGAACAGGTCCCAGCCTGTCTTTCCAGACCCATCTCATAGTCTTTCCCTCACTAAAATGTATCTCTGCATCACAAGTCACGTCCAACTTTTCCCTGCTCTCTTAACCTCCAGTTTTCTATGTCTCCTCTTAGCTTCTGTATGGTTGTTCTCTCACCTGGGATGAAGCTTCTCCTCTTCTCCTTGGGAAGTTCTTCATCTGTTTATACCCAGCTCAGGTGTTGTTTCTGCAAGGTTTCCCAACCCCCTCAGCAGCTTTTATGATCTCTCGTTGTACTTATTGGTTCAGATATGTGTGCATTCTAAACATTCACGTATGTTTACAAATCAGCTAAAATTTTTGACCTATTTCCCATGTGTATATGAATATACATAAAACATGCATATATATATATATATATATATATATTTTTTTTTTTCCTACAGAATTAGGTGTCTATCAACATACCCAAGGCAAGGAGTGTCTTTCCTATTCTAAAAATGTTTTCTTCGGTAGTTACTGTATATTCTGTACACAGTATGCCCTTAGCCATGTGCCAGGTCCTGGTACCATGGAATAAATGCTTTTGGAATGTAATTGAATTAGAAGTATCTGCGTGTGTGTGTGTGTGTGTGTGTGTGTGTGTGTGTGTGTTGCATGTGTATATAAAGATCCTTTTCTTTAAGGACTTCAGTCACTGAATAAAGAAACAAGCACATGAGAACAATTAAGAATCTCATGATTATAAATAAATGTCCAGGGCTTCCCTGGTGGCGCAGTGGTTGAGAGTCTACCTGCCGATGCAGGGGACACGGGTTCGTGCCCCGGTCCGGGAAGATCCCACATGCCGCAGAGCGTCTGGGCCCGTGAGCCATGGTCGCTGGGCCTGCGCGTCCGGAGCCTGTGCTCTGCAACGGGAGAGGCCACAACAGTGAGAGGCCCGCGTACCACAAAAAAAAAAAAAAAAAAAAAAAAAAAAAAAAAAAATGTCCAGTGGTCTACTGCAAACCAATTAAATGAGCACTGATGGCTCACAGAGCAGAGTGGATTGAATCATCATCATTGTCATCATCAGCATCACACGTAGGTTAAAGCTAATCAAAGGCAAACTTTCTGGAGTAGTGAGTAGTGAATTGTGCTGGTTCAGGGTAAGGAGGGAAAGTGGTCCTCCTTGGGAGGTAAAGAACTTGAAGTCTTTAACACATGGGAGAGAATTTTTAAGATTTTCAAGGAAAGACAAGGGAATTCTTTGATCCCGGTGGGAAGCACTTGAGTAATTAAGCGTGTTCTTTGGATATACTATCTTCTTGTACTGATATTAAAGACATACAGTAACTAAGAATTTTTACTACTCCAGTGAAAGTTCCCTTCCAAACCCCCAAATCCCATTTTGTGAGGGAGAAGGAGATGGAAACCCTGCTAGGTATACCAAGTCAATTATGGAATCAAAATAAAAAGAAGGTAGGAAAGCACACTTTGTTTTCCTCTCCTCCTTATTCTTTCTCACTCTCAGATGGAGCATAATAAGAGCTTCCCAAGGGAGGTAGCAGGTCATGCTCTGCCAGGGGCTCAGCGGTGGATTAGTAGAAAGTAGAGGGCTTCCCTGGTGGCGCAGTGATTGAGAGTCCGCCTGCTGATGCAGGGGACACGGCTTTGTGCCCCGGTCCGGGAAGATCCCACATGCTGCGGAGCGGCTGGGCCTGTGAGCCATGGCCGCTGAGCCTGCGCATCCGGAGCCTGTGCTCCACGATGGGAGAGGCCACAACAGTGAGAGGCCCGCGTACCGCAAAAAAAAAAAAAGTAGAGGACACTTTCCTCACCTTATTCTAATTCCCAGAAGACAATAAAAAAAACCCAAAAAACAAAAAAAAAACCCCTCACACCATATTTCTGTGGGTGAGAAGAAATCACCTCTCTATTGATATGCTTATGGGAAAGAAATTTGTAAGCTCTTTGCGGAAGCATGTGGCTTATTTAGTATGTGTATTTTAATTTACTTTAGTGTCTTATGGTTCTTTCTGTTTCTCTCTCTCTGTGTGTCTCTGTAACAAGTGAGCTTTGGAAGGCTTGCTTTGATGCCTTTCCCCTTCCTTTCTTGCTTGTGTCCCCAAACCTGCTTGTGTTCAGAGACCCTTAGAGAGGACTGGTCTCTGTCTCAACGTGTGAAAGACGATGTACTGAGAGGAGAAGACGCTTGGTAACCTGGAAGGTCCGCTCTCTAATGGGAGAAATAAATCTAAAATCATGGGATGACCTAAGGGAGGTATTTTGGGGACTTAACAGAAAATCTCCAACCACAGCAAAATCAGTGACTTTGATATTTTCTTTCTTCCTTCCTTCAACAAACCATTGAGTGTGTACTCTGTATTTGGCACTGGCCCAAGCATTTGAGCGACGCTGATGGGTGACTACACAAAGGAGTCAGACGTCAAAGAATCATATAAATAAATGTAAAGTTACCACCGTGCGCTAGAGAAGAGAAGTTAGGGCTGGAGTCAGGGGTGGAGGCACGTCTAGATAAAGAGGACATCACATGTCAAGGTCCTGCAGCCAGAGAGGACATGGCGAGTTGGAGAGATTAAAAGAAGGCCAGTGTGGCCATTACCAGATTTGATGTTTTTTTAAAAAAAAATCACTCTGGTTGCTCCATACATAGGAGCCAAAGTAGATGGAGAGAATTCTTCAGGAGGACACATGGTGGCTTACAGAACCCGAAGTCTGGAAGCACAGCTGGGCCTCAGGAAAGCCTGGAGCCTGGCCTGGAAAGCTACCCTCTCTGTGTCTCTGTCTCTTTCTTTGTTTCTCTCTCTCTCTCCCTCACATTCTTTCCCCACCTCCTTCACATGCCCGTGAAGGCATGCTTTGCTGTCTCTGAATCCCAGATTGGACCTTACCTGATCTTCCAAGTTCGAAGACCCAGAGGAGACTGAATCTCATGGGGGGAGACTGAATCTCCCCCCACCCCACCCTTGTTAATTCCTTGCTGAATTGGCTGAGACTCACAACTTGGAGGGAGGAGCATGTGGGGGGGATCACACGTGACTCTAGCATCTCACCCCAGAGTTCTCAGGGAAGGGGATTGGTGGGCCAGCCTCCCCATGTTTTTCACTAATATGTAATGACACATCTACATGTTCTTATGCAGTGACCAAACACACAGATTTTTTTTTTTTTTTTTTTTTTGTGGTGCGCGGGCCTCTCACTGCTGTGGCCTCTCCCGTTGCGGAGCACAGGCTCCGGACGCGCAGGCTCAGCGGCCATGGCTCACGGGCCCAGCCGCTCCGCGGCATGTGGGATCTTCCCGGACCGGGGCACGAACCCGCGTCCCCTGCATCGGCAGGCGGACTCTCAACAACTGCGCCACCAGGGAAGCCCCACACAGATTTTTTAAACAGCCCTATGGAGTGGCAGTCTACTACCGAAAGACAGAACAGCCGTCATTCATCTGGCAACTGTTTCACTTACTCAGGGCGTTCCTAGGCACTATGAACTAGGCTGGAAACCTTTGCTGGAGTATCTTTCCCTGCATTGTTAGGAATGGGAAACTAGTTACATCCAGGTTTGGGGGTGAAGAAATGCCGCTGTGAGTAGAGATTATTTCGTCAAGAATCTTAACTTTGAAGGCATGGAGAGAAAACAGTAAGTAGTTAGAAGGTGGCACTGGGTTTTGGGAAGCATTTTATGTGTCAGAGTCTTGAAAATGCTTATAGATGGAGGAGAAAGAGCCTGCTGAAAAGGAGACTGAAGAGCGAGAGGCTCTCAGAGGGACAGAAGGGGTGGATTCTGAAGCACACAGTTGGAGACATTAATCTTCAACGAAGAAAAGAATGCATCTTCTCCTGAAATGGTAAGAATGGCAATGGACGTAAAAAGGTTGTGTGTATGTGTAAGGAAAATTTAGGAGCTTTAAAACCCAGTGGTTTCCATTACTCAAGAAGAAGGCCATTTTCAAGGCTGAAGAATCGAGAAAGAGGATAGGAACTGGAGGGCAATGTTGTTATACCTGCTGTGGACATTGGAGGAATGAAACAAAGTGGAACTAATGGGGTATTGGAACCACTGGAGAGATCATGGGTTAGTGGGGACACCTGTCAGCCAGCTGTCCAGAGGTTCAAGTGCTTTGCTCATCTCACAGTACCAACCCGGGTCAGACACGCTTGACCTGGGTTAGTAGCCTGGTTTCACCATGCTGTCTAATTCCTAGAAGCTCAGGGTTCTTTCCCAATGAGCTAAGTATTCAAGTTAATAAATTAATATAAAACCAATGCCAAAGGAGTATGGCGAAATCATTGAATCTGTGGACTCTTGCCAGTGGTGACCAAAGGCAGGTTTTCCAGCATCAGGAGGACGCTGTCTAGCAGTTTGGTCTTCACTGAAGACAGGACAATAGAAAATGGTCTTAAATTGCAGCAAAGTGTCAAGAAAGAAGGATGTTCTAAGAGCGGGCTGAGAGAGCAACCTGCCCTCAGGTATAAATGCACCTCAGGGGGGTCTGATTCCATGCTCAGAGGATGGCTTATTTGGATTTTTTACATTCCCTTTTAGCTCTCTGCCACAGTTTGCTGTTAAGCATATAGTAGTACATCCCATACAATGGAGACAGAGTACTTTGTCTTTCTCTGCTTTACTTTTATCTTACTCTCGTCTCTAATGGCCACATGAGAAGTAGCTACTATATAAAAATAATCTGGACATTAAAGTTAAATAAGTCATATGTAATTATTAATTGTGTCATAGCCCCATCAAAAAAAAGAAAGAGAGAGAGAGAGAGAGAGATTCAAACCCCCCAGTCCTCTATCCTGCTTTGTTGGTTATCTCTAGCTTGATTAAAGGGAATGATACTCATTTGTAAATGCATTTGGCAAACTTACCCTGCTATTGTTTCCATTATTTTGCAAATTACAGACATTGAGATGAATGCTCTGTAATTTCCTAGCGTTCCCTTTATTCCTGCTTGGAAAACTGGTATTGCCCTGGCATACTTCCACTTTGCTGTTATTTCATTTGAATACAGCAAATTCTTTATTATGATTAACAAAGACTTCTGCTCCATTTCTCTTTGAATATCAGTCTGCTCTTGGAGTTGAGTTGATTTTGAGCCCTGCTGTCTCCTTGAATCTCTCTGCTTCGCTGATCTCAAAGATGTTCAAGACAGCAGACACCCATGTATTCCTAAATGACATGTTTTTTGTGTGCTCTCCCTTTTGAATTTGTTATATGTTTAGTAATTTTACCATCGTCTGGAACTTTTTTTCTCTTCTTTCAATTGCCTGATTCTAAATGTCTCCTTCACTCATTACTTAAAAGCCTGAAACAATGCAGGCAGTTGGGTTTGGTCATCTTGCTATTTTTAAGCTTCTTTCTCTTTTTATTTTTCAGTGTTCCTTTTTCCTCATACATACATCTCTCAAGATTTTACAATGTTTTGTAAACAGTCTTGATACCAGGCACTTTGGGGCATCTCAAATATACAGATGGTTTTCCCTGAGCACTACACGTTTCTAATCCAGTCATTAATCATTGCACTGGAATCACTTTTCCCCCAAATAAGGCTCTTCCTCCTTAAATCTTGCCCGGATGTCCACCAATTTAATACCTCTGTAGCAGCCCTCACACTTAGAGAGTACTAATGAAATATTTGCTTCCTAAGATCAGTCATATTGTTACCCGAAAGCTGGGTTCACCTCTCGGTGGGTGTTGACCCAAAAGACACAACCAAGCCAAAGATTGGGAGAAGAAAGGACGTATTGCTGGCAGCGAGTAAGGAGAACACCGAGGATTTTTCCCAAAGCAGTGTCTCTCCAAGGAGTAAAATTGGGGAAGTTTTAAGCTAAGGGTACATGCTTAAAGGGTCTTGAGCAGAGGAGAATTCAGCATAGAATTGGGGCAAAGGTTGCCGGAGTCCAAGCTTTAGCTGATTGAAGTCACGAGGGCCAGATTATTATGTATATCCCTTAGGAGGAAATAGGACCCTGTTTATCACGGAACTATTGTTTCCTGACTGCTTTTCCTTTGTTTCTGCATTCCCTTACTTCCCTTAAGATCATTACTGAGAGCTCTTCAAGGGCAAACATTGTGGCCAGGCTTACATCACAAAATGGCTTAGGACACCATTGGCTTCTCTTAGGTCAAGAAAGTCATGCCTGGCTCTCTTTCTTCGGGGACCCCTACCCTACCTGCTTACAAACTTTAGAAAAAAATCACATTCAGAGGGCTCTTCTAGACTACAGGGCTTGGTGGAAAATGCTGGAGCCCAAACAGGTGCATGAATGTGACTTGGGGGCCCATCTCCCACGATCAGATATCAATGCACCAAGGTCTCCTCTTATCCCTCTTTGCCCTCATCTCCTCTGGCCTTATTTTCCCCTCTCCTCCGTGATGTCAACATCTTTGGTCACCCTTTGTTGCTTTAACCCAGTGGGCCAAATATGGGGAGGAATGTACTGAGGTGAGGGTAGTGCAGCCCCTTTATTCATATTGGGTAGGTAGCATTGTGGAAAATAAGGGTAATACCAGAAGCAATAATGTCTCACATTATCGAGAACTTAGTATATGTCAGGCATTGTTTCATCTGCTCTACACGTTTCATCTCAGTTAATCTTCTCAACAAACCGGTGAGGTAAGTAAGAGCAGGCAGGTGGACCCTGAGAACTCAGAGAGGTTGAGGAACATGCCTAAAGGCCCCACAGCTAGCTCCTGAGTAGCAGGTGCAGGATTTTGAAGCTGGGATGTCTGACAGCAGAGGTAGAACTACAGTCTGCCTGAGCAGAGGAAGCACTCAGTGAGCTGTTAGCATTTTATGGTGATTATTATGCAGACATTTCTCTCCCATGTGTTGAGCATTACTGCCTATTGGGCTGTGTTTGATCCTTTCATCTTGTCAACTGAAAAGATTATGCACAATGTAAGAGTTATGAGTTAAGGGCTTCCCTGGTGGCGCAGTGGTTGAGAGTCCACCTGCCGATGCAGGGAACACGGGTTCGTGCCCCGGTCTGGGAGGGTCCCACGTGCCGCGGAGCGGCTGGGCCCGTGAGCCATGGCCGCTGAACCTACGCGTCCGGAGCCTGTGCTCTGCAACGGGAGAGGCCGCAGCGGTGAGGGGCTCGCATACCGCAAAAAAAAAAAAAAAAAAAAAAAAAAAGAGTTATGAGTTAAGTTTTGTTTGGGGCACAATGAGGACTATAGCCTGGGAGACAGCATCTCAGGTAACTCTAAGGAACTGCTCTGAGCAGGCAGGCAGTGGGGAAGCCAGTGCATACGTGATTTTGTGAAGGGGGAGACGTGCAGTCAAGCACACATTTTCGTGGAATGTTGCTGCTGGTCTCCTGACGTTTACTGCTAGTCACAAGGAGCAGATGTCTCCGATAATGATTTTAGTGCTTTTCTAGATACGAGGAGATGCAAGAATTTGGGCTCATAAAATCTTCTGAAAATATCTAACTACCTAAATACCTGTTCTGCTAGTTTTTCCCAGAGCACAGAGTGCCTCATGCCTGATCTCCACCCTGAACTCCTTTCAGGGTGTGTTGAAGGTCAGGGACTGCAGCAGCGAGCGACTTAATCCTTGTAGCGGCAGATGGCAGGTACGAACTTTTAGCTGGCAACCTCAGTTAATTTTCACAATAACCCATGGGATTAGGGTTTCCATTTTACAGTCAAGGGAACTGAATCTCAAAGGCATTCTGTAACTTGCCCAAGATGACTCAGGTTGTAAGAAGGAGAGCCCCTGGGCACTCCAGGTAGCCCCAACGCCCCTTTCATTCCTCTTCAAAATTTTCTTTGGAGGACATATTGAATTTTTCCTCATTAGGCTTCGGAATCTAATGAGGTCACATTGATGGTAATAACTCGGATGTCAATGGCTGGCACTCCCACCTGCATGAGCCTGGCTCACACGCTTCTTCTCTTGCTGGGAGCTGCTCCTGTGCTGTGGCGGCACCTCTGCCTCCGTGGGATTCCCTCCCCCATGGGGCATATTGTCCAGTGGTCTGTGGCAAACGGGGAAGAGGGAGGACTCACATCAGCCTTAACTCAAGCAGTGCTGCTTGTGCCCTGGTACCCTGATGTCTAGAGCTGTAGTTCTAGTGTTTTCCTAAAAATGTAAGAAAAGCTCTTTTGCTTTTCGTTTACAGCCCATCTGCTGTCTGACTCAACTAGGAGTGCATGGGGACCAGGGTGGGGATCAGGGCCACATGACAGGTGCCATTCTGTATTCAGAATCATCCTCCTATCCACCAACTAAGATGCAGGTTTGTACTCAAGAACCCCTAATTCTTTTTTCAGAAAATTCCTTTCCCCCAAACGATATGGCCTGGGTGGAGAGTAATACCTGCCTCCTACTAGTGAAGATGAGGGGCCAGAGCCTCCTCTCCTGCAGCCAGGAAGTGAGCACATGACCAGGGAAGCCCAATATATGACCTTTTATGTAAAATAATCAGGGTGCATTTCTGTTGCACACCATTAACAAACCAGAATGAAATGCACATGGATTTACAATGTAACTGTAGCAAAAAACATTTTTGTGGCCCTTTTTTCACTTCTTTTCATTCCTCTCCCTCTCAGCTCCTCCTCTGCTCCCAAGTCCTCATGCGTCTGGTGCTGCCCTCACTGCACAGACCCCCTCATGGTGTTAATTTTACTAAGCTTCCCTCTCTAGAACCGAAGCTCTGGGTTTCCTTCTCCACTTCTTACCACAATCCACATGACAACATATTTTGTGTTTTCTTCAGCAAGGCCGGCTGTCCAGCAGGTCTTCGTGGCTGTAAAGGGATACCATAAAACCATACATTTTAAATCATAGACTATTCCTGAAACAAAGCCTTATAGGGACAACATGTGTATGAGATTAAAGAGCAGTTGCTCTGGCCCACACTGAGCTTGAAAACCAGTGTTATAGGCCACGCTACGAATACTCCTACCTCCCCAAGAATATTCACAGCTGATGATGGCTCTGAAGAGGCAGTAGAAAGAGTATTTGACTGAGCAATGTCCTCCCATCTCTGCCACCATCCCACTGTGTAGTTTTAAACAAATCACTGAATGCTTTTGGGTTTCACTTTTTGAGTTTGGAAAAATAAGGGCATTATATTATATTTTCTTTACGTTTCTTGGGGTACTACGATTTGAGTGTGTATGCGTTCCATTGGTCTTTGCATTTTCATAGAAGACTTTTGAAAATTTCAAACTCTTTGAGTTCCAAACAAATATATCATCACTCTCCAGGAGTTAAGCTTTAGGACAGGCTAGGAGGAGAAATCGTTTTGGTTTGCTTGGTTGGGGGTGAGGGAGAAGGGAAGGAGAAGAAAGGAGAGGTACCTCAAATTTTACTGTTCAGGTTCCTGGCAATTGCAACTCCACAACCAATTCCTTCTCTCGTTAGACTAAGAAAGCAGAGAGCCTAACCCCCATACTAGCACGGTAGGAAGGGGCTCCCTGGTGTCCTTCCGTATTTGGCCCAAGCGCAAGACAGCCGCTTTCCTGCTTGCCTGGTATTACTGACCAGGGCTCTTGGCCTCCTTAAGCAATAGAAATTGACAAGAAGCCAGACAAATTCCGGCAAGGCTTTATTGGGGCTCCTGCTGCAGCAGTGGGGGAGTGAGAACAAGCGACAAGTTCCCTTGCTCCCTCCCTGGGGCAGGGGCGTGGGGGGCGGCCGGGAGGATAGGGGTGTGTCCAGGGTTGGCCGGAGGGGTGTCTTAGGTTGTTTGCCCACCCCTTTGGTGGTGGTGTGTGCACGGGGCGTGCGCAGTACCCTGCTTTTGCTCCTGGCTCTTCAGAAGTGGCAGTTAGGGTTTTGGTCTTTTTGTACCTTGTTGTTCATAATTTGCCCCAGCTGGGCAAGCACACAGTTATTTTTAGTCCCTTAGAGTTTCTTTGTATTTTGTTCCAGGAGATGGTTGTCCAGGTACAAGCACTGCAGCAAAGGGTCCCAGGTCCCAGGTCCCAGCCTGTCTCACTGGTACTTGTGTAGCATTACCAATCATCACTCAAATGCAGCAATATCAACTCACCTTGGAGTCCTTTGGTTCCAAACACAGTAAGTGGGAAAAAAACACCAAAAAACCAAACAAAAAAAAAACACAGTAAGTGGATCCACATTTTCTCCTTGAGGAAACAAAAACCCCTGCTTGCTACCCTGCATGGAGCGGGATGGTTTCTCTCCATATAGGTACACGTCTCTGTATTTCTGTTGGGGGTGTATTTATATTATTACCTTAGTTACAACTCATACCAATGAATGTTTGCTATGATTACACCAGCAGTAGTTACTATATCATCGTCAACATTTACCCTAAAGATACAATGCTTGTAAGTACTTTAAAATTCGTACCATTTACTTTCAACGTTTGTATGAAAGAAGTGTACTTTTATCTTCTTTGTAGATGAGGAAACCAAGCAATGAGAGTATCAGTAACTTTCCCAAAGTCCCACAGACTCTAGGAGGCAGAGCTGGTTTATGAACCAGTGCACATCTGTCTTAAAGCTCTTATTGTTGAAAAACACCTTGAAGGAAAAGGAGATTTTCCAGAGCTTGGGCAGATCCTCTCAGGAACTGGAGGCAGACAAGCACCTATTCATCTCTATTCATTCAGACTCAGGGCTCTCTAAAAGCAGGAAGTGGAAGGCGCGAGGGTTTGCCACAATATTTGCAGTTCATAAGTTAGAAATAAGCAATCAGCCCCTTTTCACATAGGGCACTATAATAAACACTGGCATCGTCCCTGCAATTGGGTTATGCAAAGAAAACAGGAAAGAAACGCATTTTCACTGGGGTTTCAGTCTGAGGAGGGTTGGCATCTTCTGACAGGCGGGCTAGATTTTCTTGTCAATACCGTATTTACTATCCTGGTCACATGAGCAGAGAAAGGAGGATGAGTCACAGTTAACTGACTGCTAAATTAAGAAAATGTAATCTATTTGTTTCTTTTAAATTAGATCTCCCCCAAAGCATTTTAAAGCTTTTTTTCTTCAGCAATCATAATCACAACCTAAACAGCTAATACATTCTCAATTTGGGCTAATCTAGCTTTCTATTATAAGTAAATAAATTACCATTCTGTAGCTTTCCTTTCCTATGTGAGGGCAGGATTTTGAATATACAACTTTTCGTCTACAAATGCCAAAACACTGTAGACTTCCTGACTTTGCTTTTCTCATGCCCGCCCCTCACTACTTACCTGCAGAGCCGTCGAACTACAATGCGTTACTTTGCACGTTACATTGCTAGCAAACAGCACTGCAGTTCTTAACCAATAAGAATCACAGATCAGCAGCTCTGCAAGGAATCTAGGGGGTCTCTCGATGTGACTTCCTTACTTTATAGATAAAACTGAGACCCAGCAAGGTTTAAGCAATTTGATGAACTCAGATCTCTGGATGCCTCATTCCCCAATAAAGCCCCTTTCTCCCTGTTGCACACCTGCACTCCTGGAAAGCAACACCACTCAGGAAACCCTGGTTTGAATGAGTGAAGTGTATGATGGTCAAAACAATCAAACAAATAAAACAGCAGGTCCACGCACCATGCCAGCGCATCCGTCCCTCAGGAGGGGTACCAGGGTAAAGTCACTGGCCGGAAGCTCTTCCATAGAGAGTAGTTCAGTTTAATCTCTTGACCTGCACCCATTTGCTTAATTTCCTTTAAAAATTTGCTGACTTGAATCAGAACCTGCTTTCTTGTTTTACCCAAACAGCAACGAGGTCCGAGAGATCTGGATTTATTCAAGCATAGACACGAGACGGCCTGTTCTGAGCTTTATTTTCAGGGCGTGCTGCCACTTTTTGGAAACCTCTGATTGGTGTTTCTCCAAATGAACAGAGTTGTGAGGAGCACTTACTAAGCACCAAATAATTGTTGTCGATGACGGTATTGGCCGAGATAAAGGGAGCTAAATGGGAGAAGAAAGAAAGGGCGGGGGGTCAGGTAATTCAGGACTGAAAAGGTGGATGAGGGAAGAAATAAGTTGAGGCTTGGGTGGCCAGGCATAAGAGATGAGCCCAGGAATTATGTAGGAGGACATAATAAAGGTGATGCGAATGGGAAAAAAATGTATGCGTGTGTGTATTAAACGAGAGGGAGATAGAGCAACTTTTCCATTAAATTCTAAGCAATGGACTAGTTTACACAAAGCCATCTTAAAGTCAATGGCATGGTTGATACTCTGTGGTGGGAAGAAAGTCAATAAATTTAGTGCCACATGCATAGCTTTGCAAGCCCTGACTTGTGATCCACGTTTCAGTTTTAGAGAGAATGTTCACATCAAGGGGCCTCATCTTTTAACATTCCTGGGTGCAATAAAGAAAGAATAGTCAGGGCACTTTGGTGAGTATTGACACATTTACCAGACAGTACAACAGATTTCAGGACATGAGGCTCTAATATTTGGCTCTACCTCTGTGGAGCAGCAGGTCTGATTATAGAGCGTTCTCAATGAGCACCTTCCAAGATGTGATTCCGGGGGAAAGAGCAACAAGCCCAGTGACTGGGATTGCCACCCAAATTGGCTCGGAGGGTCCTTTAATGAAAAGATTTCCACATCTCCTCTACCCTCCTTCACCCTCCCCCCCTCCCCCAATATTCTGGCCATGTTAGATTGGGTGTGAATTCCATAAATTGCACACAAGAAAAAACTGTAATTCTTAGGGTCAAAATGCAGAAGGGAGAAGGGGGAGGAAAGAAGGTATGAGTGGCTACAGACCCTTGGGATTCACAGCTATCTTGCTCCTTGCTTCTTGGTGCTTAGAAGCTTCTTTCTGGCAGATGCTCCCTTGAGAGGGGAAATAGAATACAGATTTGCAGCAGGTTAGGGTCCAGGAGGTTTTGATGGGTGCTCTAGGATCTGGGGAAAGATGGTATCAGCTGTGCTTGCAAGCTGTGCTTCTGTCTTGCAAGTGCGGTGGGTGGAGTTTTTATGGACAAATGTATTCAGTTTCTTCCTTCCCAGGCCCTCAACTTATCCATGGATTTCTGCTTCTCCCTTCCCACCTACTAAGTGAGAATCCAGCTGGGTTCCTGGATGGTTTATGAAGAAAACTTGGGAGAACGGAAGAGGGTAGACTAGATAAAAAAGGGATCAGAGAATTGAGGGCTGAGATGGAAACGTTGGTAGAAAGGGAGGAAGATGGGGCAAATTTCTTAGCATGGCAATGCAGAGCTACACAAGAAGAAGAGGGCAAAGAAGGTGCAGTGGGCTGTGCTGGAGAGGGGATTCTGGATTTTGCAGACTCTGTAGGAGGTACAAAACCTGTGGCTGGGGAAGAAGGGGCTTGGGGCTTCTCAGTTAGAACCTCTGAGAGAGATGAAAATAAAGATTCAAATCCTCTTAAATTGCTACCTGGCAGCTGGACTGGTCCTTTGAATATAGAGATGAGACCACAGGAGATCTGCTTATATTTGGGTTACACAATAAATGTAGAGACTTGAATACCCCCTGGTATAAATTCTATTTGTTCTAAGAAAGAAACCCAAATGATTCAAAGATCATTGAATGAAATAAAGATCGATGAGAAGCCAATAGCTCTGAGAAGCTGAACTCTCCTGTGAGACATTGGAAACTTGTTCTGTATGATTTAGACTGAGATGCTTAAAGGGGCTGTCTCTGCAGGAGCCCTGGTTTTCTGTGGTTCAGTCAGATGGAGCTGTATCTCTGCAAATCACGTTTCTTTCAGAGAAATTGCCCCTCCCCTTCTGTGAACATGAGTTGAAACCTACCCACAGTTGTAGAAGCAGCCAATATCCTGGGAAGTTCCAAAGCTAAGAGAACTCTTAAAAGGACTTGAGATCAATTGATTTAGGAAGATTACATTCCAGAGGCATTCATTCATTCAACCAGCTATTTCCTCCTTGCTTTCCAAATGAAATTTCAGGGAAATTGAAGGTCTTGTCATAAACTAGGTGAGAGTTTCATTTAGTCCATTTACCATGACCATAGTTACAAAGGGCTCTGCTCATTTTAAGGTATCCATTTTTTTTCTTGTTTTCGAAAATGGATGTTTTCTAGTCTAAGAAAATAAAGACAGCCCCTCAGAAAGTAACCCTCTAATTACTGCTTTCAGACTTTCAAAAGGTTACAGTGTTATCATCTGAGCCCCTGTTCTGGTGAAATCATCACTTCTTCAAAGATTATTTCTAGCTGTTACCTCATCCATTGTGTGATCAAAGGGATTGCTCTAGGGGTACTTGTTTAAAATGGGGGGTAGGAAGAGGGAACCACAAACTGCCCCAGATCATGGACCCTTTACAAGGCCACAGTATAACAGAATTGCCTGAGTGTAACTGAACATTCCTGTTTATGTATGAGGTAACATTTCTTAAACCTTGGCTTTAAAAACAGTCTGGGACATTAAATCTCTCAACGTCCCACTGTCTCCTTCCTTAATGAACTCTGAGGAACAGCTACCAAAGCAAACCAAACCAAACAAAAAACTGTGCTTTGAATTCCCTTCTGTTTCAAAACTTCCAAGTCAGAGGAAATTGTTTAAAATGATTTACCCCAACATAAATGAGTGAAGGAAGAAAAACTTGCCAGTTCATGAGATCACTTTTTCTCTGCTAACTGCCTGCTTTTGCTTATCTGACAAATTAGAAATACATTATTTCCTCACAGTATTTCAGACCTACTTGTAGCAATGTTTTGAAAGAGGAAAAAGAGTCCTGTTTGCTTCCATACACAGGCCTCTGGGACTTTGGTTCCCTGAGTATGATCCTGGGTTTGGAAGCCTTCCAAGCGACAGAAAATTGGCAGGTTCCTCATCATTGATTCCTCGCTGGCTCTTCGGGGAGAAAAGGCGTTCTGCTCAGGACTTGGCCATGTTCTTAGCTTGGCACCCAAGCCAGTGACTCAAAGTTCAAGGAACTTGACAGACAGAGGCTGCTTGTCTGGCGAGAGATGTCAACTGGCCAGGCTGAGTCTGCCATCTCATGCCGGAATCATCTGTCCCCTTCCAGGGAAGCTTGTTTCCAACTAGGCTTACAATGCTCTGTTCTATGGGAGAAGACCTTTGCCCATCATGGGTGGCAATGGCCCTGAATTGGGTGAGGCCTGGATCCCTCTGGCGTCCTAATCCATACAGCTTCATACTGCACCACAGGAATAGTGGTACTGTGGGGTGTGTGTGTGTGTGTGTGTGTGTGTGTGTGTGTGTGTGTGTGTGTGTGGTGTGTGTGTTGTGTGTGTGTGTTTTATCCAAACAGTTAAAAAAAAAAAAAAGACAGAAGGCTTAGACACATTTCCAGGAAACAGACTGTGTTAGTCTAGACTAGTAAAATCCAGCCAATTTAATTTCTGAATTTGTGACCGTTATTTCTTTCTTTTTTTTTTCCACATCTTTATTGGGGTATAATTGCTTTACAATGGTGTGTTAGTTTCTGCTTTATAACAAAGTGAATCAGTTATACATATATACATATGTCCCCATATCGCTTCCCTCTTGCGTCTCCCTCCCTCCCACCCTCCCTATCCTACCCCTCTAGGTGGTCACAAAGCACTGAGCTGATCTCCCTGTGCTATGCAGCTACTTCCCACTAGCTATCTATTTTACATTTGGTAGTGTATATATGTCCAAGCCATGTGACCATTATTTCCGTATTTATTTTGTATTTAACCCTCTTAAAATGAGTTAAAAAATGAGAAAAACTATGTGCACTAAGCTTTCAAATGACCAACCAATTTCAACTGCCATACTGGCATCAAGAGATTTAAAATTCCAAGGATTAGATTTATATATTATATCTATGAAAAAGAACCTTTGCGTGAATCTTTTAAAAGCCTACTTTTTTTTTTAAATAGGAAAAGCAACACATGTCATTGTTGAAACTTTAGAAAAAAATAAGCCAAAAGAAGAAAATTAAAATTTTGTATTCTATCTAGATATGATTACACTGTTAGGTAAGAATTGACTTTGAGTTAGGTAGAACAAAATTCAAACAACAGCTTTAATGGTATGATTCAGAGCAATGTATGCTCTGAATGTAGTATGATTCATCTACCTTAGCATTAATTTTCTCTCTGTAAAGTGAGACACCTGTGTTATAGAAGTGTTGGAAAGCCGTGGCAAAGTTTTGGGGTACAAAATAATCACTGATTGATAATATCTGTGTTTTATCCCCTGAACTACTGATAATAGCTTGCTATTAATTTGGTACCACCGACAGTTTCAGAACATGAGCTCCTTTCTATGTCTCATGCTCCTTTCCTATATTGCTATGACATGAATTATGGCTCCAGTATTCTGGTTACTGTGTCTATTACTTATACTTACCTGGGAAAAGAAGTATACAGAGCCATATTTTGTAGTGAGCAAATCGAATTTCATCATTCCATTATTTTTGGCAGTAAATGAGTTTGACGCAAGTCTGAGACCAACATGATTTTCTTCTTTATAGGTGATTTATTTTTCCTGGTAGATGCCTGAAGATTTTCTTCAAGTTCAGTGGTGTACTTAGAATAAACTTTGATATTGATATTCTAATTTAAATGTTTCCAGAACATGGTATTCACTTTTCATCTATAGTTTCAGTAATATCTTAAAATTCAGACAATTCTCTTGTATTATATCTTTGAATATATCTCCTATTTTGAGGTTTTTTTGACTCATGTATCAATTATTCTTATATTGGATTATGTTTATCTACATATATATTGTCTTCTGTATAATTGTTTTGTTTTTTTCATTTGCATTCACTGGGTCAGTAATTTAATTTTCAGCAGTTTTTATTCTGTCTTAATTTTTTTAGCTCTAAAATGTTGCTGTTTTATCTTTCAACTTGTTTACTTCATCTAGAAATTGTCCTTTTAAAAATCTTATTGCCTTTCTTACAGATCTGATGTTTTTATTTGGTTGTGCTATATTGAGAAGGGAGTTGAGTGGAGCACAGGCTCTGGACACGCAGGCTCAGCGGCCATGGCTCACAGGCCCAGCCACTCTGCGGCATGTGAGATCTTCCCAGACCGGGGCGCGAACCCGTGTCCCCTGCATCGGCAGGTGGACTCCCAACCGCTGCGCCACCAGGGAAGCCCTTTGCTCATTTTTAAATTGGGTTATTCTCTTGTTATTGAGTTGTGAGTTCTTTATATATTCTAAACACAAGTCTCTTGTTAAATCTCATGATTTAAAAATAATTTCTCCAATTTTGTGAGTTGTTTTTTCACTTTCTCAATGGTGTTCTTTGAAGCATAAAAGTTTTTAATTTTGATGAAGTCCAATTTATCTATTTTTTGTTTTGTTGCTTGTGCTTTTGTCATATCTAAGAAATTACCGTCTAATCCAAAGTCATGAAAATTTATGCCTGTGTTTTCTTCTAAGAGTTTCTGGGATAATTTTTGTGTATGCTGTAAGTTAAGGGTCCAATTTCATTCTTTTGTATGTGAATATTCAGTTGTTCCAGCATCATTTGTTGAAATGACTATTCTTTCCCTGTTGCACTGCCTTGGTATCCTTGCCAAAAATCAATTGACCACAAATATGAAGGTGTTTTTTTCACCCCTGAACTCTCAGTTTTGTTCCATTGAGCTATATGTCTATTCTCATGGTAGTTGCTGATGCCTCTTCCCTGGGCCTATGTGTGTCCTGTTCCTCTCCCCTGCCACCCCAATTCACCCACATACATGACTACTTTTAGATGTCATAATTTCCCTTAGAATCTCACTTTTGCTTTTTCTCAGGGCCTTAGATATTCTATTGCACTCTTCTGCCTGTAATCTCTTGGGCTGCAGTCCTCCTGCAGCTCTCCCTATGGCCACTGCTTTCAGCCGCCTCCAGTTTGATATCCCAATTATAGCACGATTCCTAGCAGCCCTCTGTGTCAGGCAAGAGTGAAACCAGTCACTTTGGTAACCCCCAGACAAGCCTGAAGGGTGCAAACAAGTTCCACTTTTTTTCATTTCATCCTGAGAAAGGAACTGGGAATTGGGTGGCTTCCTCCTTATTTCATCACGCTGGGATGGAAATGGGGCAAGGGTGAACAAAAACACTGAAATTTCCTACCATTCTGACTGTGGCTTCTTCTTGTTTAGGGATTTGCCTTGTTGGTGTAGATCCCAACTGATGTCTACAGTTCCCACAAAAGTGCTTTGATGTGTATGTTGTTTACCTGGTGTTTCTATGGGAGAACAGTGCCTGTAGCTTCCTAGTCTGCCATCTTGCTGATGTCACTGCCCTGTTCCGTCATTTTTCAGTCTCTCACAGCCAAGTGTGCTTCCTGGGCTCCAGCAACAGTGTTTCTCACCCTTGACCGCACAACAGTTTTAAGAAAAATCCCAATGTCCAAACCACACCCCAGACCAATTCAGTCAGAACCTACAGAGGTTGGATGTGGTCATCAGGACTTTTTTCTTTTTTGAGATCTTTTTTCTTAAGGTGGTGAAATAAAGATAGATAAAATTTACCACTTCATCCATTCTCCAGGGTCAAGTTCATTAATCATTCACTTAAGTACATTCATGAGTTGTGCAACCATCAACAACATCCGTATCCAGAACTTCATCATCCCAAACAGAAACTTTGTTCCCATTGAACACTAACTCTTCCTTCCATTTTCCTCTCCAACCTGGTAACTACTATTCTACTTTCTGTCTCTAAGAATTTGCCAATTCGAGGTACCTCACAGAAGCGGAATCATACATTCGTCCTTTCATGTCTGCCTTATTCACTTAGCCTAATGTCTTCAAGTTTCATCCATGTTGTAATATATCAGAATTTCCTTACTTTTTAAGGGTGAACAATATTCCATTGTATGTATTGATATATACCACACTGCCTGTTGGTGGACACTTGGATTATTTTTACCTTTTGGCTATTGTGAATATACTGCTATGAACATTGGTGTATGAATATGTGTTCAAGTCTTTGCTCTCGTTTCTTTTGTGTATATACCCATAAGTGGAATTGGTGGATCATATGGTAATTCTATGTTTAATATTTTGAGGCCCCTACATCAATATGCCTCAAAGTTCCCCACATGACTCCAGGATGCAGCCCAGTTGTCTTTCAGTGCCATAGAGCCTTATCTGATTATTTCAGCTAAATGAAACCTCTTCCACTTCTGAGCTCAGTTAACATCTTAATGAACTTTTGTTATGACACCTGTTTATTTCTACGTTATGTTATTTATATTGTTACACATATTATTTGTGCTAGATGCTGAGTATACAGTGACAAGCACAAGCCCGCAAAACTAACTGCTTTCATGAAGCTTGCAGTTAAGTGGAAGAGACAGATATTAATTACACAATTATATAAATGTATGATTACAAACTGAATTATCTGCTATGAAAGAAAGAAACACGGTTCTATTGAAGGCAAATTAAAAAATAAACTGACCTAGACTGGAGGTGGGGGACAGGGAGTCTTCCCTGAGGAATAAATACTGGGGTTTAATTCTAAAAGATGAGGAGTTATGTAAGCATTTAGTGAGAAGGAAGATCATTCCAGATAAAATGAACACAGGTTTGGGTTTCCCTGGTGGCGCAGTGGTTGAGAGTCCGCCTGCCGATGCAGGGGACACGGGTTCACGCCCCGGTCCGGGAAGATCCCACATGCCGCGCAGCGGCTGTGCCCGTGAGCCATGACCGCTGAGCCTGCGCATCCGGAGCCTGTGCTCCACAACGGGAGAGACCACAACAGTGAGAGGCCCGCGTGCCGCAAAAACGAAAAAGAAAAAAAAAAAAAAAGAACACAGCTTTGATGGATGAAAAGGAATTCAGTCTGTCTACAATATGGGAAACAAGGGGCCAGTGTTACACGATAAAATTGGCCATTTGCAGGGGATGGACCATTCAAGACCTTGCAGGTATTTTAATGATTTTGGTCTTTATGTAAGAGAAATAGGGAGCCACTGAAGGATTTTAAGCAGTGGGGTGACAAACTTGGATTGGCATTTAGAGAAGATCATTCTGCTTGTGTGTGGAGAAGGGATTGGATGGAGTTAGAGTTGTTGTGGGGAGATCACAGTGGTCCAGGTGAGAGAGACTGATTCCTTGGACTAGGGAGGTAGCAGTGGTGATGGAGAAGTGTCAGAGTTGAGAAATACTTAAGATGGATGATCCTGGATGATGGATTGGATATAAACAGCCAGGTGAGGGCACTGTCAAGGATGATGTCTACTTTTCAGACTTTCCCAAAGCTTTGAGATTGTAACTATGCTTGATTAAACTTTGCATATCTCCTGAGTAGCCTGCACAAAACATATGTTCACTGAATAATAATCTTCAAATGAATGAATGAGTCAATAAACTAACCATTATATTATATTGGGCACAGTCATATTAAGCAAACTAATAGTACTGGCCTCTGGATTCTTTTTTTCCTACAAATGGATATTTGCACGATTATCTCAACTGAATTAAATTCAGAATTTTTCTCGTTCTGCTACAGCTAGCCTTGTGCTAGGCACTGGAAATACATATATAAGTAATATATTGTCTGCCTATGGGTAGTTATAAATACAGTGGAAAAGAAGACGTACAAAGAAATAATTACAGCAAAATATAATTGTAGTAATAAATGCACACTTTAATAGTAGAAGGAGTACAGAGGAGGCAGTGATGGATTTTTTTTTCCTAAGAGAGCTAGGAAGCTTCCCAAGGCAGAAGTGGAAGTGCAATATATTCCAACCTGTGTTGTTTTTTTTTTTTAATGTACTTGGATATTTTGGGGAGTGGCAAGCTTAGTGTGGTTAGAGCGTGGGATACCAGGCAGAAAATATTACCAGGGTGGGAAAGGAGGTGAGAAAGAGGAAGGAAGAGGGATATTTGATCAGAAGCCTCATCATCATGAAAGCATAAAGACTGGGAAGAGTGAGGAGGCCAAAGCAGATTCCATGGTCCATTGGCCCTAAGATATTTTTGTAAATCAAAGAATTTCATGGTCAGATAACTTTGGTAAACACTGATAATTACATCTTGGAGATTTGTAGGCACATTGGTATATCAAAGGCTCTGCAGGATAGAAATTGGTTTAACTTTGTTCGATACAGTATTTCTCAGACTTATTTGACTGATGAAACCCCTCTTCGCCCATGTAACATCACAAATATTGACATCCTGCAGGAGATGGCTGTTTGGAAACTGCCATATTGGGTTATAGATCAAAGATGGTTTATATGGCTTTGCTGTCATTGGGGTCAAGGTGTAGAGTGTGTTTTTGCTACTAACGAGTATGTATGGTGAGGCAATAAATCTTTTAAATGGAACACTGAGCTGAGCAGGACACGATAGAGAGCGGGGTTCAACTGTCTGCTAGCAGGAGGCAAAAGGAGAGAGCCACCAATTGAACGTTTACTAAAACACCCAAAATGCCACTTCAAGAGTAGAAAAGACAGGGCGGTTAGCCCCCTAAATCCTTGTGACCCTGTAAGTAGTGGATTGTTTTATAAACACTGTGAGACATTGTTAAACTCTCGTAGGGATGGTGTCGTCATTATTACTAACTTGTTTAGTGTTGTTTTGAACTATTACTCCTTTTGAGAGTACTGCCCACAATTCTAACATTTGAAAGGATTCCATGAATAGAAAAAGTTGAGACTCACTGCTACATCCTTGTCAGTGCCTAAGGGACACCAGAGTGTCTATCCTAATTCTCAGTGGCCAGCCATTGGGTGGGGGCAGGGGGGCTCCAGTCAGATGAGCAGAGAGCTCAGTGGCTAGAGAGCATAAAGCTATTGTTTTCACATGTCCAGCACCTATTTCCCCTTCTGGTAAAACCCCCTGATTTTCCTTTCAGGAACGGTTTCCTGAAATTTATTTTGGGTACTTGGGAGTATAAGAGCCATCTTATCCCTATGTAGTACAGCACATTACTCTCTTCCTCAAGCTTCTATGTTACTCTTCTGTTTATAAATTCTTTTGCTACCCAATGGCTCATGGGTTTCTCCTATGATGATTTTGTCCTAGGGAGCAAAATCTTTTTATTTTTTACAGGATCCTTCAGTCCTAGACAGTGTGTCAGGTCCTAGACAGTATGTGTCACATCACTGGGACTAAAAATACAATGAATGAAAGATGACTAGATGGAGAATAAAATACGTCTTCAATTAGTTAGAGACTTGCTAAACCACTTTACTGCAATGTAAACAATTATAGGGTACACACTAGAGCCCCCCTAACTCTTATTTTCTCTGAATGTTAATTATAGGTCCTTTCTTTCTGGCTTCTTCAGGACTTACCCATAAGTTCAGATGAGATGGCACCCAGGCAGTTTCAGTATTTTCCAAGAAAAATATAGTATTATCTTTATATTCCACTCACAGAAATTTGCTTTTTCTAGGGTTAAAGTTTTTGGTTGGCAGCCCTTAGTGTGCTTTCAAATATTTTTTATTTGATCTTCCTTTAGAAGCTCATGTAGCTCTTCCAAGTCTAGAGTAAAATAATTCATCCTTCTGTCCCTGGATTTCTTTAAAAACACATCAAAATAAGAGACATCTTCATTCTCTAGTCCTCTCTGCTTGGAATATGGCTTGGAGCTCTTCTAAGAAGATAAGCTTTACCGGAGCAACTTTGGTCCCAAGATATTCATCTTTCTTTTACAATTGTAATCTGATCTAAACTCACTTTACATTTAAATTCTCTCACTTGGGTGAGTCAAGTTTATTCAAAATAATATGTACTTTTAGGTGAGCCTCATATATTGTTTCACGACATCAGATACTAACACATTAATAGAGTAGCAGGAATAGAGCTCTACTAATCCATTAGGAAGTGTAAAGTGTAGAGGAAATGTAAATGAGCCCTTGATCCAATAGAATAGCTCTGATTTTCATTGTTGGAAGTGGTAGAAATTGTAGAGGGAGGATGTTAGAGAAGCACAATTTGTTTCAATAAAACTCCCTGGGATTTAGGAAGGGAAGACCATGACTTTATAGATGTCTGGAAATCTTGAAAGGTTTTAGTGCCAGGATGAACATAAAGTAGACACAGTTGTCATCTTGGATTTTTTTAAAGGTCTCAGAGAAGTTTGCCCTTCTCACATCTGTATTAGGGCACAAGGAAGTACTTAATTCAGACTTGACTGTGTATGCCGGGAAAGAAAAGACTAATCTTTGACACAGAAGCTTCCCAGACCAAGATTGAATTAAATAGGATATTAAAAGGATGTACTTTATATGAGAAAGCAGGTCATTTGTGATCCAAAGGAAAATTATAACATAGCGGTCCAGTAACACCTCACTGATCTAAAATCACTAAGGAAAAAGGGAAGTTTCACACTGGTAAATTTGTCTAGATCGTATCCATTTATTCATTCGTTAAAAAAATTATTAAACTCCCTGCTATATACCAGGAACTGTCCTATGTGCTAGGAATAGAGTGGTGAAGAGACAGTCCCTGCCCTCGTGCAGTTCACTTTCCAGTGGGAGACAGACAATTTATATAAAAGAAATTAATCAGTTTTTTTCTTATTGGCAACAATTCTTATTAAGAATGTGAACAGAGAAATAAGATAGATCATGACTGGTGTGGACTGGATGTGGACTCAGTGAGGACCATCTAAGACAGTTAGAGGAAACCTCTCTGTGGAAACTGCATCTGAACCAGGGCTGAATGATGAGAAACAGCCAGTTCTGTGAAGGTGGAAGCAGAACATTCTAGGCACAAGAACAGCAAGAGCTAAGACTTTGAGGTCGAGATTAGAATGAAGGTAAGAGTGGCTAATGCAGAATAAAAGGAGAAAGAAAACAGGAAATTATCCATTTAAGCTCCAAATTTAGATGGACTGGTTTTCTTTTCTTTCTTTTTTTTTTTTATTTTGGTCAACTTTATTGAAGTATAATTTATGTAAAATAAAATGAATGTAGTTTAAGAATAAAATTCAATCAATTTTGACATATGTATTCACTTTTTCTTACTCCAAGATCTCATAGATTTTTCTCTGAGGAGTTTCTCTTAAACTCCTTTAAGAGTTTTATAGTTTTACCTCTTACATTTGGGTCTATGATCTACTTTGAGTTACTTTTTGCATTTATTTTAAGATAAAGGTCAATGTACATTCTCTTCTACCCCAAAGGTATCTAGTTGTCACATCAGTTGTTGAAAACACTATCCTTTCTCCATTGAATTATCTCGGCACCTCTGTTAAAAAAAAAATCAACTTATCCTATATGTGTGTCTCTGTTTCCATTCTGAAGCATTGATCTCTATGTCTCTCCTTTTACTAGTGGCATACTGTCTTGATTACGTAGCTTCATAGTGAGTCTTGAAATAAGAGAGTATAAATTCTCCAATTTTGCTCTTTTATCATTTATCAATTTCTACAGAAAACCTGCTGGGGTTTTGATGCATTAAATCTATAAATCAATTTGTGGAGACCTTACATCTCAGGGATATTGAGTCTTCTGATCCATGAACATTGTATATCAATTTATTTGGTTCTTCTTTAATTTCTCTCATCAATGCTTTAAGGTTTTTGGTTTACATGTCTCATGTATTTTGTTAAATTTATTCCTAAACATTTCATTTTTTATGCTACTGTAAGTGATCTTTTCTAAAATTTTATTTTCTAATTTTCTGTTGCTATATATAGCAATCCTTTTGATTTCAAATATCGATCTAGTATTCTGTAACCTTGCTAAATTTACTTATTTATTGTATGAGGTTTTGTTTGTTTGTTTGAAATGGATTAGAAACTTCATTAGCTGGACATACAGTCTTATATGTTTGCAACCGAGGTTTATGGCAAGGGGCAGGCTGTGATATTCAGTGTTCAGCACATTTGAGAACATCTGGAAACTTTATAGAGAGGGCTGGGTGCACATGGAAACAAGAAGCCTCCTGGAAAATTCCTCATCATGAATAGCCAACTGATGAGTCATGTTTGGTTAAAGGATTATGAGTTTTTTGGAATGGAGAAACCGGTAAGAGGCAAGATCCTTATTTGCAGCAAAGACTAAAAAAGCTGTTCCACTAAAACCTTCATTTATTTTAAATTAAAGTACAAATGATTTACAATACTATATTAATTTCAGGTGTAAAACATAGTGATTTGATATTTTTATAGATTACACTCCATTTAAAGTTATAAAATATTGGGACTTCCCTGGTGGCACAGTGGTTAAGAATCTGCCTGCTAATGCAGGGGACATGGGTGCCTGTGTGGTCTAGGACCCGTGCTCTGCAACAAGAGAAGCCATGGCAATGAGAAGCCTGCGCACAGCAATGAAGAGTAGCCTCCACTCGCTGCAACTAGAGAAAGCCCATACCATATGCAGCAATGAAGCCCCAACACAACAAAAATAAATAAATAAATAAAGTTATAAAGAATTGACTATATTCTTTGTGCTGTACATTATGTCCTTGTACTTTATTTATTTTATACCTAGTAGTCTGTACCTCTTAATCCCCTTGCCCTATCTTGCCCCTCCCCCTCCCCCTCTCCCCACTGGTAACCACTAGTTTGTTCTCTGTATCTGTGAGTCTGTTTCTGTTTTATTTTATTTTTTATATGTCACATATAAGTGAAAACATACAGTATGTGTCTTTGCCTGAAAAAAGTATAATACCCTCCAGGTCCATCCATGTTGTTGCAGGTATGTTGTGTGTGTTTGTGTGTGTGTATATACATATATCTGCTTTATCCATTCATTTCTTGATGGACACTTAGGTTGCTTCCGTATCTCGGCTATTGTAAATAATGCTGCTATGAACATTGGGATACATATATCTTTTCTAATTAGTGTTTTTGTTTTCTTCAAATATATACCCAGGAGTGGAATTGATGGATCACATGGTAGTTCTATTTTTAGTTTTTTGAGGAACCGCCATACTGTTTTCCATAGCAGCTGTACCAATTTTTATCCCCACCAACAGTATATTAGGGTTCCCTTTCTCCACATCCTTGCCAGCATTTGTCATTTGTAGACGTTTTGTTGATAGCCATTTTGACAGGTGTGAGGTGATTCTAGACTTTGTTTTAAATTCTACTTCGTCTGCTATGAGTATTGCCTCCCCAATTTTCTCTTCATTTCCATTTGCATGTAATACCTTTTTCCATCTCCTCTCTTTCAATATGTATATGAGTTTAACTCTGAAGTAAGTCTCTTGTAGGCAGTATATAGATGTCTTGTTTTTTTTTGTTTTTTTTTATCCAATCAGCCACCCTATGCCTTTGGATTGGCACATTTAGTCTATTGACATTTAAAGTGATTATTGATAGGTATGTACTTATTGCCATGTTGCTACTTGTTTTCTGCTTATTTTAGTAGTTTTTCTCTGTTCATTTCTTCTTCTTGTAGTCTCTTTGCTTGTGATTTGATGATTTTCTTTAGTGTTATGTTTGTGTTCCTTTCTCTCTGGTTTCTGATGTATCTATTGTAGGTTTTTGATTTGTGGTTATCATGGAGTTTATATATGATGACCTATAACTCTAGCTACTTGTTTTAACCTGATAGTCATTTAAGCTCAAACACATTCTAAAAGATTTACATTTTTTACTCCTCAACCTGCAACGTTTTGTGTTTTAGATGCCTTATTTTACATCTCGCAGGTCTATCTCTTAACTGTTTATTGTAGTAATTGTAGATTTTACAGTATTTGTCTTTTAATCTTTGTACTAGTTTATTTAAGTGATTGATCCACTGTCTTCACTATATATTTGCCTTTACCAGTGGAATCTTTCCCTTTCTATAATTTCTTATTTCTTGTTTTAGCCTTTTCTTTTTCACTTAAAGAAGACCCTTTAACACTTCTTGTAAGGTTGGTTTAGTATTGATGAACTCTTTTAGTCTGTGCTTTTTTTAAGAAGCTCTTTATCTTCAGTTCTGAATGATAATCTTGCTGGCTAGAGTATCCTAGGTTGTAAGTTTTTTCCTTTCAGCACTTTAAATATACCATGTCACTCCCTTCTGGCCTGCAAAGTTTGTGCTGAAAAATCAGCCTCATGGGAGCTTCCCTTGTATGTGATTCTGTTTTTCCTTGCTGCCTTTAAAATTCTCTCTCTAACTTTTGCCATTTTAATTATGATATGTCTTGGTTTGGGTCTCTTTGGACACATCTTGTTTGGAACTCTCTGTGCTTTCTTGTACCTGGAAAGCTGTTTCCTTCTTCAGATTAGGGAAGTTTTCAGCTATAATTTCATTAACTATATCTTCTACCTTTTTCTCTCTCTCTTCTCCTTCTGGGACCCCTATAATGTGAATGTTGGTATGCTTGATGTTACCCCAAATGTCCCTTAAACTATCTTCTTTTTAAAAAATTTGTTTTTCTTTTTGCTCTTCTGATTGGGTAATTTTAATTTTTCTGTCATCCAGATTGTTTATGCATTGTTCTGTATTACTTAATCTGCTGTAGTTCCTTCTAGTGTATTTTTCATTTCAGTTATTGTATTCTTCATCTCATCTCTTTTTTATACTTTTTAGTTCTTTGCTGAAATTCTCACTGTGTCTATCTATTCTTTTTCCAAGCTCAGTTAGCATTCTTATCCCTATTTCTTTGAACTCTTCATCAGGTAAATTATTTATCTCTGTTTCATTAGGGTTTTGTTCAAGTGTTCTTTTCTTTTTTTTTTTTTTGCGGTACGCGGGCCTCTCACTGTTGTGGCCTCTCCCGTTGCGGAGCACAGGCTCTGGACGCGCAGGCTCAGCGGCCATGGCTCACGGGCCCAGCCGCTCTGCGGCATGTGGGATCCTCCCGGACCGGGGCACGAACCCACGTCACCTGCATCGGCAGGCGGGCTCCCAACCACTGCGCCACCAAGGAAGCCCAAGTGTTCTTTTCTTGTTCTTTCATTTGAAACACATTCCTCTGTCTTCTCAATTTGTTTACCTTTCTCTGTCTCTAGGAAATTAGGTGAAACGGTTACCTGTCCCGTTCTTGAAGGGGTGTCCTTGTGTGGAAGAATCCCTATTCAATCTGTGTGTGCCCAGTGGCTTTGATGGGAGAGCTGGCTCTGAAGAGAGCACTGGCCATGCCTTCCCCAAGGATGTGCTGGCAGCCACAGCCTTGGCAGGAGGTAGGGCTGGAGTTAGAAGGGCTAGAGCCTGAGCAGGGTGTGCACCTGGGCTTCTCCTAGGCTCAGTGGCAGTCATCACCCTATCGAGGGCAGGGTTGGGGCCCGAGCGGCTGGAGCAGGGTTCCTGATGGAATTGGGTTTCTCCTGGGTAGGATGGCAGCCTCATCCTTGGTTGGGGTCATGGCCAGGGCCCAGAGCTTGGGTCTACACTTCTCTTCTGGTTTCACATTTTCCTCAGTAAGCATGCCTTGGTTAGAGGCCGGGTCAGGGTCTGAGGGGTTGCAGCCACTACTTAGCCACTACTAAGCTGCTTTCGCTCCCTCCCAAGTGTGCTCATGCACAAGTGTGCTGGCAATGGTGGGCTCAGCTCTGGAGCTCTTTTGTTCCCTCCTGAGTGTGTGCACAGATGGGCTGCCCCACCCTGGTCAGAGGCAGGGCTGAGCTAAGGTGGCTTATTCCCTCTAAGTGTGTCCGCTCTCATGGGCAACGGCAGCCTCAGCCCTAGTGGGAGCCACACCGGAGCCAGAGGGGCTGGAGCAGGACCCGGTGGGGGAACAAGGTGCCCTGGGGTAGGCCTAGCAAGTCGGCCAGAACCCCGACACTTTTCTATTTGCTGCCTCTGTGCTGTGCCTGGGAGCAAGCAAGCCTGTGCACATGTTCTTCTAGAGTAGGTCTAGGTTTCTTACAGCCCTCTGGTAGCCCCACCGGTTTTCAGGCCGGCTAAGGGGGCTCATCTTCCCGACGTGGGACCCCAGGGCTGGGATGCCTAATAAGTGGCTTGAATCCCTTGCTCCGTCAGGGAGGTTTCCGGGCCTGTGGCATCTCCCGCTTCTTCTGAGTCCCCCACTAGGGATGTGGGTCCCAACCAGACAACTTCTTCCCTTCTACCAGAATCCACGTGAATCTTTCTTTACAGCCTTGGTCTTAGAAGAGCCGTTCTGTTAATCTTCAAGCCTATTTCAGCGAGAGTTGTTCTATATACAGTTGTAGTTTTTTTTTTGTTGTTGTTTGTTTGTTTTGCGCTACGCGGGCCTCTCACTGTTGTGGCCTCTCCCGTTGCGGAGCACAGGCTCCGGACGTGCAGGCTCAGCGGCCATGGCTCACGGGCCCAACTGCTCCGCGGCAATATGGGATCTTCCCAGACCGGGGCACGAACCCGTGTCCCCTGCATCGGCAGGCGGACTCTCAACCACTGCGCCACCAGGGAAGCCCCAACAGTTGTAGTTTTGATATGTTCTGAGGCGAGGTGAGCTTAGTGTTCTCTGGCTCTACCGTCTTGATCCTGCTTCACAAAACCTTTTAAGGCAGGTGATCTTTGGTAAGCCACTCAGGATAAAAGTTAACCAGAATCTCAACAGACAAAGGGGGGATTTCATTCTTTTCCTGTGGTTGTGGTGTGTGTGTATGTATGTGTGTATGTGTGTAAGAGAGAGAGAGAGAAAGAGAGAGAGAGAGAGAGAGAATTTAATTTAATGAGAATTTAATGAAATTGTGGACTGAAAACTAATTGAAAACTAAGTAGCTGGCAGAAATTCCACACCTCTATTCTCCCTTTTCCCCACAAACCCTGCAAGCACCCCTCATACCAGAAATGCTTAAATGAAGTTTATTATATTAAAAACTACAGATAATTTTTGTTTTTGTTGTTGATGTTTGAATAGTTAAGCGATATGGTTGATTGCAGTGGCATGGACCAGAACCAGGCAGTGGTCATGAGAATAAAGGAAAAAATTTGGCAGACTTTGGACCTCTGCAGGGCATGGAAAAAGAGGTCAAACTGATGTTATCCATAACTCATGGGCCAGGCAGCTCCAGTGAACATCTGGAATTCACATGTAACCACAAAGGCTGCATCTTCCCTATCTCACCTCCTGTCTTCATAGCTGTGTTGGGAAATGAGCCCATTTGCGATTACGGAGAGGTTTTGTCAGAGTAAGAATCAAGACAATTTCACAATCCCAGAACCTCACATTTTCTGGTCTCTTCTCCACCTCCTTGGGGAAGAGCTGCTCTGAGAGCCTGCATAGGGGACCTCCCTGTTCTCTCTGGTCATTTTAACTCCACATCCGAGACTATACCCAGATATTTTGTTCATTTATTCACTCATTAATTTAAAAAAATTATTGAGAGCCCGCTATATGCCAGGAATTGTTTTAGGTGCTGGGGATTCGGAGCCAATAAAGCAGACAAAACTATTTTCATGGAGTTTATATGTTAAACAATTTCTTCAACAACCATTTGTACTGATTTCACAGTGTCACTAGGGGGAGGAGAAAACAACCACATATCATACAGGCTGATAAATGCCCCAATCTGAGGCCAGTGTAGGCTACTGTGGAATTACTGAACCTATCTTAGGGAATCAGGGAGGCCTTCCTACAGGTGGTGTCGGCCTTGGGTAGGATGAGCATGGAAGGCAGGTGAAAGTTTTCCTCCACCCTCCTAGGAGCTCCAACTGGGACTGACATAAGACAGATTAACAGGGGAAATGCACATACATTTCATTTACAAGGAGCCACAAGAAAAATGACCCAAAGAAATGACTAGGCCTAAGTGTGCATATGGCAGGTTGAACAAAGAATAGCCATTATGTCATAGTATACAAGTAACTAAAGCATATGAGGGAACTAAAGGAAGATGAGTTATTTTAACAGGGTCTGTTTATCAGATTTTTCTAGCCCTCTCCTCCCCTCCTTGTCTCTGACGATGAGAATGTTTCTTTCTCCTGGTAGTGAGGACACCATTACATGGGAATTTTATCTCCTGTTTTTAGGAAGAAAAAGGAAGATCGGAGCGCCTTCCTTGCATTTGCTGTCTTTCAAATGTCTTTAACTCAAATAATCAATAGGCCGTAGTGGCATATTTTGGGGTGGCATGTCCTGAACTCCTTCAGGTAGGAATTAGCTAGGTGAGAAAAGGGGGGACTACCCCAGCGTGGCTCTGGTGGTGGGGGAAGGAAGGAGGGGGGCAGTGGAGGCTGGAACTATAAGCCAAGTTTCATCATTGAATGCCTTGTATGTGATGGTCTAAAGGTTTGCTATTAGCTGCTGCAACATACTACCTGCACACAAATTTATCATCTTATATTCTGGAGGTCAAAGTCTGAAATGGTCTCACTGGTCCAAAGTCAAGGTGCCCACAGTGCTGCATTCCCTTCTGGAGGCTCTAAAGGAGAGTCCATTTCGTCACCTTTTCCAGCTTCTAGAGGCCGCCTGCATTCTCTGGCTTGTGGCCTCTTCTCCATCCTCAAAGCAGGCAGCACAGCATCTCCAAATCTCTCTGCACCTTCTGCCTCCCTCTTCTACTTTTAAGGACCCTTGTGATTAGATTGGGTCCGTGTGAATAGTGCAGGATAATCTCCCCATCTCAGGGTTGGATGGTTAGCAGCTTTAATTCCCTCTGCAATCTCAATTCCCTCTTGACTTGTAAGGTTTACATATTCACAGGTTCTGGGTAATCATTAGGACATGGACGTTTTTGGGGGGGCGCATTACTCTGCCTGCTACAGATGGGGAGCTACAGAAGGACAGACACAGAGGAGCAATGTGATCAGATTTGCGTTCAGAGGAACAGCTTTCATGGTCGTGTGAAGATTGGGCTGGGGGTGGGGTGAGGTGGGGATACTGAGGCTATAAGTAAAAAGCCCAGTTAAGGGCTTCCCTGGTGGCGCAGTGGTTGAGAGTCCGCCTGCCGATGCAGGGGACGCGGGTTTGTGCCCCAGTCCGGGAAGATCCCACATGCCGCGTAGCGGCTGGGCCCGTGAGCCATGGCCGCTGAACCTGCGCGTCTGGAGCCTGTGCTCTGCAACGGGAGAGGCCACAACAGTGAGAGGCCCGCGTACCGCAAAAAAAAAAAAAAGCCCAGTTAAGAGACCAGTTCAGTAATTAAGTGAAAAATGATGTGCCTGTATACACGCACTCTAGGTAGCGTAACCCTAGGATTCTTAGAAAAAATGACTCTAATTAAGCTTGAGACACACCCCACAGTGTGAAGAAAAGGAAATTGTTTTTTAATCCTGGTTTAAGGCGTGAATAACTTTGGAACAAAGGCTAAGTCTTCATAGAGAATCTCCTTACTTTTCCCAAGAAGAAAGTTCTGCTTAGTTTGTAAAAAGGGGATGTTGGATTAGAGCATCTCTAAAGTTTTCTCTGTCCTAACCTCTCTGATTCTGTGGAAAGGAGATGGGGGCTGTTTCTACCTTAATTCGATTGTGGCTTAAAAATAAATGAACACATGACTGAAAAGACCTCTGCGAGTATAACAGCAAAGCTGCTGGGCTAAGTGCCATCAACTCAACAAACTACACACGACTGGAGCAAATGCTTCAACATAGGGAAAATGAGCCACTGTGCATCCCGAGAGCTGGGAGACTGAAATTCTCGGAGTATTTTCAAAAGATACTTAGCAGGTTTTAGTTTCAGCTCTTTTTTTTTTTTTTTTTTTTTGTGGTACGCGGGCCTCTCACTGTTGTGGCCTCTCCCGTTGCGGAGCACAGGCTCCGGACGCGCAGGCTCAGCGGCCATGGCTCACGGGCCCAGCCGCTCCATGGCATGTGGGATCTTCCCGGACCAGGGCACGAACGCGTGTCCCCTGCATCAGCAGGCGGACTCTCAACCACTGCGCCACCAGGGAAGCCCAGTTTCAGTTCTTTTTGACCTTGCCGGTAGGAAGAATGAAGTGAGGAGTGGATTCCTACTGTGTCTGTCAGGACTCTTGGTGGCAACCAAGGGGAGCTGACTCTGCCTTGGGAGTATCTTGAGGACACAGAGATTGGCTGAGGGGCTGAAATCTGGGCTGAAGGACCATCAGGAAGCAAGGGAGCACGGGGGCCTCAGCGCTGAGAAGGCACAGAAGGGGATGCTATAGAAATGTCTGGGACATTGTGTGCCCCTGTTTCTCCAGAGTATCTGACCTCAAATTGTTCCCTCCATCTTTGGGTTACCAGCTGGAGATTCAACTCCCTGATCGGTCTCATTGGTCACGTACCCATTCCCGTAGCTGTAGAGGAAGAATCTGGCTCTTCCGCTCGGCTTCCCATCTAGCCACACTATTCACAATGAGAAATCTCCTACAAGAAGACCAGATTCAAACAAGTGTGGTATGTGGTGGGAGTGGAGCTGAAGGATTGTTGGTTGCTAGGTAGCCAGAAAATGACCAGTGTCTCCTAATCTTGGTTTTTGTCTCTGGCTCCTTTGACTTCCTCTTGTCTGCCTTTTAGTTTATTAACTTATGGGAGGTATGCCACATCAATTTAGACTGGTGTAAATAGGTTTCCAATTGCCAGGGTGAGTGAGAAAATAAGATTGTAAGGGTCACTTTGATTTTTTTTGAGATTGCCATCCTGATATAGCAGGCTGTATGCTGCAGATCTAAGCCCAACCCAGATGAAATTCTTAAGCCAATTTCTAATATTTGTGTTTGTGTCGCAGATGCAGCTTCTGATGGCTCCCCAGCTAAGGCTGTGTGGACAGACAGAACAGGCGAGGAGAACAGCCCTCAGGGACCATTGCACTGGGAGATGGGTGCATTTGTAGCAGTGATGTTTGACTCCACACCCGTGATGCCTATTGGGTTCAGTATCATCCTTGTGTGCATGTAGTCAGCACTCAATGCAGAGTTAAATTGCCTGTTTTTTCTCTAGAAGTGTCTGTTTGCTGTGAAGAGTACTAGAGATAGAGATGGATAGTCACCACTGTTCAATTTCACATATTGGATATCGGTTCAAAGTGAGGAATCCAGATGAAATCCAGCCACTTGGGAAAGAAAAAGATCAAACTTTTAAGGGGTCCTCCTTTGTGCATCTAACTGAGAGGCTGGAACCAGCATGTCGGCCAGCAGGAGAGGAGCTGGTAGGCCAGGCTAGTTGACTCCAGTTCTGTGGCAGTCCCCATGCTGGTTGCAGAGAAGCAGACAGAGCAACCAGTTTTTCCTCTTTCTGCATCATTAGAATGTTGCAGAAATACACAAAGCCAGGGATTTTGCAATGGAAAGCAGCAGTAGCTGCACCCTCAGGAGGATAAAGTGCTTTGGCTCTTCTCTTGCCATTGTTGTGTGCACTGCAGGGACTATTAACCCCTCCCCAAGCTTGGTGAGGGGAGTTGAGAGTAGTGATTGGCAAGGTCTATGGCAAGGGTGGGCTGGCCTCTTCTGCTGGAGCCGAAGGCTGGCTGAGGGGCAGATCCTCAGACACCCATCTCGGCCCAGCCACTGGGGGGTGGGGTGGGGTGGTGAATGAAGTGAGAGGCCCTGGGAGGAACTGACCCCACAAAGACCAGGTCTGATCTTGACCTTGACAACCAGAAGCTGGGAGGCTGGAGGAGCTATCTGGAGAGCAGGTGAGGAGAGAGGCAGCGGCGGCACTTGCACTGCTGGGTGGGACAGGGACGAGGGTGTGCCCACAGGCACCCAAGAACACCAATTAGAAAGAACCCAGCCCTGGAGACCTGCCCACTGGGGCCCTCACTCAGCCCTGTGTGAGGCTGGGGGCTAGCAATGGGAGCAGGAACTGATGCCAGGAACGAGAGGCTGACTCTGGTGCAGTATATCTGTCCCCTTTGGCCATCTCTGAAGTTCCCACTGATGGAATCTAAGAAAAAAAAAAAAAAGGTCATGAAGAATCTAGGGGTAAGATGGAAATAAAGACACAGACCTACTAGAGAATGGACTTGAGGATATGGGGAGGGGGAAGGGTAAGCTGGGACAAAGTGAGAGAGTGGCATGGACATATATACACTACCAAACGTAAAATAGGTAGCTAGTGGGAAGCAGCCGCATAGCACAGGGAGATCAGCTCGGTGCTTTGTGACCGCCTAGAGGGGTGGGCTAGGGAGGGTGGGAGAGAGGGAGACGCAAGAAGGAAGAGATATGGGGATATATGTATATGTATAGCCGATTCACTTTGTTATAAAGCAGAAACTAACACACCATTGTAAAGCAATTATACTCCAATAAAGATGTTAAAAAAAAAAAAAAAAAGCCAGAATGTGGATGCCTGCCGTGGCAGAGAGACTAAGCAGCTAGGTTAAAAGTGTTTTCCTTCTTTTCTTTTCACCCTCCTTTCCTGTGCTTTCCCTCTCCCCAGACTCTGGAGTGGCCTGAAGTAGCAAGTAGGGGTAAAGTAAGAGAAGTAGATTTGGGTAAGAAAAGGGAAATAGACACCCCACCTCCATCGTGTCTGAGCCCTGCGGAAAGCCACCGTCAAGGGAGAGGGCTACTAGCGAGTTTGGGAAGGAATTAAGTACAAGTTGCTATTCAGTTAGGAAACCGTGGTTTGAGTTATAGAGACTAGGAATCTAACTCAGGTTTTTGAGAAGAGTCTTTCATAAGGTGTGATCACGAGAATACACATGACAGGAATGAAAATGGTGAAGTGTGGCTATCTCATTTCCATTCATTTATTCCTTTATTCGTTTAACAAATATCAACCGAATGCTTGCCAGGTGATGGCCATATCTGTGGAGCTGGTCTTTCCGTATTTAGCATTAAGAGGGCTCAAGCCCTTTCTTGCGTTTCTACAGCTGTTGATAAGATCCCCCTGGTGGTCCTTAGATCCGTCTTCCGGAAGACCCCGACATGTTCTTTCTTGTTATTACCTGCATTGTTTGATCTAAAACGCACACACAGTATATCAGTTGGGCGATTCTGGACTGACGAGGGAGTATCTTATTATTGCACTCTGTCAGTTTGTTTTCTAAATATTTCTAAATGAGTTGAGAACCCAGAAATGGAGAAACTCTAATCCCTCCACACCCTGCCTGGTAGGTTCAGAAGTACCAGCACCGCCCACCACGCTGCTCCTGCCTCCGACTCCAGGAGAAGGGGGCTGCTTCTCACCTCTCCAACGCTAAGTTAGAAGCGAACCGCTTTCCGCAGCTGAATTAGAGGCTTGTACCGCAGCCAAAACACAGTGTGGATTAGACAACTAAAGATGTCTTTTCAAGGGAAACAAAGAAATTAATTAAAGCCAGACAGGAAGCGTCTCCGGTGTGCTGTCTGGAGTTGCACCCTCTCTTGGGCCTGCGGGCGCCGACAGGGAGGGTATGACCTGGCAGGTGGTGGCTGGAAACCTAAGCCAGACCTTGAGGTTAACAGAGAGCCCCTCATGGGGTGGGCGGCTGCCACCACTGTGAGTGCGTCGGAGCAGGACGATGGCCCGTGCCCGTGGCGAGGGAGTCAGTGTGTGTGTGTGTGTGTGTGTGTGTGTGTGTGTGTGTGTGTGTACGTGTGTCTATGTGAGTGCTTGTGTAGGACCTGGGTGGGGGAAGGGAAGAAGGCCATTAAAAGAGTCTTGATGGCTGGGCTTCCCTGGTGGCGCACTGGTTGAGCGTCCGCCTGCCGATGCAGGGGACGCGGGTTCGTGCCCCGGTCCGGGAAGATCCCACATGCCGCGGAGCGGCTGGGCGTGTGAGCCATGGCCGCTGAGCCTGCGCGTCCGGAGCCTGTGCTCTGCAACAGGAGAGGCTACAACAGTGAGAGGCCCGCGTAACGCAAAAAAAAAAAAAAAAGAGTATTGATGGGACTTCCCTGGTGGCGCAGTGGTTAAGAATCCGCCTGCCAAGGCAGGGGACTTGGGTTCAAGCCCTGGTCCGGGAAGATCCCACATGTTGTGGAGCAACTAAGCCCATGCACCATAACTACTGAGCCCACAAGCCACAACTACTGAGCCTGTGTGCCACAGCTACTGAAGCCCGCACACCTAGAGCCTGTGCTCTACAACAAGAGAAGCCACTGCAATGAGAAACCCACACACCACAACGAAGAGTAGCCCCCGCTCGCCGCAACTAGAGAAAGCCCACGTGCAGCAACGGAGACCCAACGCAGCCAAATAAATAAATTAAAAAAAAAAAAAAGAGTCTTGATGGTGATAAATGGGCACATTTTGTTTTTTCCAGTATAAAGGGACAGGGTCTCTGAAGGAAGGAAAAAAAGGCCTAAATGTGTTGGGAGGAAAATGTCAGGCAGTTTCATAAATATTATTTGATGTAATTCCTTGAGGTGAGTGTTGTCCCATTTTTAGAGATGAGCAGGGTGAGGTAGACAGAGGGGCCAGTTACCCTGACAAAGGTTAAATGGCAAACAAGTGGCATTACTGGGATTTGAATTCCGGTCTTTGACACAAAGCCAGGCTGCAGATGCCCCCTTCCCCTCACTGCCTCTCCCATGACCCTTTCTTGCAGTGCCTTCCAAGAGCTGTGTATGACTTACGAAGGGGAACTTCAGAGGAAAATCACTTTGCCTTACTAAGCCTCTGGGCCTCCATGGTAAAAGGAGGCAGATGAATTAGGTGAGCTCGAGATTCCTTTTAGCTCTAATATTCTGTTTGTGGAGCCTGACGGGCTTGGGGGGTGGGACAAGGTAACCCAGACTCTAGACTAAGCTGATTGTGGTGGAAATCTTACCTCATCATCATGTCCCAGACGCACAGGATGGCATTTAATTTCTCAAAAGCTGACTTGGAATCGGACACTAATCCCCACTCTCTTCAACTGTAGTCCCACTGCTTTTAGAGGGAAATATGGTGCCTGGCACATTAAACACTCAGTAATTATTTGAGGAATGAAAGATTGAATGGAATCAATTGGCCAGCGCTCAGCTGGCCCTGTGTGTGGAGGTGGGAAGTAGGAGTGGGGAGTGAAGGACCCGTGTGCAGAGGTGCATAGAGATGTCCCTGGACATAACAGGACTTAAATGATATTTATTACCGGGGCCGCATGGTGCAGTCTGTGTTCTTTTTTTTTTTTTTTTTTAAGCAAACAAAGATCCAGTTTCAGTGGGTTGGTTAAATGCCTTACTTTGATGTGGCTACTTTGTTGACCCAGTTATGCAGCTCAGCACAGGCTGTTCTGTGGAAAAGAAGAAGCCAACTGTTAAACCACTGCCTATCTTTGCTGCAAAGAGGGAGCCCCAGAGTAGATGATCTTTTGTATCTGGGAGCCCATTAATTAGTCTTGGAACGTGTAACGGAAGGCCTCGGGCTCCACTGGGAGCGGAGAACGCAATCGCACAGCATGTTCAAATGAGGAGATTGGGAGGCCAGAGTGCTGGGAGGAAGAACGCGGGCGAGGAACACCTGAGGCGTGGCTGAGATGCTTAAGATGCGGTTCTAACTTTCACCTGCAGCGACATCTGTCACCTTCAGAAGCGCTTTGTGTGAGTGATTTCGAGGGAAATTTAAAAAGTGGGGTCTGTGACAGGGCGAGAGAGAGGCATGGACATATATACACTAACAAACGTAAGGTAGATAGCTAGTGGGAAGCAGCCGCATGGCACAGGGATATCGGCTCGGTGCTTTGTGACCGCCTGGAGGGGTGGGATAGGGAGGGTGGGAGGGAGGGAGACGCAAGAGGGAAGAGATATGGGAACATATGTATATGTATAACTGATTCACTTTGTTATAAAGCAGAAACTAACACACCATTGTAAAGCAATTATACTCCAATAAAGATGTTAAAAAAAAAAAGTGGGGTCTGGGTCATGGAAGAACAGGAAGGAGAACAGCTGCTGGGGTGAAGGAGAAAGAGAGAGGGATGGTCTAACAAGGAGTGGGGTGTCCCCAGAGCCCCGACACTCCACGGAAACCTCGGGACAACCTGGGACTTCCCACTATATACCAGTGCCGGTTTTGTTACATTTCAAAAGCGCATGACCATGACCGTAGCTGACATCGTGCAGACTGGTCACAGAGCCTTGGGTGTGCGAGTCATCTTCAAGGCAGGGAGAAAGGGCATTTACTTCAGGTCAGTCAAGGCAGAGCCCCACGTGCACACGGCTGCTTTTTGCAAGACTCGGTGGGAAACCACTCGTGCCAAGGGATATGAATATTTAACATTTTCCTGAGGAACAGTCAATCTGTTAGTTTTACCCTTCCCCATATAACAAGATGTAGATGATAAGCAAGTGAAAGTCACGAGGGACAATTGAAGGTCACCGGATCCAACTAGTTATGGAAAAGAATGAAGCGAGAAGCACCGCAGGATCGAAGACTACGTAGAAAAAAACGCTAACAGTAATCATAATTGACAGCAAGAATTTCCGAACTAAAAACATTTAGTTTTCAAAAGCGCCCCAGTCATTAATGAGTAATGAGTAAGAGAGTAGGGAATATGTTTGTGAGAAAATTATTTTTACCTCAATTTAATAATTGTTACTTGGGTCTTATTGGACTGATCAGTAGAGAGATTTTAATCCCCTGTGAGTTCTACTTGGCTGCTAACCGCCGGCCAGCTCTCGGCTCTCTTGAGCCTCTACCCAGTTACTACCATAGTCTTCACTCAGGCGACTGGAGATTCTTTCATCCAGCGCTGGCAGTGATTGTAACATAACACTTATTCATTGGGGCTGGGGTTAATGTAAACTAAGTTGATGGAAGAGAACTAAGTTTTCGGCAAATCTCTTCTTTTACTTTTTTTTTTTTTTTGCGGTCGGTACGCGGGCCTCTCACTGTTGTGGCCTCTCCCGTTGCGGAGCACAGGCTCCGGACGCGCAGGCTCAGTGGCCATGGCTCACGGGCCCAGCCGCTCCGCGGCATGTGGGATCTTCCCGGACCGGGGCACGAACCCGTGTCCCCTGCATTGGCAGACGGACTGTCAAACACTGCGCCACCAGGGAAGCCCATCAGAGCAATATTATTGATTAATTATGAAACCAATAGGTAAATGTTAAAACAAATAGGTAAATATTACACTACTAGTTGTGGAAATGGAGATGTAGGTATTCAAAGCTCAAACTGAAATCATTATTTATCCCCCTTCAAATCCTCTCCTTCTGTATTTAGTGCATTAATATTACCATCATCTATCCAAAAACCCAAGAGTTTTCTTCTATGCCCCCAATCCCCTAGACCTATCAATCACCAGATCCCTTCTGTTTTACTACCTATTTATGTCTAGAATTAGCATCTTTGTTTTCCCTATTCCTTCTGCTCTGGTCAAGCCCTCATCTTGTCCAAACTGGTCTCAGCATCCTCTAGTACAAACTCCAAGTACCTCAGACTGAAGCCTCTCGGCTCCTTGCCATTGTATCTGCAAATGTTACCTACGTCACTCACAAGGCTGAGAGCTCAAGGGGATATGGAGAAGTCTGTCTGATTCACATTTGTATTGCCAGCACCTAGCATACAGCCTGGACAATGGCCCACACAAACCTCCACCCATCCATCATCCCTCCTTGCAATGCATGTTTACTGAGCTCCCACTGTGTGCACACTACTCGTGGGGGAATGAGAATATGGCAGCGAACAAAACAGCAAACAACATATGCTGTCCTTACATATGTTGCGTCTTACACTGATGCATATATTTAAACCTTTACAAAGAAATTTTGTAAAGTTATAGAGTCAGACATATCAGTGTCCTTTAAAAGGTATTATTATGTGTGCTTTTTCCGGACAGATGACCCTTGAACAACACGGGTTTGAACTGCGTGGGTCCACTTACGTGCAGATTTTTTTCAATAAATAGGTACTACAGTACTGTGTGATCCACAATTGGTTGAATCTGAGGACATGGAATCGCAGATGGGGAGGGCCGACTATAAACATATACATACTCAGATTTTCAACTGTGTGGGAGGCATCACCCTTAACTCCCCGCATTGTTCAAGGGTCAGCTGCTTAAGAAATCCTTTGGTTCTAAACGATAATAAAATATCTCCCATAGAACAATTATGATTAAGAACTCAGGCCTGCAGTGAAACTGAGTTCAAATCTTATCTTTGCCATTAAAAGCTGGGTAATTTAGTCAACAATTCTGTGCTTCAGCTAGGTCATTCGTACAGGTAAAAGTATTTAAGGGTATTTAACTCACTGCAGTTGTTTTGGAGAGCTAATGAGCTAATACAACTAAATACATATAGAATTGAGTCTGAGAAATTGCACGTTTGTATTGTTATAGGTTATTATTTTATTACGTTTGTTCTTTATGATTGCCTCTCTAATTCACATGAAATTTATTTTCATTTATGGTAGAAATTGAGAGTCCCATTTTATGTTATTCTTCATATGGAAAACCAGTTGTCCCCCAATTTTTGTTTATACTCTTTCAATGGTTTCTCTTTGCTCCAAGAATCACAGGGCAATTCTGTACGTTAATCTACTCAGCTGCATGGGCTCTCACCCCACCTTTTCAGACTTCCCTTTTTACTACTCTCCACTGCTGTGCTATAGCCACCCTAGCCTCCTTTGTGGTCCTGGAACATACCAGCCTCTTTTCCTCCCCAGGGCCTTTGCACTTGCTATTTTCTTTTCCTGGAATGTTTTTCTTCCCAAATCTTGTATGGCTCCTCCTGGTCATTCAGGTCTTCCCTGTTCACTTAAGATAAAACATGTCATCCCTTCCCACTCCCCCCACCACTCCCCGCCAAACCACTACTTTCTCTCTGTTTCATTTTATTTACTTTATTCCATCTTATTTATTTCATTCACCACATTTATGATCTGGAATTCGTTTTGATAAATCATTCTTTTCTTCCTTCACTGGAACATAAGCTTCATTGGAACAGTAATTCTTGTCTGTTTTATGTACTATGGTAGCCTCAGAGTCTAGAATAGTGCCTAGGAAATAGTAGGTACTTAATAATTACCTTATCAGGAAGTCTCTCCTTTTCTCCCTACCAAACCAGGCCTGCTTTCTAGAAGGATAATCCTGGTGACACTATGGAAGTTGATTTGTCCTATGCCTGGAACGCTCTCTTTCTGGCTTATCCTTTCAGTCTCACCTTAACTATAAACTGTTCACAGAGGCCTTTCTGGACCCTGGTATCTAACATGGATCTCCAGAGACTTGCTGCAACCAGCTGAGATACTGAGATAGTGAACACCCTGAGAATTTAAATGTGCATGTCAGGCATTTAAAGGTAAGCCCTGGGGCTGTCAGAAGGTGAGCTTGATGAGGCAGGAGTTTGTCTTTCTTCTATGCTGCTTCTCAGGGCCTGGCACTTAGTAAGTGCTCAGTAAAAATTTATGGACTGAATCAATAAGTGGTTTTTCTGTGGTTTCCTTTGTTTTCCTGTTATCTTGTTTCTCTACTTTGATGTTGCAATTCGTATTATTTTTTTTATTTTGGACTTGAGCATTTAAAGCTGTTTGCTTTGAATGCCTTTTCTGTTTTAGAAGACAACTCTGCCAGGTTGTGGTGCTGTTTATCTACAAGTCAGATGTTTCCCCTCCTCCGCTGGCCATCAGTTTTGGAGCTGGTTTCACTTAGAGGACATCCCTACCTTGTCACTCTGCCATGTCTTCAGAAATTCACAGCCACAGAGAGGCTTTTGGGAGGAGAAGAGCTCAAGTATAAAATCCTAAGAGTTCATAAACACTAGTCTAAGAGAGGCTCATAGGATTATGGATGATAGAGAGGTATGAGAATTCAAATCAGATCAGACACTTATTTAATGCTTGCTGTGTGCAGGAAACTGTGGTATATGCCACGGGGAACACGTAGAAGTTAAACCGTGCCTCAAAGGGCAAGGGGTGCAGCTGGGAAAGATGCTCTCTGCTCCAGAATGATCACATTTGAGACGACATCAGGACACACAGATGGAGAAATCTTGGAAACAGATGTGATGCCTGGTAAACAGTTGGCTCTGGAGCCCTCAAGGTCCAGGCTTGAGATTTTAAGAATCATCTTAGATGAGAGCAAATATTCAGAATGGTCATTTTAAGGGACAGTAGTGTCCTGTGTCATTAAAATAATTAAAAACGATCATAGTGCAGTTTCACAGAGGTAGAAAGGTAGACCAATGAACGATTTTTAACAATAGCAAACAAGGGTGGAGTATGTCTGGCTCAACTTACCTAGGGCCTCAGAATTTTCCAGTCCCCTTCATGAACACATGTCCTAGAATTGGCAGCCCACCTCCGGCAGGACTGCCCAAACTACTCCATTCCATAAGTGACTGAACATCGACCAAATTGCTAAGCCCCAGAAAGTCGGTTTCCCCAGGTAGCCCAGGTGGGAAACCTGATTCTGTGATCCAAAGACTCAGGACAAACTTTTAACTGAGAGCCTCAGCACACAGAATGGCGTTGGGCCGGACAGCTCTGGGAAAGGAGAGGAAATTCCCCCACGTGGTGAGAAATGAAGGAGGAGTTTGAAACGGAGATGGTCTGGCTCTTCCTGCTTTTTCCTCGAGGTTGCCATCATTACTTTGCATCATGTGCGAGAAAGCAGAGCGCCAGGGTGAGCTCAGACTCAGACATGGTGCATGGATTTGCAATGTTCATCATGAGAGTCAAGGGTGCGTTAAGGGTGATTTGGGCCAAAGACTGTGACAGGCAGCAAACTCCTTAAACCGTCGATAGTCTAGGAGTTAAGTGAGGATAGTAACTTACTGTACAGGGAGGCATTGGTTCCTTAGAAATAAGCAGGTCAGTCCAGGGCAAATTTGGAACAGGGTAAGTACTTATAACTGCACAGATGCGAAGGGGCCAAAGAAGGGAGCATGGGAAAGGCCCAGGGGGGTGGGTGGGTGTCAGGTCCGGGGTGTCTTATAAGAGGAAATTTGTGGGTTTGGGGGTATCCTGGAGTTGAGGGGCACAAACACAAATGATACAGGAGCATACCAAAGACAGCCCTCCCTTGCTTCACCTTTTGGCCTCCAGGTCTGTCTTTGGTGATTAGGAAAGGGGCAACCAGGTCAGATGCTGACCGAAGCCATTTGCTCTGAGACCTCCTGCTGGGTTACACCCCTTTCTGCCCTCAAGCAGGTGAGCTCTCTTCATGGCCTGGGGCATTATTTGCTCTCAGCTTGCATTTCTTCACAGGAATGGCTGGCCCTGTGGGTAGATGTCACCAACATTTTCCCAGGCTTGTGAAAAGGGTCTGTTAGCATTTACAGAGCATTTAGCATCTTCCAGTGCCATGCTCAGTCCCTCATTGGGGATGACCAAGACGACCTTGTTAGTAGGTTCTATACTACAATCCCTCACTTCGTAGGTGAAAACAGGGGTACAGAGAAGTCTCACAGCTTCCTCAAAGTCACCACAGGGCTGGGACTCAAACTCAGGTCCTTTTCTGCAGAGTCTGTGACTCTAATCACTCCACTGCACAGCCTGCTCAGCAGGCACGACCTCCTTCCTGCCAGGTGGTGAGTTGGTTGTTAAAACCCTCAAGCCCTGGTGATGCCCTAAGGGCATGTAAATGAGCCATTCTTGATCTTCCCAAATAGTAAATGAATGTTAACAAGCTTTTATGTAAAACTGAACTTTATTGCAATTAAAAAAGAACAAAGACAAGTTGATAAGTGCCTTTAATTACAATGCACCTGCTATTTACATGTAATTATACTTTTATATACAGCTTGAGTAAGGTTCATTACATGTAAACTATAAGATAGGACAAGTTGAACTCCAGCCTTTTGGGAACATTCAGCATAGAAATACTATGGGCAAAAATACACAGAAAACAAATACCCATTTCAGTTCCTTAGGTACCATTACTGGATAAATGATCAAGATCTGGCCACAGAAGAGAATTGTAAATATGAATCAAGTTGAAACTTATTCTTAACATGACTAACAGTATTGCTATTATTTAAACCCTAAACATAATTAATAATTGGATCACTAAAAACAACACAATTTCAACTTATACAGCACCTTTCTTACGGAATTCAAAGCATTTGTATTTATATTATCTCATTTGTCCCCATAACATCCCTATGAGGTAGGCAATGGTTGGTATCATTATCCCCATTTTGTATATGGAGAAACTGAGGCACAGAGTAGTTAATCATTTGCTCAAGGTCACACAGTAAAGTCAGTGCTGGAACGGGGACCACAGAGCCATGAGTTGATCTCCAAAACCAATGCTTCTCTTTAAACTAAATTGTCCCCTCTGAGAATTTAATTCAATACTTCAGTTCATTTTTACAAGACATAAAAACGTGCATTTTTTTCTCCCATAAAAATTGTTGAAATACTATAGGCAAGAAACAAACACTCTGGGGCAGAGGTTAGACTGATACTATGTTCTTCTAGAAAGAGTTTATGGAAGTCTCTTGTTGGTTTTGTTTTTTCATTACTAGGAGTTTCTTTCCCCAGTTTTTAAAAAAGTTAGAATGAAATATATTTGAAAGAATGCACCTAGATACCTAGAAATTATAGCTTTGGTAGCCATATTCTGCCATGCACAAACCAGGTTTATTCCTGAGTTTACAAAGAAAAAAATACCTAAACAATAATTTAAGTCTTTGAGATATTCTTTCTCAATCTTATATACATTTACGGTGTGCTTCTCAAGAGACTCAGAGTGGTAGGCAGGGCACTGGAATAAAATATTTTCCAGAGTCACACACACAGGGGCAGGAAGTCTTTCCCACATCACTTAGTTCAAATTTTACTTCTAATTCCTGCCCTACCCACCCCCTGAGAATCAAATATGTAGTTGGTACTCAGAAAAAAAATAAAGAAAAAATTTTAAAAAGGGTCAAAAATCTGAGGCATACAGGACTCTTTCAAACGCCTGTTGACGTGGATGTAAAATTCAACTTTCCCAACACGTTCCGCGAGCTTCTCCCTGAGAGCAAAGCACTGCTGATGGTGCCGCCAAATCTCCAGGACGTCAGGAGGCAGCCGTGGAGGGGCCCACAGGAGTTAAGTTTCGAGCGCGGCTCAGGAAAGACAGAGAAGCTTATATTTAAAAGCATGAATGCGAAAAAAGCAAGCACACTTACTGGATGGGTCATGATCATCATGTCAGGTTCATCTATGGGTTTGACATTAAAAATACATAAAAACTTGTCAAAGGAATGTTCAAAGACCGACTCAGGCCTTTGGTTCTAGTCTCTTCGCCTAGGGAAAGGCACTGCTGTCTGTCAGGGAAGCCTTTACTACCTAAATGAGGAGCTAAAATTACATTTCTTTTTCTCCTTAAGCTTAAAAAAGGAAAAGGAAAGAGTTTGTTTACACTCATTGTTTCCCACTTGTTGAGTTAAAAAAACAAACAAAACAAAATAAAACCAGACGTTGCAATAAGTCGGTTCTGAAATGCAGGCTCCAGGGGACAAGACTGGTCTCTCTGTTTTAGCCTTAACTGTCCTGTGAAGGGTGCCTAACTGATACACTAGATAGGCTTTTAAGAATTAAATGTATAATGAGAATGAACATATCTGTTCTGTTAATTTGGAAAAAAATATTACACTCTAGAATACCCATTCAAATAAGCTATGATGAGAGTGAAGGTTAAAAAAATCAAAACTAAACACATCCTGCACCCTCAGGTGTGCAGAACGTGAGACCCTCAGCCACTGGATCACCTAACATCACCAAACATCAGGGATTTTGCCTATAAATGGCCAAGTTATGTTCAACATCTGGTAACTCCAGAGTTAGATGCTTGAACGTTCTCATTTCCTTGAGACCTGGAGAGGAGCTCAAACTAGTTATAACTCACATAACTCATAAGCACTGTTTCTCAGGGGATGGGGTGCAATAGCTACATGGCTAAGAAATGTTACACATAATTTACTCTAGAAGTGATTAATTCTTACAGGAAAGAGTTTTTTTTTTGTTTTTTTGTTTTTTTTTCCCCTCTCAAAATAATCAGTGCCCTTCCACTTTATGGGTAGCTATTGGTCTGCTGTTCCAGGGATTTCCCTCCAATCTCAATACCTTGTAGGGGACCTGTGGGCTTACCTGGTTAGAGCACAGTGCTCATTTTTCTGCATTTGTGAGTCTGAGTCCTCAACAGAATTTTTAAAAAGTTCTTCTCCATGGCTCCTCAGTGCCAACCATTCTCACGAAAGATGTGGGCAAGAGTGTACATGGTTTAGCAAAGTTCATGGCAAATAACACCCAGCATCTGCTTCCCCAGGTGGATCTGTGCCTTATCGAGATAGCCCAAACGTGAGCTGGGCAGAGCTGTCTTCGTGCCAGGAGGTGCTGGGGAACGGTTTCCATGCTGCCAGGCCGGGTCTGTGATACTGAAGATTGCAATTGGTATTAGAAAAATTGGAATGGACTGGGAGTAGCAGACACAGGGGGGCCGGGGTGGTGCTGTGCAAGGTGACAGAAGGTTTAAACACTCGCAATATTGAAAACAACTTTCCCACTCTTTTGTGAATTGGACAATTTGACCATTACACAGACCTTTTTGAGACAATGAGTCACAATGATGCTAACTGTCATGAATTACTTTTGAGTAACAGGAGTACTTTGAAAATGATTGGGACCATCTAACAGATAATATGTCACTTTTTTTGGAAACTATTTTTATGAGGAAAAAAATGCACGCACCGTGAAATGCAAATTCCTATTTGTTTAGTTATATTTCAAACTCCCCCTGAAAACATGAGGCGTGTTAATACAATGCAATATTTAAGAGGTAATGACATTAAACTATTTTACTGTTGCCAATTTAATATACAGAAGTCTGAGGAATGACAATTACCAACCTTTACAATCCATTACACAAGGTGATCTGAGACAGAGCACAATACTTTTTAAAAAACACCCATAGTATATATATAAATGGCGAGCAAAGAAAAGTCCAATCTAACTGCATTAAGATAAATGATTACCAAATTGAATGCTTTTAAAAAAATTGCCTTTTTTAAGCAAAAATTGTATTTCTCATTTCATCTGGCATTAAGAAAAATCTGAACTACTATTTCCTAGTTAAATAAAAGAAGAACCTGGGAAAACAATGAAATACTTTATAAATATCAGAGACTGGATGTAAATACAACTTTAAAATGAGCAGTAGGAAAAAAAAAACCCCTTTATGAATGTTTGTTCTCTTCCGGACCATGATTTTATTTAATTTACTATGGTGATTCCAGATGAAGACTCTAATTTAACACAGTTTCTGGATCGATCTCTCTAGTCAAACACTTTCTAAGTGTATACAACTCATCTAATGATACTGTCAGGAATAATGTATTTAAGAAAAGGTACAACACAGAGCAAGAAAATACTACTACAGGACAAGAAATTTAGACTTCACTGCAAATAAAGCCATAGTTGATATTATAGACACATGTTCCTACTTTCACATCAGTCACTTATTAACACTAAACATTACACTTTAACTTTTCCCAGTTACACAGTACAATAAGCCTGCCAAGATTTCCAGGAAATAACCATGGGTACCTACTGTGCTTCCCGCAGCCAAAGCTAAGCTAGCTGGGTACCAGAAATCAACACTTTCAGAAGAACGGCATCACTAGAACACATGGACTCATGGCAACTATTACAAGGAGCATTTACAAAATCCTAAGTCAGTCTTGAACTGAGGCTCTGGGATTCTAGCCATGTTACATCACCATCTCAGAGTGGCTCTTCTGCACCGCATCCTCCACCACTGCCTGTTGATTCTGTGCTAAAATCTCATGGTTTTTGAAGACAGTGAAATAAAATGCCCTCATGTAATAACGGGTCCCTGCTTCTGCCCCCGGGTGGGCAGGTAACCTGGCCATGGCGCCATCCTGGCTCACGGGGCTCTTGTTGCCTTCGGCCAAATCTGTCTTCAAACGCCTGTCTGAAGAGGACACCTATTTTCATTCCCTTTTGTCAGGTTGAATATGTAGGGAGTTGCATGAATAAAACTATTTAAACGTACCACTGTTTTTCAGCTAAGAGAATGATGGACCTAATTTAAAATCTGAATTCATTAACTAGAAAAATTCAATGAGGGCAACTTAAGATGGTTTTCCTGTAATTACAAATGAAAATGATTGGAGAACTGTTTCTTCTATTCTGCTTTTATGACAATAGTCATTACACTAGTAGGATAAACACTCAAAATAAATGACAGGATGTATCCTAATTAATTAAGCACCAGAGCAACTTTATATATATACGTGTGTATATATGGATGTGTGTGTATCATATATATACAACATATATATATATATATTTTATATAGTTACTGGTAAAAGTAAGTAAATGCTCTAATTCAAAAAATGAAAATCAAATATGAGAAACAGATCTAGTGACATGCTGAGGTTAAATTTCAGCTCTTTGTGTTTACTTATTGTTAATTTAGCACTCAATTAGAATTAACTCTTGGATTTTAAGGGCAGAGAAATGAGTAATTAGCCTTTTTCCCACAAAGAGTGGTACCCTCAAAAGCTTTAATAGCCCTAATGATGTAATTTAATGCAGGGCAAGAAAAAAAATTTGTGGCAAACATATTTGCAAAAATTACTTTCTTCTAGAATTTAAAATTTCCTCAGGGCTTCCCTGGTGGCGCAGTGGTTGAGAGTCCGCCTGCCGAAGCAGGGGACACGGGTTCGTGCCCCGGTCCGGGAAGATCCCACATACCGTGCAGCGGCTGGGCCTGTGAGCCATGGCCGCTGAGCCTGCATGTCCAGAGCCTGTGCTCCACAACGGGAGAGGCCACAACAGTGAGACGCCCGCGTACAGCAAAAAAAAAAAAACAAAAAAAAACTTCCTCAAACATTTCATATAAAACAGGTTACACTTCCCTGCTGACAATATTTGAGAAATAGTACAAGCAGGACAAAAAAATTCTTCAAAACTTTCAAAATACCTGAATAAAAACAAAGATCCTACTTTTAGGCAAGATAGGTTTATAATTCTGATTTATACGACAAAAAAAATTCCTAAACTTATTTTTATCTTTTTGTATAAATTTCACCTACCTAGGTTATTATAGTTGAATGCATACATAATACGGGTGTCAACATTTTAAAGATATAGTAAACTCTTTTTTCTTTATAATATCCTTTCATATATTTAAACTATGTGGCATTTAATTCAGGATGAAATGTTTTTTAAAAGAAGCCACAGGCTTCCAACTCAAAGATTCTAGCACACACTTTCAACAAATAAAGTAAAAAGTGATGAAGTTTATGAAATACTGTACTTTAGGGTCCAAACCGTGATGCTACAACAATAAATATACTTCAGTAAGTTACCCAGTGTTCTGAAGAGCAGAGCCATCTCCTGAAGTTTATTCTGCTTCTCCCTCCTCCCCCCCAACACTCATGGACTGTGCTATCACTTATTCTTTTAGGATTTGTTCTGGAGGGCCTCAGAGTTCCTTTCAGTACTTTACATCACAACTTATTCTTAGCACAGGTTTTCAAGTCAAGAGAGATATTTCATTGCATACTTTATGGCCATAAGGCATAGCCTTGGTTTTGAAACTTCTGGGGGAATTCTGATAATGAAATTTCAAGATGATATGACTATTTATAAAGAGCTTCTCTACCTAGAAATGGTTTTACCCTTTAGAGGTCATACCCACTACCCTGGCAATAAGTAAGACATCATGAATTACAACTTTCGAGCAGTCAGGGGCTCATAAGGGACAAGCCTGCAGCACGCACAATGCTAGGTGTGCAGTGTGACATGGCTGTCACCAGATACAAAGCAACCCCACAGAGTCAAGATTGTCGGGTCAAACTCATTCATACTAAGCAATGAGACTCACTGGGCGAACCAGTGCTTACAAAGGATGTGAATTCAGAAAGCATGGGGCCTTGCACCTTCCTGATCAACTTCTCCCTAATCCAAGGTTATTCCGCCATGATCTTTTGATCAATGATGATTGTGCTTATACACATGAAGTCTTCATGGGAGAGACCAGGCTGACTGAAAAATAACGACAACCAACCAATTTACCCCAACCGAGCTACTTTACAATTTCAGAAACATATTACAGAGCAGTCACAAAATCAAGCCATGAATGCAAGGAATGGAAAAAAACATGCCCGGGAGCTGGTCCCTACAATTTTCAAGATGCTTCATCCTCCCAATTGCATTCTTTATCATAATGAGTGAAAACAGCAAGATTATTCAATCTGAAAAGTCACAGATGTCACAGCAGTACAGAATAATTGCCTCTTTTTATTTTTCTTTAGCAGTGCAGGAAAAGCTCCTTTTCTGTAGCCCACACTGCATAATAGCACTTCAACCAGGTTCATTTTAAAATGAAAAGTGAACAAGCTTCCCAATGTTGGCCTTATAAAATCTAGAGAGATGATTAAATTCAAACCAGGCTGAGCTCTCAATCTGAGTTATTTCAGCAACTGATTTTTGTAAAATGAAGGGGAAAAAAAAGTCCCAATAGGCAATTTACATTTGCAAGCACCAGGCTGCAGAATTCATCACCTTTTTCTTAAAAAAGTAGCTAAAACTTAATGAAATTATAATACCTTCTCGAGGTTAATTGCTCACAGTCATCCCTAGTCATATCTTGTTCCTCCTTCCATTTTTAGCATGTCAAATATTTCAGTACTTCCCACCACAAACCATTGAAAATGATCATTTATGTTTATTCCACTTATTTCTCCAGTGAGCCGGATGATTTGACCAGGAGCTCCAAGTACCATTTGAAAAGTCAAGTCTTTAAAAACCTTCAGTGTTTTCAACACTTGGTTAGAAAAAAGGTAACAACTACTCATAATTATCCAGCTTATGTGCTTTATGGTGTCTTTTCAAAATGAGAATACAAATCATTGTACATCAAATCAAAATAGTTAATATACATTTTATCTGGCACTTTCTAGAAATTAGGCATTAAACATAAAATACCTTATAAATTTATATAACAAAAATAAATGTCTATATTTTAATCTCAGATAGATTACCTTAGGGGAGCAGTTCATGTATGAAATCCCGCACGGCTGGTGTGGCAGCGGGGGTCATCAGAAATACACATTCAAGTTCACAGCCCTTGGGAAATGGAAGCCGTGGCTGCCATCCAAACATGTGGTCTGTGTCCCAACATAGAGATTAAGGCTCTCTGTTTTGGAGGAATGAGCTCTGGGCTAAAAGAAGTATGGAAGTACCACGATATTCACTGAAGGCTCTGAAGAGTTTCAAATACTGGGGAAAAAACCATTTTGACTATAAAAATAAAATAAAGCATCTAACAATGACTTCAAGTACTTTGGGAGAGGCTGCTGACATGGACTGCCCGAATCAGAAGGAATGAAGAGCTAAGAAGCTCAAGGGGCATCTCCAATCCTATCCACTGGCCGGTCCCGGTTCCCAGGGGCAGCAGCTTGAAGAGGACTGGGGAGCAGTAGGGAAGCAGCAACCACAATTTCTTACCATCGAAAAACACCCACGTTGAAGGCAAAGGCCAGGCTGGTGGGAGAATATCCTTGGAATGAACCATTATAAATCGGAAGATTTCAAGGGGAAAAAAGCCATTCATTTTACCGTTAGTAGCAGGCAGTAGAAAGGGGAGAGAGGGAAAGAAACCCGGCCCCTGGGAGTGGCAGTGCTTCAGGCAGGTGAGCGGTGGTTTCGGATGAGTGCTTTTCTTCCTTACTGTGTGGCTTTCTTCACAAAGAGGGTGAGACCACTGACAGCTGGGATCCTTCCAGAGGGTGTGGGTATATGAGGGAGGTGTGCTTGGGTGTGCCCGTGCCCTGGCAGTAGGGTGTGTACCTCACTGTTCTCCAAACTGAGAAGCGGTTTCGGCATCTCCAGTCATCTTCCTTTTCCGGAAGCAGCATATGCAGTGTGGCTGACACTGCTTCTTGTGTTCTGCAACAGCACTGGCCCTGCCGGCTGGTCCTATGCTAGCTGGGTTGTCTTGCGGGCTGCTAGAGCCTGGTGATGTCTCGGCATTGCTGCAGGTCCCCGATGCTCTCGTAGTCATTCTCCTTTGGGAAAAGGCCGTGGTGGCTGTTGGTCTCCGGGGCAGCCTTCTCTTCCTCTCTGCTTAGAGTCTGTATTGCTTCGTAATCTGGTTCGGGCTCCTCGCCGTTGGGCCTCCCTGCTGCTGGAAGAGTGCTGACACTGTTGGGAATTTTCTCCAAGTCTTTAAGAGTAGCATAGAGATCGTTACAGGAAGAGGGCGACCTCAGAGCGGCTCCTTGGATGGAGGTATAGGTGGACTCTGGTGCTTTGAGTGACTGTCCTGATTTGTTCCCTGGCTGTCCTTTTTTATGTACTGATGAATACATTGCCGAGATCTAGAAAACAAAGGGTGAAGTGAATAAACAAGCTTCAAGCTTGATTTCTCCCTCCCCCTTTTTAGTGATAAGCTAGATTTTTAGGACAATGTGTGTGTGTGTGTCCCTTTAAGACTTTATTGAGATATTACTGACACACAACACATATAAGTTTAGGGTGCGCAATAGGATGATTTGATACACATGTTGTGACATGATTACCACGATAAGGTTAGTTAACAACTCCCTTACCGTAATTGCCGTTTTTTTGGTGTGTAGTGATAACATTTCAGTGCTATTCTCTTAACAACTTTCAAGTATATAATACAGTGTTGTTAATTCTAGTTGCCATGCTGTACAGTATATTCCCGGAACTTATTACAGATGGAAGTCTGACCCTTTGACTAACATCTCCCCATTTCCCCCAGTCCCCAGCCTGTGGCAACCACCATTCTACTCTATGTCTATGAGTCTGGCTTTTTTAGATTCCACATATATGTGAGAACATACAGTATTTGTCTTTCTCTGTCTGACTTATTTGACTTAGCATAATGCCCTCCGAGTCCATCTATGCTGCTGCAGATGGCAGGATTTTCTTCTTCTTTACGGCTGAATGCTATTCCATTACATACGTACGTACGTGTGTGTGTGTGTGTATAAAACTACATTTTCTTTATCCGTTCATCCACTGACAGACACGTGGGTTGCTTCCATGACTTGGCTATCGTGAATGCTGCTGCAATGAACATGGGTGTACAGATATCTCTTCAAGACAGTGGTTTCACTTCCTTTGACTATATACCCAGAAATGGGTTCTTCATTATCTGTACTAATCCTGGAGTACGTAACTCCAGGAGAATTATGTGTGTCATCTACAACTTTGTAAGTAGCATAATTCTATGAAAACCAGGTCCTCTCTGGGTCTCCTCATGGGTTTGAGGAGAGCAGGTGGGGTGGGCAGCTCAAGACCCCCAGGACCTGACCACAGATCAGGTTCTATTTGGTTTCTTTATCAGAATGATATTTCACCTGCGAAAAAGGTTTGACTACTTTACAAAAAAGGGTAAAAAAAAAAAGCATTAGACCAGTGATTCTCAAAAGGGTGCGATTCAAACCAGCAGCAGCAGGATCTGGACAGTTATTGGAAAGGCAAACTCTGGGGCACCACCCCAGAACCACTGAGTCACAAACTCTGGTCGGGGGGGGTCCCAGATGGGCTGATTCTGATGTCCACTAAAGTGTGAGGACCACTGAACTAGACTGTTTGATCCACTCTTCCTGCACCACAGAGATCTGAAGAGTAGCTCCTGGATTCTGGTTGGTCATATACCTATATCTGTCAGAGTATCGTTTTCCACTTTTTTCTTTTTTTTTTACTTCACTGCATACTATTGGTTAAATATACATTTACAGACGGGGCTACATTTTCTTCAGTGGGAAAACTCTTTCTTATTTGAAACCAGCCAACTCAGAAATAAAGCTAGGAGACAATCAACTTATGGGATGCTCTTTCCTATGGGAAGAGCAGCCTATTTTCCAAGCACACCTACTCAGTCTCACTAATGTACCTCCTGTAGCCACACGTATCAGGAGAGATTTCATTTTCTTTGATAGAAAAATGGATGATAGAGTAAATGGACTGATGAGGAGATTTGGGAGGTATTGTTTTATTGTTCGAAATCATGTTTGGAAATAGGGAAGAATACCCTTCATTACCTGTATTTATCTTTGCCACAGCGATTGATTTATTCAAACACCCAGGAAATAAATGAACATACTTCCTGACAGATGCTTGGCTTTGCAAGTACAGGGAGAGATGTCCTGTTCTCACACATCTCACATACTGTGCAGGAAGCTTCCAGCTGGCCTCCGCAGCTTCTTAAGACACGCCTGCCGCATGTTAACTGGTCATTTGCATGAGGACTTTTCACTACAGGCTGGTGGCTCACATTTGCCAGGCCTTGACGAGCCAAAGGTTTTGAGTCAGAGAAATAATCTTTGGGAAACTCTTGCCCTGTTGATCTGACCCTTTTCAGGACTGTGAAATTACCATTCTCTCCTTAGAGGTTTTAGTGAAAATACTACTCTCAAAATGAAGAATTAGAATTTCTTTCCATTTAGAAAAGAATTAAAAAAAAAAGCCTCTGCTTTTCATAGGGAGGTGCAAACATATGGAACTTTTTATTTATAAGGCGGTCCAAGCCAAAAATGTGGACAGATTATAAAGGGGTAAGTCATGGATGACAGTGATAAAGGGAACCAGCATCCTAGATATTTATTCCTCACCTTCAGGGGTAACAACAGGAGGACAAACACACCTTTACCTGTGAGAGTAATGAGCGTTGACCCCTCACCACCATTTCTGTTTCTCTTCCCTACTTTCTTCCCCATGGTCCCTGCCATTAATGCCCCCAACTCTTTGTAAGTACTTGGGTCTTCTTGGGCCTTATAGTCTTTTCTTTTTTTTGATTATAGGCTCTTTCATTAACTTACAACTTAATATTATCTCTGAGCATGAACCAAATGTGCAGAGGTTGTCATGTGAAATTTGAACTCTTATCAACGTTTCTCAAGTCTTCTAATATTCCTTTTGAATATTTGTCTCCTATGACTATTATTTTTATTTTGTATATAAATAAAAGGTTTCTCTTTAAGCCCCCTTGCTATTTAGCTTTGCAATTTTTCCCTTTAAAATCTTTCATCATTATTATTTGGTCTGTAAATTGTTATTATGTTCTCATAAATTACTCCGTTTTCCCCATTTCTCTCCTTTTTATATTCAACCCTTCCCCCATCATTCTGTTAAATTGGGATAATAGTACTTAAAATTCAGGTCTCAGTTTCAGTCTGGACTGTCTAACATTATATTACATGAATATAAAAATAAATGATTTCCATATTTATTTTTTCTAAATCTTCTTCCTAAAATGAATACACAGGAATCACAGTTCCTTATTCTATGTTAAACATTCATCAGTATAACCAGGTCCTATTTTCAAAAACCACAAACAAATGTAAGATAAGAAGAAAAGTAACTTAAAATTTTACTGCCTCCATTTATTTTAAAGGATTAGTTTCCAGATCTTTTATATTCTATCTTCTTTCCCCCCTTGTTGTTTTGGCCACACGGCTTGTGGGATCTTAGTTCCCTGATCAGGGATTGAACCTGCACCTTCGGCAGTGAAAGCACAGAGTCCTACCCACTGGACCACCAGGGAATTCCCTTATTTCTCATACCAAATGGGATGGCTCCGGGACAGTGAAAAACGCTGGTGGAGGCAAAGGAGCTGCCACAGGCCCTGGTAGGAGGGTCCTGCCTTAGTCTCCTGAGGGGAGGAGGGCCCAGTGGAGATGGAGAGGGGTTGGGGGGTGCATGAAAGTTACTTTGGAGGTGGAACTGAAGGGACTTGTTCCTGACTGCATCTGAGGACAGTGAGGAAAATGGGGTGTTAAGGATGACCCCAGGGTTTTGGCTTGTGCAACCAGGTGGATAGATGGCAGGTCCCTTCCGTGGAGCAGGAGACGTGGAGGGGGTTAGGCAACATCACCTAAGGAAAGCACTTCTGCTCCTTCAACTTTCAATGTGGGATTGTAACGTAGCTTCATATTTTAATACTCAGAGTCCTATATGGGAGGTGATGTACCAGCATAGGTACATTACTTTTGTACATGTACAAAATTTACTAAGCTAGGCATTCCAGAAAGAGGCTATATGTAGCTAGATAAATTAAGGTGTTCAGCTCTCTCTGAGTCTAGCTTGACATAATAACACAATAAATAGTGGCTTTTACAATTTTAATGCTCACTGAAAGTTTAACCAGTGAATTTTCAGCCCCGGTGCTTGGGAGAATATATCATCCTTTCTTGCTGGCGGCCATGTCTGACTCTACTTCCAAGCTGGACGTGTACTTCCTGAAGTTCCCTGCTCTCAGCTTCCCAAATTCCTAAGCCCTTCTCCCCCTGTCTTCCAGCCTGGAGCAAATTCTCTACACCCACCTGCTCCAATTTCCTGTATTTTCCAACCCACTATTAACTTCCTTCTAGAGGGGACTTTCTGACAGATTAAAGCTCCCACACTTATCATTTCTCTCTTCTCATTCCTCTTTTCTCCCCTCCCCTTTCTATTTTTCTCTGCTCCTTCTTCCCTACTGAGTTTTCTTTACTTAGCAGACCTGTTCATCTTGTCCTCTTTCTTGTCTTACCATCTGCCATTCACTCTCTCTGAGCCATTATAAAGCCAACATCCCCAAACCCTGATCTCCAACCATATGCTTAAGAGCGTACTTTAGCTTTCTCAGATGAAGGGTAACATGACAGTGCATTTACTCAAGGAAGGAGGTGCTATTCTCTATTGCATGAGCTTTCTGGTTATTTAAAAACTAACAGGGCTTCCCTGGTGGCGCAGTGGTTGAGAGTCCGCCTGCCGATGCAGGGGACACGGGTTTGTGCCCCGGTCCGGGAGGATCCCACATGCTGCGGAGCGGCTGGGCCCGTGAGCCATGGCCGCTGAGCCTGCGCGTCCGGAGCCTGTGCTCCGCAACGGAAGAGGCCACAACAGTGAGAGCCCCGCGTACCGCAGAAAAAAATAAAATAAAATAAAAACTAACAAAACTCACCTCTTCTTCTGTGAGAGTTGGGTCTTCTTCCCGGGACTTGTATGACAACGAACTAAATCTCTGTTAGAAGAAACATAAACCAAGAGAAGGGAGTTTGAAGTCAATAATCGAACCTTTCTCGTGCATATGCTTTGATCCATCTATCTACAAAAATGTTTTCAAATGATATTTGGAGAAGAAATTATTTTCTACAAAGAAATTATATAAAGCACCTGAGGAATAAACACATAAAATGTATGTTTTTGCATACCCAGTAGTATTACACTTAGAGAAACTTCTGGTTGTTTATTTGAATCTGCAGGTACAAATAAAACGAACAGTTACGTGGACTACTGTTTCAATTCCTAATTGTCACTGACGGATTGATCATCAATGAGAGATGGAAAGCCTGATGAAGAAAAAAACATGGTTTCTTTATCAAGTGCCGGAATTTTATATTTCTACAGCTTGCCTGAGCCATCAGGAAGGTTCTTAAGTCATCTGGAAACTTTTCACAGCTAGTGGAGAACTCAGCTCACATTTTGTCACTTGCTACCTGCCTCATTTCTCAATGATTTTGGTTCCTGCTTCACTGATTCTGTCTCTAACGCATCTCCTGCCTGAATTCTTGCTGACTGCAACAAACAGGGATCCTTCCAAGCCTGCCCCAGCTCCCTGACCTCCCTGCCCCGACCCGGTCCTCCCGCCAACCTCACTGTTCACTCTCCCAGCTACACCTCGGACTTCTCTTACCCTAAACAGACACCCCACCCTCCCATCTCCTTGCAGCCCCCTTCAGACCAGCACTCCTCGATCAAGCCCACTCCTCCCATAACCCAGTTCCTACAATCCTGCAAAACGTTTTTGCGTGTGTCGCTTCTCCTGGGCGTCCTTCCTTTCTGCCCTGTCAAACTCCACTGCCACACTTTAAACATTCCACTTCCTTCTTGGTCCCTGGTGAACTCATCCCTCGAGTGAGTCCTTAATGCTGCTCTGAATCCTTCTATCACCTGGTCCCTGGTCTCCTAGCTCCCTGCTTCACGTCTTCCCCTCTCTTCCCAAACTCCCAACACCTCTTCACCCATCCTCATGCTTAGCTGAGGACCTTGAGAAAACTGAAGGAAACGAGAGAAATTTCTATAAACTTTTACCTCCCCCACCTGCCCCCAGTCTCTGCATTCATGTACCTTCCTTCCTGTCAGTTGCCACAGATGAACTTTCCATGCTTCTCCTTAATGATCCTTTCCTCCTGTGCACTAGATTCTGACCCCTCACACTCACTCGTGGATATAAGCTCCAGCGTCTCTCCCATTTTGTCTACATCATCAGCTTTCCCCTCTCTGTGGAGTCATCCCCATTCATGTAAAAACAGGCTATTTATTCTAAAAACAAAACCAATCCACCCTTCTTCCAGTTCTATTACTCCTTCCTTTATAGTAAAACCTCTTAAGAGAGCTCTCTGAAAAAGTCACTCAAATAACTTGTCTCTTCCTATTCTCTCTCTAAACCCATTTCAGTCTGGTTTCTGCCTCTTCACTTCAGTGAAACTGCTCTTGTCAAGGACACCGAAGTCCACGTGTAACTATCTCTCCTGACCCACCTGCTGCATCTGATGCAGGGGTCACTCCTTCCTCCCTGAAAGTTTGCCCTTGGCTTCTAGGACACTGTACTTTCCTGTTTTTTCTCTCCTGTTTTGCTCTCTTCTGCTGGCTCCTTTTCTTTCCTGGACCTGTGTCCTTGGAACTCTTCTAGTTCCCGTTCACACGTACTCATGCAGTGATCTCATCTGATGTCAGCTTTGACAACAAATTTCTGCTGCTGACTTCCAAATGTACAAACCCAGCCCAGGCCCTTCCTCGTAAACCTGCTCCCCCATCCAGCTGTTCTCTGACATCTCTACTTGGATGACCAATATCTATCTCAAAGCAATAGGTCCAGCCCGGAACACCCAAGTTGCCTCCCAAGTCTGCTCTGCCTACAAGTCCTTTCTACTTCAGTTAATGGCAATTCCATCCTTCCAGTGGCTCAGGCCAAAGCCCGGACTCATTGCTTCCTCTTTCTTTCATCCACATCTGGTCTATCAACAAATGTCCTGGCTCTAGTTTAGTGTCTCCCGTTACTCCTGCCCTGATCCGAGCCACCTCGTCTCTCGTCTTGCTTATTAGAATGGCTACCCAACTGGTCTCCTTGCTTCCATTCTTCATAGGTGAATTTCAGCTCCATCAGAGCAATCCTTTCCTAACCCAGATTAAGCCACCATTCTTCTGTGCAAGGCTTTCGAGTGACCCCATTTTATTCAGATTATAAGCCAAGGCTATACAGCGTTGGGGCCCTGCTTACCTTTCTTCCTACTTCCCTTAGCGTTGCTCTCCCCTCTCCAGCCACGCCCACCCCTTCTTCTTTCCCGGAGAGGCCGGGCCTGCTCTGGCCTCAGGACCTTCACACTGGCCATCCCCTCTGCTTCATTTGCTCTGCCCCCCAAAATGTGTACCAACTCACTCTCTCACCTCCTTTAACATTTTGTTCAAATGCCCCTTCACAGCCAGGCATACCCTGACCACTCTATTCACAATTGTGCTCCCACCCAACTTTCCTAAACCCCCGGATTCTGTTCCAATTTTTTCCTTTAAACTTTAAAGCCTTCTAAGATACCACATACTTTACTTACATACGTATTTATGTCTCTATCTCCTTACTTAAATGTAAGCTCCACGGGGGCAGAGATTTTTGTTCATTTATATGTTTTGTTCACTAGTGTATTCTCAGCACCTGTATCATGTGGCTTATAGTAGGTGCTCATTAAAATCTTTTTGCAAATAAATGCATGAATATTAAACATTTCAAGTTCTCCCAATCACTTAAAATTAGGCTGGTTTATATGGAGATGATGGATTATTCATTCCTGTATTACTATAGAAAGGTAATCTGCTTCCCAGATGGCTATTTCCAGTTTCTAATGTGACATCTGCAGAATTGCTTACTTAGCAGTGGTTAGACAGTCAACTCTCTTACCTTTCAAATGCTTGTAAGTAAAGAAGTTTTAACTGCTTTAGGCAGCATAAACGTCACATTAGTTTTATTATCTTTAGTTATACAAAGGGCAAAAAAAAATAGGCTGCATTTTACAAATAGATTCATAAATACTTTACTGAGGCTCTCAATGGCTCACTTTACGGGTAAAACGAAAAGCTGAAATGCATTCAGAGAACACGACACAGAATGACTCATTGGCATAAGCTATATAACCCTAGCCGGACCTCCCCTTTTGATCATGAACGGCACAAGTTTTTCAAGGCTACTACTGACTGACTAGTCCCTACTTGGCCTTCCTACCAAAACTTGAGAAGAGAACCCTACTTTTTTCTCTGCAGAGAATGGAAATTAGATATGAGTTGCCTAAAGAAGGTAGGGCCTAGTTTAAATCCCAAGGAAATGCTGACAGCTGGAGATGTGAATTCCAAGCTATGGTGGCTCAGACATCAGCTTATGAGACACCCACAGAGAAGGCTCGGGGATTGTTAGTACATTTTAGAGCTCTGTTGAATAGTTACACTTAAGAGCTACAGGGTAGTATTTAGAAATTGTCACAAAATAAAATCTCTTACTTGATTCCTATAAAAGTCTATACATAATCAGATACACCCAGTGGCACCTGTGAACTGGTCCCCTCTGCCTGTTCTTGTGCTCTGATTTCTGGGACCCGGGGAGCGGGGAGATCACCCCACTGCCTGGGGTGGTAACAAGTGGAAGAGGCTAAGTGGGTGGCAAAGAGTCTCGTCTTTCCAGTTCTTGGTCTTCACCATGAAGAAAATAATACTTGCCCCCATTAGACATGATGCAAAAACTGGAAGATATCCAAGGAAGGTGCCAAGTGAGAAATATTTTGTAAATATGAGCTTTCGGTATTTTGTTACTTGGAGGGGGGAACAAAAAATCAAACACAGCTTCCACCAAGACAGCTTCCACCACTCAATGCACGTGAAGGTGCTAGCATGTATTCCTTAGAACAACGTGCACGCAAAAGCCCCAGGATCAGCTAGACGCCCAATTGTGACAAAAGCTCTGAAACCAATGTGCCGGAGCCCACCTTGTTGGCTTCACTGGTCCCCTCGGCGGCCCCTTCTTCTCCTGTTTTACTCTCTGCCTGTTCCTGAAGGTTTTCATTTTCATCCAGAAGTTTAATGGGGACAGGGGGTGGCGCCTCCTCTTCTGGATCCCATGAATTTCCAAGAATACTCTCTGCATTAGCGCTTTGTCGACACTTTCTGTTTCTGTCCACGGAGGCATATTCGGCAAAGTCTGTTTTGCCACTGGTCTGGGGCCCCGGAAGCTCTTTCACAGTGGAAGTTGACTTCGACCTGCTGCTGTGGCCTCCAGCTGAGTGGGCGGCGGCCGTCACCTCCTTAATTTCTTTCACAGTTTCATACAAGCAGTCCTCCACCATATTTTCTTGTGAGGCACTGTCCTTGAGCACTTCGTACGGCCCCTCCATCCCCAGACCCTGGTCCCCGTCCGCGCTTTCTCCATTGAGCATCGTGTCCACTTTGCTCTCAGGAGGAATTCTGGGCAACTCCCGGCTCTGATGACATTTTGGCTTCCCTGTGCTGTCCTGGGAGTCCAGCAGATCTGAAGCTGAGGTCTGGACTTCCTCGTAATGCTGCGTGCAGGTCATGGTGCTGTCTTCTGAAAGAACTAAAGCAGTGGGAGTATTAAAAGTGGAGAAAGACAATTTCTGACATAATTATTACAGTGAATCAGATGATGTCAAGTTAGGTGAAATCAAAGTGCTGGCTTTTTATTTGACTTGAGGCTGTAAATTACAGATGTTTTGACTGTTAGTGGATATTCTTATTTCAATCACCGTGTAAACTAAAGCCATCCATTACATCTTTCCAATAGAGTATTTAATAAATTGTCTTGGCTATCAATTTGGGTCACAGTTATACAGTCTTTGCTGTTACTCCTGATGGGCTCCTTGTAGGCAGTGTCCAAAGTGACCAGAGGATGAAAGTGACACTGCATAGGGCCAAACTGTGGGAGGCTGGGCTCCAAGGGGGGGGCATGTGTGGCAGCGACTCTCCCGGCCCTACTGGCCTCCTCTCGTGTGGAGGGAATACCTGGGAGCCATCCCCCTTCACAGGTCACTTTGTTTGAGAGACAATGGAAAAAATGGGGCAAAAATGTGCCCAGAGCAGTATCCCAAAGGGTCCGCCTACCCTGTGCCTTTTTAAAGCTCTTCCTTCCATCTTACTGGCTCCCAGTGCCAACATTTTTACCTCAAATTAGAAAATTCGTATTTGAAATTCTTAGATTGCTACAGAAATGTTACTGAGTGGAGCCATTCAGTCATCCCTTTATCAAATGTTTTTTGAGTGCCTCCTAGGTGCCAGGGATGGTTGAAGTGCTGGGAATACATCACTCATCAGTGAGGTCCAATGAGTCCTGCCCTTTGGGGACTTACACTGCAGTGAGCCAGTTATTAAATTACTGTCTCTCCACTGTATGTTCTTTATATACTATATATTCTTCATATATGTAAGTGTATGTATATAATATATATATTATATAAAGTAAATATATACTTAAACATGTATTTGTACTGGTATATTCATATATATTTACTTTATATAATATATATATTCCTTATATATCGTATATATTCTTTACATCTGTGTGTGGGTTTATAACTTAGTTTTTCTTTTTTGATGTTGGGGGTAGGAGTTTATTTATGTATTTATTTATTTTTGGCTGTGTTGGGTCTTCGTTTGTGTGCGAGGGCTTTCTCTAGTTGTGGCAAGCGGGGGCCACTCTTCATCGCCGTGCGCGGGCCTCTCACTATTGCGGCCTCTCGTTGCGGAGCACAGGCTCCAGACGCGCAGGCTCAGGAGTTGTGGCTCACGGGCCCAGTTGCTCTGCGGCATGTGGGATCCTCCCAGACCAGGGCTCGAACCCGTGTCCCCTGCATTAGCAGGCAGATTCTCAACCACTGCGCCACCAGGGAAGCCCTATAACTTACAGTTTTTAACCCACTTGTTTTTACTGACTAGACTGGGATTCTCTAAGACCCTGGAGTCCAGAACAGTAACTAATGCATGGTTGACTCCACTGTTTTTGCATGAAAAACTAAATGAGTGAAAGAAGAAATAAACTGCTCACCTCTTATCCTGAAAAAAAAAAAAAAAGACTACTTCTCTTTAGGGGGACTAGAAATAGTGTCCCTGAAGAGTATCTCGGGAAAATGATAATGGAACCCTCGTCGGAAGTTACCATCACTACCCACTGTGTACTAAATACTTGATCATCAAGGAGGGGGTGAACTTTTGCCCTCTGGATTTAGATGTCTGTGTCACGGTGGACAGAGAACGGGCACTGGAGTCTGAAGCCTCCGGTGTCAATCCTGACTGTCCCCCAGTTTCCTCGTCTGTAACTGGAGGTAAGAGGAGGATTTGCTACCCCAGGTGAAAGCGCTCTGTAAACTGGGGAGTCGAAATGTGACTTTGGTGAGCGAGCACATCCTGGGCGTGAAACAGGCAGCATGCAGAGTGGTCCTAAGGGTGTACCCAGGAGTCAGATCGAGGGTTCAAATTACAGATCCTCAGAGCACTGACCATAACATCTTAGGCAAGTGATTAACCTCTCTGTGCCAGACAGAATAATGCCCCTCCCCCCCACTGCTCAGGCACCCACGTCCTCTTCCCTGGATCCTGTGTGTTTCATTCCACGGCAAGGGAGGAATTAAGGATACTGATGAACTATTAGCTGATCTTGAGATGGGGAGGAAAACTGGGGCATCCAGGTGGGCGCGGTGTAATTCTGAGGGTCCTCATCAGTGGAAGATGGAGGCAGGAGAGTCGGAGAGAGACTTGAAGATGGAGGGAAGTCCAGGACCAAGGAATGCAGGAGGCTTCTAGCAGCGGAAGCAGGCAAGGAACTAGGTTCTTCCCTATAGAGCCTTGGGGAAGGAGCGCAGCCCCGCTGGTACTTTGATTTTAGCCCAGGGAGACCCGGTTCAGACTCTGACCTCCAGAGCTCCAAGCTCATAAACCTGTGTTCTTCTAAGGCACTAAGTTTGTGGTAATTTGTTGCAGCAGCAATGTTTCAGTTGCCTCATCTGTAAATTGTGAAGAGTAATAATCCCTACCCTACAGGGCAGTCATATTAGTCATGGTAACCTTATAGTTGCTAGCATAAGCGGGTTAGCAAAAATGAGTTAGTACAGGGCTTCCCTGGTGGCGCAGTGGTTGAGAGTCCGCCTGCCGATGCAGGGGACACGGGTTCGAGCCCCGGTCCGGGAAGATCCCATGTGCCGCCGAGCGGCTGGGCCCCGTGAGCCATGGCCGCTGAGCCTGCGCGTCTGGAGCCTGTGCTCCGCGACGGGAGGGGCCACAACAGTGAGAGGCCTGCGTACCGCAAAAAAAAAAAAAAAAAAAAAAAAAAAAAATGAGTTAGTACACATACAAATCTTAGAACAATGGCACACAGAAGCCAATTCATAGATATTAACTTTTCATCCAAAAGAGATTTTTTTGGCTAAAACTGGTAGTAATACAAAAGGTAAGCAAGAACAAACACATTTCCTAGTTTTTGAGCCACATTTTCTGAAACCCTTTCTCAGGTGATGAGGCCTGCGTGGATAGCTGGTATTTCTGCAGAACTTACTGTCACCGTTGGTGAGTGCCCCATTCTGTTCGCTGCTGGCAGGCGCGTCTGTGGCCAGGCTGGTAACTGAACGGCTGAACATCTCCTTGTCGGAAGGCTGCAGAAACAAAGGCACCAAAAGGATCAGACTGCGTGGCAGAGGGGAATATCCACGGCTTTTTTATGGGGGGGGGTATTTTTAAAAATTCATTCATTCATTCATTCATTATTTTTGCCAAACCGCACAGCTTGTGGGATCTTAGTTCCCCAACCAGGGATTGAACCCTGGCCCTCGGCAGTGAGAGTGCAGAGTCCTAACCACTGGACCTCCAGGGAATTCCCTCCATGGTTTCTTCTAAAAATGAAAACAACAACAACAAAAGCCAAACCCACTGCTTAGATTTAAGTTAAGCGAAACGAAATAAAATCGAGTTCCTCAGTTGCACTAGTCTCATTTCAAGGGCTCAGTGGCTACACGTGGACAGTGGTTACCCTATCAGTGCAGTTACAGAACACGTCCATCTTGGTGGAAGGTTCTATCGGACAGGGCCGTCCTGGGAATCTTCCGAGGCCGCCATCCACAGAGCTTCCCATCTGGTAATCACAAAGAGGCTATGGTAGGTTGTGGGGTCTCAGGTCCCTTATCTCAAGGTAAGGGGGACCAGAAGCCCCAGGGCTGATTGGAATCAGCTCCAGCAGAGAGAGGCCTCATCCTTCTACCAGGGGTGCCGGAAACGTTACCCTTTTTAAGGGTGTGTCATGCCGAGGAAAACATCACCTTTGTCATCTGAAGGGAAGGGACTTAAATCTGATCAAAGATAATGTCACTGATGTCTGAGACTCAGAAATCAGCCAAGTCTCTGCTTCAAGGTTCACCGAAACCATCATATGCTAAAAAGTGGTTTGCAAACCTTTCTTATTCTCACAAACAAATTCAGGACGCTTGGAGGGAAGAATGGCATTGATTGTTTCCTACTGGGCTAGCCTGGGTGGACAGTACATGGCATGATACGCCAGGCTGAGCTACAGCTATGACTAGCCTGAAGGTAAGGTGGTAGCTCACATATTTCTTGAAATATGCAGCTGGTCCCACGTAGCAGCTGAATCACTGCTGATATGATCTGTTCCCCCTTCCCACTCATGGAATGCACGGCCTGCGGGACCCAGGAGGCCACACTGGACCATGTTCCAGGAGTCCACCTGGGAAGTTCTGATGTAAACAGCACCACAGCCTTGGCTAGCTGGCTTCACAAATTCTCTGACTTGGGAACCAAGTAATAATAACAGAGAGCAAATAGCTCATGCTGCGTCATGATCCAAACATGTACCGGGAGTCAGCTATTTCAATCCCATGCAGCCCGTGAGATGGGTCGTTGTGTTAGGTTGCAGGGCGGCTGCAGACACAGGTGCCCATTCACAGAAATGACGTCACCCCTGGTGAGGAGTCAGCTGTGGGGGAAGGATGGCTCCCAGGTGGGCCCATAACAGCACAATCAATCCGTCACAGCTGAATTATCATACTCTAGGCTCTCACCACCATTTCTTCTCTTAGCTTCTACGAGAAAACGCCTGCTGGAGCTCCAAACACAGAAGCCAGGAGAGAGCCTCTCTCTCACTGAAGCTTCAGATGCAGCCAGGGGACACCACCGCCCCCCCGCCGGCCTTTTTCACCTTAGGATTTAAAGGCAGCTCCTCTGGGGCTGTGGAGCGGTGTGTGTCGGGGTGTGTGTCAGCCGGGATCAGGGGTGGGGAAGGCTGGCTGACTACAAGGACTTGTCAGGCCTGGGATGGAGACTGTGCAAGTTGTACAAAATTGAGAAACTAGGATAGAAGCTTGTAAAGAGAGCCATGTGATGTGTGTGTGCAAACGTGCACTCCCTTGCTCACACGTTCGTATGAGAGAGGCTATGGGGGGCTATTAATGAAGGACACTGCACACGGAGAGCCAGATCTTCCTTTTATCCACCCGCCACTCTCTTCCCATCTCACCCAGGGCTGCTGCTGGGCGTTAGCAGAAGAGCAGGAACCAAAGGTCTAGAGCAGAGGTTCTCACACCTGAGCAAACATCAGGATGACCCGAGGGCTTGCTCCCAGCCTCCCCCCCACCCCCCGCCCGCCCCCGAGTCTTCTAACAAATGGAGGTGGAAGCCTCTCCCCCAGCCCCGCGTCTCCTGCCAACGGGCACCAAGGAGAGTGGCAAGGGGAAGAAAGCTGGGGCCTGGGACCTGCACGTGGGAGAAGCCACAGTGGAGGTACCATCCCCTCTCCCACCCGCCCTCTGGGTGCCTGCACAGCGGCAATCCAACAGAGGCGCTGGGGGCAGGTGTGAAGCGGGGATACAGACAACCAGAGACTGCAGTGAGGGTGACAACGGGGGTAAAAAGGAGGAGGGTGATGAGAAACCCGGAAAGCAGTGGAGGGTGTGTGTGTGTGAGCCGCCTGCATACAGAGATGAAAGGAAGGAACTCCCCAGGGGCTCCCAGGAGAGGAGGGCTGACCGCTTCGCTGCCTGGCCTGGAAGAATCCCTCAATCCTAGGGCAGGGCCCCCAGGACGCCTCCTGGGTGAGCTTGGAACCTGGCTGCTGGCTGAGTGTTTCATACCAGACCTCACATGACATACTTCAGTCATCCATCTTTCCTTTTTGCCCCTTCTTCCTCCAACCAGTTGATGCCTGATCTTGAGAAATTACGTCTGGGACAGGAAGCATCTTCACCATTTCAGCCTTGCGAATATGAGGGCGGCCCCATCCCCAGCTGCTGGAATTGCTCAGCCAGTTAAAGGCATGGGCCTGAGGGGAGAGAATGAGGTGGGACCAGGACGCCCAGCCTGCTCCCTATCTGGGTGAATCCAAGAGGCCCGCGGGGCTCGATCAGGACCCTTTAGGACACAGAGCAAGAAAACCCAGCAAGGCCAGGCCACATCTGGGATGCTGGGGGTCCCAGGCTCCAGTAAGCTTAATGATCAGCTGTTACAGGTTGAATTTTATCATCTCCAAATTCCTATATTGAAGTCCGAACTCTCAATACCTTAGACTTGGCCTCATTTGGAAACAGGATCGTTGCAGATGAAACATGTTAAGATGAGGTCATATCGGAGGCCTTAAAAAAGGGTAACTTGGGCAGAGACAGACACACATAGAGGGAAGACGGTGTGAAGAGTCACAGGGAGAACACAACGTAAGGGCAGAGATCTTCAAACCAAGCATCACTAAAGGCTGCCAACCGACCACGGTAAGCTAGGAGAGCGGCCTGTAACAGATGCGCTCTCACAGCTCTCGCAAGGAACCAACCCTGCTGCCACCTTGATCTCGAATTTCTAGCCTCTAGAACTGTGACATGATAAATTTATTAAGCCACTCAGTTTATGGTCCTTTGTTAGGACAGTTCTAGCCAACTAATACACCGGCTGGAGCCCAGCAGAGGCAAAACAGAAACGTCCCTGCAGTAGGTTGGAACTATCTGAGGATCCTTCCAGCAGTGGCACAACTGCATCCGTTTCAGAAGCTCTCCCAACAACCTGGCTAATTGCACAGGCCTCTAGCCACGGTGAATATAAACCTGCAGCAAGAGGACCGGCCCAGGCAGCCAGTTAACTCTGGCTGAATTGCTTCCCTGGGCTTCCTTCAGGCTGTAGGCTTGTGGGGACCTGCTTTAGATAAGCGGCTGCTGCTTTAAAGCTCGTGCACGCGTGCTCACCACGTTCATCAGGTTCTCATGATCTCCGCTGTGCTGTCTCGGCTTCTTTTCTCTGAAACAGAAAAGGAAACATGGCTGTAACATCCAACGTGCTATCTAAAATCAAACATACACTCCCCTTTCCTATTCAAACTTTGATCGACACTTAAATAATCTCTCTTTTAAAAACCGGGTTTATTTTGCCAAGGAAGCAGAAGCCGGACAATTCACTCTACCCCTCCTCTGCAGGCAGCAGGGTCCGAGGGAGTCAAGTCCCAGCAAGGGGCTGGTCACCTCTCTGGACCTCCCCTTCCTCCAGGAGTAGAAAATACAAGTGAACAAGAGGACTGGGGCAGTTTCCTGAGTAGAAACTGTTTATATCTAGAATGCTGGAATGAGTTTTTTGTTTTTGTTTTTTGTAAGGAAATCAACAATTCTCATCTCTTCATCTTTCTTAATTCAGTCTTTGCAAAGTCACACACTGCCATGGGATTGAGAAAATAAAGAAAATACAACTTTTGGCTTGTCGGGGAGGTTACATGCCCTCAGGATGAGTCATATGTACTTGCAGTCTATGGAAAAGTCCATCCAGTAAAAATAGAATTTATTTTTACTCGGGACAGGCTAAAGAAAGCCATCAGTACTAGAGGCTACCTTTCCCATAGATGTATAAGGCAACAGTGACACCTAGTGGTGGCATAAATAATTGCAAGGCAGGCCCTCCCAGGCCCAGGGGAACAAACACTCCTCTAGCTTTGCTTCTATTTTTTCATCTTTCTGGCCAGTTAGTCTCTCTCCCAGCCCTGGAGTCCTGGATCCAAACCGGGCAGGGATTTGGAGGCTACTTGTGTTCAGGGAGTCTGGATTTTCCCCTCCTGACAGAGACTTTAGGGCACAAAGCCACATCCAGACTTTTAAATGACACTTGTCCAGTCTCTTCCAAGGTTATTGAGAAGAGTTTGAAAGAAGGCTGGCTGTCAGCTGGTCTGCACTGGCTCCCAGCAGCAGCCCTCACCAGAGAGCTGCATATGTTGTAACAATGTCTGAACACCTGGAAAATCACTCCTGGTTAGAAAGGACTTTGCTTCTCTCCAAGCAAAGATCTCCTTTTCTTCTTGGTGGAGGGGTTACACATTTTATTGTATATGAGGGAGACAAAGAAGGAGGAAGAGGGGAGGGGAAAGAGAGAGAGAGAGAGAAGTATAATTCTAAAAAAGACAAGATGGTTATTTCATACACAGAATGTTTCTCTTGTAGAAAAAATGAATGTTTCTTAAGAAACTGCAGCTCTAGATAACAAATCCTTAATAAAATGACCCCCGAAAGCTACAGAGCAGCAAAAATTCTCAGTAACTCTCAAATGGCAGCAAAAAGAATATCTTTAATGCACATGATACTTAGATTTCCAAATGTCCACAGATGGAAAAAGAAAATACACATTTGGACAAGGGTGTGCTCATAAGAATAGCAAAAATTTCCTTCTGGGAAGTTTCATACATAAGGGCTCTTCCAGTTGCTCCCCAGGAAAATCAGATGTGGCTTTTCACTGAACTAATAAAAAGTGTCCTGAGCTCCTTTGCGGCAGAGAAGTCAGTTCATCTAACATACGAGTTTCTGGGAATGTCTATGCAGTGAGATGCCATTCATCACAGGCTTTTTATATAGAAAGTCTTCTGGGAACATGTTATTTTAAGGCTCTAGTAGACATGCACTGCTCTCACCTGTCACAACTGGAGCATAGAAAGATGAGGAAGGTGATGAGGAAGAAGGTGGCCACAGCTGCCAGGCTTCCCCACAGGGTGATCTGCATTTGTCCCCCACTCAGCAAGCTTCCCTCGGGTCCCATGGTGGGTGGGAAGTGGCACAGCCTGCTGGATTTGGTCAGTCCTTCCAAGGTGGCGACATGGGGGCAGAGGGCTGCGTCCTCCTGCAGAGAGAACAACGTGTGTTTTGACAACTTCTCGCGTGAAATGCCAGAATCTGGGAGTAAGCTCCTGGTGGGGCGTGGGGTGAAGGGGGCGTTTGAGTAGAGCAGGGAGGTGTGTGCAGACTGCAGGTGTGTGCAGGTGTGTGCAGGTGGACTCGACTTGGAACTCCCTCTGGGCAAGTTTCCCTCTGTGGTCCAGGCCTTTGTTTTCTCACCCAAAACGCAAAGCAGGAGCGTGCAATACCTAGCACAGTGTTTGAGGCAACGGATGTCTTGTTATTTGGATATGTTTGGGGATAGATTCTTAACGTCTTCAAATAAATTTAAGACTCCAAGTACTCCACAGCAAATGAATAAATGCTTATTTGGTTTCTCTTGCATTTTTTTGTTGTTGTTTTTTGCCAGAACAGTGTAAAGCATTTATTACAGCTTTCACAAAAATGCAGTTTGCATCTTTCCCACCTGAATCCCCAACTCCCCAAACCTGCTTCTCTTCGAGAAGGTTTACGGTCAATACAATTAATGAAACGGATTGTCTTTACATTCACCTTCGTCAACAGTTAACTGTTCTGAGTATGTGACTTTATATTCAGGGCTGGCTTTCACTAAACTTTGTAAGCACTCTATAAGTCCACTTTCAAAGGGATGGCTGAAAGTCTACGCTAAGAATGCATCACCGGCAGCAAATAAGACTTATTTATAAACAACTACAAATTGAGTATAAAAGCTAGGACGTATTAGTACCCTGCATGTGCCTGGGACTCGAGTGCTTTCCTCATTCGATCACTGCCACCAGTCTGTGAAGAAGGCACAGCTAATCCCCATTTTTCAGAGACACGAAGTTCCCCGACGGTGTCACCGCGCTCAGTGGCAGCGGAGGATATGAGACCAGCCAGCTCTGACTCCAGCGCCAGTGGTCTCAGCCCCTAGAGGGCGCTCCTTCTCACTGGGGGCTACCGCTTCCCGGTCCAGCTACAGGGCTTCTACATGAAAATGGCCAATGAGTTCTGTGAAATATTTTAAGACTTTTAGATTTTGAAAAACAGAGTGCTATATCAAATTAACGATGATCTCTCGTCAGAGATGCCTTGTTTAAAGAACATTTGCTTTGCTCAATTCTAGAACATTCTCACTTAAACAGCCTTTAACTTCATCTCAAGATTCATGAATAAAGTCAGCAAATAAATATTTTTGTCATGATAATTCATCAAAACTCAAAACATTTTTTTTTTCCTTGAAAAAGACGGTTGATGTTTGCATTTCCATTTGCTTCCGTAACAGACCTGGGACTCTATGTAGCCATCACTGAGCATCTACATCAAGTCAGCACCTGGGGAGCTTAACGGAGTCACTGTGGTTCAACGAGACCAGATTTTCTCCAGGTGAAACATTTCACATTTATTTCAATATTTAAAGGTGACAAATAATAAAAAGCTGGAGAAAAAGAAATTTTATCTACAAGCATGCAGAGAGATTTCTAGATGAAATCGATTGCTTTCTATATGGCCTTGAACCAACATGAACACTTCTTAATGCTCTATAAATAAATAAATGACAACTTCCTGGGTAATACAGAACTTCTTTCTTCCTGTGTTGGTTATATATTATACCTATAAACACTACATGCATACAGGAATGGATGGTCAAATTGCCTTTGCCTGTTTGCCCCTGGACAGCTATAACTGAGTGAAAATCGCCAGCACTTCTCTTATGATTTGTTGAAACAATGAATAATTCACTTTTAAACTTAGACTACAAACTGGCACAAGTTATTAAAATACATTCAAGCACATGAATGATGGGGACCTCTGAATATATATGAAATAAATTTTTATATCCAGATCCAGGTTCATGCATAACACATTTCAGGAGGTACAAACAAAAGATATCTGTTGTGCAGGCGTTTGTGTGTTCCTTCTTTCCTTTGCTCATTCATTCGTACAATGATTTAATCAATGTCTCTTTATAAAGTTCCCGGTTCTTAGAAAATAGTTTGCTGAGTGAATTATTCAAAAGGCACATATCTATCCAGCAGGACCCTCTCTCCATCTCTGGTACACGTTTCTCTTTTCTCTTTCTCTCTTTCTCAACAGGGGGAGGCGATAGAATATAATGAATTATGTGGTGCTCCAGCTAGCAGAACAGTGTGGGGAGAAAAAGGGCGAAAGCAGATTATTACCAGCTACTGAATAAAGGATGTAACTCAGAGAAAAGGTGTCAAAACTCCTGGATCACTCCCCTTCAACCAGAATTTGCAGAAAAGCTACTGACAGAAATGCTTTTTTACAAAAGTTCTCATTGTGGACAAAAAAAATCTCACAGTGAAAAGCAAGATCATCATCTGGTACTGTTTCTGAGTCAGATTATCAATACATTGTACCCCTAAGGACAAGGGCTCCAATTGCGTGGGCAGCTTTCTCCTCTCAGAAACCTCTATGTGCAACTCGACAGGAGCCACGCAGGTCACAGCTGTGGTGGCAGTGCAGCAGGAACACCTACCCTTGCAGGGGCCAGGGGTCTACACACACATGACCTCCCTCCCAGTGGGATTGTTCCAGTTTTAGAGAAGGTCTGCACCACTGGTACTCTCCTCTCCTGGTCTCTTTCTCTTTCTGGTCTCCTGTTTCCATAATTCTCCGGCCCATTTCTTCTCTGGTCATCTCCTTAAATTTTAGTGGCTTATTTACTATTGAGACATGGCTGCCTCCCCCCACCAACCCAGTGTGTGTAGACGGACTGTCCCCACCGTGTGTGTAGACGGACTAGCCCTCCCGTGTGTGTTTTGAACTGTGCCCCCCAGTGGGTGTAAATGGCCTACTTCCCCCTCTTTCCCCACCATGTGTGTAGACAGACTATCCCCTTCCCCCGCCCCATTTGTGTAGATGGACGACTCCCTCCCTCCACCGCATATGTAGATTATCCCCTCACCGTGTGTAGACGGACTGCCCCTCCCCCATGTGTGTAGAGAAGCGCTAACACCCATAACGGATGTACGCGTTATGACTTCCACATTCCTCCCTCTTGGTGGAGATGAGAGTGGAAGCCCTGTGTGGATGGTCCAGGGCTTTCCAAGAAGTGGAATGGACTTTCCCCCCAAGGCTGGACCCTCCTGCACTGGTTTCACTCAACTTAAATGCAGTGTTCAGGGTTCTTTCCTGGAGTTCATTTTGAGCAGGGCGGGGCATAGGTGTCCTTCCCTGAGACTCAAGGCTTCTCTCAGGATTAGCGACAGAGAGGGAGAATGAGGACAGCGAGGCACAGGGTCCGGGAAGTAAGAAGTCACCCTGAAAAGGAAGGGCCCCCGAAGGAGCGAGGGTTTTCTATATTATACACTGTGCGCCTTTACCAACCAGGTCCTCGTGGAAAAGATAATCCAAGGCTGCGGAGTCCCTGATGTTGTTACCGGCCTTGGGGACCAGCTAATTTTCTGCTAATTCCTATATCAAGTAAGATGTTTCCTGAACATCCGGCATCAACCCACACCAGCAGAAATACATGAACAATTTGGGGCGATCTCTCACGATTTTTTCAAGGAGATATTTAAGCCTATTTCTCTCCATCCTGTTCCTACCCGTCTCAATAAAATTGCGTGCAATTATAGAATACTGTTTCTTCAAAGTTAAAAAAATCCCGTTGTCAGACCACATGTGTAAATATTCTATGAGTTATTCAACATAGAGCAAAGGATGACCATTCACCGTACCTCAGCGAACATTTATTACAGCACCTGAATGCCCCACTAAGATGTGTTGCAAAAGATCATACTACTAATGAAATAGCAGATTTAGTTTAATAGTTGTACATCATTTTTTTTGTTTTAGAATAGGCTTCACCATTGGCTGCACTGACGTTCAATCATGACCAGTGACTGTAATTTAATGCATGATATTGACAAGAGGCAGTGGCATTTCGCCCACCCCGCAATTTTATATCATTTCAGAGTACTGTGGGAAATTGTCATTTGGCCCTGAGAAAGGTCGATGCCTGAGTTTATAGGACTGCTTTTGGGGATTCTTTTCGAAGTAGGGTTGGATAACTATTTCGGACTAAAAGCTCCATAATCACTCATACTTTTGTATCCATTCCTTTCACGATTTTAATCAGTAAGTGATTCAATCTTGAGAAAAACCGAGGGCCTTTTACTTTAAAAGCAGGTGCCACGTTTAACCACAAGGGGGCAGTATAATTCTATTCTCAGCCCTCCAGGACAGACCTCAGTTATTCTTGCTGTCGGCGCCTCTGCTGAGCCTTTTAACTGTCTTCAGTAGCCTGGACTATCGCCACACCAATCAATTCCAACGAAACAGAAAGCAAAAACCGGATGAAATGAATGAAAGTTGCAGGCCAACTACCAGCTATTTCTTTGTTTAGCCAAACACATTTAACAGGTAGGTGCTCTGATCGCTGCAAATTCTGTATAATTTGGTAGAGCTGGGATGGCCGGTGAGATTAGCTATAGAAGCCGACACTTAGTTCCTCTGAAGCCGGTTGAGGTCAGTAATGATGGTCATTACCATTTTATAGCTGTCCTAGTTGACTCATAATTAAGCATGTTGGAAACCACCTCCACATGACTCCTCACCAGTGGCCGAAATGAGGAGGTCAAGGACCCATCGCCATGGGAACGCCTCCTTCCCGGGTCATCACCAGGTGTGGGAACCATGCGGTAAAATGACACTTTACGGGCAACAGATTTTAACCAAACATCTAAATTCCTTGCTGGGCTTCTGTCCTGTGAGGCACGTGGGCAGATGCACAGGCTATGGAAGCATGAACCTCTCCACTGAAGTCTCCCGTCTCCTGAAAGAGTTTTAAGCTCAAGTATTCAAATTCGGGTCAATTTCTCTTCCGACCAAAGGGGTTCTGCTATAGGTAAGCTTTGTGCACTGAACTCTGTGTGAGGGTCAAGCGGGTCTGCTGTAAACACGGAGCCATGTCTGTCCACCAGGGCCCTGCTAAGGCCCAAGGGTCTCTGCCATACCAGTTGTTACAAACATATCCCTGTTTCTCTCTTTCCCTGAGTCGGGGGGAAACACACCCAAAGAGCAGAAGGTGGTAAAGGACTCCAAGGTAAGATTTTCTTTACGGTTTCCCGAATCATTTTATTTACATCACTATGGAGCAGTATCTTAACGTTTCTTCCTGCAGCGGCTTGAAGCGCGAGAGAAAGGAACCTGGGGAGGCTTGACAACACCAAACTGGCCCTGCTGCCATCAAGGCTTGCTGCTGCTGTGGAAAGAGCAAGGCATTCATCCCAAGAGCGGGTTATAAATCCTTCAGGCCATCTGTAAGCGTAACCTGATTTCTTCTTGTGCATATTAAACCTGTTGATCCCCATGGGAAATGGGAAATCTGACCCTTTGGGAGTGTGTGTGTGTGTGGCTGTCACTTGTCTTCAAAAATACATTAAACTTACATTACAGAAGTCATACAGTTTATTGCTTATCAAAGCTCTGCTGCCGTTTTGGTTTTTGCCTTCAGAAAAGCCAAAAGGCGAGTGACTTTGGTGGGTAAGGAATGCCTTCTAAGGTTGTTCCTCCTATCCTGACTTGAAAACCAATTCCCAAGGCTCATGTTTTTTATTTTTAATGGTAAATCTCATGAGAGAACAGGAGAGGCGTCGGGGAGAGAGAGGGAGACAGAGAGAGAGAGAGAGAGAGAGAGAGAGAGAGAAAATGATTCTGACAGACATGGCGGAGGAATCCAGGTATAGGGTCTTCAATTTGCATAAGCAAGTCTTAATGGGCTGTTTCACAAAGTGTGCAGTTTGAACTTTAGGCTCTAGTTCTTCCTGCCTTGCATGTTTGCTCATCTGATCTGAATGAAAAGTTCCTTGAGGGCAGGGATATATCCATCTTGTATCCCACCACATTCTCAGCATCTCCATGAGCTGGCAAACAGGAGACAGTCAAGACATTTTTACTGAATACATATTACTGCAAAGGGAGGATTCGCAAGCTGACTCTCAAAATGCAAGTTTAATGAATAATGTATTAGGTAAGGGAGAGAAGGAGAATAAAAGAGAAGAGCACATCAGGCAAACAATTAAAAATTAAGCCAAGTATGTCTTAAGGCAAAACCTTAGCTCTGGAACAAACACAGCCACCTGCCTCTTTTGTACTGTCACCAAAGCAGCCTGAGGTCTCTTGAAAAAGGTCCCAGCACTGGAATTACTTGCTTCTCTGTACGTGAATCCTCACCACCCTTACCAGGTCTCCACACTGGCGATCTCAATGTATCCCCAAGCTTGGCGTCCCTCTGGCCCCTTCTCAGCGATGACATGTCACGCCTCCCTCCTCTCCTAGGAATCTGGTACACACCTCTCTCTTCCCTCCCTCACAGTCCTGGGTCTTACATTTCTCAAAGGAAAGGGGAGCCTTAACTATTCTTGGCCGTCTTCGCACATTTTCATCCGATGGAAGCCTAACCATCCCTCAGGTTTCAGCTTAAATGTCACTTCCTTGGAGCAGCTTTTCTGACACTGTTTCCCCCTCCCCAGTTTAGTTTAGGCCCCCTGACTTTTTTTTTTTTTTTTTTTTTACAAGTTTTTCCCTTCACAGCATCACTCAAGAGTAGAGTGATGAAGCCCTCTGTGTGTCTCTTCCACCGGTCCAAGCTCCAAGAGGGAGGCTGTGGAGAGACGTATCTTGTTCACAGCTGTAGTCCTAGTGTGTGGCACACAGTAGGCACTTAATACATAAGTTGAATGAATTAACAATGAGTAAATAATTCCAAGGATCCAAGAGGAGGTGGATACTGACTTGGCCTTCAGAGACGGTTAAGAATTAGAAGAAATTCTTTTTCTCAGTCTTCTCAAACAAGGCTGAAATTTCTTGGGGATGTGAGGGGTTCCAGAAGCTGGCTTGCCTGCTTGACTAGCTGGTGGGGAAGTCTCCATGCTGCCTCCATCCTACACATGATCGACCGGCCTCTCTCCACGTTCCCCTCAGGGTCCTGAAGGGGCCCAGTGTATATCAGTTTCGACTCGTAGGCTTGAAATAAAAAAAAAAAACACGGCCATCCCCACCATGTTCATAACCCCCAGGTGTCCGCCCACCTGGGACAAGAGCAGGCAGGTGAGGACATGGGAGCCACGCCATCTTTCTGGCAGGCTCAATTCACGCGGTCGTGACTTGTTTCCGGCACCAGAGAGAAGAACGCTCCCTCTCCTCCGATTCGCCCACTGTTCACTCCCAGCCATGTCATCATGGGTCTCCCTTCCAAGGGAACTAGTGCACTTTGCAGCCCTGGCACCAACTTCTTTGCTGGAGTCCGGTGGGGATGTGCTGTTTACACACAGGCCAGTTTACTGAGGTGGGACTTTTATTTATTTTTATTTTAAAAATTTATTTTCTTGAAGTATAGTTGATTTACAGTGTTGTGTTCATTTCTACTGTACAGCAAAGTGATTCAGTTATACATATATATACATTCTTTTTCCTATTCTTTTCCATTGTGGTTTATCACCGGATACTGAATATAGTTCCCTGTGCTCTATAGTAGGACCTTGTTGTTTTTCCATTCTGTATATAATAGTTTGTATCTGCTAACCCCAAACTCCCAACCCACCCCTCCCCCAGCCTCCTTCCCCTTGGCAACCACAAGTCTGTTCTCTATGTGAGGTCAGGACTCTGTTAAGCACTTCTTTGCCTGTTTTTATTTGGCTTCTGACGCACGGGTGATTCAGACACTTGTTAAAAAAGTAGTAGTAAAAGACTTAACCAAAGAAAAACAAAACAAAAAAAACCCCAAAACCCTTCAGTGTCTTTGATGAGAAGTTCAGAAATTTACCATGTGACATAAACGTCTCTCAAATCCTCCACTCACGGACCATGATATTTAAAAGATCAGATTCATTTTAACACTTGAACTGTGGTTGGACACTAATTACAAGTGCTCCAGTATCTGTCACATCCCAATTAGCTTCTACCAAGCCCTCACCTAACAATGCTACCTCACGGAGATTGTACATCAAAGGATGCTTATTCTGGGAAAAGGAAACCTTCAGGATGGAAGCAGTGGAATTTCAGAGTTAGTTAGATAGCAATTTAAGCCACATCCCAGAGGAATCCCAGTTCGTAGTACTGGTTTCATTGTGAGTTAGATCAGCCACACCTTCTGATGTACCCGGATGTAAGGACTCTGAGGTAAGAGTTAACATTCTACCCAGGCACTAGCAAGAAGGTAGCGTGACATTACCCAGTGCTCAACACATCAAGGCAATCTTTAATTCTCATCTTTCCTACATTTAAAAAACATTAAGAATTCTTTACATTATAAAACTGGCCGACAAAGTGCTTTCATTGACCTCTAGAAAGCAAAATCTTCAAAAACCTTCCCTGCGAGTTACTTGCCGGTGTTCCCAGAAACTACTTAGGGAGACAGAGTGACAGCTTGATTACAATGAGTCAGAATTTGTGTTTGAAAATGTAGGTATTCCGGGCTCACCCTCAAGGCTTTCTGCCAGGAGGGTGCGGGGAGCAGATGACTCAGGGAGTGTGACTCCCAAGCTCCTTATAGAGGAAGCGACAGGGCCATGGACCTTGTAGGGCAGAGCTCCTCCAAAGGTGGTTCTGGAGCAGAAGCCTCACCATCATCTGGGAACTTGTTTAAAATGCAGAATTCAAGGCCTTCTCAGAAAGTCTGGGGTGAGGTCTGGCAATCTCTGTTTTAACAAGCCCTCCAGGTGACTGTGATGCGTGCCGAAACTGGAGAAGGCTGTTCTAGAATAGCACCTTCCTTCCTCTCCAGATCACCTGGGGATCTTGTTAAGCAGCAGATTCTGAATCCTGCGTTTCTTTCTTTTTTTAACTAAAGTATAGTTCATGTACAATGTTGTGTACATTTCTGCTGTACAGCAAAGTGATTCAGTTATACATATATTTGCATTTTTTTTCATATTCTTTTCCATTCTGGTTTATCATAGGATATTGAATATAGTTCCCTGTGCTATACAGTAGAACCTTGTTGTTTATCCATCCTATATATAATAGTTTGCATCTGCTAATCCCAACCTCCCACTCCATCCCTCCCTCAACCCCCTTCCCCTTGGTAACCACCAGTCTGTTCTCTATGTTCTTGTGAATCCTGCATCTCTATTCGGCCCTCAGGGGAGGTCTAGGCTGCTGGTCTGAGGGCCATGTATGAATAATACTAGCGTAGATGTTCATCTTCCTTCAGCTAGGGTTGAAGGGTCACTGAGCCAGATCCCTGGGGCTGAAACTTGGCCTTCATCTTCCTTAAAGTTAGGTGAGATGAGGTCAGAGCTCCTGTGTCCTGGGAGCCTTCTGGATTCCCACAGAAGCACACAAATAAAAGGCTGCCCTTTACAGAGTCTAATGAGACAAGTCACTGATGTGTGGCGGCACAGACCCAGCTTCTGCTCCATCCCTTCCCACTACACTGCTCTGTGGCCTGGAATGAGCCCGCACCTCCTGTGCCTCAGTTTATCCTTCTGAAAAGTGAGGTCATTTATAAAGTTTCTTTCCAGCTCTGAGATTCTCTTATAAAAGTAGCCAGTGATTCCTAAGTTTTACGACCCACATCCAGAACTTTCCACACAAAGGGAAGTATTGACCCAGCAAGAACTGGAAATTCTCAGTGTGATCAATAGTTTCAACTCCCCAGGAAACACAGTCTTAATAATTCATGGGAAAACCTGATAAGGCCACACCAGTCACACAGATGTCAGGAGGGGACACCATGGGCGGTCTTCACGGTCAGGGTCCAGCGCCGGAGGTCAATCCTGACACCCCCAGAACATCAACAGCACATCTGGCAGCGACACCAGGCACAATGGCTGCAGAGCAGACGATGAGTCTCTTAATTTTCTCATTCGCGTGTAGTTGATATATTTACACATTTGCGATTCATATTTATAAAAGTCTTTCAACAAAGTGTGAAGATCAAACCAAAGTACGCAGACGGGTGTGCAGAGGTGACTTAGAGAGAAGATGCGGCTGCTGGAAGCTTCTGAGGCTGTTTAAAGGCATATGCCCTAACTTAGGAAAATCTTACAAAGACAGCAAGTCTGAAAGGGATCCATCTAATTTCCAATCTCAATACTTGACAAGCCTGAGGAGATTCCAAATGTGACAGAACATTCTGGAGACTTTCTCTGTCTTTATTATGAAAGATGCTCAGCTCTTTGGTTTCATTTCTTGACTAATACCTCCAATGTTTCTTACTCTTTGACACTAAGGCACAATCTGTATTTTACTCTTTGACACTCAGTAATCCACTGAACAAATAATTGCTAAATACCTACTCTGTGCCAAGGACTGTTTCATCTTCTAATCACACCTTAAATATGAGATGACACTAGTCTGTTGCGATTCAGTTGCAAAATTCAACTGGCAAGAGGTGAAAAATCTTTAGAATTAAGTTCCTAATACAGAGATATATTTTGATCACAGATGAAAAACAATTTATTGTTGAATTCCAAGCACGGGAAGTCAGGGGAAAAAAAAGCCGGAAGTCCTTTCATTTCCACCATATTGCATGAGAAACAACATCTAGCCACAATAATTGTAGCGTGATTCCGTTCAGCTTGACAGCAGAGGCGCCGTGGCATTGACGCAGCTGCAGTGCCCTTGGACTGATGTTGTTTCAAGCTGAGAACTGTCCTCATTGTGTCTGGTGGATTCCAAAGGCAGCCTTTGCATGAGTACGGGGTGGACAGGACCACCACCAGGGACCCACGCACCCACCCATCACAGTCAGGGTCAGCCAACTGCTGAGGATGGATCAGATTTCAAGGACCTGGGAGGGTACCTGTAGAGAGTACCCCTCCCCGTCCCCCCACCCCCTAATGGAAGAAAACTGCTTTCACTTTACAGTGAAAGCAAAGCTTAAAAAAACATTCATGCAAGAAGTGGCACAAGCATTTAAAATCCCATTAAGGCATAAATGACAGAACAGAGCAATTCACCTAGTGAGGACAAGGGAGGGAAGGAGAAGGTGAGAGGGTTGAGGCCAGAGTGCAGACACAGTGTACGTGGAGGGAGGCAAGGGGAACAGACTCGGAGGACTTTTCTGGTAATTTTTTTCTGCTTTACCATTTTGTTTACAGCTGGCTTTACTCCATGGGGTACTTTGGGAGTTTAAGAATGACATGTGTATGTACATGTCTACGTACTTCAGCACATTTATTTTCTTCTTCTCCTTTGCCCACTTTAGAGAAGACAACACTCTGTCGACAGAGATGGGGAGATGGGTATAACAGAATGGCAACCCCTGTGGAGATTCTGTTCTTACAAGGTGTGACATGACTAAACATGAAACTCAACCATCAGAACCTGTCACATTCTTTGTAAGAGGTCTGTGTTCATTACAATGGCCATTAACATCATGGATAGCCAAAAACACTTCGAACTAGATACAGAAGGCAATGCGGAGTATTTAAGAAGATGTGGTAAGAAGATGTGGTGTATATACATGTATATATACTATATATACACACACACAATGAAATATTACTTAGTCATAAAAAAGAATGAAATATTGCCATCTGCAGCAACATGGATGGACCCAGAGAATATCATACCAAGTGAAGTAAGTCAGACAAAGACAAATATTATATAATACCTCTTATATGCAGAATCTAAAAAATAATGCAAATGAATCTATATACAGAACAGAAACAGACTCACCGACATAGAAAACAATCTTACGGTTACCAAAGGGGAGAGCAGGAGTTGGAGGGAGGGATAAATTAGCTGTTTGGGATTAATAGATACACACCACTATACATAAAATAGATAAGCAGCAAAGATTTACTGTATAGCAGAGAGAAGCGGAAAATAATCTGAAAAAATATATATATAACTGAATCCCTTTACTGTACACTTGAAACACAACACTGTAAATCAACTATATTTAAATTTAAAAAAGTTGTTTCAAAAAATAAAGGCGGAATATTACTTAGCCATAAAAAGAAACAAAATTGAGTTATTTGTACTGAGGCGGATGGACCTAGAGTCCGTCATACAGAGTGAAGTAAGTCAGAAAGAGAAAAACAAATACTGTATGCTAACACATGTATATGGAATCTAAAAAAAAAACGGTATGACGAACCTAGGGGCAGGACAGGAATAAAGACACAGACGTAGAGAATGGACTTGAGGACATGGGGAGGGGGAAGGGTAAGCTGGGACGCAGTGAGAGAGTGGCATGGACATATACACACTACCAAGTGTAAAATAGATAGCTAGTGGGAAGCAGCTGCATCGCACAGGGAGATCAGCTCCGTACTTTGTGACCACCTAGAGGGGTGGTATAGGGAGGGTGGGAGGGAGACGCAAGAGGGAGGGGTTATGGGGATATATGTATACATATATCTGATTCACTTTGTTATACAGAAGAAACTAACACAACATTGTAAAGCAATTATACTCCAATAAAGATGTTAAAAAATAATAAAAAAATAAAGGCAATATGGAATAAACTGTAGGGTCTTGAGTAGAGACATGGCAGGATAGAAGAGTATCTCATTTGTGAGCAGAATATTTTCTCAACTTCAGTGGATGAGTGTTTTGACTGTGGCCCTACCGAATAACTAGCCTCGACTGGTATCAAAGGGCACGGCCTCCAGGCCCCTCCATCTCAGCCCCATTGGTTTCATCTGGCTTCCTTCCCAGGCCACGTGAGAGCATCAGCCATTGCAGAGATGCCCCCCCCCAAACCCCCTCAGTCCTGCTCACCACCCGCTGGGCACTTGTTACACTGCTGATGCCAAGGCCTGACCCTCAGATATTCTGATATAATACAGCTGCAGTGGAGCCCAAGAATCTGTATTTTTAACACGTGTCCTAAGTGATCCTAACATTAAGTAGCTCGCTGAAAACCCCAGGCTCTGAATTTGTTACAAGTCCTACAGGAATCCCAGTGAGGTGGAAGTTACTCATCTTAAAGTCTTTGGGGGATCAGAATTACTCAGAACTGACATCATTTGGCCAGGGGAATCACTGTAGCAGGAATTAGGAAAGTGTGAGAGGAAACGTCTGTGTAAACGTGGTCCCTACAAGCTGTATCATTTCCATTGGTTCATCCTATGAAAGGAAAAATCTAATCCTATGTTGAGTCCCAGGGGGCAGGGGTAGTGAAACTCCTAGGAAATCCACTGGGAGGTCTCTGCAGGGCATTTCTTCCCTTACAATGCCACGTAGCTAATGCGATTATAAGACCTAATGAACTGAGACTAATGCAGTTTTGAAAATCTTCATAGCTAATGAAAAATCACATCTTCTCCCTCAAGATTTCCCATTTTTTTCTGTTTGTAAATCATGAATGAAACGAAGACATGGGTGAAGGCTGTGTTTATGGTCTTTATAATTTGAAGAGTTTGTTATTTTGAATGTCACAGTGGTTTCCAAGTGGAAGGGTCACATTTGGAATTTACATTCTATGCCACAGTATTAAGAACGTTTTGGAGAGACCTAGAATATGCATTTATAACACTGATATTTAAAAGAGAGTCTTTCCCCCCTGCTGAGTTCAAAGTATTTTGTACATCAGGTCAGGCTGTCAAGGTAGCCACTCTGCCCCAATTTCCTTTTTTTTTTGGAAAGTAGAGAGCAAGAAAATGAGAGCTAATATCAGGATATGGCTTTGACACCCCCCGACTCAGCACTTCTCTATCCTATGTTTTCACCCCTTTTGGGGAAGGAACATTTCAAAGGCATGAAATTGAGACAGGAGAATGGCCTATGGTGAAGTGGCGTATCGGGGAAGGCGCATCTTAGAGGCATGCTGTGGTAAATTCAGGAAAAGGTGCCAGCCACCTCTACCTGACTATCCACGTTACTCAGTTTTTTTAAAATTTAATTAATTAATTAATTAATTAATTTTTGACTGTGTTGGGTCTTCGTTTCTGTGCGAGGGCTTTCTCTAGTTGCGGCAAGCGGGGGCCACTCTTCATCGTGGTGCGCGGGCCTCTCACTATCGCGGCCTCTCTTGTTGCGGAGCACAGGCTCCAGACGCGCAGGCTCAGGAGTTGTGGCTCACGGGCCCAGCCACTCGGCGGCATGTGGGATCTTCCCGGACCAGGGCTCGAACCCGTGTCCCCTGCACTGGCAGGCAGACTCTCAACCACTGCGCCACCAGGGAAGCCCCAAGTTACTCAATTTTAACTTTCACTTGTTAATAAAAGAAACACAGGTATTTATGGAGTATAATGTAAATCTAGTAAGAACTTAAAAAAAGGCATATGAGAACTCAAAGAAATTTTGCACATGGAATCAAAAATTTGAGTTCACTCCTCTCTGCCACTGAGGCTTTGAGAGGCTCTGGCTGTGTTAAGAGCATAAACTAGAGCATATGAGTGATACCCCTAGAGGCGTGGGGTAGGCACTGCATAGCCATCACAGCAGCTCTGTAGATGCACACTATGAAAGTAGCACAGTGGAATCTGATCCTGAGAAGGTCACTGTTGAATTATTTCTCATGCCTCTATTACAGGAAAACTTCAAGAAAAATATACTTACAAAATGGAACAGGAAGGTGTGTTTCCAGGACAAAAAAACTCATTTAGCAAAATCAGAGTAGTCACTGACACCTAGTTATTGCTGTTCAGTTATTGCTGAATTTAGTTATTGCTATTATATATTGCTACATAAATCAGTATTATTCTTTTAATTTATTGGATTAGATCATCTAAGCCAAGTGGCTTCATTCCAGTTTTTTTTGTAAGCAATTATTTCTAATGGTTATGTGATTTCTCAACACTAATTATAAAACAATACATTATTATATTTTAAATTTAAGAGAAAGAGTCAGTCTTTTTTACATTACTTTTTTTTAAGCCTTTCTCCAAACCCTTTGAAATCCTACTTTATTTTACTTCCTAATGCACTGTCATATTATAATATATCAGGAACAAGCAAATTTTAGGGACAACTGGTCCACCAGCAGCCACTGTGTTTCATCTTACTAAGAACATGATTAAGAACAATCTTAGATGTCCTGCAACATTCACTAATCTACCACAAGTCTCTGATTCTGTAGCCAGGATCCATCTAAGTCACCAAGGGGTAGGATTTCAGCATAGTCCCCAAACTAGTATTGATAACGTTCTCCCAGACTGTGTCATAGTACTACCATTGTACGATCAGACAGGGTAGGGAGAGGCTGAAAAATCAAATTCCAATCTTTCACGTCATTAACCGAGTTGTAATCTGATGCCATTTCCCCTAATTTATTATTGGATATGGCTTTTCAATGAACTGAAGGATACCCTCTTGCCAATGTTAACTGGAGTGCAAATAGCCTCCATATTGTAGCCGACACTATTCTATTGTCATGAGCTGGGGGGGGGGTAGACTGGATAGCAGCTGAACCCACTGACTAATTAATGTCATAAAAAGTAGCTATTATAAAATATTAACATAAGGAACTGTCATGATTTATTTTTCTGTGTTTTTTGGGAGAACTATTAAGGACCTTGTTCTATTGCGTAGTGCATAAAGCTTTTTGTGATAAACTCAGAGATTTTAGTGCTTGGAAGGTGGTTTTATTTATCCTGATAAGTTAGTTTGATTTTTTTTTTATAGTGACTAAACTATACATACAAAAATCATACTTCCTTTTCTCTGGCTGGAAGCTGAACGCTGTAATTATCCTTCAATTATAGCAATTACCTTAGTCTAGCTGTTTCTTCCCTCTCTCTACACCAACCCCAATTACAAGTTTTTGATTTCACACATTTTGAAGAGTCTTATGTAAGTGTCTTTATTATAACAATCTCAGTATTTCTTAAAAACAGATCTTAATTTCTAAATATTGTATATATGAAGCTTTAAATTTAACTGCCATATACTCTTCCTTTATAGATTTTAAAAGCTCTCAATGTCCAGATACACTTTTAAAAAGCAAAGGATGAAAGAAGGAAGAAAGAAGGAAGGAAAGGAAGACCTTCCCACTAAACTAATCTTTGGGATCATAAGTTCTGATCTCTACTCTAAGGAAATAATGAAAGAAGTATTCAGATGATATATGAGATGCAAAGACTAAGGTGATTAAAATCAAACCAACTTTATCCTAAAGGCTACAGAGAATTATTAAATTCCTCTGAATTATATTAGAATTTTCAATCCTGGCTATACAGGATAGAATCACTTGGTAAACTTTTTACAATACACCAATGCACAGGCCTAACCCCAGAAATTGGCAGGGATTAGGTCTGGACATTTACAGTTGTAAATGTGTCCCCAGAGCATTTGAATGTATAGTTTGGGCTGAGAATCATTTAGCTAGACTATTCATTCATATTTCTAAGCTTTTAACTGACAAATGCTACTTCATTTTATTTCTTACATTATTGGAACATAGCATAGTCAGGATATGACAATATAAGACAGATACAGCTCACTGTTCCTCTTCCAATACAAGTCCACACTGGGCACCATGCAAACCAAGCTTTTTGCAGCACAGGTATAACCTCAGAGTGCAGACCCAAACAGAGCATGTATAGTCTAGTCCAGAAGGTAGTATCTAACCTTGCAACATAAAGACACACACTCAGAAGCTATGGACATTGAGCCATGTTCTTTGACTGTCTGCTAGATTAGGTCTACATATTTATCTCTGCACTCCTCCAAATACTAATCTAAAAGTTGTATGGCTAAATATAATTCACTAGATAAGTTAAAATAGCATTATTTTAAAGTATTTTCTTTTCTTTCTTTTTTTATTTTATATTAGAGTATAGTTGATTTACAATGTTGTATTAGTTTTGGGTGTACAGCAAAGTGATTCAGTTATACATATACATATATATCCATTCTTTTTCAGATTCTTTTCCCATATAGGTTATTACAGAATATTGAGTAGAGTTCCCTGTACTATACAGTAGATCCTTGTTGGTTACCTATTTTATATATAGTAGTGTGTATTTGTTAATCCCAAACTCCTAATTTATCCCTCCCTTCCAGGTTTCCACTTTGGTAACCATAAGTTTGTTTTCAAAGTCTGTGAGTCTGTTTCTGTTTTGTAAATAAATCCATTTGTATCATTTGTTTAAGATTCCACATGTAAGTTATAGCATATATTTGTCTTTCTATGTCTGACTTACTTCACTTAGTATGATTAAAGTATTTTCAAAGTAAACATTTCAATAAGAAATACAAAAAATCTCCTCGTCTAATGTCACTAGTTCTCACATACTGTTTTTAGGTTGCATGTCAGAGCTGATGTAAACACTCATTATGTCTCCACTTACAAAATGATCCATAATTCTTAGAGGTAAAGAATGTACTAGAAATCAATACATCATTATGACAATACCTTTCTTTATGCTTTAGGCTACTGGAACTTTTCTCTTGAACTTCATTGCTTCAATGGACACGATACACTGTTCAGGTCAGTTTGACAATTAACTGAAGGACTACCATGAGCGAGGCAGGCTCAACCCCTTCAGCCTCAGCTGCTTCCTTAGTGTCCTTGGCCATGACCTTCCAAACCCACAGGCTATTTCTTTGTAGCTCTTGGACATATTGAGTTTGTCCTCACCCTTTTGTACTAGCTGTTTACCTACAGGAACGATCATTTTTCAGGTCATCACACAGCTGGTTCCCCTTCCTTTTTTTCATCCTGTTCAAACAGCATGTTCTCAGAGAAGCCTCCTCTGACCAACCTTTCTGTAGCCCTCTCGTGCACCCCCAACTCAGCCTTATCCCATTGCCCCCTCTTCCTTTCCTGTTATCCCATCTGAAAGCATCTTACGGATTGGCCTTTGTGTTCATAGTCGGAGGAGGCTCTCTAGAACATAACCTCCACGAGCACAGGCCCTTTGTCCGGGCAGCTGTAACTCCAGCACCTACAACGGTGGTGTGCACTAAGTATCGATGGAGTGAATGAACACATGCCTTTGCGGTTTTATCAAGAGTAGTTCCAAAAATAGTCCTGTACTCCTTAAGGTTGAAACTACTGAACAGATAATAAATGAATGTACAGTTGCAATTTTAACTTATAGTCCCCCACACAATGTGCATGCGTTGGGATTTTAATTGGACCCACAGTGCCAGCCACTTTCGCACAGAAGGTGATTTGTACCCTGTGCCTTCGCTGGCTCTCAGTTTCTGCCAGAGAGAGCTTCTCCTTTTTGAAGTCTTTGCTGTTCCTTTCAATTCTGGGCAGAAAGCAGCTAAACATTAATGTCTGAAACTGCACTTCTAATGGTCTGTGGAGGTTTCTTGAGATCACCTTATTGGGGGTAACACCATGTTTGTTTAGCGTAGGGTTCTCAGTCTACCATGGAAACGTTTTTGGGTCTCTTGCTATTGTTCATTTCCATACATGTCTGGCTTGGGCTGGGAGTTACGCTGCAAAAAGCATCCACTTGATGTTAGTGGGTTTCTTACAGCCTGGGATATTTTGTCGGTAGTAATCTTACCCTTCCATTATTACCACGTGATACTAAAAGGACTGGCTAGGAAATCAGCTGTAATGTCTTCAGGACAAATCCTCCTGACACGTGGAATCGTCAGTTGGACCCTACCTCTATTTCGAGGCGCTTCTGTTTGGTCTAGGCTGGCACTTTAAGCCATATTAATACTGCACTCTGCCAGCCTTCCAAACACGCGCCTGCGTTTGCATGTCAGCTCTGTTCAGCATCTTCAGCATTTCAGTTTTCCATTCAGTACAGAAAAGTATATTTGATATCATTAACAAGATCAGCTACATTTGTATCTTGTGAAACACGCAGTTTGGTGCCCTTGCTCAGAAATGTCACCCAATAAATAAATATTAGTTCCTTCTGCTGCTTTCCTTGCTATTTTAACAACTTACTTTATTCAAAAATATAAAGAAGAATCTGCATCTTTTAAAAAGTCAGTGTACCTAAAGTATTCAAATGTACTTCTAGTGTCTGTTTATTTCTCTCTGTTAGCTAATTAGAGTTATGTTAAATTCAAACAATAAATTGTAATCGTTATCAACATCTGAATCAGCTGCTTCAAATGCAGGCGGTCCAATGACAGGATAAAGTTCTAAGAGATGGTGGATCTTGCTTTAACCAAATCTAATATATATAAATTTGTATTCATAAAAGAGCGGCATTATGAAATAATATGAATATTTTCCAAAAATACTATTTTAAATAATGATCAATTCGAAATTCTTTAAAATATAATTCAATTTCAAATAGACGTTCACAGAAATTAACAGGAGCCTACGTAATACCATACAGTAGGTCATAAACAGATGCAAAGCCAACTCAGAACTAATGATTATTTCCCAGCACTGATACAAGGCTGTTCAACTATAGGGTTGGGGCTGAGGGAAAACTGTAGTGGGCGAGTCAGGATGATCACACGTGAACACAACGATGAATCAACGCAGTGTAAAGAGGCACCACCGGACACTGGGTGTGTGATGTAAGATGAAGCATGAACTATGAAGCCTTCTTGCCAAAAATGTGGACCTGAGCTGATTAAGTCTCCAGATGTCACCACCAGGCTTTCATTTATTTTTCTTTTACTTCTATCACTTAACAAATCAAATAACAATCAAGGGTTTTCTCGACCCCTGTCAGTTAACTCACATTCACAAGATTGTGAGGTTTGTGCATAGGTTTCTATATGTGACTATCTGTGTTAAAAAAAATCATTACAAATTTTGTACGTGCAGCTTGTGTAACTACCCATAAGGACTGTCATCAATGTGTCCATTAAAATGCCAGTGTATTGAACGGCAGGAAACGAGAATGACAAAGTCTGGTGGTACCTACACATTTGAGAAGACACTTCCAGAGCTTCCCTCCTCTCCCTGGTTGTGAAACACATGATCCTTGTTCTTTGAGGTTCAGTCTTGGGCCTTTTTCCTTCTTTTGCCTCATATTTTCTTCCTGGCATCTTATCCACACCCATGAGTCCAATTCCCTTCTTGCTGCCTTGATTCCTTATTTGTATGTCCAGACAAAGCCTCTATTCTGAGCCCTAGATTCCATATCCAGTTGCCATGGGACCTCCCCCCGCCCCAGCACCCGGCTGTCTCCAGGCCCTCGGTCTCAGCATGTGTGCACGCTGGACTGGACTCTCCATCCTCCCTGCACACCGGTCGTCCTCCAGGACGCCCTATCTCCGTGAACGGTGCTACCTTCAGCTCTCTGCGCAAGCTCGCATCCCAGGGTCCTCCCCTTTACCACCCCCTCCGTTTCTCCGCATATCCAATCCAACACACCAAGCCCTCTTGGTCTCATCTCTGAGATGACTTTCAAATCCATCTCTTCAATGAGTCCTTGTCTCTGCATCACCAAGGTCAACCCCCTAGTCAAGTTACCAGCATCTTTTGTCTTGTCTACTGCCTTCACCCTGCCGCCTTCCAATTTCTTCTTCAAACCCCAGCCAGAGGGAATCTTTCCAAAAAGAAAATCTGATCATACCAAGCCCTCTGCTTAAAATCCTTTAATGGTTTCCCACTGATCAAAGGATAAAGAAAATAAAATCATATAGAGTAGGCTGCCACTTCCTGCAAATCCAGGCTTTGGCCTACTTCCCTCCCTCTTCTCATTCTACTCTCTCACTGTCTCCATCCCACTCACTTGCTCCTTACCTGGAACCCCTTCAACTGCCCCAGCCCCTCCCTTAGTTAAGTTCTACCCCCCATCAGATGCCAGGGAGGCCTTCTCATGCACAAGGCTATTGCTCATTGCTATACGTGTTCCTCTTTCAGAACACCTCTTTTTCCTATGTCCACGTATTTGTGCCATAGGTTTGACTAATGTCTGCCATACCTTCTAGACCGTATGGAAACCCTATTATGAAATCACCCCTGAACTCATAGTTAGTAGACACTGCAGTCTGTCATCTGGTAGTACATGGCAATCTCTCCTCCAGTCATGCTTGAGTAATCTTGCTGAATCTGGTGACTCTGGTTTGTATTGGTTTTTGTTTGTTTTTGTTTCCATAGTTAGTTGTGAAGTATGAGGTCAGATTTAAAAGAGGACCCATTTGCACAGGGCCTGGGAGGTAATGCAAACACTGAGGCAGGCCAGGTTAACCATGGGGAAATTTTTTCTCCTTCTCAAAGAAATGTGATGTTTCTCATTTTTCTTTGAAGATATGATCTGCTCATTCTATCTTTTGTTTTTTCTTTATCTTAAGAAAACCACAGCACAAAAATAATGAGAAATGGTGACTGACCCTCAACTTGATGGTTGGGGAATGACAGAGCAGGGTGGGGACAAGGGCAAATTATTATTCCACACCCTCCAAGTTGGGTATTGGTTGCCATTCTTTTAAAAGACGAAAGGAACAAGTTCTATAGTCTTAAAATTTAGATGTATATAGATGTATGAAATAGAACTAATAATTAGGTTTTACTAATCATCTTCTAAAATCGGAAGGATGAACTAGATTATGCTTACTAAATTTCTGGATGGTGTTCATTGGAATAGGGTTTCCAACAGCTCTCAAGACATGTGCTTAATCTAAAATGTTTAATATACTGTAAATCCTTTACAGTAACAATATTAAAAACCTTAGACTGTCCAGGGATCTTTGAGATCGAGTTCAACATATTTGCATTTAATTTTTATTTATAAAAAAATAATTGCAGTAATTTAAGATATTTGCAAGGTTTGCAAGGGTAAATTTGTCTCATCTTGGATTCAGAAACCTTTATACAACTACTAGTTTGGCAAACAGATGTCAACAATACGGATTCCCCTTAAAGATATTATATATAAATAAAGCCATCAAATTTAGAATAGCAAGCCCCAGATGGCCTAGCAGCATCAACAAAGATCACTTTCCTTGCCAATGTGAATTTCATAAAGCAGAAATCATTCTCAGGCACGCAGAGACAGACACATCAAGTCCACGAATACTTATGGCCATACGCTAGGTACCAGGTTAGGTACTTTATTATGTGGCCCATAAAACAGGACTTTAAAAACAAACACTGTGTGTTCAAAATGAACTGTTTACTCTTTATGGAAAGAGTGACCGTACTCTTGTGTTTTAGTGAGACAGGGTGGTGAGTACACACGGGACCGGTGGGATTTAAAAGTACAAGCAAGGCCATCAGCAAACCTGTTGGGATTGGGCTGCTTTGAACATTTGAACTTATATTGCTTTTTCTTTCTGATAATCTATTTAACCTAAATATCTGGGATTCAGTATTTGGGACTACGAATGTGACAGAACTGCCTTGTAAGCGTAAGTGTCTTTGTATGATCAGGATTAATGGAATAGGAACTGAGGCTTAGAGAGTTTCAGTAGGTACCCATGCCCACTGCCACCCCTGACTCCCCATTACTCAGAGAGAAAGTGAGAGAAGTGAGGGTGGGAGCCACATGTCTCAATCACTCCACCATCAGGACTTTCTAAAATCATAAAAGGAACTGCAGTATAATTGAAACTCAGTGCTTGAAAGCTAAGTGTAAGCAGGTGGACGGCCTTTTGAGGCCCTTGGGGCTCCTGGAGTTGGGGCGCTGGGTGATACAGGCTGGAGTCAGAACATAGGGCCCAGTGATCACATGACATATCTTTTTTTTTTTGGTACGCGGGCCTCTCACTGTTGTGGCCTCTCCCGTTGCAGAGCACAGGCTCCGGACGCACAGGCCCATACGGGCCCCAGCTGTTCTGCGGCATGTGGGATGACCGGGGCATGAACCCGTGTCCCCTGCATTGGCAGGCGGACTCTCAACCACTGCGCCACCAGGGGAACCCGCATGACATTATCTTTAAGGAACTTCAAGTCCCACAGTTATAAAAAGCAGACACCATCCTCAATGAACATTTGCCATATTTCTATAGTGCACATTCCTGAATAACGTTTGATGCCCTATTTATTTCAAAGAAGATAGTTTTTTTTTTTTTTTTTTTTTTTAAATTTTGGCTGCACTGGGTCTTAGTTGCGGCATGCATGTGAGATCTAGTTCTCTGACCAGGGATCGAACCCGGGCCCCCTGCATCGGGAGTGCGGAGTCTTACCCACTGGACCACCAGGGAAGTCCCCAAGATAGATTTTTTTTTGACAGTTCACATCAATGATTAGAGATATTCTAGCTGCCAGATAAATAAATCTCCATTGGATCCAATGTGTGGGATCCAAGAGCAAATTATGGATCCATCTGGAATTATATGGGGCTTGGCTGGTTTTGTGAAAATAGTTACAAGGCAACAGTGAAAGAAATCAATAAAGATTTATTAAGGTTCTTCTTTCTTTGCATAGGTTTAAAAATGGGTTCTGACCTATTAAAAATGCCTTTAGTGTTTTTGGAGTTGAAATATTACACTTTACTGTCTCTGGTTCTTTTCTTGAGTTGACCCTTCACATAGATTAAGTATGTCTTTCTCATGCATGGCTGTGAGGATGTCTGGCTGCCGCCGCCAGGCTTTCTCAGCTTCATCAGGTGACGACACCTAAATTCTGTGCCTAGATACACATGCCATCATAGGCAATCGCTTTCCTCTACTTATATTATCTTTCTGTAGCAGAGAAAAAATGCATAACATTTAAACTTCTTGAACACCATTTGGAGGTTCATCTGATACTCTTTAAAAGTAGGCAATTAAAGAATTTGGCTGAAAATCTGACTTTTAATATATGTAAGAAAAAGTTAATAGGTTTCACTTATTGAACATCCACTCTTTGCCAGATACTTTTTAACTTGGAGCCTCATCTAGAAAGATCAAGTTACATTTCACTTATTCTTCATAGGATTGTTGTGAGCTACAGGTAGGTGAAGGAGATTGTATCAATGGTCACAAGGCTTCCCCTCCCTGTATCCTCACTCCTTGCACTGTGACTTTGTAGGTCCTTCCAGCAAGAAATGTTGTCTATTTCTATACCCTTAAATCTTGGCTGGTTTTGGACTCACTTTGTCCCATGGAATGCAGTGCAAGCAACAGTGTCAGACCTGAACCAAGACCATAGCTTTGCATGTTTCTGCTCTCACTTTTGGGACCCTGCTGGTCCTGTGAATAAGTCCAGACTAGCCTGCTGGATAAGAGACATGTGATCCAGGTGTCCTCATTGTCCCCCAATAGTCAGCCAATTGCCAGAAGCAGAGATACTTAACTGACTGCAAGCTGACTGTAGACATATACATGAGCCCAACTGAAACCAGAAGAATCGAGCCAGCCCAAACTACAAACCCACAGAATCAGGAGCTAAGTAAATGGCTATTGTTTTAAGCTGTTAACCTGTGGGGTGCTTTGTTATGCAGCCAAAGCTAACTGATACAAAAGGCATATTCTCATCACTGTACTAAAGAGAGGTACAGAAAGGTTAGTAACTTGTCCAAGGTCACAAAACTAGTAAGAGGTAAAGCTATCAGGTATGACCTCTGTCTTATGGGCCCACACTCTTAGTTGCTCCACTGTGCTGACTCTTTTTAATGCAAATGGTAAGTGCCTCCAACCTGCTCTGGGCTGGGCTAGACATATTTCCTACATTTAGGAAACTTACAATCTCCATTTTGTTTTTCCCTAAGGAACTTGCAATGCGATAGTTTTGTTCATACTATTGCTTTCACCTGAAACACATTTTAAATTTATTTTTCACCTTTGAAACCTGCTCAAATGTAACTACCTCTCAGAAACCTTTCTAGTTTCCCAAGACAGAATTAGAGTTTCCCATCTGTGGTTGACTGCAAAAGTAATCACAGTTACTCCTTCCTTTATCCTCATCCTTTGTAATGTGACATTTCAGTACCATCCATTAAGAGATGAAAGCTATTTCCCTACCCCTTGAATCTAGACTGGACTTGTGACTTGCTTTGGCCAAGAAATATGGCAGAGATGATGGGGTGCCAGTTCTGAGATTAGGCCTAAGGGACCTTGCATACTTTCACTCATTCTATAGGTAACCATAACTCCACCATGTGAACAAGACTAGGCTAGCCCTGCTGAAGCGTGAGAAACCATTTGGACGAGTGTTCCATCAGCTAGGTTGTCCCAGCTGAAGCCCCCAGATATGTGAGGACCCAGCCAAGATCAGCAAAGCCAAACCACAGTGAACACTGCTGTATGTGGGTGGCTAGTTGAGACCAGAGGACTTGCTCAGCTGAGTCCAGCCTAAATTGCCAATTGCAGAATCAAAAGCTAAATAAGTGGTCATATTAAGTCACTAAATTTGTTATGAAGCAAAAGATAACAGATACAGATCCCTTTGTACTCTTCCGGCATTTTTAAACTTATTTTTGGAAGAGCACATATATTTGATAAATGTTCAATCAATGAATGAATAAATGATTAAATATGCAATTACACTGAGATAAGATTTTTCGAACAAAACAGAACTCTGACTCTTTATTTTTATTTTGAAGGGAATAATTTCTGTCTTTCTTGGCTGTGAGACAGAGCCACATTTACAGGGCTTGATACTTAGCAGAGGTGCTCAATAAATGTTAGCTCTCACAGATCCTGTATATGACCTGAAATGCCAAATAAAACAAAAGCTAAAGCAAACACTGTAGCACTGAGGCATGCAAGGGATTTTTTCCTAAAACCTTTCAAAATCAGGACAAACTCTCCTGGTATTTGTGAGGTGGAGATCTAGGGCAAGGGACATGATTTTTTTCCCCTTAATATTGGCAAGCTTCTTTCTCTTTGAAAGTATACACTCTTTAAATGATCCATCGCTACTCAAGTCACCCAATTTCAAAGAGTGGGAGAATTCTGCTATAGAAAGACCATCATGGGAGGCATTTCCCACTCCCTTAAGGCTAGTGGTTCTTAGCTTTGGCTGCATAGTGGAAATACCTGGGAAATTAAAAAAAAATACCTCTAGAGAATAGTTTAATTAGTTTGGGGTACATTCTGCACATAGGGACTTTTAAAAGCCCCTGGATTGACTTTACTGAATTAGTCAAAGTTAAGAACCACTATTCAAACCCTCCCCAGAGTGCTTCCACCGGTCAAGTGATTATTATTGGATTTAACTTTTAAGGCAGACCTAAGTAAGCTTTCCTTTTTATATGCCTCTAATCAAAACACGACACTGAAAACCTATAGCTAAGAAATAATAATTTCTTATAATGGACAATGACTGGCTCAAAAGGAATTAAGAAATAATTATCAGATGAGTATCTTCCTGATGATTAACTCAACAAGCATAATATGAACACTTGGCAGGGTCTTAAATGTCTTCAAGGCCTTAAGTATAATTAGGTATTCAAAATTTTATTGCCCTAAATTAAAGCACCACATAACACTATAAATTATATTAGATAATAAATTCAAAGTAAATTGCACTGAAGCACATTAAACTAAAATTTTTGTTTGAAAATGTACCTTATATGAAAATAAAAATGTATCACAAATTAAGGTATAATTTAATATTTAATATGATTTTGAGTTCAGATTCAATGTGGGCATTTCAAAAAACTGTGGTCTTATCTTCTGAATGTATAAGTGGGTCTCACATGGCAACAGTATTATTTTTAAGGACTATTTTTTTGGGGGGGATGTAGAGTACAAAAATGCTAGAAAATGATAAATAGTAATCCTATGCTATAAACTATGTAATGCATGCAAATTGCTTTAGTACCAAAATTTCGTCGTCAATGAATTCCTTCACAAAGAGACCTCTAGCACATATTCAGAGAGTCAGAATTTTTCTAAGCCACAGTTTTGGGGAGAGAAAAATCTGGTGTGACCCCCTCTGATTTCATAGAAATGGAAAATGAGGTCCAGAGAGGTTAACATGTCAAGCAAAGCCCCCAATACCCAATGACTGGGAATTGAGCCCAGGACGTTTGAGCTTGCACCCTCTCATGTCTCCAGAGATGGGTACAAGGAAGATAGCAGCACAGTGCGCTCAAGCCCCACAGTCACTGTGGCTGGTTGGGATTGGCCTCTGATTTTGCCCATCTCTGCTGCAGGTGGCTGTGTCAGAAGACCTTGGCAATGGGAGAACTAGTTATCACTTCCTACTCCATTTCCTCTTATGACAAAACAGGCTGGAGTCAACTCTAGTCCTTTACTACATTAGGTATGAATACAGTTACTGTATTTTTTTCTAGTCTATTATTAACTTTTTACATTAACATGGTACATTTGTTATAATTAATGAACCAATGTTGGTACATTATTATTAACTAAAGTCCATATTTAATTCAGAGTTCTTTAGTTTTTATCTAATGTCCTTTTTTTGTCTGTTTCAGGACCCCATCCAGGATCCCACATTACATTTAGTTTGCTCTGTTTTTTCATTAGTTCAACTGTGTGTGGGTGTGTGCATGTGTGTGGGTGGGGGAGTATGACTATCTCTCTTCTTCTATGTAGCCAGTTAAGGGCAAAATCCTACAAATTACTGTTCTCAGGTGCTCTCATGTAAAAGAAAAGGGTATATGTTAATGAAGTAATCTGGAGTTTTAATTATGAGAAAAACACTGTAGATGAGAGGAAGCTTAGGTTAAAAAGAATTTGACATTTGGAGGGACCTAGAATCATGGTCTGTGACTTCAACATGGATTAACAGAATCTAAAAAGCAAGGAATGGGGTAGAGAAGCGTGACAGTTCGGAGTAATAAAAGGCACTTCACATAGAACTATAGCAATGCAGAAGAAAGAAGTAATATTGTGCAATTTATCATCATTTAATTTAGGGGAGTCTGCATTTTTAAAATCCACAGAAATGCAGTCACAGTTTCCTTGCCAATATTTGTAGAAAACATTTTCCAAACAAGACTCATTCATCTTACTCTGAAATGAATTGTTAGATCACAACAGAGAATGTTAAAGACTTTGCATCCCTTATAGAAATGCCAAACATTTTACTCTGCCTGATGCTGTACTATAAATAGGGAAATCTGAGTGCTAAAAATGTTCTTCAAGTTGCCAAACATAGTTCTTTAGCATCAACTTCCTCCTACAAATGACTCATTCTTCCAAAGTTTGAAAATGAAAGCTAGTTACAATTCAGAGAAATGTTGTAGCGTACATCGATTAAATGGCAAAGATATTTCATTTATGTATATTTATTTTTCCTTAGATCTTATCCACTGAAATTCTTCTTCAGAATTTTATTGAAGTTTTATTAAAGAGTAGTTACTCTCATGAGAAGTGGAGTTTTAAATAAACAATTAGAACAGCCAAGCAACATGAATATTGTTGGAGAATAATGATGGTTTAAATCATTTTGAAATTCGTTAACTTCATTTGGATATAATAGATGCAAAATGTATTTACTGTAATAAAAATAAGTTAATAGTGAAGTCATAACATGAAAACTAATAAGCTCACCAAACAAGATGGTACAAATAATGCCTCAATGTCCAAGAACACAAGGAAATTAAACTCTAAGAAATTTTACCTGATTAAGAAAAACAGGACTCTTGGGAAGAAAGCATCCTTTGTTATAAAAAGAATAATAAATAGGGAAAATGCCATTGATTTATGATTAATATTTCAAAATAGTACATGTATCTATATATATCTTGCAATAAGTAAAGAGAACATAAATAGTATAGGGATTTGTATAGCACATTTGAGGTTAGTACTCATTTGAAGAGGTAATTGCTTTTTTTTTTTTTTGCGGTACGCGAGCCTCTCACTGTTGTGGCCTCTCCTGTCTCCGGACGTGCATGCTCAGCGGCCACGGCTCACGGGCCCAGCCGCTCCGCGGTATGTGAGATCCTCCCGGACCGGGGCACGAACCCGTGTCCCCTGCATCGGCAGGCGGACTCTCAACCACTGCGCCACCAGGGAAGCCCATAATTGCTGCTTTTCACTGAGAGATGCGACAGGAAACTACAGGAGATGCTCATTTGATGTGGATGGAGCAAGGCAGGCGGCCAAGAGTGGATTCACATTTTCTTCTAATCAACTGACGATACCACTGGATTTTCATCTTCCTTCTGCAAATCACTAGATCTCATATTACCAGTCGTTTACTGGAGAATGGCTAGAATCTCTTTAAACTGACTACAAATAATTATTGCAACCTCTTTTCCTGGCTTCATTAAAGGCTTTTTCACCTGTTTTGACTTGCATAGTGACACTTTTGCAAACCTCTATGGGAGATATTTTAGTTATTTAAACATTTTATGGTATATAAGAAAGAAGTGACTTAAGTAAAATTAAAAGATTTTTTTTGAAGTTTTTTACAAAAAAGTTTTTACAAAACTTTACACGTTTTGTAAAGTCTTTCTTGAATTTGTTACAATATTGCTTCTGTTTTATGTTTTGGTTTTTTGGCAGCGAGGCATGTGGGATCTTAGCTCTCCCACCAGGGATTGAACCCACACCCCTGCATTGGAAGACTTAACCAGTGGACTGCCAGGAAAGTCCCAAATTACTTGATTTTAGGTAAGTTATTATTAAAGATTATAATATCATAGTTATTTAAATATAAATTTTAATAATCCTATTTTGACTTTTTCCTATTTAATAAGTGATGTGCTATTTAATTAACTTTACCTTCATTACCTCATAAAATACATGACTTGCAGACAAATTTTTGAAAAGGCACACGGGTGTATGATTGAGTTGGGAACCAAATATATAAGTTTTAAACTATATTGAATATATTCTGATATCAAAATAGAAAATAATTGTTTCCATTAATATATGTCTGGGTATCATACATTTTGAACAAAAATAATCAAGCTATGATAATTTTGTGTTTACTTATAAAACAATAAGGCAAAAAGTTTTAGGTTGCAGTTTATAAGCATTTCTCTGCAATTAATATATATTTGATTTGATTTGACTGTTTTGGTAGCTTATCAGGAGGAGTGTGAGGACACATATATTAAGGGTATGAATGACGTTTATTTCTGATAAATAAAAAGCCAAATTGTATATAATTGTCACTACTTTTCTTTTTTTAACATTGAATTTTATACCAGACAGATATCCTAATAGGCTAATATAAAACCTACCAAATATATTAAGATACTTAAGATTTACAGAAAGTATAATTCAATAAACACCCATGTAACCACTACCCAGTTTAGGAAATGAAACATGACCAACACTATGAAAAGTATATAAGAATTTTGACCAGATGACTGCAGCTTATAACATCATATCAATGCTTCTTAAGCTTATTGTCTCACAAATCAGCTATCCATGATATGTATAAGGTAACAATCTATGACTAATTAAAACTAAAACCTCCATGGGAGCCTGCAGTGTTCACATGAATCATAAGCATGTTTGCTCATCTGACCGTCACTGATGGCTTTGTATACTCTTAAGAGGTCCTCAAACAGTATTATGTTCTTTAAAAATATTTATGTAATCACTTTTACTAATACTTTCTTTTTTTCTTTTTTAAATTTTAACTTTTATTGAAATATAGTTGATTTACAGTGTTGTGTCAGTTTCAGGTGTACATCAAAGTGATTTAGTTATACATGTACTAAATATATACATATATTTTCTTTTTTCAGATTCTTTCTCATTATAGGTTATTACAAGATACTGATTATAGTTCCCTGTGCCATACAGGTGGTCCTTGTTGGTTATCTATTTTATATATACTAGTGTATATATGTTAATCCCAGTCTCCTAACTTATTCCCCCCTTCCGCTTTCACCTTTGGCAACCATAAGTTTGGTTTCTGTCTGTGATATTTACGAATACTTTAAAAATAGAACTTGGATTTGAACCTTTACCACCCTGGACAATGTGAAACCCCTGGGACACTTTGACTCCCAGTGATTTTGTCAAGTGGCTACTGGGAAACCCTGATCCAGGCTATGACAAATGGTAAAAAGTTAGAGACAGATGAGGAAGACAGATGAGGATCCTGGAAATACAGAGTGAATGTGATGACCACATACAAAGATCACACAAATGTGTCCATCCCAGAAGTGCGATCCCTCAAACCTTGGGCTTCCATCACACAGCTCTCTGGGTTCTGGAAAAGACTCCAGAGTCCAGGGAGTCAGAACCCAGACATACCCATGTACACCAAAGGAGAGCTGGTCTCTGCAAAGTGTAATGTTTAATAAATGAGGCGAGGGCTTCCCTGGTGGCGCAGTGGTTGAGAGTCCACCTGCCGATGCAGGGGACACAGGTTCGTGCCCCGGTCTAGGAAGATCCCGCATGCCACGGAGCAGCTAGGCCCGTGAGCCATGGCCACTGAGCCTGCGCGTCCGGAGCCTGTGCTCCGCAAAGGGAGAGGCCACAACAGTGAGAGGCCCGCGTACCGAAAAATAAATAAATAAATAAATAAATGAGGCAAGGTACCCACAGCTACCTCTGAAGCACGTCTATGGAGGTTCCAAATCTCTTTGGTACCAGCCTGTGACAGAGACAAAATTTCTACCTAAAAGACCAAAAGGCCACAGATTTAAAAAACCATGGGAAAATTTTGATCTTAAAACTGGGAATAATTGTTTCTCTGGCGAAAATCTGTTTGTTCCTCGCTTAGGACCCTGTTAATCATGAATCTGTGATCATAGTTCTTTAAAAACTGTTCATTAGGAAACACAGAACAATGTTCCGTTCTTTCAGATCAACCATGAAGGCTTCTACAGAATTCACTGTGCACACTAATCTCCCTCCTTCCCCCACCTTTCCTACCTTCTATTCCTTGTGCCTCATTTTACCCCTACCTTTTTAAAACTTACTCTGTCTTGATGTGCTGTATATTGTGTCTAACTCTGGAAAGCCCTTTTGGAGAATATAAACAAAGTTCCCAGCTGATAAAGATGAAAAGAACTTAGAGATAACCCCATTCTATCCTCCATATTTAAAGGTGGGCTAGAATTTAGGAATCCCAAATGTAGCATATTGGTCTTTCCTTAATACCCGATTACCTCCTGTGACACTGGGTTTTCTTGTCTCTCCTCCACCCAAGGGATGTCGCTAGACGTTTCTCCCTACCTGAGAGAATAAGAAATTTAGGAAATTCTGCCTTCTACATCTTGCTTTGGAGGGACAGAAGAAAATTCTGAGAAACCCGCAGTAAGTAGATCAATTTTTGTTTAAACCACATCTGTCAAATATATCTGATCATAAATAAAAACTTTTCTTTCTTTTCTTTTCTAGGTGCACCGTGGAGAGCTGCACCCCTTAACACACCTCAGAACACGCTTTGGGAAGGTCAGGATTAAGGCAAGGCAAGGCTGCTATCTAACTCCCCATGGCAGTTGACAGAGAGGAACGGTCAAACGTCCAAGTCATTGACACACCAGCCTGAATAGTGGCTTCTCTCAATGTTGTCAAGTCCAGCAACACTGTTGCCCTCAGAGCCACCATCCGTCAAGGTACAGGACCTAGTGAAAAAGTGCAGAAGAAGAGGGATGGCAACCACCCTTGGCCTTTGTCCCAAGTGATGCTGTGCAGTACAGCTCACCTGACAGCCCCGGGGGCCGGGGCCTGGAAGCCTGGGTTTCCCATGCAGCATTAATCCGTACCCACTTTGAATTCTGGAAGGACAGTGGTTACAAATCCTTCTTCCACTGACATAAACACCAAGAGACAGAGGGTGTACAGTTCCAAACCCAGCAATGTCACACATCGTGTGTACCTCTGCAGACTGGCAGGTGTGTTTATAGACCCCAAAGGGATGTGACAGGTCAGCAAGATCTGCTGTGGCACAGTAGCCACCTTGAGGGCGAGGCCAAGACTCCGGCACAGGTGGCACTGCTGCTGTGTCCTGTGCCCTCACCGCCTGTGGGACTTTGGACAAGTTACTCACCCTCTCTGAGCTTCAGCTTCCTTTTCAGTAACATGGGAATAATCATAATAGTAGTAGTAGAGCAGTCTGGCGGATTAAATGATTTAATATTTGCCAAGTGCCGAGACCAGTGCTTGCCTCACCGTACATGCAATATGTGTTGGTTAAATAGGACAGTATCATTGTGTTTACTCCAATTTCCCTCTATTGGTATATGTCTCCTTTCATAATAGACAAAGATGACACACAACATTGGTGAAAACAAGACCGTCGCACTCCTCGTTTTGAGACAGCCAGGCCTGACTAATTACGAGGATACAAATGAGGCCAGGCTTGGCAGTGCTGCTTCCAGAGGTGCACATGCTGACTTTCTGGTGGGCTGGGGTAGCCTGTGATGGAGAGCCTGGCTGTTACTTGCACACACTAATGATCAGACCTCGTGCACAGTTACCAGAGATTCCAGCAGAACGGGAATATGGAGGCAGAACGAGAGGCAGGGCTGCCAGAATCACAGGTGGGCCAGCAATTGCCCTGCAAACTGCGTCTCTCAGGGCTCTCCTGTCCTGCTTCACGGGCAGCGCCTCCCAGGAGCCCCTGGCAGGAGCAGTAGGGGCTGGTCCTGCCTCTGCCTCACCTCCCTTCATAGTCCTTACCTCAGCTGTTAAAAATAATAAAATAAAACTAGCTTTAAAACAGACAAAATAAATGTGCTCAAAAGACAATAGAGGGAAATAGTTTGGTAAATCTTGATTAATTTTTCTTGATGTCATTGGTATTTACTTGAAAATAGCATCATATAAATATATTTTATATTTTTTTAAAAGGTTAATAAATATATATTTATAAAGATTGTCAAATATGTCTTAAGGAAATGTACATTTCTTGCAAAGAAAAAACAAAGCAGGTAATGTACATGAATAATGTCCTAAGTTGTAGAATAAAAGATCTTCATTAGGTGTGTAAGACTAATCCTTATATAAGTTACATAAAAAGCTGAGACTGGTTTGCTATCATCTAATAGCTGACCGTATACTGATGTCATCATAACTGTAATTTTAGAAATGTCAGAATTTATATCATATAGTTCTTGTAAAAAGAGATGCAGGATACCCCAATAAAGATGTTAAAAAAAAAAAAAAAAAGAGATGCAGGGAGATCTTACAAATACCAGCCAAGATTGGGGAATATGACACGTCTCTCTCTGAGCATAAGGACAGGGGCTGGTGAACTTGGCTTGGGGTGGCTGGGCACGCTTGCTCTCAGGGCTCCCCTGCATCAGCTCACGTGCTGTGTCTGTGAACATGGCAGCCTGCAGCCTGGCAACACCTTTATCTGCTCTGGGGAGAAACACAAATGCGCACACACACACACACACACACACACACACACACACACACACACCCCCGAGTCCCAGACACCTGGCGCTGTGCTCAGGGAAGTGGCGGAGTGGCATAAACGCAGAGCTTTTAAGAAGCACAAACCCCAGGCCACTGCAGGGTTTGCACACTGCTTTGAACCTTGGCTTTTACAGTTGTTGCCTTTAAAGTTCTGGAACATTCTGAGCATGGCGTCCTCTCACACTGTCTCTGGCGGGGCACTTCTTACCCCAAGGCACATCTTTTAATGTGTCTTTTTTTCTCTTATCTCAGGCAGCTCCCACTTGTTTCTGTGAATCATCTGATGACATGCACGGGTTATTTTTCGTTGATACCGACACCTGAATGCTTATATGTAGGGAGCAATCTCAAAGCAGGTCTAGTGCGTTTAGAACGTATTTCTCACCTTTCATGATTTTAATTTTTGCTCCTACAGTATTGCGATAGGCAGGCTGCTCTCTTAAGGACTTTTTCCATGTGAGACATGCATAATGCAATAGTGAAGCAAACAATTACTTCAAGGAAAACGATCTCCCCAAATTATGACTTGCATCTACAGTCACGGAGGCTATTAGAATATATTTTTTAAAAAAGCTCTAAGCTGATCCACTGCTTAGGATTTTGAGATTCCCCACTGCTCTGCGATGTTTCCATTCTGTATGCACAGCACAGATTCCTGCCAAGCCTATTCCAGTGAATAAACAATGTCTTCTCTGTCAGAACAGAAAATGAATAGTATCACAAAATTCTCCTCTAATGTACCGCCTCCACTTTCCCGAACCAACCCCTTCAGAAGAGAACAGGCAGGATGAAGACTGGGGAGGAGAACATTCTTCTCCCCCTGCCAATCTGGAACTACATTCTGGCCAGCTCAGGACCAAGTACTGTCAACTCTATATCAACTGCTAAACAGAGAAAGTTGACAAGTTTATTTTCTTTGAAATTGGATGGTAGATTTTTGCATTTCTGTGTGTGAGTGCACACAAATATTTTTCTCGAAGGAAGGAGGCAGTTCATCCACTATAATTTCAGGGCCTGGTGAAAACAGCTTTTAGCTACAGACTGAGCAGCAACAGGGGAACTTCATAAAAATGACACAGCAATTTGTGTTAAAATATTGACAGCTAATTCATGAGTGATGGAGCTGACTAGGAATTCAGCTGCTTCTGTGAAGATCTTTATTCTCGCCAAGCTCATGATTCATAAAGAAAATGCCTGGAGTTACTTCTCTGAAACATACAGTATGATGCTGACAGATTTCTCTCTGGTGTCTCTGTCTCATATTTATTCTCTGTCTCTGTCTCTCTGTCTCATACACACACACACACACACACACACACACACACACCCCTTCCCCTCCCCCCAAAAGAGGCATCGCGAATATAATGTTCCAAAAAAGGACATCATTCATGAAGCATTTACCACCAGCCGATGAAAGATTTACTTAGTAGGTATTTTCATAAAAGAAGAACACAGATTTCTTTTAAACTCTCCCATATTCGTAAGTCTCAGTTGGTGTAAAATACTGTGATTCAGGTTTTTCCCCCCTTGTGATGTGAATACAACATATATCTTATTTTAACCCCTAAAAGGAATTACTCAACTCTTTCCTCATAAAAGAAGAAATGCTATTTTTACAATCAGACCACACTGCCTTTTGTTTTCATGAATATCTGAGAGACACTGACACGAAGAAAAAAATACAGATTCCCCTTTCTCCCCTTTTTCCCACACATTTTGAGCCCAGCTCAGTGGGCTCCCAGATTCTGACGGCATTCTCCTGGTAACACATTTAGAAGAGACTGCAGGATATCCCAACAGCGCTATTTTCTTCCCTCCAGCTCCCTCTCCTTCTTTCTCTCCTATCACTCTAGGTTTGTACCAGACTAAACAATTAAGCCTTTGTGCACTACCGCTGCAATCTGCAAATTCTAATGATCACTGGTACAATGGTAATATTTACCTTGAAGAAAGGTTTGTCCAAATAAGTATTCAAAATGCTGGCAATGTATTCCCTTTGAAACGCTGTGGTGGTGAATGTTCTCCCTTCCTTCTTGGCCTATAACCAAAGAGAAAAAAAGTTAGGGAAAAAAAAAAAGACAGATGGATAGAGACTGTGACAGATACTGGTCCAGTTCACTGTAAAAATGCTGGCACATTTATGCCAAACACTGAACAAAGCAAACTACAAAGTAGAGGAAAAACTACACATAGTAGTGGATGAATAAAAAAATTTCTCCGAAATAGCAGCCAAGTCAATGTCTAATCAAATACACATCAATTTACTTGCTCTTTCCCTATTTTTCCTAGTTTTATGACAAAGAAACCTATGTGTTATTGTAGTGATACTGAAATTCAAATAACTGTTGTCTGAATTTGAGAATAAAACAAGTGATTTATCTGAAAAGAGTATGCTTCGAGGTAAGGTAAGCCGTGATTTAATTGTGAAAATGTCTTACGAACAACAGTATCGTTGATGCAGCGTGAACAGTGTGGCCCGAATGGCACACCGATCTAATCCTGAGTGGTTCCTTCATCCGTTCCACTGTGGAAATGGGGAAGGTGTGCGGGAATAGAGGAGACCACAGGAATGACTTCAGTTGATCTCCCATCTGTTTTTCTGCTCTGTGTCTGGTGCCCTGCCTTTTCTCCATCCCCCTCTCCTCTCCAATTCTCTTCCCTTCCTCTAATCTACATCTCCTGTACTGAACCTCTCTTGTACATAAGATACCATGAAAAGTACAGTGACAAAGGGAGAAGGGCAGAAGGATGAAATGAATAAATAAATGAATCTACAAGGAGAATATCCTGGATGTTGTCTAAGATTCAGAACCACGCAGTATTTTACAGACTGAGATATTAATTCCTGATTTACAATATAAAAAACTGAATAGAACACCAGTCTTCTAGATTTGCATCTAGTGATGTTCTTTTATTAGGACCACATATGATCTCTTAGACTGAGTGTTGCTTTCTTCCATAGCAGAATCAGCAGATTATTTATATTATCTTTAGGTACATCAATTGTTTCCCTGACAGTTACCAAGTGAGACATGGCCACCTTTTGTTTGCCACTGCATTCAGCGACATTATTATTTTCTTTTTAAAAAATAAGTCTAAAAAGATTAGAACAAGACACATAGTCACGGGCAGTCTTTCTCCAACTCGACTCCAAGTCTTTGTCAGTCATGCAAACTAAGAGAGCAGGGCTTCTCTGGGTGAAGGGCTTGACAGACAAGAGCCCTTCTCAAGCCATCTTTCTGTCTTTCATTAGATTTCAAATCAAACCTCCTCCTGAACTCCTGCCGTACAGATATATTTAGATGTGGATTCCAAACCTCTCCACTTCCCCGTGTTATCACTGTCAATCCCAGAGAACTCTCTTGAATTCGTTAGAGATGTGAGAAAGATTTATTATCTAAAGCAAATTGCTACAGTAAAAAAATAAAATGAAAATAATAAACATTTTTCTTAAAATGCCAAATCTTATTAATATGTATGGGAAATAATGTTTGCACATACTATCTGTATTACTAGACAGGAGTAAAGAGTCTGATTTTAAAACTGAACATATTATTTGACAGCTAATTTAATAACATAAAAGTGGTGCATAATTTTGCATTTTCAGAACATGAATTTCACGAGTTATGTTTTTATTCCAAGGAAACAAGGTAGTCAAGACAGTGTGGTACCGGCATAGGGTAGACATCTAGATCAGTGGAACAGAACTCAGCACCCAAAAATAAACCCATATATCTATGGCCAATTGATTTTTTGACAAAGGTGCCAAGACTATTCAATGGGGAAAGAATAGTCTTTTCAGCAAAAGATTATGGGGCAACTGATAGTCAAAGAATGGAGTTGGATCCTCAGCTCAGACTGTATAAAAAAGTTAACTCAAAAATGAATCAAATGCCTAAATTTAAGAACTAAAACTACAAAACTCTTAGAAGAAGACATAGGGGTAAATCTTCATAAGTTCAGATTTGGCACTGGTGTTTTAGATGTAATACTTTCAAAAGCACAAGTAACAAAAGAAAAATAGGTAATATAAGTTTCATCACAATTAAAAACATTTTTATGTTTTAAAGGATACTATCAAGAAGGTGAAAAGACAACCCAAGGAATGAAAAAATATAGGTGTAAATCATATCTGATACAGAACTTTTATCTAGAATATGCAAAGAACTCTTATAACTCAATAATGGAAAGACAACGCAACCAAAAACAGGCAAAAGATTTGAATAGACATTTTGCCCAATAAGCACATGAAAAGATGCCTCATCAAGGAAATGCAAATCAAAACCACAATGAGATATCACTTCATACCCACTAGGATGACTATAATTGACAGATCTAAGATAGTAGCAAGTGTTGGCGAGGATGTGGAGAAATCAGAACACTCATACCTGGCTGATGGGGATGTAAAATGGTACAGCCACTTTGAAAACAGCCTGGTTGTTCCTCAAAAAGTGAAACATCGAGTGATTTTACCCAGTAATTCCACTCCTAGGTATATACCAAGAGAAATGAAAACGTTAAGTCCACACAAAACTTGTATGTGGGTGTTCATAGCAGCATTATGCATAATAGCTCCAGAATGGAAACAGTAGCAATGTCCATAAACTGGTGAATGAATAAACACAATATAGTATATCCATATGAAAGAATATTGTTTGACCATAAAATGAAATGAAGTACCGACACATGCTAAAACACAGCCGAACTTTGAAAACATGCTATGTGGAATGTCAGTCACAAAAAAACCCCACATATTATCTGATTCCATTTACATGAAATGTCCAAAATGGGCAAATATATAGGTTGCTTAGGGCTGGGGAAGGATCGTCATGCGGATGATAGCTAAGAGTTGTGTGGTTCCTCTTTGAGGTAACTCGAATGTTCTAAAATTGATTGTGGTGATAGCTGCACAGCTCTGTGAATATACTAAAAACCATTAAATTGCACACTTTAAGTAGGATGTGAATTATATCCCGATAAAGGTGTTACCAAAACAATATTCTAAGGAATGTGGACATTACACATTACAATGTCAGTCGTTTTCTAGATCAATCTGAAATAAGTATGGCAACCCCAAGTATAATTGTAGCTGGAATCACTGGAGTCGCTGTACTGAGGAAGAGTCTCCTGGCTCCACTGAAAACTATCATAGTCTGACTGAGACAACCTGAGTGTAATTCTGCATGGACCAATATTCCTTCAGGTCCTCTCTCATCCTCATGGCTATCTCTGAGTGTGGACAGCAGTTAATTACTGCAAACAATGATTGATCCAATCAAATAGCAATCCTATGCTTTCAATGCTGATTTCTTTTCCCACTGAATGGAAGTTTGGACTTCTGAAACCAGGTATCTAATCAAATACGACTGGCCCCCTACCCTGCATACACTAAGTCAGTAGAAGGCCAATCTTACTTCTTCTATACCCATTTCACTGACAGTTCTCACGAGGACTCTTACCAGCTTCTTAACATGGATGATGTCATTCATAAGAGGCTCCAACAAACAAACTCCAGTAATTCATGATGCTTCTTGCCTACTAACCTGAAGGCTTGTTCTGGCTAAAGCCTCTCAGAGGATCTGAAATAGAATTCTATTTCTGGGCCACTGAGACTATGCACCTGACAGATGGCATGGGCCCAAGCCCCAGCTGCCATTGCTGAGGGGAAGTTTAGGGGGAGGAGCATTTCTTCAAAACTATGCCCTACAGTCCCTCCTAAGGAAGTAGTGATGACATTGACAGCAAACCTCCCTGCTATCTGTGTAGATAAATACTGGGATCTGGTAGCACAGACTTAAGAAACATGAATCCAAATTCATGTTTGAGAGGCTAGACATCTACTCAGTAGGAGACTAGACTCAAGGAGCTCAATGAGTAATTCTTAAATTTAAAAGAAGTTTAAAGGTTAGCTATAAATCAACATCACTTGATACTTGAACCCTTTCTACAGTGTCTGTAACATCCAGTTCATGAGTGCAATGTCAAAAATACTTGGCTAAATGTAGCAGTTAAAAGTACTGAGCGATGAATGAATCACAGTGCCTAAGATATAATAATCACTCAATATTTATTCGCTGATTGAGTAACTTTTAAAAAATCAGAGCAGACTCGAGGATATTGCTACAGTAAAGCCACTCTCAGTTGCAGTCCCTGAAGACAGAGAAAGGAGTAGGATTGCATGTCGCTCGTGGTAGACATATTACCATGGCAATGTATCATGCGTGCAAATGCCAGCCAAGTAAATACTATCCTTATCCACGCTGTAGTGGAAATAAACCAATAAACGAAACTTAGACCTGCTATTCCAGCCTATGCCAGATTCCCTCCCATAAGGAAAGGCTTCCAGAAGGAATCCCCTTCTACCTCTTGGAAGCACTGCTAGGTTTGAGCTAGCAGTAAGGAAGGCTTAGTGGCTGCAACCTTAGTTGGCGTCCTGGTTCTGATATCCAGGGCTAGGCAGAACAAGTCCAGTACTTTCCCTATATGGCAACCTTTGAAATACCTGAAGATATGTGTTTAAAGAGGTCCCTCTTCTGCTGCCTTTTAGTGTCCCCTTCTCCATTTCAAAGAGTATAGTTTTGAGTACCACCTACTATGACTCAGAAGAGCACAAAGGCTATATGGAGAAGGGAGCTGAGTCCTGGCCAGGCCTGCTCATGAGAGCAGAGCATGCTGAGAGCCCAATCCAGCTCCAAAGCCCAATCTAGGGACCAAACACAACATCCAATGGACAAGGCAACCTTGATCTGATTTAGCAAATAGTCCTTATCTGGGTTTTGGTGATGGTTGGTAGGGGAATCCTCAGGGAGGGCAGAGCTATCAGCAGGGAGTAAAAAGCTGGGCAAGTCAGGAAGGTGGTCCACTACTGTCCTGGAGGTCCAGTCACAGCTACAGAATCTGGCCACGGGGCAGGATTCCTGGGTAAGAGGCACACTTCTCTAGAAGACCTCCTGGCGAGACCGAGATAGACCGTGGTACCCAAAGTAGACACTGAGTCCCAGACACGTAATACACAGGAAGACAAAGAGCTGAAACTTGGAAGGTCAAGGAGTGAGTCTCAGGGCAATACCATTCTCAGCATGGGAGATCAAAATTCAACAAACACACTCAGACAAGCATGGAGCAAGATGATTATGGGCGAGGCACAGAGAGAACATGACGAGTGGTATGCCCTGCAGCACTGCGGGTTTAAGGATTAAACATCTTAGTATTTCCTGCTTTAGTGAGAACTGAATTCAGATGTGGGGAGGGCGAGACAGTGCATGCAAGAGGACCAAGTCGGGGAGGAAACAGGGAAGGTAGGAGGAGACATGCTGGGGGCTGACACTTTCATTTGCTGGTGTTCTCTTCTAAATGACTAAGCTCGAAGGCAGTTCTCCAGATGAAGTAACACTGCATCTGGGAAGAGGAGCTCGTCCTTGAGTCAGTTCAGATGCTACACTTTTATTTAGAAAGCCTACGATCACCGAAGCTTTTCTCACCAGCTACATTATACTGTGGGCATCTATGAATCTTTTACTTGACTCACACAAAATCTAAATTTGTTTCATCTACGATGCTGCTAAGCCACATCTCTCTTTATTGCCTTTTTGCAATTTAATTGGTGGCGGTGCTGAGGTGCTCTTGTCATCCCTGTTCCATGTCTGCGTCTTAGATGTGGGTCATTGCATTAAACGTCAAGTTGTTATCGAATTCTGTTTCCTTCACTTGTTATTACACTAGCCACCTCTCCCAGTTTGCGGCCACGCACTTATCGTGTTTTACCCAAATGAGTCCTCATGTTGACTAGAATAGGATTAGGTTCAAATACCAGAAACCTTTTCCAGGAAGAAAGCGATTTATTAATCAGTTCCCTCTGGATATACTTACCAGACCAGTTATTAATCGAGCTCACTATACACACCCCCTATTTGTCCAAATGTTAAATGTTAGCAATGTGATACCCTCTGGTTAAAAAAAATCAAATATATCTCTAAACAAGTATATGCTATTTGTTATTAATCCTTCTGAATTCTATGATGGGTTTCATAAATTGTCAGTATAACAGAGATCAACCTCAAAGCAAAGACATATACTTCCATTAAAATTTCAATATTCAGCCTTCGACAGTAATCGTCCAAGAAAACTACATACTAAATATGCATAATGGTACAGCAATGAAAGGAGTAGCTAAGGACAATGTATATGGGCTAAGGTATACTGTGCAGTATTGGAAAACATAACTTATGACACTTCCTTCTCTTGCATTCTTCTTTCCCTCGGGCTGCACTTCTCTTGCTAAGCTCCCGCATGTTTTCTGGCCATTTTTTCTTGCTGGTTCTCCCAGCTGTGTCTCTCATCTTTTCCACCCAGCCCCCCACCCCCCAGCTGCTTTAGCTCACACTTCCAGCCTTCCTGGTATTTACTGTGTTAACAGTTCTAGTCATCACACCATCTGATGTCTCCTGCTTCATTTTTCACACAATCTAACAGCTGAAATCCCTGATGTATGCAAAGCAACAGTCCATTAAGAAAAGAGTTTTCCTTATCGAGAACAAAAAAAAAATGGAAAAGGCAGGAAAGGGTAGTTCACAGAGGTGCCAAAGAGAGGCCACTATGTAGATAAGATGAAAGAAAAAAAAGACTTTTTTTAAGCCTCAAAAAGATTATGACACTGGGAAATCTAAAAATCCCCTTCAATGGTGTGGCTTAATGAAAATAATCCCCTTTCCAAGAAGAATATATTCTAGGGAACGGATGATAAAAATCCTTAAACACGTACCCTTATACTATCTACAATATACAGAACCCAGGTAAGCACTGATACAGTTATAATACATATACTAAGTTATTAACAAATGACATTTTCTTAGCAAAGCCTTCTTTTTGTTAGTATGTTACATGGAAAGAGGCTTAAAATGACACCTTCTACTATAAGGCTTATCTGTAAGCCTGCATCCCAAGTGAACAAGGCTTGGGCATGAATTCCTTGCAGTTTCAATATTAACAGAGAAAAAATGAAAATGACCAAAGTGCTCAACAGGAAAAAAAATCCTTTCTTAATGGAAAAAATAGAATAGCTTACAATATGCAAATTTAATGTATTTAAGGAAAATTATGTGCTTTTCGGATATCTGAACAAAAAGCAAGGTAGCATAAACACTAACATTAAAAAGATTAGCTTCGGGGGCTTCCCTGGTGGCGCAGCGGTTGAGAGTCCGCCTGCCGGTGCAGGGGGCGCGGGTTCGTGCCCGGTCCGGGAGGATCCCGCATGCTGCGGAGCGGCTGGGCCCGTGAGCCATATGGGACAAAGTAACTTTATGGTGACCCCTTCCTCTCCATATATGTATATAAAGAGATTATATGTCTATATCCATCTCTTTCTCTCTCTCTACATATACATGTGTGCGCATACAGAGAGAGAATACATATTTAATATGTAAGTAGTGAGAGAATACACACACACACACACACACACTTGACCACTTCAATCTTAGACTTTCAACACTGCCTGCAGACACCACACCAGAACTGTACCATTGACAGGATACCTATGTGGCCATTCTCTTATGACCTAGGGTTAGTTTTATGAGATGCTATCATATGTATGACATTTCAATCGTTTATTTGATGGAAAATAACTATTAGATGACCTAAGTTGAGCTTTAGAGAAATTCTGAGCCACCTAGTGAGATGTAATGCTCAGTAGCCAGAGAAAGTCAAGGAGAGTCAATGGAATGGAAATAATGCATAAACTAATGTATGGATGCTAGCAAGAGCTTCGAGATAGTCAATGCTCCGCAAATGTCAGCTCTATTATGACCTGTACGCAATGGTACATTCAACAGAACTGAAGGTATCGTGATGGACTCTCGTCTACTAAGCTCATCTCTGCAGGGAGGCTACACTTAAATACTGTACTATAGGTGTGTGTATAAGTTGCCCGTATGTGACCATTTCGTGTCTGTTATAGGTTGAATTATATCCTCCCCAAATTCATATGTTGAAGTCTTAATCCCCAGTACCTCAGAATGTGACCTTCTTTGGAAACAGGGTCATTACAGATATGATTGGTTGAGATGAAGTCTTACTGCAGTAGGGTGGGCCGCTGATCTAATATGATTGGGTCCTTATAAAAAGGGGAAATTTGAGAGGTGCACACAGGAAGAATGCCCTGGGAAGATAGGAGTTACGCTGCCAGAAGCCAAGGATGTACCAACAGCTAGGAGAGAGGTCTTGCAACAGGTCCTGCCCTAGTACCTTCAGAAGGGGAAATGGCCCTGCTGACACCTTGATCGTGGACTTCTAGCTTGTGGCACTTAAATTTCTGATGTTTAAGCTACCCAGTCTGTGGTACTTTATTATGGCAATCCTAGGAAATTAATACAGAGCCAGTACATGAAATAATGGTCGTTTTCTAATATTGCAGTCCTAAGTTAAAGGAATAGAAGTGATATAAAATAGATAATCAACAAGGACCTACCGTATAGCACAGGGAACTATATTCAGTATTTTATAGTAACCTATAAGGGAAAAGAATCTGAAAAAGAATATATATATATATATATATATATATATATATATATATATATGAAACTGAATCACTTTGCTGTGATTACACTTTGTTGCGTTTACACAATGTTGTAAATCAATTATACTTCAATAAAACATTTTAAAAAATTTAAAAAAAGGAATAGAGATGAGGGCGAGCAAGGTAGCACTCATCACTTTACACATCTCATATCAAGAAAATTTACATATCAACCCAGCTGTTACAATGGAGTTATTTCTTAATTATATAAATTCAAGTAAACATTGAAATAACAGGTTCACATAATTCATAATACAACTTCAAAGGAGGAATTTGTTTTTGTTTTTGTTTTTTTTTGCTGTACGCGGGCCTCTCACTGCCATGGCCTCTCCCGGAGCACAGGCTCTGGACGCACAGGCTCAGCGGCCATGGCCCACGGGCCCAGCCGCTCCGCGGCACGTGGGATCCTCCCATACCGGGGCACGAACCCACGTCCCCTAGCATCAGCAGGCGGACTCTCAACCACTGCGCCACCAGGGAAGCCCAGGAATTTGTATTTTTAAACATTCTTGTCAATAAGACTGAGGGACTAATTACCTAAACATCATAAAGCAGAATTAAAGAGAAAACTTTCAATCATTTCTTTAATCTTGAGGAAAGTTTTGAGAGGATTCCCTAAGAATTTGACCAAAATTTTTTTTTTGCTTTATTGGGACATCTATTTAGATTGAGTCATTTATATATTTATATAATTATTTATATATTTATTTTCTTTGCTCCTCTTAGTTAATTCATGTTTTTCCTTGAATTCATCCTTAAAAGTCTGCCCTGCTCTACTGTTTAGCACTTGCACATATTTCAGAGTTGGATTAATGTAATTTTAGAGTTAAAAGAAACTCCGCAATATTTCAGCTCATTAATTTTAGCAACAAGGAAGCCAATGCCCAGCTGTGATCACACAGCTCGTCAAGGTAGAGGACGGAACAGAACGTGGCCACTTGTCATTACTTCCAGATCTATGGCCCTGGCTTCACCATGTTTCACGGATGCTACCTGTGTGTGCTTCCCTAATCAGATAATCTGGCTTCAGCGTTGGTGCCTTTTATGTTTTTTTTTTAATCTCATCCAAAGATTCTCTTGCAACGCCACATCCAGAGCAGGCATACCAAAATGCCTGTTTAAATATGGATTATTGATGATATAGCTAAGTTTCTGTACGAAGATACTAGCAACTGATCATACATGACTGCTCTTCAGTATACTGTTATCTTTTAAGAAGTCTCTTCAATTTATTTACTATCTAGAATCTATTTTCTTTAACCTGAACATAGAACTAATCGGCATTATATATAACCCAAGTTTCATCTTCTTAGCTGTTTTGATATCCAGGCTAATGGCATTTTAAGTGAGATGTGAAATCTGGGCTTTGTTACTGTGGCCCTTTGTCTGGGTGTCTGGTCAAAGAAGTCAGTCCATCTACTTGGTTAAGTAAGGTGGGAAGAGGAAAGAGAAGAAGGAAATAAAAGAAAAGCAGAAATGACAAATAAGCTTTAAAGATTCTGAACTCCCTTAGACAAAGACATGCTTTCTAATATTACAGTTGGTAAAAATCACCAGACAACAAAGGCTTCAGGAGGTAACATGGCTGTATCCTCACATACAAAATGCAAACAGCTGAGAGCAGTTTCCATCTCAATCTGCCCAAATGGAGATAAGTGGTTTCATCCACAAGCCTAGATAAAAGAAGAAACAAAAACACCCTCCACATCTAACTGTGAGAGAGAGAAACGAGAAATATAGTAGCAGCTTCCTCACTGCAGAAGTACGTGTTTTTGGTCTGCCATCAACAGGTGTTGCCATGGTAACTATCTTGTAGTTAAGAAGTAGTAGAAGTATAAAAAACCACAATGAAGGGGAAAATAAGAAAAGTGTGCTGTAGTAAAACTAACCTCAGACCTCACAGAGTGAGCAGCAGAGACTCGCTCTCCCATTCGCCAGGTCTCTGTGTTGCTGGAAAAGGGCTCAGCCCAAGAGCATGGTGCTTGGAAGACCCAGGGAACTCTCAGGGGAGCTGTTGTGTCCCTCAATGTATCTTAGGTGCTAATTTACATCCCCACTCCCACAGGTACATTTTAGCTTTTTGATGTCTTTGTGGGAAAGGTTACAGTTTTGTAACGTTGTGTCTGGAAACCTCTAGAAAGGGAACATATATCAGTGAAGAATTTCCTTATTGTCCTTCTACTTCTCACAGGTAGTGTGTTTAGTAACGATTTCTCTGTGTTCTCTCTCCATATGGAGAAGCCAGGGCTTGCATGCAATGAATTAGTGCGATAATAACAGCTATTTCTTGCTTTGAACAACTATAGCCCGTATTTGCAGCCCTGGTACCAAGAAATACCTCAGAGCCTGGCTAGGATTAGAAGACCATTTCCATGGTCCTTCCTTCATTACTCACAGCTAGTGATAGTATCCCATACTTTTTTCATCCCAAATATACTAGCATCACGAATGATGAAATAATAATCATTCTGCATTTTTATTTTGTAAGCTATTGTTGATGACCCCATGAAAGGGCACAACCTAGCCCCTTTATTTACCCAGATTTTTGCTGTTGCTCAAATGACCACTCCATTTGATAAATAAATAACATGGATGCATACAGTTTGCTAACTTCCGTGATGCTTTAAAGTTAGGACAGCTGATGAAACAAGTTTTTGAAGGCTAACATCTGAGCGGTTTAGCCTGAGAGACAAATCTGTGTGGTACCAAGGATACTCTGTTGAGACCAAGCAGGCGTCAGAGTGCTGTGGAAAATAAAAGAGCTGCGGTGTGAGCAGAGATGGCTCTGGGACCTGACTTTACTTCCCACGTCCATTTCTGGAACTCAGGGTCCCGTTCCCTAAAGAGATGGAAGCTCCACCTCCTTCAAAGGGTTCACGTGAGACTCAAATGAAATAATGCCGATGAAAGCATTACTTTTTTCATAAACATTAAACACTAGGCCAATGAAAGCTGATGTTGGAAATATGATTGTCACTTGTTTTTCAAACTTTCTGCTATGTTGGTATTACCTGGTTCACGTTTTTGAGAATAAGTAGGCCACGAAATTTTCACACGATGTTTCTGGCAGAAAATCTTTTGCGTTGTTATCGGTTGGAGGCACTTATATGATCTGGATGTCACTGTATTCTATTATTTCCTGTTCTTTCGACTTTTTGTTCTCAGGCTGGCAGATTTGTATCAGGGGGTGCATGTGTGTGTGTGCCTGTGCGTGTGTAAATGAGGACAAGCAGTAAGGGAGGGAGGAGAGAAAGGAAGGGAAAATGAGAGGAATAAATGAGTTAACGAAGTGGGAAAGAGCTTTCTTTCCCATTCCGCAGATACGTAGCCATCCCTGATGGTGTCTGTTATTGTATTTGCAATCTGTAGATCACTAGGCATACGTTCCTGGTGGCCTTACACACTCTTCAGGAGAAGCAGTTCTGGGGACGACACTGATGTCTGCCACTGACTCTCCTCTCATGATGCTCTGTTTCTCCATTTTCAGGCCAAAGGGCTTTGCCAATTGTAGTTCAAGATGCATAAATCCTTCTGTTTCTCAAACTAAAACCCCTCGATCTCTTTTACAATAAGATACACACCTTCTGTCTTCCTTGTGTGCTTGTTTTATTAAAGAACAGCTCCCGCTTTAAAATGCTGTCCTCGGGGCTTCCCTGGTGGCGCAGTGGTTGAGAGTCCGCCTGCCGATGCAGGGGACACGGGTTCGTGCCCCGGTCCGGGAAGATCCCACATGCCGCGGAGCGGCTGGGCCCGTGAGCCGTGGCCGCTGAGCCTGCGCGTCCGGAGCCTGTGCTCCGCAACGGGAGAGGCCACAACAGTGAGAGGCCCGCGTACCACACACACACACACACACACAAAATGTTGTCCTCTTACTTCTGAGTGTTTTGAATTCATGGCCCCCACTTTATCCCTTCCATTCTGTCTCCTACTTTCCCCCTTAAAGCCTGCTGTTCATCACATTCAACTGCTGGCCAAGTCCCATGGATTCTACATCCTTATAGTTTTGTTATAGTAAATCTCCAGCTCATTGTAATACATGCTTATTGAAAAGGTTCACAGAACACAGAAGAATACATCATACAAAATGAACGTTCCTTTTCCCCTTACCGCCCCCATCCCACTTCCTCCTTTATAGGTTAGCACTGCTCGAGGTGAGTAAAAAACGCTTAAAAAAGGTCTTGAAAGATACAAAAATCTAAAGGTACTTTTTTCTTTCTGTGTTACGTATATGGTATTCTACACAAGGCATTGTTCAACTGTTTCCTTGTGTTCATTTACTGTATTTTAGAGAACTTTCCATGAAAGTAAATATTGAGTTCTCTCATTTCTCTTAATTATAGAGCATTCAATGGTATTATAAATATACTATATTTAGACATTTCCATGCCAATGAATATTTAGGTTGTTTTTGGCTTTCCTCAGTTAGAAGCAATGTTACAAAGATTACTGTTGCATATATATCTCACTACAAGAGTGAGTACATCGATGGGACAGATTCCCAGACATGGAATTGATGGGTCACAGAGCATGTGCACTTTTTGTTTCATTCTCTCTCTCCTTATCGACCTAAAACCAAAGTTGTATTAATACACAGTCTGTGTAACTGTAAAAGAGAGTATACGTCTCAGTTCTGTTGGGTTTCACCACCACTTAGATGCATTTCTCTTAACACCTTCTGGGATTCTTGGATATCCTTGTCTGTTGATGGCATTTCTTCCTGGCTTTTCAGCGCTGCTGTGGATTTGTGAATTTCTTCTTTCTTTCTTTTACTTTGGTGAGTGAAGGATAAAGCAGAACCCCACATACTTGGTCAGCTATCTAAAAGCCATAAGACCTCTTGCCCGACTACTCTTGTCTCCTTTGTATTCCTCCTCCACAGCTGTCCAGCTAACCTTCTGAAATGCAAAAATAATCACTTGACTCCCCTTCAATTCTTTCAATAACACCCTGATGCTTGGTGGGTGTTATGGGTTGGATTTCGTCCCCTAAAAACGTATACGTTGAAACCCTGGCCCCAGTATCTCAGAATGTGACCTCACGTGGAAACAGGATCGTTACAGAGGTGATCTACTTAAGATGAGGTCATGAGGGTGGACCTTAATCCAATATGACTGATGTCCTTATAAAAAGGGGGAAGCTGGACCCAGAGACACACATGCACAGAGGGAAGGTGATGGGAAGAAACACAGGGAGAATACCATGCAAAGATGGAGGCAGAGGTTGCAATCATGTTGCCCCAAGCCAAGGAACATCTGGGGCTACCAGAAGCTGGAAGAGGCAAGGGACAATCCGACCCCACAGGTTTCAGAGGAGGCATGGCCCTGCAGACACTTGGATTTGGAATTCTAGCCTCCAGAACTGTGAGACAATGAATCTCAGTTGTTCAAGGTCACCCCGTGCTTTTCAGTACTTTGTTACGGCAGCCACGGAAAACTAATGCAGTGGGTAAAGTCCAACCTCTTAAGCATCTCACATAGTACCTTTCATGCAGTGGCTCGCTGCCCTCAGCATCCTCCCTCACTACCTTTCCTACCAATACCCTACTTCCTTATCTGCTCATGTCCACAAGTTCTAGGATGCTTCCTAAAGCCATGCTTTTGAACACCCTGCTCCCTCTACCTAAATTCCCTTCTCCACTCCCCAAGCATTACTAATGTGTCTTAGCTAATTTCCAGGGTCATCTCCGTTACGAGCTGTCTCTGACATCCCTTTCTCTACCAGTGTCCCAGACACAACTACTGTCCTCGTGAGTCCCCTCTGTGCTGGCCCTAGAGTATTTTGACATTATTTTGCGCTTACTTGTTTATGCACATCCATCCCCCTCTGCCATGCTGTGAGCTCCTTGACGGAAGAGCCATTTGACGTATTCTAGCAAAATCCCTGCATATAGCATGTCGAAATGGGATTTTGCTCAGTGAACAATGCTACGAAAATATAAAAACTGTAAGCAATTTAATGTTTTCAAAAAATTGTTATTTTATATTGGAGTATAGTTGACTTACAATGTTAGTTTGAGGTGTACAGCAAAGTGATTCAATTGTACATATACATTTGTCTATTCTTTTTTTCCGATTCTTTTCCCACATAGGTTATTACAGAGTATTGAGTAGAGTTCCCTGTGCTGCACAGTAGGTCCTTGTTGATTATCTATTTTTTTTTTGATTATCTATTTTATATAGAGTAGTGTGTACATGTTGACTTTATTCTGTTAAACGTGTCTCATGTAAAGAGTTGGAGGAGAGTAGGTCAGGGCTGACTACAAATGGTTGATGCGCACAGGTGACATTGGCTGAAAAGTACTTTTCCACACACTGAATTTGTGGCTATTTTCAGCTTGTTTTTATTTCTGATGAGATTCACTCTTCTAACCAGTCACACTTAGGAACGTCAGACTTTTCCTTCAGATAATGTAAACTCTAACAGCTCCAATCATCAAAGATAAGTCCATCACCTGGACCTTGATGTCCACTGACTGCTTCCTTCATTAGAGTGGTTTATTAGAGGCAGAAAGTAGACCAGTGGCTGCCTAGGGCTGGGGGCAGTGTAGGAGATGGGGAAATTGAACGGGGTGATGACAGCTAAGGGGTGAGGGATTTCCTTTTAGATTTGTAAGAATGTTCTAAAACTGATTGTGATGATGGTTGCAAAACTCTGTGAATATACTGAAACTGTACACTTTCAATGAGTGAATTGTATCATATGAGAATTATAATTTGATAAAGCTGTTTTAAAAATAAAAGGCATGATTCATTTAATCCAATCTAGTCCACAAGAATCGCTGTTAAAACAAGTCAACTCTTTAGTAGCCAAACAGCCACACAGATAAAATAAAATAAACCCACTGCAGTAATAAAAAAGAAAACAAACAAACAAACATAAAACCACAGCCTGGAATGTATACGGCATCCTACAGAAGACATGATGGACCCTGGGGCGGGGCATTTCCCGTCAGGCCCATTCACTCGGATCATCCTATTGCATAGTTGTAGCAGCATAACTAAGCCTCAGAACTTTCCTTTTGTCATAAAGTGTTCAATTCTCTCTTCTTTCTATGTCACTAGAGATACACATAGTTCAATAAACATGACAGCTAGGAGGGAAGTAAGATAAAAGGATAAGTGATAGCCAAAAAACAAACTCTTAAAAACTACCAAGCTTTAGCTAGTGGAAGGAATATTAGTCATATGGTGAACCAATGACCTCTGTGCTAAGTCAAGACAGTAGCATTTGTCAGGGTGTCAGGCAAAGGAACACATCTTTAACATTGGTCCAACTGTTCAGTAAGTCTTCTGAACAGACCAGGCAATGAATGACTAAAAGCAGACATCCTGGTGCTCATTCATACACTGTTTTGTATTTATCACCTGTTATGCAAATGCCTGTCACATGTCCCCAGTGAAATTCCAAACTCCTTGAAGACAGGGAAAATATCTAATGGATTTTTCTCTCCTCCCACCATTCCATACCCAAAGCAATCAGCAAAGAGTTAAAACTGCTTTACGGGGTCCAGGATACACCCATCTTAGAGTCTTACAGCACTAAAGAGATTTTTTTCCTTTTTAGTAATGTTGTTTTGGAGCAAACATAATTTAATGCACGGAATAACAAAATCTATGTAATAAACAATTTTGTAATTGATTGTTACCTTTCTTTGAAGCCCCATTTCTAAGGACGTTATTTTGGAGAAATGTATACTACAATCACATAAACAACAGAAAAAGCCTTCAAAAATCAATGGGCTGGGCTTCCCCGGTGGCGCAGTTGTTGAGAGTCCGCCTGCCGATGCAGGGGACACGGGTTCGTGCCCCGGTCCGGGAAGATCCCACATGCCGCGGAGTGGCTGGGCCCGTGAGCCATGGCCACTGAGCCTGCGCGTCCGGAGCCTGTGCTCCGCAATGGGAGAGGCCACAAGAGTGAGAGGCCTGCGTACCGCAAAAAAAAAAAAAAAAATCAATGGGCTGCTGGCTCCTGAATGTATCAGAGCATGGCTCCGTGAGCCAGGATTCCACTGGGTCCACCCAGATTCACAAACTTTGGTTTTGAAAACTATTTCAGAACTAAATCTTTTTTTTAAAAATAAATTTTATTTATTTACTTATTTATTTTTATTTTTGGCTGTGTTGGGTCTTCGTTGAGGTGCACAGTCTCCTCACTGCAGTGGCTTCTCTTATTGCGGAGCACAGGCTCTAGGTGCGTGGGCTTCAGTAGTTGCGGCACGCAGTCTCAGTAGTCGTGGCTCACAGGCTTAGTTGCTCCACGGCATGTGGGATTTTCCTGGACCAGGGCTCGAACCCGTGTCCCCTGCCTTGGCAGGCGGATTCTTAACCACTGCGCCACCAGGAAAGCCCCTAAATCTTTTTTAAAGGTAGTTTTTAAGAAAAATTTTTTATTGGAGTATAGTTGATTTACAATGTTGTGTTAGTTTCAGGTGTACAGCACAGTGATTCAATTATATAGATATATTCATTCCTTTTCAGATTATTTTCCCATATAGGTTATTACAGAATATTGAGTAGGGTTCCCTGGGCTATAAAGTAAGTCTTTGTCTACCTGTAGACAAAGTAAGTCTATTTTAACTACAGTAGTATGTGTTAAAGGCAGCTTTTACTGTAACCAGAGGCAAGATTTTTATCACGGAAAGGGAGGGAATAATTTCTCTCTGCATCATGTCCTTACATAGGTCACACAACTGCAAAAAATTACAGACTCTGTGCTATTGAAATCTGATGATTAGTCACCGAGTTCAATATATTCTTAAAAATCTATAGTTAAAAGTAATTAGCCAAGGTAAATTATAGAGAGAAACATGCAAATACATGAAAACATTCTCAGAGTTCAATGTACTAGGATGTAATAAAGAAAAAAAACCCACCTCTCTTCCACACATTCAGAAAGAAATACTCAAGCATCCCACTTCTGAAAGCTCCTTAGGTAAGGAGGGAGCTCCCTAGTTCCTGTGATTGGGACTTCCCAGACCTCTGTAATCTGACCAGCCAGCCTAGTTCCTTTCCAAAACAAACTCACCTTCCCCTGCCTTTGCGGACACTACTTTTGCCTGGAATGTTCCACCTTCTTCTCCCCTTATCTCTAAGTCCTGACCATCCTTCTTAGTAAGACTTGCTCTTTTCCTTCTGCCCTTTCTGCCCAGTTCATTTGACATGAAATATTACCTTACCTGTCCTGTATTGGGGGTTAAGTCCCTTTTTCCCTGATCAAGCAATTCAAGCAGATAACACTTCTGGCTCTTTCTACTTCTTCATTTAAGGGGAGGGAGGTGGAGTGACTCACTTAATGAGTCATTCCGGGAAGGGTAAACTAGGTACCCTGGGTGTAGTTCCTCCCTTCTTCCTTTAGGGATGAAGCAGCCCTCTGGGAATTTTCCTCTGACCCTCCATGCCATAATCTGATCCTTTTGGCCCACAGATCTGCCCCAGCTACTGTGGCTTGTGCGTAACTCTGGGGTTCCGCATCAGTACAACAAATAAACCCCACCCTCCCACCTGGCTTATACTAGTAATAATGATGATAGTTGAACCTTATCTGCCAATTATTTTATCCTCTCTCTTAATTTTTTTTCAGAACTTGGTAGGTCAGAGGGGTGTCATGATTATAGTTTTCATCAAAGATTCCAGCATCATTCATATACGTAAGTTGACATATATTGATTCGATGGCTTTCAAAATTGATGTGAGATTGCGTCCCATCTCCCTGCCTGGACATAATTTTGGGTCATGTCACATAAATCTTTGCTACGTGGTGAGTGCTTCACCACAGTGCCCAATGTATAGCAGAAATAAACTCAGAAAGGTTCAATTATGAATACATCATCTAATTAAAGATATATAGAGAGAAGATTATAAGACAAAACTCAGGACTACAATACTTGTGATTCCAGCTAATAGTTATGACGTTATTAACGCATTTTTGTTGTCACTTATCAGCAGTGTTAGCATAAAGTTAATATAGGCAGGCTGAGTATAAAATTAATATATGCGACACACTGTGATCCTGCAGAGTCAATTTAATTGCACGTTGAGCAGCAAGAAGAGGGAATAAAAGATAAGGCATATACTGACTGATTTTCTTCATCAAAACCAACAAGATCTCATTTCAACAAAACCCTGTCATTAAATGTCCAGCATATCCAACAGTGAATTTTATATGATATATATCTGAATCTAATTTCCAAAGCAGTAATGGCAATCTACCATAAGCCAAGTTTTCATTTACCCACACATCTTAAACCTTCATCTTATAGGTTCCATTATCCTTTGCTCACTCTTACATAAAAAGCTTCACATGTATTTAAAAAGCTGTTAATGTGCAATGTTGCTGAGAAATAGTGGTTCAGTCGTCTAGTATATGGTTTTGAGTGTCCCCCCCAACCCCGCCATGAAACAACAAAAGTAGATTAAATACATAAAGGATTTACAATTATGTCAAAATAAAGACAGTGTTTCACAAAATTTTAGAGGTCAATTAATGTGATTAAACCACTAATTTCAATTTTAGTTTTAGTACTTTTTTTGAGTTTCCAAGTCTTTTTATTTATTTATTTTTAATTGAGTACAGTCGACAATATTATAATAGTTTTAGATGTACAATGGTGATTCGATATTTTTATAGATTCTACTCTAACAGTATTATAAAATATTGGCTATATCGGCTGTGCTGTACATTACATCCTTGTATCTTATTTATTTTATACCTAGTAGTTTAAACACAATCTTTTTTTTTTTTACTTAAGTTTGAGTTTATTGAATACTAACTGGACGCAAGCACTAACTAGCGTTTGGTATCAATAAGCAGTACGTAGCCACACAATAATAATTCTAGAAATGATTACTTATATAAAGCCCTTTCCAGTTTTCAAAGATGTCACACATTTTTCCTTTGACTCTCACAGTCTCCTGTTAAAACAGCAGAGCAAACATTGTCATGCCCATTTTACAAATGGGGAAACTAAGGCTTAGAGAGGTCTTGAGCACTGGCAGGGCTGGTACTACTGTCCAGACTGCTGACTCCCAGGAATTAATCAGTCATTTGGAGATTCAATAAATAGTTATTCAGCACCTACTGTGCGGCAAACCCTATGTTGCAGCTGGGGATGGAGATGGTCCCTGCCCTCCCGGTCTCTCCCCAGGTTATCCTATTTGACATAGGACCAGCCATCAACATGCACATGATACGTTCAACACAGGATTTTTATTTTATACCTCGATAAAAGCAAAAATAAATTTGTGACTATTTTTCCTGTAAAAACAAAACTATGGAAGACTTCCTTAAAATTAATACAGCTTAATCATTTACTTTAGAAATTAAGAACGTGTTTCATTGTTACTCCTCCAAGCTCCAACTAGAATGATAGTGTTTCCATTCAAATTGAAACTCCAAGTAAAAAATACCCTTTGGCATTTTTCAATGAAGCATTTAATCTTCTATCAGATGAATGAGAATTTAATCACATAAATTAGTCTACCTCATTCCTCTACCAAAATGTTAGAATTTATCTAAGGAGACAAACTTAGATGTAAACATTCACAGGGACAGTGATGAGAATATTGCTGGAGAAGAAGACCCTTTTTGAAATTCAGTTTTGGGATTCACATATCCCAAATCACAGGGATCTGAGTTCCCAGTACCACCCTGCAGTTCTCAAGACACGAGTTTAATATGAGGTGGCCCCTTCATAAGTGCAGTTGTCATAAAATGTCATAAAACATGAGAGAGAAGATCCATGTTGAGTCCTGAGATGAAAAGGCACGGCACCCACATGGCTTTTTCTCATCTTTGCCCATAAATTAATTAATCAGTAGTAAAGACATGTGCATTTAAGGCAGGCTTCCTTCCAGGCAGGAAGACAGATAGACAGATATAACACAGAGAAACCAGCAATCTTGACGTAGAGAAACCCAATGAGGCAAAGAAAGGAGAAAAGTAGGTGACTGAGTCAATCAGCCAGTGAGTTAATTTCACAATCGTGGCCTCACACTCTTGTTGATAAGCGGGTGAAACACAGTAGATCATGGGCTCATTACAAACGAAACACAAACCCACCCCTTCACGCCTCCAAGAGTTATCAGTCTTTGGAATTCAGCAAGTAGAGAAGAGTGTCAAAGTGCACTTTAGTTGTCCGTCTCCTTCCTCCACTCTTTCTTTCTCTAAAGGATCGTAACTTATTTGTCTCACATTTTTCTTTTTGTGAGGTAAAGTCTATACACTTTTTAAAGTATACAGACTTAATGCAGCATTATTTCTTATGTAGCATGTATTTCTGTGTCGATCCGTCAGCTGTCTCTGGGTAAGGAACTGTGATGCCAACTGTATCACATGCCCAAGTTCAGTATCATCCACAGCGCCTGGAGGCACCGCTCTCCTGTAAAACGAGCCCTGCCTTATTAGAGTCCTTTTAGATGCGGTAAGAGGAAATAGAAAAATGAGACCCAGAGAGGCCCTAATTTATATAAATCACTGTCAGATGCTCTTTAAAAACGACTTAAGCTTTTTCAGAACATCAGGTCCCAAAGTGCCACATAAATTTCTATAGAATGATACATTGACTTACACATTTCTCTATTGGTGTGGGATTAATTAAAAATCTAAATCTTTGGTTCAAACTTCCCACCTTCTCTGGCTTATCAGACAGACACAAGATTTTGGCAACCTAGGAAGAAAATAAAAACAGCTCAAGAGGCCTAATTTACAAAAAGAATTATATTCCAAAAGCTCATCTTCAAGCTTGTCATTAGGAACACTGAATGCACTGTCACATTAGAATGAGTAAATGAAAGTTATTACATTTTTAAGACAAATAGGTCATAACAATTTTTATCAAGTTAAACAATTTTGTGGAAAGCGAAGAAACCAATGAACATTAAAACCCTATTTATTCTATTCTGAAGTTTCCTTGATCTTTAATTTTATAGAAACATTTGCCAAGTTGCCACCAGCGAAGAAATACTGTTTTGTACCATTTTCAGTTATTATGTCAAATATGCATTTCCATGTTCCAAAACAGCCTGCATGTGTCATTTTAAAATTATAAAGTATTGTATACTTTTATATCCTTAGTCACTTCCTCATTGTTAAAGGCAAGTAGCTTCCAAATTTTCCTTGTTTAAAAAACATGCCGTTATGAATGGCTGCACAGTGACTTTTGCACATTATTCTCCATGACACAAAGTCATGATCTCATATGCTAGAAACACAGGATCAGAGAAGAGCCATTTACTTATCAAGATTGAGATTACACTTCTTTCACTCGGTTAACTGGAGCACCTGTGAGTGACAAGGACGACATCAGAAAACCGAATGGAGATGTTGAATAATTAACGAGCATGATGCCTCCAATACGGCGCTGATTATTAGTATTATTTTAACATCAACAACCACGCACGACACCACAGTTTCCTAAGCGTCTACCACCTGTCAGGTGCTTTGCAAGCATCATTCCCATCCTTTACAACTTTTACAAAATAGGGATTATTATTCCCAGTTTAAATATGGAGAGGGGTTAACGGACTCATCTAAGGCTACAGAATCTGCATTAGAGCTACACTTCGAACAGAAGTCTCTCTGTTCTGCCCCAAACTGCCTAGTTCTTAGAAAAAGATCACTGGATGGGACTATCAACCTGCTAAAACCTATTTACTAAAGACTTGAAAGTGATCTTTATTTGAGGCTTTGTAGTGAGACTTTATGTGCCAGCCTCCAGCTTAGGTGGGAGGTCTGCTGAGGGCACCAGTACCACCAGCAGATGGACCAGTGACATAGCAACAGTGGCAGCAGCAGCTATCTCCGTTGCAAGAGGTGACATGGCCAACAGGGCACTGGGACAATATTTTAGCTTGACGTCCTTAACCACTTACTTTTTTTCCGTAAGTATCTCAGCTATTTTGAAGTCTTATGTGGATGGCATTTTTTTCCAGATCATAATGTAAAATCATCCTTAATTTGGCAGTAACTGAGCGACATCATTTCTTTACATGTCTGATCAAAATACAGCTTTAAAAGTCTACGGACAATTAAAATTTTAGGAAGCATTTAGAGAAGCTTATTAATGTATTCCATAATCATTAACCAAAGAAAAACATTAATCTTTAAGATCCCTGTTGAGCATGGGGAGCTATTATTCTTGGGATTATTTTGTATAAACAAGCCCAAATCCTTATGCTGCACAAAGGCTAATGTCTTTGCTCAGAGGATCTGAATTAATTTATGACCTCTGCTTCTGACTTAAATGCTATAAACATCTCTGTTGACCTTGAAAACAAAGGCTGCTCCTGCATAATTTTTCAAAGAGAGGAACTTAAATTAAAGTACTATGAAAATATTTACTGGATAGAACAAATGCCAAGATCAAAAATGCTAAGACACTGAGCGGATATTTATTATCCCCACTAATCCTTTTGTATTTCAAGGTTTATTTATTTTTACTCTGTTTTTCATCAGTTATGATAGCATAATTTTAAATTCGTAAAAGATGATGCAGAGTTAATAATATCATGAGCCTTACACGAATGTGCAAGTAATACTGAAAAAGATGGAAATCCATTTGTTATCTGAACATGTTCTTTGGCTGAACCAGCAGAAATGATAATCTAATGTTGGAATTTTAGCACCTCGTGCCCTGGCCAATGAGGCCCTGCATACAGAACAGAGATTTAATTTTAAAACATCCATGATGAATAGTTTTAAAACGACAACTCAATAAATCAAACAGTCATGCTCTTTCAGTGTATTTTAATTGAAAAAGCACAAATTTTATAGTATTCTGTCTTCCTAGCATTCCTAAGTTCTTACTTGTGAGGCAGTATCTGAAGTTAAGACATGGACCAATGTCTCCATGGCTTATTTGATGAAGACATACTAATAGTTATTTCTCACTGAATATACTTTATGGCATCTTCTAAGGGACTGTTAAAAGGAATTTCTGATCGGATGCAGTTGGGGCTTGAGAATACCAGAAATGATAAAGTACTGGCTACTTAAAAGCCTACCTAGATCACTGTCTTCAAGGCGTTCATGTATTTTTGGATGGTTGATGGACGGGCCTTGGTGACAGATCAGGCATGAGAAATATAAAGGAGGGAAGCACCTTGGGCATATGGTGGTGCCATTAACTGCGATAGGAAACTAGAAGGAGGAATTGATAAGGGTGGAAAATAAACACAGAAAGAATTTAGTTCGGTGAATGTCAATTTTAAGGTGGATGTGGGGCATGGAGGTAAGGAAATCTGGTGGGCAGTTACACTTAGGAATTAAGATCTTAGGAGAAAGGCTGAAAGTAGTGAGCAAATCACGATATGCAAACATTTTCTGTAATGGGCCAGAGAATAAATATTTTAGGCTTTGCAGGCCTGACGATCTATCCCAGCTACTCACTTCTGCCATTGCAGCAGAAAAGCAGCCACAAGATAGCACAGAATGAGTGTGCCTATGTTCCAATAAAACTATTCCTAAAAACAGGTGCCAGAATGTATTTGGCTGCAGGTCATAGTCTGCCAAGCCCTGAGTTCGACGACAAATAAAGTCCTCGGAATGGATGAGCTCACCCAGGAAGAACAAATGTAAGGCAAAGTAGTATGACATGAAATTTGAAAACACGGAACCCTGAAAAAAATAGAAATTCAGAATTCCATGGACTTTATCTTCAAATTAATCTGCAGAGTTAACTCTATTTAATAAGTCAAAGGACACAGCAGTATCAGAATGTTTTTCTTACAGGTTGATTTTTTTTTTTTTTTAGGTAAATCACAGCAAGTTGATGGCAAAATTAAAGTAAGAATTGAGAATTCCCACTATTCCATTCATAGGCTATAATCCGTCTCTTATAAATGAGCGTTCTTTTAGCATGTCTTGGGAGAGAAACCTATTCTTTCCAGAACAAAATAAATTCCTCTCAAGGATTAGATTTTGAGAGACTCTACAGCACTACAAAAGGCTTTTGCTATACCCTCCTGCTAATTTAATTTTCTGCCTTTTCCTTGTTGATAGCCAGAACCAATTTGGAATACCTTTTTCATATTATTGAAAATCAGTGGGCAGTAATGTCATTAATGCTTTCAGGCCACTAATGTACAAGAGGTTATTACTTCGAAGTATAAAAGATGGTCGAAAATGAGTTGACCTTCCTAAATTAGGAAGTAAGTAGCAAAGGCCTGGAATTCAAAAGCTGTTTTCTGTTTCCCTGAAACTGTCCAATAAACTTATCTTTTATGACCACAGAACCAACATTTCTTTGGTTAACTTGACATGAGGGCCCATAAAATTGTATTCAGGCTCTACAGCAGCTTCTCTGCTCCCTGAAAGAATAGTATGATTCATACCCATTTCAATTTATATCTCTTTTGCATAAATGAAGCAGACTTGTAGAAAAGACTGATTCATTATCATGTAAAATATAGCCATTAGTAGAAAATCTAGTAACCATATTCCCAGACATAACAAGATCAGACTCTCAGGCCTCTGGGCTGGAGTTGGGAAATGAGAGGTGCAGTGTTTCTGAAAAAAGAAAGTCTTCCTTCTGAAAGAGGTATTCACAGTGGTAAATTAGAGGAATTTTATAGCTCCTTAAGAAACGGAAGCCACAACAGGCCATTCCTTGAGTCTACCATCAAAGCAGAACATTCTATCCAATTGACCCTTAGTGTTAATACCAGTGTATACGTAAGTCTTAAAACTTGTATCTGTTTCTCTTTCAGAATCTTTTTTTTTTACGTTTACCAATTATTAAAAGATATGTTAAAGGATATGATAAAGGATACATATTAACAGCCAGATGAAAAGATATGTTAGGTGAGGTCTTTGAGAATCCTGCACCCAGGAGCTTTTCAGCTCAACCTGGAAGCTCCCCGTTCCCTCCACCATTGGGATTTTTTACTTAATTGGAGTATAGTTTATTTACAGTGTTGTGTTAGGTTCAGGTGTACAGCAAAGTGATTCAGTTATACATATATATATTCTTTTTCAGATTCTTTTCTGCTATAGGTTATTATGTGATACTGAATATAGTTCCCTGTGCTATACAGTAAGTCCTTGCTGTTTGTCTCTTTTATACATAGCTGTCTTGTGGCTGGAAAATTTGATAGGAGCCGCTTGCCTCAAATGCCTATCATGGTAACAGTCGGTGCGTTGCCGTCGTGCCTGCCAATCGGGTGCCACCACCAGGAAGGAACCGCTGGTTAATGACAGAAATGCAGAGTGTGAAGTACCATGGACCCCATAGTAAGGGGAGGAGACGGGAGGGCCGGATTCCAGGCAGTGATGATGAAATGGCCTCAGAGATGGGAAGAGGGGAAGATCCCCGGAAGAAAGCAGGCAAGTGGGAAGAACCTTCGAGTGCTTCTTCAAGGCTGGGCACTGCTCTAGGCACTGAGGATACAAGGTGAATGAAACGGATGAAGTCTCAGCCAACCTCCCTGTAGGTGAAGACTGATGAAAGACCAACTCACACTAGGGTATCAGACAGGGAAAGTAAATTAAAAAGGTAAAGGAGAAAGGAGTGACAGAGTGCTGTGAGGGATTCCTGAGCCATGGCTGCCTGGGGAAGCCCTTTTGGAGGAGGGAACACTTAGGTTCAGGTGGGAATGACAAGAAGGAACCATCCTCTATTCTTTCAACCTATAAAAACTGTCTTTGATGGGAAAAGGGTGTTAGATGGCAAATCGGAGAGCCGTGATCCAGTCTCATAATTCAGGGGTTTTCACCACTTTTCTATGTGTGTTTGAGGCACATTTTCAAATATAAGAATATTTATTAGATTATATAAAGGGATAATAAAACAAAGCAATTTAAAATCAGTCAACAGTAATTCAATTCTGTGGCTCACAACAGTTCAGCTAACAGCGCCTCAGGTGTCTATAAAAGCACGCCTCATCCCATGGTCACCATTTTGCTGCGATTCTGAGTTGCTATTTGCAGTCCACATCACACTCTTATACACCTGGGAGGCAAACTTGTCTCCAGTTAAAGCAAACAGAAGATCTTTGTTTAGCAGACACTCGAGAATACACTCAACTAAAAAGTAAACTTCCCTTGTCCTCTGCAAATGTACCTGTATTGCCTAACAATACCTGTAACCGTATATACACATTTTGTAAACTACATGTATTCAAATGTGGAAAAATAAATTTTAGATACTAATATTGGACAGCACACCTTTGTGCTTCGGGGCATTTGCCGGGCAATGGGAGATGATCATGGTCATGAAATGGCAAACCTTGGTCTGCCACTTCTGAGTTTCTACATTTTCTGGCTGTCCCATAGGAAGTAGTACTCATTTTCACAGAATCCTCAACTTGTTGGTTCTTCCCCTACATGATGTTATAGGAAAAGTCTTGTTTATTTATTTTTCCCCACCATTTTGTGATTCTTCATAGTTCAAACCATCAGAGACAGCCATCAGAATAGCTTGCCCCAAGCCTGCAGAGATGAGTGAGGTACACCCAGAGGAGGAAGGGCCCCAACACAATCCAGTGACAGCAAAATTAGGAGAAACTATGGTTGATCTCGGAAGCTCACCATTCAAAATTATCAAGTGGTAACTGTTTGGATGTAGGGCCATCTAGTTGTGACACAGGTCACTCCACTGATGACCAGGGTTGATCTGGTGAGCCAAGGGGCGCCTCTAAAGGAACCAAATGCAGGGTCCACAAACATTTTCCTTTCCTAATCAGCTTCCTAGAGCGGTGCATAATTAAATCATTTAAAAAGATAGAACAAAACGGTCGTATTAAAGAATATAAAGCCAAGCCTATGGGAGGAATGTTAAGAAGACTTTGAAGGATGCAGCTAAAGCTGTTTAGGAAACATAACAGATAACCTTAATATAATGGTTAGATTCCAAACAGCCAAGTCCCCTTCAAACAGCTGCTCTGGTGCGCCTCGCACACCAGGCAACTCAGCTTCCTGCTGAAGCCGAAATCTCAGCCCACAGCTCCAATACGCCGCACTCAGAATCTTCTCATTTTTGCCAAGTAAGACATCCATTCGTGAAATGAACAGGAGTGTTCCTGGGGCTTAATGGGAAACCCCTGAAACACTGACATGCCACCAGGTTGCTGCAATGTCTGCAGCTGTGAGGAAAAGGGAGGCAAGTGCGACCAGCAGTGAACAGCTGTCTCAGGGAACGGTGCTTATCCTTCCCTTCTGGTTCCTAGAGCCCTCCTCTGACGAGGCTCTCATCGCTGCTGCCCCGAGAGGGGAAACAGCTGCGACCCAAAGGGACAGTATCGTAGTGTCTCCTCCCAAACCTCTGGTGAGGGACTGGGGTCCCCAGGGAGCCACAGGCCTGGCCGGAGACCCCAACTGCTCTCTGTAGCAGGTGCTGGAGATCCCGGATGCTAAACTCAAGGTGTGTCCTCGACGGCTCCGAAGTTTCTAAGGAAATTGTGACTCCTGGTAGCTGAGCTAATCGTCTGAAATCGTTTCTTTTCACAGAAAATCGTGGACCTTTAAAACTGGAAGAGGACTTCCCTGGTGGCACAGTGGTTAAGACTCTGTGCTCCCAGTGCAGGGGGCCCGGGTTCAATTCCTGGTCAGGGAACTAGATCCCACATGCATGCCGCAACCAAGAGTTCATGGGCCATGGCTGAGGAGCCCGAGTGCCGCAACTAAGGAGCCCACCTGCCGCAACTAAGACCCGGCACAACCAAACAAATAAATAAATATTAAAAAAAAAAAGTGAGGGCTTCCCTGGTGGCGCAGTGGTTGAGAGTCCGCCTGCCGATGCAGGGGACGCGGGTTCGTGCCCCGGTCCAGGAAGATCCCACATGCCGCGGAGTGGCTGGGCCCATGAGCCATGGCCGCTGAGCCTGCGCGTCCGGAGCCTGTGCTCCGCAACGGGAGAGGCCACAACAGTGAGAGGCCCACGTACCGCAAAAAAAAAAAAAAAAAAAAAGTGGAAGGAACTTTGTTCTTCATGAAGAAATAATCCTCACTTCATCTGCCCCCTTTTTTGCTTTCATTTCCTCCCTCCCTCTTTTTTTTTAATATCAACGAGTTACTTTCAAAAGGAAAAAAAAAAAGAGTCCTGATATACAGAAAACTATGGAAGTCAGATGAATGCCTGCCAATTTCACACACCCTCACTCACCTTCATGAAGAAATAATCGTCACTTCATCTGCCCCCTTTTTTGCTTTCATTTCCTCCCTCCCTCTTTTTTTTTAATATCAACTAGTTACTTTCAAAAGGAAAAAAAAAAGAGTCCTGATATACAGAAAACTATGGAAGTCAGATGAATGCCTGCCAATTTCACACACCCTCACTCACCTTTATTTAAATGAAAAAATCAAAATGATATAAACAAAAACAGGAGTTTTTGTGAGTTCAGGAACTCACCTTGGGTCACACAGAAGCCAGGAGTAAATAATGAAACTAGTGTCTAGAACATCTGACTCCCCAACCAAATTCTACCTTGCTAAGATCATACAGCTAATAGAAAATTGATATTTAAAATTCCAGATGGTGACATTCTAGCCATTAGATGCATTTTTAACCATTAGAAAAATCAGTTATGGTTGGGGAAACTACCTGAGACATATTTTCTTTAAGTTAAAAAATTCTAATAGTAATTTTCACATGTTAAAAACTTTTAAAAGAAAATAGAAAACACACACACATATATTGACAAAAAGTGAAAACTTTTAGAATGTATATATTCTGTACCATGAGGCAAAATTACAGTGTTATGATCAACAGGGCCAGCATAGCTTTTGAGAGTAAGTTGACAGATTCGGTATCAAGAAAGGAGCACTGCTGAAGCTTGGTTCCATCCAGTCTGATGCTATACAACTGACCCTTGAACAATGTGGGCCAGGGCTACCAACCCTCCATGCAGTCGAAAATCTGCGTATAATTAACAGTGGGCCCTCTGTAACCACAGTTGCTCTGTACCCAGAGTTCTGCTTCCATGGATTCAACCAACCACGGATCATTTAGTACATAGAATTTACTGTTGGAAAAAAACCATGTATAAGTGAACCTGCACAGTTCAAACCTGTGTTATTCAAGGGTCAACTGTACTTCATTTAGGTCCATTTGAAAGGTGGCCTGGAAAACAGAGGAATGAAACTTAACTACAGGCTGAAATTCTCCCTTTACATTTGGAAGCACAGCAAATGCACTTTCTCAGGCTTATGAAGTAACCCTCTAGCATCATTGATTTTTGAGTCTTACAAAAGCTCTTCGTATTAGGCCTGCATCACAGATTTACGCTGCCATAACTCCTGTAAGACATCATCTTGGCCTTATGAATAAATAAAACTATGCTCTAGGGGAACATTGATTTAAGAGGAAAAATCAATACCCATCTAGCATGTGATAGACCTGAGCTTTAAGGCTACTTATTCCCCCAAGTACAATATAATACTAAATGTAGAACCATACTTTTTGCTTCCTAAGTAAAAGGTGGGTGAAGGTGTATGAAATTGGCAGGCAAATACTTGCCTTCCACAGCCCTCAGTATATCAGGATTCCCCTTTCCCTTACAAAGTAGTTAGCTGATACTTCCAAAAGAAAAGAGGAAGGGAAAGAGAAAAAAGAGATGGACAAACCAATGATGGCGAAATCTTGGTAATCTGTGAACTTATGCAGTGAGTATATGAGAACTCACTGTATTATTCATTCTCTCGTGTATGCAAAATTTTTCATAATAAGAATTTGAAAAGTATGTACGCTTGCTTGGAGGAAACTCTAACTTGGAGGCTAATATCAACCAAGAAGCTGACAATGGTTCTTTTGGGGTAATGGCCTCATAGGGAAGCTTTTTTTCTTCCTTGGGAATAGGGAAGCTTTTTTTCTCCCTTGGGAGTTCTGTATTTTCCAGCGTACTGTAGTGAATATGTATATTGCTTTTGTAATTCAGAAAATACACACAGTAAATGCAAGGCAGGATAGCAAAAAAGAAAAATAAAGGATTAATTAGGTTGATTGCAAAGTATTTTGTTGACTACTGGCCTAGAGAGCGCTAAGATATACACCGTTACGCATATTTATATCAACTCTTACTGCCCTTGGACATTTTTTCAGGGCACAGGCAGACTGCTATTAAAATTGACTTAAAAAATAAAGTGAACAGCGTACGAGGAAATTAACCTCATCTTTGCGAGCCAAAGTTCATATGAGAGACAAAGTCATCATTTCCTCAGTTCTGCAATCACCTTACAACCTAAGTCTGTTTTCACAGCGGAGACAGCTGTTAAAAGTTCTGACAGGCCTGCGGTAGGTAACCCTTGATGTCAAAGCCGCTCCAGAGAGCCAAGGCTTTTGCTTTCTTGCTCAGAATTGGTTGGAATTAAAAATGAATCCCATTATGTTTCCCGAGCTCTTCAAAATGCAGTTCATTGCAAATTGTGTTAACTGTGGCCTTGTTGCTTTGGATTAGGGCTTCTGTCCCAGCAGACGGTTATTGATGCTGTTCTCATTGCTTGTCTTTCTGATAAGTGGAAAGAACAACTCTGGAAATCTGAATCACCCTTCCAAGGGCACATGAGAAGCCTGAAAATGGGTTGGGGTAATGTAAATTTTGAATCCCCCATTCAAACGTCATACAAGTAACTACTATCATCACCCAAATTGAGGAGGATATTGACTAAATCTACTTCCTAGGTGGAAATGATACACAGTTCTAAGTTCCAAAAATAGGTAGCCACCATTTTAGTACTGACAGCAGTAGAAGAGGGAAAGGGGCTGTAAATTGGTTCTGGCAGCTCCTCCTTAACGCATGGATACTGAAAGCAAAATAGACAAGCAAAACATTACTGTTGAGAAAAATGCTTGTACTTAGGGAATAAGCACACCATGAGGTTACTTTTTACAAATACCATCTTCCTTTTTATTACAGGGTCAGAGATCCACTCACTTAAAGAAATCAGAGCATCCACTGTGTGTTCCTATGTGCAAGGCATCTATTAGATGTTGTAGATATAAAAATAAGAAGATCTGAATCTTACCCTCGAGCTTAGTGTCCATAGGAGGGAGGGTCAGATGTATAAGTGGAAAGTTAAATGCAGCATGATCAGAGATACAACTGAAGAACCGTGGGAGCCCAGTACACATGGGGGAATCAGAGAGGGTTTCTCAGAGGAGATGGAAATTGAGGTGACCTTGAAGGATGTACTGGAATATATCAAGAAAAATTGAGCAAGGGCATTCTCGGAAGTCAGAAAAGCACACGCAAAGGCATGGGTGCCTGAAAAAACACGATGTTGTTAGTACATGCCAAGAAATTCAGTCCTAATGAAGCATAAATGGCGAAGCAGGGGAAGGTAGGCAGTGCGCTGGAGGGGCGCACAGGGCTGATCGCGGAGGTCCACAGCAAAGTGTGTGGGTCTATTCTCAAGGTTACAAGGGCCCACAGAAGTCACTGAGTGGGAAATCACGTTATAAACTGGGGAGCAGGGTACCTAAAGTGGAGACAGTCTGTTGGAAGAGAGCTCTACTAGTTAGCTCCAGCAACAGACTGGCACAGAGCTGATGAGGACCAAAACTAAGGGAGTGACATGGAGGACAGAGGAGAGGAAGATGGGAAAGATATTTACAATTAACATCTGTGACAGCCGGCAATTAATATTTGACCTCGCCTAGCGCCAGTCACCGTTTGGGGAATTTCCTACGTTATCTTAAATCCAGAATCCACTGTGAACTGAATGCAAAGGGTGAAGCAATGTCAGGATGGAGATTTCTGGCTTGAGTTACGATGTCAACAGTGGATGTCTTTAATTAAAATATTGATTCCAGGAGAAGGAATCAGTTGTGAGTAGAAGACAAGAGACGGGGGTGGGGAAGAAAGTTTCGCTCTAAACAGATTAATTTTGAGAGCCGCTTGGGGTATACAAATGAAGATAACTGAATGCTGGGGTCAGGGATGTGGCAGAGAGCAGACTGCAAATCCCAGGTGAAATTTCTTTTTAAAGGCAGAGAAATATCCTCATAGTAAGATTGAAGCAATCTGCCACATGCAAAAACAGCACATAATGCAATGCTTTCTAGAAAGTTGAGAAGACAGTGTGATTCCACTACAGAAACATCTGAGCCCTATTCTGAAATACTGGGTTGGCCCAAAAGTTCGTTCGGGTTTTCCCATAATTTTCCGGAAGATGGTACGGGAAACCCGAACGAACTTTTGGGCCAAGCCAATATATAGATTCTTGAGTTAAATCTTAATGTCCCTTAACTAGAAAATGCTCTATATTTCAGGCCCACAAATAAAATGTGTGAGGCGAGCAGCTCTCGTGGAAATGGAAGTCCATTAGAGAAAACAGTGTTTAATCCCTGAGATTCGACAAGAATCGAGATTCTTGTCAAATGACGGGAGATCAGAGGAAGGCATTTTTGGAGCGTGGATAATCAAAGCTCTTAATGCACTGGCTCTTAAGTTGAAGTTAACTAACAAAAAGCAGGCTGTTTTCTAGGATCTGCGATTATATTTAGAAAGACCTCTGAGGGGAACCCAAATGACCCTGAAATAGCTCCTTACTCTTCTAAGAGGAAAGGCTTTCTCTGGCAAGAGAAAGAACTTCTCAACAAGTTAAAGGAAAGATTTGATTGAAAGACAGTGGCCTATTTTACAAGATGCCTTCTGTGAAGAGAATAGGCACATTCAGGCCAGATGTACTCCTTCCTTTCCGGTCCATAAGAGAAACTGGATAATGATGTATAAGGGACAGGGGTCAGTCGGGTCACAGTGCTTGAGGTTGGCAAATCTTTTAAATGGGTGGGCACAGAACTTCAAATTGTCCAGGATTTATTAGAAAAATGGATAACCATGTAGCAAATTAACTGCTAACATCAAATAAAGAATGTCTTTGTGTTAATCTGTCACTTGTTTAGGTTGGCTGATTTTTTTTTCTGGCTTCGGCTCTGTTCAAAGATGACCTAAAGTCATTAAAGAATTTTTATGTAACTTTATTGTCAGCACTAAATGAGATTACTAATACTACTCATAACAATAATGGTAGAATGCAGCCTCATATATTTTTTGGTGGTGGTGGCGGTGACGTGAGCACTGTTTGGAATGGGAAACCCATCAGGCTACCCCATTAGAGTCTCCATTTCGAAGATGAGGAAAGAGCTTGAGGGAGGGCAGGCATTTTGCCTAACTTCACATAGGCATTACAAGGCAGAGCCAGACTCACCGCCCGTTACTGACCATAGGGAAACACCATCTTGTAGGAAGCATGGCCAGTGGCATCTCGGTGCCTATGGCAGAAGCCCCATGGTGCTAAATTCAAAACTGGATTAGCTAATACCCTTGAGATTTTTCAGCTTCAAAGCTGTGTGTCTGCAGTCCCACAGGTCAGAGTCCCCAGATATACCCTTGATGCCTGTAGAAAGTTAAACTGAAAGCAAGCATGGATGGACAATGTAGAATAAACCAGATAACTGAATACCTTGCGATCACTCTCTCCCAGCTCTGAAGTTGCACTCACTGGCTGAAACAAGAGAATGACCTCGTGCTTTCTGGAAAGGAAACACAAGAGGAAACAATTTCACAACTCTGAGCTGGATTAAAACTGCAGTCACTGAGGGTAAAATGATGATCTTTTCATTTACTTATAAAAGTTCTGAGCAATAAAGAAACTGAGAAATAATTATTTAATTAACCTTTAGTACGATAAAAAATAATGTGGAAAAACAAGAGTTAAAACTTGCTCTTCCAATATCCACAGACCTATATATTATTGCAAATCTTTTATCGATAGGAAAGTAAAAATGATGGCATTAATCACGTGTGCTCTCGGTGATTAATAATTATGCCCATGCTTTGTTTTTTACTCATTGCTTCATTCCACCTCTTCTCACAGACGCTGACGGTAACTATGGGCTAGCACCACACACCACAAACATGGACTCTGCCAGTATGTGAGGTACTTACAGATCAAAACAAAAACAAAAACGGTTGCATGCCTTAAGAAGATGACAGCCTTATCAGAACAAAGATGGCTGGAACAAAATTGCAAAGAATTCTTTGATAATTCTTATAATAGATTTTGCCATATTACTTTATGTCTTCATCTTGAAACATGCTATATTTTTTGTTAGCATGGTATCCTATGGTTAAGATAAAACTATATCACTTACAAAGATCACTTCCTCCAAGAGGAAGTGTGATTCAAGTTTGAGAAATGTAACCTCAGATGGACTATTCTGTTTTTGTAGACTGTAGAATCTAAGAAGTCATCTTAAAGTATCCTAAGTGGAAGCAAAAAGCATTGGGAGTGAAAGAATGACCCAACAACTAGACTGAATGTTCTCAGAAAACATATCCACTGAGGTAAACCAATGCAAATTTTTTTCTTTTTGGTAAGTGTTTAAAAGAGAAAAGAAAGAGCTATTTCTTAGAAAGAAATGAAATGCAAAGCAATCCTAGAAAGACCAAAGGGAAATAGTAAGTTGACAACAAGCAAGGTGGTGGTCCCTCCATGACCTGCCATGTCAGACTCTCCAGAGGCCAGTAAGACAAGAGCTCCCTAGCCCCCAACCCACCTCATGGGGCCCCTGACCACGTGGTCTTAGTGCCTCCTGGCTGGGAGCTGCAAGAGAAACGTGCAGTAGAAGGTGAGGGAGAGTTACACATCAGGTTGGGAGGAAAAGGGTTAAGATCACATTTGCCAAGAGTCCTCTTTCAACGAAGAAAGGCAATGGAAATTCTCTCCTCTTTGCCCTTTTGTGGGAATCCTCCGTTCTGAGCTACTAAGCATGACATCTCAGGAGCACTGTGGGTTCTGGAAGGTTTCCACACCAGCCTGAAAACCCATTGTTTATGAAAATGGGACAATGCATTTCAAGCTCTAAACGACTGCAACTGAAACAAGTGTTTGGGAAAACTACCTGTTCCAAAGTGGAGAAATAACTATTTTGAGATAAATACTTGCTGAAAAACCTCTGTGTTATACAAAAGCAAGATGAAGAGGCCCAGTTCAGGAAACCAAGTTATCAATACATATGATACAGAGAGACACAAGTAATAATAAAAATATGTACAGGCTGTGAATAGTGTACAGAAAAGAGCATGAGGGCCCGTACGTACAGCTCTCTGCAGCTCTTGGGATAAAACTCAAGCCACTTGGCGTGGTTTGACCAGCTCCCACCCTGGTGTCTGCCAGTCTGCCAGAGTCATGTCTCATCATCTTCGCCTCCCATCTGGACTTCTCCATGCCTCTGCCACATTGTTTTTTTTGTTTTTTGGGTTTTTTTTTTTGCAGTACGCGGGCCTCTCACTGTTGTGGCCTCTCCTGTTGCGGAGCACAGGCTCCAGACGCGCAGGCTCAGCGGCCATGACTCACGGGCCCAGCCGCTCCGCGGCGTGTGGGATCTTCCCGGGCCGGGGCATGAACCTGTGTCCCCTGCATCGGCAGGCGGACTCTCAACCGCTGCACCACCAGGGAAGCCCTGTTTTGTTTTTTAAGAGGCTAAACAACTAACATAGAAATGAGTATCTAATAAAGCACTTGTTTGTAAGTTGGAAACCATCCATAGTGTGCTTCTACCATAGGTGGGTCCTCAGCCTGTCACATCCTTCTCAATCTTCTTTTATTTAGAGTCCAGTGAAGAAACAAACTGTAAACACCAGTGTAAAGTACAGATCGCTGGCATCTGGGGCTGTATAGTTCTTTGTTTTGAGGAGTTAGCATTCCTCCGCTCTGTGATTGTGATAATCAAAAATGTCTCCAGACTTTGACAAATGTCCCATGAAGGGCCAAATCATTCCCCAGTTGAGAATCACTGGTCTTAAATAAATGATGACTTATTAAAACATAATAATATTTATATCCTAACTTCCACATTATACAGAAACAACAGTTTGGGTGGGGACCATCGCAAACAGCGCAGAGAGGGGAGGAGAGAGGGAGGAAAGCGCATGTATTACGCACCTGCTGTATTCTTGGCTTTGTGTGGGGTTAGTCATCTTTTTTTTTTTAATTTTTATTTATTTATTTTTGGCTGCGCTGGGTCTTCCTTGCTGCGCGTGGGCTTTCTCTAGTTGTGAAGAGCGGGGGCTACTCTGTCGCGGTGCGCAGGCTTCTCATTTCAGTGGCTTCTTGTTGCGGAGCACGGGCTCTAGGTGCCCTGGCTTCAGTAGTTGTGGCTCATGGGCTCTAGAGAGCAGGCTCAGTAGTTGAGGCGCACGGGCTTAGTTGCTCTGCAGCATATGGGATCTTCCCGGACCATGGATTGAACCCACGTCCCCTGCAATGGCAGGCGGATTCTTAACCACTGCGCCACCAGGGAAGCCCTAGTCATCTTATTTAATACTCAAAGAACACCCTGTGCTTTCTCTTCCTAAATCAGAGCTTGCTTAAAATCCTGTGAGGCAATGATTTATGCTGACGATGTTATTAAAAGCAGAACTTTTCAGAATTAAATAAAAACATTTCTAGAACTTTACACAGACACTGAGATGCTTTCCTTTCACTTTCAGTGGACCGACCGCCTAACTTCCCAACCTCGGGAATAGCAGCACTATTCATTCTTAAGGTGGTACCTCCATTTGTGAGTTCATAGGCTATTTCTTCTACCAACCGAAAGCCATGTGGTTGTCCATAAGTGTAGACCCAAATGGAGTCACATGCGTGGTCAAAATAGCACCTTTCCTAAACTCCCAGGGAAGTAGGCATTTGGCCTGAGGAGTTGTTGTTAAGTGCTAACAGGATACAGCTCTGTGTCCGTGTCCCACATGAAGATAACAAGCACTGAAGAAGCCCAGAGCAGGTGGGTTAAATCCTGACTTAACTACTGACCTCCCTGAGAGCAATTAAAGAGGGAAAAAAGGGACAGGAATTCCTGGACAGAATTTGGTGTTAGTCATTTTCCCTCCTGATCCCCCAAGGGCCTGACAGGATCAACGATTTCTATTACATTCAGCACAGCCAGGTCCAAAAGGATCCCAAAACAGGTAGCTGTGTCCATTCAAATGGACCAGCGTGGCTTTATGAATACATGTGTTGGTATGTAGTTTTTACTAATTGGCTTTTTCTGATTCTGTTCTAATTTAATCACATCTTCCACTCCAATATCTGTTCAAATATTTTATTTAAGGGGAGTCTTCATGTGCCGGCCACTATTCTAGGTGGTGTTTCAATACTGACAGAGACACACACAATTCCCAGTCCTCTGGTGCTTTCTGGTGCAGGTGGGAGACAAACCAGCCATCTGGCAAAACAGTTATAATAATCACTGAAGAAAACTGAAGCCAGTTTGGGGCTGGGTACTGCCCTGGGGTAGGCACTACTTTAAGCAGGGAGTTGGGAAAGACCTCAGGGGGTAAAATACGGTTGAGCAGAGCCCTCAAAGTGGTGGGGCTGGGTGGGGAGGTGGGAGGGGCCGGGAGGGGTGATGGGAGGGGCCGGGAGGGGAGGTGGGAGGGGCCTGGAGGGGAGATGGGAGGGGCTGGGAGGGGAGGTGGGAGGGGCAGGTGAGGTTTGGTGGGGCTACCAAGACGCCAAATGTCGGCACTGGCACCCCTTGGAGAGTGGTGGGAAGGCAAGTCAGAGAGGGGCTGGTCACCCCAGGCCCCCATGTGACCATCTGGGCTCCCTCGAACCTTGATCTTAAGCCGCAGCTGACTGGGGCCCCTCCCCTGGCCTCTCCACGGGGGGCTGCCCACCCAGGGGCGCCAGAGGAAGAAGGAGGGGCTGGACAGGCGCCTGTCAGCCGTCGTGAGGGTCCAGTGCTCCCGTGGCCGCTGCAGGGAAGGCCCGGGCCGTGGGCCCACACACAGACAATGTAAATCCAGTAGAAGAAATAGGAGAAAGTTCTTTTCTAAGTCATGATGCAAAGAAGAAACGTGGAAGCAAAGTTATTAGTGGAGATTCAGGGTGGGGAAGGAGGTAGTGGAGGTTTAATAGGAGAGCAGGGAGGAGGAAGAAGTCCTTCAGGAGAGGAAAAGAGTAAATGGACAAGGAAAGAGCAGCCTGAGGGGCCCACGGAGATGAAATTGAGACCTACTAGCTCAGCGGTGTATGTTCCTTCAGCCACAGCACAGCACAGCTGAAGACATGGGGGTGGGGGGTGTAGAGTGATGAGTTATGCCCGTGAGTATAACAAGGAAAGAGAGAAAGTAGCAAAGAACCTGAAGGTGTGTGCAAAGGAGTGTTACAAAGAGAGATCATGGGATCTAAGCTGAGTAACTGGGAAAGGAGAAGCGGAGGGAGTGACAGATGGTGGAAATTAGCAGGATCAATGGATTGAAGGTGCTGGTGAAGTGCAAGAATGGCTGGAGTTGGGACTTCCCTGGTGGCGTAGTGGTTAAGAATCCTCCCGCCAATGCAGGGGTCACGGGTTCGAGCTCTGGTCCGGGAAGATCCCACATGCCGCGGAGCAGCTAAGCCCGGGTGCCACAGCTACTGAGCCTGCAATCTAGAGCCCGCGAGCCACAACTACTGAAGCCCGCCCGACACAACTACTGAAACCGGCGCACCTAGATCCCCTGCTCCGCAACAAGAGAAACCACCGCAATGAGGAGACCGCGCACCGCAGCAAAGAGTAGCCCCCGCTCGCCGCAACTAGAGAAAGCCAGCGCATAGCAACGGAGACCCAACGCAGCCAAACATAAAGAAATACATAAAATTAAAAAAAAAAATGAATGGCTGGAGTTAAGGTACAGGGGAGGGTGGAATAGAAAGAGGTGGTGACCAAAGAATGGGGTACTTGGAGAGGGATTGGGTTAAACCCTTTGCTACTCGAAGTGTCGTCCCCGGACCAGCAGTATCAGCAACATCTGAGGACTTGCGTGAAACGCAGATTCTCAGACCTACTGAATCAGAGTCTACACTGTAACAGGTGACCCATGTGCACACTAAATTTGGGGAAGAACTGGCTTCCGTTTGAGCCACACTGGGTCAACCTCCACTTGCCCAGAAGCCACAGGCACTCTATAAAAAGGTGTTATTGAACAGGTTTCTGAGGTTAGGGACTTCCCTGGGGCTCTGCTTCCCGTCCTCCACTTTAAACGGCTCATTTTGGCTTCTTGGGTTTCCATTCAGCTGTCTCCTGCTCTCCCTGAGTCCTGCCTTGCAGCCTTACAATATGTAGTTGGCAGTCTTTGGATTCCATTTACCGATGGGGCCCCTTCGAGCGCCTCGCCCACATTCCCACCCTGCCTGTAGCGAATGGCCTCCCCCTCACTTCCTGAGACCAAGTTCCGGATACCCTGTCCCCTCTGCTCTCATTTGCCTTTGAGGGGGCAACCAGATTACTCAGTGCCCTCGACCTGACCTGCACAGTTCCCTGTACCCACAGAGATCTATTACTAGGCACTAATGCAAATACTATATATTGCCATTGTAGCTTCTTAAAGGTTTAGCTTCCTGCTCTGGTAATTACTCAGGGTTTTATGTCTTCTTTAATATGAGAAGACTGCCTTCCCTCTCTACAGTTAATTTTACAAAACAAGGGAAACAGCAGCTGTATATGACATTACAGAATGCAAGATGAAGTTGAGCCTAATTAATGCAGGCTTTGTTTTAATAACAGCTTTATTCCTAATAAACAGAGTGTGACATTTTCATTAACCTAGATACAAACTCCCACACAAATACTCACTCATGAAATAATATGAAAATACTGAATTTAGAATCTTTTGCTCTTCTCGAAATTTCCAGACCCAAATGATTTTAGATGTTGTCACTTGTAATAGTTTTACGACTACTAAAAATTACTAGTTAAAAGTCTTACTATTTGCAGGCCCCATGCTGCACATTCCATACATCCTCATCTCAAGGGATGCTTGTGGGACTTCCGTGGGATCTGTACTATTGTCATGCTCATTCTACAGGTGGGGAAACGGAGGCGTGGCAAGGTTAAGGGACACAGCCAGTGAGTGGCGGAGCCAAGTTTCAAACTCAAAGGTACCTGACTCCAAAGCGACACCTCACTCATATTTTGGATAACACGTAGCTGTCACCTAAGAGTGTGGCCAGATATAGTTTCTTTGCACCTCTGCCTCCCTAAGCATATACATAGTCACTACTAAGTATTATATTAGTCGAGTCAAGAAACTATAAACCAATGGTCTCTAATCCCACTATTGCTAAATATTTGACACAGACATCCTTGGTTAGATGTGATCATTTTCCAGCTGTGTGATAATTCTTTCAGCTGTTTCTCAGCTAGAAGAAATCAATGAACAGAGTCAATCTGGGATCACTCTGCTAAACTGTGATGTTATGACAAACCTGCTTATCACCGCGGGGAGCTGAATGCAATCTCCAATGGGTGGGTGGCCCACCGGGAACAGAATTTGTTCTGCCGTCAGGAGAAAGTGCTGGCAATGGCCACTTGTCGGATCGCTTCCTCCACCAAGGCAGCTGAGACCTCGGGTGAGTTTAGCAAGTGTACAGAAGAAATGGAATGGAGTCCAAACCTTCCTATGTGAGTTAATTACCATGAGACTCTGGAAACACCATCCTCCTTCCCTGTATCACTTAACCTTATCCACGATTCAGGGATAACAATGTCTGGCCCTGCCTCCTCTGCTTCCCAAGGACGGTGTTAAGATGACGTGACGGGCTCAAGACCCTTGGGTAGAAAGAGCTGAGGTTAATGAACCTGTGTCCACACACTCAGCGCTAAGCAACCCCAAATCAGGCCAAGACACATGCACATGGTAATCAGGGTTAGGCATGTGGGGTTCATAAAATATTTCTTTTGACGTTAGTGAAGCCAAAATAAAACAACAACAATAACAACAAAAGAAGCCTCAGAAACAGACCCTCCCCTTCTCCAGTCCCCATCTGTAAAACAGAAACAGAAACTCCTTGTCTTTCAGTAAAAATTACAGGGCAAACTTTTTAGTTTCCCAGATTTTAAAAAGGAACAAAAGCTTTAAGAGAATAAATATCCTAATGCCCATGCTACCTAACCTTTTTATTTTAATATGTTTTATATATAGATGAATATTTATCACTCCAGATTTACTACTGCCTCAATATTACTGTCTCTCTGCATATTTCTCCAGCTGTCTTAGGTTGTCAAGTCTGATAAGGCAGGGGCCAAATCGAGTTGGTTCTTTTTGTAAAGCATGTGAAACTGTCATGCATAATTAGGCACTTAAAGGGTTTTTGATGAAGCTGATTATGAAGAATGAGAACAGTTAATACCACAGTAGGCATGTTTCCTGAAACCTTCCTGTCTTTCTGAAATGTCAGAAGATCACACGCTCGCAGACGTGCAGGGCTCATGGAAGCCTGGGCTGAGGGATCATGCAGAGCGAGCTGAACACCATGTGGTCTGTGGCCAAGCAGCAGCCACAGCAGAGGCTGCGCCCGGAAGCTCATCTGAAAGGCAAACCTCGGGCCCCACCCCAGACCTAGTAAATCAGAAGGTGAAACTTCACAGGATGCCCTGGCAATCTGCATGCACATTCGTGTCTGAGAAGCAGAGGCTAGAGAACCACCTAGTTCAACGGCTTCCTTTTACAGACGAGGAAAGGCTGAGGGATGTTTCCGCAGTTACAGAGCGAGGGCTCGTACCTTCCAACCTCTCTTGCTCCTTTCAGGACTCTTCCTCTTTACATTACTTTTCTGTGGCTCTACAGCTTGCCAAGAACATTGCTTGTTTTTGTTTGCCACCGAGTCCTTTAATGTTTCAACATTTTGAATACGCTCAGAGATGCTGGAAACAGAAATCAAGAAAACCATCTTACAGTCATGGGCTTACTCGCTACACGCTGCCCACATCATGATGGTGTGTGGAACTGGCGACCACGCTTCTTGGTCGAGATCTGGATCCCACATTTGTGGTACCTTTCAGGTCCAGTGAGTGATGCAGCCCAGGCTGCCATTCACCTTCGACCTCTGGTCCCTACTTCATTCACGGCTCCTAAGTCCTGGCTGACACATGGCTCTGCCTTGGAGTTCTGGAGTCCAACCAAATGAATATTATTCAAACCCTCAAGGATATGCATTCCAAGAAAAGCAAACCAAAGCCAGAACCATTTGAAAACTTGTAAAATCTGTGAGTTGCTCTTGATCTGCTGCATCTTTTAAACCAGTTCCCTCCACAACTTCTCTATCCAGCTGTATTTCATCCTTCCAATATCAGATTAGGAGCCATTCATTTCTATGTAGGAGAATTTTACTATGAGTTTTCCCTCTGGAATCCAGCCACAAAAAGTAGTTAGTGAAGAATATTCAATAATATTTAAATCCCATCCCTTCTGGGCCACTAATATTTTCCAAAAGGCTAAAAAAGGACTGACGTGCACGTTCATCAGATCTGTATGTGGCATCTGTCTTGACTCACATCTGAATACCAACTGGCACCCTCCCAACATATGGTGACTTTTCTGGAAAAAAATATTAATTTCTCCACGTATTGAAAGGTTGCCTGTACTTTTTTCCACAAATCTAAGTTCTTTTCTACACATTTAGAGATCAGAAAAGAATGCGTTGGATATAAAAGAAAAGCACTTCATTGAAGAAGGCATGTTATAAAAACACAAAAGATTAATTGAATCAGAATTCAAAGTTTGGAGTTAAGGTGTGGAGAGAATGTGAACATTCTGCTGAAAGCAAAACATTTAGATTAGTTGGAGACCAGAACGGACTGACTTTGTTATGGGTAGCACTTCCTAAATAAACCTTGAGAGGGAGTGCCAGAGGCATGGACATATATACACTACCAAACGTAAAATAGATAGCTAGTGGGAAGCAGCCGCATAGCACAGGGAGATCAGCTCGGTGCTTTGTGACCGCCTGGAAGGGTGGGATAGGGAGGGTGGGAGGGAGGGAGACGCAAGAGGGAAGAGATATGGGATCATATGTATATGTATAACTGATTCACTTTGTTATAAAGCAGAAACTAACATACCATTGTAAAGCAATTATACCCCAATAAAGATGTTAAAGAAAAAAAAAACAAAAACAGCCAGAAGGACACAGGCCTATCTTGGAAGCATTCTCCTCTCTCTCAAGGCAACATTCTTCATAAGAGAACATCATTCTGTCATTTGGGGTACAAAGTACCCCAGAAAATACCAGTTAAGATGAAGGAAAAAAAGTACAAAGAGAAGATACTGCTGATGCTCACATCCCAGGAAGTCTATCCCGAACTGGCTGAGGTAACAGGTTTCAGGAAACCTTCACTGCATCTTTGGGGAGGTGTTAAGACAGTTTATTAAGCACTTAGAACAGGGCCTAGCATATATTAAGCGGAATATAAAATCAATCACCATTGGACTCCTATTCCCAAATTCTCCCCAAAACAGCAACTGAGTGAAACTATGTAACTGCTGCCCTTTAGATGAGGCATGTGCTCCCTGTTTGCCACAGTCCTTACCACTCCCTGTTGTCTCCCAGGTACTGCATCCAACCACCAGCTGGTTTTGATCATTGCCTGGCACTGTTGTTCTTAAAGTAGATTAAGAGGAAAGGGATGTAGTTTTACCCGTCTCTTTACCAAATCGCTGACCTCCTGAGAGGGCTTTGAGATCCTCTGGCTCACTCATTTCTGGTACCCACCTGAGTTTCTTGCTCTGGCTAACGCTATTACCTGGATAAAGCTGCTACCTCTGCTGGGCACATGCTCCCCCCAACCCCCGCCTTCCCATCTGCCCAATTAGAATTCACTTTTTAAGGCTTATGCAGTCTTTCTGACCTAGTCAGTTGGAATCTTCTGCTTAATTTTTGTGTACTAAAATTTAGAACAAGTTCTCTGGACTCCAGAATATTTTAGGCCAATGGTTGAATCTTCTGATCTCCTCCCTAATAGTTTTGTTTTGTTTTGTTTTTTGTTTGTTTGTTTGTTTGCGGTACGCGGGCCTCTCACTGTTGCGGCCTCTCTCGCTGCGGAGCACAGGCTCCGGACGCGCAGGCTCAGCGGCCATGGATCACGGGCCCAGCCGCTCCGTGGCATGTGGGATCTTCCCGGACCGGGGCACGAACCTGTGTCCCCTGCATCGGCGGGTGGCCTCTCAACCACTGCCCCACCAGGGAAGCCCCCTAACAGTTTTAAGGCCTTCTATTGCTCACAACATCCAGCTACAGCTTCTCCAACTCCTTTCTATTGGAGCCCTAATTATTTCCATGCTACACACACATGCACACCTCAGCACGGAACTACAGTGTGAGTGTGCATGTCGGGGAGTGGGTAACTCTGGAAGTGAGGCAGGGAGGAAGAGGGGGAGGGGGCTAAAAAGGGCAGAGGAGGCGTTCCTATGCCTTCCGCATTTGGCGCTCCCATCTCCGCAGGACCTGGAAAGAAATGAAGTAGTAAGGGAGCCCAGAAGAGATGAAGGAAACAAAGTTGCTTCATTTTCTTCTGGGACTTCTGGAACTCCCCTCCCTGGCTTCTGCTCTGCAACCCAGTGGGAAAGTCAGGTCTATATGACAAGGTGGGATCAAGAGTGAAGGGGAGGGCTTCCCTGGTGGCGCAGTGGTGGAGAGTCCGCCTGCCGATGCAGGGGACACGGGTTCGTGCCCCGGTCTGGGTCCCACATGCCGCGGAGCGGCCGGGCCCATGAGCCATGGCCACTGAGCCTGCGCGTCCGGACCCTGTGCTCTGCAACGGGAGAGGCCACAACAGTGAGAGGCCCGCGTACCAATAAAAAAAAAAAAAAAAAAAAAGAGTGAAGGGGCGGAAGAGGCAAGAGGCAGAGGAAAGAAACATCCTCAGTTTTACTCCTTGTGACTTCCTAACCTGCTCTCCGTAGTCCCCCACTTCAGAGAGAAAGTCTGCAGCTGCTGAAGGAATGGGAAAGAGAGAAGATATTGGAGAATAAAGGGCAGTTGAAGCTCACATCACCCTTCCCCACCATCTCAAAAGCCTTTCAACCTCCTTCACTCCTATGCGCGCTTCTTAGTCCCAAATGTCTCCATGGCAACATGAATGCCTCTTCCCACAATTCACTCTGCTCCTTCCCCTCCATCCCTAAGTCCACTCAAAGGAGCCATACTGGGGGCTAGAAGATAAGCTCCTTGAAGACAGGACTCCCCCCTTGTTCAACTGGTGATAATCATGTCTACTACTGTCTGGCCCACAAGCCCAGTGAATGAAACTGGATTAATGAAAACCCCTGAACTCAGTAACAGTTTTCCTTATAGGATCATTGTTATAAAACTACTCAGCAAACCTCTTGACACAAAGAAGGAGAAAAAATACAGAAGTGTCTGCTATTTTAGTTCTTTCAATGCCAGCGTTTCTGGGTTCGAATTATGCACTCAGTTGCATGTTATTTCTCATGCACTTGTTTCTTGAGATAAGGTGACAAATTTTTAGTCTTTTTAATAAAATCAACTGCAAAAACATTTAAATCTATTACTTTAAAAGTAATACTTTTAAAGATACTTTAAAAACAAATATCTTGGGGCTTCCCTGGTGGCACAGTGGTTGAGAGTCCGCCTGCCGATACAGGGGACACGGGTTCGTGCCCCGGTCCAGGAAGATCCCACATGCCGCGGAGCGGCTGGGCCTGTGAGCCATGGCCGCTGAGCCTGTGCGTCTGGAGCCTGTGCTCCGCAACGGGAGAGGCCACAACAGTGAGAGGCCCGCGTACCACACACACACAAAAAAAATAATAAAGAAACCAAAAACACAAATATCTTGAAAAAAATTGAAGACAACTAATTCCACTGGAATATGAAGGTTTTTCTTCTCTAGTCCTTCGGAAAGTGGAGATAAGAATTAAGCCTTTTCCAACAGGGCTGAAGATCTCCCTAACATTTTATGTCATGAATGAACATAGTTCGGAAATGAGAAGATATCTGGGTTTAGTGCAAAGACTAAGCCTACAAAAACATCTAAGGCTGGAAATAGATTCTCCAAAGAGATGTCTGAAAACACACATTGATAAGTGTCCCAAAAGCATGTGGAGCTTTGACTTGCCATTCTTTATCCTTGCTTATTTTATCTAAGTTACTTCGCAGGCTCCTGACTCATTACATTAAAAGACAGGCTGTTTCAGATGATCTTATAGGTACAGAATAATCAGAGTAATTGACAAAGAAGGGAAAAAAATTGTACAGTGCAGAGATGTTGCTATTTATGAAAGGAAACATTGACTGTTTGGTGCAGGAAAGAGCAAGTCTGTCTTCCGGCCCTGTAAACCTTCCCTCCTATAACAGAAACACTGACAGCGGGCTGACAGCATACAGCAGGCGCTGTTCTATGCACTTTTCATGTGACAACAACCCTATGAGGGAAATATGATTATTATCCCCATTTTACTGATGCAGAAACTGAAGTATAGAGTATAGGTTAATTATTTGCTCAAGGTCATAGAGTTGGTAGAGGGAGGGGCAGGGAGGCAGACACACAACAACAAATAGTCTGGCTTTTAACCTCTCAAGCTTTATTCAGCACCCTTTCACTCACTTCTCCATCACCTTCCTTCTCTCCTACAAATGCTCAAGTTTCACCCACAGCGGCATTATAAGTTAAAAGTCGCTGATGTCCGGATCTGGTGAAACCCTAGCCAGGTCTCAGCCTTCTCAGACCTTTCCCTTCAAATAAACATAACATGGATTGGCGGCAAGCTGGGTGAAAAGAGTCCACGGATTAGATCCCAAGCAGCCTTTCCATTCCTGGAATCCCCCCAGCCCATCCCCATCTTCCGACAGCACTAGTCACACACCCAGCCTGAAAGGTTGTCATCTTCATGGAATTTCCCATCATCCCTCAATCCTAACACAATGTGTACAAACAAGGCAGCCTCTTGTCATCTACAGTTTGGTTAAAAAAAAAAAAAAAAAAACACAAACCAACTTCTAATCGTAATAGAGCCTGAAATACCATTATCCTCAGACAATACTGAATTACTTAGGAGTTCGATATGGAATATTATCAGTTCCTTCTGAATGTCTGTTCTGTAACGAAAATGTGTTAAGTACTACAAAGTATGCCAATAGGAATAACATTACTCCTTCCCTCGTGGTTAAATTCCCCTTCTTTACTTCCATTTCCTACTAGGTCAACTATTTCAGATTGAGTATCTGAGGATCAGTGGAGATACTCAGAATTTGGCTCCTTCGGAGAGAGACGGGGCCTTTGAGTTGTAAAACTGAAAACACCTTGAATACTTTGTTAGAAAGCCAGATGCAGAAGAAATATTATCGCTTATTATGCATATTACGTCATGAAATTAAATCAATTTATGAGCACCTCAATGAAACTCTGAGAGAACTACCAGAAAGTCTTTATCAAGGAATGTTAAAGTAACTGTTAGCAATGAAGAAACTGCACAAGACTCATTATTACTAATTTAAGAAACGCCAAAGAAGACGTTCTATTTCGTGTATGCCTATTTCATTTCAGTGAACAGTTTTCCTAGATGGACTAATGATTTCAGCTCCTCCAATTCTATGGGAGTCTTAAGTTCGACAACTGTAAACTCTCTAATAATGGCGGATTTTAGAAATATAACTTTAAATAATTCATAATTAGGGAAGATACATCTACACAAATTGCTAAGATAAAAGTTAGAACATTAAAGCCATGAGAAAGAAATGTGACTTGTATGTAAAAAAAATGAAATAAAATGAAGCAATAGATTCTTACTGGAGAGATGGAAAGGTTGCATAAACTTCGAAGAATGAGGCCCCCGTGGGCAGGTGAGGAAGGGAAGGAGAACGTGGTGCCAGCAGCAGTGACAGCTTTGGCTCTATCGCGAAGGGCGAGTCATAAATGCAAGTGCTGACCAGGGTCAGGCAGGGACCATATATGAGTGTAGTGTGCCAGAGGAACTCAAAGCCTTCCTAAAAGGTCTACGATGCAGTAAAGGTGGGTAAAAATGTTACTTTTCTTTATTCTAAGGAAAACAACAGGGTCATGCAATGATAAAAAGGCAGCAGATGGTTGGCTGCGTTATCTGGCAGACAATAAAGAGTGGTGAGGACTGTGGCAAACACGCCTCATCTAAATGGACAACCACTAAGCAAACATATCTAACTCCTTTGGGGCAACTTGGGAATGTGAAATCCAGTGCTGGCAGATTTTTTTCTGTTTTTGTTTTTTAAAGAGAAGCTAGAAACCTGGAGTTTCACATGGTATCTCACAGTGTTTAAACATATGCTACTACTATAAATTAAAAAATACTACTCTACCTCCCAACATTAAGTGGGCCAACAAATTAGGCTTGAGAATCAGGTCTGAGGGCCACTTGATATATGGCTTCTGCGGAGGTGGGAGTAAGATGGAATTTGGGTGGCAAAGGCCTGGAATTTTCAGTCTCAGATGTACTACTTTGTGGCCTTGGAAAAGTGCTTCAACTTCCTGAGGTCAGCACTTTGTGCCAGAAAGATGCTTGGAGACTAAATCAGCAGCCTATGTGAACAGGCAGAGGAGTTTAGTCATTAAGAAAGAATGCGGGCTTTGGAACCAGTTCAGATGCAGTAATTTGCCCTCACTACTCATCAGGGCAAATTATTTCACCTCTCTGTGTCATAGTGTCCTCTTCTTTAAAATGCCACTGACCTCACAGGCTGTTGAAGATTTCACAAGTATTAAATGTTTTTTGACACATGTGATCAATATAACAGGATCCCTTGCCTTCCTTCCTAACCCCCACCAAACAAAGAATAACGTAAGAGACAATTTAATCCTAACACCTTTCTGAATTTGGACATGGAAAGCTCTGTACAGTATGACACTGAATCATATTTTCAAATTGAAATGATCTACAAGAAATGTTAAAAGTTCTTCACTTTATTTTTTAATTAAATTTTAATTTTTAGATAATTGTAGATTCATATGCAGTTGCTTATAATACAGGGAGACCCCAAGTATCCCCTGTCAGTTCCCTGCAATGGTAATTTCTGGAAACACTATAGCACAATATTACAACAGGATATTGACAACTATACAGTGAAGATACAAAACGTTTTCACCACCAGGCAGGATTACACATGTTGCCCTTCTATAGCCACACCCACTTCCCTCCTGCCCCTACCACATCCTTAACCCCTGTCAACTACTAATCTGGTCTCTATTTCTATAATTTTGTCATTTTTAACGAAGGTTACATAAATGGTACCATACAGTATGTTACCATTTATGACTGCCCTTATTCAATTAGCATAATTCCCTGGAGATTCCTCCAAGTTGTTGCATGTATCAGTAGCTGGTTCCTTTTCATTGCTGAGTAGTATTCCATGTAATGGATATACCACATTTGTTTAACCATTCATCTGCTGAAAGGCATCTGAGTTGTTTCCAGTTTGGCTGTTACAAAATAAACCTACTAGAAATATCTGTGTAAAGATTTTTGTGAGAACATACTTATTAATATCTTTGTGATAAATGCCCATGTTTAGCTTTTGAAGAAACTGACAAACTCATTTCCAGAGTGGCTACAACATTTTACATTTCTACAGCAATATGTGAGTGATCCAGTTTTCCCACATCCTCACCAGCATTTGGTGTTGTCACTGTTTTATATTTTAGCCATTCTGATAAGTGTGTAGAGCTATTTCGATTTTGTTTTAATTTGCATTTTTCTAATGGCCAATGATGTTGAACATCTTTTCATGTGTTTATTTGTCATCTGTGTACACTCTTCCATGAAATGTCTATTTCTTTTGTCCATTTTATGATTGTATTGTTTCTTTTTATTGTTGAGTTTTATTAATCTTCTGTTACACATATAGTTTGCAAATATTTTTTTTCCCACTCAGTACCTTGCCTTTTCATCCTCTTAGCAGAGTCTTTTGCCAAGGAAAAATTTTTAATTTTGGTTATGTCCAATTTATCAAATTTTCCTTTTATAGATTGTGCTTTTGGTGTCAAGTCTAAAAACCTCTTACCTAGATCTTAAAGATTTGTTTCTATATTTTTCCCAAGAGTTTGATATTTTACATTTAAGTCCATGATCCATTTTGAGTTAACTTTTGTAGAAGATGTGAGACAGGTCACAATTCATTCCTTTTTAACATATGGATGCCCAATTGTTCCAGCGCTACTTACTGAAAAGGCTAACTTTCCTTCACTGCATTGCTTTTGCATCTTTGTCAAAAGTCAGAATCCATTTATGTTGTTTATAAGCCATACTGTCCCTGGTACTCTGCTAGACCAGCTCAAATGGACTAAGGCAGTAGTTTAAAATATCTCAGATTTATAACCTCACAGATCTGTAAGTCAAAAGACCCACTGCACTCCCTCTCATGGTGCTAAGGGAGAATTGGTTTTCTTGCCTCTTCCAGATTCTAGAGGCTGTCTGTAAAGCTATTCTTGTGACCCTGCATCACATTTTCTCCTTCTGCTTCCATCCTTATATCTCTTTGCCTGGCCCTCCTACCTGCCTCTTTTTTTTTTTTAATTTTATTTATTTTTTTGGCTGTGTTGGGTCTTCGTTGCTGTGCACGGGCTTTCTGCAGTTGTGGCGAGTGGGGACTACTCTTCGTTGCAGTGTGTGGGCTTCTCCTTGCTGTGGCTTCTCTTGGTGCGGAGCACGGGCTCTAGGCGTGTGGGCTTCAGTAGTTGTGGCTCCAGGCTCTAGAGAGCAGGCTCAGTAGTTGTGGCGCATGTTGCTCCGTGGCATGTGGGATCTTCCCAGACCAGGGATCAAACCTGTGTCCCCTGCACTGGCAGGCAGATTCTTATCCACTGCATCACCAGGGAAGTCCCTACCAGCCTCTTAAAAGAACTCTTATGAATACACTGGGCCCACCCAGATAATCCAGGAGATTTTCTCCATCTCACATCCTTAGATTAGTCACCTCTACAAAATCCCTTGACCGTGTAAAGTGACAGATTTACAGGTCCTTGGAATTATGATGTGGATATCTTTAGGGACCATTATTCAGCTTACCACACTTAGCTTCTTGTAACTGTACACTTATATTTTTCGCCAAATTTGGCAAGTTTGCGGCCTTTATTTCTTCAAGTACTTTTTTAGCCCTTCTCTCTTCTTCCCCTTCTCCTGGGACTCCATGCCACAAACGTTAGATCTTTAGTTATAGTCCCACAGGTCCCTGAGACTCTGTCTTTATATTTTCTTCAGTCTGTTTCTCTCTCTGTTCAGATTTGGGTAATGTGCATTGTTCTACCTTCCAGGGCACTGATTCCTTCCTCTGTTCCCTCCATTCTGCTGTTTGGGCCATCCATTGAGATTTTTGTTTTGGTTGTTATATTTTTCCAGCCTAAAGCTGAGACTTTCTGTTTTCTCATTTGTATCCAGCCTGTTCATAATTGTTCAGTGAAGCATGTTTATGACGGCTGCTTTAAATTCCTTGTCAGTTAATTCTACCATCTCTGTCATCTCAGTATTGGCTGCTATTGTCTTTTTTTCACTCAGTTTGAAATCTTCCTGGTTCTTGGTATGACGTGATTTTTTTTTTATTGAAAGCTGGACATTTGGGGTATTATGTTATGAGACTCTGGATTTTATTTAAACTTTCTGTTTTAGCTGCCTTCCTCTGATACCACTCCAGCAAGGGAAGGGAAAGACTATGTCATTGTTGCCACATCAGGGGAGAATTAGGTTCCCCACTACACCTCCACTGACATCTGAGAGAGGGACAGATAGGATGCTGGGCAGGGGGAGTTCTGGCTCTCCACTAGGTCCCTACCCCACGCCTTCCTGTCTGGGAGGAACAGTGTTACTGCTTCCTATGTGGTCTCCACTGACACCACCCTAGTGGTTGGGAGGTGTGCAAATCTGGGCTCCTCGTGTGGTTTCCACCTACACAGGGGTGGAGGTGGCAGGTTTTGTTACTACCCGGCAGCAATCAAAGTCTTGGTTCCCTACTTCTCAGCCTTCTATGACACTACCCGGGGGCGAGTGGGCTGGGTGCTTCCTTAGAGCCTGGCAAGGCTAGAAGTCCAGGCTTCCCAATCAGCCTTTGCTGACAGGGTGGGACCACCGTTTTTTCTGTGATGTGTGGCTGGAGGACAGCGGCTGGTGTCAAAAAGCTTTCTGTCTTGCTAGGGTGTCCCTGTTCTAGTCTCTTGGCTAAAGAGGACAGGCTTTGGTGGTTGTCATTGTTGTTTTGTCTGTTCCTGTTGTTTCCTGATGGCCAGCTTCTCCGACTCTAAATTTGATGTATTTTGCCAAATATATGAGGCAAAAAGAAAACCCATGTAACTAATCATCATGGCACTCCCTGGGTCTTGAGGTTCTTTTTCTCCACCTTTCACAGTCTCCTTACATTTGTTTTACAGAGTGTCTAGGGGTTTTAGTTATACTTTGTCAGGATAATAGGGAAAAAGTATGTCTACTCCACCTTTCCAGAAGCATAAGTAGTCCTTCCTTCCATTTTGAGGTTAAAATTAGAAAACTTATCAAGCAAGGAAACTGCACTTATTGTGTTGAGGACACTACATTGAGTAGCTGCAAAGTTTACAGGAAATCAATTTCAAATACTTATCAAATAATTTAAGGAAAACTTTAACGTTTTGCCATGGCACTTAACCCATAAAAAAAACAAATTGACAAAGAGTATATTTTAACTGTTCTCAAAAAATACCCAATGGTTTTAGTTAACTTTGTATTTGAGGATAGTTTAAGAAAAAGAAAGGGACTTTTTCTCTGTGGGCAATGTTTTGCAATTAGTTACCTATAATACCGAGGTTTTTTAGTTTTTTTTCCTACTTCAGTCATTATCTGAAGGCTTCTTTCTTTCCTAAGCTGTCTGTAAGAATTAGCTGCATCGATCTTACGTGTGATGATACTTATATTATCTGAAAGCTTTTCTCTCACATCACCTCTTTATAGAATTTAAGAGAACTAGATGCGTGCTGCAGGACGGTAGACAGAATCCCAATACTACATCTGTTTTCCTTTTATCAGCCCTTTATTTTTAGAGAAAATGGACAGAGTAGCAAAAGCACAGCTAAAAGTAAATAAGAGTCTGTTGAGAACACATTGAGATGAAGTCTGTTGTCGACAGAAATTCCTTTTTGCAGATCAATGTGAAGGATTACTCTTCAAATCTTGCTTTAAAAAGTGTTCAAATTACGTAAGATATAGTAAGTAGCAAGAAATGTACAAATTAGAATAACCTTCAAATAGATAAAGGCACTTGAGAACAACCTAAGAGGAGCTCTGAGTTAGGAGGCTTGGGCATTTGCTTGGAACAGTTGTGGGAAAATCAGGGTTTGGATTTTGTGTTCCACTTGCCAATTAGAAGCAAATGGCAACTCCTCAGGGTAGACTCTAAATTCACCACATTATTTCTTCACATAGCCATTCTCCCTTCCTTGGGTGAACAGAAGGGAAACGCATGGTACGGTACTCAGTGAGATGTAAAATAAGGATTAACAAGCCATTCTGGCGATTTAGCAAAAATTAAGATTCATCCACCAGCTTGACTCATAGCCAATCTGGCAAGAAAGCATCCTAGAAAGCAAACTAACAGTGAAGTGACAAGCAGCACAAAAAAAATGAAATAACTCACAGAAGCATTAAAATCATGAAAAGATGTATTGTGTTCTGTGATCAACCAAGTCCACTGCTAGAAAAACAAGAGTCCATTCTGTACTCAATAAGCTAGTCCAAAACAGCCCACTGTACAATCTGCTTAAGGAAACAAACAGTACATGCCACTACCTATCTCCACACAAGAGAATTTATCAGTGGAGAGGAACACACAGGATGGTGTGGATACTTATTTTCCCTTTATGTGAAGAGGACATGTGAGATATCCTGATAGAGCTGAGGTGTGGCAGCGTGAGAAAGAACCCTCAGCCTGGAGCCCGGCACTGCAGGCGGTCACTTGGATGTGCCCGGCAGCCGGCGATGCTAAAGACACAGAAGGGAGATTCTGTGTGCTGCCCACCAGGGTTTTAAGACTTTAGACAGTTATAGGAAGGGAGGCATTGTAATGCCATTGGACTCATCCCAAGACACATCAAGGATCAGTGAAAAACTTAAGTGAAAAACTGATTTAAAACTTAAGGTTCTTGGGAATTCCCTGGCAGTCCAGTGGTTAGGATATGGGCTTTCACTGCCGTGGACCCGGATTCAATCCCTGGTTGGGGAATTAAGATCCCACAAGCCACGTGGAGCGGCCAGAAAAACCCACAAAAAAACAAAAAAAAAAACCTTAAGGTTTTTCAGCACTACCCATTTACTCTAAGTTTAAGATATTTTAACATTGCCTAATGACCTCATGGTTTTTCAAAAATAGCTCTTCAATATCTATTATCTTAAGAGGGCTTCAGATTTGGGTGCACGTCTTTGATTATGTATTATTTACATGCCAACTCCTTCCTAAAAGGATCTGAAACAGTCTCAGTGATTCATCAATTTATGAAAAAAATGTACTAAACTCAAGGGCATGTGTTGTAATAGTGACTCACTAAAATTACAACTGGATATCAACGCTACATTCATGATCTTAAATCACCCAAAGTCCATTTTTCTCCAAAAGAAGAGCTCTTAGAACTAAAATTAACATTCTATAATCATTATTAATTGGGGATTTTTTTTAACCTCTCTGTTTGTTTCCCTAGTGCATATAACCCTAATGTGTTTATCCTTGTTATGGGTCAATAGCAAAACGATTATGTTATCTTTGGGTGTAATAAGAGTAAACTGGGTAAGGAGACCTGGAAAAATAGTTGGAAAGTGCTATAAGCCTTTAAAAAGAAGCAAAATACATCTGGCTTGCCAAACAAACATTTAAACCAAACTACTACACACACATTCAGAAAAAAAGCTAGCTTAACATGCCAGCAGAAAGATCCAGAGATGCTAAGCTCTAACAAGGGCAAGGGAAAGTTATTATCAAAAATGTCCAAATAAAGACTTTGGACAAAATGAAGAAGTTTATTTACCATCCTTAGGGGAAAAAAGTTAAATCAGTAATGAACTCTTTCTTTCTTGGCAATAAAGGCTGGTCTATTTGTTTTTCGCTTTCTTGGAAATCACTGTACCAAATTTTTACTGTTCCCTCTTGAAATTCAATGTGCTAAAGTATTTTACAAGTGGAGATTGATCACAACTCTGTCAAGAACTGTGAAGGCTCTGAGATTTTATCCAACTTGTAAGCTAACAAATTGGCCTGCCACATATCATGGATGCTGTAAGAAGACGCAAGACTCTTGAGTCAGAGACAAAGGGTTGTATTACTTGCAGTCGGGCAAGCAACCAGCACAAGTTTCCTGTTTAGTCACTTCTGCTTGGTGCTCAGGTCCCAGGGGTGCTACAGAGGGGCTCAGGTGGGTGCTGTGCTTATAGTGGGTTTGCATCACACCTAAAGAACCCTGAGTTTGGGGAACATTATGGAGCCTTGCCCTAGAAGGAAACATTTTTATATTGGACAGTAAATAAACCTACGCTTTGCTCTGAATGTAGACACTATCTCTGTCTTCTAAGGCTATTTACATCACAAACATCCTTGAAAAAATCGTGCTTCTACTTGCAAGACATGCGGAAACGTGAGAGACCTGTCCCAATACTCTCATTGAAAACAAACAAACAAAAACAAACAACAAAACCTGTGAAGATTGATTGAAATTGCACTACATTTACACGTTAATCTGGGGAAGGACGGCATCTTTCCTATACTGAGTTTCCCAATCTATGAACACTGTATGTCTTTCCATTTACTTAGGTCTTTTATGTGTTTCAAATAAAGTTTTATAATTCTCTTCATAAAGGTAAGATCTTTCTTGAGTCTTTGTAGGTTTCTATTGCTAACGCAAATTATATTTTTATATTATTTAAACCAATCTAAAACAACTGTCTAATTCTCCCTGGTATATAGGAACACAATGACGATATAGCCCACAATCTTTCTAAACTGTCTCCCAGGTAACTCCTGGAACTCCTTCTCTGCTTTATCCATCAGTCAACAGCATTCCGCAAATATTCAGTGAGTACCTTACTACATGTCCTTGGAGTGGATTATAAACACAGCTAAGCATTTATGGAGCTCTTACTGTGTCCCAGGTACTATACTTATGCTTCCTATGTAGTAGCTCGTTTATTTCTCAAAACACTGTATAAGATAAATTCTGTTATTTAGATAAGGACAACAAAATAGAATATGTAACTGGTCCAAGATCACACGTTGGTAAGTGGAAGAATATGCTAAATGTCCTCAAAGAATTTCCAGTCAGTCCAGCCTTAAGATTTATGTATGTGTGAAAATTTCAAGTCCTGAATAATAGTGATTTTCCTCTCCAGTCGGGAGTTTCCGGGATTGGTTGAAACGGGGCTCTGGACCTCCAGTCAGGAAACTTACACTGAAGTTCTGCCTCACACCGCCTAGCTTTTTTTTTTTTTTTTTGCGGTACGAGGGCCTCTCACTGTTGTGGCCTGTCCCGTTGCGGAGCACAGGCTCCAGATGCACAGGCTCAGCGGCCATGGCTCACGGGTCCAGCCGCTGCGCGGCATGTGGGATCTTCCCGGACCGGGGCACGAACCCGTGTCCCCCGCATCGGCAGGGGGACTCTCAACCACTGCGCCACCAGGGAAGCCCCACCTAGCTTTTTAATGAGTGCAGGCACGTAATGTACCTGCTTAAGTTTTCGTTTTCAGCACCACAATGAAAATGCGGCTTGCTCTATCAATTTCACAGGCTTTGAAGGGAAAGTGAGAAAAGAATAGCAAATTGTGTAAAGTGTCATAAAATGTAGATGAAGTGCAAATTGTTCTAAAAATGCAGGTTTCGATCCTTACTCTCTGACTTAGGCAGTGTCTCTATAACATCCTGTCATCCTGTTTTTATCTTCATTTCAGAATCAATTCAGCAAATGTTTGATCGGTTACTATAGAACAGATTCAACACTAGACACTGGGGAAATAAACATTAATATGTTGTGAGGTCTGCCTTCAAGGGACTTACAGTCCAGCGGGAGAAAGAGAGACCACTAACGGGGTGATTACAATAAAGTGTGAGCTGCTCTGGGTAAGGGATACTCTAAACAAAGCATCATGGGAATGCAAATAAAGGCCATCTAAACCAGATTCACTTGGAGTGGCTGGACAAGCAGGGACAGCTGCTCAGAGAAAGGGGTACCTGAAGAGGGAAGCAGGAGTTAGTTAAGGTAGTTAAGGGATTCAGGGAATAGTTTATGCAAAGTCTCGGGCCACATTTAAGGAACTTTGAGTTGATGTACAACTAGAACACAGAACACACAGGAAAGTGTAACAAATGAGGCTGGATTTGAAACAGAGCAGGACCCCATGGTCCTTCCCCCCATGGTCCTCTGTTCGCCTTTTGTCTGTGGAAAAACCTCAGCCAAAGAAGAAGTTTAATCAGAGAAGTAAGAAAATGCAGAAACAAAGGAAAGCAGTCAGACGGGACAAAACAAAAATAGCTTAGTCAGTAAGCAGAGTTAAGGACATTCAGCTTCTTCTCAAGGGGGCTAAAGATGATATTCTGAGCCGTATCCTGTGTGCTGTCCTATAGATACTGAGACCTCCACCAGGTGAAAGAAGTTAACTACAAGATGACCAGACTATAGCCATGACATAAGCTGCCACGATTCTAGGAATTGGACTGAAGAAAACGGGAACAAACCGACCCTGGAACTGAAGACTAACTGTACTTAAAACAATCATGATGACGCTGGTCAGACCACCGATGACCAATTTCAAGATGACTGTCAGAGCTGACTGTGCTGTTTTTGCATGTAGCCCCCTCCCTTCACCTATAAAAGCTCCTGCCTATTGACTGTCGGTCGGGGGGAGTCGGCCTTTGGACAGGCGTCCGCCCTCCCACCCCCTGCAGGTTCCCAGCATACAAAATAAAGCAAACTTTCCTTTCCACCAACCTTGCCCCTTTACTGGCTTTTGAGCGGCGAGCGGCCAGACCCCACTTTCAGTTACAGATTGACAATCAGGGACCAGATCACTAAAGACTCTGTATGCCACGCTAAGGAGTTAGCACTCTTGCCTGGAGACCACTTTCAGAAAAATCAATGAAGAATTTTAAAGAATGGCATGAACAAGTCGGCATGTGAGGTAATTCTCCCTGGCACCGGTGTAGAAAACAATATAGTTCTGGCTAAGTATGGCAGAATGGAGACCAGTTAGAAAACTTTAAAAATCATATTCAGCCATATGCCATCCAGATGATAAGACTCTAAACTATGAGAATGGCAAAGGGATTTGAAATTCGAAGGCAGATTCAGTACTTAATAGACACAGTGTATAAAACTTGGTGGCCGAGGGCTATGAAGAGTGAAGGATTATAGATAGAGGCCTCAGAGTGACTTCCTGTTTGATTTGTCAGATCTACTGAACGGGTGATGGTAAGTGAGGTAAAGACTACAGGAAGAGATAAACTGTGGCAGAAGACAGTATACGGGGGCAGACTGATTAGCTGGGTGTTTGAACATGTTAAGTTAGAATATCATACAGCGAATATTCATTTTGTGTCAAGCACCAAGGGGAACTCTGAAAGAAGCACTAAACGCAATTCTTTTCCTCTACGGTCTGGTTAAGAATAAACATATATGGGGCTTCCCTGGTGGCGCAGTGGTTGAGAGTCCGCCTGCTGATGCAGGGGACACGGGTTCGTGCCCTGGTCCGGGAAGATCCCACATGCCGCAGAGCGGCTGGGCCTGTGAGCCATGGCCGCTAAGCCTGCGCGTCTGGAGGCTGTGCTCCGCAACAGGGGAGAGGCCACAACAGTGAGAGGCCCGCGTACCGCAAAAAAAAAAAAAAAAAAAAGAATAAACGTATATGAATAAACTATTCACGGCAATACTTGATAAATGCTAGGGTCAATGAAACCTGCAACAGTGAGTGGCCAATTTTATCAATGAGTGGTACCACAGTAGTTGTATCCTAGATCATAGGGTGAAGCAATAAACACTGACAATATTAGTTTGGACACCTGTCTGAATAAAGATCAATCCATTTATGAATATTAAAATGACATCACTTTCTACAATGAGGCTTCAGAGAAAAACAGTTATTCTGAATATGATTTCATCTTTGTCAGGTATGACAAATCCATAGAATCTTTGCATCTCAGAGCAAAGAGGTTTCTAAATGTCAACCAACTAATCATCAAATGTCGATGTCCCTCCACAGATTCAGCAATATTAGCTTGGTCCAGAATTTTATCCCTTGTCACAGAACTGATCTGACAACTGCCTTGTAAATTAAGTTCACCATTAGAAGCATGTGTTTGCCAAGATCACACAGAAAAAAGAACTAAGAAAATCATTTCTCAAGTCAATGGCATATGTAAATACCTCAATTAGAAGGGCGTATAATCTGATTTAACAATTCATTCTTTAATCCATAACTGATCTCAAAACTGGTGTCATTTTCTTGTGGTGGTGAGCTCCAACAGAGAAATCACAGGAGAACAGAGGGAGTGAAGCATAGAACATGAGCTCTATCAGATCTCCCTTAAACCCCAACTCAAACTTCCTCGATTCCTGACACAGGCAAGTCACGCCACGACTTCGACTAGATTTCCTCTCCTACGAAGTGGGAATTGTGAGGCCTTAATGATACACTGTACATTAATGTGCTTGAACAATACTTGGTTTTCAATTAATGTTTAATGAATGGAGTCTCCAAGACACATACTGAACAAAACAAACTATAAAACGAAGAAAATGATATGCTAACAATACATGACCTTTTTTGGCACCATCAAAACCAGCTGCACAAAAACAGAACTGTGTACCTGACACGAGGCTGCCCCAGGTAAGTCATCCTACCTCCAGTGGCTGAGCCAGAAAGCCAGGGCTTTCTTGGGCCGATAACCTAGCACAATTAATTTTAACCTGAGGGTGGTCATAAAGTCCATAAATCAGTGAATGCACATAACATATGGTATATTAATGTTACTTTACAATATACCATATCTTCTAGGACATATGTCTGTTTCCACGCTTTACAGGCAATCTACATGATCAGCACAAAATGCTTTCACTATAGTCACAGAGCCGAAGTCTCTCCCCACTTTACAAATCCACTGTTCTTTAAACTGCAGTTAAAGCTCTGCTTTTCTTTTCACTTCAAGATTGTCACTGAGGTTCCTCTTTTGCTTACAGACAAATGCGGGCAGGTGGGGGGGGGACATTTTGATTTCACAATACGATGATGCCTTGTCTTGTATGTTAGACCCCCAGAGGTGGCCCTAAGCCCGCCTCCCGCCATTAATGATGGAAATGAGACTAACCCCTAGCAACAAGTAACAAAATGTCCCTTTGGGAAAACCTGTGACAATCATGCTGGGGCCTGTAAAGGCCAGCCTTTCCTCTGCCAATTCTGTAGGACTTAAGAGTCAGGCTTCAAGGGAGACAGAGCCCCTTCCTCGCTTCCAGGAAGCTCATTCAAGCTGGGCTCATGCCCGAGGCAGGCAATTCACGACTGGGGTCCAGCATGGGTGGTGGCTGACATCCTAGTACATGTTAGTCTACAGCTCACAGCCGTCCTGCCCTTGCCTGCTGCAGGGGCCCAACGGAGGGGGCGTGGCAGTGCGGAGGGGGGCACCCTGCTCTGGGAGAATTTTTTTCTTGCTCTCTTTTCATGTTCCTCCTCTCTACATATTCCCCGGGGGCAAGGGTGTGTTATGAGCTGAGTTGTGTTTCCCCAAGATTCATATGTTGATAGTCCTAATTCCCAGTACCCCACAGTGTGACTGTATTTGGAAATATGGCCTTTAAAGAGGTAACTAAGTTAAAATGAGGTCATTAGGGTGGGCTCTAATCTAATCTGATGAGTGTCCTTATACGAAGAGGCGATGAGGACACACAGACAGACGTAAGGGACGCACGTGCCCAGAGGGACAATGTTGTGAAGAGGTATCCAGGGGACAACCATGTGCAAGCAGAGAAGAGGCCTCAGAGGAAACCAACCCGGCTGGCACGTTGGTCTTGGACTTCCAGCCTCCAGAACTGTGAGGATATAAATTTCTGCTGTTCAAGCCATCCAGTCTGTGGTATTTTGTTATGGAACCCTAAAAAACTAAAAATACAAGATGCCTCCCTTCCCCAAAGTCAGGTCAACCTAAACTTTATTATGAGATTAAATCTCCAGATAAATAACGTTCAGTACCCTATCATCAGAAGAAAATAAGGCTGGAAGCTTCTTCACACTATCACACTAGATGGGGGCAGGCGGATAATTTATTTAAGTCAATGTGTTTTCAAGCCAGCTTTTACAGAAGATTTCTAATTATCAGTGTGCTTTTCACGCAGCAACCCTCCTCCATCTCTTCAGTATCATTTTCACAACTCTTGGTTCAAGAGCCACTTAAGAAATAAATGATTCATGGCAACTGAAAGCACGATAATTTTCTGTGAGGCAAGATGGTTGGGTTTCTAGGTCTATGAGGTGATTAAAAACTGCTACCCCTTAAACCTCTTAACTTCTTTTATGGAAAAAAGGCAAAAAGAGACCCAGAAAGACGGATGAAGATCAAATCTCTCCTTTGTAATATACATCCCCCACTCCCACCCCAGGGCTTAAAATTCTACCCTTAAGAAAGAAAATTACACTTTTCCTTCAGAAAAGCCAGACATTTCTGGTTCTGTTCCAAGATGAGATGTATCAAGTCCTAGGTGTGAGAGAAGGCCATGTTCATTCATGAGACGGATTAACCCACAAAGGATTTCTGAATTCTGCAGAGCTGTTCTTCCCATCTTCACGCAGGCAGGACTGGCTACAAAAAGGGGCAGATCATTTCGCCAGTCAAAACATGCACCAGCGGTGTGATCTCGGGCCAGATGCTTAATCACACAGCCTGTTTCCTAATCTGTAACCCAGGGAGCATACAATCCATTTACAGGGTTGCTGTGAGAGTTACATGGGATATTCAGGTAAGCACCATCTTCAGACACAATATTTCTCAAAAATCGGTCCACGGACTCCGTGCTTAAAAGCTGGAGGCTTAATGAAGTCTTGGGTCCCACTTCACGTCACTAGACTAGGTTAGGGTCTGGAAATCAGCACTTTGAACACGCATTTTAACAAGTGAATTAAGGCCGTGAGGCCCAATCTGAGTCAGGACAGAGGGCAGAAGAGGAGCCCAAGAACAGCGTTTTAGCATCAAGTCAGCAGGCTGCCCGCTCTGTTCTCAGCAGGTACCCTGGTTCCAGGATCCGGGCTCCAGCCCGAGGCACCAGCATCCCTGTCCTCGTTCTGGTTCACCTTTTGTCCTGCTCTGAAGTGATCTTCCTAAAATACAAACCTGGCTAGGCTGCTCCCTGCTCCAGAGCAGCCCCACTGCCACTCTCTGCCCTCCTTCTGGTCTCCTCCGACTGCCTGAGTCTGCTCTGGCCAGGCTGGTCTCTGAATTCTGGCCAGCTCTGCTTGCTTTGCTCACAGTTCAGCCTAAATGGCACCTCTTCCAGGGCGCCCTCCCTAACTGCCCGGTCACTCCCAGTAACAGTAATACATTCCACTTTTCTGCCTAGAACTTAATACCTGCTGATATTCCCTTGTTTGTGTGGTTGTCTCCTCCCACTAGAAAGAGTAGATACAGCTTGTTTGTTGCTCTATCCACTGCCTATCATGGTGCGTGGAACACAGAAAGAACTCAATAAGCGCGTGCTGAATGGATGAACATGTTAATTAATCACTGGCCTGCACTGCCAGCCTTGGCAAGGCTCTCACACTGTATGCAGGAGGCTGACAGAAGAGTTGCATTTTTACATGGAAGCAGACAACTGCGGTACAGTTTGCATTATACAGTATCTGTGCTCAGGGGAAAGTGTTACAGAAATACAATTTCTATAAACTGATCCCGTTAAAGAAAGCTGGCATTTAAATCATTCCTATATCTTCATAGTGGTTTGTAAAGTGAAGCATTTCTTTTTTCTTTCTCACAGCTGAATTTTCCAAAAATTTCACGAGAAGCCCTTAAAACAGTTAGCTGTGCGTACTTGTCATCAATGCCAAAATCACCTCACTTAACATTTTCCTATTTACTGATACAAATAAAAGTATTGTCATTGTCTTTGGAACAAAATATCCCTTAACAAGAAAGCAGTAGGGTCCAGGGAGTACTGTAAACCCACTCATGTTATAACTGTTCTCAGCTCCTTTAGAAACTGTGGGACAATGGAGCACATCCAAAGGCTCTTGGGCACTGTTCTCGGGAAAATGGACGTGCATTGGGACCACAGAACGTCTAGAAAAGAGGCATTATAAAGAGAGCTTTTATAAAGAAAGCTATTCAAATGCATTTCTGTCCAACTCCTGGACTCATTATTGTGTAAGGAAAGATTTCAGAGACCCATAGGTACATTAAGAATAAAAGAAAACTATGAATAGATGACAGTTCCATTTTAGTACTGGCTTCCCCTCTCCCACTAATTCAGAAAAATTATATTCTATACAATCGTTTCCCAGCAAAGACCCTGCCACCCATCTTTCTCGCAAAGGAAGGGCAAAGTGAAAATCTCCACTTGGGAACTTTAATTGGTTCTCCTGCGTGTGTCATTGTGGGGAGTGAGATGCAAAGGAACTAGCAGCAGATGAGGCGGGAGGGCGCCTGGCTTCAGGTTACAGAGAGTTACAAAAAGGAAAAAGGAAAATAGTTGGTTGCAAGGCTGGAAGCGAAATTATGAAAGGAAAATCAGACCCCTGGGTGCAGCCCCATGAGGAGATAAGTACAGGCTTCACCCGAAATGGTTTCTGGCCTGCTGGGGACACATGGCCACCCGGGATTCACAGATGAGAACACAGTCCAAGAGGGAGAAGTTGTCACACCAGCCGGGAGGCTGTAGGTGCCACTTACAGAAACCCACGCCCCTGAGCTGAAACTGAACGTAAAGCAAGGGATGAGGGAGTCTTTTAAAAAATATATATTTTTAAATTGACATATAGTTGATTTACAGTATTGGGTTAATTTCTGCTGTACAGCAAAGTGATTCAGTTATACATATATATACATTCATTTTCATATTCTCTTCCATTATGGTTTATCACAGGATATTGAATATAGTTCTCTGCTCTACAGTAGGACCTTGTTGTTTATCCATTCTATCTATGGATACAAAAGCTTACATCTGCTAACCCCAAACTCCCCCTCCATCCCTTCCCCAACTCCCTCCTGCCTGGCAACCAAACTTCCCTCCTGGTCCTTCCACAATGGCTAATTACCCTTAACAACAGACAGGTGTCCTGCCCTCCACACTGGTGGTTCTAAGTGATGGCTGCATCCCCTGGGGGAGCTTTCAAGCACCACCAAGGCAGAGCCCCCACCCTCCACCCCCAAGGGAATGTTAATCAGAATCACTGGGGGCGGGCCCTGGGTGTCAGGAAGCAGTAGACCTCCCCAGGTGATGCTTTTTGCAGCCAGTGTGGAGAACCATTGCTCTAAAGGCAGCAGGAGAGAAAGAAGGAGAGAGACAAGATAAGAGGGATCAGAGGGTCCACCCCAACAGAGGGGGTCAGCATCCCTGCAGCACGAAGAGGGTGAGGGCCTATTTAAAGGAGGAAGAAAGTGCAGCAGTAACAAGGTGGGGCCCCTGTGCGCTGTCAGCCCTTTGACAACAGGAAATGTGGTAACAACCAGAAATGTATGAAAACTCAGGGAAGGCGCCTGGCGAGAGAAGACAGACTTGTCCTGGCAAAACCAAGCCAGGACAAGTTGAGCTATTTAAGTTGGGAGATACGAGAGAAGATGAATCTTGGTTGTAAAACCTGGGAGGAGACTGTCTGCTGAAGCTGGAGTAGGAGGTGGGTGTCAACCAAGACACCCCAGAATGAAGTCTACACTAGAAAAAGCGGGCTGTGTACTTCCATTACCAAATGGCAATGATTCAACACCTTTGCACATTGATGGTTCCCCTATAGATAGAAACTTTGGCGTCACACTAGAAACAAGAACTTAAAAAAAAAAAACAAAAAAAGAGGTAGCGAATAATAGCATGTTCCTGAGTGCCTACTACCTTTGCCTCACATTGCCCTTTAAGAATTTAGTACTGCCTGGACGAGGTTTTGAGTCTTCAAAAGGCAAAATTCTTGGATGTCCCTATAAATTTTTTTTCTGATGCCGGTGCAATACTGCACTCTTTTTCTTATCTGCAGAAATTGGGTCCCCTTGCTCGTAAATGGGCCCTACAGTCTGTAGTACATTCTGCCTAAATAACGCTGCCATAAGGACATGCACACTCACATGCCACAAAAGGAAATTTACACATTGACTGAAATACTCAATACTCATTCTACAGCTCCCTAGGAGCGCCATGGGAAGGTCAGCTAAAACCCACTGCCACACAGTTACAGCTGCACCACTGGAATCTGGAAATTAACATGGATGTGAAATTCATGATTAAAAGACTAACAAGGTTAGCTAAACGCCATTAGGCAAATTATATAAGATTATGTAAGATTTTTGAACAATTTGGAACAAGTCTGAAATGTCTTGCTTTGGACGGGTGTCCTCCTTCTAAGTTGTGAGCCCAGTAAACACCCTCTTGTCATTTTCTTCATGTCTATCTTTCTTGAATTCTAAATATCTTTATCTCAAGAGAATTGACTCTAGTGGACTCCCTACCCTGGTTTTTCTCTCTTCCTATAGCTGCTCAGTCTCACTGCCCATAATTTTGTGATGGGTGTGAAGGTTACCAAGCATGAGTCTGGGGCTACCTGGAATGATAGCTACCATTGTTACCTTTGGATTTTTCTTCGAGGACATCTTTTTGACCCCCAAAAGCTGTCTTCATCATCCAGAGTCCTGGGCCTGGGGGAGCTGGACTAGATGGACATGGCTATACTCCAGCAGGGAGGTGAAACCACAAACCATAAGAGAATAAGGATCTGGCTGGCGATAACACATCCATACCTGACCTTCATCCACAAAAACTGAACAGCTAACTTGGCATTTTGTCAAGTCTGATGGGAAGTTCATGATGTGAAAGAAAGACAAGTATACCCATGGCTAAGCTGTATGAAGTGCGTATGTGGCAGAGGAGATTGGGTGGGGAGGTGCTGAAAAGAGGATGGGACAATTATTTGAAATGTAATATCCTGGGATACACTGCGACAGGTTCATAAACCTTTATCCACAATTTTGAAACGCAAAACTCTGTGAAAACAGTTTCTTTGTTACTTTGCTACCAAACGAATTTGTTCCAAACCCTGACCTGAGCTGACAGGACTTTTTCTGTCCAGCTAAATGTGAATATTCATCTACTTTGCTCCAGAAATGACTGTGTTTCCTGAGTCCCATGGGAGTATTACATAACCTACAGTATACAGTCTGCATTCCCTTTCTAAAAGCTGGATTCTAAAAGACATTCAGCCCCAAAGGGTTTGGCTACATACAACTGTTGCTGACCTGCATACAACTCCCAAACAGGTGAGTTCTCCAGATTTAATCCTTCCACCGTTTTCCCACATCGTGAAGGTATTTCCCTGACCTCAGCTTTTCAATGATTTCTACAACATTATTTTAGTAGACAGATTCACAGGGAACAAAACAGGACAAGGCTGAAAAACAGGCATACCACATACGATTTCACATATGCCGCCTTAAACACACGTGCTCATCCTTTCCTTTATCACATTTTTCACTGTATCAGTCTGGGAGTTCCGATACTGAGTGTACCCAATCCTGTGCCGTCGCATGTGTATGGTATGGGTAATACGAAAAACAGAAACGTGATGCTGATCTTCAAAAAGAAGATATCAAACTACATTTTAACTGTAAAAATTAATATTCCAAATGATATGTCCATAGATTCGCCTTTTAGCAAATGGACACAGAAAGTGAGGCAGGGGCTTCCCTGGTGGCGCAGTGGTTGAGAGTCCGCCTGCCGATGCAGGGGACACGGGTTCGTTCCCCGGTCTGGGAAGATCCCACATGTTGCGGAGCGGCTGGGCCCGTGAGCCATGGCCATTGAGCCTGCGCGTCCGGAGCCTACGCTCCGCAACGGGAGAGGCCACAACAGTGAGAGGCCCGCATACCGCAAAAAAAAAAAAAAAAAAAAAAAAAAGAAAGTGAGGCAGAAAAGAGAAAAAGATGGAAAGATTAGTGCTTGCCTGGGGCTGGCAATGAAAACACAGCATGACCACAAACGGGCACAAGGGATCTTTCTGGGGTGATGGAAAAGCCCTAAAACCGAATTGTGATGGTAGTCCCATAGCTCTGCAAGTTTACTACAAATCTGTGAATTGTACACTTAAAAGAGGAGACTTTTATGGCATGTAAGTTATACCTCAATGAAGATGTGAAAAAACTAATATCCTAAATTTCTAAAGTAACACTTTTTATGTCCGCACCTCATCTTTTTTCCTGATGTTTCAAATTAATACCAGTTCAAATAGGGGGAGAAGGGTGCAATAAATTGGACCCATCCCTGATTATGAAGGGAAAAGGAAAAATCTTGCTCCCAAATGACTAATTTTACATCTAGCCAGAGAAGATGAGTTCTTCCAGATATTCCCCTATATTTAGCAAATGAAATAGAAATTATTTCTATTTTAACATGCCACACATGCCTCTCTAATTACAGCATGCATCACATCAAACAGTAGTATTTTGTTTACCACTCATCTTGCAAAGATAGTGGAAACTCCTAAGGACGATGCCAGTCTTCACAGTATTTTCAGGACCTAGGAGGTATTCAATATATGATTATATTGAATGCACGGATCTCTTCACCAGAACCATTGAACACATTCCCATTTGCTTGAACAATATAAAGCAAATTAAAAAGACATTCCTTTACTTTCCAGATCAGGGCTTCTCAACCACAGCGCTACTGACATTTTGGCCCTGATAATTCTTCCCCGTGGAGGGCTGTTCTGTGCATTGTAGGACGTGTAACAGCATCCCTGGCCTCTACTCATTCACTAGATGTCATTAGTAGCCCTCACGTCCCTACCCCCTACCCTTGTCCAACAGCTGTGACAACCAAAAATGTCCTGAGACACTGCCACATGTCCTCTGGGTAGCAAAGTCACCCTTCGTGGAGAACCGTAGCTTTAAATAGAAAGAGTATATGACACATCAGATCAAACTGTTGTGTTTGTGTTTCAACAGTGCTTTTCATGTTATCACTTCCTAAAGCTAGCGAGAACATCAAGACAGAAAAAGCATAAACCTGGCAAATGATGTTCCTCTGACCACAGGCCTTGGCCTATAATGGGGAGAAGAAAAGAAGTTCTTTCTACTCTCCTTGCAACTGTGGAGATGCAAAAGACTTGTTTTGATCCAAGGCTGACAGGTTTCAGGATGTGCGGAGCTGCGAAAATCCGTAAGAGCTGGGTCCAAATGTCAAGTGGCCTATGGCTGTAAGACAGTAATAAAAGCAGCATGTTCACTGCTAGCACTGGGCTGTTTATTATGAACTGTATCTAGGAGAACAATTTTGAAAATGCTACTGAATATTTAATAAAAGAAAAGATCTATAATAATTCAGGTCCTGACCAGCTGCTATTAGTAAAGCACTAAGCCAGTTGGAACCTAAAGGTTAAGAACTGTGGTGACAGAAACTATTAAATTAAGTGTAAGTTTAATATTTCAGGGTTTTATTTTTCTCAGCAACCACAGTGTTTAGCAATCCTCTTCAATACACCCTGGCGCAAAAATCTGAAAAGCTATTATCCATATTGTCTGCTTTTAATGAGTCTCCGGACTTTTTAGTGTCCATTCTTACTTTGGAAATATTGGGAATTTCATGCTGATGTTAAAAGTTCAAGATGTACATTTTGGGCAAAATGACTGTTATATAATACAGCAAAGAAAAAAATATTCTTAACATTACCTGAATATGCTTACATAGTTATCAAGATGCGTAATACTTTACTGCAAAGCATCATTATTTTTTATTCAGGAAAAGAAAGGAGTACGCGCCTAACCTCAACACTAACAATTTAGGTGCTACAAATGACATCATTGTAGGTTTCAGCCACTTCTGTGTTTATCAGTCTATTGCATATAAGAAAGAGCTACGGTGGACAGTTACCTGTCAATTCCTAACATGTGAAAAGGAAGCATATCTTTTAAAATCACGTTTGTAAAAATATTTATATTTTTCTCTGCATGCCTATTGCTAAACATAAGCAGGTTTAGGACTCTGAAATATTAAGCACATAATTCCTAAATCCACTAAGAGAAAGAACGTACACAATATGCAAAAGCCCTCTATTCAGTCAAGCCATAACTGTACATATAATTATGGTATTCAAATCAGATTACTAATTTAGGCGTGTTCTATCATGTCAAGTATACACTAACATAAGAGAAGTCAGAATAAAACTGAATGGGGGGCTTCCCTGGTGGCGCAGTGGTTGAGAGTCTGCCTGCTAACGCAGGGGACACGGGTTCGAGCCCTGGTCTGGGAGGATCCCACATGCCGCGGAGCAACTAGGCCCGTGAGCCACAACTACTGAGCCTGCGCGTCTGGAGCCTGTGCTCCACAACAAGAGAGGCCGCGATAGTGAGAGGCCCGCGCACCGCGATGAAGAGTGGCCCCCGCTTGCCACAACTAGAGAAAGCCGTTGCACAGAAACAAAGACCCAACACAGCAAAAATAAATAAATAAATGAATAAAATCCTACCCACCCACCCCCCAAAAAAAACTGAATGGGAAGAAAAAAGAGGTAAAGAAAATTTAATTACTCTTTTTAGAAAATGAAAACTCCTAGCACATAAGATTAAAATATATACTTACGGAAAGATTAGTGGGAAATGCAGCTTAATTATTCCTGTTGGTGGTGAGTAGTAAATACAGTAGTGTCAAATCGCCCCAACAGGATGCTAACTCTGTGCCCTGGATTATCATATTTGCATTTGGATGAAACTGGACACATGAGGCATGAAATGGCCAAATTAACTTTCATTTTACTTCATTTGAATTTCCTCACATATTTTTATAAATATAAAGTACAATAAAATCACATATAAAACACAATACTATTTTATATTGTTATTTAAATTCTCATATGCCTATACTGTAATTTCTCAACTACAATGGACTATGCTACTACAGTACGCCATGTGTAATGATAATTACTAAAGCTAAGATAGTTGCCTAACATTTTTATAAATCTTTAAAAACTTTATAAGCCTATGGTTATTTAAAAAAAATCAGCATTAATAACAAAAGATCAACCAACTGAATGTCACAAATGCATAAGCCCTTTTGGATTCAGTTTTTTTCCACTGAAGCTAAAATGTAAAATTGGCACCGTGAAGCCTGAAATTGAGATTTAAAGATAAACACTGGTACCAGCATTTTGCTACTTGCTAGAAATTGCTTTCATCTGGAAATTGCCATTTAGCAAGGCTCATAGATATTTTTTATGAAATAAAAAGATGTAGCATCATAAACTTTTCAAACAGCCATAAAATTCCATGTACATTTCATGGTTCTGACACTTCTGTATATTAATAGTTAATATCTGCTTTAACAGTAGCAAAATTAGGTAAATCATAATTTTAGAATATCAGAAGCCAAAATACAAGTTGTAAAAATAAAATAAGCTCTTTCGATTTATCCTGCATCATTTTACACTGCGTAAGAAAAAGACAAATGCTTTAATACTTTGGCATTAAATAGGGAACATAATAGCTGCTTTGGCAAGATAAAGCAAGCTACATCACTAATGTATTTGGAGAATTCAGGAATGATATTATAAAAGGAAAACCAATACGTTAAACTTAATCTGGCTGATTTATTTCACATACACGCACACATACATGTACACACAAAACGCTTCTCACCTACAACAGCCATTGCAACAACTGAAAAATAAATTTCCTTTGTATCACAGACAGCAAGTCTGACTACAATGATTTTACAGTTTAAAATGTTGAATCCTTTTACAACTTAGAGGCTTTTCTAAAGCTTTTAAGATAATGAAAGAAAAAGATGTTCATCTGTGAAAAAAGCTTTCCCCCAGTCTGACTTAATCGCATACATTTGCATGAAGAACCTGTGGCCCACCAAATATAAAGACTGTGGCCAAAGCAGTTTCCACTATTAGTGTTTTGAGCAGACTAATTAAAAATCTCTTAAATATTCCACACCCTAATTTTTCTTTAGTAGCTATTCATGAAGACACAGGTAACATGATGGAGTGGCAAGAAGCCAGAATTTGAAATCAGAACGCCTTATTTGGGGTCCTAGGAGCTCTACCATTCACTAGCTGTGTTATTTCCATGCAGTCACCCTAACCCTGCATCTCAGTTCCGTCATCTCTGCAATGGGAGTAATTCCACCTTTAGGTCAAAATTAAAGGATGAAACAAGTGAGGACTGAAATGCATGATATTAACTAAAACACATGGTAATTATTTCCACCATCCCCCCAAATACTCCAGCTTGTCTATAACTTAATGATGCCTGTTTTTATAAGACAAGTGAAAATTACAGGAAACTGTACTTGATATATCTCAAATAAACCAACGAGCCAAAAGGCTCATTAGTAACTCTAACAGGACTGGTTCACAGGTCCAAACCCTCCACAGATGCTGTGGCCATGATATAAGCTTTGCTTTTGTAAACTGTCAAATAATGTGTCATTATCACCGTCCCTTTCGGTGTGCTCATTCATGAATACAATGAGACATGCCTGTTATGGAGAACCAAGCACTTCATGTGCCAAGAAAGTGATTCTTTCATTCTTCCCACTTTCCCAAGTGGCCCTGTCCTGCTGTCAACGAAGGAGAAAAATGAAAGGAAAAGCAAAACAAGAAACGACAATGCTATCCTATAAGCAGCTTGAGGTTGAGGGTCATGCTTTATTCGTGATTTTATTGACTTCTTTCCTTTACCCCACTCCCCGTCCACATTCCACATAGTAGGTCTTCATGCTTATTGACAGGAACTAAAAGCTCTATGAGAAAGAGCCACTGTCATCTGTGTAGATGCAAGCGAGGAAACAGTCAGACCTGTCCCTTTGCTCTCTGCCTTTTCTTTCTATTTCATTCCTTTTGTCACACGGCTCCCGTTCCCTCTGGCTTCTGCCACTTTGTGCCCGAGCACTTGTCGAAAACTTCCCTCACTTAATCTTACCATCCCATCTCCCTTTCTTCTGCCTGCCACCTTGGCCTTTGTCATTTTTTCATTCTACGCACCCTCCCAGGCAGATCACAACCTCAACAACTTCAAATACACGGAAGACTTACAAACTTTTATCTCCAGCTCAGCCTCGGTCTTGAATTCCAGAACCGCAGCCTTGTGTAACTGTCAACTGAATCTCAAGCCCTGGGTGCCCCTCTTGTGCCTCGCATCACACGAATCCACCCCTGAATTTGTCACCTTCCCCCGCTGCATACTGTACCATTCTCTGTATTCGCTATCATGACCAATGGCACATCTGTCCTTTCAATCACTCAAGCCAGAGCCCTGGGGAGTCATCCATCCCTAAACTCACCATCCCCTCCCTGCTTCTCCTCTCCTTCTCCGATCCCCCCACCTTGATCAGTCTGTTCAGACCTTAAAATCCACACTAAGATTCAGCAGCTTTTTTCCACAACTGCTTTTTTCCACACCACCATCCTCACATCCCAACCATTCTTTACAACACACCCAGAGTGATCCTTCTAAAAGAACGACCTGAATTCATCTGAACCAAATATGGCCCACAAGACCCTTCCCGAAGTGGCTCCAGCCTCTACTTTCCATTTCCAGCTTCACCTACTGCCCCTGATGAGCACCAGTCTTGGGGAAGTACCAGCTATTCCACAGATGTACCACCCTCTTCAGCTCCTTCATTGTGTTCTCCCTGGTCCCTCTGCTCAGAATGATTTTTGCCAGCCCATTCCCACCCTCAGCTGCCTGGTCCCCTCCAACTCACCCTTCCAGACTCAGATCCTGCCCTGCTTAAAGGAAAGTCATCTCTTTGGAGTCAGGCACCCCTGAGAGAGCCCAGCATCTTTTAGGCACTGGTTCCAACTGCTGTTAAGCGTCTTTTCCCTCCCAAGACTGAGATTCTTGAGGAAAGTGAAAGGAATCCTCTTATGTCTGAGGTTTCATCATCCAACACTATGCCTGGTATATGGATATATATCTGGTGAATGCATAAATGAGTAAATACCACTCCAACTAAGTTTGACTCAAACACTGCCAAGCTTCTAGTGATCGATTATGTGTGAATGAGAGGTTCAGAGCTCTCTGTACAAGGTGCCATGGAAAATATCACAAGGCCACTCCGGTTGCAATTCCCAAGTGCTGAATACAGAAGTTGTGGTGTTCTTGTGTGTAGCCACGTTACAGATCGGCTTTTTTATAGTTTAAGAAAATTTGTCTTGTGTGGTTTTATTGCCTCTGACCTATAGCATGAGCTGCTTCAACGTTAAAGTTTCCGAGTAGCTTCAGCACGTTCAACCACGTCGGGGTGATGGAGGAAGGAGTTCGGGTGGAGGTGAAAGGCCAGAGTGAGTGGAAGCAACATTAACAGCAATGATTGAGTCACAAATACAGCGAGACCTGAACCCCAAGGACCTATCTAAATACTCTTCATTCCTTACAGAACAAATTCACAGAAAGGCTTCCATATGCAACCCTGGGGCTCCCTGAAGACTGAAATGACAGATGCAGCAACGCTGACGAGTCCCACCTTTCGGTACTTTCAGAAAATCAATTGAAATTGATTACTTACAAATGAATACGAGATATGATAGGTGGGGACTGGGTCCCGTGAAATTGAAGAGGAAAGTACAAGGCTGCTATTGATCAATTAAAACACTTGTTTTAGAAAAACCTGCCTACTCCATAAGGTTCATAGGGTTTCAAGTGCTCTGTAGTTTAAGTAAAGGCCCCCCAATCAGGCCAAACTTCCCTGTCCTCTGCCATAAAATCCACACTTAGAAAATTGAATTTTTCATAAATTTTCAATCACTCACAGGCTTGAAAATTATACAGTCCTATAAAACCAAGAAGGGGGAGTGGGTGAGACATTAACATAATATACCGAAATATTATAACAACGACAACAACAAAAATAATAACTCAAAACCCAAAGGATATGAAGAACTTTTTTTAATGGGTTTTTAAATTGTTTTATTTTGGAAAAGTGTTTCTTACAAAAGGGCAGCTGCATAATACAGAGACCTCTACAACAAACGTTGGCTCCAGTGTGAAATCAGGAAAAAATAGAGGAGGTGGGGCTCAGGGAAATGGTTTTGAAAATATTACATGTTGGTTTTAAATTCTGCCCTTTCCCTCTGCATTTAGAGTGGAGTTAGACTAGGATGCAGACACAGAAGATGTGACACAATTTTCCTTTTCTGAGACAACACGCTTGCACTTCGCTTGTGAGACATACTTGTTCATTTACTTTTAAAACCATCAAGTTCATTGTGAACAACACGTGACACTGCTGTAGTCATACTCACTGCTGATTAAATCATTTTTGATTTAATATTTTAGAAATCACCTAAGAAAATCTCAGGTTGCTACACTTCTCTCTTCGATGAGAATGACGCAAGTATGTGACATCAAACACAAGGTTTGCACGCCTCTCCACTGTGTCCCACGATCAGTGGAAGGCTTCATGCTTCCTATTTCACGATGCTAACATGGGGGTTTCTTTTCTGAGCTCATTGCATGAACTAAGCTTTAAGCTCTTCCTCAATAAAGATCTGGAAGACGGTGGGCACGGACCTTTCCACCATCCCTTTAGCTCTATCCTAGGGTCACTGTGGGGAGAACATGAGATAGCATAGGATTATTTTGAGACGCACAATAGAGGATATCTCTGTGACACAGCTGAACCATAAGAAGGCCCCCACATTGGATGCAGTAGAATGCTGGGCCTCATCAGACTCCTGGCCTCCACTCTTCGCTCAAAAACACACTAGTGTTATCTTGGACAAGTGCTCTGACCTTTCTAGGCCTCAGTTTCCCCTTGTGCAATAAAGGATAACAAAGTAACCACACAAGGTCACTGATTAAAGTAAATATTGTATGTACAGTTCTTAGCATGGCAGCCAGCCCACGGTAAGGGCTCTGTGTTAGCTATTCATTCCATCCAGTAAGGATGTGGCAGATAAATCATACTCGGAGCTGTCTTTCCCCACACCCAGCCCTCGCCCTCAAATTCAGCAACGTCCCAGCCTTGCGGGACTGTCTCTGCCATGTTGCACACGAGCAACTTGCTTGTAGAACCAAGACTTAGTATAACCTCCAACAAGTTTCTCCCAGATGTATGAGGCAAGAGCTCTAGAAATACAATCAGCCCCAGACTCCCCAAGCCCAAAGGGACGATAATTCAAAACAGTAGAGGGGCTTCCCCGGTGGTGCGGTGGTTGAGAGTCCGCCTGCCGATGCAGGGGACACGGGTTCGTGCCCCGGTCCGGGAAGATCCCACACGCCGCGGAGCGGCTGGGCCCGTGAGCCATGGCCGCTGAGCCTGCACGTCCGGAGCCTGTGCTCCGCAACGGGAGAGGCCACAACAGTGAGAGGCCCGCGAACCGCAAAAAAAAAAAAAAAAAAAAAAAACAGTAGAGATGACTGGGGAGACTAAATGGTCTTCATTCACTTTATCCATATTAAAATTAGCTTGCATTTCTTGTATGTCTTCTGACAGCAAGGATAGCTAGATGTCAGAGGCAAGTTATTTGGCGATTTAGAGGTAAGCCAATAAATAGTTAACGTAGACAAAAAAATAAAACTGAACTACGTAAATTCTAAAGAATGAGTTAAAAGTAAATTATGGACCCAGGTCGAGTCACAAAAGTGATTGAGGAAGATTTTTACTACAGAATGCCCCAGAGCAGAGGAGCATTTGAAATTTAAGTAAAAGCATTTGAAAGAGTAAAAAGGAATATTTGTACTCTGACAAGGAGAGCTAAAACCGCAGAAAGACTCAGTTGATGGCAAGGACTCTATCTGGCACCCTCCTGGAAGCTCACACCCAGAGACTTTTGATTTGATTTTTTTTTTAATTGAGATGTAACTGACATATAACACTATTCATTTCAGGTGTACAACATAATGAATCAACCTTTGTATATATTGCAAAATGATCACCATGATGAGTAGTTAACATCTGTCACCTCACATAGTTAATTTTTTTTTCTAGTGATGAGAACTTTTAAGATCTACTCTCTTAGCAACTTTCAAATATGCAATCCAGTATTATTAACTATAATCAACATGTTGTACAGAGAGTTTTGACTTAAAAAAAAGCCCAATTAGAACATCTGTATTGAAGTACCTTACAGTGGTAGGATACCAGGTTTCTTTAAATATTAAATCAGTCTGTAAGCTGTCTGTGGCATATGTGCCCTTTACAGAAATTAGATTTTTTATATCTAGAAAGCAGAGTAAATATTTACCAAGGGCCAGAATACTATGTAGATCTGGATGATAATCTAAGAAAGCCACAGGAAAAAAGCCTTTCAATCGTTCCCAACTTTCGGAAGTCAAGTGAAAAGTTTGACAGACTGGACCAGACTTTTAACAAAGTAGAGTCCATGGGGGGTTGGTTCCAGGACCCGTGAGGATACCAGAATCAGTGGATACTCAAGTTCCTCATACAAAATAGCATTATATTTGCATAGAACCTTAAAGTACATTCTCCCACAGACTTTAAATCATCTCTAGACTACTTATAATACCTCATACAGTGTAAATGCCATGTAAACAGTAAATATGTAAATGCTACAATATGTAAATAGCTGCTGGAGCAAAGCAAATCAAATTTTGCTTTTTGGAACTTTCTGGAATTAAAAAATATATATTTTTTAAACCCGAGGTTAGTTGAATCCACAGATGTGGAACCCGAGGATATGGAAGGCAAAACTGGACTGCTCACACAAGACCCCTAAAACTGCTTCCCACCACACTGGTACTAAGGCCCAGAGGAAGCATGCTTATTTAATATGAAATGTAAATTATTTCCATTTCTGAACATACAGTACACTATGTTGCAAAGTGCAGGGCCTCTCTGCCCCAGGGGTGCTCTCCAGCTGGGACTGAATTCATGCTCACAGATGATGCTGATTGTGGATCGATGGATGACCTGCTTGCGGTGGTTCACTAGGCTATGTGGATCCTGCAGCTACATCTGCAGGCGGAAACAAACCCAGGAGTGCTGTCCTCCAGCGGGAACCGTGGGAAGGGTAACATACCATTTTCTTTTTCTCGATTCTCTAAGTATGTGAATAGGGAAGTGAAAAGCAATGGAATCCACTTCAAACCGAATGAGAAAACTCATTTCACCTGCTTGCATCTCTACCATGTGCTAATGTAGGCAAGCTTTTAAACAATAATTATGATAATAATAATAGCTCCCAGTCATGGAGAACTATCTTGTGAGTTAAGCACTTTGCATACTTTACTGCTTAAAGTAAATTTCCTCATCTGTAAATTAAAGATAATAATGCACCCATTTTATTATGTTATTATGAGGATTCAAGGAGAAGAGATGGAAAAGGCAGTTTGCAAATCGAGGCAGCAGGGCCAAAAAGGACAGGGTTTGAAAGAGACAGACATGGGTTAAAATCCTAACTGCGATTTCTACTATTTGATCTTGTTGAGTTCCAGTTTCCTTTTCTCCAAAGTGGAGATGAAGCCACCCACCTTGGAGAGGAATTGAAAGAGACATTAGGTCAAACACCAGCTGGTGTCTGCATTACCAGGAGGTTCATACCCTCTCTCCTATTATACATGTGAACTGCTTCTGTTAACCTCCATCAGCAGCCATTCAATGTCCACAGAATCCAAAGATGCATTTCCTTTCCTAACAATAATTTTACTCAGTTTAATAAGCCAGACACTGGTTCAGTAGCTTTAAATCTATGAACTCACTTAATCCTCACCACAATCCAGAGAGATAGGTAACTGTTATCCCCATTTTACAGACAAAGACACTGAGGCACTGAGTTTAGGTAACTTGCCCAGATTCAAACAGATGGTACCCAAGCTGCCAGCATGGCTCCCTAGTCTGTCCTCCTAACCATGATGTGACAGTGCATCATGTTAGGAGGGGGTCAACCTGTTTGTGCTTCCATGCTCAGATGTAATCTCTTCTAGAGATGAGCAATGGCTGCTCTCACCAAGTACAAAGTGTTGACTAGCTTTTCAACTTTTGAAATTACATTTTGTGTATTTTCTTAGAATTCCTTAAAAAAAACTATGATATGTTTTTAAATGAGGTGCCTATAACTAGTTCGTCTTGTTCCATGTGCTAGAATGCTATAAATAAATGTGCTTCTTTTTCTAAAGAGTATCTAAATAAATCCTACATCAAAACACAACCCTGAGTTTTGGTTTAAACGTTTATTACAAGTCCACATTAAAAAAGATATATTAGGGCAGTCAATGTTATCTGTTTTATTAAACTAATGACTTCTATACCAAGAAATTGGAATATTCTCCTTATTTCTAATATTCACTGTCTTAACAGTCATAGCAGTACTGTATGGTATTTCAAAGTACTCCTTTTACAAATTTAATCAACTCAAATATTAAACATCAATGATGATAATCTATTGCTCTGCTTAAAAGGAATCTCTAGGGCACAGACGAGAGAAAGGTTAAAGAATTCTAGAATTCTATCCTTCAAAGTAGGGCAGGGCAGCTACCTATAAATCATGCTCTTTGTTTATTAAGATAATTAAGCCTATCAGTACACTTAACTTTCAGACTCAACAATTGTCTGGCATGAACCATTTCCACTTTTTCTAAAACAAAGGGGATGTGTTCAAAGGGGTCCTCTGCAAGCTCTCTGTACAATGCATGCTATTTTAAAACATGATTTATGTGTCTAATTCCTGGAGCTGCCTTGAAAAATATACTGGGGTTTTCCTTGCACATTCCCTATTAGGAGAAGACACTCCAATTTGAAGAGTGCACTCTGTTTCAGACTGCAGAGCGCTATATCATGTCAACATTTTCATTAAATACGTTCAAGCTAGACCTTAAACAAATGGAATGGAGAGCCACAGCTGCAGCCACTGCAGAGACAGTTATCCTGCCGGGAGGCTTACATAAGAGGTGGAGGACAGTAAGGGTGAAACCCAAGTGTCATCATCTGAACACTATTGCTTTGAGACTTGCTCACATTCTTAAAGTGTATGAAATCATACACGCTGAGCGGGTTTCTCATTTTATTTGCCTTATAGCACAGAACTCTAGGTTGACATATAAGTTGTCTTTCCCTAAAGGACTGGTCTCCAATTACAACTTCTGCCTAGGGGAAGAGAAAAGTGGGATGCGCGGGAAGCCTGGAGGCCTGAGAGGGAATGACTTAGCCCCCATCCCCAAAGATCTATCGCATCCAGGAATATTACTAGAGTCATTTCCTTGAGGACTTGCGATGGAGGTGACAGGACCCCCCTAACACCCCCCAGTCCCCCCCCCCGCGCGCGCGCACACACACATACACACACACACGCACACACACACAGTCAAAGGGCTTGGAATGTGCAATCAGCAGCAGGCAAAATGCCCTCAGAGCACCTGTCCTCTCACAGCATTTCCGTCTGGCACGTTCAGCAGAGGCTGGAGCCAGTTCTCCCGGGACTGCTTCCTCTCCCCGCGTGCCCTGTCCGCGGCTTCGCACCCTCAACTCCCCAAGCTGGAGCCCTGCTAACAAGAGGTGCCATCCCCAGCTTCCCACGACGTGAAGATAACAAAAACGAACCTCCCCTTCCCGTGGCGCCCTCCAACTTCAAAAACTACAGTCAACTTACTGGGACGCAGACGACAGGGAGCCTTCGGGGGGGACCGCACTCCCGCTGCGCACAGAGCGCCGCGGCCCCGCACTGCCCGGGCGGCGGCGGGTGCGGGGCGAGGTGCTGCCGCTCTGCACCAGCCGCCTTGGCTCCGCGGTGACAAGCGCGGCGGCGGCGGCGGCGACGACAGAGGTTGCACCCGGCCGCGCGGTCCCGAGCGCTGCAGCTGCCGCCCGCCCCGGAGTGCGGCGCTTCGAGCCTCTGGTGCGTGTCTCCGGCTCCGAGGGAATCGGGGCTCAACAAGGAAGGCGGCCAGGGAAAAGCCGAGGCGCTGTAGCGGGGAGAGCTGCCAGCCCGCTCCCAGGCGGTCGATCACATCGCAGGCGCGCCGACAAGCGAGCGGGAAGGCAGGCACGCGCCGCACTCGGCACTCGCCGCCGCGCCGCGGAGAATGACAACCGCCGAGGCAGTGCAGCCGTGCGGGGCGCGGGACGCGAGTGCGCATGAGCCCGGCCCTCTGCGGCACGTCACGGGGGTGGGCGGGGCGGGGAGGGGGCGAGGCGGGCGGGGCCGGGTCGGGGCGCGGGGCGGACCCGGGTGCGATGCCCCGCTCCTTCGTGGGAAGGTACCGGAAGTCTCTCGCCTGGGGTTCGGTGAACCTTAAGCTGTGTGGTTGAACTTGTTTGTCTCCAGAGTCCATTGTCTCTGAAAAATCACTGTTTAATCTAAGCGATCCATAGGGCCCCTGGCAAGCCTACAAAAGCCAATTTAACTCAGGTTATAGTTTAACCTTAAAAAGCTGGGATTTAGGGGACAATGTACCTTGGCTGTACATTAAAGTAACTTACGGAACTAGTAAGAGCCTTTTTGCCCTGTCCGCACCCCAGAATCCAGAATAGTAAGTACATGAGAATCTCTAGATGGGGCCCAGGTATCATTAGGTTGTAAAGCTTCTCAGGTGACACCAAGGTACAGTAGAGCTTCTCAAAGGTGTGACAGAATCTTCTAGGGATTTTGTCAAAATGCTGGTTCTGATTCAGTAGGTTTGGGCACTACGGAGCGATTCTTCATTTCTAACAAGCTCTCAGATGATGTCAGTGCTGCAGGTCCAGACCAACCTATCTTGGCTACTGGAAGTGTGGTCTAGAGTCCGGAGGAGAGCTTCTGGTCTGCGTGAGAATCACCCGAGTAGCTTTCTGAAAATGCAGAGCATATTCACGGGCCCTATCTACAGTGGTTATGGTTCAGCGGCTGGGCAAAGGTGGGTCTCTGGAATTCCATTCCTAAGGAGCACTCTCGATGAGTCTGATATAGGTGTTGTTTGAACCAAACTTCAGGATATTAGACCAGCAGCTAGGAGTTGGGAATAGACCTTTGCAGTGAGACGCACCAAGCCGGGTATTGAACTCAAGACATCTGACTGCAAGTCCAACTCCAATTGGTGCTTTATCTCACTAGTCCAAATTTTCTACAATTATTATGCATTACTTTACTTAGTAGGAAAAATATATAAGTCATGTTAAACACACACACAACACACACACTGTATTCCTTACACGTATCATTAAAGGAGGCTTAAATCTGGCCTGGGAAGAAGGCTGATCAGGAGGGGAGGTATGGGAGTAGGGAGCAAAGTGATGGAGTAAGAGATGTTAGATGGCCTGTTCCATAGTGCATTGCAGAGGGAAGGCTGTGTAGCAGGAAACAAATCTAGGTTCTGGAAAGGTGCCTTGGAGAAGAAGATCCAGGGACTGGACGTGGTCTCCTGTCTGGCAGCACAGGGTGAACCTCAGGTATTCCAGAACTTATTAATTTATGGTACGTCATATATATTACCTCACTGAAATCTCACAATGGTCTCGTAAATTGGATAAAAGAGATTTATGCTCATTTTACAGATTTTAAAATGTTGACTTGCTCAAACAGTGGGCCTTGAATGAGAGTACAGATCTGAGTGTTAGACACAGCTTCTATAATTCTAAGGAAAACGATTCAGATCTTACAAGAAAAATGCCTTCTGTTTATTATGCACATCCTTTAAAGGCTGTGCCTAAGTTTTGGGTTAGAAAAGCTTTCATTTTTGGAGGGAAAAAATCCATTTTGCATCTTCACAGCAGTTTTGCAGCTCCACAAATTGGGATACATTACAGTTACACAGGGCAGGCTTCACTGAGAGGTTCAAAGAGCGACACTCACATTTTCTGGTGACAAGTGTGATTACCATCCTCATTTTATCCAGGCCCAAAGAAGCTAAGTGATTTAGGCAAAATCCAGGCAAGAGCCAGTCTCAGGCCTCTGTCCTTCTCCTCTGCTCTCCTGTCACCAAATAACGTCCTGAAGATTGTTTTACATTTCCAAATTTTCACTGATTTGCCATCAGTAAATTAGAATCCAAAGGTATTCCAAAGTCACTCCTTGATATAGAACCGTAAGTGTCAGGAACAATTCTTGTGCTTGCGGTAAATACTCTGGACTATATTCCCAATGTGAATAAAGTTTTGGAAGAAAGTGTGTGATGTTTATATGCAGTCTCCCAATCCGGAGGTTTGCTTTGGAATGCTATACTGTAAACTATGTCCGACCCACCTTTGTCTTTACCTCCAGTATAACTCTTCCATTAGAGCTATTCCTCTGTGTGATTATGAAAAAATTAATAAATGAATGCCTAATTAAAAGAGAATTCTCTATAAATGAGGGAGATGGTTGTGGAAATTTGTTTGTTCAGTTTTTAATAAGAAAATATTTTAAATTACAAAAACCACAAAGTTAGCATAACAATCATGTTGGGACTTTTAGGAGAGGTGTCCAAAGTTGTCATCCTGTTTTCTTAGGTGTTACAAACTCCAATCAAAATATTTATCTGTATAGTGTATGAATTCACTTGAATATTGACTTTAAGAGAGCCAAGATTTAATTTTATAAAAAGTTAATTAGTATGACCCAGCGCCACTGTATTTTGAGTTACTATCATTGGCATTAAACACAGGAAATATGTAATTGCCTTAATATTGACTGTATTAATATTGATCGTATCTGATCTATAATTTGTTTCTGATTAGCTGCTGTTGTTGTCTGGCAGGGATAACAGCCAGAGCTGCTCTGAGCTATGTATTCCTTAATGGGTCAGCAAAGTCTGCTCTTTGGCTGAGAATTTCTTCATTCAATGCCTCTAAAAGTCCCCATAGTGAGGATTTCAATTATACAGATGCTAGCGACTCCATTGAACCTATTCTCTGCTCATTCAAGAAACTGTACCTAGAATAGATTTTGATTACACTCTTTCTGCTGAGAATCATGGGCTTATCACTGAGCTGAGAGGTTTTGGCCCCCAAATTCTCTGTATTTGTTAATTACATTTCTTCATCTGTTTCACTCAAAGAGATTCTTGGACATGAAGATCTTCCACCCTCTGCCTAATTCATAGTGATAGTTCAGGCCAGAGAACTGTGGGGAGCCCAGGGGACTGGCAAAGCTGAGACAGAAGTGGGCACATAGAGTTAGATTTCACCAGGGAAAACTGAGGTTGCCATAAAAATGAACACGAGTTGTTCTTGATTTTTTGGACATGGTTTATTACCAGGTTTGCCTTGTTTGAGCACATGCAGCTGCTAGTAACTTCACTGGAAACCAAAACTGAATCCCTGGTGGGATGTAGGGATCGGGGAGGTGGGAGTGGAGATAGGTAGGTTAGCATTCTGTCTTTCTTATCCTGGGCAACTTTTGAAAACTATTGAAAAGCCCAATTCCTCTTTCCCTGACACAGGAAAGTTAAGAAGCACCTGAATTTCAAATGCTTACTTCTCAACTGTTTGTTCTAAAGAGTTTGTTTAGAACTTAGGACAGCCTGATCTGGATTTTTCAGGCTAGCTCCATAATGTTTTTTAAACCTACAAATAAATTAATATGGTGTTTACTGCAACTCCAAGCTTGAAAGGAAATAGGTGCTGGATGAGAATTCTGGCTCAAGGGTAAGAGAGGGGTCTGGGGCAGGGGAGAATGGAATTTAGGGACCAAAGAGGAAGACTGCCTATGGTCTTGGTGGCTGAGAAGCAGAGGCTGACAAAGACTGTTTATCAGTAGCCTCTGAGATGAACTTTGGAGAAGTATGAGCCTGTGACCAAGAAGAGAAATAGCAGTTGAAACTGTACCTGCAGCTCAGCACTTGCATTTCCTTAAAGTGTTAAGGGTGCCACGTTTGACTTAATCTATAGGAATGAATGATCAGAAATTACTAAATAGGCTATAAATCCCTTATAAATAGATACATGTTTAAAGAACTACTGCAGAAATGTACATTCAATTTTAATCTCTAAGAATTACCTACCCCTCCCTCCCAAGCAAGTTGTCCACTAATAGAAGGAGAAGGCGGCCAGTTGAGGGACCATGTGCACAGTTGGAACCACACAGAAGCTCTGGCTTCCAGAATCCCCATCTGTCAGCTGTAATCACATGGTTACCATCTTTGATTACCTAACATGGAATAACAATAGTTTTAAGCACATAGTAGGTTCCTAATAATGCCAGATATAGGGTTAGCTTTTTTTTTTCTCCTAGAGTTAAAGGCTGTAGCTAGATGTCTCCTAATGCCCATTTTATCATTTTAATGTAAGCAGTGATTAACCATAGTTTGTAAGGGAGTGCTTTCCCTTTTTGACAGAAGACTTAAGAATGACTTTAGGCCTCCTCTGAGAACAGGGAAACCATGAAGAAAAGGCTTTCAGGGGAGATCAAGACAAAGCCTGCTAATGTTACTCTCTGGCCTCACACTGTACTGCAAAGGAAAAAGCAGGGCTTAGGACTTGACACTTCCAGATCTTTCTATTGGAAGAAAGAAATTATGATGGGAAAGAGACAGTACTTACAAAAGTGAGAACAGAGAGTATCTTAAGGGAATGTCTTTACATTACAGATTAAAGAAAGGATACCCATCATCCTTTGTCATCCTGACCTTACCTATTCCTTAAATTTCTATCCTGACATTGCTGCTCAAGATTCGTGGCTGTAAAAGTGATGCGAGGATGTGTTACTCATCATGTTGACCGAGATTCCTTAGGTTCACTTTTTCCCTCTTCTGCCTTTATCACTTCCATAGAATACAATTCTCACAAGCTCAAGTTTGAAGTAAGCATCAGAGAAAACCATGTGTTTCATTATCAGCCAACAAACAAAAATTCAAGATTGAAAAAGGAAGGTGTATACAGTTATGCAGAGTTTTACTTCCAGGAGGGGCTAGTTGCTCGCTCTCCAAAGTCAGAAAGATATGAAAAGCTTTCAGGGGCTAAAGCATTGCTGTCATTTCTTTCTCCATTCCTACCCTCTCAACGTTTTTTCAGCAAATAGACTTTTCTGCTCTCAGTCCTGTACCCTCCCTGGAGTGGAGCCTTATCTCGTTATGGAGGCACAGAAGATGACAGGGAGGGAAATTCAGTATACTGTGGCTTTTTCTTTGAACCAGAAGCCCCTTTAGGACTGGAGGAATATGCACTGTTTGTTTGAATTTCTTCCTCAGTCTGTCTAAGGTTACTTATCCGGAAAATGCGGATATCAAAAGTAGCTCTTATTATTCTCTGAAAGAGTCAGCTCTTTACTTATTCCTACTTCCCCAAGAAGAAGCAGCATTTAGTTTCTGCTGAACTCTTTTCCCTTCCTTACTCCCAAAGAGAACACCTTCTAGAGAGGGATGCTAGGGAGGACTAGGGAGAGTGAGGGCTCCCCGAAGTTTCCGTAGTGATCAACCCTACTATTCTGAACAGGCAACAAAACTCCTGGAATTTGAGATGTTGCTTGTGTGGTTGGTGGTCACACTCTAAGTGGAGACTCAAACATATTGGTTGGCAGATGAAAAAAAGTATAAGCATGTAGCCTGAAGGAAAGGCAGACCTTGGAGATTTCACAGCAATTCACATAGAAGAATTCCCAGAGGCAAAAGCCATAAAATAAACCATCACTCCAAGAGGTCTTGTAAAAACAGCAGTTGGTTTTAGAAATACTTAATCCCAAATTCCACCAAAGTGCACATGGTATTTCCTGTTTCTGGAGAGGCAGAAGAAAATTAAGCCCTGTTTGAAAGAAAGCAAACAGAGCCAGATGTTGGTGTTGGTAATGATCTGCAGAGCCTAACACTCATGTGGCAGCAGTTGGGGGAAATGTACGACAGCTGTCTGAAGCCATGGGAGCTTAATTTCTCTTGGCTAGAAAAGAAACAAAGTGTAGAGGCTGTTTTGTTTATAAATACAATGGACAGCTGAGCCCAAGAGACATTATTTTGGTTTGTAGAGCCAGTAACAGCAATTTTACATATTATTTATATTCCTTTGACATACTTTGTCCAAATCACTTATTCAAGAATATTTAGTATCCAACCAACTATAATGCCATTCTACAGTGATTTTTTTTCCAGAGAATACTAGACTATTAGATTTTAAAACCAATTATAGGCAATTTGATAGTAGTTTGCTTTGTCTATATTAGTAATTAGAATTTGGTTCTGAAAATACATGATTGGGCTTCTTGATAAAAAGAGCCTTGGGTATGTATATAGGAGTGATTACAGTCTACTTTATCTTTTGCTGTACCCCACCTTGATTCTTCTGCTTTGGTCAAACTGGTTTGCTCTTCATTGCTTCACATCCTTTGTACTTTCTTGCTTTAGTGTTTCACTGTTTTGTTTTGTTTTGTTTTGATTTTTATTCCCTGTGTTATTTAATTATATTCAATTGACTTTTATGCTGATAACATTTTCCCACTTTAACAATTTATTTATTTATTTATTTCCCCTCTTTTAAAAAATTGAAGTATAATTGACCTAGAACACTATGTTAATTCCAGGTACATAACATAATGATTCAATATTTCTATACATTACAAAATAATCACCAGGATATGTCTAGTTACCATCTGTCACCATACAAAGTTGTTACAATACTATTGACTATATTCCCCATGCTCAACATTTTATCCCCATGACTCATTTATTTGTAACTGGCTGTTTGTACCTCTTAATCTCCCTCACCTATTTCACTTATCCCCCCACCCCTACTCCTCTGGTGACCACCTGTTTGTTCTCTGTATCTGTGAGTTCATTTCTGTTTTGTTATGTTTATTCATTTGTTTTGATTTTTAGATTCCACATATAAGTGAAATAATATGGTATTTGTCTTTCTCTATGTGATTTATTTCACTTAGCATAATACCCTCTAGGTCCATTCATGTTGTTGCAAATGGCAAGATTTCATTCTTCTCTATGGCTAATATTTTATTGTATGTGTGTGTGTGTGTGTGTATATATATATATATATATATATATATATATATATATATCTATCTATATCTATCTCACATCTTTTGCATTCATCTATCAATGGACATTTAGTTTGCTTCCTTATCTCAGCTGTTGTAAATAGTGCTGCAATGAACAAAGGGATGCATATATCTTTTTGAATGAATGTTTTTTTTTTCTTTGGAGAAACACTCAGAAGTGGAATTGCTGGATCATATGATAATTCTATTCTTTATTTTTTCTGGAACCTCCATATTGTTTTCCATAGTGGTCATACCAATTTGCATTCCCACAAACAGTGCACAAAGATTCCCTTTTCTCTACATCCTTGCCAACACTTTTTATTTGTTGTCCTTTTAATAATTGTCTATTCATGTCCTCTGCTCATTTTTTAATCAGCTTTTTTTTTAATGTTGATTAGTATGGGTTCTTTGTTTATTTTGAATATTAACCCCTTAACAGATATGTCATTTGCAAATTTCTCTCCTATTCATTAGGCTGCCTTTTTGTTTTGTTGAGAGTTTCCTTTGCTGTGCAAAAGCTTTTTACTTTGATATAGTTCCATTTGTTTATTTTTACTTTTGTTTCCCTTGCCTGAGGAGACATATCCAAAAAAATATTGCTAAGACCAATGTCGATAGCGTACTGCCTATGTTTTTTTCTAGGTATTTTATGGGTTCAGGTCTTACATTTAAATCTTTAATCCATTTTGAGTTTATTTTTCCATATGGTATGAGAAAGGAGTCCAGTTTGATTCTTTTGCATGTAACTGCCCAGTTTTCCCAGTATTATTATTGAAAAGTCAGTCTCTTCCCCGTTGTATATTCTTACCTCCTTTATCGTAGATGAATTGTCCACAGAGTGTGGGTTCATTTCTGGGTTCTCTATCCTGTTCTATTGAACTATGTATCTGTTTTTGTACCAGTACCATATTGTTTTGACTACTGTAACTTTGTAGTATGATTTGAAATCAGGGAGCTTGATACCTCTAGCTGTGTTCTTCTTTCTCAAGATCGCCTTGGCTATTTGAAGTCTTTTGAGTTTCCACATAAATTTTAGAATTATTTGTTCTTGTTCTGTGAGAAATGCCACTAGTTTTTAAATAAGGATTGCATTGAATCTGTAGATTGCCTTGGGAAGTATGACATTTTAACTATTAATTCTTTCAATCCATGAGCATGGTATATCTTTCCATTTGTTGTCTTGTCTTCAACTTCTTTCATCAATGTCTTGTAATTTCTGAGTACAGGTCTTTTATTTCCTTGGTTAGATTTATTCCTAGGTATTTTATTCTTTTGGATGCAGTTGTAAATGGGATTGTTTTCTTAATTTCTCTTTTTGATAGTCATTAGTGTATGGAAATGCAACAGATTTCTGTAGATTACTTTTTTATCCTGCAACTTTACTGAATTCATTTATTCTAATAGTTTTTTGGTGGTGTCTTTAGGATTTTCTTTATATAATATCATGTCATCTGAAAATAGTGACGGTTTTATTGTTCCTTTCCAGTTTGGACTCTTTTTATTTCTTTTTCTTGTCTGATTGCTGTTGAATAAAAGTGGCAAGAGTGGGCATACTTGTCTTGTTCCTGATCTTAGAGGAAATGCTTTCAGCTTTTCACCATTGAGTATAATGTTGGCTGTGGGTTTGTCATATATGGCCTTTATTATGTAGAGGTATATTCCCTCAATACCCACTTCGTTGAAAGTTTTTATCATAAATGAATGTTGAATTTTATCAAAAGCTTTTTCTGCACTTATTGAGAGGATCATATGATTTTTTTTCTTCAGTTTGTTAATGGATATACCACATTGATTAATTAGCAGGAATTGAACCCTCCTTGTATCCCTGGGATAAGTCCCACTTAATCATGATGTATGATCCTTTTAAGGTATTCTTGAATTTGGTTTGCTAATATCTTGTTGAGGGTTTTTGCCTCTATGTTCATCTGTGATATTGTCCTGTAATTTTCCTTGTTTTTTTGTGGTATCTTAACTAGCTTTGGTACCAAGGTGACACTGGCCTCAGAATAAGTTCAAGAGTGTTCTTTCCTCTGCAATGTTTTGGAATGGTTTGAGAAGGATAGTATTAGCTCTTTAAATGTTTGGTGGAATTCACCTTTGAAGCCATCTGGTCCTGGACTTTTGTTTTTTGGGATTTTAAAAAAATTATTGATTCAGTTTAATCAGTCTCTTTATATTTTCTATTTTTTCTGATTCAGTCTTAGGAAATTGTACATTTTAAGAATTTATCCATTTCTTTATCCATTTCTTCAAAAGTTGCCCATTTTATTGGCATACACTTGTTTATAGTAATCTCTTATGATCCTTTGTATTTCTGTGGTGTTGGTTGTAACTTCTCTTTCATTTCTGATTTTACTTATTTGAGCCTTCTCTCTTTTTTTCTTGGTGAGTCTGGCTAAAGGTTTATCAATTTTGTTTATCTTTTCAAAGAACCAGCTCTTAATATCCTTAATCTTTTCTACTACTTAAAAAAAGTCTCTATTTCATTGTTTCTGCTCTGATTTTTATGGTTTCTTTGCTTCTACTAAGTTTGAGTTTTGTTTGTTCTTCTTTTTCTAGATCCTTTAGGTGTAAGGTCAGGTTGTTTTTGAGATTTTCTTCTTTCCTGAGGTAGGTTTTTATTACTATAAACTTCCCTCTTAGAACAGCTTTTGCTGTTTACCATGGATTTTGAGTCATTGTGTTTCCATTTTCGTTTGTCTCCATGTATTTTAAAAATTTCTCTTTGATTCCTTCAGTGACTCATTGGTTATTTACCAGCATAATGCTTAACCTCCACATGTTTTTTGAGGTTTTTTTTTTTTTTTACTTTATTTCTTCACTGTTGTTGTTTACTCACGTCCTCCTTTCCCACTTCTGTCCTTCAAATACCAGCCATACTTTAATGCCTAATGCATATCTCGCCATGTCCATGCAGTTGCCCTTGATCATCGTAGCTCTCCTGCTGGACAGATCTCTACTCCTGTTGGGAAACTATAACACCTACTGTCTATATCATCCACGTGACACTTATCCCAAACTGTTCCTGTTTCCTAGCACAGACCTTCAAAAACCCCTGGAGTTTCTTGGGTGGTAAGAGTGTCTTATGATATACATAATGAACTTCTTTGGACCATACCTGAGTTTATGCTAGTGAGATATGGAGGAAAACCAGTCATGTGCTTAGAAGGTTGGAAATTTCAGCCCCACTACCTGACCCTGGGGAGAGGAGAGGAGCTGGAGATTGAGTTCAATTAAATGGCCAACGATTTATTCAGGCACCCTTATGCAATGAAACCTCAATAAAAAAAACTCAAGACACTGAGGCTTGGGGAGCTTCCTGGTTGATGAACATATCAACGACTCAGAGGGTTATGCAGTCTGACTCCACACAGACAGAAGATCCTACATGCCACAGTCTTCCATACCTTGCCCTATGTACTTCCTCATCCGGCTGTTCTGTCCTATATTACATTTAGTTTGGGTTTCAACCCAAATACAATGAGAATAATCTGGGAACCTTAAAAAGAAGATAATAAACTGGTAATCTTAAATATAATATTTTCCTAAGTTCTATGGGTCATTCTAGTCAATTATGAATCTGAAGGAGCATTGTAGGAACCTCTGAATTTGTAGCCAAGTCAGATAGAAGTGTGGGTAGCCTGGAGACCCCACTTGCAGCTGGCATCTGATGCAACGGAAGTCTGTTAGGGACCTTGCACTTTAGCTTGTGGTATCTGATGCTAACTCCAGTTAGTATTAGAATTGAATTGAATTGTAGGACTACCAGTTGGTTTTAGGGAATTGGCATCAGAACACAAAATTACACTCTGTGATTAAAAAGACACACAATGTTTTTGTGTTGTCTTATTTAGAGTGTTGATTAATATAGAGCAGAAATGACATCACCATCTCCAGATGAAGAAGAGAGCAATTATATCAGGAGATTATGTCTATATCAATCAGCTCAATTTGATTGGTGGTCGGTGAAGTAATCAACACATTTTAGCATGTGCATCCCATCTCTCCAGCTGGACTGTATGCTTGTGGAAGTCAAGCCCACATTTCCTATGTCTTTATATTTCAAACCATGCCTTGTGAATTGTCTTAAAAAATCCTAAGTACTAATGACATGCTTTATGGTTGATAGGATGATGTACAAATAAGTACTTATTAATTATAATACTCATCTTTCATTTCATGCCTATTTAACAGTCTTGTCTCTATGGACATTACTTTAATAATTTTTTTCTCTACTTATTTCACAAATAAGAAAGAATAAGCCATAGATAAGCCTCTTTCCTAAAATCTCAGAGTAAGTCAGGACCAGACCTGAAATTAAAAGTCCATCTCACTTAGCCTATGACTTAGCTTATCACACCCTCCTTAAGTATTAAGAGCTACTGGTCTTTTTCAGTTCCAATCATTCTGTGAATGATGATAGACAGTGATATAGTCATTGAAGTTCAGAAGTAGGTTCTATTATGCATAGTGAGCTTGTCGTTCACTTAGCCTTATGTTTATGCTAGTAATTAAACTCAATGTCATTTTGCCAAATTAAGTTAGTGAGTCATTTATACTAATAGGAAATGTTAGGAATCTAACTTGACATACACTTTTAAAGAGCAAAAGAAATAGACTTCAAGCATTGACACAAACAGAAACATATTAAAAAAGGAATCTCAAGTATATAAAAATAACTGTATTGCCTATCTAGCAGGTTAAAATTTAATTAGCTCTATTGAACTGTAGCTGGACTCACTCTTTGAGTCTTCTTCATGTTATATATCAGAACTGCAACAATAACTTTGCAGCCAGAGGAGTTTCTAATGACTTTGGGGGATACCAGCTAACGATTTATTTCAGGAGGGAGAACAGAAGAGAAATATTGTTTTATTTGATCTAATGTTGCTTTTCAGAAGTAAACACTTGCTTTTCTAACACACCAAGCTTTTACTTTATTACTAACAAAATCTCTGAAAATGACAGCAGCTGGCATTAGGGAACAGTCATTACTGGAACACTCTATTTGACAACGTGAGATGATGTCCATTAAGAGCTTTAAATTCCCCTCAAATATGTGGTAGGAAACATCAAAGTTTATTTAACCCAGTGCTGAGTACTAAGAAGCGCAATAATAAACTTGCACTGAGAGCCTGATTCTCAACACATTTCCCTAAGAGCTTTATCTAAATGGCAAACATGACAGAAAGGATTGTTTCCCAGAGTCTTAAGTTTAGACATACTTGTGACACTTTCTCTGAGTCAAAGCAGATGATTTTAGTAAAAATTTTGCAGTTAAGGGAAAGGTCCATGGTCTTTCCCTTCTAGAAAACTCCTGGATAAATAGGGATGTCTGTTCCATACAAGCTTTTGTATGTATATGCTCTCAAATGGGAGACACCTGGGGGATTCGACTATTCAAGGGAAGGCCTCGGAGATTGGCCCGATTTTGATTATGTCAACAGTATTTAATCCAGGAGAGTCTAGATTTGTTCTCTCTCTCTCTTTTTTTTTTTTTTTGTGGTACGCGGGCCTCTCACTGTTGTGGCCTCTCCCATTGTGGAGCACAGGCTCCGGACGCGCAGGCTCAGCGGCCATGGCTCACGAGCCCAGCCACTGCGCAGCATGTGGGATCTTCCCAGACCGGGGCACGAACCTGTGTCCCCTGCCTCGGCAGGCGGACTCTCAACCACTGTGCCACCAAGGAAGCCCTAGATTTGTTCTCTTTTGAGATTCACTTAGAGCAATTCCAAAATTCCGGAATTCAGTGTCCAGGCTAATCTAGACTCTTCTGAATTAGGAATGATATGGCCTGCTGTAAACCCAACGTCCTGGGGCCACAGGAGAATTGATGGAGGCTTAGTTAGTAAAAGGTGGCCTTGGCTAGAGAATTCTGTGCCTGCTACAATAGCAGGAGTCCCTTTGGGGTACAGTAGGGACCCCAAAGCAGTTTCCCTTTTTTGTGGGAGAGAGAGTTGATGGTTCAGCCCCCCGCACAGTGGTTAGCAGCGTGGGCTCTGGGGGAAGGTAACCCAGGTTTATACGCCTCCCCTGACAGGTACCAGAATCTTAATCAAGTGCTTTTTCTCTCTCCGTCTCAAGATTCTGCGCTTGTAAAATGTAGCAATCGCTTTTCTCATTCAATATTTAATTATATGATCAATATAACTAATGGCTTTTAAACTTTTTGCACAGTCTCTGGAACCTAGAAAGTGCTCAAATAACAACCAATGGTGCTCGGTGTGCTGGGTGAAGTCTGTACATTTTATATATGTAACTCATTTGATTTTCACAGACTGTATGAATTACTGCATTCCCATCTTATAGATGAAGGAACTGAGGCACATACAGACTAAGTAACTCATCCAACATCACATAGCTAGCTAACAGCAGATTACCTCTATTCATTTTAACCCAGGTCCTATGGCTCCAGAGTCCGTGTATTTAGCCACGATTTTCTGCTGCTTCTCAAATAAATGTGATGTTTTATTATTGTTGTTTTCCTTCCTGTAAGGCTTTCCAACTCCATGACACCAATGTGACCTCTGTTGCCTCAGGTCTTTTGTTCAGGGAGAAGTAGCAGTTGGCCCCTCCTATTGCTAAACCAGGGTAACCCATGACAAACCACTTGTCACTTGCATGATTCCCATGGTGAAGGGGAAATGGTAGCCGGAAATGCTGAAAGGCCATATATGAGGAGTTAAACTCTGGTTTGGATTCTAACGCTCTCCTGGTTACATAACCAGGTTCAAGTTGGAATATTTCTATGCATCGTACATCTCTAGAATTTTGCGATAGTCTATTTACCTAAACTTAAATACTTCCTGAATACTTACTAAGTGAGATCATTGTATACTTTGCTGTGGATAGAAAAAAGAAATGAATCAATAGAATCCATGATCCCAACCGCAAGTAAATTGATTCTAGGATGATAGACGCCTATACAGGTAACCAGGGTGGAGCACCTGTGAGAGTTGGCAAGACCTGGTTTCAAACACAAGTTTCCTTTCCTGTCTGTGTATCACCTGAAGCAAATGATCTATCCGATCCTTCATTTTCTCATTTGTAAAATGGGCTTGATAATACTTTCCTTGTAAGATTTGAATCACTGCTGGTACTCATAAATGTTATTGAAAGTATTCAACAAATGCTTTGAATAAATATATTATTTAAAAGGAAGAGTATAAGAATGTCAGTAGGAAAAATATGTAATACTGTGAAAACTTTAAAAGTGTATGGACTCATGGACAAAATTAATTTCCATGTTCTATTTTCAAGATAAACTAAATAAGAGATTATATTCTAGAATGCATTTTAAACTGGTTGAGAATTTAAAGTCTAGACACCAAACAAAATTTAACAGTTAAGACCTCTTCTAGCTTGTGATCTTCAGGAACGCCCTCACCACGTGCTTTGGCAGAGGGTGTGTTTGTGCTCACGGGTGCGACATGTGGGGTATCTTTTGTGCAGGAGGCCGGAAGATGCCTAGGTTGTCTGCTATCTCAAAACCCAGATCCCTGTAAAAGGCAGCAACATATGTTCAAGAAAAACACTGTGCTTTTCAATAGTGAGCAGCGAGAGGGAAGCTCTTCTTTCCCATACTTGATACTTTCTTCCATGTAAAAGGGGTTCCACTAGCATAAACTGTCTGGGCTGTCTTCTACCCCTTGCTGATTCCCATCCAGGGAGAGAGAGTGACTTTCTGACTGGTGAGGTTGGAAGAAGAAACACGGCGTGTACAGCCTACCCCTTCCTCTTCTCTTCTGGTGGGAGCTGCCAGTAGGAAGTGAGCCCTCGTCTCTGCTCCTGGCAGAGACGGATCTGCTCTGGAAGCCCAGCACCCCTGCAGCAGAGAGGGGGAGCCTCTAATTCTGGAGAAGGAGAGCGTGCTGTAACAGAATGCCTCTGGCCCATAGATGTGCTGTCACTTCCTCTGTTAACATCCTTATCGGTAATAAATGCTATTTTGTGGCCTCCATCTACCTAACTTCTCTATCTATGTCTTAATTTATTTGGAATTCAACTGAGGGGAAAAAAAAGACATTAATTATTGAGTACTTTTGATTTCTAACATTCAAGAAGAAGTTGTTGACCCTTCCTCAGGGGACCTCTTGTTTTCCTGCTCAGATAGATAGGTTTGTACTGACTCATTTGCATTGCCTTCTCTCACCACCTTCTGACGATCCATGTAATTTTCAGGGTGGCAGTAGATTAATGGAGCTAATTCTCACATAGACTTTGAATACATTAAAGCTGAGTCAGGGACTTCCCTGGTGGCGCAGTGGTTAAGAATCCACCTACCAATGCAGGGGACATGGGTTCGAGCCCTGGTCCGGGAAGATCCCACATGCTGCGGAGCAAATAAGCCTGTGCGCCACTGCTGCTGAGCCTGCGCTCTAGAGCCCAAGAGCCACAACTACTGAGCCCATGTGCCACAACTAGTGAAGCCCTTGCGCCTAGAGCCCAAGCTCCACAACAAGAGAAGCCACCGCAATGAGAAGCCCGTGCACCGCAACAAAGAGCAGCCCCCAGTCACCGCAGCTAGAGAAAGCCACGCACAGCAATGAAGATCCAATGCAGCCAAAAAAAATAATATTAATTAATTAATTAATTAATTTTTTAAAAGATTAAAAAAAAGAAAAGCTGAGTCAATGAGTGGGAAGAATTTAATCATCATTTCATCCTCTGCATGTGAAATGTGCTGTAAAGAGATGTCAGTGAGTATGCTCATAATTACAAATGTACTATTTTCACTTATTACTTTAATGCTAAAGGAAATTGTTATATTACATTGTCATCAGACATTTGATAAGATTAAAATGCATATTAAAGTAGGACATGTCTATGCAACATGAGACTCGTGCCACTTAACCAATTTATAAATAAAGAAAAGATGAAGTGGAAGGAAACCAAGTTCAAAGAAATACTGCCCATTGATGGCCAAACTGGATGCAGATGGGGGGTTTTGAACGTCCTGGTTAGGCCCTGACGCTGATGTCCTACCTAAACATCATACAGCATAGCTCGCACGTTGACCACTTTAAAATTCAGTAACATCGCTTGTTCAGTTCAATTCGGCAAATATTTAATTGACTCAAACTTTCTATATGCCGTGTTCTGTGTTCTGTTTGGGCAAAAGAGCAATGGACCAGAGAAATATGGACCACACCCGCAGGGAAAACAAAGGAAAGAACCCGTTTGTATTTGTTAAATTTGTAATTGTTAGCAAAGAAATATTTTCTAAAATTAAAAGTGCCATTATTTAAACATGCGTTACTATGATTTTTATTGCTTTGTTTCTTTCTTTTTTTTTTTTTTTTTTTGCAGTATGTGGGCCTCTCACTGTTGTGGCCTCTTCCGTTGTGGAGCACAGGCTCCGGACGCGCAGGCTCAGCGGCCATGGCTCACGGGCCCAGCCTCTCCGCGGCATGTGGGATCGTCCCGGACTGGGGCACGAACCCGTGTCCCCTGCATCGGCAGGCAGACTCTCAGCCACTGAGCCACCAGGGAAGCCCTGCTTTGTTTCTTATAATAGGAAAAAATAAGAAAAAATCCTGAGTCTTCATCAATAGGAGGTGGTTTCATAAATTATTATACTTCTACTCTATGGAATATTATACAGTTATTTGATAGAATGAGATAGATCTATGTGCAGGAATTGGGAAAATGTAATGATATGTTAAGAAAAAATTAGTTATGTCTACAATTCCACTTTTGTAAAAAGAAAAACAACAATGGTAGTAATGGTATTTATATGTATACTGTACATGTTAGTTTAGCAAAGGAGTAAGTAAGGAAGGTGAATACCAAACTTTTAATAGTGGTTACATCAGTTGGGCAAACTTTTGACTTGTGACTCAGAGAAGTAGCATTAATACTTTAAATTAAAAGCATTGCTTTACTGGTGAAAAAATACATAATGTTAAGTAGAAAAGAATGGACTACATCTAAACTAAGAAAAATAAACAGGAGTATGGCGGAGATGAAAGTGTCAAGATGTTAATATTTGCCTCGGGATAGAATAATGATCATTATAAGTAAATTTTTCTCTCCCTCTGGACAGTTTTATGTATTTTCTGTATTTTTTACAGAAGCATGCATTAATGTGACAATCAGAAAGATATAAAATTATAAGGAAGATGTTTGCACCCTTTGACTTAACTCCATTCGTAAGTTTCTTGTTGAAACTAGAACATACCAGAAGAATCCAAATGAGAATAATTTCTTTTAAAAAGTAATTATAAGGTGAAGCTGTGCCCTCATTCCAGAAATAATTACTTAAAACTGTTTTTTGGATCTTCTTTTGGATGTCCCAGTGCATTCAGCAGAATCATTGGACTATTATATCTATCCAATTAAACAGAAGTTTATCTTTGAGCTCATCTCTATGTGCTAACCACATTCCATTCTCGGTAGGGCCCACTCCACACTAATCTGTGGTATCATCACGTAAATTCATAGAAAAAAACACATCCCTCAGAAATTACACCAGAAATTTCCCTCTAGTTATAACTATTTAAGAAGAAGCATGTTCTAAAGTCCCAAAATAATCAATAATAAAGAAAATGCTTCTTGTGTAAAAATTTACATTCTCTGAGGAGCTTGAAATTTGAATAATTGCTTACCGTGTGTGTGTGTGAAGTGTGAGGGTAACGCAGACAATCCATTTGATAAACACTATTGGTTGCCCACCATGGTTCCTCTTCTCATCGCTGGGAAGTGCAGGGGCAGATGTAAATAGAAATTACACCCCAGGTGTGGTTGATGGTTGTTCAGACAACTTCTGAGGCACTCAGGCTGGGCACCAGGGAGTAGGGATGGAGAGAAAAGAAATATACAGGGAAATGCAAGGCTTTAGTTCCTACCTGGAAAATCTATGCTGTTACAACCTGGCCATGAAGCAGGAAGACCTGCGATGGGGTTCTGTAATTTGAAGTTTTACTGAAATTGAACATGTCAGTTAATCTCTGAGCAGTCAATCTCTGATTGATCTGTGCTGAATTGAAAAAAAGCTTAAAAAAACCCCATACCACGCCCCCCCCCAAGCCAAGCACTTTACAGAGTTATTGTGAGGATTAAAGATGATATTTGCAAAATTATATTTTATAAAGTGTGAAGTTCAATATATAAGTTGGATATATCAATAGTCAAGGGCATGTTATATTACTTGGGACACATACAGTGTCTTCCACTTGGTCATTCCCCATTAAGTATTTATTAAATTTGTTTGGTGAGTCAGGACATGTATTGGTGATAAAGTGATGTTTTGGCAGCCGAGGTTCCCTGGGTGAGGTAAAATTAAAAGGCAGTTAACGCTTTGCACGGCCACAAAATACTTAACATCATCGTGCAGTCTTAGAACCAGTAGGATAACATGCGGTCACTTGATTCAACCTTCTACTGGTGGCTGGCATTTATCTTCTCATCTATTCTATCCTAGAGCACTAATTCATTGATTCATTGTGACTCACTGATTCAATTATTCAGCCAGGAAACATCGTTTGAGACCTGATTATGTTTCAGACACTCTACTAAGAGCTGTTGATACAACGGTGAGGAAAGACAAACACTCCCTGTCCTTACAGAGGTTACAGCGTGGTATTTGAGACAGGTAATTGTCACATAATCACACAAACTATTGTGACCATGACAGTTGCTTGGAAGGATAGGTATGTAATTCCACAGGATCCTGTAATTTCTATGTTTGATTTAGTCAGAGAGGTCAGGAGAGAATTCGCTGAGCTGGAGGTGTGTGGACTTAAATCCAAAGGATAAAACGTAGTGGCCAGAAGATGAACAGAAGAGAGAAGAACATTCTAGGCAGAAGGAACAGCTTGTATAAAGGTCGTGCACGCAAAGGAGCATCGCAGTCTGAGTAAATGAAAGAAGGCCAGAGTAGCTGAATCTCAGAGTTAGGGGCTGGTAGAAGAAGATGAGGCTGGGGAGGTTTGTGGTAGCTGGAAACCACACAAGACTTGAAGGCTGTGTTAACGGTTAGGGTTAGGGTTGACAATGTTTCTGAAGAGCAGTAGAAAGCAAATGATGGTTGTAAACGAGTGTGTCATAACCAGATCTGTACTTTGGGGGAAAAAAAATCACTCTCATTGTGTTTGGAAAAACAGACCAGAGATCGGCCAGGGTTGATGTATTATTTTTCTATTGCAGCTGAAAGAAATTATCACAAGTTAGGCATTTAAAACAATATCACAGGGACTTCCCTGGTGGCACAGTGGTTAAGAATCCACCTGCCAATGAGGGGTACATGGGTTCGATCCCTGGTCCAGGAAGATCTCACATGCCACTGAGCAACTGAGCCCGTGCACCATAACTACTGAGCCTGCTCTCTAGAGCCCGTGAGTCACAACTACTGAGCCAGTGTGCCACAAGTACTGAAGCCTGTGCTCCGCGACAAGAGAAGCCACCACAATGAGAAGCATGTGCACTGCAATGAAGAGTAGCCCCCGCTCACTGCAACTAGAGAAAAGTCCACGTGCAGCAAAGAAGACCCAACTCAGCCAATAATAAATTAAACAAACAAAAACAATATCACAGTTTTTGTAGGTCAGAGGGTCTCGGGCATGGCAAGGCTCAGAGGGGTTCTATGTCCAGGATCTCATCAGGTAGGAATCAAGGCATCACCTGGGGCTGAGGTTCTCATCCTGAGCTCACAGTTTGCTGGAATTCATTTCCCTCTCCTGCTCTCCATGCAGTCCCTCCTCTCTGAGCCAGTAACTCCTCCAGGTCAAGTCCAGTCTCTTCAACTTCCCCTTCTGCTGCCCCTCTTCTTGGGCAGGCCAGCAGCTCCACTTGGAAGGATTCATGTGATGATATTGAGTTTACCTAGATAATCCAGGATATCTCCCTATTTTAAAGCCAAGCTCATTAATAACCATTACATCTGCAGAGGCCCTTTTGCCATGTAGTATGTTATTCACAGTCATGACATCGGGAACAAAGATCATGGCCAAAATTCTGCCTACTATACTTGATTTAGGGATACCAATTAGAAAGTTATTCTAATAGTTCAAGCAGGAGAGGTTGATTATCTGGACTAGAGGGGTGTTGGAAGAGATAGGGAGAAGTGTCTGTGTTAAAGGAATTGAGGAATAAGGGAGAGAAGGTATAAAGGAACCTTCCAAGGTCTTTCTTGCTTACACAGTTGGATGAGTGGGGAGTTCACTACCTATAATGCAACTTGCTCCATTTTTAGACAGTTCTTATCATGTATTCTTCTTCCCCAGACTTCCAGTCTTACTGCCCATTTCCAGCACTTCTCTATCCTGCATTTCAGACTGACCCTGCTTATTCTTTTCTGCATAGAGGCAGTACCCCTGCAGGCGCTCCTGGCTTCCAACCATTACTGGGGACAAATACCAGAGAAGATTTGTTTCTTTAGTAATGTGTTTCTGATTATAAATATTATATTGATTCTCTTTAAATAGTTGTTGAATGAGTAAATGAAAAATATGAACTACTGGAAGAAAAAGAAAGGAGATTGCAGCTCAGAGTAGTTGGGGAACATTCTTGGAGAAAGATAGATGGTTTTAGCTGTGAAGAATGGTACAGGGAACAAAGACTTAGGGGCAGGAATGTGCACATTTTTGTCAAAGGGAGCATCCTGGCCTGGCTGGAGCAGAAGGTACACAGAGGTAAGGATGGGGCAGGTATCATGTCAGGGAGTGGAATTTGGATGGAATCGGAGGGCAAAGGAAAGACATTATACCGCCAAATAATATATATGCATTTTACCTCAGGTGGCAAAGCATTAAAATTCCATCCTGAGATCTAGGATGTCTATTTATTACCTTCTTCCCAGTTTCAACAAATCTGGAACAAATTACAGTCCTCAAATCATGAACATAATGAAAAAAATTTAGCAAGGCCCATATATTTCATAGTTATACTTGTGATGATGATTTTATTTTTTGTGTCCTCTGTTTCTCATGAAGTGGTTCACTGTTTTGACAGAGCAGCTTCTTGGATTATTTAATCTAAGAATAGTTTTCATTTACTTGATATTTTCTTTTCTTTCAGGAATGGCCCTTACAGAATATGCATTTCTTTTCCTTGAATGAAATAATATATGTGAAAGTATTTTGTAAACCGTCAGGCACTACGGAAATGGAAGGTGAAATGAATATTACCTCCAGAGGTCTTCAGGGACGTAAACTACAGAAAGCATCAAGTCTCACTGCCCTGGCTTTCTTGCTTTTTATTGCAATAAGATGGACTATTTCATTATACCTGGAGATTATTTTTTTGCTACAGTTGAGAGGCAATCATGTTTGTCTGTATATCACCCAGTTACTAACTCTAAGAAAGTTAACAAAACCACGTTGTTTCTGAGAGAAATGTTGGATGAACAATCAATCATATAACATACTCTTTGTTCAGAAGAAAAAAGAATTAAAATTCTGCCAATTTAAAAAGGCACATATTTGACTTGAATAGGGCAATGCAAATCAAAACCACAATGAGTTAACACTGCACACCAGTCAGAATGGCTATCATCAAAAAGTCTACAAATAACAAATTTTGGAGAGGATGTGGTGAAAAGGGAACTCTTGTACACTGTTGGTGGGAATGTAAATTAGTACAGCCACTATGGCAAACAGTATAGAAGTTTCTCAAAAAACTAAAAATAGAACTACCATATGATCCAGCAATTCCACACCTGGATATATATCCAGAAAAAACAAAAACACTAATTCAAAACGATATATGCACCCCAATGTTTATAACAGCACTATTTACAATAGCCAAGACTTGGAAGCAACTCAAGTGCTCATCAACAGATGGTTGACTTAAGAAGATGTCACACACACACACACACACACATACACACACACACTGGAATATTTCTCAGCCATAAGAAAGAATGAAATACAGTAAGTCCCCTCTATACAAACGAGTTCCATTCTGAGAGCACATTCATAAGTCCTATTTGTTCGTAAGTTTAACAAAGTTAGCCTAGGTACCCAACTAACACAATCGGCTATATAGTACTGTACTGTAATAGGTTTATAGTACTTTCCACACAAATAATACATAAAAAAACAAACACAAAAAATAAAGAAAACATTTTTAATCTTACAATACAGTACCTTGAAAAGTTCAGTAGTGCAGCACAACAGCTGGCATACAGGGGCTGGCATTGAGTGAACAGGCAAGAAGAGTTACTGACTGGAGGAGGGAGAGGAGGTGGGAGACAGTAGAGCTGACGTCTCCTATCGTCAGCAATAGGAGACGGAGGGAAAGCTGCAATTTCAGTCATGGCTGATGTTGATGGAACGCATATTTGCATCTTTGAAAGTTCGCGACTTGAAGGTTAGTATATATGGGACTTACTGTTCTGCCATTTACAGCAACATGGGTGGACTTAGAGAATATTATGCTTAGTAAAATAAGTCAGACAAAGAAAGACATACTATATGATATTACTTATATGTGGAATCTAAAAAATAATACAAATGAATGTATATCCAAAACAGAAACAGATTCACAGACATAGAAAACAAATGTATGGTTACCAAAGGGGAAAGGGAAGGGGAAAGGGACAAATTAGAGGAATGGGATTAATAGATACAAACTATTCAATACAATACATAAAATAGATAAGCAACAAGATTTACTATACAGTGTAGGGAATTATACTCAGTATCTTGTAATAATCTATAATGGAGTATAATCTGCAAAAATACTGAGTCACTATGCTGTGCACCTGAAACTAATGCAATATTGTAAATCAACTATACTTCAATAAAAATAATAAAAATTTTAAAAATTAAAAAGCACTTATTCCTCATATTCCCCACTCGACTCTTCTCTCCTTAGTATGGAATTCTACATGCAGTGTCAAGAAGAACAGTGATTTCTATTAGTCCCTAACGCTGCAATGTTGGGCTGCCCTGACCGGGAGACTTTAGTTCTGTGTTCTAATAGTGAAACTGTTGCATTAAAATTTTTAAGGAACATACTCAAAAATAAAAGTATTTTCCAAAATGGGATCATCACTCTTTTTTAAAAAAAATTATTTATTTTAATTTATTTATTTTTGGCTGTGTTGGGTCTTCGTTTCTGTGCGAGGGCTTTCTCTAGTTGCGGCGAGCGGGGGCCACTCTCCATCACTGTGCGCGGGCCTCTCACTATCGCGGCCTCTATTGTTGCGGAGCACAGGCTCCAGACGCGCAGGCTCAGTAGTTGTGGCTCACAGGCCCAGTTGCCCTGTGTCATGTGGGTTCTTCCCAGACCACGGCTCGAACGCGTGTCCCCTTCATTAGCAGGCAGATTCTCAACCACTGCGCCACCAGGTAAGCCCCATCACTCTCTTTATCCTCCATAAATTAGCTCAATCATTCTTCCTGAACATAATATTAAAAAAAAAAGACATGAAAATATGATTACTCCACAGAATGATCATTGCTTTTGTTTATTTATTTTTGTTTTATCAATGACATCCTCTCAACCTGATCTAACCCATTTCAAATCCACCCACATACTCTTTTCCTATCTCTCTTATAAAAATTTATTTATTTTAAATAGTGAAAATAACATATCTTTGCCATTCTCCTGGCTTGCCATTCTATTGCCTTTAGGCTAAGAGAAGGACGTCTTATTCTAAAGTCAAAATTGAGAATTGGCTGAGTTGTATTTTAGTTAAAGACTGAGAATAGGAGGGTTTTGTAAAGAAATGTAAGGCTCTGGAATTTTGCTTTCTTTTGATTCAGAAAAATCTAAACCTGTTGTCCTTCAGGTAATTACACAAAGCACATCTGTTAAATCAGGATTTTCCTGAAAAAATGGACAGGGATTCTCTTGACAATTTGACCTATTTGAATTCTGCTGGGCTGCCATACATATGCCTGGAGTGTCAGTCAAAGAGCGCATATTATAAACCAAAATTTAAAAATCCACTTGGCTTTATTAGAACCATTATCCATGATCCATTAGAAATGATCTCCCAAATTTTCATCTCATCAAATGCAGTTTTATTAACTACTCTACATGCTTAATAGCCAACTTGCTCTATTCATTGTGATTCAAGGTTGTATCTCTGCAGCCATCGTAAATCACTTGTTATGCTCTCCTGCATTATAATACCAGCATAACCTTTTGCTGTCTCTTGCTGTCAAAACATTCCAATCTAATTTGATGCAGTTTTATTCTACATGTGTGCATCTCTCTCTAACCTACAGAGTAGCAGAAATAATTGACCGCATCTGAGAAGTTTTTTCACCAAACACCTGTAATAATCAAAACTCTAAATATATGGAAAATTCTTGACAATACTGCTCATCATTCAGAACTTCTTTTCACAGGCCTAGCAAACAAGATGTGAACTGTGTACAATGGCTAGTCAAAGATGGATGAATAATGGAAGCTTTATTTGCCAAACATTCTTAAGGAGCCCATTTATGAGCCATCTAAAACATGATTCATTGGATCCATTAGTGGTTCCCACACCAGTGGCAGACGGGCATGAAAGACCCCCATTTCCAGGCCTTATGAAATGGTAGTTCTTATTGTGCCTGAAACAAAAATGATTCCGTACTACTACTTTCCATATAGCTTGCATGTGTACTTGCATTGAGTTTTCCCTGGCTGTTCTGCAAGACATAGATCTTCTCCAGATGCTTGGATCACATTTGCCAAATAGGTGGTCGATCCAAAGGGTCTCTGGCATTTCACACCAATCGCTGTTAGGGAAATACTCTGAAGGGCATAAAAGCTCAATGTGTGGTAGAGATTTAACTAACAGTGTAGTCTTTTTTATCTCTTACCTGACTCTTGAAACACAATATGATATATTTTGACTGAGAAATGTTTTTTTCTTGTTTTCTATTTTTAGATACATACCACCAGAGAGGGACACAGGAAATCTATGACAGCCCGACCTAAACTATTTGGAGACGAGGCTAGAAATTAAGTTCCTAGCAGGAAACCACATGTATTTTGAAATCCAGTATAATGTGCATCAAAATCATCTCTTCCTCTTCTCTAGCACAGCATTAGTCGCTATATTCTTTTACTAGAGAAAAAGGCTGTCTTTTCTCTTGTTCATAGGGGTACATGAGGTGTCTCTATAATGCAATGAATTGCTTGGCTGGCAATGAAGCATTCGCTCTCCTGATGTGCTTTCCCACGACTCAGATTCTTTCAGAAAAACTTAATTTTCCTTTTACTATCCCTCACGTGGATATAGAGTCAGATTTCATTATTTTTTATCTGTAGTTTCCTTAGCCATATCACCGATGCATCCCAGGAACCAATTCCTGAAAAACAAAAAAGGGCTTAAAACCTTTTATTGCTTCTAATATTGAAATACACTAGAAGTACAGAAAAAGAAAGACGTTTGCTTTTGCTTGTCTAGGAAAGCAGTGTAATGTCACTGCAGAAAGGACCTCACATGTATCACAACATTTCTGCAGGAAAATTGGACTCATCCTTGATGCCTGGCTGGGTGCCAAGGACCCGATCAGGAGTACAAAGTACACAATTTCTGCTCTGTAACTGTTTTCTCTGCAACAAAGGAAGCCAAATGAGTGCATAATATGTATTATGTATCTCCTTTATGGGCACACATTTAGTGTGTGTCATATAAAAGGTAAATGAGCCTAAGTCCTAGCACTGTAGCCTGAAGGAAAGGAGGACACACCTTCGTCCAACCATGGTCAGAGAATGCTTTAACAAATTAAAGATATACATGAGGCTTTCCTTCTATGCGTTGATGCCCAGAGACAGCAAATGCAGCACTGAGACAGTAAATGAAACACAGAGACAGCGAATGTGGCGCTGTCTGTATATTTGAACATAATAAATATTTTCTCCAGGTCTCCTAGGGATGCTGTTTCATGAAGTCATACATGGAAGACATTCTAGAGGGTACGAGTAGAGAACATAAACATTAATTCTTTTATTCACTTGCATTTATTGAGTCTTCCTATATGCCGGGCACAAAGGATGATATGTGCAACAACATCACTAACTTCCAGCTCACAGTCAGGTGAGTTCACATGAAGAAAGTCATGTGAACATGTAAGTAGGATGAATGTGATAAGTGTGGGGAAAAAAGTGTATCTAAAGTGCTGTGGAAACAAAGGCAGGAGTAATTCACTCTGCTTACGTTTTTAGGGGGTGGGGTATTGCCTAAGATACCTCCTATTTCCCTTTCCCACTAATTTTTCTAGAGCACTTACTATCATGTGATATAGTATATATTGTTTATTAACCAGTTTTTCTTTTACAGTGTGCACCAGCCCCACCTCAAATGTTATGTAGACCCTCTGAGAATAGGCACTTTTCAATTTTATTCACAGTTACATCTTAGTGCCTGGGACAGTGGTTGACATAAAGCCATTGCCAAATAAGCCTTTGTTGAGTGAATGAAAGGCATGCCAGCTGTGTGTCAGATTCTGTATTAGATGCTAGACATACAATGGTGAATAATACTCACAGTCAGCCTGACCATAGACAGCTTACATTCTAAGAGGGGAGAGGTAGACAATACACAAAGAAGTATGATGATTTCACACACAGATGGGTGCTAACGACACAACAAAAGTGGAGACATCATAGAGGGAGAAGAAGGATGTTGCTTAACTAGAGATGACAGAGAAGGCCTCTCTGGGAAGATGACGTTGGAATTGACATGAGATCATGAGAAGCAGGAAGCCATGTGCAAGTACAGGGAAGGAGGATGGATGTCAGGGGGAAGAAAGAACAAGCCCAGGCCCTGAAAAGGGGACTGTCAAGAATCGGACAGGTCAGTGTGCCCAGAATGAATTTACAGAGCGAGAAGTGAAGGGCTGGGAAGTCCCAGGATCCTGGGATTTTATCCTGGAAGCAAAGGGAAGCCACCAGAATATTTATAGCAGGGGAATGACATAATCTGATTTACGTTTTAGAAAGTAAATTGGCAGAGTTGTTTGAAGTTACTATGGTTGTGAAGGAGGGTCAGGAAGGTCTGGTCTAGGTGTAGGAGAGACGTGATGGTAGCTCGTGAACTAAGGCTGTAGCAGTGAGGATGGTGAAGAATGCTTGGTGTTGGGATAAATTATGGGAGTCGAACTGACAGGACTTGAAGAAGGATTTAATGAGGAGATTGAACCTCTGAGTGAGCGGACAACACAGGGTAACAAACAGATTGGTTTTAGTTAAGCAGAAAATATAGCCAGAACATTATAGGAAGTTAGGACGAATGGTGAGCTTCCTAAGGTCTGTTCGTCGGAAGTTTGAATCAATGAGCTAGTGAAGAGGAGAAACAACTGCTCCATTAATCTAATGCAGAGAAGAATCATTTAACCCTGGGTAGAGTGCCATGTAGACAAAATAGCCAACAGATTGACTACATTTTCCACATTTTAGCTACTTGTTTTTATACTACAGACAGAAAACTTTATTCTGTGAATGGATGTAATGGATGAAGCAAAAGAAAAAAATCTGGATTTGATTTCAAACTTGGTTTCAGATTAGTGGGGACACAAATACCGTGCCACCATATATGACCTGAGAAGCCTGGGGAGATAAAAGAAAAAGAGACAAAAGTAGTTATTTGAACCAATGAAAGAATGTCGTTTCATACGAAAGCTAGTTAAAAATCTTTACCGTTGGCTTGGAAATGTTTTCAAGTTTACATTTAAATATAAAAGGGTGTGGTTTTTCAGGAAGTTCATTTAAATATAATGAATTAAAAGGGTGCAAAGAGGACTTAGAAGACTCTGGGGAGCTACTTCGTTTCCCACCACCAATTCTTTACTGCGAATAGATCACTTTCTCAATTTTTCTAGAAAGATGATCTTTCTTGAGCCTTCCCAGGAAGATTCCGGGAAGAAGCTATGTGTTTGTGTTCAGTATCAAGAAAAATGAGTTAAGAGCTCAACAAAGCTATAATTAAGCTCATTTACTCATTCATTTGACACATATGAGTTACACTGAAGTCCAAAAGTACGTGATAAATATTTAAACCTCTTTGAGGTCAGGAATAATATCTGATGCATCTTTCTATCTCTTCCAGCACTGAGCACCAGTTTGTGAATTAAATGAATGAGTCTGGCAAAGGGAAAAGTGACAAGGCTGGAGTCATTTAGCAAAGCTTCAGGGACAAAGTAGAATTTTAACTTGTCCTTTAGCAGAGGAATAGTCTATCTAGAAATTAAAAGAGGTAAGGAGTCAAAAGTATTAATAAATTTGGAAGAAAGATTTGCCTCCTAATCCAAAAATGGACAGATGGATATAAGATTATTCATTCATTCATTCAACAATTGACTTAGTACCCCCTCTGATCTTGGCATTGCGTTATATTTTAAGCATGCATTATAAACTATTCACACTCTCTGCCCTAGTAAGACTTAGAGTCTTAGAGACTTAGAGTCTAGTGGGGGAGATAGTTAAGAAACAAACAAACAAACAAACAATTGAATTGAAAAACAAAAGAAATCCAGTTTTTTTTTTTGTGATGAGAACTTTTAAGACCTATTCTTCTAGGGATTTTCAAATATCCAATACAGTATTATTAACTATAATCACCATGCTGTGCATTACATCCTGAAGATTTATTTTATAACTGGAAGTTTGTACCTTTGGTTACAAAAAACTTGTAACTGTGTGGTGATGATTGTTAACTGGGCCTGTCATTTCACAATATATACATATATCAAATCATTATGTTGTACACCTGAAACTAATATGAAAAAAGAAAAAACAATGCAGATTGTTCGAATTGGAAAATAATGACAGATTGGTTGATCAGGGTGATCTGGGAAGATCTTTCTGAGGAATGACATAGGATTTGGTGAGAAGAAGCCACCCATCCTAAGAGCAGAGCATTTTCTGTGGGAAGGAAGGAATTGAGGAGACTGAGGCTCCAGGCAGAGGACACAGCACGCAGGAAATATCTTGGCTCCTTGGGGAACAAAAAGGAGGATTTGTGGCTCAATTTTAAGGCTTGGTTTTAAATAAAAATGGGATATCCGACTGGAGATCTCCTAGAATAAAGGAAATTAACAGCCTAAAAGGGGGTGAAACGTCACTGGTAATATTCATTCTTTTCATAAATATGCACTGAGTCATTCCAGGCATTGGGGAGAGAGTAGTAAGAAGCTTGCACTCTAGAAGCGGAAGAAAAATCAGAAAACAAGTAACTCAATAAACACTTTTTTTTTTAACATCTTTATTGGAGTATAATTGCTTTACAGTGGTGTGCTAGTTTCTGCTTTATAACAAACTGAATCAGCTATTCATATACCTATATCCCCATATCTCCTCCTTCTTGGGTCTCCCTCCCACTCTGCCTATCTCACCCCTTTAGGTGGTCAAAAAGCACCGAGCTGATCTCCCTGTGCAATGTGGCTGCTTCCCACTAGCTATCTATTTTACATTTGGTAGTGTATATATGTCCAGGTCACTCTCTCACTTCATCCCAGCTCACCATTCCCACTCTCCTTGTCCTCAAGTCCATTCTCTACATCTGCGTTTTTATTCCTGTCCTGCCCCTAGGTTCTTCAGAACCAGTTTTTTTTTTTAAGATTCTATATATATGTGTTAGCATATGGTATTTGTTTTTCTCTTTCTGACTTACTTCACTCTGTATGACAGACTCTAGACCCATCCACCTCACTACAAATAACTCATTTTCATTTCTTTTTATGGCTAAGTAATATTCCATTGTATATATGTGCAACATCTTCTTTATCCATTCATCTGTCAATGGACACTTAGGTTGCTTCCATGTCCTGGTGATTGTAAATAGAGCTGCAATGAACATTGTGGTACATGACTCTTTTTGAATTATGGTTTTCTCAGGGTATATGCCCAGTAGTGGGATTGCTGGGTCGTATGGTAGTTCTATTTTTAGTTTTTTAAGGAACCTCCATACTGTTTATCTCTGGGCTTTCTATCCTGTTCCATTGATCTATATTTCTGTTTTTGTGCCAGTACCATACTGTATTGATTACTGTAGCTTTGTAGTATAGTCTGAAGTCTGGGAGTCTGATTCCTCCAACTCTGTTTTTCTTTCTCAAGATTGCTTTGGCTATTCGGGGTCTTTTGTGTTTCTTTACAAACTGTGAAATTTTTTGTTCTAGTTCTGTGAAAAATGCCAGTGGTAGTTTGATAGGGATGGCATTGAATCTGTAGATTGCTTTGGGTAGTAGAGTCATTTTCACAATGTTGATTCTTCCAATCTAAGAACATGGTATATCTCTCCATCTATTTGTATCATCTTTAATTTATTTCATCAGTGTCTTTTAGTTTTCTGCATACAGGTCTTTTGTCTCCTTAGGTAGGTTTATTCCTAGGTATTTTATTCGTTTGGTTGCAATGGTAAATGGGAGTGTTTCCTTAATTTCTCTTTCAGATTTTTCATCATTAGTGTATTGGAATGCCAGAAATTTCTGTGCATTAATTTTGTATCCTGCTACTTTACCAAATTCATTGATTAGCTCTAGTAGTTTTCTGGTAGCATCTTCAGGATTCTCTATGTATGGTATCATGTCATCTGCAAACAGTGACAGCTTTACTTCTTCTTTTCTGTTTTGGATTCCTTTTATTTCTTTTTCTTCTCTGACTGCTGTGGCTAAAACATCCAAAAGTATGTTGAATAATAGTGGTGAGAGTGGACAACCTTGTCTTGTTCCTGATCTTAGGGGAAATGGTTTCAGTTTTTCACCATTGAGAATGATGTTGGCTGTGGGTTTGTTTTATATGGCCTTTATTATGTTCAGGTAAGTTCCCTCTATGCTTACTTTCTGGAAGGTTTTTATCGTAAATGTGTGTTGAATTTTGTCAAAAGCTTTTTCTGCATCTATTGAGATGATCATATGGTTTTTCAACTTCAATTTGTTAATATTGTTTATCACATTGTTTGATTTGCATATATTGAAGAATCCTTGCATTTCTCAGATAAACCCCACTTGATCATTTTGTATGATCCTTTTAATGTGCTGTTGGATTCTGTTTGCTAGTATTTTGTTGAGGATTTTTGCATCTATGTTCATCAGTGATATTGGCCTGTAGTTTTCTTTCTTTGTGACATCTTTGTCTGGTTTTGGTATCAGGGTGATGGTGGCCTCACAGAATGAGTTTGGGAGTGTTCCTCTCTCTGCTGTATTTTGGAAGAGTTTGAGAAGGATAGGTGATAGCTCTTCTCTAAATGTTTGATAGAATTCGCCTGTGAAGCCATCTGGTCCTGGGCTTTTGTTTGTTGGAAGATTTTTAATCACAGTCTCAGTTTCAGTGCTTGTGATTAGTCTGTTTATATTTTCTATTTCTTCCTGGTTCAGTCTCGGATGGCTGTGCTTTTCTAAGAATTTGTCCATTTCTTCCAGGTTGTCCATTTTATTGGCATAGAGTTGCTTGTAGTAATCTCTCACGATCCTTTGTATTTCTGCAGAGTCAGTTGTTAGTTCTCCTTTTTCATTTCTGATTCTATTCACTTGAGTCTTCTCCCTTTTTCTCTTGATGAGTCTGGCTAATGGTTTATCAATTTTTTATCTTCTCAAAGAACCAGCTTTTAGTTTTGTTGATCTTTGCTATTAATAAACACTTTTATTTCAGATCATCATAAGGTGCTATGAAGATGACACAATATCATGGGAGTGACAATGACTGCTTTCAATAGGGAAGTCAGAGAAGGTTCTTGAGGAGAAGACACCAGCTGCGTAGTCTCTAGTGAGAGCATCTCCACAGAGCATGTGCAAAAGTCTTGAGATCTGTGGTTCTGTTCAGATCTTTCCAGTGTCACAAAGGCTGGAAATATTCTCATGGTCCCTCTATCCCACAGCACGTCAGCACCCCTCACCCCATTGTGTCCATAGCCAGCCCATCAATCATCTCCAGAAAGCCAAAGTCATCCATGTATTCTGTACCTCCTCTAGCTCCTTGACTCTTGTCTCTCTTCCTGTCACCCTGTGCAACTTACCTTCCCACTCTAGTTACACTGCCAGCAACACCTTCTCTTTCTTGAGGTGGGGACAGTGAAGAGGTTTTGTGGTCTGTAAGCTGGGAGGAGGCTCAAAGAGCATAGCGCAGGAACCCTGCCTGGCCAAGGAGGCTGCATCAGGAAATGGGTGTGAGTAAATATCAGCTTGGGCAGAGTTCACTGACGAGCCTGAGATTCAGTTCAACAACATGTCACTGAGTTCCTATTGTGGGGCTCTGAGCCAAGTGCTTGCATCTTCCTGACATATGTGTGAACGTTTCGCTGAGAATGTGAGCTCTAAATGTGGAAGCAAATGCATAGTTACTCACACATAGGATAAGAATAAAGTGGAGAATTATGTTCTCAAAGATAAACTGAGACTTTATCAAGTTACAATGAAAGATGAACTGAGATGTTATCAAGTTGCTATGTAATGAGAAACTATATAAAATATACAAATATATTTTTCTTTATAGAATTGAAGAATCAGACTCAATAACCATGAACTTAGCCCCTATTATATACCAAAGACAATACTTGGAAAATGAATTCAATTCTTACAGTGGTCCTATGCAGTAAGTCAAACTTTCCCCATTTTACTGGCAAAGGATAGGGAACAGCCTGATACCTGGTCACGCCCTAGAAAGAGGCAGAGCAGGGGTTCGAATGCAGGTCATCTGACAACAGACCTCTGGAATCATCTTGTGAAACATCAACTTCTGCTCAGCACAATGGCAACATGCTGGGAGGCAGGCTGGGGAAGAATCCAGAGCAGTGATGGTTACACCTGGTTAAGAGCATGAGTTAGAATCTCATTGTTACCTCTTTCTAGCCCTGCTAGCTTGGGCCAGTAACTTTACCTTCCTAAGCCTCAGGCTCCTGATCTCTAAAATGGGACTACTAATAAAACCTACCTCGCAGGGCTGTTTAAGGATGTAATGGCACACTTGGCACTCAGTAATGGGAGCTACCTATTATCATCTCAGAGGAGAGAATTTAGCACTTAGGGTGCTCTTTTTAAGCATCGTCACATCCGATGGAGGGCCGGGCTCTATATGATGCTGTCCCCAAGACAGGGGCTCCTTGCTCTCGGGCTCTCTCCATGGACAGTGAGCAACCCAGTCACCCCCATTAAAGCATACACTTCCTGTGTCTGCAGCCAGGACAGAAATGCCAGGGGCCATGAGTGGCAGTCAGCAGTGACACTCGTGGCCTCATACACATCCACAACCCGAAATCTCTTGTCAGAGAGCATTGAGGTTTCCTGCAGTAGAGCCTCACTTTTTTTGTTTTTGACATCTTTATTGGAGTATGATTGCTTTACAATGGTGTATTAATTTCTGCTTTATAACAAAGTGAATCAGCTATACATATACATATATCCCCATATCTCCTCCCTCTTGCATCTCCCTCCCACCCTCCCTATCCCACCCCTCTAGGTGGTCACAAAGCACTGAGCCGCACATTTGAGTCGAAGTGCTGCATTTTTAACATAATCCCTGCCCCCCTGTACCTTCTAGATGTCTGAGTAAGGTGATTTACATAAATATCCCACACGCTGTGTCAGAACATTTAAATGTGGACCTTTGAATCGGGCTCTTATTAAGAAGAAATTCATTTTTAATTCAAATAAAATTTTTTTTGCATGCTTACCCCATCAAACTTCCTGCCTAATAAATTATGTAAAAAAAGTTAAAAATAAGTGAGTCACGTGACCTCTGAAGTTAGAAAATACATCAGAAAAAAGAAAAAGGGAAGTGAATTGTTCTAAGTATACCAGAAAGGCCTTGTGTATTCAGAAACTCATTCCTTTTTTCTCCAAATCAATATGCAGTGCTCAGCACAGAGAACTGTCAGAGAACTATTGAATATAAAGCACAGAAGATAACAGCAGTGATTACAACATGCAATTGTGCAGCTGTGATATCATCTCCTCCCTCTCAGCCTGGTCCCCTCCATCAGATTGGTTGCTATGTTAATATTTTAGGCTTAAAGGACTAGAATTAATGCCTTCAGTTTTGTCTCTGATGTGTTGGTTTTCTGTCAAAAATTCCTGACAAAATTAACAGCCAATGAATCAGGATAATTAGAGATGGAGTGATGCAGCCTTGGAATCACTGGGTACACCGTCATCTCCTGCTTGGATGCAGGGCCTTGGCACGAGACGATCCCCCTCCTCATTCTTCTACAGGGCAACTATCGTCAGCTATGAATAGGTCACCAATTATTTTTCTCCTTGAATAATGAATGTGGAGGATGACCTTCCTCTGGTTTGATGAACAACCACCAGTACGAAAAATCAGATGAAATCTGGAGAGGCAACTGGAGAAGGTGTTAGAAAGCCCCTAAAAACTGAAAAAAAATAAATTAAGAAGAATATACAGCCTGATCATTTTACCACCTCGTTCTTTTTTGATGATGATGTGAAGTAGGTTTCTGTTAATAGAGAGAACCTGTGAAATAGGCAAAGATCCTCCAGAGAATGTTTCAGGTCATTCAGCCTTACAGAAAATAGGGAAGTGTTTGGAGGAAGATGAAAGAAACACAGGAAGTTGACTGCTGGAGATGAGAATGTGCCACCATAGCATTTTCATGTCGAGTCCCAGACTCTGCCTCTCCCCTACTACATCTCTTCCTTTCCCTCTGAAGTCTTCACTCCTGAAGACGAATGTGGAGGGAGGGAGAAGGGGAAAGCATGATGTAAGCGTCTGTCTGCCAATAACCTACTTTATGGTCAGAAATCATTAATCTTGATGACCTTTCTTTTTTCATCATTTCCTTAAGAACGGTTGAGAATTCAGAGTTTGACTGCTGTCAGTGGCTAAAATCTTCCTAATCCAAACCTACTTCTGGTTTCTAATAGCCAGCTGGTTACCCTCATGCCAATTTCATTTGTCTCTGAGAAATTTACTTAACTTCTGAAAAGACTTTCAGAAGGATAAAATGCTACCATGGATCCTCTTGGGATCTAAGCTGTGACCACGGTGTATATGAAGGTTTTCTGAAGCTTAGTGGGTATAGGTCACATTCTAGGTGCTCCAACCTGTACCTCGGGTGGCTTTCTGAAACTCAGTATGTAAGGGTCACATTCTAGGCACTCCAACCTGTACCTTGGGTGGTTTTCTGAGGTTGGCTGAGGGTGCCAGCAGTTAGGTGTCAGAAGTAAGTGGTCTTCAAAAAGGAGGTGAGTTGGGGAAGCAGGAAGGTGAGAAGCAGATGAAATTGAAGAAGGGACGTATCTCCCTTGATTATGTCTTTTTCAATCAGTGGGGGCTGGTCAGCAAGGAGTGTGGGAAATATTTGGTATGTAAGGAACAAGGCTGATGCAATAAATTATGAAACTGTCTGTAGCAAATTTCCTGTGAAATACCCCATCCACCCTTAGAAAAATGGTTTGCCTTTGCCCTGGGAAATTGCTTACCATAAAGATGTTAGGTAATACCTATGCTTTACAGCACCCCATTACAGATATCCAAATGGCTCCTGCACGCTATAACAAAGCACCAAGCCCTCTCTACGCTGATTTAACAGCTCTGGAAGCATCGACGGACATAAATAATTAAATAATTATATACGCATATAAGTCTTTTCTCCAGTCTTCCGTCTAAAATTTTCACTTTTCTACAGAGTGGAGAAGATTAACTTTTAATGTTACTAAATTAGTTAGAATAAAACTTAATAGGCACATCTGAACATTTGATACAATGTATTTTCTTCCTCTCATTATGACAATAGTACCTAAGGCCCCTTCCTCATTTAGCTGTTACTTGAGCATCAATAATCCATTAAATGAAAAGGGCTAAGCATTGAAAAGCATTAACTGAATTTTCCTCTATTAGGACCAACTAAACTTGATCAGATATAGGTCAAAAATAGAATACATGTCCAACTCTTGATTATCCATGGAAAGGAAAACAATGTCTGATGTGGATTACACCGTAATGACAAATGATTCTAAACTTTATTTTTATTGGATTTTTAAATACATTCTGTAAATTTTCAGCACAAGAATAGAGAGTGAATTGTCGGACCATGTCTGGAGTTAAATCACGTGTGACTGGAAGATCTCATTCCATTACGTTGCACTTATTAAGATAATTTAATTGTATGACCCCAGCACACTACAGGATCTTGGTTAGGCTTTGGAAACAATTTGTGGATGTTTGTTTGTGTGTGTGTGTGTATGAGATCATTCCAAATCATTTTCCCATACTAGTTCCTCTTGTAGTAACTTATAACATGTATATATTTAGACATATTTGAGTAAACTTATTTTATTAAGTATGGTTTAAAGCAGTGGTCCCCAACGTTTTTAGGACCAGGGACCGTTTTCGTGGAAGACAATTTTTCCATGGACTGGGGGGGAGGGGATGGTTTCGGGATGATTCGAATGCATTACATTTATTTTGCACTTTATTTCTATTATTATTGCATTGTAATATATAATGAAATAATTATGCAACTCACCAAAATGCAGAATCAGTGGGATCCCTGAGCTTGTTTTCACTTTCCACTCACTGAGAGGGTTTTTTTGTTTTGTTTTGTTTTTTGTTTTACTTTTTACATCTTTATTGGAGTATAATTGCTTTACAATGCTGTGTTAGTTTCTGCTTTATAACAAAGTGACTCAGTTATACATATACATATGTTCCCATATCTCTTCCCTCTTGCATCTCCCTCCCTCCCACCCTCCCTATCCCACCCCTCTAGGTAGTCACAAAGCACCGACTTGATCTCCCTGTGCTATGCGGCTGTTTCCCACCAGCTATCTATTTTATGTTTGGTAGTGTATATATGTCCATGCCACTCTTTCACTTTGTCACAGCTTACACTTCCCCCTCCCCATGTCCTCAAGTCCATTCTCTAGTAGGTCTGTGTCTTTATTCCCGTCTGACCCCTAGGTTCTTCATGACATTTTTTTTCTTAGATTCCATATATAAGTGTTAGCATATGGTATCTGTCTTTCTCTTTCTGACTTACTTCACTCTGTATGATAGACTCTAGGTCCATCCATCTCACTACAAATAACTCAATTTCATTTCTTTTTATGATTGAGTAATATTCCATTGTATATATGTGCCACATCTTCTTTATCCATTCATCCAATGATGGACACTTAGGTTGCTTCCATCTCCTGGCTATTGTAAATAGAGCTGCAATGAACATTTTGGTACATGACTCTTTTTGAATTATGGTTTTCTCAGGGTATATGTCCAGTAGTGGGATTACTGGGTCATATGGTAGTTCTATTTGTAGTTTTTTAAGGAACCACCATACTGTTCTCCATAGTGGCTGTACCAATTCACATTTGCACCAGCAGTGCAAGAGTGTTCCCTTTTCTCCACATCCTCTCCAGCATTTATTGTTTCTAGATTTTTTGATGATGACCATTCTGACCAGTATGAGATGATATCTCATTGTAGTTTTGATTTGCATTTCTCTAATGATTATTGATGTTGAGCATTCTTTCAGGTGTTTGTTGGCAATCTGTATATCTTCTTTGGAGAAATTCTATTAGGTCTTCTGCCCATTTTTGGATTGGGTTGTTTGTTTTTTTGTTATTGAGCTGCATGAGCTGCTTGTAAATTTTGGAGATTAATCCTTTGACCGTTGCTTCATTTGCAAATATTTTCTCCCTTTCTGAGGGTTGTCTTCCAGTCTTGTTTATGGTTTCCTATGCTGTGCAAAAGCTGTTAAGTTTCATTAGGTCCCATTTGTTTATTTTTGTTTTTATTTCCATTTCTCTAGGAGGTGGGTCAAAAAGGATCTTGCTGTGATTTATGTCATAGAGTGTTCTGCCTATGTTTTCCTCTAAGAGTTTGATAGTTTCTGGCCTGACATTTAGGTCTTTAATCCATTTTGAGCTTATTTTTGTGTATGGTGTTAGAGAGTGTTCTAATCTCATACTTTTACATGTACCTGTCCAGTTTTCCTGGCACTACTTATTGAAGAGGCTGTCCTTTCTCCAGTGTACATTCCTGCCTCTTTTATCAAAGATAAGGTGACCATATGTGCATGGGTTTATCTCTGGGTTTTCTATCCTGTTCCATTGATCTATATTTCTGTTTTTCTGACAGTACCATACTGTTTTGATTACTGTAGCTTTGTAGTATAGTCTGAAGTCAGGGAGCCTGGATCCTCCAGCTCCATTTTTCATTCTGAAGATTGCTTTGGCTATTCGGGGTCTATTGTGTTTCCATACAAATTGTGAAATTTTTTGTTCTAGTTCTGTGAAAAATGCCAGTGGTAGTTTAATAGGGATTGCATTGAATCTGTAGATTGCTTTGAGTAGTAGAGTCATTTTCACAATGTTGATTCTTCCAATACAAGAACATGGTATATCTCTCCATCTATTTGTATCATCTTTAATTTCTTTCATCAGTGTCTTATAATTTTCTGCATACAGGTCTTTTGTCTCCTTAGGTAGGTTTATTCCTAGATATTTTATTCTTTTTGTTGCAATGGTAAATGGGAGTGTTTTCTTGATTTCACTTTCAGATTTTTCATCATTAGTGTATAGGAATGCCAGAGATTTCTGTGCATTAATTTTGTATCCTGTTACTTTACCAAATTCATTGACTAGCTCTAGTAGTTTTCTGGTAGCATCTTTAGGATTCTCTATGTATAGTATCATGTCATCTGCAAACAGTGGCAGCTTTACTTCTTCTTTTCCGTTTTGGATTCCTTTTATTTCCTTTTCTTCTCTGATTGCTGTGGCTAAAACATCCAAAAGTATGTTGAATAATAGTGGTGAGAGTGGACAACCTTGTCTTGTTCCTGATCTTAGTGGAAATGGTTTCAGTTTTTCACCATTGAGAATGATGTTGGCTGTGGGTTTGTTTTATATGGCCTTTATTATGTTGAGGAAAGTTCCCTCTATGCCTTCTTACTGGAAGGTTTTTATCATAAATCGGTGTTGAATTTTGTCAAAAGCTTTTTTTTTTTTTTTTGCGGTACGAGGGCCTCTCACTGTTGTGGCCTCTCCCGTTGCGGAGCACAGGCTCCAGACGCGCAGGCTCAGCGGCCATGGCTCACGGGCCCAGCCGCTCCGCGGCATGTGGGATCTTCCCGGACCGGGGCACGAACCCGCGTCCCCTGCATCGGCAGGCGGACTCTCAACCACTGCGCCACCAGGGAAGCCCGTCAAAAGCTTTTTCTGTATCTATTGAGATGATCATATGGTTTTTCTCCTTCAATTTGTTAATATGGTGTATCACATTGTTTGATTTGCATATATTGAAGAATCCTTGCATTTCTCAGATAAACCCCACTTGCTCATGTTGTATGATCCTTTTAATGTGCTGTTGGATTCTGTTTGCTAGTATTTTGTTGAGGATTTTTGCATCTATGTTCATCAGTGATATTGGCCTGTAGTTTTCTTTCTTTGTGACATCTTTGTCTGGTTTTGGTATCAGAATTATGGTGGCCTCATAGAATGAGTTTGGGAGTGTTCCTCCCTCTGCTATATTTTGGAAGAGTTTGAAAGGATAGGTGTTAGCTCTTCTCTAAATGTTTGATAGAATTTGCCTGTGAAGCCATCTGGTACTGGGCTTTTGTTTGTTGGAAGAATTTTAACCACAGTTTCAATTTCAGTGCTTGTGATTGGTCTGTTCATGTTTTCTATTTCTTCCTGATTCAGTCTTGGCAGGTTGTGCTTTTCTAATTATTTGTCCATTTCTTCCAGGTTGTCCATTTTATTGGCATAGAGTTGCTTGTAGTAATCTCTCATGATCTTTTGTATTTCTGCAGTGTCAGTTGTTACTTCTCCTTTTTTGTTTCTAATTCTATTGATCTGATTTTCTCCCTTTTTTTCTTGATGAGTCTGGCTAATGGTTTATCAATTTTGTTTATCTTCTTAAAGAACCAGCTTTTAGTTTTATTGATCTTTGCTATCGTTTCTTTCATTTCTTTTTCATTTATTTCTGATCTGATCTTTATGATTTCTTTCCTTCTGCTAACTTTGGGGTTTTTTTGTTCTTCTTTCTCTAATTGCTTTAGGTGCAAGGTTAGGTTGTTTATTCGAGATGTTTCCTGTTTCTTAAGATAGTATTGTATTGCTATAAACTTCCCTCTTAGAACTGCTTTTGCTGCATCCCATAAGTTTTGGGTCGTCGTGTCTCCATTGTCATTTGTTTCTAGGTATTTTTTGATTTCCTCTTTGATTTCTTCAGTGATCACTTCGTTATTAAGTAGTGTATTGTTTAGCCTCCATGTGTTTTAATTTTTCACAGATCTTTTCCTGTAATTGATATCTAGTCTCATAGTGTTGTGGTTGGAAAAGATACTTGATACAATTTCAACTTTCTTAAATTTACCAAGGCTTGATTTGTGACCCAAGATATGATCTATCCTGGAGAATGTTCCATGAGCACTTGAGAAAAATGTGTATTCTGTTGTTTTTGGATAGAATGTCCTATAAATATCAATTAAGTCCATATTGTTTAATGTATAATTTAAAGCTTGTGTCTCCTTATTTATTTTCATTTTGGATGATCTGTCCATTGGTGAAAGTGGGGATGTTAAAGTCCCCTACTATGAATGTGTTACTGTCGATTTCCCCTTTTATGGCTGTTAGTATTTGCCTTATATATTGAGGTGCTTCTATGTTGGGTGCATAAATATTTACAGTTTTTATATCTTCTTCTTGGATCGATCCCTTGATCATTATGTAATGTTCTTCTTTTTCTCTTGTAATAGTCTTTATTTTAAAGTCTGTTTTGTCTGATATGAGAATTGCTACTTCAGTTTTCTTTTGGTTTCCATTTGCATGGAATATCTTTTTCCATCCCCTCACTTTCAGTCTGTATGTGTCCCTAGGTCTGAAGTGGGTCTCTTGTAGACAGCATATATATGGGTCTTGCTTTTGTATCCATTCAGCCAGTCTGTGTCTTTTGGTGGGAGCATTTAATCCATTTACATTTAAGGTAATTATTGATATGTGTGCTCCTATTCCTATTTTCTTAATTGCTTTGGGTTTGTTATTGTAGGTCTTTTCCTTCTGTTGTGTTTCTTGCCTAGAGAAGTTCCTTTAGCATTTGTTGTAAAGCTGGTTTGGTGGTGCTGAACTCTCTCAGCTTTTGCTTGTCTGTAAAGGTTTTAATTTCTCCATCAAATCTGAATGAGATCCTTGCTGGGTAGAGTAGTCTTGGTTGCAGGTTTTTCTCCTTCATCACTTTAAATATGTCCTGCCACTCCCTTCTGTCTTGCAGAGTTTCTGCTGAAAGATCAGCTGTTAACCTTATGGGGATTCCCTTGTGTGTTATTTGTTGTTTTTCCCTTGCTGCTTTTAATATGTTTTCTTTGTATTTAATTTTTGACAGTTTGATTAATATATGTCTTGGCGTGTTTCTCCTTGGATTTATCCTGTATGGGACTCTCTGTGCTTCCTGGACTTGATTAACTATTTCCTTTCCCATATTAGGGAAGTTTTCAACTATAATCTCTTCAAATATTTTCTCAGTCCCTTTCTTTTTCTCTTCTTCTTCCTGAACCCCAATAATTCAAATGTTGGTGCATTTAATGGTGTCTAGAGGTCTCTGATACTGTCTTCAGTTCTTTTCATTCTTTTTTCTTTATTCTGCTCTGCAGTAGTTATTTGCACTATTTTATCTCCCAGGTCACTTATCCATTCTTCTGCCTCAGTTATTCTGCTGTTGATCCCATCTAGAGTTTTTTTTTTTTTTTTTTTTTTTTTTGCGGTACACAGGCTTCTCACTGTTGTGGCCTCTCCTGTTGTGGAGCACAGGCTCCGGACGCCTAGGCTCAGCGGCCATGGCTCACAGGTCCAGCTGCTCCGCGGCATGTGTGATCTTCCCGGACCGGAGCATGAACCTGTGTCCCCTGCATTGGCAGGCGGACTCTCAACCACTGCGCCACCATGGAAGCCCTATCTAGAGTATTTTTAATTTCATTTATTGTGTTGTTCATCGTTGCTTGTTTCATCTTTAGTTCTTCTAGGTCCTTGTTAAATGTTTCTTGCATTTTCTCTATTCTGTTTCCAAGATTTTGGATCATCTTTACTATCATTATTCTGATTTCTTTTTCAGGTAGCCTGCCTATTTCCTCTTCATTTGTTAGGTCTGGTGGGTTTTTATCTTGCTCCTTCATCTGCTGTGTACTTTTCTGTCTTCTCATTTTGCTTACCTAACTGTGTTTGGGGTCTTCTTTTTGCAGGCTGCAGGTTCTTAGTTCCCATTGTATTTGGTGTCTGTCCCCAGTGGCTAAAGTTGGTTCAGTGGGTTGTGTAGGCTTCCTGGTGGAGGGGACTAGTGCCTGTCTCTGGTGGATGAGGCTGGATTTTTTCTTTCTGTTGGGCAGGTTGACATCTGGTGGTGTGTTTTGGGGTGTCTGTGGACTTATTATGATTTTAGGCAGCCTCTCTGCTAATGGGTGGGTTTGTGTTCCTGTCTTGCTAGTTGTTTTGCATATGGTGTCCAGCACTGTAGCTTGCTGGTTGTTGAGTGAAGCTGGGTGTTGGTGTTGAGATGGAGATCTCTGGAAGATTTTTGCCGTTTGATATTATGTGGAGCTGGGAGGTCTCTTGTGGACCAGTGTTCTGGAGTTGGCTCTCCCACCTCAGAGGCACAGCACTGACCCCTGGCTGGAGCACCAAGAGCCTTTCATCCACACGGCTCAGAATAAAAGGGAGAAAAAGTAGAAAGAAAGAAAGAAAGAGGATAAAATAAAATAAAATAAAGTACGATAAAATAAAATAAAGTTATTAAAATAAAAACTAATTATTAAGAAAAAATTTTTTTAAAAAGTAAAAAAAAAAACAAAACAACAGCAACAAAATAAAAAACAAAAAATGGACAGACAGAACCCTAGGACAGATGGTGAAAGCAAAGCTATACAGACTAAATCTCACACAGAAGCATACACATACACACTCACAAAAAGAGGAAAAGGGGAAAAAATAATAAATCTTGTTCTCAAAGTCCACCTCCTCAATTTGGGATGAATCGTTGTCTATTCAAGTATTCCACAGATGCAGGTACATCAAGTTGATTGTGGAGATTTAATCTGCTGCTCCTGAGGCTGCTGGGAGAAATTTCCCTTTCTCTTCTTTGTTCACACAGCTCTTGGGGTTCAGCTTTGGATTTGGCCCTGCCTCTACGTTTAGGTCACCTGAGGGTGTCTGTTCTTTGCTCAGACAGGACGGGGTTAAAGGAGCAGCTGATTCTGGGGCTCTGGCTCACTCAGGCCGCGGGGAGGGAGGGGCACGGAGTGCGGGGCGGGCCTGCGGCGGCAGAGGCCGGCATGACTTTGCACCAACCTGAGGCATGCCATGCGTTCTCCCGGGGAAGTTGTCCCTGGATCACGGGACCCTGGCAGTGGCAGGCTGCGCAGGCTCCCGGGAGGGGCGGTGTGGAGAGTGACCTGTGCTCGCACACAGGCTCTTGGTGGCGGCAGCAGCAGCCTTAGCGTCCCATTCCCGTCTCTGGGGTCTGCGCTGTTAGCCACAACTCGTGCCCATCTCTGGAGCTGCTTTAAGCAGCGCTCTTAATCCCCTCTCCTCACGCACCAGGAAACAAAGAGGGAAGAAAAAGTCTCTTGCCTCTTCTGCAGGTCCAGACTTTTTCCCGGACTCCCTCCCGGCTAACCGTGGTGCTCTAACCCCTTCAGGCTGTGTTCATGCCGCCAGTCCTCTCCCTGCGATCCGACCGAAGCCCGAGCCTCAGCTCCCAGCCCCGCCCGCCCTGGCGGGTAAGCAGACAAGCCTCTCGGGCTAGTGAATGCCAGTTGGCATGGATCCTCTGTGCGGGAATCTCTCCGCTTTGCCCTCCGCACCCCTGTTGCTGTGCTGTCCTCCACAGCTCCGAAGCTTCCCCACTCTGCCACCCGCGGTCTCTGCCCATGAAGGGGCCTCCTAGTGTGAGGAAAACTTTCCTCCTTCACAGCTCCCTCCCACTGGTGCAGGTCCCATCCCTATTCTTTTGTCTCTGTTTATTCTTTTTTCTTTTGCCCTACCCAGGTACTTGGGGAGTTTCTTGCCTTTTGGGAGGTCTGAGGTCTTCTGCCAGTGTTCAGTGGGTGTTCTGTAGGAGTTGTTCCACATGCAGATGTATTTCTGATGTATCTGTGGGGATGAAGGTGATCTCTGCGTCTTACTCTTCCACCATCTTCCTAGTTGTACTGATAGGGTTTTGATATGAGTCTGCAAGCAGTTGATTTATTATGGCCTCTGTGCAGTCAAACCTCTCTGCTTATGATAATCTGTATTTGCAGCCACTCCCCAGTGCTAGCATCACTGCCTCAGCTCCACCTCAGATCATCAGGCATTAGATTCTGATACAGAGTGCACAACCTAGATCCCTCGCATGCACAGTTCACCGTAGGGTTCGCACTCCTATGAAAATCTAATGCCGCCGCTGATCTGACGGGAGGAGGGGCTCAGGCGGTAATGAGAGTGATGAGGAGTGGCTGTCAATACAGATGAAGCTTTGCTTGCTGGCCGCCGCTCACCTCCTGCTGTGCGGCCCTTTTCCTAACAGACTATGGACCACTACCAGTCCGTGGCCCAGAGGTTGGGGACCCCTGTTTTAAAGTGTTTTATTTCTTATTTACTTTTATTTTTTTGAAGTATAGTTGATTTACAATGTTGTGTTAATTTCAGGTGTACAGCAAAGTAATTCAGATTCTATTCCATTATAGGTTATTATAAGTTATCAAATATAGTTCCCTGTGCTATACAGTAGGTCCTTGTTGGTTATCTATTTTATATATAGTAGTGTGTATCTGTTAATCCCAAACTCCTAATTTATCCCTTCCCCCTGCACATTTCCCCATTGGTAACCATAAGTTTGTTTTCTATGTCTGTGAGACTTTATATTTTGTAAATAAGTGCATTTGTATCATTTTTTTTTTTTAGATTCCACATACAAGTGATGATAAGATATTTGTGTTTGTCTGACTTACTTCACTTAGTATAATAATCTCTAGGTCCACCCATGTTGCCACAAATGGCATTATTTCATTCTTTTATGGTGTTTTAAACAACAACAACAGCAAGATAATAGGCTTCTGATTCTGGTCCTCCTTAATCTCCATCAAAAAGAATATTTAGGGAACAGTAGCACCAGTATCAACGCCACAGTGATCTTTTGATCTTCCTGTTTATTTTTTTTTTAAATCTAAAAGAAAGTGAAACTGGTAAGAATGAAAATAGATATTCCCAAGTATACCTTACTAGAGCAATATTGTGACCCAAATTTCTGAACAAAGAAATTTAAGTGTATGATAATAGACCACTCATTTTATAAAATACTTAATTATACAAAATTTTAGTTAAGAGAATTTGATTAATCCACGAAATTTTCTTCAAATTGAATTTGACCAGGTCTTAGAAAAACTGATCTCTACTGAAACAGCATTGCTGCAAACTGCATTATAATGTGTTCGAAGTATCAGAATCTCCCAGATGGGACTCAGGGTAGCAATAGAGGCATATAGAGGCAATTTAAGAAGTAATTTAATCCCCAGGGCACAGTGAAGGAAAAGAGAACAAATAACGAAGTAATGGTTGACTAGCATGTGTTATTCTTAAGTCTATCAAAGGTAATTATAAAAAATGTCCTAGATATAAGTTTTATTATCTTTTCTTAGAATGAAATATTTTTATTAAAACATCTTTAAAATATCTAGGTTTATAAATGTTTTAACATAGGTCGATTGGGGACATGTTTTTTTTTTTTTTAAACTGGTGAGAGAGATTCTTTTTCAAAAGAATTTCACATTAAAATTATTGAATCTGATGAGACATTGAAAAGCACACTTTTTCCTCTCAGAGTAGCAAACTTTGAAGAGAAAAAAATGTCCTAAAGAATGAAAAACCAAGTTAAAATAAAGAAAATCATTGACCATTTGGTTTATAATGTTATTTACAAAGGTCTTATGACTCCTGGAGGCCTATTTTTTACATGCATGAGCATTTATGTATTTTGTTTTAAAATTTATGTCAACTTCACAAATCATTTTTTTAAACTATTACGTCTGGAAAAGAAAAGCCTGAGTCTTTGGGAAAAAAATATTTTGCAGGTCATTTAGTGGACTATATAACAAAGTCATTTCATTTTATGCCCCAAATCTGATTCAAAGTATGTCTGTGAATTCTTTTCAAGGCCCAGGAATAGAATGCCAAGGAAGCAAGGGGATCGATCCTAGTTATAATTTTAACTACCTGGGTTCAAGAGTCCACAGTAACCTTGATTTACTTTTCTCTCACTCTTTTTCCTGGTCTGTGGTTTCCATGGTGAATTACTTTAACGCAGGTAGACTAATCCCATATTCTTTTGACTCAGACAGTTCCAGAGGTGATGTATCTCAGTGGTCTCTGTGAAATCCAGTCATAGCAGGGAGAGATCTCCTTTCAGAAAAGAAATCTGCTCGCCGAAAATAGATAAGCTTCCAATAATTAAAAAGGAAAATCAGGTTAAAAGATTTAATGAGGTTTTGTCCTCGTGATTAGTCACATCATTTTATTAAAAGAAAAAAAAATACTCCAGTGAGCCTTCTGTGCCGTAACAACTCAGATTTGCATGGTGTGCTGCGGTTTACAAAGATTTCTCACAGATAATCTCATTTTAATTCATACAGTGCCTGCTTATTTTTCTGTTAGATTTTAGAACTCTGCTGTGATCAGTCATAATCTGAAGTTCATGGCTGGCTATAAACACAACCAGGGCAATAGAAGGTGAATTGTTTTGGATGAAATATAACAGAGACCAATAATTGAAGCCCCAGAACTCAAGTTCAAATACTATTCCATCTCTAGCACGATCTCAGAGCCAAGACTTCCCAGATGACATCAGTGTGAGACTCTATTGTCCTTAATTTGATTTTTTATTATTCAAAATCATTTCCTGGGAGACAGTCTTCTTATTTAAGTGTAGTTTTTCAAACCATCTTATCTTCACCACCGTTTGTTTGAAGATTTCCTAATTGAATTCTTAACAGAAAAGCCTCCTTGCGGTCAACACCCACAGAAATGAAATAGAAACAATGGATACAGGGATTTGCTTTTGAAATACTGATAAGTTCAGGTAAAATCAAATGCTTCACAGTGTGAAAATCGCTCTCATTCTTATTTGTAAAATTCAAAGAAGCATTTCCTAATCGTTTGTGTAGATCCAGTTTCGCTTCATAATTTCCAGACTACCACTTGGATGTACTGAGGCTCTTCTGTGACACAGCTGAGCTAGTTCCGAAAGTTCCTCCTTTGTCTCTGGGTTCCTTTGCTTTTATTCCCCTAGGACTCGCCGCCTCAAATTGTTTTATCTGAACTATGACTGAACATGAATAAACAAATGGAGAATTGAGGCAATTATACTATTAATATGAGCAGGAAAAAAAAAACCAACACATTGCCTGAGTTATCACATTGCCAATTCTTGGCAAACATCTTTTTCTGTTTCAGTGATGTGGAAGATTGCCTGACTTCTTTTCTCGGGGAGTGTAGGTCTGGTCCGTGTCACATGGCTCTGAGCATTCAGTGTCTACACATGATTGCTTCATTTCCTGCTGCCTCAGACTATATCTATTCTAGGAAGGCTAAACTATGATAGGAAGGTTCAGTGGTTCTGAAGTACAGTACTTACAAAGATATCCCTGTGAACACTTTGATATTTTAAGTTCTTAACTGATGTTAGGACCTGTTCCACTGGTCATGGTGAGCTGGACCAACTGATATTTTCATTCATTCATTCACTCATCCATTATTTATTGAGTGCTCTGTGCCAGGTCTCCAGGATACAAAAATGACAATCTCTTGGTGCCAGCACTTGAAGAGTTCGAAGACATTAAAAAAGTATTTACAAATTACTACTAGAAAACTATGACTACAAAAAACTAAAAATAGAGCTAACCTGAAATCCCACTCCTGGGCGTATATTCAGAGGAAACCATAATTCGAAAAGATACATGCACCCCAGTGTTCATTGCAGCACTGTATTCACTAGCCAAGACATGGAAGCAGCCTAAATGTCTGTTGACAGAGGAATGGATAAAAAAGCTGTAGTATATATACACAATGGAATACTACTCAGCCATAAAAAAGAGTAAAATAATGCCATTTGCAGCAACATGGATGGACCTAGAGATTATCATACTATGTGAAGTAAGTCAGAGAAAAACAAATATCATATGATATCACTTATATGTGGAATCTTAAAAAAATGATACAAAGGAACTTATATACAAAACAGAAATAGACCCAGAGACATAGAAAACAAATATGTTTACCAAAGGGGAAAGGGAGAAGGAGGGATAAATTAGGAGTTTGGGATTAACAAATACACACTACTATATATAAAAAAGGACCTACTGTAGAGCATAGGGAACTATACTCAATATTTTGTAATAACCTATAAGGGAAAGGAAAAAAAAGTAGTTATGATACAATGTAATAAGTTTGAACAACGAGTCCACTGTGGGTAAAAACACACACCCTCTAAAAGTTTCAGGGAGACAGAATCAGAAGCCACAAGCAATTTCCCAAGAATATACTTTTCATTCTTATCTTGTTTTATTTTTCTCCTACAATCCTTTAAGAATGAGATAAGCCAGTCTCACTAGGTATTCATTTGCTACTTCTCAAAGATCTTCAGCTTCTGAGAGTTTGGGGACAGACATTTTCAACAGAGCAGGATTTGGCAGAGGTTGGTCAAATATCTCTGCCAAGGGCTCTCCCTGGCAGATGGCAACAGCTGTTTGGGATTGAGTCAAAGTACAGGATAAGCCCCTGCAAAAAGTCCTTTTTATTAGACTAATGGCTTTTTCCCTCGGAGCGGTGATTCATTGTATCAGTGCATAATTGTTTTTGTTAATGCATTTGCTCAGATCATACAAAAATCTAATTATTCTATGTAATGAATCATTAACAATTTCCATAAATTCATTGCAGTGTTTGCATGCTGGCATTCAGGTTATGCTAATAAATGTAAAATATTCATGCCTTTAAGTCTGAGATTGCCCACTATGTTCGAAAAATTTGTTTTAGTAAATGTACCAAATTTTGAATCTGCATTTTGTAAAATACTGAAGTGTAAACTGCAAGATTATTCTTGAATAGAATATTCTAATTTTCTATTCACTTTTTAAACTGAGTTCTTTTATTTCCTTCACAACCCACGTTCACTTAGCTACAACAAATGACACATGGTCATGTTTAACTTAAGAGCATTAATTGGTGTTTGGTAATGAAAGAAGATCAAAAGTGATTGTCGTTGGCCTTTTCCACTTTGATTTCTTCACATTGAAACTCAGCCTTTGATCCATTTGCTGAAACAGATATTAGGAATATGTACCTTATTATCATTATTTTTAATCAGAGAAGGGGGAAATAAACCTTGAATTCTAGTCATACAAATTCACCACTATAAAGTACAGAGGTTTTCTACATTATTATTATTGTTGTTGTTATTAACATGCACTGTGTGGCAGGTACTCTGTTCAGTGCTTAATATTCTCCATCTCATTTAATCCTCCCCCAAAGCCCCTTAGGTTGGTCCTCTATTTTCCTCAATTTACAGATGAGAAACTGAGATTTAGAGAAGTGAAGACACTTGCCCAAGTTATCAGTTTTGCATAGTGGTTCTCCACTGAAGGAGATTTTGCCTCCTTGGGGACATTTGGCAATGCCTAGAGACATTTTTCATTGTCACAGCTGGGCAGAGGGCAACTGGTATCTGAGGAGGAAAGGCCAGGGATGCTGCTAAACATCCTACAATGCACAGCGCAGCCCCCATAACAAAGAATTATCTGGTCTAAAACATCACTAATACTGTGGGTGAGAAACCCTGGTGTAGCAGCTGCGTGTTGCCCATGTCACAGCTCCTTCAGTGACCGATTTCAGAGCAGCTGTGGTGGACGGTGGTGCATCTTACCAGCATGTGAGGTTGTGGATCTTGGCTTTTCTGCCTCAGGGCTCTCTCTGAAACACCAGTGTAGGTGCATTCTGAGATTGTGCAGGAGTTAACACCTGGGGGCAACCCTCCACCAGTATGCAACCTGATGGGACCCTTGAGGGCCTTCTACACAGTTTCTCCTCATGTCCCCAGATAGATGGAGTCTCAGTTGCCTACAATGGTAACCAACTGGTACAACGGACACTGACTGACTCAGTGCCACCTCTTACTGGCTGAGGGTTGCCCCAGCTTGTCAACACCTCTTAGATTCTAGGTCATATCTGTTGCTTGGCTTCAGAGAAAGATTTGGGGCAGAAAATCAGAGATAGCACCACCTGAGCAGTGTATTTAACTACACTGAACTGTCTGCTAAAGCTGGTTGAAATCAGTAACATATATGTTATGGGTTTTTAATCACTTCCCTGTCTCACTCCCTGGACTCTTTCTTCTTCCTAGACCCGCCTTTGAAATAAACTACCTGGACCCAAGTCCTTATTCAAGCTCTGCTTTCAAGGTAACCCAAACTAAAACAGAAGGCTAGCAAGTCTACTCTGTTACATTGCAAGTCCAATTAAACAGAACCCAATGCTGGCTGTGTCACCTGATAAACAAGGGAAATCTGTCCATCGGCACCCTTTGGCTTACAATGCCCTTTCCACTTTAAGTTCCATGGTCAACTATTTAATACTGCTTTATCAGGACTCTAAATGCTCTCACTACTTTATTTTTCCCCAAACCCAATAACACATCCTCAATGATGGAATCAACCTTTTGCTGTTGTTTTTGTTTTCTGTGCAGAAGTGATATTGGCTTGAGAGAGGAACCCAGCTTACCTGACCTATTGTAGATTTATGCTGAGAACTTGAACTTAGCCTTTGCTACTGTTTGGAAATCTTTCAGGAGTGTTTGAATGACTTCCTCATATACTTCTTATTCCTTTCTAGCCCCAAGCCTGGCTTTATAAGCCCTCTCCTCCATATCTCTTTGGACCATTTGACACTTTCTTCCTGAATTTTTTCTTTTTTTTTAACTTCCATGATTATACTATATTTACTACTCCTTTGATCTGACAGCTCTTTTTTTTTTTTTGTAATCCACTAGTATCTCTTTTTCTTTCTTCCAATCTGAAAACAAGAATTGTCATATCTCCTTTTTTATACTCACTTTATGAGCGAGTTCATTCTCTTCTATAGGAGTGTCAGCTAAATTTCTGTTTCCAGCTCTGATATTTCCCCTAGGTCCCCAGGTCATTGCTGACTGTCCACTTGATTAACCCATCAGCTAATCTTCTCCTAGGCAACCTACATGGCTCAGAAGAAGTTGAATTCCCTCTGAAGTCCAGGAACGCACCAGAATGGTCTAAGGACAATCTCCTCCTCTTGCCCAATCGATTCAGCAATTTTCATATAAACCAGTTCAGTTTCCTGAGATTCAAGGTAAGATTTGTTGGGGATTCTGGCGAAATTCTTCCTTACTCTTCTGGGAGAACTTTCGGAAGCAATTATCTGTTTTTTTCTCTTGCTTTTTCTCAGTATATATTCATGTGTGGATGTGACATCTGGAAGGGAGGTCATTATGTTAATATCACTTTGGGGATGAATCCACCGTGTGGACGAGTGCTGAGTCAAATGACTCTCAAGGAAATGGAACTAAGGAAACTGGATTAAGTCCCTCTGAATGAGTGCACTTCTTTTGGACAGCCAGCAATGGGAGTCAATATTTTTCCTTGTTTAAGCTAGTTTCAGTTACTTGCAGCCAAAGGCTCTTAGTGAGAAAATGTTGTGCCATGGTCTCTTTGGAAGAACCTCAGTCTCTCCATTTTTTCCCATTACAACTGTCATCTCGAATGCACATCCATTACTGGCAGTCTTCCAGTGAAACTACATACTTGCATTCTCTCCTCTTTCTGATTCATCTTCTATACTGTTGCCAGGTCAATTTCCCTAAAAGACAAGTTTCATTATGTTACTCCGTAAATTTCCATAATGGTTTCTTTCTTTTCACTTTCAGCTTTTAGTCCAAACTCCCAAGATTTGTTTTTAAGACTTTTCATAATCAGACATCTTTTTGTATACTCAATATGGTTTCTCTGTGCTCCCCAACATACAATTGAAATCTTTCCTCTTAATATTTTCACAATAGAGAAATGTTTCCCCTGTGACAATTCCATGTACACTTTCAGTCTTTCTTTAATTTCTAGATTCTCCTAAATTTTTCCTTAATAGATACAGCCTTTATTCATTTAAACAGTCTTTATTTTATTTATTTATTTATTATTATTTTTTTTTGTGCTACGCGGGCCTCTCACTGTTGTGGCCTCTCCCGTTGCGGAGCACAGTCTCCCGACGTGCAGGCTCAGCGGCCATGGCTCACGGGCCCAGCTGCTCCATGGCATGTGGAATCTTCCCAGCCGGGGGCATGAACCCGTGTCCCCTGCATCGGCAGGCGGACTCTCAACCACTGCGCCACCAGGGATGCCCTAAACAGTCTTTATTAAGTGCAGACTATATGTTCCAGGTATGCAACGAGCAGTGGATTTATAAAGACAAATGTCTGAAAAAGTCCTCTTAGGAATAATGAAATAAAACTTGAGAAACACTGTTCTAGATACTGGGTAAACTTTTTTGCAATGCATGAAACAGTCCTGCACAATTGGAGAACTGTTCTGCCACAAATCCCAACACTGCCGTTAATCCCAACACTGGTGGAGTTGCTTTTATGTATTTATTTTCTTTTTAAATCTGTAATTGCAATTTGAGACAACAGAAAGCAGAGTATTTTACTGCCAATTATTTCAGATCAATTCCTCCTCCCCCACTCAGCTAAATTATCAGTGCCTTGAGAGCAGATGCCATCTCATATATTTCTTTCATACCTTCCTTGAGAGAATAGCATGAAATGTCTTTACGTTGGTCTCTCTCTCTCTCATTCTCTGCATACTCATTTTATCCATTTCTTATTGGAGTGCAAGGAGTGATATTTGCAAAGCTGATACTAACCGTGGTTAAGAACAGATTTTTGCTTTACTGACTTAGCACACAGGAGATGATAAAAAACATTAGCTCTTATTAATGATAATAAAGGAAGCATAGAAAATGTCTTGATTGATGAAAATGCCTGCCTTAGTCTTGTTGCTATCACCTTTGCCCATTCTCTTAAATTCATATCTTAGTAATAGAGTTTAAAAATTATTGTCAAACCAATGAAAGGTCTATTTTCTTAATCTAAACATAATCCTAACTCTCTAATATTTATTTCTTTATATTCTCTTACAAATTTTGTCCATATGTAGTTGATTTTTTATTAAAAATAGCAATACTGAATAGGTAGTCAGTGTCACTGACTATTTTATTCATGTAGAATCAATAGTAGATTGATGTAGAATCATCATTAAATGATGTAGAATCATTTAATAAAGATGTTTCAGTGTTTCTACCTAATTATCAGAATTGTCATTTTAACAGCTGCATAATGGCCCATCACATTTATTGATTGCTCTTACTTTCTGTTGGACAATTTGTTTCTCGTCTTTCATGATTATACGTGATGCTTCTGCCTAGTCTTTCTGCCACTGATTTTTGTCATCCTCTATTAAATACTGCCCCTACCCCCTGGATTATTGTCTACTTGCTTGGATTCTGACTATTGTGATTTACACATGCATCAATTCACCTGCCTGTACTTAGCTCTGATCAATGATAGTTGCTTGATCCTTTACATTCCTGGTTCCAAAGAGTTGGTGCTTCTGATCCCCGCTGCTCAAGAAGGATTTGGTATAGCTCGAGGCACGTGTGGGAAGTCAGCTGGTGTTTCACGGTAAGAGAGAAGACATATCCCAGAATAACTGAAACTCTTTAAAGATAAAATCCACATATTTCCTCTTTTGATAAAGTGCTAAATTATAGTAAATGTGCTCCCAGGATACCCATGGATTACTTGATGATAATAAAAGATAACAGCTGAATATTGTTTTCAATTTTGAAAGAGCAAACAAATCAACAGCAATCATAACATTACTTTATATGCCTAAACTAGGATGGAATAATGTTTTCATAGAAGATGTGATCTGGGTTCAAATAACATCATTTACCAAATGCAGAGGATTGCTGTAGCTCTTGACTTAAAGATACATTAAATCTATCAAAGTTAAGAGTCAATATAGACGCAGGTCAGATTCTATGACAAAAACTCAGAGACCAGGGCTTCGCTGGTGGCGCAGTGGTTGAGTGTCCACCTGCCAATGCAGGGGACACGGGTTCATGCCCCAGTCCGGGAAGATCCCACATGCCGCGGAGCGGCTGGGCCTGTGAGCCATGGCCGCTGAGCCTGTGCTCCGCAACGGGAGAGGCCACAACAGTGAGAGGCCCGCATACCACAAAAAATAAAAAGAAAAATAATCAAAATAAGATTGCTGAGTAAGGTTGTGAATAAACAGTCTACAGAAATCAATTATATATATTTGATGAAAGGGAGGAAAAAACTCTATTCAATAAGAAAAATAAAACATTTAGGAATAAGAGTGAGATTTATACAAAGATCTACTTAAGATTTTAAGATGCTACTGAAACATACATGTGGACAGGTGTATCATTTCTTGGATGAAGCAAATCAACATCATAAAGATGTGATTCAATAAAAATAGTAACAGCATTTTTATTTTGGAATCAGACAGGCTGGTACTAAAGTTCAGATGGAAAAATAAAAGACAAGAATAGTCAAGAAAAATCTGGAGGAGTAGCGAGGAGGACTAGTTCTTCTGCATATTCAAATGCATATTTTAAATCTTCAATAACAAAAACAATATGGTACCAGTACCTGAATCGAATGACAGATCAATGGAATTGAATAGAAAAACCAGAAATAGGTCTAAAATAAAAGGATTTAGCATATTAAAAACGTGACACACCAAATCAGTAGGGTAAAGGTAGAGTTGTCAATGAACGATGTTGGGTCAGTTGGCGGGGTCTGGAACAATATATAACTCCATAACACATTTCTGTATTGACTCTCCCTCCTTTTGTTCCTTTTCTATCCCTCGCCCCTTTCTCTAGATCACACTCTCCAACAAAATATTTGCACAAAGACTTTGTTGCAGGCTCTGCTTTCTAGGGAACCCAGGCTAAGGTACTTATTGTATATCTAACCTCTTCTCCCCTCTACTCCTCTTTTCTCCATTATACCTTTTATAATTTGTTAGAGCTTAGAACGTTTCCAGCTGTCACTCTATTTCCTATATTTATTTTAGTCTTAGTTTTATAGTTATTTAGTTGCAATTCTCACTGCCAGTGGTTGGCTAAAGTCTTTCCTCTAGTTGATTCCTTAATAAGGATTTATGGGAACAATATTCCCTGAATGCTTGAATGTTTGAGACAATTTGTCTGCTGTCCTTACAACTGAAAAGCAGTTAGATTGGCTATAAAATGCTAAAGTCACTTGAAGATTTTGTAGGTGTTCCTCCATTGTGTTCTGATGTTGATAGGTGTAGAAAAGTCTGAAACCAATCTAAAATCTTTTTCTCTGTGTGCCCAAAATATTTTCTTCCTTTTGAAAGATTATTGACTTTATAAGTGCCTTTCTCAGCATGGATCTTTCTGAGTAAATTTACTCTGGGAAATGGTCAGTTTTCAATATGTGCAAAGTCATGTATTTCAGAAAAGTTTTCTTGAATAACTATTTCTGTTTCATTTTGTTTGTTCATTAAATTTGTATTTCTGCGTCCATCATGGGACTTTTAGCAGTGTTCACTTCCCTTAAATCCTCTCAAATTTTACATTTATTTCTGATTATATTCTGATTATGATTATCTTTTTTCTTCTAATTTATTCCTAAACTCCTCTAGCTCATAATTCATCCCTTCCTGTTATCTTACCATCTCTCTTCCGAGTTCCTGCATTTCTGTCTTATGTACTTGTTTCATAGTGGTGATTGCTTCATTAGGCTTTTCCCCTCCCTCTTCAATGCACTGTTAAATATTTGGTCACACTTTTTTCTGCTCCATGGCAACTTCTTTCTCGCGAGTTTTTCATTTTCCCCTTGGTCTTCTTTTCCTTTCCTCATGCACATTAATTGGTCAGTTTATATAAAGCTTCCCTATAGGAAGGAAGAGAGACTTTGGAGTCATTTTACTTGTATTTGAAATCTAGCTCCACGACTTACTGCATATGTGACTTTGGATAAGTTATTTAACCTCTTGATTTCAGTTTTCTCATCTACAAAATGGGAAAAAACAAAAGTACCTACCTCTTCGTGCTGTTGGGCGAATAGAATAAAATAATACAATTAAGGCTGAGAGTGGTGTCATACACATAGTTTAACAGTCACCAAGTGTTAGCTACTGTCATATAATCACTGCCTTTTTTAAGACACATTTTTCAGACAAGACAAATGAGACACAAAGTAAGTAATTTCCAAGGACTATAAATTCCATAAAGATAGTGTCTTAGTCTGTTCTGGCTGCTATAACAAAATACTACAGACTAGTAGCTCATAAACTACAAAAACCTATTTCTCACAGTTCTAGATGCTGGAAGTCCATGATCAGGGTGCCAGCACAGTGGGGTTCTGATGAAGGCCCCCTCCTGGGTTGCAGACTGTTGATTTCTCTCTGTGTCTTCCCATGGTGGAAGGGGCTAGGGATCTCTGAGGGGTGCTTTCATAAGAGCACTAATCTCATTCATGAGCGCTCCACCCTCATGACCTAAGAATCTCCCAAAGGCCCCACCTCCTAATGCCATCACGTTGGGCATTAGGATTTCACATGGGGCAGTGAATTTGGAGGGGACATAAACATTCAGACCACAGCAGGTAGTGATTCTATTGCTACCTTTTTCTCTTTCACTGCTATATATCTAACACTTTGCATACTACCTGGCACATATGAGAGTCTGTGATCCAACAAATAGGTGCTGAATAAATGAACAAATACACTTCCCATTGGTCACACAACTAAAAAGTCGGCAGAGCCAGCATTTGAACCCAGCTCTCTTAGACTTGCCAGTCACATTTATCTCAGCCACATTTTATAGGTCAAAACAAGTCCTAAGACTAACTGGATTTCAACGGTTTTGGGAAACAGACTCCAGCTCTTGCTAAGAACTACCAAGAGGGACTTCCCTGGTGGTGCAGTGATTAAGACTCTAAGCTCCCAATGCAGGGGACCTGAGTTCAATCCCTGGTGAGGGAACTAGATCCCACATGCATACCACAGCTAAGAGTTCGCATGCCACAACTAAGGAGCCTGCCGGCTGCAACTAAAACCTGGTGCAACCAACCAAATAAATAAGTAAATTAAATTAAGAAAAAAAAGAACTGCCAAGAATTTATGGCCACATTTAAATTACCATAGACACTGTCTCCCATTCTTTATTCAAATCCTTGGGTCTTTTAGCACTTCATGTATCCCCACTTTTGGAAGGTACGTAATCCCTAACTTTACAGAGAAAATGGAGGACCTTAGGCAGAAATTACTTCTCTTTCTTGCTGCCACCTGGCACTTAATTTACAGTAGACTGTGTCTCCTATCCCCCTCCTCCCAGACCCTGGCACCATTCCCAGGAATCAGCTGTTCTGATACCTGTCCTTCTATTCTTCATTCAGGGTTAGAGGATATTCAGCTGTTCTTCCTGAAAAAAGCTGGTCTCTTCACCCTTGTTCTTATTCCCTTCCCCTACTTTTTCCTTAGGGACCTTACATTTCAATGAAATCCTTGAATAATTTAAATATTTTTTTAAAATTTCATGTCATTTTATAAACATGCATGTATCTTTTTTTATCTTTGGAAAAAAACACTCCAACATCTACCCTATCTTTTAGCCATAAGAAAGTATTTGCAAAAAGATATCTCCATTTAGTGTCTCTTCTTCTTTACTTTCTATTGATGTTTCAGCCCATCTCCCCTTGTTTTTTGTGTTTTTTTTTGTGATACGCGGGCCTCTCACTGTTGTGGCCTCTCCCGTTGCAGAGCACAGGGTCTGGACGCGCAGGCTCAGCGGCCACGGCTCACGGGCCCAGCCACTCCGCGGCATGTGGGATCTTCCCGGACTGGGGCACGAACCCGTGTCCCCTGCATCGGCAGGCGGACTCTCAACCACTGCGCCACCAGGGAAGCCCTCCACTTGGTTTTTATACCAACTCAAAAACACAAATTTTTTCCACCAAGGTCACTTCCTAGTTGTGGTATCTAATGGATTTGCTTGAATCAGCACTGGCTGCTCCTTTGTAATTTCCTTCACTAATTTCTTTTCTCTACTCATATCTTAAATGTTGGTTTATATTACCACCTTTGCCCATAACTAAAACCATATGACCTCATGCTGGATGATCTCATGCAGTCCCTGGCACTGACCATCATGATCATGGTCATATTATCTCTCTTATGTGCTCTAGATTCATATCCAACTCCCAAATGGATACTTTGCTCTGGATATTCTATGGACAATATATCAGTTCTCTATTGCTGTATAATAAAGCATCATAAAATGTAGTATCTTTAACAAACAATAATTTACATGCTCATGATTCTGTAGTTTGGGCAGCTTTCAACTGAGTGGTTCTTCCGGTCTTGCCTGGGGTCACTTAGGTGGTTGCAGTGGGATGATGAGTTGGCTGGGTCTGAATGGGCTCATTCACATACCTGAAGCCTCAGCTCAGAACACTGTTAATGGCTGGATCTCTCTTTCTCCCTGTGATCTCTTGTCCTCAGGAGGTTAGCTTGCACTTCTTCACAAGGTGATGACCATTTTCTAAGAGGGTGAAAACAGAAACTACAAGATCACTCGTGACTGAGACTTGCCAGTCATGTTACTTCTGCCACATTCTATTGGTCAAACTGAATCATAAGACCAGGTATATTTCAAGGGGGGCTGGGGAAATAGACTCCACATCTTGCTAAGAAAATTTATGGCCATATTTTTTTCCAACTGTCATATAATAGATATCTCATCTAGTTTAATTCTCACAACAATCCTGAGTACTGTAATTATCATTCCTTTTTTGAAGGTGAGAAAATGGAGGCTCAGAAACATCCTCTAACTTATCCAAGGCTCCATGATTTAGAGATGGCATGGCAGGGTGGGCACCCTGGTCCATGTCATGTATATTTCATGTGCCTCACTGAGCAGAAACTCAGATGTCTAGATTGCCCATGCATGAACAGAAGGATATTCCTCAGGCTGGCCTCCAGGCTAACAGACACAAGAAAACAAGGTAAATGAAAGTATATTTCATTATATGATGTAGCTATATATTCGGAAATCATTGTATTAGTCCAGGATAGGGCCGGATCTGCTAAAATAATAAATCCCAAAATGTTAGTGGTTTAGCACAGCAAAATTTCATTTCTTGATAATATAAAATCTATTGTGAAAGACTGAGCTAGATGGAGACACAGTGTGTGTGTAGATGCTTCAGTTGACAGTTCTAGCTCAGTCCAGCCTCTGAGCCAAACTGCCACATACACCTTATACCTGACATGCCCCCAGCTGTTATTTATTATCTCCCCTAAATTTGCTGATATTCCTGAATTTTCTGTTTTAATTCACATGGTCCCCAGGCCAGAAATTATCAACAACTCTCCTTTGCTTATCAGGTTCAGTCTCCAGGTTCTGTCAAATTAATCACTTTATTTTCTCTCAAATCCATTGTTTCCTCCCTCTCCCCTTAGCTTCATAATGTTTTGCACGCAGCTTCAAATTGAAACTCTAATTTTGCTTCTGTAATCTATTCTCAACATTCCTGTTAGGGTGATCTTTCTAACATGCAAATGATCAAAATAGTGGATGCATATCCTTTCTGATAAAAGTAACTTTTGTTGTCTGGCATCTGGATCTCACTCTTACATTTGGTTTGTTTTGCCTCATGCTATTGAAGCTGAAAAGAATTGTCACTGTTTTGCCAGCCTCTTGCCCTGGGTGCACACTCATAACCCAGGCTAGGACAATCAGACATGTCTGCTACAGAATTTGAATCCAAAGCAACAAGTGGCAGCAACATCCAGTCTCCCAGGCAAGTGTGAGGAGTGGCCTCCAGAGTCCAGAGTTTCAGTGTCCCATGGTCAGATGTAGGCAGGTCAGTCAATTTTACACCTTTTCTTCCTGCCTATTCTCTGTGCCTCGTTCACCAGTCTTCCACATGATTGTGTATGTCACCCAATGGCTTTTCAATATATTGTTTTCTTTCCTCCTGAAATAGGCCAGGGTTAGTTTCTGTTGCTTACACCTCAGAACTCTGAACACTTCATATATTTTAGCTTCACATCTTCCAATGAATCCTCATGAACCAATGTTGAGTAAACATTTATTGAATGAATGATTGAACCTGCTTTCTGACTGCCAGGGGCAAGCAAACTAAGAAGGGAGAAGAGACTCATAAACATGAAAAATTGCCATGATATTATTGTCAGTCTTTTGGGGTTGGACAAATCATAAACAACTTTATGAGGTGCTCCTTGGACTTTGGTAGATGTTCTGTGTTGGTGCAATTAGAGAAGTACCATTAGGTGGACTTGGCCGTTAGGGCTAGCATTTAAGAGATTTCGGGGACATATAAAAATATTTTAATTTTAAGTGAAAGATAGCCGTGCTTGCTCTTACTAGTAAAGTGTTGCATAGAAAATATAACTTAATCAATTAAGCATTACAATATTGAACAATGGCAAGAAAAACAAACAACTGCAGGCAGTACAGTCTTTCTATTTTAAATTACAGCAATTTATTCTGGCCCACTTATCTTGGCATGATCTGGTTAGAGCTGGTTTATTAATGCTCCACCTTCATTCATAATTCCAGATGGAATTATAGAATTTCCAGAGGTTTCTAGTAATGTCATTGTATTTCAGCTGATTCCTATTGAGCTACATTCTCATTGGTGGAAAATATAAAGATATATGTTATTTATTTCTAGATGAATGCAAAAAGTAACAAGTGTAATGGTAATTCAGACATCTTTTATAGATAGTTTCATTTCCTTTTAATTCCAGACTAATATTGCCTTTTTATTCATTGTGCAATGTTTTGTGAACATTTTAAGCTGGCAACATTTAGTGAAACAGAGACATCAGGAAAATCTATTAGAAATGTAGTTTTGAGCTGAGTTGGGATGCATGACAAGGATTTAGATGTTATGAATATGCAGAGACTCAGGAGGGCATTAGTGAGTAAGGAATGGACTGGGCAAGGTGTATGGAGGAGGAACTATGTTTGGCATGTTAAGATGGTAATAAAATTTCAGCTCATTTGAGAAGTATTAAAGTAATGCAGTCATTAGAGAAGGGGTTGGAAAGTAAATTAAAGATAAGGAATTGCCATCCACAAGTTGTGCATGGAAGAGGAACAGATGTGGTATCTAGAAAAATTAATTTGACAGTCACATGCATGGTGGATGGGAGTGAAGAAATGCTGGAGTCAAGAAGAGTAGATTGGTTGATTACTTCAATTATTACCTCATGGGGTTATTACAATGATAAGCTCACAAGGATCTGGCAGTGAGTCAGGTAATAGGAATGAAAAGAATCAGACAATTTTAAAGATATTGTGAAGCATAAATTCACAGAATTTAAGATAGGACATGGAAGTCAAGAGAAAAATAAATGAAGAGGTAGAGAATCAGTAGTTTGATGGTTGGTCAAAAGAGAGATGACTAGCCCTACTAACAGATGTGAAGGCAGAAGGAGACAATCAATTTTAAAACAAGAAGACAAATTCCAGTTGCATATATGTTGACTTTGAACATCTAAGTGGAAATGTCTGAGAAACATTTGTATATGTAACCTAAAAGGAGCACTGAGGGCTACAGAAAAAGGATTTGAATGAAAACCATCCTCATAGAGAAGATGATATGTTATGGGTTGAATGAACCGATGAGAATGAAAAGTAGATCTCTGGGAAATGGTGATGCATAAGAGATAAGAAGATAAAGAAGAAAACAAAGTGAACTGAGTAGGAGCTATCTGAAAAAAATGGTGGAAAAGTGAACATGGAACCTGGTTTTGGAGGGCTAAGCAAGGATAGATAAATAGTGTCAAATGCTATTCCAGCATTTTCCAAACATCCTTGGGAATGTTGCATTTATAACTGTATTAATTATCTATTGTGATATAATAAAATATCCTAAAAAATAAACATTTGCTATTATCACACAACTTCTGTGGTTAAGAATTCAGGAGTAGCTTACCTGAAATATTCTGCTTTGGAGGGGTCTCACATGAGGTTGCAAACAAGATGGCAGCTGAGGTTGCAGTTATCTGAAAGCTTGACTGGGGCTGAGTGTCTTGCTTCTAAGAGAGCTCACTCACATGAGTTGAAAGTTGGTGCTGGCTGTTGGCAGGAGGCCTCAGTTCTTCTCCACATGAGTCTTTCCATGAGGTACTTAAGCATCCCTACAGCATGTCAACAGGCCTCCTCCAGAGTAGGTGATCCATGAGAGAAAACAGGAAAAAACCAGAATCCTTTATGATCTAGTTTCAGATGTCCCAGTACCTCATTTTTTGCAAGATTTTATTGGTTAGACATGTCAGCCTGATTCAGTATCAGAGGTGACTAGGAAAAGGTATGAATGCCAGGAGGTGAGGATCACTGGGGACATCTTAAAAGGCTGGCTACTACAACATGCCTCTTCCTGTTACAAATCCAACCAGGAACTTAGCAATATTTAGGCTTTTCTATAAAACTACTGACTTCTAGGAAATTAAGTTGATGGAAATTTTTCTGAAATAATGAGAATAACGTATCTTTTATAATGAATTCTTTTCTTTGTTCTGGTCCATTAGATTTCACTGTCAATACATGCTCTGAACTTGTAACTTGGATTGCAGTACTACAAAATAATTGGTAAAGTCCACAGAGTCAGTAACTGTATGCCAGAATTATCCTCCTTAATGAGACATTTAATGTAAAGCAGGTGGATTAGTGATGTTTTCAGGCTCATTTGTTGAGTATTAATGCTTAATTTCCTTGTCTATCTAACAGTGTGCATGTAATCTGCTTTAAAGCTACATTGATTTTTAAAATTTTTATTGTAATTTGATGTTTATTCTTTTATCATTTTAAAAGGCTCTTCCAGAATGATAAATATGCAAGGTCTCTATGAATTAATGAATTAATTAGATTAATATTTAGTGAAAACACAGATGACATTTTCAAAATCGGCCACAGTTCTCAAATCAGAATGTGTAGAATAATTACCCACAAAATTTGTTTACAAAGGCAATTTTCAGGATCTTCTATATAGAAACTAATTTATTAGATCTGGACTAGAGTCTGGAATTTAAAACCAGAATTTTAAATGATAGTTAAGGCGATTCCAAAATAGGTGATCCACAGAACAATGTAGAGCTGCATTCTCATGAAAAACTTCTATTAACTTATAATGTTAATATCCAGCATTTTGCAGAATATATTTTATAAGAGAGAATGAAAGTCTTCTGAGAAAACTAGCTACTAAACATTAGTTCTTGAAAAAATACAGTTTAGGCAAATACAAAAGGGAAGACTAGAACTTTCCATAGTTACTAGGAAAGGCCTGGCTGTGCACAGCAGCGAGGTGTGAAGTTAATAGCAGCCTTTCTCTCCTAGTATAATTGCCAGGATTAAATGATTTAATGTGAGGTGCTTAGAACTGTACTCGGCACAGAGTCAAACCTGAATGAAATGTCATTATTGATGATGATGATACTATAAGTTGTATCCCTCATACTGGACCAGAACACATATTATTCTCTTGTAAACACTGGTTAAAATTACCACCCATTAATCAGGGAGTAGGAATTAAATATTGATATTGTACCCTACTGTGTATATTTTCTTAATAGTTTGCTATATATAAATATAAAGAGTGAAATGTGTACAATTCTTACCTCAATGAGTTCAGGCATTATCCCAAAATACCTAGCTTCTGCAAGTTTAAAAACCCAAACAAAAAAATTTTTGTATTAGTTTGCTAGGGCTGCTGTAACAGAGTAGCACAAAGGGGGTGGCTTAAATGGAAATGTATTTTCTCACAGTTCTGGAGGCTAAAAGCCAGAGATCGAGGTGTCAGCAGTGTTTGTTCTTTCTGAGGGCCATGATGGAGGAATCCATTGCAGGCTCCTCCCCTTGGCTTGTAGATGGCTGTCTTCTCCCTGTGTCTTCACATTGTCTTGTCTCTGTGTCTGTGTCCAAATTTCCTCTTCTTGTCAGGACCTCAGTCATTTTAGATTAGTGCCTTAAATGACCTTATTTTAACTTTAATTACCTCTATAAACACCTTAATTCTAAATAAGGTCTGAGGAAATGGGGGGTTAAGACTTCAACATATGACTTTTGGGAAGGACTCAATTCAATCCATAAAAACCTCTTTGGATTTTCCTTGCAAATTTTAAAAAATATATTTATAGGCTTGGGGGTTGGAATTGAGGGTCCCTAATGAGTAGGCTTAGAATAGGGGGCACACACACACACACACACACACACACACACACACACGATAAAAATGGGCAAAGACTGCTCTTCCCACAGACTGCTTCTGTAACAAAGTTTGTTTTTGTTTTTGTTTTTTTTGGGTGGAGGCGGGTAGTGGAATTGGCACTGTGAACAATATAAAAATGTAAAATATCTTGTCCTTGCTTTCAAAGGATTTACACTCCTCAAAGGGCACACAAGAAGTAAATGTGTGGGGGGAAAATAAAATGACAGTGCACAAATGTCTACTAGTTGAATTGAATTCAGCTTCGACTGTGACCAAATTTAATGAGTGATATTTGGGGTTTAACACAGAGAAAGTGCTCAATAAACAGTACCCATGATTGTTTTACTGTTACTAGTCTAGCATCCTTCCAGAAAGACTTTCTATGAAATAGGTAAGAGTGGGCCATAAGAAGAGAGAAATGGCCTGGTAGAGTAAAACCAGTAAGGCACATGCGTCTGGAATTGGTTCTTTTGTTTATAATCTTAAATAATAGGGACTCAGTGGTCAATCACTTTCACTTTTAGGTAAATCACATTGTAAAGTTTTCCCTCTTGCTATTCTTTTCTTTGGCTCTGACTTTTTATCTCTTTTAATATTGTCATATTACTACCATCATTTTGAAAGTCCTCTCAAATATCTTTTGGAGCAAGATGAGATATAAATATAATAAAGTGCTCTGTGGGAATTGTCTTGCTTTATTTTGTTTGCCATAAGGAAAATATTTTTATAAATCAAGCCAGCTTTCAAAGCTTGACACTATAAACAAGAAATGTGAGATAAGAAAAGGTCATATAATGGATAAAACTAAATCATGTAATCTGGATAGGATGGCTTTTTTTTTTTTTTTAAATGAGAGTGTGGAATTGTGTCAATTTAGTCGATTGTTGGTTTAATAGGAGAAAAGGTCTCAGAGCCATAGCTGCATGCATTTCATGTAATAAAATAAGAAACAGAAGTGAATAATAGTGATTTATGGGATTCCTTTTGATCCTGACATTTCATTATTTTTATACAGAAATAGCATTTCTAGTGTATGGTTTTAACATTATGTTTCCTCATCTTGCTCTGAAATAATATATATACTGCAATGCATTGTCTCATTTTATAGTTTTCTGACTTCCATCAGGAAAATAGTTGTACCATAAACAAGGTTCTTGATCTATTTTCAGTGTGTTTCTTTACAAATCTTTGTACAGATGTGGAAAGGAATGCCATAAACATGAAACCTAAGACTCAAAACTTACTTCTTAAAAGTTACACACAAATTAATTTATTTCTCTAAATTTAATTTTATTTATTTTTGGCTGCGTTGGGTCTTTGTTGCTGCACGCAGACTTTCTCTAGTTGCGGAGAGGGGGGGCTACGCTTCGGTGCCGTGCGTGGGCTTCTCATTGGGTGGCTTCTCTTGTTGTGGAGCACGGGCTCTAGGCACGCGAGCTTCAGAAGTTGTGGCACACAGGCTGAGTAGTTGTGGCTTGTGGGCTGTAGAGCGCAGGCTCAGTAGTTGTGGTGCATGGACTTTGTTGCTCTGTGGCATGTGGGATCTTCCCAGACCAGGGCTCAAACCCGTGTCCCCTACATTGGCAGGTGGATTCTTAACCACTAGCGCCACCAGGGAAGTCACCCCCACCACACACACACAAGTTATACACACAAATCATTTCACTAATTTGGTATATGCAGTTTTAAAGGAAATTAAATTGAAACGATAAGGCTTTATCCTTCTTTTTTTTTTTTTTTTTTTTTTTTTTTTTGGCCGTACGCGGGCCTCTCACTGTTGTGGCCTCTCCCGTTGCAGAGCACAGGCTGTGGACGCGCAGGCTCAGCGGCCATGGCTCACTGCCCCAGCCGCTCCACGGCATGTGGGATCCTCCCGGATCGGGGCACGAGCCCGTGTCCCCTGTACCGGCAGGCGGACTCTCAACCACTGTGCCACCAGGGAAGCCCTATTCTTCCCTTTTAACTGAGGTTTTGAGTGGAAAATGTAATTATATTTTTGAACCAATATGATTACTTAAAAACTAGAGAATGAAGCTTTATTTGCCACAAGATACTCTTATTAACACTGTTCTCTTCATTTTCTAGTCAGTTTTTATTTAATATAGAACCTTATCATAAGTGATACAAGGCATAGGATTTTATGAAGGATGGAGAAAGAGTTTGTTGTGTGTGGCAAAAATCTGTGGCTTGTATATTATGATTTGGCTACAAACTCATCATATGATCATGACTCTGACCTCTGGTCTACTACTTCAGGGTAGTGGTGGTATAGTCAGATCGGACCTGGGCTTAAATCTCTGCTTTGATACTGAGTTGGAAGGAGGTACTTAATCTTTTTAAGCCTCAATTTTTCCATCTGTAAAAATGGAGACAATGATACCCATGTTATCAGACTTTGTGGAAAATAAAATGAGATAATGTATGTGATATATGTTAGGCATTACCTCTCATAGCACTTAGTTTCCAAAAATAGTTTTATGGTTTATTGAATGAAATCAGAGTGTTTAAAAATAAGAATAATGTAACATTAGACACAAGGAATGGTTGAGATTAGATTGGCCAATGCCCTCTCCAGATAAACATCTTTGACTTTATAGCCTCTGCCTAAAGACTGTTGGTGAAGAGGCATTCACCATCTGTCAGTGTAGCTGGCTCTCCACTGAACTGTTTTAATTACTCCCATATTTGCTATGTCACTCTATGCATAAAATATTGACATGTTGCCTCAAAACTAACATTGGAAAAGGAGATAACCTTATTGCAATAAAAGGCTTGTGGACTTTACACTTGCAGTGGCTATGATTCACGTGGCAAGGAAAAATACAGCAACACCATAATATCTAAGTGAAATATTGCATGCCTGGGAGTGCATCTTTTAGAAAACAGATGGTTTTTTATTGAAAACAAAATATGATTATGGTGTTTGCATGCAAAAATCTTATACTGTCTAATTATAAGAATCAGACTAGTTGTAGCTGTTTTGGAGTGCAAAGCTTCAAACCAGTAGAGAAATTTCCTACCCTTGACTCTATACAATTGAGGACAATGAGATCCAGGTAAAATATCACTTAAATGAATATCATTATGATGCCCAGATCTCTATAATAAGACTATGTGCAGGTTCAGACACATGACCCATGGTCACTGTATTCTGTTGATCTGGTTTCAATATATACTATTGAACCAAAAACTTAGCATAACTGATGCTACGTTCACCAGGCCCTGCCTGTTTAAGAATTTACCTCCATGAATGTTGCTTTGACATTTATCATTGCATTGCAACTGGACTTCAATGCTATGGAACATTTCTTTAAACTTTGACAGATATGAGGAAAGAATGACTACTTTTGGGTTTGGGGAGAGTATAGAGATCAGTCAGATTAGCAGTCATTGGGGAGAAAAGGCAAATTGGAGTAATTTCTGAGTTAGGTATCTTTAGTTTATAAATGAAACTACAGTATCCTCTAATTCAGTGGCTCTCAACTGGGATAATTTTGTCCAGGGGCATATGGAAATATCTAGAGTTATTTCTGGTTGATACATCTGGGGAGGGGGTCCTGCTGGCATCTGGTGCATAGAGGCAAGGGAAGCTGCTAACCAATACACAAGACAGCCCCTCCTAATACAGATTGTCTGGCCTGAATGCCAATAGTGCTGAGATTTAGAACCCTGTAATTTGAAAGTCTGAATTACATGCCCTTATGTATTTCAATAGATATATCTACATAAGCTGGACTTATAACATGATAAAGTAATTTTTATATCCTATTGGCTTTAATCTTGAGACTCTACTCAGATTCTATAATTTAATAAATAGCTACTTTCTAAATGTTACGTGAAATAAGATGTTCACAGTGATAAAACCTATCCTGTACAAATAGCGACCTTAGAACTGTCTTTTTCTGAATATAGCAGAAGATAAAAAATAGTCAGATACCAAATCTGTAAATACCTTCAACTCATGTACATTCCTGGGGATTCTGTGGATTGCTCTGGGCAAGAGCAGAAAAAGCCAATCAACGTGGGACCCAGAGGTTATGGTCATTGAAGCTGTAAATGTTGGAGCAGTAGTACAGACAACAAAACTGAGTGCAAAATTAGAGAAATAGCTGGGAGCTAGAGCAAATCAACTTAGCCTGGGAAAATGAAAACTCGTGAGTTAAAAATAGGAAAAGTAGCTCAGGAAACAGAGTTAAAAAGAAATCAACCCTCTTCAGACCCTAGACTATAGACCATACAATTCTCACGTTTGGTCAGTTTTTACTGTGCAACCATAATATCTCAGTGCCATTCAACAATAGTGCTTATTTTTTATGGGTCTGCTTGTTGGTGGTAGTTGGCAGATCTAGGCTCAGCTGGATGGCTCTGCTTTGAGCTGTAAGCTTGGCTTTAGCTGGCTCCGCTTGTCTTTATTCTGGGACAAAGAGATACACAGAGAAATCTCTTTTTATGGGAATCACAGAGGCACAGGAAGATAATTGCAGAAACACGTTTCAAGCTCTTGCTGACATCAGATCTGCCAATAGCTCATTGGTCAAAGCAAGTTGCATGGCAAGCCCTAAGTCTGAAGACAGGGAATAATACTCCTCCTACAGAGGTAGTGAAGAGGATGAATATTTTTAAACAATAATGTAACCTACTATACCATCTCCAACTAAACCCAGATTTTCTGAAGAAATATAACTTTTTTGTACTCAACTGCAATACAATATTTTTAATTCTCAGATTGAAAGGGTAGTCCACGTAATGAGTCATGTAGTTGGATTCCCAGGTTCTGAATATTATTCCCCCTTCTACTACTGATGTGAGAAGTTGAGCATATCAACTTTTCTGCAGAATCTCATCTCTACCATCTGCTAAATGTAGATAACATTTGGTGTTGACTTACTATTCTGTGCCTTCCAAGAAACAAGATAAAATCTAGAATTTGCTAGGAAATCCTCAGTGGAAGACAGTAACAAAGGATTCATCATTATTTGGTTGTTTAGCCTTGATAATTTTTAATGTAGTTCCTTTGACGTTATTTAGAATATTTTCAGAATGGATTTGTCCAGACAAGCATTTGATGTTTTTCCTCATCTCTCTCTCTCTCTCTCTCTAAGGGATACTACTTTGAATTTGTTTAGCATTTTAGTAAATCCATTAACCTTTCACCCTGGACTTAGAAACTGGGTTTGATGGTTTAATTCTGTTCCCTGAAGAATCTATAACCACATCATAAGCTGCATCATGTTAGACGTTAATTGCAATGTATTTTCAGACCAAATTCAGAGTTAAGATAATGGAAGTATAGAAAGTAGGTACCGGAGAAAGCCAAAGAAATTTGTCAATCTTGGCTCTTGCTAATTTTTACAGTTGGGTTAATTCCTGTTCATGGGAATGGTGTGTATTAGCAAAGGGACTAAAAGAACTACTGAATTTAAAAAAAATATCCACTTAAAATAAGCTTGTTCTCTTTCCTGTACGAGATTGCCACATATATCCTATATTTAATCTCTGACAATCTTTTAAGTACTCTTGATTTCTTCAGTTGCTGTGATGTTCACGGTATGGAATTAAGAGGAATATCTCAGAAGGAAGAATCTCAGTTTCTGAAAAGAAGAGCTAGTTGTGAAAGTCAGTCTTTGCTTTTCAGTGGCCTCATTTCACTTCCTAAATCAATCCTGAAAAGCAGGAAATACATTAATAGCTTCAGCAGGTTTCTTTAAGAGGGAAGAAAAGAGTTAGACCTTGTTTCCTTTACTTTCTACACAGGTTTGATTATTGCTAGGAGATGGACATCACAGGAGAGCAGTAGCTACCTCGTGCCTGACCTGCAATCTACCACCTGGATAGCGTGCCCTCTCCACACTTCCCAGCACACATTGCGTGCAAGGATAATGCCTACCTTGTATCTGACCTCATGTTCTACCTGCTGTCTGGCACGTGGATATCAGGCCCCTCTCAAGGGATTCGATCATTGTGAATGTCTACATCTCATCTGAGATCTCCAGTCCCTTTACTCTGCTTCCTAGCTGACCTTAAAAAGGTTAATCTTGTAACCAGGTTATTTCTTCCATCTTTCTTGTATTTGTTCAAGGATTTCTCTCCAGTCCAGTTTCCAATATTGTTGTACCAGGGAACCTTATCTGGTTTAAGGTTAAGATATTAAAATTTCAGAAGAGCAATAACTTCAAGGAAAGGAAAAATATGGATGCAAATTCCAATAATTCCTATAGTAGTTAGTTTATGAAAACAGCATTTCATTAGAAGCCTTAAACAAATCATTGGCTAAGTAAGGCTTTCTTATTTTGTGAGGTGGAATGAATGAATAGGGGATAGATAATGGCTAATGATAATATCGAGTGTGTTCTGTCAAATCACAGCGGCCTTTCATCAAAAGATATTACTAGGTATTTTTTGTCTACTGGGTAGCAGACAAGAAAAAGTATGGAAAGAGAGTTATTATTTTAAAAATTCTGAATTACTGGTTTTCTATTTCAATTGGAATAATATTTTGTCATTTTTCTAAATAATATTCACCTTTTTCCATATGTTGTACATGGTACTCTCTTGCTTTTTTAATTGTTTTGGGTATCTGTGGTTTTATTTTATTTCTTATTTATAGTGTTATTTACTTCTGTGGACCTCCACTCTTTCTTCACTTGACTTAATGAGGGTTTATCTTTTCATTTGCTTCATTCCATAAGAATTTTGAGTGTATACTTTAAGAGATTGATTCTAAATTTTGTCTGTTTTTTTTAAGTGATGTGTTTTGTTTTATATTGCTTGGTTTGATTGTGAATCTTTTTACCTATTTAATGAAAATGTTAATGCATATATTTCCTCTTTTAAAAACAATGCTAGTGGTGAATATTATAACTTTCTGCCTGAATCCAGCTCCATCCTACATGTTTAGAGATATGATTGACGTACTGGTCACTTGGTCTGTCCTGCATATTCCCCTTTTCTGATAGTGCACTTGCGCAGCCTCTAATGAGCAGGAACATGGAACCCTACAGTCCCATGACTGGTCACATGGGACTCAACCAGTCCCAGATGATTGGACAGTGGTGGGTATCTGATCCAACTGGATCAATCAGATTTTCCTCTCCTTGAAGATCAGATTTGAAAAAGTCACTTCAGTCAGTGTCTGTTAGACTCCAATGGGAATATAAGAAAAAGTCAAAATTGGGTGGCCATGATCACCTGGCATGAGAAAAGGTAGGTTGCAGGTAAGCCTGTGCACAAAACAAGGAAGAACAAAAAGACTATGCAGAATGAGACAGAAAGATAAAGTGGTCACCATGATTCTTGCAAGATTCCTTGTTCCTCCTATAGTTTGGCTTCCCTACCAGCCTCTAGTTTCCATTTTATTTAAGCTAGCCAGAGTTAGTTTTCTTGCAAATGAATGATTTCCAAAAGAGTAGTTGTTTCATTTTATTTTAAAATCCTTTTATCATATTTTGGAAATTGTTTTAAACTTTGTGGTTGTTGTTTTTAAATTTAAAATAGTGAGTTTAGTTCATATGTTATTAGCCTGTGGGAAACTAGCAAGTCGGTCCACCTAACCTGCATCACAGTTTCAGTTTACTGAAACTTGAATTTTCAGTAAAGTTCCTGGATTTCTCTGTTCCTTTCAGTAACACTCATGATTATTTTAAAGAAGGGAAGTAAGCTGTTTAAATGGAAAGAGCATTAGTTTCCTATTATTAGTTTCCTATTCCTGCTATAGCGAATTCACATGACCCTGGTGGCTGGAAACAACACAAGTTTATTATCTTACATTTCTAGAGGTCAGAAATCTGAAATGGGTTTTATGGACTAAAATCAAGGTGTTGGCAGGGCTTCATTCCTGCTGGAAGCTCTACAGATTTACTCACCTTTTCCAGGTTCTCAAGGCCGCTTGCATTCCTTGGCTGTGGCCCCTTCCTCCATTTTCAAAGCACATCACTCTGAGCTTTGCTTGCATAGTCACATCTCTTTTCTGCGTCTGACCCCTCTGTTTTTCTCTTATAAGGACCCTTGTGATTACATTGGATCTACCCAGATAAACCAGGGTAATCTTCCCATCTCCTAATCTTTAACTTCATCACATCTGTACAGTCTTTTTTTTTTTTTTTTTTTTAACATTTAAGGTGACATATTCATAGGTTCTGGGGATTATGATGTGGACATCTTTGGGTGGTCATTACCCAGCCTATCACTGAGCATTAGATTAGGAGCTATTTATTTATTCACATATCAATTCTATTACTGTTTGATCTTAAGCAAGTTATTTAAATTCTCTGTGCTTAAATCAGCTCCATGCTTTGTGACCGCCTGGAGGGGTGGGATAGGGAGGGTGGGAGGGAGGGAGACGCAAGAGATATGGGAACATATGTATAGGTATAACTGATTCACTTTGTTATAAAGCAGAAACTAACACACCATTGTAAAGCAATTATACTCCAATAAAGATGTAAAAAAGAAAATTCTCTGTGCTTCAGTTTCTACATTTGTAAAGCAAGGAACTTACATGAATCATTTTTTAAAGAGTCCCTTCCTAGGCCAAAATTCTTTTTCTAGCTTACCACGAATAACGCATAAAATAACACTAAATTGCCAGCATAAGTTCAGAGGTGGTTATTTTTTCTCAAGAATATTTTACTAATTTTAACTACTAGGTCTCTTAATTTCAGGCAAGCATGTATATGTTCCTTCTCGTTTGACAAGAACAGCATTCTGCTTCTACTATACATAATTATTTTGTCCTTTCCTAATGACAGCGTTCCTCGTTCTTATTCAATACTTCTTTTCTAATGCTTCTTCTTACTCCTTCCCACTTTTACTACTCCACCTCCTAATTCTCTTGCTTAAAAAAAAAATGGAAGAACAACACATATACCGTGGCTTCTGAAAAAGGTTGTTTTAAATGAATACCCCATGTTTTTTTCAATTTACTTTTCCAAAAATATAGGCATAAAATATGAGCCCTTCATATTATCACTAGTCATTACCCATTCCCTCCTCACCCATGTCACCAAAAGGATATGAGTAAGACTTTTTCCATTTTTATTTTTTAAGTAATTAAAAAGGCAGTGGGTTAAGGCATGGATAGCAGTTGTTAAAATGTAACCTTAAGGAGATAGCATATTATGTTAGTATTAACAATTAATAGATTTTTTTCATAGAGAGTCTATTAGATTAGCCAGTCTACTATCCAGTAGTGAGGGGAAGGGGAGCTGAAGCAGGCACATTTCAGGGGAGGCAGGTTGTAAAATATTCAGATAAGCATAATCTGGGAACGGATGTCACAGTGGAAAACTCTAAGAGAAAGCCTTAGAACTGGAAGAGGGCCTGACCACTGAGAGGCTGACTATGATCTCTGAACAAATCTTCACTGCCCCATTTTGCTTAGGGTTGTCAGGAATATACACTGTCCTATTTTCCTCTTCATGGTTTCCCAGGGAATATCTATGAGGAAAGGCAGACATACAGATCTGTTATTTTCCTATTTTAAACTTCAAGTATGAACTAAGTAATCTCTAAGACCCCTTCCAGCTCTGAACTTAAATGTTTTTTTAAAACAAATTATTGAGTTCGGGTCCAAGATGGTAATGTAGGAGACTCCTGGACTCACATCCTCCTCCCATGGATATACCCAGTCTATGACTGCACATGGAGCAATTGCTTCTGAAAGAAATCCGGAAACTAGCTGAGTGACTTTTAAACATCAGGTTAGTGAGGAGATATCCATATCAAAATGCATAGGAAAGTCTGAGACACAGTCTCACTGTAATCCCCACCACTGGCACAATGACATACAATTGGGAGGGAATTAATGACTCCCAGCTTCTCCCTGAGGAGCAAAGGGTTTGGACCCAACATCTAGTGCCTAAGAAAGAAAATTACAGGCCAATATCCCTGATAAACATAGATGTAAAACTTTTCAACAACATATTAGCAAACCAAATTCAACAGTACGTTAAAAGAATCACACACCATGATCGAGAAAGATTTATTCCAGGAATGCAAGGATGATGTAGATGTAACACCCACAACCAATGTGATACACCACAGCCAAAATAAAGGATAGGGACTTCCCTGGTGGTCCAGTGGTAAAGAATCCACCTTCCAATGCAGGGGACATGGGTTTGATCCCTGGTCAGGTAACTAAGATCCCACATGCTGCGGGGCAACTAAGCCTGTGTGCCACAACTACTGAGCTCATGTGCCTCAATGAGAGAGCTCACGTGCCACAAACTACAGAGCCCACGCACCCTAGATCCCATGCTCCACAACTAGAGAGAAGCCCGCGCACCACAACGAAAGATCCCATGTGACTCAACCAAGATCCCTCGTGCTGCAACTAAGAACTGACACAGCCAGAAAAATAAATAAATATTTTAAAAAAACAAAATAAAGGATAAAAATCATCTGATTTTCTCAATATGTGCAGAAAGAGCATTTAATAAAATTCAATATCCAATCATGATAAAAACTCTCAACAAAATATGAACAGAGGGAACATACCTCAACATAAGTCTATATATGACATGCCCACAGCTAACATCATACTTAATGTTTCAATCTAAGATTAGAAAGAAGATAAGGATACCCACTTTCCTAACTTTTATTTAACATACTACTGGAATTAGACAATTAATTAGAGCAATTAAGCAAGATAAAGAAAATAAAATTCATCCAAATTGGAAAAGAAGTAAAACTATCTCTATAAGAAGTAAAACTACCTCTATTTGCAGATGATGTACTATTATATGTAAAACCCCTAAGACTCCACCAAAAAACTGTTAGAACCAATAAACAAATAAACTAATACTAATAAATTCAGTAAAATTTCAGAATACAAAGTCAATATATAAAAATAAATTGCATTTCTATGCACTAGCAACAAACTATCAGAAATAGAAATTGAGAAAAATATCCCATGTGCAATTGTATCAGAAAAAATAAAATACCAGGGAATAAATTTGCCTAAGAAGATAAAAGATTTGTACACTGAAAAGTATAAGAAAATAATTAAAGAACTTAAAGAAGACACAAATAAATAGAAAGATATTCCATACTCATGGACTGGAGGACTTGATATTGTGGAAAAGTCCATACTATCCAAAGCAATCTACATTTTCAATGCAATTCCTATGAAAATTCCAATGGCATTTTTCACAGAACAAACAATCTTAAAATTTATATGGAACCGCAAAAGATTCTGCATAGTCAAAGCAATCTTGTGAAAGAAGAACAAGGCTGGAGGTATCACACTTTCTGATTTCAAACTATATTAAAAAGTTATAGGAATCAAAATGGTATGATACTGACACAAAAACAGACACATAGATCAATGGAACAGAATAGAGTCCAGAAATAAACCTACTCATATATGGTCAATTAGTGTATGACAAAGAAGCAAGAATATACAATGGGGAAGGTAGTGTCTTCAGGAAATGGTGCTGGGAAAACTGTACAGCCACATGTAAGAGAATGGAACTGGACCCCTATCCTATACCATATACAAAAATCAACTCAAAATAGATAAAGGCTTGAATATCGGACCTGAAACCATAAAACTCTTAGAAGAAAATACAAAGGATAAGCTCCTTGATATTGGTCTTGGCAATATTTTGGGGGGATTTGACACCAGAAGCAAAGGCAAAACAAAAAAGCAAAATAAATAAATGGAACTACATCAAACTAAAAGGTTCTGCATAACAAAGGAAATCATCAACAAAATGAAAAGGCAACCATGGAATGGGAAAAAATATTTGCAACTACATATCTGATAAGGGGTTAACATCCACAATATACAAAGGACTCATATAACTTAATAGCAAAAAAAAAAAAAAAAAAAAAAATCTAATTAAAAAATGGCCAGAGGAACTGAACAAAGATTTTTCCAAGGAAGATATACAAATGGTCCATAGGTACACAAAAAGATGCTCCATATCTCTAATCATCAGAGAAATGAAAATCAAAAGCATATCACTTCACACCTGTTAGAATGGCTATTGTCAAAAAGATAAGACATAACAAGAGTTAGCAAGGATGTGGAGAAAAGGGAACACTTGTGCACTGTTAGTGGTAATGTGTAATGACTATGGAAAACAGTATGATGGCTTCCCCAAAATTAAAAATACTATTATATGATCCAGCTGTCCCATTTCTGGGTACCTACCCAAAGGAAATGAAAACAGGATATTGAAGAGATAGCTGCATTCCCATGTTCACTGCAAGATGTGGAAACAACCTTACTTACTTATAATAGGCAAGATGTGGAAACAACCTAAGTGTCCATAGATACATGAATGGATAAAGAATATATACACACTCACACACAAACACAATGGAATACTATTCAGCCTTTAAAAAGAAGGAAATCCTTGATGTTTGTGAAAACTTGGATGAACCTTGAGGGAATTACGCTAAGTGAATAAGCCAGACAGACAAAGACAAGTATGATATCACCTATATGTGGAATACAAAAAAAAAAAAAAAAAAAAAAGGGAAGTTAAACTCATAGAAACAGAGAGTAGAAAACTAGTTTCCAGGGACTGGGGCTGGGAAAATAGGGAGAGGTTGGTGAAAGTGTACAAACTTTCAGCTATAAGATGAATAAGGTCTAAGGATCAAATATCTAAAGTAAAACACTGTGACAATGGTTGATAACACTGTATTGTGTAGTTGAAATTTGTTAAGAGAGTAGAACTTAAATGGTTCCACCAAAAAACAAAAAAGATAAATATGTGAGGGAATGGGTGCGTTAAATAACCTGATGGGGGGAATCTTTTCACAATGTATATGCACATCAAATCGTCACACTGTACACTTTAAATATCTTACAAGTTTGTATGTCAGTTATTCCTCAGTAGAGCTGACATTTTTTAAAAAAATTATTGAGCTTATAAGAGTAGTTTTAATATTTATACATTTACTATTTTGATTTCTAAGTGGCCTCTTAATTTAGCAGTTTCCCAGCTGTGTCAAATTCTAGTGGCCTTTCATCAAAAAATATTCCTTAGTAGGACCAATATGTCTGGATCAGCTACACCCCCTCACCCTTCTTTTAGGTTAATCTCTTTTCCTCAGAAATATTTATTGAAAGTAATTTTCTTCACCTGCTTGAAAATTTTACCATCATGAACATGTTAACCTAGGATGTATCATCTGGACAGTGAACCAGGAAGAAATCCAGGCTGTATTTACTGTTGTTACTCAACATGGCTGCCTTGTTCATCCTTTATGTAAGAAGAGTGGTGAGACTATTGGTCCTAAACATCAAGAATTTATGGTTCAATAAAGTGAAGGTATAATTATGAAACTTAAGCATCAACATTCTGAAAATAAGTGAAAAAGGCTACAGTAAAAAAGCATAAATATTTCAACTACTGTTTCTTCAAATATGTACCTTTCCCCGAAGAGAAGGGTTTCTGTAGCCTCATTGCCCAACTGCAAACAACTGACTCATGGCCATCTTTTTTGGGGGGAAACTCAAGCAATTCTCCGGCATGAGAAAACTATTCCTACAACACTGTCAAGATGCTACTTCACAGCTGTCATATCCACAGTAATTTTTATTAGGAAATTATAATCTTATGGTTAAATTAAGCAAAAAAGTTCTCTACAGAAAATCCTGAAGAACTTGACAGAACTTATGTAGTCTATTAATTCTGAAATGTAGTTATACCCAGGTTCGTTGTTTCCTCTTGACTAATTTTACCACCAATATTTTCTACTGAGTCTAATTTTTAAGCCATGCAAATTACAGAAGTCTTCAGAATGCCAATAATAGCATGCTGGGGTTAATTATTGACTCAGAAGGGAGAATGTCAACTACTGAATCATCAACATATCTCCTGCCACACCTGGGGTGTTCTCTGGGTGACTTCCATGCAAGTGTTGACAAAACCTGATCTTGGATAGTTGCAGAGATTTGTTGGGACTATGGCCAAGGGTGCTTATGTGCCAGAAGAACAGGCTCCATGTTCCTTAACTAGGTTATTCTGCTCCACATATGGCAAGAAGTGTACTGTTTGAGTTTTCCACATTAATGCTGATTGAAAGCTTCCAGACAAAAGGTTCTTATTATTGTAATTTCACGCAGTGCCCTGGGTTCAATCCTGATGTAAACCTTAGTAGCTAAGTTGAAAGACCAAGGCCCAGTGACTGGTCACCTAAAATGGATAAGCATGCCTATTGGATAGAGATAGAGTAGGATAATTAAAAAGTTAGTTTAGAAATCCCACTAGGGAATTAAAGACAGAAAGGGAATTATTATTATTATTATTTTTTGCTGTACGCGGGCCTCTCACTGTTGTGGCCTCTCCTGTTGCGGAGCAACAGTCTTCGGACGCACAGGCTCAGAGTCCACGGCTCACGGGCCCAGCCGCTCCGCGGCATGTGGGATCTTCCCGGACCGGGGCACGAACCCGTGTGCCCTGTATTGTCAGGCAGACTCTCAACCACTGCACCACCAGGGAAGCCTCAGAAAGGGAATTTTAAGGGAGTTTGGGAGACTGTTGTAGGCTAATGACCACTCAAGAAAAGAATCCAGTAACCTAGCAACAATCTACACTATGTTGAAGGAAGACCAGGTACATTCAAGCACTAGGCACACTCAAGCCACAAACCCTGATAGTTAAAACACAAGACAATAGATATGGGGTCTGAATCTTGTTACATGAAGTCAGGGAGTTAATGGTCTTTGGAGAGTAACATTTCTGCCTGTAGCCAAGACAGAAATATAGGTGAAAGGGGAAAGAAACTAGGTGAAAAGGGACATTATACCGAAACCCGAGACGAATTACCATATTTTAGTATATGTTAACACCCTTTTGTTAATATACCTATGATTTAAATAGCACCATGACAGTCCCACTTAGACCATACAGGGCCAAAGGAGGAACTAATGATGTAAGCCTTGACATCTAACCAAGAATGAGGAAGAAGGTGGTCGTCTCCTCTCCCCACTTTTTCTTTGATTATAAAAATGTAGCCCTCTTTGTTCTCAGTGCTATGCTCCCTCGCTGGCCTGCTTTATCTCTCACAAGCATCCTATGCTAATAAACTCATTCTTTGCCTCCCACTTTGCCTCCTGCTGAAATCTTTCTGCACTGAGACAAAAGAACCTGAACTTCAGTAAGTCCTGATATCAGGTGAGTGGTTTCAATTAAAAGACTGTGGGTTTGAGTCCCCTCTTAAGTCAGAGATCGTGGGTTCAAGTCCCAATCTGTGGTGTATCTAGGTTCAAGTCGTATTGGAGCGGAGTGGTTTAATATTTATTATAGTTAAAATACAGGCCCACAATCAGAACACTATATTATACCTTCTGAGTTGTCCTGGTAGAAATCCCAGCCAGAGGGATGCATTGTTTTCCAGTTGAATTAGCTGGGAGTCCAAAGAACAAGAATTCTGACCACAGCTGTCCTTGTGATTTGTCTGGGGAAGGCCATTTAACCTAGAGGCTCCCCTTTCTCTTTGCAACATTAAAATTATTAAGTAAGTGACCTTGAAGGTTATTGTGAGGAATGATAACATTTTAAGAAGGCTTGTCTTTGAGGGAAAAGGGGCTTCCTAGCAGTCTCACTAAACCTCAGTGTTTCAACAAGCGGTGGTAAATAGAATAAAGAGAGTGAAATAATAGTAATAAAAAGGGCATTATAGAAAAAGACTAAATAATGCTGTCTTGCCTGTTAAAACCTTTTCTTGCTTCTATTATCTATAATTTCTAGGTCAATTATGCTAATGTCAGCCCAGGGCCTAACTGAGTTAAGGAAAGAATATAGGAAGATTTGTATTGACATGGTGTCAAGAGAAGAGTGGTGTGGGGTATGGAAATGCCCCATTAAGCCTCCATTTGGATATAATAGTCTAATTTGGTACAAGCTCCTAATAGAACTTGATGGTTAGTCATATCCCTGTGGAGCGAAACTTGAGTCTTGCGGATCACACATCCCACAGATTCTCAGTTTCACAAAATGCAAAGTTGACATCAAACTTTTAACAATTAATTCTCCAGAAAGTAGCCTTTGAGAGAGTCTAGAAAAATCAGTCAGCAATATTTATTGAGGGCTTTCTGTATGCCAGGTCTGGGTTAGGCTCCTTAGGCTTAATCGTAAATTATTGTCAGATCATAAAGCAAATTCAGTAAGAGAAACAGAAAATTTCTAATATAAAACATTAAGTGTATTAATTTAAATATTAATGTGAATAAATTATCTTGCCCTATTTTTTCCCCTAGGAAGTCTTCACAGACTGGGAAAGAAAATTTACTCCCGACTTTCCCCCCATGAGCCATGATGACATATAGTCTTAAACCTAGGTACGGTGGGTCTCTGTCTTGGGGCAGGCTCCCCAGCACGTCTCCCTCTACGTAGAAAACGATCTGGATATAGCAAAGAATCTTTACCCAAGAACTGGAAACATCAGCCTGGGAACAGGGCAATTTGGTCATTCCTTTTGGAATAGCTCTGTCCTCCTCTCTATGGGGCCCAGCATTGGTGGAACTTTATCTGAGAATGCATAAGTTCTTGCTGAATCTTGTGTAACATGGGAAAAAGCAAGGGGTGAGCGGCTTACCTTGAAATGACAGCAGCTTTTTGATTGAGTTTCGGCCTGTAATGTAGTATCCATAGTATGCATTCCTAACTGGAATTTCTAAGCATTGCCTCTATGTTCAGAGCAAATACCCATTGACAAGTCTGTGCTGTGGATGGGGAGATAGCCTTTTGCTCACACTGCACTTTAAGAGGTAAAGCCAAGTGACATTTAAGTGGTCAATCCCTAGACCCCCTCGGTCACAACCACTGGCTGTTTCAGCCTCTTCCTCATCTCATTCCCTAGTACTAACCGTCTGGCAACCGAGTAGAGGTATTTTGACAAAGTCTAACCTCCATTCTCTGATATCTCTCTGGATTCCCCAAACTTTCACAAGTGTGATTTAGCTTCTTTATTTTTGGCTGTAGATTTTCTTCCTGGGAGCAATTTAGCGTAAAATGTTCATTTCTCATCCAAGCAAGCAAAAAGATATGCACAAGTACAAAACAGTAAAAATCATTGAAGTAGAGGATTAATAATATAGAACAATTAATTGTAAAAAGAAATCGGTCTAGAATCACATATTACAACTTCAAATATAGGGAAGAAATAGATGGGAAAATTTTATTCATGGAGTTGATGATAACTCCAAGTGAAGAATTTGGTTAAGTATGTTCTTAAAAGCTTTAAAGTAGCCAATGGCACAGAATTAGACTAAAAATGTAGTATGAAAGCTATTAGTTGTAATAATCAACTTAAAATTAAATGACCTTATTAAAAGACCTGAGGCTAGAATTTCCCAAACTGGTGTCCTGCACACCACCATGTCACAAAATGTTAGTAGTATACTATAGAAAGTATACTCTACTGAAGAAACTATACTAAACTATGGAAAGTATATATACCATATTATACTATACTATTATGTTCTATACTATACTATAGAAAGTGTTTCTAGCGTAAAAATTATTTGGAAAACGCTGTTTTAAAAATGCTATACATTTCTTAACTTGAGAATTCCTCAGTGTCTTTAACATGATAATGAGCATTGTAAAGCTCTAAGAGGAAATATAGTGTTCATTGTTTCCCATAATATTTCATCAGAGAAAATTGTTTTCATAGTATACTTATTAACGTCTCAGTGTAATGCTTTTCTGAGCAGTTTAGGAAAAACTATATTCAGCATTTAACTGAATTTAAGAATTTAAATTTAAGAAGCATTGAGAAAGAATTAAGTAATAATAAAAATTAATAAATTAAAAACATAAACTGTCCAAATTAATAAATAATTTTATAATTTGGTTCTCTAAAAAAAGTAAAATGGACTCTATTTGACTAACCTGGATGTAGAAAAATAATTAAACTATTTGATACTAATAAAATTGACATACTAATGAAATATTAATTTTGAGTAAACTATATACTGCTTAAATTGACTCAAAAGGAACGTAGAAAGTTAAGAAAGTAAATATTGTCATAGAACTGGGAAAAAAGTCACCTAAGTGCTTTTTCTGTTCTTTCTGTTATGCTATTTTTTTATTGAAATACAGTTGAAGTACAATATTATGTTAGTTTCAGGTGTACTACATAATAGTATTACATTTATATATATTATGAAATAATCACCACAATAAATCTAGTAAACATCTGTCCCTAAATAAATTTATTACAATATTATAGACCATATTCTTTATCTTGCATATTACATCCTTGAGACTTATTTATTATGTAAATGTAGATTTATATCTTTTAATCTCCTTCACGTATTTCGCCTATCTCCACAACCCCCTTTCTTCTGGCAATCACCCGTTTTTTTATCTGTACCTATGAGTCTTGTTTTGTTTGTCTGATTAGGTTTTTAGATTCCACATATAAGTGAGATTATGTGGTATATGTCTTTCTATGTCTGATTTATTTCACTTAGAATAATGCCTTCTAGATCCATCCATGTTGTCACAAATGGAAAGATTTCATTTTGCTTAATGGCTGAGTACTATTCTACTGTATATATGTACCATGTCTTCTTTATCCATTCCTCTATCAATGGACACTTAGGTTGCTTCCATACCTTGGCTGTTGTAAAGAATGGTGCAATGAACATTGGAGTGCATACAGTTTTTTGACTTAGTGTTTTTGTTTTCTTTGTATAAATATCCAGAAGTGAAATTGCTGGAACATATGGAAGTTCTTTATTAATTTTTTGAGGAACATCCATACTGTTTTCTATAACAGCTGCACCAATTTACAAGTCCACAAACAGTGCATGAGGGTTCTCTTTTCTCCACAACCCTTGCCTTGTTATTTGATGTCTTTTGGATGGTAGTCTTTCAGACATGGGTGAAATGGTATCTCTGTGGTTTTGATTTGCATTTCTCTGATGACCAGTGAGGTTGAGCATCCTTTCACGTGCCTGTTGGCCATTTCTACATATTCTATCTATTTTTTCTATGTATTTTTCTTTGGAAAAATGTCTATTCAGGTTCTCTGCCCATTTTATTATTGTGTTGTTTGGTTTTTGATGTTGGGTTGTATGAATTATTTGTATATTTTAGATATTAACTCATCAGCTATATCATTTGCCAATATCTTCTCCCATTCAGTAGGCTGCCTTTTCATTTTACTGATAGTTTCATTTGCTGTACAAAAGCTTTTCAGTTTGATCTAGTCCCATTTGTTTATTTATTTTTTCCCTTGCTTGAGGAGACATATCCAAAGAAACATTGCTAAAATTGATGTCAAAGAGTGTACTGCTGGGCTTCCCTGGTGGCGCAGTTGTTGAGGGTCCGCCTGCCGATGCAGGGGACGCGGGTTCGTGCCCCGGTCCGGGAGGATCCCACGTGCTGCGGAGCGGCTGGGCCCGTGAGCCATGGCCGCTGGGCCTGTGCGTCCGGAGGCTGTGCTCCGCAGTGGGAGAGGCCACAGCAGTGAGAGGCCCGCGTACCGAAAAAAAAAAAAAAAAGAGTGTACTGCCTGTTTCCTTCTAGGAGTTTTATGGTTTCAGATTTTACATTTCGGTCTTTAATTCATTTTGAGTGTATTCTTGTATATAATGTGAGAAAAGTAGTCCAGTCTGATTCTTCTGCATGTCGCTGTCCAGTTTTCCCCACACCATTTATTGAAAAGACTTTTTTTCCCCATTGTATTTCTTGCCTCCATTATCATAGATTAATTGACCTTATAACTGTGGGTTCATTTTTGGACTGTATATTCTCTTCCATTGAACTATGTATCTGGTTTTGTGTCAGTTCCATACTGCTTTGATTATTGTAGCTTTGTAGTGCAGTTTGAAATCAAAGAGTATAATACCCCTACCTTTCTTCTTTCCAAGATTGCTTTGGCTATTCAAAGTCTTTAGTGTTTCTGAACAAATTTTAGAATTATTTGTTCTTTTTTTAAAAAATGCATTGGTATTTTGATAGGGATTGCGTTTAATCTGTGGATTGTTTTGGGGAGTATGGTCACTTTAATTAATATTATTAAATGTTAATAATATTAATATTTAATATGTAATATTCTTACAATCCATAAGCAAGGTGTATCTTTCCATCTGTTTGTGTTGCCTTCAATTTCTTTCATCAATGTTTATAGTTTTCTGAGTACAAACCTTTTACCTCCTTGGTTGGATTTATTCCTAGGTATTTTATTATTTGGGGTGCAATTATAAGTGGGATAGTTTTCTTAATTTCTCTTTCTGATAGTCCATTTTTAGTGTATAGAAATGCAACAGATTTTTGCATATTAATTTTGTATTCTGCAACTTTACTGAATTCATTTACTAGTTCTAATAGTTTTTTGGTGGCATCTTTAGGATTTTCTATATATAGTATCATGTCATCTGCAAACAGTAACAGTTTTACCTCTTTCTTTCCAATTTGGATTCCTTTTATCCCCTTTTCTTGTCTGATTGTTGTGGCTAGGATTTTCAACACTCTGTTGAAAAAAGTGGTGAGAGTGAGCATACTAGTTTTGCTCCTGATCTCACAGGAAATGCTTTCCGTTTTTCACCATGGAGTATAATGTTGGCTGTGGGTTTTCACATATGGCCTTTATTATGTTGAGGTATATTCCCTCAATACCCACTTTGTTGAAAGTTCTTATCATAAATCAATGTTGAATTTTATCAAAAGCTTTTCCTGCATCTAGTGAGATAATCACATTTTTTTAATTCTTCAATTTGTTAATGTGGTGTATCTCACTGATTGATTTTTATATATTGAACCATACTTTCATCTCTGGGATAAATCCCACTAGATCATGATGTATGATCCTCTTAATGTATTCCTTTTTTTTCTTTTTTTTTCCGGTACGCGGGCCTCTCACTGTTGTGGCCTCTCCTGTTGCAGAGCACAGGGTCTGGACGCGCAGGCTCAGCGGCCATGGCTCATGGGCCCAGCCGCTCTGTGGCATGTGGGATCTTCCCGGACCGGGGCACGAACCCGTGTCCCCTGTATCAGCAGGCAGACTCAACCACTGCACCACCAGGGAAGCCCTAATGTATTCTTGAATTTGGTTTGAAAATGTTGAGGATTTTTGCATCTATGTTCTTCAGTGGTATTGGCCTGTAATTTTCCGTTTTTCTTGTGGTGTTTTTGTCTGGTTTTGGTATCAGGGTAATGCTGGTCTCATAGGATGAGTTGGAATGTTCCTTCCTATTCAATTTTTTGCAGTTGTTTGAGATGGATAGGTGTTAACTCTTCTTTAAATATTTGTTGGAATTCACTCATGAAGCCATCTGTTCCTGGAGTTTTGTTTGCTGGGAATTTTTATTACTGATTCAATTCTGTTACTGGTAATTTATCTGTTATATTTTTTGTTTCTTTCTAGTTCAGTCTTGGGAGATTGTTCATTTCCAGGAATTTATCCATTTCCTCTAGGTTGTCCATTTTATTGGCATATAATTGTTTATAGCAATCTCTTATCATCCTTTGTATTTCTTTGGTGTCAGTTGCAACTCTTTCATTTCCGATTTTATTTATTTGAGTTTTCTCCCCTTTTCTCTTGATGAGTCTGGCTAAAGTTTTTATCAATTTTGTTTATTTTTTTCAAAGAACTGGCTCTTAGTGTCCCTAATCTTTTCTACTATTTTTTTAGTGTCTATTTTGTTTTTTTCTGTTCTTATCTTTATGATTTCTTTGCTTCTCCTAAGTTTGGATTTTCTTTGTTCTTCTTTTCCTAGTGCCTTTAGGTGTAAGATTAAGTTGTTCATTTGAGATTTTTCTTGTTTCCTGAGGTACGTTTGTATTGCTATAAACTTCCCTCTTGGAACTGCTTTGCTGCATCCTATAGATTTTGGACCATTGTGTTTCCATTTTCATTTGTCTCATGTATGTTTTTATTTCCTCTTTGATTTCTTCAGTGAGCAATTTGTTGCTTAGTAACATATTGTTTAGCCTCCACACATTTGTGTTTTTTGCAGCTTTTTTTTTCTTATAGTTGATTTCTAGTCTCATATCATTGTGGTAGGAAATGATTTCAATTTTCTTAAATTTACTGAGACTTGTTTTGTGGCCTAGCATGTGATCTATCCCAGAGAATGTTCCATGTGCAACTGAAAATAATCTGTATTCTGCTGCATTTGGATAGAGTGTTCCACATATGTCTATTAAGTTCATGTTGTCTAATATGTTATTTAAGGCCAGTGCTTCTGTATTGATCTTCTGTCTAGATGATCACTCCACTGATGTACATGTGGTGTTAAATCCCCTACTATTATTGTGTTACTGTCAAATTATCCTTTATATCTGTTAATATTTGCTTTATGTATTTAGGTGTTCCTATGTCAGGTTCATATGCATTTACAATTGTTATATCTTCTTGTTGGATTGATCCCTTTATCACTAGGTAATTTCCTTTTTTGTCTCCTGTTACAATCTTTATTTTAAGTCTTTTTTCACTGATATATTAAGTATTGGTATGCTAGCTTTCTTCTGATTTCCATTTGCACAGAGTAACTTTTCCCATCCCCTCACTTTCAGTCTATGTGTGTCTTTAAATCTGAAGTGAATCTCTTGTAGGCAACATATATATGATCTTGTTTTTGTATTGATTCAGTCAGTCTATGTCTTTTGATAAGAGCATTTAGTCCATTTGCATTTAAAGTAATTACTGATAGGTATATACTTTTGTCATTTTGTTGATATTTTTCTGTTTTTTTGTCTTTTTTGTTCCTTTCTTCTTCTCTCTTCTTTGTGATTTGATGACTATCTTTAGTGTTATGTTCAGTATTAAATTCATTTATCTATTTTTTGTGTTTATCTATAATAGGTTTTTGATTTGTGGTTATCATGAGGGGTGTGTGCTATGTGTGTATGTGTGTGTGTGTGTGTGTGTGTGTGATTTAAGCTGATGTTTTCTTTGATTTGAATGCATTCTAACAACCCTGCATTTTTACTCCCCTGGCCCCCACCAGCAACATTTAATATTTTGACATCCTATTTTACATTTTTCCCTTTGTATATCCCTTAATTACTTACTGTGGATATAGATGATTTTGCTTCTTTTAACTTTTCTACTAGGTTTATAAGTGGTTGATCTACTACATTTATTGTATGTTTGCCTTGATCAATGAGATTTTTCCTTTTGTAGTTTTCATATTTCTAGTTGTGGTCTTTTCTTTTTTGATTGGAGAAGTCCCTTTAACATTTCCTGTAAAGCTGATTTGGTGGTACTGAACTCTTAGTTTTCGCTCGTCTGTAAAATTCTTTATCTCTCTTTCAAATCGAATAATAGCCTTGTTAGGTAGAGTATTCTTGGGTATAGCTTTTGTTCTTTCATCACTTTGAATATATCTTGCCACTCTCTTCTGGCCTGACAAGTTTCTGCAGAAAAGTCAGCTGATAGCCTTATAGGAGTTCACTTGTATGTAACTTGTTGCTTTTTCCTTGCTGGTTTTAATATTCTCTCTTTATCTTTAATTTTTGCCATTTTAATTATAATGTCTTGGTTTGGATTTCTTTGGTTTCACTTTGTTTGGGTGTCTCTATGCTTCCTGGATCTGAATGTCTATTTTGTTCCCCAGGTTAGGGAAGTTTCCTGCTATTATTTCTTCAAATAAGTTTTCTAGCCCTTTATTTCTCTCCTGTCCCTCTGGGACTCCTTTAATGCAAATGTTAGTATGCTTGACACTGCCCTACAAGTCTCTTAAACTAATTTCATTTTTTAAAAATTCTTTTTTTTTTTATGTTTAGTTTAGGTGGTTTCCACTACTCTGTCTCCAGTTCACTGATCTGTTACGCTTCATCGTGTAAAATACTGTTGATTTTTTCTAGTGTACTTTTTATTTTAGCTATTGTATTCTTCAGCTCTGTTTGGTTCTACTTTGTATTTTCTAACTCTTTGTTAGATTTTCATTGTGTTTATCCATTCTTCTCCCAGGTTCATTGAGTACCTTTATGATCATTACCTTGAACTCTGTATCAGGTAGATTCTTTTCTCCACTTCATTTAGTTTCTGAGGTTTTGTCTTGTTCCTTTGTTTGGAACATATCCATCGGTTTCCTCATTTTACCTAATTCTCTGTGTTTATTTTTATATATTAGGCAGGTCAGTTACATTTTCCAACCTTGGAGGAGTGGCCTTAGGTAGGAGATGTACTATGGGGCCCAGCAGCATACTCCCTTCTGGTCATCAGAGCTATATGCTCTTGGTGTGTCCTCTATGTGGCCTTTGTGGGCCCTTCTGTTGTGGTGGGACTGAGTACTGTAGGTATGCTGGTGAGTGGGGTTTGTCCATAGCCTGGTTGGCTTCCAGGCCCTGTCTCAAGCAGTGGCTCCTGGCCCACTGGTGGGTGGGACTGTGTCCCAAGGCAACTGGCTGTGGGGACTGAGGGGGACCAGGGCTGGTGCCAATACACTGGTGTGTGAGTCCAGGTCCCCATGCAGGTGGCTGTGGGGCCCTGGGGTTCCCAGGACTGGTACCAGTTTGCTGGTTGGCAGAGAAGCCCCCAGTGCTTTTAAGCTAGAGGGAGGACTCCAAAATGGTTCTTGCAAGCACCAGTATCCTTGTGTTAGAATGAGTTTCCAAAAATGGCTGCTGCCAGGGTCTATGTCCCCAGAGGGAGTCCCAGACAGGAAAGACAGTCCTCCTGTCTTTCCAGGAGGCTCTCCAAGATCAGCAAGTAGGTTTGACTCAGGGTCCTTTGTAATAACTGTCTCTGCCCTGAGACTCAGAGCATGTGAAATTTTGTGATAGGCTGATAACATGTCTTCAAAATAACTATTGATCCTCTAATTTATTACAGTAAAGTCTTCTCATAAATAAAGCAATATCTCTCAAATGCATCTTCTTTCTAGAATTGACTGAATGCTTTTACATATTTTGTGTTTTATAATATGCAGCTAAATTTTATGCATTCCAAGCTTTACACTCTTCATAAATATTTTAATTCAAATAAATTTCAGAGTGTAACTTTTTTCCAAGACCGAAAATATAACTATTAATCATTTCTGATTTCATTAGTGTTCTCTAAATATCATAAAATTAATATTATAAATCTTCATTTAGGTTATTAATTCTTAAACTGGCTCTAGTTTATATTTGAGGAAGTTTTACAATTTTCTAAAAATATTTGGCAAAATAGCTCATTTTATCTGGAAATTGCATTTCCAATTCTGTATCTCTAAGTATTCTGTTTTATTTTCCTGATACATTTTTTCTACATCCTAACTGCCTAAATTATCATGTATGGCTTGTCACAACTGATTACTTCAAATATCACTCTTTTGTTTCACCAATTAGAAATGCTGGTTTGATTCTGAAGCCAACTATCCCCTGTAAGGAAAGGTCCAAATAAGAGAATCACAAAATGAAAAAAAGATGTTTTGTTTTCCACTTTGGCTGGGACATATGTACATTTAATTAGGCTTATAAATTTTTGTTTGTCTCAGAAGGATCAAATCTATTAGAAGGGAACTTGAACACTAATACAATAACTCTATGTGAAATACTAAGAATTTTGTAAGATCATCCTAAATTTGTTCCCATTAGCAGGAAAATGAATAAGAAAACCCACCTACAGAAAATGTTAATTTCCCTGAAGAGACAGAGAGAGAGAGAGAGAGAGAGAGAGAGAGAGAGAGAGAGTGTGTGTGATGAAGCAATTGAAAAGACTCTTCAGTAAAACAACAGAGGTACTGCTGATCTAACCCTGCTCTGGTTCATCTATGTAGAGCTTTCAGAAACTGAATGTAGGTTTTCTATTTCTTCTTCTTTCTCCCAGTCATTTGGAATTTTCTTTTGAAAGGAAATATTAAGAGGCTGGGCTGAATGTTAAAGTTACAATTATTTTCTGAGTCCCACCCTATAAATTTTTCTAATCAAAAACCTATACTAGACAATTGTTATGGTTTAGGAAACTGTAACAAATAAATCAAACCCAGTTGGATTAATTCTCAGGTGTTAGTTCATTAGGAAATATATTTACTAATGAAACTAACATCTTCACAAATCTGAATACTGTTGGACACCAAGCTATGAAATACTTCAGTGTATAAAACATTGTTGCATCCATTGGCATCTTAAGGAGACTAATTGACATTCTTAACTAGACGTCTCATTTCTGCCCCAAAGAGCTAGTTTAGTTTAGAAGCAGTCTTCTCAAGCCTATCTGCCTCTCAATATTTACTAGCTCTTGGTTTCATAAGCTTATTTGTCTGCAGGTGACAATAATTCCTTTTTCTATTTCTCCAACATTTCCTGAAAATAAGATCTTAGTGAGAATGGAGGGCACCTCAGTGACTCGATACATCCACCTTCTCTTCGTGTTTGAGTTACTATCTTTTCTTCAAAGTATTACTTGGGCACCCACTATTGGGTACTACTGTGTAGGGCATTCAAGATAGTTTTCACTCTTCCAAGGTAATTTCTTCTCGAATCTCTTACCTAAACATCTGCAATGGTCACTTCATTGCTACTGCAGGCTCAAATCTTGCATCCTTCCTGTCTATCCTTCACTTCACCTCCAAAGTGATATGTTTATAATGTAAAACCAACCACACCACTCTCCTGTTTAGTCAGTGGCCCCCATTGTCTTCTGTATAATGTCCACATTTCTCCAGCCTCATCTGAAGTGCACAGGTCAGACATTCAGATGTGCTTTCCATCCTCCAAGTACATTAGGCAATTTCATATCTTCCTGCTTTTGATCGTGATGCTCTTTCTACCTGGAATATTCTTTCATCCCACTTCCTTGCTACTTGAGGATGCCTATTCACTTTTCAACTCCTAGTTCAATCAGTAACCCTCTGTGAAACATTTCCTGGCTCGTTTCATCCTGTTCTTTATTTATGTTCTTTCTTTATAACCCAACATACTGCTATCTTTATATCTATAATTCTTAATTGTACTTTTTGAACCCATGGCTATCTGTCCTACTATTTTTATTCTCCTGGAAGGCAGAAATTATGTCTGATTTATTCCTGAGGAGCATGGAAGAAAACACATTAATTAGTGAAGAATGAAAGGATTGTTAAATAGAGGGGAGGCACCAGCTGCTAACAGACAAGATGAATCTGAAAAACAAAAACAAAACAAATGAGTTTGGTTTTGTGACTTTCTTCGGTTATGCCCAACAGCCTCATGATAAGGAAGGGAAGAGATAATACCCAGGATGAAGAACTGAAAAGTTGGTTTCATTGGAAGGACATGGTGTACAAGAGATCAAGGCTTCCAGTGAGAGCTTTACTGCAATGGCTACCCATAGGGAATGTCTGTGTTGGAGACAAATGAGCCTGCAGTCTGGTAGATGGGTTGTAAGAACAGAGGTGGTCCAGGAACTGGAGGACCAAAGGCAGAGTCAGTAATAGTGAGGCAGTGGGAAGGGAAGGAGGAAAGGAAAATTTTGGAGTTCAAAATTTTGGAAATGAAGCAGTTTGGGGTGATGACAAGGCCCAAGGCCCAAAGCCCAGTTTTAAATTTAGGCAGCTTAATGGGAGGGTAATGAAGATAAAGGTTGTTACCACTAAAGAAACTTTGAGGTCAGGGGGCTCGGGGTGTTATTATTAGAGTGACCATATATCCTGGTTTGCTTGGGCCCAACCTGGTTTATACTTCTTTTTCCAGCATAATTATTAATAGTATTTCTTTCACTCTCAAAAGTTCCTTTGTTTGGATGATAAATTATATAGTCACTCTAGTTTTTATTAACTTTCCCCCAAAAAGCATGATACTACTTACTGTAGCTAAGATAGCTTTGTGGACTTTGGGTGAAAAATGAGGCTTTCAAAACTAGAACTGTAAAAATTAGAGTTAAAAAAGAATATTCAGAGAACAGTTATTGCAATTTACGATGGGAAGATAGTAATAATGAATGCATTTTTAATTATATCTCATAATAGAAGTTTTTAATTTCACATCTAGACACAAAATCTTAGGTTTTCTGTAGTATGGGTCCTACCTTTTAATGTTTCTCAGAATTGAGTGAGCTAAAACAAATTAGCAAAGCTTAACATGTGGCTAAATAATTTACACCTAAAGGCGAGTCTGTCAACTGAGAGATGTTTCAAATATAATTGCTGCATTGCATCAAGGAAAGAACACAGAATGAAAAATCAGAGGACATAGCTCAGCTTTTTACCAGCTAACATGAAAATAACCAAGTCAATTATCCTCCCTAAGCCCATTTCCTCACTGGTAAAAGGTGATAATAACAGTCATCTGACCTCTCAAAGGGGCTGTGGTGAAGACCAAATGAAATAAAAGAAAATTCTTTTAAAAACTGTACAGACGGAAGTAGACCAAATGTCCTTCTAAAAACAAAACAAAACAAAAACAAAAACGAGAAAAGGGAAAAAGGATTCCCCGTGAGTTATTATAATTTTTGTTGTGAATTAACTTGAATATTTTTCCATAAGTATAGAATTAAATGAATTTGTCACTGTTAATATATAAATAGATGAATTGTTCATGGTCGAAAAACACATTTCATAAAATAGAATGCTGGAAGAATACTGGGAATAATCGAAAACCACAGTTATCTTGTTAGAAATCCGTCTTCTCATTTTATGTGGAAGACAGACAAAATCATTAGGGAACCAAAGGCCTGATGAGAAAAAGAGGTAATTTTTGGAGACAGAAATATCTGATTCATTCTTTTATAAGTATTTTACCTATTAAAAGCCCTCAACCTAGCCATCAGAATGTCAACCGTTTTATAGATTAACTCACTTAGCCCATGTCAGAGGTTAGGAACTCTCTGGTGAGAACAGCTGTTGATCATTTGTCTTTCCACATCAAAGAACTAGGAAGATTCTTTAGTAAATTAGGGAGGTATTAAAGAGATTAAATTAGTTCAAATTAGTTCCTGGTATAAAGAGAATGCATACCACAACATTAGTTTCCCTATAATGAAGGTAGGAAATAATAAAAACTAATTGGAGCAGTGAAGCTTCCTAGAAAATCTGTTATTGATGGTAAAGCATATAAGACTATTTGATTTTTTTTTGATTCACCTAGAATACTTTATTCAAAGTTTTCAAATATGTCGAAAATAATATGTAAAACACCACATGGAATTCCATGTAAATTTACATGGAAAAGTTCCTTATTTTTCATGCAAAATATAGTTTTTTCAGAGAGCAAACTCAGCTTTAATTATTAAAAGGAGGCAAGTTCATTCTTGCACAGATTTTTCAATAAGTTCCTAGAGTAATAGAAAAATAATGTAGACATTTGTGAAAATGAATATACTTTTGTAAGAAAATGAATATATATATTTTCTTCTGGTTTTATTGAGATATAATTGACATACCGCATTGTATAAGGTTAAGGGGTACAGCATAATGATTTGACTTACATACGTCATGAAATGATTACAAGTCTAGCGAACATCCATCATCTCATATAGAGGCAAAATAAAAGAAAAAGAAAATACGTTTTTCTTGTGATGAGAACTCAGGATTTACCCTCTTAACTTTCATATATAATGTACAGCAGTGCTAATTGTAATAATTCTGTTGTACATTACAAAATGAATATATTTTAAATTTCAACTACAGTCTAGGATTTGTGCTAGGCATATTACATGGATTACGGTATTTAAATTCCTATAGCAATAAAAGAGTTAGGGATAATTCCCACCCTCACTTTTTATAAAAGGGAAGGAAGGTACAGGTTGGTTAAGTTAGAAGCCAGGGTAGACAGAAATCTTTAGATTCTCCCCACCTTGCCCCACCCCATCTCATGATTCCAGTTCCCTGGTTATTTAATCAGACACTAATCTAGGTAGTGCTGTGAAGGGATTTCTCAGCTGTAATTAAAGTCCCAAGTCAGTTGACCTTAAGACATGGAGATTATCCAGATGGGCCTGATCTAATCACATGAGACTTCAAAGGGCAGATTCCAAAATCCAGAGAGAATTGAAGGGTGAGGACTCAGACTCCATTCTGCAGCTTTAAAGGTGGAGGGGCCCCATGTGTGTGGGCAGCCCTTATAAGCAGAGAGTGGACTCTGGAGGAAAGCCAGCAACAGGGACCTCAATCCAACAGCCATGAGGAAATGAATTCTCCCTTGTCTCATCAGATGAGAGCCTGGCCAATGCCTGGGTTTTGGCCTTGTGAGAACCAAAGCAGAGGACTCCACTGAGCCACACCAAACTTCTGAACTATAGAACTGTGAGATGATAAATGGGTGTCCTTTTAAGTTGCTAAATTTGTGATAATTTGTTACAGCTGCAAAAAAAATCGAATCCAGAAACTCAAAGTCATAGAGCAAATAAGCGATAGATCTAAGGTTTAACCCACTCAGCATAAAGTATCTTGATGAAAATAGGTGGGAGCAAGACCAGCAGGTTGATTTGAAGAAATCTTATTCATTCATTCATCCATCCATTCATTCATTCATCCATCCATTCACTTATTCATGAACTATCAAATATTTTTTGACTACCTTTTATATGGCAGCCCTAGGGTTACAGAGATTAAAAAAAAATCCAGTCCCTTTCCTCAAAGAGCTCACAATTTAAGGATTGAAGGCAGACAAACAAATAGATTGGGGCAGTGCAGTGTGTCTCTTAAGTACCGTAAAAAGATAGGCCAGAGGTTATGGTAGTACAGATGCTTTTAGTCTGATTTCTTACCAACTTGCCCATGGTAGGCAGGATAATGGCCACCAAAGATGTCTTGTTCTAACCCTCAGAACCTGTGAATATGTTACAGGGCAAGAAGAAATTAAGGATGTAAATAGAACTAAGGTTGTTAATCAGCTGACCTTAAGATAGGGAGATAATTCAGTATTATTCAGGTGGGACCAATGTAATCACAAGGGTCCTTACAAGTGGAAAAGAGTGGCAGAATAGAAGGTCAGAGCGATTTGATGTAAAAAGCAGTAGACAGGTCATTGCTGGCTTTGAAGATGGAGGAAGGGGCCACAAACCAAGGCATGTGGGGAGCCTCTAGAAGCTGCAAAAGGCAACAAGATGGATTACTCCTTAGTGTCTCCAGAAAGGAATGTAGCCCTGCTGACACCTTAATTTTAGCCAAGTAAAAATCATTTTGGATTTCTGACCTTAAGAATTATAAGATATTAAATGTGTGTCATAAGCCAAAACATTCTTGGGTATATGTTACAGCAGCAATAGGAAGCTAATACATGCCTGACATGAGATGACTTAAACTAAAAATGGAAAGGAAAATGTATAATGGTTGTTTTATTTCAGCTAATATTCAAGAGACAGCCTTTAAATATGGAGAGCGTGGGCTTCCCTGGTGGTGCAGTGGTTGAGAGTCCGCCTGCCGATGCAGGGGACACGGGTTCGTGCCCCGGTCCGGGAAGATCCCACATGCTGCGGAGCAGCTAGGCCCGTGAGCCATGGCCACTGAGCCTGCGTGTCCAGAGCCTGTGCTCTGCAACGGGAGAGGCCACAACAGTGAGAGGCCCGCGTACTGCAAAAAATAATAATAATAAAAAATAAATAAATAAATAAATAAATATGGAGAGCATATGAAAACGAAAATGAGTGCAAAAAGCATAAATCATTAGAGAAAACATTTATAAATTAAATCTCATCAAATTAAAAATTTCTGTTCTTCTAAAGAAATTCTCAAGAAAATTGAAAAAAAAAGCCTCGGACTAGGAGCAAATATTTACAAAACTACATCTGATAAAGGACTTGTACTCAGACTACATATAGTTTTTACAAATCAATAGTAAACAATGCACTTTAAAATGGAAAAATATTTCAAAAGACATTTCAGCAAAGAAGATATACAAATGGCCAATAAACACATGAAAAAATGCTTAATATCATTAGTCATTAGGGAAATGTGCAGTGAGATACTAATACATACCTAGAATGGCTTCAATGAAAAATTGATAATGTTAAGTGTGAACAAGGTTGGGAGCAACTGATTCTCAGTCACTGCTGGTGCAAATACAAAATGGCATAACCACTCTGAGTGACAGGTTGTAAGTCTCTTATAAGTTAAACATTTGCTTACCACCTGGCCCAGCAATTCCACTCCTATGTATTTATCCAAGAGAAATAAATATATGTGTCAAAACTAAGATCTGGATGTGAATGTTTATAGCAATTTTATTCATATCACTCAAACTGGAAAACAACCCATCAACTCTTGCATGGATAAACAGAGTATGGTATGTATATACAGTGGAATACTGCTCAGTAATACAAAGGAATGAACTGATACCTGCAACAATGTGGGCAAATCTGAAAAACATGCTAAGTGGAAGAAGCTAGATTCAAATGACCACATATTGTATGATTTCATATGATATTTTAGAAAAGGCAAAACTGTAATGATGGAAAAAGGTCAGTGTTGCCAGGGGCTGGGGGTGGGGCTGAGATGGTGAAGGGACATGAGGAAACATTTTGGAATATTAAAAATATTATATATCTTGTTTGTGGTGGTGATGACTTAATCAAATATACATTTATAAAAATTCATTGGTCTGTACACTTGAAAGGAAAAATTTCAATGTGTATAAAATATACCTCAGTGAACCTGATTAAACTCCTCCCTCCCCCCAAAAGAAAATAAGTACATAGCACGTAATTTAAACAAGGGACTGACCAACTTCATAAATGTAATCTTTCTCAAGAAGATTTGGCTTCTTAAATATAGAAGGGCAGAAAACCCACATAGGTGCAAAATGTTACATGCGTTAAAATTCAACCGTAGCATATATTTCCTTGTCTGGTCTATTTAATCAATGTAAAACTTAAAAAAGAATATTTTAATTAAATATAAGAAGACTGAGATGGATTAAGATAGCCTGAAAAAAAAAAACAGGAAGTGTTATTACATCATCTACATAAAAAATGCACTCGGATGAACAGTTTAATACACTGTAAATATTGAGAACTGCACAATAGCTTACTGAAATGAGTGTAATTTATCTCACTTAACACTCAGGAATAGCCTTTAAAGGACTGTTTTACTAAAAAGAGAAACATTTCCGGGCTTATAAAGTGTGCAAAGCTCCTTGGAGAAAAATACAAAGTGTAATGTATTATAATTTCATGAGCTTTGGGTTGACTTTGACGGTCATTATAGTTGCTCCATTTATAATTGCTGGGGTTGCCTTCATAGAACACATCTTTGGTACCTGCATTTGTAATTCATTAAAAGCACACACCCATTTTGGGAAATGCCATTTTAGAGATACGGACATTGAACTTGTGAGAAGGCAACTATTTTGCCCATTTTACTTTGTGCCATCAGAGACATGGAAGGGATCGGCACCCACGGGGGCTCTTTGGGGGTCCGCAAGTCTCCATGTATTACTTACATGAGAGAGATTTTGAAGAATTTTATTTTGCGAACAGTTATTTTGAGGATGTAATGTGGCAAGGAACTATGATCCTTGCCTCTTTTTCCACAAAGGGGCTTGTAGATTGTAATAGGAAAACCATTAGATTAGAAAAATGTAATTTTATTTTACTTATAAATGTATAATCTAAGGGTAAAACCAGCCCAATCCAATTCATTGTTAATATCCGTCAATTGCAGCATATTTCATTTGTAAACGCAGCATGCTTCTCACTATTTTAATAAGCATTTCTGCCCCTTCCCATGGGGGTTTGTAGTCACAGTCAATAGCCATAGACTATAAAGATGTGACAGGATGTTTCATCTCATTAAGATGCCACACAACCAGGATTCCTTCCTCTTCCTTCTTACATCTGATTTGTGCTCCTCAAACGTGACCTTTAAGGCCTTTGTTGCTTTGCAAAGGGGTTGCATGTCCCAAGGGCACATAATTAAGTAGGTCACATGCTTCACACTGCCTATTAGTAGTTGCCTTTCAGCATGCATTTCCTCTTTTCTACTGTGGGAAAATTCTTTTTCATAAGATGCTCTTGGATAAGTTCTTGGCACTTTCCACAAAAGAAATGTTCTTGATATATTGTGGGAATATTTAAGGTCATTCGGCATTTCGTCAGTCATGAGAATAATTGGTCTCATATTTCTTAAAGAGTCCACTCATACTAATTGTATTATGGCCTTAGGCTTGTACTTCTAGAGGTAGAAAAGAACTCTCAATGATAATAGTTGCGGTTGTAACCTTTGCCAATTAAAGTATATCAATAATTTTTGAATAACGCTATCCATAAAATGTCACAACAAAAAATTTTTAAAAAATTTCAGATGTATTTTGATAATCTTTGACACTTGTAAATTCGTTTGCATAAATGCATATGTACCTGGTAGAGTTTCTATTAATTCCTCTTGGAAATGGTATGGACTCTGCACGCTGTAGGATTTCCCAATCAAATAAATAAATATGCATGCTGTGATTGTTTATAATTTTGCTTTCATGACTTTAATAACTGAGTGTGAATTTTTAGCAACAAGATAAAATTTCATTTTGTTGACTATAATTATTGAGTGGTAAAAGATTTTAAAATATTTAGTACAAGTAGATTTTGAGGAAAATCAGGATTACTGGCTCCGCCTCTCCACTCCATCACAATTCCTTTATCCTTTGTAAATCAAGTAAGTTTCTCCACCAAAGAAATCAACTAGATTAATCCTAGATGAAGCATTTGTGTCCTAATTTATTTATTTATTTATTTTTGTGGTATGTGGGCCTCTCACTGTTGTGGCCTCTCCCGTTGCGGAGCACAGGCTCCAGACGCGCAGGCCCAGCGGCCATGGCCCACGGGCCCAGCCGCTCCGTGGCACGAACCCGCGTCCCCCGCATCGGCAAGCGGACTCTCAACCACTGTGCCACAAGGGAAGCCCATTTGTGTCCTAATTAAGAGGCCTAGTTCATTAAGTTGGATTGTGTAACTAGTGACTCGCTCCTCTTAGCGAGGTTAATAGAGATATCAACAAAACACAATTGAGTTTTCACATGATAATCATGTTAAGAAATTAATAGGAGATGAAATGGTGGCAAAGAGGACACAGAACCCTGTAGGACAGTGATTCTCATATTTTACGTGCATGCAGATCACCTGGTAAACATGTTAAAACACAGATTTTTGATCCAGTCACTCTTGGGTGTGGACTGAGATCTTTCATTTCTAATAAGCTCTCAGGAGATGCCAATGTTGTTTGGTGTGAAGGACCATATTTTGAACAGTATGGTAAGTACTATGGGTCGGCACATAGGTCCGTGGCACCACCTCAAGGCTGAGCTATCTTGTACCCACAGGAATTGTAGCCATGCACTGGGATACAAAACATACTTTCCAGACTAAAACATACCAGTTTGCCTTTTATTCCTCTGCTCGAACTGTCCTGAGCTGAGGCTGTTGACTTAAAGAAGAATGACTGGTGCCAATTTTACTTTGAAATATATTGTTGGGTGATGGTGACAGTGGAATGTTTGGGCCTCCACGTGCTGTGGACATAGTCCAAAAGGGTGATTTACCTGGGGGTAAGGGTGGGGGGGATGCGTGCCAGACTCTGTTTACATTTGTGTACATGCTTGTGCGTGCCCATGTGTGGACTTCCACCCTTAATTGAGTGGAATCATACTGCAGCGGGCTTCTTACTTTCCTTTTTGCCCCTAGAACGTGGAATAAAGCTTTCATTTCCAGTCTTACTGAATACAATGACCTCCTTTTTAATATAAGAGGAATTAAAGCATTTTATTATTCAACTGAAAATTTATAATCAAACCTTTGAATTGAGTTTGTCCTTAACGAATCTTAAGATTACTATATAAATTTGGAAAAAAATCCAACAAAATGAAGCCAGTACACCTATGAGAGGCTTATTACTCGTTCAAGCTCCAGGCAATAGTTTCTCTCTGCAGCCGCGGTTTTGGAGACAATTAAGATGATCTGGCTGATGAACTTCCTACTGCATTATAACATTTAGATTTCCTTCTGCTTTGTTCTCCAGGATGACTGATTTCCTATGAAGAGTAGAGAGCCAGGAAAGACTAGAGAAAGACAAATACCGTATGCTAACACATATATATGAAATCTAAGGAAAAAAATTGTCATGAAGAACCTAGTGGTAAGACAGAAATAAAGACACAGACCTACTAGAGAATGGACTTGAGGATATGGGGAGGGGGAAGGGTAAGCTGTGACAAAGCGAGAGAGAGGCATGGACATATATACACTACCAAACATAAACTAGATAGCTAGTGGGAAGCAGCCGCATAGCACAGGGAGATCAGCTCGGTGCTTTGTGACCACCTAGAGGGGCGGGATAGGGAGGGTGGGAGGGAGGGAGACGCAAGAGGGAAGAGATATGGGAACATATGTATATGTATAACTGATTCACTTTATTATAAAGCAGAAACTAACACACCATTGCAAAGCAATTATATTCCAATAAAGATGTAAAAAAAAAAAGAGATGATGAACTTACACAAAATCCAGAAGAACTAACTGGAGAGCCCTGGAAAATTAATATTTAAAAATAGGATATAAGGGATGCTTAACTTTTCCTTAACATAATAAATAATGAGAAACTGACAAGAGAATTCAAAGATTGCATTTCAAACGTTCTTATGACTGCCTCAAGATATTTTTCTGTTTCTTTTTATTATCTTTGGCTGGGTGATGTTTCCTTATAAATAAATCAACAAAGCCAAACAGTAATATGTAAAGGCTTATCGCCAAGATTCTGCCAACAACAGGGGCAATTTCCATGTTTTGAAATAACAAATCAATCTGTGATGTGTTCTCCATAACCCATTTCCTTTCCCTCCTAGGCACGTGACTACCTTGCTTACCCTCCACTGTTAATTGTGTCCATGTGACTGAGTTTTAACTAATGAAATGTGAGGAGAAATGTGTTCCTTCTCTAAGACTGTCATGAAAACTCGCCCACAGTTTAACCTGTGCTCTTTCCCCTCTTGGGACTGACTGGAGAAGACAAGAGCGTCGAGAGAAGGAGGGAGCCACAAAAAGAAAGTCTTGGTCCGTGATTGGCCCACCATGTACAGAAGGTGATCTGGAAAAGAAACTCAACATTGGACTGACTGTAGAGAAAATAAAACCTCTGATGTTTGGAGGCATTACACATTTCGGATTTGTTTGTAATGCAATAAGCCTACCCTAAATAACACAGGTGGAAAATAGGAAATTAAAGTCTAGTTTTGACGTCTGCTCTCTCCATTGAGGAGAGGGTCTGGGTCTTTGAATATTAGGCAGATTGCCTTGTATTATTAGGTACTCCATAAACATTTGCTGGAAAGAGTTGGTACAACTCTCCAGAGTCTTCTCCTTTTCCTGATTCAGTGACCCAGAGGATGATAGTCCAAGAGCCCATATCCCACTTAGACCTGTATCCAAAAACGACTGGGGCTGTTCCATTTTTTTTTTTTTTTTGGCGGTACGCGGGCCTCTCACCGCTGTGGCCTCTCCCGTCGCGGAGCACAGGCTCCGGACGCGCAGGCTCAGCGGCCATGGCTCACAGGCCCAGCCGCTCCGCGGCATGTGGGATCTTCCCGGACCGGGGCACGAACCCGCGTGCCCTACATTGGCAGGCGGACTCTCAACCACTGCGCCACCAGGGAAGCCCGGCTGTTCCATTTTTAAAAATTCTTTCCAGCTGCACTTGGCTATACCTGTTTCAAAGGAACTTTTGCATAAATGAATTAACCTGTCAGTATTTCTTTTCTGAATCATTTTCTTCTGTTGCAATCTAAAAGATACTTTTATTTAGTGGTAAGAAAAGGTTAACATCACTTATTTGGAAGTAATGTCTGTTTATTGGCTAGGAAGCAGGAGAAAAGGATGCCTGTATTGTGAAATATATATTGAGCTTAGTTTATATCTCCAAGGAATTTGCACTTTCTGGGAATAGAGGGGAAATTATCTTTTATGATTATTTCTAGAATCTTCTGTTCATACTGAAGAAGTCATGATAACCTGCTGAATCCTTTTGTTCCTTAGGGGACCACTCTGTAGGCTGGTGGGCTATGTATAACAGGATTTTTTCTATGAATTTTTTTTTTTTTTTTTGCGGTATGCGGGCCTCTCGCTGCTGTGGCCTCTCCCGCTGCGGAGCACAGGCTCCGGACGCGCAGGCTCAGCGGCCATGGCCCACGGGCCCAGCCGCTCCACGGCATGTGGGATCTTCCCGGACCGGGGCACGAACCTGTGTCCCCTGCATCGGCAGGCAGACTCTCAACCACTGTGCCACCAGGGAAGCCCCAAGACTTTTTTTAATATATCAAAATGGAGATGTGCTCAGTTTTCAAAAAATATTTAAGTTCCTCATTTATTGTATTAGGTACCTAAGTAGACAATACATAAATACTCAAATGGAAATAGTTCCTACGTTTTGTAAACCTGTTCTTTAGGCAGACAGAAGCTGCTCATGTGAACTTGAAAATAACACAGTAAACCACACAAGTGTCAAAGATAGGATAGATGGCACATTTAAAAGGAAAACAAATCTTTTGTGTGGGAGGATGGTCGCACACTCAGACAGCACTCCAAAGGAGAGAGGATACATACCTTGTTTAGCCCTATTATTGCTCTTCAAGGATCCTTAAGTCAGATGCTTCTTTGCCTCTGTGAAGCCTGCATCATTATTACTGTCAGTGTACATGAGATATTGACATCAGGGCTGCCTTTATTGAACAGAGTACATGCCAAGCTCCATCCTTCCAGTTGATCAGGCCAGATACCTTACCGTCATCCTCATGTTCTCTCATCCTTTCACACCCTATGCCCAATCTCTCAGGAAATCCTGATGACTCACCCCTTCAAACACATCTATCACTTCTCTACTCCTCTCACCTGGACCGCTGCAAGCCCAGACCAAGCCACCGTCAGCTTGTGTTTGATTCCTGCCTAAACTTCCTACCTGGACTCGCTGCTTCAACGCATGCTCCTCTACACTCTCCTTTCTTTTAAAGCAGCCACCCGCATCCTTGAGATCATGTCACTCCTCAGGTAAGTTCTGCAATGGCTTCCAAATTTACAACGATCTCTTGTGGGCTGTTGTGGTACACGATGTGGTCCCCCGGCCTCTCTGACTTCATCTTCCTACCCTTTCCTCATTGCCCATTCTTCCCGCCACAATGGCTGTCCTACGTCCCTTTGAACATACAGAGCATGCCCTTGCCTTGGGGCTTTTTATCTGCTTCCTTTAATGCTCTTCTCCTGAGTATTTTTTAAGGAATAACTGCTGTAATGGACAGATCCAAAATTCTACTGTGGCTCAAACAAAGTGGACATTTTCTTCCTCATTTAATGTTCTTCCATGTCGTCACTCCGGAACCCAGGCTAAAGGAGGTTATGCCACGTTCATCGTGAGGCTTCCAAGGTTCTGGAGGGTGCTCCTTTATGGCAAGCCGGAAGGGGAAAAGAGCTTGGAGGAGTTCGTGTGGGAGCTTTTGTTGGTCAGGCCAGAATGTGGGAGTCACAGCCTCCACTCATATTGTATCGCTAGAACTCAGTCCCACAGCCAGGCCTAACAGAAGGGGGCTAGGAAATGTTGTTCAGTGTGGGCCAGGAGGGGAGAAAGATTCTGGTGAATAGCTGACTACCTCTGCCATACCCTAGTAGACATCTGGATTTCTGTCACTTTCTCTAGGTCTCTTCTTGAATGTTACCTTCTCAGTGAGACCTTCCAGTCATTATCAATACAACATCCCTTCCTATACTCACTGTTCCTCTTCCTTGTTTTATTTTTCTCTATAGGGCGTATTGTCACTATGTATTTGTTATTTGTTTTTAAAAATTGTTTATCTGTAGTGGGCTGAACTGTAGTCGCCTCCTCCCTCACTGCCATGTTCTAATTCCTAGAATGTGTGAATGTGACCTTGTTTGGATAAAGGATCTGTGCAGGTGTAATTAGGTTAAGGATTTTTTTTTATATCTTTATTAGAGTATAATTGCTTTACAATGCTGTGTTAGTTTCTGCTCTATAACAAAGTGAATCAGCTATACGTATACATATATCCCCATATCTCTTCCCTCTTGCGTCTCCCTCCCTCCCACCCTCCCTATCCCACCCCTCCAGGCGGTCACAAAGCACCGAGCTGATCTCCCTGTGCTATGCGGCTGCTTCCCACTAGCTATCTACCTTACATTTGGTAGTGTATATATGTCCATGCCTCTCTCTCGCTTTGTCACAGCTTACCCTTCCCCCTCCCCATATCCTTAAGTCCATTCTCTAGTAGGTCTGTGTCTTTATTCCTGTCTTACCCCTCGTTTCTTCATGACATTTTTTTTTTTTTGCCAGAAAGCTAATCTTTATTCACACCAAAAAACTCACATGAAGGAAAAACTCTATGTTTGCAATCTATGTGAAAAAGTTGTCATTGATAATTCTTTTTGGTGTGTGATTGACATTTACTTTATTCTTATTTTTAAATTTTATTTATTGAGGTATAGTTGATTTATAATATTATACAATATTATATATTATATTTCAGGTGTACATCATACTGATTCGATACTTTTATAGATTATACTCCTTTTAAAGTTATTATAAAATATTGGCTATGTTCCCTGTGCTGTACAATATATCCTTGAGGCTTATTTATTTTATACATAGTGGTTTGTACCTCTTTATCCCCTTCTTCTATCTTGTCCTTTCCCCCTTCCCTCTCCCTACTGGTAACCGCTCATTTGTTTCTATATCTGTGAGTCTTTTCCTGTTTTATTATATTCATTCATTGGCTTTATTTTTTAGATTCCACATATAAATGATAACATACAGTATTTGTCTTTCTCTGTCTGACTTATTTCACTGAGCATAATATATTCCAAGTCCATCCATGTTGTTGTAAATGGCAAAATCTCATTCTCGTTTATGGCTGAATAATATCCTTGTGTGTGTGTGTGTGTATATATATATATATATATATATATATATATATATATATATACCACATCTACTTTATTCATTCACCTATTGATGGACACTTAGGTTGTTTCCATATCTTGACTATTGTAAATAATGCTGTTATGAATATTGGGGTGCATGTATCTTTTTGAATTAATGTTTTCATTTCCTTCAGATATACTCATACCATATACAAAAATAAACTCAGAATGAATTAGGGACATGAATGGAAACCATAGAACTCCTAGAAGAAAACACAGACAGAACACTCTCTGAGCATAAAATATAGCAATATTTTTTTGGGTCTGTCTCCTAAGGCAAAGGAAATAAAAGCAAAAATAAAAAAATGGGACCTAATTAAACTTAAAACCTTTTGCACAGGAAAGGAAACCATCAACCTACTGAATGGGAGAAAATATTTGCAAATTAAATGACTGACAAGGGGTTAATATCCAAAGTATATAAACAGCTCATACAACTCAATATCAAAAAAACAAAAAAACAATCAAAAAATGGGCAGAAGATCTGAATAGGTATTTTTCCAAAGAAGATATATAGCTGGCCAATAGGTGCGTTAAAAGATGCTCAATATCACTAAGCGTCGGGGAAATGCAAATCAAAACCACTATGAGATATTACCTCACACCTTTCAGAATGGCCATCGTCAAAAAGACCACAAATAACAAATGTTGGTGAAGATGTGGAGAAAAGGGAACCCCAGCACACTGCTGGTGGAAAGTTAAGATTTTGAGATGAGATCATCCTGGATTAAGGGGGTGGTTTCTAACTCAATTACAAGTGTCCTCATAAGAGAAGCGAAGGGAGAAGACACACAGGGAAAGGCCACGTGAAGAAGGAGGCAGAGATTGGGGTTATGCAACCACAGCCAAGAATTCTCCCCAGGAGCCTTTAGATGGAGCATGGCTCTGCCAACATCTTGATTTCCAGTCTCCAGAACCATGAGAAAATAAATTTCTGTTGGTTTAAGCCACCCGTTTTGTGTTAGTTTGTTATGACAGACCCAGGAAAATGACACATCTTCCCTTTTGCAATGTAAACTCCTGGAGAGCAGTGATTGTGTTTTGTTCATTGCTGTAGCTTTCCATACATAGAACAGTGCCTGGCCCTTACTGGCCCATAGCAAATACTCAACAAATACTTGTTGTATGGATGAGTGAATAGAAATAGGGAAACGTATCTCCAGCCTACTCAAAAGAAGTAATTTATTTAAAAAAATTTTTTTAAACATCTTTGTTGGAGTATAATTGTTTTACAATGGTGTGTTTGTTAGTTTCTGCTTTATAATAAAGTGAATCAGCTATACATATACATATATCGTCATATCTCCTCCCTCTTGCATCTCCCTCCCACACTTTTTCATAGTCTTTATGAAATTGTCTACCCCAGCGAATGATTTTCTGGTTCTTCCTCATTCTGGGAGAGTAGTGTGTAGAGGTTAAGAGCTGAGACTCTGAACTTTGACACACTTGAATTAAACCTCTGGCCATGGAATCACTGGCAAGTGTGATATTGGACAAGTTAAGTAAGATTCCTAAGCCTCAAATTCTGCATAAGATTGTTGGGAGAATTAAATGAGGTTATAAGTAAACAAACAAATTTCTAGTATAGTGCTTGACCAAATAAGTTGAGAGTAAATCACTATTATAATTAGTTGGGATTAATTGGGAATAAACTGAAATCTTTCAGACTGAATTATCTTTTAGTTTTAAAATCCTTTGAAATGACATCCTTTTATTATAACATTTCTTTACTAAGAATTTCAATCAAGTAAGTCTTTCTAACCAGAAAATCCCCTACTATAGTATTTTAGTATTTGCAGATTTACTTCTGTGTACCACATATAAACCATAACAATTTTGTATTAAATATGTGCAAGTTGCTGGAGTTCCAAATTGTAAACTAAAATCAGCCCCATCTGAGCAGCCTGCCTCACTCACAGTTTCAAGGAGACTGACAAGCAGTTGGCCTCTCAACTTCTCTACCCCTTGGCTATGCTGTGTGTAATCTGTCACAGTTTTGCTATCTTGTGAAAATAAATGATCTTCATGCTGCTTATGCCATGATTTAGTGCTTAAATATCACATATTGTTTTTGTGTGTCACTCAGGGATACAACTTTTCAAAAACATAATCATTTATTTGCATAAATTTGCATAACATTGGAGCACAGACAAAAATTCTTGAGCTACTCCATCACAACTGCAAATAAAATAAAATAAAATAAAATAAACCCAAGGGAAAATCTTTAAGACTGTGAGGAAGGGGTTGGGTAATAAAATTGAGTAGTGCCAAAGAAGAGCGAAAGAAAGGTGATGTCTTTAGAAGGCAAGATAGATGTTCTTGATCTGTTTTATTATTTTGTTCATTGAACTGAAAAATATTATTAGACTTCTATAAATTCATTCTCAACCTCAATTCCTTTAACCTTAATTTTCTTCTAAGGTCTCTTATTTCTCAACTGGGAGGTAAAATAATCCTTGGGTTTGAAGACAAAATATAGACTATGTATTATGTAAACTCTCAACTCCTTACCCTGCCTGCTCTCCCTCATGCACACCCTCCCCTCCCACCCCAGGCCCTGCCACAGCAACTTTCTTTCTGCTCCTCAGGGTTGTTCTACGCAGAACCTTTGCACTAGCTGCTTCTAGGGCCTAGGAATGCACTTTCCCTGATCTACATATGCTTGGCTTCTTCAGAGAGGCTTCCCTAAATCCCTTCTAGTACACCATCCTGATTTATTCTTTGCCCAGCATTGATATTTTTCTTGGCGTGTGTGTGTGTGTGTGTGTGTGTGTGTGTGTGTGTGTGTGTGTGTGTTTGCCCATTCATTGAACTGGTCATCTTCCTATTCCATTAAAAGATAAGCTCCATGAAAACAAGTTCTTGTCTTTCTTGCTTGCTGCTGTATACCCAGTGCCCAGAACAGTTCTTAGTATAACCTACTAGACACTAGTAAATACATATTAAATATAATCAAGTCAGTAGCCTGCTATACACCTATACATTTATTTTATTGTTAATTTCTCTTCTCAGTCCTTCTCCGATATTCCAAATTTTGATTTCCAAATTCTAAATTCAGTCTGAGCTATTATAAATCCCGACTTCTGGAACTACAGAATGATGTTCAACATTAGCATCTGTGCTCCAGATACTAATACACACAGATGCTGGCTATTAAGGTCCGTCAGGGGTGCAACTGGAGAGCGTTTGTCTGGAGGATTCAGTACTACTAGCATTTCTTCTACCTTGGCATTCCCTTGGGAGGAGTACACGCAGAGAAACACTGACAAAGGAAAGCCAAGGACAGCTTTATTATGAGTGGTTCAGATCCTCATGCAGGGTTGCTGGTAAAATGCACCAGGGCAAGCAGCGTCGACCTGCTCCTGAGATGTGTGAGGGAGACACAGCACCACCTGAGAGCTCTATCTCCTCAGGCTCGGATAAAAATCTTGGTGTTTTTCACTCTCTGGCCAAGAACAAGATACAAACGATAGCAAATGTCTGCAACTGCAGAGACAGGCGTTGGCTCAGCCCCTTTCCTGTGGGAGAGGCCCTTTGCTCTCTTACTATTCCAGACACAGGGATTTAGAAAGAAGAACTCCACACAGTAGATAAATTCCCATCCAGACTGTGGTGCAGAGTCTTAAAAAGTTAAACATACATTTACCAGATGACCTAGCAATCCCACTCCCAGAAATTCCTGTGAAGGAAGAAATGAGAAGACTCACATCCTCTTTAGTTGTATTTTGTAGATTATAAATTTCCCAATATATGGGAAATTATTTTGATTGTTTGTGATTCTCCATTTTGAAAAAAAAATTTTCCTTTTGAGGCTTAACTATGTAGGGATGCATATTATTCCTGTTCCAATCTGCTTAATTTGAAGAGAAACAGTTATATCTAACCAGTGCTAAATCTCATAAGGGCTTCCAAGATTCGACAGCGCCCAGTCCAAACTCTATCCAAGCTGGGCTGGTTCTGCCATCTAGCGACCATCCTGCTGAACTACATCGGTAGGGCATGACCTAGTCTGGTCTACTCAAGTCCCAAGAATTAATTTTAATTTAATGTCATGTGATTTGTCTGAGCCTTCATGTCTTTTCATTCCTACCTACTACCTGTGTGACCTTGGGAAAATTAATTAATATTTCTGTGACTCAGTTTATTCATCAGTAGAATGGGGATAAGGACCTACCTCCTGTGATTTTCAGGAAACTCATGTGAGATAATATATGGAAAAATCTTAGCAGAGTGCCTAGGCACAGGTAAATCCTGAAGAAAGGTTTGCTGTTGTTATTATATTTCTTATTATAGTTAAAATTATGCAAGTCCAGAACTGAAAACAAAAATAGGCCAAAGAATGGGCAATCAAGTTATAGGTATATGAGTATTTCAGAATACAGTGTCTATAATATTTAAAACTTGGAAGAGGATCAAGTTTATTTAGGCTTTTCGTGTACACTGCCAACAAATGCATTACTGCAATTACATTCGCCTCCTTCCAAGTCTTTCCCCACCTCATATTGAATGTTCCCATCACAGAGACAACTCAGTACTCTGCATGCATTTTAATGCCTTCTTCCTGTTTCTGGAATAGTCTCCCTCACATCTTTACACTTCACAATCCCTAACTCCTAACTCAAATGTCAGCTTCCTGTACATACTCCTCTAGTGCTGCTGAGTGGAGCTAAATCCCACGTAGCCCTTCACTCTCATCTCTGTTAGAGCATTTGACACGGACAGGCTGTGCTGGAGACAACTGGAAATCAGGTGTATGTAGCCCCTTAACTAGGCTGTGAAGTGCTTGCTGTGACGTATTATGTGTTATCTTTGTATCTTCTCCCCCGCAACCCAATGACTATTACAAAGACTTCACGTAGCAGGTACTCCATAGAAGGTTGCTGAATTGAAATCAAAGCTTGGCAAGAGAATACTTAGAGCAACTTTTTAAGAAGGCTGAATGACTCTTAGATACTTCTAATGTGTATTGGACTAAATTGGCCTAATGGTTTAAGTTGGCAGCGTTATCCATCAAAATATGCTTTTGGATTAAAAATTAAGTAACATTTATAGTAAAATAATTAAAGAACATTTTGAAATTACCAAAAAATAAAAAAAAAATCATGGCTCTACTACCCAAATATTACTAATATTTGATTAATATTTTTTCAGTAGTTTGTACAATGTTTTTATTACATGGCTGTGATCCTTGTCTATTTGCAGTGAATATACCCTGATTTTTAAATTTAACATATTTAAAATACTTTCTGATTATACTGTTTGCACATTAAAAGCATCATTTTAAAAAGCAGAATTCCTCTGAATAATGTGCCATAGTGTACTTAACATCATTATGTTTCAGGCATTTAGCTTGTTTATAATTTTTTGGCTATTAAATTGTAGTAACACAAAGTATATCTTTGGGCATAAAGGTGTTCTTTTGTCTAGGATTATTTGCTTTTCTGAGTCCCAGAAGTATAATCTCCATTGTCTTTCTTGTCATAGTAAGCCCCAATGGACCAAGAATTGGCATCTTGTAATACACAGAATGTCTTGATAATAGAAAGGTAACCAGGAAATGGGTTTAGACTTATGATGGCTCCAGGTCCCCATTACAAACTTTGATCACTCAGGATATATTGAAGATGTGAAGAAAGGCTTTAGAAGGTTAGGCTGAGTAAGCACAAAAGGCTGTTTCTAAAAACATTCCCTGATATTACATTATGGAGTTTATTTATTTTTTTAGTTTTTAATTATTTTATTGAAGTATAGTTGATTTACAATATTGTGTTAGTTTCAGGTGTACAGCAAAGTGATTCAGTTATATATATATATTTTTTCAGATTATTTTCCATTATAGGTTATTTCGAGATATTAAATATAGTTCACTGTTGCTTGTCTATTTTATGTATAGCAGTTTATTGTTTATTTCTTTGCACATTTGTGTGTGTGTGTGTGTGTGTGTGTGTATTTTGTTGTTTCATTTTATAAGTGAAATACTCAGGCCCAACCTGTGTTAGCTGAATTCACATCTTCCTTCCACAAAGAATGATTCCTTTGGTTCCTGAATTTATTTATTTATACATTTATTAATTCATTTAAAAAATACTGATGGATGTTTACTCTATGCCAGGCACTTCTGTTAGGTGTTATCTAACCAGACATTAATAAAACATTTCTTAAAAGGATTTTTATAACTTAAAGAGGAAAAGACAAATAAATGATGACAGTGCCATATGAAACTTACTTTATAGAAGTAAGAATAGCATGGTTTTAGGAGCAAAATGGGGAATTAGTTCTGTTTGGGGTAACAAGAAAACTTCACCAAGGAGCTTATACTTGGGTCTTGAGTGATGTAGGAGTTTAACAAGTGGGCTCAGAAGAATTCCAGTCAGAGACCAACATATTCATGTATTTGAAGAAGAATGACATGCAAAAATCGAAAAATTCTTTGTGACTGAAGAGAGTGTCCATGGAAAGAAGGAGCAGGAAATCATGTTGTAAAGATAGAATGAGGTTAGATTATGAAGTGTTTTATGTTTTAAAATTCCAAGCCAAGAAGTGTGTGTTTTATATTGTAACATATTAGGAACCATTTAAAGTTTTCTTCTCCTTCTTCTTTTTCTTCCTCTTCTTCTCCTCCTTCCCTTCCTCCTCCCCCTCCCTTCTTCCCCTTCCTCCCTCTCCCCCTTCTTCTTCTTCTGCTTCTTCTCCTTCTCCTTCTTCTTCTTCTTCTTCTAAAGCAAAGAAATGACACAAAAATGACAGCATTCAGTAAATTAGACTTTATGCCAGGCATGTTACTTGAGTATTTTACATGAGAAGTTTTCACAACAATGCTATGAGACAGTACAGTTGTTTACTTGAATAATATGGAAGAGGAAAAAAATGACACTTGGATAAGATAAATAATTTGCCCAAAGTCACACAGCTCATAAGAGCTAACACCCATCCTTCTGAAACTCTTCCAAAAAATTGTGGAGGAAGGAACACTCCCAAACACTTTCTATGAGGCCGCCATCACCCTGATACCAAAACCAGACAAAGATACTACAAGGAAAGAAAATTAGAGACCAATATCACTGATGAATATAGATGCAAAATCTTCAACAAAATATAGATGCAGAATCCAACAACACATTAAAAGGATCATACACTGTGATCAAGTGGAATTTATCCCAGGGATGCAAGGATTCTTCAATATACACAAATCAATCAATGTGATACACCATATTAACAAATTGAAGAATAAAAACCATATGATCATCTCAATAGATGCAGATAAAGCTTTTGACAAAATTCAACACCCATTTCTGATAAAAACTCTCCAGAAAGTGAGGTAGGTTGAGGGAACCTACCTCAACATAATAAAGGCCATATATGACAAACCCACAGCTAACATCATTCTCAATGGTGAAAAACTGAAAGCATTTCCTCTAAGATCAGGAAAAAGACAAGGATGTCCACTCTCACCACTATTATTCAATATAGTTTTGGAAGTCCTAGCCACGGCAATCAGAGAAGAAAAAGAAATAAAAGGAATACAAATTGGAAAAGAAGAAGTAAAACTGTCACTGTTTGCAGATGACATGATACTATACATAGAGAATCCAAAAGATGCCACCAGAAAACTACTAGAGCTAATGAATGAATTTGGTAAAGTTGCAGGATACAAAATTAATGCACATAATTCTCTTGCATTCCAATACACTAATGATGAAAAATCTGAAGAGAAATTAATGAAACACTCCCATTTACCATTGCAAGAAAAAGAATAAAATACCTCAGAATAAACCTACCTAGGGAGACAAAAGACCTGTATGCAGAAAACTAAAAGACACTGATGAAAGAAATTAAAGATGATACAAACAGATGGAGAGATATACCATGTTCTTGGATTGGAAGAATTAATATTGTGAAAATGACTATACTACCCAAAGCAATCTACAGATTCAATGCAATCCCTATCAAATTACCAATGGCATTTTTTACGGAACTAGAACAAAAAAAATCTTAAAATCTTTATGGAGACACAAAAGACCCCAAATAGCCAAAGCAGTCTTGAGGGAAAAAAATGGAGCTGGAGGAATCAGACTCCCTGTCTTCAGACTATACTATAAAGCTACAGTAATCAAGACAATATGGTACTGGCACAAAAGCAGAAGCACAGATCAATGGAACAAGATAGAAAGCCCAGAGATAAACCCATGCACGTATGGTCAACTAATCTATGACAAAGGAGGCAAGGATATACAATGGAGAAAAGACAATCTCTTCAATAAGTGGTGCTGGGGAAACTGGACAGCTACATGTAAAAGAATGAAATTAGAACACTCCTTAACACCCTACACAAAAATAAACTCAAAATGGATTAGAGACCTAAATGTAAGACCAGACACTACAAAACTCTTAGAGGAAAACATAGGAAGGGCACTCTTTGACATAAATCACAGCAAAATCTTTTTTGATCCACCTCCTAGAGTGATGGAAATAAAAATAAACAAATGGGACCTAATGAAACTTCAAAGCTTTTGCACAGCAAAGGAAACCATAAATAAGACGAAAAGACAACCCTCAGAATGGGAGAAAATATTTGCAAATGAATCAACGGACAAAGGATTAATCTCTAAAATATATAAGCAGCTCTTGCAGCTCAATATTAAAAAAACAAACAACCCAATCCAAAAATGGGCAGAAGACCTAAATAGACATTTCTCCAAAGACATACAGATGGCCAAGAAGCACACGAAAAGCTGCTCAACATCACTAATTATTAGAGAAATGCAAATCAAAACTACAATGAGGTATCACCTCACACCAGTTAGAATGGGCATCATCAGAAAATCTACAAACAACAAATGCTGGAGAGGGTGAGGAGAAAAGGGAACCCTCTTGCACTGTTGGTGGGAATGTAAATTGATACAGCCACTATGGACAACAGTATGGAGGTTCCTTAAAAAACTAAAAATAGAATTACCATATGATCCAGCAATCCCACTACTGGGCATATACCCAGAGAAAACCATTATTCAAAAAGACACATGCACCCCAATATTCATGGCAGCACTATTTACAATAGCCAGGTCATGGAAGCAATCTAAATGCCCATTGATGGATGAATGGTTAAAGAAGATGTGGTACAAATATACAATGGAATATTCCTCAGCCATAAAAAGGAACGAAATTGGGTCATTTGTTGTGACGGGGATAGATCTAAAGACTGTCATACAGAGTGAGGTAAGTCAGAAAGAGAAAAACAAATATTGTATATTAACGCATATATGTGGAACCTAGAAAAATGGTACAGATGAACCAGTTTGCAGGGCAGAAATTGAGACACACATGTAGAGAACAAACGTATGGACACCAAGGGGGGAAAGTGGTGGTGGGGGTGGTGGTGGTGTGATGAATTGGGCGATTGATGACTAATAAGAACCTGCTGTATAAAAAAATAAATAAATACAATTCAAAAATTTAAAAAAAAGAATGTTTGTAAGAGACTGTGGCAGGAGGGAAGCTCTTATTTCACATTGATGAAAAAAAGAAAGAGTCACTGAAGTAGCTGAAGAAGGCAAGCTTTGGGCTGTTGGGCTTGCTGGGGGAGAGCGGGGTGTGATCCCGTTTGGGGGGCTCGGAAGGGGTGCATCAGTGAGCGAGGGTAGGGGGTGGGGAGATGGGGAGGTAAGGCAGGAGAGGTGTCGGGGCAGCAGAATGGCAAAGCCAGCCTTTGCAAGTTACAGAGCAGGGCAAAGTGACAGGCAGTCTTTAGAAGGAGCATGAAAGTAAATTCTCTATATAAGGGAAATTTTTTTTTACTGAGAATCACTGAGTTATAGATACATCTGGGTCCTGACACCTTCAATATCCACACAGTGTTGATGGCATCTGGCACATTGTAGAAGTGCAGTGTTTGTTGAATGAATGAATGAGTGACTTCTGTCCTTCCCTCTATATGTGTGATAGAGAAGGAGGCCTGCTTTTAACCAAGTACACATCTTCCAGAACAGTAGCCTAAAGTAGCGGCTGTGAGTCAGCTCTGGAGTCAGAAACAGCTTTACGACTCACTGAGGATGAATTATCAACTTATCTCTTTTGGGACCCCATTTCCTCCTTTTAAATTAGGAACAAAATTCAAACCTACCTAGAAAGATCGTGACATTTTAAAAGCCTGGCATAAAAAGCACCACCCAAAAGTGAGCTGTTATTCGGGAGATTTTAGGATTCTGGCTTAGCACCCAGAGCTGTTTTCTTGGGCTTCTGGCACCAGTAGACCTATTAAGAGATTATTCTACCCTATCCACACATCTGTCCTCCTGACATTTTATTTGCCTAGAAAAGCATAAAGCAAAGGATCATAAACATAAAGATCATCACTTTTCCTTGCCCTAACTGATTGAAACCCTGTTCATATGGCAGGCCTGCTGGTACCGTCAGCTCTTCCAGCACGTCTACCCAGGCCATCTGTTCTGCACCATGTCAAGCCATATGGAACGGGAGCCCCCATGTCTTTGGAAATGCCTGGCTTTTTTCTTCTGTGTGTTCTTTACTTGGCTGTACTTCCCAGGTCTACGGAATGCGATGGTTGCAGTAACAGTTCCTTTATCGTCCATCCTTGAAAGGAAAGTGAATGACTTAAATTTTATTAGGAGAGCCTTGAGATTGTGCGTTTGAACACTCCTGTGAAGTAATGACCAAAAACTTCACTAAAAGCCCTGTGACATTTGTGACACCAGATAAATAATTCAGAAATCATAGTTATATAATTCTTTCTTACCACTGTCCCTGTTCACTACAAAGGGAATAATATTACATTTCTTTCCTCTGATACTTTAAGTTGCAATTATCTTCTACCAAGCTTAGAACAGCAGATACAGCCCTGCTGAGATGATTAGTTCTTAACTGTGCAGGTTATTAGCTGTGTAGAAAATGATATGCAAACCAAGGTATGGTTTGGCTCCTACTGTGATAATCCCAATGAGATTTACAAATATCAAGGAGATTTCTAAGCTCTCCTTAAAACTCATAGCAAAATGCTTGTCTCTTAAAAGTAGGAGCTTAAATTAAACCTTAATCAGGTTTCAGAAATAACTTTTGAGGATGTTGTCTAACTCAATAAAAGTGTAAGGTGGCTTATTCTTTAAAAAAATTTTAATGGAACAGAAAACAATTTTTTTAATAGAATAGAGGTAAGAAGATGCCATCTCAGCTGATTTTCAGCCAAATCATGAAGTGAGACAAGTTAGTTTTCTGCTGTCCTAACATTCTTACCACCCTCCTCAGTTTTTGTTCCCACTATGGCCTCAAGCCACTTATAAAACATATTTTTTTCTAGCATAAGAAAAATATATTAAAACACTAGGACGTTAGTATAAATTAATTAAAATATGTCAGGCCCCTGAAGGTAAAAAATATACTTGCTTTACAAAGCCTTCACAGAGCAAAAAATAAGGAATTAACCTTCATTCTTACCATGGGATAATTTCCTTCTTCTGTTCCTTTTCTCTTAGGCAGTGATTCTACTTCCATAAAAAACAAAAGCTCTTTTCCTTCCAGTCCTTTCCAGAACAGACTTGACATACTGACATTCCTGTAGGCCTCGTCTTTCCCAAAACTCTTAACGTTTATTGGCACTTGGTCTTTGCCCAGTTGCAGGCATAATGTCTGGGCCCACTAGGTGTGTGACAAATGAATTTGAGTTGAATGATTTTGTAAAATTCATCTTTTTTTTTTTTTTTTTTTTTTTTGCGTTACACGGGCCTCTCACTGTTGTGGCCTCTCCCGTTGTGGAGCACAGGCTCCGGATGTGCAGGCTCAGTGGCCATGGCTCATGGGCCCAGCCGCTCCGCGGCATGTGGGATCCTCCTGGACCGGGGCACGAACCCGCGTCCCCCGCACCGGCAGGCAGACTCTCAACCACTGCACCACCAGGAAAGCCCTAAAATTCATCATTTACTACAGAACAGAGAACTCTGCATGAACTGAAAACATCTCTGCAGTTAATTGCGCCAGAGAAAGTGAGAGCTTACGTTTGAACCCGAAAGAGTTTCCTTACAGTTTTGTGGTTCTCAAACTTTTGTGTTCATACACACTTTAGAGTTATTACATTTCTGGTGGCACATTTTAAGGGGTTAACAAAACAAAACAAGCTAAGTAATTCAGCAGCAAGTACAATTTATAGCTAATATTTTGTAGCCAGGGGTCAGGGCAGGCTCCTTGCGATGGCATGGGCAAGGAGGTCCTTTACCCCTCCCCTTACCTCTCAGAGCCTTCATCAGCTGCCGCCTTGCTCAAGCCACCCCAAATAACATACAGTTTAAATCAAGGATAGATCTAGCTAAGCAAACTCAGTTTATATGTCTCCCACCTTCACCTTTCAAGAAGATCACCAACCTATATAGAAATTCAAGTCACCACTGGTCAATTTAAAATCCATTACTGCTGTCGACTAAAAAATTATTCACAACCTAAAAGTTGAGAGTTATGTTTTATTTGGTGGGAGCCAGGATATATAGGAGTTTTGCAACAAAGGACAGGTAGTCTGAACGTCAAAAGAATATTGTTAATTAAAGAAAGCCAGATATGTCAAGTTAAGGAATTTAGCGCTTTTCTATGTATGAAAAGATGCAAGAGTCTGGGCTCACTGAAATCACTTCTTTGATGTGTACCTCAGCCATCTGGGGCCAGTATCCTGTGCTTTCATATTCTAAGTTTCCTCAGGGCTCACTGTGGGGAGTGACTGCGGTCTGATGGCTGCTAGATGGCAGGTATTCTTTCCTTCCTGAGTTCCCTCAGGGCTCACCAGCTCACCATAGACCGTGACTGCAATCACTGATGACTGTGACTTCCTTTGTTTACTGATATGGCAGGCAATATTTCATTTATCACTGCCTATTTCATATTGTGTCATCTGCCCTACCCAAGCTCTTTTATACATTCAAGAGGCAAAGTCCTCGTACGTTCCACGAAACACTCTTTTTCTTTGGCACTGATCATTACGCTTACCTTTTACCTGCAGCCCAAGGTACTCTTATTCCACATCACACTGCACACACAGTTCAGTGTCTGGCAGACAGTCATTGATGTAACAGCAGTAATAGCTGTAGAAAATATAGAAGAAAAAGTGGGGAGCTTGTGAAAGGCCCACAACACTTCACTGACATAACAGCCATGGAAGCTGCATCAGCAGCAGTGAAGAGGACTCAGCTGGCATCTGAGACCCCCCTCAGAATCCAGGCCCCTCAGTTTCCTTCCTTGATCCTTCATGTCTCCCCTACCCAGGGACAGATCCAGCTTTTGTGGGCTTGAAACTTATACGATTCAGAAGTTCTTCTTTATGAAAAAATAATAAAAATTACAAATATAGAATTAGCTACAAAAATGAATATTTATTTCAACTGAGAAAAAAACCACAACAAATTACACATTCAAAAAATCTGACATACACCCCAAACATCACAAAATCCACAAAAATAATATAATTTTTCAAATTAATTAGCTACCTCATACAACTCTATAATAATACATTCCTGCTGTTTTTGGCTGTATACTCTATGGTTACTTCTTTTTGTAACAAATGGTAAAATTTCTGGGCGTTTCCATTTTACTCAAGCAATGACCAATTTCAAATACTCTTGCACTGACAAAACTCAATACCCCCTTTGTTGTAGCATATTATGAATTTTATGTTTTCTAATCAATGTTGGTATTTCCTATCAAGTCAGCAAGAAATTTATATCTTTTTCCAATGTGTTGATATAATTTACTCCTCTTAGCTAATTTGATTATCAAACATTCCAAAAGCTTATTTATTACTTCTTTTCAAAAAGTCTCTTTGTTTTAATTAATTGTGGCTCTTGGTATGATCTGAAAGTTTAAAAAATTATAATTAGCTTCTAGATGTCAGAATAATGTCTCATCTTTATTACCTTTGTTTCATATTCCTTTTTTCTTTTTCTTTCTTTCTTCCTTCCTTCCTCCCTTTCTTTCTTTCTTTCTTTCTTTCTTTCTTTCTCTCTCTCTCTCTCTTTCTTTCTTTCCTTCTTTTATTTATTTTTGGCTGCATTGGGTCTTCATTGCTGTGTGTGGACTTTCTCTAGTTGTGGTGAGCGGGAGCTACTCTTCATTGGGGTGCATGGGCTCCTCATTGCAGTGGCTTCTCTTGTTGCGGCATGGGCTCTAGGCATGTGGGCTCCAGTGGTTGTGGCACACAGGCTCAGTAGTTGTGGCTTGTGGGCTCTAGAGCATGCAGGCTAAGTAGTGGTGGCACACGGGATTAGTTGCTCTGCGGCATGTGAGATCTTCCTGGAACAGGGCTTGAACCCATGTCCCCTGCATTGGCAGGTGGGTTCTTAACCACTGCACCACCAGGGAAGTCCTCATTTTCCATTAATTCTTTTTTTTTTTTTTTTTTTTTTTGCGGTACGTGGGCCTCTCACTGTTGTGGTCTCTCCCGTTGCAGAGCACAGGCTCCGGATGCATAGGCTCAGTGGCCATGGCTCACGGGCCCAGCTGCTCCGCAGCATGTGGGATCTTCCCGGACCGGGGTACGAACCTGTGTCCCCTTCATCGGCAGGTGGACTCTCAGCCACTGCGCCACCAGGGAAGCCCTCCATTAATTCTTGTCTGACTTTTCTCTATATTAATAAATAAATGTTAAGGTAATATTCTTCATATCTCTAATTCAGGAGTCTGTAATTTCTTACCATTTTATTGAAACATCTTTACAAATTACAGTTAAAATGGCATATATAAACTTTATCAACTTTTTAATAAATGTGTTATTGAAGGTTTTTTCTGTCTTCAAACATGTACTTTAGATTCTTAAAGTATTATTGTTCCCATGTACTAAGTCTTGAAAACATTATAGTGAGTGTATTATTCCACAGCCAGAGTTATTAAGAAACTCACATGTTGTTAAAGAAAAATCCAAGTCATGTGTGTCTTCAAAATGCTCCATCTGCAAGGAGCATAAACAGAACAAAAATGTGTTGAAAAAATTGGTAGTCAATTTTCCCCTACCAATGAGATTAGGTGAATGAGCTGCATACTGCACACCTTCTGCAATTCTTAAAATATTTTAAAGAGCCCTTACAGCCATTTGTCTTCACTATTGTCATATGTTAATTACTATATTAAGCACTTTACATGCATTACTTCTTTTTTATTTCCACAACTATCTTATTAGTTGTGGATATAATGACTATTATTGTCCCCATTTTATAGGTGAAACAGTTGCTTGAAAGTGTATGTAGCTAGCAAAAGACTGAGTCAGAGTCAAGCTCAGAATCTCTGAATCTAGGACTCAGGCTCTTAACTACTACAAGACACTGCTTTCTTTAATGTCTGTATTTATATAAGTGGGAAAAAATATTTAGAAGAAGGAAGTATTCATCCTGAAGGACCTGAAATGTCTGTATAGCCTTAGCTTGGGGCTATGTGTGGCAAGGAAAACACATTTAGCAAAGCTGAAATGGTCCATATTTTTTCCCACTACTTGTTCCAATGATTGACTGGATTGTGGCAGACATTTTTAGCCTCTGAGACCTGTAGAGGGAGCACGTAGGCTTGAAGCTCTTTCACTGTTTTGTTGGCTCTACAAACCACAACTTTAGTGTGTTGGAAGCATGATGGTATCTTGAATCCACCCCTGACTGACTGTGACCTCTGTTAACCTCTATCACCAGACTAAGCTACAGCTTCCTCATCTATAAAACTATGGAGAACTATACTAAATGGTCTCTGAGGGTTTTTTCTAGCTCTAAAATTCTATAAACTTCACTTGCAGTGCCAGTTTAAGTAGGAACATGGGGTTCCTAGTACCAAAGACATTTATTCATCTTGTTGAAGTCACATTGTTTAAATATGGAGTCATAGTTCCAGGCAGCATGTATAGTAAAAGACAAACCAAACTATTGCCTCTTCTCAAATATTCTGATTTATTGACTATGCACAAAATTAAGGTGAAGGGGCTTTGAGAGTAATATGCTGTATTGTATATAAGTAAAGGTATTATGGAAGATAATACCGCTGATAAAACAATAATCATAATAATGTTCTTACTTGCATTAATATTGGTTTATGGTAACCAGATGTATAACTTCTATAAATCCAACTTAGAAAGTCAGTCATTATTGAGGCATGTTTATAAATAAATATTCCTGACAAAGAATTATAAATGACCAAGAAGCTCATGAAAAAAGTATCTTAGATATGACCCCTCAAGGTATGAGCAACAAAAGAAAAAAAAATAGACACATTAGTCTTCATCAAAATTAAAAACTTGTGCATCAAAGGACTTTATCAAGAAAGTAAAGAAGACAATCTATAATATGTGAGAATATATTGGCAAATTATGTATCTGATAAGGGTCTAGCATCCAGAATATATAAAGAAATCTTACAACTCAACAACAAAAAAGACAAACCAAATTAAAAAAATGAACAAAGGACATGAATAAACATTTCTTCAACAAAGGTATACAAATGGCTAACAAACACATGAAGAGATGCTCAACATCATGGTGACTAGAGAAATACAAATCAAAATCACAATTAAGTACCATTTTACACCCACAAGCATGGCTATAATTTAAGAAAATGCACAAAAATAAATGTTAGCAAGGATGTGAAGAAATTGGAACACTTATATGCTGCTGGTGGGAATGTAAAATGGTATAGCCGCTATGGAAAACAGTTTTGCGGTTCCTCAAAAAGTTAAGCATGGAATTACCATATGACACAGAAATTCCACTGCTAGATATATACCCAGAAGAATTGAAAACAAGTATGTGTACACAGTATTCATTGAAGCATTATTTCACGGTAGCCAAGGATGGAAACATCCAATCCATGATGAATGGATGAACAGATGGGTTATATCTCTGCAATGGAATATTATGCAGTCATAAAAAGGAATTAATTAGTGACACATGCTTTAAGGTGTATGAATTTTAGAAAGATGCTAAATGAAGGAAGCCAGACACATGGGATCACATATTGTATGATTCCATTTATATGAATTATCCAGGATAGATAAACCCATAGAGATAGAACATAAATTGGTGGTTGTCAGGGGCTGTGGGATAGGGGAATGGGGATAATTTTATAGCTATATTTGGAGTATAACCTTTAAAAATTGTGAATCACTATAGTGTACACCTGTAATGTAATATTGTACATCAACTATACTTCAATAAAATTTTTTAAAAAAATATTTAATTTTATGTTATGTGAATTTTACCTCAAATTATTTTTTTTAAGTTAGTAGAGGTTATCTTTGACTAGGGGTGTTATGCATGATTTCTTTCATCATTTATCTGTATTTTAAAAAATTTAACAATGAACCGTATTGTTTAAATAGTTCGGAAAAACTTATAAAAAAATATTAGCTCCCAAGAACATGACAATTTAAAGCTACACTTTAAGGCAGCTGGAAAAAATGGCTAAGAAAATTCTAAACATCTTTTTACACACTTTGAGAAAAACATGTCTTTGAAAAAACTGTTAAAAACATAATGTTTAGAATGTTCATCTTTGTTCATTAGCAATTAAGGTTTTTTCATGTATTGCTTCCTAGAACTCTTTTAAGCAAATTAAGAAGAATGGCAGCAGAAAAGTTCATAGACTTACGTTAGAGCTAGTGTCTTTGGGAGAAAGGAGAGTTGGTGAGAGGGATGGGATAACTGTGATGAAAAGGTAAATTCAAATCTACTTTTATGAAAGAAACAACTAACCATTTAGAGAATGAGAGTAAAGTCCATTTCACAGCTGGCTTTGTTTTCCCTCCCTTTCTCTGCTTGATATAGAATTGAGAGAAAATAAATGCACAGTACTCTTTTTTTTTTTTTGGCCTTAATCATAAAACTATTCCCTGAAGAGTTTAGCTAGGACAGTTGAGTTTTGGTTTGAAAAAATTAGAGAAGCAATAAAGGAGAAGGATACGCACTTCTCATGGCTTCTAATTTCCTTCTGTAATGAGTTTCCTGCTTAAATGTGCATGCAGTTTGTCCTCCTTCCTGATGGGAAAATATGTGCAGTAGCAACTTTTCCAAGAGCCAAGTTTCCTTCTAGTGCTCAGTTTGCTCCATTGGGGAAAAATACATACTATTAGTACCAGCCCAACCCTGTGTGGGACACATTTGGAAAAACATGGAGGGTGTTGCTAAAAGGAATAATGGATCAGAGCTTTTAATTTGTCTTGTTGTGAGCTATTTACAAGAAAACCATATATATCTAATAAAATAACTAGATACTACAAGACAAAAATGATGGCAGAATGTGTTTCTCAAAGTGTGGTATGCTGACCACATGAATCAAAATTTTCCAGGTGCTTGTTAAGAATACAAATAGCAGGTCCAACCCTAGAACCACAGAAACAGAGACCTTGGGAGATAACACTACTTAAAAAACAAACAAACAAACAAACAAACAAAACCTCACAGAAACACACCTATGTACTAAGCTAGAGGTCAGTGAACTATGACCAGTGGACCAAATCCAGCCCACAGCCTGTTTTTGGAGGTGAAGTTTTGCTGACACAAAGCCAGTCTTAGTCTGTGGCTGTATTTGTGTTAAGATGGAAGAGTTGAGTAGTTGTGTCAGAAACTCTACAGCCTGGAAAGCTTAAAATGTTTACTATCCAGTCCTTTACTGAAAAATTCTGCCACCCCTGTTCTAATGCCTCTCAACTTAGAAATCGTTTGAGAAAGAAGATTCTGATTCAGTAGGTCTGGGGTAGGCCTGAGAGTCTCTCAGATCTCCCAGGTGATGCTGATGCTGCCGACTTGTAGATCACAGTTAGTAGCATGACCCAGAGAAGTGGTTTTCTGAATAGGATAAATGCAAATTCTCAGCTCCGAGGCAGACCTACTAGATCAGAAATGCTGCAGGTCAGACCCAGCAATCCATGTTTTATCAAGCCCTCCAGGTGATTTCTGATGCTTACCAAAGCTTGCAAACCCCTTGTCCAGATTTTCCTTATGCAGACTAAACCTCAATAACCACTATTTTCAAAGAGCCTAAAATCATATGTTTACGCTAGACTCCATTCTCATTGATCTCCTAAACATAGTATATATTTGTTGATCATTATAATCAACACGGAAGGAGACATTGTACGAAATTGCCACTTAAAACCATATTATATATTTCTTCCTTATATATTCAGAATGGTGTGGTTGGATAAATAATATTTCAACTGTGTCTTTCTTTGGAGGGAGGGTGTCTTCTATTTTTGTGGCTGCTCAAAATAGTTTCAAATGCCATATCTTTTCTAAAAGGACCAATAGAGGGAGCTGGTGTTATAATCCTCATCCTTAAAGACCAGGGGAATTTTTCCTCATTGGCTGAATCAAAGAAAGAACGACCTCTTGACTCTTCCTTGAGTAAAATGTTATTGTTTGGATGTATAGTTCCTACTGCCCACGTTATATGCAGCTCTTTCTAATGCCAAAACAGCTATATGATATATTCAAACTGAGTGTGACCTGTAAGCAATTCTATTCAATTACTTTCAACATTCACAAAACCCCCTAATATATTCAAACAATGTTGATGGTACAAGAGACTCCTATAACACAGATCGTATTCTCATTACACATATGGTTCTGGGGAGAGCAGGTGTTAACAAAAGCACGTAAATAAATCTAATTATATAGAATATGATCCCTTTCCAAGATCAGAGAGGAACTGAGGTAGATGTTTTTGTGCATTTCCTAGAAGATGGGGTAGATGATATGAGTGGTCACAGGAGGAACTGAGCCATGTAGCACTGAGCTGAATGATGTCCCTTACCATAGCACTAGAAGAAGTAGGAACTCTTAATCTAATTGTCCAGTTTGTCAGCAGGAGAGAGACGGTGTTTACAACATGCAAAAGAAGATATTCCCAGGAGTGAGAACCAGCACACAGATGGCAAGTGGACCATACTTGTCCCTTGTCTTTATCTTCAGGAAAATTCAAAACCCGTGACTGGCGTGGGTTTTGACTCCATGATTTGACTCCGTGATTCAGGAGTTGGCTTTGCTTACCCAGTTAATGATACAGTTAAAGGATTGAAACAAATGATACTGTATCAATTTGTCCTACCAAGTGACTTTTTTCTGATCAAGGACACCATTTAATGGCACATTTTGTATAATTATGGGCCAAGTACTTAGTACAGTGGGGACTAAATAAATGTTTGCTGATGTATGAAGAGACGGATGAAGGACTGAATGGCTGACCGGATTGATGGAATAAAGAGATAGTCAAGGTCTGGTGAGGGTGTTATCAGTGGGAATGAAAGGAAAAGAAAAACTAGAGAAATGTTGTATATATAGCTAGACTCAGGGTTTGATAATTATTTAGATACAAGGATATAGAAGTCAGTGGATACAAAATGACTGTTGACTGAGGGATGATAAGGTCTTGAGCACTAATAAAAAAATTAGAAAGCTAACTGAGCTTGGGTGGTGAGTATCCAGAGATGTGTTTAACTTTAGACTGAATTTGGAGGATCTATACCATCTAGGATGAGGTAAACAAGAGGCTGTTGGTACTGCAAGTTTCAGGTTTGGAAGAGAGATTTGGAATAGAACTAGAGATTGGAGTTGCCTTCAGAGCCATCTTAGGATAGCTTAGATATATGATCAAAAGAAAATATACTCAGTCACAAATGAAATGATCCATTCCGTAGCATTTATCAAAGACCTAATGTGTTCTCTACTCTGGGCTACAGGCTGAGGAGTATAATAGACAACATTTTTAGAGCCTTTATTGTATGATAGGCACTGCCTGGCACTGAGGTTGGAAGAGTGAATTTTGATGAAACTTAGATTCTGGTGGGGAGAGATAGAGAATAACTTAATAAGTAAAATATATCCTCTTAGGTGGTGATATGGAGGAAAGTAAGGCTGGAGAGCAAGATAGAGGATATTAGGATTAGGGACTATCAATTTTAAATAGTGTGATCAGGGAAGACCCCACTGAGAAAGTAACATTTGCACAAAGACCAGATGCAGGTCAAGCAGCAACGGTATATGGGAAACAAATGTTCCAGGCAGAGCAGCAAGTAGCAGCAGGAACGCTAAGTGCAAAGGCCCTGGGGTGGAAACATGCCTGGAGAACTGGAAGAATGTCAAGAAAGCCAGTATTTCAAGCAGGGCTAGAATAGAAGAAGGTGAGGTCAGGGAGGGAACAGAGACTAGTGAAAGTGACTTTGGCTTTCACTAAGAGTGAGATGAGAACCTGCTGGAATGATTTTAGTGGAGGAGTGACATGATCTGACTTACATTCTCATAGTATCACTTAGGCTTCCGCTGCAAAAAAATAACTAAAAGGGCAAGAACAGAAGCAGTTAGGAGGCTAATTCAGGTGAGAAATGATCGTGGCTCAGGCCAAGTTAATAGCAGTGGAAGCGGAGACCAGTGGTTGCATTCTGGATCTATTTCGAAAGTAGAGCCAATCAGACTTGGTGATTGATTGATTGTAGGGCATGAGAAAGAAAGGGGAATAAAAGCTGATGCCAGCATTTTTGGCCCTGAGCAATGGGAAGCATGGTGTTATTCCTGGCAGGATGGAGAAGACTGAAGTGGAGTGTGTGGGAGGGAACAAGGGTCAGGAGTTTTGTTTGGACAAGTTAACTGTGAAATCCCGCTGGACGACCAAGTGAAGTCATAGAGGATACTGGTTTATATATGGGTCTGGAGTTCAGGACGGAATTCCAAGCAGGAACTATAGACGTGGTAGTTTTCCTGTACAGATGGTGTTTGCAGCCTGAAGTGGATGAAATCACCAAGGGAATGGGTGTAAGTAGAGAGCAAAAGCTCAAAGACTTTAACCTTGGCGCATTCAGTATTTAGAGTCAGAGAAAACCATAGGAAATGGTAAAAGAGAGGGCGTCCAGGAGGTTATATGAAAGGGAAACGCAGATGGAAATAAGTACAAGTATGTTTGTACTTATTATAGAGGGCCTTCAAAAGAGAGAGAGGTTGAATTTATCAAAGTAGTGAGCAAACAAGAAAGATCTGATAGAGAGGGACACACTGGAAAGGGGGTCATGGTGTTCCAGACAGAGAGGGATGAGATTAACACATCCAGCTCAACTTTGGACCCAGATTGCCTGGATTTGAATCCTGGCTCTGCCACTAACTAGCTGTGTGACATTGGTCAATCACTTAACTTCCCTGGCCTCAATTTCCTCATTTATATAAAATAAGGATAATAATAGTACACATCATAAAGTTGTTATGAGAATCAAATAATTTAATATTTGTAAAATTCTTAGATTCCATAGCATGGTATGTGCTTTGTAGCAGTGTTTGGATTTGACAATTTCCTGAATGATCATCAATGATTTTGGAGAGAGGAGTTTCTATTGGGTTGATAGAATAGAAGCTATCCACTCAAAGGACGAAGGAGGAAGTGAGTATGAAAAAAGATAGAGAACAGTAAACAGAAGAGCCCTTTAAAAGATAATTGTTTCAAAATATATGTTCACATTAATTTAATGGAGAAGGAACCCTATGATATTTCCAGGTACACCGAGATGCCTGTATTCAAAACCTATCAGTTCTTTGGTTGTATCGTATAATAATTTCCTGAATTTGACTGTTTTTAGTCTACAGATGTAGCAATTTAACCCAATATTCCAAAATATCATATGTTAGATTTCTTACTGACTAGAAGTCAGGCCCTTAAGTCCTTTGTGTCAACTACCAAGTCTAAGTCTAGAGAGAATATCTGAACCGTAAAACTGCCAAGAACACTTTGTGGTTCATGAGACTCATGGATAAAGGATAATGAAAATTGAACAACTATTAATTTCATTTTTAGTGTTTGTCAATAGCTTAAGCTTTATGTAAAGAATAATAATTTCTATAATACAGTATTAGAAATAAGCAGATATCTTTTTTTGCTAGATTTCCACACATACTCTGAAAATAAAAATCTTGCTCTAGATTCCTCAGTTTTTAAACTAAGTATTTTTGAGAGTGAGATGGCTATAGTAGAATGAAACTATGGTAATTCATCTGCTAGAGACATCATTGAGTGAAAGTAACTTTAGTGAACTTGATTATTTTGGACCTTACTCCTTGCTTCAGTAATTTTTTTCTCGAATGTAACTGTTTTGAGGCCAATGATGTGAAAGGCATGTAAAATGCAATTAACAGAAGAAAAATATCTCTTGTGATTTGATGTTAAGCAGAAGTGATGTAGTGTGACATTGAAAAACGGTATCAGAGGTTCACAGTTTGCATTTCACTTTAATTATAACAATTTCAGACTCTGGAACACTGCAGTTTCACACATGCTTAATTAAATTATGTCAGAACCCATACTTTTAGGTCAAAAAAATTTTTTGGAGGAAGTTTCAGAGACAGATAAGATGGAAACAGCAATTCTTTGTCTTTCTGGCTACTGGACCAGAATAAGCTCTTAAAGTTTCCTTTATCTGTAAAGATCTGTGGTCATGATAAGGAGTGATTTGAATGGAATTCAAAACACCTAAGACAAATGACATCATTTCCAGTATGCTTGGGGTTCATGGAGGGAAAGTGGTCTGTATTAATTCTCCAACTCTCCACTCCCCATAGGGAGTTTCAGACCTAAATATTTTTTGGAAGATGTAAAAAACAGACAACAAACAGAGAGACTAATATAATTTTTTCACAATTAAAGAATTAAACCATTTCTTTTTTTCCAAAGAAAAATTTTAAAGCTCTAATTATATTTGTTTTATAGATATGAAACTAAAACTTTAAGATATTAATGCTTAGGCTGTATATTGCTCGTTGTACAGTGGATGTCCAAGCTTAACTATAACACACCATGCACTAAATCCTATTCTACACATTCTTTTCAACGGATTAGATCAATATGCAGGAATTACATATTTTCTTCCCTGTCCCTCCTTAGGTTAATAGTAATGGTCTTTTGCCTCTCTAGTGCTCATGTCCTGCCCTCTTCTCCACTTAACCCTTTTCCTGGACACATTCCGTGATAGAAGTTCAAGTGCAAGTCATTGCAGGGGTGTGAAGTCCTCATCTGGGAGACATTAGTTACACTGTAGTACTAGTTATACTGTAGTACCAAGTAAGCCTCAGGGGCATAATGGTTACTTAGATTCTGAAGAAAGCATTTGAGACTACAGAGAGTACCAGCTTCAGACATTTTGAAATAGACCAGTTGTTTGCTGGGGCCTAGGACTGTGCTTTTGGAACATTTTTAACACGAGGTAAAAACCTTGAGAACAAAATAAAACTTACATTTTATATTGGTTCCATTTATTTACTTTGTTGACAAATAGGTTAGGTAATTCTATTCATAATGATAGTTCCCATTCACTGGATAATATATGTTATATTTACACATACAGTAAACATACATACATACATAATATAGCCCTCATTTAAATGGTATTATGATCCTTCTTTTTTTAAAATTAATTTATTTATCTATTTTTGGCTGCGTTGGGTCTTCTTTGTTGCCGTGCGCGGGCTTCTCACTGCGGTGGCTTCTCTTGTTGTGGAGCACGGGATCTAGGTGTGCAGGCTTCAGTAGTTGTGGCGTGCGGGCTCAGTAGTTGTGGCTCGCAGGCTCAGTTGCTCTGTGGCATGTGGGATCTTCCTGGACCAGGACTCGAACCCTTGCCCCCTGCCCTGGCAGGCAGATTCTTAACCGCTGCGCCACCAGGGAAGTCCCATGATCCTTCTTTAAAGATGAGGAAACAGAGAAAGTAAGTGACTTGGTCAAAATCATACAACTCGTATGTAATAGAGCTAAAATTCAAACTCTGTCCCCTCTGGCTCCAAATTCCACCCTTTTCCACCCTGTCACACAGTCTCCAAAAGGAGACCTCAGATATTTCTTAGTCACATATCACCCTCGTGGTTGTTAGTGTAACCTTGTGAAGTGGAAAATCAAGTTATTGTGTGGTCCCCTCAAAATCCACTTCCTTAACTGCTGAACTCAGCCGACAGGTTAAAACTGACAAAGTAAAAAGTTAGATAGCCTCTAACTATTAAAATAATAAGAAGAATCTTTTATAGGCAAGGATTAGTAATAGACATAGAATTTCATTGAACCACTTACTTTTTCCGGAGACACTTAAGATATTTCATAGTTCTTTCACTAATGCTTATATTTTCTTGTTAAAAATAAATATTCCCAATTAAAGCCTAACATGAGAAAGAGAGGAACACACAGATCCTATGTGTACAGCTTGGTGAAATATCACAACATGAAACCATCCTTGTAATCATCTTCCAGATAGAAAACTTTGCCAGCACTCTGAAGCCCCCTCATTCCCTTCCCAATGGCTCCACCTTCTCTCCTTCTGAAAAGAAACCATTGTCTTGGCTTCTAACATCATAGATGAGTTTTATCTATTTTTGAATTTTTTTTTTTTTTTTTTTTAGCCGTGCGGAGCAGCTTGCAGGATCTTAGTTCCCTGACCAGGGACTGAACTGACCTTGGTTCCCTAACCAGGGACTGAGCCCAGCAGTGAAAATGCAGAGTCCTAACCACTGGACCACCAGAGAATTCCCTTGAATTTTTAATAAGTAGAATATTCACGTTTTTAATCTCTGTGTGGATTCTTCCGCTCAACACGTTTATGAAATTCATCCAAGTGGTTGCAAGTAACCATAGTTCTTTCATATTCACTGTTGAATACTATTCCACTGTATGAATATATCACACTAAAAAATTCATTCTACTGTTGTGAAGCTTTGAGTTCTTCCCATTTTGGGGGGTGGTTATTACAAATAACACCACCATGAGCATTTTTGTATGTCTCTTGGTGTAAAGGTTCAGCTGTAGTGGATAATTCCAAACAGATTCCTGAATTGGTTGTCCTAATGTACAATCTCACCAGCCATGTGAGGGTTCCTACCCTACCTTTTCATCTTGATTTTTGATTTTTTTTTTTTTTTTTTTTTGCGGTACACGGGCCTCTCACTGTCGTGGCCTCTCCCGTCGCGGAGCACAGGCTCCGGACGCGCAGGCTCAGCGGCCATGGCTCACGGGCCCAGCCGCTCCGCGGCATGTGGGATCCTCCCGGACCGGGGCACGAACCCGCATCCCCTGCATCCGCAGGCAGACTCTCAACCACTGCGCCGCCAGGGAAGCCCTCATCTTGATTTTTGATACTTGTTAATAAGGCTGGGTGCTCAGAGGAAGCATCACCTCTGCCCTAGTGCAGATTTAATTGATTCCACCCATGGTGATTCAGCTGTCTTCTTGGACTTCATTGTGACCTACTCCCTCGCTGTAAGTGTTAGCTCTCTAGCTGGAACTGTTTTCTAGAGTATGTTGTAAACTGAGACAATTTAATAACCTATGGCAGGGCCCCAGTGTGATGATCTCATGTGTGAGTAACCACTTTAAAATCATCTTTGTATTGTTGTTGATTCATTGGTCTGAAAAGAACAATGCCACAGTAAGCCATTCAGAAGGTAGAAGCACATTAAGCCCGGATGCTGTGCTGTGGTCACAGCAAGAATGAACGCTGAGGTCTTCCTGATTTGTTGTATGGTTATCATAGTGTTTGGATGGAAGTTCTAAGCATGCCAGAACTTCTGCAATGCACCACTCTAGAAGGTAGGGTTAATTGAACTGACAACAGGTGCCTAAAACTTCTGACGCATTTCTTTTAAGTAGGTCAAACCCTTTTATGAAAGTTTCTTATAAATCTTATTTCAGAAATTCTTACAGACTCTACCTGCTTTTTACTTCCTTAAGAGAAAAGCTGTGAGAGATGGTCATTTACCTTAGGTAATCCTAGGTGCCAGGGACAATTCCAGAAGTACATTTGCAAAATGAAATGGATCTATTACTTTAACTTGTCTCTGAAAAGTTTAGTGAGAGTGTGGAGATGGTGTGGAGAATAAAAGAGAATGACTTTTTTATGAGTAATAGGTACGTATCCGTAATTTTTCATCTTGCCGATGTGAAGAGAAACTGAACAAGCAAGTTAAACTTGTAGCCTTCAAAGAGAACCTCTCCCCCCTGCCTCCCATACCTTAAGTGGTAAAGAAGAAAAGACAGTGTAATCCCTAATAAACAGAAGATTAACAGAGGCTTAATCTCCATGGTATTTCTAGCACCCGAAGTTTCTTAGATCACCGAATCCATTCTCAACCTCTTGGTTGTCACTTTTTTTTTTTTTTCTAATTACATGAATGGTCAATTCTAATTCACCAATTTCTAATAGAGGATCAATATTCTTAATTACCTTTCTTCAGCACATGGAGTCATATGAAGGATGGTGCTGTCAAGTGTCTGGTGATGGAAAACAACAACAACAACAAACAACAGCAAACCCAGTAACCTAAAAGTGAGGCTTTCATGCTCAAATCTACTGATACTGTCTTCTTACCATTAGCTTTCAGTGGCATCAGTTGACTTAATTGATTTCTATAATACGTTCGGCACAACCCTGGCAATTATTTCAAGAAACGGTAGAAATCCCCTAGTACATGGGAAAAAAAGAAGGAAAGTGAGAGTAGGGTTAAGCGAGGAGGAGGAACCTGGAGTAACTTGCACATTTCACAGACGTTAAGTCAATACACGTGTAACTGGCAGGTTTAAAGAGTGGAACTTCTCACTGTGCAAGAAGCAAACAGGGGCTTCCCTGGTGGCGCAGTGGTTGAGAGTCCGCCTGCCGATGCGGGAGACACGGGTTCGTGCCCCGGTCCGGGAAGATCCCACATGCCGCGGAGCGGCTGGGCCCGTGAGCCATGGCCGCTGAGCCTGCACGTCCGGAGCCTGTGCTCCGCAACGGGAGAGACCACAACAGTAAGAGGCCCGCATACCGCATTAAAAAAAAAAAAAAGAAGCAAGCAATTTCCTGCTTTCCCTCAGCCTCTTCACAGGTTGGAGAACCTCTGTGGGGGAAGGTGGAGACCTCTCCTCAACGGTCTTCCTGACTCCACAAGGCTACCTCTGGCTGCTCTAGTCGGGGGGAAAAGAAGAAAAAAAAAAAAAGGTAGAAAAAAATCTTATTTGACTGGAATGGTTTGAGCTACAACTTATTTACATCTGAATAATAAAGTTCATTTGAAATTTGTTTTGCTCTTAGTGAATATTTACAGCTGCCTACTTTTTTTTTTTTTCATGAGATGTTACTATGGATTCTTTGGAGAACCTGCCCCCCACTCTCACCCAAATTATTGAGAATTTCTCACTTGCCATTTTCTTGACTCAGGGGACTCTTCCATCTCTCTGCTTATAATGCCCCCTTCAGCAAGATCTTGCTGGGCAGAAGGGGGCTGGACAAAAATAGTAAGGATCATATTATGACATTTTCCCAGGAGTCTGAATCTGAAGAGTCAGTGGCATATATTTTAATTTTCAACCATTATATTGCACCCTTAAATTAGATGACAAATAATTAAAGTACACAGTTAGGGTTTTTTGTTGTTTTTGTCAGTGCATCTTTCTTTTTAGGTTGTTAAAGAAAAGCTCTGTGAAATTTATACATCCTTGAAACTTTGATTTACTCTGTTCTCATTTTTCAGATGAGGAAACAAAAATCTAAGTTTACACAGTTATTTAGTAGCAGAATAAAAAGTTGAGAACTAGGGTTTCCTACATCTTAGGATACTATTCTTTCAACTATACCATTGTGACTTTAGAGTGGATAACTAATAAAATTGTTGTTTTATGAGTGAGGCCAGTGTTTTTTTTTGCCTGGCGTATCTTAAAATGTTGTAGCAGAGGGTTACGAAATAGACAAAAGTTGCTCTGACTCAATTCTCAAACGATCTTCCTGAGATAAGCTTATCCAATTGAAATGAAGGCAAAGGAGAATTGAGACCACAACGATTATGACACTTAAAAAAAAAGCTTCTCTAAGGAAACTAAAAGGCCCTGTGACAGTTTAAATAGTGAGCAAATTGTGTGTGTGTGTTTATGACACATATTGTTATTATGATATATGGTTTTCCTGAGGGATAAGGGTGGAGGCCAAACAACCACATAATTAATTTTAGTGTTAAATTTCCCAAAGCTATTTAAAATCCATACACGAGTATTGCTCTAATCATCACATGTTAATTATTATTTTCATAGGCCAAATATGAATTGATAGAAATAATTTTAGGCTAATCCCCTTCTCTTATTTTTCACCTTAATATTTCTCTCTATGAAGTGTTTTAATACTGAATCACTGAATATATTTGATAGTCTTGGTAAACCTGTAATTTGGGATTATGTTATTGCTTACTCTGGAAAAATGGCATTCAGACAATAGCTGCAGTTGGATTATGAAATACTCTAATTATGCTGAGTAGAGTGGAAATGATTTTTCTTCTGAATGTTTTGCAATAGTCATGTTAAACAAGTTTTTGGAGTCATTATTACTTGGTCCTTCCTAGCCTCTAGCTTACTCTAAATTAAAAATGTAATTGGAATTACTGTTCTTTTTCACTCTTCCTTTTGCTATAATTAATACCTCTCTCTCTATGTGTGTATATATATACAGAGAGAGAGAGAGAATATATATACACATACACACATATACATATATGTACATGCACAGGTATACACGCACATACACACATAACGTATATTTTATAGAATTTTATTTATAGGTCTCTTTCTCCAAAGTATTTTATGTATAATATATTTGGATCTGTAAGCAATTTTTTTTTTATCAGAGATATTGACCTATGATTTTTTTTTTTTACAAGTTCAATAGATTTTAGTACTCTGTTTTATTCTTTTTCTTTTTTTTTTTAACATCTTTACTGGGGTATAATTGCTTTACAATGGTGTGTTAGTTTCTGCTTTATAACGAAGTGAATCAGTTATACATATACATATGTTCCCATATCTCTTCCCTCTTGCGTCTCCCTCCCTCCCACCCTCCCTATCCCACCCCTCCAGGCGGTCACAAAGCACCGAGCTGATCTCCCTGTGCCATGCGGCTGCTTCCCACTAGCTATCTACCTTACGTCTGGTAGTGTATATATGTCCATGCCTCTCTCTCGCTTTGTTATGTGGATGAAGTATCATCATCAGATACATACAGGCCTCATAGGCCCACCATGAGAGAATAAGTGAGCAGACATTTTATGTTATTCCAGAGAGTAAAACTAAGACCGATAGCTAGAAATTATTGAAAGCAGATTTCAGCACAATAGTGATCATTGCTTTCTCCCAATTAAACACACAAAGGGCTTCTCGGTAGGGAAGCGAGGTCTCTATCACCAGAAGGATTTAAATAAGAGACTGGATTTATTTGTATTAAGGGAATCTTTTTTTTTTTTTTGGAGGTAATGGATATGTTTATTACCTTGATTGTGGTGATGCTTTCAAGGGTGTATGCATAGGTCCAAACTCATCAAATAGTATACATTAAATATGTGACTTTTTTTTTTGTATATCAATTATACCTCTATAAAGTTGTTAAAAAAGATTGAATAGGAAGGGTGCATTCCAGAGATGAACAATGTCCTAGAGACAGGAGAATCAGAAGCTGCTCCTGGGTACCTAGAGTGGTCCTATTAGGACAGAGTGAAGGGTACAATAGGCAAGTGCTATGGGAGAAGGTTCTTCTGGGTCACCTTGACAGCAAGCTTAACTTCTGCCTAACTGGATGCACAATACTGTGAAAGTGCTATTTGGAAGAATTTAATGATTACCCATGTACAACCTAAATCTTTGGTCTATAGTTACTATTTTACGATTCACCCAGCCTCTTGTATGCTATAGATTACTCTGAGCAACTGGAAATCTGGCTTCTTCTCAGATAATAAATTATATTGAAATTTCTGATAAATGAGGGCTCATAAAGATCTATCACAATGGCTTTTCTGACCACTACTTTGGTTGGGATTTGGTGTGAATACCACAAATACTTTGCTTGCTTTTGGCAAACTGGCTCTAGAAATTCAATAACCATAATAGGTCATTAGTTTTATTTTGATAAATAATATTTTGGCTTGGATGAGACAAAAAAAAAGAAAATTCTCCTACCTTCATTTTTTTTTAAACATCTTTATTGGAGTATAATTGCTTTACAATGGTGTGTTAGTTTCTGCTTTATAACAAAGTGAATCAGTTATACATATACATATATCCCCATATCTCTTCCCTCTTGTGTCTCCCTCCCTCCCACCCTCCCTATCCTACCCCTCTAGGTGGTCACAAAGCACCGAGCTGATCTCCCTGTGCTATGCGGCTGCTTCCCACTAGCTATCTATTCTACATTTGGTAGTGTATATATTCCCTAGGGGTAAGACGGGAATAAAGACACAGACCTACTAGAGAATGGACTTGAGGATATGGGGAGGGGGATGGGTAAGCTGTGACAAAGTGAGAGAGTGGCATGGACATAAGATTCTCCTTTAGTTCTGAATTCAAGTCACACATCCCTATTCAGAAGTGAAAGTATATAACTTTAAAGGATTTGCTTATAATACGTCTGCTCAACTAATAAGAGCTAATTGGGCAGAGATCAGGTCCGACCAGAAATTACTGCCAAAATATGCAAATAAAAATTCTATGACGTGGGTGTGGGCACCAGAGATCAAGTTTTACTTCTGAATATGCATAACTGACTTGAACTAGTTCGATTCCCTCAGAGCACCCAGGCCTTAAGGCTTGGGGTTGTGAAAGTCAGTGTGCGAAAGAGCTGGAGCCTTGCTCTGTGAAATGAGGATTTGCTGCCACTTGCTTAGGAAAGATGAAAGCAAAAGGAAACTTGTTGCATTTTTCACAAGACTCATGTCTACTGGCAAGTGATTAATAAAAGGTTTGTTGAATTCTGAAGTGCTTTTTATCTTGTTTCCAATTCAGACTTATATCCTCACTTGCTTTCAAACGAGATATTAGGCAGTTATGATATTCTGTTCTGTAATGGAGCCCAACTTCTGTTTCTATAAATATATCTCAGAAGTGATCATGTCAAGCAAAATGCAAAAATACAATACAATGGAGAGATATTCAATTTGAAAAAAAACTTTTTTTTTTTGTATGGTAAGTGGCATAAGGTGACTTTCATATAGTAAGTAACGTTCAAAGAGACACTGGTAAGTGACATTCTTTCCTGTTTCCAGAAGCTGGACCTATTCTAGAATAGTAGATGAGAAGGGAGTTCCAAGATCTATTTCAGTTTAAGGCTGAAAGACAAGTTTAAGGCTTCAGTTGCTGGACTGGTTTGGGTCTGTAGCTTCTCAGAGGATTTGTTACGGTACCTTTATCTGTCTTTCTTGACTAATTAGAGTTTTTATTACTTTGTATGATGTGCTGCTAATACAGCTGCAGAAGTGATACTATTTTATATTGTGCAACAAATGCAATAAAACTTGTCATAACAGAGCCATATTCCCCCCCCTTGGATCCACCTATAATTTCTATGGAAAGACAGAGGTAACAGAGGATGTGTGGGAAAATCATTAAGCTTTGCTTCTGAGTCTCTTCTCGCAAAAGAGGATGTCGATGACACGAGAAAGGGAACACAGCAGGATCTTCTGGTCCTTACCCAGCCTGGCCAGGGTGGTGGAGAATCCCTGTTGTGAGTCGTACACTGGCAGATTTTACTATGCAGGTTGTGTATCTCACCACATGCGACAACCTTAGGGACAGCCGAGTGTCTGTTTATGGTTCACTTGGTGATGCACTAACACTAAAACAAAGGGAGAGCTGGGTATTGATGTGCGTTGCTTCACAGTCTGTAACCCAGTATTAGACAAGGTCTTTCTAATCTGAGCACAGGTTACCTCAGGTTGCCTTGCGGCATCTGGCACATTAGTTTTAAAGAGGATGGTACACCCACCTTGTTCCTGCCAAAGAGATGACCTGTTCAAACTAACACACCAACAAACAAACAATCAAAAATCTAGTTTCCAGATACAATTGAAAGCAATTAGGACGGACGATATACACAGCTCACCCCCTGCAAAAGACTGTGGTAATTCTTGGAAAATTCTCCTCATGTTATCAAATGAATTTATCGATATTTTCAAAGACATTTAATACCTGAAAATTTTCAGAATGTGTTGAAAAATTTACTAAATGTTGATTAAATTTAAAAAAATATATGAATGCAGTTCCTTAACTGGTGTAAGCTTAGGTGACAGACTCCTTGAAGACAAGGACTACAGCCTATTCCACATGATTGTTAGGTGGTCTAAAAATGCAGGCTGACTTGAATCAAAGGAGTCTGTTGTGTGCTTGCCTTTCATTTGTGGATAAGCGGAGCAGTGCGCACATGACATATTTGTGTAAGGCCAGATGAATAGAGAAGGACTGACTCTGCCTCACAGCCTTTCTTCCCTCCTGTAAGGCAACCTTCAGGTTTTACATTAGATGATACTAGAGTCCCATGATAATGTCATACTTGAAATTTAGGCTTTGGAACTGCCGGATAGGTGAGAATTACATTTCACAACTCTTCATCCAACATCATTCAATTTGAGATACTTGGAGTGAGAGTACCGTTTATAATTACAACATGACAACGATCATCAGTCAGACCTGTCCCCAGGCTACCTGGGACCCATAAGCACCATATCTTGCACTGTGCCCAAAACACTGTGTTCAGTTCTGCTAATCTATCAGGGCAGAAAGGCCATTAGGAACCTCAGCTTTGTCCTGAGGGATTAACTATTATTTTGAAGCTACAAGATGGATGACAAGACATGAGATTTGTGACACAAATATTCTTTATCCACCTTCTAAGATAGAGCCAAACCAAGATCATGGTTTCCCTCAGTGATAACACCCACTCAGCTCCCAGTTCCTGTAGGAAATCATGGCATTTAGCCAACCTAGAGAACAGAATGTGGTTCATTGGAAACTCAGATTGGTTTCTCCTTATTAACAGTGAGTCACTCAACTGAGAAACTATCGCTGTAAAGGAGGAATTCAGGAACACAAGAGGCAAGACAACATGGGGAAAACGCATGGGAAAATAAAGCAAACATTTCACTACATGCTGTTCAATTTATACCTTTAAGTTTGATATAACTTAAGGGTATAGATTGAAGTGGGCAGGCGAACAGACCCAAACACTGGCATCACCTGGGAGTTCATTAGAAATGCACGATCTTATGCCCAGAGACCTACTAAATCAGATTCTGTGGTTTTTTTCCAGTTTTTTTTTTTTTTTTTTTTTTTTGCGGTACGCGGGCCTCTCGCTGTTGCGGCCTCTCCTGTTGCGGAGCACAGTCTCCGACGCGCATGCTCAGCGGCCCTTGCTCACGGGCCCAGCCGCTCCGCGGCACGTGGGATCTTCCCAGACCGGGGCACGAACCCGTGCCCCCTGCATCGGCAGGCGGACTCTCAACCACTGCGCCACCAGGGAAAGCCCAGTTTCTGTGTTTTTAACAAGACCCCCTGGTGATTTGCATACTAAAATTTGAGAAGTAATGCTTTATAGTGATCACTTTGCTTTTCCTCCTCCTTCTTGGCTTCATCTGGGTATGTACTTAGAGAAGACTCAATGGTCTGAACACGGATTGCTTTGTGTAATCTCTGCAATGATTCATTTAATGTAGTGCTCTTTCTTTTTCTACTAGCAGTGTGCTTCTAGGCCACCAATGCTTGCTGTCCTAGGAAATGATTATACATTATAACTAACTTTATGGGATGTACATTCATCTATACAAACTGCAGCTGGGAACTTGTCTTAAGCAAAATTACACGATATACACCAACAGTATGTTGGAAGCGATTGTGGAAGCTGACAAGCTACTAACACTTATCAAAGAAAACCTGCGAAAAATACTCCGTTTTACCACTAGGTGGAAATAGAGTAATTTTGAGTGTATTTCTCAGGGCTATCAACTACTGCAGGAGTACTTCATAAACTGAAAGGATTCTAAGAAATTAATTAATCTAATCCTTACCTCCTTAATCCCATAGATGAGAAAACTGAGGTTTAGAGATATTAAAGAAAATTGCATCTGTCTTATAACTAGTAGTCTACTAGAGCCACTGGGGGAAGAGTCGCTAGTAATTCAGGATTCTTCCACCATTTTCATCTACAAGAATAATGTATTATTATCCTCCAGCATGAAGGAACACATGATGTGACACCTATACTGTCACTGTGCTACCACTAAAACTAATGACCGGCACAGTTCCTTCTGTTTGTAAGGATAGGCTAGGATAAAACTGTTGTCCCTTGTTCCTTGTATTGTAATGTAATTAATCTCAATCAAGTGATAATTCTCCTCCCTTTTTCCAATGAAGAGATACTCAACCATCCCGTCGACTGAAAAAAATGCACAACCTAAAAACTGAGATTATGTTTTATTCAGTGGACTTTCAAGGACTTAAGCCTGGGATACAGCCTCTCAGATAGCTCTGAGGGACTGCTCCAAAGAGGTAAGGGAAGAGCCAGGATATAGAGGACTTTGTGTCAGTAAAAAAAAAACAAAACCATGTAGTTGAATATCAAAATATTACTGCTAAACACACAAAAAACAGACATCTCGAGTTAATGATTTTAGTGCTTTTCTTTGTATGGGAAGATGCAAGAGTCTGGGCTCCTTGAAATTATTCTTTTGCTATGCACCTTAACTACTTAGGGCCAAGATGCTGTTCTCCCTCCATCCTGAATCCCTTCAGAGCACACATTGGGGGCGGCTTTTATGGCCACAGCAACACCCTCTGTTTACTGAAATAGCAGGCGATATTTTTTGTCCACAGTCCCGTGAAGTCATACAAGACTTTAATCAGATTTGTTTTCACAACAGATTTGGTTTTTGCACTTATACTGGGTTCAAGTTAAGTAGTCTAGAACAGGACTTTAATTAGCAGGTTAAGAAAGTATTCAATGTTTTTCAGAGCTTGTAATCCATTACTAGTATTCTTTTTTTTTTTGCGGTATGCGGGCCTCTCACTGTTGTGGCCTCTCCCGTTGCAGAGCACAGGCTCCGGACGCGCAGGCTCAGCGGCCATGGCTCACGGGCCCAGCCACTCCGCAGCACGTGGGATCTTCCCAGACCGGGGCACGAACCCGTGTCCCCTGCATCGACAGGCGGACTCTCAACCACTGCGCCACCAGGGAAGCCCCGTTACTAGTATTCATAAGAAAGGAAGGGAATCTGAATTTTGGGCTTGAGGTTCCTTAGAAATAATTGACTTCAATCTCTCTCTGTATTTGTAATAGGGATGAGAGGCATCAGACAACAAGGGATTAAGTGTGTTGCCCACAGTAGCAGAGCAATCACAATGCCCTTCCTCTTTGTTCCATGAGAGACAGTAACAGGCATTTTGGCCTATATCTCTTATGTTTGTTGATGTGTTTTAACCACGAAAGGATTGTTTCCACTTGTCAACTGAAAAAAATGCACAACCTAAATGTTGAGAATTACGTTTTATTTGGTGGAGTTTCTGAGGACTTAAGCCTGGAAGACAGCCTCTCCAATAGCTCTGAGGGACTGCTCCAAAGAGGGAATGAAGGAGTCAGCATATAGAGGAATTTTTACAACAAAAACCAGATAGAGCACCAGAAGACTACTGTTAATTAAAGAAAACCAGACATCTCAAGTTAACAAAGTTAACGCTTTTCTATATATGGGAAGATGCAAGGGTCTGGGCCTTTGATACGGGCCTTAACTATCTAGGGCCAGTATTTTGCTTTTTTCCATCCTGAATCCCCTCCGGTGCACAGTCAGGGCGCTGCTGTGGCTGAGGCCTTGATGGTTGCAGCATCCTTTGTTTACTGATGTGGCGGGGACATTTTTCATCTACACACTCATCACATCAAAGACTGTGCTTAAAAGATAAGTTTTGGGTAATGCCTCTGGTATAAAAACAATTTAAGTACCTGAGTATTTAGTACTATAGTGCCAATTTCCTTCTGATATTTCTATAGCATGGTTGACTATGATAATCTAAAAATTAGTATTCTGGCACTGAGTCCTGGCTATTATTACCATATTCTATACAAAAATGGACGAAACCTGCCGAACTAGCACATTAAGAAGGCAAGTCCAAACACGTAGGAACTGCTTCTCCAGGAGGAGGGGCAGCGGGCCGCGCTAAGTGTCTGGAAGCCAGCACTTGCTTTGCTGAGCAAATGACGCGCCCAGCTGCCCTCAGAATGTGAATGTTTGCTGAGCAGTAGAGCCTCAGGTGTGTGACCTACCGGCCCTTAGTGGCACAACTGCATGGCCTGAGTCGCTCAGTATTAAAATGGTACCACAAGGAAAACTGGGATGACCCTAAAATTAGGGCAGGAACTTGAAAGGGCTACAGTGCAGGGGAGTAAATGTCCTGAGTCACGCGGGGAGATGACAAACCAAGCTGAGGTTTCAGTTTGTTAGGGAAGGTACAAGAGCTAGTGTCTTGGAATAGTTCAGGGGACTGTAGCCTCTACTCTTAATCCCTTGAGGAGAGTGAGCCAGGTGTGGACCTATTTCACAAGGTCTAGAGTGAGAAGGATCTGGGCAGGCATTCTGGTTCTGCCACTCTGCAAACTTTCCCTGCCATATCTCTCTTTCAGAAAGTTGGGATAATATTCTTCAGCAAAGATCTAGCGGAGATCAGTTAATGGATATAAAGGAGCCAGGAAGTACAGCATCCAGCAAGGAGGCACTCAGTAAATGGACTTTATCCCCACCAAGTTGGCTACCCTCTCTGTGTGGCAACTTCCTCACCTCATCCCAGCTCACTCCCACAGAAACCCAGGAGCACCAAGTAAGATACTGCGACAAGCACACTTTGAAAAGTATGACGTTCTACATACAAACCCAGGGAATTATTATGATTAAAGGTGAAGAGGAGAAGCACTGGAATCTAAAGACTTGGGAGCCTGAGGGGAAACTGAAAATATAAAACATACTTGAATGAGAACATTTAATAGCAGTGGCAGTCACTTAAGCTGATACCTGCTACAGAATCTGAGTTTGGAAAACCAACTTCTTGGGACATCTCCATCCACCCAGCACTTTCTGATAAAATGGTCTAACTCAACACAGGTATACACCCATCCTGAGGCCCCATTTGGTCCGGGAGTGGCCTGAGGGTGGGGAGAACGGGTTGTCTCAGGAGGGTGTGGGATGAGGGTTTGCCCCGTCTGCGAGCAGTGACTAGTGAGGCAAAGAAGTTTATCAATCGATCAATCAAACTACCGATCAATCAATTCCTGCCATTGGAGCGGAGCGAAGGCTAATCGATTCTTTGGGGGTGTTTTGAATGGAAGAGGGGCGGCAGCTTGACGTGGGATCTGTGGGCCGGGTCCGCCGGTAGCCCCTCTGGCTTCCTGGGCGTAAGGAGGCGCGGGAAGGTGCAGGGGCTGGCGTCCGGTGTGGTGTGGGGCGCGCCGGGCGAGTCCCTGCTTGCAGGAGGCGCCGGAGGAGTCCTCGCGGCCGGGGCAGGTGGAGCGGGTTTGCCTGTCTGGACCCCCGGAGCGAGGCCCGGAGGCGGGGTGCCGGGCGGGCGAGGCGCTCCTCTCATTGGCCGCCGGGCGCCGCCCTGCGCGCGCTCCGCCTTTATAAAGCAGCCGCGGTGGCCTGGCGTCCGCACGCCAGGTTCCCGGCGCCCGACCCTCCTTCGCTTTCTCTGCACGCTCGCCCGCCCGCGCCCACCATGGCCACCATTCAGCAGCTGGTAGGAAGATGGTGCTTAGTAGAGAGCAAAGGCTTTGACGAATACATGAAGGAAGTAGGTGAGGTTCCCCAGCATGCGGCGCTGCAACGTGGCACGTGTATGTCTATCTGTCCCTAGGTCCCCTTCGGCGTGCTGGGCTCAGAGGCTGGGCATGCTTGGCTGCCTATCGCCGACCCCGTTATCCTCTTCCACCTCCGTCACGGGCGAGCGGCGGGGAGAGCGTGGGCCTCTCGGTCTGCCCCGCTCTCTGCTGCTTTCCCCTGGGCGCCACCGCACTTGCTCCCTGCCTTTAGCGCGCTCACCCCCCCTCCCACCCCCAACTTCACTTCTTTCGACCCCTCCAGGCAGCCCTCTTAACTTTACCTATTTTTTTTCCTCCACTACTCGTCCTCCCTAATCCTGACCCCGTCCTCCCACTCGCACTCACTCCGTCGTGGCCGCACCCACTCGCCTTGCCCACCCTGCCGCATCTTTGTTCCTAGATGGCGCGCGGGGTCCCCTCCCTCTTCTCCACGGGGACGCGGTTTCTAGCAGAAATCCTTTAGAGGGTCTGAACCGGGCTACTGCTTCAGCTTCCATTCCGCTCTCGGCTGCATCTCCCTTACCCGCAGGTCCCCCACCCGCCCTCTCCGGGTGCGCCGGGCCCTTTGGGTTGGCACGGCTCACCGGGGAACATCGGGGCATCCTCGCCTCCGCGCCCCAGAGCGGCGCTCGGAGGCGTGGCACTGGCGGCGCTGTACTGTTGGCGGGTGGCCTGTGGGAGGAGCGCAGTGAGGTTGACTGTGCCCGGGGATGGGGAGGCAGTGCGCCGCGGCCCTGGCCTCTGCATCTAGAGGGTGGAGGGCAGAGAGGCTTTGTTGGGAAACCGCGATCAGAAACTGCCGGTCCCTCCTGCGGCTGCTTTCCTACCACATCCAAGATGGCTGTGGCTTTGCAGAAGGCACTTGACTTATTAAAAGCCTTCCAAGGAAGGATGAGTCTCTGTAGGAAGATTCAAGTTGTCACTCAAAATAGTACTGAATTTTCTCCTGTCTTTTTCCTGAGCCGGTGACAACGATTGCATGCTGGTTGAAACACTGGGTAGACTGGCAAACAAAGATGAACCTTTGTCACAGGCCCCTAGGAAGTGGGATGGTGAAGCATGGCAAAGATCCTATCTGAGACAACTGCTGGGACTGGGGGACGCTTTAGAAGTCGCCCTCCCACAAATGTTAGCATGACTGCTTTCTGGTGCACAAGTCGCTACAAAGACCTAGGCCCTGAGGTACTTCGGAAACACACCTTCACTAACCTTTATGCAAGACAGCGGCTGCTTAAGGCTGGTTCTGTGGTGACTCTTGAGTGTCTTTACGAGCCTGTGAGTAAAGCCACCTAACGTTCTCAAATCAAAGAAACACATTTGTGTCTGTTCACATGTGTGAGGACCGGAGAAGGCTGTTTCTCTGCCCATTGAAAGCGAATGTGTTTATCAGATGGCTGGTTTCCAGAGTTCTGGAGTCATGAAGGTTGTCAAGGCTCAATTCATTAGAGAGCAGTCAAGGTGTAGGAAAAGCAGAGCCTTTTATTTGTCCAAAGTGAGAATATCTAATGACTCTAACAAAACAAGGCACCAGCCTTGAGCTGGCAAAAGAGAAGTCTTCACGGGGACATTTCAAGCCTGGCTGAGTGTTCATCATCAAGTCAGTTCCTCTGTCTAGGTTGTAATCTCCTCATCTGTGAAACCGAGATTTCGCCTAGAACTAAGTTTCCTACTAAATGTTAACGTTAAGGGGACATACACAGATTATAAATTAAATATATCAATACAGTAATTGAGTTACACAGCTCTGAAATAGTTACTCTGTTTGAGGGTAAGATTTTTCCTGTTTGCTAGCGTTATGATTGTGCAGTTAATTCTTAAAACTTTGTGTAATTGGCGTATCTCAGGATCAATGTTGATTTTGTATAGTCTGCTAATCAAATATTTATCAGGGACCTTTTATGTGCCAGACTGTGTGCTGGAGTCATAGAATACAATGGTTGGCAGAATTGAGGAAATTGTAGAAGTTCAGATATCTTCCCTAACTTTCTGAAAGCCAGCAGAGCGTGGTGGCTGAGCTATTTGGAGGCCCACGGCCTGCCTGCATTGTTGGTTCGCAGCCCCCTCCCTCCCTAGCTGAATGAGCTTGAGTGAATTACATCAGTGCCTCACCTTCTCATCTGTAAAATGGAGACAGTGTATCCACCTTCCACAAGGTTGTCATAAGGCTGCCATGAATAATATATGTCAAGTATGAACACATGGTGAGCACTGGATATGTGTTCACGGTGGTTATTGATAAGTGAATAGGTGAAAATATGCACAGCATAGTGATTACAATTGAATTGCTGCTTTTATTATGTAAACTATAACTTTGGTCTTCCTGTTGTTTAACACGATATAACATTCTACAGGAGTGGGGCTAGCTCTGCGAAAAATGGGTGCAATAGCTAAACCGGACTGTATCATCACTTCCGACGGCAAAAACCTCACCATAAAAACTGAGACCGCTTTGAAAACAACACAGTTTTCCTGCATCCTGGGAGAGAAGTTTGAAGAGACTACAGCTGATGGCAGAAAAACTCAGGTCAGTCCTAACTTATAATATCACAGAAGCTTCTAGAATGATAGATTCTATTAATAACAGTCTTACTGCTTCCAGGCAAGAACTTAATGAAAAAGTCACAAGTTGTTTTATGAATTGAGTTGTGACAAATTAGTGAAAGTACCAGCTTCACAACATAGTCTATTTTGTAAAAATAGTTGAAGGGACACGAGAAAGAGTGCGTATCTCTTATGTGCATCTTGATTGAAAAGCGTAAACTGTGTTACGAATGAAATCAGTATGGGCTAATGAAGTAGACTCGGAAGGGAAAAGATGAAAAAATGTTGGTTAAGGAGGTTATGAGTCACAGAAACTCTCTTTTATTGTACTTTGGAAGATTAAAAAGTATGCTTTATTTTGGCAGACTGTCTGCAACTTTACAGATGGCGCATTGGTTCAACGTCAGGAATGGGATGGAAAGGAAAGCATAATAACAAGAAAAGTGGAAGACGGAAAATTAGTGGTGGTAAGTGTCTGACATCTTCTATTTTATTGCGCTTCTTGTTTGAACTCGTAGTTTACATAGGTGTTCTGTATCACTGATCATGAGCAGGAGAACTAGGTTTGGAAAGGAAAAAACTGCAGAGTAACAAGGTAAATACAAAACACTAATAACTAAGAAAGCCCTTTGTAGAGATAGAGAAGTGAGATGATGTACTGGAGGATGTAGCAGGAGCTGGGTTTAGTCCATGCTCTGCTGCTACATTTACAGTTCAGGCACACTTCAGAGATATTGCAGGTTGGATTCCAGACCACCGCAATAAACTGAGTATCACAATAAAGTGAGTCATGTGAATTTTTTGGTTTCCCAGTGCATATAAGTTATGTTTATACTATTATGTTAAGTGTGCAATAGCCTTATGTCTGAAAAAACAATATACATACCTCAATTAAAAAAATACTTTAGGGCTTCCCTGGTGGCGCAGTGGTTGAGAGCCCGCCTGCCGATGCAGGGGACACGGGTTCGTGCCCTGGTCTGGGAGGATCCCACATGCCGTGGAGCGGCTGGGCCCGTGAGCCTACGCGTCTGGAGCCTGTGCTCCGCAACGGGAGCGGCCACAACAGTGAGAGGCCCGTGTACTGCAAAAAAAAAGAAAAACAAACAAAAAAACTTTATTGCTAATAACTGCCCCCAAATTACAATAGTAATACCAAAGATCACTAATCACTGATCACCAAAACCAATATAATAATAATGAAAAAGTTTGAAATATTGTGAGAATTACTAACATGTGACACAGAGACAGGAAGTGAGCAAATGATGTTGGAAAAATGGCGCCAATAGACTTGTTCAATGCAGGGTTGCCACAAACCTTCAATTTGTAAAAAAATGTCTATATATTCTTAGGCATACGTTTTTCTGCTTCTTTAATATGAGGAATAGTGTTTGCTGAGACTGAATGAATAGTTTAGATATTGCAAATCAGTATTTAGTTTTCAGTTAAGCATATGCATGTCATAAGCAAAATAACAGGTTCTAGCTTTTCAAACCCAGGAATCCTAAAGTGCATTTTCTTCGTCTATGAAGTAGATTACAACGTTTTGTAGGATTGTGGTCCTAGCATTTAACTATCACCATTGCCCTGTGATGTAAGACTAACCTGACTCTTCTAATATCACTCTTTCTCCTAGGTATGTGTCATGAACAATGTCACCTGTACTCGGGTCTATGAAAAAGTAGAGTAAAACTTTCATCATCATTTTGGATAGGAAGCTGAGAGGATGAACAAGCTCAGTTCAATGAGCAAATCTCCATACTTCTTTTTTTTTCATTACTGTGTTCAATTATCTTTATCACAAACATTTTACTTTAACTATTTCAAAGTGTTGGTTTAATTAGGATCATCTCTTTGGTTAGTAAATAAATCTGTTTGTGCTATACCAGTTTTGCATGTTTTTTTAAGCTTTATAGGAATTTAGTGATGAGTTTTAACATTTATGAATGGAATAAATTCTGGGGTAGCCTTGAGGTTACCATATTGAGATTATATTTTAGTAATTTATATGTAGAACTACTTCTGTGGCAAATAAACTACCAATCATTAATCTTGCCCTATGCTATTTGAACTTTGTATCAACTCAAGAATCTTAAATTTGTGACAGAGACTGTTCTCGTTGAAAAATAGCTACATAAATAAACTTTATAATTTAAATATTAGAATAAAGGTTAAATCATACTGTTAATAGTGTGCTTATAACTATTACTCAGGAATTCTGAGCCAGAAATTCATTTAATAAACTTTCTGAGGACCTACCATGTGCCAGGCAGTCTTCCAGAGGTTAAGGTATATCTGAACACAAGGACAAGTCATTGCACTTGACAAGAAACACTCATCTTTGAAAGTACATAGTGTGCTCATTAACAAAAGCCGTAAAAGTAATCGAGCTCTGAATGAAATACTTGTGTGTATATATAAAGAATAACTAGAATTCTAGTGACTCCTGTCCAATTTCTCAAGCCAAATAACAACTATCTGCAATTCACATTTGGAGAAATTCCTATAGGCACTGGGCTAAAACTATGTACATGATCCTCAGAGCAATACTTAGGGGAGCTAGTAACATCATCTATGTGCTACAAATAAGAAAATAGGTTTTTGACTACCTAACTTGTTCAAGGACATAGGAAGCAGGAGAGTTGGAGTGGGAACCTACAACTCATGGAGTCCACTCATGACTGGTCAATCATTCTACAGCACTGCCTCTTCTCAGTGGTATAAAGATCCTGAGTTTAAAGTACCTAAATGTAATAACTGAGACTTTTCTGAAACTACTCTCTAGGCACTAAAATATTAGCTGGCAAGAATCTTTAATTACTGAGAGCTAGCAGTCAATGAAAGAGTTGGACTCACTGATACCCTAGCTCTGTGTTGTCCAATATATAGCTGTAGCCCCAGGTGGCTGATGAGCACTGGGTAAGTAAAATACACATAAGATTTAAAGAACTTTATACCAAAAAAAAAAAAAAAAAAAAGGAAAACACCTCTGATTTTTTTTTATATTGATTACATGTTGAAATCATATTTTTGGATACAGTTGGTTACCTAAATATTGTATATTAATCAAATTAATTTTACCTGTTGCTTGTCTTTTTTAATGTGGCTAGGGAATATTTAAAAATTACATGTGCTAAAAAAAATTACATGTGCTGGCCTTTTTTTTGAGGGGGGGGGTCCATATTTTTAGTTGGACAGTGCTGGTCTAGACTTCCTTTTCTATTTGAATTTCATTTGTTTATTTTCATCTCCATACTAGAGTTCCTCTTTCATCCCCCTTTTCCACTTCTAATAATAGTGTCCATTCATATGACTCCCTGAACCGAACACTGGGCCAAGTACTTTTAAGAGTTTTATAATTCTCAGAACCACCCTAAATGATGTGTATTAACAATTGTTTTCTGCATTACTTAGATGAGGAAACTAAGTCTCAGGGTCTAGGTAATGATACCGAGCCATACAGCTAGTACGAGTCAGAACAGATTGGAGCACAAGTTCATCTGACTAAAACCTGTGCAACCACACCATGTTCTAATGTCTGTATTGCTTCAGTTTATGGACAGTGGAGTATTACTAGAGGAAGGGTAGGCCCATGTTTCTTCCATGGGGGGAGTTGTTGACATTTTGGGTGAGAGAACTTTTCTTCATTGTGCTGAGCTGTGGCAAGTCGGTGTCCTAAGATCATTGCCACAAAATGCCCATGGCACCCATCAGTCTACCCCAAACACCCTATACATTTCCAGATGTCTTCTAAGGGTATGGTAGCATACCTAGTTGAGAACCACTGGGTAGAACAAGAACAAATGCAGCTCAGCTTCATCTTATCTAGTGTCAATCAAGCCCTTCTTTCTGCTAAGCAATCCTTTAACATCAGTTCACCCCTTATCAAAAGGTATAAACTAGTGCCTTCATTGAATATTTTTATTTTCTCTTAACTGGTAGTATGTTGGAATGTATTCTGTTTAGTTCTACAACACACTGCATGTGTTGGGAGTTTCACTCCCTGAGTTTCACCCAGGTCTATCAGATCTCCTGTTTTCTTCTCTATGCTTCAACACTTTATTGCCGATAACTTATTGGACATTTCCCTATAGATGTCACGTTTAATTTCAAACTGGTTTAATCTCTCTAAAATTTAGTGTGATGATTTAAGTGTTGGGGCTTTGGAAGCAGACAATACTGGAATCCAATTCTGGCTCTCTACCCTTTTAAGAATTGTGTGACTTAGGGCAGGGTTACTTAACTCCTCTGAACTCTAGTTATACCCTTTGTAAAAGACACAGACCTACTAGAGAACAGACTTGAGGATATGGGGAGGGGGAAGGGTGAGCTGTGACAAAGCGAGAGAGAGGCATGGACATATATACACTACCAAATGTAAGGTTGATAGCTAGTGGGAAGCAGCCGCATAGCACAGGGAGATCAACTTGGTGCTTTGTGACCGCCTGGAGGGGTGGGATAGGGAGGGTGGGAGGGAGGGAGATGCAAGAGGGAAGAGGTATGGGAACATATGTATATGTATAACTGATTCACTTTGTTATAAAGCAGAAACTAACCATTGTAAAGCAATTATACCCCAATAAAGATGTTAAAAAAAAAAAAGATACAACATTGCCTGACTTGTAGCACTTCGCATAGGGCCCAGCACATAGTAAAGGCTTAATGTCTCTCCAGTACTGCCCAACAGAACTTTCTGCAGTGATGGAAATGCAATGTATCATCTGCACTATTCAATACATCGGCACTAACCCCGTCTAGGTGGGTATGGAAGCACTTTAAACACGGCGAGTGCAACTGAGGAATTGAATTTTAAATTTTATTTAATTTTCATTAATTAAAATGTAAATTTAAATACCCACATATGGTCAGTAACTGCTGATTTGGACAGCACAGGATGGTAACCTCATGTTTTCCAAAATCAGGCTTCTTATTTTGATTCCAAACCTACTCCTCTTGTGGTATTTGTTCATCTCAATCCATGGGAATGTTAATTTTCTAGTTCTCTAGCTAAATGCTTTGGAGTCATCTTTAATTCCTTTCTTTCTTTCCCATGCTATAGCTAATCCACTAGCAAATGATTTCAGCTTTACTTTCAGAAAGTATCTAGAATTCAAGTACTTCTTACCTCTTCCACAGATACCACCGTGATTCAGACTCCACTGTTCTCTCTCCCTTGATCTCCCTGTTTGCATTTTTATTCTTCCAGAGCTATCATTTTAAAATACACGTTTAAATATGTCACTCCTCTGGTGAGAATCCTCCACTGGCTTCTCATTTCATTCAGAGTAGAAGCCAAAATATTTGCAGAGGTCTTATGTGATCTTGCCGCTTCTGGTTGTTTTCTCCTTTCACTCTCTTAGCAAATATTCCCTTCCAGTAGACCATTGTTGACACAGCTATGCTCCTGCCTCAGGGCCTTTGCACCTATTGTTGCCGCTGCCTGGAACAATCTATCTTATGAAATCTGCTGCCCAGGCTTTCTCTGCTTTCTCACTTCCTTAAAGGAAGTCTCTTCTCAAATGTCACCTAGCAGTGAGTCATCCCCAGAGTGTATATTTGCTACCACCCCTCCCGCATACTCTGTATTTCCCTATGCTGCCCTTGCCCTTATCACTAGTCCTGCCTAACTATATGTTTACTTAGTTTTTCAGTTAAAAAAATTTTTTTGTTGTTGTTATTATCTGTCTCTCTCCCTGGAAAGTAAGCTCCATGAGGAAGGGGCTTTGTTTTTATCGTGTTCTCTATCACTCACCTAGGAAACAACCTAGCACATAGAAGATGCTCAATAAATATCTGTTAAATGAATAAATTCATTAATAAATTAATGGCTCTTCTGTGGCTATTTAACATATTTTAATATTATTTAAGATCCTTTATGATTTTGCTTCAATTTATGTTATTTTTTTAAACCATATTTCTTACCTTTGTACAAATCATTCAACTTAATTAGGTCATTTACTTAGCCCAGAGGTAGTGTACTTGATGACTGTAGAATATGAATGTTTGAAATAGGAAGTAAGGAACTCAGTCTAGTTTCTGAACTGGCATGCTGTGACACTCTGCCTCACCAAGAACTAGGCTGCCCGATTGTGAGCACCATTTAAAACTTATTTTACTGCAGCTGAGTATTCTGCCAACAGGCAATGTCTGTCAAACAGAACTTGACCTGAGTTGTTTGTGGAGCGTGGTCCAGATTAGATACAATCTACCACAAGTCAAATGGTTTAACATAAGTCAAGTTCTCACCAAAGAAAAATGTACAGGCAAGAGATGACTTCACTTTCAGATCATGTCCTTGAGTGCTGCGAGGGCATTGACTGTTCTCTTCAAGCAGAATGAGTGCCTAAGGATGCAGGGTTATTGGCGCATCACACCTGTGAGGTCTTTCTAGGCAATACGTGGCTTTGCTCTGTGCTAGTATGATTATGTTTCATTTATTGCTAATTTAGCGGTTTCTTGAGTCTTAATCTCGTCAACAGTTTTCTCAAAACTCTGGTATTTGAAATTATGCTAGGACCATAAAATGATGGAGAGCCATGTTTTTAGCACCTAGATTTTAGTTTTGCTAGCTCAGCTGAGGCTCTTACTCAATTCTTTCTGCTTATTAATTAATGATTATTAATGTTGTACTTAAAATTCACTTTTTTCTATTTTTTTAAAATTGGGGTATAATTGCTTACAGAGAAGTGAATCAGCTATATGTATACATATATTCCTTCTTTTTTGGATTTCCTTCCCATTTAGGTCACCACAGAGCACTGAGTAGAGTTCCCTGTGCTATACAACAGGTTCTCATTAGTTATCTATTTTAGACATAGTAGTGTATATATGTCAATCCCAATCTCCCACTTCATCCCAGCCCCTCCTCTCCACCCTTGGTGTTTATACGTTTGTTCTCTACATCTGTGTCTCTATTAAAATGGTACAGATGAATCTATTAGCAAAGTAAAATTCACTTTTTAGTTTATGAGAATAATTATAGATTTCCCCTGGTTTCCCTGTACTCACTGTTCTTCTTTTTTCTTGTTGCCCTCTTAGAATTCACTGCTGTTTGGTGGGTCACATGTGATGTGGGTTAGTAGGAAGAACTGATGAAGATGGTGAAGTGGTTTAAAAAGCTGAGTGACACATGTTTTGAAATATTGTGAAAGGCAGGGTGGGATGACACATCACTGGTCCCACAGCAACTGGAAAATAACTTGTCTTATGACCTCTGGTCTGTCAGGCTCTTGTCACCAGATTATACGTGGACATTTACTTAGGAACAAGTCCATCTCCTCACAGGCTCCTCCTCCCACACTGCACGCTTTGAAAATGTATGAAAAGGAAATAATAATACTTTTCACAGAGCACTTTTTAAAAGTGCTTGTGACGCATGATATGAAGAACCAGATAGAGCAGGGCCAGGGTCCTTTTCATGGAACTGACATCCTGGTGAGAAAAGATAGAATACACACAGTTAAACCAAGTGGCATAGAGTGATAAATGCAGCAAGAAAAAAAAATGAAACCAAGTAGTATGAGAAAGAGTGAATAGGGTTGAAGACACTTTATATGGGATGGCCAGGAATGCTTCTCAGGGGAGGTATTGTTTGAACCCAAAACTGAATCAGGAGCAGAAGGTAGGCAAGTAACGTCTGGCGGCATAGTGTTCCAGGCAGAGGAGGGCAACTGCAAAAACCCTTTGTGGAGCGGACAGGGGGCAGAGTGACAGAAGCTGATGGACAGAGAAGCAATGAGGGACAAGATGCAGTCTGATATCTGAGTAGGAAGCAGAGCCTGTGGGACCTGGTACTTCTAGTTAGGGATTTGGGTTTGTCTGAAGGTCAAGGGAAACCATGGAGGGTCTCAAGTAGGAAATGCCAGAGCACTTTAAAAAATACCCTAGCTTCACTCTCAGTAATGGAAAACTTGATATTTGGAAATTCTTCTTACTAAAAACAACTGAAAATACTGGAATATATATATATATTATTATATTATATATATTATATATAATATATATTATATTATTATATATTATATATATATTATATTATATATATATATATTTAAATTTCCTTAAAGTGACAAAGAGCTAATAAAATACTGAGAAATTACTTGGCGTAGATCTGGGAATCCAGAGATACAAGTTCAGCTAATAGGGCTGGTTTTGCCCTGAAGTATTTATTTGTGGATCCAGAAGAAGTGGCTGAGAGGCTGAGCTGTACTTTTGGCAACAAAGAGAACAATTGACCTTTGTCTGATGGTAGACAGGCTGATTTCATCTTCCATTGTCTTAGAAAAAGAGTTCCTAATGGTTGAAAATTTTGTTACAAGGATATTCATCAAAGTGCTATTTATATCGGCAGAAAATTGGAAGGCACATAACTTTCTAGAAATGGAGGGCTGATTAAATAATCATGATGTGTCCATACAATAAAACACTAACAGACATTTAAAAAAGTAAAAAGACTAACAAAAACTTGGAAGAAGCCTCATAATATGCTCTAAGGTGAAAAAAAATCCTGACTATAAAATATTATGTAGGGGAGTTTAGGATTGACATATACATACTACTATTTTTAAAATAGATAACCAACACAGACTTACTGTATAGCACAGGGAACTCTGCTCAATATTCTGTAATAACCTAAACAGGAAAGAGTTTGAAAAAGAATAGATATATGTATATGTATAACTGAATCACTTTGCTGTACACCTGAAACTAACACAACATTGTTAATCAACTATAGTCTAATATAAAATAAAACATTTTAAAATTATGTACACATCCCATTTGTGTAACATTATGTGCATACATGTAGGAAAATATACAAAAATGTTAACAGTGGTTATCTCTTGGGATTGGGGTGATGTTTAATTTCTTATTTACTTGCTTATATATCTGTAATAAGAAAAATGCAAAAACCTAATGCAAATTGCTCTGTATTTTTAATGATAAATAAATAGTATATTAGAAGATACTGCAGAAAAGTACAAATAAGAAAATAAATAGTCCTGGAAGCCTCACTTCCGTAGAAAATCAATATTAGTATTTGGTTATGAGGCATTGAAATAATTCTTTATAAATTTATGTGCATATAGACCCCAAACATTTTATAATGTTTGGGATCATAAAACACAGTATTCTGTTGGCTTACTTTTTTTTTTTTAACTCAAACAAATATAGATTCACATTTTTTAAACCTCACAGTATTTAACTTTACTTCAACTCAATTTTTTATTTTATCAATTTTCTATTGATAAATGTTTAAGTTTTTGAAAGTTTCAGTTATGAACAATGGTTCAATGAACATTCATATACATTAAAGTAATACAATCATTAAAAAACGTTTACAATAGCATTTACCCTTTAGATAGGTCCCCACAGCATTTACTCAGCCTTCCTTAAAACACAGACCAAGTAGTTGCCAGGCTGCAAACAAAGCTAACCTCACAAAGTGGTAGAGTGCTGTAGCACGTGATTAAGGAAACTTCTACCCTACAAAATATTTTGCCCCCAAGATGCAATTTAACTGTTTTAGCAAGGAGCACATCTTTTCCTTTATACAATTAAAGATCTAGAGCGAGGGAATTGTTGGTTCTAAAGTCATCCTTTTTGAAAAGTTAAAGTTATTTATGATGGGCAGTTTTGCTCTTTCTCATTTGCTGGGCTTTACACAAGGCCATGATGTTCACTTGGGCATAATTCCAAGGGCCTCCATTCTCATTCTCATCTGAGTGGATGGCTCTAGGTTGTGTGAAAATTATGGGGCATGCCACCGAGACCCTAGTATTCAGTTTAGTTTGTTTTTTGCTTGGTTATTTTGTTGGTTTATTGAATTCTCCAACCAGACCATTACTAACAGAAATACATGAGAAAAAAATCCCAGGAATATGTTTCAGGGTTTCAGAACAGTAGCAGTGAAAATAGTGTTTACACAGAAGTTCAGAAAAGTTACATATAAGAGAATAAAGACTTTTTTCATAATTTAGACAGAGTTGGTTTGAAAAAGGTTTTCAGCAAATCACATAACCAAATATAGAAATGAAGGTTGCTAACTCAGGCTATTGCACTAACCACTAAACTTAGCTTCCTCTCTTGGCTGCACAGGGCAGAAGCACAGGAAGAAAAAAAATACCACTCTTTCTGGAACAAGCAGACTTTTGGAAAATGGCTAGTTCTGGAGCTTGACCTATACGACGCATCCTCCTACAAGGTGTGTACCACACCCAGAAACCTTGGAGAAATCATGACACAGATGAGATAATCTCAAAACCTTCTGATTTCATGTTGAAGTGATTAATGATGAGTTCTGATGAGAACTTAAATTCTTTACTCTGGAAATAGGTGGTAATTCTAGGATCCCAGAAAGTTTAAATCTGTCAATTCTGTTTGTTTGGGCAGTTGATGGGAAAATGGTGTTGTTTCAAGTCCACGTATCACGGGCACAAATACACATATTAAAATAAGAAATAAGGCACCAGATTAGAAAGAGGCAACACAATGTTAATGAAGGCAGTTATGTCCAGGAGGTAATTTTATTAAAGTGTCATCAGAGTATTTGACAAGTAGAGAATCACATCTTCTCTATCATGTCTCTTATTTCACTATACATAGATTTGTATATCTGCAGTCATTCTTTTTGGACCTAAGAGAAATATTTTCTTTGTACCAAGAACAAATTCACATACAAGTCAGTTCTTCTTCATTGTATTAGCTTTGCTTAATTAGCAGATGAGGTCTTTGAGTCCCATTCCAATGTTAGCATGTCTGAATGGACTAATTGTTTGACTGATTCATTCATTCAATTCAGCAAATGTACATTGAGCCCCTACAATGTGCCAGGCATTGTGCTAAGAGCTGGACAAAATACAAAATTGAATAAAGGTGAAAAGTCCCTGACTTCATGAAGTTTAGAGTCTGGAGGGAGAGATAGATAATAAACAGAACACTAAGGTAATAATTATAGATTGACAAAATTGCTGTGAAAGACTAAACAGGGTGCTTGATGGAGAATAACAGCGTGAACCAATAACGTGTCTCTGGGGAGGAGAAATTTAAGTCAAAACCCAAAGGAAGAAAAGGATCCAGGCAGGAAAGGAATGGAAAGAGTATTTCTAGCAGAAGGAATAGTGAGTGCAAGTGGCACGAGGTAAAGTCATAGCAAAATGTAGACACTCATATCCCAGTCCCTTGGGCCAGATATATCTCTGATTCAGAATTTGATTTGCATTTTAGAAAGTTAATATAGTGTGTATATGATATCCATATATTTACCCATGTATTATATGTCTCCCATAGACACCTGGGGACAGTACCCTTTAATCAAACACATTAATATATCTGCAGTGGAACATTTAAATATTAACACAAAATGGGATAAATAAAGACTATATATTTTTTTGACATGGCCTTCTGTCGGTTTGCTTCAGGCTTTGCTGTCAAATGAGTTCAGGTCCAATTAGGTTTTGCCACCAGCTAAATTATGAAAAAAATCATTTTTCAGAGCCTTTTGGATTTGTGGATTAGAGATTATAGATCTGTAATTTCCCCCACTTTCCCCAATTATTATGACTAACATTCAGTAATTCATTTATTCAACACTTTCTTTTTTGAAGGATTTTCTATACATCAGGTAGTGTTTTGAATGTCTAGAAATGTATTCAACATGACAATATTTATGTATTTTAAAATAGAAAGCCTATTTTCTTAAATATAGCTAAATAAGTTTGAATGTTAATTTTATACCAATATAGTAAAATATTACTAACAACAACTTAAGAGAAACAACAAGAAACCCCATAAGCCAGCACAAAGTATCTTGGCGTGTAGGCTAACTCAGAGAATCTAGAATAAGTTCTTGTAAGAGGGTAGTGAGGGGCTAGAATCTACAACTGGCGCCCCTAAAAATCCTTTAATGTGATACTCTTGGAATCCATTCAGAAGTTCCCGATACTCACATTTGCTTTTGATAATTAAGGGAGCAATTGTATCTTTTGGATAATTCCTGCTCCAAATAATGAGTTTCAATTCTGTTCTTGCATAGTACCAGATACTAAAGTAAGAAATTTGTAGGCATAATTTCACTTAGTCCTAAAAAATAAGATAGATATGAATATTATTTCCTTTTTACAAATCAAGAAAGAGTTTTAAAAGCAATCTAAAGGGGACACTGGATCTGCATCAGTAGAGCCAGGCATGCCTGGGGGTTTACCCCCTGCTGTCCAGGGTAGTAAAGGACCAATGACTGACAGGTGTGGAATGAGAATGCTCAGGCCCCTCGCATCAGGTTAGGACAACTGTGAGATGTAATGGACACTCCAGAGGTGTACTGTGGACCACGTGGAGCCAGCCTTCTACAGAACTGACGAGACCACACCCTGCCTTGGTTTCCTCCTCTTCCTGCTTCCCCTTCTTCCTTGCCTTCCAGATCTCTCCCGACTTCCTTTAGCAAGTTGCTTGCTCAAAAAGTCTTGCCTCAGGGTCTGCTTCTGCTTCTGGAGAACTCGGAACAGCCCTACTGAGCCCTGGGGAATTCCCGACCCATGGAAACCATGAGAGATAATGATTGTTGTTAGTGATTGTTGCTTGAACCATGATTTGGGGCACTTTGATAGGCAGTAATAGGTAGTCAGACCTCTCTGCAATGTTTCAGTACGTGTATGCAGCAAGGAGTTCCTAGATCTTCCTCAGCAGGATCTGTGGCTCAGTCCATCCCGATCTGACACACACACACATTCCAGATATAGGGTTTCTGTTCTCGCTGTAGTGTATCAGCTAACACCACTATCTCAGGGCCCACCGAGTGTCTGATCTGCTGAAACAGCATTGCCTTGGATTAAGGGACCCACTTTATAGTAAATAAGGTGTGACAAAGTGTACATGACATGGGATCCACTCGTCCTACCATGAAGCACCTCACTTGGAAGATGCTAGCCTGACAGAGCATGGAACAGTCCTTTGAAGGCAAAGCAAAGATGAGGTGTGGTCCTTCAGGGTGTGTTGTGTACCACAGAGTAACAGCCATTACATACCACTGGGTACCCAATAGGAGGAGTATAGAGGTCCCAGAAACAGAGGCAGGAATAGGAGTGGCCCTGATCATCATCACTTCCAGTCACCTACTTCTTCTTTTTCCTTTGGATCTGCTTCTATAGTTCCTTCTTTCTCCCCCAGCTTTGGTGTACTTCCAGCAGCCACAGCTGTGGCTCTTCACGGGCAGACTGTCCTCTTCGGACTACTGGAGACATTTTTTTTTTTTTTTGTAGTACGCGGGCCTCTCCCTGCTGTGGCCTCTCCCGTTGTGGAGCAACAGGCTCCGGACGCGCAGGCTCAGCGGCCATGGCTCACAGGCGCAGCTGCTCCACGGCGTGTGGGATCTTCCCGGACCGGGGCACGAACCCGTGTCCCCTGCATCGGCAGGCGGACTCTCAACCACTGCGCCACCAGGGAAGCCCTACTGGAGACATTTTACTTTCAAGTGAGGAGGGCTGGAGATGCCCTCCTTTCCCCACAGGGATGCCGGTGCAGTTGTGGGGAACAAAAGCCCTTGCTCTGAAGCTGAACTTGCCCTCTGACTACCCCCACGGAACCAGGATGAGCTGAGGTCTCATCCTCTCCTTTCTTCTGCTTCGAGGAATCTGACCTAACTCACTCTCCAGGGTCACAAACAAAATAAATGGTGGGATCAGGACCTAGGGTTGCCATACTGAGCAGATAAAAACACAAGATACCCAGTTAGATTTGAATTTCGAATAAACAGCAATTTTTTTAGTATGAGTATGTCCCATGCAATATTTGGGACATACTTGTCTTTAATTTTAAACACTGTTTACCTGAATTTCAAATTTAACCGGGTGTCCTATATTTTATTTGGCAACTGTATCAGAACACTAGCCAAAGTCTAATTCCGGTACCTATGAGTTTTTTAATTAATAAATCATTTAAAATCTGTAAATAAATTCAATGCACATATTACAAAATTCAAAAGGTAATATTGTAACCAAGCAAGGGCTTTTGGGCAGAGAGCCAAACTTTGACAGTGGGTTTGTAGCAAAGTAAGTGTTCATTGCAGGGCACCAAGCAAGGGAGTGGGAGACAAGCCTCAGATCCACTCCAACTTGATCATAGAGTTGGGAGTGTTTTAAAGGGGAAGAACAAAGAAGCTGGGGTTAATCATCGTTTTGTGACATTTCTTAATTGGAGGTTTGGAAGTCAGGACGTCTCTGGTTTACGATTCTCTGGCCAGGTGGTCCATGGCTAGCTCCTCTTGCTCCGGAGAAACAACCTGGTTTGTATGTTAATAACGATTTCTATAATAGCAATTTTAGTACAGTAACATGTTATCAACAACAGCAATTTTAGTCATCTGATTCTGGTTGATTAGTGTTCAATTAGCACAGGATTGAGGTCAGAAGGGACAAGAAGGGGAATAAAGGTTTGGATAGAGAGAGTAACCATAAACTCAGCAGGGGAACTTGGTTTTAGGGGGACTCTGTTTCAACAGAGTAAACAATGTCTCCCTACACCCCTGTGCCCAGCCACTCAGGTCTCCCATTTAGAGGCTATCATGGTAGCCTGTTTCTTATTTATCTTTCTAGCAATATTCTCTGTAAATGCAGGTACAATTATATATGCATCTCTGTACTTTTCTTTATTAGTTTAACAGCCAATCTTGGAGAAAGGTCTTATCAGCCCCTCTGGAATTGCCTTGTTCTTTTTAATAATTACACAGTTCTTTACAAAGGCTTATTAGTCACGTGGATTGTTTTCAGTCTTTTGCTTTTATAGATAACCAAAGTCCGGGCTATCTTGCTTTATTTAATTTAAAGAGACTCCAGAGTCGAAGTACCAAAATGCAGATCAACAGATTGAAATGATAAATGCTCCTAATAGAATTGAGGAGAGATGTAGTTTACTTGATAATAAGGTAGAGGAAGTTCAATGGATGCTATCTATGTTCTCTGACATTTAAAATTATTCTGCCCTCCAATAAGTATGCTGGAATTTTTTGAGTGGATATGAATACATTTTGCATGTAATCCTTTATAATAACTCCCCAAGAAAACTAATAACCATTTACCGATACAAATATGGTTATCATTTGCCATAGGAGTGAGAATTCATGGCATTGTACTTAATGTCACCTGGGAGTCAGTGCGTTTTCTAAAAGGAATTACTTGACAGCGGAGTGCCTACTGCTCACATGCACAAAGGCAAGAATGTATTTTAAAAAGACTGTTTCTGGGATAAGCAGAAAGGCCTATAAGTCAGTGGCATTCCTTTCTAGAAAGGCAGCCTTAGAGAAGGAAGAACAGATGAGAGGTAGGCTCCTGGAAGTTTGGTATGTTAATATGTAACAGAAGGGAAGATTCATTACAGGGAAGGAAGACATAGAGCCCAATTTGCTCAGAGTTGAGATATATGCTGGGTTTGGGGGTTACAGAAGATTGACAAGGGCACGTAGATCATCGAATAGGGAAGTTCTTGCTGGCTGCTAAAATGATGGAGAAAATGGAATGACGAGGTGGCATGCATGAAATTCTTGTTATAGACTGATATTTTTGGAGGCAGCTGTGGGGTTAGAAATGTCCCCTGCCCTCAGTAGATTTATAGAATAATAGACTGACATGGAAACAAAGATGCCCTCTAAACAAACACAGAATCATTTTGAACAGAATTCATATAGTACAGTATAAAACATAAGTAATATACATGGTGTAGATTTCTTTAAACTCCGTAATTCTCTGCTAGTCAAGCGTATTGAACTAGACCCTGAAATAAGCCTCAGCAAAAGCAGGCTAATGTAATAAGAATTTAGTTTAAAAGGGAAAATACAGGTTCTTTAATTCCTCTGTATCCTGGGTTTTTCCCTTTCCACAATTAATCTTTTCGCTGCCTTTCAAAACTCTTCTGGTAGATTTAAAAAATCTAGTTCTATGATAAATTTATTACTTGGAAAAGGAATACTAGCCGAGTAGGCCCTATAGATTTGGCTTTTTTTCTTTTGCAGTACGCGGGCCTCTCACTGTTGTGGCCTCTCCTGTTGTGGAGCACAGGCTCCGGACACGCAGGCTCAGCGGCCATGGCTCACGGGCCCAGCTGCTCGGCGGCATGTGGGATCCTCCCAGACCGGGGCACGAACCCATGTCCCCTGCATCGGCAGGCGGATTCTCAACCACTGCGCCACCAGGAAAGCCCCTGGCTTTTTATCTTACAACAAATGTCCACTGGGACAGGGTGCAAGTATTCTCTGAGTTGTGTGCCTGGTATGTGTGCTCTCACACTTTGGTTTATATTAAATAAATATCACAGGAACTGAAACGATCTAACACTCTCCTCAGCCACAGGATTTTCTTCAGCACTTCCTTAGAAGAGCTACTATAAATATACAAGCCGCATCACCCCCTTACAAATAGTACTTGACACCACGTGAATGAGTTTCTTGAACAAACTCATTCCTTTGGGGAGGGACTAGAGTGCAAAAAATACAGTTTCTTCTAAAAACAAACAAATAAGACGCTGATATTTTTCCAGGCATTGCCTGGTAGTACTAGTGTGCCTACAATCCTGCTTCTTATTTCTTACTCTTTCTAGGCTACCTACATTTCATCATTTCCTCACAAGGTAAAAGATGGTAAAAACAGTGAAAATGATCTTTATTCCTAAATCTTCTCACTTTCCTGTCTTCATCAGTCCACTGATGGACTTTCCTATTCTCGTGGGTTGGTATCGTAGGGCAGGAAAAAGTTTTTCTCGTCCTTCTTAGGGTCCTTGGCTGGGTCTGAAAATTAAACTGACAGAGACAGATGAACAGGAGAAAAGCATACAAATTGTATTGAATTTTTACATGTACATGGAGCTTGCACAGGAGCATGAAGGCTGGAAGAAGTGATTGGAGCAGGAAGCATTTGTATCTTTTAGGCAAAGAAACAATAAATTTGCAAAGAATTGACAAGAAAAAGGGGTTTGGGGTATTTCCCTGCTGGCACAGTGGTTAAGAATCCGTCTGCCAATGCGGGGGACAGAGGTTCGATCCCTGGTCCGGGAAGATCCCACATAAAGTGGAGCAACTAAGCCCGTGTGCCACAACTACTGAGCCTGCAAGCCACAACTACTGAAGCCCATGCGTCCCAGAGCCCACACCGCAACTAGTGAGCACAGGCACTGCAACTACTGAAGCCTGCACGGCTAGAGCCTGTGCTCTGCAACAAGAGAAGCCACTGCAATGAGAAAGCCACGCACCACAATGAAGAGTAGACCCTGCTCGCTGCAACTAGAGAAAGCCGGCACAGCAACGAAGACCCAACGCAGCCAAAATAAATAAATAAAAATTAAAAAAATAAATAAAAAATAAAGTGTACAATTCACTGGTTAAAAAAAAACAAAAAAAAAACAAAAAGGGGTTTGGGCTAAGGGTGGTAAACGGTGAAGAAGTAACTTGGAAGATAAGAGTTAGTTTAACAAGCTTGTTTTGCAGATTCTTCTGGTGCCTTCTTTGGGCTAAGAGTCTGTCTCCAGTGAAAGGAGAATTTATTTCCTGTGTTTAGGCAGAAAAGAAGGTAACTTTATCTGCATTTACTGCTTCTTAATTGCCTTCAGCTCAAAATAATTTTTATGTCAAAGAGGCATACTTTGGGATGACATTCTGGTTTCCTTCAGCAAATAGGAGTCATGAAATTAAATAACTCTAAGCCCGGAGGTACTTGGAAAGGCCATTTGGTAGAAAAATCCAGGAGAAACAAACATAGACTCTCAGATTTTCGGGGCTGGAAGGAAACTTAGGAGAATACAACCCCATATCACATATTTGAATCTCTCTGGAAAGATGTAGAATTGTTAAAAGCAATTTCTAGCTTTTTGAACCGTTAAATTTTTTAAGCCTACTCCCTTCCTACCTTCAAAACACTAATTACCAATTCCTAACTTTCAAACCAATAGTATTTTAAAATGTCGTAATTATTGAACTTAACACAAAAAAATAACATTATATGTCACTGCCAAAATTATGTTCATGATTTATTTATTTTGCTTTAAAACAGTAATTCTTTCTTTCCCAAGATAATCTTCCAGTATATTTTTCTATTTTCTCATTTCTCATAACAGTGAAAAAACAGATATTAGCTCTGTTTTCCTCTTCTTGGTTCCAATCTCAAAGGGTATTGAACTGGAAACTTGAGGGGCCTAATCAGCAGAGAAAATAAGATAAGAAAAAGTAAATACAATAAACTATTTAAAAAATCAATTCTGAAGCGGAAGGGACCTTAGTTAGATATCATCTAGCAAAATATCTCCATATTGTAAGATGAAGAGAGGAAGGTACAGAATGTTTGTGTGACTTGTCCAAGGATACACAGAGGCTTAATGGTAGAGCCTCTGCAAGGTCCCATTCACTTGACTTCCAGACAGGGCTCTAAGAAAGATCTCAAGAGAAACTTCAATGCATAGAGTATTTTGGTTTCCCTCAGTTTATGAAAACATGTTTACTAGGCATTTGGATTCTAAGAAGTTATTTTCTTCCTTCGTTCGTTCGTTCATTCCTTCCTTCCTTCTTTCCTTCCTCTCTCTCTATTTCTTCCTTTCTTTCCTTCTCTATACTAAGCAGCTAACTCCAATTTGAACTCTTTTGGCTTCAAAATTATAGGAAATATTTATCTACTGAACCAATTCAATTCTCAGACAATTCTCAGTGTCTGGAAAGAACTCCAGAGACTCCCAGTTCTTGGCTATTTATAATAATAGAAGGGAAGCAGTAGTATAGGTAATCCAAATTAACAAATAATTCTTGAGAAATTTCAAACTAAATTAAACATGGAAATTTATAACTAGATTGATATATTAATGGGATCATCCTTCTTAGGCAAGGCATATATACCAGAATGTTTAGGGCTTTGCTTTCAAAAGGGGGGGACTTACATGACATCGTTCAACAGTATCCCTACAGCCTGTAAAATAAATTTTATAAGAGCAACTAATATTTTGGAATATACTTCAGATAGGAGAAGTCTAAGCAATTGGTTATGGTTTGTTTTAAAGTATGGAATATATTCAATATATGAAGGAAAGGGGATAGTAGAGCTGATAGGCCTTCTGTGATAAAGTTCCTAGGGTGGATCTCATTTGGAAATGCTAAAAAGTTGAGAGAGGAACCAAGAGGAGTGATCACTTGTAACAATTTCTAGAAATATTATTAATGACGCTTTCCCTGTAACCCCTTGTGCTCATTCCTGCCTGCCCCCCACCCCAGTGAATTATTTTTTCAAACTCATTCAAACTCTGTGCATCTCCTCTCTTCTGATTATCATTATCTTTCTGATTCTCACTTTTTTAAGAGAGAAGGTTAGCTACTGTTTCTATTGAATAGGAATTCCATATTTTACATCTCTTCTCTTTGAAAATTTTGCAAAGTAGACATCATGAATAATTTAGAGTTTTCTTTTATTGGAAACATTTTTTAAAGACTGCATCAACACATGGGAAATAAAAAGATGTTCTGATACAAAATGAAAAGATGCTGACCTGTCAGTTCACTGTCTTAAAGACCAGTGTGCATCCCTGTATTGCAGAAGTTCTTGAATGATTGTTTTTCAAACTGCTAGATTGGAAGAATACAAGTGCATGAAATTCTTCTTCATTCTCTGAAGATGGCAGAGTTCCAGATTCTTTAGACTCTTTTTATTTTTAAGGATCATGTGACCCTTTGCATTTTCTGTTTTCTTTAAGTTGATTCTTCTTATATAAAGGATTCCAGAATCAGACACCTTTATGGACAAATGTTTTGCTAAAAAGCTGTTCTTCCTTTACCTATAGATTTTCCTCTTTCAGGCCATTCCCACTTCCTCTTCCTTAAATATCTCATTTCCCAGTTTTTGACCACTAGGTGTCATAAGTATTCACACAAATGCCTCAAAGATATAAAAATAAACTTTCTCTTAAAATGAGCCCCTGAATATATGACTTTCCATATGCAATCTTATATGATTTGGGCTCACATATTAGTTCCAATTTACATGTGATTCAAATTCAGATTAGAAGGTTCAGGAAAAGTCACAAAATCAAGGAAAAATGAAATGGAAATCTTGTGGTGTATAAATGGTTTGTCAAAGGGGCAAACCTGTGTAGCTTTGAACTCTGCAGAACTTGTTCCTTCCAGACCCCCTTCCTTACTTGACCTCCAGAGTTTCCTTAGACTCACTGTATGAAATCAATAGGCACCTCCTTTTAGGAATGGGCTTCACAAGAGCACATTGAAATAGCCTTTGGAAATCTTTGCATTACTTTGCAATAGTGATACTCATGAGACACTGGAACCCACTATCATTCTACTTATTTGAGTTTCAGCTGAAGGGGCTGATACATTAGAAGATTATTTTCAAGTCATGGCTTTTTAAATCTAGGTTGATCAATTCTAACCTTTTCATTTTGTGTTGGGGAAATGATACCTGCAGTAGTTTGCTCATTGTCGAAAGATGTTAGCAGAACTACACATTGGACGCATGTCTTCTGACTCCCAGGCATCCTAGGTCTTCTGTGTAGTTCTACTGTTCTTAGGATAGATTCATGTATCTGCCTTGGAATTTTGAAAAAAACAATAAACCAAAGTATTCCTTAGACTGTGTTCAATATTATAACAAAAATCTCAGCTCAGTAAGCTTCCTCTGTGGAGATTTAATGTTAAAAACAGAAGTAGCCTGTTAGTTGTTGGCACAATGACAGGAAACAAATTTTAATGCTCTCATTTTACAGAATTTGCAGATTTCATTTTAATTCAGACAGATGGAATAACTGTTCCATTTAACTTTTCTTTGTATTGCAAGTCAACCAGACCTATACATATCTTTCAATGAATTTTTTAAGGAAGATGACCATATTTAATGAAAAGATAATCTTTTGGTATTCTAAGTAAAAAAAGAATACTACTGTTGTTCTCACCAAGATAGGCTTAGTCATTTGACTATAAAAGCAGTGAAAATATTGCATTTTAAGTAGCTGTACCATAAAATAATGAATTTTATTTGTGTAAGGTACTTTATTACTTGAGATGAGAAGGGCTGTCCTTGTATGATCAAAAGACCTGAAGGGTCCATGTCCTTGGTGTTCACTCCGTTCCCATGGAGAGGACACTCCATATCCCTCTGGTAAATATGGCCCTTTTGTTTATTCTGACTGAGCTTTCCATGGTAAGTCCAGGCGCAGAATTTCTTTTGGGTAAGAATTTTCCCTAATTACAATACTAAACAATTACTTTACCTAAAGTCTCTTATACAAATTTTAAAAGACTGAATTAAAAATTAATTCTTTGGCCACAGTGACAGTGCATGGAACTAGTTAAACTAGTAATTCTGAGCATTGTTTAAGATGTTTTACCAAAAAATGTTGTAAGGTCAAATAAGTTAGAGAAATAGGTTGTATGCTTGAAATCCTTTCTTAGACATTAAAAATGCTGCTTAGCGTATTACAGGCTCTGAAAAATCCTTCAGTTAAGCAACTTGCTCAAATCTATTGAAACTAACATTTTCCAAGCATCATTGGTCACAAACGTTAATTGTAAAATACCAAATAACATCTTGTGAAAAACAGGTTGAGAAATCGATTGCCCAAATGACATACAATCCTAAATCAACTACTCTGTTTCTTGCAATGTGCAATCCTTCTATTGGATTTTTATCTCATTTATCGTCAGTATCTAAACAGTATTCCCTTGCCTCCATGGCTACTTTCTGGCCAGTAAGGGTCATAGTTGCAACACGAAAGGCCAAAACCCTGCTAAGTTTATACACAGAAATTTCCAAGTATCAATATCCTGTCAACAGATGGACTATTTTAAAATATTACTTTCCTGCGTGTTATAAAACAGTTGTTTCAGTTGATTTCCTCTAACCCATTTATTTTCTTTCACTTAATGTAAAATTTTTCCATGTCAGAGTCCATGATTGATTACTAGAGGTCAAATAAGCCTGGACTAAAAATACAATTGTTGTATTTCCTGGGAGTTGACATTATGGCTGTTACCTTATTGTAGGAGTAAATTTCACATTCAACATAGAATACGAACTCGTTAGTGTGGCATAATAGGTTGAGTGCAGTCGTTTCTAAGGTGGCATGGAAGTGGTACACCCAGATCACCACTGGTTATGTGGGATTAGCACAAGAAAGCAAGATAAAGCAAGGTAACCTGGCTACTGTCTCACTTTCTTGTTATCAGTTGGCCTTGGGTCCTGATACTTCCATAACTGGCTTATTCCATAAACCTCACAGAGAATTGTTAACAATATTTCTGGATACAGCCATTGCTTAAGTGATTTGCTTTCCCTGTGAGTATTTTTTATTTCTATATCCTGCAAGAGAGAATTCATTTAGATTATTTTGTCACCATCCCATACAAAGAACTCTTACTAAGCAGTTTTATCCCAAGCTACTGCAAAGACCATTAACTACCTTCAAGTTCAAGTTCAATCCAGAAATTAGCCCAAACTCTAACTCCATTAGTTATGAGCAGAGTATCAATTTCTTCTCTTGATATACATGCCATGAATCCTACAAAAAAATTTCTATAAAGAATTACTTGCTCTTTCTGTCATCAAGGGTGATATAATGATTGTGGTTGTGGGAACCCAGAGTTTCATAGAATTTGTTTTGGTCCAAGACATATTATGATCTGGTTCCCCCCTGCTACTTCAACTGATATCCCATTACTCTTCTTCTTTCTTTATTAATAATAAATGGATTACTAGTCTCCAAATATTCCATGATTTTTCTTGCTGTCCTTTTTTGCATATGTTCTTCTCTTCCACTGGAATGCCATTCCCTTCCTTTATCACACAATTGAATTCTTCTCATATTTCCAGATTTGGTTCAAGTGATACCTCTTCTAGGATATCTTTCATGTTCATTCCTAAGCTCAAAGAAAATTTTAATTGCCATGAAAAACTTGAGATTAAGGACTTCAATAGTTAGTGAATTACTTGGGATAGGAGTAGTTGCTGTATCACACAATCCTCAAAATATATAATTTTTCAAATATGTATGATAGAAGTTTACTTGTCAATCACATCAACTCCCAAAGAGATTAGTGGGAAACTTTCCTCCAACTAGTGATTTAGGATTTCAGCCTCGTTCTGTCTTATAGGTTCACCATCTGACACTGTGCTTATCTGTATTCAGCTAGTGGAAGAAAAAAAAAGAGTGAAGAAGATATAACCACTTCTTAACAATCTTGATCTGGAATTAATACATGCTTGTTTCCATTACTAAGAACAAGTCACATGGCCCCACCTAGGTGTATTGAGGTTGGAAAGTGTGTTGCCTGACTGGGTTGCAGTTCCTGGTAGGAACTCCAGGAAGGAAATGCATACATTTGGGGCATAAGGGTTAGCTATCTCTGCTACAGTTAATATTCTTATGTTTGCAATGACATAGACTCCAACTTAAGAAAGATTAAGCACCAAGGTTGTTTTAATGAAGTCATCCAGGGGGTTGTTCAGAGAAGCCAAGGAAGAGCTGCAGGGATCGGGCAAACTGGGGAGCTTCAGATATAGGACCTGGAGACACAATGCCATCATGGTTGTCTTTTGTCTCTGTTTTTCCTGCTTATTGATTTTATCCTCTTCTATTGCAGAGAGATGGATTCATATACATGGTGGGGGTGTGGGAAGGTAGCCAATTCCCGGCTTAGAGTCTCCAAATTTTGTGATTCTAGAGCAAAGTAAGAATACGTTTTTTCCCCATTTTGCTATATAAAAATTCCACAGACAGACTGGACAACTTAGCTCACGTGTTCACCCACTGAACCAATCACCGTGGCTACTGCTAAAAAGTGAGATATATATAGGGCATTTGTGGACCCAGTCTCTACATGACTTGGGACATTATAATCTTATTTCAAAAAGTCCTAGAGTAAGTGGAAGAATTTTATTGTCAAGGTGGATACAAACTTGGGGTATAAACTAGATTAGAAGAAGGGCTTCAACACACTGGCGAAGTGTATGCAGCAAATAAGGAGTATGGGAGCAGTTCAGCTTCTGCTGTTTTAGCTGAAGTCCAGGCTTTGTTGTTCCAGTCATAGAGCACAGGAAGAGCAGACTGAGCATAATTCTGAAGGGCCCTAGGATTTTTGGAATGGTAAATGAGCATTGGCTTCACCGTAAAATCACCAACTGCTTTGGCCCCCTGTCCTTTGAAGATTTGAAGTCAGGCATTGACGTCTCCTCTCTAGATATGAAAGTCTAGGTGGCATCTTCTTCCAATATAGGGTGGTTTCATATACACTGAAAGTCTGTTGTTTCGTGTAACCACCTTCATTAATCATCTATAGCCAGATCTTCTGGATAACTTGCTGCAGCTTGTATATCAGCACTTGCTGCTTCACTTTGCACTTTTATGTTATGGAGAGGGCTTCTTTCCTTAAACCTCATAACCAACCTCTGCTCGCTTCAAACCTTTCTTCTGCAGTGCCTTCATCTCTCTCAGACTTCATGGAATTGAAGAGAATTAGAGCCTTTGTCTGTATTGGGCTTTTGGCTTAAGGGGATATTGTGGTTGGTTTGATCTATCCAAATCACTAAAACTTTCTCCATATCAGCAATAAAGCTGTTACAGTTTTTTTTTATTATTCATGTGTTCACTGGAGTGGCAATTTTGATTTCTTTCAGGAACTTTTCCTTTGCATTCCCAACTTGGCTAACTGTTGGGTGCAAGAGTCCTAGCTTTCAGTCTATCTTGAATTTCACCATGCCTTCCTCCCTCACATTAATCGTTTATAATTTTTGATTTAAAGTGAGAGACGTGTGACTCTTCCTTTCACTTGAACACTTAGAGGCCATTGTATGATTATTAACTGGCCTAATTTCAATATTGTTGTGTCTCAGGGAATAGAGAGGCCAGAAGATATGGAGAGAGAGGGAAAGGCTGGTGGGTGGAGCAGTCAGAACAAAGGATTTGAATAAATATTTTTCCAAGGAAGACATACAAATAACCAATAGGTACATGAAAAGGTGCTCAACATCACTAATCAGGGGAATGAAAATAAAAAGCACAGTGAGATATAACCTAACACCTGTTAGAATGGCTATTTTAAAAAAGAGATAAAACATGCTGGCGGGGGTGTGGAGAAAAGGGAGCCCTCGGGCACTGTTGGTGGGAATGCAAATTGCTGTAGCCACTATGAAAAACAGTATGGAGGTTCTTCAAAAAAATCAATAATAGAACTACTGTATGACCCAGCAATCCCACTTCTGACATACAAAGGACACAAAACCATTATCTAGAGAGATATCTGTACTCCCATGATCGCTGCAGCATTATTCACAACAGCCAAGGTATGGAAACAACCTAAGTGTCTGTATGTATATCTTAGTGTCATGTAATTCATAGGCAAACCTAATCCTAGCTAATCCAGAGAACTTGCTCATACAGAGAATAATGAAATCCAGATTAAAAAGCTCTTGGGGAGGGATAAATTAAGAATTTGGGATTAACAGATACACACTACCATATATAAACTAGCTAAACAACAAGGACCTACTGTATAGCACAGGGAACTATATTCAATATCTTGTAATAACCTATAAAGAAAAGAATCTGAAAAAGAATATGTATATATACATATATATATGTATAATTGAATCACTCTGCTGTACACCGGAAACATTGCAAATCAATTATATTTCAATTAAAAAAAAAACTCTTGAGGGGCTAAGATGATAGTCAAAGCTGTTGTGAAATAAAATGGAATATAAATGTAAATACCAACAGTTTAAAAATATTTCCAAGAATAAACTTGAGGAGAACTGGCTAAAGAGTATTTTGTATATAAAAACTTGAGTGTGGGTTGGGTGGGGAAGTTGGCAGACACAAGTTTCGTATGGGTGAACGGGGGAAATGTACCTTCAACTATTTAAAGGGTTGTCATGTGGAAGAGTGTGATGCCTAATTTGCTTTTTTCCCAGAGGGAATACTTAAGACCAATGAATAAAATGTACTAGAGGCAAAATTCTGCTCTATATAAGAAACCATTTGTCAGTAACTCAGGCTGTCTCAAATGAGAATGCATTGCTTCGTGAAGTGTTAAGTTTGATCATCATAAAATCATCAGGGGCTCTGACCTTCATTCGGTGATTTCTATGGGGCAGGTGCTTTGCATCTGTTTTCTCATTTAGTCCTCACAAACCCGTGAGGCAGCCTGAGTTTTTATCTGTTTTACAGATTTGGAAGTCAAGGCTTAGAAAAGTCAAGTAACCTACCCAGTACGGTCCTGTGGTGAAAGGCAGAGCCCCGCTGGGAAGCTGCTTTGCCTCCCCCTCTAGCTGTCCATCCACAGAAGCCGTTGGGCACAGGCTGGCCAGAAGGGCAGGGGCAGCTGGTGGTACTGCAAACCACGTTCCGGAGTTAAGCCACATCTAGAAAAACCTCTACTTCTTTATCTTGAAAGCATTTTCTTAACTCTAGTAGTAGCATTGAGACTGTGTGTGATATGGCCGGAGAAACCCCACTGGGTTGATCTAGGAACCTGAAAGTAAAAAGGGAAAATCATGAGACAAGTAGGGGAATGGATCAAACCACCTAAATTTAAATGTTGAATTTTCCCCTTCTAGTTGTATAGTTTGGGACAGGACATGTAAACTGTTTGAACCTCAGTCTCCTAATGAGCAAAATCCAGGTAATTATAGCCAACTTGCACAGTTGTCGTGATAGCTGAAAAGTAGAATGATTAGCTCAGGCCTGTTGGCCGGGAAGATGCTCAGAACTGATCATTAATTCTCACTGACACCTGGCATGTGCTGAGGTGTGTATTAGTTGCAGCTCGTGGTTAGAAAAATTCAAATACTAGAGTTCCTCCAGGATTTAAAGCAGAGAATTAAACTCATCTAGACTACATGATTTTTATGATGCCTTATTCACTACTTGTCTAGAAATTTAGAAATTCACTCTTTTGATGAAACATACATTGTAGGGACTGGAAAGCTAAAAACGACATTTCCCAGGCTCACCCAAGATTAGGGTTCTGGGTATGATTTAGGTTTTGCCTATCAAATACACTCATGCAAGACTTGAATAAGTGAAAAAAAATAAACAGGAACAGAGGCACAGAGGCCGTGGCATGCAGTGTTGGGGAAATATAAAAACAAGGTCCCCTGCTAACCGAGAAATCCTCCCCACAAAAATAGAAAAGAAAAAAATGTTGTTATTGAACAAGCCTGAACCAGAATGTGATGTGAATTACAGGTAACCTGGTAGGAGACTGCAAGGAGAGAAAGGAATCTCACCCTTTTGTGCAGCTGAGCAGACACAACCCATTCCATCCGGCTTCTCAACATAAACAGCACAGGACAGCACAATTTATCACACATGGTTGGTCCTAAATTCACTTGGTAATTAGGGTAACCACCTGTGCTCATTGCCTTTACCCAAAGGAAAAATAAATTTCTTATATCATTATGACAGGAGGTAGGTTTGCAACTTAGAGGCAGGAGCCAGCTTCTACCCTCCCATAAAAACTGAGAGATAGGGGCGTTCTCTTCCTTGATGCTAACATTTCAGAGTTGGTTTCTAGGTTGAGGAAACATTCCTGGGTTATAAAATTGGCAAGAGGCATATTTAGTTTTTAAAAAGGATTACAAATATTTCAAAGAAACAGGAATTATAAGTTTTCTAAAGTGAATGTTCTAAGAAAAGGGAGAGGGAGAAATGCTTCATTTTATTTCAGTACAAAGAATTAAAGTTTTTTTCTTATTTTTAATTTGTTTTTGCCCTTATATAAATCATTATGCGTACATGGTCCAGAGGTCAACATTTAAGTGGTGGCTTTCCATCCTCTCATCCCGATCAACAATTGTAGGAAATACTCTTTCCTTATATGATGACTAAGATGATGGTCCACTTGAGACTGCAGCTTCCTGACTTGCCAGCTTCCTGGTGATGACAGTTAGCAGTCCTTTGCTGGGCGTGTTCTGTGGTGTTGATCTACAGCATCCTGGGTTTTGTACCTCCAACATTTCCAGTTAGTTTGTATGCACCAAATTCACTGTATGAAATCCCTTTCTTCTTAAGTGCCTGAAGTGGTGTCTGTTTTCTACAAATGAACTCCATCTAATTTCAAATCTAATAAAAATATTTCATCTAGTGAGCCACAACTCTGCTTTAGACAAAGTTTCTTCAAGATTATTAGTTTAAACAGATGTCTAGAATTTGATACTTTAGATGATTTTACTAGTGAAATTAATGCTCTAACAGGCATAGGTAAATGCCTGTTAACTTTTGATTATTTTATGGATAATATAAAATAAATGAGACTTGAGTGTGTTCTTAATTAGTTTGGGGAACTTCAAAAGCGGATTTCCTGTACAGGGATTTCTTTTTTCTTTTCCTTCTTTTTTCTCCTTCATGTAATAAAAGAAATGCAATTTTTGAGTAAGGTAGTCCAAAACATAGTGAAATTTAAAAGTAGAAGGGGTGTGGCTAATCTGGGATGTTCTCATTTCCAAATTTCAAGGAACAATCCTGTGTCATATAATAGTATCCAGTTCTTCTCATGGTTACAGACATATGTCTGTCCTCTCATCAACAAGTAAGGGCTAATTCTCTTCCCCTTGGACCTATGCTGACCTTGTCACTTGCACTGACCAGCAGAATGTGGCAAAAATGACTGCAAATTCTGGTCTAGCCCTTGAGAGACCTGGCAAATCTCACTTTTGCTCTTTTAGAAGTCAGCCTCTGTTAAAGAAGTTTGACTATCTTGCTGAAGAGAGAGGACACTTGGAAATTGCACTAGGGATGTGAGACTGTGAAGGGTGACAGCCAGCCCCCAGCCATTCCAACTAGCCAGACGTCTCTATGTCTTTGTACCTGCTGACCCTTCCCTGGAAAGACCTTCGATCTCCCCTTTCCTAACTAACCCCATTCATCCTTCCAGACATGGCTCAAGTGTCACAAATTGTAGATCATTCAGAGAAGCACGAAAATGTGATAATTACTGCCCAGTTCTTCTAGGAATCGTAGCCTGGGGTGAAGTGGGGGGAGAGATGGGAGAGGCTTCGCATATAATTAAAATCATTTTCTATATATTTATTATTTAGTAAATGGTTATTAATTGCTAGTACTACTAATACAAAATACTAATAAATGAAATACTAGTCATTATATAGCAATAAATGTTATATATTATCATGCAATGAATAGTGTACAGGAAATTTGAATAGTTACTATTTTAAATATAATAATAAAGTTATAAATTCCAGGCAGCCCTTGGCCCCCGCCCAGATTTCCCTTCCCAGGTCCTCCTCAGCCCCATGTTTGATATGTATAAATAATGATTTCATAATACTTATTATTACATATAGTATTTTACCTCTTAATGATAGTAATAGATATTTAGTAAATAATATTAATTATTGAGGGATAAAGTGCTAAAAATTGTAAGGCAGTGAATAATATTTAGACAGTTAATCTTACATTGTAATTATATAAAATATTTATTTCCTAGAGCTCCATGCCTAAACCTCATAGATAATTCACTTCAATTCTTAAATACCATGCTTTATTAATAGTGCAGAATTTCAGCCTCCATTAACTAACCTCTGCAGTTCTGTGCTGACACTCCTGTGCATTAGCTTGAAGAAGCTGCTGTTTACAGTGCCCAGGACTTCTGAAAAATTCTTTTTTTATAGTCAATAAAGGAGCATAATTATGTTAATACAGCATAGCACACCCTACCATTGTATGTCACAGTAAAGAGGTTAAATAACTGTCATATAACTGATACAACACAGAAATAAAGTCAGGGGGAAAACAGGAGTATTGTCTCATGCAATCTTACTGCACTGTCACTTGGTTCTTAATGCCTTTGTAAACTGTAAACAGATGTCATAAACCATGTCTCTAAATGATCATGGTATCTAGAGAAATAATGACATGTCAATAAACTATATTCCTACTTCTGATTCTTCCTGTCTGTATCTAGTTGAAAGTTGGTGCTGTCCTTACCATGTCCATTTGCCAACCAGTAAACTCACTGACAATAAAGAGATGAGTGCAAGCTCCAGTGAGCTAATGATGCCAAGGGTCAAGTCCCTTCCTTAACTTCCCACAAAAGTGCTCTTTTATTTTTTAGTTATTTTTGATTCTCTAACTCCCTAGAAGAAAAGATGCTAATATTAGTATGATGTTTTGACTCCCACTAGCCTCCAAGAAAGAGTTTCCACTCCAAGTCAACATAGAAACCCATAAATTTAGGTCCAAAGGTAATGTTTTATTTAGCATCCACTATGCACCAGGCTCTTTGAGTTTTAAGGCACAGAAACCCATTCAAAGCAGGTGATGTAAATTGGGATGGGGCCGAAATCATTTAGGACATCAGAAAAAAAATTTAAAGAGTATACTCCATGATCAGTTGGGAATTATTCCTGGAATGCAAGGATGATTCAACATATAAAGGCATAAAATCCCTTAGTGGCAACCAAGGATGGGGCAGTGAGAGTGGTCCACTCTGAGTGCAGGCAATAAAGGGATGAGTTGTCTGTAGAGAGTTTAAAAATGATAATAAAATCATCTAGGTGGTGTGCTTTTGAATATCATCAGGGACCAGCAATTTTAACAAACCTTATGATAAAATAACCCACCCCCTGAAAAAAAATCTTTTGTTGGTCTAGATTCTAAATAATTGTTGTGCTTAAGTTGAATTTTAATAATATATGTAAGTTTCACATTAGCTTGTGTTTATTACTTATTTATCTTTTCATAAACATTTAATTCTGCATGGAAGCTATTTGAAGAACTCCTCAGTTATACACTTGCTCTCCTACACACATGCAGATTCAGGTACATGTATTTGTTTCGAGGGCAAGGCTGTAAAGTTTTGAGCTCACTTTGGGTACAGTTTGTCTCCCTGCATATCCCTCAGTGTAAATAATAAAAGATAATGTAGTTTTTCTTTGTTGTGTGCTTAGAATCAAGGGAATGAAAATTAAAACTACAAGGAGATAACACTAAACCCCACTAGAATAACTAGAATTTAAAATAACTGATAATGCCAAGTGTTGACAAGGATGCAGAACACTGCAGAACCTCTTTGGGAAGACTATTTTTTATCTATAAGAGTTAAACATCTTCATATTCTATGACCCAGCAATTACATCCCCAGGTAAATATTGAAAAGAAATACATATGTACACCAAAAGATAAAATAGAATGTTGAAAACAATATCATTTGTAACTGGAAACATTTCAAAGAGTTGAATGAATAAACCAATTGTGGTAGATTTATACAATAGAATAACACACAGTAATGAAGGAAAACCACTGCTATTCTCAAAACCTGAATGAATCTCATAAATATATTGTTGATCTATAGAAGCCTTATACAAAATGATACATAGTTTATAATTCCACTTAAATAAAATCCAGAAACAGGAAAAATTGTTCTCTGGTGTTAAAATTAAGGGCAATTCAGGCAGCTAAAGTATGGCCTCGGAGGGGCATGAGGGTATTTTCTCAGGTTCTAGGAGTATTCAGGTTTTGACTTAGCTGTCACTTACATGGGTGTGTGCCCTTTGTGATAGTTCAATAAACTGTACCTTTATGATTTGTATACCCTTCTGAATGTATAATTCAATAAAAATGTTTATTGAAAAAAGATAGCCAACAGTTAAGGTATAAACAAAAGATCTAACAGGCATTGCATTTGGGGATATGAAATGCAATCTGATATGGGTGGACTCATGAATTTAGCTGTAACACATTCAGATAGAATTCCCCTTAAGAAAATCTGAAACAAAGAAATCCATATTTATAAGAAAAATAAATGAAGAGCAGCATTATTTACATAGTATTAAATGCATTCTTTAAGGAATGACTCTCTTTTTTGGTTCATTGAAATGTAGTGTGAATTTCAAATATTTTATTCTAACACTCAGAAAGAAATTTATTATGTAATTTTTTAAAGTGCTTTAAGTATTCCACCTTCCACCTCACAACTATGTATTTCTTTTTCCTGCATATTTACCTTATGAAACTCTAATAAAGTATCTTTAGTATCATTATCATCATCATCATCATTATCATTATTCCATTGCTTAACAGTAACAAAGAGCTTTTTTGGATTGCACGATAAGCTCAGAGTTTAGGAAGGCAGATATCAGACTCACATTCCACATGAGCAAACAGGCTCAGACTGGGTATAAGATTTTCCTCATATCCCACCACTTATATGAGATGAAGCTGCACCATAGTCTGGTAGTTTCTGTTCATTAGGCCTTGAATCTGTCAAGAGTCTTGGTTGTAAGCCACTGAGACCAAATGTGGTTGAAAAGAAAGAGAGAGAGAGAGAGAGAGAGAGAGAGAAAGGAAGGAAGGTTGGAAGGAAGGAAGGGAGAGACAGAGAGGAAGGAAGGAAGGGAGGGAGGAAGGGAAGGAAAAAGAAAAAGAAGTGGAAAAAGAAAGCCAGAATACGTATATCAGAAGCGTATCAGGTGCACAAGTATTAACAAGAGTCTGGAGCACCCGTCTTGGAAAACTGGCAGTTCCAGGCAGCTCCTCAGGCTTGGCAGCAGGAACTATAATGCAGAAACCATCTGGTCTTTGTGTTGCAGTTGGGATGACTCTGAAAGCCAAAAGGATTTGTTCCTTGCTCAGAATTCAAAGTTCCAGGAAGGAGGCCTGATGGACTGAGTTTTGGTTTTATGCCCACTCCCTGACTACACAAAGGGGCCAGGAAGGATTTGAGTCCCTTCATTCCTGGGTGGAGGCAGTCATAGTTGGGGAATTTCCCAAAAGGGGTATTTTTTGGGGACTTCCCCTAATGAGATATTAGGGCAGCAATCCCCAACCTTTTTGGCACCAGGGACTGGTTTCATGGAAGATAGTTTTTCCACAGACCAGGGTAAGGGGGGACGGTTGATGGTTTGGGGATGATTCAAGCGCATTACATTTATTATGCACTTTATTATTATTGCATTGTAATATATAATGAAATAATTATACAACTCACCATAATGCAGAATCAGTGGGAGCCCTGAGCTTGTTTTCACTTGACACCCACAGATTGGGTTTTGATATGAGTCTGCAAGCAGTTGATTTATCATGGTCTCTGTGCAGTCAAACCTCTCCGCTAATGATAATCTGTATTTGCAGCCGCTCCCCAGTGCTAGCATCACTGCCTCAGCTCCACTTCAGATCATCATGCATTAGATTCTCATAAGGAGCACGCAACATATATCCCTCGTATGCGCAGTTCACAGCAGGATTCAAGCTCCTATGAGAATCTAATGCCGCCACTGATCTGACAGGAGGTGGAGCTCAGGCAGTAATGAGAGCGATGGGGAGCGGCTGTAAATACAGATGAAGCTTTGCTGGCTCACCCGGTAACAGTCTGTAGCCTGGGGGTTGGGGACTCCTGTATTAGGTTGTTGATTGGAGTGAGTTGTTGGATGCTGGAGAGCCAAAGAATGGCAAAAGTCTTCTGTAATACTCATCTTCTTACTGGAGAAAAGACCAGATAGATGAGTCATGTTAGAAGCTAAAATCATGATCAAGGTGAAAGGAAGTCTGAGGGATGGTGTAGGTAGAACACTAGGTTATAATTAACCTAACTCCACAGACACAATGAACCCAGTGCTTCTGGGAGATTTTACAGCCCTCATGGGTGCTTGGAGTTAAGTGTGTTGCTTTAAGCTGAGCCCCCCATTTGCTTTCCAGACTGAGTTGACTCTCAGTCTTAAATATTGAAATACAAAATAAGGCTGCATGCCAATCATTTTAAAGACATAACGGGGTGAAAAACAAACAGAAAACAATCACAACAGAAGAGCTAATGGGTGCCTGAGAGAATATGAAATAGCAATCAATAATGCAGTGGCAACAAGAAAGGTTGAGGCTGCTGCCAGTGTAACAGCTGCAATAGTTTAGGAAAACAAGAGGAATTTTAAGCGTATGTATTTGTTTGTTAGGCCTGGGGAGCTGTGATTCTTCAATATAATTTTCAATATGATCTGTGGAATTTTAATATAGTCCTGATTGTGATCACTGTATTTACGTATTAGTGTTCTAGGGCTGCTATGACAAAGTACTACGAACTAAGTGGTTTAAGCAGCTGAAATTTCTTTTCTCACAGTTCTGGAGGCTAGAAAGTCAAGATCAAGGTTTTTGGCAGAGTTGGTTCCTTCTGAGGGCTCAGAGGGCGAATCTGTTACTTGCTTCTTTCTGTCCCAGCTTCTGCCGGTTTACTGGCAATCTCTGGCTTTCCTTGGCTTGTAGACGCATCACCTGGATCTCTGCCTTCACGTTCAAGTGGCATTCTCTCTGTGTGCCTGTCTCTTTATCCAAATTTCCTCTTTATATAAGTATACAAGTTTTATCGGATTAAGGCCCACCCTAATGACCTTATTTTAATCTATCTTTGTAAAGACATTATTTCCAAACAAGGTCACATTCTGAGGTACTGGGGGTTAGGGTTTAAACATATCTTTTAGGGGGACACAATTCAACAGAGGGGATGCTTGTTATTAATCAAGAGTAATACTTTGTAGTTTGTAGTATCTTTTTCTGGAGACCAAAAACCATGTCCAACACTATTTCATATACAGGAACAGCTCGGTTTGGGAGAAGGTCAGTAATTTTACTAGACTCAAGACAATGCCCAGGGAAGCAGATATTTTGTCCAGAGGTCTGACCTTTACTAATTCTACTAAGTTCCTAGTTTCAAGTTTACTACAAAGTATAAAAATCCTTTCATAGAAAAGTATTGGCTTTGTCATATACTCCATAACACATTTATTGCATTTAGAGGTTTTATTTCTTCCATTTCAATCTCAATTTTCCAAAACTTGTTGGGGATTTTGCTGCTGTTAATAATTTTTTGGCCTCTAAATATGACATCACTGGTAAGAAGGTGTTATAGGTTTGGAATTAACAATAATAGCTAACATTTATTAAACAGATATTATGTGCCAGAAACATAATGAGATCTTTACATATGTTATCTCATTTAATTCTTGAATTATTCTCATTTTGCACATGAGGAAGCTGAGGCTGTGGAAGTTTCCATGAAAGTCGAGTAATAGTGAGGGGAGAATTTAGACTCAGGCTGATTGTAAAGTCCAGATGTCACCACCACACAGTACTGCTGACTAAAATTACAATTATCCCCCAATTTGCCTTTCAGCACCAGCCATTACCTTTTTTATTCATAACTAGAACTCATCTAAAATACTTGCGGGGTAGTAACAGCAACATTGCAGTCAACTGTTCTGCATATCTTTTTTTTTTTAACATCTTTATTGGAGTATAATTGCTTTACAATGGTGTGTTAGTTTCTGCTTTATAACAAAGTGAATCAGTTATACATATACATATGTTCCCATATCTCTTCCTTCTTGTGTCTCCCTCCCTCCCACCCTCCCTATCCCACCCCTCCAGGTGGTCACAAAGCACCGAGCTGATCTCCCTGTGCTATGCGGCTGCTTCCCACTAGCTATCTACCTTATGTTTGGTAGTGTATATATGTCCATGCCACTCTCTCGCTTTGTCACAGCTTACCCTTCCCCCTCCCCATATCCTCAAGTCCATTCTCTAGTAGGTCTGTGTCTTTATTCCCGTCTTACCCCTAGGTTCTTCATGACAATTTTTTTTCTTAAATTCCATATATATGTGTTAGCATACGGTATTTGTCTTTCTCTTTCTGACTTACTTCACTCTGTATGACAGACTCTAGGTCCATCCACCTCATTACAAATAGCTCAATTTCGTTTCTTTATATGGCTGAGTAATATCTTTTAGGGAAGCTGCCAGGGAGGGGAAGGGTTAGAGAAGGAGGAAGAGGGGAGAAGGTGGGGGACAGGAAAGGAGGAAGGGGTGTATCAGGTCATCACCTGTGAAGGTTTCGGTGGACACAGGACTGCACGGCCGCTCTTCTCCTCCCGCCACACCCAGAAACTCAGATAAGATGGCAGGAATTGACCTCTTAGAGGGGGATCCAGAGGTCTGGGCCCAGTGCCTGAAGCTGACCAGCTGACAGCTGTCTAGAGAGTCATGTCGGCTGAATAAAAAAGGACAACCCAAAAGTTGAGAACTATGTTTTATTCAGCAGACTTTCTGAGGTCTTATGCCCAGAGGACAGCCTCTCTGATAGCTCTGAGGGACTGCTCTGAAGGGGTAAAGGAAGAGCCAGCATATAGAGGAATGTTTGCAACAGAAACCAGATAGTTGGAACATCAAAAGATGACTGTTAATTAAAGAAAAAACAGACATTGCAAGTTCATGAATTTAGCACTTTTCTTATATGGGAAGATGCAAGTCTGGGCTCTTTGGAATCAGTCCTTTAGCAGTATGCACCTTACCTAGGGCCAGGATCCTGTTTCTCTCCGTCCTGAATCCCCTCCACAGTCAGAGCAAATAGGATTTGAGGTAGCGTACAAATATTATATTGGAATAACACTCTTTAGATATAATCACTTTATTATATAAAAGATTATTTTTTTCTTTGGGCCCAGGTTAGCACTCCTCTGGGTTATTTCAGAAAGACATTCAGCACTGAGAGATGAATTTGTCTCTACCCTGCGTCTGCACTGGATTAGACGTCTATGGATTTAAAGGGGGGACAACATGATTGTCCCAAATAAACTAGTATTCTTCTGTAAGGCCGGTAATGGATGAAAAAAAAGCTGCATTCTTTTCTTTCTGAAGTCTGGAGAGAATGGGAAAGGGTAAGGCAGGATATACTGACGTATCCTTTGGCAAGCTTCAGCTTCTGAGTTTGCCCTATGCCTTTCCCAGGATATATGCCACATCAAGAATGCACAGGGGCACAAGAAGAAATTAATCTTGCCATCAGGAACACTTTGCATTTGGAAATTCTCTATTTCAGAAAGCATCAGCTTCCAAGAGGTCTGGCTGCTTTCTTAATTATCTTGGAACACAGCAAATACTCCTAAAGCGAAGTGATTTGCTCTTTAACTCTCGTTCTCCCTGACTGAGTACAAATACTATGGCTTTTAGCAGGTTTTTTTTTCTTTTCTTTCGTTCTTTCTTTTTTTTTTTTTTGATGGGCTTGAGAGCTATACAAATAAATCCTTTATGATCTTTTACATTTATTCATTTTTTCCAGGAATGTGCTGAGGTGTCCAGATTGTAAAAGTAGTGTGATGATGACTGAATTGGATGGCAAATGGAAACGACATCAGGTATCCACCAGCCAGCAGGACACGGGCTTGTCCCATGGCAGCAGAAAGTTGGTCTCTAGGCCAATAGCAAGGCTGAGAAGTGGCCTGATCGGGAAAAGAGCCAGTGCTGACTGCACCCCAGCGCTGCCAGCCCAGCCAGGGCCCAGGCAGAGCCCCGCCCCCTCTGCTGACAGTGCAGAGCCGCCCTGACAAAGGCTCTCTGTAGGCTCTGGGCATAGACCTCCCACAACTACAGATAAAACAGGAGATTAACACGTGTTAGAAGCTAAACAAATAAGTTAGGGGATAATATTTTTAAATGTTTATATACCTAGATTCTGACCTTTTAAAATTCAATTTCAAGGTATGCAGATATGACGGCAGGAGATACCCTTAGTCCTGTGCGGCATGTGATAAACCAGCCCCTGCTTTCTGTGGGTGTCAGGGTCTAAATCTTCCTTAGCGATCGGTTTGTTTCTCAGGAAGTGTGCCAAAGAATTTGTATATGCAGAGGGATGGGGGACCCCAGAGCTTCACTGATTGGGGAGGGCATTACGGATAAGAGTTCGTTCAGAAACTGAAACCACGGTTTCTTCCTCTACTCCTGGCCCTCTTGGTGACTTTCTGCCAGTCTGAAGCAGGAAGTTTCCTCGTAACAACAAAGAGATAGAGTGGGACCTAACATTGTTTCTTATGAGTTGTCATCTTTACACCTTTGAATTGGAAATGCCTCTGTAATCTAGTAGGCTAACAGAAAATATATGTTGTGATAGCTAAAAGCAAGCATTTCGGGGTTATTAGATAAGAAGTGTTAAATACCTGTAGAATATCATTAATATTCAATATGTGCTGTTGAATTATGCAATAGATTATTAACTCTACATCTGGATTCAAAAAAAAAAAAAGAAAGAAAGAAAAGAGGAAAGGAAAAAAGACTCCAGTTACTATCATCTCATATCTCTGAACTTGAACTATTGGAATGATTGCCTTTACTGTATAAGCAAAGTTAACCTGAATGTACCTGCATTTTCCCTTGGGAGAATGGTATTTAGACCATCACACGATAACCAACTATTTCAAATCTGTTCTGGAAACCAGTTAAATAGAAATAATCTCAAAAAATGAATATTTGGAAAATGACGCTCCCTTTACTCTGGAAAAGGAGTGCTTTGAGCAGCTGGGAGAGCGGCTCTTCCACTGCTCCTTTCTCTCTTCATGAGTTCGTGTTCAGGTTGAAGAACCACGTTACTCCACAGAAGATGACGCAGCAAATAACACGAAGAAGTGCTGCGACAGAGAAACAGGACAATGAAGTAAGAATGGGAAAACATTGGTCCCGTGCTGCCGTCCTCTCTGCCCTGCTTCCTAGCCCTCCTCTAACTTCTTACTCACTGGTGGGAAAGCTCTCTCTGTTTCTCTCTGTGTCTGTCTGTCTGCCTGTCTCTCTCTCTTTCTCTGTGTCTCTGTGTCTATCTATCTCTCTTGACTTTTCTTTTTCATTCTGTCCCAGGAAAATGCTTCTCCCTTAACAGTTTACTCATGGCATCTCAAACACAACCATTTCTATGTTCTCAGTATTCTGAAAGACTAAGAATTCTGATTCCTTCATTCTCTAAGCAGATGTTCCTGTGGATGAAAAATGTCACTTGCCATATCAGGAAACAAAGGATGTTGCAGCCAGCAAGCCATCAGCCACTATAACCGCTCCAACGGCGAGCTCTGAAGAAACTCAGGGTGGAGACAAACAGGCTGCCAGCCACCAAGTCGTCAGCCACTGCCTCAACAGTGCACCCTGAGGGCATTCAGGATGGGAAAGAGCCAGATACTGGCCCTAGATAGTTGAGGTGCCAAAAGAATGATTTCAATGAGCCCAGACTCTTGCATCTTCCTGTACGTAGAAAAGCTCTAAATTCATTAACTTGAGATGTCTGGTTTTTCTTTAATTAACAGTAATCATCTGATGTTCCAACTACCTGGTTTTTGTTGTAAAAACTCCTGTATATCCTGGCTCCTCCCTTCCCTCTTTGGAACAGTCCCTTAGAGCCCTCTGAGAGG